>NC_141187.1:45182500-47637500 GCF_055505025.1 Bos grunniens
AGCCAGTGGTGAGGACTGGGAAGAGTGTAATGGTTCTCCAAGTGGGGTCCCAAGACCAGCAGCATCAACTGGGCACTTGTAAGAAATACAAGTTGTCAGGTAACACACCCAGACCGACTGAATCAGAGACTCTAGGGCTGGAGCTCAGCGGGAAATCACTGAGACCCTCAGTGACTCTGACATATGGGTAGTCTGAGAACCACTGGGAGCAGTCAGTGTGAGGTGGGCTCAGAGAATCTTCATTTCTAACCATTTCCCACGTTAAACTGATCGGGAAACTTACTTTAAAAACCCACTGAGGAAGAGCAATGAGAGAAAAAAACCAGCATAAACATTATGTAAAGCCCCTCTAGGACGCTTTAAAAAAAATTCTTGAGAATTTTAGTTTATTTTTTTAAAAACTTCAAAATAAAGAGAAAAAGTGTTTTCCTATTAATACATACAATGGCTCCTTTGAAGCTGCTGTTTTCTAAGAAATTCAACCTTCGGTTTTTAAGGACGAAGATCCTAATATAATTTTGGTAGAGAAGTTACCTCCTGAATTATCATTTAGCAAACGGGCTTCCCTTGTGGCTCAGACAGTAAAGAATCTGCCTGCAACGTAGGAGACCCAGGTTTGATTCCTGGGTCAGGAAGATCCCCGGGAGAAGGGAATGGCAGCCCACTCCAGTACTCTTGCCTGGAGAATCCCATGGACAGAGGAGCCTGGTGGGCTACAGTCTCTGGCATTGCAAAGAGTTGGACACGACTGAGCGACTAACACACGAATGGCATACGGTGAAACGGGCGTGAAAGAGAGGGAGTTTGAGTGGAAATCATGGAAGCCTACAGTCACCTTCCCTCTTTCCCTTGGGTTATCACCCCTGAAGGATTTCTTTATTTCTAGTGAGTGGAGACACCACACAGCACAGACTCCACAGAGGCAATATGGAGAGCTCTGCTCAGGCATCTGCTAGCTCTTGGCAAAACAGGGCTTCCTGTTTTCAAGATAATGTTTTAAAATGGCTCATAAAAGGTTTCTTGGACATAACCAGTCCCTGCAAAGCAATATTTTGATGATTAAACTATAAATAAATCAGAAACATATGGAGCTAATTTCCCTGGGGTTTGGCAAAACACTTTGGACTTTATTCCATCCAGAATATTTGAAGGATGGTTTCAAGTGTTCGTGGAATCAAACATGGCTTCATGTTTCCCCAGCTCCCTTTCACGCCCTGGCAGTTTAAGGACAGGACCAAGATTCCTTAAGGTTTCTTTGTCTTTGCCTTTGTTCTGAAATTACCAGATCTCAATACAAACACAGAATTTGCTCACCTAAGCGTCACAGTTGCCTGAGTATATAGCACAGTTCACCAGCAGCACTGCAACTCGCTCTCTCTGGGTTTCAGAACAGTTCAGGAGGTTTGTTTCTAATTTACAAAGGAAGGGTTTCAGACTTGAGTTATTTCAAAGAATAGCAGCTCCTTTGTAGGTGAACTCTTTCCCACTTACCTACAGAGATTCAAGCTATCTGTTCTTACAACCTCCAGCCTTTGAACTCTGAGCAGAAATGTTTTGATGGAGTTCACAGCCCTAGGGGGCATCTTCCGTGTGGCCAGAGAGAAAGCCCACCTTCTGGATATCTGAGGGTGCATTGTAGAAAGAGAGAATGAGCCCGAAGATTCTGACAGGAGTTTTTTTCCCTATTAGATGCTGTTAATATGTTTGCTTGTTTGTTTTTTAAATAATAAACAGCTCTGGCACTTTTTAAAAGAAAGATTCTGTTTTTGGAAACTATTCTATCTCCAGGCACAGTACTACTAGGAGTCCTGTGGAAATAACCCTTAACACCTAGGTGTTAAGGGAAGGGTATAATTTCTTAGTATCACAAGGACATAGGCAAGTGAGTCTTGGTGATACAGATTTGGGAAACTTAATGAGAGACTCTGTGTCTTTAAAAATGTTCAAAGGTATCTGATATCCAAGATGAAATGCAAAATAAGGAGTATGTCATTTTATGTCAGGTTATTCAAATCTAATACACAAACAGCATAATCATATTTCCTCTATTAATGAGAACATCTGTAAATAAACCACAACACTATTAGCGTGAAATGAAGAGAGTGATTAGAAGAACAATTCTTCCTTTTTAAATGGAAGTATAATTGACTTACAATATTATATTAGCTTCAGATGTGCAACATAGTGATTCAATACTTTTATACATTGCAAAACCACCACCAGGATAAGTCTGGTTGCCATCTGTCACCATGCAATGTCATGACAATATCATTGACTATATGCCCCATGACTCATTTGGTTTATAATTGAAAGGTTGTACATTGCATCTTCCTCACCTTTTTCACTCACTGCCCCACTGCTCTGGCAACCACCAGTTTGTTCTCTGTATCTAGGAATCTGTTTCTGTTCTGTTGTGTCTGTTCATTTGTTTTTTAGATTCTACATGTAAGTGAAACCATGGGATATCTGTCTTTGTCTGACATTTCACTCAGCATAGTACCCTCTAGATCTATCCATGTTGTTACAGATGGCAAGATTTGATTCTTTTTTATGCCTGAGTAATATTTGGAGAATAATTCTTAAGTAACATATATTACATTCTAGGAAACCTTGAAATGTTCAAACTTTTAAAATTAAACAGCACAATATAACATAAAGTGTTCAATTTCTGCACCTACCAAATAACTTTACCTCCTTGCAACATTAAAAAAAAGAAGAAAGAAAGAAAGAAACCTAAAAGCTCGGAGAGAAGAAGAGCATTCTTGGGGGAGAGAAGAATCTGAGCAAAAAAACACGGAAAGTAGGAAACCATGCAGTGTAAAGATGGGATATTGGAAAAATTAAAATTAAAAAGAAGAAACTAGAGAACAGATAGGTACTATTAACATTAATGGAGCTCTTTCTCCAAGATCTTAAACTACAAAACTTGCCTCTGTAATTACAACTTCCAGGGTCACTCTGCCTGGCTCTGAAACCTCTGCTCTGTTTTTTATAAGCAGGGTGTCCTTGGGCAAGTTACTTTCCTTCTTTGAGCTTCACTGTACTTATCTGTTAAATGGGCATAATAATCTCTGTCTTATAAGGCTGTTGTAAGGATTCAATGAGATCATTTAGCTAGACCCTCTTAACAGTATCTGGAAAATAGTGAGTGCTTCAAACATAACTGGCATGTCTGTTTTCAAGCCTGATGTTTAATCCCAGTTCGAGAGATAGTGAAAGACAGGGAAGCCTGGTATGCTGCAGTCCATGGGGTCACGAAGAGTCGGACACAACTTAGCGACTGAACAGCCACAATAATCACCACATTATTGTAAACTGGTTTTGTGCCTGCTACTACATAGCCTCGGACAAGGTCGTTATCTCTTCCAACCCCAGTTTGCATCTCTGTGGAAAAGTGATTCCCAGTGTCTTTCTGATATGTACAGTGGATCTATGAAGTCACTGTACATACTGAATTAGTGAAACGCTGAACTGCTGTTCCTAGGGGAGTATAGGGTTAGGTTCCTGAGAGGCTCCAGTTCCAATGTTTTTATCAACTGATCATTTATTCCTTGTCTTAGGTGTGTTTCTGTTTAAAGACCTCTTGTGTGTGTGCAAAGCCACTTCAGTCGTGTCTGACTCTTTGCGACCCGATGGACTACAGCACACCAGGCACCTCTGTCCACGGGATTATCCAAGCAAGAACATTAGAGTGGGTTGCCATTTCCTCCTCCAGGGGATCTTCCTGACCTAGAGATAGAACTGACATCTCTTATGTGTCTCCTGCAGTGGCAGGCGGGCTCTTTACCACTAGCACCACCTATATTGTTGATCCATTAACTTTGAACTTGTGGCCAACACGACTATGACACATCTGAACAAGGCATATGTAACACACAGACTGTCTCCACAAAGCACATCACGGCCCTCGTGGGCTTAGGAACACTAGACACACTTCAGTACTACACATGGGGACTATTTTAAATAGCAAGATCCCAAAAAAACCAACAAAAACAACAACAAAAAGCGTACAGCATGAGCCTAAAGAGACCACAAAAATGACACTTGTTTACAGTATGAACTGAAAAAAATGGCAGCTAAAGGGGCCGCTGCGAATGGGGAGGGGTGGGAGGGGGCACGCCCACCCTTATCTGTGTACATCTGTGAATCACCCACTCTTCCCTGACTTTCTGCTTCAAGCCTTTTCAGGCCTGAGAATTCAGAAAAGGCATCAGTTCCCATCAGTTCCCATATGAGCTGGGCTCCATATCGCTTTCTCTGAAATCAAGGATCTGAAATTCAGAAAGGAAGTAATGTATACATATCACTTACAAATCATCTTCCTCTCTACTCACAAATTCTGTTTGTAGGATAAATAAAGGTGTGTATGCACATGTGTGTACACTTCAGGCAATCATGTCACTGAATATCATGGTTCCTACTGAATGGGACCTGGGAAAGTTGGAGACTGATTAGGGAAATAGTGAAAAGTACACATGATCAGCTGGGCATAGTAGAAACCCAGGTGGCGGGATAAATCTTTGATTTCCTTAAAGAGACAGAACATTGAAAGGAAGTAGGATGCTGAGCCCATGAAATGCCATAATACTTTTGACCTCAGAGGAGCATCCACTCCCAAACAATGTTAAATCCATCCTCCAAGATCAGCTGTCACTGTAGACATGTAGCCCTGCCAGTGACAATCCGCTAGTTCTTTACAGAACACTCAGGTGGAAGTGAACAACACAAGGTCCTCGTTCTCCCTCTTAGTTGAAATATGCCAGGGAGGCCCAGCTTCTCTTGACTCTTGGCCCCGGTCTACCAGGCTGTCTTCCAAGGCATGGTCCCCCTATGGCAATTAAGACATCATTTTCCTTTTGAAAGATGCCATCTTCTTTTATAAACCTGACAAATTCCTAGAACAAGAATATACCTTTTAATTGATAGGTGTATGCAGATGGTGACTGCAGCCATGAAATTAAAAGAAGCTTACTCCTTGGAAGGAAAGTTATGACCAACCTAGATAGCACATTCAAAAGCAGAGACATTACTTTGCCAACAAAGGTCCGTCTAGTCAAGGCTATGGTTTTTCCAGTGGTCATGTATGGATGTGAGAGTTGGGCTGTGAAGAAGGCTGAGCACCGAAGAATTGATGCTTTTGAACTGTGGTGTTGGAGAAGACTCTTGAGAGTCCCCTGGACTGCAAGGAGATCCAACCAGTCCATTCTGAAGAAGATCGGTCCTGGGTGTTCTTTGGAAGGAATGATGCTAAAGCTGAAACTCCAGTACTTTGGCCACCTCATGAGAAGAATTGACTCATTAGAAAAAACTGATGCTGGGAGGGATTGGGGGCAGGAGGAGAAGGGGACGATGGAGGATGAGATGGCTGGATGGTATCACCGATTCGATGGACATGAGTTTGAGTGAACTCCTGGGAGTTGGTGATAGACAGGGAGGCCTGGCGTGCTGCAATTCATGGAGTCGCAAAGAGTCGGACATGACTGAGTGACTGAACTGAACTGAACTGAACTGATGGGGATGAATTATGTTCCCCTCAAGTTAATATGTTGAAGCCCTAATCCCCAGTACCTCAAAATGTGACTGTATTTGGAGACGGGGCCTAGAAAGAGATAATCAAAACTAAATGAGGTGAGAAGTCATCTCTGGTGGTTCAGTAATTAAAAATCCACCTGCTAATGCCAGGTACACGGGTTCAATCCTTGGTCAGGGAACTAAGATCCCATATGCCTCAAGGCAACTAAGGCTGTGTCCTTAATGAAGATCCCTTGAGCGGCCACTAAGACCTGAGTCATCAATCAATCAGGTCATACGGGTGGGGTCCAAATCCAATAGGATGCTGAGCGGGGGGTTGGGCGGGGGCGGTGGGGGGAGCTTCCCAGGTGGCTCAGATGGTAAAGCATCTACCTGCAATGCAGCAGACCCGGGTTCAATCCCTGGGTTGGGAAGATCCCCCGGAGAAGGAAATGGCAACCCACTCCAGTACTCTTGCCTAGAAAATTCCATGGACGGAGGAGCCTGGTAAACAGCCCATAGGGTCGCAAAGAGTCAGACACGACTGAGCAACTTCACTTTCACTTTCCTGATAAGAGGAAAAGACACATGGGTGTTCACAGAGAGGAAAGGCTGCGTAGGGACCCAGCGAGACAGTGACCATTTTCAAGCCAAGGAGTGAGGTCTCAGGAAAAAACAACACTGCCAACATCTCGATGTTGGGCTTCTAGCCTCCAGGGCTGTGAGAAAATAAATTTCTGTTGTTTAAGCCATCCCAGCTAGTGGTATTTTGTTACAGAAGCCCTAGCAGACAAATACAGTGGTTACCGGTTATTCATTAGCTATGGATTATCTAAAGTGATTTTTCTTCTGCATTATTGAGAAGGAAACTCTGTTTCTTAGTAACACAGAAACTATATTAGGTGCTGCTCTATTCACATATTATTTTATTTACTCCCATACAACCTCCCAGGAAAGTGCCTCACTATCCCATTTTACAGAGGAAGAAACTAAACCTTAGAAAACTCAAGAAACTTGCCCAGGCTCACTCACTGAACAGGTGACAGAAATGGAGTGAGACCCAAGTCAATCTGAACACAAAAGTCTTATTCTTTTAACCAAAGCATCTATATTTCTTTGAGGACGAGATTTTCAAGAGTTCTCCAATTTTACATCTTCTGACCAGCTGTCCCATAAACTATTCTACTGTCCCAGAAGTGGACATCTGAACTGCAACTTGGCATCTGAACTGCATTTTCCAAACTGTCCTTATACTGAAAGCACTTTCTTACAAAAGTCCTTTATAAGACTACAAGCCCTGGTTCTTGGTGTGGAAAATGTTGTTTGTTGTTTAGTCGTGTCCGACTCTTTGTGATCCCATGGCCTGTAGCCCACCAGCCTCCTCTGTCCATGGGATTTCTCAGGCAAGAATACTGGAGTGGGTTGCCATTTCCTTCACCAAGGGATCTTCCACCCAGGGACTGAACTTGAGTCTCTTGCTCGGCAGGCAGATTCTAGCCTGTGAAAAAGTAGGCACTACAATTTAGGCAGATTACCAAATTTTAAAGAATTAGAGAAGAAGAAAAATGCACTCAAAACTGAAACTATTCAGAGCATGGTGTTCTCTTCTGTGATTTGGAAGGCGCTGATGGCTCTTGCAGTGTCTGGAGGTCATCCTTAGCAAATTCCACCCTCATTATATTATTGAAGTGCAGAAATGCAGATTTCCAGCAAGTTTCAACCAAGAGAAATCTTGATAAAAAAGAACTCAGCGTGCTGACATTAATTATTTAAGTGGTGCTTTCTTGAGGGACTGCCATGGCTTGCATAAGTGGCTCCATAAGTTGTTTTCTTCTATTGTGAATATTTATAATATTATGCTATCGATCATATTTCCAAAGTGGGCTTTAATTAGAAACCTCATTATGCTACGCCGTTTGGCTTTGTTGTCATTGTTTACTCTTGTTTGTTGAGCATCAGAAGATGGGTGTCAGGGCCACAACAGAGAGAGAAGTCTAGAAATTCATCATCAACTAAGTCTTTTCGATTCCCAAATATGGTACATAATGTCAAAGATTTAAGAACCACTGGCTCGGGAAGGATGGTGTGGGATGAACTGAGAGAGGAACATTGAAACATACACATTACCATATGTAAAACAGCGTCAGTGGGAATTTGCTGTATGAGGCAGGGAGCTCAAATCTAGCGCCCAGTAACAACTTAGAGGGGTGGGTGGGGTTGGAGGAGGTTGGGGTTCAAGAGGGAGGGGACATGTGTATACTTATGGCTGATTCATGTTGATGTATGGCAGAAACCAACACAATATTGTAATTTCCTCCAATTAAAAATAAATTTAAAAAAGAAACCACTGGCTCAAGATCATTTTTATTCTAGTACCTGAATATCCTTTTGCAGTGATAATTGTATCAGTCAGGGCTGCCATTTCTGGGGTCGCACAGAGTCAGACACGACTGAAGCAACTTAGCAGCAGCAGCAAGGAGTTTTTATATGATACATTCAAATCATATAATCTGCCCCAAACTAGGAGTAGGATGGAGAACTGGGGAAGGACAACAGAACCTTGATAACATCTCTATAGGCATTATTCTAAGAACACTTTGCCTTTGGTTCTGACATTCCCGTATTTGGCTTAGCGCATCTCCTGTGGTCAAACAAAATAGCAATTAGTGATGAACTCTTCCAAATTCACGCCCTACCTATTACTCAGGTTCTCTAGAAGTCAGTGGGGTGTGGGGGGAGAAGATCTATTGTAGCATTTCTTATTCATAACAAGTGAGCTGTTATCAGTTTGCTTATTGATTTTTATCTCTATGCTGCAAACCTCAAAATGCCACAGCCCGAACTGGGATCCCACCAAACCTGTTCCTATACTCATCCTTTCATTTTCCCAGTCATCCTTCTTTTTGATCCTTGACAACCCTGCACCCACCTTCCTGGAATTAACTGCCGGTTCGATTTTTTTTTCCTTTCCTGTCTCTTTAAATCAGAAACTTCCTGAGGTTCCTAAGAGCTGGCTACCTCCGCAGGCATCCAGGTCTCCCAGCAAGTCTCCATGGCAGTGAGATTTGCAAATGAATCCCCCCAGATCTGAGAAAACAGCAGCAGTTGTCTAATCAATCTCTGATTTCCAGGCATCCACCAGGGCACCAGTGGGTTCCAAGAGAGCCAATGAACCAAAGTCCGAGGATTGAAAAGCCCAATCAACTGATACTGGCAGCTCCAGAAAGGAGGAAGTCCCCAAACTGAAGAAAATATAAAACCAATACTAAATCCAATTAACAAACACACAAACGGCAATTAAATTATTTATGATTCAAATGCCTACCTCGAAGATTTCCCAAGCTCTCTGTTCACACATGTATCTTCCTCTGCTCTCTGCCTCCCCAAAGGCTGTGCTTTCTCAGCCTGAACAACAGCCTTCTCAAGAGTCAGGCTCTGAAATACACATGCTACACACACCCAGACAGCCTTTTGGTGCCAGGCAGCCCCTTCTCCATTCTTCCCAGCCCCAGGCCAGCTCATGCCAGCTCCCAGACAGGCAGACCAACTCCTCCATGGGATGGAACTGGGGCAGGGGAAAAGATCAGACAGGAGTTGGGGATGAATTTAACTCATCAAAGACCGGGTAGCCACCCATCCAGGCAGGAAGGGTCCATCTTCATCCCTTTCCTAACCTTAAAACCCTCACAGACGGTTTCTCCAGCCTCCTTCAGATCCCAGAGCAAGTTAGCAGACTCCTCCTGGCTGGTTTCCTGCTCGCACCCAGACCGCTCCCAGGAGGCAGCCCCCAGCCCGTCGCAGATAGCTTCTTACCTTCGCAAAGCCCCGGTTCTTAAAAGCCTGGCTGGCCTCTCCAAGGAGTCCTGTGTTTTCCTTGACATGGGGAGCCACCAGTTTCAGAAACAGGGCACATTTCGAAATGAAACAGAAAGTAACCCGGTGATCCAGACCGGAGCCCCCGACCTGCACTTGGCTTTGGCTCTCCACAGCCTCGGGAGGCCTGGGACTCTGCCAGCTCACCCAGCTGTTTCAGCTCAGAGAGAATTCAGAGGAAGCTGAAGCTTGGAAGTCTGGAACTCACAGCCTGGGCTCTGTTTTTTTCTTTTTTCAGAGTATTTGTTGAGCTTTTTAACATGCAGTTTGTTTCCTTCTGCAGGGAATTACTCAGTGAGTCTGTCACCTGACTCCCAGCGGCTCCATTATATAATTCAAACAGTGCCATTTGAGTTGTGATCAGAAATCCACACTCCTTCCTACCCCCACGACCTCCCTCTCCCTTCCTTGGAGCGGAGGGCAAGACGCTCAAAACACCAAACAAAGACGATCACCCTTTCTTGCAACTTCAGCAGAGCCACTGCATTTCTGTAGTGTATTTTTTTTATTTCCCCTGAGGTTTGAGTTTTCTTGGGCAGTATGTGTGCTAAGTCGCTTCAGTTTCGTTCAACTCCTTGTGACCCCCTGGACTGTAGCCCGCCAGGCTCCTCTATCCATGGGATTATCCAGGCAAGAATACTGGAATGGGTTGCCATTTCCTTCTCCAGGTTTAGGACTTTCTGAATGTCAATGCTGAGTTAGGGGATTTCTCAAAATGTAACATCTTGAGATGTAGCTGTAGCAGTATCCTTGATTTTCATTTAGGGTGGTGGTTTGTAGATTAGATGAATCAGTGAATGGATTTGCAAATGACAGAGCTCATCATCAGTTGAACAGCTTCACACAGATTTAATGACACCTGTGCAAATGAAATCCAAAACCTAGAATGTTTATTACTTTAGCCACAATATCTAAGTTCCTTGAAATCTCAAAGGGGTAGATTGAGTGGAGAGGTCTTTAGCGTCTTCAGCCAAAACCCTGCCCCGACCCTGATCATCAACATCCCTCCTCCAGCTACCTCAAAGAAGCATGACACCCAACTGAAAACTGCAAGCTTGATGTGCAAACACCACTTCATGGCCAAACCCCCAGCCTCTGCTATCAAGCACATGGAAATTCTTAAAGCCAGTCTATAGAAATATTTGGAGCCAGCACTGTCCTGGGTGAAGGTAATGAAGATCGGTCCTAATTTCCCTTTCTTAGCATCAGTCATCTCTGTTCAGATGATGTGTATTGAGTGGCAAGTACATTAAGACAGAATTGACCCAGGAATGAGAGATCTTTGAGAAACTTGGGGGGCATAAATGAGCATAACACTTCAAGTGTTCGTTGCTCAGTCATGTCCAAGTCTTTGCAACCCTATGGACTGTACCCCGCCAGGCTCCTCTGTCCATGGGATTTTCCAGGTGAGCATACTGGAGTGGGATGCCATGCCCTTCTCCAACGGAGCTTCCCGACCCGATCAAACCTGGGTCTCCTGCATTGCATGCAAATTCTTTATCGTCTGAGTCACCAAATGATCAACATAAAAAAAATAATAAATACTCCAACCTGTTTGCTTTTTCCTTGTCAAAGCCAGATGAACTGTATACAGTGGTGGCTCTGGGTTCCTAGTCTCCTCCTAGCCAGTGGAGACTTGTTGCTGAAGATGGGAAATGCTCCAAAAAGACTGTTAAAGTCTAGGGAACAAACGCTAACAAACGCTAACCTCCTTTTGGCTTTTCTTGGTCTGACCTCTTTTTTCCCTTTTGCATTTCCTCACTCCTATCGGCCAAAGGAACCTCTCCTGCCCTTCTTGCCTGCCTGCAACAGTGTATTAATAGTTGATACCACGGCTATACTAAACTATGTGACATTAGACTGATACTCTGCGCTAAGAATGGGACTTTCCCAGGTGGCTCAGTGGTAAAAGAATCCACCTGCCAATGCAGGAGACAGAGGAGATGCAGGTTTGACCCCTGGGTTGGGAAGATACCCTGGAGAAGGAAATGGCAACCCACTCACTCCAGTATTCCTGCCTGGAAAATCCCGTGGACAAAGGAGCCTGGTGGGCTACAGTTCCCGGGGTCGCAAAGAGCTGGACACGACTGAGCATGCTCCTGCCCTAAGAATAGTTTGCAAAATTCTTTGTAACTACCCACATATCCCTCTGAAGTGGGCATGGGGTAATTATTCTTCTTTTTCAGACCCAAAGAAAGCCAGTGACATAGATGGAAATTAGAAGTCAATTTTCCTACACTCAGAGCTCTGTTTTGCAAAGGAAGACCCAGATATACATTAAAAAACAGAACCGTATAAACATGAATGACAGATTGATGTCTGTTTATATCTCTCCCTCCAGGTGTGGTAAATACAGAGTGGTGTGGCCGTTGCTATGGTAACTACTTGTTTATTAATGAGAATAAGGCTACATAGTAAAATATTAGAAAACATCAGGTGGTGAGGAAGAAGCAATAATGCAAAATAAATACTTGGTCTCTGTACACTCCCTCAACACTGACACCACAAAACTCCAACTTCCTAGACCAGTGTTGTCCAACAGGAAAACAACGTGAGCTACATATGTAATTTAAAATTTTCTAGTTGTTGCATTTAAAAAGAAAAAAAACTAGTGAAACTGATTTTGGTAATATTATCAGCTTGACAAACACCAGCTGTCCAGCTGAGAGGCTCATTCTACCTCCTACTTCAAATCCAATATATTAAAAATATTATTTCAGCATGTAATATTATAAAATTATTAACAGAGCATTTATGTTCTTTACTTCAGACTAAGTCTCTGCACTCTGATATGAATTGTATGTATTTTACACTCACATCACATCTCAATTAAGGGTAGTATCTACATCTCAAATGTTCAGTAGCCACAAAGAGTCAGTGGTAACCACATTAGATGGCCAAACTTCAGACTATATGTGGTCATTCTGGCTTGAAATTTGTTCTCTGAGTACACATTTGTCTGTCCCTACTTGGAACTTTTAGAAAAATGAACTGAATTCATTTGGCTCTAGCTTTATGGCATAATTCAAGTGATGTTCTCTTGGGTGGAGCAAGAAAATATCAAATAAGCTTGAAACTGAAGTAGTATTAAAGATTCAGCTTCTTTCATGCCACCAGAGGATCATGAAGATTAAAAAAAATAAATCTCAGGTTTATAAAAATTCCTTTCTTGGTTGGTCCCATTCGCCCAAATTACCCAGAACCGTGCTTGACTACACGTTTTCTGCCCTCTCCTCTCAGCACCCCTAACAGACCGCTCAGTCATAACAAGCCTACCTGTCACCTCTTCTCGAGTCTGGGGACCTCTGCCTGGTCTCCCTGCCTCCACTCTCCACCCATTACATTCATGTTCTCTCCTGCCTTCAGCACGAGCATGCGTTGAAAGCAGACGTTAATCATGGAGCTTCTCAACTTAAAGCTTTTAATAGCAACCTGTTACCTTTTGAATAAAATCCATACTCCTTGGCCTTACACACTAGGCAATCATCAGCTGGCCTTTGGGGAACTTTCTGGCCCATCTCCTGGCTACCCAATCTTTGATTTTACATTCTTGACTATACCATCATCTCCATGACTTTGTTTAAAGTCTGCTCCCTCTGCCTGGAATGTCCTTCCTTAAAATACCCACCCCTCACCAAACAGCAAAATCCTTCCAACCTAGTTCCAATATTTACTGTAGCTTTTTTTTTGGAGGGGGGGGAGGGTGCCCTATAGACATATAGGATCTTAGTTCCTCAACCAGGGGTCAAACCTGTGCCCACTGTGGTGGAAGTGTGGAGTCTTAAACACTGGACCACCAGGGAAGCCCCGATTGCAGCTTTTCTTGCTCTTGTAAGCTTAACAGCCAACTCATCTATGTTCTCAGGCCACTTTTATAAATAAATGTGCTATAACATTTATCATGTTCAATTATAATTATATGATAATGCTAGAAAAGGATTTCCCTAAGAAGGGGAACCACATACCATTTACTTTTGAGTTCACCTTAGGACATAACAGGATCTCAAGAAATGCCTGAGGAATTCCAATACTCTTTTCTTTCCAGCTCTCTCTCTTCTAATTGTCTAACCACTTGGTATAATTGGAACCAAGCCTCAATTTTTTAATAGCTGTGGTATCTTGAATGCCATTTCATTCAACAGGTGTTTTAAGGTCATTCTTATAAACTCTGGTTATGACAAGTAGATATACAGGTATGCCTCTAAAGAGTCAAGATTACATACTTGTTTGTTAACTCCTTTGTCAACAGGCTAATGTCTGTGTCTTTGGTTTTACAGTTTCGGTCTCTCCATCTCTTCAAAGCTTTCAGTTGTTGGCAGGTTGGGGAAACAGAACACCTGTGTTTTGTGCAGAATAAGAGTACAGTGGCTTTATGAGTAAGGGCATAAGAAACACTGCCCCATCGATATCACAGGATGTGGCATTCAGTTTTGTTGCTCAGAGAGTCATTTTTGGCTTTATGCCTGGCTCTCTAATGGTTTCCACACAATTAAATAAAGTTGTGGTTTAAAAAGTAGAGGAATCAACACCAAATGCTGCTAAGGACGTGGAGCCACCAGAACTCTCGTTCATTGCTCCTGGGACTGCAAAGTAGCACAGACACTTTGGAAGAGGGAGTTTAATGGTTGCTTTCAAAACTCTTGCCTTCAGCTCAGTTCAGTTCAGTCGCTCAGTTGTGTTCAACTGTTTGTAACCCCATGGACTGCAGCACACCAGGCTTCCCTGTCCATCACCAACTCCCAGAGTTTACTCAAACTCATGTCTGTTGCGTTGGTGATGCCATCCAACCATCTCATCTTCTGTCATCCCCTTCTCCTCCTGCCTTCAATCTTTCCCAGCATCAGGGACTTTTCCAATGAGTCAGTTCTTTGCATCAGGTGACCAAAGTATTGGAGTTTCAGCGTCAGCATCGGTCCTTCCAATGAATATTCAGGACTGATTTCCCTTAGGATGGACTGGTTGGATCTTCTTGCAGTCCAGGGGACTCTCAAGTGTCTTCTCCAATACTGCAGTTCAAAAGCATCAATTCTTTGGCACTCAGTTTTCTTTATAGTCCAACTCTCACATCCATACAGGACTACTGGAAAAAAACCATAGCTTTGACTAGATGGACATTTGTTGGCAAAGTAATGTCTCTGCTTTTTAATATGCTGTCTAGGTTGGTCATAGCTTTTCTTCCAAGGAGCAAGTGACTTGTAATTTCATGGCTGCAGTCACCATCTGTAGCGATTTTGGAGCCCAAGAAAATAAAGTCTGTCACTGTTTCCACTGTTTCCCCATCTAGTTGCCATGAAGTGATGGGACTGGATGCCATGATCTTAGTTTTCTGAATGTTGAGTCAAATGCTGCTAAGGACGTGGAGCCACCAGAACTCTCGTTCATTGCTGCTGGGACTGCAAAGTGGCACAGACACTTTGGAAGACAGTTTGGTGGCTGCTTTCAAAACTAAACATACTCTTGCCTCACAACCCAGCAATTACACGCCAAGGCATTTACCCAAATGGACTGAAACCAAATCCACACAAAAACCTGCACATGGATGCTTAGAGTAATTTTATTCATAATTTCCAGAACTTGAAAGCAACCAAGATGTCCTTTGGGAGGTGAATGAATAAACTGTGGTGCATCCAGGTAATGGAATATTGTTCCATGCTAAAAAAGAATGAGCTGTGAAGCCACAAAAAGACAGGGAAGGACCTTAGAAGTCCATGACTAAGTGAAAGCAGTCAGTCCGAAAGACTCCATACGGCGTGATTCCAGCTATATGGCTTTCTGGGAAAGGCACAGCAATGATGACAGTAAGAAGATCAGTGGTTGCCAGCAGCTGGGAGGGCTGGAGGGATGAGTAAGTGGAGCGTGGGGAGATTTTTCAGGCAGTGAGACTGCTCCATATAATACGATAATGTAGGTCATTATACATTTGTCCCGACCCACAGAGCGGACAGCGCCAAGGATGAAACTTTATGTAAACTAGTGACTTTGGTGACAGAGATGTATCGACCATGTAGTACTGTGTCAATGTAGAGTCATCAGTTGTAACACGTGTAGCAGTGTGGTTCCTGATGCTAATTGTGGGGGAGGCTGTATGTGTGGGAGGCAGGGAGTATATGGGAATTCTCTACTTCCTGCTCGATTGTGCTGTGAGCTAAAACTGCTCTAAAATATAAATCTCTCTCTCTCTCTTTTTTTTTTTTAATTGGAGGGACCAGAGAGTGGCTTGCCCGTGGGTGCCCAGGGACTCTGCTCACTGGCTTCTGGCTTGATGTACAAGTTGTTTTCCTGCTAGGTTGTCAGTTGCTCAGATTTATTCATTGCTTTCTCCACTTTGTTACCAACACATCACTAAATAAACGGCATGTACTTAGGGACTAATAAATTCTCATTTAAATGAAATGAAGGGAAAACACACTTAAGGCTTTGAATAATAAACACATATTTCCACCCACAGACACAGCACAATGGCCTTAGTGTCAACAGAAAAACTCTCACTGAGACGGTTTCTGGAGGCTCTGGAGCCTGGGACAGTCTCAGGAGGAGGGGTTTCCTTGGGAGGCCTGCTGGGGCTAGAAGAGCCGCTGAGATGGGAAAATTTAACTCTCTCACTTTGACTCAAGCCTGGACGTGCTTTCTGTACCCCCAGGGACCAGCCCTTGGTCACACAACCTGGCGGATTTACCAAGACGCTGCTCAGAGCAGGGCTAACACCATTGTGCAAAGTACTTGCCCCAGCGAGCCTGTTTCCTCATCTATAAGAGGGGGATGAGGATATTGTGGGTTATTGCGGGAGGTCATGTCTATAGTCACCCTGACGTGGAGTGATAGTGTCACCCGATGGGCTGTGCTTATTCTTAGTATTACATATTATTAGATATCACACAATACTGGTAAAACATTGGCGATGCCACGAGGGAGCTCAAATCATGACAGTGCCCATGTGAACCCCTCTTCTGCTATCTCACCACACTTTCTTTCTACTTAATTTGCTGTTGGCACATATGAAGATGGTGACTTTACTGGCTTTTATGACCTCTGTCTTCCTCCCTTCTTTGTTTCTTTTTTCTTCCTCTCCCACCTCTTCTTTTTCTTTCTCTTTTTCCCTTTATTATTTTTAAAGTGAGTTTATTTTGTCCCTTGCTATTCTTGGCCGGCCAACTAAGACTCTTTGTATCGAGGTCTTCTTGCCAAAGCCACATTAAGCTCCCCAGGTTGCTAAACTTAGGCCAGCCTGTCTCTGCTCTCTTGGAAGGCCTGCGATGCCATAAATAAGAGAGGGAGCAGGTCAAAGGGTGCTTGTTCACAGCAAAGGGGGCTGCTTCACACAGAGCTTCCCAGAAGGAAGACAGAGCCTGACAGGAAGAAGAGCTCAGACCTCAGGCATCATCTATATAACAGAGCAGTTAATACCCCTCTCCCTGCCAAGTCACGGCGACTGCCGATCTCAGAAGCCATCATTCAAATTGCTTTTTGGCCAGTTCAGCATCAGTGTCCCCATGACAGCTCTACTCTGGGAGAACAAGAGAAAAAGGCAGTTTCCCAGAGGAGAAGGCGGCTTCCTTTTCTTTCTATGAGATACATAGCCTTTATTTCTCTCCAAAGCACCATGCGGAAGTTCTGTGATGACCTGTGTCCAAGAAAGATACAAGAGGGGAGATGGGAAAACACAAATGGCCCTAATAATGGGCCAAGTGAGCAAGGTTTTGAAAGGCGGAGAATGCAGTGGAGACCAGCCCTGGGACTGAATTCTGGTCCTGCCCACTGCTCATTGGAGGCAAGTTAATTGGCCTCAGCTCTTCCTGCATGATATGCTAATAGTAATATTAAACTGGGGAGTGGGGAGTCTGGGGTGACTTTCTTAGCATCTGTCAGGTGGCCTGGTGTACAGCAGGTGGAGAATGACCTGGCCAGGTGCGTAGAGCCTCCATTCTTCATGCCCAGAGTGTAAAGAGACTCCAATGCCCCCTTTGCTAAAGTTCTTTGATGGAAGTTAAACGAAACCTCTAGCAAAGGGTAAACACCACGTGTGCGTGTCTTCCCACTTACAGCCCCACCCTCGGCCCCCCAATCTTCCATGCTGCAGACATTTTCCCCAAAGATGGACACAAGTGTGTCTCCCATCCCCCATACTTGTTTAGAGCCTCGCCACTCCCCTGTCAAGTGGTGGGATCAAATTCCTCTCCCTCTGAACCTGGGTGAGCGTGGAACCTGCTTGCAGCCTCTGCAGCAGAAGTCATTCTGTGGACCCCAGAGGCTAGGTCATAAAAGGCAACGTATTAGCTGGAATCCTTGCTCTTGAAGCTGGCAGGTAAGCAGCTTACTGCACTGGAGCTGCCATGTTAACGAGGAAGCCTGACCTGGTCCATGTGGAAAGACCACAGAGAGAGTTCCCAGACACCACCCTCCATGTCCATGTAACTGTCTGTCTGCAACCTCAAGAGAGACTTGGAGCCAAAACCACTCATCTGAGCCCTTGCTCAACTGCTGATCTATGTCAATGAAATGTAGATGATGAAACACAACAAAACCCAGTTGGGGGGCTTCCCCAGCAGTCCTGCAGTCAAGTCTCCACCCTTCCACTGCAGGCGGTATAAATTCGATCCCTGGTCAGGGAATTAAGATCCCACATGCCTCGTGGTGCAGCCAAACAAAAACAAAAAACCAACTGGAAGAGAATCGTAGCCTCTGTTACCTTCTCCTAGAGCACCATAAATGGGGTTTAAGGCTCAGACCTGGGGAACTGAGGAGAACCAGGGTTTAAATCGACCCTACTACTTCAGCTTGTGACCCTAACAAATCCACGTCTAAAAAAGTGATAAATATAATGCATAGGCCATAGGATTATTATCAGGGTAAATGAGGTGGTTCATGTCAAGTACTTAGCATCGTAACTGGCACAGAGCACACACATCTTAGACAGTCATTTGTCGTCACCCTTACCACCACCACCAACTCTGTTTCAATCATTACGATGGGTTTTGCTTCCAAGACATCCTAGCTGGCTGGAATATACCCCCCTTTTCTTTAATCACACTTCCTTCTATTTAGACAAGTTTCCTTCAACCCATAATCTGTATTTGTCAGCCTTCATGCTAATGTCACAATCATGAGGAATTGTTTCAAAAAATCCAATCAGTCTTAGCTGCTTCATCCGGCTCACCCACAATCAGCCATCGCTTTGCCCTCAACGTGTTTGGCTGTCTTAGTCATCATCACGTATGAAAAGCCAAATATTCTGCAGCAGGAAGTCTGTTTTGACTAAGGATACAGAACCATCTATCTAAGTCTGTTGGGCCATTCAACTCAGCTTTTCCTTTAGTGATGTGGAAGGGCTCCTCAAGTACCTACAACGAGCCAACAGAGGAGAAAATTAAGGCTCAAGAAGATTGGAAACAACATTATAGCTTCATTGTTCATTCACTAACCTGAGTATTCATTTCATCATTCAACAAATAGCTATTTTAAAAAAACCAAACAGCTATTAACAGCTTACTCTGTGCCAGCCTCTAGACATACAAACATGAACAGTCACACTACTTCTGATTTTTATTTTCTCCCAAATCATTAGTTCGTCACTCATTCAAAAGTAAACATTTTGTTTTTCCATGTGTTTTTCCCCCCATAGTCTCTGCTGCTATGAAGCTTATAGTTTTGCCTGAAGGGCAGCCTAAAAACATGCAACATGCAACAACAGTAGCGTGTGCTAAGAGCTGTGTGAGGGGAAACAGAAAGCTGTGCTTACTGATAGGACTTAGTTTGAGGGAAAGCTTAGGGAGGGCTTCCTGGAGGAAGTGGTTTTATATTGGGACTGAAGGAAAGGTGGGAATTAGCCAGATGGAAGGTGGGCAGAAAAGGAGAGTGATGTAGGCAGGGTCAACTGCTTATGTGAAAGTGATGTAGGCAGGGTAAACTGCTTGTGTGAAAGTCCTGAAACCAGAGTGAGTGTGGAAATGACTGACGGACTAGAAAAAAAATCTCAACCCAATATCCACCAGGAAGTCTTCAATATGGCTTTGAAATCTACTCCCAGAATTTTCGTCTGTCCTCCAACTCTATCTGGCTTACAAAGTGCACGTTTAATAAATGCTTGGTGAATTGATATTTCCCTTATCATAATCCTTTTTAAAATCTCTACTGAATTTGCTACAATATTGCTTCCATCTTATGTGACAGTTTTTTGGCTGTCAGATATGTGGGATCTTAGTTCCCCAACCAGGACTGAACTGGCACTCCCTGTGTTGGAAGGCGAAGTCTTAACCACTGGACCTCCAGGGAAGTCCCACCCTTACCGTAAACTGGTAGAACTATTATTTTAGGGAGACAGATATTATTATTTTAGGGAGACACACACCCCAGCACTTTTAATAAATTCAAAATATTGGAGTTATTATCAGTTCATATAGTTTTTAAAAGCTCATGTTTATAGATGTCGTTATCTTAATTCTACTTTACTTTTTAATTAAAAAATAATTTTCTTAATTAACTCCTTTTCTGTTTAATCCTCTTTAGTATGTTTTCCATTTCCAGGCAGCCTGCTTTTGTGCTTTTGTCATTGAGCAAATAGGTAAAACTGTAATTGGGCAGATTGAACTAGACGCTTAGAACTGAGCATATCTAAGAGCTCAGAAGTTGGCATCAGCCTGTCTTCTTAAAGCCACTACATTGGGACTTCTGCTGTCTATCGCTACCTTAATTCCTAGACACTGTGATGTCTACCTTTCTGTGGCTGCTGTCTGGTAATAAAAGGAGAGCTATCCCCTTTGTCATCTATAGAACAGAGGGTAATATCCCTTAATTAACGAAAGGAAGTGGTGCAGTGTACTGAGAACACTGCAATTGTTTCCAATTAATCCCACATGCAGTTTGGCAAAGTTAATAATCCATAAAATGACCTAGGATCTAAATGTGGAGAACAATCAGCTTTTATCAGTCATTTTTCTATATTTCCAGCACCAGCCAGAAAATTCCAAGGCCAGATGCATAGAAGGTCTACAGATTTACAATACCATATGTTCCTGAATATAATCTCAAATAGAAAAGAAACTTACACATGCCATTCAGATCTTACAAATTCCCCAATGTTTTACAATCTTGATAATCACCACATATTGACAGATGTCAGCTCAACTACCAATGGAGCAGTTGTTTGACTGTTTATATCACTAGGCACCAAAGCAAACAAAAACATGAAGGTCATAGTCATGGAAGAGCATGGTATTTTTCCATCTGATACTTTTCCATCTGATATTTCTAAAACCTTCTAGGACAGAGAAGGTATCACATGTACCCATGAACACCTAAAAAATGTCTCATGGAGCATCTTACCCCAGCTCCAGATCTTTTTTAAAGAAACTGGGGTAAAATACACATAACATCAAACTTACCATGTTAACCTCTTGAAGGTGAATACCTCAGTGCCTTTTAGTACATTCTCAAAGCTGTGCTACCATGACCTCTATCTATTTCAGTACTGCTGAAATAGTTTAATCAACCAAAAAGCAAACCCTGTACCCAATAATCACTCACTCCTCATTCCTCCCCGCACCCCGCCCAGTCCCTGGCAAGCACCGATCTACCTTTGTCTTTATGGACGTCTCCGCTCTGGACAGCCCACGTACATAGAGTCATACACTGTGTGGCCACTTGTGTCTGGCTTCTTTCCCTCAGCATGAAGTTTTCCAGGTTCACCCATGCTGTAGCTTGTATTAGTGTCTTTTCTTTTTATGGGGGAGTAATACTCCATCACAGGGCTATACTACGTTCTGTTTATCCATTCGTCAGTTGATGAGTATCCGAAGCATTTCTAGAATTTGGCTGTTGTGAATAACATTCACAGCATTCAATGAGAATGCTGTTATTGAACATTCTCACACAAGTTTTTGTTTGAACACTTACTTTCCATTCTTTTGCGTCTCTACTTTGGACAAGAACTGGGAAGTCATATAAAAATTCTGTATGTAACCTACTGCCACCTTACCTGCCTCCTGAGAAATCTGGATGCAGGTCAAGAAGCGACAGTTAGAACTGGACGTGGAACAACAGGTTGGTTCCAAATCAGGAAAGAAGTATGTCAAGGTTGTATATTGTCACCCTGCTTATTTAACTTATATGCAGAGTACATCATGAGAAATGCTGGACTGGATGAAGCATAAGCTGGAATCAAGATTGCCAGGAAGAATATCAATACCCTCAGATGTGCAGATGACACCACCCTTATGGCAGAAAGCGAAGAAGAACTAAAGAACCTCTTGATGAAAGTGAAAGAGGAGAGTGAAAAAGCTGGCTTAAAACTCAACATTCAAAAAACTAAGATCATGGCATCCAGTCCCATCACTTCATGGCAACTAGATGGGGAAACAATGGAAACAGTGACAAGACTTTATTTTTTTGGGCTCCAAAATCACTGTAGATGGTGACTGCAGCCATGAAATTAAAAGTCACTTGTTCCTTGGAAGAAAATCTATGACCAACCCAGATAGCATATTAAAAAGCAGAGACATTACTTTGCCAACAAAGGTCCATCTAGTCAAGGCTATGGTTTTTCCATAGCCTTGTATGGATGTGAGAGTTGGACCATAAAGAAAGCTGAGTGCAAAAGAACTGATGCTTTTGAACTGTGGTGTTGGAGAAGACTCTTGAGAGTCCCTTGGACAGCAAGGAGATCAATCAGTCAATCCTAAAGGAAATCAGTCCTGAATATTCATTGGAAGGACTGATGCTGACGCTGAAGCTCCAATACTTTGGCCACCTGATGTGAAGAACTGACTCATTGGAAAAGACCCTGATGCTGGGAAAGATTGAAGACAGGAGGAGAAGGGGACGGGGGAAGATGAAATGGTTAGATGGCATCACTGACTCAATGGATATGAGCTTGAGAAAGCTCCGGGAGTTGGTGAAGGACAGAGAAGCCTGGGGCTGCAGTCCATGGGATAACAGAGTCAGACACAACTGAGCGACCAAACTGAACTGAACTTACTGAGGAACACATAATAATTTTTTTGTGAATACTATCAGAATTCTACAAAGGTTGAATCAGGTTGGAAGGGAAAATTCACCCCTGATGAAATGCCCTGATGGAAGTGCAACAGGGCATTGGAATATACATGCTTACATCACAATGGGTCAGGAAGATGTCTGTAGGTATCTCATCTCTCTGCTGGCCCACACGCTACTTTTTTTTCAGTCAAGTTTTGTTGACAGGCCCTTGGGCACTGGAGTTGATAGGTCTCTTTCAGTACCAGGCATGTATGACCTAAACTAGTTCCTTAAATTCTAAGAGTTTCATCATTTGTAAGTGGAAGTAGGTGTAATCTACAATATGGTTATGATAACTTTAAATAAGGAGGTATATTTAAAAGACTTAGTATGGTGGTGGTTTAGTCGCTAAGTCATGTCCGACTCTTGTGACCCCATGGACTATATAGCCTCTGTCCATGGGATTCTCGAGGCAAGAATACTGGAGTGGAAGGAAATACTGCCATTTCCTTCTCCAGGGGATCTTCGGAGCCAGGGCGTGTACAGCATGTGTATTTCAGAGCCTGACTCTTGGGAAGGCTGTTGTTCAGGCTGAGAAAGCACAGCCTTTGGGGAGGCAGAGAGCAGAGGAAGATACATGTGTGAGCAGAGAGCTTGGGAAATCTGCGAGGTAGGCATTTGAATCATAAATAATTTAATTGCCGTTTGTGTGTTAGTTGGATTTAGCATTGGTCTTATATTTTGTTCAGTTTGGGGACTTCCTCCTTTCTGGAGCTGCCAGTATCAGTTGACTGGGTTTTTCAGTCCTCGGACTTCGGTTCCTTGGCTCTCTTGAAACCCACTGGTGCCCTGGTAGATGCCTGGAAATCAGAGATTGATTAGACAACTGCTGCTGTTTTTTCAGGTCTGGGGGGATTCATTTGCAAATCTCACTGCCATGGAGACTTGCTGGGAGACCTGGATGCCTGCGGAGGTAGCCAGCTCTTAGAAACCTCAGGAAGTTTCTGATTTAAAGAGACAGGAAAGGAAAAAAAAAAAAAATCGAACCGGCAGTTAATTCCAGGAAGGTGGGTGCAGGGAAACGTTGTCAAGGATCAAAAAGAAGGATGACTGGGAAAATGAAAGGATGAGTAAAGGAACAGGTTTGGTGGCAAGATACCTAAGGTATCTTGATTGCAACCTTATTACCAGCAGTTCAAGTGTATATCACAAATATCAAGCAGAGAGACAGAAAGTGATGAGAGAGCAGAAGCGGCATCCAGGTCTCTGGCAACTCTAAAACTCACCTCTCCTTCTGTTTAAGGTCGGAAGTGCATCATGAATTCTAAACTGAGTTCAGATCAGCCATCTCTAAAGCAATTTTATCTCTACTGAATATTTCATCATCCAAAATAGAAACTCTTCCAGCCTATTACTCTGTTATGTAACTTGTTACTAAAGAAAAGTCGGGTGTTCCCAGGTGGTGGTAGTGGTCAAGAACCCGCCTGCTAATACAAGAGATCAGGTTCGATCCCTGGGTCAGGAAATTCCCCCAGAGGAAGGCACAGCAACCGACTCCAGTATTCTTGCCTGGAGAATCCCATGGACAGAGGAGCCTGGCGGGCTACAGTCCATGGGGTCACACAGAGTCAGACGCGACTGAAGTGACTTAGCACACACACACAAAGTCACTCTAAAACATATATATTGAGGCTTCCAGGAGTTAGAATGCAAACCTCTTACAACTGTATCCTGTATGAGAAATTCATCTATTATCACCAAAAGATGAAAAAGGCAGTTTTATGAAGCCCGAACAGTTCCATTCTACACCATGAGTTACTTACTTGTGGTAGGAGCACATGTACCCAGAATCACTCCTTAATTAGTCTCAGCCTAAAACAGCGCTTGTTACATGTGAGACTTGAGTTGATGCAGTGGGGTGGGCTTATGCCATCATGTGGCAGAGACAGCCATGCTTCTCAGGCTTTATTTTTAAAGTTCCGGTAATTATAAACTTAAACCAACAGCAGAGGGGAAATGAATCATTGATTTGTCTCTCTTAAACAGTTTCTTTCCCACCAAAGTGTTTCCTTTTTTGTAGCATTTACCTAGCTTGCGAGGTGTTACTCTGTGTCCTGAGGACTTCAGCATCTGCACTTTGATCACAAATTGTATAGTAAATGTTCCGGGACAATATTGCCAGTCTAATTCATAATAAAATGGGAAAAGAAACCACACTCCTTTCATCCGGTACTTTGTTGATGTAAAACTTGAACAGGGAACAAGCAGCAGTTTGGGGTAGAAGAAACAGTTCGGCACCCAACGTCAGGACACCAACTCCGGCCATCCCGCCTCTCACTCCCTGGTCCGTGGGTTTCTTCCATGCTTTCTCTGGTTGCACACCACTCTGAGATGCTGAAGCAGGACCTAGATGGGCCCCAGGCTGAGCAGCTGGAGTTGTCTGCTACGGACAGATACTCCAAGATGAACCACATATTTCTCATTCTTGAAATCAAGGAGACCTTCTCAATATACATATGCAGAAAGGCTCCTTGAAAATGGGGAGTGATGTCAAACGGGGAGTGATGTCAAACGGGAGTGATGTCAAATGGGGAGTGATGTCAAACGGGGAGTGACGTCAAATGGGGAGTGATGTCCACCTACTTGGGTTTCCCAGGTGGTGCTAGTGGGAAAAAACCCATCTGCCAATGCAGGAAACATAAGAGACGTGGGTTCAGTCCCTGGGTTGGAAAGATGCCCCTGGAGGAGGGCATGCAACCCACTCCCGTACTCTTGCCTGGAGAATCCTACAGACAGAGGAGCCTGGTGGGCACAAAGAGTCGGACATGACTGAGCAGGCACACACACACAAGTCCATTAACAGGTGAATGGAGAGACAAATTGGGGTGTGTCCAATACAACAAAACACCACTCAGCAAGAACAGAGAACTGTCTGGACCTGCGACGTGGATGAATCCCAAACTAATTACGCTGAGTATAATTAGAAGCTAGACAAAAAAGAGTTCATACTGTAGGATTCCATTTGTACAAGATTGGAGAAAACGCAAGCTAATCTATAATGTCGGGGAGTGTGGAGAGGGGTGGATGAGGGGGAGGTTAAAAGAAGGCACGAGGAAACTTAGGGCAGTGAGACTCACGTTCATCTTCTTGACCATATGATGGTTTTGTGCATATACACACATGCCAAAGATTCTCAAGTTGTATGCTTCAAATACGTGCAGTTTATTGTATACCAATTATAAGCTCAATTCAGCTATTGCAAAAAAAATAAACCCCTCGAAACCTCAGGGGGCCTGGAGTTGAAACCCAACTTCATGATCTACTGTGTAACCCTGAGTGAGTTACTAACCTCATCTGTAGGAGGAGGGTGATAATCATTTCTACCTCACAAGGCTGCTGTGAGGATTAAATGAGTTAATCTTTGGAAGGTACTTAATACAAACTAGCTCTTCGTGTTGTTTTCTGAGAACCACCAAGAAAGGATTCTGTTGTATCTTTAGCATCTCATTCCCGTAAGATTTGAATTCATTAGTCTACTTAAGGCATATTAAAGGCAGGCTCATTCAGGCAAATTTTTCAGATCTCTATTCAGCACTCACTGGGGAGCTTTTTCCAGACCACATTCTAATAAAAACACACCCTTCCCCAGTCACTCCTGAGACCCTCCCCTGGATTTCTTCTCCTCCCTGACACTTATCACCGTCTGACACTAGCTGACACACTTCTTCGTTTATCTGTTTACTCTGTCTCGCTCCACTGGAACACAAGTTCCCTGAGACCAGGCACTTCTTTTGGTTTTTTGACATAAAAGTCACTCAATAAGTATGTGTTGAGTGTTGAACAAGTGAATGACCGCATTATCTCCAAGTGCCTTCGCAGGTGATGGTAACAGGGAGGCGGGAGCTGGCCCTGTCACCACGGCACTGGGGACACTTGCAGAGGGCACACAGGTCCATGTCCCCTGTGACCGGTGCCGCGGGTCTAACCCCCAGAGAGAGCTGCGTCCAGGGAAGGTCTGAACTTGGTCAGATCAGTGAGGTCCTCATCTCGTGTCATTCCTGGCTCTGCAGGAGTAAGAGACTGCAGAGACCGATTAGGGTATTTGAAAGAATAAGATCAGGGCCTGGGACTGTTACTAAAATGATAAAGAATAGAAAGCTAAAGCTTTAGAAAGTTGCGAACATGTAGGCTTTGATGGGATCCATCCCTAGACTGTTTCTTGATTGTCAATAAGAAGACAAATTGGATTAAAATTGGGTCCAAGGTACAAAGTCACCCCTGCCTTCCAGGTGCCCTGTAAAGTGAAACCAACTGGGTTTCCCAAAGTGAAATCAGCTGGCTTCACTTTGGGAACTCAAGACCTGCCCAGACTGTCTTTCGTCCCCCTTCTTTAGAACTCCATGAATGCAAGTAATATAGCTAAGCCTCAGAGAAGTCAAGGGTTGACTGGCTTCCGTTTGCCTCTCTTGTCCTTCTGCTGCTGTGTGTCCTGCAAATGCTATTTCTGCAAGTTGGACACTTTCAAGGAGGTGTCAACATGGCATTAACATCAGTTCGTGTAGCATCTTCTAAAAAGACACATCTAAACAACACTGAGGAAGATGTGCTTGGGCTTGCAATTGTGCTGCGGTCCATCCTCGTGTGGGTACATTTATCTGCTGCTTTTGTGTAAGTAGATCACAGAATGTATTCTGCCGTGAACTCTCTCCTTAGGAATCTCCAAACAAGGCCTCATAAATAAGGAGCACACGTTTCAATGCATACAAAAGACTTCTTGAATTAGCATTTGTCATCTTTTATGTTTTAATTATCTCATTTGATCTCTTTATTGTTGCAATTACATTCTAATTTTGCGTGCAGACACTCGAGTGCCTTGGGCTAGATTAATCAATTAATATTATAATAATTATGATAGCAATAGAAATATAAGTGGATAGGTCACTCCAGTAATTCCAGATCCACTTCTTGAACTCTGAATAAAGGGAATCTGGCTGTGGGAAATTTTTTCAGACTATTTTGAAGTCAAAAAAGCGAGATTTTTCCTTAAATCGTAAAGGCACATTAGAGGTCTGGATTATTTTTCTGGTTTTGTTTTAGTTCTAAGCCAACACTTTTTTTTTTTTTGGCTGAAAATATGCATAGTTCTTTAAGGAACAACACCACTGTCTCTTTGTCCTGTTTTCTATAACCCTGAGTCTGAATAACAAGGCAGAGGCTTTGACCAATGGCTCTCAAGGAACAGGGAGTGTGCGCAGGTGGTCAGACTTTGTTGTCGTTCAGTTGTGAAGTCATGACAGACCCTGCGACCCCACAGACTGCAGGATGCCAAGCTTCCTTTCCCTCACCATCTCCCAGAGTTTGCTCAAACTCATGCCCATTGAGGCGGTGATGCCATCCAACCATCTCATCCTTTGTCATCCCCTTCTCCTCCTAATATTGGGCTTCCCTGGTGGCTCAGAGGTTAAAGCATCTGCCTGCAATGCAGGAGATCTGGGTTCGGTTCCTGGGTCGGGAAGATCCCCTGGAGAAGGAAATGGCAACCCACTCCAGTATTCTTGCCTGGAGAATCCCAATTCCCATAGACGGAGGAGCCTGGTGGGCTATAGTCCATGGGGTCGCAAAGAGTTGGACATGACTGAGCGACTTCACTTTCTTTCTCCTCCTAAAGTCAGGAATTTAGGGTCTAGGAATAATTTTCTCAGACAAAATAAGGAGACTTATCGCAACCATGGGGTGACCTTTCGGTTCAGGGCATAATTCTAAGAGATTTCCAGAAACCCATTGCCTCTCATCAAGGCACACAGGCTGGCAGACACCACTGCAGGGCCCAACACAGAACTGAGTTCATTCTTGCAGCTTTGCAGGAACCCTATGGTTATATGCAAGCAAAAGGAGGAAGACAGGGTCCTACGATCTTTTTCCATCCCAAGAAAGATTTCATCCTCCAGATTACTGCTCCTCTGTCAAACTACCCCCAAACCAAACACACACATACAGAGTTACCACATCTACACATTCACATGCAAACACATACATGCCATAAATCAGATAAGAAATCAATATCTGAGATGCTCCTTTGTCTGAAATTCTATAAGATCAGTATATAGCATCCTGTGCTTTTGGTTATTATTTGTTCTCTAAACCATGGATGCATTTTGTTCACACATTGGATTGAAGTCACAGGTAACATTTACTGAGTCTTTGCTATGGTCCACACAGTGACTCTTACCTCATTTAATCCTCGTAGCAACCCTGTGAGGAAGCTGCTGCAGACAGGGAAACTGGGGGACAAGAGGGGTAGGTAACCTGGTGAGGTATGGATGGGTTTTGTACACCTTGAGGGTCCCGCAAAGAGCAGTCCAGACACACACAAGGCGACCAGCAGGAGACCATTGACTATAGGAAGCCATGTAACTACAGATATAATCAAGTTAAAATGAGGTCATTAGAGTGGGTCCTAATCCAGTCTGGTGTCCTAAAGGGAAAAGAAGAAAGCCAAAACAGGCATGTACAGCGGAGAGATAACTGGAGACCCACAGGGAGAAGGCCATGTGATCATGGAGTCAGACACTGCAGCGATCCACCTACAAGCCAAGGAACCCCAAGAGCGGCAATTTGCCACCAGCAGCTAGAAGAGGCGAGAAAATTTTCATCCTTAAATTCTTCAGTCAGAGAGCAAGGCCTTTCTGACACCTTGATTTTGAACTTCAAGCCTCCAGAACTATGAGAATAAATTTCTGTGGTTTTAAGCCACCTAGTTTGTGGAAACCAATATATACACCCACCCATATTTTCACTTTTTATATAAGATCAAAGAGTAAAAGTCCTCTCTGACTTCTAAAATCCCCTTTACAGGGCTCATGCTGAGTAAAGAATTGCTCAGCTGCAGCTGGGGCCCCAGCAGGTGTGGGCTAATGTAGTTTATGTAGGAGCTCTCTTGAGGAGTCCATGGTTTCCAGGGAATGCAACTCTAGTTGAAGGATCCATTCAAGGTTTGGCACTGTTGATCCTGAAACTGAGCAGGAACCTGTGTGGCTCCTGGGCACAAAACCTTTCTGTATCCACATGTCTTGATTACAGGAAGTAGGCTTCATCCAGCCTCCCTTACCTTCCTGAGTTCCACTGAGCAAGTTCAATCAGCAGTTGTTAATTAGGAGCACCAAAGAATTGATGCTTTTGAACTGAAGTGTTGGAGAAGACTCTTGAGAGTCCCTTGGACTGCAAGGAGATCCAACCAGTCCATCCTAAAGGAAATCAGTCCTGAATATTCATTGGAAGGACTGATGCTGAAGCTGAAGCTGCAATACCCTGGCCACCTGATGTGAAGAACCGACTCAGTGGAAAGGACCCTGATGCTGGGAAAGATTGAAGGCAGGAGGAGAAGGGGAAAACAGAGGATGAGACGGTTGGATGGAATCACCGACTCGATGGATATGAGTTTGAGTAGGCTCCAGGAGTTGGTGATGGACAGGGAAGGCTGGTGTGTTGCGATTCATGGGGTTGCAGAGTCGGACAGGACTGAGTGACTGAACTGAAATGAAATAGGGAAGGGAGGGGATGCAGAGACAAGGAACAGTCCAGAAACAATAGTGCAGCCCTGGGGCAGGAGCCTCCCTCCCCCGAGGGATACACAGAACAATACCTTTGAGCTGTTTTGCAGAAACCCCCATCACGTGGGTGAAATTAACCTTATCTACCCACAGCACATAAATCCCAGAACAGTTGGAACCAGGAGGTTGATGATGCTGACTCCTGATTTCCTCACCATCAGCCAATCAGAAGAATGTCCACGAGCTCATCACATCTCTGAACCATCCCTCTCCAACTCCTCACTACACCTCTCCAGGTGGGGACACACAGTTCTGAGTGCATTAACTGGCTGAGGCTGTCTTTGTCTCGCAGAGCAATAAAGTTAGTCTTTTCTATCAATACTTCACCCCAAACTCTGTCCCCAAGATTTAATTTGCTGTCTGAGTACAGAGGCTGGATTTGGCTTCAGTCCCATCCTTGCTTTATACACGTTCTCCAAAAGGGAAAAGTCTGGACCTTGTGAGAACTTGAAGATAGTAAGGTGTGAATCTTGATCATGGGGAGAGAAGTTATCCCGAGGTGTAGTCGAGTATGGAAGATCCTGGCATGAACTTCATTTGTTGGCTCTGTCTGATTTGACTCAGGCGTTCCAGACACTGGCTTGTGCTGGTTCCTTAACAATCTTTACAGACCTTTAAGAAAAACAGCCCTTTGTGGAAAATAATTTTTTTTCATTCTGAGATTATGCCCTATTTTTAAAATATTAATGTGTCATTTGTTTTGTGAAGTGAAGGTGAATCTAAATAGTAAGGTTTTTTTTTTTTCTTTCAATATCCTTCCTGAACAAAATTAAGTTGGCATTTCTATGTCAATCCCGGTTTTAGTCCTCAGACTTGAACATGAATCAGAATTTTCTGGAGGCAAAGTTAGCACAGATTTCTGGGCCCCTATCCCCAGAATTCGTGATTCAGTAGTTCTAGGGGTTGGGCCTGGGATTGGCTTCTCTCAAAGTTTGCAGAGGACGCTGATATAGCTGGTATGGGGCCCAGAGAAAGGGATTCCAAGAGGGGAAGATGCCTATTGTCTGAGTGATGTCTGAATGCCAGGGTAGTGGCCTGGGTCCCAGCTCACTGAATCTCTCAGCCATGAAAGGCTGCGGTCACCATCGAAATGAGTGAGCAGCCCTCTCCTCTCTGTCCTCGCACACCCCTGCCCACCTCTGCTGGCCTGCGCTTGGCAGGAAGTATACCAGGGCAAGCCAGGATGCACACTCCTACGTCTTGGTGCTTATGTGAATCCATCTGTGTGGGATTCTACTTTGTGAATATCACCCCTATTTAACAGGAGTCTCTGGATGCTCACAGGAGCGTTTTCATTTCATTCATCCCTTTACTCATTCACCCATCAATCCAGCCTTTAAACATGTCCTCGGTGTTTACAATGTGCGTAGTTCTATGCTGTGTTGATTTAGATTCCACTTCCAGTCTTCTCCTGGATTTATCTGGGGTCTCTGGACATTTATACTACCTTGCTATGGTAGACACTGCTGAGCCCTTTCTTTAAGTAAGAGAATCCCCTGAGTTTAGTAGGACATACAGCCATTGTGCTCAACATGAAGTTTGCCAACCTTCCATGTAGCTAGGTTTGACCATGAGACTAAATTCAGGCCAAAGGAGGGATGAGTCAGAGTAATGTGTGTGGCTTTGGGGTTATCCTCTCTAATGAGAAAAGTGCTTCTCCAAACTTCCTCTCTCCTGCCCCACTGTCTGAAAAGTGACAGTGGCTAGAGCAGCTCTGGAAGCTACAGACTGAAGATGGCAGAGCCACTGCCCCAGCCCTGGGCCACCCCTTCCTAGGCTGTTATGTTGTTGCTGTTGTTCAGTCGCTAGGTCGTGTCCAACTCTTTGCAACCCCACAAATGCAGCACACCAGGCTTCCCTGTCCCTCACTATCTCCCTCAGCTTGCTCAAACTCATGCCCATCGAGTCGGTGATGCCATCCAACCATCTCGTCCTCTGTCATCCCCTTCTCCTCCCACCTTCAATCCTTCCCAGCACCAGGGTCTTTTCCAATGAGTTGGCCCTTCACATCAGGTGGCCAAAGTATTGGAGCTTCAGCTTCAGCATGAGTCCTTCCAATGAATATTCAGGGTTGATTTGTCAAAAGCAGATTTCTATCTTGCTTAAGCCATTGTGTTTTGGGACCTCTTCATTACAGCAGCTTAGCCTTTACCTTAACTAATACAGTGGCGTTCATGACTGTCTTTAGCATTTGTCTGGATTCAAGATTCAGCTCAAATTTCTAGAGTCATGATACTGATACATCCTTTCTAATACCTAGTACTGGCCTTAAATTGGTATTTGTTTCCACTCCTTCCCATCAGAGTCCCAGATTGAGTTTTCTGTGTCTCCTCTGCAGTGACTTACAACCTAGAGGACTTGTCTGAGGGAAAAATAAATGTTGAAGGACAGATGTAGCTGGCAATCCTGATATACAAAAGCTGCTATAAGAATCCAAGCAAAGACAATGATTACCAAATACTTGAGTTACTGAGGCCCAATCAGCAGCTCTCTTTCTTTTTGTATAATCCTAAAGAAGCCCTCCAGACACACAAAGAAGCTCCATTTGAAGGGATTGTTTGGAGTTTCATCCACTGATTAGAAAGCCTTTTATACTTGCAGCATTTTGGAGATAAAATATTTTATTTAAAAAACAAAAGGCTGTGCAAAAAAAAAAAAAAAAAATTTAAAGGGCGGCAAGAGCCATGCTGGTGACTCAAATGGCATTGTCCTTTGCGTCAACATTTTAAAACAATGATCACTCAGCCAAGAAGTGTCATGAAGGCATCTGTAGAAAATTAAAATGATTACTGCTGACAAGCTTGAATGAAGGAGCAATCTCAGTAGAGGCTGATCCGTCAGAAACTATTCAAGAATATCATCTGGGGATCCTCGACGTGTTTTCCTAAACTAAGTCAATATAGTGAAGGAGTTGAAGAAGGCTCTGGCTGTGCATAAACAGTCCTCAAAAGAGGTGTGCTTGGCAGGTGTGTATGTGCTGTGACATGAGTCACTGGTCCTTCAGGCATGCCTGTCTCACACTGGAGAGTCACTGTGTCGCCTCAGTCTTTCTCGGATGAAGCCGCTGTCCTCCACATCCTTCCAATACAGGGACAGGGCATCCTTTGCAGATAATATTTTGGGTCCATACATCCTCTGGCTGGGAAATTTTATCAACACCACCCTTGCTACCAGTTAATCTGCATTGAGTGTTACAGTGGATATTGGGAGGATTGGAAGATCAGGAGTCAGGGACCCCACAGTAGAGCCCAAGTGGAGTTTCAGGCGTGGGCAACTTGCTAGGTGAATGCTCTTAGGAAAAAGACAGTGAGCAGGGGCTTGCCTGGTGGTTCAGACGGTAAAGAACCTGCCTGCAATGCGGGAGACCTGGGTTTGATCCCTGGGTCGGGAAGATCCCCTGGAGAAGGGAGTGACAAGCCACTCCAGTTCATGGACAGAGGAGCCTCACGGGCTACGGTCCATGGGGGTCACAAAGAGTCAGACACCACTGAGGGACTGAGGGGCAGGTTAGGGCTGGGAAAGGGTTAAATGCAAGGCTATGACCTCAGCTAGAGGGCAATGTCATCCTGACCCATGACCCAGGAAGCTCTGAAGCATGGATTGCTCTGCAGAGTTGGTCCCACCTTTAGGCCAGGGGGCCAGCCCTTTGTCCCCTGGGCCAGTCATTCATTCACTGGCTGCCAGCTGCTCTGGGTGGGACGTGAGTGGAGGGTGAGTGGGCATAACCTCCCAGATGAAGCCGGTCTGCATGTTTTAGGGCGGGTCTCCAGAGCAGTGCTTCTCACACTTTGCTACACATTGGACACTCCTGGAGATCTTTAAAAAAATAACCACTGTACTTCTTTCATAATCAGACCTCATGATTTAAAGTGCTTCCTCCTGAAACTCCCTGATGTCCCCCTCTGTTCCTGCAAGCCTCACACACCTTCCTTTGGGCAGCTGTTCTGCAGCCCTGCCTCAGACGGGGAAGACACATCAACTCCGCTCTCTTCCAGCCCCTCCGCCTCTCCTTGTTACAGGATCCATCACCCTCTATGGAAGAGGTCTTTCTACCCATCCACATTGCCCACTGGGCCGGGCTCTCCCTGAAGGATGTGGACAGTTTTAATGTGTCTCTCTCATGGCTCCTATCCCACTGCCCAGCACAGAGGACAGTGTTAGCATTTGCTACATGAATGAATGGATGGGCACAACTGCAGCGCTTCAGATGGGTGGTACCGACACTAATGCTCCAGGGTCTCCAAGCAGGAAGTAATCCTTCAGGGATGGAGCAGGCTTTGAGGGAAAGGGGGAAATTAAACCAGGATTCTGAAGAAAAAAGAAAACCAAATCCCTGTAATTTCCTAGTTCTCCATCATTCTAGGACCCTGGGGGCTAATTTCGAGTCAGCTTTGGGGGTAGGTTGCAGGAAGGAAGGTGAAAGAACCAGGCATTTCGGTGCTGCTCTCTGCTGCCTGGCAGAAGCACTAACCATGGTTTTCAACACACGGAGAGAAAAGGGCTTTGGAAAGAGATCTTGTCCTTTCCCCATGGTCACCTGAAGATGATCACTCACCCATCAGTGGGCCTTCCTCTCAGGAGGCATCTGTCCTTCTCTTGCTCAACATATTAAAGAATTCTGGGTGAAACGGTGGTGTGTATGGGCACAGAGCCATCCCCCCAGCAATGATCAATGGCTCTGAGGTCCCTCCTCATCTGAGCCTGACAGAGGGGCTCTGAAGCATCCACAGAGCCTGCACGTGGCCAGGACTCCAATGAGAGCCAACATCCCCGCTGAGGTTCATGACTGGTGAGAGAGAGAGGATGCTCAAGGCAGGGACAGAGCAAGAGACACCTGCCGGCAGCATCAGAGGTCTCACTCTCTTAACCGGGAGATTTGCTAACCGGCCGGGATCACATTTCCTGGAGACGGCAGAGGCTGTGCAGAAAGGTTACATCTGCCTTCTTACAGGTGGGCTTCTGGATGTTGCTGGGTTTGCTTTTCACCACACTGCTCTCCACAAACACACTTTACATTCTCCAATGGTCCTGAGTCCCAGGCTTTGTCATCAGGGCATTTGGTGTGTGCATGCCAAGCTGTGATACAAGGTGATGTTAGTGATAAAGAACCCACCTACCAATGCAGGAGACACAAGAGACATGGGTTTGATCCCTGGGTTGGGAAGATAGCCAGGAGGAGAAAATGGCAACCCCACTCCAGTATTCTTGCCTGGGAAATCCCATGGACAGAGGAGCCTGGCAGGCTACAGCCCATGGGGTTGCAAAGAGCTGGACCCTGCTGAGCACAGAATGGCACATCCGTGATACAGTATATATGCATGCACCTGTTCGATCCACTGTGGCATTTAGGTCCAGAAGCAAGCCTGGACTCAAATCCTGGCTGTGTGACTAAGCAAACACTGAGTTTCTTTGAGTCCCAGTTTTATGGTCTCTATAATGGAAGTAATAATAGTATCTTCTTCATACTAAAAAGTGTGTTAACTAAGTGAGATTATCAAAGCGAAAACATTTAGAGTTGTTCCTACAACAGAAGAAGGGATTTAAAATGCCGATGAGTGGGACTTCCCCGGTGGTCCAGTGGCTAAGACTCCGTGCTGCCAGTGCAGGGGGCCCGGGTTCAATCCCTGGTCAGGGAACTAGATCCCACATGCCACAACTAAAGATTCCACATGCTGCAACTAAGAATTTGCATGTTATAACTAAAGAATGCCCGAATGCCACAACTAAGACCCGACACAGCCCAATAAATAAAAAACTTTAAATGTTGATAGTATTTTTGTTATTGTTATGATTAACCTTACAAAACTGACAGCCTTTAAAAATCTATGCAAGAGACTGGACCATGCATTGAGGACAAAAATCAAAGTCTTGAGACCTAGTTCTAAAGAACTCACAGTCTAAAGGGGCAGACATATTGCAGAGCACTAAACAGAAGTTCCTGTTTGACGCTGGGTCACCACTAGCCTATATCGCACCTTTATGTGAATTAGAAAAATGGATGCTCCTTCCTGCCAGGCGACTGGACTTTAGACCCTTGCCCTCTTGACCAGGTGTCCTTGCTCAATGAGCAACCTTAACAACTGTACATAATGACTATGTATATATACATACAGGCTGGTTCCAAATAGGAAAAGGAGTACGTCAAGGCTGTATATTGTCACCCTGCTTATTTAACTTCTATGCAGAGTACATCATGAGAAACGCTGGGCTGGAAGAAGCACAAGCTGGAATCAAGATTGCTGGGAGAAATATCAAGAACCTCAGATATGCAGATGACACTACCCTTATGGCAGAAAGTGAAGAGGAACTCAAAAGCCTCTTGATGAAAGTGAAAGTGGAGAGTGAAAAAGTTGGCTTAAAGCTCAACATTCAGAAAACAAAGATCATGGCATCTGGTCCCATCACTTCCTGGGAAATAGATGGGGAAACAGTGGAAACAGTGTCAGACTTTATCTTTTTGGGCTCCAAAATCACTGCAGATGGTGACTGCAGCCATGAAATTAAAAGATGCTTACTCCTTGGAAGGAAAGTTATGACCAACCTAGATAGCATATTTAAAGGCAGAGACATTACTTTGCCAACAAAAGTCCGTCTAGTCAAGGCTATGGTTTTTCCTGTGGTCATGTACGGATGCGAGAGTCGGACTGTGAAGAAAGCTGAGCACTGAAGAATTAATGCTTTTGAACTGTGGTGTTGGAGAAGACTCTTGAGAGTCCCTTGGACTGCAAGGAGATCCAACCAGTCCATCCTAAAGGAGATCAGCCCTGGGTGTTCTTTGAAAGGAATGATGCTAAAGCTGAAACTCCAGTACTTTGGCCACCTCATGCAAAGAGTTGACTCATTGGAAAAGACTCTGATGCTGGGAGGGATTGGGGGCAGGAGGAGAAGGGGATGACAGAGGATGAGATGGCTGGATGGCATCACCAACTCAATGGATGTGAGTGTGAGTGAACTCCAGGAGATGGTGATGGACAGGGAGGCCTGGCGTGCTGCAATTCATGGGGTCTCAAAGAGTCAGACACGACTGAGTGACTGAACTGAACTGAACTGATATATATATATATATATATATATAGGCTTTGCCAGCAGCATTAGCATAACTGGTTATTAGATTTGGGGGTAGGAAAAATAAAATAAATTTTCACAGGCATGGTGGTATCTGAGCTGCATCTTAAACAATGAGTAGATTTAACAGGGCTTGCAAAATTTGCTAGAAAGAGCATGGAAATAACAGCATAGAGGCATAGAGGACGTTGGTGACTTCCTAGGCTAGAAAGCCTCGTGGGACCAGAGTGTGAAGAGACTTGAATCTCACAAAAAAATGAGATTTGTCTTTTGTCTCTAAGCACTGTGAGTTCATGATCAGCTCCGTGTGAGCACAGTGCGTGCTGGGTATTTGTGATATGGATTTGTGAACAGAGAGTAGAGAAGCCACTCTACAAATCCTGATAAGAGGAAAGACGGCCCAAAGCAGGTTGTGACGGAGAAGTAACCAAAGCCGGAAATGCTGAAAAGGAAGAATCTTCGGGATTTGGTAAGCAAATTTCTTTGGTGATAATGAATATGAAAATTAAGTCATCTAATACAGAAGGCTTGATGGATGCAGGACAGGGCAGGAAGCAGCGGGGGCATGGATTAGGGGCAGGCAAGGACTTGGGTCTGGAGGAGTATAAAGTTTGAGGCACCTGTAGTAAATCCAAATGCAGATACCGATCTGGAAATCAGGTGAGGATCAGGGCATAGATTTGGAAGTCAGTTCAGGGGGCAGAACTGAAGCAATGAGAATAAATGAGATTCACCAGGGACAGTATACAATGAAAAGAGAAGATGATCCAAGACAATATCTTAGAAACAGGAATAAAGGACTAGAAGGGAAGAAAAGAGACAAAGTTGGGGAGGAAGTGGATCCAAAATGGTAGAGAAGATCCAGGAGAGAGATCAGAGGGATGAAAGACATCAAAGTGAACTCGAAGCTGGTGCACTGGGACAACCCAGAGGGATGGGATGGGGAGGGAGGTGGGAGGTGGGTTCAGGACAAGGGGACACATGTACACCTGTGGCTGATTCATGTCAATGAATGGCAAAAACCACCACAATATTGTAAAGTAATTAGTTTCCACTTAAAATAATAATAAAAAAGACTAGAATTTTTTTTTTTTAAGTGAAAGTGTCAGTCACTCAGTCATGTCCAGCTCTTTGCAACCCCATGGACTGTAGCCCACCAGACTCCTCTGTCAATGGGATTCTCCATGTAAGAATATTGGAGGGGATAGCCATACCCTTCTTCAAGGGATCTTTCCAACCCAGGGATTGAACTCTGGTCTCCTGCATTGCAGATGGATTCCTTATCATCTAAGCCACCAGGGAAGCCCAGGGAAACTTTAATTCTAGAAGAAATTAGGCTGATAGGGTTAATAGCTGAAGAGTCCTAGCAGTATGGGGTCAGATAGCATTTAGAAATTCATGGGGACCCAACCAAAGATGCTTCAGGAATGAAGTAAGTCAGAAGCCACACTGCAGAGGGGATGACATGAACTTAAGAGAAGAAAGTGGAGGAAGCAATACAGATGGTCTTTTCAAAGATATTAGTGAAGAAAGGAAAAAGAGACAGGCAACAAGAGCTAGAAGGAAGGTAAGGTTTCTTAGGATGACTTTGAAGATAGAGACAGAGCGTCTCCTAGAAATGGATTATATATTTCTGCTCTGGGTGGCAGAGAAATGGGAGACCTTTTACTGGAAAGTGGAGAAACAGGTCATTTTTTGGTTTACCTTTGGATTTCAAGTCTAGGCTTCTGTAATTCCCATGCAATTGCAAGACAAGATGCTATTTTCATGTGTTTTTCTAGTGGGAACAGTTGTCAGCCAACTCTAGGACTTTCGAAATCAACTATGAATTCTAAATTTTAAGGAGATTAGGGAAAATATACCAATATTTATTGCATATATGCTAAATCCTACTCCATGGGCTAGAATTTTTATGCACATTATCTAATATAGTCTTCAGAATCAAAATCTTCTATGGAGTAGGAATTTCCCTCTTAGAACAGGAGTTCATAACTTACAGATACATTTCATTAAACTTTCTGTGGACATGTATATGGTACTCAGAAGAACGCTCATAGCATTCACAAGATGACCAACAGGGTCCAGAAAACTTAGAAACTGTTGACTTATCCCAGAGTATAACATAATAACGAACATCATTTCTTCTTGTTTACACTGATATTCTTCTAGAGTAGCTACTATATCCTATACTCCCTTCTGTACCCTGCCTTCCACAGTCATGAGCAATCAATACACTCTCACTGCTTACTGATTAATTAATAGACTCTCATGTTTACTCAAGTATATTTATAATCTGTAGGAAAAAGAGAAAAATTTCACTGTCAACCTACAGCGGATATCACAATTTAACTGTGGTATATCAATGGGTTAGTTGAGGCCTCAATTGAAAGGTGATAAAGTTGTTGGGAGCTATCTGTGTTTGAAATTTGCATCACAAATTTCCTATGAGATATTTGACTGTATATAAAATAAAAATGACATCTGCCGTGCATCTGTATTAGTAGCTACCGCTAAGAAAGCATATGCCAAGATAAATAAGCAACTTAGATGATGGATCTGAAAGAGAATAAAACCCAGAGAAACAACTCATGCTGGCATAATGAGCTTCTCACAGATGACTTCCATTATAAATGGTACATTTTGAAGGGTAATACAAGAAAGAAATGGCTTGAAAATGTCTATTTCGGAGGAGGAGCCAAGATGGCGGAGGAGTAGGACGGGGAGAACACTTTCTCCCCCACAAATTCATCAAAAGAGCATTTAAACGTCGAGTAAATTCCACAAAACAACTTCTGAATGCCGGCAGAGGACATCAGGCACCCAGAAAAGCAACCCAACTCTTCGAAAGGAGGTAGGAAAAAATATTAAAAACAAAAAAAAGAGACAAAAGAGGGAGGGACGGAGTTCCGTCCCGGGAAGGGAATCTTAAAAAGAGAGAAGTTTCCAAACATCAGGAAACCTTCTCACTGCCGAATCTGTGCCGAGCTTTGGAAGCACAGAGGGCAACATAACAGGGAGAAAAAAATAAATAAACAATTTAAAACTCGCAGATTGCGAGCCCTACGGTAACTCCCCCAGCAGAGAAGCAGCGCAGACGCCTGCATCCGCCATTAGCAAACCGGGGCTGGGCAGGGAGGCGCGGCGTGGGCTGCATCGCTGAGAGTAAGAATCTGGCCTGAATACCCTGAGCGCTATCTGAGCGAAATAATTTGGGCTAGCAAACCAGACTGTGGGATACCTACCACGCGAAAAGCCAGCCCTAACCTAAGACCGCCAGGCCCGCGCACAGAACAAAGGACTGAACAGAGATAGGCGGCTGCAGACCTTCCCCCTCCGGTGACAGGCAGCCAGAGCCAGAAGGGGGCAATCGCAGCCCCAGAGAGACATTATCTATAAAATTGTAAGCAGGCTTCTTTGCTAACTAAAACTTCTTGGGGGTCTGGACGGTCAACATCTGCCTGAGAAGGTGCGCCGGTTTTACATCCAGATAACTGAGTGGCGGGGAGGCGATAAGTCGCAGCATTGGCGCTCGCCTGGGAAAAGCAAATTGGCGCTCGGACCTGGGAAGAGCACAAAACGCAGGCCCAACTGAGTCTGCGCCTCTGAGGACTACCCGAGTGCCTGAACCTGAGCGGCTTGGACCTGGGAGGTGCATGCAGCCCAGGGCCAGCCTCGGATTGTTCCCGGCGGAACAACCTAGAGTCCGAGCAGTGTGGACAGGGAGGCTACACGCGCCGTGAGCGGGGGCAGACCCAGGGTGGCTGAGGCACTGCGAGCCCACGCCAGTGTTATTTGTTTGCAGCATCCCTCCCTCCCTCCCCACAGCGCGACTGAACAAGTAAGTCTAAAAAAAAAAAAAAAGTGTCCTCCACCGTGCCCTTTGAGTCAGGGCGGAAACCAGATACTGAAGAGACTAGCAAACAAAAGAAGATATAACAGAGGGAAACGCCTTGGAAGCTACAGGCAATAGATCAAAACCCTGTGGTTACTACGGACTACATAGGAAGGGGCCTATAGATCTTGAGAAATATAAATCTGACCAAGGAACTAGCCAAAAATGAACTGAACCCACAACACCCACAAAAAAAAAAAAACAACAAAAAAGTCCTAGATATATTTTTATTATTTTTACGATCATTCTTTCTTTTTTTTTTTAAATAAAAAAAAATATATTTTAAGTCCTCTATTGTTCCTTTAATTTTCACTTTTATAACCTATTACTTTGCAAAAAAAAAAAAAAAAGACCCTATTTTTTTCTTCTTCAGCAAACTTCATATATATATATTTTATAATTTTTTGACCTTGTTTTTTTTGTTTGTTTTTGTTTTTTTCTTCTTTTCTTTAACATTGTATTTTTGAAATTCCAAACTCTACTCTAGATTTTTAATTTTCGCTTTTTGGTATATGTTATCAATTTTGTACCTATAGTTTTTTTTTATATAATTTCTGTGACTTTTTTTTTTTTTTCTTCTTCTCTGTTTCTTTCTCTTCTTCTTTTATATAACATTGTATATCTGAAATTCCAAACTTTACTCTAGATTTTTAATTTATGCTTTTTGGTATTTGATATCAATTTTGTACCTGTATTTTCTTTATAATTTTTGTGACATTGTTCGTATTTGTATGTTTGTTTTCTCTCTTTATTTTTCTTCTTCTTTTTTTTTTTTTAACATTGTATTTTTGAAATTCCAAACTCTACTCTAGATTTTTAATTTTTGCTTTCTGGTATTAGTTATCAATTTTGTACCTGTACTTACTTTATAATTTTCGCAACCTTGTTTGTTTTTGTTTGTTCGTTTTTTCTCTCTTTCTTTTCCTTCTTCTTTTCTTTAACATCGTATTTTTAAAATTCCAAACTCTACTCTAGATTTTTAATTTTCGCTTTCTGGTATTAGTTATCAATTTTGTACCTGTACTTTCTTTATAATTTTCGCGACCTTGTTTGTTTTTGTTTGTTCGTTCTTTCTCTCTTTCTTTTCCTTCTTCTTTTCTTTAACATCGTATTTTTGAAATTCCAAACTCTACTCTAGATTTTTAATTTTTGCTTTTATGTATTTGTTACCAATTTTGTACCTTTAAGGACCCAATCTTCAGGACCCATTTTTCACTAGGGAGTGAGATTACTGGCTTGACTGCTCTCTCTCCCTTTGGACCCTCCTTTTTCTCCACCAGGTCGCCTGTGTCTCCTCCCTAACCCCTCTCTACTCTACCCAACTCTGTGAATTTCTGTGTGTTCCAGACGGTGGAGAACACTTAGGGAACTGATTACTGGCTGGATCTGTCTCCCTCCTTTTCATTCCCCCCTTTTATCCTTCTGGCCACCTCTGTTACCTTCCTCCTTCTTCTCTTCTCTGTATAACCCCATGAACATCTCTGAGTGGTCCAGTTGTGGAGTGCACATAAGGAAGTGACTACTGGCTAGCCCACTCTCTCCACTATTGATTCACCTCATCTCATTTGGGTCACCTCTAACTCCCTCCTCCCTCTTCTCTTCTCCATGTAACCCTGTGAACCTCTCTGAGTGACCCTCACTGTAGAGAAACTTATCATCTTTAATGTAGATGTTTTATCAATGGTGCTGTATAGAAGGAGAAGTTTTGAAACTACTGTAAAAATAAGACCGATAATCGGAAGCAGGAGACTTAAGTCCAAACCCTGACTCCAGGGAACTCCTGACTCCAAGGAACATTCATTCACAGGAGCTCATCAAATGCCTCCATACCGACACTGAAACCAAGCACCACACAAGGGCCAATAAGTTCCAGGGCAAGACATACCAAGCAAATTCTCCAGCAACAAAGGAACACAGCCCTGAGCTTCAAGATACAGGCTGCCCAAAGTCACCCCAAAACTATAGACATCTCATAACTCATTACTGGACATTTCATTGCACTCCAGAGAGAAGAAATACAGCTCCACCCACCAGAACACCGACACAAGCTTCCCTAACCAGGAAACCTTGACAAGCCACCTGTACAAATCCACACACAGTGAGGAAACGCCACAATAAAGAGAACTCCACAAACTGCCAGAATACAGAAAGGACACCCCAAACTCAGCAATTTAAACAAGATGAAGAGACAGAGGAATACTCAGCAGATAAAGGAACAGGATAAATGCCCACCAAACCAAACAAAAGAGGAAGAGATAGGGAATCTACCAGATAAAGAATTCCGAATAATGATAGTGAAATTGATCCAAAATCTTGAAACTAAAATGGAATCACAGATAAATAGCCTGGAGACAAGGATTGAGAAGATGCAAGAAAGGTTTAACAAGGACCTAGAAGAAATAAAAAAGAGTCAATATATAATGAATAATGCAATAAGTGAAATTAAAAACACTCTGGAGGCAACAAATAGTAGAATAACAGAGGCAGAAGACAGGATTAGTGAATTAGAAGATAGAATGGTAGAAATAAATGAATCAGAGAGGATAAAAGAAAAACGAATTAAAAGAAATGAGGACAATCTCAGAGACCTCCAGGACAATATTAAACGCTACAACATTCGAATCATAGGGGTTCCAGAAGAAGAAGACAAAAAGAAAGACCATGAGAAAATACTTGAGGAGATAATAGTGGAAAACTTCCCTAAAATGGGGAAGGAAATAATCACCCAAGTCCAAGAAACCCAGAGAGTACCAAACAGGATAAACCCAAGGAGAAACACCCCAAGACACATATTAATCAAATTAACAAAGATCAAACACAAAGAACAAATATTAAAAGCAGCAAGGGAAAAACAACAAATAACACACAAGGGAATTCCCATAAGGATAACAGCTGATCTTTCAATAGAAACTCTTCAAGCCAGGAGGGAATGGCAAGACATACTTAAAATGATGAAACAAAATAACCTACAGCCCAGATTATTGTACCCAGCAAGGATCTCATTCAAGTATGAAGGAGAAATCAAAAGCTTTTCAGACAAGCAAAAGCTGAGAGAATTCTGCACCACCAAACCAGCTCTCCAACAAATACTAAAGGATATTCTCTAGACAGGAAACACAAAAACGGTGTATAAACTCGAACCCAAAACAATAAAGTAAATGGCAACGGGAACATACTTATCAGTAATTACCTTAAATGTAAATGGGTTGAATGCCCCAACCAAAAGACAAAGACTGGCTGAATGGATACAAAAACAAGACCCCTACATATGTTGTCTACAAGAGACCCACCTCAAAACAGGGGACACATACAGACTGAAAGTGAAGGGCTGGAAAAAGATTTTCCATGCAAATAGGGACCAAAAGAAAGCAGGAGTAGCAATACTCATATCAGATAAAATAGACTTTAAAACAAAGGCTGTGAAAAGAGACAAAGAAGGTCACTACATAATGATCAAAGGATCAATCCAAGAAGAAGATATAACAATTATAAATATATATGCACCCAACACGGGAGCACCACAGTACGTAAGACAAATGCTAACAAGTATGAAAGGAGAAATTAACAATAACACAATAATAGTGGGAGACTTTAATACCCCACTTACACCTATGGATAGATCAACTAAACAGAAAATTAACAAGGAAACACAAACTTTAAACGATACAATAGACCAGTTAGACCTAATTGATATCTATAGGACATTTCATCCCAAAACAATGAATTTCACCTTTTTCTCAAGCGCACATGGAACCTTCTCCAGGATAGATCACATCCTGGGCCATAAAGCTAGCCTTGGTAAATTCAAAAAGATAGAAATCATTCCAAGCATTTTTTCTGACCACAATGCAGTAAGATTAGATCTCAATTACAGGAGAAAAACTATTAAAAATTCCAACATATGGAGGCTGAACAACACGCTGCTGAATAACCAACAAATCACAGAAGAAATCAAAAAAGAAATCAAAATTTGCATAGAAACGAATGAAAATGAAAACACAACAACCCAAAACCTGTGGGACACGGTAAAAGCAGTCCTAAGGGGAAAGTTCATAGCAATACAGGCACACCTCAAGAAACAAGAAAAAAGTCAAATAAATAACCTAACTCTACATCTAAAGCAACTAGAAAAGGAAGAAATGAAGAACCCCAGGGTTAGTAGAAGGAAAGAAATCTTAAAAATTAGAGCAGAAATAAATGCAAAAGAAACAAAAGAGACCATAGCAAAAATCAACAAAACCAAAAGCTGGTTCTTTGAAAGGATAAATAAAATTGACAAACCATTAGCCAGACTCATCAAGAAACAAAGGGAGAAAAATCAAATCAACAAAATTAGAAACGAAAATGGAGAGATCACAACAGACAACACAGAAATACAAAGGATCATAAGAGACTACTATCAACAATTATATGCCAATAAAATGGACAACGTGGAAGAAATGGACAAATTCTTAGAAAAGTACAACTTTCCAAAACTGGACCAGGAAGAAATAGAAAATCTTAACAGACCCATCACAAGCATGGAAATTGAAACTGTAATCAAAAATCTTCCAGCAAACAAAAGCCCCGGTCCAGACGGCTTCACAGCTGAATTCTACCAAAAATTTAGAGAAGAGCTAACACCTATCCTGCTCAAACTCTTCCAGAAAATTGCAGAGGAAGGTAAACTTCCAAACTCATTCTATGAGGCCACCATCACCCTAATACCAAAACCTGACAAAGATCCCACAAAAAAAGAAAACTACAGGCCAATATCACTGATGAACATAGATGCAAAAATCCTTAACAAAATTCTAGCAATCAGAATCCAACAACACATTAAAAAGATCATACACCATGATCAAGTGGGCTTTATCCCAGGGATGCAAGGATTCTTCAATATCCGCAAATCAATCAATGTAATACACCACATTAACAAATTGAAAAATAAAAACTATATGATTATCTCAATAGATGCAGAGAAAGCCTTTGACAAAATTCAACATCCATTTATGATAAAAACTCTCCAGAAAGCAGGAATAGAAGGAACATACCTCAACATAATAAAAGCTATATATGACAAACCCACTGCAAACATTATCCTCAATGGTGAAAAATTGAAAGCATTTCCTCTAAAGTCAGGAACAAGACAAGGGTGCCCACTTTCACCATTATTATTCAACATAGTTTTGGAAGTTTTGGCCACAGCAATCAGAGCAGAAAAAGAAATAAAAGGAATCCAAATTGGAAAAGAAGAAGTAAAACTCTCACTATTTGCAGATGACATGATCCTCTACATAGAAAACCCTAAAGAGTCCACCAGAAAATTACTAGAAATAATCAATGACTACAGTAAAGTTGCAGGATATAAAATCAACACACAGAAATCCCTTGCATTCCTATACACTAATAATGAGAAAACAGAAAGAGAAATTAAGGAAACAATTCCATTCACCATTGCAACAGAAAGAATAAAATACTTAGGAATATATCTACCTAAAGAAACTAAATACCTATATATAGAAAACTATAAAACACTGGTGAAAGAAATCAAAGAGGACACTAATAGATGGAGAAATATACCATGTTCATGGATTGGAAGAATCAATATAGTGAAAATGAGTATACTACCCAAAGCAGTTTATAGATTCAACGCAATCCCTATCAAGCTACCAACAGTATTCTTCACAGAGCTAGAACAAATAATTTCACAATTTGTATGGAAATACAAAAAACCTCGAATAGCCAAAGCGATCTTGAGAAAGAAGAATGGAACTGGAGGAATCAACCTACCTGACTTCAGGCTCTACTACAAAGCCACAGTTATCAAGACAGTATGGTACTGGCACAAAGACAGAAATATTGATCAATGGAATAAAATAGAAAGCCCAGAGATAAATCCACGCACATATGGACACCTTATCTTCGACAAAGGAGGCAAGAATATACAATGGATTAAAGACAATCTCTTTAACAAGTGGTGCTGGGAAATCTGGTCAACCACTTGTAAAAGAATGAAACTGGACCACTTTCTAACACCATACACAAAAATAAACTCAAAATGGATTAAAGATCTAAACGTAAGACCAGAAACTATAAAACTCCTAGAGGAGAACATAGGCAAAACACTCTCCAACATACATCACAGCAGGATCCTCTATGACCCACCTCCCAGAATATTGGAAATAAAAGCAAAAATACACAAATGGGACCTAATTAACCTTAAAAGCTTCTGCACATCAAAGGAAACTATTAGCAAGGTGAAAAGACAGCCTTCAGAATGGGAGAAAATAATAGCAAATGAAGCAACCGACAAACAACTAATCTCAAAAATATACAAGCAACTCCTACAGCTCAACTCCAGAAAAATAAACGACCCAATCAAAAAATGGGCCAAAGAACTAAATAGACATTTCTCCAAAAAAGACATACAGATGGCTAACAAACACATGAAAAGATGCTCAACATCACTCATTATCAGAGAAATGCAAATCAAAACCACTATGAGGTACCATTTCACACCAGTCAGAATGGCTGTGATCCAAAAGTCTACAAATAATAAATGCTGGAGAGGGTGTGGAGAAAAGGGAACCCTCTTACACTGTTGGTGGGAATGCAAACTAGTACAGCCACTATGGAGAACAGTGTGGAGATTCCTTAAAAAACTGGAAATAGAACTGCCTTATGATCCAGCAACCCCACTGCTGGGCATACACACTGGGGAAACCAGAAGGGAAAGAGACACGTGTACCCCAATGTTCATCGCAGCACTGTTTATAATAGCCAAGACATGGAAGCAACCTAGATGTCCATCAGCAGATGAATGGATAAGAAAGCTGTGGTACATATACACAATGGAGTATTACTCAGCCATTAAAAAGAATACTTTTGAATCAGTTCTAATGAGGTGGATGAAACTGGAGCCTATTATACAGAGTGAAGTAAGCCAGAAGGAAAAACATAAATACAGTATTCTAACGCATATATATGGAATTTAGAAAGATGGTAACAATAACCCGGTGTACGAGACAACAAAAGAGACACTGATGTATAGAACAGTCTTATGGACTCTGTGGGAGAGAGAGAGGGTGGGAAGATTTGGGAGAATGGCAATGAAACATGTAAAATATCATGTAGGAAACGAGTTGCCAGTCCAGGTTCGATGCATGATGCTGGATGCTTGGGGCTGGTGCACTGGGACGGCCCAGAGGGATGGTATGGGGAGGGAGGAGGGAGGAGGGTTCGGGATGGGGAACACATGTATACCTGTGGCGGATTCATTTTGATATTTGGCAAAACTAATACAATTATGTAAAGTTTAAAAATAAAATAAAATTGGAAGATTTAAAAAAAAAAAAAAAAAAGAAAATGTCTATTTCCATTGTGATCATCAACTTGTAATATAAATACATAATAAAAAGCACTTTTGCATTTTAAATATGGGTCCAAATGAGTATAAGCAACTGCTAAACATGATGACTTACTATAATTTAAGAATTTTCATTTCACTTTGTATCTCATTAAGAATTTATGGAAATTGGTGCATTGTCAAAAGCTTGGCAAATCAGTGTTAATGAGAAATTTAACAAGTTGAGTGTGGTTGTTTATAGAAACACACAATAAAACCAATAATGAAAACTTATATTTTTATTTGTATATGGCTTAAATAACCTAAGTATGAATGTACACAGGTTGGTATATATGTGTGTATACTCATATATACATCTGTATCTATCCAAATCCATAAAAATATGTGTATATATATGTTTATATACATACACATAATCTAGAACATATAGTTTCAATAATCCACATTATTGGTCAATTTAACCTGAAGGAGAAATCTTTTATATATTCTAAAATACTTCCAAGAAAATAGAAACCATAATTTGTATTTGGTGATTATATCTTTCAAGATTGAATTAATAAATTAAAGAGGTGCTCCTTATTTAAAACATCTGGGGTGTAAAATTTAAGGAGGAACTCACTCTCCAATGGCAACTGACACAAACCTGAGAACTGGTGCCTCCTTAAATTTTGCACCCAAGATACCTCATCTGCCCCTGCTTAGTCCTGGTTTGGACCTTGGACAAGTTCCTTCATTTCTCTAAGCCTCTTCTGTAAAATGGATTAGTTAGCGCCAAACTCAAAATGCCAAACTTGATGTCAAACTCAAGGAGACATGGAATATTAGGAGTTTCTCTGCTTTAAGGAGAAAACACTGTTATCCCAAATTGGTAACAGTTAGTATTAGGGATACTATTTTCAGGTTCCTTGGACTTGAAAACATAATTCTTCCCTCCTTAGATTTCATAACACGTCCAACAGGAAATCAACCCTGAATATTCACTGGAAGGACTGATGTTAAAGCTGAAGCTCCAATACTTGGCCTCCTGATGCGACTCATTGGAAAAGATCCTGATGCTGGGAAAGACTGAGGGCAGAGAAAAAGGGGGAAACAAGAGATGGTTGGCTGGCATCACCACCTCAATGGATGTGAGTTTGAGCAAACTCCGGGAGACAATGAAGGCCAGGGAAGCCTAGCATGCTGTAGTCTGTGGAGTCGCAAAGAGTTGGGCATGATTTAGCAATTGAACAACCAATATGTTTTAGGCACTGGCCAGTCAAGATTTAGGGAGCCTGCTCACTGATGACACTGGAGCATGTTGTCTTATGCTCAGGATGACATCACATAAAATTAATAAAATCTTAAAGTACAGTCAGACACCCTCTATATGCCAATGGAGTAATAATAGATAAGCTGTGACAGCTCTCATAAAACATGGCTAATTTTATGTACAATAGCAGAGCAATGTCAACAAACACAATTATAAAAGCGCTGCCAAAATCTCAGCTCAACTCCTTTCACTAAGTGGAGGTGTAATTATGTATAAAACAAATAGTGTTTGCAATTTAACGTTACGGATTTGTGCGCGTGAGGACAATGGCTACGGCGTGAAAAGTCCTTCTGGGCTGTTCAGCAGGATGATGGGGCATTTTCAAACATCAACCCTGTGTTTCCTTAGCGCCGTCTGACAGTTCCTAGATGAGGAGAGGAGGGGATTCTTGGCTGGGTCAAAAAGACAGCCTTCCCACTGAGACCCTGAACAAGTGCTGTCTGGTGGAAGCCACTCTGTGGTTTCTGGAAGAAGCGATTTTCCTGGACTGACTTATAAAAGTGGTCCACTGTGCAGTGCTCCCGTTTGGCCAGGGGTAACAGGGCACACAGCGAGAACATGGAAAGAAAGCTCTGAGCAGATGTGCTGTTCTCATCTTGTACCTGATCCTATCACAATGGGTGATGCTAAGCTTCATGCCCTACAAGGCGAGATCATGTTTTTTGTAGTTATTTTTGCTTCCCCCATCAAGCACAAAATTGAATTCTATTTTTAGTGCTGCCATCAGAATAGTGACGCCTGGATTGCCGGTCACCTCCGCGTCCCTGAGGTCTGGGCTCCTGAACGCTGGCTCAGTGGGTGAGGGTCAGTGTTGAAATGAGGGGCAACTGTCTTTCCTTTGTGGCTCTGTCCTTGGAGTTGACCAAAGGCAGCAAGTTCACAACGAGCACAGATGAGTCTGCCATGGCTCAGCCCCTCCTTAGGGTCGACCTGAAGGGTTGTAGGTCTGAAGGTGGGCTCCAACCTATCCTGCGCGGTGGCATTGACCGAGAAAAACGCAGCCCTGCCACCCATCTCCAGGAGACAAGTTCACTCAAGAGCACTTAGGAGCACTCTCACTCATAGGGAGGCTGATCTGAAAATAATACACTGGCATGCTACCTGAAGAACTATCCCTGGTCATGGATAAGGGGCTGATTAAACCAATGTGAGGGTTAAGGAGGGAATCCATGTACAGCACCATGTTCCCGGCACACGCTTTTATAAATTGAAGTCTAGTTTATTTTCAGTGTTGGGCTAGTTTCCGGTTACAGCAGAGGGATTCAGTCACACTCTCCAGGCAAGAATCCTGGAGCGGGTGGCCGTGCCCTCCTCCAGGGGGTCTGCCCGACCCAGGGATTGAACCCACGTCTCTTACATCTCTTGCATTGGCAGGCGGGTTCTTTCCACTAGCACCACCTTGGAAGCCCCATACATATATACGTATGTATTTATCTATATATTACTTTCCTTTATAGGTTGTTACAAGATAGTGAATATAGCTCCTATGCTATATAGTAAATCCTTGCTGTTTATCCAGTTTGTATATGGTAGGGTGTATCTGTTAATCCCATACTCCCAATTTATCTCTCCCCTGTCCCTTACCCTTTGGAAACCATAAGTTTGTTTTCTATGTCGGTGCATCTGTTTCTGTTCTGTAAATAAGTTCATTGATACTACATATTTTTTAGATTTTTTTTAGATAATAGCTGAGTGATATTATATAATATTTGTCTTTCCTGTCTGCCTTACTTCACTTAGTATGATAGTCTCTGGATCCATACATGTTGCTGCAAATGGCATTATTTTATTCTTTTTATGGCTGAGTAATATCATTGTACACACACACACACACACATCTTTATACATATACACCACATCTTCTTTATCCATTCATCTATTGATTGACACTTAGGTTACATCCATCTCTTGGCTATTGTAAACCTCTGGCACCCTTATTATTAGTGGAAGTTAGAATTATAATCACAATTGTACACTCTGCTGCTCATTGTCCACCTAAACGGAAAAAGGTAATAGAACTGAAACCACACCGTGGGTGAAGTGTCACCACAGCCTCTAAAGCTGATATGTTGAAAGTAAAAACCACGAGTCGCTTTATCACTTTGACAATTTATTCTACTCAAGAGCCCAGGAACAGATGTATCCAAGTCTCCTGAGATTTATGAGTTATTAATCATTTTGAGTGAATAATTGTAAACTGACTGACTGACTATCAACATTATACTTTCATTAAGGGTGCATAGAAAGGAATGTCTAGCACTTTTATTTGGGCCTGTTATTTCCCCCACAAGATACATATCCTGACTCCGTAAATGATATCGCTCTCCCAACTGCACAGACAGGGCAATGAACTTGTCATACAGACTCCTGATGCTCTTCTCATCGTCTATTCATCCCCCATTCATCATCTACAAACATTTATTGAGTGGTCACTCTGCCCCAGTCACTGTGATAGGTGCCAGAGACAAAGAGCCGAATAAGAAACAGTCCCTGCCCTCTGGTTTGGAAACAGACGACAAAGGCTGACATGTAAATGGGTAATTTAAAATACTGCCTGTGAAGGAATAAAAGGAGAGCAGAGGGAAATAAAAGGAGAGCAGAGGGAAATAAACAACTGGATGGCCCTATTGTCTGGAAAGGTTTTTCTGAGTGTTGACATCTGAGCTGGAACTTAGAAGGATGAGTAGAAATTTTCCAGGGGAAGGAAGCAGGAGAGGAAATCCACACAGAGGTGGTGCCCTGTTTTGAAGGAGAGCTGGGGAGATTCAGGGCTTGGTATGGAAAACTCAGTCTGATGAGAGAGGAAACGTGAGGCTGCCTGACATGAAGGCTGGGGATGACCTGATGACAAGAGAAGGAGTTTGGCAAAGGAGGGCCACGGGGGTAGTTTTTTTTTGGGGGGGTGGGGTAGGGTATATTATTTTATTAACATTTAAAATTCAAGAGTTTCAAGTATATGCTAGCCTTATGTTCAGATTTTTTTTTTTTTATGTTCAGATTTTTTAAGCGAAGATTAAAACAAAGCTTTAAGGGTGCAATGTATTGGACGAAGGTATATTAGCCAGCTAGACAACCTAAGCGGTGGAGTAACTGTTTAGGAGCACATGTACACGGATGAGCCCTGGAACTGGAGGGAAAACCTGCCGTCAGTTCTTGGCTGTTGACAGAATCTCCCCTTGACTTCAGAGTTGAGATGAACCCAGGAAGTCTGTCTGTGTACAAAACCCACTGAATTCAGGACCAACAGTAGCAGGATAGATTGGCCAAAGCCGATTCGGATTGTGGGGGCCCAGGGTTGGCTGGAGACTGGGAAATGTTGCAATCAGAAGTCCAGGATCAGTAGAGAGCAGCCATCTTCTGAAAATCACTGATTTCAAACAAGTTCCTGAGATGCTTTTCAGAAACAGGGCACAGAGGTAGTTTTTTTTTTTTTTTTTTTTTTTTAAAGTTACTTGTTTCTTTTAAAGCGGTTTTAGGAAACTGAGTAAAAAGTACAGCAAATCTTCATATCCCCACCCCAGCACTTTTTCCTGTTTTTAACATCTGGCATCAGCCAATTCGCTGGAGAAAGAATAGGCTACCCACTCCAGTATTCTTGGGCTTCCCTTGTGGCTCAGCTGGTAAAGAATCTGCCTGCCATGTAGGAGATCTGGGTTTGATCCCTGGGTTGGGAAGATCCCCTGGAGAAAGGAAAGGCTATCCACTCCAGTATTCTGGCCTAGAGAATTTCATGGGCTATATAGTCCATAGGGTTGCAAAGAGTCGGACACGACTCAGCGACTTTTACTTCACTCTCTATCAGCCAGTTAGGCACCAGAGGTTTGGAAGCAAGAGTGTAAGGATGCTTTTGTGATTTTAGGAAGACACCTTGTATCTGTGTGCTAACGGGACTGGAGTCAGGATGTACCAATGGCAGGAACACCAGTCACAAGGCCATGACCAAGGTCCATGTAGGGTGAGGAGAGGATGAATCCAGGCGGAGGTGTCAGGGGTAAGAAGGAGGATGGATTTTATCCTGGAGACTTTTACCTGCTAAGCAGCTAGCAAGATGTGCCACCTGAATGTGAAGGAGTGAGTGGGAGGGGGGAGTCCAGTTCGGGCAACCATTCCAGCCATCCATGCGTTCCAGCCATCCATGCGTTCCAGCCATCCATGCGTTCCAGCCATCCATGCATTCCAGCCATCCATGTGTTCCAGCCATCCATGCATTCCAGCCATCCATGCATCGCCTCTGTGCTCCAGGTTCACCTCCAGTACTGGCCGCGGCAGAAGGAACTGGCCTCTGTCTGCACTGCTCCTTTAGCATGTGAGTGGAGGGTGCCGGATCGACACTGCAGGAAGAAGGAAGCTACTCTTCCTGATGTGATACGCTGAGCTGTGCTTTTTCTTCCTCTTGTCACATGGCCGAGCCGTGGTACAGACGTATGGGGACATGCAATGGCTCCCTGCCCGAGATGCACGCCCGAGATATGCAGTCCCTGGCTTGATCTGGTATCATATTGCTGTGGTCCTCCCTATGCACGCATGACCATGCTCCGGGTCTCATGCTAGTCATGGTGTCCTGAATCTCTGTGATCTGCCATCAGACGGGGCGCCCCCACACCCAAGAGGGTGGATTCCTGCTGCCCAGTGACTGTCAACAAGCTCTGCCATGGACATCTAGTCAACTTCTCCATCACCCAGTGGGCTGCAACCACACCTTCTCCAGTGAGATCTGAAACCCAACCTAGGGAGGAAGACCTACTTCCAAATGTGTCCTTCTGTGCATACTCCACCCGCCCCTCCCCACCTGCCCCAGCCTTAAGTGCAATTCAGAGTCCTCTTTACATTTTATAATTGCTCAGAAGACCGCCTGCAATGCAGCAGATGCAGGTTCGGTCCCTGGGTCGGGAAGATCCCCTGGAGAAGGAAATGGCAACTCACTCCAGTATTCTTACCTGGAGAATCCCATGGACAGAGGAATCTGGTGGGCTACAGTCCATGCGGTCACAAGAGTCAGACACGACTTAGCGACTAAACTACCACCACCTCTACCCGAGTTTAATAATTCTTACATCAAGCTTCCTCCCTTGAGTTACTCTGAGGATTTGTCTCGTGACTGGAATCCACCAGTGAGCCACTGAGTGGATGGTGGCCCTAAGGAGACCGAGGAAGAAGAACACCTTTTGGTAGTAAAGACAGTGAAGTCATATTTGCAGTTGCTGCATTTCAGGCGCTTGTGGGACTACCAGGTGGAAAAATCAAATGGCTGATGGGGACAGGAATCTAGAACTCAGGCAGATGTCTTGAGCACATATACAGTGGATGAAGTGAAATCATCCAAGACATGGAGAGTCTCAAAGGTCAGAAAGACCAAGAATGGAATCCTTAATTTTCCCAACGTCCAAGGATGAGGCAGAGCCAAAGAAGACTGAGGACCAGTCCTAGAGGAGGGAGGAGAACTGGCAGAAGCCAAGGAAGAAGGCTGTGATAAGATAACTCAGACCACTTAACAGAACCTGCTCGTTTTCAGAGCTTGCTTGGAAGTTCAGGATGTTCTCAGGAACAGCATCCCCGAGAGGGTCACAATGTGTAGCATGTAAACCTGTCACCTCCGTGAACACCTCCCGCTTGCTAAGAGTGAAATGGCATCAAGAAATGCTGGCGTGTGGCTGCCTTTGCTTCACTGGGAACGCACCCACAGGCTCACAGGTCGCGGTGTCTCTGGACTCTAAACGTCACTCAGATCCCTTCGGGCCCGACGCCCTGAAAGCCCCTCTGACGCTGAGAAGGCAGAGGAAGGCGAAGCATTTTGCTCCTGCAGAGGTGGAGTTTAACAAGGACACCGGAAAGATAATTCCCCCCCTTAGGAGTTTCCTTGGACTTGAGGGCATGCAGGCTGGATCTGGAGCAGCTTGGGGCCCCTGGCATGATCTGAGAACTGTCTGATCGATCAGATGTTTCCTGGGGAGATGCGGCCTTAGATGGAAGCCGTTGGCATTTGATCAATCGCACCAAGTTCTAAGCTGCCTGGTGCCTAACTGGCAAACGGCTCTTGGATTTGTAACGAGAGGGTCTTGGGACTGTGAATGCTAAAATTTGCATGCAGTTTTTGACATTTTATGTGCCCGTGGGACAGTGATAATTCATGGTCAATTTGCCTGGCAGCCTTGAGGCATCCTAAATCACCTGACAAATCTCTGGATCTAGCGCTGGTCTGTATTTCATATGGTCTCTTTCCATTGACAGCCAGGAAATCATCTTCTGTGCTCCTATGAGATGGGGCCATCTGATTGTTATGTTTTGGTCATATGTCTGCATCGGGTTTTTCTGTAGGACGTTCAGTACCTAACCTGATATGATAAACTGTGCTTCCCAGGGACTGGATGGATAGATATGAAGCCTTTTGAAATAGGATGGATCCATCCTATGAAACATATTTAAGATAACTCTAAATGCCATTTTAAAAAACTATCATTTCTTGACACACAGGACTAAACAGAAACTATCTGTTAGAGAAAGCCAGCTGTTGGGATGGGGGAGGTTGACAGTGTGGCCGAGATGAGCTAGGCATGGACACTGTCTTCTTCCCTAGCGTTTTCTTCCTTATATGGGCATTTCCTAACTTTATAGACACACGTAGAAACACACGTAGAAATGACAGCCGCTCTTGCTTGTGCTCCAAAATCACTGCAGCCATGAAATTAAAAGATGCTTGCTCCTTGGAAGGAAAGCTATGACAAGTCCAGACAGCATACTAAAAAGCAGAGACGTCATTTTACTAACAAAGGTCTGTATAGTCAAACCTACGGTTTTTCTGGTAGTCACATATAGATGTGAGAGTTGGATCATAAAGAAGGCTGAGTGCCGAAGAACTGATGCTTTTCAACTGTGGTGTTGGAGAAGACTCTTGAGAGTCCCTTGGATGGCAAGGAAATCAAACTACTCAATCCTAAAGGAAATCAACCCTGAATATTCATCGGAAGAGCTAAGGCTAAAGCCGAAATGTCAATACTTTGGCCACTTGATGCAAAGAACTGACTCATTGGAAAAGACCTTGATGCTGGGAAAGATTGAGGAAAGAAGGAGAAGAGGGGGAAAGATAAGATGGTAGGACAGCATCACCAACTCAGTGGACATGAATTTGAGCAAACTCTGAGAGAGTGCAGGACAGAGGAGCCTGGCGTGCTGCAGTCCATGGGGTCGCAAAGAGTCAGATACAACTTAGTGACTGAACAACAACAACAACAAAAATTACAGCTGAAAAAACCCTTTTCAAAACCAAACAACAGATTCTCTCTTTGGATAACACAATCTATGTATGTACCACAAATAATGAAATAAAATCACTCACAGGGGACCTCTGATTAGTTTTAGAAATGAGGTCCCCTAAAAGCCTGCCCTTGTCAACTCTTGAGAGTAAACGCTTGTTGGGGAAACACAAGACTCATAAAATGTCTCTTTGCCCTCACGGTACGCTTTCCTTTGACCTTCCTCTCTCATCTGTTGGTGTTCAGGCCGTTGAGTTAATAGAGCTTTGAGGTGAGCATTTCCCAGCTGGCGGTGGAGAAGGTGAGGTGCCTTGAATCCTGTTGAGGTTACTGTGTGAACACGTTTGCAAAAGGGACAAAAACAGTAATAAAGGTGTCCACTCGAAACCCTTTGAGAAATAGCAAAACACCAAAGGCTACTGTTTTTCAACTGGGATCCCGATGGGCTTTGTGGATTCTGTTTTTTAAACAACAACTTATTTGACCATCTCAGAGGCTCTGGACCTTGCATTTGAACTAAAATCAAACCAACCCACCAACCAAAAAACAATATAAAAGCAAATTTGTGTCTTTTCCCAGAAAAATAGCCACATTATTATTTAACATACACTGCCCTCTAGCAGATGATTCAGTATTGCAAGCATTTTACTCAGAACGTTTTTCCTTACCAGTTCTCTGGCATACATATTACATCTGTATTGTAGACCTCGAGCTGGTCTAGGAAGAAGTGCAGAAGAGAATCTGCCCTGTTAGCTGGCCTGGGCTCCCAACTGCTCGGTACAAAGGCTGGACTATGCTCTAATCCACGCAGAACTGAAGAGCAGATGGGCACATACTAAGGATGCAGGCCAAGTGAGATTAAGCAGCTCCACTCTACAGAACTCACTGCCATGACCATGTAAGGGCAGCTTGCCAGGGCAGGGCTGGATGGACACTGAAGAAAACTGGCATCTTAGGATGAAGGACTGGGAGGGATCACAAACAGTTGCTTGCTTTGTTAGAAGTGGGGGGCTTCACGGGGGTCCTGACAATGGGCATGCGTGAGTGGTGAGCTTAGATGCTACCGAGCCTAACTCCTGGGGAAATTTCAAGTAGGCACTGGGGATGTCTGAGGGATGCCCCCAGGTCTCAGCAGGACGACCAAGATGCCCTCCTCTTGCTTCGGGCATTGGTCCGTTTGCAAAGTGACTCTCATGAAGACTCCGCACGGCAAACGCACTGAACAGTCACTGAACTTGGAGGCAATGCAGGGGTTACTGTACCTATATCGCTCTATTACAGGTGAGCAAGTTCATTTCAGTTACTGGTGATACTAATTTCTTCAATCTACTGATTCTGAAGATACTGCATCAGGCTCAATGCCATGCCCTTCATATTTTTCAATCCACTTCCATGTTCAATTAACATGATTACAAAAGTAAATTTAAAACTAATTATGCCTGCATATAATTCCATCACTTACAACTCAGCATTTGCAGATACTGGAAGCCATAGCTATTATGACAATAGTTCCTAATAGTCTGGAAATGTGACTTAATTGCAGTTTAAGTTGACACCATGATATAAGTGGTGACACTGCTATCATTTCGGGATCATTACTCTGTGAGGAAGAACAGGGTGCGATCAAGTTATGGTAGAAGGGTCACGAGGTTGCATCAATATCAAGACAGCAATGGTGAGGAGACGGGAAACAGTATGATGCGGAGCGGTTGAAACAGCTGCAGTCTAAGACATGAAAATCTTTCTGAAAATGTATTTTCCTGACATCCAGTTGGTGCTGGGTCCCCAGGATTTTACCTGTGTGATAGGTTGGGCTTGCCTCTCCATCCCCATTGCCCTGGTACTGCCATATACAGATCCTCCTGCCTTTCTCCCAGCCCTCCATCCCTTCTCTCTACACAACCATCTGTCACATTTTACTAAAGTGCAAATCTCACAGCATCATTTCTCTGCTAAAAGTCATTCAGCAGCTCTTTGTGACTTGAAAGGTAAGAGATTCTCACATTGTCAAGCACACCTGTCAGGACCTTGGAGACGCTGCTTCCTTTGTATCGTGTAGCATCTCCTTCCTCCCTTTCCCACCACTCAGGTGCGGACTTGCAGCTGCATGAAAGCACTATCCTTAACCCCGCCTGCCCCGACCTGGGACTGCATTTGCCTGTGCACCCTCTGTGTGGAGAGGCGTGTGTGCTGAGTCACTCAGTCGTGTCCCACTCTTTGTGACCCCATGGACTGCAGCCCCCCAGGCTCCTCTGTCCATGGGATTACCAGGCAAGAATACTGGAGTGGGTTGCCATGCCCTGCTCCAGGGGATCTTCCCAACCCAGGGATTGAACCCGTGTCTCTTCTGTCTCCTGCACTGGCAGTTGGGTTCTTTACCACGAGCATCACCTGGGAAGCCACGTGGAAAGGCAGCCAGACTCTTTTCCCAGCCAATCCCCAGCCCATAGTCACCTGCCCAATTCTTATCTGCCCTTCAAGACTCAGTTCAAACTCATCTCCTTGCTGATGCCTTGCTTGACTCCTCCAGGAAGCGTTATCTCCTCCATCTTACTACCACAAAGCATCCTGTTTTTAATCTCTGCAGTTGCACTTATCATATTTTTAATTCATTTTAATTATTCATTATGTCCTTCACTAAACTATACACTGTTAAATACAGTCACCAATCTTTATGCCAGGACTCAGCTCACTGCTTGATCTATAGGCAGTCTCTATAGGATGTTCAATTCCATTTTTGATAAATAAAAATGCTGGTCTAAAGAAGAGATGGTCGAGGACCTGATAACTCTTGGAGTATCTGAAGGGTTGTCTTATAAAGAAGGATTTGGGCTCATTCTACCTGGTCCTGCGTGTGAAGCTTGGTCAGTGCATGGAAGATACCATGAGACAGACAGTGGATCAATATAAAGAAGAATATCCTGAATGTCACCTGCTCAAAGACAGAATCAGCTATCTCTTGAGACAGGGAATGAATATCTGACAGCTAAGACATTTAGGCTAAACTGGAAATTTTGTAAAAATTACTCAAGCACCAAGTGGATGAGCACACTTGCTGTGTTTTTATTTTTTGATATAACGATCAAAACATGGCATGGACGTTCCATTATCCAAGCTGTCTTTATCTCAAAGATACTAAAGCCATAAATGAAATTGTTGGGACCCAGATCTGTCTAGACCATTCACCTGAGATGCTTGATACTAATTACTGAATATTAAAGATATCAGTACTTGTTTTTACCAGGATATTCACTGAATACATGATGCCAATCCAGAAAGGTTTATAACATACTTTAACATTTAAGATTTTGATTTTTTTCAAAGGACATTTCTTGTTTACTGAGGTGTGGTCTACTGATTCTTGAAGATGGAAGTGAAAAGAAAGTTTTCACTTTCCTAACTTGATTCCAAAATAGCATCAAGATTGTGGTTACAGTTCTTATTTTCAATTAATAGCCTGAATTTATTCAAATGTTATAAGAGTTCACCTGTATATTTTGAGAAATAATACTAATTTATACCATGAAGTTTCCAAAGACTTCATTATGGTTGTGAAAGATCCATTACTATGCAAGATTTCTTGTATTACATCATTTTATGCTGCTTTTATTTTTTTCTGCAGCAGTATAACGGATAAAATCATTATGGTGAATTTGAGATGCTGGATCATAATGGTAGTACGAAGCTAATTGATCATTTTTCCTCTTCTTATAAACTCCAGTTTTATTGCAGCAGCCAAACCTTATCCAGTCCCAAATTAAGCTTCTTTATATTATTACAACCACATAAGAACAAATTTCTATTACCTAAATAAAGCCCCAGAGGAAATTTGACTCACACTAGCTGGAAAGTATCCTTTTAAAGATGCCTATGGCTGCTTGAAACCTCATGTGCCTGAAAATTCATTTTGCCTGAAAATTAGGCAAAGTCCTTCAAATTAAGCTCAGGACAAAGAAACTGGCTTTCTGAATGAAGTTTCTTGCATTACTGAACAGAACACTAATTGCGTCTTCCCGTTCTCTAGTCAATATAGTAATACACCACCATACTGGAGAAACATCTCTCAAGAATCTGAATCTGCCAGATCGCCAAGCGGGCACCAGCCAGATGGTGGCATTTGATGTTTACTTCAGACCTATTGACCTCTAGGAATACATGACTCCTTTGTGCCACCACCGATGAGTCTGACCACAGTCCAACCAGCAAGAGAGATGTCCATCTCAAGTTCAGGGCAAGCACTCAACAGAAATGTATGAAAGTGACAGGATGCTAAGGCTTATTTTAGGGCTTCCCTGGTAGCTCAGCTGGTAAAGAATCCACCTGCAATCAGAAGACTCCTGTTTGATTCCTGGGTCAGGAAGATCCCATGGAGAAGGGATAGGCTATCCATTCCAGTATTCTTGGGCTTCCCCGGTGGCTCACATGGTAAAGAATCTGCCTGCAATGCAGGGGACCTGGGTTTGATCCCTGGGTTGGGAAGATTCCCTGGAGGAGGGCATGGCAACCCACTCCAGTATTCTTGCCTGGAGAATTCCATGGACCAAGGAGTGTGGTGCGCCTGAGCGACTAAGCACAGCGAGGCTTATCTTAGGAAAAGGTACTATGAAGATGTATTAGGATAGCTTGTGATTTTGATAGGTATGTGGAGTGTTAAGTCCTTTTCACCTGTTTCTAAGGTTCTATGTGTCACTCATAAATCTGTTTTCTCATGTAGTGATTTGCAGTTCTTTGTACTTGCTTCTCCATCATACCACCATTAAAAATATTTATGCAACAAAGTCCAGACACTATTTTAAGTTGTATAACAGAAAGGTTTCACTGGGTCAACTAGTTAACTAGGTGAAATCCATACATGAAGAATGGAATCAAATGTATATTTTATACATGTAGCTCAGTCGGTAAAGAATCTGCTTGCAATGCAGGAGACCTGGGTTTGATTCCTTGGTTAGAAAGATCCCCTGGAGAAGGAAATGGCAACCTGCTCCAGTATTCTTGCCTGGAGAATCCCACGGACGGAGGAGTCTGGTAGGCTACAGTCCATGAGATCACAAGAGTCGGACATGACTTAGTGACTAAACCACCACCACCACATATATTTTAAAGGTTACTCTCTATCTGTCTAGCATCTATCACCTATCTATAGTCTAATCTCCTTAAAAATGATCTTTTAAGGCTTAAATTGGAAAAATAGTGTCCAACTGGTCCCATTACCATTTCTAAAGAAGAATACACCAGCAGAAGGGATATAGTAGACATGAACCTTAAAAAAAAAAAAAAAAGAATTAAGAAAAGGAGAAATTGAGAGTTAAAGAAGGTTCCCTAACCAGATGGCTTAATGATCCAATCGATCCACAAAGAGGATAGAGAAGTATCAAACTGGTCTAGACTGACACTACTAACCATCAAGATTATCCTGGGAGTAGGTCTTGCTAATGTTTCATGCCCTCCGAGTGACACTGAAATTAAAATTCGGCTTCTCCTAGAAATTTCCTCCGAGAGAAATCACTGACTATCCTTTCTCTTTGAAGGACCACTGCAAACAGCAGTACTGTTTCAAATATTAATTGAGGACTCACTTAACTCTGTACCAGTTTCCCAGGCTAGAAGTTCATTTTAGATTGACATGTTGAATGTGGATATTGACTTATCTACTTCAGTATGAAAAACGGGTTTAATAAGGAGGAAAGGCTGAATTAGGATATCAGAAAAGTAGAACCATGGTCTGGATTAGAGATTATGAGAGTCTGTATACAGTAGAGGCAAAAAAGAGAGGATGAAACTGCAGGGTCGGGGGAGAAGGGTGGGGGCAGGTATTAAGACAGAATTAGGAGGACTTGATCAGCATGGATATATACATGAATCAGGGTTTCAAGAAGACTCTCAGGTTTCTTCTGTGAGTTTGGTATTACCCAGATTTGGAGATACTGATAATGCTCGAATGTATTGCGGGAAAACAAAATTTGTGGATCCTCAAAGCTGAAGACTATACTTGGACCAAATTTGACTTTCCCAAGGTAGTTCTATCATGTTAGACATGAATGATTTTTAAACTGCAATAATTATGTGTTAGCTGCTCAGTCGTGTCCATCTCTTTTCGACCCCTCGAACTGTAGCCTACAAGGCCCCTGTCCGTGGAATTCTCCAGGGAAGAATACTGGAGTGGGTTGCCATTTCCTACTCCAGGGGATTTCCTGACCCAGGGATTGAACCTGGGTCTCGTGTATTGCAGGCAGATTCTTTACTTTCTGAGCCACCAGGGAATACAGAAATACAAATATATTAACAACCTTTCATAGAAGTTTTATATAATGAAGAGCACAAAAATAAAACTGTGTATAAGTTTCAACTTTATCTCTTTCCTTCCCACAGGTAATTAGGTTTGGTTTATTTATTTTTAATTTATAAAACCATACTTCTTTTTTTCTGATATATTAGTTCTATGAACTACTAAGAATGTTCTCATTAAATAAATAACCAAAGAGTTTGTCATGTTATAGAAAAAGCCTATTGTTCACTGAAAACAAATGTGTCAGTAGCTGGAAGGATTTTCAAAAGGGAAGAAGCCCCACTAAGTGCAGGAAACGTGTCAATAGCTGGAAGGATTTTCAAAAGGGAAGAAGTCCCACTAAGTGTAGGAAACGTGTCAATAGCTGGAAGGATTTTCAAAAGGGAAGAAGCCCCACTAAGTGTAGGAAACATGTCAATAGCTGGAAGGATTTTCAAAAGGGAAGAAGCCCCACTAAGTGTAGGAAACGTGTCAATAGCTGGAAGGATTTTCAAAAGGGAAGAAGCCCCACTAAGTGCAGGAAACTTTTTATTGGATCTTTGTTTTTTACTTAGTGGAAATACTAACATTTTGGAGGCAGAACAAGAGAAACACTCTAATACCGTGGTCACCAGTAATGGTCATCTGTCAACTTGTCTTTCCCCAGGTCATTTCTCAAGGGAATTACCCTTACCCCTTCATTCTGGTTCTGGTGGGTGGGTCCATCAAGGGTCCTATTTCACCACAGTGGTGGAGCCAAGGATAAGTCTGAAAACCTAATTTCCCTAGACACTGTGATTGGTTCAGAGTAGGCACATGACCTAACCAGGGCCAATCAGGGTTCTTTTGGGGACTTGGAAGTTTCTGGAGAGAGTTTCTCTTTCAGAGACCATGAACTGTATTTATCTAAGGGCTTTGGACCAGGCTTCCCTGGTGGCTCAGGCAGTGAAGAATCCACCTGCAATGTGGGAGACCCAGGTTCAATCCCAGGGTCTGGCAGATCCCCTGGAGAAGGAAATGACAACTCATTCTGGTATTCTTGCCTGGGAAATCCCATGGACAGAGGAGCCTGGAGGTCTACAGTCCATGGGGTTGCAAAGAGTCAGACACGACTGAGTGACTAGCACACCAACAATTCTCCCTCTGTGTAGACATACATTGCTAGGGAATAAAAGAAACTGAGAGATGAAGTGACCCAGACAGTCTTAATGATATCAATTGAGGGCCTGCATTCATCTTTGCGTGAACTATTACTGTTTCCTGAGCCAACAAATTCTCCCATTTTTTACAGTTTAGTTTGAATTTCAAAGCAAAGCATACTGGATACTTACGTACCCTGCACTGAATTGTGTTTTTCAGCTGTCAAAGCTATAACATACAGATTATCTGAGGGAAGGAAAGGCCTTAGTTTATTACCAATAGCACTTCTAATTTATAGATCTGAAAGCATCGTCAAACATGTGAGGGAGTAAAAAGGACCCCTGAGTAACCTAACAATATGATAAAAGGAAAAGAGAATGTGGAAACAGAATTTACGTGGATTTTAAGTTGATTACCAATTCTGCAATGCTTTGATGTCCTTCCCAATTCCTAAGTTCAATAATTTATGGTCAAACACCACTGAGCACGGGAAGTAATATTTATTTTTTAAATCATTCTGACTAAATGGTTAAAATCAGAGCTGTCAATAGGCCAAGTATCTGGGAATTGATTTTATACTCAGGACACAACTGACCTTTCCCCTCTTCCATGTCATATACAATCAATGAATTCTTGGCACATAAACGCTGTCTTCATTTGTCTATCAGATAAACAGAAGTATGGGAATAGAGTAAGAACAAAAAACAGTTTGCAAAGTCACTCTACCTGTGTTCTAGGACTTTGAAAGTTAGAAACAATAGAGTATAATAAGAGTGCATAAGAGTGTTAGTCACTCAGTCATGTCCGACTCCTTACGACCCCATGGACTGTAACCTGCCAGGTTCCTCTGTCCATGGGATCTCTCAGGCAAGAATACTGGAGTGGGTTGCCATTCCCTTCTCCAGGGGATCTTCCCAGCCAACAGATTGAACCTGGGTCTCCTGCATTGCAGGCAGATTCTTTACCATCTGAGCCACCCGGGAAGCCCCAGAGACAATATTAGGAATCATTTGTTCAACTTTTAAAAACTATGTCAGGATATTGTCACACATATTCCCTAGGAAATTGAGTTAATGGGATGTTGTTGGGTAGGGACTTTCTAAATCCTTATTTTTCTACTGCTATCCCAAACGTATAACAGGTGTCCACAGAATTACATGAAAAACTTTAAAACAAAGCAATATTAATCTGTGGTTGTGATGTGAAAACAACCAACTCTCCTTCCCACCTGTGCCACCAACATCCTGTCTTTGGACCTCTCTTCCCCGTTCAGATGACTTCTGTTCATCCCTATCGTCACCTCTGGATATGCTCTCAGAGCTTCCCCTTCCCTAATTCTGGGTCGGTGGTCCTTCCCCAGCGCTCTCTGATGTGGAGACACATCACACACAACTCTCACTGTCCTTGGCTTTCTCTGCTAGACTGGAAGCCACGTGAGCCAAAGATTGTGTTAGACTGAGTTCTGGATCCCAGAAGAACAGCACAGTTCCTGGCACATACGTTCAATGAATTATGTGTTTGAATGAACACATGAACGCTGACTCTGGCTCTAAAATCATCACTGAAGATCTTACTTAAAAGATATTCAACACACTATGTGCAAATGGATCTCACCATCAAACTGTGCTTAAATGGTTGTTTACCACCAAACCTCTGACTTACCAGAGTGTGAGGACATTAAGTCTTGATCACCTGTTAGTTCTGTAGTTATTAGCCCTGAATGGTCATTAGAATCCCCTGGGGAAACTTTAGAAACGTATAGATCCATTGTACTCATTTACACCAGGCTCCCTGGGGGTGAATACCAGGCATCAGAATTTTTCAACAGGTGGCTAAGTGATGTTAACCTTTAGCCAAGGGTTGAGACACGCTGAATTAGCTATTAGGTGGGAAGGCTCCCTACTATACAATCTGCTTTCCTGTGACATTCCTGCTGTTTCTCTGGAGGTTACTGGGATCAGGGCCTAACAAAGGGCATGGACTGAGGGCTCACCATGTGCCAGGCACTTTTCATACATTATCTTCACCAAATCCCAACTGCTTCCATTTATATTAAGTAAATGAGGCTCAGGGGGTTACGGAGGAACACAGCCTGAATTGGGATACCCTTTTCTCAAAAGCCAGACTATGTCCTTTATATAATAGTACATCATGCAGCTTGGATGGTATTCTGATTATGCTCAACAGAGAACTGGTCGCTGACCTCAGGTATATAATTGGTTCACCCTATAGGTAATGAGCTATTTATTCTTCCCTGGGTCAAAGAGGTGTCAGAAAAATGAAGATAGAAAGTTTGATGTTCAATGTGATTCTCATGCCAGCAAAACTACACTGATGGGCAGGTTCTTTAAAAGAAGCTAGCTGAAAAAGTACAGCACCAGCAAAATAAAACCCAAGCTATGGCTTTTCTTCTTGACTTGCTAATTCCTGTGTATGTTTTATTCATTCAACAAACATAAATGAAATGTCTTCTTTGTTGCAGATGCCGTATTACATGCTGAGAATATAAAAAAAGAATAGCTTGATTATCTCCTCAGTCTTAAAATAAATGTAGGTATTCTATTAATCAACAAACTTTTCTTTTTTAAAAATACCTATCTGAAGGTTGAAAGCAAGATTTTATTCTTAAAAGTCTGAAGGCAGTTACCTCCTTCAAAAGATGTTAAATTATGAAAACATGTGGTATCATCAGGAAATGAGAAGAAAACAAAAATCCATAGATATGACAACTGAATTCTTGACCTATTTAGAACTGTTTAGGAATGCTAACAGGCTGAAATCTCTCTTCATTCACTCCAGGCTTTTCACGCATTCTAAAACACAGCTGGGGAAAAAATATCACAGTGGCCAAAGATTTTAAAACTCTTTTGTTTTATATGAACTTTGGGGATAGCCGAATTTCTTTCCATTCATAAAATAATTAGAATCTTCATTTGTGGTTCAGAAAAACAGATGTGCTGAGTTAGAAGGGGGAAGCCACGTGCTCCCCTGGGGCCTAGGGAGCCGGTGCTTTAGAGAAAGGCATTGGGCAGCTTAGCGTACACAGTGTCCTTGTCCTTAAATAGCAAAGAGGAAGCAGGATCGAGGGAAGTAGGGAAGAGTCCAGTCCCATTACCCTTGTGAGCAAGTGAAACTCTCAGCTTTGCACTTGACCTTGGAGAGGGGTAACCTTTCATCGTGCTGAGCCGTTTGTAATGATGCTGCCCAAGGGAGGTACTGGCAACAAGAACGCTCACTTCTTGGCTACTGGCTCATGGCACAGCCTCCCCCTTGACTCAGCTCTCCAGGCAGTGGTGGTGACTGCCCTGTTCTAAGCTCCGCCTGGTCCTGACTCACTGGAGCCTCACGGCGACCAGGCAAGAAGTCTCCACTTTACATACAAGGACCCCGAGGCACAGATGGGCAAAGGAATGTGCCCAAGAGCTGGGAGTGGATGGCAGGTGTTCTAGCTTCAGAGCCCACATACTTCACTCCAGCCTCCACCTCTTCCCACTAGGATCTCTGCTTCCTCTCGTGCATGATCCCTTAGCCAACTTTGCCTCAAACCTGTGAACTGAGTGCATAGAAGCTGGGGCTCTTCAGAGCTGGTGGAAGAAAGTAGTCACAGAAGACCTACTCGGTCTGGAAAAACAGAGCTGTGGTCCTTAGGAAGCTCAGGGTTCTCCAGGGCTGGGCTGCTGGGGAGAGACCCACTGGGATGGGCAGTGGGTTTATTGGGCTCTCGTCCAAGCACAGAGGGTCCATTCTGTGTGGTGAGAAGACTCTGTGTTCCCCAGGCCAGATATGCCTTCTCAGTGAGAATAGGTTGATTGGACTATGTATGTCTTGAGAGGAAGAAGCTGATGCTGGGCAGAGAAGGTTGGGGTCTAAGCTCCTTGGCCTGGGCAGGCACGTGGAGAAATAATCTGTAGAGAAATAAGAGGGCCCTGGGACATTCGAGACATGGCTGGGTGATGGAGCTGACACTGTGTTTTCTAGAGGGGACTTAGAGGGGTGGGGGCGGTGGGAAGCCGTCAAATGGGAGTGAGGAAAGTCCTGCAAGATGGGAAGAAGATCGTTAGTTAAACTGGCTTTTGTGTGAGGTTTCCCAGCCTCGGATCTACTGGCATTTGGGGTGGGGTGATTTTCTCTGTGTGTGGGGAATGTCCTGTGAAGTGCAGGGGATTTAACAGCATCCCGGGCTTCTCCCACCACCAAAAATGTCCCTGGATATTGCCAAATGTCCCCTGGGGGGAGTTCCATTCATGTCCCCCTCCCCACTTGCTGAAAACCACTTCCTTCCAGCCTAGACACTGGAGTGTAGTTTCCGGGGACTAGGTCCATCTGAGGTCCTGACAGTCTTTTTTCTCTCTTAGGCTGCGCAATAAGAAGCTTGATATAAAAATTCTTGAAACTTCCTCTTTATTTTTTCCCCTCCCTTCAATCCTTCATTCTTCCTTCCTTTGCATTGGCTCACCTCCCGCCTCTCATTTAACATATTATCATCTCTGGGGAAAGACTGTAAGAGTCTTGTCCTTAGCCCTGGAGAGGGAAAGGGCAACCCACCCCAGGACTCTTGCCTGAAAAACCCCACAAACAGCCCTGCGGGCTACCGTCCACGAGGCACAAAGAGTCAGACATGACTGAGCGACTGAGCATACTTGCCCTTAGGTCTCCTCGACTTTCTTCACTTCCTGTGAAGACAAGGTGCAGGGCTCTAAACCGAAATTACCTATAATCATGTTCTTGGTCCTGATGTGTAGATATTATTGCAAAGTGAAAGTGAAAGTTGCTCAGTCGTGTCTGAATCTTTACGACCCCATGGACTATACGGTCCATGGAATTCTCCAGGCCAGAACACTGGAGTGGGTAGCCTTTCCCTTCTCCAGGGGATCTTCCTGACCCAGGGATTGAACCCAGGTCTCCCTCAGTGCAGGCGGATTCTTAACCAGTTGAGCCACAAGGGAAGCCCAAAACTTCTCTTATAAACAGAAAACAGAACTTCCATCAGTTAGCTTCCCAGCTCGGAGTGTCGGGGTCTCCGAGAGCCCCTTCTTTGCCTCACTCCTGACTCAACATCCTTTCTGTCTTTATTCATGCGAAAAATGAAGTGAAGGGGAGACACTGGCCTGGGCTCCTGCTGCCCTTCCCTCTGCCTGGGAGAGGGCGAGCACTGCGCTTACTCTGCTTCTAAGCGCAGGGCAGCCTTCCGATGGCCGCCTTAATTAGCACGTCTCTTGTATTGCTCTTTGTAAAATAAGAGGAAAAAAAATAACAGTTTAAAAATAAAAGCAGGGGCTTCCTTGGCAGTCTAGTGGTTAAGACTCCGTGCTTTCACTGTGGGAAGTGCAGGGTTGACCCCTGCTCAGGGAACTAAGACCCTGCATGCCCCGTGGTGTGGCCAAAACAACAACAGAAAGATATGAATATATAAGTAAATAAAAATAGAAGATAATGTTTGTCTGAACAGTATAAGAAAAACACAGTAAAGCAGACTTACAGGTCAAGTTGGCAGGTAAAATGTTGAATTACAATGAAAAACACAGACAAGAGTTAGGAATGATTAACGAGAAGTAGATAAAGTAAGAACAAGGTGAAGAAGAGTCTATTTTTGGAGTCAAACATGAAAAACTGGCCTTCAACTGAAAAAAATTGATAAAATAGTAAAATAAGAAAAGATTGTATAAAAGGGCCAATAATGTGAGTAACCAGGAAATCTAAAGGATGAAAGCCTTGTAGGTGAAAAGATGAGAAGTCAAAATAAGGTTAAAATGATAAGTCACTAGATAAAGTGATCAGAAACAAACAAACAAAACGGAAGAAATAAATAATGAAGGGAAAGGAGTGCCCCAAAAGAATTAATAGAAAGTAGAACGGGGACTTCCTTGGTCCAGTGGCTAAGGCTGCACTCCCAGTGCAGGGGCCTGGGTTCAATTCCCGGTCAGGGAACTAGATGCCACCTGCCTCAACTCAGACTTCACATGACAACCAAGACCTGGCACAGCCGAATAAATAAATATTTCAAAAAAGAAAGTAAAAAAATGAACTAAGAGCAGAGAAAGGGGGAGGGATTAAGACAACACATTTTCAAAGGTCCAAGCAATTTAAGAGACTAGCAGTGAACTTTAAGAGAAAAAAAATCAAGTGGGTTGAAACTTGAAGCCAGGCAGCACCAGGTGACCAGAAGGTGGTCCCGCTGAGTCTGTCAGAGATGCGGCGGCCAGATCAAATATTTCCCAGAGAGCTGCTAGATCGGGCAACCAGTCCTCTAAGAGGGCCAGCCAAGGAGAGGCCCCTGACTTGATTTTTCAGCTACCAAGGCAGAGGCCACTGTGATGAGAGGGTGAGGACTGTGTGCCCAGGGACAAGGGCTGTGTAGGGCCCCCTGGGAGCCCACACCTCTCAGCTGGAGGGACAGAAGGTGAGTTCTGGGGTGCAGACCAGGGAGGGGGCTTCCTGCACAAAGAGCTCGCTGGATGCCACAGGGCAGCAAGGTCTCCTGACTAAGGTGACATTGCACACTTTGCTCCCCCGGTTTTCAGCCACTCATTCTCATCTAGAAAGCCAGAGTTGATGTGAACCTAGAACCATGCTTTTCGGTGGGTCCTAGCCATTTCTTTGTTGTTTTCAGTCGCTCAGTCATGTCTGACTCTTGTGACTCCATGGATTGTAGCCCTCCAGGTTCCTCTGTCCATGCGATTTTCCAGGCAAGAATACTGGAGTGGGTTGCTATTTCCTTCTTCAGGGGATCTTCCTGACCCAGGGAGTAAACACGGGTCTCCTGCTTTGCAGGCGGATTCTTTACCACGGAGCCACCTGGGAAGCCCCAGGGAAGCCACCAATCAATCATTCCTTTTGGAGTCTTTTCCACTCGTAAGCTATTCTCAGTACATCCAGAAGAGGGCGCAGTCGTACACGCGTTTATCCCTAAGAAACACTAGCCCGCCTCCTTCCCCACTTGGTTGTTTAATAACTGTAGTGTCAGAATTTTATGATGAGTTGCAAGTATCTACATAGAGAAACATCTTTAATTACAATCTCGCCCACTCGGGCAAATTAAATGAAACATACTCGTTTGGCTATTTTAGCAGTTAATGGCATACAGACAAGATGAAAAATTACATTAGGGTAACAGGAGAAGGATTGATTTGTCGTCTTTCTTCTGGGGTACTTTCATTTTTATCTTTAAAATGATCCTTTCCATCAGGATTCCTCACACTATCCCAGCACTAGGAAAGTAAAATAATGCTGCATTTATTCGTATGATATTTCTCCAGCACTTACTGTACATCAGTCAGAGGACAGACTTTGTGCGGTGAATGAGATTAAGACTCTACCTTGGGACTTCCCTGGCAGTCCAGTGGTTAAGACTCCGCACTCCCAACGCAGGAGGTGGGGGGGCCGGGTTTGATCCCTGGTCAGGGAACTAGATCCCACAGGCTGTAACTAAGACCCAGCACAGCCAAAGAAATAAATAAATAACAATAAATACTCAAAAGTCAAGTGAAGGAAATTTTAAAAAAGACTCTATGGAATTTACAGTCTTGTTGAAGTAAGAAGACGCCGAAAAAGAGCCCATTTCAGCTCAGTGTAATAGATGATGTGGCAGAATGGCGCATGCGCGCGCGGGGTGAACACAGCAGGTGAAGAGCACAGCCTTGGGGAGGAGGGGAGGCTTCACTGGGGAGGCCACAGGTGAGGATATGTAGCCTGCAAGTAGGCAAAGCCCGGGATGGACGGGGAGCTCTGCTGGAGGAGGTGTTTCAGGCCCAGGAATAGCAAATGCAAAGGGCTTGAGACGAAACACAGCAGGCAAGCGCCTGGGTCCCCAGCAGGGGGCAGAAGAGACGCAGGTGCGATCCCTGGGTCGGGAAGATCCCCTGGAGGAGGAAACAGCAACCCACTCCAGTGTCCTTGCTGGAGAATCCCATGGACACCGGACCCTGGCGGGCTACAGTCCACGGGGTTACAGTCACACATGACTGACGGGGTTACAGTCACACATGACTGACGCGACTTAGCCCGTGCACACACAGGAGACCCCAGAGAGCTCCCTCATCCCTTCCATCATGTGAAGCTGTTCTGAAAAGATGGCCATGCTGAGACCTGGGAGCAGGCTTCCACTAGATATGGAATCTGCCATCAGACTTGATCTTGAACTTCCCACCCTCCAAAGCTGTGAGAAATAAATTTCTGTTGTCTTATAAGCCATCCAACCTTGGTATTCTGTTATAGAGGGATGAATGGACTAAGATAGGAGCTAAAATGAAGAGAAGAGTTGTGTCTGAGACACTTAGGAAGTAGGCTTGACAGGAAGGGTGGTTTTGTCCTCGAGAATGATTGCCAGGTTTCTAGTGTGGCAAGTGGGCTCTTGGGGTCATCCACTCACAGAGACAGGGGATGTGGAAGTGAGCGGGCAAGTCGAGTTTGGGACCTGCTGAGATCATGGGGTCCAACGGATACATGGCTATGGGGCACAGGAAGATGATGAGGGCTGAAGGAGAGTCTGAGAGACATCAGCTCCCAGCTGGTATTTGGAGGTGTGTGGGGGGGAATGGAGCCTCCAGGCAGAGACCCTGCAGAGAGAAGAGAGAAGCGTGGAGGGCCAGGCCGTGAGGAACCACACAAGGCAGGGGGCATAAGGAGGCACAGGGGGGCAACAGAGGAAAGTGGGAAGGCAGGTCCTCAGAGAAGGTCCTGAAGTTCAGGAAAGTGCTGTTTCAAGGGGAGAGCGGTCCACAGCGCTCGATGCACTGGAAAGTCGAGTAGTAAAGACCCCACAGTGCCTGCTCCATTGTGGAACAAGGACAGAAGGGGTGGTTTGGGTGGAGAGGACTTAGAGGGATGATAAAGCCCGAAGCCAGATTGAGGGTGTAGCTGATGAAGGGTGTAAGTGATGAAGGATGTAAGAGGGGGAGGTAGGCACAAAAAATTAGGTGAAGTGTGCGTGTGTGTGTCTGTCTGTCTGTCTTGGGTAGGGGTAGTTAGGCTGATAGCCCATGGCATTAGTAATAAGAGGGTGGGGGATTGAAGGGGGCTTTATATTTAGCATAGGAGGGACCGGGCAAGTTTAATGCAAATCTTCTAGAAGAAAGGAGTCAAAGGAGAGGTTGTGAAATATTTTCCGAGTCCACTGTGTAGCAAAGGGACACAGAAACCATGGCTGGCATGACTTTCATTTATCATTCAGTTCAGTTAGAGGCTGTTCTCAGAAATGGCTCCTTTAAGAAGAATACACGTGATCATCTTGATTTGAGGACTTGTATCTGAATCCAGCTTTTCCACATCTGCTGCTCATCCAAGTGACTGGATTTAGGTGAAATTCACCATGACAGCCCACTGCTCAGGAAGGCATGGTGGGGCCTTACAGTTCAACGTCAAGAAGGCATCAATAGAACTTTCCGCTACTTCCCTTTGAATTCTACCCGTAGCCTCCAGACAGGCTCAAAACTGACCTTCCAATTCTCTAGAGTGATCTTCCCATCACTCCCCCAAAACACAAGAGTGGTACTTAAAAGACAAGAACTGCAGAGATCAAAGCCAACTGTGTAGGCACAAAAACATATACGGAGCTGTCGGTTTGCTGGAGTTTTAAAAATCGAGACTTTTATTCCCTAAAGAAATATGGTTAGAGCTGTTTTCAGCACTGAAGAATGTTTCGCCACTGTTTGCTTTTATTTTTAACTACAGTCTCCCAGGGAGTACAGACGACCCCAGGGGACTCTCTGGCATTTTGTTGCCGGGTAAAGTGTGCATTGGACCTTGGGTGGAGCTGGGGGTGGGGTAGGTGACCTGAGCCTGCTCAGTTCAGAAAGAGATGCTCAGAAGTCTGGTACATGTAAAATAAAAACAAATAGTAATAAGGCCAAGAGAATTGTGCAAGGAATATGTGGTCCCTATTTCTAAGGAATCAGAGAGGAGAAATTTCCTCATAAATCTACCAAACGGTTCTAAACCAATTACAACCTTTGTGCCGCGTGCAGTTTCAGGGCAATTTCCTCTGCCTTGAGACTGCAGCCTGCGTGAATACTCATGTGAGTTACATGGATGATGTCTGCGGATGGGTTTACTATGTCACAGTGGAGAGATGCAGTCTACATCTTTACCCACAAAGGGCCATGACTGCGGCACATGAAATCACTGTGGTACTGGAGGTTATCTAAGACATATTTACTCATCTTGCATCATTAATATTCTGTTAATTCTCTTAAATACCTCTGAACGGCTCCAATTAACATGAGGATGTAGAACTTGCTGCCTTGTCTCTGAGGAATGAAAACGTCACGCCAGGTGGTCTGGGCTCATCTTCAGACACACACTTACCGAGGGCTGGGCTTCCTTTTATTAGGCCGTCTCCCCTCTCACGATGTCTCCCTGACATGAACTCTGCGGGTAACTCCATTTAAAGTAGAGTTTTTCTCCACCCTGGCTGCACATTAGAATTACCTTGGAGTTTTGGAACATATACGAATAAGATCCACCTGAGACCAATTAAATCACCATCTCCAGGGACTGGGGGCCGGGCATTCTGAGACTTGAAAATCAAGGACTAAAGTTGTGAAAAAGATGCTCTCATGTTGATGGGGAGAGCTGCATGAACACAGACTCTCCTGAATTTGATGGAGGCTGGTTGGCTGAAGGACTCTTATCACCAACGAGTAAAACTCAAAACTGCACTGCTCTTGCTTATTATGGTTGTGCTCATAATAAAAATAAACATTATTAGATGAGAGTAAATAAATAGAGGGTTGCCCCCAAAGTAGGGAGAAGGCGATGGCACCCCACTCCAGTACTCTTGCCTAGAAAATCCCATGGACGGAGGAGCCTGGTAGGCTGCAGTCCATGGGGTCGCGAAGAGTTGGACACGACTGAGCGACTTCACTTTCACTTTTCACTTTCATGCATTGGAGAAGGAAATGCCAACCCACTCCAGTGTTCTTGCCTGGAGAATCCCAGGGACGGGGGAGCCTGGTGGGCTGCCGTCTATGGGGTCGCACAGAGTCGGACACGACTGAAGCAACTTAGCAGCAGCCCCAAAGTGGAAGATTATATAGGTATTAAAAGTAATTATACAAATTGCTTATTCACTTTCACTTATTTAACAACTACTTTTGAGACCCTATTTTGTGTTAAATATTGTTCTAGACTCTAGCTATTGTAGCGAGCAAGAAAGAGGCATTAATAATTTTTAAAAAGGAGTATAAAAACAGCATTCATGTTATGATTCTATTGTGGCATATATGCATAAAAATACAGGAGATCTACATTAAAATGCTAATTGAGATAGCTATCTCCATGTGATGGGATTAAAGATTTGATTTTCTTTCAGGTTTTGGATTTTTTCTATGTTGGGGATTTATCTCTTATGTAATTCATGTATATCAGGTATATTCCATTCTGTTTCTCAGCCCACGAATCTAATGGGAGCACGTTAATGACTTGTCACACAGCAAGACTCGTTCTGTAAAGTCGACAACGAGGCTGGGCTGAGGTCAGCTAGAGTTTATGGAATTTTGATATCTCTTTAAACCTGATCATGCAAACCTAACTGCTGAGGTTTAAAGCATATTAAACAATAACTTCAATAATAATCATAGGCTTTCTGACTCTTTACCTTTATCAGCTTGCTTTTCTGTGCAAATGTCTGAGATACTAGAGGCTTAAAATACCTGTAATCTGCAATATTAAAAGGAGCCACGAATATACAATGGATTAAAGACAATCTCTTTAACAAGTGGTGCTGGGAAATCTGGTCAACCACTTGTAAAAGAATGAAACTGGACCACTTTCTAACACCATACACAAAAATAAACTCAAAATGGATTAAAGATCTAAACGTAAGACCAGAAACTATAAAACTCCTAGAGGAGAACATAGGCAAAACACTCTCCGACATACATCACAGCAGGATCCTCTATGACCCACCTCCCAGAATATTGGAAATAAAAGCAAAAATAAACAAATGGGACCTAATTAACCTTAAAAGCTTCTGCACATCAAAGGAAACTATTAGCAAGGTGAAAAGACAGCCTTCAGAATGGGAGAAAATAATAGCAAATGAAGCAACCGACAAACAACTAATCTCAAAAATATACAAGCAACTCCTACAGCTCAACTCCAGAAAAATAAACGACCCAATCAAAAAATGGGCCAAAGAACTAAATAGACATTTCTCCAAAAAAGACATACAGATGGCTAACAAACACATGAAAAGATGCTCAACATCACTCATTATCAGAGAAATGCAAATCAAAACCACTATGAGGTACCATTTCACACCAGTCAGAATGGCTGCGATCCAAAAGTCTACAAATAATAAATGCTGGAGAGGGTGTGGAGAAAAGGGAATTCTCTTACACTGTTGGTGGGAATGCAAACTAGTACAGCCACTATGGAGAACAGTGTGGAGATTCCTTAAAAAACTGGAAATAGAACTGCCTTATGATCCAGCAACCCCACTGCTGGGCATACACACTGAGGAAACCAGAAGGGAAAGAGACACGTGTACCCCAATGTTCATCGCAGCACTGTTTATAATAGCCAAGACATGGAAGCAACCTAGATGTCCATCAGCAGATGAATGGATAAGAAAGCTGTGGTACATATACACAATGGAGTATTACTCAGCCATTAAAAAGAATACATTTGAATCAGTTCTAATGAGGTGGATGAAACTGGAGCCTATTATACAGAGTGAAGTAAGCAAGAAGGAAAAACATAAATACAGTATACTAACGCACATATATGGAATTTAGAAAGATGGTAACAATAACCCGGTGTACGAGACAGCAAAAGAGACACTGATGTATAGAACAGTCTTATGGACTCTGTGGGAGAGGGAGAGGGTGGGAAGATTTGGGAGAATGGCAATGAAACATGTAAAATATCATGTAGGAAACGAGTTGCCAGTCCAGGTTCGATGCATGATGCTGGATGCTTGGGGCTGGTGCACTGGGACGGCCCAGAGGGATGGTATGGGGAGGGAGGAGGGAGGAGGGTTCGGGATGGAGAACACATGTATACCTGTGGCGGATTCATTTTGATATTTGGCAAAACTAATACAATTATGTAAAGTTTAAAAATAAAATAAAATTGGAAGAATAAAAAAAAAAAAATTAAAAAAAATAAAAATAAAAGGAGCCACGAGATGGCGATAACATTTAAAAAGTAAAAACTAAAGGGTTTTTCAGTGGAAATTCTGCAAGTCAGGAGTGGGAGATGTGTTCCCAGGCAAATTGCCATCAACATGAGCTAACTGTCCCATGTACTACCTTTCTGTCTGGGGTCTTCCCTCCCTTGCTCCAAGCTGGGCAGAGGGCACAGCTGGCCTCAAGTAACTAGGAAGGTGGGTTCTTGAATCTTCTCTGCCTGGAGCAAGGGGGTTGCTTTGAGGAATCTGGAGGGTCTTGTGACCTGATTTGGAAAGGGGTTTTAGCCTCGAGTGAGCTGCCTGTGTAGAGAGGACCTCAGCTATTTTGTCCCCAAGCCTGGAGAAGATGGAAAGATTTCTCTAATCAGCCTGAGGCTGGAAAAAAGAGGCTGACCCTGGGTTGAAAGCTACTGGTGTTCTCATCACACAGGCTGCAGAAGCCCTGGGCACAGCAGGTCACAAGCAGGAGGGATGAGGGAGACCCAAAAACAGTTAAAAATTATGTACATAACGATGAAGGGTTCCAAGGGCCATCTTGACATAACTACAACCTGTCCAGGGATCAGCAGACCAGTTTATGACATATCTCTCTACTTATACATCTTACATATCTCTTAACTTTGGAGCCATTCTGTTGTTCATATCATCCTGGTAGCCATTCCTATGGAGAATCTGGAAAGGTAGGGAGAACAGGAGAACCTAAAAACAGCCGTTTTCTACAGCTGACAAATCCAAGTTTGTTGAAAAATAACAGCAAAGTCACTGTATATCCCTGAGATAGACATAGATAGAAATACAGGTGTAGCCTCATCCATCTAGCAAAATAGGCTTACTGATGGCCTGGGAGTTCAGAAAACCTTCCTTTCCTCCTCCTTGTCCCCTTACCGGTGGGAAGAGGACATTCCCACCCCACGGATTTTAACCTTGATGTTGCAACCTGCCTTGGACAATGAAATGTGGCTATGGCACGCACCTCGTGGAGGCACTTCAAGAGGCGCTGCATGTTTCTACTAGTCCTCTTTCTCTCTCTCAAAAGATCAGCAAAGCCCAGACACCTTCACCATGGGTTCTGCAATCAGAAGACACGGGGAACAGAGCTACAGCTTATAAGAGAGCCCACATGTAGAATGAGTGAGAAATAACTGTTTCAAGCCACTGAGATCTTGGCATTACTTGTTACTGCAGCCCAACTGACTAATACAAAGTCATTCTGGAGAAGTTCATTTTCTAGATAGCTAAAGGGTTTATTTCTTAGAGTGAAAACCTAATTAAAAACACACGTTTTATTCACAGCCTTCAAAAGGTGTCAAAGGGCTGAGTTAAAGAAAACTCCTTTTGTGAAAGCTTTGGGTTTTTAAACTAACTTATGATTAATTATAATGTGCTAACCTAGATATAGTTGATTAAATTTTTGATTTCTGTTCAAAACTTTCTATTAAATGAGAGATTTCTTGAGATTAGGAGTAGGGTAAGACCATCTCTGTCTCTCTGGCATCTAATTTAATGCCTGGCACATACTGGACCCCATACCTGTTAGTTAAAAGCACAAGCAAACGGATGAAAGAATAATAATAAAGAGCTAATATCACGCTTTCAGTGCTGGAGAATTGCTTCCCTTTCAACTAGAAAGGACGGTGAGAGTCCTTTCAACTAGCAGTACAGGACGATGAGAGTCGGTGATGTAGTGGAGGAGAGAGGGCGGGGGTGCTGAGCTTTGCTGGTGGGTTTTGGATTAACAGAAAGACTTGGGGCAAGGAAGAACACAGCATGTAACTGCAGTGCACAGTTCTGAGGACTCAGCGGCTTCACTGTCTGCAGGCAGTGGGCGTTCTGGCATGGAAGTCTCTTTCTTCTTCCTGTTGGTGCATGGTCAAAGAGCCCAGAAGTCCAAGAGGAGAGGAACAGGTGGACATGAGCTTGGGGAGCCCAGGAGATGGCTTGATTTCCCAAACTTGGAAGGGAGGAATGATTAAACCACAGGAAAACCCTGGGGAAATGATTTACGAAACAAACCCCATAGGAAGAGAGGCAAAGAGACAAGGAAAATGCATCCTGGCCATTTATAAAGCCAGACTACAATTTTAAGCCTTCAAGTGAAACAAAAAGGCAAAGCCCCAAACACTCCCATCCCAGCTTCCTAGGAAACCAATTTCCCAGATAATAGGAATCCTGTGATCAAAGGCAAACAGGCATTTCCCATCAAATGGGTCAAACTGCTTACATGAAACACCCAGATTCATAATTCTTCAGCATTCTGAGAGTCAGGGAGGGATTTGGGCAGCTTGAAGGCAATCGTCCCCAAAATACTCCCCCAAACAGCACCAGATGAAATAGGCTGCTTGAGAGCAGGATGAAAGCATTTCTTTAGCACAGGGCTATGTGGTCCTGACTCGAGGAAATTCCAAGGAACCTCCCTGCACTCCACAGGGACGTGTGGTTCTCTCGTGCCGTCTGTGACACTAGCGGTCACCGCAGATTTGCACTGTCCCCAGGTGAGTTGAAGGATGCTCCTATTCATCCCTCAGGACCAATGCTTAGTTACCAAGGGAAACCCAGTGGCTCCTTTATCCACCACTTTTGTTATAATATGTCAAATCATCCTGTAATTAATTATGTATGATTAGTCTTTTCTTGGGCTTCCCTGCTAGGTCAGCTGGGAAAGAATCCACCTACAATGCGGGAGACCTGGGTTCGATCCCTGGGTCAGGAAGATCCCCCAGAGGAGGGCATGGCAACCCACTCCAGTATTCTTGGGGAGAATCCCATGGACAGAGGAGCATGGTGGGCTACAGTCCATGGGGTCGCTGAGAGTCGGACATGACTGAAGTGACTAAGCACAGCACAGCAGAGTCTCTTTTAAAAAAATGAAACCAAGTTACTAGAGAACAGGGATTTGTGTGTGTGTGTGTGTGGTGTGTGTGTGTGTGTTGGGGTGTGTGTGTGTGTGTGTTGGTGGGTGTGTGTCTGTCTGTACTCGTGTAATGTGCAGTGTAATGTGTAATGTGCATAGTGCTGAGAGATAAGAGGTCCTCAGTGACGTTGAATGAATGAATGATACATTGGTGCCATTTTGAGGTATATGAATTTCCAAGAATTCAACAATCTAATTCTGTAACTTTCTGGAATGAGTCATGAGGCTCATCTCTGTGTGCATATGATCCCTTTAATGAATGTTGTGCTAATTCACAAATGTATAAAAGGAAATGGAAATGAAAATAAGATCCATAGTGATTTCTATCTGTCTGGGCATAGCACTGTGCCAGGCCCCGGAAGGTAAAGATGTCTGGCATAGGTCCCTGCCTGGAAATGCTCACGATCAGCCAAGAGAATGCGTGCAGCTGAAAACAGAGACACTGACCTTACAAGACAGGCCATGATGGGGCCAAAGGGCGGGTACAGATGAAGAGATAAAGATGAGATTTAGGGGAAAAGCGAAGGGAGGAGGAGAAGATAGGGAAGCAGAGAGAAAGAGTGGGACGGGCTCGCCATCAAGATGCCATAATCCACCAGGCCTAACGCCCCAGCTTCATCAACCTGAGCCAGGGCTGTCCTTGTAGGCAGGGAGGGGCAGCAGGAAATGGACCACCTTTGAGAGCAAGCAACTCTGAGAACTCAAATCCCTGGGGGTCTGGAGTTTGGGGCATATTTTTTCTCTGTTGTGCATTTTTTTTTTTTTTTTAAAGATTCTGTACTAAAAAAAAAAGCCTGACATTCTTGTTTTGGTTTATCTGAGAATGCAGGCTCCTGAGCTGGTTCTCCCTCAGGCAGGGGCTGGAGTGGGTGTCCTCGGTCAGGCTCCATCTCCGTAACTGATCTGGGTAACTGGGAGGACCCGAGCTGGATCCCTGCCCCCGGGGCAGCAGCCTCCCGCAAGAGTCATTAATGCTCCCGCTGGTCCAGCGCCTCTCCAAGCAGGTGCTTTCAGAGTTCTTTGCAGGAGGCTGCTGGGGAGCCATCAATCACCTCTCAGAGGGCGTTTACAAAGCTGTCCTGGTCCTTCTGGGATAAGAAATTGCTTCTAGGCTTTTCTGCACCAGCTCACATCCACTTAGAACATAACGCTAAGGGCCTGACAGTGCCTTACGGCATATTATTTTTCCACTGAACCTATGTAAAAACCTTTCAAGGAAGGTAAGAGACCGGAAACCATCCTGTTTTCCAGAATGGATGGCCACAGCTCCGGGAGCCTGAGGAGCTTGCATCCACCAGGAAATGCTGGCAAGAGTCCTGGTATTTCTTTTTCCTTTCTTTATTTTGACTATTTTCTTTTTTCTTGAATTGTTTTCTCACTCTGCTCCTGAGGCCTGATTTTGTCCCCTAATTTTAAGCAGATGAAAATGTTGCTTTTCATACAGCAAAGGCTGTGGTTAGCATTTGCTTTTATGTATCTTCATATTTCTTTTCAGAGGTCTGACTCTATGGTAACGGGACCAGTCTCCACAAGTCATAAACAGGTCACGACGTGGGTTTTGGTAGTCAGTTTCATGGACCCGCTCAGTCTGTCTGCCTCCCCCGTGGGGAGACATCCTCTTCTTATTGCTGTCCCTTTCTCTCAAGCATCTTCAGTCTGTGGGGAGACATCCTCTTCTTGTCGCTGTCCCTTTCTCTTAAGCATCTTCAGTCTGTCCCTTTTCATGCCCAATTCTCTCCTGTCTAGGTACTTCTGTTTTCTCTTACAGTTTTCTCCCACAAAGCTACTATCTATCTTTTCAACCCTGTTTCCCATTCAAGGATTCCCAGGGATTGGCAGGTAGCAGGACCTGCCTCCCTTCATCACACTTGTCTCCCCCCGACTCAGGTGTGTGTGCACCAGTCAGTGGAGCCCCAGCCCCCAGGAAATGCCTCGTTCTTACAATTCATTTTCTGTGACACCTCTGCAGCATTTGACCATGTTGAATTTTGTATCTCTTTGGTGGAGAGGGGGAACATACTGGGTCCTGGGTCTGCAGGACACTTCTGTATCTTGCTTCTTTTCCTCTCTCTCTGATGTTCGACTCTGTTCTGACGTCATCCCTGCCTCCCGCATCGCATCATGGATATTTCCAAGGGATTGGATTGTAACCGTCTGCTATTCCCTCTCTTCCCCCTCTGCCTACACCCAACACTGTAGTTACACGTACTCATTTACTCACATGTTTGTTGTTGTTGTTCAGTCACTCAGTTGTGTTCAAGTTTTTGTGACCCCATGGACTGCAGCACACCAGGCCTCCCTGTCCATCACCAACTGCCGGAGCTTGTTTAAACTCATGTCCATTGAGTTGGTGATGCCATTCAACCATTTCATTCTCTGTCATCCCCTTCTCCTCCTGCTTTCAATCTTTCCCAGCATCAGGGTCTTTTCCAATGAGTCGGTTCTTCACATCAAGTGGCCAAAATATCGGAGCTTCAGCTTCAGCATCTGTCCTTCCAATGAATACTCAGGATTGATTTCCTTTAGGATTGACTGGTTTGATCTCCTTGCTGTCCAAGGGACTCTCAAGAGTCTTCTCCAACATCACAGTTCAAAAGCATCAATTCTTCAGTACTCAGTCTTCTTTATGGTCCAGCTGTCATATCCATTCATGACTATTGGAAAAACCAGAGCTTTGACTATATGGACTTTGTTAGCCAAGTGAAGTCTCTCCTTTTTAATATTCTGTCTAGGTTTAACAGTGTTTAATATTGTTTACACTCACAATTACACAATTGCACTCATCTCACATGCTAGCAAAGAAATGCTCAAAATTCTCCAAGCCAGACTTCAATAGTATGTGAACCATGAATTTCCAGATGTTCAAGCTGGATTTAGAAAAGGCAGAGAAACCAGAGATCAAATTGCCAACATTCATTGGATCATCGAAAAAGCAAAAGAGTTCCAGAAAAACATCTACTTCTGTTTTATTGACTATGCCAAGCCTTTGACTGTGTGGATCACCATAAACTATGGAAAATTCTTCAAGAGTTGGGAGTACCAGACCACTTGACCTGTCTCCTGAGAAATCTGTATGCAGGTCAAGAAGCAACAGTTAGAGCTGGACATGGAACAACAGACTGGTTCCAAATCAAGAAAGGAGTACATCGAGGCTGTATATCGTCTCCCTGCTTATTTAACTTACACGCAGAGAATGAGAAATGCTGGACTGGATGAGGCACAGGCTGGAATCAAGATTGCCGGGAGAAATATCAATAACCTTAGATATGCAGATGACACCACCCTTATGGCAGAAAGTGAAGAGGAACTCAAAAGCCTCTTGATGAAAGTGAAAGAGGAGAGTGAAAAAGTTGGCTTAAAGCTCAACATTCAGAAAACGAAGATCGTGGCATCTGGTCCCATCACTTCATGGCAAATAGATGGGGAGACAGTGGAAACAGTGCCAGACTTTATTTTTTTGGGCTCCAAAATCACTGCAGATGGTGATTGCAGCCATGAAATTAAAAGACACTTGCTCCTTAGAAGAAAAGCTATGACCAACCTAGACAGCATATTAAAAAGCAGAGACATTACTTTGCCAACAAAAGTCTGTCCAGTCAAAGCTATGGTTTTTCCAGTAGTCATGTATGGATGTGAGAGTTGGACTATAAAGAAAGCTGAGCGCCGAAGAATTGATGCTTTTGAACTGTGGTATTGGAGAAGACTCTTGAAAGTCCCCTGGACTTCAAGGAGATCCATCCAGTCCATTCTAAAGGAAATCAGTCCTGAATATTCATTGGAAGAACTGATACTGAAGCTGAAATTCCAATACTGTGGCCACCTGATGCGAAGAACTGACTCATATGAAAAGACCCTGATTCTGGGAAAGATTGAAGTTGGGAGGAGAAGGGGGCGACAGAGGATGAGATGGTTGGATGGCATCACCAACTCAATGGACATGAGTTTGAGCAAGCTCTGGCATTTGGTGATGGACAGGGAGGCCTGGTGTGCTGCAGTCCATGGGGTCACAAAGAGTCGGACACGACTGAAGGACTGAACTGAACTGAATACTATTTACTAAGAATCCTGAGTCTCATTGCCTCCCAGACTCCTCTCTAGGCCCTGGATGCAGTGGGGACGGGACTGAGCCTGCTGCATGGAGCTCACACTCTCCTGGGGCCGCAGACTGTGGACAAGTAAACAGACACGTGGCAGCCGGCGAGAGTCCTGAGCTGAGTCAAGCAGGTAACGGGGGAGAGAGACGGGACTGCTCTCCCACCTTCGGGCCAGGGAGGGCTCCTCACATCTGAGCTGAGCCACAAGTGATAAAGGAGCCGTGGGCATCTCCAGGGGAAGGAGGTGGAGCAAGGACAGATGACATCTGTACAGATGAGCCCGAACCAGGGCCACAGTTCATTCCCTCCCTCCGCGCCTCCCGCTGCCTCTCGGCTGTCCCTGCTGTCACTGCAGGTGCCGCTTGTCTGGGACCAAGTCAACTCTGCCCAAGAACGGGCGCTCTCTCTCCTGATTCCTGTGTCTCTTCTTCTAGAGCCAGTCCGGCTGGTCGCTGAGGAGTCACCCAGTAGAGACCACCGCCCTCTCTCTAGTATTCAGTGTCATTAAGCGTCCCCAGCGCCCTCTGCTTCCTCACCCTCCACCAGTCCATGCAGTCCCCTGACGCCAGGTTCCTTCCTACACAGTTCGGCCCGCGACCACAGGCAGACGAGTAAGCACCGTCTACCGTGAACTCAACAGTATTCCAGGCATGGGTGGGCACTTTGCACACACTGGCTCATACCACCCACAAGGCAGTCTGAACGGCTCTCTTTTACAGATGGAGAAACTGAGGCTTAATAGCCCCTAGATCACAGCCTTCTCTATGTCTTTTCTTTTTTTAAAAAAATAATCCTCATGGAAAAGACCACATTTCCTAGCTGACAAATAAAGGCCCCCAATTCCCTATTGAACCACAGCTCTCCCACTCTTCTCAACATGAAATCTCTGACCCTCCTAATCAATAAATCTATTTCTCTTTCTTCTGTCATGTTTTCTTGCCATGCCTTCCGTGTCTGACACGCTTTGCCCTTCTCACTTTGCTTGTTCACATCTTTCCTCCTCTTCCCTCCTCTCCTCAGTGATACTTTCTCCACTCACTTAGGCCACAAAAGGGGAACCAGTTTTATCAGTTGTTGATTGCACATAAATTTCCTCACAGTAACTGTGAGCAGACCCGTCAAGACAGAGCATGACGCGTGGAAATGTGAACTCTGCAGACAGTCTCGGGGTTTGAATCCCAGATCTGTCCCTGAGGGGCTGCACGATCTCTGGGCTCCATTTCCTCATCTATAACCTAGAGCTGATGCTGGCAGTCCCGCCTCAAACGGTGCAATCAGGTTAAATCGGCAAATGCACAGAACCATGTGGTTAGTCTGGCACAGAGCACGTGCTCAGTGTTTGCATCCCAGACTAGCATGGTATTTGGGGGATAATGTGGCCTCAATGAATATCTTTTCAATATTGCTTCATTCAAATCAATAAATATACACTTGTGTGTGTGTTTTGTCACTTAGTAGTGTTCGACTCTTTGCAGCCCCACGGACTGTAGCTCTCCAGGCTCCTCTGTCCATGGGATTTCCCAGGCAAGAAGTGGGTTGCCATGCCCTCCTCCAAGGGATCTTCCCAACCCAGGGCTTGTCCCAGCATCTCTTACATCTCCTGAATTGGCAGGTGGGTTCTTTACCCCTCGTGCCCCCTGGGGGCAGTCTTCTAACTATTAGTACTATGAAAATGGAGAGAAGTATAAGGACAGAAGAATTGACACAGGGAACCAGAATCATCACCCACTATTCATGGATGAAGTGGGAGAGTAACGTGGGGACTGTGGGTTCTAATCCTGATGCTTTACCTCTGTGTCGCTTGGTTTTCCCGTCTGAAAATTGGGGACAATAATAGTATCTGCTTCAGAGAGTTCCTGTGAGGACCTGGTGACAATGATAAGTGTAAAATACTTCATGCTCAGTGATCACTGGTTCTCGTATCACTGTGGCTGAGCCAGCCCCGCACACGTCTCTGACACAGAGGTTCTGAGGGCAGGGTCACAGGTCAGACTTGGAGGAAGTCAGGAGGAAGGAAAGAATTAGAAGCTTCTGGAGGAACCCAGGGGGTTCTGGGCACCGGGGAAAAGTGAGGGGAGGATGCAGGAAGGAGCCTGCCCGTCACTTGACTCAGAGCTTCCTTGCATGGCTTACGTTCAAGTGTGCTGAGAAGCCTTGGACAAGGACACTCCTCTCAACCCCGCCCTCCTGCTCAATTTCCACCTTCAACTGGATGAAAGAGACGTGGACTCTCTCCCCAGAGAACTTAACCCTCTCCGGGTCTCTCCTCTCCCACCTGCCCACCGCCACGGCCTTGTTTCTGATCTGTAGTTCAAGTTTCTTGTTCAGACGATCACTCCAGATCCCGACACTCTCTATGGCCTCCAGCCACGCCTCCGTAATCCTCTCTACACTTGAGTAAAGTTAACCTGTGCGAAAAACCTGACTGCAAGCAAGAACTGTATTCAAATATTGAAACCGTGAACCACCGCACGGCGTCTCCAGACTGTTATTAATAACAACCCCCAGCTGTTGATGACGACTCATGTCATCTCAATGCTGTCGATACAAGAAGAGGCAGAGGTGAAATTTCAAGTGGATGAAAGACTGAGTGCACAGAGCCATAAATTCCAAACGAGTCCATGGAAAACAGTGCATCTGAATCTGTCTCAAACCTCTTTAACCACCACCTCCTGTTTTAGACAGTGGTTCTAAAGGATAATATATAATACTTTCAGGACCCAGGGAAGTTAAAAGGGAGAGAAGACTGTGAAATGAAGCTGAGCAGTACCCGTGTGGTTTAAATATTTCAGAAGTGATTCAGTTCTCAGGGGCTTCCTCTAACATCCCCAGGCAACCACGTCACGGCTGAGTTCCAACTGCACTTGTACTCGTTGGCTCCCCACTCAGCCCCTGGTTACACACAGTATCCCACGTGGAAGTTAGCTCGAGTCCTGTCCGTGCAAGATGGTAAGTTCCCCAAGGACGGGAGACTTACTTTCTTGTTCTGGCTCTCCTGTCCAGTGCCCTGTGACCCTCAGTCGTATCTGACTCTGTGTGACCCTATGGACTACAGCCTATGAGGCTCCTCTGTCCACGGGATTCTCCAAGCAAGAATACTGGCGTGGGTTGCCATGCCCTCCTCCAGGGGATCCTCCCAATCTAGGGCTGAACCTGAGTCTCTTATCTAACCTGCATTGGCAGGTGGGTTCCTTACCACCAGCACCACCTGGGAAGCCCATGGTAAACAGCAGAGGTCGTTCATAAATCTCTATAATGGTGGTTTCCAATCTCAGCCCAGAAAACAGAAGAGCAACTGAGCAGCACTAGGGGCTGTACTTAAAGGTCAAGTTGGACCAGCCGCTCCTGTTACTGACTGGTCAAGCACAAGATAATAAATGGATGGTTTCTATTCATTGGGGCAGCACAGAACATTGAAAAAAGCCCTTGACTTGGGATCAGAAGGCTGAGTTTGACCCTTGGCTCTGTGTGGCTCTGGGTGATCTTGGCTAAATCCACTAGACTCTGCTCTTAGAGCTAGAAGGGGCCTCAGCAGTCATGGCGCGGATATTGAGGTGGTGAGTTGAGGTGACTCGCCAGACATAACTGAGTTAGTGAAGAGTGGGGACTCTCACTCTTGGCTCTTGGCTCAGGGCTCTTAGAAAACCAAGAACCATTTGGAGTCTTGACAAGGGATAAATAATTTTTCCAGATAAATTGTAACACGCACTGAGCACACTAAAGTCCATGTGTAAACGTTTGTGGGAATTCAGTCCTTATGCTTCTGAGTCATTTGGTGTTAAATCATCTACATGCTATTCTTCTGAGAGCTATTGATGTCCAAAGTGCCCTTTAAGCTTGGTTCTTTACTTAAGTCTTTTTTTTCTTTCTTTTTTGATGAGAAAATAGGAAGCTCTCTGCCAGGAATAAACACATTTGAATGCCAGATGATTTAAATTTTTCTTTCAGAATTAATATCTGCCAAATCTGAGTTAGTTCTAATGCTCTATTTTAAAACAAGAGGAGGGTAGGGGTTGTTCCCAACTTCAACCATCAGAACATCAAGCTGAAATAAGTAAAGCGTAACTTAAGTCATTCGAGTAAATGTTCTTATTTTAGTGTAATGTTTATAAGGATTTTGGAAAGGGGCATGCCTGGAGAATCCCCATGGACAAAGGAGCCTGGTGGGCTACAGACAATGGGGTCGCAGAGAGTCGGACACGACTGAGTGACTAAGCACAGCACAGGTAGATATAAGCATTGTAATTCTGCTTGTTACGGTTCAAAGTAGAGACCCACTGGATTTGCTTTTCCACTGGTTTACAAGAGGTCCTTTTACTTTGATACTACATTTGGGGAAATGTTTGGGCACCATATTATTGCAGCCAAGAGAGGGATGTAGATGGGTGGTCCAGTGGGGATGAAGTGCATCTGTGGGGTGGGGGCTTATGTGACCCACAAATGAGATCTTTAGCCAAAAAGGAACAGAAGTGGAAAGAATGGATGCAGGCACAGGGTACTCCAGCGTAGCTTTGTTTTCAGCATGAAGAAAGACATGATTAATGACCACTGCTTTCTAAAACTCTTCTTCTAATAGTTTAAACTGTAGTTACTGAAACAGAGCTTTGCATCTCAGTGAACTGCAGTGAGTCAGTTGTATCCAGAACTGAGGCCAGCTCTGTCCACAGCCTCAACTCTCAGATGCTTTCTGATGGACTGTCCTTCCAGAAGAACAAGCCCTGAGAATCCTGAGGCTCTCTAGACCTTTGCTACTCAGAGTGTCTCCAATTGTCTAGCAATGTTGGCATCACCTGGAAGCTTCTTAGAAATTCAGAGTTTTAGGTCCACTAAAGGTTCGTCTAGTCAAGGCTATGGTTTTTCCTGTGGTCGTGTATGGATGTGAGAGTTGGACTGCAAAGAAGGCTGAGCACCAAAGAATTGATGCTTTTGAACTGTGGTGTTGGAGGAGACTCTTGAGAGTCCCTTGGACTGCAAGGAGACCCAACCAGACCATTCTAAAGGAGATCAGCCCTGGGATTTCTTTGGAAGGAATGATGCTAAAGCTGAAACTCCAGTACTTTGGCCACCTCATGCGAAGAGTTGACTCAATGGAAAAGACTCTGATGCTGGGAGGGATTGAGGGCAGGAGGAAAAGGGGATGACAGAGGATGAGATGGCTGGATGGCATCACTGACTCGATGGACGTGAGTCTGAGTGAACTCTGGGAGTTGGTGATGGACAGGGAGGCCTGGCATGCTGCAATTCACGGGGTCGCAAAGAGTCGGACACGACTGAGAGACTGAACTGAACTGAGCGCTATTGAATCAGAATCTGCATTTAGACAAGACTGCCAAGTGATTTGGGCTTCTCTCATTGGAAAAGACCCTGATGCTGGGAAGGACAGAAGGCAAAAGGAGAAGAGGGTGGCAGAGGAAGAGATGGTTAGATAGCATCACTGACTAAATGGACATGAATTTGCACAAACTCCAGGAGATAGTGAAGGACAGACAGGGAATCCTGGCATGCCGCAGTCCCTGGTGTTGTAGAGTTGGACACGATTTAGCAACCGAACAACAAAAAACAACCCAAGTGATTTATATGCACGTTAAAGTTGGAGAAATACTATCCTGGAAAAGAGGTGGGGAAACTATTTCTGTAAAGGACCAGATAGTAAACATTTCAGGCTTTGCACACCAGAAGGTCTCTGATGCAAATGCTCAACTCTGTCATCACAGTACAAACAAATTGGAGTGGCTTTGTTCCCATCCACGTTATTTACAACACCAGGTGGGGGCTGGATTTGGCCTGGGGGACTGAGAGTCACAGGCATATGTTGTCACAAGCAAAACAGAAGAGCACGTCTCTTCCCTTCTTTGTCTGTTCTTACTCTCTGCCTATGCGGCCCCACTTCCCTCTCCCTAAATAACCTCCTCTCTTCCCTTGATTCCATTCCCTTTCACTGACCGGGGAATTCCTACCCATGTTCAAGGCTCATTCCACACACTACCTCTTCTCTAGGCTTCTATTCTGTGCTTCCTCAGAATTAACTGGTCCTCCTTTATGTTTCAAAAACTCTTTAAGGAGCTTCTAATGCTGTGCTTATACTTAACAAAGAAACTTTTTTCTCTTCCACTAACTTCCAAGCTACTTAAACACTCTGTGTGCATCTATTGGTTCACTTGCCTTTCCTGCCCCTGAAATGTACCCTCTTTGAACAGGCACTGTTGTGTTTCTGTTTGCACATCTGACCCAGCACAGTGATATGTGTACCTGGTCATTAAGTCATGTCTGACTCTCTGTGGCCCATGGACTGTAACATGCCAGGCTCCTCTGTCCAGGGGACTCTCCAGGCAAGAACACTGGAGTAGGCTGCCATGCCCTCCCCCAGGGGATCTTACCCACCCAGGGATCGAACCTGAGTCTCCTGTTTCCTTCTTGGCAGGCAGATTCTTCACCACTAGCAGCACCTGGAAGCCCACAGTGATATAATGTATACCAGATAAATATGAATTACTTTCTTGTCTCTGACCTACACTGGTCTTACTTTAAGAAATGCATTTAGAATTAAAGAGAAAAACTGACCTAGAAGAACTGCACAATCATGGGAGTGCCAAGCACTGAAGATGCAAAGCCGTGTATCTTCACAGCCCACCTCGGGAAAGCTGTGGTCCTGCCCACCTCGAGGTTGATGGATTGAGATTTTTCCATCAGCCGTTATGGGCAAATCCAAACGAACTTTTTGGCTAACCCAATATTTGGATCCAGCACATCTAAAGAACCACAGCGAAGAACAAGAATGATAAAGGACTTCAGAGGCATCTTCACAGCATCAGGGAAAGAAGTTGAGCTAAGAGAGTCACAGGATTGAAACAAATCAGGTTCACAATTCTTTAATGTATAATAGGGGCTTCTCCTTTGTAAGGATTAAAATACTCACATCTTGTGTCCCCCTACTCTCTTCCTTGTATCAAGATCCTGGGAGAACTGAGTAACTAAGATGCTGCTGCATGGACATGAAATGAGAAAGAAAAGTGAAAAGGTAGGGGTGTGGGTGTGTGTATGTGTGTGTAATATAACCTCTTTACAAACCTTTTTATCATGGAGATGTTCAAACATCCAGTAAAAGTGGAATAAATAGTATAAAAAGCATGCCCATCATTCACTTACAACAATGCTTTCCAAACTTTTTTTCATCCCTCTACTTTTAAAAAGATTTAGGATCCTTAAATCCTAGCTACCATGTCACATATCACTAATATTAACACTACAGTGAGCGCCTTTAACAGATAAGTTTTCTCTTATTAATAATGTACCCGCAACACCCTTATGTATCTCCTAGCTCTGTCCAATGATAAAGCTTAGAAATGATGAAGATCCAGTAGTAACAAGCACCCCTAGCATCCAGATTGTGGTTTTTAAAATCACTTCCCACTTAAAACGGGGTGAGGGCTCCTTGGAGAGATGGATGACACTGGGCCCAAGATGGGAAATGTACAAACGAGCTATGAACATCTTACTGTGCCAGAAAAGCAAGGATGCCATCAGACTACCGGAGCCAATTCCAAAAGCACAGGAGCTAACCTGAAGGGCGTCCTACCGGCCAAACATGACACAGTTTGAGCCTCAAAAGGAATGATGACAGCAGTGAATTAAAACACGCTTGGTATGTTAAAACCCATGTGATCACAATGGTACAAAAACTCACTGGTCACCAGCTCATTATTCTGACTACTTCCCCAGTAGCTCAGCTGGTGAAGAATCCACCTGCAATGCAGGGGACCCTGGTTTGATTCCTGGGTCGGGAAGATCTGCTGGAGAAGGGATAGGCTACCCACTTCAGTATTCTTGGGCTTTCCTGGTGGCTTAGCTGGTAAAGAATCTGCCTGCAATGCGGGAGATCTGGGTTCGATCCTTGGGTTGGGAAGATGCCCCTGGAGAAGGGAATGGCTACCCACTCCAGTGTTTTGGCCTGGAGAATTCCATGGACTATTCCATCAGACATGACTGAGCAACTTTCACTTTCATAAATGAAAAATAATGAATCATATCACCTGCCTTTCATATATCCTGAAATTATATTTTGGGGTAAACAAATGTTTGATGAGGGAACAAGAATCATTAATGGCTGTTAAAATATTTAGATGTAAGTTTGATGAATAACTTCAGAATGGATGACAATACCTAATAATACCTGACAACATCAGGCTGACAGTACCTGAGCCAATTAATCAATCTTAACATCACTAGAAGTGGGACAAGCAAGTATTCTATGACTACCCATGAAGTACTCTTTGGCAAAGGACTGAGCCTAAATCTAATCGAGCCTGTTTACAGGAGATGTGGGGAACAAAGCAACATGTTAACTGATACTATGGGGCTGAAATGAACTAAATCTAGCATGTGGGGAATTCTACAGATGAAACGACCTGATTAGTTCCACAATGAATGCAATGATAAAGAGGGGATCTTATGGATGAAATGGGACTTATACACCAAAGGCAATGCGAGATTTTTTTTTTTTTAATCTTTTTGTTTGTTTGTTTTGGGTGTTTTTTTAGAATAAATCAACAGCAAAAACAAAATTTGTAAGGCAGTTAGGACATTTAAACACAGTGAAGAGTCTGAGGCATTTTGCTAGGGGAGGCCCGAGGCATGTAAATGCTGGAGTCCGGTGGTATCAGATCTATAGACTCACGGGCAGACGTGCACTGGCTCCTGGAGCTGAGTGAATGTTGACCAATTCTTCATCTGTCCCCTTTCGCTTGACGCTGGCTTCCCAGCCTCCGTCAGGACGCTGTTCTTCTTTGTCAGGCTTCAGCTTTGGCAGTGGCTGTCATGTGTCTTTGACTCCTCTCTGGAATGAGTCAATGTGGGTCTCTGCATTTCAACCACATATTTACTGACAGTCTCTGGTGACTTTTGGGACCTCTTCACAAACCTAAGTTCATTCCTTATGGATGATAATTACAGTTCTGTTCCTAAGATGGTAATTTTATTTCCTGGGTCTAAGAACTCCTTTTCCTCAGGTACAGATATTAACAGTGGGTTTGATAGTGAATTGGTAAAGAAAATCACTTCAATAAAGATCTTTAGAAGCTGATAAAAGCCACCTTCCAACTCTCCCATCATGAAACGAACACATGTTGCTCTTTACTTTCAGACGGAAAGGAATGTGTGTGTGAGGAGGTTGTAGGTGTTATGAGGATGGGGTTCTGAAGCCTTGATGTACTCAGATGGGGAGGCCTTGTGCTTCCCCATGCAAAGAAGGAGAAAGAGAAGAATGCATGTGTGTGTGTGTGTGTGTGTGTGTGTGTGAATTACAGAGGTACCTGCTGTAGACCCGCCAAGTAAAATTCCCAAGGAATCAGGCTCCAGTGTGTTTTCTGGATGATCATCACTTTAAACTTTCCAGAGGCTGACATTTTCTAATAAAAATCATTCTACCAAGTCCCTCTCCAAAAAGGGGATTGATAAAACCCTATTGATGAAACATGTAATCATACAATAACGAATCTTCCATTTAGATGAATTGAATCAGGCTGAACAGCAACACGCTGAGTAAAAAGGGAGAAAAAGAAAGCGCAAAGCATTCCAAACAAGATACACATTTCTCTGAAAGCAGTGTGTCAACGAATCTCTTTGAATTGATAGAGCAATGTGTTATTACACCTACACACACTGCCACAGTCTCTGACATCTTATTGAAGAAAATGTGTATGTTTTCTTTGAGCCAATTAGGGATGCTGTTGATGCATGGGACATGTCGGAGTTTTTGCTATGCCTCTCTTCAGCTACGGCGATCATTCAGCCAGCTAATTTGCTTTCCCCCTTTCATTCTATCCAACAAAATGTCCTAAGGGTCTGTTACTGGCACTTGGCCAGATGCTCCAGGGGCATATAAATTATCAGACTATAAAATAAGGTCATACATGGCCATGTCTTAGTCATCTTATAGTCCCAGCCCCTAGGACAATCCTTAGCACAGAGGAGGAGCTCAGGGACTTTTTGTTAAATGAATCTGAGGCATTGCAGCCATGTTCCCCTTTCCAAGCTTGTGTATGTGCAGAAGAGATACAAGAATGCATAAAATTAGAAAAATAGAATATACTGAATCCTCCAAGCAAGTAAGTAAGAAGAGCCACAGATAGAGAAGGTGAAAGGGGAAATTTTGATCCTAAAGAACTCATGCACGTGGTAAAATTTCAAGAACAGAAGGTATGAAGGGCATTTTAACAGAGTGAACATTATTAACAAAGGCACCATAGCTGGCAGGAAGGAGGAGGACAGGTTTGCTATACAGCGAAGAGTCCAGTTTAGTTGTCCTGAAGGCATAGGGCTGAAACTCAGGTAGAGTTTCAGGGGATGGGAGTTAGGACCAACCGGTGGAATTGCGGTAGGACCATCACTGTGGTATAAGAGGAGGAGGTGGGGCTAAACAAGAAGAGAGAGCAACAGGAGTGGAAGGTGGGCTGGGCTCTGGGGCAGAGGCGCAGGGGGCTGCAGACAGGGCTGGATTATCCGAGAAATGTGCAAAGGATGGAAATAGGGCTGGACCGCCAGGGAGAGGTACAAGGGCTTGAGATGGGGCTGGGACATTAGGGGGAGGAGATAAGGTAAAGGTGTAGGGGGTGGGAAACAGGACTAGGTGATTAGGTAGAGGTCCTGAGAATATGAGACTGGCCTGCACTATTAGGCATATGGCGCAGGGCTGGGAAATTAGTAGTAGTAGTAGTGAAAGTCGCTCAGTCATGTCTGACTCTTTGCGATCCCATGGACTATACAGTCCATGGACTATACAGTCCATGGAATTCTCTAGGCCAGGATACTGGAGTGGGTAGCCTTTTCCTTCTCCGTGGGATCTTCCCAAACCAGGGATCGAAGCCAGGTCTCCCTCATTGCAGGCAGATTCATTACTAACTGAGCCACAAGGGAAGCCCGCTGGGAAATTAGGTGGAGACAGATGAGAGAAGGACCCGAAGGTCACAGTAAATTTGCTCCTCATTCTGGATGCCCCGGGGAAGTGCTGTCAGCTCCAGATCTGGACTAGATCACACCCTGTGAGTCTCTCTCCTGGCTCAGAGTGATGACAGCTGAACCACAGTCACGGCTTCAGATCTGAAGGAGGTGGATGTGGATCTGAAGGAGATGTGGGTGGTGCTGGGAAGGGGCTTGCATGAAGAAGGGAGTAGGCTGGACCCTTCTATGACTGTATCATGAATTCATGGCACCTGTTACTCGAGACCTGGATCTTAATAGGAGGCATGTTCTAGGCTACTTTCCCTTTAGAGAGGTTCTAGAAGGCAATGGCAACCCACTCCAGTACTCTTGCATGGAAAATCCCATTGACGGAGGAGCCTGGTGGGCTGCAGTCCATGGGGTCGCTCAGAGTCAGACACGACTGAGCAACTTCACTTTCACTTTTCACTTTCATGCATTAGAGAAGGAAATGGCAACCCACTCCAGTGTTCTTGCCTGGAGAATCCCAGGGACGGGGGAGCCTGGTGGGCTGCCATCTATGGGGTTGCACAGACTTGGACACGACTGAAGCGACTTAGCAGCAGCAGCAGCAGATAGTCTGTGGGCAGGATTGAGGTGCCTGGCCTTCAGTGAGGGGCCCCTGAGAGATGCTCATTTCTCACTGCTCTAAATGGACGGGATGCCTGCCTGGGGTCTGGATCCTGGGCACGTCTTACATTGTCCTTGTGTTTCCATCCACCGTTTCTAACTCTCCGCATGGTCCTCCGGGGACAGAGCAGGACATGTGCTTCTTGCTATTTTTAGGATGGTAAGAAAGAACGTGATAGCTTTCTTCTCTTTTTCCTCCCTTGCTGCTTTCTCTCCCTTTCAAGCTGTATTTCTATTCCGTGCATCCATTATCTGCCCTGGTGCTATGTTGGTGAACACTGGTGAGAACGTCCTCACCCACATGTCTTGTTGACTACAGCCTGCCCCCACTCCCTCAGGGTTTCATGGCTCTTCTCCTCCACCTCTCTATTGAGTTTGCCATCTCCAGAAATGTCTTTTCATACAGAATACAACTTCAGAATGTAGATTCTGTTAGCAGCATGAAAAAAAAAGAAAAAAAAGATGGTTATCATTCTTTGAGGAATTATAGAGATGAGGAAATGTTCCAGGGGTCCTCTCTTGCACATGGTCGGCATATAAACTTATTCCCACCAAATCTGCCATCTGAGATGGGAGCATTTGCTGCTGTGGGCTGTGTGAAAATGTTAGTCTGAAAACAAGAGGGCCTGGCATACAGACTCTGCCCTGCTTTAAATTCCACATGAATCATGGGCCAGTTCTTCATCCTCCTCCTTCTTCTTTAATTCCTCTAATAATCTAGCTAAATCAAGCAAGAAACAAAAGGAGTGGAAAAAAACAAAACAAAACCCTGTATCTCTGTTTTTCCCTTTTTGCAATGCAGGTAACTATGACTCCAAAGCTCTTACTGTGGATAATGACTGTGAATTCAAGTTTTGTGAGGAGCTCCTCTGTGCCAGGCATTGGAAAAGGGCTGAGATAACGGCGTCTTGAGGGATCTTGCTGCGGTTAAAATTCTAACTCCTCCATTTCCTAGTAGCTTGTTCAACAACACAGTAATTAACCTCTGGTACTGGTCAGTTGCCCTCTTTGTACCTCAGTGTCCTCATCTATGAAGTGGGGAGAATGACCAGGCTGGAATCATTACTGTTCCCGTGAGGATAAGTGACTTAATGCATGTTAAGCACTTAGAATTGATGCTTTCGAATTGTGGTGCTGGAGAAGACTCTTGAGAGTCCCTTGGACTGCAAGGAGATCAAATTAGCCAATCCTAAAGGAAATCAACCCTGAATACTCTTTGGGAGGACTGATGCTGAAGTTGAAGCTTCAATACTTTGGCCACCTGATGTGAAGAACTGACTCATTGGAAAAGACCCTGATGCTGGGAAAGATTGAAGGCAAAAAAGGAGAAGGGGGTGGCAGAGGATAGGATGGTTGGATGGCATCACTAACTCAATGGACATGAGTTTGAGCAAACTCCAGGAGATAGTGAAGGACAGTGGAGCCTGGCGTGCTGCAGTCCATGGGATTGCTAAGATTCTGACACAACTTAGTGACTGAACAACAACAAGCACTTCAAAGAGAGCATGGCAAAATGGAAGGCTCAGTAAGTATCTGCTAAATGACTTTTCATCTAATCCTCGGAAGAGCCTGACCTGTTAGGTATTGTTACTTACGGTTTGCAATGAGCCTGGGGAGATTTGGCTTTCCTCTGGCCCCTGGAAGAAGCCAGCACCACAGACCCCAGCAGACATATGGGGTAGAGCATGCCCATATGAGTGGAGAGCTGCACACAGGATATGGGACCTACATTTGGATCCTGTCCTCCAGACTGAAGACCAGAGGGCCACCAGTACAAATGCCCAGACTTACGGCCAGAGGGAGCCCTGGACCAAACACGCTGCAAACTGCCCCCTCCTGGGGGTCTGATTTTGATTTTGTTTTTCCACCAGTCCCTGAAGCAGCTTAGTAGCCTTGCAGTTGCACTGTTGGTAATATGTGAGTCCAGACAAGCCGTGAAATCATCCCTAGATTCTCCTCTCATTTCACGTATAAAAGCTGGCGGTTAAACTAGATTACTGTTGTTTAAGATGTGTCCATTTCTCTGTCTTTACAGACCCCATGGACTGTAGCCCACCAGGCTCCTCTGTCCATGAGATTCTGCAGGCAAGAATATTCAAGTAGGTTGCCATTTCAAGAACTCTCCCCCTATAGAATTCTCTCCCAGGGATCTTCCCGGCCCAGGGATTGAACTGGATTACCTACTCCTCCAGCCTGTTACTTACATAAATCAAGGTCAGTACTTCCTTCCGGTTGACATCCTGTCTACCCTGCCCAGAAGGGCTGTCCCCACAGAGGTCATCCGTCATCCCCAGAACAGAGGACATTTGTGTCCATGTCTCGCTCGCTCTCCTTTCTTCTCTCTCTTATATTTTTCTCTTTCTATCTCTGCATCTCTTTCTTTCTCTTTATCACTCTCTGTATCTTTATTTTCCCTGTCTTTCTGTCTCTACCCCTTTTTTGTTCTCTCTCTGTGTATCTTTCTCTTTTGCTGTTTTCCCTCTCTGTGTCTCCATGTTTCTCCTCTCTTTCTGTATCTTCTCCCGTGTTCCTCTCTCTTTTTCCCGATATCTCTGTATCTGTCTCCTATGTTCTCTCTCTCCGCTACCAGTTCCTAACCATTAGCTACACTCAAGATTCATTAAACACCACAGGCAGTGGTGGGGATGGTGGGGACAGGAGAAACAATAGCCTTCTGCAAAGTGGGACTGAAGCCCAGGAACCCATGAGGGACCATATGTTTCCTTTGAAAGCTCTATTTTAGCTCAACAGCAATGAAAAGCAGAAAGACTAGTTCGGTACCCACGACCACTTGACTCTCGAGCATACAGGGCTGCAGAAAACACCTCCATCTATTGTTGATGGCTCGTGTCTGTCACCAAAGCTCAGAGTCTCTTCTCAGCAAGGCAACTTGCAGAATGTTTTACTTGCAGAGGGAAGTTAGGTGCCCTGCGGGGGCTCCTTAGCCTTCATGAACACAAGTGGAACATTCCGAATGTGCCTCTTCAATTGCCCCAGCTCAACCTGCAGAAACGTGGCAGGTGTGTGGGAGGCGAGAAGCTGAACAGGCTGAGCCTTTCAGGCAGCAATTCTTTCAGCAAGAAAGAATAGCAGTCCTGGGCTGTAGGGAGAGAATTCTTGAAACTTTTCCACTCTCTCTTGGGGAGAAAGGAACTGATGAGAGAACTTCAGAGGTGCAGGGAACCAGTCCTTCACGGAGGATGAGGGTGAGAGAGAGTGGAAGAGGTTAAAATAGCCCAAGAGTGAACACTGAAATGCAAGCAAAATATTTTTCTAATTTCTTCCCTTCCTAGGAAAAGCTCAGGTTTTACAACACATGAAATCTGCTGGCCTGATACACCATTTGTTCTAGATGAGAAGAAGTGAGAAGCTTTGAAGTCTGCGGTCACGAACCCCACCCTCAGCTTGAATTACTCAGGCATAGCAAGAGTACACACTCCCCGTGTATTTATCACAAGGTTTCTTCCCCCAAACAGTTGCTTAGGCTGAAACTTGCTGGGTACAGTGCCTATTCACAGATGACATAAAGCAGAATTGAAAGAGCTGTGTATCTCCTTCATTCAATCGGAAAGAGAGTAACTCAGAGCCCCCGAACCCGCCCTGCCTCAATTTTCCCAAGAGTGCCTTTCTTAGGGTGACGCTACAGGAGAGAAGGGGCAAAAACTAAAGGACCGAAGGAAGGGCACAGAGTTCAAGTTCTCCCACTGAACTTCATTACTGGGTCATTTGCATTCCTTAGGCAATAGGATCATAAGGTTTTATAGCTGCAGGAAAACAAAATAGCAAACTTCCCATGCCCAAAATTGCTCCCCCGCAATCTAACCCCACAAGGCTATTTGTGGGGACAACTTAACAAGGTCTCTGAAAGTGGAACCATCCTGGGGAAATCAAGAAGGCAAAAACTTGAATTTTATATCTTTGCAAACTATGATATTTTAATTGTACTGATAATCAGAGAATGAGGACTCTGCTTTCACAATGGCACTTCACAACAGCTAAGACTACCAAGCAACAACTGCCTGCAGGAACAGCATGCGAAGGTGCCCATTAGAGAGAGCAAAAACCCAGGGGGCTGAAAGTGAAAAAAACCCGGAGAAGAGGGACTGTCTATTCACACGTGGACCCATTAAGCAACTGCATGGTATTGCAACAATAGCGTCACCCTGGAGTCCAGTCGGAAGGCAGCAGGAATGACCTTGCTGGTATTTGTCGAATCAGTTCATCGGTACTGAAGGATATTGTCCTGCTGCCATGACACCATCGTCAAAGGGTTTCACCAGTCCACAGCAGCGATACTGGTATAATGGTGGGATCAGTCTTTGTTATCCTCCCTTCTCCCCATCCTCCCCAAGGTCACTGGCAAGCTTCTGTTAGTATGACCAACCTTCCTAGTCTGCCTGGGCTGAGGGGTTTCCTGGGATGGGCGCAGTCTGAAAAGCCTCCAGAACTGTAAGCAGCAAATGTCTGTTGTTTGATGCACCGATCTGTGTGCCAGCCCTGGGCTGATGGACACACATGCAGCCTCCAGACCAGCCCAGGCTCGTCTGTTCTCTTCTGTGGAGAACAGGATGTCCAGTTGTCTTGCAGATATGGCAGAGCCAAAACTGCAAGTGGTAAGCAGGGTATGGCCGGAGGAGGGAAGCTTCAAGTAACACTCAGAATCCACAGTTCATGCCCACGGAACCAGGAAAACTGGAGCAAGACCCTGAACGCTTTCAGAAACTAGGCTCTATTATCCAGAAGATCCAGGGCTGAAATCCACCACCCCATACCTCACTGGCCAAGTTTAAAGCTCTCCATTCAAAACTTGCCCCGCATTTCTGCATACCAGCCTGTCCTCCCTAACTCATAAATATGTGACTGAATTCCAGATCCAAAAGACAGACTTAAGTCCTGCCTATCTCCTTGCCAGGCGACCTTACAATAAAACTCCTTCTTTTCCTAAAAGCCAGTGCAATAGGGTTGGCATCTAGGTGATTTGAGTGTAAGCCCTGCTGGGTAACCCATACAGTATAGGTTCCACATTCATAACTTCTCTACCTACACTGGTTGTTAGTAAATGACGCTGACAGTGTTAAAACTTTAGACTTCATGGAGCCCTTTCATGGATTATTAAGAGTCTCCATTTAGTGGTAAAAAAAAAAATGGGGTTCTTAGAGCTGAATGACTTGATCAAGGACACAGATGATAAGGGGTAGCTCTAGGGTGGAACCCATGACTTTAGAAGCAAAGGTCACTGTTCCATCCACCACAAGAGCTGTTTCAGTTGCATACGGTAAAAAATATATATTAGTGTCTATTATATACTAGTATTGATATGATTGATATGCATATATATGTGTGTAGCATTTATATAAAGTATAATTATATATACATTCATATATATTTACAAATGTGTATTTGTATGCACATATTACATATTTTGGAGAAGGCAATGGCACCCCACTCCAGTACTCTTGCCTGGAAAATCCCATGGATGGAGGAGCCTGGTGGGCTGCAGTCCATGGGGTCGCTAAGAGTTGGACACAACTGAGCAACTTCACTGCCACTTTTCACTTTCATGCATTGGAGAAGGAAATGGCAACCCACTCCAGTGTTCTTGCCTGGAGAACCCCAGGGATGAGGGAACCTGGTGGGCTGCCGTCTATGGGGTCACGTAGAGTCGGACACGACTGAAGCGACTTAGCATTACATGTTTATTGCAAATTGATTTAATCAAAGTTAGCTATTATGGTATAGGGCCAGTTTTTGGCTCTGGTCAAAATGTGCATTTGAATTCTGGCTTGCCATGAAAGATGATGTTAGTTCTCATACTTACTATGTGTACATTGAAGAGGATGGTTAATTGTGGGTTTAAAGACAAGGTAAAGAAAACAACTGGGAAGGAAAGCTTTTATAAACTGCACTTTTATAACTGACTTAATAAAACAAGGGCTTCCCTGTGGCTCAGATGGTAAAAAGTCTGCCTGCAATGCAGGAGACCCGGGTTCGATTCCTGGGTCAGGAAGATCCCCTGGAGAAGGAAATGGCAACCCAGTCCAGTACTCTTGCCTGGAGAATTCCATGGACTGAGGAGCCTAGTGGGCTACCGTCTATGGAGTCGCAAAGAGTCATACACGACTGAGTGACTTCACTTTCACTTTTAATTATCAAAAAGGGCAACTGTATATATGTCCTTTGCATACAGCACAGATCCCCTATTCTCTTTCAATGCTCTTATTCCATTCACAGCAAAATAGCTCATTTGTCTAGAACAGTGCAGTGAGGGGAACTCACTGGGTAAAATGCTTGCTCAGCTTCTCTGCTTCTTCATTTCATCTCCATGTATGTTTTACTACAAGTGGCTAAAATGCTTCTTTTAACTTGAGGTTCGTGCATCAGCTGTTCTAGGCTCAGGAAGACTGGAAGTTGGCCTTATTATCATTGTTTTCCTGTGTTGGTTTAACAGGAGCCGTGAGCAGTCCAAATGAGATCCCCATCAGCAGGTCACAAAGCACACTGCATTTCCTCTCCTGCACACAAGAGCTCGGTGACCATTTTTCAGCCTCTACATGAGGGACTCGTCTCTAAAGAAGTCAGAGCCACAACATTTACTCAATGGGCAGGTTCCTGAGGCTTAAGAAGTTCAATGTGAGACAGACTGCGCCCACCAACTTCATTTTTAAACTCCTTGTTGCTATTTAGTCACTCAGTCATGTCTGGCTCGGTGACCCCATGGACTATAGCACACTAGACTTCCCTGTCCTTCACCATCTCCCGGAATTTGCTCAAACTCATGTTCATTGATTCGGTGATGCCATCCAACCATCTCATCCTCTGTTGTCCCCTTCTCCTGCCTTCAATCTTTCCCAGCATCAGGGTCTTTTCCAACGAGTCAGCTCTTCGCATCAGGTGGCCAAAATACTGGAGCTTCAGCTTCAGCATCAGTCCTTCCAATGAATATTCAGGGTTAATTTCCTTTTGTTTTGATGAGTTTGATCTCCTTGCTGTCCAAGGGACTCTCAAGAGTCTTCTCCAGGACCACAATTTGAAAGCATCGATTCTTTGGCACTCAGTCTTCTTTATGGTCCAACTCTCACATCTGTGCATGACTCCTGGAAAAACCATGGCTTTGACTTTACACGATCAAAAATGTTGATGTTTTGAAAATTCATTTCTAATAAGTTGGGGAGGTAGTTTTCAGTCACCAGAATGTCAAAAGTATGCATCATGTTTGGGGAAGAGAGGCATGGCCCCCTGTGATGGGCTTCTGTGAGCCATATGTGCAGGGCAACTCTTTTTGTGAGTGACCTGGAACTATAAATGTACTTTATAATGCTACCTTCCTTGTCCAACAAAACTGGTATCCTTTATGTAATACACCAACATCTGATCTTGTGATTGTCAAGCAATCCTTATATCATAACCTTGGGAGAATGGTGCACTTAAGATACGATTCCTAACCCACAGTCAAGAATTTTTATAGAAAACTCAATGGTGCCTTAGTGATTGTTGATATCTCCTAGCTCTCAAAGCTGGACCTAATAATACCAGCAACTTTTAAAAGGGTCTGCCGAGAATTACTATCTGTTGTCCTCATGTATTAGACTCTGTGTTAGTTAATAATGGTGAACACATTGGTTCTGGGCAAGAGTACAGAGAAATGGTTGATGGGGCACCATCCATAAACAAGAGGAGAGCTCATCAGCATTCGTGGGACAAGCGGGCTACTTGGGTGATGCTCTCATTCAAAGCCCTGCTCCCTAAGAATGAACTCTGCACCTGTGGTTCTTAAAGTGTGTTGGTTGCTGCTCTAAACCCTAGATTGCTATTGTCTCACTGTCCCTGGACTTTTATGCCTACATAAAACCCACCATAGCACTGGATTTAGATACCATTTAGTACAACCCTACTACTGAATTCATAAAGTATGCTTGAAATATACAAGCCATAGCAGTGCCTCACCAATATATATCAAGCAGGAAGGAAAAGCTCTTAATCACGATATAAACTGTGTGTGTGTGTGTGTGTGTGTGTGTGTGTGTGTATTCGGTTGTGTCCAACTCTTTGGGACCTCATGGACTGTAGCCTGCCAGGCTCCTCTGTCCATGGGATTCTCCAGGCAAGAATCCTGGAGTGGGTTGCCATTTCTTTCTCCAATATAAACAGTGAAGATTCACCATATACAATACATATATTGGTTGTAGATACTATTTGCTGATGTAAAGCAGGCATGAGACAGCTTTTTAATGGTTATATCTCAAGTGCTATATATTTCTGTAGGCAAAAAAGTAGGTGCAAGAGCCAAAAAAATAATAGCCAATAACTTATGACAGTATTCTCGCCACCTCTTCTTAATATCTTCTGCTTCTGTTAAGTTCATACCATTTCTGTCCTTTATTGAGCCCATCTTTGCATGAAATGTTCCCTTGGTATCTCTGATTTTCTTGAAGAGATCTTTAATCTTTCCCATTCTATTGTTTTCCTCTATTTCTTTGCATTGATTGCTGAGGAAGGTTTTCTTATCTCTCCTTGCTATTTTTGGAACTCTGCATTCAAATGGGTATATCTTTTCTTTTCTCCTTTGCTTTTCGCTTCCCTTCTTTTCACAGCTATTTGTAAGTCCTACTCAGACAGTCATTTTGCTTTTTTGCATTTCTTTTTCTTGGGGATGGTCTTGATTCCTGTCTCCTGTACAATGTCACAAACCTCCATCCGTAGTTTATCAGGCACTCTGTCTATCATATCTAGTCCCTTAACTCTATTTCTCACTTCTACGTATAGTCATAAGGGATTTGATTTAGGTCATACCTGAATGGTCTAGTGGTTTTCTCCACTGTTTTCAATTTCGGTCTGAATTTGGCAATAAGGAGTTCATGATCCAAATAAGAATAAGAAGAGGTAGCAAGAATACACAGAAGAACTGTACAAAAAAGATCTTCACAACCCAGATAATCATGATGGTGTGATCACTCACTTAGGCCAGACATCCTGGAATGTGAAGTCAAGTGGGCCTTAGAAAGAATCACTATGAACAAAGCTAGTGGAGGTGATAGAATTCCAGTTGAGCTATTCCAAATCCTGAAAGATGATGCTATGCAAGTGCTGCACTCAATATGCCAGCAAATTTGGAAAACTCAGCAGTGGCCACAGGACTGGAAAAGGTCAGTTTTCATTCCAATCCCAAAGAAAGGCAATGCCAAAGAATGCTCAAACTACCGCACAATAGCACTCATCTCACACACTAGTAAAGTAAAGCTCAAAATTCTCCAAGCCAGGCTTCAGCAATACGTGAACTGTGAACTTGCAGATGTTCAAGCTGGTTTTAGAAAAGGTAGAGGAACTAGAGACCAAATTGCCAACATCCGCTGGATCATCGAAAAAGCAAGAGAGTTCCAGAAAAACATCTGTTTCTACTTTATTGACTATGCCAAAGCCTTTGACTCTGTGGATCACAAAAAAAGATTTCTTTTAAACAAAGGAGCTTTTAAAGAATACACAATATACAGAGCCTGCTCCTTGCAGAAAAACCCCCTCAGGGGGGCTTCACGAAGCAAAAAAAAAAGAGAGAGAAAAATAAAAAGAAAAAAGAAAAAAAGTGAAAAAGAAAAAAGGAAAGAAAATAGAGAAAGATCTAAAGATAGAAAAAGAACTAAAGAGTGAAAAGGAGAGAGGAACGGAGGAGGAAGGAATCAGGGAACGCAGCAAGATTGAGAAAGGAAGAAAGGAAGTTAGAAAAAGAGATACAGAGAGAAAGAGAGGGAGGAGGGAAGAAAAAGAGAAAGAGGGTAAAGGAAAAGAAATGAAGGAAAGAGAAGGTAGTAAGAAGGAAGAAGGGAGAATGAAAGAGGGAAACAAGAAAGAAATGATAGAAAGTAAAAGAGAAGAGAAGAGGAAGGAAAAAAGAGTGAGGGAAAGAAAACTTGAGAAAGATTTAAAGAGAATAAGGAAGAAAAAATCAGCAGAGGAGAGAGGAGAGGACTTACAGGACACTGTGGCCAGACGACCTGGCGAGCTACCTCCCCCTCTGCGCAAACTTTAAAAAAAAAAACTTATCCACCACTTTCTGATTTGGGGCGATAGCCGCCGCCTCTGTTTGCGCCTTCCAGGGCCCAAAAGTTCCCCACTTTGCCCCCAAAGCCTCTCAAAGTGTTGCCTAAGCCTGAGGAAGATAAAAAGTTTTTTAAATAGTGGAGCTTTTAAAACAGACTGCATGCACAATATGCAGAGCGTGCTCCTTGGAGAAAACCCCCTCAGGGGGGTCTCACCCAGGCTAAGAGAAAAGCCAAACGGTAAGGGGATCAGTTTCTCGAAATACTGGTCTCCCCATGTCTCTCTCTCTTTCACTCTGGCTGAGTCTCCATCTGGAGCGCGGAACCCACCATGCTTACTAATTATGCCTGGGCTTCTAAGATCCGACCGGGGAGGCCTCAGTGTCTCCTCTCCTTTGGGAGAACGGAAGGACGCCTGTGGCCTACGTAAGTGGTGCAAACTTCTTGTCTTGAAGTTTTATTGGTCTCCCGCGTAAACCAAGCCACTCAGCCTCTTTTCTCCACTGAATTTTCCTACTGAGCTATCCTTATTCTATTACTGTTTATATCTTTAATTAATATCGAATTGAAGCTATTGTATCCTGATCCTCGCCTATGCCGTCTCTCCTTCGAATACCCTGGATCAGCCGGGGCTGGTCCCCGGCAAGCTGACTCATTGGAAAAGACCCTGATGCTGGGAAAGATTGAGGGCAGGAGGAGAAGGGGAAGACAGAGGATGAGATGGTTGGATGGCATCACAGACTCAATGGACATGAGTTTGGGTAAACTCCGGGAGTTGGTGATGGACAGGGAGGCCTGGAGTGCGTTCATGGGGCCGCAAAGAGTCGGACACGACTGAGTGAACGAACTGAACTGAACTGTGAGAGTAGTGTCTAAAACCAGCAATTATTTTCCTCAGTGTTCCTGTTTCTTGCCACATCCTATTAAGTCTTTCTTGTAAAGGTGTTTGCAGTTAATAAAGTTCTTGCAGCATGTTTTTATTATTTCATGGGACATTGTACACTTTGTCTGTAACACCATGGGTTTTAGAGTAGCCACCCCATAAAGTTGTCTGTGAAGCTGATTTGTTGTGTGATCTTGAATAAATTATTAAAATTTTCTACGCTTCGTTTCCCTCTTTTATAAAATTGGGAAAATACTACCTGCATTTTAACCCAGAAGAAACGAACAAACTACATAAAGACACTGAATAAAAGGGTGCACATCCAGGACTTCCCTGTCAGTCCTGTGGTTAGGATGGCACACTTCCAGTGCAAGGGGTATGCGTTCGATCCCTGCTCAGGGAACTACGATCCCACATATCTTGCACTGTGGCCAAACACTTTTTTAAAAAAGGATGCATGACAAGCACTTAGTTCATATCTTGATAGCTAGACTTGGATTTCCAAACCTAGCCGCATACTTAAGAGGCACAGAGGGACTGTATTGTCATCATTATCATTGCTACGCTGACGGATAAGAAATCAAGGTGTCAGGTGCAATTATCCAATTCTCTAGGCAGTTACTGGTTTATGCGTAAATTAACACATAATTTTTTGATTTATATACTTCAGCCTTCTCAGAGTACAAACAGCAGGTATCGGTTTCCTGGACTCTGATGGGAATAAGGACTGTGACCAGAGAGAATTTCTAAGCCTATAATGGTAACAATGACATGCAGACTGTTGAAGAATTTATGAGTATTGTTGTTGCCTTCCAGGACCCTTTAGAAACTCCTCCCAGACTTCCTAAGCTCACTATGTGCCTCCCATGCCAACTTCTATAACCTCTGTTATTTTAACTCTCATATTGTAGGGTAATTGCGTATCTGCATCTTCGCTCTACTGTATATGTATTGAGAAAAGCCTATATCTTTTCATCTTTGCCTCTCAAATGCCTAGAACAGCAGCTGCATGGAAGAAGCACTCAATACTTGTCTGTTGAATGACTGAAATGACCTGACCAAGATTACAGAGAATAAATGATGAATTCAGGACTTAAACCCATATCTTGTGACTACAAATCCCTTATATTGTTTCTGTGGACTTTAGCTAAAGCAGGGTGATTGAGTCCCATGTCTTAAGAGTGGGAGATTCTACCTACTCCTCATAGAAATTAATCCCAGTAAAGGACAGAAAGATACAGCCTAGGCTTGACAATATTAAAACCCCCAAACTACAAACTCATATTGTTAGCAGATTCAGTATGATTTTTTTTTATATCACCAGCTGAGTACTATTCTTGCCTAGGAAAATGTCAGTGTGTAAGAGTGTGTGTGTGTGTGTGCGCGCACACATGCCCATGCGCAACTACATTAATCTGGCTCCAAGCACTCTAAGTGTAATTTATAGTTCTTTCTCTTATGATAACATTTGACCTAATTTTTGTCTAAGCAATAAATTCCCAACTAACAGTGGCCCTATAGGCAGGAAATAGCTAACAGAGCAAAGAAATACATTTTTTGAATAAAATCAGTGTTTCGTCTTCCTCACACACAGAACTACTCATTGAGAATAGGAGACTGTTTCCAGGTTCTGTGTTTCAGAAACATACTTCGCTCAGTTGGCTCCTAGGTCTGTCTGAAAAACAATATTCCTCAAACAGACGAATTCTCAGTTTCAACAGAGAATGAAAACGGCTCAATTTTCATAGGCTGAGAAGGATTGTGAGGTTTCATTACTCCCAGAAGGCCCTTTCCTGAGGTCCCACTGCTTAGGAGAGCAAGTTCTCTGGTTACTAGTGAAGATGAGACTGCTCACGGCCCTTGGGGCTTATTTCTCATATAAACACAGCATTCTGTTGAGAGCTTGTCCAACCGTGTGCCCTGCTCTTTCTTACATGCTCCCATGAACTGGTCGAGGCAAACAGCCAAGCAGGTGGAAGGTGGGGTCGATAGAATAAAAACCCAGCAGGAGACGGGATCCTGGTAGTCACAGGAACATCTCTTGCACATCTGGGCAATCGGAAAGGAAGACTTGCATTTGTTGTGCGGGTTTCTTTTTAAGATAATTCAAGAATGAGTGAACTTTTGAATTAAACCTAAGTAGATGGCGACTTACTGAGTTGAAAATACTGAGCAGTTATACTCCCCTGGGGATCCAAGAAGCTAGGGCAGTAGTTGAACTCAGATTAGCTGAGCTTTTCCACTAATAGCTTCACATCAAACCCTCATCATTAGGGATACATATTACCTTTAGCCACACTCTTAATCCAGTTTAGCAGCTTTTGATTGTGACTATTCATTCCAAGCTTTACTAAGTGCTGGTCTGTAAGGCTCTGGAATTCGGAGAAATCAAGAATCTACCGTAAACCACTCTGCCAGGAAGCAGCCAAGTGATAAATGTGTAACTTGTATCTTCATGATCATGTCACCACTGTTATCGTGTCACTTTCAGATTCCGAGCCAAACTTTAAAAAATTAGGTATTCAGGAAGCCCTTGGACAGATTCCATCCATCACACAGTGACACTTCCACAGGTTCACAACAAAGCACTCTATCATGATTTGATAGAAAGAAGGAAAATGATAACAGGGTACAAATATCCTTTGAGACAAACAAGTCAACCCAAAATACATCCTACTAGCTTGACCTACTACCCTACATCTGCGGAAATGAAATTAAAAAAAAAAAAGAAGAAGCATACACTCTTCCATGGCAAATCTTTAGGTGGATTTTGGAGGATCCTTGCATTTGGTTGCTCTTTGGAGAAATGGGTTATTCAGATATTTATGGTCCTATTTTAAATGAATTGATTAAAGTAACATGTTGTTATTTTCCCTCAAAACACTGCCATTATTTCAGAAAAAAAAAAGTTAAATCTCCTAAGACACTAAAGGTCTTCCATGGCATGACTCTAAGTTACTTTTGGGTTTCTACTACATCTTTATATTGGAGAAGGACCCTCTACAGTATTCTTGCCTGGGAAATTCCATGGAGAGAGGAGCTTGGCAGGCTACAGTCTCTGGGTTCACAACAGGTCGGACACGGCTTAACGACTAAAAAACAACATATGTTTACATGCACCCAGTCTTACGGAGAAGTCAATGCACCTAGTTCCATACACATGCCCTGTAAGCTTTGGTTCCTGATGTCATCCCAATGTTCATGTACCAAACATCTGTCCATTGACATCATGTTCATTCTGGGAAGTCTTACTTAAACACTTTCTCTAATTTGAAATTAATCTCAACTTAGCATTAAAAAAAGTCATCTTGGAGACTTCTCTGATGGTTCAGTGGCTAAGACTCCATCCTACCAATACAAGGGGCCCAGGGTTTGATTCCTGGTCAGGGAATTAGATCCCACATGACACAACTAAGAGTTCACATGATCAAAGAGTTCACAAGATCAAGAGTTCACAAGATCAAAGATCCTGTGTGCTGCAACTAAGACCCGAGAAAACTAGGCAAATATAAAAAAAGAAGCCATCATGAGTCACTACTGGTGACACCCAATAGCAGTTAACAAGTAGATCTTATCTCCTACGGCAAATCTATCAACGTCTTTTGCCTGCCTAGATGTTGTGTTGGGGATTCTGAAACTGCCCACCAGTGGGAAAAAAAAAACAAAGTTAGTGGTTAATTAATAACGTCTGCAAGGGACACTGGAGCAGGGCAGCCATAGTCTTGCCATTTCTGCAACAGACAAATCCTGAAAGATGATGCTGTGAAAGTGCTGCACTCAATATGCCAGCAAATTTGGAAAACTCAGCAGTGGCCACAGGACTGGAAAAGGTCAGTTTTCATTCCAATCCCAAAGAAAGGCAATGCCAAAGAATGCTCAAACTACCGCACAATTGCACTCATCTCACAAGCTAGTAAAGTAATGCTCAAAATTCTCCAAGTCAGACTTCAGCAATACATTAACCGTGAACTTGCAGATGTTCAAGCTGGTTTTAGAAAAGGCAGAGGAACCAGAGATCAAATTGCCAACATCCGCTGGATCATGGAAAAAGCAAGAGCTCCAGAAAAACATCATTTTCTGCTTTATTCACTATGCCAAAGCCTTTGACTGTGTGGATCACAATGAACTGTGGAAAATTCTTCAAGAGATGGGAATACCAGACCACCTGACCTGCCTCTTGAGAAATCTGTATGCAGGTCAGGAAGCAACAGTTAGAACTGGATATAGAACAACAGACTGGTTCCAAATAGGAAAAGGAGTTCATCAAGGCTGTATATTGTCACCCTGTTTATTTAACTTCTATGCAGAGTACATCATGGGAAACGCTGGACTGGAAGAAACACAAGCTGGAATCAAGATTGCCGGGAGAAATATCAATAACCTAAGATATGCAGATGACACCACCCTTGTGGCAGAAAGTGAAGAGGAACTAAAAAGCCTCTTGATGAAAGTGAAAGTGGAGAGTGAAAAAGTTGGCTTAAAGCTCAACATTCAGAAAACGAAGATCATGGCTCAATGGACATGGGTTTGAGCAAGCTCTGGGAGTTGGTGATGGACAGGGAAGCCTGGCGTGCTGCAGTCCATGGGGTCACAGAGTCAGACATGACTGAGTGACTGAACTGAACTGAACAGACTCTCCTATATTCTTTCTCTTCAGATCTTACCTATAATCCATATCTCCACTGGGTTTTGCCTGCAGCCCTCTCCACAGGGGATCACAGACCATATGTCATTATCTTCAACACCCCCACTGCAATCTCATCGCACCCCCTCTTCCTGGCAGGTAGGGGCCTGTGCCCTTACAGAAACGTGCCTGTCGGTCTGGCTGACTACGTCACCTACATGGGACCTCACTACAGCTAAACCTAAGTCCACAGGGGCTTGTTGTTGAGTCTTACAGAACCACCAACAATGGGGTGGGGCCCTCCTAACTGGTTCATCCTCTCACACACTCCCAAGGAGCGTCTATTGTTGCCCACAAGCGGGAGGAACTGTAGCATGTAACTCAGTGGTCTCCTCTGCCACACCTGGGACTTCCTGCTGGAAGAAGCAGCATCCACCTCACTTTACAGAGGATTACATTGTAGGATAACTTATATGCAGAGTACATCATGAGAAACGCTGGGCTGGAGGAAGCACAAGCTGGAATCAAGATTGCCGGGAGAAATATCAATAACCTCAGATATGCAGATGACACCAACCTTATGGCACAAAGTGAATAAGAACTAAGGAGCCTCTTGATGAAAGTGAAAGAAGAGGGTGAAAAAGTTAGCTTAAAGCTCAATATTCAGAAAAGTAAGATCATGGCATCCAGTCCCACCACTTCATGGGAAATAGATGGGGAAACAGTGGAATCAGTGGCTGACTTTATTTTTCTGGGCTCCAGAATCACTGTAGGTGGTGACTGCAGCCATGAAATTAAAAGACACTTGCTCCTTGGAAGAAAAGTTATGATCAACCTAGACAGTGTATTAAAAAGCAGAGACATTACTTTGTCATCAAATGTCTGTCTAGTCAAGGCTATGTTTTTTCCAGTAGTCATGTACGGATGTGAGAGTTGGACTATAAAGAAAGCTGAGTGTTGAATTGATGCTTTTGAACTGTGGTGTTGGAGAAGACTCTTGAGAGTCCCTTGGACTGCAAGGAGATCCAACCAGACCCTCCTACAGGAAATCAGTCCTGAGTGTTCATTGGAAGGACTGATGCTAAAGCTGAAACTCCAATATTTTGGCCACTTGATGCGAAGAGCTGACTCATTTGAAAAGACTCTGATGCTGGGAAAGATTGAAGGCAGGAGGAGAAGGGGATGACAGAGGATAAGATGGTTGGATGGCATCACCAACTCAATGGACAGAGTTTGGGTAAACTCTGAGTTGGTGATGGACAGGGAGGCATGGCATGCTGCAGTCCATGGGGTCACAAAAAGTTGAACACGACTGAGTGACTGAACTTAACTGAACATTGTAGGCACCGTCTGCAAAGTGATGTGAGTTGTAGTAAAGAAGCATATTCCCTGTCTTGGAAATCCTAGCCAGAACAGTCACTGATAATTGGGGGGCAGTCTGATTAAATGTGCTTTGAGACATTAAAAAAAAAATCTCCATTTCCTTGGCATTTTAGTGGTTTTAGTGAATGTCTTTTGACTTTTCCTTTAGCTATTAATCCAGAATCTTATTGCACTTTCTTTACAAAACATTTTTTTTTTGCTTTCTTTAAATTGAGGTGGATTTCTTTCTCAGGAGAGTTCATAAAAGTGTTTTCTGATAGAAAGCAGAAAGCCATTTGAAAATAAGTTTGGAAGCAGAAATCTAGCTATTTTCCTCATTTCTGCTGAACTTCACAGGTCTGGTTTTCAGAGTGATCAGTTACACTGAATGTTTATAAGGATGTGGAAAAGAAAGCTATTAAATGTCATTTAAAGTGAGATAATCCTCAGGCGTGTGGCAAACCAATTGTCTTAAGAGACCTTTTATTAAACTCCACCATCACTCTCCTTTCTAAATGAACTGCTATTAAATTTCCAAATCAATGTCTCTACCAGTTGTATTACATTTTTAATGGAAATGAATTGACACCTTGATTCAGTCCAATGGAGCCTGAACTAGCTTGGGGAAAGGAGATGGTAGAAGAAAAGAAAAACGAGACTGCTCTTATGTGTATTTGTGTAGTGGCTCAGTTGGTAAAGAATCTGCCGGCAATGCAGGAGAGCTTGGTTCAATTTCTGGTTCGGGAAGATCCCCTGGAGCAGGGAATAGCTACCCACTCCAGTTTTCTGGCCTGAAGAATTCCATGGACTATATAGTCCATGGGGTCACAAAGAGTCGAACATGACTGAGTGACTTTCACTTTCAAAATTGTATATGAGACAGTTAGATAGCATCACTGACTCAATGGACATGAATCTGAGCAAACTGTGGGAGGTGGTGAAGGACAGAGAAGCCTGGTGTGCTGCAGCCCATGGGGTCACAACGAGTTGGACACGGCTTAGTGACTGAACAACAACAAAATCTTATGTATTTAAAACACATGTATGTACATCTATGTATAAGACCACACACAGAAAAAGGACACAGCATTATCTTCATCAGTGAGAGATCACAGTTATAGATAAACATGTGAACACACAAGCCTGGTACCTGTGTGAGTGGGTAGATCTACACTGTTTATAACCAATATGTGCTATTGGTTTAGCTTAAAGATGAAAGTGAAAGTGAAAGTCACCCAGTCGTGTCTGGCTGTTTGTGACCTCATGGACTATCCAGTCCATGGAATTCTCCAGGCCAGAATACTGGAGTGGGTAACCTTTCCCTTCTCCAGGGGATCTTCCCAACCCAGGGATTGAACCCAGGTCTCCTGCATTGCAGGTGGATTCTGTACCAGCTGAGCCACAAGGAAAGCCCAGCTTAAAGTTATGAGTGGATTAATGAAAATACAGGTGTGCTGCTTTAAGGATAATAATTATTAAGGATAATTTATTGTACTTTTCTTCCTTTTGTATATAATGTATGTATAATAGCATCACCCAATGATTAGCTGTTATTCCCGGGAAGTGTTCTCCTATCCCCATTAGGATGAGAAGATATATCAAAGTTGAAATAAAAGGTAATATAGAGAAAATAGTGAATACTATTTTCAAAACCTCAGATAAATGTTGTCATAGAGGAATATTAAAGAATGCAACTTTGTTCCTTTAAAACCTCACTTCAATTATTTAAAATCAATTTTAGAAGGAAATATCTCCAAATATATTAGCTATTTCCCTGCCTTTGAAAACAGAATACACACCCTGAATATAAAGTAGCGCCTTAAAAGCAGTTTCTTACCATGATAATCTGCCACTGAAACATCTTGGGACAGACTTCGTAATTTTTCCTCTTATACTACATTCTCTCAGATTGATGTTCTCATTGAGGTTTTATGCTTGTTTTCATCATTTTACTGTTTCTTTCTTGCCAGGCTAGTAAACCCTGGCCATTATCAATATCAATACTAACACTGATACCAATAACCACGTATGTTAGAACTGTACATAAGAGTAATATATCATGATGGAGTACTGAGAAGTACTTAATATGACTAAGATACATGAGCTTTGTGTCATCAAGTTTGGCTACTAAAAGCTCTTTATTCTTTTCTTGGTTTTTGACTCATCAATTTGTCATAGATAAAGTTGCTTTATGTTTGATTTCTAAACAGTTGAGGGGCTATTATTTTTTCATAGCTCTTTATCTGTATTTGTTAATATACACACATATATCTTTGCAACCCAGTGGACTGTAGCCCACCATGCTCCTCTGTCCATGGGATTTTCCAGGCAAGAGTACTGGAGTAGGTTGCCATTTCCTTTGCCAGAGGATCTTTCCGACCCAGGGATTGAACCCAGGTCTCCTGCATTGTAAGCAAGAAGCTTTACCGTCTGAGCCACCAGGAAAGTCCTATACATGTATATAGCTGAAGTTAAAAATGTCTTCACTTAACGTGATTATACCAGAATTATCTACAACTGTGCAGATTATGCAGCAACATAAAATTCTTATGATGGAACATTATCTTAAAAAAAGAAAGCAAGATGCTGAGTAGTATACAAACTATAACAGGAATTATCAAAAATTCTCTAAGGCTGTGGAAAAAAGGCCAAAGAGAAATAAGTGAAAAGAGGCATCCATTATTAGGTTAGGGTGATGGCATCATACTTTTCTATATTTCCAAAATTTCTGCAGGGTTCTACACTCAGTCACTCAGTCATGTTTGCATCTTGTGACCCCATGGACTGTAGCCTGCCAGGCTCCTCTGTCCATCGGATTCTCCAGACAAGAAGACTGGCATTAGCATTGCTAAATTAATTAAAGAAGGAGGTCATCATCGTGAGGTGGTTCTCATACCTTAGCAGCCTAACTAAACAAATGAAACCTAAGCCCAAAGTGCGTCACTGGGATGACCCAGAGGGATGGGATGGGGAGGGAGGTGGGAAGGGGGTTCAGGATGGGGAACGCATGTACACCCATGGCTGATTCATGTCAATGTATGGCAAAACCACTACAATATTGTAAAGTAATTAGCCTCCAATTAAAATAAATAAATTAAAAAAAAATTCTTTTAAAGAAAAAAAAAAAAAGAACTGGAAACCAAAGGACGACCAATCACAAACAGCCAACCGGCTTTCTCAAACAAAGCAACTGCTAAAGCTGTAGCCAATCAAATACTTCCTTGCTTTGCTTCCGCCTGTTTTCCATAAAAGTCTTGCCCCTACCTCCCGTCGCAGAGTGGCCTAACCACTTCTGGTTTGGCACTGCCCAATTCAAATCAAGTTTTGCTCAAAAACAAAACAAAACAAAAAAAAACTCTTAAAATTTTTCAGAGGCTTCAGTTTATCTTTCAAGAATATCATTTCAAAAGTTAACAAGCAAAGGTATAACAGAAAAGCCCAGCAAGGGGGCCCACAGTTCTGCCACACCCCCCTCACCGGACACTTGGTTTTCATCAGTAAGCATCAGTGCATGCCTTGCAGCTCTGAATCTTGGACCCAAGGTCTACCCAAGGCTTTGTTAGAGAAAGCATCCTCCCATTAGGTTCATTTACCTAGCAACAGGGATCCCTACAATGTGAAAGGGAATTGGGCTTATTAGCAAACAGAGTCCTTAGCACTCTTTTTTTATTTGTTTTAATTTCTGGCAGTTAGTGAGGGATCTCTTTAGTGAGAAACCTATATGCAGGTCAGGAAACAATAGTTAGAACTGGACATGGAACAACAGACTGGTTCCAAATAGGAAAAGGAGTGCGTCAAGGCTGTGCATTGTCACCTTGCTACTTTAACTTATATGCAGAGTACATCATGAAAAACGCTGGGCTGGAGGAAGTACAAGCTGGAATCAAGATTGCCGGGAGAAATATCAATCACCTCAGATATGCAGATGACACCACCCTTATGGCAGAAAGTGAAGAGGAACTCAAAAGCCTCTTGATGAAAGTGAAAGTGGAGAGTGAAAAAGTTGGCTTAAAGCTCAACATTCAGAAAACGAAGATCATGGTATCTGGTCCCATCACTTCACGGGAAATAGATGGGGAAACAGTGTCAGACTTTATTTTTCTGGGCTCCAAAACCACTGCAGATGGTAAGTAAGATGCTTACTCCTTAGAAGGAAAGTTATGACCAACCTAGATAGCATATTCAAAAGCAGAGACATTACTTTGCCAACAAAGGTTCATCTAGTCAAGGCTATGGTTTTTCCAGTGGTCACGTATGGATGTAAGAGTTGGACCGTGAAGAAAGCCGAGTGTTGAAGAATTGATGCTTTTGAACTGTGGTGTTGGAGAAGACTTTTGGACTGCAAGGAAGTCCAACCAGTCCATCCTAAAGGAGATAAGTCCTGGGTGTTCATTGGAAGGACTGATGCTAAAGCTGAAACTCCAATACTTTGGCCACCTGATGCAAAGAGTTGACTCATTGGAAAAGACCCTGATGCTGAGAGGGATTGAGGGCAGGAGGAGAAGGGGACGACAGAGGATGAGATGGCTGGATGGCATCACCATCTTGATGGACGTGAGTCTGAGTGAACTCCGGGAGTTGGTGATGGACAGGGAGGCCTGGCGTGCTACAATTCATGGGGTTGCAAAGAGTAGGACACGACTGAGTGACTGAACTGAACTGAACTGAGGGATCTTAGTTCTCCCACCAGCGATGGAACCCAGGCCACAGCTGTGTAAGCACCAAGTCCTAACCACTAGATTGTCAAGGAATTCCCAACTGTCACTATTTTTGAAGAATATTTGCAATATAATCCCAAGTGGAGTATCTTCTGGCACCAAATTAAAATTTTCCATTTCCTTAACACTTAAGAATACATTTCGCATTTAAGATCTTAACCATTTAAGATCCCCGTCTCAGTTGTGAACATTTATCAGTCTATCCCCTTAGCATGCATTAATTAAGCTCTTACTGTGTGCCAGGCAGCACAGCACACGCACTGAACAATACTCAAATAGCAACACGGGGCTAAATTCATCCTTCTGTATAAAAGTCTTCATTCCACAGTTTAGGCCTCAGTTTTGTTTTGTAAAAAATAGCTTCAACGTGGGCTTTGGTCCTCTCCTTTCCATAGTTCTCCCTTTTGCTATCTGCTAACAAGTTACATTTTGGAGAAGGCAATGGCACCCCACTCCAGTACTCTTGCCTGGAAAATCCCATGGATGGAGGAGCCTGGTAGGCTGCAGTCCATGGGGTCACTAGAGTCGGACACAACTGAGCGATTCCACTTTGACTTTTCACTTTCATGCATTGGAGAAGGAAATGGCAACCCACTCCAGTGTTCTTGCCTGGAGAATCCCAGGGACGGGGGAGCCTGGTGGGCTGCCGTCTCTGGGGTTGCACAGAGTCAGATACGACTGAAGCGACTTAGCAGCAGCAGCAGCAGCAGTAGCAAGCTACATTTAAACTCTTCACCTGTGGGCTTGATTTTGGAATAAGTAGAAAAGAGAGAGACAGACTTTCCACAGACAGATGAGGTCTGCTCACAATTAATTGCTTACTTTGTTGGATGAAATTTTAAGGACAATACAAGTGCTCTCTTGAAGAAGTCAAAGTGACTCTTGCAGACTAAGAGAACTCTGCTTTCTGGTGAAGCAAATGGCCTATTAAAAGGAATAAGATAACGTTTATTGCAAGGATGCGTGTGAACAATTCCATATCAGAGCCAAGAGAAAGAACTCAGTAAGTTGCAAAGATCTAGTATTCAGGCATGAGGACAGCATGCTAAACAGATGCACTAACCCCAGCAATTATCTTCCTTTCAGAAGCATTTTTTTTTGGTAAACAGTACACAAAAGCCATATATATGATAATAATCTCAGCACATTAGACCTTCTCCATGCTGAATAGAAATACTAATTCCCGAGGTGAAATAGCTGCTGGGCTGTGGATGACAATACTGCCATCTGATGCTACAAAGCTGCAGAAGTGATGCTCAGCATTAAGGGGGATTTTTCACACTGATAGCTTTGCAGTCCACTCCATTTTCCCTGCAAAAGGATGAGCAAGCACCTGGCAGCAGAGACTCAACTGCAAAGGAGAGAGTGGGGAAGGACCTAGAAAAGATCTGAGGGCATATGTGATGGGAAGAGCTATGCAGCATGGGAGCTGGTCAAGAAGAAAGGAGACTAAAATAACTTGGGGTATTTCTGCGCTTTCCCTAATAGAGATCATGCAAAGATGTATAAACACATCAAGCACATAATCAAACTGTAAATAAAAAATCACAGTTTTGAGAAAGATTCCCAGATGCAGCTGTATGTAAATATGCACAAATACACACACACATGTCACACATACAACATTATGGTTTTATTTAATGTTTTTTTCTTAAAAATCTTATCCTAGGAGAGAATGGAGACAAAACAGGTGTCCCCTTTTCTGGAACCGTTTGTGGTTGCCTGGCAGGGGAAGGGGCTCCAGTCTTGAGTGTAGTTACTTATTTCCACCAATAGAGGGCTAACCATTTCCCCTCCGGTGCCTTAACTGTGGTCCCAATGCCCTCATCAAGCCACTTTCCCCCTGATTTTTCCAGGAGTACCTTCTGCTGCGTTTTTTCCCTCTCTTTCACATTGCTTCTTTCCTCAAGTATTTATTGAACCATCTCAGGCTCCAGAAGGCTGATATATAGTGTTGCACATCGCTCTACATTAGGGTTCTGCGTATATTGATAAATTCTATCATTCGTTGAGCCTGCTTATCGATATATGAACGGAGAGGAAGGGGCTGGCCTATACGCTTCACCTCTGCCCTCAGTGTTTAGAACAATGTCTGGCGTGTCGTAAAGGGCGCTGAGACCTGTTGCTTTTGTTGTTGTATCAGTCTCTTGGCAACCTCATGGACTGTAGCCCACCAGCGCTCCCTGTCCTTCATTATCTGCTCCAGAAATGATGAAGCAGCTGGGCCAAAGCAGAAACAACATTCAGCTGCGGCTGTGTCTGGTGGGGAAAGTAAGTCCAGTGCTATAAAGAACAACACTCCTAACCTGGAATGTTAGGTCTGTGATTCGAGGCAAACTGGATGTGGTCAAGCAGGAGATGGTAAGATTGAACATCAACATTTTAGGAAGCAGTGAACGGGACAGGAATGGGCAAATTTAATTCAGGTGACCACTATATCTACTACTGTGGACAAGAATCCTTTAGAAGAAATGGAGTAGCCCTCACAGTCAACGAAAGAATTGGAAATGCAGTACTTGAGTGCAACTTCAAAAACAACAGAACGATCTCAGTTCATTTCCAAAGCAAACCATTCAACATCATAGTAATGCAAGCCTGTGCCCCAACCACTGACACCAAAGAAGCTAAAGTCGATCAGTTCTATGAAGACCTAGGACATCTTTTAGAACTAACACCAAAAAAAAAAAAAAAAATGTCCTTTTCATCACAGGTGATTGGAATGCAAAAGTAGGATGTCAAGAGATACCTGAAATAACAGTCAGATTTTGCCCTGGAGCACAGAATGAAGCAGGGCGAAAGCTAGCAGAGTTTTGTCAAGAGAACACACTGGTCATGGCAAATACCCTTTACCAACAACCCAAGAGACAACTCTACACATGCACATCACCAGATGGTCAATAGCAAAATCAGATTGGTTATGTTCTTTGCAGGCAAAGAAGGAGAAGCTCTATACAGTCAGTAAAAACAAGACCTGGAGCTGACTGTGGCTCAGTCATAAGCTTCTTATTGCAAAATTCAGGCTTAAATTGAAGAAAGCAGGGAAAACCAATAGGCCATTTTGGTATGATCTAAGTCAGATCCCTGATGCTTATGCAGTGGAGGTGACGAATAGGTTCAAGAGATTAGATCCGGTAGACAGAGTGCCTGAAGAACTATGGATGGAGGTTCACAACACTGCACAGGAGGCAGTGACCAAAACCATCCCCAAGAAAAAGAAATGGAAGAAGGCAAAGTGATTGAAGAGGCTTTACAAATAGCTGAGGAAAGAAGAGAAGTTAAGGAAGAAAGGAAAAGATACACCCAAGTGAATACAGAGTTCTAGAGTATAGCAAGGAGAGATAAGGTCTTCTTAAATGAACAATGCAAAGACATAAAGGAAAACAATAGAATGGGAAAGACTAGAAATCTCTTTAAGAAAATTGGAGATACCAAAGGAACATTTAACGCAAGGATGGGCACTATAAAGACAGAAACGTTAAGGACCTAACAGAAGCAAAAGAGATTAAGAAGAGGTGGCAAGAATACACAGAAGAAATTTATGAAAGAGTTCTCAATGACACGGATAACTACAATGGTGTGGTCATTCACCTAGAGCTAGATGTCCTGGAGTGTGAAGTCAAGCGGGTCTTAGGAAGTGTTACTACAACACAAAGCTAGTGGAGGTGATAGAATTCCAGCTGAGCTATTTAAAATCCTAAAAGATGATGCTGTTAAAGTGCTGCACTCAAAATGTCAGCAGATTTGGAAAACTCAAAGTGGCCACAGGACTGGAAAAGATCAGTGTTCATTCAGTCTCAAAGAAGGGCAATGCCAAAGAATGTTCATACTACCATACAATTGCGCTCATTTCACATGCTAGAAAGGTTATGTTCAAAATCCTTCAAGACAGGCTTTAACAGTACGTGAACCAAGACCTGTGCATTTGCCTATACGATTGTATGATCACTAATCCTCATAGATGCAGAGCTGACTTTTATAGTCAGATTTTTAATCTCATTTTACATACAAGGAATCTGGGATTCAGAGACACCACCAACTTTGCACAGGGTCACACAGCTATTGAGGACAGAACTGCTTTTCAGACATACAGCTCTTTGACTTTGAAACACGTTTAATTTCTACTACAATATACTTATTCAAAGAAAGAAGGGGCTTTTATGACCATAGAATATCTTATACAAATATAAATATCAAGTTGCCCTCTAAATGAAGGACAAAGGGAACTTTGCCTATTGGTTGTCTTACAGGTGTCATACCCAGTATGGAACCTGTTACCTGTATTACCTCCTCCACTCAGTGTCAGGTCTTTGTCAACCATCTTCTGAATGTCTGCAAATCTCAGATGCCCTGCTAGGACTGAAATCCTTAATCTTATTCTCATTGGCATTGGAAAGTAGTTGCGAATTTATGATGCATGGCAACTCCTCAGGCTTCAAAAGATGTAGGTGTTTCTAAATAAATCCCGCTGAATGTGAGTCTATGTGTGTGTATGTGTAAGTAACTGCTGTCCTCCACTCTCCTCGCCCTGCTCTCCCCCCTGCTACCTCCCCACCTCACAGCATCTTCACCAAATTCTATGGCTTTGCATTTGTGCTCCCTCTTTTCTTCTAGGCATCCCTAAAATTGTCATTGGAACAGAAGCAGTGAAAAGAAGATGATCCAAAAGACTAGCAAAATCAAACTTTGCTGTCCAAATTCCCAGAGCTAAAATTCCTGAGATGAGCTACAGAACAGACTTTTATTGTAACGTCTTCAAAGACTCAAACTAATTTTGCTCTTGGCGAGTAACAGGAAAGTTTTGAATATTCTTTTTGCTATAGGGGATTTTTAACAAAAGAAAGGGTGCCACCAGCTCCAACTTCAAGATATGTGGACCATCAAAACATCACCTTAAACTCTTTCTACATTTCAGTGACCAAAAGCCCCTGAAAACGTTTATTTGAGATCGCATATAAAGAGGAGCTGCTGCTGCTGCTAAGTCGCTTCAGTCGTGTCTGACTCAGTGCAACCCCATAGATGGCAGCCCACCAGGCTCCCCGTCCCTGGGATTTTCCAGGCAAGAACACTGGAGTGGGTTGCCATTTCCTTCTCCAATGCATGGAAGTGAAAAGTGAAAGCGAAGTTGCTCAGTCGTGTCCGACTCTTCGCGACCCCATGGAGGAGCCTACCAGGCTCCTCCGTCTATGGGATTTTCCAGGCAAGAGTACTGGAGTGGGTTGCCACTGCCTTCTCTGATATAAAGAGGAGAAGATACATCAAATTGTAACCCAGAAAACATATACAACTATGTGCTAGTTGTACACCTTATGGTACACTGTAAAAGTGAAAGTTGCTCAGTTGTGTCTGACTCTTTGCAAACCCATGAACTGTCGCCTGCCAGGCTCCTCTGTCCACGGAATTCTCCAGGCCAGAATACTGGAGTGGATAGTCATCCCCTTCTCCAGGGGATCTTCTTAACCCAGGGATTGAACCCAGGTCTACACGGCAGGCAGATTCTTTACGGTCTGAGCCACCAGGAAGGGCCTATGGTACACTGAAGTTCCTTAAATTGTCAATAAGTACAGTACATTAATGTTGACTTTTGAAAAATTCAGAGAAATACCTTTACTGTTTAAATGCACTTATTAAAATGTGTTTTACTATTTAAAATTATCTCAAGCATTTAAAAGTAGATCCCTTCCATTTAACAGATCATCATTAATTAATGACAATGAACCACTGTCAGCCTCAAATAGCCACCTCCTTGCAATAGTGTCCTTACAAGAAAATGGGACACACTTCTTATAATCTACTTCCCTCAATAACATGGGCAAAGCTGAATCCTGTTTGTGTAGTATATAATACTAAGAAACGTGATGTTCATATGTCATGACATTATGCTTTAAATAATTAACTAAACCTGAATAAAGAAAATTGATTATCGGCTTATTTTCAGAAATTTTTCAATTACACAATTACATTTAAGGGTAGAACACTGAACAAACAGCATTTTTCCTAGTCAAATATAGTTTTTATTGCTGTTATTTTACATACGTGCTTTTATTTTTTATTTGTATATTTCTCTTGTTAAAGGGTAGAAAAAGAGTTGTCAGACACCATTGACTGAGCACACAGCCTACACACATGCTTATCACAGGATAAAACTTATTTCTAGTAGCATAAAAATAACCACTCATGATTGCTTAGATGCCAGAAATATGAAGTAGACTGTCAATAATGGTGGTGGTGGTTTAGTCGCTAACTTGTGTCTGAGTCTTGTGACCTCATGGACTGTAGCCTGCTGGGCTCCTCTGTCTGTGGGATTTCCCAGGCAAGAATACTGGAGTGGGTTGCCCTTTCCTTCTCCAGGGGATCTTCCGGACCCAGGGATTGAGTCTGTATCTCCTGCGTTGCAGGCAGATTCTTTACCTACTGAGCCACCAGGAAATAATAAGAGATTCTAAAGAGAACTTTTTTATTTTTAAAATAAAGGTTTAAGAAGCCCTCAGGCAACTGAAATAAGCTGCTTAATTAAGTGATAATATCAGGGAAAAGAACATGGTCAGAGTCTAATGACTCCCACAAGAGATTCACCAGGTACAGCCAGATAATTCCCAAAATGAATTTTGGTATAAAATTGAGCTGTTTACAGGACTCCTTCTTGGCCATTTCTATTTAATTCTTTAAATAGAGTACTTATTTTTAAAACCATCATTTTGAGTCTCCCTTTTTGGGAGTTGGATGGCTACAGTAAACAATGAAATGCTAAATCATCCATTTTGGTTAACACGTCTTCCCAAGCATGATGGAAATTTGATTTTAATCTCGTCATCAGCAGATCAAAATTAATCTTATTAGCCTAGTCCTATAACAAAAAAGAGAATTTTGATATCTGATGCTCTCATATATATCATGCTCTGCTTGTAAGGAAAGCGCGCAGAGATGTGAAACTGTGAAGTTGAGCCTGTTTTAATTTTAATGATAGTCTCCTAGAAGTTGGCAAGTTCAAAGTAAGTAGCCTGTCCTATCATTCTAGGAAAATATAGCAGGGGTGCGTTCTTGATCTTCAGTAGGATGACAGCGTGCAGCAAAGGAGAGCAACAAGGAGGTAACACACTGGCCTCACGCAAAGTGGGGTCAGTGCCTCATCTGACAACATACATGTCTGACCTTGACTGTGTCACGTAACTTCTCCAAATTTCAGTTTCCTTCTCTCATACCTCAAAGACTTGTAAGGATTAAATGACGCAACTACATTTAAGAGCTTAACACAGAGCCAACTATGCAACTGACAGTAAAACAACAAAGTTAGTTCTCATCATATTTCTCAGTATAATTCACTCTGGTGAAGCCAGGGTACCCTCGCCTAAGTGTCACCTGTTGCAGGTCTTGTCTGAGCATGGCTGAGCGAAGGACCATGCCATCCACTCAGTAAGTTCAGCTGCAGAGCCTGCAGCATTATTTCCTTACCAACTCAATGCAACAGCATGTATTAAATGATTCCTGCATGCACAGTGCTCTTTTCATAGCATAGATAACACCTCTGGAAAAATTTTTTAAGGCAAAAAGAAATGGTCACTGCCTTTGAAGATACATAAACTTGTGAGTGGAGGGTACAGACTTCTGTATTTTATTTTTGGGCAGAAATAGTGATATAGAAAATATAAGCAAGGGTATAGACAACCCATGCCTATATTACTCATTGTGTGTGTGTGTGCTAAGTTGCATTAGTTGTGTCCAACTCCTTGCGGCCCTAGGGGTCCTCTTTCCATGTGGTTCTCCAGGAAAGAATATGGAAGTGGGAAGCCATGTCTTTCTCCAGGGGATCTTCTCAATGCAGGGACTGAACCCACATCTCTTACGTCTCCTGCATTGGCAGATGGATTCTTTACCACTAGTGCCACCTGGGAAGCCCATGTGACTCATTAATACAGAGGATTTCTCTCAACTCTGCATTCTAAGGGAGTCTAGAAAGTTCCCTTGCTGTTGATACACTATTGTTTCTCTCTGTGGCTGAGGAAGCAGGTCCAAGCAGCAGTGCGGAGGTCTCTTTGCATGTTCAGCTGTCTGAAAGTCTGCTTCTGCAAGGCAGTCCCTGGACATAAGCTTTCCTGGCCCCTTTCTCATGCACAAAAGCTTCTTCTCTGTTAGGCTTAGATTGGGAGCATGATGGAGCAAGTTCATGGAATGAACAGCCAGTATTTAAAGAAAACAGATTAGACATGCCAAAATAATCGCTTGACTAAAATCAGTTCTTCTGCATTTTTAGATCAATTTCTATAAAGGTCTATACCATGCATTCATGAAGGAATTAACAACAAAAAGAACAGAACACAAGAATTTAAAAATAATGTTTTAAGCTAGTGAGACAGAACCAGATCTCCGTGAAGTCTCCTACAGGACACCCACACAGAAACTGTGTGTGTGATTTCTCATCAATGTATATACATAACTCCTCTACTTTGGGGCTGGGAGTGAACTCCGGTAACAAAAGTCTCAGGTAATGATCCCTTGTTCTTGCTTTGTAGTTGAATTGCACCTACATTCTTGCCAAAGACCTTTAATGTTTCCTTTTGCACAGCCTACCCTCACCACACCTAACTGAGGTGAACCACCCGGGATACTGCCAGCTGGTCTTACTTCTTTCATTTCAGTTTCATGAGATGAGCATCATGTGACAGGGGTTGCTCAGTAGTAAGGAACCCACCTGCCAATGCAGGAGACACAAGAGGCAAGGATGTAATCCCTGGGTCGGGAAGATCCCCTGGAGAAGGAAATAGTAACCCACTCCAGTATTCTTGCCTGGGAAGTCCTGTGGACAGAGGGGCCTGGCAGACTTTTGTCAACTGTACCCGACTTCGGTATCAGGTGGGGAGGCTGAGGCCAGGTCTAAGTGTAACCTGAGTGCACACCCTTTGGGCCACTGGGACAAGGTAGAAGAGCCCATAGGACCCATGAAGTATCAGTCAGTTCAGTTCAGTCGCTCAGCTGTGTTTGACTCTTTGTGACCCCATGGACTGCAGCACGCCAGGCTTCCCTATCTATTACCACCTCCCGGAGCTTACTCAAACTCATGTCCATGGAATCAGTGATGCCATTCAATCATCTCATCCTCTGTCATCCCCTTCTCCTCCCACCTTCAATCTTTCCCAGCATCAGGGTCTTTTCCAGTGAGTCAGTTCTTCACATCAGGTGGCCAAAGTACTGGAACTTCAGCTTCAGCATCAGTCCTTCCAATGAATATTCAGGACTGATTTCTTTTAGGATTGTCAGGTTGGATTTCCTTGAAGTCCAAGGAACTCTCAAGAGTCTTCTCTAACACCATAGTCCAAAAGCATCAATTCTTCAGCTCTCAGCTTTTGAGAGGAGCCAAAAAGGGCCCCAGCTACTCTGCTTGCTGACTCTTACTGAATCCTACTAAGGACTTCAGATGCGGTCCTAGCCCATTCCCTACTGGCTGACTCTGACAGAAGGGGTACCAGCTTGCTGATGCCAGGGTTCACATTCTCAGCAGCCAGGATGGGGTGAGAGTCAGAGCAAGGGCTGACATCATTCCTTGGCCACAGGCACAACTCTTATCCCCTTTCAACAAGACAGTCCTATAACATTTTGAAGAGAATATTTGGGTCCACCTTCAATCTTCTTGATTGTATCTTAAAGCTCTTGGTTTTTCACAGCCAGTTCTGAGGTTCTGAGATTGGACTTTTCTATGGTTAGAATCCAGGCCCTGGCACTTCCTTGACATGTGATCTTAATCTCTCTAAGGTTCCATTTCTGCATTTGTGAAATAGGGTTAATGATAGTTCCTTTCTCACAGGGTTGTATTAAGTTGCATATACAAAGCAATTCAGAATAACTGGCATGTGATAAATACACAGTAAATGTTAGCCATCACTGTCATCAGCAGCAGCAGCAGCCTCATAATTATTAAAATCCCTACCATCTTTGGATGACTCTAGTGCCCAGAGACTGCAAAGACCGGAGATGCAGGTAGGCCACACCAAGCATGGCCAATGGTGCCCAGAGACTGCAAAGACCGGAGACGCAGGTAGGCCACACCAAGCATGGCCAATGGTGCCCAGAGACTGCAAAGACCGGAGATGCGGGTAGGCCACACCAAGCATGGCCAATGGTGCCCAGAGACTGCAAAGACCGGAGATGCAGGTAGGCCACACCAAGCATGGCCAAACCCCCCAGGATCGCTGATCCCTGCACTGGTGCTGTTCCGCCTTACGCTGGGGTTTGTGGTTATTTTTAACCACATTTAGGAGAATTAAATCCACAGCCGTTTCTAGGCTATTTAGTAGAATTATTTTTCTAGTGCCCGTGTTTCATGAGCGCTTTTGTACTCATTGATTTAGACTCGCAATTATTTTCTGAACACACTCCAGCAAAATGGCATCAAAAGCATCAACAAACAGGAGAAAACAAAAGGCCTTTTGTTTTATGAAATTTTACTTAACTACTAATTTTACTGAATACAATTTCACTTGTTAGAAAACACTGATTTTAATATTTTCCATTGCAGGTTGTCTTTTTCTATCTCATGAAATTCTAAAGTACTGTCTAGTCACTTAGACAAAGAAGGTTTTGATGAACAGCCAGAAGTCATGGTCTCCTCACCTAAGAATCAAAAAAAGGAAGAAATGCTATGATAGGCAAGGAGGAATTGGGTATTTCACACTGTGGTGGGCAAACCCTGATTCATGCCTTCTTGTTTTCACACCCTGTGTGATCCCTTCCCCGGAGTGTGAGCAGGAACTGTGACTTGTTTTTCCTCAATAGAACATAGCTGAGGTGACGGGATGTCATTTCTGTGATTGGGAAACATGGGGAGATTCTCACCCTTGCTGGTTCGATAAAGTATATAAACTTTGTTGGGGTGGCCCACATGGCAAAGAACTGGGGGTGCCCTCTGGGAACTAAGAACTGAGGATCTGTCCATCAATAGCTAGTAAAGATCTGAGCCTTTCAGTTGTACGACTACAAGGAACTGAGCTCTGCTAACAACCACATGAGCTTGGAAGTGGATCCTTCCACGGTCAAACCTTCAGATGAGACTGTGGCCTTGGCCAACACGTGATTGCAGCTTTGTGAAACCCTGCAGCAGAGGACCCAGCTAAGCCAGGCCTGGGCTCCTGACTACAGAAACTGTGAGATAATAAGTGTGTGGAGTTTTTTAAATTCAGTTCTATTGTTTATGGGAGTATCATTGATTTACAGTGCTGTGTTAGTTTCAGATGCACAGCAAAGTGATTTAGTCATGGCTGACTCTATGCAACCCTATGAACTGTAGCCCTCAAGGCTCCTCATCCATGGATTCTTCAGCCAAGAACACTGGAGTGGGTTGCCAAGCCACTCAATTATACATATACATATATCCACTCTTTTTCAGATTCTTTTCTCATATAGGTTATTACAGAATATTGAGTAGAGTTCCCTGTGCTATACAGTAGGTCCTTATTGATTTTTAATTCACACTAAAAGTTGTGTTACTTTGGCCACCTGAAGCAAAGAACTGACTCCTTAGAAAAGCCCTTGATGCTGGAAAAGATTGAAGGCAGGAGGAGAAGGGGATGACAGAAAATGAGATGGTTGGATGGCATCACCAACTCATGGACATGAGTATGAGCAAGCTCTGGGAGTTGGTGATGGACAGGGAAGCCTGGTGTGCTGCGGTCCATGAGGTCACCAAGAGTCAGACAAGACTGAGCGACTGAACTGAAAAGTTGTATTACAGCTTAACTTGAAATTTTTCTTTTTAAAATTTTGTTAATTTCTATTTATTTCTTTTTTTAAACTGGAGTACAATTGCTTTACAATGTTGTGTTAGTTTCTATTGTAGAATACCATGAATCAGCTTGATTGGATTGGGATTGATGGGATTGATTGGATTGGATTTAATTTTTTATTTAAGTTGACTGATTTTATTTGGTTTGGTTTAGTTGGATTTGGTTTGATTTTATGTATTCAGTTTGATTTGCCTGGATAGTAAATAGGCCTTTAGTGATGTGGTGGTGAGTTGTGGGGGAGGGAAGGCATTCTGTGGACTTATGATGAGGACTCAATCTTTAGTGAGCTCATGCTTTTGGACTGAATTTCACAAATTTCTGTGTTTTTTCCCTCCCCCTTCAGGTGAGACAGGATGGCTAGATTACACTGGAGTTGGGAACAGGCATACATACCTCAGAGACATTATGGGTTTGGTTGCAGACTACTGCAATAGAACAGATATTTTAATAAAATAGTCACATGAATTCTTTTGGCTTCTCAGTGCATATGGAGGTTATATTATACATATATCCCCTCCCTGTGTGCTGTTTTAGGCCATTAAGTTTGAGATAATATTGCTATGCAGCTCCAGGTGACTAAGACTGCCATGTATTAGTGCCAGTCACTGGATTGTTACTTTCACATATATAGCTTCACGGTACTCCCAATAATTCTGGGAAGATGGCTTATTCATAATTTTAGAGAGAGAAAATTGACATTTGGGGATGTTAAATAACTTTCCTAGGGCTACTCAGCTATCCTGAGCAAGGGTTATAATTCATAGAGAGAAAGAGATTTGTGTGATTTGTTTGTCTTTTTTATTTTGATCAAAATGTGCTAAGTTAGGTAAGGGGTGTCTCTTACTTTTATTCTTCATAAGTAAAGTGGAAAGGATTTTAAAAGATCTGTTCCATTAGGACTAGTAGGACTGATGAGATAACGCTTTCAAGAAACTCCTTGCTCCCTGGAGTAAAACTTGTAAATGCAGTTAATATTTGAAATAACTTTAAAAATGTTAAATTATAAGTGAACTACTGAGGAAGTACTTGCTTTCTGAGAACATTTATTTCTTCTTTGTAACTAAAAGATGGTGACTTAACAAGAATGTAATTTAGACTCTATTTAGACTCTATTACTATTACTCTATTACTCTATTACTCTGTGTAATATTTTACACAGGAAGTATTTCAACTATCATTTCTAGGAATGGACATGGAAGGTAAATGAGTCCTTTTCTGACACACACAGAACTTCTTTTTATCATTCTTTATGGCATTTGCTCTGGAAAATTTGCAAAAATGATTGCTTATTTAGTACTCGAGGATACTTCTTTACCTTTCCATTCTCTAAATATTGTTGGAGACTTTCTACTCTTATATTTAGCCTAAAATCTTGCACATTGAGCTAACATTATTGGGTTCCAATAAAGGGACAGAGAAATAGATAAGAGCCGGACAACTAGGACTCAAAAGGAAAAAAGGTTTTGACTTTACTTTTTAAAATTCACCAAACTGTGTTGCCGGAAGTATCCAGATAAATCGCCTGGTCAATGGAGGAAAGTAAGATATGAATAGAATCATTCAGTAGAATGTAAATATAATATTTATCCTATCTGCCTTACAGCGTGTTGATATCATAACAAGAAGCTATGTTAAAGAATAAAAAAGTAAAGTGAAAATGTTAGTCACCTAGTCATGTATGACTCTTTGCGACCCCATGGACTATAGCCCACCATGTCCATGGGATTCTCCAGGCAAGAATACAGGAGTGGGTAGCCAGTCCCTCCTCCACGGGACCTTCTCTGACCGAGGGAGGAACCCAGGTCTCCTGTACTGCAGGCAGATTCTTTTCTGTCTGAGCCACCAGGGAAGCCCATGGTAAAGAATAAACCACTATACAAAACAGTGTGTTTTAAATACTCAATCTCTCCCCCATCATGTATCTTTAAAGTGGGGATCTATAAAATTTTTATATCATTAGTTGGCTGGAAGAGATTTTTTTCATCTTCATAGCCTTTTGAAACTTTTGAATTTTGAATGATAAGAATGTCAGGTCTGTTCAAAAATAAGTAAATAGCACCCCAATGTTCATTGCAGCACCATTTGTACAATAGCCAGGACATGGAAACCACATGCCACATAAACATCCACCAACAGAGGAATATACACGATGGAATAGTATGTATTGTTTGTGTGCATGCTCAGCTGTTGTATGGACTGTAGCCCATCAGGCTCCTCTGTCCATGGAATTTCCCAGGCAAGAATATAGGAGTGGGTTTCCATTTCCTCCTCCAAGGGAGCTTCCTGACCCAGGGATCCCATTCAAGTCTCTTGCATCTCCTGCATTGGCAGGAGAATTCTTTACCACTGTGCAATCTGAATATTACTCAGCCATAAAATGGAACAAAACTGTGCCATTTGCAGAGAGATGGGTAGACCTAGAGACTGTCACTCAGAGTGAAGTAAGTCAAAAAGAGAAAAACAAATATTGTATGTTGTTGTTGTTTAGTCGCTAAGTCTTGTTTGACTCTTTGAAACCCATGAACTGCAGCATGCTAGGCTTCCCTGTCCTTGACTATCTCCTGGAGTTTGCTCAGACTCATGTCCATTGAGTCAGTGATGTTATCTAACCATCTCATCTTCTGTGTATTGACACATATATGTGGAATCTAGAACAATGGTACAGATGAACCTATTTGCAAAGCAGAAATAGGGACACAGACATAGAGAACAAATATATGGACACCAAGGAACCAAGGAAGGGAGATGGAGGTTAGATGAACTGAGAAATTGGGATTGACATATATGCACTAATGAGCTTCCCTGGTGGCTCAGAGGTTAAAGCGTCTGCCTCCAATGCGGGAGACCTGGGTTCGATCCCTGGGTTGGGAAGATCCCCTGGAGAAGGAGATGGTAACCCATTCCAGTATTCTTGCCTGGAGAATCCCATGGACAGAGAAGCCTGGTAGGCTACAGTCCACGGGGTCGCAAACAGTTGGACATGACTGAGCAACTTACTTTCACTTTCATGTATAAAATAGATAATTAAGGAGAACTTACTGTACAGCAAAGGGAACTCTACTCAATGCTCCGTGGTGACAAAGAGGGGATATATGTATAGATACAACTGATTTACTTTGCTGTACAGCGGAAACTAACCTAACATTATAAAGCAAATAAACTCCAATAAAAAAATAAGTAAGCAAAATGAAAGCCAATAAAAGTTTAAAAGAATGTTTCCTCCAGTTCCTTCCTTGAGGCTTGGCAGGCTGAAATAGTCACCTCCTAGATAGAGGGTAAGATAACCTAGCAGTTCAAACCTCCTCTACCTTATACTTGCCTGTCCCCAGAGTCTCATGCCTCTTGCTCTGACACCAACATCTCCAGAACTGTTTCATTTTCCTTTGGCCAGATTCCTTCGATGGGTTGAAAAGAAGAAACGTCTTCATCATTCGGCCTGACCTGCTCTACCCAGCCCGACTTCTCACTCCTCTAACAGGTGTACTCTTCCTTCCAGCACCCACTCCAATCAGGCTCTCCTCTGCCCACAGATTCTCTCCACTGAGTTTGCTCACCTATCCACCCCACCCCCAACTCCCAGCTCTTCACATGTCCTCTAGACCCAAGCTTCATGTCATCTGCAGAGCTTTTCCCCCTAACTCACCACTCCCTATTTCTGAATTCCCTTGATTGCTAGCTGGTAATGAGTCAATGGGAAATCATTTCACCTTTTTGAGGATCAAGATCTTTGGGAAGCTGGTATTTGAAGAAATGGAGATGCTTCCTCTGCTGATAGCCCATCATTCTGTACTAGGATGCTCTAAGTTGTCCTAGCAACCGATTAGAAACCAGTCAGTGTAAGGAGCTTGATTCAATCTATTTGCTTCCAAGTGGAAAACTTTATGACTAGGACATTCTGACTCATTCTGTGGTCTTATGTATTATCCATTGTGCCAATGGCCCCTTAATTGTTCTGACTCATTCTGAAAACAATATTAAGAGAACCATTTATTTTGACTTCCGATTTTATAATCTCATTTCCTCATGGCTCTGACCATCATATTCCTAAAGCAAGGATAAGTTCTGAACTATGTTAGTATTATGTTTTGCTTGAATTACTAATGTTTTTGTTTCCATCCATTATTCTAGTTATCTGGATTTAAGAGTGTACTGACAATGTTTTTTTACATCTGTGTGAATTCTCTGTCTGAATCAGATGCCATTTGCATCTGGTCTGTTCCTGGGTGCTTGAGAGGTATGCGTACATGCTGTCACTCAGTCATGTCCAACTCTTGAGAACCTGTGGACGGTAGCCTGCCAGGCCTCTCTGTCCAGGCCCCTCTGCCTAGGTTTCCCAGTCAAGAATACTGGAATGTGTTGCCATTTCCTTCTCCAGAGGATCTTCCTGACCCAGGCATGGAACCCACATCTTTTCTGTCTCCTTGATTGGCAAGCGGATTCTTTACCACTGAGTCCCCTGGGAAGTCCCTAATTTGCAGAGAGCTATATGTGATCTAAAGGTGTAAGTTACATTAAGACACCTTATGCCCTCTATTTTAACTTCTGGGTTAACACAATCCCATCTCTCCATGATTTTAAACCCAAACTCTGCCCAATCTGCAGAGGGTTCAATTTATAGAACCAGATGTCACTAGGTCAGGCCTCTTCAGGGAAGAAGGTTGAGATGTTTCTTCTAGTATCTATGGTTCTACTACACCAATCAATTCCCAGAGCTGTCTAAAATAAATTAATTCAGCCAAAGAGAGCATATTTTATTCTCTCAAGTGCTTAAAAAATACTAATAGAGCAACTGCTATGTGCTAGGCACTGTTCTAGTCATACATCAATGGAAAAAAAAAAGCAAATACTTCATTTCTGGGTAGATAGGAATAAAAGAGGCAAACAAGTGGATACATACAAAAATATGACGCTAAAGCTGTGGTGGAACTAAAGCCAGATGACCAAGTGGACAGTGACTAGGGGATACAGTCAGGATGCGTGGATTAAGAAAGGCTCTTTGAGGAGAGTGAGCAGAATTCAGGCTGTGACCCGAGACACAAGATGGACCCAGGCATGTGATGTTCGGGGAAGATTATTCCAGATAGAAGAAGCCATTCCTGAAAAAGCCCTATGCTGAGGATGAGCGCAGTATGTTTGAGAAAAAACAGAAAAAAAGCCAGAACAACCAGGCCAGGTGAAAAAGGGCAGGAGAGCAGGAGGAGAGGGAGGCAGGGAGCCAGTCATGCAGTATCTTTTAGGCAGTCTAAGGGGTTGGGACTTTATCTCAAGTTAGCAAGAGGCCATTAGAGGATCTTTACATAAAAGTGCTCACTCTAGTTACCATATAGTGAATAGATTGTGTGTGAAGTTGTCTCTGTGTGTGTGTGTGTGCACACAAGAGTAGAGGCAGAAGATCAGTAAATAATTCAGAGGAGAAAGATGGTATTTTCAAACACGATGATAATGGTGAAGATGGAGAGAAGAAGACACATTGAGATGTTGTTATTCAAGTAAGAGAAGTTCCTAGAATAGGGATTATCTGGTATATCAAAAGGCATCTTAGATGTGCCTAGCTTTAACACGCATAAAAGAAAGCAAAAAACCAAAGAGCATATGGAGGGTTCCTTTACAGCAGCATTTTCAAGGTAGAAGAGATCTCAAGTCACTTAACAGATGAAAATACATTGATCCTTATACATAGACAACTTCTTTGCTGCTGCTGCTGCTGCTAAGTCGCTTCAGTCGTGTCCGACTCTGTGCGACCCCATAGACGGCAGCCCATCAGGCTCCCCGGTCCCTGGGCTGGAGTGGGTTGCCATTTCCTTCTCCAACAACTTCTTTAAGGACATACAATTAAGTGACTCCAGAACAAAGACTACACCTCCTCGTAATCTCTCTTTCTCACCATATACAGGCTCATTGCTAATTTGGAATTCTTCATTTGTATCACTATACAGAAGTTGATATTATAAAGCTGCAAGTTACTTAAAGAAAATCTCAGAAAGACCATTTATACATAAGCACCTCATATGTTCTAAGACCTTGATCGGTTGTGATCAAAAAGAAGCCAAATTTGAGAGAGAACGTACTTTAGCATTTAGCATAGTCAGAGATCTGCCTATCTTTCTACATCCCTGAGTCTATTTCTGGTACTTCTGTGTGCCTGAAAACAAGAGAATTTTATTGGTCTAATAAAATGAATTTTGTGTATTCTCTTCAACTTTCTTATTTGAGAAGGATTAATATTAATTCTTCTTTACATGTATGGTAGAATTCACTGACTCAGTGAACATGAGCTTGAGCAAGCTCCAGGAGTTGGTGACAGACAGGGAAGCCTGGCATGCTGCAGTCCACTGGGTCACAAAGAGTCGGACACAACTGAGCGACTGAACTGAGAACTCACCAGTGAAACCATCTAGTTCTGGGCTTTTCTTTGTTCAGAAGTTTTAATTACTGATTCAATCTCCATCTCCTCATTCATTAATTTTAGATTTAATGAATCTGTTTAGATTTTTTGTTTCTTCATGATTCAGTCTTGGTAGGCTGCATATTTCTAGGAACTATCCATTTCTTCTAGGTTTTCCAGTTTGCTAGGAGGATTACATGTAATTACTGTGAGAGCATTAAATATTGATGGTTTTAAATCATACGGTGGTTGCCAATCTTATGTCAAAGGATACGACAGAATGTAGAATAAATCCAGACCCTAAGAGATGAGAAACACTTCAAACCACATCTGGAGCAGCCAATGTGAATTTAAAGAAGGGGCAGACATCTGATCTGTGTCTCTGTACCCAATTATGGATATAAGGTTAGTTTTGAGATGACAGACAAAAACTTTCTCCTGTTTTAAGGATCTCATCACCAAAGTGCAAGCCATGTAAATCTGTATGTGAACTTTCTGGATGATTCTCATTTTGGTACCATGACACTCTCTAGTCCCTAACAAACTTCATGTTTATAAATTGCAGAGACTGCATTCCTAAGTGTTCACAAAGTTTTACAAAATGCACCATAACTTTATTTGCTCATGTATTGAGTTATTCGGTGGATATTTGCTAAGCACCTACTATGAGCAGTGTAATAGATTTTTAATCAGAATATATAGAGAAACATTTCAACTTTTTTTCCTTTCTCTGGAGGAAACTCATATATAACAGTTCTTTTATATCTTCATAAGATTAGGTTTGAAAAATTTAAACTTTTTAAACTGCTGCTTATGCCTTAGAAGAAATAAGTGATCAGTTGGTATACACTGCTATAGGTGATAATATTTGGCGGCCTAAAATCCATGCTTTTCGTTTTTCAGTTTTTGTCCTTTCTCTTTGTGTGTCTCTATCTCTGTTTCTCCATCAATTCATTATTTTTATTTACATATTCAACACAGAAATGACCAATATCAGCTTTAAATATGTTGATCCCCAAAAGCAGAAATTTAAAGAAGCAAGTATCTTACTATCAATACCTTTTTTACAGATTCTTTTTTTCTAAGACCAGTGAATTCTGTTTTGAAGGCAATCTACAAAGAGAATAGAGTAAGATTCTAGGAAACCTGGTCAGGAATGTATCAAACTTAGAGTTTTTAGTTTATTTCCAGTTTTTAGATTCAGTCATTTCTGAAATAAATAAATGGTGTGTCTTAGATTGAATGAATTAAGGACACCTTTAATTTTCTTTTATAATCTTTTATTCATCTCACTCACACCACTCATAAAACTAGAGCCCAAATCAAGATCTCTTCTGGGCCATTGTAAAGAGTCTCTACACCTTAAACTCATTCTTCTATTACTTCATTCCCCAGGCCATTAACCCAGGCTTGCAGATTAATTTTTCTAAAGTATAGCACTAATATTATCACCCATCTACTCAAACACTTCCAAATTCATTCTCATTACCTCCTAAATCAAGCACAGAACTCCTCGGTCTTGTACTTAAAGCTATAATGTAGTCCCAAATTCTTCTATTAAACCTGCTAAGAATCTCTCAAAGCTATATTAGGCCAAAATTCAACTGCATGTAAATAGTTCTCTCCACTCCAAGAAAGGCACCACCAGAAGAGCTTTTTCTCCAATCCATAAATTTGTGTTTTACCTTTTTTTTTTTTTCCAGAAGCCCATCTCATACTGCTTTAAATCAGGCATTGTCTTGCCTGGCCTCTGTAATGACTCCCCCTAGCTAAGGGCTGCCATGTAGGTCTTGCCTCTATTCCAAATTGCTTTTTAAAAGGACTTGCACCTTTTACAATAGAGCATTATTTTATCCCCCAAATGAAGTTTCTTTTGTTGCTCTTTTGCTCATTACAAAAGCAATGCATTTCCATTACAGTAAAATTGGAAAACAAAGATAAAGGAACCCTGGGAATTAGAAATCACCCATAACCCTACTTTTCCAGAGATAGCTACAGTTGAATTCTCGTGTATTTCCTTCTCCTTTTGTAAGAATATTACTCTTTACAAAGTTCTCAAATGTAGATTTAAGGTAATACTAAGACACCAATGGTTACAAATAAAAGAAATAAAAATGAACAGGAACTCCAGCATAGAGTACCCATGATTATCTACTTCTCCTGGCTATTTTCTTATAAAAAGAACACATCCCCATAATTTTACATCTTGTTATGCAAATTAAATTTACTTCAATCTCTAGGTTTTCTCAAGTGCAATGGTTTTGTGCTGAATACATACAAATATGCTACAGAAAATGTACATCAGTTCTACTAACATGTAAGTAGGTAACTGTAAAAACTCAGTGGCAAATCCTAATTAGTAGGAGAATAGAGAAACATAATGTTCTACTTTAAGCTGAGAATTTCATGATGTTCTATAAATAAATCTTTGGGACTCACTGGCATCATATGTAGCAAAATCACAGAATGACAACTCTATTGCCTACCCACTCAGTCAACAGTGATTGGCTAAAAAGTAACTGAAGCCCACGGCTGGTTACTTCTTTGTATAGACAATTCTAGCTCTGATTAACCTGACAAGCACATTCCAAAATAAAGTTTTCTGCTGGAAAAAAGACATTAAACAATTGTTTGAAACCAAAATGACTGACGAGTACCAAAAACGTCTGATTATTACATCATAATAGATTCTAACTATTCTATTTATTGCAAGACCTGCTCCCTCACAGAAGACAGAAAATAGAGATCTTTTTACTTTGATATTGTCATACAGTGTGGATGGAAGGTTATATTAGAATCCACTTCTGCCTCTTTTATATCATTGGTATGCTTGCTGAGGGCTAGTCTTCTCAGGAAGGGTGGACAGTTTTAAGCTGGCTTTTGCTTCCATGAAAATACTGTATTTTGGCAGCTTCAGGATTATTTCAGTCATAAAAATCAGGTTCTGTTAATTCTAGTAAATCGGATCTTCATCTATGAAGGTATTTATGTTGTGTTTCATGTGAATGAAAGTACCTTTACTGTCTGACTATTGACACTGACATGCAGTCATTTCCAATTAATTCCAAGAGCAAGATTTTCCTCATGGATGCTCTCATTTCTGTGCACATATCTTAAATAATCAGAGCTAAGTTAGAACAAATGGAATCTTTGAGTTAGAGGGCCTTTGTGTAGGCTCTAGGAGGATCCACAAAAATCTCCAAAATCACAAATAAAATTTAATGTTAAGAATCTTGGTGTGCTGTTCTTGGGAAGGGGTCTATAGCTTTCGTCAATTTCTTGAGTCTGTAACCCCAAAATGTCTAAGAACCTTTGCACTACATTAAATACAAGTGACTGAGTCTGCTTTCATGTTTATGCAGTAAAGTTACAGCAGCTATTTGGATAGTACTTTCTAAAGTGATTAATCAAAAGATAGGAAAAGTTTTTCAAGAAAAAATGTAGGCATTTTAGCCTATAACATTATTTCAAGATGTGGCAGTTTCCTACATAATTGATAGCTTAGTTGCCATCAGTTTTATGACCATGAAGAGTTAAGGCAGATGACAAGTGGTGAAATGTAGGTGTCCCACAGAACTGCCTTTAAATAGGTGTTTATTAGAATATAATTGGGCTTCCCTGTTGGCTCAGTGGTAAAGAGTCTGCCTGCCAATGCAGGGGACGCGAGTTCCATCCCCTAGAGAGGAAGATGGCAACCCACTTCAGTATTCTTGCCTGGGAAATCCCATGGAAAGAGGAGCCTGGCAGGTTGCAAAAGAGTTGACAAGACTTAGTGACTCGGCACAGCACTTACATATTTGCATATATAGTGAAATGATCGCTGCAGTAAGTCTAGTTAACCTCCATCACTATACAGAGTTACAATATTTTTTCTTGTAATGAGAATTTTTAAGACCTACATTCTTAGCAACTTTCAAACATATAATACAGTATTGTGAACTACAGTCACCATGACGTACATTATATTCCCAGGCCATATTCATTTATAACTGGAAGGTTATACCTTTCGACTACCTTCACCCACCTCCCATCCCTACCACTGGTAACCACCAATCTGTTCTCTGTATCTATGAGGTTGGTTTTGTTTTGTTATTATAGATTCCACAGCATGCCATTTTTAAGGCTGTTAAAATAATTAGTCCAAAGGAACTTCTTGATACTTATGTCAGGATGTTATGGAGAAAGCTAGTCACTGCATCAGAGTGAGCTCATTTCAATGAAAAGCCCCAGGAGAAATTCCCACTTGACCTTTGTTTCAAGATTAATTTTCCTTAACTGAGTCATTATTTCCTTCATATTGATTTATGAACACTGAGAGTTGTGCAAACCTGGAAGTTCTCTAGCACAGTATGTTTAAGATGTATTGCAGGTGATTTTGATTAGTAATATTAATGTAATAAAGTTTATAAATTATGTACTTAATAAATAAATTAGAGAAGATTTAATGATATCCTATATCACAATCATTTAAAATTCCTATATATTTTCTTCTTGAGTGACAGAGAGAATAAATAACAGATAGCAAACCAGCTACCACTGGGTTCATCTTTCCTATAAGTGGGGCTTCCCGGGTGGCACTAGTGGTAAAGAACATGGCTGTCAGTGCAGGAGACATAAGAGACGTGGGTTCGACCCCTGGGTCAGGAAGATCCCCTGGAGAAGGGCACGGCAACCCACCCCAGTATTCTTCCCTGGGAAATCCCATGGACATGAAGCCTGGCGGGCTACAGTCCACAGGGTTGCAAAGAGTTGACACAACTGAAGTGATTTAGCTTGCTCTCTAAGTTGATGCAGAGAATACATTGGGAATGTTACTAAATCTGATCAATTTCCCATTTTTCTAGCCAAATACTTAACAGTCACCAGCAGAGGTCACAGAGGTAGTAGGGGGAATGGAGCCCAGATTCAAGCCCTGATACCCTGGTTCCCGAACTTGTGCTATCCACTATGGTATGTGATTAATTGAAATACACATGGACACAGCATGTATATTAATGCTAATATTCTGAAATATCAAAATTCAAGTATATTAATAGACTCCCTTATTACATGACCAAGGAGGAATTCAGTGTGCAATGAAAAAGGGCCAGGAAACAGGACAGCGTCATCTATTTCCTGTCCAGCCACAGGTCTGCTTTCACTACCCCTCCAAACCTTCTGAATTCCATCCATAAACCTTCTTCTTCCAGAGGAGTAGACTGAGAATGAAAAGTATTTTATATGGTTTATTTCTTCTTTAATAGTATGCAAATATATAATCCCATTAGGGATACCAGGCAGGCAACAGAATTTTCCTTTCCCTGGAAGGAAAAATGAATAACTTTTGCTCAACTTATATTCTGCGGGTTAACTTTTCACTTCCTTTTCCTTGGAAAGAAAATCTGACAAAGGTATTTCAGGAATGCATCAAATGAATAGTCATGCCCCAACGAAGCAGCAAATGACCCCAGTAGGTAATGGATTTACCTTGTATTTGTCTGCAAAATAAGGAAAGAAAACAGATATGATGAATGAACATTAAGTAAAAGCTTCTAAAGTAGTGAGAAACGATTTTGATGTATTGTAATAGCAGTCAAAAGCCTTGCCAGAACCAAAATAGAGAATGAACCTTGGAGTTTCAGCTGAGAAAGAGATTTTATAAAACTCAATTACTGTAAGTCAATACAACACCGTGATCTGCAAATGAAAGTGGGTCAGCCTGCCTCCAGGAAGTCCACACACATCTCCAGTCTTTCAAAAACCAGCAGGACAGATTCGTCCAAATCCAGAGGTGCACTCACCATGCCCATAGTAACCAACAAATATAGTTAACTCAATTTTTTTTCCCCCAGGTTACTCAAAAACTTCCATGCTTCTTATTGGTATTTGAACTAGTGGAACATTTCTTATATTTTATTATTTTTAAACTCATTGCTGACTTAAGGAATGGATGCTTTCAAAATTAACTTCTTGGGTTCACTGTGCTGATTTTGGGATTCCCAGGTGGCTCAGTGGTAAAAGTTCACCTGCCAACGCAGGAGACACAGGACACATGAATTTGATCCTGGGGTTGGGAAGATCACCTGGAGAAGGACATGGCAAGCCATTCCAGTATTCTTACTGGAAAAATCCCATGGACAAAGGAGCCTGGCAGGCTACAGTCCATGGGGTCACAGAGGCAGACATGACTAAGCATGCACACAACTTGCTAATTGTAATTAAGTTCACTTAAAATACCAAGTGCTTCACATGTGTCATCAACTCTTCTAAGCACTTTAAATGTTTGAACTTATTCCTCTCCCAAATCTTATGAAAAAGTGACATTATTCCTTCCATTTTGTGAAATGAACAATCTAAGCCCAGAGAACATAAATAACTTGCCCAAGGTCATATTAAAGTCAGTAGGTGACAGAACCTGTACAATTAGGTAGTGTCCTAATTGTGATCAGATATGAGGTTATCTGTATGCAGGTCAGGGAGCAACAGTTAGAACTGGACACGGAACAACAGACTGGTTCCAAATAGGAAAAGGAGTACATCAAGGCTGTATATTGTCACCCTGCTTATTTAACTTCTATGCAGAGTACATCATGAGAAACGCTGGGCTGGATGAAGCACAAGCTGGAATCAAGATTGCCGGGAGAAATATCAATAACCTCATATATGCAGATGACACCACCCTTATGGCAGAAAGTGAAGAAGAACTAAAGAGCCTCTTGATGAAAGTGAAAGATGAGAGTGAAAAAGTTGGCTTAAAGCTCAACATTCAGAAAACGAAGATCATGGCATCCGGTCCCATCACTTCATGGCAAATAGATGGGGAAACAGTGGAAACAGTGGCTGACTATTTTTGGGGGCTCCAAAATCACTGCAGATGGTGATTGCAGCCATGAAATTAAAAGATGCTTACTCCTTGGAAGGAAAGTTATGACCAAGCTAGATAGCATATTAAAAAGCAGAGACATTACTTTGCCAACAAAGGTCCATCTAGTCAAGGCTATGGTTTTTCCAATAGTCATGTATGGATGTGAGAGTTGGACTATAAAGAAAGCTGAACGCTGAAGAATTGATGCTTTGAACTGTAGTGTTAGAGAAGACTCTTGAGAGTCCCTTGGACTGCAAGATGATCAGTCCTGAGTGTTCACTGGAAAGACTGATGCTGAAGCTGAAGCTCCAATACTTTGGCCACCTGATGCAAAGAGCCGACTCATTTGAAAAGAGTCAAATGAGTCTTTCCCTGATGCTGGGAAAGATTGAAGGTAGGAGGAGAACGGGACAACAGAGGATAAGAAGGTTGGATGGCATCACCAACTCAATGGACATGAGTTTGGGTAAACTCCAGGATTTGGTGATGGACAGGGAGGCCTGGTGTGCTGTAGTCCATGGGGTCGCTAAGAGTCGGACACGACTGAGTGACTGAACTGATAAGGCAATCAGATACAAGCCTATCTGATGGGACTCAGAGATGCCCATTATCATAATATTGTTCAGTAAATCCACTGCCAAGTCACCATGAGGTTTCTTTGTTGATGAGCCACTCCTATCCCCAACGGAAATGTTATTGTTAAAGAAGGACTTGAGGGTGACATTAGAAGGCACTCCCCTCCCCACCCCACAATCACTCTTGCAAATGTTCTCTGTGGATTCATGCTCATCTACCTCCTCAGAGGTAACAAACAAAGCAAACATATCTTTTTCTCACTTAAACCGTGAAATAGTCTCTATTCTAGAATTAGAATGTCTGGTCTGGTCTATTATCCACACGCTGAACATTAGTTGAAGTCAAAGCTATGGGCCAGGGCTGTTGCAGACGAGAAGCCTATCCTGGGGAACAGAGGCTTATCTATTTTTCTTTTCTGAGTTGAGTTTTTGGTGATGATAATCATTTTTTCATAGTTTATACAGGTAGTTCTCATATTGTAGCATTTCATTTCCTATTCTTAATTGAAAGAAGTACATAAGAATATATTTTTAAGTTTAAAAAAATAAAGAATTCAAATATTAAATGTTTAAATCTTTGAATGGGCTTCCCTCATAGCTCAGTTGGTAAAGAATCTACCTACAATGCAAGAGACCCCAGTTCAATTCCTGGGTAGGGAAGATCTCCCAGAGAAGGGATAGGGTACCCAGTCCAGTATTCTTGGGCTTCCCTTGTGGCTCAGCTGGTAAAGAATCCACCTGCAATGAAGGAGACCTGGGTTCGATCCCTGGGTTGGGAAGACAGTCCAGTATTCTTGGGCTTCCCTTGTGGCTCAGCTGGTAAAGAATCCACCTGCAATGAAGGAGACCTGGGTTCGATCCCTGGGTTGGGAACACCCCCTGGAGACTGGAAAGGCTACCCATTCCAGTTTTCTGGCCTGGAGAATTCCATGGACTGTATAGTCAGTCGGACATGACTGAGTGACTTTCACTTTCACTTTGTAGATCTTTGATCTCAAATTAATTTCAATTTTCCCCTGCCAAAGTGGAAGCTGTTCCTTTGGAAATCTCTCTGGCAAACAACCCTTCTTGTAAGGGTATGGTACTCAAAGATTGAAGTGGAGGTAGGGGAAGGAATGGAGGAAAGGAAAAGCATATGTATGAGGATTAGAGGGGTATTGTATAAAATGTCTCTTTGTTCTGAAACAGGTTTTTATTGTCTTTGGAAACATTAAGAATACTTGTTTGCTGATGACATCCTGACAGAGTGAACTTGATCCTGTGTGCCAAAAGGGTAGGGAGATATAACAGGTAATTTACCCTCACAGGAAATACTCATCCCTACCCCATCCCCTCAGATATTTAGGTCTCATTGCTTGCTTGCTTTCCCATATCTGAAACAAGTATGGCCAACGTGTAGAGTGGTTACCCAAGAAACGAGCTGCTGCAAGTTTAGGCAGCAACTGAAAGCAAGTAATCTGTCATCTGGATAATTAGTCTCTAAATAAACCGAAAGTTCTGACACTATGAAAATCCCAAGAATACACTGAAAATACCAAAAGGCAGTAATGGTGTGTGAAAAATCATCATCTTTAGACCACTACATGAGTATGACTAAACTTCTCCTTCTCTGTTGATAAGAGAAATCACATTACCACCATATTTTAGGCATACACACATACATACACACAAGGACACACACACACACACACACGTGCTTGTCTCACTTCTTTTCTTCCTTCTTCGGTATAAATTATGAGTGTCTCCTGAGTCACTGTGGTTTTTGTTTTTGTATTTTCTCATGGCTAAACCCAGTGGGAACACCCGAAGCCCTTTGACACTTTGGTAACACACCCTTCTGACTACCCTTGTTTGTTAATAGGATTGGGATGATTTTTAAAAACAGCAACAATAACAAATCAAAGCCTCTTTGGGGGCTGTGGCTATGGCGATCTATAAAGACAAAAACAGGTTATTGCTTCTGAAAAATTGTACAATAGGGTTGTGAGGCTAGAAAAAAGCTGTCAGACATGATTTCCCTGGACAATGACACACAGAGAGATGTCTCTAAATCATGATGTAATATAACACAAGGACCCAAGAACAAACGTGTCCTGTCTAAGAGTAATCACTCTCCCCTGGGGAGTGAGCTTAATCAGGCTTTATCTCTCCTTGACAGGAAACCCAAGGCACACACCCACAGAGTTTAATTATATAAGTCTAGAAGACTAAAGAGAATGACTGAATTTACCTTAGAGAGAACTCCAGACTAAGAGAGGGATAAAATGTTTAAGAGATGACATCCATTCTTTGAAAAGAATGGTCTGATGAGACATCTCTCATAAGACAGTAAGTGTTTCATCTCTCTTTTGAATATAGCAAGTGCTATCAAGTATATTAAGAAGTTGACAGCTTCTTTATGTAAATGCCAATGTTCATGAATCTCTAAGTTAGAAACCATTTAGTTGCAAGTCTGCATTGATATGGAGCCATTTAAGGTAGCATTGGTGGAAGGTTCTAGAATATAATAATATTTAGGTTGTTTACATTCCCAATAGGACCCACCCTCAGGGGTGAAGAGATGTGCTCACTCAACTTTCTTTTGTCCTAGCCACACTGGAGAGATTCTTCCCCTTGGACACTGAGCACTGGCTCATGACAACTGATGTACACAAGAAGGGAACTAACTTTACTCATGGAAACCTTACATTTCTTGCAGAAAGGCTCTGCGTATTGTTAGGTAATAGAAGTAGGCTCAGCCAGAAAAGAGACAAAGGGACAAAAGAGACAAGAAGACAAATGAAGAAAAATAAATAAATGAAGGACAATTAAAGGAATTTCTCATTTATTACTTCCCCTAAAAACTGGTATCCTGTTTGGGATGTGAGCTGAAGTTTCTGGAATTTGAAGAAGGCTGAGTGCCGAAGAATTGATGCTTTTGAACTGTGGTGTTGGAGAAGACTCTTGAGAGTCCCTTGGACTGCAAGGAGATCCAACCAGTCCATTCTGAAGGAGATCAGCTCTGGGATTTCTTTGGAAGGAATGATGCTAAAGCTGAAACTCCAGTACTTTGGCCACCTCATGTGAAGAGTTGACTCACTGGAAAAGACTGATGCTGGGAGGGATTGGGGGCAGGAGGAGAAGGGGATGACAGAGGATGAGATGGCTGGATGGCATCACTGACGCAATGGATGTGAGTCTGAGTGAACTCCGGGAGTTGGTGATGGACAGGGAGGCCTGGCGTGCTGCGATTCATGGGGTCGCAAAGAGTCGGACACGACTGAGCGACTGATCTGATCTGATCTGATCTGGGAGAAGGTGAAGTTGAGTAGATTGTTTTTGCATCTCTGCCTCCTCCTTCCCACACAACTGCCAACCTACACTCAGCAAAAAGGAGAGAATTATTTTCTTTCTTTTCTAAACCACAAGGAGTTAAGAGCAATTTCACTAAACCTGGGAACAGATTAATTTGTCACATTCGCTGTTCAGTAGCAGTGACCTGGCTTTAGGGCGAATGATCAGAATAGGTACGTTCTCTCAAGGTGTAGGAAGATCCAAGTGGAGAAAATTCTAGAAAGTACATACAGTTTTCAATGGGTTTCCCTGGGGTCTTAATGGTAAAGAATCTGCCTGCCAATGCAGGAGATGCAGATTCAACCCCTGGAAGCTCCCCTAGAGAAGGAAATAGCAACCCACTCCAGTATTGTTGCCTGGGAAATCCCATGGACAGAGGAGCCTGGTGGGTTATAGTCCATGGGGTCACAAAGAGTCAGACACGACTGAGTGACTAAGCAACAGCAACAACAAAACAGTTCTCAGTTGAGAAGGGAATCTTGGATAGCATGAGGGGAGAGGCAACCCTGGGACATATGAATAGAGAAAAAAGAAATTCTGGTCACTAAGGAAAGCTACTCTTTAAATTTCCCTTGAGAGGCTTTGGAGAGAAAAAGCAGCGTCTGTAGGTTGTTAAAATTTTTCTGACATTGCAAACAAAGCTTGGTGGCCCTCCTATTGCATGGGTGATGTGTCTGTGTTGAATTATAATTCAAAGCAAGGCAATTAGAACAGATTCCTTGAGCATGATTTTTAATTGTCTGCATGGGAGACTGTATCATTACAATGACAGTTGGTACCATGACAGATAAACACAAAGTACTGAAGCTCAAAATTAATCTTTTCATTTTGTCACAGAGGAATTTGCAACTATGCTCAATGCATGTCAAGTGTGTTGTGTTTTGAGACAAACTTAATGGAGGGTATCTCACAAAGGACCAAGGATTTGGGCTCTGGGTTACATAAAGCAGCCATGGCAACTCAGATCACTAACAGAGGGGGATTAGTATGCTCGGAAGTGGAACGATGAAAGTATATTTGTCTCAAGGGACACCCTTCAAGAGTTTGACTAATTCTGCACAGGATGGCTTTTTTTCACCATTTGTAGATCATCTGGGGGGTGACAGCTTCCTCTGGGAGGCAATACACAAAATGACAGAGTCAAAAAGAGTCTTGAAGAGTTCAGTTGTATCCGTCTCTTTGAGACCCGATGGACTGTAGCCTGCCAGGCTCCACTGTCCATGGGATTTCCCAGGCAAGAACACTGGACTGGGTTGCCAATTTCTTCTCCAGGGAATCATCCTGACCCAAGGATCAAACCCAGGTCTCCTGCACCTCCTGCGTGGGCAGGCAGATTCTTTACCACTGCGCCACTTGGGACACCCATGGTGGTCAAAGACTCATTTATAGGTTGGGAAACTGAGGGGGAAGGGACTTAACCAAGTTCACACAAAACTATGCAAAGCCTGAATTGTACCAAAAAACCAAATCCAACAGCTCCCAATTCAGCCCCCTTTCCAGAATTGAATAAGGATGCAAAACTTCAGTTACACAAGATAAATAAGATGTGTAAGTTCTAGAGATCTACTGTTCAGACTGGTACCCACAGCTATCCACACTGTAACTTTGAATAGTTACTAGTAGAGGAACTCTCTAGTGGGAAGAAGAAAAACAAACATGAATCTGGTTCATGACCCCAAGGTTAAGAAGGCCACCCTTCAGCTCTCAGAACTTGTGTTTGGAACCCATATCCCAGAACAAATACAGACAGCACACATCTATAAAAAATAAAACCAAGTTTCACTGAAGTGCAGTTTATAACTATTTAGCCATTTATTGAAAAACAAAATAATCAGGGCCCTCCTGTTTTCATCTCTGTGCACTGTTAATACCCAAACTCCACCAAGTTTTACATTTTTTAAATACGCGTATTTATTTTTACTATTTCCTAGTTGACAAAGCTTCACAACCAATTAGAGAAATAAATCAGCCTAATGAATTAATGATTAAAATCCGCCTCAGACACAGTGGCCTTTGTGAAGCTCGAGCATATTTAAAGCACCCCTTTCCCAATAGTTTAAAGAAACCGTGAGGAGGCATTCTTCCCTACTGATCATCAGGTGATGACGGAAAACTGCTTCAGGCTTCAACTGGATGAAACTCCAATTACACAGCACTGGAGGGCTATGAGAATTTCTGTAATCTTATCAGTATCTGTAGTGAGACCTAAGGCATGTGATTTCAAACAAGCAAAACTACAAGCAAGGATCTGTTTAGCCCACTCTATAATGCCAGGCTGTATCACTCATGTCAGCAGGTAATGGAGACAGACGTGGATGGGAGGAAAGGATCCCGTAGAGGGTGGGGTTGGACTAGCTACAGACATGCAGAAGCTGGCAAGAGAGACAGCTTGGGGCAATGAAGGCTCGCTGTGCTTGGGGTCAGGAACTGGGGTCCCAGACCTGGTTGGCTGGTTTGCTCACTTTTATAAATGTGGGCTGGACAAGACTTCTTTGAACTTTAGCTTCCAGGCTGTAAAATAGGGATAATAATACCTATATTTCAGGGCTGTTAGAGTGTTAGTTGCTCTCTTATGTCTGACTCTTGACTCATGGACAGTAGCCCACCAAGTTTCTCTGTCCATGCGATTCTCCAGGCAAGGATACTGGAGTGAGTAGCCATTCCCTTCTCCAAGGGATCTTCCTGACCTGGGGATCGAACCCTGGTCTCCCACACTGCAGGGCTGTTACAAGGACTCCATAAGGTTGCATATGGAAAGTGGCCAGCACAGCATCTAGTGCATTGTTAGCACTCAAAAATGGTAGCACTTTAGCCATCCAAAGGAATGAAGCACAGATACCTTGTGGATGAAGCTTGAAAACATTATACTAAATGAAAGAAGCCAGACACAAAGGGTCAGATATTGCATGATTCCATTGATATGAAATGTCCAGAACAGCCAAAGCCATAGAGACAGGAAGCAGAACAGTGGTTGCTGAGGGGTAGGGGAAGTGCTTAAGGGGCACAAGGTTTTCTCTTAGAGCCATGAAAATCTTTTGGAACTAGATAAAGGTGGTGGTTGCATAGCATCGTGAGTGGACTAAATGCTACTCTATTGTATATTTTGAAATGGTTATTTTTATCTTGTGTGCATATGTGAAAAATAAAAATTAATCAGTGTTTATTAATTAAAAAAATTAGTGATTGCTCATCTGTTCCCCCCACACACTGTAGACCAGTTTTCTCTTTGAGAAAAAAGGAAGGGCCATGGATCTCTATGGTTCCTTACAGTTCTGGCATTTTTCTGATTCAGTATGTTCTTAATGAAATCCTTCTATGAGTTAAGTCTTGAACTGGCTGCCATGGAGACATAAAGAAAAAATAAAAGATGGCACCTGCCTTCAGAAAGGGTACTGCTAAGTAGGCAGAAAGAGACAGGCTCATGAGTCATTTAAACAAGGGCACCCAATAAAGTCCCTTTACTTTGCCAACAAAGGTTCCTACAAAGCTATGGTTTTTCCAGTAGTCATATATGGATGTGAGAGTTGGACCATCAAGAAGACTGAGCACCGAATAACTGATGCTTTTAAACTGTGGTGTTGGAGAAGACTCTTGAGAGTCCTTTGGATAGCAAGGAGATCAAACCAGTCAATCCTAAAAGAAATCAACCCTGAATATATTCATTAGAAGGACTGGTGCTGAAGCTGAAGTTCCAGTACTTTGGCCACCTGATGCAAAGAGCCAACTCGTTGGAAAGGACACTGATGCTGGAAGAGACTGACGGCAGGAGAAGGGGGCGAGGATGGGATGGTTGGATGGCATCACTGACTCAACGGACATGAATTTGAGCAAGCTCAGGGAGATAGTGAAGGACAGGGAAGCCTGGTGTGCTGTAGTCCACAGGGTTCGCAAGGAGTTGGACATGACTCAGCAACTGAACAACACCTGATAAAGTCAGAACCCGACCAGGGCTCATTAGAGGAAGTGATCGGTATAGGGCAGGATGACAGGGAGAGAATGGAGGGCAGTGTGGGGCGTGTTTGGTCTAGAGCCCCAAACTGGAGATGATTTGGTCCAGACTGGCATGAGAAGTCAGAGACAAATTATGTGATATTCTTCCAGTATTGCGGGCTTCCCTGGTGCTTAAGATGGTACAGAATTCGCTTGCAACACAGGAGACCCAGGTTCGATCCCTGAGTTGGGAAGATTCCCTGGAGAGGGAAATGGCAACCCACTCCAGCACTCTTGCCTAGGACATCCCATGGACAGAGGAGCCTGGCGGGTACAGTCCACGGACAAGAGAGGCAGACATACTGACTGACTGAGCACAAAGCCCAAACCCCCAGGGCGTCAGGTCTTTGGGAAGAGCAATGTGAGCTATTTTGGGGAAAAACGATGCAGTTGCAGGGACCAGATTAAATTGTCGTAAATTAGGCAGAAGTTTGGCCTTTTTTTAAAAAATTAAATATCAATGAGGAAAAATGAGTCTATAAATTCCCAGATTTTGAAATACGTGTACCTTATAAAGAGAGAAATAATCTGAGGAAACATTTCACTTTTAACCCAGATAGATTTCATTTGATTAGTCCTAGTCCATACCCTTCAAAACTGAATCTATATAAGACTTCAAAGAATTCTTGAGAAGCAAATATGACTGGTCAGGCAATGGAAGCAGGCTGTCTAAATACAGGTTTTAAGTAAATCCAGTTCATTTATTCGGAAAAGGCAGTGGCAACCCACTCCAGTACTCTTGCCTGGAAAATCCCACGGATGGAGGAGCCTGGTAGGCTGCAGTCCATGGGGTTGCTAAGAGTTGGGCACGACTGAGCAACTTTACTTTCACTTTTCACTTTCATGCATTGGAGAAGAAAATGGCAACCCACTCCAGTGTTCTTGCCTGGAGAATCCCAGGGACAGAGGAGCCTGGTGGGCTGCCGTCTATGGGGTCGCACAGAGTCAGACACAACTGAAGCGACTTAGCAGCAGCAGCAGCAGTTCATTTATTCCATATTTCATCTCTTGGTATTAGGGTCCCAGACCACTTTCTTTCCATGGGTGAGGTCTTGGGCTTGAATACCAAGAAGATAGGAATTATTTTAATATATTCTTACCATTAGTCAGAAGAATAATCATCATACTGTTGACTAGCCATGAAAGACAATGTTTGATAAACTTCATTATTTTGTGAGGATGGAGGAAAAGTTCTAATCCATAGGCCTTTCCATCTGTATCTGATCTTATAAGAATAATTGAGGTATAAAGCTTATTTAAAGCATTTTTTTTCCTCCAGGAAAGACATCTGTCCTCATATCTACCATCTGATTTGTCTGTATTACTTCCCTGGAAGTAAAGAGAAGTTTTTACAAATGGAGAAATTAAAATGTTCCATTGTATAAAAAAATCGAATGTAAAGAAGATAAATCTCAGTTCCTGGAACAGTTTTGTTTTGTTCTGAGTAGGGTGGACACACATGTTTTATGTCTCATGCCAACTTGGATTAATGGACAATGGCTGCCAGGAGTATTGTGTGGAGGAAAATTGGGGTTTCATCAAGGTTACTCAGGGCAAACTGCTGAGATTCAGGAGCGGTGCCTGCTTGGGTGTGGAATATATATTGTTCCTGCACAGGGAGGGGGTTTTCCTTCTTTTCATGTGAAAGAATCTAATTATCAACGAAAGCTTTTATTTTCTTATTGCTAATGCAATCCCTGTTCATTGTGGAAAGTTAGAAAATACAACTAAGACAGCAGAAACTGCCGTTCTATCACCCAGAGGTATGACAACAACACAGATAGATATCCTCTCCCCTTCTTCTGTCTACACATTATTTTCTAAAGAAGAGGTTGTGCTCATGTAGTTCTGCAGCCTCATGTTTTAGCCTTGATCATACCTCATGATAGCTCAGTTGGTAAAGAATCCACCTCCAATGCAGGAGACCATGGTTCAGTTCCTGGGTTGGGAAGATCCCCTGGAGAAGGGAAAGGCTATCGACTCCAGTATTCTGGCCTGGGGAATTCCGTGGACTGTATAGTCCGTGGGGTCGCAGAGTTGGACACGACTGAGTGACTTTCACTTTCACGATACCTCATGAAAATCTTTCCATGTCATTTAAAATATCCTCCCTGTTTTCTATCGTATCAGTCAACCACTCTTATTGCATATTATGATGGTCTCTAATATTAATAACCCCAACTCCATGAAACTTACGTAGCTACATCTTTATTACATCAGGATAAATTTTCATGAATGGAATTACTATATTAAAGAGAGCGCAAATTGGTTTTGATATATATTGATGAATAGCCCTCCTGAAATGCTATAAAAATGTATTCTCCATCAACATTTTAAAAGTCGAAAGTATAGTTTAAATGTGCCCAAAGACTGGATAAGAATACTAAGATTTAAGAGACTGACAAAGAACTGTGTCATATAGCAATTAGCTGTCTAAAACTGGTTTCTGTATATGCGGTTACAATGAATCGTTTTAATGTCATGTTTGGAAATATGCGGGTAACAAAATACTTTTTTAAAAAACACAAAGATATAATGGAGGAGTTAGCTGCTTGTCATGAATCTTTGGACTCTTTAAGTGGGTCAGGACTTGGTACTGAGCTCCACTTTGAGATGCCTCAGAGACAGTAAGAAAAATTTCCTACAAATAGGAAAGGCAGAGCTCTGTATTGAGACCCCTGCTTTCCATATGACCTGGTATATAAATTAAAACCAAACTAAACCTACTAAAATTATGGAAACACTTTCGCAGCCTCAATGGAAAATTCAGTCACTGAAGATTATACTTGTAGACTATAAATCTCAAAATAACTGAGGCTGAAGTGTAAATATCTACCATATTTACCCTTCCCAGAACAATTCAACAAACTCCACTGGGCATCCAAATTATGCCCAACACAGTGGATGTTCAAACATGTGGACTCTTCAAACATGGTCTCACCCATTAAAGCTTGTCACAAGGCTACTGGGAGAACATTCCTTGGTGGCTCAGACCACCAAGATCTTTACCATCAGGTAAAGATCTGCTTGCAATGTGAGAGACCTGGATTCAATCCCTGAGTCGGGAAGATCCTCTGTAGAAGGGCATGGCAACTCACTCCAGTATTCTTGCCTGGAGAATTCCATGGACAGAGGAATCTGGTGGACTCCAGTCCGTGGGGTCTCAAAGAGTCAGACACAACCAAGCAACTAACACTTTATATAAATATTTGGGGACTCAGAGTAACAAGTACAAGAACAGATGTAAAATATAAGACACAGGGATGAATGGAAACAACATGCTAAAACCTGTGGATCGTTAGTGAAGGCTTTATAAAGGATAGATGGTTTAAGACAGATTCCTGAGGAAGACTGTGTGGGTATGAGATTTTTGATCAGAGTTTTTGCCTGTTCTTTGTAAGGATTTCACATGTCTCTGTTCTAGCCAGTCTGCTGACAAAGTAAAATATCTGAAATCACACAGATCAGTGGCATCTGGATACACAGTATCCATTTTTTCTCAGCTCCTTGTGTTTCCCTGGGTTGACACAAAAGTTAACATGGAGAATCAAGCTCTCCAATGCACACCAGTATCTTTCTTGGTTTGAAATTCTCCAGAGAAACACTATTTTACCTCTTTCATGTTATCAGCCTGGGAGAAGAAAAGAAACTGGCATCAATAAATATTCTGATTTTTCTTTTCTAGTTGCTATCACACATACACAATCACTTTTAAAAGATACGGTTAAAAATCCAAATGTTAAAATTTACTCATCCATTCACGGGCCACTCATTGGGTATCCACTCTGTGTGAAATTTTTTAAAAAGCCCATCTCTACAGGATAATTAAGCTTTGGAAAACCTATGACAGCACACATGAGCTACAACATCATCTTTCAGAATCAGACTCTTCATGTTTTGAGAAAAAAGAGATTTGTTTGCCAAAATACTGTAGCATAGAAGAAAAAAACAAGAATCTTTGTGTTTTTAACCACAACAGCTGCTTTGAAAAAAAAAGTCATCATAAAAATAGTTAAGCAGGGGATGGTAATTACTCAACTTGTCATCTGATTGCTAGATTAAAAAACTCCAGATTTGTAATTGCAGTTATCATGCAAACAAATTCACAGTTCTGAAAATATGTCCCACTGGCTATGTTTTTTAAGGACAGTCACGTTGCTCAGGGAATTTGATGTGTGGGAAGTATTTGAATCATCCTAAAGATTGAATTTATAGTTATTACTTGTTCAAATGTATAATGCAGACCTGACTTACAAGATTTGTTGACTAAATAACACTCTATGAAAGTAAGATTTCTAGTATTAAAATATGGTGTGTGTGTATACACACACACAAACACACACACACACACAACACACACACCATTAAAAAAATCCTTTTGGCATGCTGCACAGCATGTGGGATCTTAGTTCTCCAACCAGGAAGCAAACCTGTGGTCCCTGCATTGGCAGCACAAAGTCTTACCGCTGGGCCATGAGGAAAGTCCCCACAAGTCATATTTTTAAAAAGACATAAAAATCAATTAGCATCATTTAAAATATTCCATTAGCCACATTTCTGCTATATAACAGATCATATGTCTATATTCCATTATACAAACATTCAGAAGATGTGAGGGGATGTCTTCCAGGGGTCCTCAATGTTGAGGACCAGTTCTGAGCTTCGAGGATCCGTAAAAAGTGGACAGGAGGAGAGTGCAGTCAACGTCAAGCTGCATCTCAGAAAACTGCTCTCACTGGAGTGCTGAGATTAGAGTCTTGGATCTAAGAGTGCAGCTCTATTCAGTACCCACAGGACCCAGAGGGGAGTAACTCATGGATAAAAGGAGAGCTGAGGATGCTTGCATAAACACTCAGCCACTGCCTACTGGGGACAAGTTCGCGCTGCAGTGAGTGTTGACCTGAGCTATTCTGAGTCTGTGCATGTGTGCTAAGTCACTTCGGTCGTGTCCGACTCTGTCTGACCCCACAGAATGTAGCCGACCAGGCTCCTCTGTCCATGGGATTCTTCAGGCAAGAATACTGGAGAGGGTTGTCATGCCTTCCTCCAGGGAGTCTTCCCAACCCAGGGACTGAACCCCCGTCTCTTACATCTCCTGCATTGGCAGGTGGGTTCTTTACCACTAGTGCCACCTGGGAAGCCATTCTCAGTCTCTGAATTTCTTTGAGTGACCTGCCAGCATGTCCAGAATTCCAAAGCGCTGCAAACACAAGAAGGGTGAGCACCACTGGAGCTAATCTTTTAAGGGGGTCACAGGAGGTTTGTGTTGAAGCGTGGCTGAGTTTCATCAGTGCAGCCTGCAGAACCTGAACGAGGGTCTTGACCTCCCTTGGGCCAGGCATCTTCATTTGCTAGATGGTGATTTGTATCTCCTTTCTCAGAGCTTTTAAAAATTAAAGCACTATTTCTAAAGTACTGGATATAGAGTACATACTCTGTGACTTTTCTAATTTAGAACTCATTAGCTTGAATTCTTTTTGATCAATCATTAGAAAAGCCAATTTGCCACTACTTTAACAGCCCAGTCAATCTCGAACAAAGAAACAAACCAAAGCAAAATTTTCAGCAACTTATGACTTCATTTGAAATTATGGAGTGGTTATCATCACCTGTGTGACATTGTTAGATCCTACTACCTTCTGCCTTTTATTTTTCTATCCCCCCAATTCTTCTCCCCAACTGAGAAAACTGGGCCTGTATTAGCTTATGTTAAACGTGCAGGCACAGTCATAGTGACTCAGCCTTATGAGTGAACAGTACTTTAAGTGAATCAGTAAATATTAACTGTACAAAATGGAATAGTAAGAGTTTGAATCACAGATGTAGACAATTGGATTAATTTAGATGTACTAGTTTTAATATTTAAATTTCATGCCCGTCAGGGAAATTTTCTGTTTCCAGACACCCCTCTGGATAAAACAACTGTGAAAATAGCAACGGTAGCTGTGGACTTCGTGGGGAATAAGGCACATTCTGAAAACACAGCTTCTTGTCCCTGACTCAACTGTGCAGTGGAATTTTTTTTCCCCAGAGATCAAACAGTCCAAATCGTCTGAAGTCAATACCCCAGTAATAGACAGGCCTCTCATAATTGAATAAGCATGTGAGATTAAAGACTGGATTTATTTTATTAGAAAATTAAAGCTACCCTGCCAAATTTTAAGTGGTATTTCATTTCTCCTGATACTCTTCCAGATTCTGATGAATTATATCATTCACTAATTAGAAAAGGTTTATTCATTGCTTTCAATTCTATTTTTAAAAAACAGAAAACAAATGACAAAATAACTAGGCAAGGCAAAGTAGAAAACACACACAGAGACGCACACAGGCACACACACGAGCTCTCTCTATCCTTGAGCTCAGACTCTGCCAGAGGAGACCCAACACGTGCACATGACTGAGAACAAGGAAAGGTGTGGAAATGATACAATAGACACAAGAGGCGGTTGTGTGAGCAGGGCAGAGAATCAGAGACAACTTCATAGAAGAGTTCATATTTCAGCAATTTTTCGAAAGACAGAACATTTTAGCCAGGAGAGGAGGAAACGGCATTTCGTGTTTTAAAAATGTTAGCAGGCATCAGAATCACCTGGAGTGCTTATTAAAGCGCTTGACCTTATTAAAGCTGGACCTTATCCTCAGAGTTTCTGACCCAGCAAGTGTGAGGTCGGCCTGAGAATCTGCATCTGCAACAGGTTCTCGGGGGCTGCTGGAGCCGCTGGTCCTGACACAGCATTGGGGGGACCACAGTGTAGGCAGAAGCACCTCGATGGCTCAGGTGGAAAATACTCGGGGAATGGTGAGTTGTCTGTGTTAGCCGGTGTGGGGCATAGTACATGCAGATGGTTGAGGTCAGAAGGCTAAAGGCATTGGGACTTCCCTCGTGGTCCAGTGGCTAAGACTCCAAGCTCCCAAAGCAGGGGGCCCAGGTTCGATCCCTGTTAGGGAAATAAAGATTCCTGCCCCAACTAAAAATCCCCATATGCCTCAACTAGAGATTCTACATGCTGCAACTAAAGATCTCACATGCCGCAGCTAAGAGCCAGCACAGCCAAATAAATATTGTTAAAAATCTTAAAAAAAAAAAATAAAAAGTAGAAGGCATTGAATGCTCTGAGGGCCCACTGAAGGTTTTTGAGCATGGGATAGGCATGGCCATCTCCCATTTCTTATAAAGGAAGAAAGAGCCATTCTTTATATATGGTAGGTTCTAGAAAGAGCTTGTAGGAGAGATTAAAGGGAGAAAGCGGGGGACAGAGGCTTGAACTAGGAGCTAGAGACTGAAAGAAAAAGGGAAGGGGTATCAGAGACATGACAGAGCATCTCCTACCTGTTTGGCTACTGATACAGTATGTGGCATGAAAGAAAAAAGGGGCATTAAGACTTCCTTCTAGATGTAGCATCTGAATGACGGCAAGACAACGGAGCTCTCATGAGACTGGAACAGGAGCGTCTACAATAGAGAGGATGGCAGACTCGGAGAAGATTGAGCCCCACGTAGCTTATAAAATGCAGACCGGGAACTCCAGAGATATATATCTGGGGGGCAGGTTCTAGAGAGCCTTGAGACTGGACAAAAGTGCGAATAAAGGAAATACACATGGGGAATAGGGTCAAGTAAACAACCTGGAGACGTATTTAGAATCCCATGAAGAATGCCACGGACAGCGGAGCCTGGCCGGCTACACTCCATGGGGTCGCAGAGTCGGATACGACTCAGCGACTTCACTTTCACTTTCAGATGTATTTAGAAGGAGGCCGGGAGAGGAGACTGGGAAACTGGGATTTGGGAAGCAGGAGATGGAGAGGAACACAGCATTACAAAGCCAAGAAGTGGAACTGTAGTCAATAAATGCTGCTAATCTTCAGTTCAGTCACTCAGTGGTGTCCGACTCTGCGACCCCATGGACTGCAGCACGCCAGGCTTCCCTGTCCATCACCAGCTCCCGGAGCTCACTCAAACTCATGTCCATCACGTCGGTGATTAGAGAGAAGCAAAGGAGGGGCCATTCACGTTGACAGTCAGTCACTGGTGTCTCTCAGAGAATGGCACCGTGGGTCAGAACCTGGGGACTGAGGTACAGACGGGAGGTGACCACGGGGCACTGCTGAGGGCCGCAGAGGGCTGTTTGAGAGAACGTGAGCCAGAATTTCAAGCAACACAAGCGTTTCATGCTTTCAGAAAAATGAAATTTTGAGGCCTTCTGACCTCAAGCAGATCAGATCACCTAAGAAGAGATTTATTCAGCAAAGAAGTTGAAGAGTTCGACACCCCCAAAAGCACTGTTAAATAACTTCCCTATAATGTGTTAATTGATGAATTCCACGTGTCATAATTTTAAGAGCACAGATGAGTCATTTTCTTCTTCAAGATAAAATTTTCTGACTTAACAAGATAGCTTAATAGATTTACCCTCAAATTTACCCTAAAATGTTAAAAAACCCAAACAATCCATGAGTAACCAAAAGGAAAAATTCTTCTTCCATACCTCAGTTGAGGATAAGAGGGATGATACTGTGAACAGCATATGATGCAGTGATTGTTGTTACTGTCCAATGCTTAAGCAGTAATTGCATAAATTAGGCTACTATTTTTGGATAAATGTCCTGTGAAGGTGGCGGACCCGGTCAGAGTTAGTAGCGCAGGTGCAAGGGAGGAAGGGAAGACATGGGAAGAACAGGCCAACCCTGTAAATCCCACCGCACCCCTCCCAGCTCTGAGGTTCCACTCCTGGCTCCAGGTACCAGAGTTCCGTGATCAAATAATGGGACCCAACAAGCTCAATGGAGCACAGATAAGACAGCGCAGCTTGTCAACAATTCACAATACAGAAGCTTTGAAAGGACAGCCTGATATTTAACATGTGTGCCCATCTTTAAAACATTATGGAATGTCTCTACCTCCCTAAAAAAGCCACATATACAAGATATCTTCACATACTTTTTATTTTGTCACTCCTATCATCCAAGAGCAGAGAATGGATGTAACTGATCTTCTTTTTGAGAAGGGCGTCGGGGGTGGGGTGGGGAGGGGTGGGCGGGAAATTTGTGGTCACTTAAAAAATTTCTCCTCTCAGAACAGAGAGATGAAAATCTCATGTGTGATGGGGCTTCTCACTGGGGAGGTCATCAAGTTTAGAGAAGTCGTCAATTCCTGTGTGGTCAATCATATTTCACTGATTTTACTATATGCAGTTTAAAAAAAAAAACATTTTAACATTTGAGAAAGTAGGATCCATCTTATAATTGAGCTGATTAAGAAGCTTGTGTCATGGTTTAATTGGTTTTTTTCCTTTCTTTTTTTGGTGCACATAAAATAATGGTACATCCTACAGCTGATGGCATTGTAGATTGAGTGAAATAAAATAAATGTTTTCCAAATTTCCTGGAATCATCTGGATCAGGCAGGTCATCTCTACTATTGCTCCTTTTTTGATGCTTGTGGGTACATTTCTTAAAAAATTTTTTTTTGCTTCTTGTTCAGCTTCTATTTTAGCCTAGTTATATATTCCATTTTCCAGCACATAAAAATGATTAATTTTGTGTGTGCTTTTGGTTCCTAAGACCATTTTTTTTTCATTTATATTATCGTAAATTGCTAATGAGGACTACAAACTAATGAGCACTATAAACTAATGAGCACTGAAAATATTTATGTTTTTCAATAAATCAGTTGGCTGGAAATAGAAGAGTAGGGGTAGAAGTCTGCATCTACTCATTAATGTTGGCCTTGTGTTTGTTGTTTAGTCGCTCAGTCATGTCTGACTCTTTTGAGACCCCGTGGACTGTAGCCCACCGGGCTCCTTCTGTCCATGGGATTTTGCAGGCAAGAATATCAGAGTGGGTTGCCATTCCCTTCTCTAGAGGATCTTCCAGACCCAGGCATCAAACCCACGTCTCCTTCATTGGCAGGTGGATTCTTTACCTCTGAGGCACCAGGGAATCCCATTAACTGGCTATATACATTTTACCATAATTATATAAAATAATGCATAACTCAATTTTCCCATGATCTTAAGGGCTGTATATATCCAAAGGGTTGCATGAGGTTAAAGTCATACCAGAACCTAGAAATGCTATTGTCTCTACCCAGTTCCATCAAGTTGAATCCAGTGAGGCTACCAATATGGTGTAAGCAACACTAAGCCAGGATATCAAAAGACTGGATTGACAGTTTATGAAGTCACTTCTTGGAAGCTAGTTCTTGATTTATATAAGTACAGATACTGGCTTAAGTGTTGCAAAAGAATCTTCTAGTCTAGCATTCTAGGATATTAGGAAAGAACTGAGGCAGACTTTCTACTTTGCTCAATAAGTGAAAGTCGCTTAGTTGTGTCCAACTCTTTGCGACCCCAAGGATTATACAGTCCGTGCAATTCTCCAGGCCAGAGTACTGGAGTGGGTAGCTGTTCCCTTCTCTAGGGGATCTTCCCAACCCAGGGATTGAACCCAGATCTCATGCATTGCATGCGGTTTCTTTACCAGCTGAGCCACAAGGGAAGCCCAAAAATACTGAAGTGGGTAGCCTATCCCTTCTTCAGCAGATCTTCCTGACCCAGGGTCTCCTGCGTTGTAGGCAGATTCTTTACCAACTGAGCTATCAAGGACAATAAAGTTTTATTAAATAAAATAAATGTCTTGTGAATGGACATTCGTAGGAGGTTTTTCTTGTTTTTTTTTTTTTTTTTTTCTCATTTCCCCAGTTTAATTTAGCCTTATTAATTCCAACTGAATCTCCAGATGATCTCTAAGATGCCTTACAGTTTTAAAACTCCAGGATTCTGCTAAGTGCTTCCTTCCTAAACTTCTACAGACTTCTTAGCTCCTTTTTTGCTATTCATTCTTCCCTCTTCTGCCATCCATGCCCTGGCACAGCTGTCAGCCAAGCAGTGTGGATACCCTGTTTTCTTTTATTTTTCTTTCTCACATGTGAACCCCTGTAAGTACTTTTGTGGCCTCATGCTGAACTCATTCTCCTTTGCCTACACATTCTCACATATACTTGGGAAGGTGAAATCTTTCACCATCTAGTCCAAGAGGGTGTCGGCTCCAACCCTGCAGACTAGACCATCAGTCCCTCGGCCCTGCTGACCTTCTCACTAATACGACATCCACAACTGAGTTTTATCACCAAATTAGACTGTGTTTTCCTGTATTTCATTTGTACCCATCTCTTCAGGTTTTTGTACATTCTCCCCACTAGATTATTATCAGACTATATTAATATACTCAAAATCCTTCTCCAAATTACTTCACTAATACAAAGTATTAAGTCACATCTTTACACTTATTAAGTCACACCATCACACTTGTTGTTAGCTTCGGTATCTTGAATACAACATTCAAAGGCCCTAACGAATCCCAATACATAATCACTGTATGTTATCGTCCCAATAATTTCACCTTATTTTTTAAAACAAATACACTCAAAACTGAATTGTGGTGGAAGGCCCCCGAGGAAATGAACTACTCTAATTGACTTTTAAGCTTTAACTCAGTATTTTCTAGATCAAAAAGCACCTTTTGTTATGACTGCCCTAATGAGTTACAATATTAAAATTAGGAATCACTCTGTTGAAGTTAAGAGGGAAAAAAAAAATGGCACACAATGAGACATAAAATCAGTTTGTTCATCTTGAACCTAAGAAATCTTTGCACAAAATACCAAAAGGGTCAAGTCAGTCTCCCTGCACTTATTCCCCACTAGACAGGGAAGCCATGGGGTTGCAAAGAGTCAGACACAACTTAGTACTGAACAGCAACAACATCCTTCTTAGGTTGTAGCTTTTTGCTGAGATGTCCAGACTATGAGGTTTTTCTCTTGCACACATTGAATGATATCTCTGGATTTAAAAAATTGATGCCAGGAAATTATATCTCTTAAAACTCATTCCAAACAAATAAAAGAATAAACAACCAGGCTGGAGATGGTAAAGTTATGGAGTTTAAATTTTTTCTTTCTCACTGCTTCTTTCTTCCTTCTCGATGGAGTAATGGAAAGAACATAGGGTTGGAGAAGAAACATAGGGTTGGGTCAGAAGACCCTGGGTTCTAGGGATGTGTCTATTGTTTATTTATTTTGGCATCAAGGTTTTCATAGATTAAATGGAAATAAGAATATTTTAAAACTTGCACACAGTATTGATGGAAACAGTAAAGGCAATATTGTATGTGGAAAATTTTGGTCAACTGCAAAATAGTATACCATGCTCTACAGCATTAGAACATAAGCTCTGAATTATTATTACTGTTATTACTAGAATCATCTTCAGCTACCTTTCTTCTATGCCTTTGACTATAAATGGCCACTTGGATAAAAGTCTGCCCACAAGCAATTCTATCAAAACCCCTTTCCTTTATTATTTTCAAGATCATATTAACATCAGGTTAACCTGATGACAAAAACATTGACACTAGATGGTCATAAAGTCTAACTACACAGCTGTACAGCCTGGCCAGGACCATCAAGATAACTGACATATCAGAAATTTGTAACTTGTCGATTTCTAGTAATGAATCTGAGTTACATGATGCAGGTGCTTCTTTATGGGTCTCTTTTCCACTCCCAGAAGAAATACAGTTAGGTTTTTTCCCTTCCTGTGGAATCCCACAGAAGTAATAGGGCACGTAGGATTATGAAATGCCTTTTTTATTATGGGCTTCCCAGGTGGCTTCAGATGGTAGGAAATCTGCCTGCAATGTGGGAGACTGGGGTTCATTCCCTGGGTTGGGAAGATCCCATGAAGAAGGGAATGCAACCCACTCCAGCATTCTTCCCTGGAGAATTCCATGGACAGAGGAGCCTGGTAGGTTACAGTCCATGGGGTTGCAAAGAGTTGGATACAATTGAGGGACTAACACTTCCACTTTTTTTATATAGCAAGAAGACAACACAGTTATTTTTCACCCAGAAAAAAATTATGAAAAAATCTAATGTTTTGTATGTCCAGTAATTGGTTCTAGCTTCGAAAGCTGACAATTGTCCAATTTACATCTGTATTTTGATTTTGGTGGTATTACATAAGACATTACATGAAAAGATGTGAAGGTGAATTCTTTCCAGATGAGTGTCATCTATAGTGTAACTCCAGCTTAATGCTTGGCCTCAGCTTTCATCACACTCCAACATTTGGAAAACATGCTTTCCGTACATCATGATGAAATACTGCACTGGTGGAGATCCTTTTATAAATCTTTTATGCAATTGACTTAATGAAGTGAATCACACATACCAAACATGTTCCCAAGAAAGGTCAAATTTAAAAATGGATATTGTTTTTCCCAAAGTAACTATGGTAGAATATGACATTTAGAAGGTGTCACTCAGCCTTTTCATACAATTTGACATAATCTTAAATCAGTGAAATGCTCCAAGTTGCTACCTGGAGACCTTCACAAAGGAAAGAAAAGAGAACAATTTTAGAGCAGAAAGAAATTGAATAATTTTCTGAGTGGGACTGGCGGAATTTATTTTTGGAAAGAAGAACCAACCAGAATAAAAGAACAAAGAGATCAAAGACTGCCACTCTACAGATTCAGGAAAGGGTCATAAACTGTTGACATTTTGAGACCACGTGAATTTGTTCTAAACACTGTGCATGATACATTTGCTAATCAGGTATCAAAAATTACAAGAGAAAGGTATCCTTTGAAAATTAGCCCAGCATTAAAAACATCTTCCTTAGTTTTACACTGATCTTTTAGGTGACCACCCAGAGTGTACAGGACAAGTCTCCACTCCATTAGTTAGACAGCAGGATATGTAATCTTTATGAAAAACTTCGAGATGTGAACAGTCAGCGTGGTCACCTCAGCACTGGCTTTAAGTTGGTCACTTGTGATATAATGCTTTATTTACTTTAGATTTAAGGAGTGATATGCTTCCCTGGTGGCTCAGTGGTAAAGAGCCTGCCAATGCAAGGGATGAAGGTTTGATCCCTGGGTCAGGAAGATCCCTTGGAAAAGGAAATGGCAACCCACTCCAGTATTGTTGCCTGGGAAACCCCATGGACAGAGGAGCTTGGCGGGCTACCATCCATGGGGTCACAGAATCAGACATGCTGTTCAGTCTCTCAGTTGTGTCCGACTCTTTGTGACCCCATGGGCTGCAGCATGGCAGGCTTCCCTGTCCTTTATCATCTCCCGGAGTCAGACATGACTTAGCAACTAAACACACACCACCAACAATCTGGAGGGTGACCCAAGCCTAGAATGCCAATATTTCCAATTACGTTCCAATATTCAGTGACTTTGTTTGTTTTGACCACACTGCTGGCATGTGGCATCTTGGTTACCTGACCAGGATGGAACAATTTTAGAGTGAAAAGAATCTGGAAATTAGAATAGAAAGGTATGTTTCTCAAGTAGAATCTTCAGCCTCATCTACTACATTGTATCACTTGCATCCGTTATATATGGCAGCTCTCCCTGATCCCCTCGCTTGCTTTTTTCAAAAAACATCCACTGAAACCTCACAACGTTAAGTAAACTATGCATTTTAAATCTTTAGATTCCCAAGGAACAGATGTATATATATTGGAATTCTTCTAATTTAAAATATTCTTTATTGAATTAAGTTTACAGAATGGCCAAGAAGCATTTGGAAATCTTTAATGAATTTTGAAAACAATAATTTAGGTTTCTTCATAAATGTGAAGATTCATTTTTCTAAAATGTAAGTTCTGGCTAAGAGAAGACATGCTTTCTATCAAGAATTTTCCCTGAAGAAAATTCTCACTCTTTTACTGAGAGAAAAAACAAAAAAAAATTCAACACAATGGGCTAATTTAGTTTGCCCTTTTGAAAATGGAGGAATAAAAATATATAAAATAAACTTCAGAAATCATGATGTAACTCTCCATACCAATCAACTGACCTCCCGTATTATTTAATTTATAAGGACACAGCAAAAAATTGACAAGCTATGTTGCTACCTCCCCTCTCATCACCCACATCAAGTATGAGGACCCATTAATCACACTTCTCACTGTTACATGGGCAGTTTTGTTACAGTCCTGTGATTTCCAATTCATTTGTGAATCAAATTGTCCTGCCCCAAGAGTGCTAAATCACAGGCAGTTTGTGCTCAAAATGTCTTTATCCTTTTAACATGAGTTAATGTTTCCTGGAAAGGTTAACAAAACTGAAATGCAAGATAACAGTTGTCATTAGCATCCTTAATTGACACAGCTAGTTACCTGGGAATGGAGATCAGTGCTAAGTAGTTCGTTCTGGGCTGTAAAGTAGTAGTCTCATTTGTTAACATTTTGATTGTTTTTGGCCAGAGGCATATGGGATCCCAGCTCCCCAACCAGGGATTGAACCCCCAGCCCCACACTGGAAGGCGAAATCTTAGCCACTGGACCAGCAGCCACGTCCTTACATCTTGACTATTAACTAGGGTTTCTCTGTTCTACGTAAAATAATCCTTTCCATTATTGTCTACTTTGTATTCTTGATCCTTGCTACGCAAAAGAGGAGTTTCAATAGACAGTGGTACCAATATCTCATAGCAGCTTGTTAGAAACGCAGAATCTCAGGCCCACCTCAGACCGAGAAAGTTAGAATCTGCATTTAAACAAGATCTTCAGGTTATCTGTGTGCTTGTGAAAGTTTGCAAAGCAAAAGTCTACCTAGAGCTTTTGTGACAGGCTCCTAAGTGATGGCCCTTCCTTCACAAACCTCCTGCACAGTGATCTTTGTAAATGACAGGTCTGGTTACATAATTCTCCTGCTTCAACATGCCAAGCCCATTTCCATAGCCTGGTTACACTTCTGGTTCCTGCCTTCCTCTCTTATCCTTCCTTTCTCTCTCCCCCACCATCCCTCTCCTTCACACCCAAACCCAATTACTCAAGGGTCCAGGAGAGTAGCCACCAGCCACATACGGCTATTGAGCATGAGTGTAAAATGAGAGGTGCTGTATATAAGTGGGAAATACACACTGATTTCAAAAGCTTAGTATGGGGAAAACAATGTAAAATAGCACTTTAAACTTTTACATTGATGACATGTTGACATGATACAACTGTAGATACATATCTACATAAAATACAGCATCAAAATTAATTTCCACTGTTCCTTTTGCTTTTTTAAAATGTGGCTTCTAGAAAATTTAAAATGTCACTCATTTCTACTGAACAGCACCGCTCTATGCCCAACACACTCAGGCTTGTGACCTGCACGGACAGCTCTCCTGATTTGGAATTTCCTCCCTGACCCTGTCTGCCTGGAAAATGCCTTCCTGTTTAAATCCTCCTCTGAGTTCCCTGACACTTCATTTCAGGATAAATCAAGGAGGCACTGAGCACTTCTGCAGTAACTCACTGTAGCTGCTAAGTCACTTCAGTCGTGTCCGACTCTGTGCAACCCCATAGACGGCAGCCCACCAGGCTCCCCCATTCCTGGGATTCTCCAGGCAAGAACACTGGAGTGGGTTGCCATGTTCTTCTCCAATGCATGAAAGTGAAAAGTGAAAGGGAAGTCACTCAGTCGTGTCTGACTCTTCGTGACCCCATGGACTGCAGCCCACCAGGCTCCTCCGTCCATGGGATTTTCCAGGCAAGAGGACTGGAGTGGGGTGCCATTGCTTTCTCCAACTCACTGTAGGGTTTTATCAAATTGTATAAAATCACTGACATCTCTTCACAGTGTGGTCTCTCTTACCAGACTGGTTGATCTCTGAATTAAAGGAGAGGGGTGTCTCATGTTTGAAGGCCTACTATGTGTGAAGGGAACTAGGCATTTTACAAAGTGTCATGTGCCATTTTGTCCTCACAAGTAGGCTAAGCGGAGTGAGGCTCAGAGAGCTGAAGTTATTTTTCTAAGGTCACACAGCTAGCCCAAGGCTCTCAACTTCGAATTGCACCCTTTCCATCTTATATCACTTTGTACCTCCAGGACTTAGGACAGTACCCAGCATTTTGTTGGTGGACAGAAAATACTTTTATCCAGTATTTAAATAAGATAAGTTTATTTCTAGTTCACATGAATTCACACATTCTATCCTTACTCGATTCATAGAACCGTTCAACTTTTACGAACCAGTCCATCCTAAAGGAGATCAGTCCTGGGTGTTCATTGGAAGGACTGATGCTGAAGCTGAAACTCCAATACTTTGGCCACCTCATGCAAAGAGTTGACTCATTGGAAAAGACCCTAATGCTGGGAAGGATTGGGGGCAGGAGGAGAAGGGGACAACAGAGGATGAGATGGCTGGATGGCATCACTGACTCAATGGACATGGGTTTGGGTGAACTCCGGGAGTTGGTGATGGACAGGGAGGCCTGGTGAGCTGTGATTCATGGGGTTGCAAAGAGTTGGACACGACTGAGTGACTGAACTGAACTGAACTGATCGTTACTCAAATTACTAACACCAATAGGTTAGTTTGGGAGGAAGCTTTTGGAAAATGATATTGACTATATAGGAAATTTGATGATTCATTACAGAAAACAGAAATATATTTCTGAATATACCTTAGAAAAGCTGAGTATACCTGAGTATACCTTAGAAAAGTTGATTTACACTATTCATTTCTTTTTCCTTTGCCTTTGGAAAATAGAGTATTATGGTTGAAACACCACTAAGTTGGTAATCACTGATCCCGGATTTTGATGTGGCTGCTAATTTAACTTTAAAGTTAGTTGTGTGTGTGTGTGTGTGCGCGCGCGCACGTGCGCGTGTGTTCAGTCGTGTCCAATTCTTTGCAACCCCATGGATTGCAGCCCACCAGGCTCCTCTGTCCGTGGGATTCTCCAGGCAATAATACTGGAGTGGGTTGCCATTTCCTACTCCAGGGGATCTTCCTGACCCCGGTTTCGAATCCATGTCTCTCGTGTCTCCTGCATTTGCAGTCAGATTCTTTACCACTGGTGCCCTCTGGGAAGTCCCTTAAGTTGTATACCACTAACTTAACTTTGAAAAGCCATCCACCTAATGGGTTTGGGTTCTTACATGATACAATCAGAGTTTGGAGCACTAGGTATCTTCCAGCCCAAAAGTTCATAAAAATTTTATTTTCCCTGTGATTTTGTATTTTTTTTGAATCCTGAAGCATACAAATGACATTATATTGAATTTGCTTGTGTTCACCTGTTACACAAAAAGGATAAAGAAAAAGATACAAGAACCAAAATTTTGCAATATCTTATTGAGGTAAGCCTTGTCCCTTTCCAAATAGCTTTCTTCAAAAAATACCAATGACAGAAAACAAACAAACAAACAAATCTGAATAATGAAAAAATTACAGGCAAAACCTTGAAGTTACAAGATTTTTTAACTCAACAAAACTCTAGAGTCAGTATTGGTGGGAAAGGATGCCAACTCTCACATGAGAGTTGCCAAGTTGACATATGTTCAATTTTGATTATAAAACACTCATAAAACACTGATTAATAATCTCTTATCAGAGAACTTAAGAAATAGCACAACAGAGAATGAAGCACCCCATGGGAATGATACCTGATAACTGTCTTTTCATTTATTTTTTTTTAATATGGGCAAGAGTTAGTTGATAACGACCTTGATCATGATCTCAGGGTAGAAACACAAATTTAAAGATAAAATGACAAGTCTCACAAATTTGTCTAGCAGCAAGAAAAGTCTAAAACCTAAGCAACATCTTTGACTAGGAGGGAGCTTGCCAAAAATAGCAAACATGTAGGTGTAAAGATAGAAAAGCTTCAGAATTCCTTTGATTACTCCTTGGGGCAGGGGGGGAGCTTTTTGAGATACAAATAAAGTAGGAATATCAAGCTTTGGGAATGCACAGCTCTATTTAACATCCCTAATTCTTAAATTCCATCTTAATGAAGTCTAAAAAGCCTCAGAGTCCAAAAGAATCCTCGCTTGAGCTACATATTCAGGATACTAAACAGAAATCGGAACAGTACGATTACAAGAGACTAATTTCGAAGACACAAAAACATTGACATTTTCACAACCATAGATATAGCTTGAAATATATGGGCGTAAGTGCCTGCAGTGCTGTATTTATGTTTTCTTGGTAATAAAAACGATTCCATGGATTTAAATTTTTTCAGGATGATGGCAGAATTCTTCATTCTTCTTTTTCTAACCTTAACCTATGATGCAAATATATTCATACTTGTAGTTAAATGTGTAAATATACACATTTATATATATATATGTCTACCTCCACTTTCATATACACATGTACATTTACACATGTATGTTAATATCTCCTTTGGATCTCTGCTCAAATGTCACATTATCAGAGAGGCCTTCTTTGACTCCACCCCTTCATTAAATGTTACCTGTTTTTACCCCGTTACTTTCTTCTTTTTTATTTTTCAGCAGGAGAAATATTTACTTTAGTAGAAAAGTACGTTGTGTTTTTTTAAAATTTTCATTGGAGGGTAGCTGACTTCCACGTCGTGTTGGTTTCCGTTGTACACAATAGTGAATCAGCTACATGTACATCTATCCCATCCTTTCTATACCTCTTGCTTTATTTGTTCATTCATTTATTTATCTTTTTGTGACACTTAGCACCACCAGCACAATATGGAGCATATTACGCTTTTCCTACTGGGGTGTAACTCCCAGGAGAGGAGCAGTTTTTCGGTCTTGGTCATCACTACACCCAGAACAGAAGGCGGACACAGAGGTCTTCAGCAAACATCCACTGAAGGAACGAGTACGGAAGCTGCTTATTTTGTGTGTGGCGTTATGCTAGTTGTTCTACACAACAACTTTTGGTTTTATTTAATCTTCTGAAAAGATTATGACCTTGACGTGTTATTACCTTCTTTTTAGAAGTGATAGAAAGAGGAAGGAACTTTCCCAAGCACATCCCAGCGGCCAGTGCATGCAACCACTCAACTCTTCTGCATCCCTCCTTGGCCCCTTTGCTAAGGCCACGTGTGTGCACCTTCCACATGAAAGGGTCCAGGATGGGACAAGGACTATGAAAGGAGAACGGGGTTAAGTCATCAGTGACTTTGGAGGGAAACCAGAAGAGACAGTCCTGCAGGCCAGGCACCTGGGGGGAGTTTGCCAATGGAAGGTGGGAAGCGGAGAACGGCGGGCTCCTAATGTCTCAGACAGTGCTGACAGGTCTAAAAAACTAGAGGTAGGAACTGACCTTTATTTAGGTTCAATAAGATGGAAGGTCTTGGTGGTCTCGGCAAAAGCAAAATCTAGGAGATGTGAAGGCAAGAATGTTCACCAGGTGACTCAGGAGGAAATAAGAACAGAGGGACTGGGGACTTAAGTATTAATGAAGAAGAGCCAAGGAACGATTGTTTGTATCATCCAGAGAACATCGACAGAAAAGTAACACAGCCATTCAGTTCCCCACTTCTTCCTTTCTATTCCAGATACTCACTTGTACACTTAAAATTGTGAACTTTACTGTGTATAAATCATAACTCAGTAAGTCTGACCCCTCACAAAAACAAACCATATAAAGTATGAGACTTAACTATTCACATGGCATTTAAAATCTGAACATCTGCTCTGTTCTTACTAACGAAAGCAGAGATGCTCTTGCTGGTGAAAAATACTTAGCTCTAAGGCAGGCACAGCACTACAGGGTGTATAATTGAATGTGGAAAATAAAATGATTTGAAAATTACATTACTCATTTTGTGAGGATTAAGAATAAAGTTCGATTGCAATATTTCTAAAAATCCAAAGAACTGTATAAAAATAATTGCTTTGCATGCATCAAAAATACTAAGATCAAGAAAGGCAAGGAAAAGCAGGAAAAAAAAAAACCCTTCACATTAAAGGAGACTACACAGACAAGAAAACCAAAAATATCTGATTCTAGATTGAATGCTAAACAACAACAAAAAGTAGATAGCTATAAATAACAGTATTGGGATAACTGGCCACATTCGAATTTTCAGTATAGATTAGATAAAGAGTATAGTATCAATGTTATATTTTCTGGATTTTGATAATTGCATTGTGATCATGTACGTGAATTTTCTTGTTCTCAGGGAAAAAAAAAGTGGAAGAAAGAAATATTTTGTAAAAAAATACTCTCCAGTTTCTATCTTTTTTCAAAGGCCAACTCATGTTGCCCCTCTTGTCCCTAAAGATGTGTTTTTGCATTTTTCCCTATGCCCTCAAAGCAGCATTTAATCAAATTCTACTTCACCATTGTTACTTTACTCTTTTCTCATATGTCTTATCTGTCTCCAAAATTATTAGCTCCTGAAAGACTGAAGGAAGGTTTAAATATTTTTGGTGTTCTTATAAATGAGTACTAGAATATTATCAACACAATGGGCACCTGTCAAGGCCTTGGCTGCTGTTCTCTGCCACATTAATTTATATTCCCTGATAAGTTAACCAATTCCTCACTTTATTAGTATTTTGCTAGGTAAGAATAATACGTACAGAATTAATATTGGTATCTCATTCCATGTCAAAATCAGAACAGTGTATCAACATGAAGTAAAATTTCATAAATAATCAGAGCCTGATATATCCTTAGTGTCTTGATGGAATTCTCTCACTCGTTATATTTTCTTCCTCTCCTTTGACCGTGAAGTTCTCACTAAAAATATGAAATTTCATATATCATTGCCAAGTCAATGAGGGGCCTCCTAGGTGGCTCAGTGGTAAAGAATTCGCCTGCCAATTACAGGAGACACAGGAGACACCGGTTTGATCTCTGGGTTGGAAGGATCTCCTGGAGAAGGAAATGGCAACCCCCTCCAGTATTCTTACTTGGAGAATCCCATGGACAGAGGAGCCTGGTGGGCTGCAATCCATGGGGTCGCAGAGTCAGACACAACTAAGCATGCGCACATGCATGCATGCACACCTGCGTGTGCACACACACACACAATCCCTAACACATGCATGCATGCACACCTGCATGCGTGCGCACACACACACACACACAATCCCTAACACATGCATGCATGCACACCTGCACGCGTGCACACACACACACACACAATCCCTAACACATGCATGCATGCACACCTGCACTCATGCACACACACACACACACAATCCCTAACAGTAGCTCTGATAAGATAATAGTCCTCTCTTGCCCATCCTTTCTAGATTTTTCTTCTGAAAACAAGCAGGAGCTTCATTCCTGCAAAGTCCACATCTTGCTAAATGGTGCAAATTTTCAAAAGAATCACCGGTACTTACACCAGTGGATGTAGCAGGGAAGGTGGGGAGGTAAGACTTGGCTGTAACAGTGAGGAGTTTCTCTCATTTGTTTTGTCTCATCTGCTGTTAATGGATCCAGATGCCCTCTTGAAACCCCAGGCCAGGCCAGGGCAGAGATGGCAGTCGTGGGCTCTGAAGTTTGCTCCCTTATTCATCCTGAGGTTCCAGTCTAGAAAAGTCACTCTGGGTACAGAACTGCAATTGATGAAAGCCCTGGGACCCTCAAAAGGGACAACAACCCAGCCTTGTTCCTGCTGTGATATAGTATCTGACCCCAGCCTGATGGGCCATTGAGTCTGAGCAGCATCTGCCAGCCTAGTGATAAATCACAAATAAACTGAGCTTTTGCTCACTGCCTTCTGAACCTTTGTGTAAAAGCAAGTTGTAATAAACTCCCCAGATACATCTCTGTTCTTTGCTTCAGTATTCTGGGAAACTATTTACTCAGGAAATAGTGTATCTTTTCCATCTTCGTCTTAGATATTTAAGATTCATTCCACCTAAGACCTTTTTGCTTTTCACATTCAAGTCATGGGAGAATACTGGTGTCTTTTTCAAAGGAAGTCTTTTTTGGGACTTCCCTGGCAGTCCAGTGGTTAAGACTCAGCACTTCACTGCATGGAGCATGGATCTTTAGGGAACTAAAGATCCCGCATGCTGCACTGTGCAACCAAAAAAAGTATTTTTCTACAAAGTTTAACTGCACTGAATTGAAGTAAAAATTCAAAATGCTTACACTTTACAACTGCTTTTAATCTCATACCTGAATTCTAAACTATAATAATAGTAACAAATTCTAACTTAAAAATTCAAGGTCATTAGTAGAGTGAAACTGACAAATTGTTTCAGTCTTGCATCTAAAGTTGGCTGAACCCTTGATTCATGGCTTCCCAAGTGGCTCAGTGGTAAAGAATCTGCCTGCCAATGCAAGAGATGCAGGTTTGATTTCTGGGTTGGCAAGATCCCCTGGAGGAGGAAATGGCAACCCACTCCAGTATTCTTGCCTGGAAAATCCCATGGACAGAGGAGCCTGGTAGCCTCCAGTCCATGGGGTCACAAAAAGTCAGACACAACTTAGCAACTAAGCACCCAGGCAAGCACAAACCCTTGATTCAACCTTATATTTTCTCATATCACAGTCTCCTTGGCTATAAAATAAAGGCGTGATCTCTAAGCTCCCTTCTATCCTAATGATTGATAAGGACTCTCCACCAAATTACCTCTTTTTCAGTAAATTGAAAAATCATCCTGATTTTCAATGGTTCAGTTCAATTCAGTTCAGTCAATCAGTCATGTCCGACTCCCCGAGACCCAATGAACCGCAGCACGCCAGGCTTCCCTGTCCATCACCAACTCCCAGAGCTTGCTCAAACTCATGTCCATTGAGTTGGTGATGCCATCCAACCGTCTCATAATGGAAATATTTTCCTTGGTAGTGGTACTTCACTCATAACAGCTGATTTCCTAACTTTTCTGAATTTATATAAAACTTATAATTTTCCTGCAGTTTTAAAGTTAGTGCATAGAGTCTGTCCCACCCTCTGTTTCCCTAAACTCACTGCCATGGGTGATTTGACTTGACAGATTCAAAACATGTAATTTCATAGACGGAATATTTTTATACATGGCCATCATTTCCAGTGTGGCCTTTTTCTGCCACTGGGGCTTAGCTAAGTGCTTCTAAAGTGGGAGGAAAAAACAAACAAAATGACTACTTTTATCAAGACTGATGATGGTGGGCACCGATGGGCATGCTCTTCTGCTCAGGAACCGGCTGTCACTTTGAACTCAGCTCCAGAATAGCAATTTCCAGACCAGTGACTTCCAGGATACTTCCGTATTCCACATACCGTGGCAGGGGAGTCTGACAGCTAACACTAGTCCCAACAAACCTGAAGCACGTGTGCACAGCCACTAACAATTGATACTTTCCAGAAACAGGGAGTTCAGTTTTTCCCCTTTTTATTCTTCTTTGTGCTCTGTTGTTAAGTCATATCCGACTCTTTGTGACCCCAAGGACTGCAGCCCACCAGGCGCCTCTATCCATGGGATTTCCCAGGCAAGAATAGTGGAGTGGGTTGCCATTTCCTCCTCTAGGGGATCTTACCGACCCAGGGATTGAATTGCGTCTCCTGCACTGTAGGTGGATTCTTTACTGCTAAGTCACCAGTATTCTCCCTACTTGAATACTGATTTCCGAACCTTAGACTGGATCTTGTTGCAAACTCACACTCTGGACTGTTTCAAGCCTTATATTTGATGTTTTGAAATTAATTATTAATAAACACCAGAATTTATATTAAGAATTATTTTATTATTCAAGAGTCACTTTAACCTGTAACTTATATAATATTGTATATGATGACACCACCCTTATGGCACAAAGTGAAGAGGAACTAAAAAGCCTCTTGATGAAAGTGAAAGAGAAGACTGAAAAAGTTGGCTTAAAGCTCAACATTCAGAAAACTAAGATCATGGCATCTGGTCCCATCACTTCATGGGAAATAGATGGGGAAACAGTAGAAACAGTGTCAAACTTTATTTCTGGGGGGCTCCAAAATCACCGCAGATGGTGATTGCAGCCATGAAATTAAAAGATGCTTACTCCTTGGAAGGAAAGTTATGACCAACCTAGATGGCATATTCAAAAGCAGAGAGATTACCTTGCCAACAAAGGTCCGAATAGTTAAGGCTATGGTTTTTCCAATAGTCATGTATGGATGTGAGAGTTGGACTGGGAAGAAAGCTGAGCGCCAAAGAATTGATGCTTTTGAACTGTGGTGTTGGAGAAGACTCTTGAGAGTCCCTTGGACTGCAAGGAGATCCAACCAGTCCATTCTAAAGGAGATCAGCCCTGGGTGTTCTTTGGAAGGAATGATGCTGAAGCTGAAACTCCAGTACTTTGGCCACCTCATGCGAAGAGTTGACTCATTGGAAAAGACTCTGATGCTGGGAGGGATTGAGGGCAGGAGGAGAAGGGGACGACAGAGGATGAGATGGCTGGATGGCATCACCGACTCGATGGACGTGAGTCTGGGTGAACTCTGGGAGTTGGTGATGGACAGGGAGGCCTGGCATGGTGCGATTCATGGGGTCTCAAAGAGTGGGACACAACTGAGCGACTGAACTAAACTGAACTGATACGTCAATTAAAGATATTAATAAAGTATATTTGTAGAACAAAAAGAGACATCTTAGAAATCTATATTTATAATGCTGGCAAACACACACACACCCAAACACACAGACAAAATAGAAGCTCTTGGTTTTGGGTGACCATCAGCTTAAGGGTAGCATAAGAAGATCAGTCACATTCCTTAATGATAGAAGCTTGTGTTAAGACACTAAAGGCCATGTGCTCAGAACATTATGACAAAGGTCCTATTTATTGCAAGAATATGTAGTCTCTCTCGTCACCATGTTGATATGCTAATATTTTGAGTTCCCATAGGTAAAGGCAAAAATTGCATTAAGAAGAAAAGGTTTTAATTGCCCTTCAACTAGTGGTTTTGAAATCTCAAAACTACTATGCTGTTATGAGCACAACACAACCCTTGACTTTGGAAGGGCTGTTTTGTTAAGAAAGAACTACTTTCAGGAATGTTAGAATAGACATCAGCAATAGAATGAGTACAATCAGTGAAATATACCCCCACTACATGCAGAATATGTTTCATGAGAAACGCTGGGCTGGAAGATGCACAAGCTGGAATCAAGATTGTTGGGAGAAATATCAATAACCTCAGATATGCAGATGACACTACCCTTATGGCAGAAAGTGAAGAGGAACTAAAGAGCCTCTTGATGAAAGTGAAAGAGGAGAGTGAAAAAGTTGGCTTAAAGCTCAACATTCAGAAAACTAAGATCATGGCATTTGGTCCCATCACTTCATGGGAAATAGATGGGGAAACAGTGGGAACAGTGTCAGATTTTATTTTTTTGGGCTCCAAAATCACTGCAGATGGTGATTGCAGCCATGAAATTAAAAGACGCTTATTCCTTGGGAGGAAAGTTATGACCAAGCTAGATAGCATATTAAAACACAGAGACATTACTTTGCCAGCAAAGGTCCATCTAGTCAAGGCTATGGTTTTTCCAGTGGTCACGTATGGATGTGAGAGTTGGACTGTGAAGAAAGCTGAGTGCCAAAGAATTGATGCCTTTGAACTGTGGTGTTGGAGAAGACTCTTGAGAGTCCCTTGGACTGAAAGGATGTCCAACCAGTCCATTCTAAAGGAGATCAGTCCTGGGTGTTCATTGGAAGGACTGATACTGAAACTCCAATACTTTGGCCACTTCATGCAAAGAATTGACTCATTAGAAAAGACCCTGATGCTGGGAGGGATTGGGGGCAGGAGGAGAAGGGGATGACAGAGGATGAGATGGCTGGATGGCATCACTTACTCGATCGACATGAGTTTGGGTAAACTCCAGGAGTTGGTGATGGACAGGGAGGCCTGGCGTGCTGCGATTCGTGGGGTCGCAAAGAGTCGGACACAACTGAGCAACTGAACTGAACTGATCCTGCACAGAATAGAAACTCAATGGACATTTGTTGAATGAATGAGTCAATAAATAAAGCCATGAAGAATGATTAGTGGATAAAAAACATAAATGAAAATGGTATAAATAATATGTTATGTAAAGATATGTACTCAGTTGTGTCCAACTCTTTGCATCCCCATGGACTGGGGCCCACCAGGCTCCTCTGTCCATGGAATTTTCCAGGCAAGAATGCTGGAGTGGGTTGCCATTTCCTTCTTCATGTATACCTATACATATAAAACATAATATAAATGAATAAAACCATATTGGCAAATGTAAAAACAATTTACTCTGGAAAAAAAAAGTGTATTAAGACCTAGGCGATCAGGTCTGCTTTAAGGACTTTTTCTCTTGACGTCCACATCCTGAAAAACTTCCAAGTGAGTTCTGCAGTGTCATAGAGTCTTGGCTCAATAGTAAATGTACTGTTGCTTCAAACACGAGGGAAGAAACCTGAATCTCCCTCCCCTTTTTCTGCTGCATCCAGAGCCCAGCCCAGCAGGTGTGCAGTGATCTGGTCAACCCTGTACTGCCACTGTATGTTGCTTCGAGAAAGCCAGGAATAAGACATAACTGTGATCAAAGGTTTTCTTCCTGAGCAAAACAGAGAAAAAATTACCCTTATATGTCAGTCTAATACATACACATATGTATTATGCTGCTTAACACCTCTCTATGGAATAGTAGTTGAGACAAAGGGAGGGGGTGGATCCTGCAGCCTCTGCTATTTAATGGCAACATACTCAGTTATACTTGGTGAGGTTCAGTACTTGTCTCTGTACCAGCTCTGGTTAAAATACATTTTTTTTTCCACGGGTATGTACTATATTTTTTCTTTGAACATAAACTCTAGGAGAAATTTTTGTTTTCTCTTTTTCTTTATAAATATATGACTGTGTGTATGTTTACATCATAATAATGGGCATTTGTATGTGTCATTTATGTGTGTGTGTAAATGTGTGTGTGTATATATGTGTATGTGTATATGTGTGTGTATATGTGTGTGTATATATGTGTGCATATATGTGTGTGTGTACATGTCATCATGTATGTGTGTATGTATATAAATATGTGTATATATAGCCTTGTGTGTTTGTGTCCTATAAAAGATATCAAGCAAATACAACACTAATTGATCTCTTGTGTTGATTTTTCCTTTTTCTGATTTTCTAGGGTAATTGCCCATACAACTGCTATTTATTATTAGATTATTTTATTTATTTAACATGATATAGTAGAAAAAGGTGGACTAAAAGTCAGATAACCTGAACTTGAGTCCTATGTCTGGCTTTTGGGCTTGTCATTTAATCCCAACTCTTTAATTTCTTCCTTGTGAGAAATGAGATAGTAATTTACAATGTTTGTATACAGTTAGAAATACATGTAAAGCATTTAGCATGCAATAAATGTTCATTGTGATGACAACTGTGTTTTTATGATTGCCTTTCTCCACGATTTGATCAAAAGCTCCTTGAGGATAAAAAATGCAATTCTGAAATCCACCATGGATTTGTTTACCAAAGCAGGAAGCACATGCTGGTACTCTATAAATGTGAGTGTATTACACTGAACTACAAGGTAAGTGTAAAGATAAAGCACTGTCCTAAGGACATAATCAAAGCCCATTCCCACTCTCTATGACTTTGTTATCTCACATTTTCACCTTCTGAGCACAAGAGCAAATAAGTATGTCTTTAACAACGGCAGCCATGAAATTAAAAGATGCTTGCTGCTTGGAAGAAAAGCTATGACCAACCAAGACAGCATATTAAAAAGCAGAGACATTACCTTGCCAACAAAGGTCCATCTAGTCAAGGCTATGGTTTTTCCAGTAGTCATGCATGGATGTGAGAGTTGGACCATAAAGAAAGCTGAATGCCGAAGAATTGATGCTTTTGAACTGTGGTGTTGGAGAAGACTCTTGAGAGTCCCTTGGACTGCAAGGAGATCCAACCAGTCCATCCTAAAGGAAATCAGTCCTGAATATTCATTGGAAGGACTGATGCTGAAGCTGAAGCTCCAATACTTGGCCACTGGATGCGAAGAGCCAACTTGTTGGAAAAGAACCAGATGCTGGGAAAGATTGAAGGCAAGAAGAGAAGAGGACAACAGAGGATAAGATGGTTGGATGGCCTCACTGACTCGATGGACATGAGTTTGAGCAAGCTCTGGGAGTTGGTGATGAACAGGGAAGCCTGGCGTATTGCAGTCCATGGGGTCGCAAAGAGTTGGACATGACCAAGGGACTGAATTGAACTGAAGCACACTGAAAAATTATTGTTACTACATATAATTCTCATACTTTGAACCTACACTAATCAAAAGGTGGATCTGATCTCTGTAAATGTGAGGCATTGATCCACACACACTTTGATCAGTGTCTTCCTAATTACCTGCCAGGATGCACAACATGAAAAAAATCTGCATTTGGTGCAACCCACCAGAGCAATGGATGCAAAGAGATAACAGACAACACCGTGACCTGAAACCAGGCTTCCTGACATTAAAAAGGAATAATATCCAAGCAAAGCAACAGGCTTTAACAGCCTTTGCTTTTCAGTCCACAGCTCAGACATTCTCATAAGTCATATAAACTCTGTGTTTCATCTACTTCACCTAAAACACGGCTTCCCCTGGTGGCTCAGATAGTAAAGAATCCATCTGTAATGCAGGATTTGATCCCTGGGTTGGGAAGATCCCCTGGAGAAGGGAATGGCAACCCACTCCAGTATTCTTGTCTGGAAAATACCATGGACAGAGGAGCCTGGCTGGCTATGGTCGATGGGGTCACAAAGAGTTGGACACAACTGAGAGACAAACACTTTAAAACATGGCTACAGTAAGTATCGGAGAAGGCCCTGGCACCCCACTCTAGTACTCTTGCCTGGAAACTCCCATGGATGGAGGAGCCTGGTGGGCTGCAGTCCGTGGGGTCACTAGGAGTCAGACACGACTGAGAGACTTCACTTTAACTTTTCACTTTCATGCATTGGAGAAGGAAATGGCAACCCGCTCCAGTGTTCTTGCCTGGAGAATCCCAGGGACGGCGGAGCCTGGTGCGCTGCCATCTATGGGGTCGCACAGAGTCGGACACGACTGAGATGACTTAGCACAGTAAGTATGGGGGAGCCACAGTTCATATGAAACATTCAGAGCTGATTTTTTGCAAATATTTACTATGACTTGACTCCAAAAATGAAACAAGTTGAGCACAAATATTTATTTATTTTTCCCTCTCTATCTCCCAGTTGAGTTTCCAGCTGGCTATACATCTCATAAAAGAATAGACACTAAGATAATTACAATGTCTATTGAATAATTTTTCTTTTGGATAGCTACATGGCCCCTCATTTCCTATCATCAGGGTGCCATCCAGAATCATTATTTTCTGTTTTCGGATACTCTGCCTGTCTAATTAATAGTACTTCTCTCTGTAAATTCTACTGCTGGCCACTCTCCAGCCTTGTGGAACATTCCCTAAAGGCTACACACATCTCCTCTCAGTTCTAGTAAATTGTTATTACTGCTTTTCCTGTAATTATCCCACGTGCATCACAGTTCAAGAAAAGCAAAATATGCTAGATTTACAGACTCAGGTGGAAAAAATTTGTCTGTCAATATTTTTAGGAAAAACCTTAGCCATATCCTCAAATAGATATCACAAATCCAGATGCAAACACTAGAAACAGTCTTAGAAACTGGATTAGACACACATGCTGATTGTATTTCGTCCTTATGAATACAGTCATCCTGTGGTTTGACACTTTACTGGACGGGTCAGTCATGGCACTTGCCACATCTAATGTGCTTTCTGAGGACATCAGTTGCTTCCCTGCCCTGCTGGGGAAAGCAGCCATAGCAGTACTCTGTGCAGGAGTTCACGTTTGGTGCCATGTTTCAACCCTCCAGACCTAACGAATTGGACCAAGAAGAGGCGTGTGATGGCCAAATCCTAGGTTGACTAGAAACCTATGAAATGGAGTCAGTTTGCATTCCAGTATCTCAGGGCTTATCCATTTAAATTCATATATCTTTTTAGAGTTTTGGGGATCCCTTTCCAAAACTTTTGTTCAGATGTGTTTAGATGACTTTAAGATAGCTTCAACGGATGCATGCAAACTCCAGGAAGGCAGCAACACAAAAGTGCCTGCCTTGAGTGTGCAGGAGCGTGTGGTTGTTTATTTGCTTGACCCAAGCAAGACACTATGCATGCAACTGAAAGTATGCAGAATATAGTCAAGGCTTTGACTGTAGGTAGAAGGCAGCTCCTAGTGCTCTGCACTCTTGCAGGGATCTGAAAGATTTACCCTGTGATAAATGGCTATAATCCACTAAGTAAAATTGAGTCCACATAATTCAGCTGGGTCTGAAGCTCAGAGAAGAGAGGATTTACTATATAAACTCACAATCACATATCAGCAATTATCTGTTTCTGTATATCAGGCCCTGGTGCTCATATATAAAGCTGCCACTGCAGCATGTTTAAGCACGTGCTCGCACACACACAAAATGAAATGGTTTCTCTCTCTCCTCTCTCTCCCCATCACCCCTCCCCCATTCAAAATGGAATGCTTCCTCTGCTCTATCTTCTAGATATTGGGCCCTTATTAGGAATATGTCTATTAAATATGTTAAATATTTAAATAACAACGTTTTTAAACTTTTAATATTTAAAAAATACTTCTACAGTCAGCTTCTTGAAATGCTTAATCTTCCTAAACTTCCTGATTTCTACTTCCCGGTGTCATTGGAGGGTCCTCTGCCATAGTTTTTTAATACATTTCTCTTTTCCTTCTTCACCGAGCTGGAGCAGGCTGGGAACACAAGTGGGCTTGCACATTGAGAACTGAGCTGTAAATCTCTCTTTAAAGCTCAGTGAGTAACAGTCAAGATAACAGTATTACATAATTCTCCATGAAGTATTCCTGTTTGAAATGCAGTGTCCCAGGTGGCTCAGTTGAAAAGAACCCACCTGCCAATGCAGGAGACATGGGTTCAATCCCTGGGCCAGGAAGATCCCCTGGAGAAGGAAATGGCAACCCACTCCAGTATTCTTGCCAGGAAAATCCCACGGATAGAGGAGCCTGGCAGGCTACAGTCCATGAGGTTGCAAAGAGTTGGACATAGCTGAATGACTGAGCACAGCACATTTGTATAAAGAGGACTTTAAATTTCCCAGTGGCTCCTCAGGTAAAGAACCTGCCTGCAATCCAGGAGACACAGGAGACATGAGTTTGATCCCAGGGTCGGGAAGACCATCTAGAGGAGGGTGTGGCAACCCACTCCAGTATTCTTGCCTGGAGAATCCCATGGACAGAAGAGCCTACTGGGCTATGGTCCATGGGGTTGCAAAGAGTTGGACACAACTGAAGTGACTGAGCACACACACACACGTGTGTATATATATACATAGAGAGAGAGCGCGTGTACAAATGAGAGAAAAAAATATATATCTGTATTGCTTCTGGGAAACACTGTCATAGAAGATAGTAAAACATTAGTTTCTAGACCCGATTATATAGTAAATTCCAATGTGTGGAAGGGGGTTCCCCCACACCAACAAGCAATGCTTGGATACCAGCTGGGTGCTGGGTGTCCTACAGTTTACTCCAGGGAGGAATATCAGATCCCATGAGCTAAGGGCTCAGACTTACAAGACTGTCCCTCCTCCCCTGTGTCCCACCAACTTCAGAGGGAGTTGCAAGGCCAGGTTGTCACCTGTGTGTCGGACTGACCGGCTACAGATTGGAGTTCAACAACCCCCTCTTTGGGTTCAATTAATTTGCTAGAGAGGGTCACAGAATTTAGAAGTATTTTACTTACTGGATTACCAGTTTATTATAAAAGGTGGTTACAGGGCTTCCCTGGTGGCTCAGGGGTAAAGAATCTGCCTGCCAACGCAGGAGACAGGTTCGATCCCTGATCCAGGAAGATCGCGCATGCTCGGAGTGACTAAGCTCACGCACCACAACTACTCAGCCTGTGTTCTAGAGCCAGGGAACTGCAACCCCTGAAGCCCGAGTGCCCTGCAGCCTGTGCTCTGCAACAGGAGACTGCCCACTGCAACAAAGAGTAGCCCCCACTCACCACAACCAGAGAACAGCCCGCACGGCAACAAAGCCCCCGCACAGCCAAAACTAGCCAAATAAAATTATAAAATAAAAAAGGACGTGATAAAGGATGCAGATGAACATTCAGATGAAGAGACTAAAGGGCAAGGTATGTGGGAAAGGGTATGGAGCTCCCAAGCTCCATCTGAGTTTGCCAGTCTTCCCAAAACCTCCGCCCTCCCCAAGTCTCCTCCAACCTGGAAGCTCTCTGACCTCTCTCCTTTTGAATTTCTTTGTTTTTTGATAGGCAGAGAGAGTTTGTTAGCATAGGCTGCTTGTGAGAGAAACAGGTGGGCTAGCATGGAGTACAGCAGCCACAAAAACCAAAGAGGTTATCTTTTTGAGTTTTTATACAGGCTTCATTGCATAGGCTTGATTGACTAAATTGTTGGCCACTGATGGATCCAACATGTCTCCCACCCTTCTCCCCTTCCCAGAAATGGGACTGAGCCTTTAAATGCATGGCTATCTTGGCAACTCCCACCCTTAGGTTAAACTAAAGACTTTCCAGAAGTCACCTAATTAACATAACAATATAACAAAAAATATTTTTTTTGCTTTTATCATAGGAAATTTCAAGGGTTTTAGCAACTATGAACCAAAAATCTTGAACAAAGACTAAATATATATATGAGAAATATATTTTGGCCATCTGAATGGCTGAATATATATTTCTTATAAATCATAAGATAACAGACATCAAGAAAATAGTCTTTTCAATAAATAAAAAGCAACCATGAAGGTGTGGGGGACTTATAATTAGGGTGGACTTCTTAGTCAATTATATCAAAGGGGAAAAAAATGGGAAGAATGCAATGAAATTAGGGAATTAGCAGAAATGAAAATCATGGTTAGAGGTGTCTTTATTTAAGATGAGGCTCTGTGCGTGCTAAGTCGCTTCCATCACGTCTGACTCTTTGCGACCCCATGGACTGTAGCCCACCAGGCTTCTTTGTCCATGGGATTTCCCAGGCAAGAATACTGGAGTGGGTTGCCATGCCCTTCTCCAGGGGATCTTCCAGACCCAAGGACTGAACCCATGTCTCTGGCATCTCCTGCATTAGCAGGTGGGTTCTTTACCACTAGCCCCACCTGGGAAGCTAGATGAGGTTACCAGGAATAATTTCCTGAGGGAAACTGCATGGATTATCTCCCAGGGCATTTGCTTTAATTAACTGAAGTAAATACAACATTACAAAGAAGGTTTAGCTTAGCTGATGAGTCAATCTGAGAGTCAGGATTTCTTTCTTTGGAAAAGAAAAAGAGGATTCTGGCTTCCTTAGGGTTCTAATATGCTGGGTCTGCCATGTACAGTTTGCAGGTTGCTGGAGCAGGAAGGCAGGGAGCCACAGGGCGGATCCTGGTGAAATCCTGCCTGGCCCCTGGGGCTAAGGCCCTGCTTGAGGGTGTGTCGGCTGGGAGGGGCATCTAGTTCTAATTCGCACAAAGGAACAATATGGGTTAGTAGTGAACCTACAATACACTATGTGAAAAAATCAAATTGCATTTAAATGCTTTATAATATGACACTGAATTTCAAACATTTATGCTATTTTTACAGAGACTATCCTTTCACACAGTACAGGTTCAAAAAAAAAAAAAAAAAAACAGGCCCAAAGTGGAATCACTTCTGCTAAGCCCCACATCAGCAAACCAAGACTTAACACCTAATCTAACTGCAATTTCAACTTCTCCCAGAGATGGAAGCTTTAACCAGACAATCTTGAATTTTCTGGTCTGCACTAGTGAGGTAATCTTCCTGACTGACCCCCTTCTTGTCCCGCAAAGAAAGATGAGGGAATCTACTCTTTCCCTGCCCCTTTGTGGCGATAAAATTGTCCATTTTTAAACAGCTTTTTAGAGCTCCCTTTGTTTGCTAGATGGGATGTGCCTGACTCACAAATTGTTGAATAAAGCCAGTTAGATCTTCAAACTTACTCAGTGGAATTTTGTATTTTTAACACTATCTTCTAGGTAACTGGTTTCAGTCAGGTGTCTGTGCTCATGGGGAATGGGAATTAGGGAGCTCTTGGACATGTTTTTAAGATTCTGCAAATTTTCTGCAGGAACTGGTTTGATTTCATGGTGGCTCAGAGAGTAAAGAATCTGCCTGCAAAACAGGAGACCAGTTTGATCCCTGGGTTGGGAAGATTCCCTGGAGAAGGAAATGGTGACCTACTCTAGTATTCTTGCCTGGAAAATCCCACGGCCAGAGGAGCCTGGCAGTCTACAGTCCATGAGATCACAAAGAGTCAGACACGACTGAGCGATAATACTTTCACTGTCACACTTTGACTCAGGTGACAGTCTAAAAAATAATACACTCTCTTTTGTGATAGGAACAAGTGATACTAAAGAGGACTCGAGATGAACCCAATAAACCAAGGGCTTATGTGTACCAAGGGAATCCACAGAAGAAATGGAGGCCTTACTTTGTTATATCAAAAACTATCACCTGGCCCTTGCAATACCTGCTGCTGCTCAGTCGCTTCAGTCGTGGCCGACTCTGTGCGACCCCACAGACGGCAGCCCACCAGGCTCCCCCGTCCCTGGGATTCTCCAGGCAAGAACACTGGAGTGGGTTGCCATTTCCTTCTCCAATGCATGAAAGTGAAAAGTGAAAGGGAAGTCGCTCAGTCGTGTCCGACGCTCAGCGACCCCATGGACTGCAGCCCACCAGGCTCCTCCACCCATGGGATTTCCCAGGCAAGAGTACTGGAGTGGGGTGCCATTGCCTTCTCCTTGCAATACCTAGGGATGCTGAAATCAAAATTCCCATTGCCATAAGAGTTGATACCATATTCACATTTTGAATGATAATTTAATTTCAGCCCAACAACATGTTTTGCCACATTAAATTAGTTTTGTTAATTTGCTTTTAATTGATTTTGTAACCTCTACTTGATTATTAATTTGTTTTCCTCTGAGTGTAAGGAGTTTATAACCAGGTTTGCATTATGTACAGATTTAACATGGTATTATGTTGCACGTGTACATAATAAAAATAATGTAAGTCATTTTCAGGGGTCTAGTAATATTTTTTTCTTTTAAAATGATCTATACATTACTCAACCCAGAGAAACCCCTTTACACCTTCAATACTCCTCCCAATGGGAACACAGAGTTACGACAGATAGTCATCCCATCCATGTGTGTGTACCAGGCATTAAATGTAGTCTGAATCAATCTCAGAGATGTCCTTGTTATTATTTCTCAGATGTGTGCAAATACCGCTGTTTTGAATGAAGTACAAAAATGTTTGAGTATTACTCAGTTCTTCATCATTTCCACTGATCAATGGATACTGAACACAAATCCTATATACATCTTTACAGTGGTGGCAGGGGAGACTTTGAAAATTTCTAACTTTAAAAGTGAGTGTTTCTATTAAAATGAAAATTATTATTTTGGGAGCCCATTGGCTATTTTGTGGAAAGAGCATGGGTCCTAATTTTATTTTCCAATAAAGGTGATATTTCCAACAGGCTGTATCATGTAGATGACCCATCCTGGTTTTCTTCCTTTTCTAAAGAATCTAGGAATCTTTGATACTATTCTACACTCCAACATCTTATTGCCTTAATCTATGTGTGAGCGGGAAGAAGGAGGTAAAAACCAATTTGCTGATATAACTAGTGCTTGACATTTCTTATGCTCTTAAGTTAGTGAAGACAGTGTGATTAATGAAAATAAAAACAGACTTTAAAGTAATATGTCCACTTTGTTAAAATAACTCTATTTAATGGTTGGGCAGGATTTTATTCACACTGTGTGAAAATGGAGCAGAAGAACTGATTTTAATATACACAAAGCATCTCTGATTTTCCCTAGAACCGGAGCTGACACCTGCCCAGTGACAACTGCTGTTTGATGCTTTTCAAAGCTGAGTGCGAATCTTTTCGGGATGTGGGTGTGGACATGCCAGGACCACTGGGAGGGTCAGGGGGACAAGATTCAGCACCTGCTTTATCAGAGGCTGCTGAAAGCAGTGATTCAGGTTTTTCAGAGTAAGCTTTTTCAGCTCAAGTAGAAAGATTGTTTTCTTATTTCAGACTAACTGAAATCTGTAAATGGTAATGAGGCATTTGTTAAGACAACAGAAGAAATTCTCACTTTTTCCTTCAATCTATAAGTAAACAGGAAAAGGAAAATAAAGACAGTGCTGGCTATGTAACCAATATTGTCTTCTGTTGATGGGGATGTGTATAGCCAAAATAAGTAAACATTTATAGCCAAATTTGGATAAAAATACTCTTTTTTGGTTAAAATACTGCATATGCATTTTAAAGAAAAAGATCTTTAGGCAACAAACAGCCCTTTTAAAAAACAATTTGCATGCATCACTTGAGTGTTTTGACTAAGGTGACCTTTAAGATTTTAAGAGCTGTTAGAACAGAGAATATGTCTTTCTACCTTCTAGAATAATGCCTGGCATAGACTGAGCATGCAATAAATAACTGTTGGAGTAATTATTTTTAATTATTTATTTTTAATTGCTTTAACATAAACATTGATGAATGGTTTCTTGTCCCAAGAATCTATGAAAATAGCTGAAAATCTCTTGTCTTCTATCAGATCTAGAGGTAGGTCAGCCTGGTGATACAGTATATTCTAGTCAAAACCATTGGCAGGAGAAAATCTTAGCCTCTGAGGTCTTAAAATACCAAGCTTCTAAAAAATTTGCTAGAGTAAGAGCAAAAGAAAACCACCTGCTCCTGAACTCCCACGTGTACAAACTACATTCCATCCTGCTTTGCATCTCACACGAACCTGCATATTTTCTCTACCACAGAAGATTAAAAAAAAAACCCACACATTGAATTTTATTTTAATTTGTCATTTGGCAATCACAAAAAAGCAACATATCCCAGAACTAGCCTTTATTATCATAATGCAAATTTATGCTGTGAGTGGTACTATGAAGTCACATTAGGTCCCATGCAGTCACATTAATCATGTATGATTAATGAATTCACTGAACAGAAATAGATTTATGTCCTCATATTGTATTTGGGACATTACTAGCTAGCTATGTGGCAACAGCTGGCCAACACCAACTTCCTCTAAATAAATGGTGTGGTTTTTTTTTAATTAAAAAAAAGACCACTAATTTGGAAAGATTTTGTGCATTCCAATGTTCACAGCAGCATTATTTACAATTACAAGATAAGGAAACAAGCTAAATGTCCATCAAAGGATGAATAAAGAAGGTATGGGGTGTGTGTGTGTGTGTGTGTATACACACATACAATGGAATATTACTCAGTTTAAAAAAAAAAAAAAAGGACAAAATTCTGTCATAGCAACATGGACGGACCTGGAAGTAACATAAATCAGACAGAGAAAAAGCAATACTGTATGACATCACGTATTTGGGGCTTTCCTGGTCGCTCGGATGGTAAAGAATCCACCTGCAATGCAAGAGACCTGGCTTCGATCCCTGGGTTGGGAAGATCCCCTGGAGGAGGGCATGGCAACCCACCCCAGTATTCTTGCCTGGAGAGTCCCATGGACAAAGGAAGCTGGCGGGCTACAGTCCATAGTGCCGCAAAGAGCCAGACACGACTGAGCGACTAAGCACACATCACTTATATGTAGAATCTAAAAAATACAGCAAACTAGTGAGTATAATAAAAAAGTAGCAGACCCACCGATACAGAGGAAAAAACAGTGGTTACCAGTCGGGGTGGGGAACAATACAGAGGTGGGGAAGTAGGAGGAATAAACTACTGGATGTAAAACAGGCTTCGGGAGATAAGGGATTAGTACAACGCAGGCATTAACCAATATTTTGTGATAACTGTAAACGGAAAGTAACCTTTAAAAATTATATAAAATTAAAAAAATTTTTTTAAGTTTTAAAAATTAAGGTATTTATTGTAACTTTTCAAAATACGAAGCATCATTTCATTAGGGGTGTTTTTTGGAAGCAGAACATTGATTTACCCTAGGGTTACAAACAATAGGAAACTGGTGTTTGAAAAGTTGAATAAGATGTAATATATGATAGTATGGGGGTTCCTGGGTAAATAATGTACCAAAAAGTTTAAGAGACTAGGTTTGTCCTGGAGAGGACACTGAATGAAATCCCTGAACACTTCTCTTGCTCATTATTATTTTATTTATTTATTTTTTTTATCACACCAGCGTGGCATCCTAACCACCGGACCACCAGGAAATTCTCTCTTGTTCATCTTTTTATAACAGGCTACCTGGGCTAGTGAGGATCTTAGAGGCTCTTGCCTGGCACTCTCATCCCTTCAGCATGCCCTAAGAGGAAAGTCTCCTTGGAGACTTGGAGAAAGTCATGGGTCCTTCAGTTGTAGACAGACTCTAACAGTGACTCAGGAACTTAGCAACCCTGCCCTCACTGGGAAAAGACTTTGATTTTGACGTCAAGGCCAGCAACCTCTCTCTAGGAGCCTCCACTAAAACTGACTATATGTCTGTGTCTGCAGGTGAGATGTTGCATTTCAATATGCCACAGATACCTAACTGCTCAAAGAATTATATTCAAATCTCTGTGAAGTGTCAGGGAACTACAGACATGCCCCGGGGTCTCCAGGAGTTTACATAGCAGTAGATAAGATAATAGAATAAAATAGGATAAGATCTGACAGTGCTTTGTAAAGTGTAGGGGGTTATGCTGACATTCATCATGAATGTTACATAAAAGGTAGCTAATAATACCAAATATATACATAAATATAAGACAGAGTATTTCCAGTACAAAAATATGTATCCAACCTCATCTATAAGAAATGATGCTGTCTCAAATACTAAATTTTATTAATTCTCTCACCTTCCAGTTGAATCTTTTTCTTTTTACCCACCACTGCTTTCTCTTGTCCTTTACTTATATCTATACTCTTTAATTTCCCAGAGTAATGAAAGTCTTGAGCAAAAATTCTGAGAGGGAAACGGTTTTTGTGTTTAGCATGCAATTATCCAATCAATGCAAAATGAATGACAAGTATGTTCTAGCCTAGAAATGGAAAGAAGAAAAATGAACTCCCCAAACAGAAAGATATGTGACTCTCAGAATGGGATAAAATTGGATGTTTTAGTTAAAGTTTGCTATTTTTAAGTATTGTATGAGAAGTAGATATTCTGGCAAAGTGAAAAGCCCATGTGGTCTAAAGACTTTTTAAAATGTCAAGTTGATGCCTGAAGCGAATATTCATGGCTCAGATATTATGAGATCTGTGAGATCTGAGGCTTTATATTAGAATTGAGATAGGAGTTTAACTGACAGCCTTCTGGTTCTACTGCACATGGTTCTTAGGGCTAGTTTGAAATGTGCTGTTTTTCAAGTATCTGATTTAAACTAGGTAATAGCATGAATCCCTGGGTCGGGAAGATCCACTGGAGAAAGAAATGGCCCACTCCAGTATTCTTGCCTGGGAAACCCCCTGTGCAGAGGAGCCTGGAGGCCCACAGTCCATGGGGTTGCAGAAGTGTAGGACACGACATACTGACTAAAGAACAACACAGAATTAATAAAATTGTATTCTTTGTTCCTCTAAAAAGGTGAAAAAATTGTGTAAGTCTGAAAAACACACTAGTGATTGAAATGAGCCTAAGTGGCACAAGTTATGTTCACCAGAAGTTAATTGGGGAAAGTAGAGCTATTTTTCACAGCACTCAAGTATTAGCTGATGCAGAGTATACAAATACATATACAAGGGTCAACTCCTAGATACAAAACACCATTAAGAAATCTTAGCATAAAACAGAATTTGGCTGAGATAACCAGTCTTTTTATTTGCAGATGTAAGCACCTTTTAACACCTACCCCCAGCTTCATTTCAGGAAAATGTAAACAGAAGCCACCACCACGAAAGACTGCTGCTGCTGCTGCTAAGTCGCTCAGTCGTGTCCAACCTTAGTGACCCCATGGGCTGCAGCCCGCCAGGCTCCTCCGTCCATGGGATTTTCCAGGCAAGAGTGCTGGAGTGGGGTGCCATTGCCTTCTCCAACATGAAAGACTATGTACTTTCAAAATCTACTAACAAGAGGCTTCCGAGAGGCTTCCGCTGTATTCAATCAGTTCACCAGATTTTAAAGCTCTTTTTATTACTTTGAAGTGAAGTGAAGTGAAGTGAGTCGCTCAGTTGTGTCTGACTCTTTGTGACCCTATGGACTATACAGTCCATGGAATTCTCCAGGCCAGAATACTGGAGTGGGTAGCCTCCTCCAGGGGATCTTTCCAACCCAGGGATCAAACCCAGGTCTCCCACATTGCAGGCGGATTCTTTACCAACTGAGCTATCAGGGAAGCCCAGGGCAGATTTTCTTACTCAAAGGTCTCTTTCTTATCACAGCCATACTGTATCTTTATATAAATGTCTGGAAACCCTACTAGGTTTGGTACAAGTTTAAATTAAAAATGGGACTTGAAAATAGAGTCCATTTGCTATGATCTGTAATCAGTTTTAACACTTTTCTGAGCTTAAATGACACATCCGAGTACACACAGAGCTTTAAATATGTTTGGGTGGGGGGTGGGAGGCATGCTTTACCCAATATAAACCAATATATACCTTTTAATTTAAGAGTGAAGGTAGGATGTTATTTTTGATCAACAACTAGTTACCCGGGAAGAGTTGATTTCACACTTAAGTCTAATTAGTATATTTACTTGGTATTTGAGAATGATGAGACCACCCCCAAGCACCATTTACTCCACTGAAAATAAGTCAAAACACTACAGAAGGAGAGCATATGGTCCAAGTACCATGGTAGAGAAAATGTTACTTAACAGACGAATGCAGGAGAAAGGCCAGTGAGTAGAGAAAACTGGGCATAAAATACTTGTTACACTTTCAAGTAAAACCAGATAAAAGAAGAGAAGGAATATATCTATTGAATCACAATACTTTTAATAGGTTCATTATTGTTAGATTCACTTCACAAAATCTGCTTTCTCCCCTAATGAAATGTGTCTATACGCCTATTTGCAAATGTATTCAGAAATTAGATCTGAAGTTGATGCACACATAATTAATGTTGTTTGAATAATTCTGTGACAAAAATCAGCATGTGAACCTACATATCGTGAATTAGCATCTGGACTATGCTCTGCGCTGTGGGAACACAGTTGCTTCTTTGGGGAGCTTGTAACCTAACCAGAGAAATCAGATTAGCTACACTTCTATGCATAAATGGAAAATGAAACCAAATCTCTCTGACATTCACTCCACTCTAGCTAGCTAGGGGACTTGTTCTCACCTTTCTTTATTGGCTAATACCGTTGAATGATGAAATCAGCGTCCAGTGCCTCCAGATTTCTACCCTGTTCACTCTTACAGTAACTGGGCTTCTACCTCTTGATCAACAACCTCTGATAAAGGCAGCAAAGGAAAGAACCAGTCAGTCCTCCCTGGGTCACTCTGCTACTGCATGTGAACCTGTTGGCCACTGTATTTCCCTAGAAAACCCTCTCTCCCCTGGCTTCCTCTTGATGCCTCTCTGCCTGGGTCCTACGGTCCTCCTCAAATGCTAGTCTGGCTCCTATTTTCTCTGCACCCCTTTGAAAATGGATGTTCCTTGGGGGTGTGTTGCCAAGTCTCTTCTGTCTCTAATTGCAGTTTCCCTAGCATAAGGCTCCCTTATGTTCTGCCAGGTCATACAGAAAAGGTATGTTCTGCCAGGTCAGTACAGAAAAGGCTGGTAATGGAAGTAACTAAACTTATGGTGCTGATCAATTCACAATATATACCTGTATCAGATCATTGCGTTGTACACCTGAAACTAATACAATGGAGTTGTTGTTCAGTCACTAAGTCGTGTTCGACTCTTTGTGACCCCATGGACCACAGCACACCAGACTTCCCTGTCCACTATCTCCCGGAATTTGCTCAAATTCATGTACACTGAGTCAGTGATGTCATTCAACCATCTTGATCTCTCTCATCCCCTTCTTCTCCTGCCCTCAATCTTTCCCAGCATCAGGGTCTCTTCCAGTGAGTCAGCTCTTTGCATTAGGTAGCCAAAGTGTTGGAGCTTCAGCTTCAGTATCAGTCCTTCCAGTGAATATTCAGTCCAGAATGGTGAGGGTACCCAGATTTTGGCACAACGCAATCACTGAGGAGACACTGAATAAGAATCTTTGACCTGAGAGTTCTTTCCCACCGATGACTTTAGTAAATATGAACACTTCTCTCTAGCTCCTGATCAGTGTATTCACTTCTTAAGGGGTCATCCACTAGGGTGTCACACAGGCACCCTCCCCACTCCCCCCATGTATGCAAAAGCCCCTTAGCCTGTCTCATGAGTGTCTGCCCAATGTCTGTTCCCTGAACTGGTGAACAGAACTTAGTAGGTCAAGGGAGAAACTTAAAAGGGTCTCCATTCCTCTTCCTATAGTTCTGTAGTCAACTGGTTACTAAGGTCTGGCTATTCTATCTTTTAAAATATCTTGATTGTAAAATTAGTGTTCCATCCCTGCTATTACTGCCCCAGCTCAGGCCTCTATCATATTCTGCCAAACTTTTAAGATAAACTAAATACCTTCCAGCCTCCAGTATTCACCTTCGCCAGCCCATCGTCCTCACTGTGGTTGAGTATCACAGGGAGCGCAGCATTCTTTGACCCTACCCAGGTTCCCCTCAGCAATTTCCTGCTCACACAATATGCTCCCATCCCATCTGTTTTCTTGCTCTTAGTGGTGTGAGCACACAATGTGCCTTCATGTCTCCACGCTCATTCTTTCCTCTGTCTTCCTGGGGCACACTGCTCTTGAGCCCTACTCAAGCACCACCTTCTCCGTGAGCCCCGCTGGGTCCCAAGGCTCTGCCGGCTGAGATCCCTATTCCTGCTGACTGTTAGGGCACTTGTTACTGCACAGTCTCCTCCCACAGCTGCCTTCTCTCTAGTCTGTTGTCTGTAATAGCAGAGATACCCTGTTCAACACTGCAAATCATATATCGTCATTTAAAGATGGAACCTAAAAAGCAAATGTGCTTTGTAGAGATGGATTCCTCTGATTAGAAGCTCTTCAGTTCCTGAAACCTTTCCCCAGATGCCTCCAAGGTTTCATCCATGAAAAATCCTCCTCCTCCTTCGAGGATCAGCCCAAGTGATCTCCTCAATGAGGGTTCCCCAACTCTCCCAGGCAGGGCTGGTCTTCACTGTCTGTGTCTAAACTATGACACTGCCCTTTGCATTGAAACCATCTGTTTACTACTCCTCTACCCAAGCAGACTTGAACTCCTAAGAGCTAGGGGTTTGTTCCTACCTATCTTTTTGTTCCAAGTGTTCAGCCCGGGGTCCGGGTGTGGGGGATGCAAAACCGAGGTAGGGTGGAAAACAGCTGTATTAACACCTTGAACACTGGCTCCACTATCGCCCCTCTGGGATAATTGTGAAACCAAGTTTAAGAGTCTCCACAGTGGGAGGACACACCAAGGAGGCTTTCCAAATGAAAGGGCAAGAGGACTAAGTCGTCACTGACTCATACCCTGCTTCCCACGTCTTGCGGCATTTCAAATTGCATAATCATCTCAAGCAGTTAGAATTATAAGTGACTAAACCCTGGTATATCACATTTTTTTACCTGCCTGCTGAGTTAAATACTTAGCCCCATAAATTGCTTAAGTTACCTAAAAGAGGCTTGAATCTTGAATCTCCTTAGTCACAGACTGCGCAATGGCTTGGGGCAGGTTGCCTTAGCCGAGAGACTCAAACTAGGGGATTACAGAGGTTTTCCTCTGAGCCTCTAAGCAGATCTGTGCAGAACAGGGAGCAAAGCAAAAGCAGCAACTCACAGAGGGATCTCACAGCTGAGCCAGCTGGGCTCCGTGTGCCTCTCCCAGCAGATGCTGAGTCTCTCTCAGCAGGTGCAAAGCTTATTTGCATCCTGGGCTGGGCCTGCAGTCCCCACTAATAATACCAGTGAACATTTGCCAAGTGCTTACTAGGTATCAGAAACTCTTTCAGAACTTTACTCCTATTGCCTTATCTAATCCTCAAAACTGTAAAAATAGATGCTATAATTATCATCTCTGATTTATTGAAAAGCAAGAAAGGCATAGACGGGTTCAGCAACTAACTCAAGTGTTAGCTGTTCAGTGGTGTCCAACTCTATATGACCCCAAGGACTGTAGCTCGCCAGGCTCCTCTCTGTCCATGGAATTTTCCAGGCAAGAATACTGGAGTGGGTAGCCATTCCCTTCTGCAGGGGATCTTCTCAACCCAGGAATCGAACCCAGGTCTCCTGTATTGCAGGCAGATTCTTTACCATCTGAGCCACCAGGGAAGCCCCAACTAACTCAAGGTCCCATTCTTAGTAAGGGCTAGAACGGGAGGCACACTCAGGGAGTCCCACTCCACAGCCTGTGATCTAAGCCAATGACGCCAACCAAGACCAAGATGAGAACTCATTGCTTTCTCAAAGAGAAGGCGAAAAGAAAGTTTTTGGTCATCCATACAAATTCATCCTACCAAGATCTTAAACACGGAAAAATCCTATCTCTTCTCAGGATATTTTTCCCAGAAGGGTTTGATGGTGATGGTTGTTCTTCCCAGGATCTGTTCCCTAAAAGGGGTCTGATAGCATTCTAAGTAATTTGTTTCTATAGAAAGAAACTCTATTGTACCAAGTCACATAAAATTTGTCAAAAATCAGGTAATTACGGTTCCCACTTGATGTATGTATTGTTCAAACCCACCAGGTCTCCCTCTTTATATCAAAGAAAATTACTAAGCCCATTATGTGATAATTTTTGTCCACATAACATTTACATTTTCTGCTTGATTTATGTATTCAGCTAGAATATGTTTAAGTAATTCAAATAGGATTTCTTAATGCTTTTTAAGTTTGTCTTATCATTTTTCCTGGAATCTTCCATCCTTTGGCCACTTTCCTAATTAATAACCTCTCATTTCAAATCCCTTTATACATTTTCTTCTATATATCAGAATGGTCAGAAATGACCCAGAGAGCCTTAAAACACACCAAGAGAGCACATGTTCTCATTTATTACCATATACTCGGAGAAGGTGATGGCACCCCACTCCAGTATTCTTGCCTGGAAAATCCCATGGATGGAGGAGCCTGGTGGGCTGCAGTCCATGGGGTCGCTAAGAGTCGGACACAACTGACCGACTTCACTTTCACTTTTCAGTTTCATGCATTGGAGAAGGAAATGGCAACCCACTCCAGTGTTCTTGCCTGGAGAATCCCAGGGACGGGGGAGCCTGGTGGGCTGCATCTATGGGGTCGCACAGAGTTGGGCACGACTGAAGCGACTTAGCAGCAACAGCAGCATTACCATATACTGCCCTGATGCACAGATTCCAAGGTTCTGCTTTGGTTTCTAAGTGTATGTATGCATATTCCTTTATGACTGTCATTGAGTCACACTGTAAAAAGAAGAGTGTAAATGGGTTTCTCAAGTCCCTACCACAAGACAGGTGGTCCTCTGGGAGGTTCATTTCATTTACAGCTGCATTTACTATCCATTAACAACTATTACAAAAACAATAAAAAAGCTTTCTCTCCACTGCTTGAAAAATACATGTGAGCTGCAGAAACCGAAATACAATTTTAAAAGTGTCTCTTTGGAAAGCCTGCATGTGATGACTTAAAAAAAATTTTTTTGTTGGAGTTTAGAAATTGTGCTAAGGACAGTAAGGCTGGGAGAATTCTAAATAGCTGCTGCCTCTTTCTTCAAGATGCACCTTTCCAGTTGGCAAGGCTAGTATGAGGACATTATAACTGATTCACCACTAATTTAATTGAGATTAGATTCCCAATCTAATGTATTATAGTAACTGTGAAAATGCTGCATTGCTGACCACTTGCTCTTACTATTAAGTGGACTGCAAAAAGAAATCCACTTTCTTCTTCGTAAGTGTCCAAATGACAAAGTGATAAAATATGTTCTTTGAAAAACTGTTAAACTGTATCATAAATATATCTATTTTAAAGATGAAAGCATATTTTCAGCAGACATATCTGTAGCTCTCATCTTAGCCATATCGATTTTTCTATATTAAAATAACAGAGAAGCAATAATATAGTAATTTCACCTATCAACATGTTCCTAGAGCCCCTGAAGTAAATAAATATTTGAATGTTAAGTTGTCAGATTAAACTGAGCAAGCAAAACCAGCCTGATACTTTTCCTTTGATATTTTTAGCATTTAATAAAACATGCCTCAACCACTTATATATTATACCTAGATGGTACTTAAAGTATGCCAATCAAATATTAGGCTCAACTCTGTGAATTGAACAGTGGTGTGCTTGTTTAGCATCGGTGTAAATGTTTAACAACCGGCTCTCTCAAGAAAGTTCCTTAGAGAGAACTTTTTCTTAATTAATGTCCTTAGTAATTTGTAGTAATGCTTCCTGATTTCCAATACTCCCTCCAGGGTTGATTTCAAATTATAGATATGATGTCACTGAACACGGAGTTGAGAAGGGTGTCCCCCAGTTGGCTCTTATGACCCTATATGAGCTGTAACTAAGCTACTAGTTTTAAATGTCTAGATTTCAATGAATTTCCCTTTCTCTGTCTTTTTTTCTCTCTCTGGGGACCACAGAGTTCTCTGGGACATAATTTTCCCAACTTCAAGATATATTAATTAAAACAAACAATATCTAAACTGAGTCCAATGCTAAACAGCAAGCATTCAGGTGCAAATAAGGGAGACACAGTTCCTCCTCTTAGGAAGCTTGGAGGCTGGTGGATGTCAATGTTCCTACAGATGGACAGAGCTGTTGATGAAACTGTTCAATCTATATTGAGCCTGTGTTGAATGTTTGTCATATTGCTATTTAACGAAACAAGTTATAATAAACCATAACAAGCCATCCCTTCTTCTTCTAAAATTTTGTCCAGGTTTGAGAAGGGGGCTTTGTAAATCTAATAAAATATCTATCACTGTGATACAACATAGAGATTTTATGTTAATTAAACTGAGAGTGTTTCTTGCTTGAAATGTTTGAAAGGTGTTTACTGAGTACCTACTGTGCCAGGCACTTTGCTTTATATCCCCTTTCATGTAGTTTTCACATAATTTCTCAGTCATTCTGAGAAATCAGTATTCCTGTTGTATAGGTGGAAATGGCAAACCACTCCAGCATTCTTGCCTGGGAAGTCCATGGACAGGAGAGCCTGGAAGGCTGCAGTCCATGGGGTTGCAAAGGGCTGAAGTTCATAAACATAATAAATTTGCCCTAAAATTGCCCAACAGAGTCCGAATTCATACCCAGGTCTGCCTGACACAAGTCCATGGTTATTCCTCTACACACAATGTTTCCAGAGCTGTCAGAAGGGTCATGACCTCTGATCTGACCAGAGATTTTCCCACAGGAGCCAATACTTCTCAGACGTTTTTCTCCTTCCACGTTTGATGATGTGTTACAAATCTGTAGGTCCTCAGGGAGATTTATCCCTGGGAAGATCAGAGCTCTGCCTTTTCCTTGCCACCATATTTCCTCATCTGCTCCTAACTATATGACCTCTAGACCTTCATCCCGGGGACACATTTTAACACTAGACAGAGTGAGGAATGTAATGGCTGAGCAAGGAATGTAATGGGTGAAATTATGTGAACCTACAGTCTTGAAACTGTTTTTCTCTGGGGAAGAAGATAATGAACCCCAGCAACAGATTTATGGAAACTGGGGCTTCATGGGAAAAAAAAAATGTATGTTTTTATGAACTCATATAAATAACACAATCGTTTTTCCTTTTGCACGAAAGAGCAAGCACGAGAGATGAAAGGAATTATAATTTTAAAAAGACACTAGCATGCACTCAAGATTCACTGCTGTTATTGGACCGGAGTTGAGGTTTCTAGAGATTGACAGAGAACAAAGTCCACTAAGAACCAGCAACTGGAAAGAGAATTACACCACCTTTAATATACAACAGTGCTCAGTGTTTTTGCCCAATTGCAGTGAATGCACTACATATTTGATTCAAATCCCGGGGACAGAGGAGTCTGGTGGGCTACAGTCCATGGGTTCGCAGAGAATCAGACACAGTGGAGCAACTAACACTTTCACTTTTCAATAGCAACCATAACATGCTTCTCATTTTTCCCCAGTTTTGAATGATGCATCGTGGCTGCAGGAAACTTTTCATTTGAACATTACATCTGTTTCTCTACTTGATCCCTTTCTAGCCTTTATTATAAGTGATTTCTTCTCAAAACCAGTATCACCACTTAAACTTGTCTGAGATAATAAAGTTAATATGAATCCTTACTGGTTTGAGTCTTGGTATAAAGTTAAAGGGCTTCCCAGGTGGCTCAGTGGTAAAGAATACGCCTGCCAATGCAGGTGCTGCAGGAGACAAGGGTTTTATTCCTAGGTCAGGAAGATACTGCGGAGAAGGAAATGGCAACCCAGTATTCAGGGTAACTCCAGTATTCCTGCCTGGAGAATCCCATGGACAGAGAAGTCTGGTAGGCTGCAGTCCATAGGGCTTCAAAGAGTTGGACACGACTGAGCGACTGAGCCCGCACACGTGAAGCTAAAAGGAATCACATCTTTCACAAATGGACTTTTTTCCCCCAACAATATATTTGTATCTATTATTAATTAATGATATATTTTTATGCATTGTATTCTTTTTTCCACTCTCTGGGCCTTGCCACCAAATATCTTAGCTATCAAAGTACCACGACGGTTGAATTTAAATGAAATAGCCAACTAATAGTTTTGAATGAATCATACACAATTTTTCAAATAAGTCAGTGATACATTGAAAATGTATTCATATTTGTGTACAAAGTGCCTGCTTACAGTTTCTCTTTAGACAAATCACCTCTGATAAATGAAGTTGACGACACGGCACTAAGAGAGAACTAACAGTGTGCCTGGTTGAGTGATTATACCAGCCTTTCCTGTGTTGGCTAAATTCAGTCATTGTTTCTTTCCACTTCAATATTTCCACTTCAGTGTCTTTAATAAGCAGAATCAAGGAGGAGAGGGAATGCAGATCCTAGCAGCTATAACTCTGCTGAATTGTTCCTGTAATTGGGTCTATGAAAGGACTCTGTAGATGATATATTTCTTTACGAGGTAACTTTACAGCAGAAATTGTTCATACAGATCATATTATATGAGCTGTAACCGAGAGGCCAATGAAGTGAGTTTAAGGCTGATTTGAGCTTACTTTGGCTTGACCTGGTATTATTTTTATGGATGGTTCTAGTTGGTCTGAGACTTAACACACACTTGTTTATGTGGTTTTGCCATTCACAAGACAAGCGGTGACATGGTTTGACTCAGACCTGGGGACGAGAAAAATAAGAGTATCTTTTCTATTTTGAAAAATGTTAAGTGTGCTTAAGATACCCAAAAGGAATATGATCTGAACTATAGATTCAAGCATATGAATAAACTGAAAAACAAAGAAGAATTTTTGAATTAACTAAACAAACCAAGCGTTACTTACAGTGACGGTTGACCATGCTGTCTCATGTTTGCCTCATAAAATAGGGAGGGTTTTGTGGTGAGAACTGAGTGGCACACGGGGTAATAAGGACCATTTTGGTTAAAACATCAGAATCCACACTCATGATTTATTCCTGCATATTTAGAAAGAACTACTTACATGAACAGATAAAAGAAAACTATTTTGCAACTTGAAGAAAAGATTTAGTCACTGGGAAGTTTTACAGAATTGTAATAATATATCAAGCATTTAATTTGCTTAAATCTATTAGCTAAATATCTTTCATGTCAAAATACAGTAAAATACACTCATCAAAGTCACATGGTATCATAAATTACATATAAAGGGAAATCTATGATTAACCAAACTTTGGTGTGCTCTGCATTACCCATCATAGCTCCAGACCCAGATATGAGCTGAAAAACTTTGCTTCTATATGAATAAAATCCATAGCTTAGACAGAGCCCCCAAGCTGCAAAAGTTGAAGACAAAAACAAATTAAAAAAGCCTTGTCACTCCTAATTTTGTTTCTGCCTGTTCTGTTTCCATCGAACAAACTAAACTCGCAGAAATTGTTTCCAGAACAACTTGAGAAGTTTCCTTATATGTAGGGCAGCTCTGAGCCGTATGCCAAAACTGCTGGTAGAAGTCACTTTTCCTATTGAAAATTTGCTTCTCAGCTGATTACCATCAGCGTCATGACCAGATATAGCAAGGATGTTGCTGGAAAGCAGTGTGATGTGAGGTCTGTAGTGAACACAGGGCAGCTGGCTCCACAGCTGTGCAAACTCTAATTGTATGGTTGGAGTGGGAGGTAATGAATTGCCCTAGACTTCCACAGATACGCTGGGGACATTTAACCCTCTCTCTCTGAGATGAGGGTTCTTCCTTGAAACCTCTGGTTCTGTTTTTTAAGGCCAAAACACACAAGTAGGACATTTAGTTGGGAGAAGAGTGAGAACGTGAAGAAGAGGGGAGAGGAGATTGTGAAAGAAGAGCTATTTGAGAGTTGAAGGCTGAAGGCTGGGGCTTACAGAATGGTAAAGAACCTCCCTGTCACGCAGAAGATACGAGTTCGATCCCTGGGTCAGGGAGATCCCTTGGAGGAAGGAATGGCAATCCACTCCATTATTCTGGCCTGGAAAATCCCATGAACAGAGAAGACTGGTGGGCTACAGACCACGGGGTCACAAAGAGTCAGACATGACTTAGCAACTGAACAACTACTGAAGGCTGAGTCTGCTGAATACTCCGCCTGGCATTGGCTAGTACAGCTAGTGTGCAGTACAGTTACTTGTAGCTTGAATATGATAAGTACCTTCTCGAGGACTGTGGTCAAGTAGGAAGTTGAAGTTAGCCTTGAACTACACTAAGACGTACTGCATCTTGGACTCTTCTGTTGACTATGATGGCTAGTCCATTTCTTCTAAGGGATTCTTGCCCACAGTAGTAGGTATAATGGTCATCTGAGTTAAATTCACCCATTCCAGTCCATTTTAGTTCGCTGATTCCTAGAATGTCGACGTTCACTCTTGCCATCTCCTGTTTGATCACTTCCAATTTGCCTTGATTCATGGGCCTAACATTCCAGGTTCCTATGCAATATTGCTCTTTACAGCGTCAGACCTTGCTTCTATCATCAGTCACATCCACTGGGTGTTGTTTTTGCTTTGGCTCTGTCTCTTCATTCTTTCTGGAGTTATTTCTCTACTGATCTCCAGTAGCATATTGGGCACCTACCAATCTGGGGAGTTCATCTTTCAGTGTCCTATTTTTTTGCCTTTTCATACTGTTCATGGGGTTCTCAAGGCAGAAATACTGAAGTGGTTTGCCATTCCCTTCTCCAGTGGACCACATTTTGTCTGAACTCTTCACCATGACACATCCGACTTGGGTGGCCCTACACGGCATGGCTCATAGTTTCATTGAATTAGACAAGGCAGTTTTCTGTGATTGTGGTTTTCAGTCTGTTTGCCCTCTGATGGAAAAGGATAAGAGGCTTTTGAAAGCTTCCTGATGGGATAGACTGACTGAGGGGGATACAGGGTCTTGTTCTGATGGGCAGGGCCATGCTCAGTAAATCTTTAATCCAATTTTCTGTTGATGGGTGGAGCTGTGTTCCCTCCCTGCTATTTGAAGTGAAGTGAAGTGAAGTCACTCAGTCCTGTCTGACTCTTTGCAACCCCATGGACAGTAGCCAACCAGGCTCCTCCATCCATGGAATTTTCCAGGCAAGAATACTGGAGTGGGTTGCCATTTCCTGGTATTTACCTGGGGCCAAACTATGGTTGAGGTAATGAAGATAATGGTGACCTCCCTCAAAAGATCCCATCTGCTACAGTCCTTGCCCACAACCCTGCAGCAGGCCACCACCGACCCATGGCTTCACTGGAGACTCCCAGACACCTACAGGCAAGTCCGGGACAGTTTCCTGTGGGGTCACGGTTCCTTTCTCCTGGGTCCTGGTACACAAGGTTCTGTTGTGCCCTCCAAGAGTCTGTTTCCCAGTCCTGTGTAAGTTCTGGCAGCTCTATGGTATGGGTTAATGGCAACCTCCTCCAAGACCCTGATGCTGGGAAAGATTGAAGGTGGGAGAAGGGGATGAAAGAGGATGAAATGGTTGGATGGCATCATGGACTCAATGGACATGAGTTCAAGTAAACTCTGGGGGTTGGTGATGGACAGGGAAGCCTGGTGTGCTGCAGTTCATGGGGGTCACAAAGAGTCGGACATGACTGAACTACTGAACTGAACCAAACCCTAAGAAATGAAAAACTCTTGCAATTCACAAACGCTTGTAAAAATTCAAGCACTTTGTTTCTTTTGAATGGATAATAATATCCTAGGGGGACCACATTTCATACAATAATGAGATTGACAGTGGGGGCATGAACATAATAGCCTCCGTCTATAAACAGGTAGATGCTGTATTCAGTTCCTCTAGACCACGAGGCTGTAGTAGTTGAATATTTGGCCACGAGAGAGGCAACATTTTAGATTAGAATTAGTCTATTTCTCGCATTTCTATTCCTGCGCTAGAGCTAGACATTTAAACTGTCCCATTCACCCAGACTTCATCTGCTCCTTGCCTTTTTATAGCATAGAGCTACTGGCGAGGCATTCTCACATTTGGTCCTCAAAGTAACAGTGAAAATTAGACAGTGTTACCCCTGTCTTACAGGTCTTGATGATTCAGCTCATAAGTAGCAGACCAGATACTGAAACAAGCAAATCTTCAAACCCATCACAACACCCTTGTGTTGATTACTCAGATGAGAAGGTTTTCCTCTGACTCTCAAAAGTCAAGATTCTATGATTTTTGGTGTACTCCACTGACCTACATGGGTGGCTTTTTCAAAATGAGTAGTTTTGTTTTCTTTCTCTCCCTCTCTGTCTCACTCCTTTCCCCGCCATGTATATCTTTCTCTGATCTTCTTTTTTCTCTTTCCCTCACAACATCTCCTCCAAGTTCAGAGGATTCTTGGAAAGTCCAGTAGGTTTTTCCTAGGTGACCATTTCCATGTGGTCATTTGTAAAATACATTTCAAAGATGATCCATTCAACTCTACTCAGAGGACAGACAATTTTTAATGAAATTTCCTTAACTTTCAGAGTTTGAGGGTGACATTTTTTCTCATCTGGGGCAAGTCCCATTAATTCTGTAGTGTAACCAAGAAGGAATGAATAGACTAAAATTTAGTTAGGAAAATTTGTTCCTTATGTGAGACTTTCTGAATCTGTAGCTCATCTGGTCTTCTAAGATGTAGTACCTAAAGGGGCATCTGGTCTTGTACAATGTGGTACCTAGAGAGGCATCTTTGGGGGTTTTTTTGGTAGTATTTTAGAAGACTAGAACACAGGTAAGGCAGAACAGAGAAACATATGGAATAAAGGAGCTCATTCTTCACTTTGTGCAGTGAATAATCACTATGTGGCAGGAATTATTCTGTTCTTCCACGTTTAATAAGTTAAATACTCTTTAAAACAAACCTCCCATGTGGTCAACATTGTTAGTCCCATTTCACAGGTGAGAAAATTGAGGCAGGGTGAGGTTAAATGTCTTGCTCAAGGCCACACAACTAGTAAGTGATAAGTAGGGATGTGAATCCCAAAATTCTAGTTCCAGAATATAGCCCCAGCTGCTGCTGCTGCTGCTAAGTCACTTCAGTCGTGTCCGACTCTGTGCGACCCCAGAGACGGCAGCCCACCAAGCTCCCCCGTCCCTGGGATTCTCCAGGCAAGAACACTGGAATGGGTTGTCATTTCCTTCTCCAATGCAAGAAAGTGAAAAGTGAAAGTGAAGTCGCTCAGTCGTGTCCAACTCCTAGCAACCCCATGGACTGCAGCCTACCAGGCTCCTCCATCCATGGGATTTTCCAGGCAAGAGTACTGGAGAGGGGTGCCATTGCCTTCTCCATATAGCCCCAGAGCCACTACTAAATATTTTTTTTCTCACTGCTTCTCTCTCTACCTATGTAGAGCTCCATTGTGACTTTGGTAGTTCCTAGACATGAGTTTGAGAAACTCCAGGAGAAGGTGAAGAACAGGGAAGCCTGGTGTGCTGTAGTCCATACGGTCACAAAGAGCTGGACACAACTGAGTGACTGAGTAACAAAAGCATGTTTGTCTTTGTAGGCTCCTTTTACCACAAAAATTTTTTAAACTATATTTTAATAAATGTTACAACATATTTATATGTATTGGTATAAAGAAAGGGAAAGTGAAGTGTCTTAGTCGTGTCTGACTCTTTGCCACCCTACAGACTGTAGCCTACCAGGCTCCTCCGTCCATGGAATTTTCCAGGCAAGAGTACTGGAGTGGGTTGCCATTTCCTTCTCCAGGGGATTTTCCTGACCCAGGGATCGAACCCGGGTCTTCGGCATTGCAGGCAGACACTTTACCATCTGAGCTATCTGGGAATAAAGACATATGTACAACAGCCTAGATTAAACTTACTTTTTCTTCTGAGTTTAAAAGAAATTAAAGCATTTTCAAGGGCCTCTAAATGCATCTTGAGTCTGAGCTGTGTCTGCAGTGTCCAAGAGCTAAGTTGGTACTGACCTTGGGAGTTTCCTTGTTTACCTTGACATACCTCCAGGTAAGAGAATGAACTGCCCATACTCTTACGGGATAGTGGAAGTACTAAAGAGGGATTTCCTTGCAAAAGCTTTTTCTGAGTTCAGAGATCACTCCTAGAAAACGATCAATTAAGGAATTTTTTAAAACTGAAGGTTATATTATACAATCGTTTAGATGGCATAAAAGGAGAATTTTCATAACAATAATAAGTTAGAATAAAAAGGCATGGGAAGGGATGAAACAGAAAACATCCATCAGAGTACATATGGGACTTATAAGGTACTTTGAGGAACATTTTGGAGCTTCCCTGGTGGCTCAGACAGTAAAGAATCCACCTGCAATGCAGGAGATCTGGGATCAATCCCTGGATTGGGAAGATCCCCTTGGAAAAGGGAACAGCTACCCACTCCCGTATTCTGGCCTGGAGAATTCCATGGACAGAGGAGCTTGGCAGGCTACAGTCCATGGGGTCACAAAGAGTAGGACACAACTGAGTGACTTTCACTTTCTTTCTTTAAGGACCATTGTGTTCCAATTTTTGATACGTATGTGAGGCTATATGAAGTACACTTTTTATAGTGAATCCCAGCCAAACATTTTTTAAAATACTGAGCTAGGATGCATGCCTAGTTCCACTTCTTTCTTTCCCTCAGCCATGTTCAGCTTTCAATGGAACCTCAAAGCAAAGCTGATAACATAAGCTTGCTCTCTTGTAATAAATCATGGCCATTAAAAACATAGATTTTGATGCCATATAAAACATGATCTGAATTCCAGTTCTTCCTCTATTTCCCTTATTCGCTTCATTACCTTTGCTAAGTTATTTAAGCTCTTTGTGACTTAGTCCCCACATGGATAAAATAAGAAGAGCAACAATCATGCCAATCTCATAGGGTTATTATAAAAAGATAAGTGAGAAAATGCTGACAAAGTCCTCTGCAAGGGCTCTATGTACGTTGACAGCTCAATTATTTATTTCTGGACTAGACCCTATTTGAACCTTAGGCTTGTATAACTGCTTATTGGATCCCTCCACTTGGATGTCTGGTTGACACCTCACACTTGCCAAGTCTGACTCTGAATTCTCGATCACCGCCCACCCACCCGCCACCCGCCACAACCATGCCCCTAAATGGTCCTTCTATCCTTCTGGTTGCTCAAGCCAAACCTTGAGGTACTCTTTGCTCCTCTCCTCTCACAGCCCACATTCAATCCACCACGGAAGCCTATAGGCTGTACCTTCAAATACATACAGAATCTGACTATTTCCCACTGCTTCTGCTGTTCCATGCTGCTGAGACGGCACCATCTCTGGATTGCCGCAGGGCTTCCCAACCAGCTCCCTGTGTCCTCCTTGCCCCACTGCAGCCTATCCTTAACACAGCAGCCCCAGGGAACCTTCTAAAATCTATTTCAGATCATGTTACTCTTGTGCTCAAATCCCTGCCTTGTACCACATTTCAGCAAGAGAGGGCAGTGGCCCACAGGACCCTCTCTAATCTGGTCCCCATTCGTTCCCTCCGACCGCTTGATTCACTCCTCTGCAGCCACACTGGGCCCCTTGCCAGGTCCTAAACGCACTTGATTTAGGGCTTTAGCACTGGCTTTCCCTCCGCTCTCTCTGCCTTGCCTTCTACCCCATATTCACACTGCTCATGTTCCTCTTCTTCGGAGAACTTTGTTCGCATTTCCTCTTCTCAATGTTGCTTATCCTGCAATCCAGCCCTTTCTTTGCTCCCATGTGCCTAACACTCTTATTCTGCTGTATTTATTTTTGCCTTATCAGTTAACCTATGAAATACTATACAATGTACTTACCTATTGTACTGTTTATTGTCCATAACTCACTTTGAGAAGTGAAAATTCATAAGGATAAGAAGTTTCTGTTTTAATCAATAATGTATCCCAAGGGTCTAAAATATTGTCTTAACTTCTAAATTAATATTTGTCAAATGAATGAATACTATATATTATTATTTCATCTCACCTTCCTCCATCCTCCCCCCCAATCCCCCACCCCTAAAACAGGGCCCAGATGGAATAAGGGATAAATTCAAACATAGTAAAGTTTCTTTTATATTTTTAATTAAGCCATGATGGCATCTTAAACCAACTTGTTGTCCTCTGATTGATAAACATTCAGAAATAATGAGCTCTCTATGTCTCCGAGTGTGTGCTCAGTTGCTCAGTCCTGACCAACTCTTTTGTGACCCCATGGACTGTAGCCCACCAGGCTCCTCTGTCCATAGGATTTTTCAGGCAAGAATACTGGGGTGTGTTGCCATTTTCTATTCCAGAGGATCTTATCAACCCAGGGATTGAACCTGCCTCTCCACATCTGTGGTTGGTTGAATTCATCAGATGCAGAACCATGGATACAAAAGGTCAACTATATACTGAAGCCTCATGTCTACAATTACAGCCCAGGTATTTACTATTCAAAGATTGTGTTACTGTGTTGTAAGTAGAAGGTACACAAATGTGAAAAGATCAATAGGAAACCTACAGGCTTTTACACAAGACTTGCCATCATAAATGTTAAATAATCACGAGCATGAGATTATTCCTGGTGCCCTCTGATAACTTGAATAGAAAATCATGTGAATGAATCCATCATCATTCAAAAGGCCATAAAACTGATTTTGTCTTTTATTTTAACCATCCTTCATTATATAAAAGACTTATAAATTAAAGCAATTAAAATGTCAAAATGGCCCCAACCCCCCACCAATCATATTCACTTCATCACTGACTAAAGTGGATGGGGAGAGTTATGAAACAAAATATAAAAATTCTAGAATATTTCTTGTATCATGCAATGAGGAAAAACTGATATCTATTATTTGTTCCTTCAGGCCCTCTTCCACTGGCTATAATGTATGTCTCCTTTTTTGTCTTATTAAGTCAAAGAGGAAAAATAGCTCTATAACTTATCATCTCTCTCTACTTGAATTTTAGTTGTTTTACTTGTACCATAAATAATGATGATGAATTAAAGTTGCATATATTAAAGAATAATTTTATAAGTAACTTTAAAATATCTTTAATCAGTATGAAAAGGTATGCATAAAATCTGTCTGTGCACATATTCTGACCAATAGTTTATCTGCCCCTGTCAGCTTACATGCCTGTGAAAAAAAACAAAACAAAGTTCTTCATAGTTCATGGTCAAGTTTTATAACAATGCTGAGAAGTTAGGAATTCCAAAAGGGTACATTTCGCCTTGACTGAATCCTGCCATTTAGCTAGTCTGCATATATATTTCCCTTCCCTGGTAATTTAAAAGGATAAAGGGAAAATATAGATCTTATAGGTATACTTATTTCATTTTAATTACAAAACAACAGGCTACAAGACTTAAAATGCCAACTGGGAACTGGGTTAATATTTAGTTTTCTGACTGTCCATTTATTGTTAAGATTTCTCGAATTCTATATTCAATCATACAACAAATACTTATAGAGCACCAATTCTGTTAAGGATTCTAATCCCTGAATATTCAAATTAAAAATATTTTATTAATATGGTGCATGTAAATATGCCTTCTGGCAATTCTTAGTTATTACCAAAAAGTTATTCTAAATCTTTATAATATATACTATTATTTTAGTTAAACTTATTTTAATAACTTAGCTTTGATCCAATGTTTTAATTCACATTGAAAATTGGGCTCTTCTATATGTTTTATACCCTGGAGAAGGAAATAGCAACCTGCTTCAGTATTCCTGCTGGGAAAATACCATGGACAGAGGAGTCTGGTGGGCTACAGTCCATGGGGTTGCAAAGAGTCAGACATGACTTAGTGACTAAACCACCCCCCCCCCGTATGTTTCATACCATAAATAAGACTATGCATAAAATCAGTGTCATAGTATGTATTCATTAGTACAGACAGAAGTACTAGTTAGTACACACAATTTTTTAAGATAGGATGGGACTTCTGAGATTTAAGTTCAGTTCAGTTCAGTCGCTCAGTCATGTCCAACTCTTTGCAACCTCATGGACTGTAGCACACCAGGCTTCCCTGTCCATCACCAACTCCAGGAGCTTAAACTCATGTCCATTCAGTCGGTGATGCCATCCAACCACCTCATCCTCTGTTATCCCCTTCTCCTCCTGCTTTCAATCTTTCCCAGCATCAGGGGCTTTTCCAATGATCAGTTCTTTGCATCAGGTGGCCAAAGTATTGGAATTTTAGCTTCAGTATCAGTCCTTCCAATGAATATTTAGGACTGATTTCCTTTAAGATTGGCTGGTTTGATCTCCTTGCAGTCCAAGGAGTCTAGCTTTAAGTCTAGTTTAGTCTAGATTTAGAGTTGAGTGAGTCAAACTCAGAAAGGTTAAATGACTTGCCTACAGTTTTAGAGGAAGAGAGGCAGTAGAATCAAGTTCTTCTGACTCTTGATTCTAATTTTTCATATAAAACACAACTCCATCACCTTCCATGAAATTTAAATAAATAGGCATATACAGATAAACCAAACAAGAAACTTAGAATTCAGTGCTAATAGCAAATAGCAAAAAATGCTATTTTTTTTAACAATTTTTACATATTAAAATAATAAAACATATTAATTTTTTTAACAATGCCCAGATCAAAAGATCTTAAGACAATTTAACCATGCAACTCATATTCTGTATATGAGTTATCTCATAAATGTATGAATTGCTGTTGAAACAATCATTTGGTAAGCAGCCAAGCTAAATATTTACGGCAAAGAGTTTCCCATTTCCTCTTGGCATTAATTACTCACTTTTCTGTGCTTTGTATATTTTATTTATGTTACCTGGAGTGGTCTTCATTAGTACCACCTTAATGCATGACATAGTGAGATTACCAGGTTAGCTAGTTTTCCCAATGACGCAGAAAGAGGGCAGACACTCAGAAAGCCCCACAATCGAGGCCACTGGTCAGTTATCTGGTTAGCCACTTGGATTCTGGCTGTGAAGTGAAGTGTTAGTCACTCAGTTATGTCCGACTCTTTGCAACTGCATGGACTGCAGACCGGGCTCCTCTGTCCATGGGATTCTCCAGGCAAGAATACTGGAGTGGGTAGCCATTACCTTCTCCAGGAGATCTCCCTGATCCAGGGATTAAACCCCAGTCTCCTTCATTGCAGGTGGATTCTTTACCATCTGACCCACCAGGGAAGCCCCTAATGAATGCTAAAAGCAATACTTTAAAGGAGATTTTGGGCCTACCAAATAAAAGTCAGGCCCATATGATCTGCTTTCAGTTTGGAATCAGTAAGAGAAATAATGTGAGGGATACATACATTGTCATTCTTCAGGGAAAGCTTGAAGGGGATGTCTACCAAGACTTTACACTGGTGAAATAATCTTGGTTCAGCATGGCAATATTCACAATTTTGCCTAGAGACAGTCCTCACGGCTAAAGAATAATAGCACATTCTGGGATGCCACTTCTCAATATCAAAGACATTTATACTTCAGCTAAAGGATAAAGGTTCTTCCTCCTCAAGAAAGGTAGGAAAGGGATCTCAGCTTAAACTGTAACATACTGACCCATCCCCTCCTGCTGGTAGTCAGAAAAAGCTAAGTTTGATTACAGTTTTCTTCTGGGCCTGAAATAGTGGAGGAGATCAATGGAAGTCAAAAATGACTGTCCCTGGCTTTAGTTCCTAACATCAGAAACTAGAACAGATCTCAGCCTTCCAAAGAGGATAAGCATTCTGAGGTTGCCCGTGCGATTAATTTAAAATCTCCTCCATACATACAAAGCAATTCTGCAATGTCAACAGAGGTTAAACGTACTTATGATTAGAGAAGTACTTATTTTCCTAAATAGTGCAGAATACTGGTTTGTGTTTTAAACAATCCTAAACCATCAGGATGACTAGCTTTCCCTCTTTTGACATCCTTTATAGAAGTTTTAGATGTGGTTAAATCTTTTATCATAATATTTTCATTCATTTTGGTGTGTAACTATGGAGAACCTTTCCATTTCAGTATCTTCTATGTATCAAACATTCTTTTATACATTGCTAATACAGAGATAAATAAATACAATAGAATAAACTGGCCCAAAGAAAAATATCTGTCAGATGAGCTGCAGCTCTACATTGCATTCATTTCATTGCAGTGAATCAATGACCTCACAAGGCAGAGCAAGTTCTTAGAAGCTAAATGTCAGTAATGTTCATTGCTGAGTGAGAACACAATTAGAAATACTTGCTACTAATAGTGTGAACATACTCTTCTGTTACACGATGTCCTTTTAACACATTTTAATTTCTCAGGAAAAAACTTCTTCCAGGGTTTTAAATGAGGTCTAATGTGTCTGGGTTACTTTCAGCAAATACATTGGCTTAATTCTCTCTAACATACTATCTTCAGCAAACAAGCATCTATCAAGGTCTGTGTAATATACTAAATGCTAAATAGAAGTTAAAACCTACAAAAGGGGCTGTTTTAGAAAAATAAAGTCATGGTTCAGAAAAATTTTTGTTCTCTACACTCTCAATTTAGGCTGAATCTTGAAATTAGCATCTTCATAAAGTACTGAAAGACCCACATTTTGGTGCTATTCTTTGACTGACTTGGGACTGTAGGTGAGGGATTATATCTTTCACTCATGCTGTGAAGTTATTTCTGAAATGATATTATTAAGTACCATCAGGGACAAGGTGTAGTTGAAGGAATGCTTAAGAATTTAATCAGTATTTAAAATGCCCCAGTCTACTTAATCTGGCAAGTGTACACATTAGTTTTAAGGGATTTGGTCCCCAAATGATTTCATGATATCCAAGTAAAATGAATATGTGTATATTTATTTCCTTGAGTGATTACTAAGCCTCTCAAATATTAAATGTGGACTTATATAAAATGAGTAGGTGTAAGAAGGTGAATCCTAAAGACAAATAGTTTAAACCAATGAAGAATTTCTCTGGAAAGAATAAAGAGTAAGTGACTAGGGGTAGGAGAGGAGCAGGAAGGAAGGGCGGATGAAAGCTTCCTCGCCTAATCGTTTATAAATTGTTGTTAAGAGACAAAATTCTCTCTATGCCCAGATTATGTAATTTATCCAAAGTGTGCAGGCTCTTCTGTTCAGCAGTGCTGATAACGACCCTAATAGTTTAATTACAACTTGCTGCTCAAGGAGATAAACAAGGCTGTTTGCTTTTTAAGCCAGGGGTTACAATTACTTTTAAGGGAGGGGGAAAGGAGCATCTGTGAGTAGATCTTATTGTGTCAGGAAAGCAACCTCAAACCAGCTGGAAAACAAAGCCCTGGGAGTGAGCAGCCGCCACAAAATTAGAGCAAAACCTCCTGATCTGAGCAGTGGAGCAGTAGGCGGGAGGCGTAGTAAACAGGCGTTGCACGTAGGTGGGCAGGGATAGAAAAGTTTTTGGAGGCCCGTCAGTGAGCACTTTCCCTGGGATTCCATCACCAAAGGACTGAGCACCGCCACCCTCCACCCCCCTCAGCTGTCCAGCTCATTGTCAGGTGTCTGTCACACAGCCCTCAGCTTCAGCACCACCAAGAGGACAGCTCCCCAACCAAAGAACACAGCCCTCAGCAACCGCCCTCCCTCATTGACAAACATCCTTCCCACCACATTTCTTTCTTACTGTTGTCTTTCTTGACACTGTGCTTTTAAGGGTATTTTCTAAAGGACATTTGGAAGGGACTGGGAGCTTGTTTGGCCTGTTTATTTCCAGATGAAAAGGAGACGAGTCCTCTCTGAAAAGTCCAATCTTTTCATTGGCTTCCAGAGCAATTTAACCAGAATAAAAGACTGCAAGTCACTGGCTTGAATCTGGTGGCAGAATGGTTCAGCCTAAGCCAGCACTAACAGAAACTTGAAACTCTTTTTTCAACCTTTGTTTTGTTGTAAAAGCACCAGTAGTAGGTGAACAACCTTTATTAAGTGTCTCCTTAGCCCCTTTCCTTCTCTGCTAAGCCAAAGATGTTCAGGGAATATACCGGAGTTTGGTAAAAAAAAAAAAAAAGGAGTGATCCTTAATATCTCTGGGTTGGAAACAACCTTGATCCTAAAAGGAACTCTTCTCAGTCCTTTCCAAGAACTCTCACAGTCATATTCTGAATCTAGAACATACAAGTGAAGGATTAATAGTTCCAATGGAGACCACAGGCTACTACTGTATGTCACAAAAACTATCAAAGCTTCCTCCAATGAAGTCTTCTTTCCCCCAGTCACAAATCCATAGGCAAACATTCCAGAAGTGACAAGAAAACAAAGGGTTTAAAAAAAAAACCACCCCAAATCACCAAAATAGGAAAAGTTACACTCCAAAGAAGTTGGCTACTTTGGCACACTCAGTTACCATCCCACCAGTCATAGGATATGGTTCTTTAGCAAATACATCTCATTTCTCTATGTAGAGCTTTCTCCTTCATTCAGACTTCTCAGTAGTGAGTAAAATAGTCATTATTTGAAATTTCTCTTTGCTCCAGCATGCACATACACACATATATTTTGCTTGATTCAGTTCCATTTTCAAGGGTTTAGTTTCCTAAAGAAAAAGATATCCTTTTCTTCTTAAACTTATTTTGAAGGAGGATTTTCAGGAAAATGCCCACTCTTTTTGCCTTGGAGTTGCTAGAATAGTAAGGAATTCTAGAAAGGAAGAGACACAAACTTGGGGGGCGGGAGGCAGGGGGACTTAGCAGTCTTTTAGAAAAGTTAGTGGTGAACAACTTCCTCCTGGTGACAGGGACCCTGTACTAGGATAGGAGAGGGCAAGGGCGGTCTGCCCCTGAATCTGGAGCAACAGCAGCATCAGTGGAGACAGCGAACACTGATGCGTCCTTTCAGGCAACCCTGACAGGTCTCAGCGGACACAGTTTGACTCCTTGAATCCCTCAGTCCTTTCTGTGGCTCCTTTCTTCCTTCTTTCCTCCTTCCTCCCTTCCTTTTCCTTCCCATCCTTCCTGTATCCGCCTCTCTTCTCCTCCCCATGCTTCTTTCCCTCCCTCCTCCACCTCAGTTGCCCTTTTCACTTAATCCCATCTGGGCCACCTTGGGTACCAGTCCCACTGACAGCTTCCCATCACCCCACGTGTATCCCACAGACCATCTTATTACTATCATCACGATGGTTGCTTGCCAACTGCTGGGTCCGGTTCCCAGCTGTTAAACCCCACCCCCTCCTCTCTCCTCACTCCAAAGCCGCAGCAGTGGTAACAACCCAGCAGAATCACCAGAGTCTGAATGGCACCAACAAGTTCCACCCGCGGTAGCAGCCCCACCAGCAAACCACACCGGCGGAGCCTTGCCAGCCCCCTCCGCCCACAGCCGGCGGCGCTCGGGCAGGCTGACCCCGCGCTCCAGGCTACGCCTACGATCATTGTTATCGGTGACAGCACTCTCCTCTCTTCAAGGAAGGGGGAAGCCCGGCGTGTGATTCCCCGGCGGATGCAGGGATCCACGCGCTACCCTCCCCCACCTCCGCAAAACACACACACACACACACACACACACACCTCCTCACCCGGCACACAAAGAGAGCGAGTGCGCGCCGGGGACCAGCTGGGTAGGAAGTGGGGCGGGATGGGGGCGGGCGGCGGGGTGGGGTACCAAAGGAGGGGCTGCGGGCTGAGCCAGCCGGGGAGGAGGGCAGGAAGCGGGGTGGGGGAGAGAGCGGGGCACGCGCTCCGTCCTCACCTGCCCCCAGGTTAAAGGAGATCCTGGCCTCGGCGAGGTACGGCGTGTCGCTCTTGGAGCGGACTCTTCTGATGGGCCGCCGGTCTATATCGTCCTCCGAAGATGCCGCCATTAAGGTGGGAGGCAGGAGCAGGGTCGCCCGGCGAGCTGAGAGGGAGAAGGAGATGGAGAGAGAGAGGGAGAGAGGCGGAAAAGGGGAGGGGGGGAAGGAAGAGGCTCTCACACAGGGAAGGGGGGAGGGGAGAGGGGGATGGGAGAGGGAGGGAAAGGGGACGGGGAGGGAGGGGGGAAGAGAGGGAAAAAAGAAAAAAGAAAAGGAGAGAGAAAGAAAGAGAGCAAAAGAGAGAAAAGGGTGAAGGGAGAGAAAGAAAACCCGTTAAGGATTTGTGGACTGGAGCAGAGATCATGCTCTCCCTGGCTGGCGCTCGCCCCCACCCCGCCCCCCCTCACCCCCAGCTCCTCTCCCAGCCCCAGGGCCAACGGGTTGGTGCTGCAGACGGACGGCCACCCCGCCTCCTGCCTGCAGCCCCGGGTTGCAGCTCTTGGCCCAGAGAGGCGGATGCGAAAGGGAGGACTCCAAAGATGCCCAGTCAGCACTGTGTCCTCTCCCGCCAAATGCACTTACCCATGCTTCTCAAGTGCACACGAGGGTCTCCTTAACCCCCAGGATCGTCTGGTCCAAGGATGCCCAACCAGACAGCCCAGCTTCAGCTTCCCTTGCATGCCATTATTAGTCCTGGGGTGCAAGCCTAGTCCCAGTTGGTCAGGGAAGAGAACAGGCTGGAGTACCCCTGTGCACCCTTTTCCCCAACTCTGGAGCTCAGATAGAGATGGAACCAGATGTAGAAGCATGTACAACTTTAGAGGCAGGTTGCCTGTAAAGTTTCTAGATTTGCTATTTTGAATGTAGACTAGTATGTGCTTAGGTGCTCAGTGGTGTCCAACTCTTTGCGACCCCATGGACTGCAGCCTGCCAGACTCCTCTGTCAATGGGATTCTCCAGGCAAGAATACTGGCGTGGGTTGCCATGCCCTCCTCCAGGGGATCTTCCCAACCCAGGGATCCAACCCAGGTCACACACACTGCAGTTGAATTCTTTACCATCTGAGCCACCAGGGAAGACTAGGTATATTCACCAAGAATTGAGTGGCTTTTCTTTTTTTTTTAAATGTGGACCATTTTTAAAGTCTTTATTGAATTTGTTATAATATTGCTTCTGTTTTATGTTTTGGCTTTTTGACTGCCGGGAATTTGGGATCTTAGCTCTCCCACCAGGGATCAAATCTGCACCCTGTACTTGGTAGGCAAAGTCTTAACCACTGGCTTGCCAGTGAAGTCCCCCAGCGGCTCTCTTAGCACTACTGATTTTGGGGATATGTTCATCTCTATGGAAGTACCCATTCATTTTCACCTTCAAGTTTTGATTTGGTGATTTACAGCATGCACAGTGGTCTTTGGATTGGGCCTGTAGTCTCTGTAACTCTGTATCGTTGTTTTTGAAGGACAGGCTGAAGATCAAGGGCACCTCATATTTCTTTGAATGTCTGCACTGCAACCTTCCCATGTTATATAGTAGGAACAGCTAGAAAGGTTTCTGGAGTGTGCGTCAGAATGGTTTTGATGCTCCTACTGAACCTATTGACGGGCTCAACTCTTTGATGTTTGTCTTCTGGCAGCTTCAGTCACCTGGTCTTTTGTGGCCAGATGTTGCCACGTTTCTTTCTAACAGGAGCCCACCTGGAGTACACAGATAAATGTTACCTTCATTCCCTTCCTGCTACAAAGGAAATCTCAGTGTCAAGTCATGCCCTTCAGTCTCAGAGGATGAAGTGCCGCTTCAGCGCTGCAAAACTTCCCTCTCCACTTCAGCTGTCAGTTCTAACTCTCATCCTGTATCCTTGCGCCCACCCTAGACTCTTCAGTCTCTTCACATTGGTCTCTTACTTCACACATAGGTAGTAACTCTTCATCTGCTGTCTCCTTGATGCTTCTTCAGTCTCCACCATACGGTTTCTCTCCCCGTCTATTTAACCTTCCCATGGAACTCTTGGCCCCAGAGTCTCCATTTTTCACTCCTAATCCCCTCCTTGTATCCCTACCTCTACTTTTTATTCCCACCACTCAGTCACCGTTACTTTAAAGGTCACCAATAGCCTTCCCCATTTCTTTCCTGAGTAATGTATCCTTCTTGAAATAATCCTTTCCTTTGGCCTCCCTGTACTAAACTACCTTCCTAATCACTGAATTTCTCATAGTTAGCCAACTTCCAGCATTTACTTTTAAATTACTTATCCTGGCTTTCAGGGCCCTTTACAACCTGATTCCCATCTGTCTTTCCTAACTCGTCTCCCATTGTTTCCCTCCAGTCTGTTCAGAGTTGTCCCCACAAGTCTGACTCGTTTCTTCATCTGCACCTTTCCTTGTGTTGTACACCACAAATTTCTTCCCAATAAGCTTTCCATTTCTCCCTCAGGAATGTGAGATGACTGGCCCACTAGTCTTTGGCATGAATCCAGTACAGAGTAGATGCTCAAAAGGAGAGAAGAGGGAAGCAAAGAGTAAAGGAGAGTTGTACAACTAATGGGTCAATGAGTAGCTGAAATGGGGACAAAATCCATTTCTACCTGGTTTCAAATCCTATACTTTAACCAGTATATTGATTTGCTAAGTGTGTATATAATATATATTTTGGTTGACTATCCACATTTTAAATTCATTTTTCTATGATATTTGTCTCCTTATTATGTCCCATTTGTCTCTGTTAAACATAGACTAAAAATGGATGCCTCCCATCCCAGGAGGCACAACAGGGGTGTTTGGCTCATGAAATGAACAATGAAGGTTAATGCTTTTAGATGACTAATCAGGCTGCAAACCAATATCATGATCACAACATTTAGGTTCAAGCTCTTGAGGAAGTGCAAAAGTAAGGAAACACACTGTGTGAACTACACACTGTATAACTATGCCTGCATGCAGAGTTGCTTCAGTTGTGTCCGATTTGTTGTGACCCTATGGACTGTAGCCCGCCAGGCTCCTCAGCCCATGGCATTCTCCAGGCAAGAATACTGGAGTGGGCTGCCATTTTCTACTCCAGGGGATCTTCTCAACCCATACCTCTCTTTGAATGAATGCAGTGCTATTATTATTATTATTATTATTATATTATTTTGCCTGCGCCACATGGCATGAGAGGGGCCTTACTTCCTTAAGCAGGGATAGAACTTGTGCCCCTGCAGTAGAAGCCCTGAATCTTAACCACTGGAGCACCAGGAAAACCCCTAATGCAGAGCTGTTTGATTATTCAAAAAGTTTGGGATTCCCCATGCTCTCGACTTTTCGTTCATCAGCGTTGCCATTATCAAAAAACAATAAAGTCATCTTCAGCTTTCTAGTCTTTTCTAGTCTTAGCTTTCTCTGTTTCTTAGATATTACTTAATAATGGTTCTTGACATCAAGAAATACATCTTTGAATTTCTGCTCTTATTCATGTTTCAGAGGATTAGGAATGTAATATTGCTACTATCTTAAGTTTACTTTTCTTCACAAGAGTTTAAATGTTCTTTTATATTATCTCTATCATGTGGACCAGTATTATTAAAATAATTCTAGATAGATATACTTTTTACAAAAGGGACATTAAAATGCTACATCCATCTGCACGCGCATGTTCTTGAATTATTTTATGCCATTTTCATTTCTGACTATTTTCTTCCATTGTTTGGCTTCCAAAGTTTGCTGTCTTCTTTGTCTCGTCTGTGTTTTCCCATTATCTTTTTTCACTTTGCCTCTTTTATTTCCTCCCGTCTTTTGAGGGAGGAAATCCTTTTAACAAGTCCCTTACAAAGTCAATCCCAGCTCATGTATCTCTCTCTTATCCTGTATGAAGGATTCACTCCTCTATGAGGGCACATTCCAGTGTTTCCACAGTTTTCGTTCTCTGTGAATCCTTTCACAAACATGACTCTTGTCATAAAATATCTGACTGACTAACGTCAGGGGAAGAGCCCTGGGGTGTGCACTGGGGGTGGTGGGTGTTGCCCCCAGTCCGGCCACTACTGCAGTGAGCACCACTGGGCATTCACTGTCACCTCAGCCATAGAAGTGCAAGGGTCGTCTGGCGCAAAAACAGACACACAGGTCGATGGAACAGAATAGAGCCCCAGAAATGGACCCACCCTTACACAGTCAATTAATCTATGACAAAAGAGGCAAGAGTATACAATGAGGGAAAGCCAGCCCCTTTAAGCAGTGCTGCTGGGAAAACTTGAGAGCACCTGCAAAAGAATCAAACTGGACTACTTTCTCATATTATCTATAATAATAATCTCAAGATGGATTAAAGGCTTAAATCTAAGACCTGAAACCATAAAACTCCCAGAATAAAACATAGGAGGTATGGCCTTTGACATCAGTCTCAGCAATATGTTTTTGGATATGTCTCCTCAGGCAAGGGAATGAAAGCAGAAATAAACAAATGGGATGGCACCAAACCAAGAAGCTTTTGCACCATGAGGGAAACTATCAACAAAACGAAAGGCAGGCTACTGAATGGGAAAAGACATTTGCAAATGATATGTCTGATAATGGTCCCAAATATACAAAAAGCTCATATATCTCAACATAAAAAATAATCAACTCAATTAAAAAATAAGCAGAAGATGTAAACAGGTATTTTTCCAAAGTCATACAAATGGCCCGTAGGCCCATGGAAAGATGCTTAGTATTAGCAATCATTATGGCAATGCAAGTCCAAATCACAGTGGGATAGCACTTCACGCCTGGCAGAGTGGTTTTTACTGGGGAGACAACAAATAGCAAGTTTTAGGAGAGGATATGGAACAGTGTGAAGGTTCCTCAGAAAACCGTAAATAGAACCAGCGCACAACACAGCAATTCCACTCCCGGGCACTTGTCTGAAGAAGACAAAAACATGGATTTGAGGGGATATGTCCAACCCTACGTTCACGGCAGCGTTGTTTACAGTGTGAAGAATATGGGAACAGTCTGGGTGCCCATCGGTGGATGAATGGACCGAGAAAATGTGGTATATGTATATTTAGTGGAATTCCACCCAGTCATGAAAAAGAATGAGCTCTTCCCATCTGTGACAACGTGGACGGACCCTGGCAGGGATGAAGAAAGATAGAGACCGTGTGATCTCACTTACACGTGGAATCTAAAAAGCAGAAGAAATGAACAAACTTAAGAAAATGGAAGTGGAGATGTGGATGCTGAGAACAGAGAGGTCGTGGCTTGTGGAAAGGGATGGCGGGTGAGAGAGGTGGGTGAGGAGATTAAGAGGTACAAACCTCCAGTCACAAAATAAATGAGGCAGAGTAAGAAATGTGCATCGCGGGGACTATAGTCAGTAACTGTGTAATACCTTTGTATGGTGACATACTGTGAACAGACTTATCCGTGGGAACCATTTTGAAATGTATAGCAATGTGGAATCACTATGCTATATACCAGGAACTAACGGTGTTGTGAGAGTGAAGTCACTCAGCCGTGTCCGACTCTTTGCGACCCCTTGGACTGTAGCCTACCAGGCTCCTCTGTCCAGGGGATTTTCCAGGCAAGAGTACTGGAGTGGGTTGCCATTTCCTTCTCTAACAGTGTTGTAGGTTAATTATATTTCACAAATAAACAAATGAACTCATAGAAAAAGAGATCAGATTTGTGGTTACCAGCAGTGGGAGTGGGAGAGGTTATTGAATGGAGGTAGTCAGAAGACACATTTCAAGTCATAAGATAAAAAGTACTAGGGATGTAATAGACAACATGAGAAATATAATTAACATTGCTATAGCTCATATATGAAAGTTGTAAAGAAGTAAAGTCTGAGTTCCCATCACAAGGAAAACAATTCTTTCTAATATATATACTTTTGTACTCCTCTCTGGATAGAGCAATTGACCCTTCTGTCAATAAACAGATAGGTTAGGGACTTTAGAGATAGGACAGCAAATGATAATCAAATGAGGTCAACAGGTGAATCTGCATAAAAGTACATAAATATTCTTTGTACTATTTTATTTTTGCAAATTTTCCATAAGTTTTACATAATTTCTAATAAAAATTTAAAAGTACTAGTAAAAATGTTTCCTTCTTTCTATTTGCAAGTTTGCAAGGATTAGAGATGACATCCCATCATTACTTTAATCTTTCTGAAAAGTTATCATGTCAGCCATTCCCACAGGCTGCAGATGAATACAGTAATGATCTTAAGGGTAATCGATTCTACATTTATGCTAGAGGTGTTTGAATTTTTGTTAAAAAATTTATTCTAGAATAGCATTGTCAAACAGATGAAAGAATCGGGGCTGCATAGATTAAGTATACATGTTACACTATTTTGTGTATCTAACACAAGTTAGATATATAAGAACCTTTATACCTCGCAATTAAACCCAGTTAAAATCAGTGTGATGTCACTAAGTAGAGTGATGGTACTGAAAATCATTTATGTAGAAAATGCAAAATGCCAATAATGAAGATGAATGTTATTAACTACAATATCAAGCCAATAAGATTGCAGCAGTAACTTGCATAGGTTTTAAATAGGCTTAACACCAATGTACCAAAAAGGCTTTTGTGCTTTTTATTGAAGCTAAATTTAGTATGTAGCTGCTGAGATATTTTTTCTTTTCTATACATATGTATGCTTTGCTAGATAACCAAGAATCTGAGGAGCTGTTATTGGCACATCTTAGAGCTCTCCGCTTCAACTTGTAATTAAAGGAGCTGTCCATTCTGCATAGTTCTGCTATTTATTCCTATTTCTATGTGGCTAATTTTGTGGGGCCCACAAAGGAGAGGGTATGGGTGCCTAGTTTTTCCCACTGCTTCCCAGCATTCTGTCTCCTTGGTATTCAGTGTTGTGCAACTTCGAGCAGGGGTACACTATTCACATCACAGCCCATGTAAGTAGAATTATGGAATTGTGAAGGGCACAGCTTGTGTGGCCATACCCCAAGGTGCTGCTGCTGCTGCTAAGTCGCTTCAGTCGTGTCCAACTCTGTGCGACCCCATAGATGGCAGCCCACCAGGCTCCCCCATCCCTGGCATTCTCCAGGCAAGAACACTGGAGTGGGTTGCCATTTCCTTCTCCAATGCATGAAAGTGAAAAGGGAAAGTGAAGTCGCTCAGTCATGTCTGACTCTTAGCGACCCCATGGACTGCAGCCTACCAGGCTCCTCCATCCATGGGATTTTCCAGGCAGGAGAACTGGAGTGGGGTGCCATCGCCTTCTCCGACGGTGGTGGCTTCCCAAAGAGATGGTTCCATGTCTGGGCATTCAGACCAGCCCTGTTCCCTGTAGCCTCATGGGTCTCACATTGACTTTGCTCTGACTCTTCCTTTAGGGCTTCAGTACCTGGGTCTGATGTCTGGATAAAGATGAATACAATACTATTTAATACTATTGAATAGCTACCATAACATTGCATAGTGGTTTCTCCCCTGGAAGGACTAATATTTTGGTTTATATAAAATTGTGCGTTGTTCTAAAACTACTTAAAAGATATCAGATCATATCAGTCACTCAGTCGTGTCCGACTCTTTGCGACCCCATGAATCGCAGCACGCCAGGCCTCCCTGTCCATCACCAACTCCCGGAGTTCACTCAGACTCACGTCCATCGAGTCAGTGAGGCCATCCAGCCATCTCATCCTCTGTCGTCCCCTTCTCCTCCTGCCCCCAATCCCTCCCAGCGTCAGAGTCTTTTCCAATGAGTCAACTCTTCGCGTGAGGTGGCCAAAATACTGGAGTTTCAGCTTTAGCATCATTCCTTCCAAAGAAATCCCAGGGCTGATTTCCTTCAAATGGACTGGTTGGATCTCCTTGCAGTCCAAGGGACTCTCAAGAGTCTTCTCCAACACCACAGTTCAAAAGCATCAATTCTTCGGTGCTCAGCCTTCTTCACAGTCCAACTCTCACATCCATACATGACCACAGGAAAAACCATAGCCTTGACTAGACGGACCTTTGTTGGCAAAGTAATATCTCTGCGTTTTAATATGCTATCTAGGTGGGTCATAACTTTCCTTCCAAGGAGTAAGCATCTTTTAATTTCATGGCTGCAGTCACCATCTGCAGTGATTTTGGAGCCCAGAAAAATAAACTCTGACACTGTTTCCATTGTTCCCCCATCTATTTCCCATGAAGTGATGGGACCGGATGCCATGATCTTCGTTTTCTGAATGTTGAGCTTTAAGCCAACTTTTTCACTCTCCACTTTCACTTTCATCAAGAGGCTTTTGAGTTCCTCTTCACTTTCTGCCATAATGGTGGTGTCATCTGCATATCTGAGGTTATTGATATTTCTCCCAGCAATCTTGTTTCCAGTTTGTGTTTCTTCCAGTCCAGCGATTCTCATGATGTACTCTGCATATAAGTTAAATAAACAGGGTGACAATATACAGCCTTGACATACTCCTTTTCCTATTTGGAACCAGTCTGTTGTTCCATGTCTAGTTCTAACTGTTTCCTGACCTGCGTACAGATTTCTCAAGAGGCAGGTCAGGTGGTCTGGTATTCCCATCTCTTTCAGAATTTTCCACAGTTTATTGTGATCCACACAGTCAAAGGCTTTGGCATAGTCAATAAAGCAGAAATAGATGTTTTTCTGGAACTCTCTTGCTTTTTCCATGATCCAGCGGATGTTGGCAATTTGATCTCTGGTTCCTCTGCCTTTTCTAAAACCAGCTTGAACATCAGGAAGTTCACGGTTCACATATTGCTGAAGCCTGGCTTGGAGAATTTTGAGCATTACTTTACTAGCATGTGAGATGAGTGCAATTGTGTGGTAGTTTGAGCATTCTTTGGCATTGCCTTTCTTTGGGATTGGAATGAAAACTGACCTTTTCCAGTCCTGTTGCCACTGCTGAGTTTTCCAAATTTGCTGGCATGTTGACAACAAAAGAGTCCGAAATGCAGTACTTGGATGCAGTCTCAAAAACGACAGAATGATCTCTGTTCGTTTCCAAGGCAAACCATTCAATATCACAGTAATCCAAGTCTATGCCCCAACCAGTAACGCTGAAGAAGCTGAAGTTGAATGGTTCTATGAAGACCTACAAGACCTTTTAGAACTAACACCCAAAAAAGGTGTCCTTTTCATTATAGGTGACTGGAGTGCAAAAGTAGGAAGTCAAGAAACACCTGGAGTAACAGGCAAATTTGGCCTTGGAATACGGAATGAAGCAGGGCAAAGACTAATAGAGTTTTGCCAAGAAAATGCACTGGTCATAACAAACACCCTCTTCCAACAACACAAGAGAAGACTCTATACATGGACATCACCAGATGGTCAACACCGAAATCAGATGGATTACATTCTTTTAAGCCAAAGATAGAGAAGCTCTATACAGTCAGCAAAAACAAGACCAGGAGCTGACTGTGGCTCAGACCATGAACTCGTTATTGCCAAATTCAGACTTAAATTGAAGAAAGTAGGGAAAACCATTCAGGTATGACCTAAATCAAATCCCTTATGATTATACAATGTAAGTGAGAAATAGTTTTAAGGGCTGATAGATAGAGTGCCTGATGAACTATGGAATGAGGTTCATGACATTGTACAGGAGACAGGGATCAAAACCATCCCCATGGAAAAGAAATGCAAAAAAGCAAAATGGCTGTCTGGGGAGGACTTACAAATAGCTGTGAAAAGAAGAGAAGCGAAAAGCAAAGGCGAAAAGGAAAGATAAACATCTGAATGCAGAGTTCCAAAGAATAGCAAGAAGAGATAAGAAAGCCTTCTTCAGCGATCAATGCAAAGAAATAGAGGAAAACAACAGAATGGGAAAGACTAGAGATCTCTTCAAGAAAATCAGAGATACCAAAGGAATATTTCATGCAAAGATGGGCTCGATAAAGGACAGAAATGGTATGGACCTAACAGAAGCAGAAGATATTAAGAAGAGATGGCAAGAATACACAGAAGAACTGAACAAAAAAGATCTTCATGACCCAGATAATCACGATGGTGTGATCACTCACCTAGAGCCAGACGTCCTGGAATGTGAAGTCAAGTGGGCCTTAGAAAGCATCACTACGAACAAAGCTAGTGGAGGTGATAGAATTCCAGTTGAGCTATTCCAAATCCTGAAAGATGATGCTGTGAAAGTGCTTAAAAGATATAAGATATACTAAATAAAAACTGTTCGAGTATAGGAACCATGTCCTCTGTGTTTTGGAGACGTTTTCTGCTTCCCCGAATACGTGTATGGTGTGATAGCCAGCCTCCAGATGGCTCCTAGGGATCCCCAACGCTTGGCATTCACATCCACGCCCTCCCACACTCAATCAGTGCTGGTCTCTGTGACCATTAGAATATGGTGGAAGCGATGGTGTATCAGGAAATGCATTGCAACTTCTGTCTTGCTTTCTTTTGGAGTCTTGGGAGAAGCCAGGTGCAGTGTCACAGGGACACCCAAAAAGCCAGTGAATAGGCTCATGTGGCAAGAAACTGAGGCCTCCTGCCAAGTGCCATCTGCATGAGCCATCTTCAAAGCCCCAGAGAAGCCCTGGGACTGATGATGACTGCAGCCCTGACCAGCATCCTGACTCTGAGCCACAACAACCCAACTAAGACATTCTTGAGTTTCTGACCTACAGAAACTATGAGATAATAAATGTTTGCTGTTTTAAGTCACTACATTTTGGGGTAACATGATATGCAGCACTAGATAAGTAATACACATGGGTTCTCAGTGGACTGAGAGCACAATTCATGAGTGCTTCGATGCCATCTGTGGCTACCAGAAATCCCAAACCTTAAACAGTTTGATGGATTAATTGGCAAATTGTAAGACAGAAGATTCAAACAGAAATTAGGAAAACAGTATCAAATGACAGTTCAAATTTTCCCACTGGAAAGCCTTTCATTTCCTTCTCTTCAATCATCGCCTGTTGAAACTCTGCCCATCTTTTACGGCTCAAATGTTTTTATTTCCACCCCAAATCTAGCATCAATGTGAGAATGTGGCATTTTCCACTCTATCTCTACCTGTGGCACTTTGTAATTTGTATGACTGTGTAAATAATGTGGATGCTATTTTCCTTCCAGACAGTATGAAATAAAAGTTAACTAGCTACACAGGCTTTGAGGTTTATACCCCAATTCCATACTTAATAGTTGAATGATTTCATGTAAGTCACTTGTCCCCTGTATATCTGTAAGATGGACCTTACATAGTACCTACATCTTAGGGTTGCTATGAGGATTTAAACATGTAATCTATGTAAAGTCTTCAGCAAAAGAAATTCCCAATAAACATTCATTATATTAAAACTATTATTCCTAGCCAGCTCCAAGTAAAGCTTGTCACTGTGAAATTAAACCTTGGCATAATTCCCAAGCTGAATGCTTATTAGATCGTGGAAAAAAGTTAGTGAGCTCTCCAAGCTTTAGTTTCCTTATATGTAAACTAGAAATAAAATAAACTCTCTCACTGGGCCTTGGGAGGATAAAACATTATATAACAAATGTAAAACACCAAACACAGAGCCTGACAAATGGTAGGCGGGCAACAAATGTTCATTGCTTCCTTTCCTCTCAGTTTCTTAAAGTAGATACTGAGCAGGGTGGCTGGGGGCTGGCTGCTAAACATGCTAGATGCAAAAGGGAAAATGTGTTTCAGGCCTGGTATGTTGAATTGAGTCGGACATAAACCTAAACAGCTTTGTGTTGTTGAACATGCCTGGTTAAGACATACAAGTCACTTTCCCCATCTTATTTAATAGCACAGGTAATGTTAAACCTTATTTATTTTTACGTTACTTTCATTTATTTATATTTCCTACATGGTCAGTTTTCAGTAGTTGCTGTAATTAATGACATAATCTGAGATCTAAAGATTCTAATATTTCTAATTCATGTTCAGTGAATGAAAGGGTGACATACACTTGGACATACCTTTGTGTGCGAACTACTGGCCTTGGTCACTTGCAAAGTGATCTTAGGGGCAAAGACAATGGGTCTGAGTTCCACTGGAGCCCCACGCACAGTAACAGGATGTAGATGTACAGGCGTCAGACTAGCCAGTAGGAGACCAGGTTCCAGCCCCAGATGTGCCACCATCTGGCTGTCTGTTTTAGATAAATTATTTTTTTCCAGAAGGGCAGGCTGTTGCAGGGGAAAGTGAGTCAGTGTTCACATTTGAATCCTCACTCTGCCTCTTCAGATTTGATAATTCCACTGAGCTTTAGTTTCTAAGAAATTGGGGGCAGTCATGTCTAACTCATAGCTTTGTGATTTTGAATGAAATAAACACATGTAGCTTCTAGTACACGGTAGGTATTTAATAAACAAATGCTTGCTTTTCTTTCTTCTCTGACCCTCAGTTTCATCATCTGTAAAATGGGCCAGTTGAATTAAGTTACTGCTGGTTCTAATGTTCTGTTACTGTAGGAACTACACTATTAAATGGCACTTGCTATTTGAATGCAGTGAAGTGCTTTATCTAGCTATAATAAGAACAAAAGCATTTGTGGTAGTGTGGAGAAGGGAAAACCCAAAAATTCCTAAATGTATGTGTCTAAGAAGGCCTGCCCAGTACAGATTCAGTAATTATTTAATTTGCATTCTGTTGTGTCTACAGATGGGCAGATGATAGCAATCAAATCATAGGGTATTAGTCAGAGACTCTGTATAGTAAATAGTAGCAGAACAGATCCAGTAACATCAAGCCAGTTGCCAAAGTCACCCTTTGGGCAAAAACAATGTGTGGTTGGTTGACCTTTTCCTCTTTTTTTCCCCCAAATCATGTCCTGATTATTTCCTAAGTTAGTTAGAATCAACCACCCCAAGACATAAATTATTTACTTATTTTAAATTAAGATAGAGAAAATGAAAGGTAATCAATTCAAGGAGCTTGATTTAGGTTGAAAAAATATGTGTGTGCATGAGTCTGTGTGCCCATGTATATAAAAAGAGTGTGAGAACATTCAGTCTTATACAGCTTATAAAGAGGGCTTATTTTTATTAATAGATGATGGGCTAATTGAGTTTTTTGTGTGTGTTTTGTTGTTCACCTAACTTTTCTGTAATTATTATATGCTACGGGTTACAGTCCATAGGGTGGCAAAGAGTCAGACATGACTGAAGTGACTCAGCATGCAAGCACCTTGGTAGTAGAGGGAAAATGAGTTCTAAGTATAACAAGAAGCTTAGGAGACTTAGGGGACTTAGGCGGGCTCCCCAGGTGGCACTACTGGTAAACAATCCGCCTGCCAATGCGGGAGAACTAAGAGGTGTAGTTTCCATCCCTGGGTGGGGAAGATCCCCTGAAAAAGTGAATGGCACCCCACTTTAGTATTCTTGCCTGGGAAATCCCATGGACAGAGGAGCCTGGAGGGCTACAGTCCATGGGGCCACGAAGGGTCGGACACGACTGAAGCGACCTAGCGTATGGGGACTTAGGCAGATTTCCTCCCTCTTCTCCACCCATCCCTGCAATTCAACCTAAAGGTCAGAGGACCTCACCATCCCCTTGTGACAATTCCCCAAGTAAATAAGGCAAAAATTCACTTTAAGAAACTGAACCTAAGGGTCTAGGTTCATAGAATGTTGCCACATTTGTATCTTGTAACACTGATGCATTCTACCATTTGAAATCCATGAACATCTTTGCATCCTTGTACCACTGCTCCTGGAAGTCTTCCCTACTGCTGCCATGGACACCAGTATCCTACAGGAGGTAGTGGGAAGAGTCACAAGGCTCAGGATTATCATTCTAGCTCCATTCCTAGTAGCTGTGTGGGTTTGGGAAGTGACTTGATGATTGGAAACATGGGTTACTTCACCAGTAACATGGGGATAATAAGAAGTATGTCACAAGTTTCCTATTCCAGGAATAACTGAGACCATAAATACCAAGTCCCTGGCACTGAAAATGTGGGTCTGCTTTTCACTGTCATTTCCTCTTGTAACTTCTGGGTACACGTGTGTCCAGATTACTGAGGAAGCATAGGATATGGGGCTAGTGTAAAAAGTCAGCTGTCTGGGATGATGTGTGAAGTGGGATCTTGCTTTCCAAAGACAAGGATTAAGCTGGACTAAGCCAAGTAATATTTTCTCCACTTGTGACCTATCAAATTTAGTCATCAAATAATGCATTATCAACTAAAAGGAACAGAAGATCTTACTGTGTAAGTTCAAAAGAAAAGTAAGGTCTGTTTTTAACTAACTGTAGCTGAATCTCTTTTTTTTTCTTCCTTTGCAACATTCTGTGACAGCCTATATTTCTCTAAAATGATAGAGCTGCATTGAGACTTCTTTTTTAACAAACTTGTTTTCTTTAGATGCTCTCATAAGTGTTAACTCGGAATTTTCTTCTTATAAAAACACAAGCCTGAATTTGAATAATATTGCTAACTTCAGACATTTGGTTCATGTAAATATTTCAGATGGACTATTAATTTTAAGTACTAGGGAGAAAATATTGTATTTACAGGGAAAACTTCTAATTTAGAAAATAAATGTTTCCTTTAAATAACCTCCCAATCCTTCAAATAATATGAAAGGAAAATTAAAGGCCTAAAGGAACTACACATTCTGAGGCAGTTGTAAAACATGTTAGTGAAATTATTTTAGGAATTACCTAGGTACATAAAATGTTTTAGATGGTTTTCCAAACTTTATAGAACCACCCTGGAATCCCTCCCTCTCCATCTTTACACTCTTCCCTTATCTTCTTTCTTAGTGAACAGCTTCATTATCCATCCAATGAGGATGACAGTTAATCCGCCTTTGCATGCTTAGGAATTCCAAACCTGATATTGAATCCCTAAGGATATCTAATGCAGAGGAGATCTGTTGTCAGATCTGTTTTTATCTTTTCTTGGACACTAACTTAGAATCACATCTTTCTCCCCACGTATGCGCGCACACGTGCACACACACACAGCCGTCTCATTTGGATACCCTCATCTGTGCTAACAAAACTCCCAGTGTTCAGATTCTCTTAGCATTTATCTTTCAGGACTGAAATCACTGCTTTATCTGCCTCTGTATTAGACAGCTAGCTACATGAGGCCAGGGGATGTGTCTGTTGAGCTCGAATCCCCAGCTATAGTTAGTGTTCCAAAAACAGTGAATTTTGGATAAATATAATCGAATTTTTATTGCATTTCATTCATTTACCTCTCTAGGCTCCATTTTCCTTATTTATGAAAGTAAAGAATTAGACTAGTCAAATTCTATACCCCATAATGTTTGTATTAAAAGCATCTGAGAGCTGCCAAAATAAAACAAAACCACCCCTTAACATAGGAAAACTCATATTATCTCACTTGACTCTCAAAGATTCTGATCTGTATACTTGGGCAAGGGCTGTAGAATTTGCTTCTGAAATGTAACAAGGTTTAGAATCTGGAAGCTCTGAGCTCTAGACATCATTCAAATGTTCTGTGCTTCCTACAGAAGAGATGCTAAATTTCTGAATCTGTTGTTTAAGGTCTCTTTCTTTGAACTCTGCTTTGTTTTCCAGTCTCAGGTATCACCCTCACCTTGCATCTTCTGATCCAGTCGCACTGAATTGCTTACAGAAAGACCTATCCCTGCTGGCTTTTTGTGCAAGGAATGCACCACTGTTGTGCTGACTGAAGCATGAAGTTTAGGTACAAACTCTTCCAAAAACATTTCTCTGATACTTTCTCTTCCCTTTTAGACCCTTTATTTTGCTTCTATAAAGGTATTTTTTATTGTACTATATCATCTTTGAGCTTCTTGAAGACACAGAACAGTTATTCAACTAGTGCTCTTTCCTTATTGTGGCAAATTATTCCTTAAACAAGTATTCACTGAGAATCTGTTATCTAAATTTACATCATTTTATACTCATACTAATAATATTGCAAGCATTGTTAATATCTTGCAAATGGGGAAACAAAGGCTTATAGAGGTTCAGTCACTTGAATAACCAGCCTCATGGCTGTTTACTAGTTGGAACTGAATTAGCTTCCAGGACTTTCTGATGTTACTTTCTTCACATTACCATGTTTTCTTAAGGGAACAAAAGAATGAAGAGAAATATGATTTGAAGTAGATTCTCTCAAATCTATTTCCTTATTCCTAAGTAAATGCTGACTCATTTTTAAAATTGAGGTGACATTGGTTCATGACATTATATAAGTTTTGTGGCTGCAATATTATATTTCCACTTCTTTATACACTCTAGAGTATTCACCACGAAAAGTTTGGTTTCCATTTATCACCGTACAGTCAACACCCTTTATGCATTTCAGCCTCCCTAAAATTGATTCATTCAGATCACCTCTTAGAAGCCACATTTGGATAAACTAGAGTTTCCTGTAAACTCAGAGGAAATCAGTACAGTTTAGCCAATGTTGTTGTTGGTTTTTTTAATTTATTTATTTATTTTAATTGGAGGCTAATTACTTTTTACGATACTGTGGTGGTTTTTGCCATACTTTGACGTTAATCAGCCATGGGTATACATGTGTGCCCCATCCCGAAACCCCCTCCCACCTTCCTTCCTATCTCATCCCTCTAGCCAATGTTTTAAGAGAGTTTGCAGGAAAAAAATTCTCAGTAGTAAAATCATAAAGAGGATTCCTTTGGGATTTGTTAGCAACTTAATTTAAAAATTGAAGTTTTATGCTTTTCTTGTTCTTGTGTTTTAAGGCTGTTCCACCCTGCCAAGAAGGCTTCCCTGGTGGCTCATATGGTAAAGAAACTGCCTGCAATGCAGGCGACCCTGGGTCAGGAATATCCCCTGGAGAAGGGAATAGCTACTCACTCCAGTCTTCTTGTCTGGAGAATTACATGGACAGAGGAGCCTAGTGGGCTACAGTTCTCGGTGTTGCAAAGAGCCAGACACAACTGAGCGACATACTTTCCCTTCTTTCACCTCACGTTCACCTTGCTAAGGGCTTGGAAATTTGAATTAGGAATAAATGGTGGTAGAGAAGATCAGAGATGGCATGAAGGTTTTTCTTGGGGAGCTTCAGGCCCTGCCACTTTCCTCTAAAGCTTGACAAGACGAAAAGATAATTAACATGAGAGCTAATATTTATTAAATGCATATTAGGTACTTGACATTTTGCTTAGTGTTTTATATTTATTTGTTGAGGGTTTCCAAATGTTAGTCATTTCTATATCACTTGTATGGATTTTGCAAGGTCTAAGTGTCACCTACACTATTATTTACTTAATGTTTTTCCTTCAGTGGACTTTACTCATTTTTTCCCCCTTTTGTTCTAAGCCATGCCATGCTCAGTGACGTCAGTAACGTTTGACTCTTGCGACCCCATGGACTGTAGCCCACCAGGCTCCTCTGTCCATGGAATCTTTCAGGCAAGAACACTGGCGTGGGTTGCCATGCCCTCCTCCAGGGGATCTTCCCGACTCAGGGATCAAACATTCACCTCCTCTATCTCTGGCACTGCAGGCAGATTCTTTATTGCTGAGACACCTGGGAAGCCCTTAATTCTAAGCAATAGTCCACAAATATGAAGTCTGTTACATATTTCTATACTCAATTAGTTTTCAATTTACATCTTTTCTAAAACACAATAAAATGAATTTTAAAAAGTGCAAGTGTTACCTGAAAAGCATATTGGACCACAGTTTGGGAAACACTTTGTTTCATTTAAACCCTCAAAAGAACCCTTTGCGTTGAGAACTTATTATCTTTTGCATTCAAAAGGGAAAAGTGAGGCAAAAAGAGTAAATAACTTGCCTAATATTATAAGCTGAAAAGTGAAAATCAGTCTGAACTCAGATCTGTGTTATTCCACAACCCAAGCCCTAAAATATTATGACATTCTTCTCCAGCCTTGGGAAAGATTTCAGTCATACCTCCACAATTTTGCATATGCCATGACTGTAATTTTGTAAAAATATGAATGTGCTTGAAATTGAAAGTAAAATAAAAAATTAAAATAGATGTGTGGGGTTGATTTTCCTTTCCATTTCCCCCCAAACACCTTAATATTTTACCCTTGCTTTGCTTTTGGGTTTCCCAGGTGGTGCTGGTGGCAAAGAACCCCCCTGCTGGTTCAGGAGATGCAAGAGACGTGGGTCTGATCTTCCTGGAAGATCCCCTGGAGGAGGAAGTGGTAACCCATTCTAGGATTCTTGCCTGGAGAATCCCATGAACAGAGGAGCCTGACAGGCTACAGTCCACAGGGTCACAAAGAGTTGGACACGACTGAGCGTCTGAGTACGTTTTGCTTTTATGATTGAAAAAAGGTACAGAGATCTCTAAGACAATCTCTCTGATCAGTCCTAACATTTCAGAGGTCCGATTTAATACCAATATTCATCCAGCAGTAGTAGTTGCTCAGTTGTGTCGGACTATTTGTGACCCCATGGACTGTAGCCCACCAGGCTCCTCAATCCGTGTATAATTGTGTGGGTCTGATTGTTTATTAAAATTTTCTCAAAAATATTAAAAATGGTATTTATTGTCTATGAGCTGATTTTGATGCTTTAGGCTCTCTGTCCTTGCTTCTGCTGGCTCAGTTAGAGAGGGTGGTACTGAAAGTTTTTAGGAACAGATTTGTTTGAGTAATGAGGAGTGAGAATTTTTTCCAAGCACCTGTGAATTGTTTATGCTAATTGGGTCATAGCTGATGCTGCCTGTGTGTGGGCTGCGTCTTTAGTCCACTCTCTATATGCTGTATGTGAAAGCAGGCGTTATTAATCGAGCAGTTATTTTATTGTATTTTCGTATGACTTTCTTCCTCTCTGTGTCTCATCCTCTCATCTTCTCTTTTGCCTCTTGTCCTTATGCCCTACTTACGAGCCCTGAATCACAGTATGTGACAAAGCAGGTGCTTGCTGGGGGCAAAGGCACAGAAAGCAATGGAAAGCCATGTGCATGTAAACGGACGGCACCGAGAAGCTACTTTGTGTGCAGAGAAATGTCCTGTTCAAGGGCACACCCAGAAACGGGAGCTTGGGCTTCACGGTCATCTATATATGCACAGAATTGGCAGGCTGGCTATCTCCACAATATCTTCCTTCTCGATCTGCGTTCACCCTCTCCTTCATAATGTTCCCTGCATTAAACACAGGTTTGGAGAGCCTGAATGCGAGCAATTACAGGTCTAAAATGGAGTGTGTGGGAGGTTAAGAGGGAAGGCTTGGTAGTTAGCTTGTCACCCATGAGTGAAGCACAGCAGGCTGCTTCCTGGCTAGAGCTACAGAGAGAAAAAAACAACCAGAAAAATGCCCCAAACTGAGTATTTGTTGAGGGCAATGACTTCAGCATCATAAAAACAAGGCTGGAAACTACATAAGAAAACTGTCGCCTGAAGCACCTCTCAGAGACAAGGGTCTGAAAAGTAGTCTGATGACACGTTAACTACTTGGTTAAGGACATCCCCACAAAGACAGAAAAGATGCAGCCCGTTTTGCTGTGCTGGCCCTAGCAGAGCTCTGAGGGGCAGATGGGTGAATGGAAACGGTTAGGTCCAGCTGGCAGCTGTGCCCTCAGTGAGGACACAGCTGCTTTAGAATCACTGTTTTTGCCTCAGTCCTTAAAGAGCGAATTATGAGCTACGTGTAAGAAAGTTTCAGGGGACGGACATGGAGAAGGAATATAACCTGCTCAGGTGTCTGGCTCCAATGTAGGGCTTAGGTGGGTATCCACGGCCACCTTCCAGGAGCGTGAACGGCAGCCAGCTTGAGGATTAAGCATTCCCAAGTATAAGGACTTGCCTAGGTAGTAAAGGTCTGAAGAAGGAAGGAGAAAGGAATCTCAACTAAAGGACAGCCCAGAGCTAGTTTCTGGAACGTGTTCAGAGCAGCTTTTGACTTGATCTCAAGTAAGTTCATCAGAGTAAATGTTGAGGGGTTCAAGCCTTCCTTTTATTTTTAGGCAAAATAAAAACTCAGCCTTCACAGACTATTGTATATTAAAAAGTCCTTCTAAGAAGGATACTATTCAGGAACCCCTGGAAATCGATTTTAAAAGGTTAATTCTTTTCAATAGTGCACCAACTCCCTCCTGCTGTATTTTCTTTTTGCTTTTGCTTTTTTCCCCCCTGCTTTATAGAAGGTACATCAGAGTTGATGACTTTCTTCCATTTCCTGCTTCTCTATGTATTTGAAAATTAATTTTGCCTGTCCCTCCCCTCAGCCTTAAGCAGAGTCTCTATTTCCAACTAAAGATTTTAATTATTTAAAGGTCTTAGGGAGTTTTTATTTTCTCTATCATGAATTGTCAAAAGTCCTTTCCTTGAATCCCAAGTTTCTCTTTGTAACGCAGATTTAAGCATTTTCATTCCTTTAGTTCCACCGAGACCTTTAGTAAATCTTAATACTTCCACTGTATATCAAGGATGGTACTAGGCATCCAGAATATGGTATTTAAGATCACCACCATCTATGTAGGTAACAGGCACCTAATAACAAAACAAGAGTTTCAGTAACTAATCAATAATAACAATGTACCAAGCACTTCATAAGCACACCTCCTTCATTCTCAGAAACCCCTATGAATGTGGATCTAGTATTATATGCATTTTGATTAGGACCCTGAGGCTTAGAGAAGTAAAGCCATCTATATGAACTCATGCATCTAGTAAGTGGTGGAAGCAGAATAATATAATATGCTAGTGGCTAGAATATAAGCTAATCAGAATATTATGGGAGAAAGTCCTGGAAAAGTCAGGCAAGACATCACAGAGGAGGCGACGTTGGAGCTGGGTCATAAACACCAGGAAAGAAAATAGCAGGCACTGGGGAATTCCCTGGCTGTCCAGTGGTTAGGACTCTTATGCTTTCTCTGCCAAGGGTGCATGTTCAATCCCTGGTCAGGGAACTAAGATCCCACACAAAAAAAAGAGAAAGAGAAAGAAAGAAAGAAAATAGCATGAACACTTTCTATGTAGATGACTGTTGTTAACAATTTGCAAACAACTGAGTGCAATCAAATGTCTTTTGTCTCTTGGGGCCACGTGAAGAAGTCCCAGGGGCTTAGACTTTAGGTTTACAGTACGTTAAACTCAAAGCTAAAGACTGAAAAAGACTTCCCTCATAGCTCAGTTGGTAAAGAATCCACCTGCAATGCAGGAGACGTGGGTTTAATCCCTGGGTCGGAAGATCCCCTGAAGAAGGGAATGGCAACCCACTCCAGTATCCTTGCCTGGAGAATCCCATGGACAGAGGAGCCTGGCGGGCTACAGTCCATGGGGTCGCTCAGAGTTGGACACGACCGAGCGACTAAACCACCAAAGACTGAAAAACCAGCTGTTCTGGCAGATTTCACAGGGTGGAGAAAAGAGGAGCTGGAAGCTAGTTGGGGTGGGGGACAGGGCGGGAAATGGTGGAGAGAGGGGGTTTTAGATGAGTTTCTGACTTAGCTGCTCACCGGGGCATTCATCAGTTGTCAAAACTGGCGTTTTCCTTTGTCGAACAAGACAATGTAGACGACAGAAAAGATGCATTAGGATGAAGTAACGACTACAGCACCTGGTTCCAGTGCCAGGAGTGATTTAAAATGATAAAAGAGGGGGCAATTGTGAGCAGGAGTCATAAATTTGATCGTCTAGTAACATTAGACAAATGGCTGCCTTTTTATGTATTTTCCCTTTTGAATGTCATTTAAACACCCAAAGATATTGATGGTCTTGGAGGAAAGAACCTGAACACAGTAGAGAGGGCATGATTGGTGTGGTAAGAAGAGACCTATTGCTCCATCCAGGAGGTCTTTGGTCTCCTCCACCTTCTCAGGATGAGCTCTGTGATCTGGGCATGTGGCTGAACCACTCTGAGCTTCCCCATCTTCAGAGGTGTGACTTGGTCACAAACGTTATGTTTACTGCCTGTGGGGTTGTTGGAGTCAGATATCCTTGAATTCAGCTTCTGACTACGCTATGATTTAAATGTATGAAAGTCAAAGTGTTAGTTGCTTAGTCGGGTCCGACTCTTTTCGACACCATGGACTGTAGCCCCCCAGGCTCCTCTGTCCTTGGCATTCTCCAGGCAAGAATACTGGAGTGGGTAGCCATTCCCTTCTCCAGGGAACTTAAATGACAGTCTTTTCTAATCTGTGAAATGAGCATTATAACTCCTCTTTTGCTAAATTTCTTTGAGGATTCACAGATACAATGAATACGCAGAGTGCAGCACTGATGCGTAGTCCAGTCTTTAAAAAAAAAGCCCACTTGCACCTTTCCAATGGTTTGGATTTCTTTAAAGGGAAAGACATAGATAAAGATACTCAGGCAAGAATAGCTGCATGATTGTGCTGAAACCTCCTTTCCTGTAAAATGGGAGGTCAGAAGTTCACAGCCCCGGTTGCACATTTGAATCACCCGGCATAATTTGATAGATTCCCAAGTGTGGGACTCACACCAAGGATTCTGACTTAATTGGTTTTGTCCCAGGACTCCAGCCTTGAGGCCACAGAAGCTTACCAGGTGTTTCTAATGTGCTCCAGGTTCAATCATTGCCTCTCACACTTTAGCATAAATTGCCTCGCTATCTTGTTAACTTTAGATTCCGATTCTCTAGGTCTAGGATGTCTGAAACTCTGGCATTCTTAACAAGTTCCCTGATGACACAGAGGCTGCTAGTCTGGAGCTGAGCTGAGTGATTAATGCTTCATAACGCTAGTTCTCAACCTTCAGGGTTCACCAGAATAACCCAGCGGCTTGTGTAAAATGTGGCACTGGGACCTGGGTCGGGCCCTTACCAATTCTGGATTACTTGGTTTAGGGCAAGGGTAGAGAAAAATCACTGAACTATAGTGTTCATTTCAACCTAAAATCCTGTGATGCCAATTTGGTGATTTTATGATTTCCCTCCCAGCTTAGGTAAAAAAAAGTATGACTCTGAAGCTGAGTGTGTGGGAGATCATTGTCAGAAGCATGAAAGACGGGTGATTGCAAGTTACGTGATGTCAGGATGTGACTGGTCTTGATATCACGTGCATCTTCAGCCTCCACAATTTTCCCTTTGTGTTAATGGGGACTTTTGCAGGACTCCCTGTGTGAGCCGTATTTACTGTTGAAGAAGCATCACAGGTGAACCGGGAGGGCATCCTTCACTGGCGGGAGATGAACAGGATGACTCTGGACTTTTTTTCTGCTCCTTGTTAACACATCATGGTTTCTACAGCAGAATCCCTCAGGAGAAGCGAGCTCATCTTCCCTACCCAGAGATCAAACCAAGGGAATAATGGAGATGGGGGGAAATAACAAGCCTGCTTTATTCAGCAGAGCAGAGGACTGGCTTTTAAAAAACTCTCTGGGAATTTCAGCAGAATCTGTCCCAGAACAGATCTTAGATCATTTTTCTCTTTTTCTTATCTTTCTGGATTCCTCTTGCTTTTAGTAGCTCAAAATATCCTCTACCCAGGGACAGGCTTTTTGCCCCTTTCCAAGAGAAAGTGAAAAACAACCTTAATGGGGTCACAAACATTGCAATTCTCGTTGTTGCTTTGGATAACCATTCATGTAATTAATATAGAAGGGCTGTTTCCCCAAAAGTTTATGAATTTGTACCCCAACTGATGCAAGGAAAGTAATGTGTGGAAAATGAAATTATTTTCTTGGTTTCCCCTTTAAAATACTTACACCTGTCCTTGATCAGTCTATTGACAAGTCTGCATTGCCTCAAGAATGCACAACCCAGTAAAAGGCAATAATCATACATCAGTTTAGCCAACCAAATCCTAAGTCGTCCACATTCCAGGTACTTAATACAGTATTTCCATGTGGGCCTTCTTTATAGAAGAGGGTATCCAGTGGGGGCTGCTCGACCTCACTAACATCCCCCTGAGGCTGGGCTGGGCTGGGCTGGCCGTGGAGAAAGCTGCTGTGTGCTGCATTGTAGCAGCAGCGAAAGGCCCTGATTGCTCCACATGCCTTTCTCAAGAGCCAGCCACCGTCCTGCCCTCCTTTCCCTCGTCCTGCGGGCCTTGCCATTGGCTTTCGACATCCACTCTACCACCTGTGCATTTGGTTCAGAAAGGGAAGGTGTAAGCCCCGGTCCTCAGCCCTCTGCACACTCACTGGAGTCCCTTCTTCGGGCTGAGGGCCTTGTGGTCCAGGGAGGTGGTGTCTGTGCTGAGCGGAAGGAAGCTGCTGTGAGGGAGCTGGAAAAATGCAGTGACAAGTCACAGTGGCAGCAAGTCACTCCCCAGCCAGGAGACCCTGGGGATGATTAGTCCTAGGCGATGGGGCTCTGGGGAAGCTGTTGGGAGAGGGGTTCTCAGTTTTAAAGTGAAAGGAAGGATAGAAGTTTCTCTTGGTACTCCCTGTTTTTCAGTTTTGCCCCAAAATTTACTTAAAATTGACTTTTTGTGTGTGTGCTAAAAAAAATAGGAGGTTCAGTCTTATCAGGTAGCACTTTTGTTTGTAAGGCAGTGGCTTCCTTTCAAATCTCAGAGAAGGGACAGCCTTTTGCAAAGATGTTTATTTTATTGCTTTGCTCATGTATGGTGTTTCCCATGTGGCAGTTGAAAGCATTTTCAAATCTTACCTCATTAGTGCTCTTAACAACTCATGACTTGGGCCTATGCATGACTGAAGGGCTGAACAACAACACTGTTCCCATTTTTCAGGGGAGGACATTGAAAGTCAAAGAGGTTAGTTTTCCCAGGTTGACTGTGGCAGACCCAGGGTTTGAACCTCGGCAGTCAGGGTCTGGTTGTAACCACTGTGTCATCCTCCCTCTAATGGTGAGGAAAGTGGCCCCGTTCTGGGGTGGAAGGAGAGAAATCAGACAGGATGGACTGGTTCTTAAATGTTGGTCCTCAGAATAGTGGGATATCTGGGTAATCATCATTGGACCTCTTACTTAAAATGCAAACTCCTAGGTCTTATACTCGGATTTCTGATTCAAGAAGTCAGGGGGTTTATGAAAAACCCACCTGGATGTTGTTTAGGGAGCCCCCACTCTTACTACAGATCCACAACTCCTTCATTGGAATATCATTCTGATTATCCCCAAATGAACGTCCTATCAGGCAGCCGAGGCAGCTTACGCTACCACCTCCCATGCACTTTCCAGCCTTTCCAGCTCTGGTGTCTAAACCACAGTCACCGATGGTGACAGTTCTGACCACTCCACCCCCGGCTCCATCTGCCGACAACCACCAGGCTGCCTTGAGTCCTCTGAGCCTCCCACACCCTGACTGCTTTCCTTCCGTCAATGCCTGGAGCCCACAGCTCTTAAAGGCTTAAACCGTGGCTCCTGCAAGGCAAAATGGGCATCTTTAGTATCTGTGATTTGCTCCCTTTCTCTGCTCTGTTAACAGAAGTGCAGCTCAGGTGCATGACCCCCAAGCACCAGCATTATTCTCCTGTTCAAATGGAGTGGACAGATGCAGCAGTGTTTCAACACAGAACCAGAGATGGGATGGAGCCCTGCCTCAGCTCCCCCGTTTCTTCTGGCCTCCGTCTGCATCTGCTCCTAGCAGCTTCTTCCAGACCCAGAAGGCGCTGGAGGATCTGGCCAGCATCTCAGGCTTCTGCTAACTCAGTAACATTCTCATGTCTCTTTCAGTGGCTGAGAGGAGCGATGCTGACTACACGTACCCACAGGGATGAGAAGAATTAGCTGTTGCTGATGTGCATACTGACCCAAGCCCATCAACCAGATAATTACCAGTCTCTGTTGCCTTTAAGACTGGATCCTATCCAGGAAAATGGAAGCAGAGAAGGAGGAGGCTTGCAAGCCACTGAAGTTGCTATGAGAATTTGGCGTGAGAGCCAGGCAAAACCAGATCAGAAGAGACAACTGGGAAACCCAAGGCAGAAGTCAGCAGGGCCCTGTGTGAAGTGCCCAGTAGCACGTAGCAGTGAAAGATGCCAGCTTTGTCAAAACAGCATCTATCCTTTTTAGTTCTCCCTCGTGACTTCCAAGAATTCAACTACTTCTCTATTTAAGGATATGGACATTGCCTTTCTCTCTGTGTTACTTGTACCATTTGGGATATGCCCATGCTCAGGTTTCCTGATTACCTTAAATAGTCCACGGAAAAGGGAAAATAGGCTTTAAAAAACTCTCCTGCCTGTCGGGAGAGCCCATGTAATCCCCCAGCCTCATTCTGTACTTCAGTGTGCACGCACAAGTTTCTAAGTGCACCCTGGAACAGAAGAACAAGCAAAGTGGAGCCTCATTGACCATCTTAAAATCTATAATTTAAATGTATACATCAGCCACACTTCACAACAGGCAAGTTCCTTTGTGTTCCCCAAGGACACTGCTGATTGCTCGAGTCTGTGATTGAATTCATCTAAAATAGATCAGGATGCTGTTTGTAGGAGTTCAAAGCCTCTCTCAGGAGCCTCTCACCCAGCTGGATTTCAGACAGAGAGGTCAGGGTGCCCTGGGTCTTCTCCAGTTCAGAGGCTGAAAACTCCACCTTTTCCTGGGGCTAAAAGCATCCTTGAAGTCTTTCAATCTTACACTTTGGTTGCAACGAGGTGGGGGCATCATTTTCTAACATAGCTTTCCAAGGGGCATTTGTACAAAAGCTGGGTAGGTTGCTTTTGAACCAAATCAAGAAGTTTAGGTTAATTCATTTTGCTGTATGCCTGCCTCCATGCCAGAAACAGCTCGGTAGGGGTTACCAACTGAGAAATCCCAGTTGTTGAATTCCTGCAGCAGAGCTTACACTGCTACAGGCCACAGGGCATTGTTAATATAAAACCAACATGCAAATGAGAGGAGTTTCCTGTCTTTAATTACCTTGAGCTCCTTGGCTGTAGAAGAATCTCTGAGCCGACTCAACATCCAAGAGTCTAGGAGCAGACTCCACATCCAGAAAATAATCCATTTTGGGATAATCCATGCTTGATGTTCCAGAAACAAGAGTTTTAAGGCAAAATAGTCACTTGTATTGCCTATGGGAGAGAAAAAAAAATCCACAATACTTTAGACTGTCAAATATGATTTGGAGATAAGAAATATCCCATTAAACATGCCATTATTTGACTGACATTTCCAGTTTTAAATCCATCTGTCAACAGAGCTTTCCTACTGTATAAGAAAATGAAGCATTTCACCAACATTTATTAAAAGTAATATATTCTACTCAGAAAATACAGGTGATCCAGGCTAAAGAGAGATAACATACCAGTTTTTCTTTGCTGTGTATTAACTGGAAAATAAGCTTTTAAATTTTCATGCTGTTTTCAAAAGGTCTGATAAATGACATCATTAAGTATCAGCTGTTCTGAACATTGATCCTTAATTGATCCAGGGACTTACAATCCCCCTTGAGCAGTGAGCACTAACCTGGGAATCAGAGCCTCCACTTACAGATGCCTTGCATTTATGACACATGCTAACATGTTTGCTGTAAAAATGCCTTGCGTTCCTTCCTTGTAGTGATTTCCTCCAGCACGTTTTATAAAGTGCTAAAGACCATCACCTGCTTGCCTCTGACACAGGCTGCTTATGAAAAAGAAATCTGGTTTGCCAAGCACCAGCAATTATTTCCGAATTGCAATGATCCCCATAATATTATCATGCCTGTCAGGAAGCTAATATATTTCATTAAAAAAAAAAAAAAGCCTGTTAGGTTCTTTCTAGCATATGTAGTCTTTCTCAGATACTTGCACAAACGTAGTATCTATTTCTGCAGGATGTTTTTGGAAAGAAGTAACAAGACCAAGTCATTAAAATCAAACTCAGAAGGATAATCTAATTCGTTTTTCTTTCTAACAGTGCATATTTTAAGAAGCCAAATCTGCTACAAGGAAACTTTTAAAAATATCCAAAAGCTACCCCAACAGCAAATCATACTTACTGCAAAAAAAGAGGAAAAAAAAAATCAAGGGTTAACTGCCGGCAGTAAGAGCAATTTCAGTCAGAGTGTCTTTGATCTCACTAAATATTCCCGGTGAAAGTAAACAATTTTGATTGTTTGATTAGATCGGCAATGAATAACATATACCCAACTGCTGGACTTCTTTATCAGATAAAATGGCCAGAGCATGTTACCTTAGCAACGGAAGGTGACGCCAGCCCCAGCCTCTTTGTATCCTCCACTGCGAAGGAAGAAAATGACCAGCTTCCCGTGTAAAACTTTGGCAGAAAACCGTCACCATCAAAATCTACATGTCACCATCACACGGGTCCAATACCCCATCTCTCCCTCCCCATCTCCACCCCCATCGCCACCCCCGGCCACTGCCACTCATCCTCAGGCAGAGAACTGTCATAGTCATTTTAAAAAATGGTTTTGGTTTAATTATTTTTAGAGCTTCAAGCTCCAGTTTTATTTGCAATTACAACAGGAATACACGGTTAAACAGTTAATATGGTAGAAAAGTTGTCGGGGTACCAGTCCTTACCCTAATGCTGGCTGAGGGTGGTGGGGACAGGCCATCTTAGCTGGCATCTGTTAAACATTCCCCTGTTATAATTAATACATGGATCAGTCACCAGCATCTAGGCTGAAAATAACTCTCTTCCTTCTTCGAATCAGTCACTGCAAGAGGCTTGAAAAGCTGTCTGAAATTTCCTAGGTTTTGCAAGCTGCATTGTAATGTAAATCTTTTGGGAGATTTCCCCCCTCCAAAAGGTAAATGAAACCCCGAAAGATAAATGAAAGGAAGAGTCTTGAAGTTAGCAGATACTCACCAGCACTTGTTGGCCCCTTTCGACAGGACACGGCTGAGCATAAAACGAAGCTATGCAACGCTGCTGAGCCCAGAAGCCCAAATGAACAGCTTCTAATTTTCCCTTCAATCTCAATTCAAGAGCACCGAGCAGAGGCAAGTGACGGATCTGCCCGTTTTATATTGTGATGAAATGCAACCCCTAAGACGAGATCTGAGGGGAGCTGCTCTTTAGAACACATTAGACTGCTAATTTAAGAAAACTGAAAGGTTTTGTTTTACTGTCTTTTATGTGTTCTCTCTGCTACCCCCTCAGTTTAATTTGCATTTAAAATTGCGCTCGCTCACGTCTCCTCAGTTCTCCAAGGTGTGGAGTACTTTCTAATCAGGACAGGCTGCTTGGGTAGGGTTTGGTGCAACGTCACTTTTATTCTGAGCTCCAGAACAAGGTGGGTAATTATAATTGTGGGCTGTTTTCTGGGGTAAAGTAAAGAGTGAATGCTTGATTTCACCCCCCTCCCTCTTTCCTGGCCTTTCTTCCTCTTCCACTTCTGATTGTTTGGTCAGATTTCCCACTGGCATAATGTCAGTTTGCCTAAATGCAATCTTTTCTGTCTGAATGTAACAAAATAAACATAACAGCAAAAAGAAACTTTGTTTTGATACCTGAGCTTATTCTGGTGATACAGCCTCCCTACCAAACCTCAGTAAGGATTTTTAGGCACAACACTTTGAGATCTGCTCATCAAAGCCATAATGGTAGTCAAATACAAGATCTCTAGTGGGTTTTCCATGACCCTCTTGTACCCTTTGTTGACAAGCAGAATTAGCAATAAGTGTGATGTGGTATGTACATATTGGATTGAGAAAAGAGAAGCTGCATTTAAGAAGTTACTTCAGGTTTAATAAAATACGTATTCCCACAAATTTAAAACAAATCAAACAAGAAAAGAAGCCTTTGGAGGATGACCACCAGATTCCCTTCTCCCATACCCACAGCTCCATGGGCTACTCCTAAGACAAACCTGAACATCTCCTTCGGTATGTCTTATGGGTTTTCCCACCCAATGAGAGCAAGTCAGACACCAACCTGGTGCTGCAGAGTTAAGTCTGATTGATGAGAGAGGAAGCTGAAGCTACCAATCATACACCCTTACAGAGAAAGCAGACTTCGGACTCAGAATTCTCAGAGCTTTGCCCAGACCCAAAGACTGATTTCCCTAAGGTTATATTTCTGTTCAGCCCCCAGTGGAGGCATGCTGAACACTTGACATTTACGAGAGGAGAAAGCTGTCTTCTGGCTCCTTAGCTCCCAGTGAGATGTGGGCGACAGGTTCTGAACTCTATTGTGAGTCTACAGAAACTGTGATGACTCAGTGGTGAGAGAGAGTGTGTGTGTGTGCGCGCACACAATCCACTGCTGGTGAGCACAAATGAATACATGATTGAAAAGGAGATGATAAACTGGAAACTTGAAAAACAGAGTTGAACCCTGGGGGTTGGAGGATGGGTTTGGAATCAGTCATTTCTAGAGAGTGGACCAAGAAAGGGAATTTGAAGTCTTACAAAATGGACATATAGTGTGAAAGGACCATGCTTTAAGAAAACTCTGAAAATTTTGACTTAAATGTATTTGGGAAGGGATGATTGATTATTCACTTGCAAAAGGGACTTCATTTTACCAGGTTGACTAGAGAACGACTGAGTTCTCTAACATGCCATGACCAAGTTCTGAAATAGGTTTTCAATAAATGATTTTACTCTCTGGGGAGCATAGCTGCAGATCACGTGTAAGAATAGCTGTGCAAGGCATTATTTTTAAAGGTGGGGAAGTACTGTAATGTTCAAAAGTCAATGTCAAAATCCGATCAGCTCAGGTCTGTTTTATAACTTTCATCTGCTCAAAAGCAGCACTTACAATGGCCCATTGTTCTGAGACATAATAGAACCAGACAGAGAAGAAGGCAAGGTTAGAGCAAGTATTCAGAATAACTCTTATGTAGCACTGAATGATTCAACCCAAAACATCCTTGAGATGTCAACTCTAGAAGTTAACTCAGACAATACTAACAGATCTTGGTGAGCTAGAGATAAAAAATTATATATATAAAAAAAAGCTAGAGTTGGGACTACCCTGGTGGTCCAGTGGTTAAGAAAATATGCTTCTAATGCTAGGAGCAGGGGTCGATCCTTCTTTGGGGAACTAAGATCCCACATACTGCTTGGTGTGGCCAAAAAAATTAAAAAATAAAAAGCCAGAGTTACATCTTTTACACTGATGGCATTGCAATATGAAATTTTAGCACTGTAAGGCTGAAATAAATAATATAGTGTTATTTAAAATACTGATTTGGCAGAGATGTTTATACTTCTCTATTGAGTAGGTGGTAAGAATAGGTGTGGACGTGTTCTATACACAAAAGAAGGGTTTGATTAAAAAGGGAGGCGTATTTCAAGATGGAATCTGATCCGTAAGGGTACCAGCTGGTATCAATTTACCTCTGAGGTGTACTTATTTATACGATTGGATAGCATAAGACCCAAACAATCTAGGAGAGAAGTTCACATGATCTGCAGTTAGACAGTTTGTTCCTTTCATATCATCCAAATAATGAGCATCAGTGTCAGCCTGGGTTTACTCTGTTTACTAAGAAATAAAGAAGTTTGTGTTATTGACAATTTTATGATTTTTCATTCTTGTTTAATTGCTTTACCATATTCCAGTTCAGTTCAGTTCAGTCGCTCAGTCGTGTCCGACTCTTTGCTACCCCATGAATCGCAGCACGCCAGGCCTCCCTGTCCATCACCAACTCCCGGAGTTCACTCACACTCACGTCCATCAAGTCAGTGATGCCATCCAGCCATCTCATCCTCTGTCGTCCCCTTCTCCTCCTGCCCCCAATCCCTCCCAGCATCAGAGTCTTTTCCAATGAGTCAACTCTTCGCATGAGGTGGCCAAAGTATTGGAGTTTCAGCTTTAGCATCATTCCTTCCAAAGAAATCCCAGGGCTGATCTCCTTCAGAATGGGCTGGTTGGATCTCCTCGCAGTCCAAAGGACTCTCAAGAGTCTTCTCCAACACCACAGTTCAAAAGCATCAATTCTTTGGCGCTCAGCCTTCTTCACAGTCCAACTCTCACATCCATACATGACCACAGGAAAAACCATAGTCCTCCAGAGATCTCCAGAAAACTCTTTTTATGTTGGACTGCACGAAATTCTGCCTACTACCTGCATGAAATCTCGGGAAAGTTTCTCTTTTCCCAACAGACCCAACTAACTTTAAAAATACTAGAAGCTCTCAAAGTGTGGGGATATTTTGGATCCCTTGGGGGTGCTAGTCTGAAGATCTTCGGTTAAGTACTAGCTCACTAAACAAAGGAAGCCTGTTCAGTCGCTTCAATCCTGGCTGACTTCTGCAATCTATGGACTATTGTCCACCAGGCTCCTCTGTCCATGGGATTCTTCAGGCAAGAATCCTGGAGTGGGTTGCCTACAGGAAGGAGACATAGGAGACTGGGGGTCCAATTTCTGGGTCAGGAAGATCCCCTGGAGGAGGAAATGGCAGCACACTCCAGGATTCTTGCCTGGAGAATCCCATGGACAGAGGAGCCTGGCGGGCTACAGTCCATGAGGTCACAAAAGAGTCGGACACAAGTAAAGTGACTCAAGTACTTCAGTACTGAAGTACTCGTCACTAAATAAATATATGTAAGAAATAATATATTCACTTATCTTGCAGATAGTTGACCTGAGAATAATATATTCAATAGCAGTGTTTTCTCTTTGCTTGGCAAGTCACTCTCATCTCCTCATCCAACACTCAAAAGAAATCTTTCCTTCTTTCCTCAATAAAGCTTGTCATTAGATGGTAGGAGTACTGCAAACACTTTATCTGGGGCTTTATTTTTATTCAGATCTCTCTGGGGAAGGAAGCACTTTCAGCCATCATCAAGTACTTTTACTGATACTTTAGTATAAATTAATTTCAAATCTTTTCTTGTGAAAAGGTTTTGATGATAGTTGGAAAGCTAAAGAAAACTGGGAGGGTTGGAAAAGCAGACTGAGGTGGGATAAAGTCTTACAGGGAGGAGGAGCCTAATTTTATTTCATGTAGTCATGTAGTCATGTTTTGAGGGCTTACTTATGTATAAGATGCCAGGTATTTGGCTGGAAAAAAGGAACATTAAATCTGTAAACACTTCAATTTGGACCAGGGCTTGAAACTGCCTTAAAGGACCAGAGGCAGACTCTAAAATCTTATTTCAAGAACATCAGGTGAAAGGAGTTTCCCCTTTGGGCCATCCTTGGCTAGCAGGAAAATTCTTCAAAACAAAATCCTACAAGCTTCTGCTTCTGAAACTGCATTCAAGAGAGAGACCCTAGGAGAAAGCCCACACTGGCCAACATGGTGAAGGCTGGAGCCAAGAGGAGTGAAGGAGCCTTTGGTTCTACTAGCTGCCCGCTTCTGAAAATGTCCTTTCCCCTCTTTTAACACTTTATACAAGGGTCAGTTCACAGAGTGAAGAACAAGAGTTCAAAATGTCATCCTTCCCTCTGCCAATTGGATTCTAGTAAGCTGACCTTGCTTATAATGTGGAAATTTCTTGGTTTGGCAGAAAGAATACTCATAAATTATGTCTCTATCTCAGTGTTTATCTAATTGACCTGGAAATAGGAAAATGAAGAAATGCTGAGTTGGGGGATGAGGGGTTCTCAAGCAATGCTCTGCTGAGTATAATTCTCAAAATCCCTAAATATGAAGACGGGAAAATGGCCAACGAGAAATGTGCTGACGGTGGCAGCTCCTTTTTAAAAAAGCTCAAGTGTGATGATGTATAATAATGATATCTGACTTCATTCCCTCTGGTGAGAAAATCACATTGCCCTCAGTTCTTTATGTGTGTGTTATTTGTGCAGTTTGTTTCAGCTTTCCTGGAGGGAGCTGAAAAAATTAATCACAATTTCAACTGCATTTTCCTAGTCCTCCTAAAAATCCAGATTGCTGCTGTTGTTTAGTCACTAAGTCATGTCTGATTCTTTCTGACCCCATGGACTGCAACCCACCAGGTTCACTGTCCATGGAATTTTCCAGGCAAGAATATTGGAGTGGGTTGCCATTTGCTTCTCCAGAGGATCCTCCTCACCAAGGGACTGAACCTGTGTCTTACCAAGTGCCTATTATAAACTGAAGTAAATTTTACTTATTGACATGAAGTATCTCCTTAATAAATTATCCAACGAAACAGTAAGCTGGAAAGTCATTGGGTATAGTAGGATGCCATCAATACAAAACTGTATTTATATATGTAATAAGATTGCCCAGAAAGACAGAGCTTCAAAGTCCTGGTAGCAGTATCTCTAAATGCTTTCCTCTTTAGATATGTTTAAACTCTTTGAATTTTCTATAGGCGTCACATGGCATTATCTTAGAAGAAATAACAAACAAAAACAAAATGAATGAAGACAGGTCCATCCACCTTCTTCCCCTGCGTATATCGCAACCTGAAAAATATCCCAAAAATGTTCAAGAAAGAAAGAATGATTTCTGAGGGCCATAGTCTTATAGACCTTACACAGAAGATATGACCCCTGAACTTCCAGAACACATTTAGGAAAATAGATTGGCTATAGCAGTGGGAACCCTCAGGCAGTGAATTGTATCAAAAGAGTATAAGTTATTTTTAGGCCTTTGTGAGATCATCTTTACAACCCCACATTACTGTGCACAGTGAAGTCTGACAATAGATACATTAGAGAGATAAGCATAGAGGTAGATATAGAGATTAGAAAGAGACAGAGATGGAGACAAGGATAGGGCTAGAGATACAGAAGAAAACGACCAAAATCAATTCAGACTTAGTGGTGACTTTGAACTACCTTTGTCCTGTTCCCAAATGTGAAGGTCAAAAAACCAGTTTTAGTCAGAGGAAATTTGGTAACAGTTTCATTCCTTTCAGGTCTTGAATACACTCATAAATTCTACAGCCAGGTCTACGTGCTTAAATATTAATACTAAAGGTTTTCCTTATGCATGGGGCATGTGATGTATATCTTTGTATAAAAATATTATTCATGATACAGTCTCTGGGCTAATTTCAGAGTTAAATTTCTTTAGTCTCTGTATCACCTGAAGTCACTGAGGAGCATCATAGTTTCGGAATCAAGTTTCCATGTCAGCATTCACTGCTGCTCCTAGTGAACAGAGGACAATAGAAACTCACCTGCTCCGTGATGCTCTTAAAAGAGGCGTGATGGTGGGTAGGGGCTTGCTTCTGAAACAAAGAGAATCTTATTGGTATTCACTGAGTTATAATTTCTCACAGGCATTAATAATATATGGGGAAATGTCATATTCAGCCTCACAACACTCATTGCTGCATAATAAACACCAAAGAAATGTTATACAGGAGATGATGCAGTGAAAGAGCAGTGAAAGGATTGGCTTGGAAATCCAGGTTTTGCTGCTTCCAAGCAGCAAGCTCACCTCTTTAGTCCTCAGGTTCCAGCTCTGTAGAACCTGGAATAAAAATAAGAATCAAAGGAGAAAATCTATGTAGACAACACAGTACCTAACACACAAGAAGTATTTAGGTTAGGTATTATTTTTAAATGTGTTTAACAGCTTACAAATGCAAGGAGTTGTGGGAGTAAGGTACTCCACCCTGACTGCATCTGTTGCACGTATCAGTTGAAATATTACCTCTGTCGTTTTGATTGCAAGTAAGCTCCTCATCCTATGAGATCCCATGGTATTTTGTCTAGATTTCCAACTTGGATTACAGTTAATTTTGTATATGTGACAATTATTTTTTTATCAATAAATAAATTTCTTTAAAAGAATATGTTAACTGGGATTTCTTTGGAAGGAATGATGCTAAAGCTGAAACTCCAGTACTTTGGCCACCTGATGTGAAGAGCTGACTCATTGGAAAAGACCCTGATGCTGGGAAAGACTGAAGGCAGGAGGAGAAGGGGACGACAGAGCATGAGATGACTGGATGGCATCACCAACTTGATGGACATGAGTTTGGGTGAACTCTGGGAGTTGGTGATGGACAGGGAGGCCTGGCATGCTGCGATTTATGGGGTCACAAAGAGTCGGACACGACTGAGCGACTGAACTGAAGTGACATTACCAACAGTTTTAGAGTGGTTAGCTCTAGAACCAGGAATGAAACACTGTTAGCCATTATGTATGTCTGTGTATTTTCTCTTCACATTTCTTAAATCACAAATAAAAACATACAAGATACTACAGTGAAAATACAATTAGAGTTTCTCTCAAATAAATTAAAAGAGTGCACGGTCTGGGGAAAACCGAAGCCCAGCCTACTGGCTTACAAAGGGGACATGTTATAAAACTGGCGTCCAAGTTTAGCAGTTGGCCACTGTCTCCACCCACCCCACTTCACTGCCCTCTTTGATTGTGTTCTTCCCCAGAGCCCTAAGCTTCTCACCCACCCTATTAATTATTAGGATTAATGTCTAAAATGGCTTAATGTCGAAAATAGTACGTACCCCCCCCACCTCCAAAGTATTAGTTATTATAATTATTTTCCCTCACAGAGAGCTGATGGCTCTTAGTGGGCTTTTTAATGCATGTTCTTTTTCTGGACAGTCATGCAAAGTAGGGAGCCTTGAAGACCCATGTCAAGACAGAATTTATTATTCTTTTTACCCCTCTGCTTTCCTTAGAGAAGTTGGCAGCAGGAATTACAAACTAGGATAGAACTTTTTGTACTGTTTTTCATAAGCTCATCTTCACTTTCCTCAGCCAAATGAAGCGTGGATGCCAGGCGCAGGTCAGACACTTTGTCCACTAGGTACTTCAGAGCCCAGCAAACGTTTCTGTTCTTCCAGGACTGGGTCACAGTTGTTGTCTGATCTGAGCGTTCAGTCACTCTGTGTTTATTCACAACTGTTTATCAGCAGATAATTATTAATCATTCACTACATGCCAGGCATTGCGTGAGTTGCTGGGGGTACAGTAGTGGACTAGACCAACTTCCCAAGGAGATTACAAGTTAGCTGAACTCAAATTCTCCCAACTTTTTTCATATTAAAGTGTGTACTGAAATGATCATGTTGGTAATTGAGCAGGTGTGTCCAGAGGCAGCATCAGGGGCCCAACATGGTATGCCAGTTGGGAAGCTTTATGTAAGATGCTCAACTTAAATAAAAGATTATCGGGGTATAGTTGACTTACAGTGTTGTGTTAGTTTCTGCTGTACAGCAAAGTGAACCAGTTATGCATATACATATGTCCCCCTTTTTAAAAAGGTTATTTTCCCATACAGCTCATTACAGAGTATTGAATAGAGTTCCCTGTATTATACAGTAGATTCCTATTAGATTGGGCTTCCCTGGTGGCTCAGCAGTAAAGAATTTGCCTGCAATGCAGGAGACACAGGAGACATGGGCTTGATCCCTGGGTCAGGATGATTGCTTGGAGGAGCAAATGGCAACCCACTCCTGTATTCTTCCCAGGAAATTCCCATGGACAGAGGAGCCTGGTGGGTTACAGTCCAAAGTGTCACAAAGAGTCGGACATGACTGACGACTGAGCGCCCAGTTTCAATCCCAATCTTGCAATTTGTCTCCCCCACTGTATCCCTTAGTAACCAGGTTTGTTTTCTATGTCTGTCTGTTTCTGTTTTGTAAATAAGTTCATTTGTAACCTTTTTATTTATGTTCCACATACATGTAATATCGTATGATATTTGTCTGTGTCTGACTTACTTCACTCACTGTGACAATCTGTAGTTCCATCCATGTTGCTGCAAATGGTATTATTTTGTTCTTTTTTTATAATCTGTCCTTGTATACATGTACCACATCTTCTTTATCCAGTCCTCTAATGATGGACTTTTAGGTTGCTTCCATGTCCTGGCTGTTGTAAACAGTGCTGCAATGAACGTTGGGGTGCATCTCTCTTTTTCAATTATGATTTTCTCCAGGTCAACTTTCAATGTATTTAATTTCTCCATAGTTTTTTGACTTAGATGAATAGTACAATACAGTGTCCCATTGGAGGTAGGGGGAAGGGAGGAGTAGATACTTGGTGCAGTGTTGAAAGCTGAATCTGCAGGTTGGTACTTGCTGTCAGAACTTTGAATTAGCAAAGAAAAGCATTAGAGGGCTAACTGGTAGAGGAAACAAAAGTGGCAGGGATGGGGTGCCGCTTGTTGTAAACAATGTCTAAAATGGTTTCAACACTCACTAGTTTTAAGCCAATTATTTGGTTTTTAAATATTCTCCCACCACAGTTTAATGATAATTAACTTGGTTGAGTTACATCTGTTACAGATTCTCATATATTTCACAAATCCCTTCTGGAGAAGAAAATATCAAAACTACATTGTGTTTCCCTGGTTTGGAAGTTGTGGGGCCCAAGATAATGGAGAAGTCCATGTTCTTTAGTTGTTTGGGCCTTGAAAGTGACATTTTTTTTTTCAGGTTACTGTAACCTCCTTTGGCAGAGTAAACATTTGGTTGCATTTTTAAAAGCTGGTAGCAGTGAACAGCAAGAATCCAGTCACATTTTTTAATGTAGCTCCAGAGGAACTATGGTTTAAAATCGAAAGTCTTCTATTCCTATGGCAACCACCAGAAGTGTTCAGCTAATGCTACGTGCTGTGTACATTAAGCCACGTACTGTGCACCTCCCCCACCTTCTGCTGCCTCCTCCCCCTGCGAATTCATCCTGAACTTCACTAAACTGTCTACCTTGAAAAAGGCTCTTTTCCAGACTCAGAGCTGCTTTCCAACATGCAAGCAATCAAGCCCATGAAATCTAAAAGGGAAGACTCCTCCCAGAGGAAACCTTTACAAACCCAGAGGGGAAATGTACCCCAAAATAGAGACACCGTCTGCTTGCCTGATTTGACAGGTTTGAGAGCTCCTTGTTTGAAAGCCAGACGTGAATCTGTGAAGAGATTCCCTTGAGTTACAACCCTTTTTTGGGAGCAGCTACCATGAAGATAACATATGTGGTGAGACGGAGCCAAAACGCACCCACTGGGCAGCCGCGCAGTTCTGGGAGCGCTTCTAACACGTTCTCAGGAAGCTGGAGCGGTCAGTCACGGGGACGGAGGAAGAGCCCTCTGTGGCGCCTGTCTCATGGAGCAGGGGGCTGACTGTCACCCTTACTCCTGCTCTCCAAGGAGGCCTCCAGGGTTCTGCTCTCCTGAAGGGCTTGTTCTTCTAAAGAGTGAGAACCCAAAGCTGGGGATTCAAGATGCAAAGGTCAAGTCAAGGCAGGCTGAATCTTGGCTGAGTGTTTTTAAAATTTGAAGAGAAAAAAAAAACATTTTTAGGCGGAAATGGCCTGGGATGTCTTGCATACAGTCTTAGAGTCTAAGATATGAACCAAATACGGACGAGTCATTCACTTCTATTCCTTGGGGAAGGTTCAGAGGGACATTCTGGATCAGAATGAAGCATGAGGCCCCGATTGGCTTCCCTCTAAAGGCCATTGTTGTCCCTCTGCCCCCCATGTTTCCTCAATCAGGATGCTTGCTTAGTGGGGAGTTGGGTTAAGGCTCTGTGGGACACTCAGATGTTGATACCGGATCGGCTGCTCTGAGATGTCAGATGTGGTGCTTATCAGCTCCAGGCTGTTCTTCCCCTCACTTGAAGATGGAGATGCTAAACTATTAGTCTAAGTCGCAAGTATCATATTGCTTAAAAAGTGTAGTATTTCCAGAGCTAAAGTCAATAGAACTGGGGTCTGATTAAAGCTGACTTTTTTGTTTGGTAAAGAGGAACCAAGATATTTAGAAGTGGGGACATAACGGTGAGTCTTGCTCCTCAAAGTGTGTCTTTACATGAGCAGCCTCAGCAGTACCTGAGCCTCCGGGAAGTGTAGAATCTTGGCCTCCACTCTAGAGCAACTGTTTTAGAATCTCCATTTTAACAAGTTCTTCATCTGGGGCTGTTGAGAACCACTGCCGTAGAGTACTTAAGAGGCTGTGTTTCTAGTGATAAATATGTTGACAGCAAGGTGAACTGTTTCCACTTCCATGATCCACCCTCTTCTCACCCCTGTTTCTTAGTCCCACTTAACAGATGAGAAAACCAAGATGCAAAGAGATTATGTAACTTGCCTTTTTTGTTGTTGTTGCTCAGTCACTCAGTCGTGTCCGACTCTTTGCAACCCCATGGACTGCAGCATGCCAGGCTTCCCTGTCCTTCACCATCTCCTAGAGTTTGCTCAAACTCACGTCCATCGAGTCAGTGGTGCCATCCAGCTATCTCGTCCTCTGTGGTCCCCTTCTCCTGCCTTCAATCTTTCCTAGCATCAGAGTCTTTTCCAACTTGCCTACAGCCACACAATAAATAAGCTATTAAGTGATGAAACCAAGACAAATTTAAGGTAGACTTGCCTGTATAGCCAGTCAGCTAACAGGGGGATGGAGTGTCCACTAGACCTTCTTCAATGGTCTACCTTAAATACCCCTTGTTTATTAACAGACTCTTCTGGTATAGAAACCCTTTGTCAGATCTTACTCATCTTCCAACTTGACAATAGCATTTTTCAGTTTAAAAATCATCACAAATTATTTTTATGACAGTAAATCAGAGGTGAGATTATTACTTAATTTTATAGAAGGGATCAGACTCAAAGCCTAGAGAACTAAACTGACTTGTTTGAGCTAATAAGTCACAGGGCCCATGGACATTTGGGTGCCATGCCCAGTGTTACAGTATTGCCTTCAGACTGTGCTTGATTTAGAATATTTACTGTCTTGCTTACTTGCTTATCTGTGTTTGTGCTAACTTCAAAGATCAGAACAATAGATAGTGCCTTCTTGGTGATGTTCTTTTAAAATTAAATATCAATTGTGATATACATAAAATAGGGCTTCCCTGGTTGGCTCAGACCAGGTAAAGAATCTGACTGCAAAGTAGTAGGAGACCTGGGTTTGATCCCTGGGTCAGGAAGATCCCCTGGAAAGGGGAATGGATACTCACTCCAGTATTCCTGCCTGGAGAATCCCATGGACAGAGGAGCCTGGCGGGCTACAGTCCATGTGTCACAAAGAGACGGACATGATTGAGCAACTAACACACACACACACACACACTGTAAAACATGAAATTCATGGAATAAATGCTGGCTTTCCTTTCAAAAATTCCAGCACTCTTAAATGGGATATTAATGTGAATTAATCTATTGAGTATTCACTTATTAAATAATGAACTATTATTAGGTTAAACAATATGAAATTGATGATATTGAACCTCTTTAGATCTGTGAAAGCATCAAGCATTGGTGAGTTACCTTGAGAAATGATTAAAAGATCATTGCATTCAAAGAATTCATAGCCTATTGAAGTGAACTGACTCAAAAATGTGATTAATATGATTGTTCTATGGTACAGACAGGTAATGGTACTTTGGGGGCAAACAGAATGGAGGGATTAACTTTGCTTCAGGAGGAATTTTACTGACTGCTATTCATCAGTAGGGGTACATGTTTTGACAGAATAATCTACATATTCTTTTCTGGGCTCTCAAATTCATTTTGAAGGTGACACCTGATGCAAAGAGCTGACTCATTGAAAAAGACCCTGATGCTGGGAAACATTGAGGACAAGAGGAGAAGGGGGCAACAGGGGATGAGATGGTCGGATGGTTATCACCGACTCAATGAACGTGAGTTTGAGTAAACTCACAGTGAAGGACAGGGAAGCCTAGCATGCTGCCGTCCATAGGGTCACAAAAAGTCAGACACGACTTAATGACTGAACAATAACAGAATTCATTTTGAAGATGATATCATCAACAACCTTATGCAGAATGATAGAGGAGAATTACCTAGGAATGTTTTCATCATTTTCTCATCAAAAACTTTATTCTTCTGTCTTTTTAAAAAAAAATTCATTTGGAAGTCCTTTAATTTTCAGCAAGGAGACTGTCATCTAATGGTTCACACAGAACCAAGCAATGATGTTGTGCTGTGGCAATCAGCTCTGTAGAGTCACACCCGGATCCAAGGTGCAGAGGCCTCTTCTAATTACCTGGGATTATTATAATAACTCCCAAATTATATTTCTTGGGAGATAACTATAGCCTTTCTTTATGCCCCTATTTTAGCCATGCACAGGGTTTTACATTTGTTGGTGCCAACAGGTCTTTTAGTCCTTGCAAAGAACTTCCCTCTTGTAAAATTACATGAAGAAAAATAAGCTGAAGAGAATACATTCTAAACATTGAAAAGTTTTAAACACCTACTCACCTTTTAAAAAAAAGAAAGCAATTACACAGCAAACTTGCTGATGTCACTTTTCATGAATGTTGACGCATTTAGGTTGTCAATTCTATTTCTGTTCACTTAACCATAGCCTCCGATTTCCACTTATAGAATTTAGCTTGGAAATTGGGCTTTGTTCAAACTGTGATGGCTGAAAAGCCATGGAAAGCATGATACACTAAAAATACTCTTGAAACCACCTCACCTTTTTTGGACAGATCTTGAGCTGCTTTTATGATGATAAGCATGGCACTTTTATCCGTGGCTAATTGTGGAATGAAGGCTACAGAGACAAGCAACTATATTACTTAATAATAATTAAAAAAAAAAAAACCCACCATTTGTGCATTAGAATTCATCCTAATGCACAAGTATTTATTTTTTCTATTTGCCAAATTGACATCTCTTAACTCTTTTGCTCTCTAGGGCAGCTAAGCAATCAGTTCAAGTTTAAACAAATGTTTATTGAATGAAGCAAACAAAAACTGAATTCTTTGAGTCAAAGAAGGCGACATTAATGACCATTTAATGTTACCCTTTCATTTTACAATTTCTGTAGTTGATTCAAGGATTTGTGTTTAACCAACAAACTAGAGAGTTATTTTCTTAGTGCAGAGGTGGGTAGGGGACTCTAGGTCCATTAAAAAAAAAGCTTCCTAAAACAATAATGGCAATTCAAAATTTAAAGGGATTTAGCAGAGACACGGAAGAGAAAATTTGACCAACTAACCTTGGCCTTTCTCTCTCTGAGTCACTCAGCTATGTCCGACTCTTTACAACCAGAGGGATTGTAGCCCAGCCAGGCTCCTCTGTTTATAGAGTTCTCCTGACATGAATACTTTTGTGACCCCATGGATTATTGCCCACCAGGCTCCTCTGTTCAGGGAGTTCTCCAGCGAGAGTACTGGACTGGGTTGCCACTCTCTTCCCCAGGGGATCTTCCTGACACAGGAATCGAACCCAGGTCTCCTACAATGCAGGCAGATTCTTTACCATCTGAGCCACAAGGGAAGCTCATCTTGGGCTTTAGAGAGTGTTTAAGAGCAGGTGATGTTTGACTTATATTAACAGCTGAGCAGGAATTAAGTGGGGAGATAAAGAGAAAAGGGTTGTAAGACAGAGGCGGAAGCCTGAGAAGGGCCTGGGAACAAAGACGAGCCTAGCGAATTTCAGGAAGAATAAGAGGGAGCGAGACTCCACCAGAGGACAGGTTCAGGTCTCAGAAGAGAAGGACAAAGAGAGGTAAGCAGAAGCTGCACCCTGAAGGATGGTCTTCACTCTCCAGCCCAGAGGCAGGGAATCCTGCTAAGAGGCAGTTGACAAAGTCCAGGCAAACCCTGATGAGGGCTTGACTTAGGACAGTGGAATTCGGTTGGAATCACTTTGAAATTCAAATCTGAAATTCAAGAGTAGGCATTTAAAATGGAAAGAAGAAATTTGGTTCTAAAGGGAGAGGTCACAGCTATAGATATGGATTCTCACTCAGCATCTTTGGAAGATGAAACAGTGAGAATGAGGGTTCACTTAGGAGATGAAGTGTTCCACAGCCCAGGCCTCGAATCCCCCAACACTGGTTGGAAATGCAGAATCAGGCCCCACCCCAGACCGACTGCATTAGAATCTGCATTTCACTTTGATTCACATATGAGATCCATGCACATAAAATTTAAAATTTTGTTTCGTAAGTTAGATGACCAAGATCCTGCCATTGCACAGATCATGGATCATTTTTAGAAGATAATTGGACAGATCTGGACAAACCTAACCCCAGTATTCCCTAAATTGCACAAACATAGTTTAAACCCTGGCTGCACATTAAAGGACACCTCATAACTTAAAAATATACTGAAGCTCAGACTTCTCCCCTAGAGATTCTGATTTGTTCTGGGGTGAGGCCCAGGTATTAGTAGTTTAAAACTCCCCAGGTGGTTCTAACATATAACTAGGGAAAAGCATACTCATGCTAAGAAGTCTTAAAGGGAAGCAAAAATCTAAATTCAATCAATAGGATTTTTTAAAATAATGAGATATAATGCTAGGAATGTATTATTAATAGAAGCCTTAGTTGCTCTGCAGCAGGTGGTATGAAGGTAATTTCTGGAAGGTATGACTGATGACATAAAAGATAGCATATTCTTTAAGAAATCTTTTGAGTTCTTATCAAGCTCTTGCAAGAGTTGACATAGAAAACTTACACACTTTTTTAAAGTTACTAGAGACAGAATAAAAACTTGTTAAAGTAGTTTGGGAGACAGGGAAGGAGTAAGAAATCATGAGGAGGGGTATTTTTCTCTTACTGATAAAGAGCTGTATGCCTCAATTTGCTAAACTTGAAATGATGGCATTTTGTAAGACTGAAAGACTTCATGTAGGTGTAAGTAGAATGTCAAGGATGAGTCAAAGATTAATACCTAAATTATAGAGTATGATGCGAATTGTATGCCTCTGCCTTGGAAATCAAGTTGGGGGAGAAGGAAGTATTGACTGATTTTGAAAGTACTACTTCTCTTGGGTTATAATTTAATCAGATGGATCATACTCAATTCTGAGAATGGAGAAAGACTTAAGCCATGTATTTTTAAATAGTTCTGCAAGTTCTGTCAAGCATATAGCTTATCCATTGGCAGGCTAGCTCCAACTGTGCAAAAAGATTTCAAAAGTTTGGAAGTTCCTTATCTCAGAATGCATTGCTCACTAATCAGGATAAGATTTTTCCAAATGCCCAAATCATGCTTTGATTATAGTGGTAATCTCAAAAGTGACCTACCAGTATAATGATTCTTTATGAAACGCTTTATAGACTATCTGCAATTTTTTGTTAAGAACTGCTTGTTAAATCCTTCAGATTACCCTGGGTACCTTTGGATGGTATGAAAGAATTTCAAGAACACTCTCTCTGTTCTTAAGGAGCTTAAACATTCAATAAAAACTATCAAGAGTTGTGCATCTAGGGAAAAGAGTTTATTTTCAAGGTATAATAAAATTGCACTTAAAAGCTGAGAATCTGTAAAGTCATAAAGTACAAGGTTCTAAAAACTGAGTGACAGCAATAATACTGGGAATGCAAAATAGCTCCAGATGGTGCAATATTTTAAAGAAATCATTATATCAGCTTAAGGACACAGAATACTGGCTTGAGAAGTTATATTATCCTATAATTCTCTTTAACTTAGAACATAGGCATAATTACCTGCTCACTCCAATTCTTGTAATAGGGTAGATACAATCATTGTTGTTTTTCTCACCTGAACCATTTAATTTTGCAAAGATCTAAAGGGAGCCAATTCTGTAATATCAACCCTGCACCCTCTCTGTTCCCTGGTATTTTGTGAGGGTGAATGCTGCTGTTAAGTCACTTCAGTTTTGTCCAACTCTGTGTGACCCCATAGATGGCAGCCCACCAGGCTCCCCCGTCCCTGGGATTCTCCAGGCAAGAACACTGGAGTGGGTTGCCATTTCCTTCTCCAATGCATGAACGTGAAAAGTGAAAGTAAAGTCGCTCAGTCGTGTCCGACCCTCAGCGACCCCGTGGACTGCAGCCCACCAGGCTCCTCCATCCATGGGATTTTCCAGGCAAGAGTACTGGAGTGGGGAGCCATCGCCTTCTCCGTTGTGAGGGTGAATAGGAGTGAATTTATTTACTTTAGAAGTGAATAGGCTATTGCAAACGGAAGAGAGTTAAATGTATAATAGACATACATTCTATCATATGATATGTATGATAGACTAAAATTGCATGATCACTCTGTGCTCCACTTTCAAATAAATCCATTTCATTTCATTCTCAGAAAAATCCTTTTGGGTGATTTACAGGTCAGACTTGACAGGTTAAAAAAAAATGAAGCTCAGAGAGATAAAATTACTTGCCTAAAACCACTCAAGGGAGACTTTTAAAACCTGTTTTTTAACCTGAATTCCATAAAGGAGATAACATTTGCTCCCTGGGTTGTAGAACATTGCTACATGATTGAAATGCAAAAAAGTGAATCAACTTTCAAAGGAACCCAAGTGTGGTTCAGGGTTCTCATCTTAGCAACTCTCCTTGGGTCTTCCATCTCAAGTTTTAAGAGTCATAATGATGGTCCCTGATTCAGATTTTGGCTTGGCCACTTATTAGTTCTGTGACTTTGGGCAAGTCAAATAATATTTCTTATTTAACCTCTTTTTACTTCCTTATGAAAAGAACTAATGATATTAATAGCTTCAACCTCAAATGTATGTTGTGAGAATTAAGTGAGCAATACACAGGAAGTGCTTAGAACAGTACCAGGCATGTGGCAAATAGTAAATATTAGTTGTTTTTATCTTCATGATTTTCAAATTTTGATCTCCAAACCAACTAGCTCTCCTAAGCTGTACACTCATATGTCTTCCTGGTGCTGCTAGTGAGGGCATTTTCCTGGATAGTCACAGACCTCTCAAACTCATCATGTCCAAAATAGAACTCACCTTTGACTTAACAAAGAGGTTGTCACAATGAGTGGTGAATAAGCACTGAATAAATTTTAGTGGTTATCATTATGTATTCCCAAGCTATTCTCTCCCCTGTATTCTTTTTGTAAAGGGCACGTCATCATCCAGGGAATCTCATCCAGAAAGTTGAGAGGACTCCTAAATTCCCGAATTATCTCTTTTATACTTTCTGTTCCCAATGCCACATCTTTTTTGCTTATTTGAACAGGTTTCTAATGGTCTCTGGGAATTAAGGCATCTCTCCCTCAACATAAATTCTTAAAATTCAAATAGCAGGCCATTCACTCGCTTGAAATCCATCACTAATATGTATCCAATCTGCAGGGTGTGTCTGTCGCTCCTTTCTCACCATAGTTAACAAAGCCACCTTCTGCTCCAGCCTCACTTCTCAAATGTACCAGATGTTGTAGCCACATGGTCTTCTTCTGAAATTTTCTGTAGATTCTCTTTCCCGAGGGCCATTGCAAATGTTTTTCAAACTCAGAATAGGCTTTCCTCATCATGGTGAAGAAATATTTTCATCCAAAAGGTTGAGAAACAATGATTATTTGAATACATTTTTAAAAATTCAAGAATATGAAATCAAATTCAATATAATGACTTTTGGAGGAGCTAAAGATTTGCCAATAGTGGGTATACATAATTCACATAGGAGATGCTTTGCAAAGAGAGTAGAAATTGTTATTACTAACAGCTTTCTAAGTAGAAACTAGTATAATCCTTTGGATGATAAGAAAACAATAATCAGACAAAGTCTCTTTGTCAAAGAATTATGAACCCTGAAACAAACCCAAACCTTAAGCATTAAACTGATGTCACTACCATGGAAAGGACAAAACATTCGTGCATAACTAAAATATGTCAGTCTCTCCTTTTCACCTGGGTGTCTTGCAAAACCTGATATTAGTTTTTACACTGGTTTCACTGGCATTGATTCAAACTACATGAATGTCTATAAGCACCCTCCTAGAAAATTACCCCTAGTCTCTAGAGAGGGACCACTTGGATTTGATCTTGAAAGAGACTATTAGGGAAAATGACAATTGACACATCAACAGGAGAAAAAGAAAAATTGTTTTTAAAAAATCCAGAAAAGAGTGATTATACCAAAAATTTTGAGGAAGAGAAGAAGCAAAGTTCTAAGCATTCCAGTAAGTGGTTGAGTGAAATATTTTGCATGCACAAATTCAGTAACAGGTCATCTGTGCTGGGTCAATCTGTCTTTTCATACACAGCTTGTGAGTGTAAACCTAGGTCATTCAAAATGTGCTTCCTTTCAGAGTCTTCTGTCTTAAACAGCCCCCAATTAAGAAGTCATCTGAAACCTTCAAAACAAAGATTTGGGCCTTGCTTAGGAACAGTGATCTTTGGCGAGTCCTTCTTTCTTCAGGATGCAGTTCACACTTGCTAGTATGGCACGCAGGACCTCTAGATTATTTCCTTTTAGAGTTTTCGTATGTCATTGCATCTCCACAAACATCACAAACATTGTCAGAGCAATATCTCTGGTTTCTAGAGCCATATTGTTTTTCCTGCCTGCCTGCCTTTGTATGTGCTTTTCTTCTGCCCAGAGTACTCTTCTCTCCTCAAATAAATCTTTCATCCTTACACACTCTTAAGATTCTTAAAGACTGAGTTAACCTCCTGCTGTGTTTCCATCTCTGATCCCCCACATAATAATAATCCATGTTTCCATTGTACATAGACTCTACTGTAATGATGAAGATGATGATGGTGATGTTAGCAAGTATTTCGTCCTAAACTGTGGGCTTTTTGCGATGAGGACTGTTTCCTTCTTTTCTTTATTCTCAATTTCTAATTCAAGATCTCAGCCATAAAACTGTCTATAGAATGAATGAAGAAAGAAAGCATCATGGTATTTGCTGTATATTTGCCTTTTAGATGGCCTGTATTAAGAATTGCCTTTAAGATATATGGTAGGCTTTCAAGTGTTATTCACTTACGATGGTCATCAATCCAAATACATGTCTGATAGCATGGTTATAGCACGTCTGATGCATTATCTTGTCTGTCTTGTGTGCAATTTATGCTTGGTCCCAATGTTTGGCTAAAGCTCCTGTCATCATGGTGCAAGTTTTCCTGTGGTTTGCACCTTTCTTTTCCATCTCTCCATCAGCACTGAACACAACGGTATAAAGATGCCTTCTCCTCCGCAGCCAGGCTCTGCACAACCTCTGGGGAACCAAGGTTCAGCTGTGTGGGGTCACTTGTCAAACTTTTAGGGTAATTTCCACAGAGGATTGGAAATAAAAGGGACTCATGGACTGCCACCCAAGACAGGATCCCCAGATTCTGCTGACCTAATATAACTTATATAATCAGATAAACTAGAAAAATATTGATGATAAGTTTGTTAGTAGAACTATATGAAAAAAAAATCTTATAGCAAGAAGAACGCATACAAAAAGGAAAATAGCTTGGCTGCAGTGATGCAGTAGTTATTTACAGATGACTGTGAAACAGCATATTTGTTTTTTAAGCTGGTTAACCTTTAACAGAAAGTAAGAAAGATGCTCACAGTTGTAGCATCACACGATGCGCTAGAGCTTTCGAGAGGGAGATGCAGCCTTCTTCCCTCTGGGCCTTACGAAGCGCTCTCCCCCTCTTACCTCCCCATCTGAAGCCTAAGCAATCTTTGTAGCCATTTAAGCAAGCAAGCAAACAAAAAAAGGAGTGAAAAGTTTCCCTGAGGGCAAGGTAATGACAGATGCAATCATTCTGATCTAATTTTTCAGACATTTTAAGTCTTTCCTGGTGGGTCAGATGGTAAAGAATTTGCCTGCCATGTGGGAGATCTGGGTTTGATCCTTGGGTTGGGAAGATCCCCTAGAGAAGGAAATGACAACCCACTGCAGTATTCTTCCCATGGACAGAGGAGTCCGGCAGGCTACAGTCCATGGGATCGCAAGAGTCGGATGTGACTTAGCAACTAAACCACAGCTGCTGCTGATAAGTCGCTTCAGTCGTGTCCGACTCTGTGCGACCCCACAGCCCACCAGGCTCCCCCGTCCCTGGGATTCTCCAGGCAAGAACACTGGGGTGGGTTGCCATTTCCTTCTCCAATGCGTGAAAGTGAAAAGGGAAAGTGAAGTTGCTCAGTTGTGTCTGACTCTTCACGACCCCATGCACTGCAGCTTACCAGGCTCCTCTGGCCATGGGATTTTCCAGGCAAGACCATTATAAAGATAAAAGATACCTCTGGAAGCCAAATTTATGTTTATTTTTAAGTCTTTACAGTGCATCTTGCTATTGATCAAATCTTTGTTCTAACAAGCTGAAGAGAAATAATGGTGAAAATTTTGAGCCATAAGAAGGAAGAAAAACACACTTTTCAGTGAAAGTATATCACATCTATCCTGGCTACTGGTCTCTTTGGGGCATTTTAGTAGAATATCACATAAGTAATGCTGTTCTGTACTTACAGTGATGGGTTTATAACTTGAACATTTCACTATTTGTTGTAAAATTTCATCTTTCTGCAAATAGGTTTTAGATTTGAGCAATGACTAAGGCAAATGGATACATGAACAATTTGCAGGTAGATCACATTTTATGTCTTAGTTTAAAAATCACCAAAGGCTCTTTCTATGAAAAGTGTCTTTAGTGGCAATCAGAAGCACAAACTGGACTGGCATCCTAGCTTAGGCGCTGATTGATGGTAAGTTATTGTCTTACTACCTTCTGAACCACTTTCTCTTCAGTTACAGGGAGCATGAGGTTCTCTGGCATTATTTGTTCTCTCCTCCCCCACCACCCAACCCCAACCTCTGTCCCATGTACTCAAGAGTGGGCTTGTGCCATGAGCTTACTTAGACTCAAATCATCCTTTGTACACCCAAAGATTCATTAAAACCTTCTGCTAAGTAGTGGTCCCTCTGCTCCAGGCTCATCATGCTTGCTCCTTCCTTCAATTTTTAAAAGTGGAAGAGCGTAATATAAACATTTCCTAGCTAATAAGATTATTAAAAACCAATCTTTTCCTTCTTCCACTCAACCAACACAGAAAAATGGATGTCAGATCCCATCTTTTCCCAGTTCCCTCCTCTTACAGTGGATGAAGTGCCCCTCCTCTAATCTAGGCTTTTCTCTCTCAATCCTGTCCCCTTTCATCTCCCCAGTGACTTCAATCTGTCAATCATCCCTCTTCTCTGCTCTAGCTTCTCTTCTGATATACTTTCAAATTTATAGAAATGTGGTAGGAACAGTATGCAATTGTTTACATTTTGCCCCATCTGCTCCTCTCTCTCTTTTTCATAAGGAATCTCAATTCATCAGGAATCATTTCAGATACACTGGAGCAATACCATACTTCTTTTCTCCTAAATACTGCAGGGTATATTTCCTCAGACATTCTCTGACTTAACCACAGTTTGATGATCAAAATCATGAAGTCTAACACTGAGAACACCACCATTACTTAATCCATGATCCATATTCACATTCCATCAATTTTCCTAATAAAATCCTTTATCAATTCAGTCCAGTTCAGTCGCTCAGTCGTGTCCGACTCTTTGTGACCCCCTGAATGACAGCACACCAGGCCTCCCTGTCCATCACCAACTCCCGGAGCTCACTCAGACTTACGTCCATCGAGTCAGTGATGCCATCCAGCCATCTCATCCTCTGTCATCCCCTTCTCCTCCTGCCCCCAATCCCTCCCAGCATCACAGTCTTTTCCAATGAGTCAACTCTTTGCATGAGGTGGCCAAAGTACTGGAGTTTCAGCTTTAGCATCATTCCTTCCAAAGAAATCCCAGGGCTGATCTCCTTGCAGTCCAAGGGACTCTCAAGAGTCTTCTCCAACACCACAGTTCCAAAGCATCAATTCTTTGGCGCTCAGCCTTCATCACAGTCCAACTCTCACATCCATACACGACCATAGGAAAAACCATAGCCTTGACTAGACGAATCTTTGTTGGCAAAGTAATGTCTCTGCTTTTGAATATGCTATCTAGGTTGGTCATAACTTACCTTCCAAGGAGTAAGCGTCTTTTAATTTCATGGCTGCAGTCACCATCTGCAGTGATTTTGGAGCCCCAAAAAATAAAGTCTGACTCTGTTTCCACTGTTTCCCCATCCATTTCCCAAAGCCTTTATAGCTATATTCTTTTCCTGGTCTAGGATCCAATCTCAGATGACTTTCACATTTAGTTGTTATACCTCTTTAGTCTCCTTAACCTGGAACAGTTCCTCACCCATTTTTATCTTTCTTGAGCTTGACAGTTTCATAAAATAAGCATCAGTTTTTAGAATGTCCTTTAATTTGAATTTGTCAGTTATTTCCATATTATTTGAAATCCGTTTATCAGGAGGTCCATGATATTGGTTTGTCCCAATATTGGTAGTATTAACTTGGCTAAGTGGTATTTCCCATATTTCTCCACTGTAAAGGTATTACTTGTCCCTTTGTAATTTATAAGTTATCTGTGGGGAGACAGTTTGAGAGCAGGCTATATTTGACTCATGAATTTTAGCATCCTGTTATTTCCATTCCATAGAAAATTGCCTATTTTCTCACTCTTATTTTCTATCCATGTGGACTTGTGGATTTTACTTTTAAAAATGGTTTACTATTTCTATCATGATTTATTTTAACGCTCAAATTTTCAAGACTTGGTCACTGGCAGTCTCTTATATCTTTAACCCTTTCTGCTTACCGTTTTCCACCAGCATTTAAACCTATTTAACTCTTTCTAGACATACTTCTCTTTTACCATGTCTGTGTTTGCTTTCCCCATTTCTTTCTTTCTCATTCACTCTTCACCCTACTACAGTCTATCATTCCAATGAAACTGTCTCATTAAGGCAAAAATGACTAAGTTGAGAAAATTGAGAAATACTCATTTTCAATAACACCTCTTCTCCTCTCTCTCTCTCCACCCCTTTCCGCTTTTTTGGCCATACCATGCAGCATGTGGGATCTTAGTTCCTTCCCCAGGGATCAAACCTGTACCCCTTGCAGCAGAAGCTCCAAGTCTTAACCACTGGACTTGGCAACTAAGCAACAGTAACAAATATAAACAGTAATTTAGACAGTGTTATGGATTATTGTGGACTTCCTGGTGGTTCAGATGGTAAAGAATCTGTCTGCAATGCAGGAGACCCACCAGGTTCAATCCCTGGGTTGGTAAGATCCCTGGGGAATGAAATGGCAACCCATTCCAGTATTCTTGCCTGGAAAAATCCATGGACAAAGGAGCCTGGTGGGCCACAGTCCATGGGGTTGCAAACAGTTGGACACTACTGAGCAAATAACATTCTTACTGCACCTTTTTAGTGTTCTGAGCTCCTTTTTCTACCAGTCCCTTAAGTGTTGGAGTTTCTCATAGCCCTTTGCTCTTCTAACTTTATGGATTCTCTAGGTCCCTGTAGAAGTTTATATACAATTTTAGTATATGTGCTGCTGAAGCAAGCACAGGAGCTTGTATACAGTCTCACATCTTTCATTACCACCTGCTGCTGCTGCTAAGTTGCTTCACTTGTGTCCAACTCTGTACAATCCCGTAGACGGCAGCCCACTAGGCTCCCCCTGTCCCTGGGATTCTCCAGGCAAGAACACTGGAGTGGGTTGCCATTTCCTTCTCCAATGCATGAAACTGAAAAGTGAAAGTGAAGCCGCTCAGTCATATCTGACTCCTATCGACCCTATGGACCGCAGCCTACCAGGCTCCTCCGTCCATGGGATTTTCCAGGCAAGAGTACTGGAGTGGGGTGCCATTGCCTTCTCCGCATTACCACCTAGATTCTGCTTACTCCAAATTCTGTATTTCCAACAATGACCTGCTTCTTGAGCCTCAGATGTATGTATATCCACTTTCCAGCTGGATAGACCCTTGGGGCATCTTCCAGGCCCTTCACATTCAAAATATTCAGAATGAAGCTGAATCTTTCTTCTGTATATTGACACCAAATTAAATCTCAGAGACAGAATTTTGTGTAAAGTAGAAAAGAACAGCTTTATTGCTTTGTCAGGCAAAGGGGCCACAGCTGGCTGGTGGCGGTTTGGTTGTTAAGTTGTATCTGACTCTTGTTACTCCATGGACTGTAGCCTGCCAGGCTTCTCTGTCCATGGAATTCTCCAGGCAAGAATACTGGAATGGGTTGCCATTTCCTTCTCCAGAGGATCTTCCTGACCCAGGAATCGAACCCAGATCTCCTGCATTGCAGGCAGATTCTTTACCCACTGAGCTACGAGGGAAGCTATGCCCTCAAAACTGTGTCCCAACCTGGAGGAGTTGTAAGGAGCTCTATAGTAATGTTTCAAAGAGGACATGATCAGCTCGTGGACATTATTCTGACTGGCTGGTGGTGAGGTAAGTGGAAGTCAGGATCACCAACCATCCTACTGTTAACTTCTCCCACCTGGAGGGGGTTTCAGTAGCTACAAAACAACTCAAAGAGATTGTTATTGTATTCCTTGAGGAGGAACCAGGGCACTGCCCCAAGGCTGCTCTATTGTTTCCTTTGACTGCTCCTATCTATTCTCCACAGCCCTTCCCTTCCCTTCCCTAGTTAGCAGCTGTTTGAACCTCTGGTTGGAACTCAGGAAAGACCCTGGAGGCTGAATGAAGCCTATTCCCCGTAATCAAGAAATGGGGGACACAGAAAGGTTTTTGTATACAGGAGCCCCACAGGGTCCTGCTTGTCATCAAGAATAAAATTAATCATCCCACTGCATAAACAACTTCCTTCCCCTCGTGCCCTGGTCAGTAACAAGTACCATACTTATCGGTTTGCTCAAGCCATAAGTCTCGTTTCTTCTTTCTCATCTAAAGCAAACTAGTCCTTGTCCCCTAAGTATTTATCAAGTTTTCAATTTCTCTCTGCTCCATTCTCTATCCTAAAACAGACCGTCATCATCTATTTCCTTTTTTGCTCAGTCGCTTCAGTCGTGTGACTTTTTGTGACCCTATGGACTGTAGCTTGCCAGGATCCACTGCCTGGGAATTTCCTGGGAAGAATACAGGAGTGGGTTGCCATGATCTTCCTGACCCAGGAATTGAACCTGTGTCTCCTGTGTCTCCTGCATTGCAGGCAGATTCTTTACATAGATGGCCTTCTGGGAAGGCCATCTGTTTCCTAGAATCCTGCACTATCTTCCCCAAGCCATTCCCCTGATCTCTAGAACTGCTGTCTACAGACATATATTGGAATTGTGATAGGTAAGATAGAAGCATTTCTTCCTGTTTCTCCCTTTCCTTCCTTTTATTCTCTGAGACTGAGGACTAGATCCGGGTTGGAAGGAAGTTTAAAACACAGATGGAGCTGCAGTTTTATGAAATTCTGTCACCAGAGGAGCATATCTTTAAGTTAAAGTAAGTCAGCTTAACTTAAAAAAAAAAAATGTTTTCAGAAGCTGTGGAGAAAAAAATTTACAAATGGGCTATATTATATATTGGCCTCATTTGCTTTTAGGACAATAATTAAATCTGTTTTAAGTACATTAATTGTTGACTAATAGATCAACAGTGGTAGACTTGAACAGCTGGGTGACATTCAGGTAACTGTTACCAAGCCCAGGCTTGTTCTGCTTGCCACACAACAGACCAATAAACCTCAAGTTGTTGGAAGAAGGAATAACGACTTTATAATCAGAAAGCTAGCAGGTCGAAAAGATGACAAATTAGCCTCTCAAAAAACCTTCTCTCCTTCAGAATTTGGGCTTTTATATACAAGGAGGGGGAGGGGTCCAGTGTGGCACCAACCAATGGCTGAGCAGGACGGTTAACGGTCGCTGGTGGACCGTTGCTCACTAACGGTTGCTTGCTTGGGGGAGGGGCCCCGGTGGTACCAGTCGATGGCCGAGCGGCAGCTCCTGCCTGTATCGCCCCTATTACACCCTGAGTAGAAAGGTGTGACAAGGCTACCCAGGTGGCGCAGTGGTAAAGGGTCTGCCGGCCAATGCGAGAGGCAGACAAGACTCGGGTTTGATCCCTGGGTTGGGAAGATCCCCTGGAGGAGGAAATGGCAACCCACCCCAGTATTCTTGTCTGGAGAAGCCCATGGACAGAGGAGCCTGGTGGGCTACAGTCCATGGGGTCGAGAAGAGTAGGAAGTGACTGAACTCACTCACTCACTCATTCACTCACTCACACACACACACACAGCTGTGAAATCTGAAGAGGTACTGGGTGCTCTAGCAACTTCATCCTCTAGCTCTTCTTTTCTGCCAGTTTACTGCCGTATTTTAAGTTTGTTTTTTTTTAAAGGCAAAGTTACAATTAGCTAACTATTCTCCATCATTCATTCATTAACCATGTTCATGAGATTTGACTATCATAAATCAGGGACTTTCTTCTCAAAGTTGTCCTCTATATTTCTTTTGTCAACTTAAAAAAAAAAAAAGTGCACAGCATGAGATTTAGGTTTTATTTGGGGCAAAAATGAAGACCATATCCTGGGAGACAGCATTTCAGAATAGCTCTGAGAACATGCTCCAAGGAGGTAGTGGGGGGAGGTTAATAATATCTGGTTTTGGTGAAGGGGGAATACATGCAATCAAGCACATATTTTTGCAGAAGGATTCTGCTAGTCATGAGGAGCAGACATCACCATGAAGGAATTTAGTGCTTTTCTAGAGGTAAGGAGATGTAAGAATTGGACTCATAAAATCATGTCTAACTATATGAAGACCTGTCCTTCAAGTTTTTCCAAAGCCCAGAGTGCCTCATATCTGCTCTCCACCCACCCTGAACTCTCTTCAAGGGATGTTGAAGGTCAGCAATTGCAGAAGCTCATGAGTTAATCCTTGTAGAGGGAGATGGCAGGTGCCCTCGTGAAAGTGAAAGTCGCTCAGTCATGTCTGACTCTTTGTGACCCCATGGTCTGTCCATGGAATACTCCAGCCCAGAATACTGGAGCTGGTTGCCATTCCCTTCTCCGGGGGATTTTCCTGACTCGGGGATCAAACTGGGGTCTCCTGCACTGCAGGCAGATTCTTTACCATCTGAGCTACCAGGGAAACCTGGCAAATACCCTTGGCAAGTACCAAGTTGAAGTTGACACGTTCCCACTCTTTGCCCTTCTTCCATGAATACCACCTTCCTTCCATTTCTGCCTCTTCCACCCCTTGGTTTCAATTTCTCCTCTTCTTTCCTCTTACCTCAGCTCTCTTTCACCTCACATTCTTCACTATGCATTGGATTGGCCACAAAATTCATTTGGGTTTTTCTGTCAGCTCTTACGGAAAAACTTGAATGAACTTTATAGGCAACCCAATATTTCTTGATTTTTTTTCAATTTATCTCCAGAGTACTAGGTTTTCTCCTATTTAAAAAATGTTCAGGGCTTCCCTGGTGGCTCAGTGCTGAAGAGTCTGCCTGCCAGTGCAGGAGACACAGGTTCAATCCCTCATCTGGAAAGATCCCACATCGAGCCTGTGCCCTAGAGCCTGGAAGCCGCAACCACTGAAGTCTGGAAGCCCGGACCCTGTGCTCCACAAGAGAAACCAGCACGAGAAGCCTGCACATCACCACTAGGGAGTGGCCCCTGCTCACTGCAACTAGAGAAAGAAGTCCACGCACCAACCAAGACCCCACACGGCCAAAAAATAAATTTTTAGAAATTATAAAAAACTTTCACCATTCACAGCCCTTTTGTTCTTATTGCCTATCATATCTCTTCCTAATCCCCGCTCCTATTCCTTCCCCTGCCTCATATTCCACTCAAGTCGTTCTCACTAAAATCCCCATAGAAGCGGAATTCACGGCTTAACTGCATTATGGTCCACTTTAACTCTTCCGCACTTCCACTCCATTTGGGGGTGTTTTCTTAGGGTTGCTGCTATGACTATTGCTGCTTCCTCTGACGGGACACTCAACAGGCGGGCCCATCACCTTCCAGCACTCTGGCCGCCCTCTTACATTTGTGTGCCAGGAAGGGAAGAAGGCCTTCAAGACAGGGCTACGCCTGCACGTTTTACAGTTGAAGGGAAAATCACAGACCTCTTAAACCTCGGTGGAGGACGATATCTACTCTATTTGCCTTGTTCATCCTTCCTCTGCACAGCGTTTCCAGCCTCTTTTAAACCACCCTGTGGACACAGTGCCTGAATTCACCATTGAGCAGAGACCTCCCCCTCTTTCCTAGACTGGACACTGGGGGGCCAAGGTCCTGTCACTTCTGGAACTGTGGGTTGGCATGGCCTCCCTGGCACTTAGTCATCCAATCTGGGCTTCCCACAGTTAGAAGACAGCAGGGATTGGGGTGGAAGTTGGGGAGGTGTGTGTGTGGCGGAGGGGAATGATCACGATTTAATTGCTGCCTGGAACACCCTCACTGGTGGTGGGATTGCTCTGAGTCTCTACACAGCTTGATCTTGTGCCAGGAGATCCCACTGGGCACCATGCTGCTCTTTGCTGTACCAGCAAAGAAAACCAGAGGGGTTGATATTTCTTCTCCTTCTTAACCCACTAGGACCTGAGCCAAGAAAGTGGGGGGAAAAAAAAAACAAATTTAGAAACATTTTTTTTTTCTCCCTGGGGACATTCATTTCATGTATAAATTTTTCTGCATTTCTTAATCAAGTGGCATGTGATGTCCATTTAGAGTTGCCCCTTGCTCAGTTTGCGATCTCATGCAATTCCTGACAGAGGAGAACAAGTCTACAAACCAGATGGAGAAATAGAAGAATGCTGTCCTGAAGCCAGGGGGTGTGCTGAGCATCAGGAGAATAAAGTCTGGGACTTCCCTGGTGATGCAGGGGTTAAGCTTCCATGCTTCCAATACAGGGGGCATGAGCTTGATCCCTGATCAGGGAACTAAGATTCCTACATGCTATATGTGGCCAGGAAAAATAAATAAATGCAAATAAAAGAAAATAAATTTCAACATAGGAGCAAAACACTGAGAAGCTGCCTGTGCTTTGTAATTTTGTCACGACTCCCAGAAAGACAGCAAGAGGGGTCCCGGCTGGACTGTCCCACACAGTCCTTAGGAGTTCACCCTACATTGTCCTGGCATCCAAGAAGGGAAAACAATTTTTTTAATCACCAAATTCCTCAAGTAGCGTCTTCGCCTTTGTTTCAGGATTTTAAAATCCTGGGTTTCAAGGTCAATAGATTAATAGTCCCAGCTAATGTGCTGCAAATCTGCAATTAAAAAAAAAATTATCCGTCTCCTGTGACTGGTGTCTACTAGCCTATCACTTAGTATCCTTCCCTGGCTTTTTCACTGGAGATCCAAATGTTTATTTTGAAAGCTGCTCAGAAAAAGAGGGCAGAAGTGAAGATGACTCTTACTGTCAAACATCAGTTGGTGTGAGAGCATCTGTAAATTTCTCTCAAAACAGAAAGTGAAGAAAAAGTACAGGAGTGTGAGGCGTCCGAACGTGTCTTAAGTGTAATATTGATAGAAAAAGGGATGTTTGCTTCTGTTCATTTCTTGTCAAACACACTTCTCTCTCCTCCCTTTTACTCTAGCTTCTTAATTCATGTTTATACGGTATATCTGGGACCATAATCTGAGTTCTTTGCAAGTTCCAAAATATTTGTTGTCCTTATACAGGAAAGACAGCTTGGGTGGGTCTGTAATTCTTGGGTCATGCTCTTAGGTAGGCGGAGAGTATGCAAAGCCATTAAACATAGCAGGATATGCAGAGACCAGGATATAAACCTAAAAGCCTTTTTATATGGCCTGGGTTTTCTGTAACTGCCTCTTTGCCTGGGTTTCATGGAAAACTCTCTATGGGAGATGTCTTAGTAGAGAACCAAAGGCCACTGGCCCAGTGATCTGCTTCATAGCAATGCTGACTGCAGAAATCAGAGTGGACACATGGCTGGCTGCTGTATTTTAATCAACCTTGTGAGGCACTTGCTTAACCATCCACATCGGTCGGCCAGCTTGATCCATTTTAAGAACACCTGCTACTGGCCAGGTCTCATTATCTGAGAGAAGGTGAAGGTCAGGGATCACGGGATGGCTCTGATGGGGCTGCAGACGGCTGGCAGACAGGACATTGCCAACTCTGCGAAGGTGGTTTTACATCCGCTCCCAAGACTGGTCCTGCTCAATCATCCACGTGCTCTCCACCCCCACCAGCCCAGCTCCTTGGAAGAACTGACTTTACCCTTGCAGGCAGTGCTCAGTTTTCCGAAGGTTTGCTTCTAGCCTTCTTCCCCACACACTGACGCACTGTCATATTCAGTGACTCTTTTCCATTTTTCTGATCGGCTATATCATATACGCCCTCATTTTAAACCTCATACATTCCTGAATGTTTTACCTGGGGGTCCTGTATAGTTTGGTTGTTCAGTCTCTAAGTCATGTCTGACTCACTCTTTCGTGACCCCATGGACTGTAGCCCGCCAGATTCCTCTGTCTGTGGAATTTTCCAGGCAAGAACACTGGAGTGGATTGCCATTTCCTTCTCCAGGGCATCTTCCTGACTCAGGGATCGAACCCACATGCCCTGCATTATAGGTGGACCCAGACCTGCCCAGCACAGAATCTTCAGGCACTTAACTCTCGATGCACCTGAGCTCCACCCGGGTATTGGCTCCATTACAGTTAAACTCCGCTGGTCCCACACTGACATCATCTTCTTTGCACCCTGTATTTTCCCTAGGTTGACAGTATCTCCTAGGCAACAAAACGTGGGAGCCTCCTTAACTGCTCCATCCTCTAAGTCTCCCACAGAAAAGAAATCTCTAAACCCCATCAGTTTTTCACGTTATTACTGTTTCTCATGCTATCACATTTTGTCACCTGACCAGCCCTATCCTAGGACAGATACACTCTGGCAGGGAATATAGTACCAGCTCCACGATCACTTTGCCAGTCTTGGGCATTCTTCCCTTGCAAATTCATCTTTTGCAAAGCCAGTGGGGTGATCTATCCAAAATATTAAGCCGACCGTGTCATTCCACACCTCGGAGTCTTTTGCTGGGTTCCCAGGACCTGCAGGTGAATCCAGAACTCCTTAAGGTGGAACAGGTGTCCCACTGCATCCGGCCCCATGCTCCCTCCAGCATCTGCTGCTGTATCTCATACTGAAATGACACTGGTGGTTTCTGAACTCACAGACCACGCCTTGCTTTCCCGGGTTTGCTCACGCTACTCATCTGCCTGCACGGTTTTCTTCCTTATTCTCCTCATCCTTTAAGAGAGGCTTCAAGTCCTACCTCCTTGGGAAGTCTACATAAATTCACCCTCGCTGCTGCTCACATCCACTCTGGTAGGTGACGGGATCTCTTGCATGCGTGCCTGCTAAGTCGCTTCAGTCGTGTCTAATTCTGTGCAACCCTGTGGACCGTGGCCCGCCAGGCTCCTCTATCCATGGGATTCTCCAGGCAAGAATGCTGCAGTGGGTAGCTCTGCCCTCCTCCAGAGGATCTTCCCATCCCAGAATCGGAGCCTCTTATGTCTCCTGCATCGGGAGGCAAGTTCTTTACCACTAGCGCCACCTGGGAAGCCCCATGAGATTTCTGGGGTTCCCATAACTTGTTTTCTCCCCTCTACTTAAACTGACAATAAGGCCCTGGGCCTTTTTCATCTCTCCTCCACTAGGCTTTGAGTTCCCTGAGGTCAGATTCTGTTACTTTCATCTGCACAACCAAGCACAGTGCCTAGGGGAGCATGCTCTCCTTTGATTGTTGAAAGACCAGCTTACTCAGTATCTCTAGCTTTTAGTTTTCTTGGGTAAATCAAGATGTAGGAAAGAATAGGAAAGACAGAAAAGAAGAATTTCACTGGAACTGTCTCGTTCTGCCTGACCCACAGCAAGCCAAAATGCTGAGACCCCGAGGCTTACAACAAAGAGCTCGATTCCTAAGGCAGCGAAGCTAGAAGACTTAGCTTATTACTTACCTCATTCTCATTACTTAGGAGACCATTCCTCCAATCCACTTCATGGAAGGTAAGGGGCTGGGGGTATTTACAGATGAATAATAAAGGAGCCGGGCAGTCTCAGACGTGGACAGCTTGGGGACTGTGGGGAAGTGTGATGGCAAAAAGGTGTGGTCATCCTAGTTCTATGCAGGCATAATTGGGCTACGGGCCTCTCCACGTTCTTAGGGTGGAGTTTTTGGCCCTCTGATGGAGAAAATCTGACCTTCATGCAAGCCCGGTTGGAGAGTCTGTGATCCTATCCAGTCTGAACTGGCTCAGCCTGAACTAGATGCAGCTGACTCCAAGTTCTTAGAAAACACTTGGGGAAAACATGCCATTTGAAGGGCATGGGAGTCTTAAAAAAAAAACCAAAACAAACAAACAAACAAACAAAAAACACGACCTTGATTACTCAGGTGAAATGGATTTGACTAATTATTACCCACAGTTTCAAGAACGCATCATTTGTATTTGCTACACCTGACTGTAAGTGTAATTGCTTAAGAGAAACACAAGTGAGGGGGTAACACAAGATTGAAAGCAGGAGGAAAGGGGACGACAGAGGATGAGATGGTTGGATGGCATCACCGACTGGATGGACATGAGCTTGAGGAAGCTCTGGGAGTAGATGATGGACAGGGAAGCCTGGTATGTTGCAGTCCATGGGGTCACAATGAGTCAGACACGACTGAGTGGCTGAACTGAACACAAGGTGGGTATTGAAGGTAGCAGGGATGGGAGATGGGCAGGAGAGAGGTCAGGATAAAGCACTAGGAGGACCTAACATTTAAGCGGGGGCTTGAGGAAAGGGAGCAAGAGGTCTGGCTAGTAAAAATGGGCTCTGGAGCACCATCTAATGGTGCTCTTTTGTTTATAATAAAACAAGCAGCGTTACAAACACAGTTAACAACAACAAAACCCACTGAGTCCTTGCTTATTCCAGCAGTGGTCATGTATCAGCCAGTGAAGTACTGGGTTCTTATCTAGGGCAAGCAGTTTAGAGAGGGAATTACCATGAAAGGAGAGAGAAAAATGGTAGCAAAGTGCCCTAGGAAGAGAGTCACACTCTTAGATGGAAGGCTGTCCCTACCAGTCATTACTCGGTAGGGAACAAGCTCGCTCACTTCAGGCTATAAGCCAGTCCTGCTTGCTCTCTGGATGGTGTCAGTGACTCAGCACCTTGCAATAAGCAAGGAGCCACCACCCATCAAAAGTACAAAATGAGATTCTCTCCAGGGAACCTATGCAGTCCTCTCACAGCCCATGGACCCCGAGGCCATCAGCTCCCCTGGCTTAGTTCTGTTAAGGAGAAGTTTTCCAAAAGCAGAAGTCATTGGAAAGGAAGGGAAATCTTATTCCAAGCAAGGAATATCAGGGGGCTTGAAACTGGAAGAGGGTAGGTAACAAGCCATTAGTGGAGCGTAAGAATAATGGGAGATGCCACTGAAACGTTATGTTAAGTGAACTGGTATGATATTTGAACTCTGGGTTTTTCCTCCAATGCTATGTGTGGGTAAAAGCTGTCTGGGTAAAAGGCCAGAACTGGATGCTGAAGTCTCACTGCAGTTGAGTCAGATAAGGACGTGGCTATCACCACCAATAAAGCAATCTATGCCACAGGTTGGGTACCTGCTGGCCCAGTGCTGCAACTGGTGCCCCTCTGGGCGTTAGCCACTGTGGTCCCTGCAAATGCAGAGCAACTGCTGCCACCGCCAGAGGCGCCCTGCGTGGACATCTTTTCATCTTTAGCTCCTCATTCCTGCTTGAGCGGGTGCCTTTGATGGTTCAAGCTTTGGGTGTGTGGCAGGCTTTCTGCCAAGGGAGCCTGGCAAAACAAACATTGCCCGTTTTCAGCTTTTACTTTGCCTCTCAGAGAGCTTATCTGGTGGGGGTTTCCCCAAACACAGACGGAACTAGGCAGCTTAAATTTTTTTTTTAAAAGACAAATTCCAACATACTATTATTTGAATCAAACTTTTCAGTTGTAATTATTCATTTCCTTACTAAAGTAAGATTAGAATTGAAAGTAATACATATCAATTACACACTAACTCAATAATATTACAAGCTAATTTTAGTTTTACAGTCAAAGCAATTGCTAACCTCAGAATAGATTTTTTTTCCTACAAATTTTCACTTAAAAATCAGTTTGGAGCTCTTATTTTCCCCAAAGAAATAATTTTTTTCACATATAGTTTTCTGGGCCAGGAAACAGACTTCAGTTTAACTTCACATGTATCAAGGGTAACAGAAAGAGGGAGGGATATAACAATGAACTTACATGTCCATTGTTTTTTCCAATGCACATTTCCTTCTTTTTTTTGCAGTAGCTTCTGAATGCATTTTATGCAATATGATTGGGGCTGCTGCTGCTGCTAAGTTGCTTCAGTTGTGTCCTACTCTCTGCGACCCCAGGCAAGAACACAGGAGTGGGTTGCCATTTCCTTCTCCAATGCATGAAAGTGAAAAGTGAAAGGGAAGTCACTCAGTCGTGTCTGACTCCTAGCAACCCTACCAGGCTCCTCCATCCATGGGATTTTCCAGGCAAGAATACTGGAGTGGGGTGCCATTGCCTTCTCCGTGATTGGGGCTAGAATCCTCAAATTCATTGCATGTTATAAGATACTTGTCTTTATACAGAAAGACAGCTTAGCAGGGTCTGCAATTCTTGACTCATACTTTTTTCCTTTGAGGACTTTAGGGCAGAACTCCGTGTTCTAACCCTGTAGCAAAGTTTGAGACCAGTCTAATTCTTTTTCTCTTAACATTTTTACTTGCATGTTAAAAGATTCTTTATCTTTGAGGTCCAGTAATATTACTAATTGTTTATCCAGTGTTGGCTACATCAACTTTCTTCCTTCACCCTCAAATTACCTTTCATGTTTTCCTCCTCTTCTTCAGAAGGAAAAGTGAAGCTAAGTTGTGGGTATCCAGCCCCGTCCCCTTCACCTACTCTTGGACCTTGTCCGTTTAGTTACACTCACCTGACTTGTCCATATCCTCTTCTCTGTGGGGGCCCCTTTCTCCTGAGTCATCAGGCTGTCTTCTCCACATCATTAAAAATGACATTTTCTCTGACCCCGATAAACCTGCAAGCTTCTGCCTTTTCCCCTCTGCATCACCACCAAACTCATTAGAAGAAAAATGTACAATCGTTATCTAAATAATGAGACCTTGCAACTCATTTATCCAATCCATAAATGACGAACATATGAAGAAGGAAAAAACCCAATATGTTGCAGAGGAAGGACTGTTTTGCTTCAGAAGCATCCTTCAGCATTTACATTTGTAAAATCTGTTGGAGGACATGGAAGGTAACTCAAAAAATAACCAGCTAAATTAAGGCCGCCAAACACCTTACGTTCTACTTTTACACCTTTCTCCCCTGCATAACTGAAAATTTCTTCATTAAACTGGAGCTTCCTTAAAGTTCAGGATTCCCCAAGCTCCTAACACGCTGCTCACTCTACTTGTGTAGGATTTTGTGTCTGAATCGTCACAGATATTTATTCAAAATTCAGACCTACCCCAGAATTCTCTGGCCAATCCACTTCAATTAGCTTGAAGTCAGCTGACCTACTAGGTGAAAAATAAACAATGAGCATACGAGGACGGAAAAAAGCAATATATTGCGGAGGAAAGCCCTGCTTTGCTACAAAAACATCCTCCAGTAATTACATTGGTAAAATCTGTTGGGGAATGTGGAAGATAAATGAAAAAATAAGCAGTTATTTATTTGGAGTTATCCAACTCCATTCTACCCCATCTCCACTTGCTTTTCCACTTTCCTTCTCCAGGGCAAGTCAACCCCAAGGGTTGTCGCCTTGTTCCAGGCAGGTGACTCCCAGAGTCCTATCTCTGACCATTCACACAACACCTTCTCTATTTTTTGGCCTGATATCCTTATATGGGGGTCCTAAATTTCAGTATGTCAAAATTTCAACCTCAAACTCATACAAAACCAGTTTCTACCTTCCTGCCTTTTTTTTTTTATACTTTTAAGTGAAATATAGTTGAATTACCATGTGTTAATTACTGCTGTACAGGAAAGTGACTCAATTATACATACATATATATCTCTACCTATATATGTATATATTATTTTTCTTTCTTTGGGGGCTTCCCAGGTGGCGCAGTGGTAAACAAACCCACCTGCCAATGCAGGAGATGGAGATGCAGTTTCAACCCCTGGCTCAGGAAGGTTCCCTGGAATAGGAAATAGCAACCCACTCCAATATTCTTGCCTGGAAAATACCATAGACAGAGGAGCCTGGTGGGCTACAGTCCATGGGGTCACAAAGAGTCAGACACGACTGAGCATGCAGGCACTACATCTTTATCCATTCATCTGTTGTCTATCTCCCTCTTGACTCCTCTATTTTCATGACCATTTTTACTAGCCTCATGATTACGCAAGCTCCTGCCTTTTTCCAATGTGTCTCTTAATACAGTTATTTGCCAGGTTATTATCTTCCCCTTTTTTAACAGCCCTCAAATCACTTTCCTCCCTCCTATTCTCCTAGACATCATGAGGCTTTAGGTCCTTATTTCTCCTTGGCTTAGATGTTAAAGTAGCATTTCCTGCCAATCCACCTTCCCAACATTGCATATACATTGCTGTCAGAATAATCTTCTCAAAAACACTGTGGCTCTCTATTGCCACCAAATGAAAAAGAAAAGCAGAAAACAAAAGCAACAACAAAATGAAAGCTTTCTCTGGTTTTTAAGGGATTCTGCAATATATTATTTTATTGTTCTATCTATCATGCACTCTAAAGCAAACTATATTCCGTGTTCCTGCTCCTCCCCTGAGCAAGGGTCTGTGTCAGGAATGCATTCTATAGAGTGTTTAGAGAGAAAGTGCTCTTCAGTGCTCAAGACTAACATCACCTTATCAAAACCTTTCTTGATCTCCTCAGCTGGATGTGTGAGCTTTTCCTTTGAGCTGTCTTAGAACATTATTAGGACTCTTCTTGTGACATTTATCTGTTAAAAATATATTCTGGTAATGAAAGGAACTGTGATATCTCACACAGGGGGCTGGTGTTCCTGAACCCAGGAGTCACATCTGATATATGCCTACATTGGCCATGATACTTCTCCCTGAGTACACATATGTGTCTGTTAGAACCAAAGTGAGAAAACACACATCTCTCTTCAAACCATTGTTTTTAAAGAAGCAAAAATACTACATACTCAGGGTCATTTTTAAAAAGATTGTTACGTAGTATTTTAAAGAGATTGTTCCAGTTTCCTTTGAGAGTTACACCTGGACTATTTAAGGATATTTTTTGTTTGTTTCTGTCTTCTCTGCGTGAATTGTGTATTCAAAGACAGGTGGAATGGAGGAAGCCAAAGCGAGCTAACTCAGCCAACACTGGCAGCTGTCTGTCGCTGGAACTTGTTGCCCTGAAAGAGGAAGTTGTTTTTCCGCATTGCACCAGAAAAATAGCAATGCAAACACACTTGATGGGAGGGCTATTCCAGACATAGGAAATTACTAGAGGGAATATTTTTCCTTTGCATCCTTTCCTGATGGTCCTAAGAATAATGAGATCATTTGAAAAGAGAATGAAAGAGAAATTTCTGTAATTTGGCAAAACTAATACAATTATGTAAAGTTTAAAAATAAAATTTTAAAAAATGAAAATAAAATATTTTAGAAAAGTCTATTCAGTTGCTGACAACAAGGGTAGTAATGAAATTCATTAATATTCAGGTATCCCAAACACAAGACATACTTCTCAGATTTCCAGAGAAAAAACCTCAGCTTTCATTTTAGTAAGGTTAGAGTACAATTTGGACAAACCCACATTTTCCCGATAAATACAATAAAGCTCCAAATGCCCCTCTTTGTTGTTGAGTTGTTAAGTGTTCGGCTGCGACCCTGTGGACTGTAGCACATCAGGGTTCCCTGTCCTTCGTTATCTCCCAGAGTTTGCTCAAATGCTATGTCCACTGAGTCAGTGATGCCATCCAACCATCTCATCCTCTGTCAACTCTTTCTCCTCCTGCCTTCAATCTTTCCCAGCATCAGGGTCTTTTCCAATGAGTTGGCTCTTCACATCAGGTAGCCAAAATATTGGATCTTCAGCTTCAATATCAGTCCTTCCAATGAATATTCAGGGTTTATTTGCTTTAGGGTTGCTTTGTAAACAATCTTTCAGATTGTTTCTCAAGTAGATATAGGCTATTTGTACACTTAGACATGGGCTTCTAACATAAATTGGATTAAAACTCCATTTAAAAGAGTTTACTTTTTTTTTGACACGAAACTTTAGTTTTATAACATGTAGGACATTTTTGAACATTTCAACTTTCTGAAAAAATTGAAAGAATTTTGCAACAAATGCTGATGTGCATCAAGACTCTACCATTAACTGTTACTATATTCACGTTATCACCTATCCATTCTTCTGAAAAATGGATCCTTGGAAGAAAAGCTGTGACAAACTTAGACAGCATATTACAAAGCAGAGACATTATTTTGCCAACAAAGGTCCGTCTAGTCAAAGCTATGATTCTTCCAGTCGTCATGTATGGATGTGAGAGTTGGACCATAAAGAAGGCTGAATGCCGAAGAATTGATGCTTTTGAACTGTGGTGTTGGAGAAGACTCTTGAGAGTCTCTTCGACTGCCAGGAAATCCAACCAGTCCATCCTAAAGGAAATCAGTCATGAATATTCGTTGGAAGGACTGATGCTGAAGCTCCAATACTTTGGTCACCTGATGTGAAAAGCTGATTCATTAGAAAAGACCCTGATACTGGGAAAGATTGAAGACAGAAGGGATGACAGAGGATGAGATGGTTGGATGGCATCACTGACTCAGTGGACATGTGTTTGAACAAGCTCCAGGAAATGGTGAAGGATAGGGAAGCCTGATGTGCTACAGTCCATGGGGTCGCAAAGAGTCGGATACAACTGAGCAACTGAACAACAATCCATTCTTCTAACCTTCTAGAATACCCACCCCCCCATAGAAAGCTCCTTCTTGCCTTTTCTTGTGCATCCCACCCCCTCTCCACAAAGGCAGACTTTAGAGTTTCACCCACCTTAGATTTAAAATTCACATTTAAATGTCTCTTAAGTACTTCTTGACTGCTTACATCATTTTGAAGTAGTTAGAAATTCACATGAGCCCTTTAATTTTAAAGTTAATCTGTGTAATGAATATTCTGCTTTCTAGACAAAAAAAATTCAGAACCCACATTTCATGAAGAATCATGTCTTTAGATAGAACATGTCTGGGTGGCATTTAGCATCATCATTTTGGGTGAGTTCATCTCTTTAGGGGTCAGGTCTTCATTTGTTCAATGGAGTTACAAATACTAACTCTACACTCACCTCAGAACTGTTATGAAGGTGAGAGAAGCAGCAGTTAAAATTTCCATAGAGATGTACAGTATTCATACCTGTGTAATCAGACGAGTTGCACTTTGCAGGTGCAGCCTTGGAGAGCCATGCTTTTCTAAATAAACATTATAAGCCTTATTTCTGAGAAAATTTGGTAGAATCCCATCATTGGCTCAGTGTGCTATAGTTCCATTTTTCTCATTAAAGATATTCAAATTCTCACACTGACAAAGCATGTCACTATTTTCAGCAGTGGCCTTTAATAATAATCTGCTTATTTTTAGTGCACTCTACTAATTCAAATCAATTTTATTTTTTTATTGTTAATTAGATGGGGATTCAAGAATAAAAGAACGTTAAGGCTTTTCCCCTATATCCTAGTTACAGGCCATTTTTGAATTCTTGCTTCAATGCCAACAAAAAGAACTGACAGCTGATCTTTGTGATTCAAAGCAATTTCCACCCTGCTAAATTATTCTGGGTGTCAAGCACATGAAGCATCTCAGATAAAAGTTGTTAGAAAATGAGTAATATAATCATTTTGTGTAAATATCTAAATAAGTAGCTTTGATTAATTTTTTATTTCTCAAGTGAATATTCTGTTGGTGGTCCATATCTATGTATAATTATGAATTCTACAGCAGTGATTTCAATCTTGAGATCTTCAATATGAAAGTTAAATTAACTCAGATGAAAACTTAATGAATTTTACTGTTTGAAGATCATAGAGTTCATTAGGACGGAGAAAACTGAAAACAACTGAAATATCCAGCCATGGAGAAGGATGAAGTAATTTATGGCATATCACACAATAGGATATGCTATTGCCAGCACATTCAGAGTTGCCAACCTATGTGTAATTTTCTTACAAGTTAGTGTAGAAAAAGATAGAGAATATGCATCATAATATTAACACTGGTTAGGGCAGGATCATGGTATTATAGTGTATTAAGATATTTGATGATCAAATTTCTTTCTTAAACTGGAAGCAGTGACAGACTTTATTTTTTTGGGCTCCAAAATCACTGCAGATGGTGACTGCAGCTATGAAATTAAAGGATGCTTGCTCTTTGGAAGAAAAGTTATGACCAACCTAGACAGCATATTAAAAAGCAGAAACATTACTTTGCTAACAAAGGTCTGTTTAGTCAAAGCTATGCTTTTCTCCAGTAGTTATATATAGATGTGAGAGTTGGATTATAAAGAAAGCTGAGTGCTGAAGAATTGATGCTTTTGAACTGTGATGTTGGAGAAGACTCTTGAGAGTCCCTTGGACTGCAAGGAGATCCAACCAGTCCATCCTAAAGGAAATCAGTCGTGAATATTCATTGGAAGGACTGATGCTGAAGCTGAAGCTCTAATACTTTGGCCACCTGATGCGAAGAACTGACTCATTTGAAAAGTCCCTGATGCTGGGAAAGATTGAAGGCAGGAGGAGAAGGGGACATCAGAGGATGAGATGATTGGATGGCATCACCAACTCAATGGACATGAGTTTGAGTAAACTCTGGGAGTTGGTGATGGACAGGGAGGCCTGGCGGGCTGCAGTCCATGGGGTCGTGAAGAGTCAGACACGACTGAGAGACTGAACTGAACTGAACTGAAGATATTTGATGATCAAATTTCTTTCTTAAACTACTTTATTTCTCTCAAGTTAACTACAATGCTTGCAATAAACTGTGCTTTGTACTAGAAATATTCCAGTATTTTTTTCCTTAAACTATGAGCTCTTATTTAAAAATACAAACATTATAGACATGCATAACTTAGAAAATCGGAGAAGGCAATGGCACCTCACTGCAGTACTCTTGCCTGGAAAATCCCATGGACGGAGAAGCCTGGTAGGCTGCAGTCCATGAGGTCGAGAAGAGTCGGACACAACTGAAGCAACTTAGCAGCAGCAACTTAGAAAATAAAAAAATCTTATAATCTGGTATTTCAGAGACAATGGCTATGTTTTTCATACACACACACACACATCACATCACATAAAGATTAGGAATATGGAATTAGTCATACCTGAGTTTGATTCCAACTATGCTGTGTGGTCTTAGGAAAATTATGTAATCACTTTAGGCCTTATTTTTTTCATGTGTGAAATAAAGATAATGATAGTAAGACATTTCATAAACTGCCTAACATTTATTTAACAAATATTAGTTTGCATATACATATATACAGTTTTGCTTTGGCTCCATCCCTTCATTCTTTCTGGAGTTATTTCTCCACTGATCTCCAGTAGCATATTGGGCACCTACTGACCTGGGGAGTTTCTCTTTCAGTATCCTATCATTTTGCCTTTTCATACTGTTCATGGAGTTCTCAAGGCAAGAATACTGAAGTGGTTTGCCATTCCCTTCTCCAGTGGATCACATTCTGTCAGATCTCTCCACCATGACCTGCCCATCTTGGGTTGCCTCACGGGCTTGGCTTAGTTTCATTGAGTTAGACAAGGCTGTGGTCCTAGTGTGATTAGATTGACTAGTTTTCTGTGAGTATGGTTTCAGTGTGTTTGCCCTCTGATGCCCTTTTGCAACATCTACCGTCTTACTTGGGTTTCTCTTACCTTGGGCGTGGGGTATCTCTTCATGGCTGCTCCAGCAAACTATGCCAAAGCCTTTGACTGTGTGGATCACAATAAACTGTGGGAAATTCTGAAAGAGATGGGAATACCAGACCACCTGACCTGCCTCTTGAGAAACCTGTATGCAGGTCAGGAAGCAACAGTTAGAACTGGACATGGAACAACAGACTGGTTCCAAATAGGAAAAGGAGTACGTCAAGGCTGTATATTGTCACCCTGTTTATTTAACTTATATGCAGAGTACATCATGAGAAATGCTGGACTGGAAGAAACACAAGCTGGAATCAACATTGCTGGGAGCAATATCAATAACCTCAGATATGCAGATGACACCACCCTTATGGCAGAAAGTGAAGAGGAACTCAAAAGCCTCTTGATGAAAGTGAAAGTGGAAAGTGAAAAAGTTGGCTTAAAGCTCAACGTTCAGAAAACAAAGATCATGGCATCCGGTCCCATCACTTCATGGGAAATAGATGGGGGAACAGTGGAAACAGTGTCAGACTTTATTTTTCTGGGCTCCAAAATCACTGCAGATGGTGACTGCAGCCATGAAATTAAAAGACGCTTACTCCTTGGAAGGAAAGTTATGACCAACCTAGATAGCATATTCAAAAGCAGAGACATTACTTTGTCAACAAAGGTTCGTCTAGTCAAGGCTATGGTTTTTCCTGTGATCGTGTATGGATGTGAGAGTTGGACTGTGATGAAGGCTGAGCGCCAAAGAATTGATGCTTTTGAACTGTGGTGTTGGAGAAGACTCTTGAGAGTCCCTTGGACTGCAAGGAGATCCAACCAGTCCATTCTGAAGGAGATCAGCCCTGGGATTTCTTCGGAAGGAATGATGCTAAGGCTGAAACTCCAGTGCTTTGGCCACCTCATGCAAAGAGTTGACTCATTGGAAAAGACTCTGATGCTGGGAGAGATTGGGGGCAGGAGGAGAAGGGGACGACAGAGGATGAGATGGCTGGATGGCATCACTGACTCGATGGACGTGAGTCTGAGTGAACTCCGGGAGTTGGTGATGGACAGGGAGGCCTGGTGTGCTGCGATTCATGGGGTCACAAAGAGTCGGACACGACTGATCAACTGATCTGATCTGATCTGATATACATTTTTAAAATAGAGATGGAATATTTCACATGCTGTTTTTTTAAAATCTTCTTCTCCTATACATATATCTTGGACAATCAGTTCAGCTCAGTTGCTCAGTCGTGTCTGACTCTTTGTGACCTCATGGACTGCAGCACACCAGGCTTCCCTGTCCACCATCTCCCAGAGCTTGCTCAAACTCGTGTCCACTGATTCCATTACACCATCCAACCATCTTATCCTCTGTCGTCCCCTTCTCCTCTTGACCTCAATCTTTCCCTGCCAGCATCGGGATCTTGTTCAGTGAGTCTGCTCTTCGAATCAGGTGGCCAAAGTATTGGAACTTCAGCTAGAGGTAGAGGAGAAATAAAAGAAAATCAAATAGAAAAGCAAGATCAGGTCAGGGAGGAAGAAGAATGGTGAACAGGAAGCAAAAGACTTAATGTAAATGCTGGATTTACCTTTAACTAGCTTTGGCCTTGGGCTGATCTGTCACACTCTGTCTCAATTTTCTTTCAGCTTTAAGATCCTGTAATTTATTCTTTATTAGGTTAAAAACCTAGGATTCATGTATTTATGAATACTTGTTGAGATGTTATTTTCAAATGTGCCTGGTACTTCTTGGAAATCCCCACCCTGAAGTGGTAACACAGAACTTTCAGATAAGGTGGTCTTTAGTTTCCGATTTCTCATGTAAATATTACAGTCTTTAGACATCCTAACTAGAGCTGGCTGTTTGCATCTCTGAATTGGAACTTCGTATGTTCTGGAGGATGGATTTGTCCAGGGCATGGTTTGCAGCAAGGAGTTTGGGTTAGTTCTTGCTCTAAGTCAACTCCTTCTCAGCCCCTCATTTCTCCTCTGAATGTGGATCTTTTCTGTTTAACCTTCTGTGATTCTCTAAACCTCCATTCAGTTTCACATTTGATCAATCAGCAGAGAAAATCAGGAACATAGCATTCTCCAGGTCAGTGATTTGCAAGCTTTAATGCATCTAAAAATCACCTGAGATCTTAGTAACAGCAGGTCTGAAGTGGGACCCATACCTCTGCATTTCTAATAAGCCTCAGGTAAGAACTAGGCTGCTGTCTCACAAACCACTTTAAGTAACAAGGAGCTAAGTCAGTCTAGAAAGGAAGTGAGAACAAGGTGTTCCTTAAGCAGAATAGCCTACTGGAGCATTCTTGCCAAAACTGGTCAAATTCAACTAAGTGAGCAGTAACAGGTCAAAAATATAATCAGTTCCTTTCTTGTCCTTCACCTTGCCCTGGAGCATTTTTCCCTCTCCCAGGCAAAATGACTCAATACTCAAAGGCTCCTGCTGTCTTAAATCTCAAGGTGGGTAATCAAGAATGAGGTTTTAAGCAATCAGCAGTAGAGAGAAAAAATAGCGGAAAAAACGAAACACCCACACATTGAGAACAGAGAAATCGAGAAATCACTCTGAGGGACCAAAAAACCCAAAATGTATCCTTTGCTTCTACAGTTCCCAAACTTTAATTTTTAAATTTCTCCCCAATTTTAGTTAAATTAATAACATGCTTATCATTAATAATTTGACCAGCAATGAAAACGATAACATAAAAATTACCTAAAATCCTTATTTTTACATATAACTACTGCCAATATATTGGAAAACATACTTCTATGTCATTCTGACTGTACACACACACACCCTATTTAATTTTACATAATTAAATGTTGTATTACAAATTGACTATTTTTACAAAATAAATTTACCCATTACTGTCTTACTGCTAGTACTTTATTGAATAAATTTGAAGTATAACATTGGGTAAATTTAAGCTGAACACATATTACTTTGATATTTATATATTATAATAATTACTGATGTAGCAATATTTATCACATTACATAATTATAGTACAATATTATTATCTATATTCATTAGAGTGTGCATTAGACCTCTACAGCTTATTCACCACACATTCAAAGTCAGTTTGTACCCCTAAATACCATCACTTTTACTACTGTCCCCCTCCACTCGCCATCCCCTAGTACCATGCTACTCTGTTTTTTATAGATTTAACTTTTTGATATTCCACATGTAAGTGATGTCATACAGTGCTTGTCTTTCTCTGTCGGAATTATCTTCTTTAGCATAATGTGCACAAGCTTCATCTGTAATGTGGCAAATGGGAGAATATCTTCCTTTCTCAAGGCTGAATGATATTCCATTGTATACACATTCCACATCTTTTTTATCCATTGATTCACTGATAGATTTGGGTTGTTTCATATTTTGCCTATTGTGAATAATATTGTGATAAACATAGATGTGTGTATATCTCATCGAAATCCTGTTTCCATTTGCTTTGGGTATATAGAAGTGGAATTGCTGAGGAATCTTCACATTGTTTTCCATAGTGATTGGGCCAACTTACATCTCCACTGACAATGTATAAGGGTGTCTGTTTGATCACATCTTTGACAAGGACCTGTTGTCTCTTTCTTCTTGATAATAGTCATCGTAATAGTCAGCAATAGTACTTTAAATCAGTTCAGTTCAGTTCAGTCGCTCAGTCATGTACGACTCTTTGTGACCCCATGGACTGCAGCACGCCAGGCTTCCCTGTCCATCACCAACTCCCGGAGCTTGCTGAAACTTGTGTCCATTGAGTTGGTGATGCTATCCAAACATCTCACACTCTGTTGTCTCCTTCTCCTGCCTTCAATCTTTCTTTAAATAGCTGTTTTAAATAGTTGTTTAGTACTTTAAATAGCTGTTTTAAAATTCCTAGTATTGATGCAAGCAGAGAAGACAATGGCAACCCACTCCAGTACTCTTGCCTGGAAAATCCCATGGATGGAGGAGCCTGGTAGGCTGCAGTCCATGGAGTCGTGAAGAGTCGGACACGACTGAGCGACTTCACTTTCACTTTTCACTTTCATGCATTGGAGAAGGAAATGGCAACCCACTCCAGTGTTTTTGCCTGGAGAATCCCAGGGACGGGGGAGCCTGGTGGGCTGCCGTCTATGGGGTCGCACAGAGTTGGACACGACTGAAGCAACTTAGCAGTAGCAGCAGCACTGATGCAAGAGAAGCATGTTTTTCTTTTTTTAAATTAGGATATACTTTAAAAGAATATTTTATTAATGTTATAACCTTACTAATTACATATGTTCAAACAATATCGGTCATCACAGAGCAGAGAGAAAGCTGTCATTCCAAATTTGACTGTCTGGAGTACCTTCTTTAATATTAGGTGAGTAGCATTCCTGAACATTTTTCTATGTGTATATGCACAGTTTAAAACCTAGCCAAGAGGGAAGGCGCCAAGATGGCGGAGGAGTAGGATGGGGAAAACACTTTCTCCCCCACAAATTCATCAAAAGAACATTTAAACGTCGAGTAAATTCCACAAAACAACTTCTGAATGCCGGCAGAGGACATCAGGCACCCAGAAAAGCAACCCAACTCCTCGAAAGGAGGTAGGAAAAAATATTAAAGACAATAAAAGAGACAAAAGAGGGAGGGACGGAGTTCCGTCCCGGGAAGGGAGTCTTAAAAAGAGAGAAGTTTCCAAACACCAGGAAACTTTCTCACTGCCGAATCCGTGCCGAGCTTTGGAAGCACAGAGGACAACATAACAGGGAGAAAAAATAAATAAACAATTAAAACTCGCAGATTGCGAGCCCTACAGTAACTCCTCCAGCGGAGAAGCAGCGCAGACGCCTGCATCCGCCATTAGCAAGCGGGGGTTGGGCAGGGAGGCGCAGCGCGGGCTGCATCGCTGAGAGTAAGAATCTGGCCTGAATACCTTGAGCACTATCTGAGCGAAATAATTTGGGCTAGCAAACCAGACTGTGGGATATCTACCATGCGAAAAGCCAGCCCTAACCTAAGACACCGCCAGCCCGCGCACGGAACAAAGGACTAAACAGAGGTAGCCGGCTGCAAACCTTCCCCCTCCGGTGACAGGCAGCCAGAGCCGGAAGTGGGCAATCGCAGCCCCAGAGAGACATTATCTATAAAACTGGCTTCTTTGCTAACTAAAACTTATTGGGGGTCTGGACGGTTAACATCTGCCTGAGAAGGTGCGCCGGTTTTACACCCAGATAACCAAGTGGCAGGGAGGCGATAAGTCGCAGCATTGGCGCTCGCCAAACACCTCATCACCTGAGCTGCTCGGACCTGGGAAGAGCACAAAACGCAGCCCCAACTGAGTCTGCGCCTCTGAGGACTACCTGAGTGCCTGAACCTGAGCGGCTTGGACCTGGGAGGTGCATGCAACCCAGGGCCAGCCTCGGATTGTTCCCGGCGGAACAACCTAGAGCCTGAGCAGTGTGGGCAGGGAGGCTACACGCGCCGTGAGCGGGGGCAGACCCAGTGTGGCTGAGGCACTGCGAGCGCACGCCAGTGTCATTTGTTTGCAGCATCCCTCCCTCCCTCCCCATAGCGCGACTGAACAAAGAGAAGAAATACAGCTCCACCCACCAGAACACCGACACAAGCTTCCCTAACCAGGAAACCTTGACAAGCCACCTCTACATACCCACACACAGCGAGGAAACGCCACAATAAAGAGAACTCCACAAACTGCCAGAATACAGAAAGGACTCCCAAACTCATCAATTTAAACAAGATGAAGAGACAGAGGAATACCCAGCAGATAAAGGAACAGGATAAATGCCCACCAAACCAAACAAAAGAGGAAGAGATAGGGAATCTACCTGATAAAGAATTCCAAATAATGATAGTGAAATTGATCCAAAATCTTGAAATTAAAATGGAATCACAGATAAATAGCCTGGAGACAAGGATTGAGAAGATGCAAGAAAAGTTTAACAAGGACCTAGAAGAAATAAAAAAGAGTCAATATATAATGAATAATGCAATAAATGAAATTAAAAACACTCTGGAGCCAACAAATAGTAGAATAACAGAGGCAGAAGATAGGATTAGTGAATTAGAAGATAGAATGGTAGAAATAAATGAATCAGAGAGGATAAAAGAAAAACGAATTAAAAGAAATGAGGACAATCTCAGAGACCTCCAGGACAATATTAAACGCTACAACATTCGAATCATAGGGGTTCCAGAAGAAGAAGACAAAAAGAAAGACCATGAGAAAATACTTGAGGAGATAATAGTTGAAAACTTCCCTAAAATGGGGAAGGAAATAATCACCCAAGTCCAAGAAACCCAGAGAGTCCCAAACAGGATAAACCCAAGGAGAAACACCCCAAGACACATATTAATCAAATTAACAAAGATCAAACACAAAGAACAAATATTAAAAGCAGCAAGGGAAAAACAACAAATAACACACAAGGGAATTCCCATAAGGATAACAGCTGATCTTTCAATAGAAACTCTTCAAGCCAGGAGGGAATGGCAAGACATACTTAAAATGATGAAAGAAAATAACCTACAGCCCAGATTATTGTACCCAGCAAGGATTTCATTCAAGTATGAAGGAGAAATCAAAAGCTTTTCAGACAAGCAAAAGCTGAGAGAATTTTGCACCACCAAACCAGCTCTCCAACAAATACTAAAGGATATTCTCTAGACAGGAAACACAAAAATGGTGTATAAACTCGAATCCAGAACAATAAAGTAAATGGCAACGGGATCATACTTATTAGTAATTACCTTAAACGTAAATGGGTTGAATGCCCCAACCAAAAGACAAAGACTGGCTGAATGGATACAAAAACAAGACCCCTACATATGTTGTCTACAAGAGACCCACCTCAAAACAGGGGACACATACAGACTGAAAGTGAAGGGCTGGAAAAAGATTTTCCATGCAAATTGGGACCAAAAGAAAGCAGGAGTCACAATACTCGTATCAGATAAATTAGACTTTAAAACAAAGGCTGTGAAAAGAGACAAAGAAGGTCACTACATAATGATCAAAGGATCAATCCAAGTAGAAGATATAACAATTATAAATATATATCCACCCAACATGGGAGCACCGCAGTATGTAAGACAAATCCTAACAAGTATGAAAGGAGAAATTAACAATAACACAATAATAGTGGGAGACTTTAATACCCCACTCACACTTATGGATAGATCAACTAAACAGAAAATTAACAAGGAAAAAAAAAAACAACATGTATCTATAAAGCTCACTAAAGCAAAGCACAGTAAAATGAGGTACGGCAATAAAAAAAAAAAAAAAATCACCACTGAAATCCCATATTGAGCAGGTGATATGCAGGGCAATTTCACATACTTTGTCTTATTTAATCCTAATGGTAGCCCTGTGATAGACATAAAAAAAAAAAAATGAAAATAAGAGAGGAGAAACTCTATGGGTACCATTTCCCGAACTTGTACTTTCAGCTTGAGGACCCAGTGTGGGAGGAATAGGGCATGGAATTGTTGCAAAGAACCCTTAAATCCTTAGACATGTTGTGCATTTTCTGAGAATGGAAATAAGCATGGTTTTCCACTTCTAGACATACTATTGGATTTATTGTTGATGCAACCAATAAAGTGTGAGCTCATCTAAAAAAAAAAAATAAAATAAAACCTAGCCAAATAAAAAAATAATTTTTATAAAAATGAGATTATGATATGTATACTATTTTAATTAGAACATTCCAAGTTGAATTATAATATAATAGGGGTGAAACAAACTGAAGTCAAAGTTATGGAACCAATTCTATAGACTCTGATTTCACAACCCATTGCAATATTCTTGCCTAGGAAATCCCATGGAAGAGGAGCCTGGTGGGATACAGTCCATGGGGTCAAAAAAGAGTTGGACATAACTTATTGACTAAACAACAATCCAGTATCTACTACTTAAGTTTCTATAGGAACTTGGGCAAGTTACATAATATTCTGTGTCTCAGATTTCTGATCTGTAAAACAGGACTTAGAGTCCCGAAATCACATGACGTTATCAGGATAAAAAGAGATAACATAAATAAAACATTCTGAATGGTTCCTAGAATATAGTGATTCATAAATATCAGTTATTTTTATATTAGCTCAACAATATAGATTTATTTATGAAAAACTGGTTAATGAATATCAGAGATAGTAATCATGTTTTGGGGTTAGGTTCCATTAAAAAAAATTTCATAGCTTTTTCCTATGAAACGTGGAGAAATGTATCATTTTTTTCTCCCTCCTTCCATTACATTCTGACCTCCATTTTATTATAGTTATTTAGCTAATGGTTTTAACATCTGGATTCTGTTCTACACGCATAACTCTAATAGTTGTCTCTCTTTCTGAGACTTTATTTTGACTCGTCTTCTGATTGCATGAACTTCACTTTGGACGAATTGCTTTTAGCAAAGTCCTATAGGTCCGCTGCCCGCTTATGAACGTGGCAGTGTTAGCTGCTCAGTCGTTTCCAACTCTTGCGACCCCATGGACTATAACCCGCCAGGTTCCTCTGTCCATGGGATTCTCCAGGCAAGAATACTGGAGTGGGTAGCCGTTCCCTTTTCCAGGGGATCTTGCCGACCCAGGGATCAAACCTGGGTCTCCTGCTTTGTAGGTGGATTCTATACTGTCTGCAAGAATGCCTGTCTCTTAGTTTAATTCCTGAGCAAAAATGTAGGCTGAGTAGTATATTCTTCAGTAATACTTATCCTCTGATTTTTTTTTTAAATTTTTATTTATTTAGGCTGTGCTGGGTCTACACTGCTTTGCTCGGGCTTTCTCTAGTTGTGGCAAGTGGGGGTTCCTGTTCCTCATGGTGTTCAGGCTTCTCACTGTGGTGACTTCTCTTGTTGCGGAGCACAGGCTTTAGGGTGCACAGACTTCAGCAGTTGGGGCGTGTGTGGTCAGTAGTGGCAGCTTGCAGGCTCTAGGGCACAGGTACAGGGGTTGCGGTGCACAGGCTTAGTTGCCATGTAGCACGTGGGATCTTCCCGGATCAGGGATTGACCCCATGTCCCCTGTACTGGCAGGCAGATTCTTATCTACTGTGCCACCAGGGAAGTCCTCTGATTTTTAGAAATGTTTTTATATCATCCTCTGGAATTTAATAGCAGTGAAGCCAACAGCTTCCATCTTCCTAGACAGTTTTTATGTTTTAAACATACACACTTTTTCTCGAATCCATTGTGACTGGGTGTTCCTATGACATGCAGACAAAACTGTCCTATACAAGGTTAAATCACTTTTTCTATCCACCAGCATTTTATGAGCGCCCATTTCCCCACACTATTGCTGACACCGAATATTGTCAGTCTTCTAAACATTTTTTCAATCTAGAGGACAAAATTGGTATCTCATTGTTTTAAATTTTAGTTTTCATTGCTGATGAGGTTGACCCACTTTGCATACACTCATATCCTTTTTTGTTTTTGACTTAAGGATTGATATCTATTCAAATTCTAGGAGATAGTGAAGGACAGGGAAGCCTAGCATGCTGCGGTCCATGGGGTTGCAAAGAGTTGGCCATGACTGAGCAACTAAACAGCAACAACCATCAATTACATATTTTCTATTGGTTTGTCTTTAGGGCCTAGCAAACACTAGGATTTTCAGGAGCAGTCTACGTTGGTTCTTTTTCTCTTTTTGTGTTTCTTAAGGCTGAGGCAAGCATATGGTAATTTTGGTGTTCATTAACACCTTTACCAGCCAGTAGATTGAAGGAAGAAGAGAAGATGAACTCCAGTCCATCCATCTGTGGTCTTGTTGCACGAATCTCACCACCCTCGCATGCATTGCTAAAGAACTTTTTGAATTCATAGTGCAAAGTAGAGTTGCTTCTCAAATGGTTCTGAAAATGGTTCTTATGCAATCCAAGTGTAATGCTCAAGTGAAAAGAGTAGAGACCAAAAGTAAAATAAAGTATCCCTCTCACCGAGTAAACACAGTGCATATGTGTGCTTGTTACAGCTACAGGCGTGTTTAAAAACAATACATACTTAAAAAAAACATACTAGAAAGCACTGCTTTCTGATGCCATGTGCAGTGGATAATATGTTTGATGCTAATGAATATATACAGGCTTTGTTATTCAGTTGCTAAGTCACGTCTGACTCTTTGTGACCCCATGGACTGTAGCATACCAGGCTCCTCTGTCCTCCACCATCCCCCCGGAGTCTGATTGAATTCATGACCCCTGAGTGAGTGATGCTATCTAACCACCTCATCCTCTGCCTCCCCCTTCTGTTTTTGTCTTCAATCTTTCCCAACATCAGGGTCTTTTCCAATGAGTTGGCTCTTGGTATCAGGTGGCCAAAATATTGGAGCTTAAGCTTCAGCATCAGTCCTTCCAATGAATATTCAGAATAGATTTCCTTTAGGATTGACTGGTTTGATCTCCTTGTAGTCCAAGGGACTCTCAAGAGTCTTCTCCGGCACCACAGTTTGAAAGCAATGATTCTTTGGCACTTAGCCTTCTTTATGGACCAACTCTCACAAAGTAATAAATATGGTTCTTTGTATTCTGAAGTTCCTATTTATAGTCTAACTTCCTTATTCATGGCCTCTTTCCCCTCCAGCCTTAGCTGCTGCTGCTGCTGCTAAGTCATTTCAGTCGTGTCCGACTCTGCGACCCCATAGACGGCAGCCCACCAGGCTCCCCTGTCCCTGGGATAGAATCCCAGCCTTAGCTAGACCTAGTTAATTCAATTTTCAGAGCAAAGAGATACACCTCTTTTCTTCAAGCTGTTATATCTTTTTATTTTTATTATGTTGAACCAGGGGAGGATGGGGAAGGCACTCAGTACTTCAGAGTCTGGGAGGCTGTCTTTTCATTTATAGAGAAAACAAAAAAAGTGAAGTTTTATTCTTTTTTAATTTTGGTATTTAAATTTGTGATAAAGATGGCTATTCATAGGCTATTTTGGCTTTAGAAACTGTGAATTTTTCTATTATGTAAGTTTTCAAGTATCTACTGAGTTCTTGCAAGGTTTCTATAGAATCATAGCACTGCAGAGCTGGAAGGGATTTTTACAGTCCCTCTAGAAAAATTCATTACCCATTGTAAGAATCCTTTATGTGTACATACTTCAGTCAACTTTATGGACTGTAGCCTGCCAGGCTCCTCTGTCCATGGGAATCTCCAGGCATGAATACTGGAATGGGTTGCTGTTTCCTTCTCCAGGGATCTTCCTGACCCAGAGGTTGAACCCTTGTCTCTTGCATTTCCCGCATTGGCAGGTGGGTTCTTTACCACTGGCAGCACCTGGGAAACCCTACAAATCCTTCATAGAACATCACTATTAGGTGATGATCTGACTTTGGCTTGAACACCTGCAGTGATGGGAGCTCATTTTAGCTAAAAGCAGATGGTTTCACCATCTCATGCTGGTCAGAATGGCTGCCATCAAAAAGTCTACAAACAATAAATGCTGGAGAGGGTGTGGAGAAAAGGGAACCCTTTTACACTGTTGGGAAGCAAACTAGTACAGCCACTATGGAGAACAGTGTGGAGATTCCTTAAAAAACTGAAAATGGAACTGCCATATGACCCAGCAATCCCACTGCTGGGCATACACACTGAGGAAACCAGAATCGAAAGAGACTTTTGTACCCCAGTGTTCATCAGAGAACTTTTTACAATAGCTAGGACATGGAAGCAACCTAGATGTCCATCAGCAGATGAATGGATAAGAAAGTTGTGGCACATATACACAATGAATATTACTCAGTTATTAAAAAGAACACATTTGAATCAGTTCTAATGAGGTGGATGAAACTGGAGCCTATTATACAGGGTGAAGTAAGTCAGAAAGAAAAACACTGATATGGTATATTAATGCATGTACACAGAATTTAGAAAGATGGCAATGATGACCCTACATGTGGGACAGCAAAAGAGACACAGATGTAAAGAACAGACTTTTGGACTCTGTGGGAGAGGGCAAGGGTGGGATGATTTGACAGAATAACATTGAAACATGTATATTATCATATGTGAAATAAATGACCAGTCCAAATTTGATGCATGAAACAGGGGACTCAAAGCCGTTGCACTGGGACAACCCAGAAGGATGGGATGGGGAGGGAGTTGGGAAGGGGTTTCAGGATGGGGGACACATGTATACCTGTGGCTGATTCATGTCAATGTATGGCAAAAACCACCACAATATTGTAAAGCAATTACCCTGAGAAACACTGGGCTGGAGGAAGCATAGGCTAGAGTAACGACTGCCAGGAGAAATATCAATAACCTCAGATATACAGATGACACCACCCTTATGGCAGAAAGTGAAGAAGAACTAAAGACTCTCTTGATGAAGGTGAAAGAGGAGAGTGAAAAAGTTGGCTTAAAGCTCAATATTCAGAAAACTAAGATCATGGCATACAGTCCCATCACGTCATGGCAAATAGATGGAGAAACAGTGGAAACAGTGGCTGACTTTATTTTTCTGGGCTCCAAAATCACTGCAGATAGTGACTGCAGCCATGAAATTAAAAGATACTTATTCCTTGGAGGAAAGTTATGACTAACCTGGACAGCATATTGAAAAGCAGAGACATTACTTTGTCAACAAAGGTCTGTCTAGTCAAGGCTATGGTTTTTCCAGTGGTCATGTATAGATGTGAGAGTTGGACTGTGAAGACAGCTGAGCACCGAATGATGCTTTTGAACTGTGGTGTTGGAGAAGACTCTTGAGAATCCCTTGGACTGCAAGGAGATCCAACCAGTCCATCCTAAAGGAGATCAGTCCTGGGTGTTCATTGGAAGGACTGATGTTGAAGCTGAAACTCCAATACTTTGACTACCTCATGTGAAGAGCTGACTCATTTGAAAAGACCCTGATGCTGGGAAAGATTGAGGGCAGGAGGAGAAGGGGACGAAAGAGGGTGAGATGGTTGGATGGCATCACCGACTCAATGTACATGGGTTTGAGTGAACTCTGGGAGTTGGTGATAGACAGGGAGGACTGGCGTGCTTCAGTCCATGGGGACACGACTGAGCAACTGAACTGAACTGAATAAAATAAATAATTAAAAAAATAAAAGATGATTTCATAAATTGAACAAATGTACATTATAGCAATTTATTTTTCCTTCCAGTAATATTCCTTGTTGAATCCTAATATTACCCTCTGGAGCAACTAATCTGTTCACTCTTTCAACATGTTGCTATAGTTCAGTTGCTAAGATGTGTCCAACTCTTTGTGGCCTCGTGGACTCTAGCCCACCAAGCTCCTCTGTCCATGGGTTTTCTCAAGCACAGATACTGGAGTGGGTTGCTGTGCCATCCTCCAGGGGATCTTCCTGACCCAGGGATCGAACTGGTGACTCCTACATTGCAGGTATATTCTTTACTGCTGAGCCACCAGGGAAGCCCCCTGCCAACATGACAGATGGTCAAAATTTTGAAGCTCATTATTGCATATCCATTCAGTCTTCCATTTCCAAGGTTAATTACTACAAGCTTGTTCTGTCAGTCCTCGTGACTCTGGCTTCCAGATTGCGCTCTTCTGGCAATGATACTTTATATGCACTTCTGTTATTAATGTCATCTTACAGAGAACTATCCTATTCTGAGACCCATGCGCCCAGACACAACCTAAAGAGCACAAAATCTTGAAATACTAAGACCTTGTCTAGAATCCTGGTGGTTAGAGATGGAAGATGGAAGTAGCTGTAGAGAATGATTAATGACCTAATGTTTCAAAGGAAGACATTGCGATCCAGAGAAATTATACTACTTGTCAAAGGGTCATCAAATAGTTAAGCGGCAGAATCAAAGTGACGATCGGATGACTGGAAGTGCAAAATTAAGCCTAGAGATCCCAATGGTAAGTGCATTCTTTTGTTTTTAAATTGAAGTATGGTTGATCTGGGCTTCCCAGGTGGCAGTAGTAGTAAATTGCCTGCCTGCCAATGCAGGAGACTTTAGAAATGCTGGTTCGATACCTGGGTTGGGAAGATTCCCTGGAGAAGGGAATGGCTACCCACTCCAGTATTCTTGCCTGGAGAATCCCATGGACAGAGGAGCCTGGCGGGCTAGAGTCCAAAGGGTTGCAAAGAGTTGGACACGGCTGAGGCAACTTTGCACAGCACATAGTTGATTTACAATGTTTTGTTAGTTTGAGGTGTTACAGCAAAGTAATTCAAATATTTATGTACATACATATGTATATTCTTTTTTGAATTTTTTTCTTTTATAGGTTGTGCTTCTGTAAATTCTGCTCAAGTTCCGTGTCCTTTTTTCTTTTTCTTTTAATATTTTTAATAGACACATACCAGCTCTTTATCACTTAACATCACTTTGGAGAAATCATATTTGTTGTAAATATTTTTCTCAAAAAATTTTTGATATTTTGGATATTCAAACATTTAAATTTTGTATAGTCATACTTCTCAGTCTTTCCATTTGAATTCTGTTTTTCAGCAACCAAACCATAGAGGAGTCAGAAATGTTCTTATATTAAACACAGGTAGAAAGGAGAAGCTTTCACTTGCCCCAGGTGAAAATATTTGCAGTGACAAATATTTTAGTTACCTTTTGAATAAGATATGAGTGATAGTTTTTAAAAAGAGAAATGTGGAAAAGAAAAGATGTTAAATGGTATTTTGGCATAAACCACTCCTTATAAACAAGGAATACAGATAAGGGGGTGGGAGGCTAAGGTTGGAGCATACCTGTTTAAGATCAGATGCTTGAAAACTCACCTGAATGGGTCCTAGGGAACTATAACCAGTGTATATGGACCTCGTCATCAGAGTGATATTTGGATATTGCTAACATTACTCCTTCCAAGAAGCTAATATAAGAAGAATAACAGTGAACCTGAATTTCAGAGATTATTGAGCAAACCATGACCTAAGTTTGAGCAAGCAGCCAATGATGTGTTGTTCAGGAATCGAAGACGATATATTAATGGTGCCGAATGCATTAGAGTGAATGTGACCACAGAGATCTTTCTAATCTGTGTGTGAGCACCGCCTACTGGCCACGGTTGGACCCTGGAAAAGGATGAAGGCATCAGTCCACACTCAAAATATCATAGTCTTTAAAGTAGTAGGGCTTTCTGCAGATTATAGTGATGACTCACTGATGCAAGAGATTTTTTCTTTGAAAGTGTCTTGAAATACAAGGTTTTAGAATCATTTTTGTAAAGTGGAGCAAGTGTAGAGAAAAGTTATTCTCATGAACTGTTTGCAGGAGCATAGATTGGTTTTATCTTTAGGAAGTACACTTTAGTAATGTATATCAAAGATGGAACTCCCAAATTCTATTGTTAGGAATTTATCCTAAGTAAGTAATCAGAAAATTTAATAGAGATATATTGCAAGGGTCTTCTTCGGAGCATTCAGAAGTAAAAAATGATGAGGGGAAAAAGCAAACTACACCCCATGTCTGTGAAGAGATCAGTTATAACATCTATGGAACACTATGCAGCCATAAAAAGGATGTATGTGTTTTTACATGTATTCCTATAAAAAGATACCTATGGTTTTTCACTGGGTGACCAAGGCTAATCTTTAACAGCCCCTGATGTGCTGCAGACTTGGAGTCAAGGCCACCTCATTTCACATGCTGACTTTGCCACCTCTTAGCATTTGGCTTTGGGAAAGCTGAAGTTTTTTTTTTTTTTTTGCTTGTTGTTGTTGTTTTCAAAATTTCTTCATCTCTAAATTGGAAATAATAACAGTACTTACCTTTTGAATGGCTTTTAGAGCTAGAAGCTTTTAGAGTTAAAGTTCTGAAGCACACTGCACCTAAGATAAAGTCAGTTATTCTCACTGTACTTTTGTGTTCACATATAAAGTTCATGTTTATATGTCTAACTATAAACAGAAGCCCAGAAGGATATACCAACATGACGGTAAAAGGTACTTCACAATGTTAGGATTAAATGTAGCTTTTCTACATTTTCTTTATACCTTTTTATACCTTTTAATTTTTACTTTGAATATGAATTACATATAAAATAATCAAAGCTATTTCTATACCAAAAAAGAAAATTAACCTTCTTTTACTGCAAGAACAGTAGGATATTGTTAACAGCATGCTTGTTTACCTGAAAATGATGCAGTTGGATATTCCATATTGTATTTAGGATATCATATCATAATAGGCTTGGTCAATGGCCTTTGTGCTTACTGAAAATCTTACTTTTCTACTGAAATTCTTATTTTTCTAGCATGAAGTAGCCATAACAATTGGGGAAACAAATTGAATTCTCCAAAGGAATACTTTCCTTGTAATCTGTATGTTTTAAAACAAGAGTAAAACATGTATTATTGATGTGCATGTGATTATTATAATAATGAAATCCAATCGAATGCTATTTATACATATTCTTCTGTCATCTGCCATTCACAGACAGGAAAAGATAAAGGAAGAGAAGGAAAGAGGTCATACATGCTTAAATGATTTGATTAAAAAAATTTTTTTTTATTGTGGTAAAAGTCACATAATATAAAACATGCTGTTTTAACCACATTTAATTGTACAGTTTAGTGGTGCTAAGTATACTCACATTGCTGTGATTATACTTAAAACTCTCATCCTTATCCATCTCCCCAATTTTTCACTTTCCTAAATGAAGCTCTGTTCCCATTAAACACTAAGTCTCCATTCCCTCCCACCTCCCCCCTGGCCCCTGGCACCTACTAGTGTATTTTTCTGACTCTGTGAATTTGACCATTCTAGGTACCTCATAGCAATGAAATCAAACAGTGTTTGTCTGCACCTAATGCATATTGAAATTTAAATGACTGATTTTTATCCTCAGTGTTATCTCATTTGGATTTTGATGTCAGAGTGTTAACATAAGAAATTATTTTAACATGAAGTTCCCAAGGTTTCATCTGTGTTTCTCTAAAACGTCCTATTTCACAATACTCACTTAGCAAATCTTACTGTCTGCACATTCCCTCACACTCAAACTTGGCAGCAAGAAGCAATTTCTTCCAAGATTACCCTTTGTAAAAAAACTGTGCTTTTACAACCCGAAGGACAATCCATTCATAAAATTATTAACCATCTTAAGGATCAGTATCACAATTGGGTTTCTATGTTTATTAAAGTTCATGGTGGAACATGAACTTACCCATTTGACGGTATGCAAGAATTCATTTTGTTTCCCATCAAGCAAATTATCCTGACTATCCAGGTTAGGTGGCAAAATGACTGTCTCAGTCATCTAATAGTCTCCTTCCCTGAGCCCCTTTAAATAATTAATAGGAGCTTGCATGGCCACTGGGAACTACGGATTTGGTATAAGATCTGAAGAATTTATGTGAGAGGTGGTGAAATAGACCCAGACTGATGAGAGCTATAAAGAGTGATCCACACCACTCCTCCCATAAAAGGGCAATGTTCCCAGGTGTGAGTAGAAGAGATCCTGACAAACACTGGCTAGCCTCCAAAAAACTCAGAGAAGCAAGGCTTGGAGACAAGAACGATCTATTTGGCAGGATTTGCATCCCACCAGTTAAGCTCCATTGTAGGATGTCAAATGGACATCATCAGCTCATGTGTCAACTCCATTTATACTGACTGCCCCTTTGAGAAAAGCTTAGAGCTGTTATTGGGATGAGCAGTAGGTTTGGCAGATAAAATACAGGAGACACAATTAAAACTGAATTTCAGATAAACAGTGAATGGTGTTTTAGTATAAGTCAGTTCCAAGTTTACTCAGGACATAGTAATATTGCAAAATGATGTGTTCTTTGTTCAAAGTTAACTGGGCATCTTCTATTATTTTATTTCCATATCTGGAAACCATATGGAGTAGCAAAGAACACACTAATCATTGGTTTTGTCTGCCATGATTATTGAAAACTAAGCACTCGTAAGGAGATGCAGGGTTTCCTACTGTGTAGTGCCTATCCATAACACATGGAGAAATGACATGGACACAAGTGATGGCGGGGGCTGCTGTGGTGTGCACATTTTGCACCCCTGCCCCCCAGCCAGTACTCAGGACAGCTCAACCAACAGTGTAAATGTATTCGAAAAGCCTTACTTACTCTCCTTGTTTACCGGAACCCAAAGAATTATTAACAAGGACACATAACATATCTCTCACAAGCCATCTTCATGTTGACCTGACTATAACTCTCATGGGCAGCAATAAGGTGCTTCTGGACAATTTGTATATCACATATCCTGGCAAAGATAAAACATTTATTTTAGGTTAAGCCATATAAGACTGCCATGTTTGTACATTTCAAAATGGTTAGAATCAGGGTCTTCATAGGTGGTCCAGTAGCTGAGACTCTGTGCTCCAGACGCGAGAGGCCGGGTTAGGTCCCTGGTCAGAGAACCGGATTCCACACGTGTTCACGTGTGCACGGTCAAATAAATGTCAAATAATAAAGACCTGGCAGTGTCAAATAAGTAAATCGTTTTTTTTTTTTTTTTTAATGGCTAGAATCCTAGCAATTTTAAATGTGAACAGCTCTGAAGAATCAAAGCGAATGCTTCCCTCTGAAACAGACTTGCCTCAGGAGACAGCAGGGGAAAAAAGTTCAATGGTTCCTACTGTGCTTTGTGAGCCTCAAGATAATTTGCATTAAGAATTCAAAATAAGTAGTCATGAAGTTCTAAAATCAGAGTGGTATATATAGAGATGTAAAACACAAGTGTTTAATAAAAACCATGATGTCTACAATGAATAGTAGATTGGATATGGAAAAAATAAGCTTTCTGAACTGGAAGAGAAACTCAAGAGTTTTTCCTGAAATTAGATATTAAGACTATTCCTGGAAGTATAGAGATAAAAATGGAAGGGAGGAGGAAAAGGAAAAGGGGAGCAAGGCAAAGCATAATTAGGATGCTTCTGCTCTCACATTGATGCAGAACTGAATTTCTGAGGAGAGGCTGCTGCTGCTGAACCCAAAGGGGTGATCAAAGAAGAGAAAAGAACATTTTCCAGAACGCTGGAGCCTGCAGATGAGAAGAACTCACCACGTACCGATGATAAACAATGCAGACCCTACTGGTATTTTATGCACAAAGGTGATGAAAGACGCACTTGAGTCTCTGCCAGGCTAGCCAACTGAGCAAGAAATCAACAGAGAGAATTGGAAAATGTGAAAGAAACAAGAAATGGCAATGTCTGCAGGCACTGAAACTATCTAATCCTAGAGAGACCTCTACCTTACAGAAGTATGTGCATACAAGTTAATAAAAAAGGTCAGAAGTTCCTAACAGGGGAACTATATACTATTAAAACATTAATAATTAAGTAACTTATTGAATAACAATTGCATAAAAGTAAGGCTGGGTCTAAAATTGCAGATTATATCAAGGATAGGAGGAGGTAACTCTCATATTTTTCATCTCAACCAGGAGTAATTGAAAGATGTTTTTCCTTTTCAATGTTAACTTTACAGTGTAGAGAAAAAAAATTAAAAATAAATGTGGTCACTAAGAAAACACAAATGAGCAATATAAAGACAAAGTACAAGAGAAAGAGAGAGAGACAGAAACAGTCCCTTTGGTAAAAGACTAAAACAGAAAAAGAAATAGCAATGGGGAAACAGGCTAGAAGGGTAAATGGTTTTAATGCCTTGTTAAGTCTCTCCAATTAGATGGAAAATAAAATCCAGAATCAAATTATGTGGAGCATTGAAGCCATATATTTAAAGTAGTAGGACATGGCTAAGTCAAAAATAAAAGTAATGGACAATAATTTGGAGGGGTAAATGTCCACCTAGTCAAGGCTATGGTTTTTCCTGTGGTCATGTATGGATGTGAGAGTTGGACTGTGAAGAAGGCTGAGCTCCGAAGAATGGATGCTTTTGAACTGTGGTGTTGGAGAAGACTCTTGAGAGTCCCTTGAACTGCAAGGAGATCCAACCAGCCCATTCTGAAAGAGATCAGCCCTGGGATTTCTTTGGGAGGAATGATGCTAAAGCTGAAACTCCAGTACTTTGGCCACCTCATGCGAAGAGTTGACTCATTGGAAAAGACTCTAATGCTGGGAGGGATTGGGGGCAGGAGGAGAAGGGGATGACAGAGGATGAGATGGCTGGATGGCCTCACTGACTCGATGGACGTGAGTCTGAGTGAACTCCGGGAGTTGGTGATGGACAGGGAGGCCTGGCGTGCTGCGATTCATGGGGTCGCAAAGAGTCGGACACGACTGAGCAACTGATCTGATCTGATCTGATCTGATACACATATGGAGCTTCCCAGGTGACTCAGTGGTAAAGAATCAGCCTGCCAATGCAAGAGATGCAGGTGGGAAAGATCACCTGAAGTAGAAAATGGCAACCCACTCCAGGATTCTTGCCTGAAGAATCCCATGGAGAGGAGCCTGGTGGGCTGTAGTTCATAGAGTTGCTAAGAGTTGGGCATAACTAAGCGCGTGCACACACACACACACACACTCTTGCACATATAGATACATATATTAGGAAAGATACAAGCCAGGTATTATTAGTGGTTATCTCAGGGTGTAGATTAATGTGAGCTTTTCTTCTGCAACGTTTCTTCTTTATATTTATTGATATTTGCTGCTTTTTTCCACAGTGACATGTTCTCTTTTATCATTCAAAACACTTATGGTTACCTCTACTTAAAAAATTAATGAATTTAAAGAATAAGAATAAGCCAATCTCAACATTGCCACATTTGTAAGGTGTTACTTTCTTTAATATATAAGTTAAGTTTTCAAATCAGAGAGAAAAAAAAGATGAATGGTTGTTTTAAAATTTGGGTAAATGGATAGTTTAAAGCAGAAATGCAAATGTTTATTATGATTTTGGTTTTTAAACACATGCGTGTCGTGGTGGTATAGTCACCAAATCATGTACGACCTCTTGCGACCCCATGGACTGCAGCCCACCAGGCTCCTCTGTCCATGGGGATTCTCCAAGCAGGAATACTGGAGTGGGTTGCCATTTCCTTCTCTAGGGGAACTTCCTATCCCAGGAATTGAACCTGGGTCTCCTACATTACAGATGGATTCTTTACCGACTGAGCTACGAGGGAACATGCATATATATGCATTGCTAAAAGCCTTGAAAGGAATGTTTTAAGATGTTCACAATGGTTCTGTTAATTAGCCTCTGTATATCTATCTGTGTTCTCTAGAAATGAGCATGTATTATCTGTATAATCATAATATACTGTGAAAGAAAATAATCTCTCAAAGGACAAGAGAAAAAAAAATAAGAGCAATGTGTCCTACAACTGAAAGTAAGTTTGTGGAATTTGAACAAACTTGCTCAAAGCTAGAGAAAGATTAGATCTGGGATTGCTCCCATTCCTTTAGGATGTTCATCCGCCTTTCCCATCCCAGCCAAAGCCTCCATGAATGCCAGCTGGGCAGGAGCCTGGCTTCGTCTACCAGTTGAACAATTCGCAGTAGAAGTGAGATTAGAGGCTTGATGTGCTCTGAAACTTAAGCAGAATAGATCAGATCGTATTATTTGGAAGAATCTCTAGGAAGGCACATTCAATTTCTGATGCCTTCCCGAGAGGTACTCTTCTTGGAGCTTTAAAATGATCTTGCATTTTGCATCTCCTGTTAAAATCTTTTAATGTCTCTATTCAGAGACACCCTGGAGAAGAAAGTGGCGACCCACTCCAGTATTCTTGCCGGGAGAATTCTGTAGACAGAGGAGCCTGGCAGACTACAGTCCATGGGGTCGTAGAGGGTTGGACACAACTAAGCCGCTAACACATTCAGAGACAAGATTATCATCGGCATCTCTCCCTAGGGCTGACTGAAGTTCCCAGGTGTCTACACGACAATGAGAATGCAGTAGCAATTGAAAGGAAAACCGTTCCTATCAAACCGTGGCACTGGGTCTATCTTTTAGGAGTGGCAGACCCTGCGTGACCCTTCTCTGCGTGTACATGCCTTTCACCATGGGAAGCGGCAGGCCCTATATCCAAACCCACTACCAGGAATTCCAGGTTCAGATGAAGACATTTTTCTGTTTTTATAAATAGCTAATTGAGAGCCTCAAATCTAGAGCTGTATATCTGTCTCTCCCCCAAAAGATTCACCAGCACAGATGGCAAATAAGCCAAAGATAGATGTATCTGAGTCCTAAAGAAAGAAATGAGATTTCTCGAGCTACTTCCATTTCTGCAGCAGGCATTACTAGAACCAGTTCTGTATTCCCTGCAAGCTCCTACAGAGCCTGGAGGTACAGGAGGACATGAGTAAAAGTCATGCACAGATCCTTTAAAATGGACACTGCTTTTTTCTAGGTCTCTGTAAAAATCTTAATACACAACATGGATAATTAGGTAATCAAATTCGGACACTATCCTAGGCAGTTCTCAGTTTAGAGCACAGATGTCCAGATGTGCCTCGACCAGAACAGGAGGCCAGTCGTCTGTCAGCAGCCAGACGGGACAGCCAGAAGGGACAGAAAGACAACATCCCAGGTTTCGGAGAAGGTCAGGAAACATTTCCACAAGAGCAACAGTTGAGTAAAAAACAGAAGCAGGCGTAACTTAGCATTTAAGGAGCATTTTGTAATTCATAATATTTCACAGATATATTTCAGCTCCACCAGTACTTGTGAAGAAGGCTGAACTGGAAGTCTTCCTTTCCAATCCGCAGATATGAAAATTTACTCAGAGAGGCTAAGTGACTTGCCCAACGTCACACAGTTAGTATATGTTGGAACTTCAACTTCTTTCTGTTACCTGAGAGTCATCATTCCTTTGCTAATTTTTGGTCTCTCTCCAGCTGGAAGATACTGAAATTGCTCATTAGGATTTCATCACTTTAGCTGGAGACTGCTGCTGCTGCTTAAATACCTCTACAGACGCCTATATGATTGCACAGGGATATGATGTCAAATAACAGAAGAATAAGACCTTTTGGGGCCTTTAGCTTAGATATCCTACCACGATTATAAAGATTTCTTTTCAGATTTGTGTTTTGTCTTTACAGTTCTTAGTTTCTTTGCAATCTCAATTTATAAAGCCATGCTTGTTTTAAATATGAATACAAATCCATAATTACATTCAAGAAGATGTACCGTATTTTATCCCAAGACTGCATACTCTGGCAGACCAAATATGCCCATAGGATTGAAGGTACCCACACATGAGAAGCTCAGACATTGTTTTCTTGTTAAAATTCAGCTATCACTTTATGGGGACATACACTCAGATAAAAGGAGGTTGGGATTAATACACCAATTTCAGTAGTTATTTCTAAAGCAGACTTGGATGGGTTAAATCAGGTAGGTGTACAGACACAGTTTTCTCTGTAAGACTGGAGAGAAGATGGGAGGTGGGATGGAGGATGCTAAGAAACAGATTGGGTAACTGGACTCATGATTTTCTCTAAAGCCAGCCCTGAGTACATGTCCCTGGTAAGCAGGACTCAAGAGAAAAAGATGTTCAAACACCTTGATCCATGTAAAAATAACTTTACCTACAAGTTATAGAAAGATGAAAAAATGAAATCACATCCTCAAGCATTTAAAAGAAATTGTAGTATTAAGATACATAAAACCTGTGCTGCCTTATCTGTGGCAACCCACTCCAATACTCTTGCCTGGAAAATCCCATGGACGGAGGAGCCTGGTGGGCTGCAGTCCACGGGGTCGCTAAGAGTCGGACACAACTGAGTGACTTCACTCTCACTTTTCACTTTCCTGCATTGGAGAAGGAAATGGCAACCCACTCCAGTGTTCTTGCCTGGAGAATCCCAGGGACGGGGGAGCCTCGTGGGCTGCCGTCTATGGGGTCACACAGAGTTGGACACGACTGAAGTGACTTAGCAGCAGTAGCAGCCTTATCTGTAGTAACAGATGTAAGAGACAGGCACATATTAATTCATAATTTATACTATAACTGTTCCCTTGACTGAAACTGATTGTTGCTAGCATATTTTAAATAATCATGACAACCAAGACAAATAAAAATCAGACTACTTAGACTTTTATCGTATAAAGTATATATTTTTAAAAAAATTACAGTCTCAGTATCACTTTGTTGTTATTTAGTTGCTCAGTTGTGTCCAACTCTCTGAGACCACATGAACTGTAGCACTCCAGGCTTCCCTGTCTTTCACCATCTCCCAGAGCTTGCTCAAACTCATGTCCACTGAGCTGGTGATGCCATCCACCAATCTCATCCTCTGTCATCCCCTTCTTATCTTGCCTTCAATCTTTCCCAGCATCAGGGTCTTGTCCAATGGGTTGGATCTTTGCATCGGGTGGCCAAAGTATTGGAGCTTCAACCTCAGCATCAGTCCTTCCAATGAATATTCAGGATTGATTTCCTTTATGATTGACTGGTTTGATCTCTGTGCAGTCCAAGGGACTCTCAAGAGTCTTCTCCAACACCACAGTTCAAAAGCACCAGTTCTTCAGTGCTCAGCCTTCTTTATGGTCCAACTCTCACATCCATACATGACTACTGGAAAAATCAGAACTTTGACTAGATGGACCTTTGTTGGCAAAGTAATGTCTCTGCTTTTTAATACGCTGTCTAGTTTTGTCATAGCTTTTCTTCCAAGGAGTAAGCGTCTTTTAATTTCATGGCTGCAGTCACCATCTGCAGTGATTTTGGAGCCCAAGAAAATAAAGTCTGACACTGTTTCTACTGTTTCCCTATCTATTTGCCATGAAGTAATGGGACCAGATGCCATGATCTTAGTTTTTTGAATGTTGAATTTTAAGTCAGCTTTTTCACTCTCCTCTTTCACCTTCATCAAGAGGCTCCCTAGTTCCTCTTCACTTTCTGCCATAAGGGTGGTGTCATCTGCATATCTGAGGTTACTGATATTTCTCCTGGCCATCTTGATTCCAGCTTGTGCTTTATCCAGCCCAGCATTTCACATGATGTACTCTGCTTAGAAGTTAAATAAGCAGTATACAGTATCACTTAGAAGCCTACAAGAAGCTACTGTATTTAGCCCTGGGGTTCTCTTTTTCTTGTTGATACCATAGGATTAGAGCAATAAAACATTTTTTTGTCATGCATGGATTTTATATTTGGGTTTTTTTTGGGGGGGGGGTTTAAAAGTACTAAAAATCTCATCCTTTGGAAGGTGAACATATCCTTTTCTGACAACAGTGATCTAGGGCAAAAAATAGCACCACCATATTGTAACAAAATACTGCCCCTTTTACTCTTCGCAAGTCGTCTCCTCTCCTCTCTCATAACTCCCACCGACGTGGGAATCCTCAGAGCAGTGATCACCCCTCAAAGGCAGTGTTCTGATGACCCACCCTAAGACTTGTCTGGTCTTCGAAGAGTGAGGCAGGACACAGACTCCACAGAGTCAGAACACAGCAGGCATCCTCCCATCCCCTCATTTCCTACTCTCTTGCCGCCCATGACAAAAGCGGCACCTGTGCCATAGATGCCGACTCAAGATCCTGCTGGGCTGTTGATTCCTGTCCAAGGTGTCTACCCTGAACCCTGAAACTGCCTTTTCTCAAGAAAGTTGATGCCTGACGGCAGAGGCCACTGATGGCCACCCTCAGCTACATGAATGAAGTGATAGCAGTAACAATAATAATAACAGAGATAACTAGCATGTATAAAGCATGGGCTGTACTGGGCACTGTTACGCCTGCTTTATATTACCAACTGTTTAGTCTTTGTGATAACCCAGGATGGTGGTCCTCGTGTTTCTTGTTTCTCTGGCATCATTGGTTCCAATACTGCTGATAACTTTCTTCTTCATTTTGGAGGGAAATTTTGCAGCAATTGCTGTCTTGGGTTTTGTTGTTATCTTCATTTCAGTCCCTCTGTTCTAAGGGAACAGAGTTGGAAGATAATTTTATCCCTCTTAGACTCAGGATTTTCTTTCCACTTCTCATGAATCAAAGTTGTCTGCCTGGAATTTAAGAGTGGAATATCCCCTCCAGGGTTTTTCACAGATCCTGAACCCCAGTACTCCTGCTACATAGTAATAAGGAAGGAAAACTGTAGTACTAGCTGGAGAAGGTGTTGGTGCTTATTCAAGAACAAGGAACCTCCTATAATTCCCCATCTTGAGACTCATCACACTTTTATAGTAATTACTTGCTTAGTGTATGTTTTACTGTTGGACTGTAAGTACTGCCACATGAATGAAACAAGAGTAATAACATAATAACAGAGATAACTAGCATTTATACAGCATGGGCTGTGCTGGATACTGTTATGCCTACTTTATATTAACAACTTGTTTTGTCTTTGTAATAACTCAATGTTGCCAATTGCAAATGAGGAAACTGAGGCACAGAGCGATTCAATTAGTAAGTGCTACAGCCAGAGCCAGAGTCTCAGTTTAATCAAATGAAAATAAGTCGTTAGCTGAAACCTTAACCTTCCCAGGGTAAAAGTCACATTATTTCTTGATTTCTTATCATTCTAAAGAACAACATAGTAAAAATGTCCACACATAGAGGTCAATTAATTTAAAAATTGCTTAAAAAATAGGAATTCTTTCATTCGAACCCTAGCTGATTGGGACTTTTTGTTCATTATTGTTTGATTGCATTAAATATGATATATTTAATTTTCATAAATGTGTATATATGTAAATTTCTGAATCCTTCTTTGGGTAGATGCAATCCAAATCCATTGCAATTGACCTCATGCTGCTAACATCTTCCGATTATGGTCACAATGGCAACTATTACAGATTGTCTTATACAGCATGCTTACAGAGAACGGTGTATATTTATGCTATAGAATCACTTCCACATTTTCCCAAATCAATTCGACATTCGTTTGTTGGGAGCTCACCGGGCCCAAGAATTAGTGTCAGGCACCTCCTTGTGCAAGGTGCCTTTGTAATGCCATGCAGTCTGGCTGGCTGCAATTGAAGCTGAATCCTCCCAGAGTCTGCAGGCTGTGTTGCTATTATCAGGATGCAAAAGGCAAGCTCATTCTCAAATTATTTCTTGGACCATTTGTCTCAAGTAGATAAAGGTTAAAATGTTCTTACATCTCAGTTGGAAAGCCTCTTTTTCTTTGATTTCCTCAGATGTGGAATAGTTTACTACCAGTCCCCATCTCCTGTTCCCCTGCTGGGGTTCTGAACTCCATCAGATAATATTTGTAAAGCACTTTGTGCTCAGAAGAAAGGCCACACTTAGAAGGGTAAGCATTATCCACCTGACTGCGCCCAGGGCAAACGTTGTCATCGGCCAAGCTTTCTTCTGCCCTCATACGCCATGTACCAAAGGCATACGTAATAATGAGAAACTCACTTTTCAAGCTCAAGCACAAAGGAATAAAGCAACCGTTGTGCCCAATGGAGCCTTGGAAGGCATGTGAAATAAAGCAGAAAGCAGAGGTTAGTTTTGCAAATTGTTAGAAAAAATCATCAGACCACAATATTCATGATAGGCAGTAAATCGCATTGGCCTTATCCAGGCTGACAAAGTATGCTTCTAACTCTCCACATGTTGCCTTTGCAAACAGTTTCCCTTTCTCTGCTCTGTTGAACTGGAGATTAAAAGAATCAATAAGATAACTGTTCAACCTCTTTTTGGATTTTAATGAATGACAATCACAAGACCATCATATCGCTACATCATTAACCACTTTTAAGAGTTCAACACATTTTTATTATAAATGATATTTTTATTATCATTCATCGCATACGTTCCTGAGGTACAGACGTGAATAAAACGACGAGCGACTTCATTTATTAAATAAATAGACATAAACTGAGCAATTTAATGGCTTCAATTATTTTCATAGCCAAGCAATATTATCTGTAGCATGAGAAATGGGTTTTCAATTGGCCATTAGTACAACTTTAAAACTATGTGCTGTGCTTTCTATGGTGTCTGGCACATAGAATGTGTTCAAAAACACTAACTTCTTTGGTTTCTTCTAAAAAATTGGAATCTTTGTCAGGAGCTCTCAGAGCAGACTTTCTTTTAAATCATTCTACCTCCAGCATTCAGCACAATTTCTGGCAAGAGGTAGATGATCCATAATATTTGCAGACTGAGTGAGCCTGTCACAGAGTGGTAAATGGACATTCAAATGGTTTCCTAGCGCAGCTTACAGTGAGAACCTAACCAATAAGGTAAAGCACAGGAAAGCAAAATATATGGAATTTCTTTTAGTTCTGAGCCATCTTGTTATTATTTTTCAGTTATTATTTTATGGCTGTGGTTGCTAATGGATATTTCATCTCTTTTTAATGTTGATGAAATAAATCTAAATTTTCTTTAAAATGAGTACCAACAAAGGCATATTGTAACAGCTTTATTGAAATATAATTCATATTCTATACCATTCACACATTTATAGTACACAATTCCATGTCTTTTAGTGTATTTAAAGCATTCTGTAGCCATCACCACAGTCAATTGTGAAACACTGTCATCACTCCAAAAAAGACATCACAGGCCTCTTAGCCATCACTGCAGGACTTGCTGCCTGTCTCCCCTAGCTCTGTGCACCCACGATCCTGCTTTCTGTACCTATAGATTTGGCTCTTCTAGACATTTCATATACATGGAACTATTCTGTGCCTGACTCCTTCTATTAATACTGAGCGTAATATTTCCAAAGTTTATCCTTGTGGTAGCACGTGCTGGTACCTCATTTCTTTTTATTGCTGAATAATATTCCATTGCATGAATACGCCACATTAAAAAAAAGATCCATTCATCAGCTGATGGGCAGTTGGATTGTTTCCACTTTTGGGTTATTAGAATAGACCATGCTGCTGTGAACATTAGTGTATAAGTGTTGTGTGGACATACTTTATTTTCTCACCCAGGAGTGGAAGGCATACTTATAAATACGAAGAAGGCGAAACAAGTGAAACAAACGCCACATCCGTTCATTTACTAGAGGAGATGGGAGAATTTTAGGCAGAGGAGAAGCTGCATTGACTAGGAGTCGTCAGGAGCCCAGGCACTAACTCTAATGAGGCACGTGACTCACTAATGAGGCACATGACTGGAAGGAAAGACGTCACCTCTGCTTTCTTGTGCGTAAGTGGTTGGGCCCTTACCTTTTTCTCAAAGGTCAGCTTGCATTGCAGGGATTCAAAAAATCTAATGTAACAGGGGCCTGGAGTTAGATTTAGTTGAAATTCAAGGCAAAATCCAAAAGTACTAGGTCAAGAAAAATGAAAAAAAAATAGTGAATATGAAGAATGTAACAGATAAAAATACTCCCTCCTTGCCTTTAGGAATAAATAAAGGTTTTATCAGAAAGAAGGAAAAAAGTATATTCTGATCATCTTAATAAGGGCTACCCAAGTGGTTTAGTGCTAAAGAATTCACTTGCAATGCAGGAGACACGGGTTCAATCCCTGGGTCAGGAAGATCCTCCAGACTAGGAAATGGCAACCCATTCCAGTGTTCTTGCCTGGGAAATCCCATGGACATGGGAACCTGGCAGGCTGCAGTCCATGGGGTCACAAAGAGTTGAACATGACTGAGTGATAGCATGCACGCATGCATCTTTATAAAGCAGTGATAAATGACTAAAGAGAATTAAGTAAATATTGATGCATAAAAATAAGAGTCTTGCTTGTTAAACAGCACTATAAGAAATGCAGATAAAAATTGTATTTGCAAACCTACCTTTTTTTAATCTAACAAAACTCTTTCTTTAATTACAAAGAAAAAAGAACACTTTATGAAAACAATTGAATATATAATAACTATCTCTAAGAAGGGGCTATTCAAGAAGTGTCTTATGATTTTATGAGGAAATGTCGAAAATTTAAAAACATCCACGTGTAATATTTCCTTTGTTCACATTATGTAGAGACTATATCCAAGATCCCAGCAAAAGATGGCAAACAAATGGACTATCCATGCCTTTCTTACTCTTTCCTCTTAATTAAAAGCTGTCTTCACCCAGGGGTTTCCCCTCACCCTTTCTATTCTTCAATTTCACTTAATATTTTTTAACTTATTAAAATGTGGATAAGCAGAAATATAATAGAACCTGTATTTATTAGATGAGAATATAGAAAAGTGGTTAGACAGATTTCTGTTTAAAAAAAATTATGCTTAGTCAACGGTATAAATTAACATCCTCATGCCTACAGCATATGCCTTTTTCTTCCCATGTGCTCAGAAATAGGCCATCTTTGGAAGGTATGGGGGTGCTTTTCTTTCCCATATAGGTTCCAGGCATTGCCTAAGTGACTTGCCTATCAGTCTAGTAAGAAGAGAGTGAGATGGTCTCACTGCCATATTTATCCAAGCCTTAATGCTTCCCTGTCTTTAACACTCATACACACACACACACACACACACACACACACACCCTCTGGGTAAAAAGAAGTGGCAGATGAGGGACATGAAAGACGAGGGTTGAAGAGGGTGAAGGTAATTCCACCCCTCTGCCTGTGTGCTGTGCTCACCCCAGGTCGGCTCAGTCTTGATTTTTGCAGTTCACGAGTCGCACCTTCTTTGCTTTCGCTTTTCCCTCTCCCATCACCCAGCGGCCTCCGGCCTCCGTGGGTCATTGCCTCAAGCTGTCTGGTCACTTGAGACAGTCAAGTTAAGGTAGATGGGAAGTGGGGCTGGGAAAGCTGATCCAAATCCAGAGTGCTTTAAGCATAATTTTTGGGACTACTTTTTTTTCATTTTTTAACACCAAAACATATGGCATTAGTTTCCTGAGAAACCAGGCATTTGGAAAGAATGATTTTGATATGAGGTTTTTAGCCTATCCAGAATAAATTTCAATCTTTTTCAAGCTTTCTTTCTATTCAAAACACATATTTTTTTAAAAACTGAAAAAAGTGAAAAATATTCATGTTAATCAACAGTGGGATGGATAGATAATGGTATATTTTTATAACTGAAAGCTATTGCAATGAAAATGTGACAGTGAGTCAAAGAATTCAGACACAAAATAACACATACTGATGATTGTACTTAAATAAAATTAAAAAAAAAAAAAACTTGTAATGCATACTTAGATGGTTAAGCTATAATGAAAAACCAGGAAAGTGATTGCCATAAATCCCAGGATGATGGTTTCCTTTGCAGAGGAGAAAGTGGACAGTGATTGGGAAATGGTATGAAGGTGCTTTCTAGGGTTTTAAAATCTTCTCTGTTTTGACTAAGGAGGTAGTAACATAAGTATTTGTTGTGATAATTCCTTGAAGGTATAAGGAAGTTATAATTCCTTGGGGGTATAAGATAAGAAAGAAAACAAAACATGCATTCACTACTATTTGGAATAGGGTGTGTGTGTGTGCACGCGTGTGCTCACATGCTCTCACTCAGTTGTGTCCGACTCCTTGTGACACCATGGACTGTAGCCCGCCAGGCTCCTTTGTCCATGGGATCTTCCAGGCAAGAATACTGGAGTGGGTTGTCATTTCCTTCTCCAGGGGATCTTCCTGATCCAGGGATCTAACCTGCGTCTCCTGCATTGCAGGCAGATTCTCTACCACTGAGCCACCAGGGAAGCCCATTTTATATGTTACAGGTACACAAATAATTCACAAATTTGAAAAGTTATATTCCACTTATTATTATTAGAAAATGTTGGCTGTATTCGCTGTGTGTGGTACAATATATCCTTATTTTATACCTAATCCTTATTTTATCCTAATCCTAATTTTATCCTTATTTTATACCTAATAGTTGGTACCCTTGAAAGAGAAGTTGAGATTGCCTTTGAAAATTGGTAGGTTTTCAAAATAAGGTGATAGAGAACAAAAGAGACTTTTAGCTAATGGAACAGAATGAGGAAAAGCCTGAAATAGGAAAACTTCAGTTATCTCTTGGGTCAAAGTGATAGTGTAGCTTATGTGGAACATAGGTTAGGAAGCAATAGGAGGTAAGATTGAATACCTGTACAAAGAGTTTGGAGTTTATTCTGAGACCGAGGTTCTCATACGGTAAGGTGTACCAGAATCCCCAGCAGAGCTGTTAAAACAGATTCCTGGGCCCGAGCTCCTGAGTGTTAGATTCAGTAGGTCTTGGGTAGGGCCTGAGGACCTGCATCTCTAGCAAGGTCTCAGGTGGTGTTGAGCTGCTGGTTCAGGGAGTGAATCCTGGGAGGACAATGGGAAGCTGGAACTAGACCCAGCGTGAGCAAATGAGGCTAAACAAGGGGATGGTAACAAATGTGCAAAGGATGAAACCGACAGAAGACCCTTCAAGGAGGTGAGATGAACGCGAGCTAACCAAGAAAGTTGATGTACAGTGTGGGAAACTGTTTCTGGCTCACTTTCCCTCCATCCCTTCCCTACTTCTCTCTGTGTTTCTATTTCTCTCATATTTATTGGTTAAATCATTGTCGCCTTTCTAAGTCCTCTAGCTGAACTACCTTATGAAAGGTGACTGCATGTCTTCGGGCTTCAATTTTCTTGACTTTAAAATGTGGGAGTTGAATTAAACCCATGCTTTCCATTCCTTTTATTTTTTAAAAGAAACAGAATAAGTTGGACTGTGTGCTTAAATTGGCCTAGGCCTTCTCTGTATCTGTTTAAGATGTAAAGGGCTTCTAGGAGCAGAGTTTGGAAACCACTGTGGTTTTCAGGCCTGGCATAAATATAATTTCTGAATTATACTTATGAACTGATAGAATTCTTACCTAAAAAAGACTATAAGTCAGAGATTCTGGGTGCTCAGATAAAAGCTTCAGAAAAAACTGGCCTAGTGTATTAATTATAAAATAAACAGATTGCAGCATTTCCTAAAATAGATATTGCTTTGGTGTTATTTATACCTATGGAGAGTTAGAAAGAAAGGGGGGAATATTTAGGTCAGAGCCACACTGATAGTTAATTTCCAAAAGGTTAAGTAACTGATCATCAGTTCATCTCTACTTGATCAGAAAATTAGTCTAAACAGGTTTTATATTTTTTAAATGGAGATTTAGGTTAACTTTTAGATTTACTTTGAAAACAACTTTCTGCACCATGTCTTTGGAAATGAGAGGCTTTTTAAAAGCCTTCATTTATTTTTTAACTGAAGGATAATTGCTTCACAATATTGTGTTGAGAGCTTCTTAATACTTACTTGTATGTTTTAATTAGCAATTGAATATTTGACTCTTTTTACCAGTGTCTTGATCTTTGATTTTTTTTCTGCCATCATAGCTTGATATAATTTAGCTCTTTGTCTTCAAAAAGAAATACTGAAAAATTAGTGTAATATTTGTTACTTTATTTTTGATTAATAGAAAGCACTGGTCTCCTGGGCACACTGACGACAGTTATCGTAGTAAATGCCCAGGAAAGCAGTTACCGAACACAAGTTAATTGCCTCTAACACCAAAGCTGAATTTGGGTGCCAGTCGTCTCTTTTAGAACTGTAGCTCTTTTCATGATAGAAAAGTACTTTAGCAATAACAAGTTTCAACAGAAGCAGTGGATGCGTGGGAGGAAATTGAAAACAGGGAGAGGAATAACATTTTATTGTGGGTGGTTTTTTCCCTTTCCCCCTACATGATGTCAGTTCTGTACGAACTTAATGGCAGCACATTACCTTTCCTTTGCGGGTTTTCATATCTTTTAAAACCCACCTGCTTGCTAATGTCAGTTCTCCTTTTTTAAAAAAAGAACACTTGTGAAGACTTTGTGATGCTTACTTGAAAATGTTCAAGTTCACTAAGTTCATAAGGGGACAAGTGAAACTTGATCCTAGACTTTGGCCAAAGAGATCATCTCAAACTGGGTACATCTTGCATCATGAGAGAATTCTTAGAAATATAGGATTATTATCCTTTTCAAAAGAGCCCAGTGATGACAACAATTATTAGCCACAAAGGGGATTTGAAGGAGCAGTTCTTTACTTAAAACTATTCATGTTGTAAAGAAGAAGCTGAGTGTTGAGTAACTTTTAGGGGTCACTTACAGTCACACAACTAATTAATGACAGAAGTAGAACACTAACCTTCTAACCAGAATTCTCTGTCATCATACGCCAAAAGCAGCTGAAAGATGGGGCACACTGCTGTACCCTTTTAACATGCGCTCATGCTGATAAGACACAGATCACCGAGAAAAGATGGGGAAGGACTCTGTTGCATATGGCACAGTGTTTCGTAAATATGGCATTTACTCAGTTTTGTTCCTTTGTCTAAGTGTCACCCATCTTCCAGTAGCTGTCAGACTTAATTGCTCTCTAATGCCTTCAGGTAGTTGCGTTTTACATTTTGTTCAGAGTTGATAGTTACTGTCTGTGCATGGAATGGGCTGGTAGGAGCAACGTGGCTGTTACCAGAAGTGGAACCTTCTCGGTCCCTGAGGTTTTGCATTGTGTACACCCGTTACCGTTCATCCGAAACAAGATATAGAGAACTTCCGACTCCACAGAGCTTTTCTTTCTGTCAGTTCAGTTCAGTTCAGTCGCTCCGTTGTGTCCGATTCTTTGCAACCCCATGGACTGCAGCACACCAGGCCTCCCTGTCCATCATCAACTCCCGGAGTTTACTCAAACTCATGTGCATTGAGTTGGTGATGCTATCCAACCATCTTATCCTCTGTCATCCCCTTCTCCTCCTGCTCTCAACCTTTCCCTGCATCAGGGTCTTTTCAAATGAGTCAGCTCTTCGCATGAGGTGGCCAAAGGATTGGAGTTTCAGCTTCAACATCAGTCCTTCCAATGAACACTCAAGACTGATCTCCTTTAGGATGGAGTGGTTGGATCTCCTTGCAGTTCAAGCGACTCTCAAGAGTCTTTTCCAACACCATAGTTCAAAAGCATCAATTCTTCGGAGCTCAGCTTTCTTTATAGTCCAACTCTCACATCCATACATGACTACTGGAAAAACCATAGCCTTGACTAGACAGACCTTTGTCTCTGCTCTTTAATATGCTGTCTAGGTTGGTCATAACTTTTCTTTCAAGGAGTGTCTTTTAACTTCAGGGCTGCAGTCACCAACTGCAGTGATTTTGGAGCCCCCAAAAATAAAGACAGCCACGGTTTCCACTGTTTCCCCATCTATTTCCCATGAAATGATGGGACTGGATGCCATGATCTTCGTTTTAGCTTTAAGCCAACTTTTTCACTCTCCTCTTTTGGTTTCATCAAGAGGCTCTTTAGTTCCTCTTCACTTTCTGCCATAAGGGTGGTGTCATCTGAATATCTGAAGTTATTGATATTTCTCCCAGCAATCTTGATTCCAGCTTGTGCTTCATCCAGTGTTTCTCATGATGTACTCTGCATATAAGTTAAGTAAGCAGGGTGACAATATACAGCCTTGACATACTCCTTTTCCTATTTGGAACCAGTCTGTTGTTCCATGTCCAGTTCTAACTGTTGCTTCTTGACCTTCATACAGGTTTCTCAAGAGGCAGGTCAGGTTGTCTGGTATTCCCATCTCTTTCAGAATTTTCCACAGTTTATTGTGATCCACATAGTCAAAGGCTTTGGTATAGCCAATAAAGCAGAAATAGATGTTTTTCTGGAATTCTCTTGCTTTTTCAGTCCTTTCTGTGCAAGTTCAGTTCTCCTCTCCAGCACTATCTCATTCCTGGAGCCCTTGAGTAATTATGTCTGAGTATGAATCTCTTATACATGGAGACACAGCACCTGTAGTCATTCCTGCCCAGCTTCATTCAGTAAAACACTGAGGTCCATCCAGGCTGCTGTGTGCATCAGCAGCTCTTTTCTTTTTGTGCTAATTACTATTCTGTTCTATGGGTGTGCCACAGCCTGTGTGTCCATTTCCTTGTCAAGGAGCACTTGGGTTGTTTTCAGGTTTTGGCTCTTATGATTAAAACCGCTATGATTATTCTTATACAAGTCAGTCTTTATCTGGGCATAGTTTTCATTTCTCTTATGTAAGTACATAGGATAGGAGTTGCTGTTTTTCAAAGTACCACTTATTAAACACTCCATCAGCACTCGATGAGTAGTCCAGAGGCTCCGCAACCTTGCCAGCGCCTCGTGTTATCGTAATTTAATTTTAGCTATTCTAATGAGTGTGAAGTGAGGCTCTATTGATTCTAAACTACATCTTACTGATGGCTAATGATGATGGAAATTTTTTCATGTGCTTATTATCTACTTGTGTATCTTCTTGGAAAAGATGTCTATTCAAAACTTTTACCAGTATTCATTGTGTTTTTAAAATTAGTTATTTGTAGTCATTTAAAACTATATGTTGTATATGTGTCCTTGGTCAGATGTGTTTTACAAGCACTTTTCCCTCAGTCTGTGGTGTGTCTATTTATTTTCTTAATGGAGTTTTCAAGTAATAAAATATTTTCAATTTTAATAAAAAGTCCAATTTATCAGTTTTTTTCTTTCATGGCAATGCTTTTTAAATTCTATTAAAAAATTTGCCTAAGGTTCATTTCTAATTATACCATTGAAGATTAGTAGGCTTTAAAATATTTTTTCCTTCCTTGAAGCTTTGAAACTTTGCATGTTGTCTTTTTAACCAGTGAAAATGTTTTTTGAGATAAAATGGAATATGTTTTTTGCAGATTTTTAGGGTTTTGGGTGAGACAAATGAAAAATTAAATGATGTTTATGCAGTGACTTGCATGAAAAGATATTTAATAGATGCTACTTACACTCCCAGTAGCAAACGTCATCCAGTGGATTTAAAATTTTTGACTTATCGCTGCACAAGTACGTGTTGATGTGCTTAGACTAGTCCAGGAGCACTGATGTGTGCAGCTCTCGTGCCGAGGCCTGCAGGGCTTAGCACCGAGTCTTACAGACACACCAACTCTGCCAAAACATATGCAGAGGTACCTCACATTTGCTCTTGCTTAAAAGATAACAACACTTTTGCATCAATGACATTAGTGTCCAAATAAAATAGCAGTCCCTAACTTTATATTCTTACTGAATAATTAGCCTCTTAACCCAATAAAGTAGCCAAACAACATCCAATTAAAAGTACTTTATGGGATAAGCCGTGGGAACAAAAAGTACCTTCTGGTATAGTTAGGGAGTTTGGGATGGACGTGTACACACTGCTGTATTTAAAATGAATAACCAACAAGGACCTACCGTATGGTGCATGAAACTCTGCTCAGTGTTATGCGGCAGCTTGGATGGGAGGGAGGTTTGGGGGGATGGATGCACGTATGTGTATGGCTGAGTCCCTTTGCTGTTCACCTGCAACTCCCGTCACACTGTCAGTTGGCTGCATCCCAACACAAAACGAAAAGTTTAAAGTTTGAAAAAAAGTACCTCATGTAGATTGAATAATAGATGAAATTCTAAATGTGCCAAATTGGGATCTGCCCAGTGGGTGATGCAAATTCGCATTTGCCAAGACTGCATTGTAGTTCACAAGGTTGATTTTAAGCACGATTCTTGCAGACTGACTTTGTCCCCATGAGCTCTGCTTTCTACAGTGCCTATGTGACTTGCATGCGCACACACACACACACACACACACGCACACACACTCTCCACCAGGGCCATTTGGAAATGTACCTGAGATGCAATGCGCTACAGCAGAGTCACTCTGGTTTAGGACAGTGTCAACCTTTGCAAAGCCTCAGTCACATGGTTTCCCGGCCTCACTGTGCCAGCTGGATTTGAAAGAAGCATTTCGCTCTTGAAGTATTTGATTCATCATAATTCTCAGTCTTTTTCTACTTGTGTTTTCAGCAAAATCTTCTTCTCCTATTCTATCTTCTGTAGTCTTAGAACACTCTCAGTAATGGTTAAAGATGTAGTCTCGGTACTTCTTGCAAATTATCTCTAGATTCCCATACAGTAATGCTAGGTATAGATTCTTATACCCATTTTACAATTAAGAAGTTCAGATTCAGTATTCTATAATAACCTAAATGGGAAAAGAATTTGAAAAAGGATGGATATGTGTATTTGTATAACTGAATCACCTTGCTGTACCCCTGAAACTATTAATAATACAATGTTGTTAATCGACTGTGTGTATGTGCACTCATTTGCTAAATCATGTCTGACTCTTTGAGACCCCATGGACTGTAGCCTGCCAGGCTCTTCTGTCCAGGGGATTTTCCAGGCAAGAATACTGGAGTGGGTTGCATTTCCTCCTCCAGAGTAAAATAAAAATTTAAAAAAGAAATTACCAAAGCTACCCAGCTGTTAAGTGGCTGGGAATACACACTTCAGTTTGTCTGTCTGCAAAGCATATGTCTTTCCCACTGCACACCATGCCATTTCCCTGGTTCAAGGGCAACATAACATTTACTACAGTGGAAGGAAATTCCAGAGTTTAAACTATTGTCAAGATAAGTCACTTATGTAGTCTTATATTAGTCAACTTGACAAGTTATAAACAGCTTCATAGATACTTCCTGTTGTCTCTCTATGGTAAACTTTGACATACACATTTACAATTTGTCTTTCTGGACAATACCATGTCTCTTCTCCAAGGGGAGATTTAGATACGTCACTAAGTCCTTTCTAGTGAAACAATGAAGAAAGTCACTTTTAGTTTGATTTATGCAGGGTTGGATTGAAAATATTGGGCAAAGGGCTGGATTTTCTTTGTTTAGGCTATCTTTGGTTGAGCACGTAGGGACAGAAATTTAAAAATACACAGACACACACATACATAAAAACCCAGAAATGGCTAGAAGAAACAAGAATGTCTTCTAGTTTGGTTTCTTTTCTCAAGTTGATTATTTGTGACTAGCAGTCTACAGATGAAGAATTTTAATGATCAGAACCTAGAAGTATGCATTGTGCTATTCTGAGCCCGTTTCATTAAAATACAAGCTTGCTGGAGGTACGAAGAAGAAGTTTTTGTTGTTTAAGATAGCATACAATATTGATCATCTCTTCAAAGGCGCTCAAAATTACCATTTAACTCAGGGAATTTTATATCCTGATACCAGAAGATATGGTGATACTTTTCTCTTTTATTTTATTTTAATTTTTTACAAATAAAACACAACAACACACACTGTCCGTGTGTCCTTTCTTTCTGCGCCCTGGCAGGAAATTAGCTAACGTTCTTGGAATGTGCAGTCTTTCACTGCTCAAGGTTTTTGTTTTCCATCCTTTTACAGAAAGGATTGTTCTTAGCATCCTACCAGGGGCACATCAATAGAGTCACCAACACAACCGGTGGATATTTTCTGTTATGTTGACGGAACAGTGTGCCAAAAAATTCTCCGGCTTCTTCGTGTAATACTGCAGGTGTCATCTACATGTTTTAAACGTGAAATAGATATTTCATTATCATCAGGCTTGTTATGAATACCAACAACTGGTAACTCAAGTTCTGCCCCAGAAAACTATATTTCGGGATGACTTTCTCACACAAAGTGTTTTTCTTTGCTTAATATTTAAATCAAGATTCTTGTTCCTGGCTTTAGTACCTCTGTCATATGTATTTGCATTATTGTTTATCATTTAAGTATTTAAAGAATCCACATGCGATGCAGGATACCCTGTTTCTATCACTAGGTTGGGAAGATCCCCTGGAGAAGGGATAGGCTACCCACTCCAGTTTTCTTGGGCTTGCCTGGTGGCTCAGATGGTAAAGAATCTGCCTGCAATGTGGGAGACCTGGGTTCAATCCCTGGGTTGGGAAGATCCCCTGGAGAAGGGAAAGGCTACCCACTCCAGTATTCTTGCCTGGAGAATTCCATGGACAGAGGAGCTTGCCAGGTTATAGTCCATGGTGTCACAAAGAATTAGATATGACTGAGTGACTTTCACTTTTCACATCATAGGTTTAGCAAGCTATCCTTTTTGAGAATGTCATCAGATACCTAGGGACACAAAAGAGCCAGTAGATCAGAATAAATTCTTCATCCAAAATCCAGTCTTGCTTCAGCTAGACCAATACTTAGTGATCCTTCCCTTTCCTAGAAGCGAAACTTGATGAGGCGGTTAAATAAAAATATTCAAAATCATAAAAATAAACATAAATTTTATGTTTGTTCTGTTCACAGATCATCTGTGCTACACTCCAGCATTTTAAGTCTATATCCATGTAGGAAATGGGTGAGGAAGATGGGCAGTCAACTGGGAAATTTAATGAATAGAAATAAAACATATAACTGTAGGTTTAAAAATAATTCAGTGGTTGTTCTGCTACCAGGATAATGATTCTGGGACATATATTTCTTTCTTTTTTTTTAAAATAATAAAGCGTTCCCTTACTTTTCCCCTTCACTCTTCAGAGATAGCCCCCATTACCAGATCAACCTGTATTTGAATTCTGTTTTTAGGGAAGAAGCATTCTGCTGTGTGTCTGTCCTGTTGATATGAGGATGATTAAAAGCTTGGCAACTGGACACACACAGCAAGGACAAATTGATGAGGGCTCCGATAGAGAACGTGTGTTGAAATGCATTCTCTTCTTGGTGGAGTCACAAGATGATCCTTCGTCCTTTGCCTAAACCAGTGGGGCATATATTTCTTGTGGAAAATAAAGAGGAGAAGTAAATATGTGTATTTATTTCTGTATCTGTGTATAAATGGATATGTATACGAACTGTGACAGAATCAGGAGAGAGGGGGCTTCCCTGGTGACTCAGTGATAAAGAATCCACCTGCCATGCAGAAGGCCAGGGTGCGATCCCTGGGTTGGGAAGATCCCCTGGAGAAGGAAATGGCAACCCACTCCAGTATTCTAGCCTGGAGAATCCCATGGACAGAGGAGCCTGGTGGGCTACTGTCCATGGGGTTGCAAAGAGTCAGACATGACTGAAATGATTAAGCAGCAGCAGCAGCAGGAGAGACGAAAGGGCCAGATGAGAAGGGAGACAGGTGTTAGTATGACCAAACCAGTGAGGCTGAATTTTTTCTTTCTCTTTCTTGTTGCCTTAGCTCGTTTTTGGCTCTGAGTTGCTGAGGCCTTTGTTTCGTGAGTTCTAATATTGTGATATTTCAGTACAGTGTGGCATATGACAAACACGTCTTGACTTGTGACTAGACGGATTGCTGAAGAGGACTTCTGATAAGGGGCTTTCCCGCATTCTGAGAAAGTCAGCACTGCCCATCAGCACAGCCAAGGTTCTCAAGGACACTGGCCTTGGCTCATGGGATCTACAGTAGAGGCTGGTGCTTCCAACCCATCCTTAGTCAGAGCAGGCAATTCTGTCCTCCCACCTTTTTTTTTTTTTTTTTTTTTTTACTGATAATACATTCCTTCCCCTTCAGACACTTCATCTTCAGATTTTGAGAACTTCTGCCCACTTTAACTCCCATCAATCAGATGTTACATAACAGCACCGTGTTCTCTTCCCAAAATGAAATCTATTCTTCAGAACAGCTATAAGTGGCTCAGGCTCAGAAAGAAAGTGGATGTTAAATGTGATTTGTCATATCCTAGGAACAACTAGACTTTTCGAAGGAATAATTGTAGCTGGATGTAAATGGAAGATTGAAGTGGAGGAAGTCTACAATTGCGTAGACAAAAGAAAGAGAAATTGCCCTTCTTCTGGGAACTCATATTCAAAAGGATCCTTAAAAATGGAAGACCTCATGCGAAAATGCAAATCCCTCCAAAATTCTACCAGATCTTTTGTACTTCTGTTAATTAAACTCATGTGGTAGGGCTGAGGCTATGAGAATTCTCATAATTAACTTCAAGCGCTTTGAAATTTGGATGCTTTAAAATGTGTAAGGTGGTTTTCTAAGTTAATTTGAAAATGGAACTGTCTTCCTCCTCCACCCCTCAATTCCTATTGTGAGATATGTATTAATGAGAGTTGAATCTTAAATGATGGCATTATTGCGTCATCCCAGATGGCGCTAGTGGTAAAGACCCCATCTGCCAATGACGAAGATAGAAGAGACACAGGTTCAATCTGTGGGTTGAGAAGATCCCTGGAGGAGGAAAATTGCAACCCACTCCAATATTCTTGCCTAGGAAATCCCACGGAAGAGGAGCCTGGCGGGAGACAGTCTATGGGGACAGTCTATGGGGTCACAAAGGGTCAGACACAGCTGAAGCAACTCAGCATGCCTGTGGGAATCATTATCATGTGACCCATGCATGTTGGTTTTTGCGAGGTGTGCCCTCTGGTAAGTAGTGTCCAGTTTGTTCTTTGGTCACCAACCATGATTGAATAGAAGACAGTTTTTACTGGACACTAGGTGGCAGCAAACTGTTGAGCTAAACAATTAGCCGAAGGACAAGGACGCTCAAACCTCTTCATGGTTTTCAAAGGGAGGTGATGCAAATGGCTATGGATGAAACTGAATGGTATGGAAGAACAAGCTTGCTTGCAAGTTTCAAAGGCGTAACTCTAACTGTTGTCTCTCCCAGTATTTTCTGAAGCTTCTTGAAGCTTCATCGACTTACCTTCACACTATATGTGTGTATGCAAGGGTTAGTGTGTTAAGTGTTAGTCACTGAGTCATGTCCCACTCTTTGTGACCCCATGGACTGTAGCGCACAAGGATCCTCTGTCCATGGGATTCTCCAGGCAAGAGCACGGGAGTGGGTAGCCATTCCCTTCTCCAGGGGTCACACTATATAGGGCAGAATTATACACCCAAAAGACTAACCCTAATGAATGCCACATTCAGTTTCATTATTTCTCTGGAGTCAAAAATAGATATCCATGAAATTAAAAGATGCTCGTTCCTTAAAAGAAAAGCTATGACCAACCTAGACAGCATATTATAAAGCAGAGACATTACTTTGCCAACAAAAGTCCGTCTAATCAAAGCTGTGGTTTTCCTAGCAGTCATGTGGATGTGAGAGTTGGACTATAAAGAAAGCTGAGTGCCGAAAAATTGTTTCTTTTGAACTGTGGTGTTGGAGAAGACTCTTGAGAGTCCCTTGGACTGCAAGGAGATCCAACCAGTGCATCCTAAAGGAGATCAGTCCTGAATATTTATTGGAAGGACTGACACTGAAGCTGAAGCTCCAATATTTTGGCCACATGATGCAAGGATCTAACTCACTGGACAAGTCCCTGATGCTGGGAAATATTGAAGACAGGAGGAGAAGGAGATGACAGAGGATGAGATGGTTGGATTGCATTGCTGACTCGATGGACATGAGTTTGAGCAACTTTAGGAGTTGGTGATGAACAGGGAAGCCTGGAATGCTACAGTCCATGGGGTTGCAAAGAGTTGGACATGACTGAGCAACTGAACTGAACTGAACTGTAATATCTTAGCTTCTGTCTGTCATGAGAGGTTGTCTTTAAATCTGTGTCACCAATTAATCTCTTTTAGTTGTTTTAAGTGGTAATATGTAAATCATTACTAGAAATATAGAAAAAAATATATGTCAGCCCAATGCTTAGTACAAATGCTTAAAAAAATAAATATAACCTGTTCAACTGTGTACAAATCACCACTCAATGATGGCTAAGAATATTAATTGCCTGTGAAAGATGATTAGATTGTCAATAGAGTTTTAAATGTAAAACAAATAAAAAGTGAATCAATAAAATTTGACAATGAGAAATAGGACTACAGAAGTAGATAACATTCTAATTATCAACTTGTGTATTTACCTATAGATCATTTTTGTAATATTTCTTTGTAAAGTGTCCCGTTGTATTTTATATGCTCATAATTGGCTTCTTACTCCAAGAATAAGAATGGACATAAATGATGCTAAATATAAACCCTATAAAGAAACAAAATTCTCAATGATGGAACCCAATGTTTCAGGAAAATTCCAGTGACATTGTATTTATAGTGATTCCTCTACGTACTATTACCAAAGCAAGTTGTTATAAAAAGAAATTTGAAGTTTTGTGAATTGATTTTAAGGCTTTTAGATTGAATTAGGGTGGAGGAAATTCTAAATTTCTTCCAAGTATCAATAGTTCTTTGTGGTAAGGTCATTAGCTTGTCAACTAGACACCATTAAAAGTCTTGACAAGATGAGAAACAAGAGATAATTATACTTTGCATGGGAAGCTAGATGTATTCTTTAGTTTCATATAGTCATGAAATAAAAATGATCAAAGGATGGATGTTGTATCAGAGTGCTAACATTCTCTTTGGAAATCTGACTTCTGTAGACTTGACTTATATTGCCAATCTTCTACAAGACAAAATGGGATCTGACAAAATATTTTTCTGACTTGTGAACTTAGTTATATGAAAATTTATGTAAAGGCATAAAAATTATCATTTGACTTGCTTATTTAATGCCTTGCTTTCTAGAAAGCTGTAAGTTTGAGAGTCGAATTACCCAGAAAATGAGTGAGATATGGCTGCTGAATTAAACAAAGCAAATCTTAAATGACTGCTTTAGATGATTTTGAAGTCTGAAATTTGCTTTAACATTGATTTTTTTTTTAATCATAGGAGAGTACTTTTCTCTTTCAATACTGGGATCTACTCTTGGCTAACATCTTCCAGCCCATAAGAGAGAATTCTTTTGTATCTTAAGAGATACACATGCCTTATTCTGCTTTAGTGTAAGAGGGTCTGTTTCTTCTGCTATCAGAAAAGGAAAGGTTATCTATAAAGCCAGAAAACACTAAATGGTGGAAATTCTTTGTACTCACATCTACTTTAGTATTCTTCTTTTAGGACATTTGTCCCTCCTCAAATCCCCAACCGAATAAGAGGCTCCTTGAGGGCAGGGACCGCGCTGTCCTTCATCTCTCCATGTCCCTTTCTGTTTAGCACAGAGTCTGACACTCAGACCATTTTAATTAAATGTGAGTGAATGACTCCCATGGCTCAGTAGTAACAGACAGAAACCCAGTCAGAAGTGTGCTGGTATTCATAAGGGATTCTTGAAATCATCAGGAGGGTAAGTTCCTATTGGGCTTCCCAGATGGCTCAGGGATAAAGGATCCATCTGAGGTGCAAGACACAGGGGTCCAATATCTGGGTTGGGAAGATGACCAGGAGTAGGGAATGGCGACCTGCTCCAGTACGCTTGCCTGGAGAATCCCATGGAGAGAGAAGCCTGGCAGGTTACCGTCCAGGGGTCACAAGCAGAATCGGATATGACTTGGCGATCGAACAACAACAAAAACAATGCAGTTCCCAGGAATCAATCAGTCGATTCAACTAAACTCTACATTTTTTTCCATTTAGTCAACTTCTTTATTTTGAGTTTACAAGCAAAATGGTAAGATGGTGCAAGTAGTGGCCTTGAATTTGTTTTTTGTTTTTTTTCCCCCCAGAATGGAAAATTTGATGCCACTAGAGGTCACTCCAGTCATTAGCAACAGAATGATTAGCATGGTCTTTGTCTACGGGTAAAGCAGCTCTTGTAAAGCCCTTAACATTTCCCGTCAGCAGGAGTTGAGTAAAAATTGAACACTCACAAATGGTCAGGGCAAACATGATGATTTGTTCTGTCTCTCTTCCCCATCACGGTTTACCTTCCTCTGTATCATTTCTTTTGGCTCCAGCTGGAGACCGGCTAGCCAATAATAACCAGGTTGTTTATTGCATGCATATTATGTGTCAGGCAATGTTGTAAGCACGCTGCAGCACTTAACAGCAATCCCATGAGATCAGTACTGTACTGTCACCAATTTACAGAAGGTAAGCTCGGGACTGAGAGATGTCATTTATCTCATGACGGGCAGAGCTGGGATTCAAACAAATGCCCATACATTTAACACTAATCTGATGCCATTGGCAGCGGCGGAGTATGTCTGCCTCTCCTTTCCACTTAAACAACAGGTTTCAATGTCAGAACAGGAGAAAAGCTTCGGAATACATATATGTGGCAGCAGAAATACATTGACAGCATAGCAGCATATATTCTGACAATATATTCAGCATATATTCTAGCATTCTTCAAATTATTGTATAGGTCAGGCAAATAACTAGTGTGAGGAGGTATTGTGTGTGTGTGTGTGTGTGTGTGTGTGTGTGTGTGTGCACGTGCTTGGGAGGGAAGTTGATTTAGGGGAGAGCATGAAAAACAAATCTTTCAAGTTAATGGTAGGATTTGCTGTTCAACATAGTAGAAAAGGCCAGCCCAGCAGATCCATGAGTTTATCATTTCAGAGTGATTTATCAAAAAGGAAAATAGGGATTTCCCTGGCGGTCCAGTGGCTAAGAGTCCACACTCCCAATGCAGGGGTTCAGTTCCTGATTGGGGGAACTAAGATCCAACATGCTACACTAAGATCTGATGCAGTTAAATAGGTAAATAAATAATGTTTTAAAAAGGAAAAAGAAAACAGGTTTTTTTCAATCTGCCATTGAAGGAAATATCCCTGGTTCTGAGCTGCAGCTGGGAATGTATCAAAAGCTAAAGAAAGTACCTTTTAAGAATATCTTTGACAATTTGGAGTGAGACCTGGGACTCTGATTTAAGCCCTGTCCTACATAAAAGAGTACCTTGTAGGCTAAACAAGGCATTTAATCGTCAAGAATGATGATATCTATGTGTTTATATAATACCTGTCCCCATGGCACACCCAACTCAATAGATGAAGACATGGAGACAGAGGGAGTTTAAAGACATTTTCCTCAGCTCCCCAAGCAAATGAACACAGAGTGTAGAATCCCCAGCCCTTGGATTTCCACTCAATTCTTGGGTTAATGGGACCCTGTTTTATGCTCGTTTGCACTGAGCTTGGAAACCTTCCTTGCTGAATTTTCTTACAGGATCCCTTTTTACCCAGGGTGACAAAGGCTTCCAGTTTACCCTAACCAGGCAGATATCTTAACCTCATAATGCAATCTTCAGGAAACCCCCCTCTGCTTTCACTCGGAGCCCCATAAAAATCAGTAATCAGGAATGCTCCTCATTTAGGCAGTCGCCACAGTTGGCACCTGTACTGGCGTGTGCCTTTGGAATGGAAAGTCAGGATGGTTTCAAAGTTCCATATACAATAACAGGAAAAAAATTAAACAAAGGAACATTTTAAGCAGCAGTCCCCACCTCTGAGCTGTTTCTTTCCTATCTCAGCCAAAGCGCTGCATACTTAAATTCCCCTGAGAGTAGACAAGACTATAAAACCGACATTTGAGGTTTTCTTTGCCCCACAGCTGAGGAAATACAAATTGTTATAAACTTTCTCTTCTAGCATAACTTGCTGCCTTTCAAAACACTCTAGAATGGCAAGTAGAGACAGTTGAAAAGGAGGAAAAAACTGAGCTCCAATCTATTTATCTCACACCCTTTAGTATGAGAAGTGATGTTTTCTGGAAATATTTTAAAACAGCATTTGCATTTCTGGTCAGCCATCACATTTTAGCTTTAACACATACGGGACAGTAAAAGTAGCAGGTTAAAAACTATTTCTAACTTCATGGATGGGGAAGTAGGATTTAAGGAGGAAGAAGCCTGGTAATACATTGTGTCGTGAAGTGTTAGTCGCTCAGTTGTGTGTGACTCTTTGTGATCCCATGGACTGTAGCCCACCAGATTCCTCTGTCCATGGAATTTTCCAGACAAGAATACTGGAGTGGGTTGCTATTTCCTCCTCCAGGGAATCTTCCCGACCCTGGAGTCAATCCCAAGTCTCTTGCATTGCAAGCTGATTATGGCAATCTATTAGATGAGTGGTTTATTTGTTGTTAAAACTCCAGAGCCTTTCTTTACTTTTATTATGAAAAATTTATTATTTCACTACTCTTATTATGAAAGTACCATGACTGGAGCTTACTGTGATCAAACAGGCACTGTTTATGATAGAAGTTTCTCTGGAGAAGAAATTGTAAGGATCTGAACTTAGCTGCATGACAACTTCTCCAGGCATTGGTTTCTTCATTTGTAAAACCTAGGTAATAATACCATATTAATTGTTCCTTTCTCATAAAACATTTCATCTCATAGCTATTTTGTCAGGATGAAGTGAGCTTTTTAAAGTAATATAAGATGCAAATTTTTAATTATATCCTTCAATGAAAGCCTTTAAAAATTCTCTATTTGTATATACCAGTCGGAAATACGTATTCTAATGCAGAAGAAGAGATCATGTTACATTATTTGCCTTAAGTTCCCCACAAGTATCATACCAGTTGAATTATAACTGCCAGTACATTCTTTGGTTTGCCACAGCAAAAGCCACACTCTTAACTTTGATTCCTTTCTCTCTTTCACAACCCAAGTTCATGCCAATAGGAAATCCTGTGGGCACTCCTTACAAAATGTACCCAGAGTCCAACCACTGCTCACTGCCTCCATTGCTACCTGCTTAAGGCACTACCTGCATTATTGCACGTTTTAAACCACAAGCCTATAGAAAAGTCACAAGTGCATTGCAAAGACTTTTGTTCCCTGGTGCTATTTGAGAATCTGTTGCTGACCTCATGCCTGACAACCCTAGAATAATTTAGTGTATCTTTTCTACAAACAATACATTTTCCTATGTAACCGCAATATAATCATCCAAACCAGGAGATGACCCTTGGTACATTAGTGCCACATTGGTTCTAAATGCCTCTACATGGGCAGGTTCTCTACCGACTGATCTGCGAGGGGAGCCCCTCTACAGGGGCATGCCCTCAAAAATCTATCCTCAACAACAGCCAGAGGATACCTTTAAGATGGAAGTCTGATCACGTTCCTCTTCTGCTTGAAGTTCCCCAGGCCCTCCCCATCACCCTCAAAGAAACAGATCTTCTCAATGGGTTGGTTACAAGGCTCTGTGCATCTGGCTTCCTGCTAACTCCATGACCTTCTTCTGCCCGCTGGCCTCCCTGGCCTTTTGCTGTTCCTTGAATGCACAGTTGGGCTCCCACCTCATGTCCTTCACAACCTGAGCCCTCTGTCTGGACGTTCTTCCTCCAAGCATCCTCATGTTCACACCTCATCTCTTCCACCTTCTCAAGCATTTTTCTAAATGCCACTCCCTCTGTGAGGTCTTCTCTGAGCATCATCTTCGAAATAGGAATCCACCTCTCACCTGACTTTCTTCCCTCCTTATTTATTTTCACTACTAGCCTACTGCCTTCTCATCTTCTAATATACCCTTTACTTCCTTCTTTTGTTTGCTTGCTTTTCTCTCCCTGCCATCAAATGTCAGCTCTTAAAAGGAAGACATTTTTTTCTCTGTGCTCTCTGCTCATCCTTGTACTTAGAATAGTGCTCCCCTCATAGTAGGTATTCAATCACTGTTTGCTGAATGAATGAATAACACAGGAGCAGTGCAAATACCTTGACCTCACAGTGGTGTGGCTTCTCCTAAGAACCAAAGCAACCACTGTTTCACTTACCACACTTAATCCACAGTCTCTTTATGAGGCAGATGTTTTTTACCCTGTGTTATTGGAGAATATGAAGGCCAGGTGGCTGTCTTCCTCTAAGTCACATAAGCAGTTAGAGAGGAACTCCGATGAGAGACCTAAGCTCCTTCCAACTTTCTCCATGTCCTTCATTCCACCATCTCCCCAAAAGAACAGGGTAATTTTTCAAGTTGAGCTGGTACCTTTTTGTGTGCATCACATTCTTTTCCCATGAAAGCTACAGCTTCCACACTATATTATAAAACAAGCGCTTAAAGGAATTTTATCCAGAATTTATCCAGGAAATTTATTTATTTATTTATTTTAATCCAGGAAATTTAAATTCTTTATAAACCAGTGTTATTTGCACAGGCACGTGTCTTACTATACTTTTCTTAACTGCTGCTGCTGCTGCTGCTAAGTCGCTTCAGTTGTGTCTGACTCTGTGCGACCCCATAGACGGCAGCCCACCAGGCTCCCCCGTCCCTGGGATTCTCCAGGCAAGAACACTGGAGTGGGTTGCCATTTCCTTCTCCAATGCATGAAAGTGAAAAGTGAAAGTGAAGTCTCTCAGTCGTGTCCGACTCTCTGCGACCCCATGGATTGCAGCCTACCAGGCTCCTCCATGCACAGGATTCTCCAGGCAAGAGTACTGGAGTGGGTTGCCACTGCCTTCTCCCTTTCTTAACTGATACATAGTAAATGCTCAGTTGGGTTTTCCAATGCCTGCAATTAGAGCAAAATAGATCTCCCTGGGTTTGAGGCTATATCTTCATTTCAATTTCCATTTTAGGAAAGAGAAAGTTCTTTAGATCTCATAAGAACCTTCATATTTGGATTGATCTTCAGAAAGATCTTTTGATTGAACAAGTCCATGAAGCGCAATAAATTCATTACTATTCTGTATGCCACAATAAATCACCTCTCAGGAAACCAATCACTCAGGTAACTGTGGCCCTTTTTAAAATGTTGCAGTTTATGGGACAGCCCTAGAGATATTCTGTTTATCCAGCTTTGAGAATGATAGTAAGACTGAACACTGTGAAGATGTCCAGGAATGGTGCCTATCATGAGGTAAAAGAGATGCTGTTTTTTCCTGCTGCAATTCCCGGGGCAGCTTTTAGAAAACAAAGGCATCAGCTGTGTGGATTCTGTGGCGAAGCAATGGTGAAAGAAATTATTCACAGAGTGGTGGTGGGACAGACACAGACTTTCAGAGTTTATCAGCTTTCTTTCTTTCCCTTCCTGCAGGATGGTAACACTTCTTACTACACGGTATAGAGGATGGCTCACTGGCTCTAAGGGTTCTAGGTCATGGTTTTTCCAGTTGTGACATGACCTATGCATGCCATGCATGCTTAGGACCTTAATTTCCCAGGAAGAATCATAGGACCATGAAACAATCTGGTAAGGGCTGTAGGTAGTGGAATGAGTTAAGTATTGTAGAGAATGAACTGTAATTAACTTGTCTGGAGGTAAGTTTTTATAGGGTGAGAATCTGGAGGAATATCAGGAAATGTTTTAGAGAGGATGTATTTTTTTTTTTTTGTATTTTGCAGAGCAAGTATAATTTTTCCAGGTTGAGAAATTCAAGACAGATATTCTAGGTTCAAATTTAAGCAGAAGCAAAGGCATGAGGTGTGAAAATCATGGCATGGTTGAAAAACTTCACCAAGTTTTTGGAAGATAAAGAAGGGGAGGAGAATTAGAAAAATAGATTGGGACAGATCTCAAAAGATTTTCTGTGTGACAAGGAGAACTTTCAAAGGGAACAAAATAGGATTTATCACTTAGAAAGATCACTCTGGCAAAGTGTGGAAGAAGAATTAGAGGGTCGTCAGAATAGAGACAAAGAGATGCATTAAGAGGTTTTCATTCTAACTCAGGTGAGAAACAAGGCTGGCATACACTGAACAGTGACAATAAGCTGGATGTTGAAAGGTTAGAATTGATAAATACCAGGAAGGAAGGTCTAACAGGGACTTCACTGGTGGTCCAGGGGATAAGACTTCTCTTCCAAGGCAGGGGACAAGGCTTTGATCCCTGGTCAGGGAGCTAAGATTCTGCATGCCTCCAGGCCAAAAAATCAAAACATAAAACAGAAGCAATACTGTAACAAATTCAATAAAAACTGAAAAAGAAAAATCTAACAACTTTCTGTTGCTTGAGCATGGGAATTCAGAGACAATAAACCCTAAAAGTAAATAAAATTACTTGGAAAGCTAATGGAATTAGAAACAAGTCAAGAGCTGAACTCCAGAGTCTACAAACTTTTAAAGGGGCAAAGAATGACCATACATCTAGAAGAAATATTTAGATGGAGAAGAGAACTAGTAAGGAATTAATATTTTAGAAGAGAGAGCATTGCAAGAGGGAAGAGATGATTGCATTTTGAGAAGAGTTCACTGACTCATCAATGAGGAGATTAATAAAACAATTTAAGAACAAGTAGAGGCTGCTGTCCATGGGGTCACAAAGAGTCGGACATGACTGAGCGACTGAACTGAAGTGAGAGGAACAACAGACTGGAATTGTCTTTAAAATGTGTGTGTGTGTGTGTGTGTGTGTGTGTGTGTGTGTGTGTGTGTGTTGCTTTCTAAGAGGGAGAAGAGCTGAACTTTTTTCATGCTAAACTAGGGTGAGGGGGGAAGGTGGAGATACAGGAGAAAATAGTATCTGTCATATGTTCCAGATGAGGTATGAAGGGTCCAGGTCTCAGTGATTTACAGAAAGCTTTGGAGAGATTAATACCTTTTTATATAAGACAATATGACAGGGTGGAAGTGGGAAGGAATTGATAGTAATAGACAGAAACTGAAGAATTTCCTGAATTTATTTCTTCAGAAAAAGCAGACTGGGTCATGTCCTGACAATCAGTAGTTATGGCGCAGTGTTGAAGGCTCCAGGAGACCAAAAGCAAGGAGCTACTCTGAGGAAGCGTCAAAGAACTGCAGGCAGTACTTGAGCATCTATTGGGCTGGACTGACCACAAACAACCGTATTTGGCTACACACTACTGCTGCTCTTGTGAATCCTTATTTACTCCTCAAAGCTCAGTTTTGATGTAATTTCCTCTGGGATATCATTTGTGTTAAAGGCCATCCATAGGTCTTGTTCAATTTTGAAACCCTAGATTTCAGTTCAGTGCTTGGAACATAATAGGTGTTTTACACAGGTTTGTTGGGTGAATGGGTATTGTGTGGCCTTGCATGAGCTCATGCCTAGAACGGCCAGAGCCAGTTCAGATCAGAGTTATTTATATTTTTTAAAATTAGTACTTTCTGGCGCACAATTGCTTTACAATGTTGTGTTGGTTTCTACTGTACAGCAAAGAGAACTGGTTGGGTGTATACCAATATCCCCTCTTTTTTTGGATTCCCTTCCCATTTACATCACCACAGAATGCTGAGTAGGGTTCCTTGGGCTGCACAATGGGTTCTGATTAATTATCTATTTTATACATAGTATTAATAGATCAGATGTCAGATCAAAGTTTTCGATCAGTGAAATTAATCTTCATGTTCTCATCTTCCCACTTCTCTACTATCATCTTCTGCCTCCTGCCATCTTTGCCTCTCTTCCTCCTCTACGTCTCACACTCATCAGTAGCTGTCTACTCTTCTGAAAAAGTCACCCTTGCTCTCAGGTGACTATATACTCATTTCTACCAAGACACCACTTCAAAATTAATCCAGATGTCAACAACACTTAAAATGAAGAGTGCATTTGCTTTAAAAAGGGGAAACAGTGACTGTTGTCTAGAGAAGCAAATAAGCTGGAATATTAAAGAGAAAACCCAGTCCCAACGTGTGGAAGCCTTCTCTCCAGGTGACTCCCCTTTGGCCTCTCCGCTAATAGGCTCAGCTAGTTTCTTCAGAGGAAAGTCACCATCACCACCTTTTCCATTCTGGGAATGAGCCAACCTCACCCATCATTTGGAAAAGGAATGGAAAAGATAGACACTTGGCACACTGCCTTAATACAGATTGAACAAGTATGTATACGGTGGACATCCATCCTGTAAAACACAGATTGTACACCTCTCTTCCCTGATCCAAGTTAAACTCTGTCATTACCTTTTATCTTACTGAAAAGTTTCCACTTCCCAAGTTATTAATAATTACTATGACATTTATTAGAGTCTGTGTGACAGGGAGAAATTCTTATAGGTTTCCCTGTTTTTCTCCTTGATGTTCATAAGTTTGAATACTGGTAAATATTCTTTTTTCATGAAATAGCAAGGGGTAGCCTAATATACGGAGAAGGTGATGGCACCCCACTCCAGTACTCTTGCCTGGAAAATCCCATGGACGGAGGAGCCTGGTAGAATGCAGTCCATGGGGTCTCGAAGTCCATGGGGTCACTATGGACATGACTGAGCGACTTCACTTTGACGCATTGGAGAAGGAAATGGCAACCTACTCCAGTGTTCTTGCCTGGAGAATCCCAGGGATGGTGGAGCCTGGTGGGCTGCCATCTATGGGGTCGCACAGAGTCGGACACGACTGAAGCGACTTAGCAGCAGCAGCCTAATATATGACTTCATGACTCTCATCTTTTTCTGAGCTGGGATTAAAAGGAAGAACTGAATTCCCTATGAAGAAAAATGACAGCCGTAAAACCAAGAAAAATGAAGACATCATTGATAATGTTCAGAGAGCCATTAGAGTTGGCAAGAATTTACTTGAACTTGGGTGGTATGAGTCTTTTTGCTGCCAAAGATGTTTCTTGGATATAAAAGCAGAATTTTAGAATATTTGAGTGATCCTCCTATGCCCAGAGTTTAAAATACCTGGAGCTAGTAAATAAATTCTCCCTTTTATAGCCAAACCATAATTTCATTGCAGTTATTCATTTTGACTCCCATGAATAAATTAACAAATACCATTTTTTTTTTCTCGCCTAGGACTGTCTGATTCCAAAGTTGGGAAACTGGGCATTTCTTCCTATTTATTATCTTGAGTGAAGTTAGATTGCTTCTCTCCTAGTGACTCCCACATTCATGCTTCTTCTAGGATGCTGAGATATACCCAAGGTTGGGTTTGCCTGAGCAACACTGAAACCAGATCATTTGAATCCTATTTTTTCCCCAAGCGTTTCCTACCTGGTCCCATTCCTTACCTCCTCATCCACAAATCCACAAAGATACTGCACCTGCAGATCCCAGTCAGATCTTACCCATACCAATTCAGGCACTGTTTGTAAAGAAAAAATGCAAGAAGAAAAATGAAACAACCACCTCAATAATTTGTAGTTTTCCAGTTTCTGTGTGATCCTTCTTCCTCTGTTTTATCTCTCTGTCCTTTCTCTGTTTTTCTATAAGCTATTATTTACTACAGGGTTATATGCAAATTGAGATTTTTGAAAGAAAAAGATAAACAAAAGCTTTGTCACTTGGTCCTCTTAGGACAGGGTTTGCAAAACAATGACTTAAGAGCTGAGACCAGGTAGGAGAAAGAGCCTCTAGGGACCACTTTGCAGAACTGCAACATGCTGGGGATGGTCTGGGTTTCGCCTTCTGTGGTCATCACACCTAAAAATAGTTTTCTTTTGTTAATAAAATTGGAGAATGTTGATAAATTCAGTTGAAAGTGTCAAAAGAGGAAGGCTCATGAATTACAGCATTCCATTAACTACCAAAGCCACAGGAATGCATGTTGGGAAATAGCAAGAACTAAGGTCTGTGATGAGAAATAGTAAGCCCTAAGGTCTGTGATGAAAAAGGAAGCTTCCAACCTCCTCTCCACAGATAAGGCAGAGGGCTCCACATGGACCCCTCTTAATGTCCAAATCAACCCTGATAATCCAGTTCCCAGGTCTCTTTATTTTACTCATATAGGATGAAAAGGGAACTGATGTGAAAGAAATCCCAGGTACATACTTTAGAAGCTCAGAACAGAAGAAAAATCGGTCAAGGAAATAATTGCTACCCACATTCTATTTCTTTTTTGATCTAAACGAACACACAAATCATTCTCCTCCCTTTTCACTTCTTTTCCTTCCCCTTCCTCCTTCCTTCTCCCCCTGCTCCTTCGTCTGTTTCTGTCTGTCTCTCTCTGATGGTTTAACTTTTCCCTCCATTCCAAGCCCCAGAGTCTTCCATTTCACAATGTCTTTCTGGATGAGCCCTCCAACTCTCACAGCAGCATGAGATCTTTTCCTTTATGTATAGAGTGACCATATATTTTATTGTCAAATTGGGACACTTCTGGGAGCAAAAGGGGGTGCCACGACTAGTTACTCTGGAACAGAAGACATGGCTGAGGCTCTAGCAGGCCTAGTGGGGCGCAGTCACCCTACTTTCAGGGGTCTATTTAGGTGATGTGCTGTTTTACATTTGCTGACAGGCTGCTTTTGGAATCTTTCTCAAGTTGCTTCTTGCGGGCCGATTGGTCGCAAACTCCGTGGCTCCTCTTCTGCTAGTATTCTTTCTCACAGAACTCATAGTATCACAGCCAAGGCGTGTCATTTGTCCAGGTCAGGGGAAAGCATTTAAAACATCTCTCCTGAAAGATGTGTATGCAGAAAGGCTGAAATCTGAAAAAAATGGATAGGTGTACATAAAAAGAAATCTCTCACACACTGGCCTGTTTGATTCTGGTACCTGCTCTTTTTTTGGGGGGGGGGGTCCTCTGAAATTGGAGGATTCTCTCTGCTTTTCTGTGTATCTAGATAGAACTTCAGATAACATAAATCGATTGAAGCTGCATTGTGGTGGTGGTGCTGCTGCTGCTGCTGCTAAGTCGCTTCAGTTGTGTCCGACTCTGTGCGACCCCATAGACAGCAGCCCACCAGGCTCCCCTGTCCCTGGGATTCTCCAGGCAAGAACACTGGAGTGGGTTGCCATTTCCTTCTCCAATGCATGAAGGTGAAAAGTGAAAGTGAAGTCGCTCAGTCATGTCCGACTCTTCGAGACCCCATGGACTGCAGCCTACAAGGCTCCTCTATCCATGGGATTTTCCAGGCAAGAGTACTGGAGTGGGGTGCCATCGCCTTCTCCGGTGGTGGCGCTTGTGGTAAAGAATCCACATGCTCATGCTAAAGCAGGAGATACAAGAGATGCAGATACAATCCCTGGGTTGGGAAGATCCTGGGAGGAGGAAATGGCAACCCACTCCAGCCTTCTTGCCTGGAGAATTCCATAGACAGAGGACTCAGTCCATGGGGTTGCAGTTAGTCAGACATGACTGAGCACATGTGAAATATACAGCATGTACAAAAGGGGTATAAAAGCTTTAGGTTCAGTTTAAAGAATAACAAAAGGAGTGGCCACGTACCTATCAGCTATAGCATGAAATAAAATACCACCAGTATTTGAAAACTACCCCCTTCACCCAGTATATCTCAGGGATCATGTCTTCCCCCATCCGCTTGTCAGAGACGACTGTGCTCTTCACTTTCTTGTTAATTATTTCCAGCTTCATTTTATAGTTTTACACATGTGTATGCATCCCTAAACAAAATCTCGCTTGTTTGGTGTCAGATGGTACTTTCATGTCACATGGAAAGAAAACACTGTCATTCTTCCTAGTATGGGAACAAACTGTACTTTTTAGGGGGAAAAACTGAAATATGATGTGCTTTCCAAATACTTAACCGAGGAGAACGTCAATACATGTGGAAGGGAAGACGTTCAGGGAGAAACCCCAGCACTTGCCTTCCCCTTCCCAGGCTGCCTTTGTGTTCCATTTCCTTCTATTTTGTGATTAAATTCCAGCCTTCCATTATTCAGAATTTACATGAACAACTAATGTCACCAGGGAAGTGGTGACTGTTGTGGAATTTCCAACCCGTGGCAATTTTGCAGGCAGAGGCAGGACTTGGAGAAATCACCCACCAAGTGAAGCATGTCGACAATGGTACCCACTAAATTTCTGTCCTCTTACCCCCAAGACCTCCCTGGGAAGCTAATGGCCTCTGTCGGTCTGTATCATCTCATCGTACCAAAACTTTAAACTCATTATTTGCATTGATTAACTTTAAAACAGGGCTTTTAACCATTTCCTACCGTAATGGTCCAGTGGCTAAAAATAAGGTATCTGGGGAGTCTTTGGACATGAACAAGCTGAAGTAAGCATAGATTTACTTACTTTTATTGTGAATAGTATCTCATATACACAGAAGTGTCTCAAATACATCTGTATGATAGAGGATATCAATAAAGTGAATTTCTGCCTACATACCACTCAGCTTTAAAAATAGAGCATAACCTATAGCTTAAATCTTTCTACAGAGACTTCAAAAATTGCTTCTGCAACATTTTATCCTAAATCTGCTGCTTCTCTTCACAGTTTTGCCTGCATATGTGCGTAGTCGCTAATTGTGTCTGACTCTTTGCAACCCCCTAGATTATAGCCCACCAGGCTCCTCTGTCCATGGGATTTCCCAGGCAAGAATACTAGAGTGGGTTGCCATGTCCTTTAACAGAGAATCTTCCCAACCAGGGATCAAACCTGTGTCTCCTGCATTGGCAGATGGATTCTTTACCCCTGCGCCATTCCTAAGCAAACTATAGTTTGACTTTACTTTGGGGGGAGTTTATATAAATAAGCTATTATATTTTCCTAGAATTTAATCCTTTTGCTCAAAACTGTGTTTTAAGAATTCATCCTCAATAATGCTGTGTCTGTACCTCATGATTTTTGCTCTTTGTACTGTTTCATTACATAGATTTATTTACTCTGCTTTTGACAGACAATTGAATTTATCCATTCTGCTTTATTCATTCTTATTTTGATCGACACAGTTTTTTTTTTTTTTTTTTTTCTGGTTTGGGACTACTGCAAAGAGCACTGATATGATTATGGGAACTTGTCTTCTGGTGTACATGTGTATGAGTCTCTGAACTTGAATTCCACCTAGAAATGAAATTGCAGAGTCATAAGCCATAGTATTCAAATTTCTAGGCAATTCCGAAGTGTTTCCCAAAGCAGTGGTTAGGGTTAAATCCCGACCGGATGTGGATGAGAGTTCTCATTGCTCAACATCCTCTTTTAACATACTATTTCACCATTTTCCCCCCAATCTGATGCATTGTGATCTTATCTTCTTATTTCAGTTATTACTGAAGAAACTGAGCATCCTCTCATTTATTATTATAAGCTTTATGTGTTTCCTTTTCTTTGTAATTTCTTTTTCGGTCTTTCGTCTATTTTTCTATTGGGTTGTTTCTCTTTTTCTTACTGATTGGAGCTCTTAAATATCGAAGTTGGTATAGTGATAAGCAATAATTTTAGCTATTGATATATAGTTTATTTTTATAAATTATATGAAAGGTAATTATCTTTCCTTACTCCATATCTAATTATTTCACTCTTTTTGGTGGGCTCATTTGACAAAGAACAGTTCTTAATTTTAAAGTCACTAAATTCTTCAACCTTTTTCTTTAGAGTTTGTCCATTTTGAGTTTAGTTTCTAGATAACTCTTACAGTCTCTTCTTGGAACTGCATAGTTCTGACTCCCACATTTATTTACTTATTCCTTTTTCAATTTGAGTTTTGTAGATAGTGTAAAGAGGGGGTGAATTTCAATTTATAAAATTTGAATGTAGTAGATATTGAACAGTTCACCTTTTCCTCACTTATTTCAAATACAATCTCTGTCATAAATCAAGTGTCCAAATTCAAGTGACTGTATTTCTAAATTCTCTGTTCTATCCTTTTGTCTATTTATCAATTAATGTGCAGTATCACACTAATCACATGATTAGTATCATGTCAATTATTATAGTAAAATAAGTCTTGATATCTAATAAGACAAGTTCCTTCTTACTTTGTTTCCTTCGGAGTATATTGGCTATCCATTACCTTTTTATTCTTTTGTATGAATTTTGAAATCAGCTTGCCATATTTCATGAATAACATTTCAAAACTGGTATTCTATTTACCACTTAGATCTACGTGAGTAGAATTGACAACTTTATGATATGACTCTTCTTATCCAAGACATAGTGTATTTTTCCATTAGTCGAGTTCGTTAGTGAACTTAAAAAGCTTTCTAATTATGCATGCCTTGTATAACTTTTGTTAGATTTATTCCCATGTGTTTATGCACTTTATACACCTTGTTGCTTTTGCAAGACACATTTTAAATTATATTTTGTTTCCGAACTTTTTCAATATCTAGAAATGCAGTGGATTTTGTTTGCCAATTGATTCGTTGCTAATTTTTAGAATAAATGTAAATAATGCATCTTTTGATATTTTGGGTTTCTCTGTAGATAATATCATCTATAAATAATGAGAGATTGGCTCCTGTCTTTGAAATTCTTGAAATATTTATTTGTTTTCATTTTACTCTGATGATTGGGACTTCCACTACAATGTGGAAAAAATGTGACAGTAGTGCTCATTCCTGTCTTATTCATGATTAAAAAAAAATATTTTCAAGCTTATACTATTTTGAATGATGTTTGCTCTAGAGGTTTATAGGTCTTCTTTATCAAGTTGAAAACATACTATTTTTACTTTGCCAAAAGTTTTATCATGAATGGTTATTGAATTTTACTGGATCATTTTGCTACCATGGGTATAATTATGTGGTTTGTCTCCTTTCACTTGGTAATGTAGTGAATTATAATAGTTCTGACCTGTAATTTTCCTATTTTATTTTGCCCTTAGCTAAATTTTATATCGAGGCTGTGTAGTCTTGTGAAATATTTTGGGAATTATTCCATCTTTTTCTATTCCCTAGAAAAGTAGGTGTGAGAAATTTTTGATAGAATTCACAAGTAAAATAATCTTGCATGTTATTTCTTTTGTACTACAGATTTAATTACATTTTTTAATTTGTAGGGAATTTCTATTTCATCTTGAGTCATTTTTATACATTATGTTTCTTAAAAATTTATATATTTCATCAATTTATAAACTTATTGGCCTAAAGTTGTTTGTAGTATTTTCTTATTTCTTTTTACATGTCTGTGGGAAAAGTATTTATTTCCCCCTTTTAATGCTGTTTGCATATTCTCTTCTTATGTTTCTTAATAAATCTGTCTTTTAAAAAAATTCTTTTTAAAAAAAAGACTTTTATCTTTTTGAGTATTTATATGAAATTTTACCTTCTGTTTCTATACTTATTTTGTTTATCTGTTTTTCTCCTTTCTTTGGGTTTATTCTGTTTCTTTTCTAATTTCTAAGAATGGATAGTGAACTCATTTAATTTTAAACCTTCTTCTTTAAAAAAAAAAATCCTTTTCCTCTTTTCTAATGTAAGAATTGTAGACTATATTTTTCCTTGTAAAAACTTTTTTGCACTCCACATATTTTGTATTAGTTTATATAATGTATAGTGTTTTTGTTAACTGCATAAATACTGAATAAATAGAGCAATTACCTGACATTTTATTTACATGATCTGACAATGTGTTGAGAGCATTTCAGGCACAGAACACGGCTTTCATAATTTCTGATGTATATGCTTGTCTTAACCAAGATAAATAAGATAACCTACCCCAAATAAATCGCTCCATAATTTCCTTCCTCTTTTAAGTATGCATATCTTAACAGGGTGAAAAATAAAATTACACAGTTAAAAGCAGAAAATGTTTCTACAAAGGGCCAGTGATCTTTTGCATTTTTGCCACCTAAAACATAGTAATCTGAAGGTTTTCTTCCCCACTAGGCACCCCTACACTTGCCTTCAGGCTCTTCAAGGAGTCCTATTCTTAGAGCCCAAGAGCTTGATTTGTTATCTTGTCCCTTTAAAATTTGTTTTAATACTTAAGCCTTCATGGCTCTGTACCTTCAGCAAGTCTCAGTTTCCTTATTTGTGAAATAAACATCATAATATCAGTCCCGGTATTTTTCTGAGGATTTAATGAATGTGGAAGCACGTTTTAAAAAGTGCTAAGCAAGTGTAAGTCACTATTTCTCTTCCTACGGCAGGATGAATCTTCAAATTTTTATCCCTCAGTTCTTTACTCATCTGTGCCTTTTCCTACTTCTCTAGGAAGCCTTTAAGCTCTCTATAGAATCTTCTGTTCTAGAAGCCACATGTTACAGAGCTTATCTTTAAAGATGTGAAATCCCTTAGAGGCCATATATTCAAAGCTCCTCCATTTGCAGATGAAAAAACAAAGGCGTTTTAGTCCAGGGAATGCTTATCCCAGTGCCTGTAAACAGCAGAGGTGAAATTCCCTAGTGATTCGTGCCAGAACCAAAACCAGAATGAAGATCTCAAGACTTCTGGTCTTGTGTTTCCTATTATATTCTCACCTGATGAGTGCCACTTCTCATTTTTATTTAGTTTTGAGTGTTTCCACCAGTAATTAGCCACCACTTAAGAGGCAGTTATGCTCTCCCCACTACATCTAATAATGGCCCTCTAGGAACTACTTGAAAAAATTCAGTTTTACCAAAAGACTTAAAGATAGCTGTGTGATTTTTGCCCAAAGCATACTCATTTATTTAAAGATGAATCTCAAGCTGCCTATTTAAAAATAAAGTGAAATTTATTTCAACAAAGTACAACTCTCCATCGGGAAACCAGATATCTAAAACAAGTATCGCCATCCATAACATGGGGCTGGATGAGAAGTGCCTCAGTGCGGTCCAGTTGTTTTCCTACCCTGGATGAAACAAGCCCTGTGGCAAGTCACTTAACATACACACTTCGAGGCCTCATTAACTGGCTTCCCAGGTGGCTTAGGGGTAATGAACCCTCCTGCCGAAGCAGGAGATGTAGGACATGCAGGTTCGAATCCCTGGGTCTGGAAGATCCTTGGGGGAGCAAATGGAGCCCACTCCAGTACTCTTGCCTGGAAAATCCCATAGACAGAGGAGCCTGGCGGGCTACAGTCCATGGGAGTTGCAGAGACGGACAAAACTTAGTGACTTAGCGAACACTCAGGCTTCATTGTGTTTATACTGATTGATTTGACAGAGACAATCACCCACCGAGGTTCACTCGGTCCTTGTGTGTAAGAACATCAGTGCTCTCATGTTTCCCCTTAAGGTGCCATGACATTGGTGCACAGCATGTGACTCGCTCCGGAACGTTCATTGTGCCTGGAGAGCAGTGGGTGCTCCTAGTTGAAAGGATGCAGTCCGGACAATGTGATAGCTACAGCGTCCTTAACAACAGGGGCTATGGATTATCACGTGTTCAACGGGCTTCAGCATCCTTCACCGAGAGGGAGCTAGAGGCAGTCTGGTCAGTCCTGTCTAGTTGGGCGGCTGCAGTGAGATGTGGTGGGGTTGTGAGTGAGGGTGACCAGCCACACGGCTGCCTCTGCACTGGGTGTCCTGAGCAGCGTGGGCGGCCTCTGTCCCCTCCTGCAGCCCTGAGCCCAGTGGCACCGGGAATCTCTATTCGCTGCAGAGAAATCAAAGAATTCCAGAGCGAGGCCCTGGAATGCCTGGCTGCCTCCCAGCTCTCTCACGAAGAAGTAAATCCCATTGTTGTCTCCCTCTCCTTTCCGCACTCTGGGAATCGGCACTAGCGTAGCCCAGAACCTTTCTCCCTCCAAGGAGAAGCCTCGGCTGTATCAGGAAGCACAGCAAATCTTATAACATCAACTCAGAGCGCTGCCCACATTTTATCTTCCACCCTCGCACCCGTCTCTTCCATGGGGGGGCGGGGAGGGGGCTGTGGGCTTCGTGACTTTCTCCACGCGCTGGCCTGTCGCGTGGTCCCTGCTGTCGGGGACTCTTTGAACCGAGCCCAAGCCCGTGTCCGAGAAGGGCTTGTGATGGATCCCCGGTGCCGTCCTGAGCAGACCGGGATATCGCACCTCTAACTGGAGGGCCTGGTAAACAATACAGCGTGTACTCGGCTTCATAAACACTCGGCGTTGTTACAAAGGGCCTTGCAAACTCTGTGTGATAGGACTTGACCTTAAAAGCTATAGACAATCTCTCGGAGCACAGACGGTTTCATAAAGTACAATCACTTCCTGGAATTCTTGGGCCAGTGCAGTCGGAGCCGTGCAAATCCTGTTTTGCTTGCATTACTTCCTGCATGTGAATATCATCAGTCTAGCAGGACTGTAACCATGGCACTTGTAAATAGCCGAGGGGCGACTTCTGATAACGGGCGTACAGTTTTAAGAAGTTTTTTTTTTTTTTTTTAAGACAAGCCTGAATCGTACCTCACAAATGCCATATGGCAACAACAAAGTTGACAAATTGCCATTTCAAAAATGTATGTGTTCAGACCCAGATATGTGTTTAAATCACCAAAGGAAGCAAACTAGATTCCCATAGTATTGAGAGTATATCATGGGTTGTTTTCATTTGTTATAATGTGTGCTAAATCACTTCAGTTGTGTCCGACTCTTTGTGACCCTATGGACCATAGCCAACAGGCTCCTCTGTCCATGGGATTCTCCAGGCGAAAATACTGGAGTGGGTTGCCATTTCCTCCTCCAGGGGATCTTTCCGACCCAGGGATTGAACCCACACCTTTTAACGTCTCCTGCATTGGCAGGTGGGTTCTTTACACTAGAGCCAGCTGGGAAGCCCTTTGTTACAATGTAAATTTATATAAATCCTTAAGTGGTGAGCAGAGATGGACACTGACCAGAATCGTAACTGATCCTTTCCACAGTAGGGTTCCTTTTTCTAGTGAACAGGTTTGTAAATTTTAACTGTTTGGCTCTTAGTTTCTCAAATCAGTACTAAGAAGGAAAAACATGAATGCTACCCCTTGCAATACTCATTTTGAAACTCTGACTCTTCAGAAACTTGACACCACTGCTAGGCAGTTCTGCTCCGACTTTGTTTGGTATCGACGTGTGCACGTGCACACTCATGCTCAGCTGTGTCTGACTCTTTGTGACCCCATAGGCTGTAGCCCGCCAGGCTCCTCTGTCCGTGGGATTTTCCAGGGAAGAATACTGGAGTGGGGTGCCATTTCGTTTTCCAGGGGATCTTTCCCACCCAGGGATGGAACCCATGTCTCTTGTGTCTTCTGCATTGGCAGGCGGATTCTTTACCATTGCACCACTTGTGAAGCCCACTTTTACACCATCTCAATCCACGGAGATGGTATAAAAGTAGAGAGAGACCAAAGCAGGCTACTTTAACCTCCACAGAAAATCCAAAGTTATATTTGCTGTAAATGCCTCAGTATTTAAAACGGGGACCTGCTGAACCAATCTTGATTCTTTAGCCTTTGTTCCATGATTGAAATGTTTACTGAGCTAACATTGTTAAGTTAAAATTTTAACAGATACAAAACATGATGGGTATTGGACAGATGTTGACAAAAGTGTTTAAGTTTCCAACAAAGATTTCCTTAGAGAGAAATAAAGAGAAGAGGAGCTTGTAAGACTCTCAGTTATGTTTTCATAGATGCTGTTTGATTTTTTTAATACCTAAAATTCTAAATTATTTCTCAAATAAGTTGTGGATGGAATAATGTACAACATGGGGACTATAGTTGAGAATATGGTGTTGTACAATACAGTTGAAAGTTGCTAAGAGAGATCTTAAAAGGTTTCATCACAAGAAGAAAAAAGCTTTAGTAAGGATGTGTAGTGATGGATGTTAATTAAATTTACCATGGGGATGATTTCATAAAATATATAAATATCATTATGTTGTGCATTTGAAACTAATCTAATGCTGTATGTCGATTAACCTCATGGAGGAGCAACAAAAATTTTAATTATTTCTATTTCTAAATTTCAAATTAAAATCAGTAATATCTGACCAATATTTTCACATAAGTATTAAGGATCGTTTGACGTCTTTAGATAAAAATAAAATCTTTATTTTTCTTATGCATTATACATAGTAAGTGCTAAAAATCTTAGGATGGTAATTAACAAAATACTTCCATTTTAATCCTTCATCTTAAAAAAAATTAGCACCAGTATTTTCAATGTGTTGATTTGCTCAAGATATATCTTAGAATAATGATCTGCTTTCATACCCTCAGTTTCTCTGAAGTTATTATGGACTTCTGGTGTTATCTTATAAAATCTTTCATAAGTTGCTTCTATAAAGTAAACAAGACTCAGAAAGCTCTTGTCTAAAGCCACACAGCTCACAAGCAGCAGAGTCAGGATTTGCGTCCAGGTGTTCATGGCTTCAAAACAATTTTATTTAACCCAACAATGCAACTGCACTGACGACAGTCATCAGACAAAAATATTCTGAAGAATTCTGGAGAAATAGGAAAGAGTCAGACAAAACTGATACACGTGGGGGGAAGAGGCTGTGAGTTCGGAACAGGAAATACATGGGATGCTTTCGTCATGAAGCAATACAATTTCAGCTTGACTTTCCTTCTTCATTGTCCTTCCTCATTGTCTAGCTTATAATGTGGTCATGGTTATGTCCAGTGGCTACATTCCTGAATATGTATTCGGTTTCCTCATGGGAGGCAAGTCATTCCTGATTGACTTAGATGGAGAAATAAATGCCAAAGTTTCTCCAAACATCAGTACCATGGAGGCAAGAACCCATTTTTATTCATTTTTTTCTTAAACTTTTTATTTTGGAGCATAGCCAATTAACAATGTTATGATACTTAAGAAAAGGGTGTTAGTTTTAGGTGATATATTGTGATATATTACAATAACTATATTGTAATCGTTTTAGGTAGACAGCAAAGGGACTCAGCTGTACATAAACACCTATCCATTCTCTCCCTAACTCCCCTCCCATCCAGGCTGCCACATAATACCAAGCAGAGTTCCCTGTGCTACATAGTAGGACCTCGTTGGTTATCCATTTTAAATATAGCAGGGTGTACACGTCAATCCCAAACTCCCCTAAACTATCCTTCGCCCTCTTCTCCCCCCTGCCAGGCAACCGTAAGTTCATTCTCTAAGCTTGTGAGTCTATTTCAGAACATCCATTTTAAAATGGATGTATCTAACGGTGTCACCTACATGAGCTGGTGATCTGATGCTAGTTCTCAAAGGATGTGACTTCTCTTTATGCTATTAGAAGCTCCCCCTGCCTTACAGGCCAGGTAAAGAACACTTTCCCAGCAGCCAGAGGGCTGGGACACCGTGTCTTGGTACATCCTGTTGGTAAAATCCACTCAATGGAGTCTTGTTACCATGTTGCCTGCCACCCAATAATGGCACACCGAATTTGGTCCTCTGATAAGCATGAGTAACTTCCTCTATGGCCAAAGGGAGGTACATAACATGACTTTGGAGCCAGGCTTGGCTTTATATATTGTATTTACTTTGTAGAATTCATTTACGGGCATAGGCAGGGAGACAAAACACCTCCTTTTCATGAGGGTCCCAGAGGGAGAGCAGGCGCACAATGTCGCTTCATACCTCGCAAACAATACAGCACAGAAGACTCCTTCTAGCATAATAAACAGCCCACAGTCTACAGTCTCCGTGTTTTTGGTATTGACAATGCTTTTTAAAGTTAGATCAAAAAGGTACTTGGGCTTTTTTTAAAAAAAACTTGGTGTCTGTCTGAACAGGGCAAAAATTCTGCCCAACTGTTGGATCAAACAGACCTGAAAAATCTGATGATCAAAAGGAGTTGTACTTCCAGCATTTTGAGGGCAATTCTCCTTGAGAGCTATGAGGTAGAAAGAAATTTTAGGTTTTCATTGTATCCATTGGGTTATACGACGTCACTTTTCTTTTGGCGATTTCACTATGCTTGGTAAGAATAGAGACCAATTCAACAAAGAAATGAAAGTTTTCAGAGTATCCCTGGAGAGATCTCAGATTTGCAGTCTCAATTAACTATTAACTCATAATAAACTATACATAATACTTTTAATAGGATTTTTAAGATTTTTTTTGAAAGATGAGAAGTGATTGGCTCTTCTCTTTGAAAAGAAAACAAGCATCAAGAGGAAATGAAAGCCAGATATGAGAGAAATATCAAAATGTTTTTAAAAGTCAGCCTGTCTCACTTTTTTTGTCTGTCCCTCTCTATGAAATTTTTTGAAAATCTATGATAGAAAAATTTCCCTAAAATTTAAATATCATTGAATTCAGAAATAGGAACAAGGGCACTCCCAGTCCTAAGGGTTCATCTACAATTGTCAATGTGTAGACATGTGTCTTTCTATTTAGAAAAAAAAAAAAAAAAGAAACTTTCTTAAAACAGGATCTATTGGCAGGGGCGGGGCGGCGCGGGGCGGGGGTTGGCAAAAAAAAAAAAAAAAAGAAAAAAAAAAAACAGGATCTATTTATACTTATTAAAAATTCATTTACCAAAAGTATGTGCTATTACTCCTAGAGTAGTAATGAGTAAGGGAAAGTAATTTGGGTCTGGTACAGTCAACATGGAGATCACTGTCTGGAAAAAAAAGTTAGGGCATAAGCACATGCATGACCTGGACACAAATCCAAAGAGATAAATTCCAAATGACATATATGAAGTGCTAAGGGAGGTCCCATTTGAATATTAATAGACCTACATGAGGCTACCAACACACAGTTTCCTCAGATGTCAAAATGTTTCAATCCATCAGTATCTCTTGCACAGAATTCCCAAGATACTTGCTTTAGTAAGTTCAGTTCAGTTCAGTTCAGTCCCTCAGTCATGTCTGACTCTTTGCGACCCCATGATCTGCAGCACGCCAAGCCTCCCTATTCATCGCCAACTCCAGGAGTTTACTCAAACTCATGTCCAGTGAGTTGGTGATGCCATCCAACCATCTCATCCTCTGTCATCCCCTTCTCCTCCTGCCTTCAATCTTTTCCTGCATCAGGGTCTTTTCCAATGAGTCAGCTCTTTGCATCAGGTGGCCAAAGTGTTGGAGTTTCAGCTTCAACATCAGTCCTTCCAATGAACATTTAGGACTGATTCCTTTAGGATGAACTGGTTGGATCTCCTTGCAGTCCAAGGGACTCTCAAGAGTCTTCTCCAATACCACAGTTCAAAAGCATCAATTCTTTGGCACTCAGCTTTCTTTATAGTCCAACTCTCACATACTGCTTGCAAAAACAAACAAGATTCATTTTAAATATGGCTTCTTTCCTCATTCATAATTGGTAATGTGGAGCTTTTTACATAGACTGCTTCTGAGAAATCCATTTTGCCCCAATTCAAGGAAGATGGAGTCCATGTTGTAGGCAAGTTGTGTCTGGATAAGCTCGATGAGTTTTCATGCAAATGCATTGTTCCCAAAAGGCTCATAATAGGAAATCTCTTATTTCAGCTGCCAGAAATACTTCATTGATATCATGGTTGTTAAAGAACCATTTGGACAGCTGTGATCCTGACTCATAAAGGTCACTAATATCCAAGTACCTTGCAAGAGTCGTTTCCAACCATCCTTATGATCAGCCAGAGCATCATCGCAGTTCCCCGAGATGGATGACTGAAGTTCAGAGGCAGACCCAGGCCTTCTGAGAAAAGCTAACCTCAGCAGGGTGTTTCTCCTAAGGTAGGTGGGGAAGAAGCGTTATCTGGTTTTCCCACAACACTGATCAACTCAACCCACACAAAAACAGAAACTTTCCACGGTTTGCAAGCTGTGGCATATTTTATCAATGTGTCTGCCCTCAGTAAGTTTTTCCAAGGGGTAGGGAAAAAACACAAAGAGAATTTCTTTCTTCTTTCTTTCCTCCTTCCCTCCCTCCTTCCCCCCCTCCTTCCCCCCCTCCTTCCCCTCTCTCTTTCTTCCTTGTACAATTTTTCTGAAGGCACAGGCAAACACTCTGTGAAAATCAGAGTTGGGCCTTGTTAGCATCATTTCACTGCAGAAATAGAGACTGTGTTACCTTCCAAGGTGAGGAGCAGTCAGCACGAAGAAGCTGCTCCACCGCCTGTCTTCTAAGAGGTTTCATCCCCTCGGGGGCAAGATCTTTCTTAGAAAGTCAAAGCGTGAGATGGCAATCTCTACAGCTGTTAGAATTTGGGGGAAAAAACAATAGTAGTTGGACCTCAAAACATATGTGTATATTTTAATTCTGAGATTTTGAAGAAGAAAGGGAATGTTTCCAAATTTTCAGCATTTATTGCTCCCCAAATGGTAATTATAGAATAAGTGATGATTTATCAGTGCTAAGATTAGAGTCACCCCAAGCAAGTGCAAAAAAGTAGATGGAGATTCATAAGACAGATGTTCTTTGAGATAATTCCTACCAATGACCACAGATTTGGGCTTAATCCAAAGAGCAGTCATAAACAGACTTGGAATTAGATAACTGAAACTGGGGACAATGGAAGGATTATGAATATTCTGGCGTATCATCTTTTATCTGAAAGGCTTTAGATAGTACTAATTTTTTCTTTAAGAACAATAGATAATAATGGTGACTCACTTGATTCTCTTGGTCACTTCAAATAAATGTAGCAGTCAAAAATAGCTCTTGTAATTTCATGGTGACCAAGTCTATTCTATATGCTTTCATTAATGCAATTGCTATTTGCAGGCTAACAAATTGTACCCAGCTCCCCTAGGGTTTTGTTTTTCCTTGAACAACATTCAGAACAAGAAAAAACAAATATCACTGCCGAGTGATGGACTGGATTTAGTCTGGGCTGATTCAGGCCTGGGCGATGGCTCTAAAATTCTTGCCTATGAGTCTGAACTTGTGAGTCACTGAAAATCAGCATTGCTAGGGTGCTATATGCAGGCATAGTGCAAACTCAAAGCCATTCTAGGACTCAGAGCAAGAAAATATTATGCTCTAGGTTGCCTGGGAAATGAGTACACTTCAAAATGCCTAGACATGTACCTTAAAAGGGGAGGGGTCTTCAAGCTTCTTAATACCGCCAACTCTTCTGCTGCTATTTTTAAACATTTAATGGAAGTTGTGTTTTATATTTTCAACTTTTTATTTTGCACTAGTTGCTAAGTCACTTCAGTCGTGTCCGACCCTGTGCGACCCCATAGACGGCAGCCCACCAGGCTCCCCCGTCCCTGGGATTCTCCAGGCAAAAACACTGGAGTGGGTTGCCATTTCCTTCTCCAATGCATGAAAGGGAAAAGTGAAAGTGAAGTCGCTCTGTCGTGTCCGACTCTTTGCCACCCCCTGGTCTGCAGCCTACCAGGCTCCTCCATCCATGGGATTTTCCAGGCAAGAGTACTGGAGTGGGGTGCCATTGCCTTCTCCATTTTGCACTAGAGTATAGCCAAATAACATTGTTTGATAGTTTCAGGGGGACAGCAAAGGGACCCAGCCATACGAATACATGTATCCATTCTCTCCCAAACTCCCCTCCTATCCAGGCTACCACCCTGAGCAGAGTTCCCTGTGCTCTACAATAGGTCCAAACTGGTTACCCATTTAAAATATAGAAGTGTGTGCATTTATTGCTGGTGAGAAATGAAAATTGATTGATATTTCTGTTTTTTTTTTTAAATCAAATTGACAGCTGATTTTTAGTTTAATAGCAATAGAGTGAGAATTGCCATGAAGATAAAATATTGGACTCAAAGTATAGTTTATGTAATTAATTTAAATTCTCTTGACTTCATTTTTTAAAATCTGAGGTAATTTTGTCATTTTTACTTAATAGACATCTTAGAAGTTTGTGGTATATGGTATAAGTTACACTCGAATAACCTTACCTACACCGTCAAAATCTTGCATGTACACATTTCAGAAATATTCAAGAGTTTGGTGTCAACTCTGTGTGGTTTTTTCTGTTTGTTTGTTTAGCAGCAGTTCTTACCAAGAAACATATCAAGCATGAAATTTACTTCTAAAAAGTTCAATTCCTTGTTCAGTCAATGAATTATTAGATTAAGTCGCCTATCTGAGGCAGATATGCTCAGAAATTACTTACTTCACAGGGTCCTGGAGAAGGAAGCATAACATAGGTTTGCCTTGAAAAAAGGATGCACCTCAATTTGTCAGCCTAGAATCCTGCACAAATTTTACACTAAATCAATATGTACATGGATAAGGTTTCATTCTTTCTCTGTTGAATCGGTTTCTCCTGTACTGTGCTTAGTCGCTCAGCTGTGTCTGAGCCTGCCAGGCTCCTCTGTCCATGGGGATTCTCCAGGCAAGAATACTGGAGTGGATTGTCATGCCCTCCTCCAGGGGACCTTCCCAACCCAGGGATTGAACCCAGGTCTCCCATGTTGCAGGCAGATTCTGTACCATCTGAGCCACCAGGGAAGCCCAGCATTAAAAACCAACCCTGAATATCCAGGAGGACCTAACAGCCTATGTCACTCAGTGCCACCTCTCATTATAGAATACACGGTATTTTGTGACCATAGGGAGATTACAGAGCTATTTTTTTTGTACTCCTTCTTGTCTTCTTCCTTCCTTTAGTTTGTTTTTTTTTTTTTTTTTTGAGGGGGGCAGTGGGGGCAGTTAACTGAATGGTGATATAAAGATGGGGCAATTTTAAGACATTTTCAGATCCTTTTTCTCTTAGTATCTGAGGCAAAGAAGCAGCCCTGTTTTTGTCTAAAGAGTGTGGGTTAGCAGCTCCAACCTGCCCCAGGGCAAGGAATGAAGGACGAGAGACTGGCAGCTGCAGAGAGCACTTGGACTCACCCAGGAGGGGCAAAATGCTCCTGTGAATTCCTTCAGATCACTGAAGCTGCCTGTCAGATTGAATCTGAGTGTTCTGGCTCATCAATCAGAGCCTCAGGGCAGCCCCTGTTGCCAGAGTCCTGCGTCACCCAGAGCCACAGCACCAGGGAGGCCGGGCCCCCGACTGTGAAGAGTGTCAGTGGGTCTCAGTCCCCAAAAGTCGAGCATGCCCTGCAGTGGACGGCCTCCTGGAAGGGGAGACTCTGGGAGGTAACGGGCATTAGATAAAGAGAAAGGAAAGAGGCAGCTGAGAAAGGAGGAAGAGAGGGATGTGAACAGAGGAGATTAAAAAAAATAGCTGGACATTTTGTCTTAGGAATGAAACCCATTCTCATGCCAGCCCTCTAAGATTTTTTTTTTTTCCAAACTTTAAACTTTTTATTTTGTATTGGGGTAGAAAAGGAAATGGCAACCTACTCCAGTATTCCTGCCTGGAGAATCCCATGAACAGAGGACCCTGGTGGGCTACAGTCCAGGGGGTCACAAAGAGTCAGATGTGGCTTAGGAGCTGAGCAGCAGCATAGTTGATCAACAGTGTTGTGGCAGCTTCAGGTGAGCAGCGAAAGGACTCAGCCACATGTGTACATGCATCTGTTCTCCTCCAAACCCCGGTCCGAACCAGGCTGACACAAAACACTGAGCAAACCGTGTGCTATGCAATAGGTCCTTGTTGGTTATCTGTTTTACATATAGCAGTCTGTACATGACCTTCCCAAACTCTCTGACAGTCCCTTTCCCCCGGCAACCATAAGTTTGTTTTCTAAGTCTGTGGGTCTCTTTCTGTTTTGTAAGTTCATTTGTATCCTTTCTTTTTAGATTCCACATATAAGGGATATCATGTGACATTTCTCCTTCTCTGTCTGGCCAGTCCCGTAAGATTCATTCATTCAAGTATCACGGTACTTCTGCCGCCAAAGCAGAGCTTCTGCAAACAGTTATATAATGTATGTCTTGATCTGGGGGTCTGCATTGGAGGGCAGGGGGTGTATCACCCAGAGTAATTCTCCCCATGACTTGCCCATGAAAGTGCTTGTTCTTAAAAGTTGCATCTTGAACAAATGCTCGTGAGTATTAAAGAAATACGTTTATGTCTCCTGAGGACCGGGCCAACAAAGGTCCGTCTAATCAAGGCTATGGTTTTTCCAGTGGTCATGTATGGATGTGAGAGTTGGACTGTGAAGAAAGCTGAGTGCCGAAGAATTGATGCTTTTGAGCTGTGGTGTTGGAGAAGACTCTTGAGAGTCCCGTGGACTGCAAGGAAATCAAACCAGTCCATCCTGAAGGAAATCAGTCCTGAATATTCATTAGAGCGACTGATGCTGAAGCTGAAACTCCAGTACTTTGGCCACCTCATGCGAAGAGTTGACTCATTGGAAGACCTTGATGCTGGGAGGGATTGGGGGCAGGAGGAGAAGGGGACGACAGAGGATGAGATGGCTGGATGGCATCACTGACTCGATGGACATGAGTTTGGGTAAACTCTGGGAGTTGGTGATGGACAGAGAGGCCTGGAGTGCTGGGGTTCATGGGGTCGCAAAGAGTTGGACACGACTGAACGACTGAACTGAACTGAGGACTGGGATGGCCATTCCCATGGGAAAGGAGAGCAGCACACACAAGCTTGTTTTTAAAAAGAACTTAATAATTTTAAGGGCTTCCCTGAAGGCCCAGTGGTTAAGAATCTGCCTTGCAATCCAGGGGATGCAGGTTCAATCCCTGGGTGGGGAACTAAGATCCCACATGTTGTAATGTAACAATTAGAGGAGCATCACGAACAAGACTCAGCACAGCTAAATGAATAATTCAAGTTCATTTGTTTAAAAGAAAATACAGTATTTATAACAGAAAGTAATGAATGATATTTATTTTAAAAAATAGAACTTAATAATTTTAAAAAGGGTAAAGATCTCAGTCAAAGTTAGTCATCTAAATTGTGGGAGCCTGAAACCAACACCAACAGCATAATGTTGATAATGATTTATCAGCATAATGCTGATAACAATCCACACTTATATCTACACATTCACATAGTATACATATGAACATATATACATATACACATGTGTATATATATGCACATGTAGTATACATAGATATACTGCTGCTGCTAAGTCACTTCAGTCGTGTCCGACTCTGTGCAACCCCATAGACAGCAGCCCACCAGGCTTCCCGTCCCTGGGACTCTCCAGGCAAGAACACTGGAGTGGGTTGCCATTTCCTTCTCCAATGCACGAAAGTGAAAAGTGAAAGTGAAGTTGCTCAGTCGTGTCTGACTCTGTGTGACCCCATGGACTGCAGCCCACCAGGCTCCTCCGTCCATGGGATCCTATACACATACATGCATATATATTCACATACATATATAATACACATAATATACTTACTTAACCAGAATCATGACATTTTTCTTCTTATTAAAATCTTTGAGATAGATGAAAAATTGAGTAATAGATTATTAAGAGCTCCAGGTCTGGTAACTTCTTGAAACTAGTGTGTAAAAATATGTAATCAGGCATGTTTTTTCAATCACACATGCCTTCTATCCCCATTTAATAATAAAAATAGATCAAGACTAAATTCTATTAGCAAATCACGGTTATTTAGTTTCATTTGTGTGTTACATGTACTAGTCAGAAGAATAATAAGATTTCAGGAGATTTGGTAGAATATTCAAAATTTTTGAAATCACCAATTCAGTTAGAGAATTCCACAAGCATGAGTTCTTACACGAACTTGAAAGTACAAAGATTAATGACCTAAGCATTTCAGGTTTAGCTTTAAGTCTAAAAGTGGAAAGAGACCCACCCATAATTAATGAAGTAATGGTGACTTAGAGAAAAGAATTACATCAGTTTTAAGAACGTAACTCAGGATTCACCTATTCAAGAAAACTTGGTTTACGAAATCCAAATGTTAAAAAACAAAACAAAACATCAGAGCTTGATGTTTCACCAGATTCCTTAACTTTATAAATAGTTTCAACATGGGATTAAAATAAATATTAACTGATCTCACTCATTTACTTAGAAAATGATTCAGTTTTCAGAAATGATCTACTCTCAAACCCGAGGAATATCACAACTCTGTGGTACAAGTTCTATCCGGAAATGCTGAAAATTCAGTTTTCCAAAAGATGCAATATAATCAGTCTTTGAAGTTATCCTAGAATAGAAGATAGCAAAACTTTCAAAATTTAAAGATGGAAGCCAATTTCTAACCCCTTTTATATAACAAATATAGAATTAGGGCAGGGAAGAATTATATCAGCTGTTTTAATAGAAGAGGCAAGAAGGAATAATTTGAATCTTATTTTAATTCTGTGCCATCTATGTGCTGATGCCCACCATTTAAATATTTTTGGCCATTTTTTCCCTGAGTTTGACCTTGTATATACAAAGGCCAACTTTCATTTATCTCCACTTGGATGTCTCATAGGAATTTCACAGGTAATATCCCCAAATTATTGAGTTCTTACTTATCCAGAATGCTGCAAGAGCTTCCTAAATCGTATTCTTATTTTCAATTTGACTCTCTCATTTTCTGTTTTCCAGGTAGCAACCAGAGAGATCTCAAAAGTCCTTGAGTAACTTCCTATTTTACTTGACATAAAGCCTTATCACCTTCCACGCTCAGTCCCTTCAGCCATGTCTGACTCTTTGTGACCCTCTGGACTACAGCCAGCTCTGCTCCTCTGTCCATGGGATTCTCCAGACAAGAATAATAGAATGGGTTGCCATGCCCTCTTCCAGGGGATCTTCCTAACCCAAGGATTGAACCTGTGTTCCCTGTGTCTCCCAATTGCATGCAGATTCTTTACCCACTGAGACACCTAGGTACCCCTTATCACCTTAAAATGACTTATATACAGGGTGACCATCTGTCTTGGTTTGCCAAACACAATTCTGTTCATATCAGTTGGCTATGTTTTTGTAAAGACCATTCACTTCATTCCAAAGTGTCCCTGTTTGGATGATACGTTTTGATGACTTTAAGGTCCTGCATGATTTGGCATCTGCCCCCTCTTCGACTTTAAGTCAGACTATCCTGGGGCCTTGCTCATGCTACTCCAGCCACATGAATCATTGTCTTTCAGCCCCTCAAATATGGCAAGGTCCTCACTAACTCAAGGGCTTCCCAGGTGGCGCTAGTGGTACAGAACCCATCTGCCAATGCAGGAGACATAGGAGATGTGAGTTCGATCCCTGAGTTGGGAAGATCCTCTGGAGAAGGAAATGGCAACCCATTCCAATATTCTCACCTGAAGAGTCCCATGGACAGAGGAGCCCGGTGGGCTACAGTCCATGGGGTCGTGAAAGAGTCGGACACGACTGAAGTGACTTAGCATGTTTTTACTAACTCAAGGTCTACACACTTCACTTTTTCTTTTCATTTTTTCAGTTTCAGCTTAAATACCATACTTGAAGGGACTCCTTCCCTGATTATCCAACCTGTCAAAAGAAGATTGTCCCCTTCTAAACACCTCCGACCTCTGTTCTTTCCCCTAGTAATACACATGAATATTTACAAGTATACATTTATCTGCATATTTTTTCAGTCTTTTTCAGTACAACACAGTTTTCTTCATAGAAAAGTTTCTCCAAATGGAAAGAGAACATGTCTGTTTTCTTTCATCTTTGAAAACTGTATCTAGTCCAATGCCTGAGACACAGTGAGCTCTCAGTATTTGTTTTAATGGATGTTTGGGTGAATAAGTACATGAAATGGATGATCTGTGATCATCACTTAGGAGAAGTTAAGACTGATTCAACTTTGGGAGCAATGGGAAGAAAACCAGACACATAAAATGAAAGCTTCTTAAAAATCAGTCATAGACTTACCTTTGATTTGTGAACAATTACCAATTATCTTGAAGCACTGAGGTAGGGACTGAGGTTCAGCTCAGTTCAGTTCAGTTCAGTCGCTCAGTCGTGTCGGACTCTTTGCGACTCCATGAATTGCAGCACGCCAGGCCTCCCTGTCCATCACCAACTTCCGGAGTTCACTCAAACGCACGTCCATCGAGTTGGTGATGCCATCCAGCCATCTCATCCTCTGTCGTCCCCTTCTCCTCCTGCCCCCAATCCCTCCCAGCATCGGAGACTTTTCCAATGATTCAACTCTTCACATGAGGTGGCCAAAGTATTGGAGTTTCAGCTTTAGCATCATTCATTCCAAAGGAATCCCAGGGCTGATCTCCTTTAGAATGGACTGGTTGGATCTCCTTGCAGTCCAAGGGACTCAAGAGTCTTCTCCAACACCGCAGTTCAAAAGCATCAATTCTTCGGTGCTCAGCTTTCTTCACAGTCCAACTCTCACACGACCACAGGAAAAACCATAGCCTTGACTAGACGGACCTTTGTTGGCAAAGTAATGTCTCTGCTTACAAAAGTGAATAAAATACAGTATCTTCTTCAGGAGTTGACAAGCCTTTTGAAGCGATAAACACAAGTTTGTTCAGCACAATTTGGAGCACAGAAAAGAAATAACCTAATACTGACTAGAATTTGAGGAATCCTTTCTCAAGGAGGTGGCTCCAGAATTGATCAGGTCAGATGTAGATCAAATGTAACACTATTATTTTTAAAATAAATCATGAATGAATAAATGCTTTAAATAGGTGAGTGAACATCTGTGTGTTAAGGAGATAGCATTATAACCTTTAGATGGAAAGTTTACAAAGTTTCTGGTCACAGGACCACTTTACACTGTTAAAACTGACTGTGGGTCCCTAAGAACTTTAGATTATATAGGGTACTTCAGTCTGTATCTTCTATTAGAAATTACAGCTCAGGCATCTAAACTCTTCACCCATTCACTTAAGAAAAACAATAAATGTATTATATGTCAACACAGATAACCTATTTTTATGAAAAACAGCTGTATGTTTCAAAACAAGAATAAAATTCGCTAAGAATGTGGCGTTGCTTTACATTTTTGCAGGTCTTTTCTCTGGCTTAAGAGAAGACAGCTGGGTTCTCACAGATGTTTCTGCATTCCATCTGCTGGATTAGGTTGATTTTTTGAAGTGTATGAAGAAATTCCAGCCTTACAGAGATAAATCTTTGAAAAGGTGAGGACTTCACAAACCACCTGAAAGAGAACTGGTTCTGAGACTACAGCCTCCCGTTGGATTTTGGCTGGTAAGCGTGAAACAAAGAAGGGACTTGACCTGATTTGTGTTTTAGATAAATTAGTTTAGAAGCTGTGTGGCCAATAAACTTGAATGAGTGAGGCCAGGTATTCGGAGACTAGTCCATGGAGAAGTGTAATGGACATGAAAGGGTCAAGTCGCTCTCAGTTGTTGTAAGTGAGGGAAAGAAGAGGCTGAGCACATGGAGGTGGAGCGCAGATTTCTTTGGGGAATGACAGAGATTTTAATGTTGCCACCAGCTGACTAAAGATGGTGTTTGGAAGATGAAATCTTTGTGAGGTGGAGGAAGGAGTGAAAGGGAGGAATAAGGAGACAGGGATTGACACATATTCATTGACTGATCCTATGGATAAAATAGATACCTATGAAAACTTATGGGATAGCACAGCAAAGTCTACATGATACCCTGTGGCAGCCTGAATGGGAAGGAAGTCCAAAAGGGAGTGGGTGTAGGTGCAAGCTTAACCGATTCATTTCGTTGTAAGCAGAAACGAACACAACACTGCGAGGCAACTATACTCCAATAAAAATTAATTTATAAAAGTACTTTGTGAATGTGCTGAGTGTAAGGTTGTGTGGAGCATCCAGATAAAGGTGTGGGGAAGACATTGTATCATGTGAGTCTGAAATACAGGCGAAATGCTCCTGGTGGAGACAGGCAACTGCAAATGGTCAGTTACTAAGTGGAGGCTAAGTATTAGAGAATGGAGTGATTTTTCTAAAAACAAACAAACAAACAAAAAAACAAACAGACTGGGAGGAGTGAACAAGAACGGACACCAGGAAATTAGCAAGGTTAAGGCGATGGCACCCCACTCCAGTACTCTTGCCTGGAAAATCCCATGGACGGAGGAGCCTGGTAGGCTGCAGTCCAGGGGGTCGCTGAGGGTCGGACACAACTGAGCGACTTCACTTTCACTTTTCCCTTTCATGCATTGGAGAAGGAAATGGCAACCCACTCCAGTGTTCTTGCCTGGAGAATCCCAGGGACGGGAAGCCTCGTGGGGTCGCACAGAGTCGGACACGACTAAAGCGATGCAGCAGCAGCAGGGCTGGTTGGGCATAGAGAATCTCACAAAGTGTCCAAGAATGAGAATCGTCAGGCAGGCGTGGTGTAACTAAAACTGTGAGAGTGGAAAGTTCATGAAAGCCCTGACAATAGGTCAACTACGGTGGAAAGATTGAGATAATAACAGAGACATGGTTATTGGTGTTCTGAGGACAGAGTTAGTGGAGTGGGTTGGAGAACAATGTCATTTTAGATCTCAGCTGTTTGAAGAGCAAATTGAGGTGCAAGTAGAATGAGCTTACATATGGAAGAATGTAACCTTTCTTAAGACTTTGGTTGAGAATAAAATGAAGAACAATGCTATCAAACAGAGAGCCAAGAGAGTCCTTCTGATTAGTATAGAAGAGATTGTATTTGCTTATGGGGTGACGCAATGAAGCTAGTTGAGGAAAATGTTGCAGACATGTGCCATTAATCATTATAGAATATTCAGGAGGATAAAGGAAAATATATTATCAAGAGAGCAAGGAGAATATCTTTCCATTTCTCGCTTTCTCTAAGACATCGCAGAATATGGATGTTTCAGAGAAAATACAAAGTTGTGAGGACTAAGAAATTCAGCAACAACTTATTTGTGTAGTTACCAACGGTTAATAACTTTTCTACATTTACTAACATGGGATGAAAAACAAGAAATATATACTCCACCCCCAAAAGGATGGACAAGACCAGTGAATAGAATAGAGAAGAAAAGACAAAGATAGGGTACATTAGAAACTCTTTCCACGCCCCACTGATTATAAGGCACGTCTGAGGTTAGCCATGATACAAGTGGTGCCAGTGGTAAAGAATCTGCCTGCCAGTTCAGGAGATGCAAGAGATGCAGGCTCGATCCCTGGGTTGGGAAGATCCCCTGGAGGAGGAAATGGTAACCCACTCCAATATTCTTGCCTGGGGGATTCCACTGACAGAGGAGCCTGGCAGCCTGTAGTCCACGGAGCCACAAAGAGCTGGACATGACTGAGCACAAAATGGCAGAGCCGTAATACAATGCACCTATGTAGAGTCAGCTGCGTACAGTTCTCATGACAGAAAGCAAGTGAGATTTTTCTCAACGAATCCTTTCAGTGTCCTCAAAAAGATCTGAGTTAAAAAAAAAAAAAAAAAAACCTTTTAGGGAATTTTTCTATATTGTGTTCCTTGGAACATTAGTGTTGTTTGAAATGTTAATAAATCATTAAAAATAAGAGGGTGGTGGTCTTCAGGCAAATCCATTTGGAAAACATCTAGTTAAAGCCAAGCAGATTTCTTAACAGAAAGACTTCTCAGAATCATTACTATAGTTACATGCATTGGGAGTTATTCAAGTGAGGGATACAGTAGACACCATTTCCCAAATGTAATCATTGTTCTCATTGAACTATTGTTTTCATTAAACACTTACTGACTTCTTGCCAGAAACTGGTGTGTTTGGGAAACACTGCTCTAAGGTATTGTTAAAGTCAGTAGTGTCTACCTGATTAATTGGGGTCATAATTCTTGTGTCTAGAATAGTTAAATTGATAAGATACCCTTTTTAAACTTTTTATTTTATATTCAAGCATAGCCAGTTAACAATGTTGTGATAATTTCAGATGGACAGCAGAGGGACTTAGCCATACAAAGATTTGGAGAAGGAAATGGCAACCCACTCCAGTATTCTTGCCTGGAGAATCCCATAGACAGAGGAGCCTGGCAGGCCATGGTCCATGGGGTCTCAGAGAGTCAGACACGACTGAAGCGACTAAGCACGCATGCAGACATGTACACACTGCTGAATTTAAAACGGATCATTGACAAGGATCTACTGTATGGCACAGGGAACTCCGCTCAGTGTTATGTAGAATGGATACCCCTTTTTTTTAAAAGCCATTAACACAGCCCTGTGATTTCTAGATTTGGTGTTATTGATGTTCTGGTTTTGATTTTGTAACACCTACTCACTTCTGAAAATAGTCCATGGGCACAGTGGACTCCCAAAAACAATGTTTTGATTGATGGCTTTCTATTTTAGAGTTTTAAAGTAATTTTGCTTTTGACATCCAGTGGGAAGAGAAAACCAGAAGAAGGCATCATCAGTGTTTGTGCCCCAGGAAAACATGTGTCCACGAAGATCCACGGACAGACCGATGATTGCATTGCTCATCCAATGAGTGTTTTGTCATTTGATTCCAATAAGAACCAGATGAGTTTGTGGCAAATGCTGCATCTTGATTTTGCTTAAGCTCATGATAGCCCTTTATAAGAAGAATATTACAGGGCTTTTGTTCATTCCGAATGTTTTTGAATTCCAATTCAGTCTAGATGCTGTGGAAATTGCAGAGTAAAAGGCATGGTCCTGGCTTGCATAAGGTTACAGCTGGCTTCAGTAGATGAGAGAATAAATGAAAAAAGTAAAATAATATAAGAATTAAAATATGTTGCACTTTAAATATAAAGAATCATAGGACAGCATATTATTAGTTGAAATCAAAAGACAGTAGACAAGGAGACAAGGTAGTATGAAAGTGCATATATGTGCATGAATTGAATTATCACCCACACATATATGTCTTCCGAGGAACATGTGATACCCAGTATGACAGTCAGCTTCTACTGTTCTAAGATGCTAAAGAGAGTGTTGAAACACATTCTTTTTCCACAAGTCAAGTAACGGCTGAGAGCACAGCAGTACATGAGCGTCTCTGGAACACCCCGACCTCCACCTCCATTGACTTGGATCTCAAAAAGTTTAGGTTCAGGTCTGCACTACTAAAGGAGAGGCTCCATCCTGCAACCTGGATCTCGAGAATCTGATCTGACACCCAAACCAGACATCTGGTAAGAGCCAGGCATTCCTGACATGATTGCTTGATGAATCATTTTCAGAACTCTCAGATTTGTGAAGGGCACTGCTTTATTTTCATTCTCATTTTTTTTCCAGCTAGAAAAGCTTCCTGGCATTGCTCTTCCTGTAAAAACATGATTAATATTCAGACCTAGATTAGATCCGAATTTCTATAGAGGGCAATGAACAGGTTGTTTTGTTCTTTCTCTCCAGCTGAGAACTCAGGGAATAAACGTCATTTAATGATTCTTAGTGGCTTTGTCCACTGTGTTACAGACTTCACAGGGATGTGCCCTATGCTTTCAATGCAAACTCGCACTCTAAATCCCTTATGAAATGAGCCAATAAGAACATATATTAGAGAAATTTTGGGCTAGTGAGAGTTGAAAGATTGTAGTTTTCAACCAGCAGCTCAATTTGATAGCTCTTCACCCTACACAAGCTGCTAGCATTTATTAAAATGTGTAAAAATTTGGGATGGAGAGTTTCTAATTGGGCTAAAATTCCTAGATATATTGGAATTAGATATGCAGGGTATTGAGGCTTATTCAGAACATGATGGGTCTAGACAGAAGTGAAAAACTAAAAGGAACTAATATATGAAAGAATACTGTTCACTGATGTATATGTCAGGCATCTACTTTCAATAAAATATTATCTATTGTGATTTTAGTAGCAAAGATCATTCCCTCCTGAGAAATCTGTATGCAGGTCAAGAAACAACAGTTAGAACTGGACATGGAACAACAGACTGCTTCCAAATAGGAAAAGGAGTACTACGTCAAGGCTGTATATTGTCACCCTGCTTATTTAATTTATATGCAGAGTACATCATGAGAAATGCTGGACTGGATGAAGCACAAGCTGGGATCAAGATTGCCCGGAGAAATATCAATAACCTCAGATATGCAAATGACACCACCCTTATGGCAGAAAGTGAAGAACTAAAGAGTCTCTTGATGAAAGTGAAAGAGGAGAGTGAAAAAGGTGGCTTAAAACTCAACATTCAGAAAACTAAGATCATGGCATCCAGTCCCATCACTTCATGGCAAATAGATGGAGAAACAATGGAAACAGTGAGAGATTTTATTTTGGGGGGCTCCAAAACCACTGCAGATGGTGACTGCAGCCATGAAATTAAAAGAGGCTTGCTTCTTGGAATAAAAGCTATGGCCAACCTAGAGAGCATATTAAAAAGCAGAGACATTACTTAGCCAACAAAGGTCTGTCTAATCAAAGCTATGGTTTTTCCAGTAGTCATGTATGGATGTGAGAGTTGGACTATAAAGAAAGCTGAATGACGAAGAATTGATGCTTTTGAACTGTGGTGTTGGAGAAGACTCTTGAGAATCCCTTGGACTGTAAGGGGATCCAACCAGTCCATCCTAAAGGAAATCAGTCGTGAATATTCACTGGAAGGACTGATGCTGAAGCTGAAACTCCAATACTTTGATCACCTGATGAGAAGAACTGATTTCTTGGAAAAGACCCTGACGCTGGGAAAGATTGAAGGCAGGAGGAGAAGGGATGACAGAGGAGGAGATGGTTGGATGGTATCACTGACTCTATGGACATGAACTTGAGTAATCTCTGGGAGTTAGTGATGGACAGGGAAGCATGGTATGCTGAAGTCCATGGGGTCGCAAAGAGTTGGACACGACTGAGTGACTGAACTGAACTGAACTCATCATTCCCTGACCACAGTGAAGCTATATCCTATAGATACATAGCACTTTATTGTGATTCATATTTTATTTCTTGGGTTTATTTTCATGTACTTTTGCCTGGAAAATTCCATGGACAGAGGAGGCTGGTGAGCTAGAGTCCATGAGGTGGCAAAGAGTCAGACATGACTGAGCCTACATGCACACACAATCAGGATAGATTGCCCACCAGCTACACAGCTGCCTTCTTAATTATTAGCTTGTCAAAAACCAGATCCATTTTACCATTACTGGAAGGAAGATGATATGGGACTGGGGGTTAGGAAAATTCAATTGCAGAACATTAGCTGCTTCTAATATTAAGTACCCTGCTTTAAACAACGAAATCACACAATGGTTTCTGACTTTTAAGGTTGTCCATTAGGTATTTACACTTTTTTCTCTGGAAATAAAGATTTAACATTTTTACATGCTTCCTTACCTGTTTATTTTACTTTGCCAACAAAGGTCTGCATAATCAAAGCTATGGTTTTTCCAATAGTCATGTATGGATGTTGAACCATAAAGAAGGCTGAGAGCTGAAGAATTGATGCTTTTGAACTGTGGTGTTGGAGAAGTCTCTTGAGAGTCCTTTGGGCTGCAAAGAGATCAAACCAGTCCATCCTAAAGGAAATCAGTCCTGAATATTCATTGGAAGGACTGATGCTGAAGTTCCAATACTTTGGCCACCTGGTGCGAAGAGCCGACTCATTAGAAAGCAACCTGATGCTGGGAAGAATTGAAGGCAGGAGGAGAAGGGGACGATAGAGGACAAGATGGTTGGGTGGCATCACCAACTCAATGGACATGAGTTTGAGCAAGCTCCAGGAGATGGTGATGGACTGGGAAGCCTGGTGTGCTGCAGTCCATGGGGTCCCAAAGAGTTGGACACAACTGAGCAACTGAACAATAACCACCCTTTTAATATGTTGTCTAGGTTTGTCATAGCTTTTCTTCCACAATATACTAATTCCTGCCCTCTTCCTACTTATCAGTAACTGAACTATGTAGAGTATTATGAATGTACTTTTGTTTTTTGTATATCTGATCATTTTTACTGGAGTTCATTATTGTTTTACTTTTTTGGTTATCTATGCAGGTAATACAAATTCATTGCCAAACACACCCAATAAAAGAGTAAAACCCCTTTTCATGTACTCAGATAGTCAGTTGAGCCTCTCAGTTCCATCTTTTTCTTTGAGTCAGTGCTTTTGAAACCTTCTTCTTGCTTCATTCTGGACAGATTGCCCTCCAGGTCTGCTGCAAAACCATATACTTGGAATATTCTTCCTCTGTGATAAGAATATCTTTCCTTTATCTTATATGTTGGAATCCCTGTTTCCTAGATCCCACATCTTCCTCCCTCCTTGGATACCTGCTTCTTTAGTAATTCCTCTAATGAGTTTCTATGAATCACTCTAGAAAGTTCAGCCTAGAATAGAACCTGGCATATTATAGCCTGTAGACCAAATTCATGGCCTGTTTTGTATAATCCATGAGCTAAAAATGTTTGTTTTTTTTTTTTTGCATATAAAAAATGTGGCTAAAAATTCAAACAAACAAACAACAACAAAGAATAGTACATGGCAGAGATGACATATGAGCCATAGAGTCTAAAATATTTACTATCTTATTCTTTATAAGTGTGGGTGGCCATCATTTGATTCATTGATGGCCAAGATGTATCAACGATGCAGAGAAAGGGTGAATTTGCTCTCTCTGTTGGAGCAGAGACCTCCATCTTCTTTTGCCCTTGGACACGAACATGCCTTAGTTTTCAAGCCTTAAGACTCAAACTGAGACTTATGCCATCAGCTCCTTTGGTTTCCGGGACTTTGGACTTGGACTGAATGATGTCACCAGCTCTTCTGGTTCTCCAGTTTGCAGACAGCAGTTTGGAAACTTCTCATCTTTCATAATTGTGTAAGCCAATTCCTGTAATAACTATCCTATTGGGTCTGTTTCTCAAGAACCCTGACAGATACGTAAAGTTATTCACTGCCTTTGCCGTGTTACCTAACATTATAGAACCTTGTCCTCTGTAATCCCAAACTACTCCTCCTCGCTTATATACCATTTACCCTCATTACATTTTTGTTCTTTCTTGTGTATTTTAACAAAATTAGAAATTATTATTGTTATTTCATGCAAGATCACTGCTTGTGTAAGTTGCTCATATACTTTATCAATTTCTTTACTCATCCTTTCTCTCTTCCATATATGATTGCTTCCTCTTGCCTAGAACTTTCTCGATATTTTATTAAATATTATTAACGGAAAATGCTCTCGGTTTAGTGTTGCCTACAAATATCATTACTAGATAGTTTTTCTGGGTATACAGTTTTAGATCAATAATTGTATTTGCATAGCACTTCAATACCATTCAAGCTGTTTAGGCTTCTATCATTGCCAATGAGATATGAGTTGTTTATTTGTCAATATTGTGTTTTCTCTTAGACAAAATTTCAGATTATTATAGTCTCCAGTGTTTGTCAGTTTTACTATGGTGAGTATAATTGCAGATGTTTTTATTCATCTTACATAGGATTCTTTGGACTAAGCTGGAAGTGCAAAATTGGGTAGCAAACATACGTATGTGCCAGAATGTGGTTATGAATTCTTCAGGGAGATTTTTTTTTCCCTTCTGTCCAATGCCAAGTTCAGAACAGACACATTTCCTCAAGGTCTCCTTTTATATGGGAATGAATATGCCTTGATATGTCAGGTTCCAGTACTTATTTGCTGACTATTGGCTACTTCATTTATGTATAAAAGTCATCTTTTTCTTAAATGTTGGTACGTGCACTCCAGTACCAGAAATGGTTGTTTTGTTGTTAGTAGCAAGCTCCTTGAAAATTAGAGCACAAGACCTTTGAAAGCTGATCTGAGGCACATGTAGCTCAGGAAAGTATTAGCTTTGCCGGACGACATTCAGTCACATCCTTCCCCATGGAAATGACCTTCCTTTTTTTCGTTGGATGTTTTATGAAACATGAAACAACCGGGTCACAAGGACAGTTCTAGAGAGCATTGTCATCAGTTTGAGCTATCGCTATTGAAACAGCTTCCAACCACCAACATCTTTGAGGTGAGACGTGTGAGGACAGTGGGCCAGGCTTTCCTTTTTTCCTGCTGGTATTTGTTTTTGCCTCTGACGGTATTCCCTGCTCAGTAATATATGCTTTGACTTTATGACCTGTCTTCCTGCAATAATTCTTTGGTGGAAAAATCCAGTAATACAGCCAAGAGTTAGTTCTTCCTCTGGCCCCACGTGCCTGGCCCAGAGATCACAGTTTTTTGGGTTAACAGACACATCTAGCTGGGTTACTGTGTTAGTCATTCAGGACGTTTTTCCCCAATGCTGGGTCGGTGGAGCATCATTCTGTTTCCAAGTTCAAGAATTTGGTTAATTTATGGATAGTGGAGGATGAATATAACCTAACATGAATAACGACCAAAGAGCTGGTATACCAACTTCTACATTTTTGCAGTACAAGGCAAGGTAATCATGCTGTGCAAAAGCAAAAGCAGAATTGAAGAACGCAAGATTTATTCTTTCAAGGGGTAGAGAAATCTTTTGGCTAAAATTATCACAGAGACTCTAACGGAGATAATCAAATATTGCGAAGACAAAAAATCGCTCTTGCTTGTTTGCTTTACTTGGGACTTTTGATGTAGTGTATAGAATGATATAAGGCATTAGACTGTGTCAAGAAGATCCATGAGCATGTTCCTATTTGGTTTTGTATTATCTATGAGTCTTCAGCATATGTCTTGGTTCCTGCATATATAATATTGTCAATTTTAGAGTATTTAAGAATTAAGTTTGACCTTCATGCACTGACACCTTTATGGGAATCTAAAATGTAAAGTGGTGCAACTATTATTAAAAACAATATAATAGTCCTTTAAAAATGAAAACTGAAACTGCCATATGATCCAGTACTCTTACTTCTGGGTGTACATCCAGAATAATTGAAAGCAAGATCTTGAAGAGATAGATGTATACCCATGTTATAGTATCACTATTCACAATAGCTCAGAATGGAAGTAACCCAGCACTTACCAACGAATGAACAGAAACAACGTGAGGGACTTCCCCGGTGGTCCAGCATCAGCGTTAGTCATGTGTCAGCCAAGCTGAGGCAGGACTAGGACATTCGACATTCCAGCAGAGGGTAAAACGTTCTTTCTTGTTTCCAGTTCATCTTCCATCTTTGAACTTAATGAGATGGGGAGCAAGTTTTCAGTATGAAAGTTCTTAGGCTTTCCCTAACCTCCAGCGTTTGAAAGCGAGCACGTGTTTCAGAGGACTTTGGGAACTCTGGCTTCTAACTCACTGCTCTTAGTAACTCCTAAAACATCCCATAGCAGTTGGCTGCTATGCCTATCCCATGGTTGTCCCAGAAACGGTAACTCTTGCACAATAGACATGTTCCTGAAAAGTTGCATGTAATCTAAACCATATTTACATGCTAGACCAAAATTTAAAGGCATCTTATGGTGAATCTGTCATTACTGCAAAGAATTGGCCTCTGCTGCAATGTATGTATTTTGAAAACAGATTTTCTGATATCAGAATTTACATATAGTGAGATTTACCTGCCTATGGCTTATGGTACTTTAAGCTTCCTTTTACTAAATGATAAGACTGAGTTCCCTCAGTCTGGGGAGTGACAATACTTTTTATAAATAGTAAAGGGAGGGCTTCCCAGGTGGTGCTAGTGGTAAAGAATCTGCCTGCCAATGTAGGGGGTGCAGGAGACTAGGATTCCATCTCTGAGTTTGGAAAATTCCCTGGAGGAAGAAAGGGCAACCCAGGCCAGTATTCTTGCCTGAAAAATTCCATGGAGAGAGATCCTGGCCTTCTCAGTCCATGGGGTTGCAAAGAGTTGGACATGACTGAGCACTCACAGTGGTGAAACCAAATAATCAAAACACCAAAAATTTAGTAAGATGATGCTTTTTCATTAACAAAAGGCTGAATCTGGTGATCACAATAGAGCATCTGTGAAGGGCTCATTTAGCCATACTTTTTTTGTGTTTGAAAACAGAATTAAGTCAAACCACATCACTGCATACTAGAAATTTTTGAAAACACAGTGGAACATTCCAAGATAAAATATTAGGTCATTTCAGGGCTTTAGGTGGGGTGCAGTGAGCTACATTGGTCCTCAGATTATTCTGTTTTTGAGAGCTGAAATATATGTTTGAGTAGGAAGAACATGAGAAACTGTATCAGGAATCCATAGATCAGTCATTCAATAAGTATTGTGTGCCTACTGTATGCTTGGCACTGTGTTAAATCTGGAGATAATGGTAGAAAAAAACAGACAAATATCCTGCCTGCATGGAGCCCACAATCTTGACTGTAAACCTTGCTCTGATCTACTAAGAGAAGTACAGTGAAAGTCACTCAGTGGTGTCCAAACCTTTGCAACCCCATGGACTATACAGTCCATGGAATTCTCCAGGCCAGAGTACTGGAGTGGGTACCCTTTCCCTTCTCCAGGGGATCTTCCCAACCCAGGGATTGAACCCAGGTCTCCCACATTGCAGGTGGATTCTTTACCAGCTGATCCGCAAGGGAACTGATCTAAACTAGGGGAGGGTGATTTTGATCTAGTCATTGATCTATCTGGTCCTTGGTTTGCTCGTTTGTAAAATGAAGTTGTCAGATTAGATGACCTTTCTCTGTCTTTTACAGCTCAAGATTCTTTGTCTTTGATTATTTAATCACAGACTCTTTCTTTGATAATGCAAAAGATCTAGAAGGTCCAGAGCTTCTAGTTTTAGGGTACCAGACTACTTGCAAGGGGGAGACTGAGAAATTGATTGTAGCACTACATTTCTACAGGCAAGACAGTGTTTAATTGCGGTTGAGTGATTAATATCAATATAATATCTTATTATTTAAGATAATACACAAACGGAACACAAACCAAGGCTGTAGTCCCAGCCATCTTCTTAGCACTGCTGTTTCTTTCTACCCTCCTTTTCTTTATTCCCATTTAGTACGTGGAACAACTAAATTTGAGAAGATTAACACTAGCAAAGTCAGAGCTACTTTGCAGCAGGAGAAAAATGAACTCGTTCAGCTCCATTTGGGGGATAGAGTGGGAAGAAATGGGGGTGTGCTCCAACTTCAGAGTCCATTAGCGTAGAGAGAGGGAAAGCCAACACACCCCGACTCTGTGTGATCTCAAGAACCGTTCCAACCCGGGACAAGAGCAGGAGGTCTAGGAAATTTCAAACAGGGACAGCACTTTTCCTTCCTGATGTCTTCAGTAACGTCAGGCTAAAGAGACCGGAAAGAATCTTCTGAACCCAGACGCCCTTTATGTTGGTAGTCACAATGCCGTCCAATGTTATCCTAGTTGGAGGAGAACTTCTCTGGTTTTTTCAAGACTGCAGGAAGGTGATAATGAGGATGGTAATTACAGCCTTAACCATTTATTTTTGGTGTTGGGAAAGGCTCCCTGTTTCAAATCTCCTCCTCTTTTGTTGATTCCCATTCTGTAATTCCCTTCTATTTTCTCCTTCTGCCATTTGCTTTACCGCCTGAAGAAAAAGGAACCCACCATACCCTTCCTCTCTAGTTAAGCACTGGACATGGTTCTTTGGAAAAAGTACCACAGCTGTGTATTGTTAACCTAGAGACAGCATGGAATTCATTGTAAACTCCAAATGATTTTCTCCTGTCCTGTGATTTTTCTCTTTGTGTGCATTGCCTGGAACATGTCCGTAAATTCTTCACTAAATTCCTCTCCCACATTGAGTAAAGTCATCCTGAATTTTAATTTTCTCTGGGTCAGCCTGGGGTCATCTATTAACTTAATGAACTCAAATATGTTCTTGGTGCCATCCCTGAGTTGTTGCTGAAAATATGAAACCCCTACAGACCTAGGACCTACCCAACAGATATCACTCCTTCACATTATCACATTTCCTGCCTGGACTCATTTGCACTTTATAGCTCTCTTGTTTAGGAATTGCATTGCTAGTTCCTAAGGCTCTGGACATCTGTTTTCTTAACATTAATTTCATGTTCCTTTTCTTGTCCCCCAGGTCCTTCTTGCAAAGGATACGCCTTGACACCAGGGAGCACAGTCCTTAGGATGGGTGTGATGGTTTGAAAACGCTTATTTTTAATTCTTTCAAAGGTTTTGTGCAAACTTCTTTAAATCTGTGCAAATATCACTGGTTTGCAGAAATTCGCTTGGGACTTGTTGTGGAGCCTGCTAACAGTTTCTGCATAGAAAAAGAACATTGGGTTATGTTTGTGTCTCTTAAAATCCAAAAGGATGAATCAACTGTACATAATATTTAATAAAAACAGCAACTCACTAAAGAGTGGTTACTTCTAGGCAATACTGTCTAGAAAATCATTTTGCCTTTTGCCAATTGAAACAAAATGCTTTGTTTTAGACAGTGGCTCCATTCTGTCCCTTTGGTCAAAGCTTAGCAAGCTGACAAGTATCAGACAGGGTCAGAAGACAACAGTAAATTATCTAGTTCCCAGTTGGGCATATGGTGCTTTGGATGACTTGAACGGGCTGCCTAACCTGTGAATACCTGCTGCCCATTTTGATAGCAATGGAGAGATTTCTGATGAATTCCTCTCAATTTCGCGCCAGACTTAGAACTCAAATAGAAGTTCTACACGTACTTCAGCTGGTCCTTCTTTAAAGGTTGTTCGAAACCAGTTTATAGGAAACTTGCATGCAAACTTGAAGGTATGGGAACCAAGGCACAAAGAAACTCAACAATGATTTAAGTACATCCAATGAGTTATCAGGTAACCTAGGAAATAATGGGCTTCCCTGGTGGCTCAGATGGTAAAGAATCTGCCTGCAGTGTGAGAGACCCAGGTTCATTCCCTGGGTTGGGAAGATCCCCTGGAGAAGGGGACGGCTATCTGCTCCAGTATTCTTGCCTGGAGAATCCCACGGACAGAAGAGCTTGGCCAACTATAGTCCATGGGGTCGCAAAGAGTCGGACACGACTGATTGACTAACGCTAGGAAATAAATACGGAGAAGGCAATGGCACCCCACTCCAGTACTCTTGCCTGGAAAATCCCATGGACAGAGGAGCCTGGTAGGCTGCAGTCCATGGAGTCGCTAGGAGTCGGACATGACTGAGCGACTTCAATTTCACTTTTCACTTTCATGTATTGGAGAAGGAAATGGCAACCCACTCCAGTGTTCTTGCCTGGAGAATCCCAGGGACGGGGGAGCCTGGTGGGCTGCCGTCTATGGGGTCGCACAGAGTCAGACACGACTGAAGCGACTTAGCAGTAGCAGCAGCAGGAAATAAATACAAGTTTCTTGCCTCATAATCCACAGTTTACCATCTCACTGACTTAGGGTGTCAGTGAGAGAGGTATATCAGGGTTCAGATCCCAACTACCACTTGAAGATAATGTGACCTTAGATAACACATTTCTCTGAATTTGTTTCCTTATCAATTAAATTGTAATTAACCCTCCCTCAGAGAGTTGGCATGGAGACCAACAAAGAAATGATGTACCTTGAGGACAGTGTGTGGAACACAGCTGGGTGCACAAAAATGGTAGCGATTCCATCAACACTCCTTTTTACATATTTTTTCAGTGATTTCCTTTAAAAATTAAATATATAAATAAAGAAACTCCAAGCATCACTAATTTATAGGTGTCTAATGCTACATACCGGAGAAGGCAATGGCTCCCCACTCCAGTACTCTTGCCTGGAAAATCCCATGGACAGAGGAGCCTGGTAGGCTGCAGTCCATGGGGTCGCTAGAGTCGGACACGACTGAGCGACTTCGCTTTCACTTTTCACTCTCATGCATTGGAGAAGGAAATGGCAACCCACTCCAGTGTTCTTGCCTGGAGAATCCCAGGGGCGGGGGAGCCTGGTGGGCTGCCGTCTATGGGGTCGCACAGAGTCGGACACGACGGAAGCGACTTAGCAGCAGCAATGCTACATACACCAAGGAGACGGGGGCTGTTGAGCTGGGGACCTTGCAGAGAGAAACGGAGACCTTGATCTTGGACCCAAATGCGAGCCTAATTCAGAGTAGATGTGAGAAAGCAAAGCCTCCGGTGTCTCCCTCTTTCTCTGTCTTTGTCTTTTTGTCTTTTCCCTCATATTCTCATATCCTAAGTTTCCAGTCACTACTCACTGCTGACATTATATTGTCATACTTAGTTTTCTTGATTTTTTTCTCCCATCATATATATTCATTATATATGCTTTTCATGTCTGAACTCTTTTCCAGTTTTTGTTCATTCTCTGTAAATATATTAAGCCATAAATGGTGAGATCATGATACTGGGATTCCATATCCTAGAAAAATATTTCACACTTTCTTGATATAAAGAATCATCTTATTAGCAATTTGTATTCCTGGGCTCTAATCCATATTGAATGAGTCAATCTGAAGTGAGGGATAGGTGAGCAAGTGTGAGAATTTATACTTAAAAAAAATGCCCCCAAATAATCCTTCTGATCTAATATACTTGTGGCCAGGTGACTTTACACAGTTTCCTGGACCCAGACAGCCATCACTAACATCATGATCCAGAAAGAGCTGGGTGAGAAAGTGTGTTCTTTAATGCACACCCTATGGTTTTTTGTTTGGAGGAATCATCTTATTTTTTGTACAGTATGTTATGAAAGCTTTACAATATACACCTGGTAATACTCGAAAGATTTTATTTTTTACACTTGAAATTTTTTTAGATTCTTATTAAAGAAGGTGCATTTAAACCATAAAAGCCAACCAAGTATTTTTCTTACATTCTGATTGGTCCTTTACTTGTTGCTGTATTTGTTCAATTTAAGACGGTTTTTCCAATTGCTGGCTTCCATCTTGGTCTCTGTCTTCTCTAGGGAAGACACAAGTTAAAACGCGGTGGGTACCAGTAAATTTACGACTTCATTGTCCTTTAGCTTTGTGACTAAAAATCCACTGGATAATGATGATTTTCATAAAGAGACACTATCTCCTTAGAGGTGTATTCAAAGATCTTTTGAGAAGCTGTCCATCACCTTTTTTTTCAGGCACATAAAAGATCCTGAATATTTTGTAAAGTTAGTTTCCTTGCTTTGTGACAGATCCAAAATTTTCACACCCAACTTTGAGGGGGGAAAAAGATAACTCCAATTTAAATCAGTTAGAGTGGATTTTGAGAGACGGCCTGCACTATGTGGAACCTGTTTTCACCCTAAATAAGCACCTTCGATGGTTGACTAAAGCTCATCTTGTCAGTGAGAGGTACTGAACCTCAAAAAGGAAGCCCCCACTCAGCTGCTTTTGACGACGGATAATTAAGAAGAGTGCATTAAAGGCCATTGTGGGTAAATTGATAAGGGTCAGTGCAGAGAAGCAGCCTCACATGGAAGCAAGCCAGCCTGTTTAGCCAACATGAGCTATGTTAACCACATACTGTTCTGCTGGGAGAGCCAGAACAAAAGAGGCGCCCGCCCCGTGGGGCCGACCACACACACCTGGGATGCCCTGTCGGCAGCTCAAGGAGATTCCATTCACACGTGTCACCACAGAAAGAGCTTTAACTTCTGAACATTTCTAGAAGTCAGCGCATGCCATTTACTCCAGCGGGAATGGCAGTCAGCCATACTGGAGAATATTAAACAGTTCTTTCCAGTCTCAACAGTGCCTTATTGTCTCAGCATAAAAACATTCGTTTAAATATTAAACAGTGAAATCTCGCCTGGTCATTAAACCCCGTAAGGAAAAAGAACACGACGGAAACTGGTTAATATAATAATCTTAGACTTTGGCCAAGTGAGTGGCTAGAATGTCATTTGTCTTGGTGGCATGTCACCCACCCAGAGGAAGCTCTGGACATCACAATCCCAGTTTCATTCTCAGACAGTGTTTACAATGCTCTTGTGATACGTGCTTTTCTTCGCATAAAACGTGCAGATGCTGAGCACAATCGTTTTCAGTTTTCTCAAAGGCTGCCTTAAGGAACAGTGAGACAGGCTTCTTAATTTCCTTTTTTTTTTTTTTTTGAACAATATTGTGATCTAATGCAATTAATTATTTAGTAAATTGCTAACAACTTTATTTTTTTTTAACTAATTTTTATTGGAGTATAGGGCTCCCCTGGTCACTCAGATGGTAAAGAATCTGCCTACAATGTAGGAGAACAGGGTTCAGTCTTTCAATTGCAAATACACCCCGGACAAAGAAATGGAAACCCACTCCAGTATTCTTGCCTGGAGAATTCTAAGGACAGAGGAGCCTGGCAGGCTACAGTCCATGGGGTAGCAAAGAGTCAGACACGACTGAACAGCTAACACACGCAGTTGCTTAACAATGTTCTGTTAGTTTCTACTGTACAGCAAAATGAATCGGCTACACGTACGTGTGTGTCCCCTCTTTTTTGGATTTTCTTCCCCTTCAGGTCATCACAGGGGATTGAGTAGCCTCCATTGTTATACAGTAGGCTCTCATTAGTTGGGATTCTTAATTTCTATTGACCAGGCACAGTGTTTGATCTGGGAAAGAGAGATTAAAAGTGCTTCTTAAATCATATGTAACTCAGTCAAAAGTTATCAGGATGCTTTTAATGGAAAATTCAGTTCCATTCCAAAGTATTAGTGGATATCCACAACGAGCTTATCTTCTGCTTAACAGGGAGTAGGGAAGTTCGGAAGGTATGGAAGAAGTCTTCTCTAACACACATGCCACATATTATCTGACCAGAGGAGATGACACCTTGGTTAATGTGTCATCCTAATCCTAGTGAGTTTTTCCTGAAATGGCTTTACTAACGTGGCTTTCCACCCCTGTACTCATCCCTGTACATTCCCGAGAGTCTTTCAACTGCTTCTGTCAAATACAATATTGGAAAGAAAGATGCCAGGCTGTGCTTTTCAATCAGTGACCTACCCAGATTTCTGACTCTTTCCCCCAGATTTGTGGTACTCTCTGTAGAATAAGATACTGTCACCAGTTCCCTGGTAAAAACTTGATGGTTTCTTTAAACACCTTAAAAGTAGTCATTCAATGGATAGTATATAGAGGGGATGGTTATTTTGTTAAAAGTGCTTGGTATTTTTGCATTGGAATGTAATTGTTTGGATTTAATATGAACATATTTTTCTAGCGAGCTGTCAAATTACATTTGATAATAGCCTGTCCGCATTGGTGTGAATTTATTTTGTGATGCAAATGAGGTTTGATGCCCCAGTCTCCTTCATTTAAGCGGTGATTTACGGAGTACCTGCCATGTGACAAGCACAGTCCCAGGAATGAACTCTGACAAAAACCAGAGGTCTCAGGAGAGTGTGGCATCATGGAAACCAAAGGAAGAAGGGATGTCAAAGAGGATAGAGCAAGTATCAGTACACCAGATGCTGCTGCTAGTAAGTCATGGAGTGTGGGGATTAAGAGTTGAATATGGATTTAATGACAAGGTTATTGCTGTTCCTTTGAGAAAATTTTAGTAGAGCAAGCAGTTGGAGTGGCAGTTGGGAGGGTGAAGACCTGATGTGAAAAAACTTTAAAGGGAACAGAAAAGAGAAATTGAAGAAAGTTCTGAAGGCATTTTACTTTAAGGAGACATTAAGAAGCAGGGCCGTAAAGAGAAAGTTTAGTCAAGAAAACAGATTTTTTGTGTGTGTTTTTGTTTTGTTTGTTTTAAGATGAGAGAAAATAAAAGCATGTTTGTAAGCTGATGGAAATTAATCAGTAGAAAAAGAAAGATGGTGCAGGAGAGGAACAATTGACTTTTGTTCCTTGTATGATTGCTTGCAGATTCAGAGGGAGAAAAATGCAAAAGTGATCTAATAAACTAAGAAGGAGAGATACAGTGCTTATCACAAAACCATAGCAAGCAACTGAAGTTGTACAAACAGAGGATTGTAAAGCAAAACTAAAACATAAACCATGTTTTATTATGAATAAATCTGAGTCCACAACCAGTATGCAGCTTTTAACTGCGACAAACGGAGCTATGCTCTAGAGATTGTAAGGAATACAATAGATTACAATACAGTACAATATTCTCGCAAGATTTTATTTATCCAGGATGTTTGGGGAATGGGATGTTTTGGCTAAGAGAATTGTACTAAGTTTACCCAAAGTGGATTTGAATGGTGTGAAAGATACTGAATTCTAACACTTCACCAAATAGACTTGGATCTTTTATGATTTAGATGATACCTTAAGAAGTTGCAGTGGGTCTCAGGGTTAATATTATGAACACCTTGATATATTGAGTGTGTATAATACAGAGGCAGACAGATTGATTTACACTAACACTTTTATACTAATCTGTAAAAGGCCAGATAGTAGATAATTTCAGCTTTGCAGGACACAGGGTCTCCATCATTATAGCTTTACTGTAACCGGAGACAATACACAAAGGAATGAGTGTATTCCGATAAAATTTTATTTACAAAGGCAGACGAAGACTGGACTTGGACCATGGGCTGTAGTTTTCCAACCCCTGCTCTGGAAGATGACAAAAAAAATTCCTTAATGTTCAGTTCAGTTCAGTTCAGTTGCTCAGTCGTGTCCGACTCTTTGTGGCCCCATGAATCGCAGCACGCCAGGCCTCTCTGTCCATCACCAACTCCTGGAGTTTACTCAAACTCATGTGCATCGAGTCGGTGATGCCATCCAGCCATCTCATCCTCTGTCGTCCCCTTCTCCTCCTGCCCCCAATCCCTCCCAGCATCAGAGTCTTTTCCAATGAGTCAACTCTTCACATGAGGTGGCCAAAGTATTGGAGTTTCAGCCTTAGCATCAGTCATTCCAATGAACACCCAGGACTGATCTCTTTTAGGATGGACTGGTTGAATCTCCTTGCAGTCCAAGGGACTCTTGAGAAGACTCTCAAGAGTCTTCTCCAACACCCCAGTTCAAAAGCATCAATTCTTTGGCACTCAGCTTTCTTCACAGTCCAACTCTCACATCCATACATGACCACTGGAAAAACCATAGCCTTGACTAGACAGACCTTTGTTGGCAAAGTAATGTCTCAGCTTTTCAGTATGCTATCTAGGTTGGTCATAACTTTGCTTCCAAGGAGTAAGCATCTTTTAATTTCATGGCTGCAATCACCATCTGACCCTGTTTCCACTGTTTCCCCATCTATTTCCCATGAAATGATAGGACCAGATGCCATGATCTTCGTTTTCTGAATGTTGAGCTTTAAGCCAACTTTTTCACTCTCCTCTTTCACTTTCATCAAGAGGCTTTTGAGTTCCTCTTCACTTTCTGCCATAAGGGTGGTGTCATCTGCATATCTGAAGTTATTGATATTTCTCCCAGCAATATTGATTCCAGCTTGTGCTTCTTCCAGCACACCGTTTCTCATGATTTACTCTGCACAGAAGTTAAATAAGCAGGGTGACAATATACAGCCTTGACATACTCCTCTTTCTATTTGGAACCAGTCTGTTGTTCCATGTCCAGTTCTAACTGTTGCTTCCTGACCTGCATACAGGTTTCTCAAGAGGCAGGTCAGGTGGTCTGGTATTCCCATCTCTTTCAGAATTTTCCACAGTTTACTGTGATCCACAAAGTGAAAGGCTTTGGCATAGTCAATAAAGCAGAAATAGATGTTTTTCTGGAACTCTCTTGCTTTTTCGATGATCCAGTGGATGTTGGCAATTTGATCTCTGGTTCCTCTGCCTTTTCTAAAACCAGCTTGAACATCTGCAAGTTCATGGTTCATGTATTGCTGAAGCCTATGTTATATTATGGTTAAAGCTTCACATCCTTGGGGAGCCTTTGGCGTCACACCTATTTGGAAGTTGTACATCTGACGTAAGTAAATCCCTGACATGAAAGAGTGAGTGAGTGAAAGTGTTAGTCACTCAGTAGTGTCCAGCTCTTTGCAACTCCATGGACTGTAGCCCACCAGGCTCCTCTGTTCATGGAATTCTTAAGAATACTGGAGAGGGTAGCCATTCCTTTCTCCAGGAGATCTTCCTGACCCAGGGATTGAACCTGGGTCTCCCGCATTGTAGGCGGATTTCTTTTACTGTCTGAGACACCAAGGAAGAGTATTACAGGTTTTAGGGCCAGTGAAAGGTGATTTGGGATGATCTCAAGCAAGTTGCTTAATCTCTTTAGGTCTTAGGTTTCTCATCTGTAAAATGGGGATTAAGATCTCTTTCATGAGGTGTTTTGAAGAGTTATGAGGGGGTTTTTTTTGGTCATTGTTGAACGTTTATTTTACCTACATCACCTTGTTTTCCTGGATGCTGGCTCTTTGCCATTCATGTTGAACATGAAATTTTTCTCTTAGAATTTTTCTATTGTCTGTTACTTGGATGCTACAGAGGTGGAGGTTTATTGCAGGTCTCTTAGAAAAGATATATCACTCCAACTCCACCTTCCATCTCCCCAAACCTCTTCATTTTATCTTGATCATCTAGATCTAATGAAAAATTTTAGTCTTAGTGTGGAAGTTTCTCACAGTTAGTGACAATGTCTCTGAGAGAGTTTGGTCAGCTTGAGTTCTTGGGTTCACCTGCATGGCAAACTATTAAACTCAAAATCCACATTCAGGCTCTTCCTTTGAGCCACTGTGTTGAGATGTGGCAACTTGAGATGGAGCCAAGGGGTAGGGGAGCCTGTTTGTAAAAGTGACACTGGTAAGTTGTATGAATTATGCTGTCTTCTTTGCACTTGGATCTGTCTGGACATAAAACACTTGACAAATGAATGTTCACATTCTCATGGCTTCTAGAGTATCTGGAGATTGGGTGAGTCACATGTTGCCCAGCTGGAGAGGACCTGACACATCTCGGTCTAACTTAACTCTACCAAGTGCTGGAGACCATGGGGAGAATGAGTCCCAATAGGGAAAACCCAACTTCACTTTCATTTCTATGTCAGGTACCCACCCCATTCAGCACTGAGAGTCCCTGCCACTCAGGGAACAAACGGGTAATCCCCTTGAACTCACTGGGCCCATAATGAGTCATATCTAGAAAACAGTTACTTTAAGCCAGGATACAATTTATAAGATGCTATAGAAAATGCTATTTTTCCCCCCATGTTACACATAAGGGAACTGAAGTACAGAGACATTCATTATCTTTCCATGTTAAGGAACACTTTGATTACCTCCTGTTTATGATCATACCTTTGAGGTCATTACACCTAGTGGGTCAGTTGCTTCCTCTTGAATTCTGTTGTGCTTGAGATTTCATTATAACTGACTGTTACCTTGGGTTTAGTATAGTGTCTGCTGCTTGTTAAGGGTTCTGTCAACTTTTGATGAGTACATGTAAGAGTTGTTTGGTCGCTAAGTCATGTCTGACACTTTTTTGACCCCATGGACTCTAGCCCACCAGGCTCCTCTGTCCATGGGATTTCCCAGGCAAGACTACTAAAGTAGGTAGCCATTTCCTTCACCAGGGGAATCTGCCCAACTCAGGGATTGAACCTGCATCTTCTGCATTGGCAGGCAGATTCTTTACCACTGGGCCACCTGTGAAGCTCCATATATAAGAATAAATGTCATCAATGATATTAAGTAAAAGTAGCCATGCAAGAAGAGGTGGCTGAGATCATATTTAAAATAAAGAAGAATACTTGTCTTAAACTCATCAAGATGCGTACATTAAGTGTACAGATTTTTGGCATGCCCGCCATACCTCAATAAAAATAAAGAGGAGCCATTTCCCCAAGGAGACTCATTGGTAAATAGTACATTTTATTTCAGTTGTGTTCAGCACTTCTCAATCCCACCCATGGCAAAACTCTATTACAAAATAAACAAACTCAGAAAATGGCAAAAAATAGCAAGAAGAGGGGCTAGTAGGGACAGAGGGAAGAAATTACCCCAAGCCTTTTTGTGTTGTTCTTTCCTCTTTAATTCACTCATTTTTTCCGAGTTATTTCTCCTTCTAAGCAAATGAACAAAGAGGCTCATCGCATTTCCCTCCTGTTGTTACTTATCTAGATGGGTGGTAAGTCCATTGGATAGAGGTCCTGTCTACACTCTACAAACCTTTCAAAAATATTTACATTATAAGTGGAGGCCAATCCCTGTTCACAAGCCTGACCCACCAGAGGAAAAAATGCAGAGTCTGTAAGAACCAACCAGCCTCCTCCACATGTGCTCAGGTTAGACTTTTCATCCTGAATCCAGACCACAAAGGACAGAGCGCCCAGAAGCTTCCTGGAAATTGGGCAGCACTGAGATGACCTTGAGTCAGTGTTGCCTTGGAGACCGTTGCAATGTGTTGGAATCAGCTGTGGGGCTGCGTCTCTGCTGGGGGTTGACCTTGCCAAAGGGAAGGACAAGGTCAAAAGGCTCAGAAGAAACATTTCTGTGTGGCATATTAATTTGGGAAAATATGTTTACACATTAAGCCTCTTTTTTTTTGGTGTTTCCATTTTCCAACTAAATGATCTCCTCTAAGTTACAGCACAGTTACTTCTGCTCTCGAGAAGTTTTATATTATGCCAGATGGGAAGGGCAGCTGTGACTGAAAACAATATTTCCATGTCTGTGAGTTAGGCATTACAGATATGATCGGGTGTCAAGGAGAGAACTTAGCTTGCCTTTCATGCCAAACCAAGACGGATGTTTTCTATCCTTTCCTTCTACACCATGAAAAGAAAACTGGAGACTTCCTTGGTAGTCCAGTGGTTAAGACTTCATCTGCCAATGCAGGGGATGCAGGTTCGATCCCTGGCCAGGGAGTTCTAAGATCCCACATGCCAAAAAACCAAAACATAAAAGAGAAACAATATTTTAACAAATTCAGTAAAGAACTTCAAAAACTGTCCACATCAAAAAAAAGAAAAAGAAAACCAAACTGAATCTCAGCACAGTCATACTGCTGTTGGATCTAAAATTCTACTTCCTGTTCCCCTGCCTCAAATGAAACCTTGGAAATCACAGTCTCGCTAGTTGTAAGTGGACACTTGGATGCTTATTTTTTATTCTTAAACATCGTTCTTACTCTAAGAGGCACACTTCGCCTCCCAGTCGTTGCAGATGGAATTCCTGAAGGGGACATCCTTCCATTCTTCTCTTCCTACAGGCCTAAACATTCAGCATTTTAAACTTGAAACATACAATGTTATCTACTCCTGGCGTCTTATGTAACTTTTCAGGAATGTTGCAAGACTTTCCGGGCTTCAGTGAGGTTGGGATGGGGAAAGGAGAGAAAGGGGGAAGGTATGGGGGGAGAAAAAAAAAATCAAATGTTTCCATACATCATGGTACTGGCTGTTTGTGACAAGAAGTTATTGCAATTAAGATACAAGCCGGATGTGTGGGCTAAACACTCAGCTGATACCACAGGCATTTATTGATAATGAAGACTTGGAGGAAGGGAACTGGAAAATTGCTGTCTTTAGTGGTTTCCGAGGCAAGAGGACAAACCATATGGATTAATCAAAAAATTACTTCACCTTATCTAGGAGAAGAGAAAACTGTTTATTTTACTGCAAAAGGAATGTTTCTGTCAAGTTTGAAGTGTCAATCTTCTAGGTTTGGGCTTTACATTGTACAGTTCACTGCATAAGCACATTGTCCAGCTTTAAGCAATTTGGAGTTGCGGAAAGACCTGGCAAACAGTCCCAGCTATAAGCAACAGGAGAAAAACATTCCAGTGAGCTTACCTCCAGAAAGTCTTGGCTACCTGGGCCACTTTAACCCAACTAAACCTGAATTTACCTATCAGGAGAATAGGTAAATATCCCCTGAGACTTAACTCAAGCGAAATGGGTTTCACTTGAAATCCTGCTACTTTCATGCAAGACATCGTCAGGGAAAAGCCCAAAGAAAAATGTTCCCAAACGTCCTTTGGAAATGCAGTGCTAAGTTAAGGGAATAATTAGTGAAAATCAGAACCCTTAAGAGACTAATTTAAAAGTGAAATATAAGAATAGAGTATCTTAGATAGACGCTCAGCAGAGAGTAAAAAAATATCTGGAAATATTAATATCATGTACAGAAAAACAGAACGACAGAGTCGAGAAAGAGCGTGAAACTTTCCAGAGGGCTAAACTTCAAGATCGTTTATAAAAAATGCTAAATGGTGCATGTGAAATGGGCTTTCATAATTAAACCATATCTTCTTTGCCTTCCTAAAGAAGGCACTTTGGACATTTCCACATTTCAGATTTTTCTTGGCTGAGCATGTCGGTCTGTTCAGTATATCATCATTTATGGCATGAATAAGAAAATCAGGTTACTTATCACCAATAAAACAAAAATTGGATGAAGATGGTTCCTTCAAGGGTGCTGACGTTTATGAAAAATGTTGGCCTTCTGGGTTATTGAATTATTCCACACATGGTTTCATGATTAGAAGAATGGGGCAATATCTCATTGGGATTTTTATCAAACTCTAAATAGCCCAAATCTAGTATGCATCAGCTCAAATACTCTTTAGAAATCACTCAAGTAACTTGTTTGGGTTAGAACAAATCCAAAGTTACAGACAGAATTTCAGAAAGACCTTCCAAACTAACTGAAGGTCAGGGAATTTAGATGAGTGGTCCCAGCTCTAAAGATTTATAAAATTTTAATATCAATTCTGGGGCTTCTCTGGTAGTAAAGAGTCTGCCTGCAATATAGGAGGCCTGGGTTCAATCCCTGGGTCAGGAAGATACCCTGGAAAAGAAAATGGCAACCCACTCCTGTATTTTTGCCTAGAGATTTCCACGGACAGAGGAATGTCAATTCTACTTGCAGTAAAGCCTATGTTAAATTTACCTGAGTCAGAAAAGTATGATGCCCACTTAGAATATGAAATGCATATCTATCAGAAATAAATAGTTAAGCTCTCCAGGTGTCTGGAGAACTCACAGGAAGGCACTCAGGAGAGAGGACTTGTTAGTACCTCCTGCTCTTTGTGAAGGATGGATTGTTCTCCTCCAGCATTGCTTTCCCTCTTTCCATCAACAAGTTCTCATCAGGTAACCAGATATGGTATTCTGTATCTGACAAACAATCAGCAGAAACAGGTTTGTGCAATAGACGCATATGAAGAAAATAACTTTCTTGGATATAAAGAGATTCATGTGTGTTGTAGACCAATCAAAAGACCCGATAAGTGGGACACGGAATCTTAATGCAGCTGCATTCTGTGAGGCCCTCTGTTTCCCTGGCAACAGCAGCTCTGCGGATACCAACCTTAGGTTCCCTTTAACGTTACAGAGAACACATAAGCGACCGCAGAGGGGCTTTTATCTGAGTGTTTACAAAAATCTTCCTATAGTTTGCCCTCTTTCAGGGGAAGAAAGAGAACAAGATTGATAACATTTCCTAGATATGGAACACATAATGACACAGTTAGAGGCTATTATCCCACTGTGTCTCTTCTTGTATTCCTAGAGTGTCTTCAGAGGGTTCTTATGGAAGTTCCCAAAATTAAATTACCATTAAATGGGCTAACCCACTAGTGAGACCCATGCCACTGGCCATTTACACATGTGTATGTGGTGAAAATCTGCCTGCAAATGCAGGAGATGAGGGAGATGTGGCTTCAATCCCTGAATCAGGAAGATCCCCTGGAGGAGGAAATGGCAATCCAATCCAGTACTCTTGCCTGGAGAATCCCACGGACAAAGGAGCCTGGTGGGCTACAGTCCATGGGGTCACAAAGAGTCGGACATGACTGAGCATCCATGCATGTATGCCAACTGGCCCAGAGATAGGAATATACGGACTTCTTGGGTGGCTCTAGTGGAAAAGACTCCTCCTGCCAATACAGGGGACATGAGACATGGGTTCGATCTCTGAGTCAGAAAGATCCTCTGGAGGAGGGTATGGCAGACCACTCCAGTGTTTTTGCCTGGAAAATCCCATGGACAGAGAAGCCTGGTAGGCTACACTCTGTGGGGTCAAAAGAGTGTCAGACGTGACAGAGCCTGAACACAGGACATGCTCTTCAAGAAACAGAGGGCAGGGAAGATTCTGCAGCTGTCCAATCAGTGTATTACTTCCTCTTTTACACTTAACACAATTTCCAGAAAAGAAGCGAATGTCATTAATGTGCTCCTCTTCGATTCTTCCCACTCAACCTCACCTTACTGGGCAAATGCCATTACTCAGAATCACACCAGCAGCATGAGCTTTGCTTGCCTTCTTAACCCCTAGTCTGGGGTAATCTGTCCTCTTGCCTTTCGTTTATTCTCTGCAGAATAAATTACACCTGTGGTTATTTATTTACTTTTTTTGTGGCTCACAGAATAGCAGAATAGGAAGTGGCCTTAGATACTATCTACTCCAATATTGTAACCTAACTATGCTATAACTCTACCATCAATCACTCTGGGTGACATAGAACTGTAGCATGTTCCTACCAATGACAGGGAGACTATTTCCACGTTTAGCAATTTTAATTTTAAGAGAGGTGTTCTGTGTATCTAAGCTCGATCCTCTGAAACTACTCTTTCTTTCAGAGCAGATTTTTAAAAGTTAATTTTTATTGGAGTATAGTTGATTTACAATGTCGTGTTATTTTCTGCTATACAGCACAGTGAATCAGTTATGCAAATGTCCATTCTTTCTTAGATTCTTTTCCCATATAGGCTGTTGTAAGGTACTGAGTAGAGTTCTCTGTGCCATGCGGTAGATTTTTATTAGTTATCTATAATAGTGTATATATGTCAGTCCCAGTCTCCCAATTTATCCCTCCCTCCTCACTTCCCCCTTGGTAATCTTGTTTTCTACATCTGTGACTTTATTTGTGTTTTGTAGATAGGTTCATTTGTACAATACTTTTAGTATTACATGTAAGTGATATCATATGGTGTTTGTCTTTGTATGACTTACTTCACTCAACATGACAATCTCTAGGTTCATCTGTGCAAAGTCAAAGTGTTAGTCAGTCGGTAGTGGGACTGACTGCTGGACCCCATGGACTGTAGCCTGCCAGGCTCCTCTGTCCATGGGATTTCCCAGGCAAGAATACTGGAATGGGTTGACATTTCCTTCTGCAGGGATCTTTCTGACCCATGACCGAACCTGTGTCTCCTGCATTGGCAGTTGAATTCTTTACCACTGAGCCAGCTGGGAAGCCCTGTCTACAGTTAGTAGCATTCAAATGTTTACATTATTTAACATGCCTTGAAAGAGGGCGTAATGGATCAACATCTTGTTTTTTCTCCATATGAAATACATCAGGAGGAAAAACAAAGGTTGATGTCTACAAACCGTGAAATCCTTAGTAACAAACATTTTATACTAAGAATATATGGACCTCTGATGTGGAGATACAGTTAAGAACTAAAAGGTCAAATGTATAAGAATGAGTTGACTCCCTAAAGTAGAGCAGAAAAACTAGAAACCTCAGCAGATATCCAAGATTGGAATCAGAGTGATTCTACTCCATTTCTGTGCAGTCTGGGCTTGAAGCCAAACTCAAAACAATTGTAATCTCAGAAAGTCCCACCCTGAAAGAAAGGTCGAATTTTCCTCTGGAGAATGACTAAGTCTGAAGATGTGGGAGGACTGACAGGCCATTTAAAAATAGATCTTGTTGGTTTGGTCACCCCATCTTTATAGGCATCAATGGTCTTTGTAATTCCAATGAAAATTCCACATAGTAGCCAAACTGGACAATGTATTGTCCAAAAAAAAGCTTCCAGAAATGAACTGTGGGTATGCAATCTCTCCCATATCTTATGGGAAAGTTTAACAACGTTACCTTTTCATCTTTACCTGAGTCACTGACTCAAGCAGAGAGGCCCCCCAGCAAGGACATGCACGACAAGGATACACACAGGAAGACACACATTTCTATTCATGTCCAAAACAGAAGACAGCATGATGGAAAACAACGCCTTCCAGGGATGCCTGTTTTTTATTTTGATTTTGTATTTTGATTTTGTATTTATTTTATTTATTTGCATTTATTATTACTTTCATTTCTGGTTATAGTTTAGGAGAAATTTTTTTTCGTTTAAGCATTTGTTATGCAGAATTGCATAGGGGGCTTCCCAGGTCGTGTTAGTGGTAAAGAACCTGCCTGCCTGCAGGTTCCATCCCTGGATTGGGAGGCTCCCCTGGAGTAGGAAGTGGCAACCCACTCCAGTATTTTTGCCTGGAAAATTTCTTGGACAGAGGAGCCTGGTAGGCTATAGTTCTTGGGACTGCAAAGAGTCGGACATGGCTGAGCAATTGAGCACATGGAGAATTGCTATTTACCAAAGATAAAAGAAAAAAATGGAAACATTCATTAAAAAAAAAATCTTTATGATGACCTTAGATTGGAGGATTTATTTTTGATGATTTTTAAGAATAGACATTGCACCTATCTTGGTTTGGTTTCTAAGAAACCGATTCTACAAAATCATGAGAAAGTCAGAAGAACAGTTAAGTGGGTATTCTTATTTTGTGAAATTGTGGTTATTTATTTAGTAGTTAACATCTGTCTTACAATTTTCCCAGGATGGTTGTTAATATGAAATCAGATGACATATGAAAAGCACCTTTGCAAATTAAAAGTGCTATAAAAATGTGCTATTATGGAAGCTTCCCTATAACAGGCTATTAATTTGACATGGCATAAAAGTGAAGTTTACTACAAAACAGAAATTTGAATAGCAATCTTTGAAATCCATTTCCAGAATGATTGTGAGACCAGACTTTCAAAATCCTTTCAGGTGGAAATGTATTAAAGAAAAAATAAATTTTCTATTATAACATAAAATACATGTTCTATTATGTTCTTCTTTCCCATCTTTATTTCACGAGCAAAGTTAGAATATCTCTGAAGGTTTACCGGTACAAAAGTCACTAATGGATAGCCACTAAAACTGAATTGATAAAGACCAATCTCTCTTAGAGTGATAGTATTAGTGTGGATTTCCGACCTATTCCCCTCTTCATTTGTCATTCATTCATTCAGAAATATTTTTATTTCATAGAATTGACTTCCTTGTAAGTCCTCAAGAAATCAACATTAAATATTATCTCCTTTCACTTAAGAAAGAGGAAATACAGTGTCCTCAGCCAACAGATAGTTACACAATAAAAATTCAACTTTAAAAAAAATCAACAAGGCATTGGTAACAGGGGGAAAAATGGGTCTCTAGATGTTTTGAGAATGTAATGGGATTCAGTGAAGGAAACATTTTTTTCCTGTGTCATTTTGTACTTTTTAAAGCTATTTTAAAGAAAAATTGAACTTATAGAACAGAGAATTTCAATAACCTCCCTCTCACCTGTGCTCGTTCCCCCTATTATTCACATTTTGATTATTGTGGTGCATTTGTTATAACTGATGACAATATTGACACATTCTGTTAAGTCCACTGTTTACATTAGCATCACTCTGTGTTTATTGTTGACAAACGTATAATGACGTATACCCACCATTACGATATGACGCAGGAGAGATTCACTGACGCCCAAGTTTTCTCCATGTTCCAACTTTTCATCCTTCTGTCCCCACTAACCCCGGGCAACCACATCTTTATATCATCGCCATAGTTTTTATTTTCCATAATGTCATAGAGTTGGAATTGTGTAGTATGTAGCCTGTTTAGACTGACTTTTTCACTTAGCAATATGCATTTAAATTTCCACTGTGTCTATCCAGGGTTTGATAACATTAATTTTCATCACTGAATAATATTGCATTATATGGATATAACATGGTTTATTTTTCCATTTGCCATCTTGGCTATTTCCAATTTTTAGCAATTATGAGTAAAGTTACTATAGACATCTGTGTACAGGTTTTTATGTGGACATAAGTTTTCAATTCATTTGAGTAAAGACTTAGGAGTAAGATTGTTGAATCATATGATAAGACTGTGTTTAGATTTGTGAGATACTGTCTAACTGTCTTCTAAAGTGGCTATATGGGGGAAATATTTTTAAACTATTTTTGGAAGCAGCAAAATAATGTACATCACACGATAGGAACTCATTCATCATTAATATATTATACAATATTAGAAATAAATTATATAATAGAAAAGAGCTTGATTTTTTCCTTATATTAAAGGAAAGCCTAGTACTAATCACATATGAAAAAGAGACAAATATATATTATCTTAATTTGTTACATAATCTTCAATTTAACCAATAGTTTCCATTGCATTTCTAGTCCTAGAATGGTGCCTGACACAAAGCTAGCAAATGATAAGTGACTGTATTTGCAATACACATATATTATTAAAATATATGTATATAAATATATTATCCTATGTCCTTCCTGAATCTCAAAGTCCTTTAGCCTCAAATAAAAGCCTCCCAAAGAGCCCTCTTCTATTGTCATGACATCAGCACTATCTCTGCCAAAAAGCCAGGAGAATGCTGTGTGTACAGGTGATGCACACTATGCTGTTCATCTGTGGTTTGGCTGGATCCAGATGCTTGACCTAAGGTAACATCACTCATGTGACTGATTCCATTGTTGCTGTAGGGATCAATCTTTTGAGTTGTCACAGTAGGCAGCAGCCTCTGCTGCTTTCCAAACTCAACTACTATACCATCCCCTCTATAACCCCCATCCCTTCCATACTTCTTGGGAGTAGAACTTCCTTTCTTTCTCCATTTCTTCCATCTTGACTTCTTTCTTAGTCAGTTGAATGGAGCTTAGTAGGATGCTGCTGCTGCTGCTAGACATAAATAAGACACTGCTGTGTCATAGAGAAGGATAAACATATAGCTAGAAAAGTTCAGGACCATGTGTGAAGTGAGATATGTGACCAAAATACATTCAGATCACACATGAAGGTGGGGCAAGATGGAGTTGAGCCTGGGGCTGCGGAAGGTAAGAGTGAGTAAAAAGTGAGTCCTCCTGATTAGCGTATCCTGCAGCAGTAGTTAAAAGTAGCCGAAAGATATAGTGATGTGAAGGAAGTGAAGAACATTTTAGAATGTTCTCACATGGCCTTCCCAAAGAGTGAGCACAGGTGGAGCCCACTGAAGCTGGCAGGATGTCTGCTGGTGACCCCTATACCTTGAGATGTGCAACTGTCCACGTGTGAGGGTAACTTACTCTCTAACTTTCTAAATAGCTATTCAGCTATTCTGAATAGCTCAGAACACTGGATTGTGGCAATCAATGGCTGGAAATCTAAACTAAAAAGAAAGAAATAGTCTTGGTTCTTCAAATGGAAGACTCAAATCAGTGCTTTAGATTCCTGGACCAGCACGAATAGCATCACTAGGACCTTGTTATAAATGCAAATAGCTGGGCTCCACCCCCGATTTTCTGGATCTGAGACTTGGAGGTAGGGCCCAGCAACATGTTTTAACAAGTTCCCCAGGGACTTCTGACACCTGCTAAAAGTTTTGGAATTGCTGCCTTAGACAACTGTAGTTGTCCATGTGGGGAAGACTGAAATATTAATCAAGGTTTTATTTATAACTTTAATAAACCAGATTCTAGCTAAAGAAGAAACATATGTAAATCTATGCATGCACACTTTCAGGATTTTAACTCAACTGGTGCTAAGAAATATATTGATAGTTAAACTAAACTAATGCTAAGGCTTCACTTTGTTGAGATAAAGCAAATCCTCTGGACCTATGCAAGAGTATAAAAAGCATAATAAAGGTGACTGTTCTGTAAAAATTTATAGTGCTTTATTTACCCCATGCTGACACGTCAGTTGTAAATGTTTATAGCCTTTAGAGACCGCATGAGAAAGTACACCGTTCTGTGTGACATAACAGTCATCAAGGCTTGAGAAATGCTGGCTGGCAGGGGCTAGGGGCTCACTGCAATAAAGGCAGTTGGGGCGGGGGGTGGGGGGAGGCTCGGGGCCAGGCCGTATTGATAAATATTTACAAGCAAATCACTGAAGAATGAGAGGGGGTCTATTATAGTCGAAAGGCGACAGGTCACTTTTGAATAGTGGCATCTGAAACTGGAAACAAATTTGTTGCTGAAATACAAATTGGAGGAAATTGCTTTTGTGGGAAAACATTTCCTCTCCTCAGTGGGTTTCTCTTTTGTGTTCTGCCTGTTCTACTCGTGGAATTTCAGAGGCAACTGGAATCTCCTGATAGGGGACTGGCTACTGTTCAAGCTCCACACTGTGGCCTTAAGAGAGGTGCTTTGCCCCCCGGGTCTGCTTTTTCCCATTAGAGATGGTTACTTTACCACCCGACTCTCTCTCAAGATCTTCAGTAAGAGATCTGTAAGATTCAGTAAGAGCGCTCTCTCTCTTAAGATCTGTTGTAAGATCTTCAGTTGATTGTTTCTAAACACAGAGCATTAGAAAAAAGTTCAGCCTGATGAGTTCACGACAGTCCTCCCAATCTTCCCCTTCTCTCCTCATGATGAGCTCAAAATTCTGAGGATTTTAAATCCTGTCTCTGAAGTTGGTGAGGTCAGGAATATTTTTCATCACATAAGAGAGTTTGTGTCTCTGAAAAGTATGAACAACAGGAAACAAAGACAGCTGTCCTTTTCTTGAAATAATACTGAGCACAGGTTGGTATCTTGCATGGGGACTTTTGAAAAAATACCCACTGAGTTCAGCTCCTTGGAAGTTATCATTCGAGGTCACTGGAGCAGAGCTTGGAGTGACATCTCAGGGTGAGGAGGAATGGAAAGGTGTGAGACCACTGTCTTCACCTTGTATGCAGGGCGGTGACTGTCTGCAGGGGTAGACCATCCACCATTGCAGTCAGTGCCCTGGGGGACCTCAGCACACACACATGGAAAGTTGGGATCTTTGGGGAGGTTCAAGACAACAGAGTTTACTGCCCAGGGCTGACAATGACATGTCATGTTGTTAGGAGACGGCAAGAGCCAGGGGCCCATCCTGTACCAACATGGAGGTTGCAACCCCTTGGAAATTGTCCATCAGCTGTGGGTTGGAGAAGTGAGAAGGAGAGATTGATTTCCCCACCCTAGTCCAGGCTCACATTTTCACTTTGTCCTGGTTTCCAAAAGTTATGCAACGCACATGCACAGGACTAGTAAGTGACAGATTAGACTTTGAATCCAAGTCTGTCTTATTCCAAGTATTAGCCACTCAGTTGTGTCTGACTCTGTGACTCCACGGACTCTAGCCCACCAGGCTCCTCTGTCTGCGGGATTTCCCAGGCAAGAATACTGGAGTGGGTAGACATTTTTTTCTCTAGGGGATCTTCCCAACCCAGGGATTGAACTCAGGTCTCCTGCATTTCAGGCAGACTTTTTACCATCTGAGCCACCAGGGAAGCCCTACCTTACTCCAAAGCTCCTACTTTTAACAGTTATATTTAAGGCATTGTATGGATTCTAGAAAGTATACAGGTAAGAACAAACTGCAGTTCCTTACATTAGAGAGCTTAAAATGATGAACAAATTACAACCTCTGCCCATCACATAAAATATAGGTGGAAGAGGTAAAAGTAAGTAAAAAGCAATACAGTGTAACAAAGGCAAGTAAATTTCCATGCTGTGTGACAAATGCCCAGACAGAAATAAGCATCGGGTACTGTGGAAGAATAGACGTAGGGGCATCTAAGCTTTTGGAAGTCAGGGAAGGCTTCTTGGTGCTAATCTAACTGATAAAATGGATAAAACTAACTAGTATAAGGGGTAACAGAAACAAGGTCTGGTGACATAGAGTGTGTTTGGGGAAGACAAGTAGTTCAGCATGTCTCCAGCTTGGAAATGAGATCTGGGTTTTGAGGAAAGGATGGTAAAAAAAGCTGGACACAGCATGAATGGCCCTAGAGAGTGCCATACTGCATAAAGTGAGTCACACAGAGAAGGAGAAATGTTGTTTGACATCCCTTACATGTGTAATCTAAAAAGAAATGATACAAATTCACTTACAAAGCAGAAAGAGACTCACAGACTTAGAAAATGAATTTATGGTTACTGGAGTGGGGGGCAGGAAGGGATAGTTAGGGAGCTGGGGATGGACATGTACACACTGCTATATTTAAAATGGGTAACCAAAAAGGACTTATTTGTACAGCACATGGAACTCTGCTCAGTGTCGTAGCAGCCTGGATAAGAGGGGAGTTGTGGGGAGAAAGGGTACATGCGTATGCATGGCTGAGTCCCATTGGGTCCGCTTGAAACTGCTACATTGTTAATCGGTGATAGCTCAGTGAAAATAGGTTTAATGTTTGGAAACAAAAGAACAGCTGGACAAGTGGCAGTCACTGTTTGAAACAGAGGAAAGAGAATCACTGAGACATTTTAAGGAGGAAAATGATACAATAAGATTTACACCTGGAGGAAATCATTCTGATGATCTGCATAGCAAACTGAATTCAGCTTCTATTTATCTGCCAGTCTCCAAATCCATGAACCAGCCAGAAAGATGATAGAAGGAGAATAGATCGATAATAACATTAGGAAACCAAGAACAGTATCACTGGTAAGCCTGAGAGTTTGAGGAATTCATAGACAGTAGAAAGTGTCAGGAAAACATACTTTCCTAGAGAAGTTGGAGCAGCTTTGGGGAACTCCTGAGTCAAAGGACCCAGGGAGACAGCCTCACAGAGCTCACCTAAGAGCTGTGATCAAGGCCTCTGAGACTTGGTCCCCGACCTGGTCCTTTCTCATTTGGGCAGCAGGTGAGCAGTCATGGCGTGTTCGCCATGCTAAACCAGTGGAGGCGGTCCCTGCAGGCAGGAAGATGGAGACCTTGACCTCTCAAAGGGGCAGGGCTCTTTCTCCTCCTGGCTTCCTTCACTTAGCAAAACGCCTCCAGATTCATCCACACTGTCACAAAGGATTTCTTTCTTTTTTATGGTGCATAATGTTCCTCTGTGTGTGTGTGTTTATGGCTGAATAATATTTCACTGTACACACACACACACACACACGTATACGTAGATACATACTACATTTTCTTTATCTGCTCATTCATTAAGGACAGATTGTTTCCATATCTAGGTTTTATGAAAAATCCCACAATGAACATAGGGGTGCAGATATTTCTTCAGGATTCTGACTTCAATTCTTTCAGATATATATTCAACAGTGGGATTCCTAGGTCTTATGGTAGTTCAATTTTTAATTTTTTTTTGAGGAACCACCATACTGCTTTTCATAATGACTGTAGTTAATTATATGATGTAGAGTACTTGAAGGTTGTTAAGATTACATCTTAAGCATTCTCATCACACACAAAAAAAGTGTTACAAAAAAGTAATAAAGTAAATAAATTTTAAAAAATTATGATGTTAACTACTGAGGTGATGGCTATGTTAATTATTTTGATCTTTGTAATCATTTTACAGTGTACATGTATCAAATCATCACACCATACATTTTCAGTTCAGTTCAGTCACTCAGTCATGTCCAACTCTTTGATACCCCATGATGCACGCCAGGCCTCCCTGTCCATCACCAACTCCTGGAGTTTACCAAAACTCACGTCCGTTGAGTGGGTGATGCCATCCAGCCATCTCATCCTCTGTTGTCCCCTTCTCCTCCTGACCCTAATCCCTCCCAGCATCAGGGTCTTTTCCAATGAGTCAACTCTTCACATAAGGTGGCCAAAGTATTAGAGTTTCAGCTTCAGCATCAGTCCTTCCAATGAACACCCAGGACTGATCTCCTTTAGGATGGACTGGTTGGACATCCTTGCAGTCCAAGGGACTCTCAAGAGTCTTCTCCAACACCACAGTTCAAAAGCATCAATTCTTCTGGGCTCAGCTTTCTTCACGGTCCAACTCTCACATCCATACATGACCACTGGAAAAACCATAGCCTTGACTAGATAGACCTTTGTTGGAAAAGTAATGTCTCTGATTTTTAGTATGCTATCTAGGTTGGTCATAACTTTCCTCCCAAGGAGTAAGCATCTTTTAATTTCATGGCTGCAATCACCATCTGCAGTGATTCTTGAGCCCCCCAAAATAAAGTCTGACCCTGTTTCCACTGTTTTCCCATCTATTTCCCATGAAGTGATGGGACCAGATGCCATGATCTTCGTTTTCTGAATGTTGAGCTTTAAGCCAACTTTTTCACTCTCCTCTTTCACTTTCATCAAGAGGCTTTTTAGTTCCTCTTCACTTTCTGCCATAAGGGTGGTGTCATCTGCATATCTGAGGTTATTGATATGTCTCCCAGCAATCTTGATTCCAGCTTGTGCTTCTTCCAGCCCAGCGTTTCTCATGATGTACTCTGCATATAAGTTAAATAAGCAGGGTGCCAATACACAGCCTTGAGATACTCCTTTCCCAATTTGGAACCAGTCTGTTGTTCAATGTCCTGTTCTAACTGATGCTTCCTGACCTGCATACAGATTTCTCAAGAGGCAGGTCAGGTGGTCTTGTATTCCTATCTCTTTCAGAATTTTCCACAGTTAATTGTGATCCACACAGTCAAAGGCTTTGGCATAGTCAATAAAGCAGAAATAGATGTTTTTTTGGAACTCTCTTGCTTTTTCGATGATCCAGTGGATGTTGGCAATTTGATCTCTGGTTCCTCTGCCTTTTCTAAAAGCAGCTTGAACATCTGCAAGTTCACAGTTCACATATTGCTGAAGCCTGGCTTGGAGAATTTTGAGCATTACTTTACTAGCATGTGAGATGAGTGCATTTGTGCGATAGTTTGAGCATTCTTTGGCATTGCCTTTCTTACCATACATTTTAAATATATACAATTTTACTCGTGAATTATTCCTCAAGAAAAGATAGGGTTCTTTAACATGTTTTTGTAGTTAACATTATTCTTCCCCCTTTTCCCTTTCTTAATTTCTTTTTCCTTCATTTATTTTTTCAGCACACTTTAACCATGATGCACTTTTTGCCATCGTCCTGTCCTCACCAAAAGCAGCTGCTGATAGCTCAAAAGGAGCCAAGCAGGGACTCTCAAACATGAAGCATAAAACATTAAGCTATTTGGAAAGAAACAATAAAGATCTAAGATTAAAAAATAGACTAAATATTAAAACATAAACTTAAAAACTTTCCCAAACAGCAAAAATGACTAATTAGAAAATGTTTTGAAAGAAAAAAATTCCGTTTGTAATAGCAAAAACAAAACCAGAAGACTGAGTAATATATCCAAGAAATGTCCAAGAAACCATATAAAACAAAAACATAAAAATGTAGGAAGGGGTATTTAAAAAGACCTAAATAAAGTCAAATCGTGTTTGAAAAAGTGAACAATTTTAAATTAGAAGCCAATACATAATGTTTGTCTCCCAGAGAAGCCCTGAATATAAGATAACTTTTAGTTACTTTGTCTTTTATTAGCAATGTTTGGGCACTTTCATTTTATCTTTTTTAAATACTATTTTTAAAGCAACAACAGAGATAAGAAAATATCCTTTACTCTTGCAAATATTTTTAGCATGGTCTTGTTTAGTTACTAAGTCTGACTCTTTGCCACCCCATGAACTGTAGCCCACAACGCTCCTCTGCCCAAGGGATTTTCCAGGCAAGAATACTGGAATTTCCTTCTCCAGGGAACGTTTCCAAACCAAGACTCGAACCCACCTCTTCTGCATTTGCAGGCAGATTCCCACCTGGGAAGCCCTAAAGAATCTTAAAATGGACAAAAAAAGTATGTATTGTCCAAATACAGAAATAGAGATACTGTCAATAATATAGCATGTTTAATATCTCTGAAATTACTAGTTAAAACAATAAATGTCATAGTTTACCATCATAATTCAAAGCATTTAGAAGGTAAATGGGCTTCCCAGTGGTGCTAGTGGTAAAGAACATGCCTGCCAATGCAGGAGACATGAGATGTGGGTTCCATCCCTGGGTCAGGAAGATCCCCTAGAGAGGCAGGGCATAGCGACCCATTCCACTATTCTTATCTGGAGAATCCCATGGGCAAAGGAGCCTAATGGGCTACAGTCCTTAGGGTTGCAAAAAGTCTCACACAACTGAAGCGACTTAACATGCACACATGCAAAATATAAACAAAATTGGTTGTAGAAACAGGCAGTTTTGATGAAATTTCTAACAGGTAAAGAATTTTTATAATATTGTTGTTCAGTCGCTCAGTCATGTCCAACTCTATACAACCCCATGGACTGCAGCACACCAGGCTTCCCTGTCTTTCACTATCTCCAGGAGTTTGCTCAAACTCATGTCTGCTGAATCGATGATGTCTTCTAATCATCTCACCCTCTGTTGCCCCCTTCTCCTTCTGCCCTTAATCTTTCCCAGCATTAGGGTCTATTCCAGTGAGTCAGCTCTTTGTATCAGGTGACCAAAGTATTGGAGCTTTAGCTTCAGCATCAGTCCTTCCAATGAATATTCAGGGTTGATTTCCTTTAGGATTGACTGGTTGGATCTCCTTGCAGTCCAAGGGACTCTCAAGAATCTCCTATCAAATGAGAGGATTCATGCTCTTTCCTCAGCATTCTACTTTTAGGCAGTCTACTCTATAGAAATAGGTCAGCTACACAAATGCAGCATTTTTAAATTTTAATTTAAAATTTTATCTATTTATTTTTCTGGCTATGCCACACACTTGTGAGATCTTAGTTCCCCAACCAGAGATTGAACCTGGGCCTCTGCAGTGAAAGCATGGAGTCCTAAACACTGGACTACCAAGGAATTCCCACTGCAGCATTTTTTAAAACAGCAAAGAACTATAAAAAGCTCTAATGTCTATTGATAAGTGAATCACAGTATATTCCTTCTATGAAATATTTTACAATAGTTAAACAAGATAAGGTAGACTTTATATACCTAAATGGAAAATTCTCCAGAACACATTTTTAGGGGGAAAACCAAGCTGCAGGACAATACACGTGGTATAATCATGTTTTTGTGAGCAATAAGAAAGGAAGAGATGTATGGAGGTGTGTGTGTCTGTGTGCATTAGGAGGCTAGAGGGAAACTAGAAATTTAGTCTAGAGAAAATGTAGGGAAGTGACATTGGAAGGAGGGCAGGAAGGAGATGTTTGGATAATTTGATACCTGAATTTTCTACATTAAAATATAAATTTATATATTTATACGTAATATTGGGTTGGCCAAAAGTTTTGTTTGAGTTTTTCCATAACATCTTAAAGAAAAACTCAAATGAACCTTTTGGCCAACCCAGTATATAATACCTAATTGTAAAACTAAACGATTTTAGTGAAGAATCATGGTCAAGGCATTTGTATGGATTGGGGGTTGCAGTGGGGTGATATGGGTAAGCAAAACCAGAAGCAAGGAGACCATTTAGAAAAGTAGCTCAAAGCTGAATTGAGAGAGAGTTTCCCCCTAGGCTGGGAGGTTGGTTGGGGAAGGTTATTTCTCAAAACAGACAAATTCTAAAGTCAGGACAAAGGCAATATTGAAAGGCAGAGGCAGCTGAGGATGAGATGGTTAGATAGCATCACAGACTCTATGGACGTGAATTTGAGCAAACACTAGGCTATATCCGAGGACAGAAGAGCCTGGCATGCTGCAGTCCATGGGGTTGCCAAGAGTCAGACATGACTTAGCGACTGAAGAGCAACAACAATATTGAAAGGACTTGGTGATTATTATATCCAGGTGGACTCGGGGTCAAGTTTGATTCCAGCTTTCTTGAACCTCCCTCTGTGCCACCTAACGACCTCACACATTTCCCATCCTACGTTCCCTCCCCAGGGGTAATACTATGAATGGTTTATTATGAACCTCTGCAGACTTTCACTTTAATTTCTCCGCATTTTAACACAAACACACACCATTTTATTCCCTTCTTTCTTCCCTCTTTATTTTTCCTTCCTCTCTTCCTCTATTTTCTTTATTTCTTTATTTTCTCTCTCTTTTTTCTTAATGAGGTTTATACTTCATGTGTTATCCTGCAAGCTGATTTCTCACTTAACAAGATGTGTTGGAAAATGTTATCTATCTAACCATCCATCCATCCATTTATGCTTTGAGTTCAGAGAAGAAGGCCAAAACAAGCACCACCACCACCGCCCATGAATACTTGCTGCCATGGATCCAGCAAGGACCCTTGCCTTGGCATTTACTGTGAAGCGAGGAAGGGAGGAGCAGCTAAAACTCACAAATATGATTTAGTGGCCACACCAAGAAGCCTGTGTGAAAGAGTTGTGGGAAATTCTGAATGTGGTTTATCATTTGTTGTCAGGGGATTATTTTCACTGTCAGAAAATGCAAAACACTCAACAACTGTGCCCCTACACCACACAGTCTTCTACGCTGTCTGCAGAAGTACTTTATTTCCCATTTACTCAACTAGAGAATTATTACACAGGATTTTCCAGTGTTAGTTCAGCTTCCCTTGATGATGGTGGGAAGAAGACACATTTGATTCTCTCTGGGAGTGTTCATTCGCTTTAAGGGTGATCTATCTTAATTTTAAGGAAATCACAGTACTTCATTGATCTCACGCCATTTGTGGAGTAAAGTTATTTTTTCATTTCATTGCATCATATACTTTTGATCTCCAAAATGATAACAATCTTTATATTTTACGTTTGAGCATAGTTTGTCTTTCTTTGACTGTCTCTGCATTTATAATTTGAATGTTATTAAGGGTAATATGATGTCATATACCCTTCTGATTTCTTTCCATTTGTGATGTTTCAATCTTCTAAATTTTTGTGCTTGCCTTTTTCAGTCTTTCCTACATATTTCTAGTTTCTGATCGAGTTAATGAGAAATTATAATTTCCAATTTGTTTGAATTTCTTGTTAATGAGCTGTCAATACCCTGAGCAGTTAACCAAATGAGAGTACAAAAAATGAGATCTTATGAGAATTATTTGGATGCTGTTCAAAGTCTCTTTTATCCCCAAATCCTGAAATGAGGAGCTATAAGCAGGACAGTTGATGATAAGAAGGAGTTGATCATTGAATACTGGAGTTGGCTGTATTTACCAATATTGATGTAATATGTATAAGTTTCATGCCTAATGTACATTGATAATGATAAGAAAGTGAAAGTCACTCAGTCATGTCCGACTCTTTGTGATCTCTTTATACAGTCCATGGAATTCTCCTGGCCAGAATACTGGAGTGAGTAGCCTTTCCCTTCTCCAGGGGATCTTCCCAACCCAGGGATCAAACCCAAGTCTCCCACATTAGAGGTGGATTCTTTATCAGCTGAGCCACAAGGGAAGCCCAAGAATACTGGAGTGGGTAGCCTATCCTTTACTCCAGCAGCTCTTCCTGACTCAGGAATCAAACTGGTGTCTCCTGCATTGCAGGCAGATTCTTTACCAACTGAGCTATCAGGGAAGCCCCAATAATGATAAAGTAAAGTTATATTTCCTAAGAAAGTCACTTCTAAATATTCTCTCATGAATTGGTTGGGGAAAAGGGCATATGAATTATGCAAAGACTGAAAAATAAAATCATTATGTAGATTTTGAGTTGAGAAGCCCTACCATATCTTCCTTTTCCTTGTATGTCATATCTTTTTATAAAATCTTCTTACCAATGAAATTGATACACACTAGAATCTAATGAAGTGTTAAGTATTATATCATTGAGAAAACAATACTATTAAAGCATATTTAATCTAATGCCTTTGATGATGGTTATAATAAATATATTTATATTTTTCATGAGTAACTTTAATCATCCTTTGATGATTAAATCCACTAATAATAGGTAAAGTTGGTTACCAAGGTAACAAAGAAGCTTAAAATCTAGATGGGGTTGAATGGGTTTGGGGGAACTAATATTGAACATCTGCTCTAATCTAGGCACCACAAATTTATATAATTTATCCAATTTAGCCCTCATGGCTGCCTTGGATGGTCGGAACCACTAGCCTCATTTGTATTTATGAAGAAACTAAGGTTAGAGAATTGAAATACCATTCCCAAGATTACATAGCTATGATGAGAGGTCAGCCCTAGGCTTACATCACTTGAGAAACTAAAGTCATCCTTTGCTTAGCATCCTAGAAAATTATTAGGAATAAATTTTATATCAAAGATATTTTAGCATCTTAGTTATCAGGAGAGCATTTCTCAAAGTAAATTCTAATCTAGTCAAGTTAATTCTATTTCACACAAAAACATGTACTTTTTGTAGATAATGTGGAAATAAAGTCTTGAGGGGAGGGAAAGGAAGACAGTTATCTGCCTTGAAATGTTGATGAAGCCAGTATTTTATAGCCCTAAAAAAATGTGTATCTAGCTACTTCAATTAATTTAGTTGCTTCATATTATACAATCCCTCCATTAAGCTCTATCTTAGTACACTTAAGAAACTCAATCTGGAAGTCACATAGTTGCTTTTAGAATTAGAGTGTAGGATTCCTCCACAAGGGTTTAGGGAAGACTGGGTGTGTGACATTCTTACGAGGTGTCCTTCCCTTCTCCCTAATCTTTTCATCCCGCCCCTGTGGTAACATGTGAAATGATTAAATACTATCTGTGCTCTCAATACCATAAATCTTCAGATAAATAGCACTGAGCTTAGCAAAGACAAATAGCAGCATTCTTGAGTAGTTTTTTAGTAATGGTCCTACTGTTGCTAAACCATTTGCTTGTCATTCTTTTAGCTCAAAGGCATAATTTAATTGAAATACAGAGTCAACGAGTGAACTTAGTGAATGTGTCTTTAACTGGAAGAACTGTGGTCCTGTAACCAGCTTCCTGCGTCCCACTGGGCAAGAATTTTACGGTCTTTTGTAACTCACTCAGTGTTCTTGATAGGGCCTTATTTCATTGCCGTAGGAATCAAGGGTTCTTAAGGAACAATGGCTCACTATTTGAAGGACATAAAAAGGCAACTTTGTGACATCTTTATGATGAAATGTGAATGTCTCTTGTAGACTGTAAGCTATACAATTAGATTTACTCCAAGGAAAGCAACTTTACACTGTTTCCAATTTATCATTTATGACCTCTAATAATATTCTTTCTTAAAAGGATGTGTCCTTGAATCCTCGAATAGTCACCATCTGTATTTCAAAAACACATATAGGTGGAATCTAGAATAATGGCACAGATGAAACTGTTAGCAGGACAGAAACAGAGACGCACATGTAGACAACAGACGTGTGGACACACTTGGGGTGGGGGGGGCTGGCGCCTGGGATAAACTGGGAGACTGAGATAGACACACACACAGCTCAGTTCAGTCCAGCTGCTCAGTTGTGTCCGACTCTTTGCGACCCCAAGGACCACAGCACACCAGGCCTCCCTGTCCATCACCAACTCCCGGAGTTTACTCAGACTCATGTCCATTGAGTCGGTGATGCCATCCAGCCATCTCATCCTCTGTCGTTCCCTTCTCCTCCCGCCTTCAATCTTTCCCAGCATCAGGGTCTTTTCAAATGAGTCAGCTCTTTGCATGAGGTGGCCAAAGTATTGGAATTTCAGCTTAACATAAGTCCTTCCAATGAACACTCAGGACTGATCTCCTTTAGGATGGACTAGTTGGATCTCCTTGCAATCCAAGGGACTCTCAAGAGTCTTCTCCAACACCACAGTTCAAAAGCATCAATTCTTCGGTGCTCAGCTTTCTTTATAGTCCAACTCTCACATCCATACATGACTACTGGAAAAACCATAGCCTTGACTAGACAGACCTTTGTTGGCAAAGTAATGTCTCTGCTTTTGAATATACTGTCTAGGTTGGTCATAACTTTCCTTCCAAGGAGTATGAGTCTTTTAGTTTCATGGCCGCAGTCACCATCTGCAGTCATTTCAGAGCCTCCCAAAAGAAAGTCAGCCACTGTTTCCACTGTTTCCCCATCTATTTGCCATGAAATGATGCGACTGGATGCCACGATCTTAATTTTCTGAATGTTGAGCTTTAAGCCAACTTTTTCACTCTCCTCTTTCATTTTCATCAAGAGGCTCTTTATATACATACTGCTGCTGCTGCTAAGTCGTTTCAGTCGTGTCTGACTCTGTGCGACCCCATAGATGGCAGCCCACAAGGCTCCCCCGTCCCTGGGATTCTCCAGGCAAGGACACTGGAGTGGGTTGCCATTTCCTTCCCCAATGCATGAAAGTGAAAAGTGAAAGTGAAGTCGGTCAGTCGTGTCCGACTCTTAGCGACCCCATGGACTGCAGCCTACCAGGCTCCTCCGCCCATGGGATTTTCCAGGCAAGAGTACTGGAGTGGGATGCCACTGCCTTCTCCGTATATACATACTACCATGTGTAAGACAGATAGCTACTGGGAAGCTGCTGTGTAGAGCAGGGGGCTCAGTTCTGTGGTGACCTAGAGGGGTGAGGTGGGCTGGGTGGGTGGGAGGAAGGCACAGGAAAGAGGGGGTATATGTACACATGTAGCAGGATCATATTCTGCTGATTCACTTTGTTGTACAGCAGAAACTAACACAGTATTATATAGCAACTCTACCACAGTCAAAAATTTAAAAAATAAAAACAAATGAATAAAAACTCTACTGTAAACAATTTGGGTTTAAAAATATAATAAAGCTCGATGGATATTCATTACTGTGTATAACTATAAATGTTCGCTGAGGCCTCCTGAACAAGAAGTTCATGGCAGAATACAGGGAAGAAGTTAGATTTTAGGAGCTTTCTTTTTTTTTTTCTCCTAAGTGTGTGTGAATATGCTTTAATAGTCCATCATCCTGGCGGGCAGAGCTTATAACATTCATGACATCCCCGAGTGACCTCAGCTCACACAGATATTATACATTCCACAAGCAGCTAGGAAGTGGCAGTCCCATTGATAAGCTTCCCCAGTTCACAGAAATCGAGCCATAACATTCCCATTAACTTTGTTTGGAGCAATGATTAATGATAAAGGGTAGAGACAAATCCAAGTTAATATAGATAGGGAACTGTTATTTTCCTCATCCTCCGAAATTTGGCTATCATTGGATAAACATTCCTCCGTGGAAGCTTTTCTTTTTCCCTCAGGCTGGCATGCCAGCAATGCAATGGACACTCTATAGAAGGATAAATCGGGAGTTTGGGATTAACATGCACACCACTATATATAAAATAATCAACAAGGACCTAATGTAGAGCAGAGGGAACTGTACTCAATATTCTGTAATAACTTATGTGGGAAAAGAATCTGAAAGAGAATGGATATATGTATTTGTACAACAGAATCACTTCACTGTATACTGGAAATTAATGCCGCTTCACGGGCTTCCCAGGTGGTACTAGTGGAAAAGAACCTGCCTGCACAGGAGACCTAAGAGAGGTAGGTTTGATCCCTGGGTCGGGAAGATCCTCTGGAGGAGGGCATGGCAACCCACTTCAGTTTTCATGCCTGGAGCATCCCATGGACAGAGTCCATGGGGTCACAAAGAGTCGAACGTGACTGAAGCGACTTAGCTCACAGATAGTGCCATGTTATCAATCCACTCTACTCCAATATGAGATAAAAATTTAAGTAAACATTTTAAAAAGAATGATAAATAAAATATAGTATGATGGGAGTTTTTAAGAGACAGCTATAGAATCTATGAGAAGGCAATGGCAACCCACTCCAGTGTTCTTGCCTGGAGAATCCCAGGGACGGGGGAGCCTGGTGGGCTGCCGTCTTTGGGGTCGCACAGAGTCGGACATGACTGAAGCGACTTAGCAGCAGCAGCAGCATAGAATCTATCTTTGCCTGACTCGATGCTCTCAACCCTCCAAAACAGTCTCTCCTCTGCAAAATGATGACCTCAATTTCCCCAATATCCACCTTCAATTGCACATACTTTGAACTCACACAGTTTCTTAGCTTCCCTAGAATAAAAATACAAAGAGGATGGTAGGAATTTATAACAGTTCCCACATGGTGATATCCTAAAATTGCCTCCAAGGGAGCAGACCAGCCCAATGACTGGCCAGGAGTGCCCCAGAGAAATCACCTACCAGGGACCCCCAGCCTGACTTTCAGCCATGAGCACTCTGACGTCAGGTTTTGTTAATGCAGTGACAGCAGGCAGATTTGGACGAACCAAGGCAGAATATCATCCATATGTTTTCAGTGTGTTAATTTGCAGTGAGAAATAATCTGTCATAGACCTGAAATACTCATGCTGGCATCTTTAGTGAAATTACTCCCTGAAGTCAGACCTACATGGAGAGACAAATCACAGTCAGCATTCTCTTGGACTCAGAACATGAGGAGCTCAAAGAACTGTGGGTTAAAATATATCAAGCTCTCAATAAGGTGGTAGGGGAGAGTCTGAGCTTAGTAAGGACGTCAGTATTTAATGATACACTTATTGAGAAGACTCCCTAGTTTTGCTGAGGCATAAAACTTGAATTACATTTAATTGGGCAATTGCTTTCTGGTTATAGCACATAGAATATTATCAAGACTCAATTTCAACTAAAAGATAATTCCTGTGCAAATAGAAAGGTTTTCAAATTGTCCGCAATTATATAGGGAAAATAAAATAAAAATATAAATCAAATCTACGAGGCTCCGACATATCAGAAGTTAACCACAAAAGGTAGGCCAAGCCAGTTGACTGAGTGCTGCTCTCACAAGAGCAGAGCATCGAGTGTAATTCCCTACTTTATAGCCTCCTGACTCTGCATAAAGGAGAGACAATATCATCGGATCTCCATTCCCCTGTTGACTGGAGAGACCAAGTCCTAGAAATGTCACATGCCAATGCAAATAAATATAATAATAAATAAAAATCATGGTTTTCATGCTCTATTGCTTCTTTCCCCACGTACCCTCACCATTATGGGATTTGATGGGTACATGCGTGCTCAGTCACTCAGTCGTCTCCAACTCTTGCGACCCCATGGACTGCAGCCCACCAGACTCCTCTGTCCATGGGATCTTCTAGGCAAGAATCCTGGGTTGGGTTGCCACTTCCTTCTCTGGGGGATCTTCCTGACCCAGTAAATGGAATTGAGTCTCCCATGTCTCCTGCATTGGCAGGTGGGTTCTTTACCACTGAGCCACCTGGGAAGCCCCACGGGATCTGATAGGTGGTCTCAATAGGTATATTCATCTTGCCAAATAATATAGGGAAATAACAGAAAATGTTTAGCCTAAAGGGCACTTCCCCAGAAGGTAATGACCTAGAGGTACACTTTAGCATTGCTCTTGCACTTTACATCATGTGTAATTCATGTTAAAAATAAAAAAGCTTGCTCCCTGAAGATGTTGTGTAGAACAAGTCACTGCAGGCAGCCCAATCGTGGGTACTTCTTTCTAAGGTAAGATTGGGCACATGAAGTGTCAGAAGCTGGAAATGGGTTTTATGCTCATTCTCTCCACATGCTTATTCACATATATGGGAAATTCTCCTTAGCCACTGCCAAAAGACTTTTCTAAAATGTTTAGTAATGCCCGGTTGCTTAGAGACATTTTATTTCAAAATAAACACTGCTGCCTTGTCCAAAATGTATACACAGTGCACTCAACATCGATTTTTGGCATCCTACAAACCTCCAAGGTTGACATTGCAAGGCCTGCTTCAAATGCACTTTTGGCAAAACCACATCTTAATTATTTCTGAAAGAGGGACATGTCAGTAATGCACATTCTGTCTAAAAAATACCCTAAGAATATAAAGACCTTTCTCCTGACACTATTCTAGGACTGCTATTTTGAGCTGGAGGAGGTGTATAAGAACTCTGAACCATACACAGCAATGAACCGCCCTTCAGGGTCTCGCTCCCCCTGTCGCTTACAGGACTTGTCCAACACGTGTACACACTGCACTCATTGCCAAAGGAGGAAAACTTCCTGTTCTTTCTTGTAATCAGCGTCGCCACTGATAACAACCTGGGATTATTGTACCCCTCTTTCACTGTATGAAAAGGTGCCCAAGGAGCCCTGTACAGAACTGACAAGTCTTTGTGTCTTGACAACCAGAAACAGATTTTAAAGTAAACACAGAATGTCTGAAGAGAAGCCATGTAAGTCAGTCTGGGGACGGGACAGTGTCTGGGAACATTTATCATGGTTTGGACACAAGAAAATACCAATTTGAATATTTCTACCAATTCCTCTTTTGGTTCAGCTATGGAAGGACAGTGTGGGGCATTAAAACGGCAGTTATGCAAAGCAAACTGAGCTGGATGGACTCACAGTTCAGTCTTTAGGTCACCCCTGCCACTCCTGTTTATCTCACATACTATGCCGGATGAAACGCAGAGAGACTGTTTACAACTTATCTCAGTTGAGATAATTTGTCTTGACACCAAATGCAATTTTACAATTGTGATGCTTCTCAGGCATCTCCTCTGGGTTTTTTCACCACTTTTGCCCATCCCTTTTTGGAAATCTTTTTTGGGGACTGAGAATAAAGATCTCATTAGCTTCAAACATGATTTCTCTGTTGGCTGCAGACTTTTTTCTTCTTTCACTTCCAATGAAATATAAATTTCAAGGATAGCAAAAATCTGAGTACTCTGTGTTCATCTCTGAGCCCCGTGGTCTCATGTTGTTAGACTTCAAAATAGCCTAAAAAATTACATAATATGAAATCTCTGGCTGATTCAGAAACCAAATAAGCTTATCTCCCAAACAGAAAAGGCACATCAATTTGTGATCATGGATGGTTGCCTGACTCTCTGGGATTTCTACCTTCAAGGCTCATGCCTGGTTAACTAACAGTGGAGACCTATAATTTATCTGATGCTCAATTTTTCTTTTCTCATCTTCTGTTCTGAAAGTTTCCCAGTTTTCTTTTTGACAAAAAGAGAATAATTTTAGAGTTCGTGCTTGTATCAATGTGTTTCTAATTTACTGATTTTAATTTGATTCTCTCTTTTTTAACCTTTGTAACTTAAGCATGCCATTTCTATGTTTTAAACAATAGCCTTCCTTTCATTTGCCTGCTTACATCACAAATGTCAGAAATAAAAAGTCACTGGTAACACCAAGCCATGGCTAAACAGAGTTCATGTAACTGGTTTGTTTTACATTCACAAAATGCAAATTTATCTCAAATTTACTTTCCACTTGAGTTTGAGTGTTCAACAATTCTGGAAGTATTGCTGTGTTATGGTCTTGTTGTCTCTGTATGAAATAATTATAATCAAATTAGGTGATGGGGGAATACTTGAAGTGAGGTGGTGATATGATCAGCCTCCTGAATCAGGTTGAACAGAATTAGGATACCTGCTCTTGTATTTATTCTCTACATGACTTTGTGCAAGTCACTGAACTCTGAGCCTCAGCTTCCTCCTCTGATCAGTGGATAAAATCATGTGTTCTGTATCTGTTAAAGAGCATTGGTAGGAATCATCTCTTCACATAGTGACACTGTGTGTTAATGTAAAAGGATAAAGGCATCTTTCAGGTAATGCTTGATGAAACTCAAATACACAATTAAGGTCAAATTAAAGTTGAACAGCCTTCTTTATTGCAGAACTTCTTGCTATGTTGATACAATAACATGAATCTCCAGAGGAGGTGTGGAGAACACAGCATTATCCTGACTTAGGGCTTCCCTGGTGACCTAGACAGTAAAGAATCCACCTGCAATGCAGGAGACATGGGTTTGATCCTTGGGTTGGGAAGATCCCGTGGAGAAGGAAATGGCAACCCACTCCAGTATTCTTACCTGGAGAGTCCCACAGACAGAGGAGCCTGGTAGGCTACAGTCCATGGGGTCATAAAGAGTCAGACACAGCTGAACGACAAACACTATTACTTTTCATCCTGACTTATTTGGAGACCCACAGGGTCTATATTCAGAAGAGTGTATCCCCCTTCCTAATGTGGCTGTGGCTGTGATAATGAAAGTGGAGTAAAGTCGCTCGGTCATGTCCCACTCTTTGCGACCCCATGGACTGTAGCCCACCAGGCTCCTCCATCAATGGAATTTTCTAGGCAAGAGTACTGGAGTGGGTTGCATTTCCTTCTCCAGGGGATCTTCCCAACCCAGGGATCAAACCTGGGTCTCCCGCATTGTGGGAAGACGCTTTACTGTCTGAGCCACCAGGGAATGATAATGAACCATAATAATGCACATCAAACGTTTAGCTCAGTATCTCCTGCATAATAAGGGCTAACAATTAATTGACTACAGCTGTCTGTGTTGCTATGTTGAATTGTCATCACAGCAATCCTTAGAGGTAGGAGGTATCTCACTCTTCTCTAGAACCTAGAGATATTGACCAAATGCCCAGGGTTATATGCCAAGAAATTGACAAATGTGGGGTTTTTTGACACCAAAGCTTCTGTCTGATCACACTATAATACACGCCATTTCCCTGGCTCCTATGTCTCTTTAGCTGGCCCTGTGACCAATGCTGTGCCATCATTTGAGCTTTGGTCAGGGTTGGCATCAAAGTCAAGGTCCCCTGGAAGAGCATTGTGTTTTTTTAGACTTTATCCAGAAATGTTATTAGACAACTCCAGGCCCCACATTCACTCAGCCATCTTTTACCCTTCAACAAATACATATTAAGTTCTTACTGGATACCAAGTGCTCTAGGTAATGTGGATACACACAGCAGTGAATAAAGACAAAACCCCTGAGCTCACGGAGCTCATACTCTACTGTGAGAGACCCAAACAAGTAACAAGTAAAATACACAAAGATCACGGTAATAGGTGCTATGTTGAAAAAGGAAGCGGGGAAAAGGTACAGAGTGCTTTTTTTGCAGGGTGGGGGAGTGGTGGTGGTTGCCATTCTAAGTAGGATTGTAACAGGGAAGCCCAGGTGAGACTTGTGCAAAGATCTGCAGGGACAGAGCGGGGGCCGTGATACCATTTAGAGGTGGAACTCAGGGCTGAGGGAACCATCAGTCGAAAGATTCTGAGGTGGGAGCAAGTACAGTGTGTTCAGTTCAGTTCAGTTCAGTCATTCAGTTGTGTCCAACTCTTTGAGACCCCATGGACCGCAGCACGCCAGGCCTCCCTGTCCATCACCAACTCCCGAAGTTTACTCAAACTCATCTCCGTGGAGTTGGTGATGCTATCCAACCATCTCATCCTCTGTTGCCCCATTCTCCTCCTGCCTTCAATCAATCTGTCCCAGCATCAGGTCTTTTCAAATGAGTCAGCTCTTTGCATCAGGTGGCCTAAGTATTGGAGTTTCAGCTTCAACATCAGTCCTTCCAATGAACACTCAAGGAGCTGCAAATTTCTCTCCCTAATTCGATTTCAAAGTGATGCAAAAACATGTGGTCAGGCAGATACTGTTCAGCCCAGCTCATAAACCTACCTTCTGCTTGAAAGTGAAAGAACCACGCCATCACATTTATTCTTTACCTAGAGGAGAGATCTTGCTTAGAAACATAAGTTTTACAACTAATGAAAAAAATTCTAAATGCAAAACAATTGTGATTTTTTTTTTAATGTGGCTGTATTTCAGGGTTTCTGGTATGCTCAAATACCACAGAATTCTCCAAAGTTCATGGTGATTAATATCACTTATGAAAGTATTTGCAAACTGTTATGTAAATATTCAATATAAGGGATTATTTTTATTCTTAAAGAATGAACTCTAAAAAATTGCCTGCAATGTTACTGTGGCTATAAATTCGAATATTTTTAAAGTCCTAGCATTTATTAGTAAAGATGTCATTCTCCATTTTGTCTTACAAATATATCTCAATAGTTTGTCTTTAACACATGGTCTCTTTCAGTTCAGTTCAGCTCAGTTCAGTTGCTCAGTCATGTCCGACTGTTTGCCGCCCCATGAACCGCAGCATGCCAGGCCTCCCTGTCCATCACCAACTCCCGGAGTCCACCCAAACCCATGTCCATTGAGTCAGTGATGCCATCCAACCATCTCATCCTCCATTGTCCCCTTCTCCTCCTGCCTTCAATCTTTCCCAGCATCAGGGTCTTTTCAAATGAGTCAGCTCTTCACATCAGGTGGCCAAAGGATTTACCATCGTGTAAATTTTCATAGGACAATGTTTCAATTAAAGAAAACTAAGTACATTTTCTTGTTTACTTTCATAAACTTCTGTTGGGGTATAAATTGGTACAACTTTCTATTAAACAGTTTGGCAATATGCACCAAGAATTCTCAAAAAACGTATTTCTTTGACCTTGTAATTTCACTACTAAGGATCTTGAGAATATCATAAGTCTAATAAGGAGAGACACATTTGCAAGGGCATTTTACCCAGAATTATTTAGTTAAAAAAACCTGCAAACAACCTTGATGGGCCAATTATGATATATTCATATAAAATGGATCCATTTGTGAAAATAATCTTTGCATAGTATTTTAATAGCATAGGAACTTGCTTATGACAAAGTTAAGAGGAATAAAAACAGGATGCAAAATTGTGGATAAATGTTGTCTGATGTAGGTAAAATATAAAATGCAAATACAGCTAAATGTTAGCAGTGGCTGAACCTGAGTTTGGGGATTTGAGGGCATTACTTTGCATCTTTGCAGTTTCCTAATGTTTATAACAATAATGCATTCAGCAATTTCACCCTCTGGTATTCAGTCTCGGTAACATTTCACAACTGTTGACATAACCACATATTAAAAATTCTTTTCTCTGTGCCTGGTCAACAATGGATGACATCAGTGATGTCTTAGCAAACAAGGAAACTTCTAGTTACTTGTCATAATTAAAAAGATGAAAACCATCCCCAGAAAAGAACCTTCTCATTACAACCTAAAGAATCCCTCAGTATACTTATTTCGATACCAATACGTGCTTTGAAGATGTGTTTTGAGACTTTTGTGTTTCAAATGACTTACTGGCTTTCCAACCTCACTCTCCTGTCTCTTTCAAAGCTACTAAAGAAGATCAACTTTAAAATGAAACATATGCACTCTCTCTGTTTGCTGTTACAACATAACTTGAGAAAGTTTGGGGAAGTATATTGAAATAGGTCAGCTAGCTCTTGTAATTGAACTATAAAATATGTGATAAGCAAATATGCCTTGGATTAAACTTAGAAAGGGATCTCCTTGCATGTTCAAAGGAAAGATCCCATAGAAGGCTACTGGCTGCTCTTTTATCTTCTAGTCTTTGAGAGCATATGAACTGCAGTATCTCACTGTCTGCTGGAAATTACCTCCAACTGCTTGTAGCCTGGCCCTTGCCTTGTTTCAAATTCATTCTCTAGAATGTTCTTAGAGAGAAGTGTCTCCACATGACCAAGGCTGAATGGCTACACTCTTAGCAATAATGTCTCTTCTGTTAACTTGTCATTTTTTACCATTTTCTGGAATAATGACAAATTGCCTCCCTTGCCAGAAATAGAAGCAACAATGTAAGTCACTCAGTCAAGACCATGCAACAGACAGTAATTTATATGTCTTTAACAGTATGCGCTACATGCCTTCAAAAAAAATCTACTATTCAGTTCTTATCTGGCAGACTACAGAAATAGGAGTTTCGTTTCCTGTTATTGCAGTACTTGTGGAGTTGGAGAAATGCTCTTGATTTCCTTTCATAAAGTTTTCTTTCTGAAACAATCAGGATTGTAGTAAACACTGACCCAGAAAAGAGGGTTCATTTCATGGATTTCCAGTAATGCTCATACTCTGAGTACTGTTTTTGTCATACAAGATATGAAATTTTAATTATTAATGTCACAGGGATGTTTCATTTGTTCCTAATATTTTCATCGAATATTTCCCATATCCTGAGCACTGCTGTGTTCTTGGAAAAACAGGTGGGCAATGCCACACTTTCTGAGCCCACTGCCTCCACGATGAAGTTGATCAGTTTAGAAAAGACTTAACTAAATTGCCTTACACTGTGAAGTAATCCTGAGGTACAGTTTCCTACAATCTGAAGGTGCTGAAGAGTTTTGGGCTTTCCTACTAAACACGAGCATTGTGTTTATTCTTGATGGGGTTACACCCACCTGATCATTGTTTGTTTTCCTTGGCACTCAGAGTTTTCCCTTTTAGTCTGTTAAGTCTCTCAAAAAGTTATAGGAATCCTACTGGAAAGCTCGAGCCACCTCTTGGTTTTAGTCTTAACATCCTTGACATCTCTTAGTAGACCTGGCAGGTTTCCATGGTTCTATGAGATTTCGGATCTGTTAACTAGCTGCAAAGGCTGAAACTCCCTCATGATCTACCTGATCTGGTGTGAAGTTTTATCACCCCAATTGCATTTCTCCCTCTGCTCGTGTTTTTTTTTTTTTTTTAATTATATATTATGTTTTGGCTGTGCTGGGGTCTCCATCGCTTCCCGTGGGCCTTCTCTAGTTGCGGAGAGTGGGGGCAGCTCTCTAGTTGTGGTTGAGGGCTTCTCACTGTGGTGGCTTCTCTTGCTGCAGAGCCTGGGCCTAGGATGCGCAGGCTTTAGTCGCTGTGGTTTGTGGACTCGGTAGCTGTGGATCCCGGACTCCAGAGCACAGGCTCAGTGGTGGTGGCACAAGGGTTTAGTTTCATGTGGGATCTTCCAGGACCAGGGATCAAACCCATGCCTCCTGCATTGGCAGGCAGATTCTTCCCCACCGAACCACCAGAGAAACCCTCTGCTTGTACTTAATGTCGAGATGTTTATGAGTACTTTGCCAAAGCTTTGCCACCCTGCTTTCAGCTAATTTCTCTTTTCCTTTTTACATTCCTTACAATTTCACCATCTTATACAAATATCCCCTCAGCCAAGGGACCACATCTTTTCTAACACGATGTTTGGTGTGTGTTTTCTTTGATGGCAGTAGAGCTCAGGTAACAGGAAAATATTAAACATAATACTCATTTTACTGGGGGGGAAAATCCGTGAGATTTCTTCCCTCCAAATCATACATTTACAATGTAGAACCTCCCTTTTGCTGCTAATGTTCCAATCGTCATGTCAGAATTAGTCCCATCCACTGGTTTGAAATTCAAGCCAGTCACATCTGTCTTGCTACTGCTGCTGTTCCCCTAACCCTTGTTTTCTACAGCTCCAGTCCTGACTTTCTTTCTGGGGAGCAGTGGGGGGTGGGGGGTGGGGTGGGTAATCAAATCCCCATCTTGATAACCAGTCTGTTAATCCTAGGGTTTCTGAGAATAGGGTCTTGCCTAGACTTCATGGATCCTGACAGGAAATAGCCGAGTCCTTTTCAAGGTCTCAAGCCCCAGACCCAACCACACAAATGGGTCCCAGGGGCCAGCCTGGGATCCTTGCCTGAATGGCACCCTCTTTTGCTATAGGGCTCCACCTGCTGGTCTGCACTGCTTCCTGTCACCTGTGGCCATCACTGCCCACTTTCCACTCGGGCCCATCCGTGGACACGTCCAGCCATCAGGTTCGGATCCTCCTCTCGGAGTGCCAACTGAGTCTGGCTTTCTGAAAGCCCTGCCGTGGCTGTGGGAGTCACTCTCAGAGTGTGGTGGTGGTTCAGTCACTAAGCAGTGTCCGATTCTTGTGACCCCAAAGACCGTAGTCTGCCAGGCTCCTCTGTCCATGGGATTTTCCAGGCAAGAATACTGGAGTGGGTTGCCATTTCCTTCTCCAGGGGATCTTCCCCACCCAGGGATCGAACCTGGGTCTCCTGCACTGCAGGCAGATTCCGGAGCTACCAGGGAAGATAGAACTACCAGGAAGAAAGAGCTACCAGGGAAGTCCAAAGTACATGATTTATCTTTGTGGTATGAAGGTGAGCCTGGCCCTAAAACTCTCCCACTGATGAACCACTGCCCCCAAATTCGCACCATTAAAGTCTTTGGGGGTAACACATGCATGTTCAGTCACGTCAGACTTTTTACAACTCCATGGACTACAGCTTGCCAGGCTCCTCTGTCCATGGGATTTTTCAGGCGACAATACTGGAGTGGGTTGCCATTTTGTTCTCCAGGGGAATCTTCCCGATCAGGGGATTGAACTGGTGTCCTCTGAGTCTCCTGCATTGGCAGGGTGTGTTCTTTACCACTGAGCCACCTGGGAAGCTGAGATCCTCAAATATTAATCTTTAGAAAAGGCTGTTTTGGGATGAAGTATTATATGAGCTCTGATTAATTCAGGCCATTAGAATGAGTTTTCAATAAAAAATTATAATTTTAAAATTTAAAGAATTTTCTTTGAATATGAAACTAAAACCTTTCCAATATTTTATCTTAAAATATCCTTTTTGTGAAATTTTGGTGATACTGGTATTTTGAAAGGTTCTTAACCAATCAAAATAAAATGCTTAAAAACCCTAAACCAGCCTTTATTTGTTCTCTTCTCTTTTCTCTTCTCTCCCCTTCTCCCCTCCACTCCCTTCATCACTCACACCTTCCACTCCCTCCTCCTCTCTCTTTCACTTACCAGTCTATAAAACCTCAAATTCTGAAAGCCACAAGATTAAGGGATATCTTTTTTGAAACGTCATTAGTGTCTTGTCTGGTAACAAATAATGCTCAGATTAGTTCATATTAGTCATCAGTTCTCCTGAAGGTCTTTAGAGTTTAAAGCATAGTGTAGACCATTTTGGAAAGGAGAGAGGGTGCATTACTCAGGAGAGAGGGTGCATTACTCAGGTGCAGGACATCAGGGCCAGACGGCTAGGGATGTATATGCGCTTTGGTGGACAGTGGGTAGAAAGGGAAAGAAAACAGGACCACAGAAAAAAGAGATGGAGCCCCCAAATGCAATGTACCTGAGTTCACAATCTTATCCAGGACCAGACCAACTGGAAAAGTATGATGAAATTACTTGAAATTGAGTGTGTTCAAAATTCAATCCATAGCTCCTCTCTCCAATTCACATAATGACTCATGCCAGCCTCATTCAGGACTGTCAACTTCTTCTTTTTAGAGAAGCTAATGTCTCCTTCAATGAAGTCCCTATGAGAGTCTTCCCATGTACAGTGAATGCCCATTTCTCTGTATCTCTAATACCCCCATAGGGAATCACCGACCCCCCACCCCCACCCCCATCTTTAATGGTACGTTTCAGTCCAAGGGATTTAGGGGAGCCTCAAATCTCTATCTTTGCCCAACTACCCACTAGCCTTAGAACTGGACACTTGACTCAGTTCTAACCACACAGAAGCAATCAATCTTGCCGGCCACAAAGATGGATGGGTGTGTGATCCAATCCAAGCTCATCTGAGCCCTCCCTTGAGCCTTCCGGAGCTCTTGAATGAGATGGTATCTCTTTCTCTGAGATCACGAGTTCAGAGGTCTGTGTAGACTCAGGCTTGCTGGGGACCGGTCTGTGACCGGATGCGTAGACCAGGGTGGTGCACTGGTGAGGACAGCCTTCAAATCCAGAGTTTAGTCATGTCTAGACGTCTAGGAAATTCTTTTTCTCTTATTAAGCCAGATTGAGTTAGGCTTCCGCCCCTTATTACCAGAGGCCACAGAGGAATGTCCAGTTTTGGTATGAGGGCCTTTCCTCTGAGAGAAAGGGAAGTGTGCCTGACATCTTTGGGATCTCAGGGAAGACGGTCGATTCAGATTCTTTCATCTGTTTCTTCAGCACATTCACCTCCTTGGAGTCCCATGAGGAGAGAGACTAGGAAGCAGAGTGGAGAGAAACAGGTCTCTCCCTAGGGACACCTTCCGTTTTCACTGGTGTCTGGTTTAATCATAATGGAGAATCGTATCAGGGCCAGTAACTCGGAGGACCTGTTAGAAAGCTGGCCATGTACAAAGCTCATGACAAAGACTAGACAGGGACTGTTACTGTTTTATTCTCCTCCTCTCTAGATTATTTATACTTCACTGAGGGCTGAGAGGCTATACTCTCCTTGCTAATTTCCAAATCCCGTACTGGAATGTGCCCAGCCCGCTCTTGGAGATTTCCCTGGGAAGGCCGAGGAGCCATTGTCAGAGACAAGACCCTGTTCTAATAGAATTCAGAGTTGGAGCAGTTCTCTTCCCACTGACAGTTGTCTCTCAGTAAACAGGCAGGACAGCTCCAGACTGCAGACGCCTTGGTGGCTTGAAACTTGGAATGCATGTTACTGCTGCTTGACTGAAACATTCCAGTGAATCTTTATGGGCTCTACCATCCCCACAAAGAATAAGTCTTAACCACAATAAAATGTATCCTCACATCAAAAATTTCTCAAATGCTTTGCCCAAGATCAAAAGTGAAAACAGGGCTTCCCTGGTAACTCAGTGGTAAAGAATCCGCCTGCCAATGCAGGAGACATGGGTTCAATCCCTGGTCCAGGAAGATCCCACATGCCACAGAGCATGTGAGCCTGAGAACCACAACAGCTGAGCCTGTGCAGTAGAGCCTGGGAGCCGCAACTACTGATGCCTATACATGCCTAGAGCCTGTGCTCCTCAACAAGAAAAGCCACTGCAATGAGAAGCCCGAGCATCACAACTGGAGAGGAGCCCCCACTTTCTGCAACTAGAGAAAAGCCTGCACAGCAACAAAGACCCAGCACAGAAATAAATAATAAAAGAAATTTTTTTTAGTGAAAACAAAAAAACATCCCTGAAGGAAAAGGTGAATCATATGGCCTAAGACGAGGATATTGTTTCTTGGTGTCCACCTCCAACATATGGTAATTTTCAATGACTAACAAATGAAATGACTAAGAAGGAGATGGAAAATTGTTTACTCCTGGTAGCAGGGGACAGAGCTCTGTTTACTAAAATTCTTTAAAAAGGACATCAGGCCGTTTTCGCAATGAGAAAAACTTCACTTGGAAAGGAAAGCAGCTATAATTCTGAAATCTAGAACGTAAACACAAATGCACAATCAAAACAGAACATTAGAATAAAATGTGTAAATGGCTTCCCAAAGAGAACCTAGCCTCTACTCATTCATGCAAGAAAATCTTTGCTTGAATCTGACATTATTTAGGGACCTGCTAACAAGGTGGTGATGGGAAGAGGAAGAAGTTGGAGGGGAAGATAAAAATGAGGAAAAACTTCAGAACTCTTAGTATTATTGACTATGGAGAGCATTTTTGTTAATACAAGATAATATTTTATCTAGAAATTAAAAGCTTGAAAGCGTAATCCTCAAAATATTACCTTGATTCACTCTGCTGCTAATAATGCCTAGAAAACATTTCAATGATAGAAATAAATTAGAAGTAATAATAATAGATCTGGACTGATTTGGACTCAGGGTTTTTTGTTTGTTTATTTGGCTATACAGCATTTTTTCTATTTAAAAGTTTCAGGTGTACAGCATTATAATTCAGCATCTGTATATACAGCAAAGTAACCATTGCCACAAGTCTAGTTACCATCCACACAATAACGTTGACTCCCTTCACCCACTTAGTTCACCCCTCAACCCTCCCCTTGTGGTAACCACTAATCTTTTCTCTATATCTATGAATCTGCTTTTGTTTTATATTATTTCTTCTTTATGTTTCACACATGAGTGAAATCCTAATGGTATTTGTATTTGTCTGACTTATTTCACTAAACATTATACCTTCAGTGTCCACTCATGTAGTTGCAAATGGCAGGATTTCATCATTTTTATGGTTGAATAATATTCCCTGGCATATAGACCACATCTTCTTTATCCACTGATGAATGTTTAGGTTCTTTCTATATCTTGGCTCTTTTTAATGATATTACAACAAACATAGGGCTGTACATGTCTTTTCAAATTAGTGTTTTCAAGTTCTTTGGACAAATACCCGAAAGAGAATTGCAGGGTCATATCGTATTTCTCGGAGAAGGCAATGGCACCCCACTCCAGTACTCCTGCCTAGAAAATCCCATGGACGGAGGAGCCTCGTAGGCTGCAGTCCATGGGGTCGCTAGAGTCGGACACGACTGAGCGACTTCACTTTCACTTTTCACTTTCATGCATTGGAGAAGGAAATGGCAACCCACTCCAGTGTTCTTGCCTGGAGAATCCCAGGGACGGGGGAGCCTGGTGGGCTGCTGCCGTCTATGGGGTTGCACAGAGTCGGACACGACTGAAGCGACTGAGCAGCATCGTATTTCTAAATTTTCTGACTCATCTCCATACTGTTTTCCATAACAGCTGTACCAATTTACAGTTTCACCAATAGTGTTTTAGGGGTTCCTTTTCTCCACCTCCTCTCTAATACTTACTATTTCTTATCTTTTCGATCATAGCCATTTTAACAAGTGTGAGGTGATATCTCATTGTAGTTTTGATCTATATTTCCCTAATAATTAGTGATGTTGAGCATCTTTTCATGTGCCTGTTGTCCATTTGTATGTCTTCTTTGGAAAAATAGCTATTCAGATTCTGCCAATTTTTGATCCAGGTGCTTACTTTTTTTGTTGCTGTTGAGTTGTGTGCATTCTTTATTTATTCTTGATATTAACCCATATCAAGGATATATTCACAAATATCTTCTCCTATTCCATAGGTTACTTTTTTGTTTTGATGATGGTTTCTTTCACTGAAACCAGAAAGAAAAAACAAACAAACAAACAAACTGGGTCTCCCAGGGCTCCCTCTAACTTGAATTGCATATTTGGTAAATAGCACCATTACTGAAATCTAACATCTGGGCCTTGGAAAGTCCAAATCTTCATACTGAACATCTGACTTCAGTACATACCTATTTTCATTTCACAGGCTTCAACTTTAACATTATAGACAGTATCTCACACTTATCTCTCTGCCAATCTTCTTTTTCCAAACTAATTATTTTTTTCCAAGCCCTTTTCATGAGCAGCTTATTTTCTGCTGAAGCTCCTAAAAAAGACAGGGTTGTGTCTTCTCATCATGGAACCACAACACCGTGATAGGAGAAAACAGAAAATTCAGTCATTGTGTTTCCCTTGTCAGATTTCTTCCTGTGTTACATTTGTTAAAACTCTGGGAGTCAGTAACCATTCCCTTTCCCAACAAACGGCCCCTTTAAAATACAACAAAACAAAGCTATAATTCAAGCTAAGACAGTTACAGAGATGAAAATGAGAGAGCATGTTTGAGGATTGATGTAAAGAATTACTCTATTTCTTAAGCTCTCAGAGGAGAGATGTATGTATGTTCCTCCTTGTTTCTTTGCCACAGAATTTTCACTGTCTGTACAAAGTCTAGAAATATTTTTCTTCCATTCTCAATCATTTTGCGCTTCTGATTCTTCAAAATCTGTTGCCCCTGACTGCTCTGTAGACATCAGAATTGTGCCCCTGGCTATGAGAGTGTATCTACATAAACCAAATTCAAGATTGAGATTAGAGGAAAAGAAAAGACTGAAGATTCCTCCAGCACTGTCAACAGATTTGAGGGAAGGAGGTGGTTGGTGTGTGTAGGTAGATGCAGTCTTCTTTATCTTTAATCATGCATTTTCATGGCTATCACACTGTCGGGAAAGAGAATCTGTTGATGTTGCCTTTGACGGTAGGAGAAATGGAAATACAGGAAGATAAAGTTATTTGGCTCAGTTTCATAAAGCAAATTTACCATGGCATGCTTCTCAGCTAAACCTGTTTTCAAAGTCCTCACACTCTTTTTTTTTTTTTCTTACCTGCATCAATAGAAATGATCATATGTTCCTTTTGGCTTGGGAAATGTAGTGGAATTTGAAGAGGAAGAAAGCTGACATAATTATGTATGGTTATCAAGCTTCCAAAGTAAATGAAACCCTGCAAGTAAATAAAAAGTTAACTCAGAACAAACTTAAAAGGGTTTGGGTTTTATAACTTCACTGACCAGCTTGGACGGTCACCTGAGTGCCCAAAGAACTGCTTACTTTTCAGAATATTTTCATACTTGTAAAATTTGATAATGTATCACTGTCGGGTCTAATTTTCTTTCCTGTTCTAAGAGGAAAGGTCAGTCCCCTCCTTCTTATTAAATTTGAAAAATAAATAACCACAGCAGTATCTCAACAGACTTAATGTGTTTACTGCTGCTGCTGCTGCTAAGTCGCTTCAGTCGTGTCTGACTCTGTGCGACCCCATAGACGGCAGCCCACCAGGCTCCCCCGTCCCTGGGATTCTCCAGGCAAGAACACTGGAGTGGGTTGCCATTTCCTTCTCCAATGCATGAAAGTGAAAAGTGAAAGTGAAGTCGCTCAGTTGTGTCCGACTCTTCACAACCCCATGGACTGCAGCCTACCAGGCTCCTGCGTCCATGGGATTTTCCAGGCAAGAGCACTTGGCACTAAAGAATGTGAAATTACTGAGCAACACATCATGGGAGGAGGGGAAGACCAGTTTGTTTTGTTTGATAAACTAACTTCTACTCTATCTGCTGAAAAGATGGTTATTGAAAGTTGTGTATCTTGGTCATGAGCACAGACCTAAAACTTTATCAGGACGAAATAAAACTGCTTAAAGTTGTAGTTGATGAAATAACTTTTACCTGCGTAGGGCAACTGCTTCCAAGAAAAAGTCAAATGTTTGAACTTCCCATCCTTTTGTTATTAGGGAAGAAGGAAACATTTCACAGAGAGAAACTGCTCTGTTGAATATTGAAAGAATTTAAAACAAAAATATCCGTATTGACAGAATTATAGATACAGAATTATAGATTAGAAAATATTTACCCCTTTTTTTCATAGTTAAAGGGAAAAAGTCATTTTTCCAATATCAGTGATTCAAGTGCATCAAACATAAGATAGGAAAAGTTCTTTCTATTCCCTTCAAAAGCTAAGAATATTTTCTTTAAAATGTAGCCTAGGATAGTGGCTGCCAGGGCCTGGAGAGTGCAGGAAATAGGGAGATTTGGGGCAAAAAATGCAACAAAAAGTTGTAGTTATGCAAAATCAGTAAGTTCTGGAGACCTAAGATACAGCATGGTGACTGTCATTAACAATACTCTATTATATTCTTGAATGGGTTGCATTTCCTTCTCTGGGGGATCTACCTGACCCAGGGACTGAACCCATATCTCTTACATCTCCTGCATTGGCATGGGGGTTCTTTACCACTACTGACACCTGGGGAGCCCCTGAAATTTGCTGAGCGATCATATATGTTCTCACCATACACACACACACAAATGGTAACTATGTGAGGTGATGGATATGTTAGTTAGCTTGATTGCAATGTCTACATATCACAATGTCTACATACAGCAAAACATGACATTGTCCACATTAAATATATATAAATTTGTCAGTTTGAAAAAGCTGAAAAAAATTAAAAATAATAAAAAATAAGATGCAACTTAACCTTTTATGATGAATGAGACTGAGTAAGGAAATGTTAAGGGAGAACTTTGAAACAAATTATCCCTGAATTTCTAATGTATAGATGACTCATCTGTGATGAAAGTTAATTACTATTATTAATTATAATTATGACTTTGAGGCAGTGTTTTGAGAATCTTTCAGGGCTTTCTGATTCTGACAGCACCTGTCAGAGGGAAGTACTGGGGAGGAACTTGTCTCCAAGGCAGAAAGAATTTCTGGGATTTGTCAGAGGTCACATAGTCCCAGAGGGAACTGGAAGGTCATCCATAATTTCTCTCCAAGCCACCCTCAACTCATCTGTGGATGTAGATTCGGTCGCAGAGGAGAGGTGAGGTCAGCAGACTAGAGCCACAATAGGATTCCTACAGATACCAGACCTACGACCCAGAATGCAGTTTTCTGCCAAAAATATCAGCTTGTAGATGCATTATCTCAAAGAAGAGCTGATGTCTGCGGGTGACCTGTGGCTTGAAGATGAAACTGGAAAGTTGAACTATTGCATTAAGAAAAAGAACCTAAGAACTCATGTGGGATTCCCTGACGAGGAAGCTCCCTGATTTAAGTCCCAATCTATAAAACACAAGGGAAGCCTGAATATGTTTTTTTTTTTTTCCCCCAGTCTGACATGATTGATTATTAAGTTCAAGTTCTGTGAATTAAAGAACAACCAACTGTGTTGATGGTGGTCTTGGTCCACCACCAATCATTGTGCTCCCAATAAAATGCTCTTATCAGAAGACTGTTGCACCTAAAGCATTTTCACCAAAATAGAACTGTGCCTTTCTCAGTCTCCCATAAAGACAAAGAGACATGAAGTTACAACAGGCCAAACCAAAGACAAGCCTGAGACTCTACCTCTTTCCATCTTAGCCCAGGAAAAAGGTAAGAAAAATCACATGCCCAGGCTCATGGCAGAGCAGTGATGTAATAATAAGAATAACAACAAAAGCAATAGCAGCAATAATATCTATCATTTAGTATCAATACTGAGACCAGAATGGAAGATTTCTTGTAAGCCTCACAAGTACAGTCTCATTTGTACAGAGGTGGAAGGTGTGTAGCTTTCCTAAGCTACAAAATTACAAAGCTCAGAACATGACCCACCCAGGTCTTCTGTACCTAATTTGATCCCCTTGCTCTTTTCATCCCATAGACTGATACTGGAAACAAACCCTTAGAGAGAAGAGGAATCTTTGTGATTCTTGTCTGGATATGAAAGGTTGAGGAAATATACTGCTGATGCTTGGACAGCAAGAGTTTGAACTGCATGGGTTCAAAACTCCACTTACATGTGGATTTTTTTCAATAAATATATTAGAACATTTTTTGGAGATTTGCAACAATCTGAAAAAAACACAGATGAATGGAATAGCCTAGGAATATAAAAAAATTAAGATAAAGTTGGATATTACATGAAGACATAAAATATCTGTACTAGACACTAGTATAGTTTACCTTACTTGTTCCTTTGAGATACATTCTGAAGATATCTGCTAAAATAATTTTCAACAAATGTAATTCGTGTCTTAACAGATTCTTACTCCAAGGACAACCCTGGCCTCCTACTCCCCATAAGAATAAAGCCAAGGTCTAGGTCATGAAGCTATCTATTTCCCTGCCTTTTCCCCAGTTCTCACTTCCCTCTATGATCTGTATGCTTTTTCCAACAAAGCTTCCTTCAAAAGCCACTCTCATGAAGCTCTAGTCCAATGACTAATATGAAGCAAAATGTTAATAATTAGACTTTAATTCTCACTATCCCTTCCTACCCCTAATCGGTTAACATGCTAATGATTAGCAGAGCTTCTCCATGAAACACCATCCTCAATAAAACTATGACTTGCTCTCTTTCATCGTCTTCAAAATTCAAACATTTCCATCAGTTCTTACTTCAATTAGAGTAAAATGTTTACCACCTGCCAGGGTTTTGGAGCCCTCCATGGTTTTAATGGGCTTCCCTGATGGCTCAGATGTTAAAGAATCTGCCTGCAGTGCAGGAGATGCAGGACCCTTGAGTTGGGAAGACTCCCTAGAGAAGGGCATGGCAACCCACTTCAGTATTCTTGCCTGAAGAATTCCATGGACAGGGCCACCGGGCGGGTAACAGTCCATGGACTTGTGAAAAGTTGGACATGACTGAGCAACTAACACTTCCACTTTCACTCTTGATTTCCTACTTTTGTATTCTAATCCCCTATAATGAAAAGGACATCTTTCTGTTGGTGTTAATTCTAGAAGTTCTTGTAGGTATTCATAGAACCGTTTAACTTCAGCTTCTTCGGCATTAATGGTTGGGGCATAGACTTGTATTACTGTGATGTTGAATGGTTTGCTTTGGAAATGAACCCAGATCATTCTGTCATAGAATGGACTACATAGGTCAAGGGGAATACCAAATGGCAATCCATTGGAGTTTTATTCTGATGAAAAGATTAAAAGGATGTGGTGTTAGAATACTACTTAGAATGGATTTGGTATTTTGAAGCTCTGAAAGCATTCCTTTGGCAGATATTTTCTTCTAAGGGGAAGTAAAATTGCCTGCAGTGGACTCCTTGTCCAAATAACGCCAAGTGTCAATGAGGGAGGAAGAGAACAGTGAGGTTTCTTTAGGTCAGGAAGAGTAGAAAGAACTTCTTCTGTTGGGTAAAGCATTCACCCATTGTGATAGAATTCGTAGTAACTGATTGATTTTCATAGTCAAGACAAATTCCTTCTGCCTCCAGCAGCTAGTCAAATTACCTTAATATTTTTAAAGTTCATGGCTGTAAAGAATTAACCTACAACAGGAACAACCAAAGGTGTTTTCTCCAATGTGCAAAGGACTCCAATTTTGCAAACTGTTACTCTTCTTGTCCCTAATACATATACTGCATTTTCTACCTCTTTGCTCTTATCTGAGATGTGGTGGTGGTGGTGGTGGTGTAGTCACTCAATCGTGTCTGACTCTTGCGACCCCATGAACTGTAGCCCGTCCGGCTCCTCTGTCCATGGGATTCTCCATGCAAGAATACTGGAGTGGGTTGCCATTTCCTTCTCCAGGGGATCTTCCTGACCTGTATCTGTCTTTTATGCATTTCCAGTCTTCACTCAACTTTCAAAGAGTAAATTGATTTCACCTTCTTCCATGACCACCCCAGGTTCAGGGGTCTCGCCTTCTGCAAGTTTTACAGCCCTCATTCTTTTGAATATTCACTATTTACTCACCCCCTGGTTGTATTTCTATGTGTATTCCATGAACCTCCTTAACTCTAAATATCTGTAAGTTCCTTTAGGAAGCAGAACTCCTTTGCTTTCTTTTTCTGGAATCACTAATTACTTATTAGAATTTTTTTCTGTGGGCTAGATTCGTATTTTTAAAAGATAGCAAAGTCCCACTGGTGACCCCAAGGACCTGGCAGTCTGTTTTAGAGATGAATAAATTGAGGCTCAGTATGTGGACTATGATCATGCAAAATTCAATAGAAGAGTCTTGAGTGTGCAAACGTTGCCCTTCTCATCTTTATCTTAACTTTCTACCCTCCGCATGACCCTCATGACAGTTTGAGTCACAGTTTTTCTGCCTCTAAATGTCTTTGGTCTCTGGTCTGTGCATTAGTTTGCTAAATCCGCTGTAACTAATTACAGCAAATGGAATGGCTAAAACAACAGAAATGTATATTCTCAGTTCTGGAGGCTAGAAGTCCAAGATCAAGGTGCTGGCAGGGTTGCCTTCTTCCGAGGCCTCTCTCCTCAGTTTGTAAACAATGGCCTTCTCTCTCTGTTTTCTCATCCCCTGTCTTTAAGTGTCTTGTGTCTGACTTTCCTCCTCTTACAAGGACACCTGGGCTTCCCTTGTGGCTCAGCGGGTAAAGAATCCACCTGCAATGCAGAAGACCTGGGTTCGATCCCTGGGTTGGGAAGATCCCCTGGAGAAGGGAAAGGCTACCCAGTCCAGTATTCTGGCCTGGAGAATTCCATGGACTGTATAGTCCATGGGGTCATAAAGAGTCAGACACAACTGAGCGACTTTCACTATAAGAACACCAGTCATATTGGATTAGATTAGCTCCCCCCACCCCACCCCAAAAGCCTCATTTTAACTTAATTTCTTCTGGGAAGATACTGTCTCCTAATGTGGTCACATTCTGGGATACTGAGCTTCCCTGGTGGCTCAGATGGTAAAGACTCTGCCTGCCATACAGGAGACCCAGGTTCAGTCCCAGGGTCAGGAAGATCCCCTGGAAAAGGGAATGGCTTCCCTCTCTAGTATTCTTGACTGGAGAATCCCAGGGAAGGAGGAGCCTGGTGGGCTGCAGTCCTTGGGGTCACAAAGAGTCAGACACGACTGAGTGACTAACACTAGATTCTAGGGCTGCAGTGCATGAACTGAGGGGTGGGGCTGGGAACCACTGTGTTCATAATAGTCCCCTTTCTTCTTTTCTTTTTGCTTCCACTTTGTGGTGGAGGTTTCCTACAGCTATTAAAATTAATCTGAACTACACATATTAGGCCCTCTCCTTTGAAGTCAGATCAGTATCAATACTCAATACTCTGTTATAACCTATGTGTGATGAGACTCTAAAAAGGAGTGGATATATGTGTCTACATAGCTGATTCACTTTGCTGTACAGCAGAAAATAACATTGGAAATCAACTATATGCCAATAAATAGTAATTAGGAAAAGCCAACCTGTGAGAGTTCTGCCCGTGTAATTGTCCTATGTTTCTTCTGTCTTGCAAAAGCCCCTTTAAACATTTATGTTGACTAAAAATTTGTTTAAATCATTCGAGCCTAGAACCTAATGCTCTTTCACAGAGAAACCAGTATTTTTGCAAGATCTGAATGAACAATTTTTAGCAAAAAAAAAAAAGAGAGAGAGAGAAATAAACAGAAAAAAAGAGTTAACTTTCTCAACAAATTGTATTTTTAAAAAAAGAGAGAGAAAGAAAATAGGTTCTTCACAATCTAATAGAAACAGCAGTGCCATGACAGTTTTGGAAAGTTCTCTGACATTTTTCATTTCTACTGAGGCTCCACCCACTCTCTTATTCACAGAGTTCTCAATGCCAAGGAGCTACGCCATTGCCATTCCCAATACTGGGTCTGGCCCCAAAGGAGATCAAGTTACACTTGGTTTTTCTTCACAGCTAAGTTTTTGGTGAGGCATCAGGCAATTGCCAAGACATGTCAGAAAATATCTGTCTGGTTACCTAAGCCTACACTTGATCAGGCAGTGCAATAGAACATCAAGAGCTTTCTGATGAAATGATGCAACAAATAGATTTCACCCAAAGGTGATGGAGGGTAAAATCTGTGGATTAAAATAGGTGGAACGCATGACTCTGAGTCTTAAATATTAGACCTTTGAGCAATTAAGTTGCATTTAGTTATATTTTTCACCCCGTATAACCTCAAAGGACATTATTGTAACTGGGTGCATTTTACTTTCCATCTTAATTATCCTTCCTTGCTTAGGGCATGGAGCTGTCTTGTTCTATCCAGAAGGCCACCACGACAGTTGGGCAGGCAGTTTTTGACACGTGGAACACGTGAAATAATTTTACTTTGATGGGTACTCTTAGTAATGGGTCAAACAAAAAATATTTCCTCTGAAATCTTATCTGTAAGTGACATCAATTATTTTTTTTCAAATCGTATTTCCAAGAAGAATGAATTACACCAGTTTCACAGCTGACTTTTCATCCTAAAAGATCACTAGTGAAATATTCTTGAAACTATGAATAGTTATTTTTGGAGGTAATAGAGGGAAGCAGGGAGATGACACACACTCTGAAAATCCCTTCTGCACGTTGGCTTTCATCTTCTTATGATGAATGTTCCCTAAGCAAGTAACCTGCCAGCAGAAGACCACTCTAGGCATTCTCAAGCTTGAGAAATTGATGCAAAACAGGAGAGGACTAGCTGTTGACCTTTTTTTCAGGTTCCTGATCATTGTATTAACACAAGGAGGCTTGGGATCCAACATCAGATAACAGAAAAGGGTGGAGATCGCAAGCCTGCATATTAAGAAGGTGAAACCTTTCTTTGCTGGATGATATCCTGCTTGGGAGAAGTACGGTTCATGGCAGCGTTCGTAGTTACAAGCGAGGGACGTCGCTGGGGGTCCAGTGGTTAAGACTTCACCTTCCAATGCAGAAGTTTCGGGTTTGATCTCTGGGAGGGGACCTAAGATCCCATAGGCCACACGGCCAAAAAAGCAAAACATGAAAGAGAAGCAATTCTGTAACAAGTTCAATAAAGACTAAAAATGGTGCACATCAAAAACAATTAAAATAGTTAGGAGTGACCAGTATTAACTGAGCCTCTCCTTTGTTACTTGTGTTGCTCATATAGCCATCAACCAGTTCCCCTTTGTCTTCCTGAGCCAGCAGGAGAGAGGTGGTAAACAGAGAGTGTGTGTGGTTCTGGGGAGAGTTCCTCCCGGTTAAATCCAGTGCTTCATGTGGGAGCCATATTCCACTTAAGCAATGTCATTAGGGCTTCCCAAGTGGCAAAGTGGTAAAGAATCTGCCTGCCTATGCAGAAGACGTGAGTTCTATCCCTGGGTCGGGAAGGTCCCCTGCAGGAGGAAATGGCAACCCACACCAGTACTCTTGCCTGGAGAATCCCATGGACACAGGAGCCTGGCGGGCTACAGTCTACAGGGTCACAAAGAGTCAGATATGACTGAGCACAGCACAGCAGTGATGTTACCTAACCTCCATTAGAATGCTTCCTTCTACTCCTATTTATCAGTGCTTGGAGGTCCTATTTACAACCCTCTGCAGTTGTTTCATGACCAAAATCTTCTACTGAGGGGAGAGAGAGGAAAAAATGGCATTCACATAATTCACTGCACTTTTCAGGACTGAACGGGACTCTCTTGCTACCCAGCCTGCTTCTCTGAATTGCCTTAAGAATGGTCTCACCAACACTCTCTTCATCCACGTGGGAGAGGCTCCAAAAAACCAGGTCAGGAAAATAGCCTCTAACATGTGGCTATAAATAAGGTAACGCTGAGGCACAGGCCTATTTACTGGCTCATTGCGCGGACTTACCCACGGAGGCCCTCACCCGCCATGCCCCTAAGCCCCTCCCAGTTATCTCTGGGATTCCCCTGGTGCTTCTCGTCTGTGCTCAGCCGCCGAGGGACCTCTTCTGTTTGTCCACACAGGCCTGGGCGATGTCTCCACCTACCTCTGCATTCGGATCCACCGCCAGGGTATAAATCCCGAGCTTCTACCGGCTGCGGGCCTGTGGGCACCCGTACCGTGGTGTTTGTGTCCCGCCTGTAAACAAAGACAGGCCTCTCCTCGCTCTGTGCTGTGTGCCGTGCTCAGTCGCTTCAGTCGTGTCCAGCTCTTTTTGACCCTGTGGACTATAGCCCGCCCCATGGACTGTAGGCCATCAGGCTCCTCTGTCCATGAGATTCTTCAGGCAAGAATACTGAAGTGGGTTGCCCTGCCCTCCTCCAGGGACTCTTCCAGACCCAAGGATAGAACCTGCATCTCTTACGTCTCCTGCCTTGGCAGGTGGGTTCTTTACCTCGGGGGCCACCTGGGAAGCCCCCTCCTCATTCTGTTTCTGCCCTAACATGTGCTGTCCTTTGTCACCGAGGGGCTTCCCTTGTGGCTCAGCTGGTAAAGGATCCCCTGCAATGCAGGAGACCTGGGTTCAATCCCTGGGTTGAGAAGATCCCCTGCAGAAGGGAAAGGTTACCCACTCCAATATTCTGGCCTGGAGAATTCCATGGACTACAGCCCACGGGGCCACAAAGAGTCGGACACAACTGAGCAACTTTTACTTTGTCGCTGAGGCCTCGAAGCACTTCTACAAGAGCATTCATTTCTCTCAATTCCCCTTTCAGTTTCTGTATTCAGTTCCTCTTTTTTAAAATAATAAATAAATAAATAAAATTCAGTTCCTTTTGTGAGAAAGGGCTTACCTACTCCTCAGGCCCCAGGCTCCTGCCACCAGCTTTCCCTCACCTCTAACTCCAGGCTTTTTTGTGCAAATCTCCTCAAACATCCTTCCTTTCCATGCAAATCAATATGCAAACAGACCTGGAGGCTTCTTCTCTACCAGCAGTTCAACATTCCTGATGGTAATCATTTGAGTACAGCATCCCTGAAACCTGAAATGGTATTTGGTAATTAATTCTTGTGTCTTTTACAATCACCACCACAGAGCTGGGAATGGCAGTCAAACAGGAGACCTAGAAAATGCCTGTTGACTGATGGTGGGTCACAGTCACTCAGTCGTGTCCGACTCTTTGCGACCCCATGGACTATAGCCTGCCAGGCTCCTCTGTCCATGGATTTCTCCAGCAAGGATACTGGAGTGGGTTGCCAGCCCCTTATCCAGGGGAACTTCCTGACCCAAGGATCAAACCCAGGTATCCTTCATCGCAGGTGGATTCTTTACCATCTGAGCCTCCAGGGAAGCCGTTGACTGATTATGTTTGTCAATTAATGCCTCTCTTGCTATGAATGACCAGCTGTGGAAGCTGGAGGCCAGATCTCAGTTATAAAACTCTACACACCTAACTTAAACGCCGATGGAACAAAAATGTATCAGGTCATTTCACTGTTTCTGGAGAACAGAGTGAACTTGCCTGAATCAGTGTGACACAGAAGAGCTCTCAGTCACTGATATGAATACTGGGTTGCTGGCTGGTGTATAAAATCTTAGCTAGTGTTTCTCCCCCAGTCCAAGTCATCTGAGTCATTGCGGTTGTACTGGGTAAGGCATCCCGATTTGGAGATGCCTGCTTGCCTCTTCGTGTACAGGCAAGCACTCACTAGTTGTCTCATCTCCCTCAGAAAAAGCATTTCAGTTGGGCGTTGGGACTAAATATGAGCCAGAGGGAGCCTTCTGATAGCCGTTACATGGGCTTCAGCTGTCTAAGGACTTTGGGAGCAGCTAATTGTTAATGAGTCAGGAGGTTGCCAGGGCAACCAGCAAACTGCTCTTTCTGGTAAGCTCTGCCTCAAGTCCAAGAGGGGTTATGAAAGAGTTGCAGCTTAGAGAAGGAAGGTTTTCCCCTTTCCCTGATGTTTATAGAAAAGGTTTATGATGTTAAAGCTTTTCTACTCATCCAAGGAGAGAAATCTGAGATAGCTAAAGAGTTCTAATCTGAATTATTTGGAAATAAGAGAAATGGAAGCAGAACATATTAAACAAGATGATACAGGATAGGAAAAAGTTAGGCCAAAGACAAAAAGAAACATTCCCTTCATGTGGAGCCTTTAGGAACACATGGCCATGAATTCATAGGAGTGAAGAGAATTTATTTGAAAGCTTTTTGTAGCTACTTCGTTCAATCTAGGAGATGACTACAATTCTGTTGAATAAGTGTAATACAGTGAAGAATATTAGAATAAAGTATGAAGAGATCTCTTGAGTCTCCATCTGATTGTGTAAACAGAATGCTAAGAGGAAATCCAACTTGCCCAATAGTCAGCAAAGGACGTCATCCAGTGACAGGTGTCAGAAGAACCAGTGCCCCGTGTGGCTTTGGAACACTTGGTTTTCTTTGTCAGTGTATGGAAAGGTGCGGAATATATGTGAGAATGAGGTTTCTTTTCAAAAATGTTTTAGAACTATGCTGCTTAAGATTGTTGAATATTAAGTTACAGTCTTTTATGGCATTTAACAAGCCAGGAAGTCTGTCTTATTGCTAAGGTGTTAACTAAACATGTAGGGTATTTATTTACTCTCACAGACAACACGCACACTCAGAGATGATGCTCTGAGTTATTAATGGGCCATGACTTCTTTTGCTTCTCCTTCTTCATCCCACGTTTGACCATTTAGATCTCAGCAGCCCCCTTCCTGAGGCAGAGGCCGATGGGCAAGTCTGCACAGACAGGTATGAGAGGCAGGTGGCATCTTCCGCAGATGGAGCTTCCATTGAAAACTTCCCCTGAAGGAGGTGCTGGCTTTTCTGTCAGTTTGTGTGTCTTCCTCACTTCTATTCTCTGGTTTGATAATTTCACCTCTGTGCTCCTTAGTCAGTTGAAGCAAGAGATACAACCTAAAAGAGTTTGAGAGTAATTTATAAAGCACATGCTATATACCAGATACTATTGCTGGTCCTGGGGATACACTAATGAACAACACAGCTTAGATATCACTTATTAAATTATCTTAATTTATTACCTATTTAGCCATACAATTAAAAGTATGCATGCATGCATGCTAAGTCGCTTCAGTCGGGTCCGACTCTGTGCGACTCCACAGACAACAGCCCACCAGGCTCCTCTGTCTACAGGATTCTCCAGGCAAGAACACTGGAGTGGGTTGCCATTTCCTTCTCCGATGCATGAAAGTGAAAAGTGAAAGTGAAGTCGCTCAGTAGTGTCCGACTCTTAGCGACCCCATGGACTGCAGCCCACCAGGCTCCTCCGTCCATGGGATTTTCCAGGCATTAAAAGTATACACGTGTATAAAAATGAGTGTATATTCAGCAAATTGCAAGGCAGAAAAAATTCACAAAGGTTAGGATGATAGAAAAAAATTAGAAAGGACAAGATTGATAGATCTGACTATATAAGAAATTTAAAATTCTCTTCGTTCAAAAATTAATCAAAATTCAGCCATATTTCAAATTCAGTTATTCAATAAATAAGTGGTGAATTTCATTATTTTATAAAGACCACATAAATTTTATAAGAAATATCAATGAAAATTCAATGAAAACATGCAAAGAATATGAACAACACTTTACAAGATAGAACTATAACCAGTTCACAAATGTGGGAAACCACTTCCTTTCACTATAAAGAGAGGAATTGAAAAAAGAAAGGAATTAAATATTTTTCACCTATAAAATTAAGTCTTTATGGTAATACTGACAAATACTAGCAAGGATACATAAGAAAGAACAGTTTAACTTTTGTTGTTGTTGTTAGTTATGCAGCTTATTATTGTCTATATTCCAGCTGTAATTGCTCCTTGGCAAAGGCTTTTGCTTTTGCATTAAATCGAATTCAAAGTGGCTGTTTTTGTACCCAAGAATTTTGGCCGTGCATGGCAAAATCAGCACAGTGTAATGAAGGGCACCTGGAGCTCCTGGAAGGCCTTTTACTGCCTTTCGCTTACTTTTGAATAGGCTTGTTTCCTCTTCACAGAAATGTACACGCAAATCGAAGAGATCCTGAAGATAATGCATTCCTGAAGATAAAAGAAAACAATATATTCACAATCCACATTTTGTGTTTCTGAAGATTTCTATTTCATGTCCGGCTGGAGACCGAAGAAAGAAGGGCCTTTAACCTGTCACTGATGGTTAGCAATTTCTAGGTAGGGGGATCCCAATCTCGATGTCTGTAAGAGCTCTGCTACCAGTGCCTGGGGGCTCCTCAGTCTGCACATGCGTGACTTTCCTGCTCACCCAGCCGCCTCCTGGTCTGGAGAGTGGTGCCTTGGAAGATGACATGGCGTGTTCCGAGCGGGATGTGTCCTGAGAGTCCCATTGGAAATACCCTCCCCCTCGCCCCCGCCAAAAGACTTTTGCCCTTATAAGATCTGCTATATGTTTCTCATTTGCACATAAGAACGATTTTTTAAAGAGTGGTTTTGAAATGTCGTTTGAAATATCTGCTTTATTCTGATGAAAGTTGTTAAGAGCTTTGCTGGATACCATTTAGTGAGAGGCAAGTTGACTTTGGCAAAGAGTTAGGATTGGACTGGTTGGGAAGTGGTATTTCCTGGAAACTTCTACAATGATCCATTTGGTCTTCATAATAAACAAGAGAGACCAATTTACTTACCTAAGAAGATTTTACAGTGCCGTATAAAATATACATTCAGCATATGGAGAACAATTCTTTTACTAGGAAACAAAAATACCTACCAGATGTAAAGTTCCATCATTTCCCTTTCGGATTTCTCTTTCCATCTGCCATCAAACTTGGATGGCCAATGATCTTTGCATTTTCAGCCAGGGAAACAATTTCTGTACGTGATGTGAATATGTTGTCCCTTGAGGGAGATTTATATGTTGAGCAGTTATTCCTAGAGAGAAAAGGCAAAGCTGCTTCTGGACGGTCAGTGTGAGCATCAGGTGTACCATTTCTAGCCATGGGACTTACATTGAGTCATTTAACTGTTCTGAACCATGCACTTTCAGTTGTAAATTGGGAAGAATCATCTCTGCCTTACAGAGATATTATGAAGGTTAGAGATAGCACATAAAAAGCACCGTAGTGGGTATTCCAGACATTCTTATTGCTTTCCTTATCATTAAATGTGACTGAAACCGAAAGAATATCTCTTATGGGAAATGGCACAGTATCATGATATGTATATGAGGGAGATTCTTTGAAGCAGGTAACATCTCAAGTTTCTTCCAATTCTGCTGTACAAAGGGGTTTGTTGGCAGGAATCTGAGATCTACAGTCTCTATTTTTTCAGGTGTAGGACGCTGGATAAGTCACTTACTCTCTTTGGGCCTCAATTTTCTTTCCTGCGACAACAGAAACCAGTGTTACGAAAGTGCCTTGTAAACCATGAAATAGAATGGTGACCATGAGCGGGAGAAGATTATGGCACGTTTATTAAGAATTAACATCTAGTGTCAGGGATCACCTGTGTCCTTCTAGTTCCTGAAGCATCTAACATAGAGAATTTGCACACACGAGATGAAATTATTACTGAAGATGTCCTCGGGCAGCTCTGAGTGAGCCTTATTTTTAGATCCTTGGATTTTATCAGTCAGTCAGTTGTCCCTGCCTGAAGGGAATGCTCCATCTTATTCTTTTGCTGACTGTGTATAACTTTTTTTTAGATAAAGAGAATACTGTACATATTTCAAATTCACATACTTTCACTGTTTTAGCTGTAAGGCATTTGGCTAATGTTTTGCAGCACTGCTTACGGTGTGTAAGCAACTTCACTTGCTCTTATCTTTTGAGTTTCCATGACTAACACTAGGTATGTGCTAAAACTTTGCATTTTTCATCAAAACTGGTGCTGCCAACATTTAATACCAGGCCAGTTCTGTTCACAGAAGTGTCTGTATCTGCAGAGCGCAAAACTAATTCAGCTGGCATGGACACTGGAAAAGCAAACACTATACCTTTCCACTAAGTTGAATTTTATATTTCAAATCATCTTTATTTTACTGCAACCTGAGACTTTTGTCTACTCTAGCTGAATTGCTCACAGAAAATACTCCTTTAAAAAGTAGCCCTGAGCACTTAAGTTCTGGTTTCTCGGCTCACCTTAAGCCTAGTGTAAGTAAGCCTAAGGCGCTCGCAGAGAATTGGGAAGTTAATTCAAGTGGAAAAAAGAATTTGAAGATGGAACAGATAAAGTGCGTGAAAAAGTACCATGAAGAACTTGGCGTATCTAGTTAAGACAGTAAATTCTTGAAGATTATTTACTTCCCAGTAAAGAGCAGCCATATTCTTTTATTCTCTTTTCTTATTGACATAAATTTCCAAGAAACTCTAATGTGGGTTTTGCATGCTTTTCTCTAATATTGCATGTTTGTGAAATTTTTGGCTGTCATTTGAGAGAACAATATTAATACTTTCAGTTTCTAAAAATCACCCCTATGAAGTTGTGCCTCATAGTGTTATACACTATAGTGAAAGCAAGCTAAAAGAAAATACATAATGGTATTTTGGTGAGGCAGAATGTTGCCTCCTCATTTAAAATATGTTTACAAAGAATAAATGATTACATCAGAAAACATTTATATTGAATAAAAATAGATGGATGGGAAAGGATTAGTATAAAATCATCTGAATTTTCTATATATAAGTGTGTGTGTATATATACACACAGAGAGAGTGCACATTCTACATACGTGTATATTTGTGTATATATGTGCATGTATAATAGGAATACATATATAGAAAAAAGTTTAGAGGAAAATCAGTACAAAGAACATTATAGTTGTTTTTGCTGAGCTGTATTAGATCTGTGTTTATCTACACATTTCTAGATGGTTAAGGCAATGGCACCCCACTCCAGTACTTTTGCCTAGAAAATCCCATGGACGGAGGAGCCTGGTGGGCTGCAGTCCATGGGGTCGCTAGAGTCTGATACAACTGAGCGACTTCACTTTCACTTTTCACTTTCATGCATTGGAGAAGGAATTGGCAACCCACTCCAGCGTTCTTGCCTGGAGAATCCCAGGGACAGGGGAGCCTGGTGGGCTGCCATCTATGGGGTCGCCCAGAGTCGGACACGACTGAAGAGACTTAGCAGCAGCAGCAGCAAGCCTATACAGAGATTGTAAATGTATTATTTCATTCATTTATATGTGCCTGCATTTATTCTGCTTTACTGTGAAAAGGATTCAAAGTGGCTAGTTTTAGGTCACTAAAAGAATCTAAAATTGAGCAAATTGAACACCAAAAAACTAAAATGTTTCACAAACTAAAAAGAAAAATTTCAGAGTTTCAATGACCACCATCTAAATCCCCTCCTTCAGCACACACACACACACACGGAGCACACACACACACACACATACACGCGCGCGTGCAATGCACATATGCACACATGTGCACACACACGCACACACACACACGCACATGTACACACAGCATACACAATCACATGTACTTTCAAGGAACAAGCAATCCTCCATTCTCCCACTGATAGATGGAGAATTCGTATAAGTTCAGATATGAATTAGAGAAACACTTTTGTGCTCTATGATGACCTAAACGGAAAAGAAATCCAAAAAAGAGGAGATACATATGTATGTATAGCTGGGTTTCCCTGGTGGCTCAGCAGAAAAGAATCCACCTGCAAAACAGGAGATGTGGGTTCTATCCCTGGGTCGGGAAGATCCCATGGAGAAAGAAATGGCAACCCATTCCAGTATTCTTGCCTGGGAAATCCCATGGACAGAGGAACCTGGGTGGGCTACCGTCCATGGGGTTGCAAGTGTCGGACACGACTTGGCAACTAAACCACCAAGCACAGCTGATTCACTCTGCTGTGTAGTAGAAAGTAACACAACATTGTAAAGCAACTGTACTCCAATAAAAAAGTAAAAAAAAAATTTTAAATAAAAAAAAACAAGATAACAACAAAAACAAAACAAAGAAACCCTAAAATGTATTTTATTATTTTCATGTATATAAAGAAATGCAGGCAAATCTAGCAAAATATTTCCAGGTAGATGTTTTATTCTTGTTGAAAGAAAATCAGACCAGTTTAGCAGGATTTATTCACTTTCAAACAATGGCTGTGTCTTCAAAATTCTTCCTTCAAGTAAATTCACTATTTCTTTATCTTACTCTTAAAGTCTATTTAGCAAACCTTCTATTCATGGAGTGAAAAGTTAAACTCCAGCGAGACCTGAATTTTCATAATCGCCAAATAACTGAAATTCAACACAGAGACCCACACAGAAATGTTATACAAAGAAGCAGACAACGTGATCACAGCTATGACTGAGAAGAGAGAGCGAGCATGGCATACAAAGTACTGGGTGACAGTTTGAATTACAAAGTCGTACTACTTTGAAAAAGTAGATTGAAAAAGCAAATAGCAAAACAAACAAGCAGGCACCGCTCTTTTCAGTGTGAGGAACACTAGGCTCTGAGCTAGAAGCGGAAAACACACAGCAGAGAGAGGTTATCTGCAACGTATTAAGACTAAGATGTCTTCATTGACTCCTGCACTGAAATGACAGATGAGAACGCAGCCTGTGTACAAATGATGAAATGCCCTTAATCCCTGTCTCGCAAAACGATCACCTCACTACAACTGCCAGGTTGACAGACAAGGCCTTGGAATTCCCTAGTGAAAGCAAACTTTCCCAACCCACAGCTGAGGAAAAGAAAACCATAGATTCTAGTCCCTCTAAACACTCACAGAAAACTATGGAAAACTTAAACAAGAGCAGAGACTAATTAATTAATGAAATACAAAGGTATCCAGGAATATGTCAGCATGATTCTTTGCAACCCCACGGTCTTTCCAAGAGATTTTCCAGGCAAGAATACTGGAGTGGGTTGCCATTCCCTTCTCCAGGGGATCGTCCTGACCCAGGGATCGAACCTGGGTCTTCTGCATTGCAGGCAGATTCTTTACCATTGGATCCACCAGGGAAGCCTGGGATTTTCCAGGCAAGAGTACTGGAGTGGAGTGCCATCGCCTTCTCCGATGATTAAGCAACAGTATTGGAAATAGCAAAATCATATATTAGGAAATGTGACGGGTCCTCCTGATGGTACTCTACCATGGAGACCCTCGTGTGTGTTAGTCACTCAGTCATGTCTGACTCTTTGTGCCTCCATGGGCTGTAGCCTGCCAGGCTCCTCTGTTCATGGGATTCTTCAGGCAAGAATACTAGAGTGGGTTGCCATTCTCTTCTCCAGTGGATTCTTCATACCCAGGGATCAGACCCAGGTCTCCGGCATTGCAGGCAAATTCTTTACGATCTGAGCCACTAGGCTAGGTCTGTGTATAATATACCACCGTTTACCACTTTGGCTTCTGACCCATGCTCTTGTTTAACATATGAGTGCATGAGTGCAGTGGCAAATTGATTGGAGATTGATCAATCATTCATCTCGCCGACCATTCAGTGGAAATGAATTTACTTATACATTTTTGACAATTCTAATTGCATACTTTTAATTGTACAAGGTGATGAGTTGATATACATTAGGGAAAGATTACCAAGATCAATATAATTAACACATCCATCATCTCACATACCTAGTTTTTTGTGTGTGTGTGTATTTGATGAGAATGCTTAAGATTTATTCTCAGCAACTTTCCTTATCTTTTTCGGCCTTGAAGCATGCAGAATCTTCCCCAACTAGGGGTCGAACCTGTGCCTCCTGCATTGGGAGTGCAGAGTCTTAACCCCAGTCCCAACTCTCAGAAACTTTCAGGGTTTCATTCCTGGTCAGGGAAGCAGATACCACATGTTGAAACTAAGAACCTGGTACAGCCAAATAAATAAATAAATGTGCTGTGCTGTGCTTAGACACTCAGTTGTGTGGATTTCTTGTGTCTTCATGGATTGCAGCCTCCAGGCTCCTCTGTCCATGGGGATTCTCAGGGAAGAATAGTGGAGAATATCCCTTCTCCAGGGGACCTTCCCCACCCAGGGATCAAAATGGGGTCTCCTGCATTGCAGGCAGATTCTTTACCAGCTAAGCTGCCAGGAGAGCCCAGATGAATAAATTTTTAAATTTTAATTTTAATTCAAAAAAGAATTTCAGGTTTACAGTATCATGTTAACTATAGTCATCATACTGTACATTAGATCCTCAGAACTTATTCTTATAACTGGAAATGTGTGCCCTTTGACCTGTATCACTCCATGTCCCCATCCCCCAGTCTTTATCTTTCTGGCTTATTTCATTGAGCATGTGAATGTAGTGTCCTCCATTTTATAGTAAGTGGCAAGATTCCTTTTCTTTTACTGAATAACATTCCACCGTGTGGGTGTGTGTTCATGTTTTCTTTATCATTTAGGTAATTTCCATATCTTGGCTATTGTGAATAATGTTGTAGTGAACATGCGTGTGCAGATATCTTGTCTGACTCTTTGTGACTCTGTACAGTCCATGTAATTCTCCAGGCAAGAATTCTGGAGTGGGTTGCCATTCCCTTCTCCAGGGGCTCTTCCCTACCCAGGGATCAAACGAGGTCAATTATCCATTCCCATTATAATGGCTGTCCAAACTAGACTGAATGAAAACTTATCAGAATAAGGATCTATGCATGAGTGTTGTCCCACAGCAGGCAAGAAAGAGTGCAAGAGTTCTGCTGCAGACCCAACTAGCAGACCAGGTTCCATGGAAGAGTCTGTGTATCTGGCTTTGGAGAAGCATTTGAAAAATCGGGAGCAGGAAAAGACTCGAGTGAGAACCTATGCTTCCCTGGAGAGTAAGTCTTCATGCTGTCTGACCATCAAGAAGCGATTTCTTTCTGCTCAGAACCACAGGACAAGACAAGTAGCCCTTCTGGCTTACTGAGAGCAGTCAAAGGAGCCACAGAAAAGACCACAGAGATCTGAACATCAGTACATGGCTGCCAAGTACCCGAGGTCAAGCTGCTTAGTACAGACTCTGCTCAGGCAGCCTGTGGAGCCAGAGTCTGCTCAGTGGGGCTGGGGACTAGAAAAAAAAAGACAGACTAAAAGTAATGAGGATGGACCTGGAGAGAATTAGGAATTTGATGAGTGAAGTCATAAGCTGTGTTCCAGGGTGGAATTCCTCAGAGGCTGTTAAGTTAGGAACGTCCCTTTTCAGGGCCAAAAAAATAAGAGTAGCCTTCAGTGAGAACTGGAATGCTGTCTGTGGCAGAATCAGGACTAACACGGAACAACGCAGCGCTTACAGAATGGCACCAGGTAACAGCATAGCACTGTTCCCGGGGAGGAGAGTGCATGATGACGCTGAAAACATCACATTTCCAGCCTGTTCAGAGGGTGCAGAGAGCTTCGACATCAAGACGGTAAGAACTAGACAAGTACCCCAGAGGTTCAGTTCAGTTCAGTCATGTTTGATTCTTTGTGACCCCGTGAACTGCAGCACACCAGGCTTCCCTGTCCATCACCAACTCCTGGAGCTTGCTCAAACTCATGTCCATTGAGTCGGTGATGCCATCCAACCATCTCGCTCTCTGTCGTCCCCTTCTCCTCCTGCCTTCAATCTTTCCCAGCATCAGGGTCTTTTCAAATGAATCAGTTCTTTTCATCAGGTAGCCAAAGTATTGGAGCTTCAGCTTCAGCATCAGTCCTTCCAATGAATATTCAGGACTGATTTTCTTTAGGATTGACTGCTTTGATCTCCTTGCAGTCCAAGGGACTCTCAAGAGCCTTCTCCAACACCACAGTTCAAAGCATCAATTCTTCGCACCTCAGTTTTCTTTATGGTCCAACTCTCACATCTATCCATACATGACTACTGGAAAAACCATAGGTTTGATTAAACGGACCTTTGTTGGCAAAGTAATGTCTCTGCTTTTTGAATATGCTGTCTAGGTTTGTCATAGCTTTTCTTCCAAGGAGTAAGCTTCTTCTAATTTCATGGCTGCTGTCATCATCTGCAGTGATTTTGGAGCCCAAGAAAATGAAGTAGAGGTAGGGAGGCAAAATCAAAGCACTGTCATCAAAGAAACACATTAGCAACTCCAACATCTTGGTGCACTTGCCAGAAGGACTCCCTTCTTAGTGAGAAGAGATGGTATGTGGAAAGGAGAAAAGGAAGGAATGGGGGAACGTGAGATGAAAGTCACAGGTAAGTAGCTGGCATTATATACAATGACTATAACCCAGCACTGTAAGAGGAAAGCTTCCTGAGTTGAGAATACCCTGTGTGGTCCAGCAGTTAGAGCACTGATGCTTCCTGGCAGGTTGCCATGGAAACAACACCTGATAGGATGATGGACCCGTGGAGCCCGAGCAGATGCTACCACGAATCTGGAATTTCCAGTTCCACATGCCAGAAATCTGCAAATCCCATTCCAGAGCTGCTGTCCCCTAAAATTACACCTAATGCTCACCCTCTCAGGATCTCACCTTCTTCTTTATAAAAAATGCAAGTCCAGGGTAATGATGAGACTCACACAAGCAATGGGGTTTCATTAAGAGGAAAAGTAAAGCATACAACCTTTATAATCAGGTTAGTATTTAAAGAAAACCTCTTGAAATGGGTCAACTGATCTATTACAATCCAGGGAGGCCAAAGACATTTTATTTCCTACAGGTCCGATTTCGTCCAATGCTTCACGTGCAGAGACTCTAGTGTTAGAATCTCCTTACTTTTAACTAATTTACTCGGAAGATTGAAATACTATATTATTTTTCATTTCCAATGCACGATTCACATTGGCTCCTCATTACATCTAATCACGCAACAAATTAAGTAAGGAAAAGAGTCTCCAAGCTCGGACGACAGCTGATGGGAGAGATAATGGCGTAAGAGACCAGAAAGGCAGCTTAGGTGAGGATAGGAGTTTTAGTATTTTCCAAATCTGTCAGCCTCACAATAACGGTTGAGTCATGACTTCACTTCAATTACTTCACAAAAGAAAGAAAATCATACGTGATAGTCAACCACGAACACCCTAGAGCTGCTAAATCTGCAAAAAGAAAGGGCAGGGATTGTACACTTTATCCGTAATGTGGTGAAGAGCACCCCGTTGTTTGAAAGGCAGGTGTGAGGTGTGTTCTCTGTGTGTGTGTGTGTGTGTGAGAGAGAGAGAGAGAGAGAGAAAGAGAGAGACAGACAGGGAAAGAGAGAGAGAGAAGACATGGAAAGTGAGAGAAGAGAGACGAGACAAAAGGGATAAACAGAGAACGGATAGAACCAAGAGAGGGACGCAGAAGTAAAAACAGTCAATTCTAGTGACATCGAAACACTCTGATGGTCACTAATGGTTTCTATGTCGTCCTGCTAATTCAGGGGAAATGTTGGTAACAGTAACAATGATAATTATTATTACATGAACAGACAAATGGCTGGACGTTGGATAAATAGAAGTCTGAGACGGTAGGTGTTTGCCTCTCTGGCAAGGTGAATAAAGTGCTGAAGGAATTCGGGTGTCCACAGTCTGCAAACTATGGAGCAGTTAGTTTTCCTTTCGGAAGAATGAATATCTAGTTCAGGCAAACTCAGTTACACGAACAGGAGTTCCCATTTCTGTGACAATGCCTGCTACCAACTCGTGGCTCGATAAATACCTTCTATCATGAATCCCTAAACTAGAGGGAGGCTTCAGCCTGATTCTTCCCTATCTGGTGGGAGGGCTCTTAGCCCAGTGACATGCTTGATGCTTACTCACTTGCCCTGTTCTTTTTTAGCATCCAGCTTAAAATCACCCAAGGGCAGACTTGCTCTTCCCAAGCCAGGAATGACAGAGCTCATGTGAGTTAGGTGAAGTGAAATGTGTCAAGGGCCTTATTCAGGCTCCAGGAAAATCCCTGGAGAGCCTCTCAGATTTTAAGAGCAAAATATCCTTCCAGCTCAGGAATGTGCACTGGGACCAGTGGAGGGAGGTGGGGGCGGGGGCGGGGGCGGGGGGAGTTTTCCTCTTGATCTCTAAGTTCTCCCAAGGCTTTTGTCTCTGCTCCAGGCATCTGACAGCCAGCTCCTATGGTGAAAATAGACAAATATTCACTCCTTCAATGGATGTACTTTCCTTCCATTTACTGCTTGACTGTTTTTGTTTTGCCAATTTCAGACTCAATTGACTCAACTGAAAAATAAAGGAATCCATATGAGAGAGCTGAATATTCAATTACAGGAAAAGTAATGAGCTTAAAATACTTAATTACTAATTTGATGTTGGGCAATGTGTCTTTTCCCCACTCTTCAAGTGTACAACCCTGTGTCACACAGATATAGACTGCCTCATACTCAGTTGTAGACATGGACGAAAGTTAGGACCATGATGAACACCACAGTAGACAGGAGGATTCTAATTTAGGGACATCTTAGAAATGATGACAAGCTGCTGCTGCTGCTGCTAAGTCGCTTCAGTCGTGTCCGACTCTGTGCGACCCCATAGATGGCAGCCCACCAGGCTCCCCTGTCCCTGGGATTCTCCAGGCAGGAACACTGGAGTGGGTGATGACAAGCTAACCTGAAGGAAAGACAGCTATAATGCTCTTCTAAAGGAAGGAATTTCTTTGCTTAGAAATAATGGGAAAAGTCACAAAGAAGGGTGAGATCTGACATGGTGGAAAATTTGAAAAAATAAAACCATAACAAAATCAATAACCACACAGGAGACTGTAAACTGCGTAACAGCGTGACAAAGAGCTAATATCAATATCCTCAGTTGATAAAATATGCCTAAAATAAATTTTAATAAGCAACTGAGAAGGCAGAGGCATGTGTGTATGTGTGTGTTTGTAACTATCATTGGTTGGTAACATGGAATTCAAAATGCTGCTGCTGCTGCTAAGTCGCTTCAGTCGTGTCCGACTCTGTGCGATTTTACATATTGACAGGCTTTTAGTACTTTCATTTTCCCACTCTGCAGATTTCCTTTCACACCTTCACCCCTCCAGTCATGACTCCTACACCCCTGTTCTTGCCTCATTCTCATGAATGGCTTTGCCTCACACATTACAGAGGAAATTCAATGAACCCCCATTAGCAAATTCTAACATATTTGTTTTCCAGAAAGGACTTTAAATATTTTCTCCTTTAAGTTTCAATGACTCCTAACCTCAGCTATGTTTTATTTTTTATTTTTAAATCAATTTTTATTGAAGTATAGTTGCTTTACAAGGTTGTGTTAGTTTCTCTTATACAACAAAAATGAATCAACTATGCTCGAGAATCTTCCTTCATATTGGATTTTAAGAGCTGATAAAGCACCTAAAAAAGCACCGTGTTGCCTCTTCCTAGTCTATTAGTTAGAAACATGCTTTAATTTATTAATATGTGTTGAATAATAATATGAGCTGCCAACTGTAGATGATATATGCACATTAATTTTTATACACAGGATCTCAATTCTCATGATAGTTCTCATTATGCACCCGGGATGGTTTTCAAAAGCCAGCAAAAAATATAGTTTATCTATGTAGAGACACCAGCAATTTACTTTTTCATATTAATGAAATTCATATAAGTATCATTAGTGATGAGTAAATTATACCAGCATGCCTTCATGGTGCCATAGTTAAGATCCAATGTTCCACTGGGACTTTCTGTGCTTTATAGAGGGTCATTTATCTATTTTTTTTTTCAGGGACTATATATGTAAGCTGAGGGTTCATCTTGTCTCTGAAAATAGAAAATGATGCATTGCTGCATTTCAGTTTTATTCCCTTTAGAGATGGTAATCCCCCACTGGAAAACAGTGTGTGTTTGGTTTGGAGCAATTAAAACTGATTTCTGAGTTCCAAGTTTAAGAGAATGAACAATTTTTTAAGCCTATAGTCATTTGAATTGGTGGAAGTAACCGACATTGTGTTAAAAGATATAATTTTTCAGGTATAACTGGCTAAAATAAATGAACACAGCCAAGTTAGAAATAAATGAACAAATTCTTTTGAGAAGATTGAATTACAAACCCATGAAGTAGATCAGAAGTAGGGATACTTTTCTTTAAATGAACCTCCCTTTTGTGAGGTTTCTTTCTTACTTGTGCCTTGATGCTCCAGGAGACCACACAGGTGGAACCAATACAAGACGGGTGGCAAGGTTACACAAATCAGCCAGGTCACCATACAGGTCGCATCCTTCGGCCAGAAGGAATCCACTCCCCTGCTATCTTGTTAAGATGCTCTGATACAAGAAATTCCTTATTTATAGTGAGGCAGAGCTGCCACCCAGGACCTTCTAGATAGTTCCTCAAATTCTCTGAAATAATGGTACCTACTCTCTTAGCTCAAGCTGCTGGGAAAAAATACCATAGACTGGGTGCTTTAAACAACAGACTTCTATTTTCTCACAATTCTGGAATTTAAGACATCCAAGGTCAAGGCACCAGCAGATTGAGTTCTCAGTGAGGACTTTCTTCCTGGCTTACAGACGGACACCTCTCACCATGTCCTCACCATGTCCTCATGTCCACCTTTCCTTGGCGGGCACTTGGGAAAGAGGGCTCACGTGTCTTCCTCTTTCTGTTTATTGTTTAGTTGCTCAGTCATCTTCAGTCTTTTGTGACCCCATGGATGTACACCAGGCTGCTCTGTCCATGAGATTTCCCAGGCAAGAATACTGGAGTGGGTTGCCATTTCCTTCTCCAGGGGATCTTCCCAACCCAGGGATCAAACCCTCATCTCCTGAATACCCTGCATTGACAGGCAGATTCTTTATTGTTGTGCCACCAGGGAAGCCCTTCTTTCTCTTTTTATAAGGGCACTAATCCCATGATGAGAGTGCCACACTCATGACCTCATCTAACCCAGTTACCAAAAAGGTGTACTTCCCCAATGGTCCAGTGGTTGAGAACTCATCCCTGGTTGGGGAATTAAGATTCCATGGACAGCTAACCCTGCACACCACAACTATTGAGCCCTCATACTCAAGAATCCACGCTCTGCAACATGACAAAGCCAGCGAATCACAATAGAGAGTCCATGCACTGCAGTGAAGACCCAGCACAGCCAAAATAAATAAACCCAATTACCTCCTGAAGGTCCCACCTCCCAGTACCATAACACTGAGGGCTAGGGCTTCAACTTATGAATTTGAGGGGACATAAACATTTAGTCCCAGAGAAGGTGATGGCACCCCACTCCAGTACTCTTGCCTGGAAAATCCCATGGACGGAGGAGCCTGGTAGGCTGCAATCCATGGGGTTGTTATGAGTCGGGCACGACTGAGCAACTTCACTTTCACTGTTCACTTTCCTGCATTGGAGAAGGAAATGGCAACCCACTCCAGTGTTCTTGCCTGAAGAATCCCAGGGATGGAGGAGCCTGGTGGGCTGCCGTCTATGGGGTCGCACAGAGTCAGACACGACTGAAGCGACTTAGCAGCAGCAGCAGCAAACATTTAGTCCATAAACCTATCATCTGCCAGATAATTTTCATACCAGTCTGTTAATCCCCTTAGGACATAGGATTATTATTATTTTATATACATTGTAAATTATTATTCTCCCTTTATATATCATGAAATTAAATTTCTGATAAGGTAAAAGATTATTCAGCTCCACACAACTAGAAAATGATGTGACAAATCCAGTTCTGATTGCTAAACTAAATGTTCTAAATTAACTTAAAACTTCACCATTCCAGTTTCTAAATACACTTCATATGGTCAATGTCCCCTTAAAACATCCTACCAGGAACTGAGCACACAACTCCAAGAAAGCTCTGACTAAGATCTGGATGGGACCAAAATGTACCTTGTTACAACTGTTATACCTCTTTTAATAGAGGATAAATGTGACTGGCTAAGAGGGCATCGGAGGATGAGATGGCTGGATGGTATCACTGATGTAATGGACGTGAACTTGGGCAAAATTTGGGAGGTGCTGAGGGACAGAGAGGTCTGGTATGTTGCAGTCCTTGGGTTTGCAGAGTCGGACATGACTGGGTGACTGAAAAACACCAACAAAATGTGAACGAGTTGTGCAGCAGGCAGTATGCAGCTGTCCATAAGCATATTACATGATTTTGCCAAATGCCTTGCTAAAATTTGATATCCAAATTTTATAAGAATCTTTTAGGTATCTACACTAAGCTTATTGGCTAACTCTATCATTATCAAGGCTTCCCTGCTGGTTCAGTGGTAAAGAATCCATCTGTCAATGCAGGAGATTCAGGAGATGTGGGTTTGATCCCTGGGTCAGGGAGATCCCCTGGAGAAGGAAATGGCAACCCACTCCAATATTCTTGCCTAGGAAATCCCATGGACAGAGGAGACTAGTGGGCTGCAGCCTATGGGATCACAAGAGTCAGATATAACTTAGCGACTAAAACAACATTATCAAACAAAATTAAGTTCGTTTTTCACTTTTTTGGTAGTTAGGCAAGATTCATTTTATTATCTGTCTCATCTCAGAACTCAAACTGTGTCGCTATACACAAATCATTTTCACCCTGGGAAGAGTCATCTTTCTAACACTAGAGATAGTATACATTCTGCTGCTCATCTTCATAGACAGGAGTGATCAAACAGGGGGAGACGTAGGCGACAAAAACATTTCAACAGTTGAGTCAACAACGCAAAGGTTTTTGAGCAGAAAAAAAAAAAATGTCACGGTGTTTTGTTTTAGAAAGATGACTGATAAAAACAAAAATTACTGCTTTTAAGTTGTCATGAGCCTTTGGCTTAATCCAAAAGCTACAATCCTACGTCAAAAGAGTAACTTCATACTCAAAGAAGAACCATAAGGATCATTTTCTCAAATAAGTCATTTGTTTACTGGAAACTATTTTGGCAAGAAAAGAGAAATTATTGCACTTATTCACAGAGGCCTGAAGAAAAGTCCTAACTAGTGGACTAACATCTCACAAGTTAAAACCAGCGTCTGCAAGATACTCCCTATCTCAACTAGTGACAGTGAAATTAATCTTGAGATAAAGTTAATGGGTTCGGTGTAGATATTTGCAAATTATCAAAACAAAATAAATGAATCCTACAGGAGTTCTCACTGTGTATCAGATTCTAATAAATCAGTGCCCTGACATGAAAGCTACTCCAGTGAAGTCAATCTGTCTATATAATGTAATTACACCAAAAAAAAAAAAAAGAAAGAAAGAAAAAATATATTGTACTTATGTTCCAGTCCCAAAATTCACTCCAGAAAAATCCATCTCACAAAGTTAACCCCAGGGACATCTTCTGCATTCACATGACATAGACAATGTGCTTTGAAATCTACAAGAGGATGACAATGGGATAAAGATCAGTCCCTTAAAAAGAGAATGAAAACAATCCAAGAATTGTCATAGATGTCATATTGCCAGTAGATGTCATATTGCCAATAGATGTCATATTGCCAATCGTGCAAATGACTCCTTTGAGTTAACGTGCCGCCTGTCAGCATCATTGACCCAGAGTGCATTGTCTGAAAACTCAGTCTGGCTGTTCTGTTCTGAAGGAACAGGAAACTCTTCAGCAGTTTGCCCTATAGGGTATCTTGATAACATCAGCACAACAGAACATTGAGCACACGCCTCCCGGTCACATACACACACCCCAGATGAAAAGGTGACGAAGGCAGGCATTCTTCTGTGTTCTCATCAACAACAAAGAGACATGCATAAGCAGCAGCAGCAGAAGGATAACTCTGGCTACGGGATTTTACAGGGCAGTGGGAGAAAGCAGCCTGTTTTCACTACAGTCAGAAGAAACCAAGTCATGAGGAGCCTTGACAAGTTGCAAAGCCCGGTCTATCCACCATGCCGCCCTCTGTCCCTGGCTGCTTCTTCACAATTCTTTCCTCTAGTGAAAAAATAAAGCCCATAAAATAGACATTTTGAGGGTAATTCCCATTCTTTCTCTAATAAAATAGTAAGGAGACACTGCTAATGTTCAGAGAAACACATAAGAAGTGAAGATCTAAAAAAGAAAAGCATAAAATAAAAACCTCTATAAATTACCTACAAATCACCACTAACTTTGAATAATATGTGGCTGTCTATTGTATTCCCTTAAGTGAAAGACATCCTTGCCCTGCTGCCTGAACTGAAGCAGAAATAGAGCAGTATTGTGGGAGGCAGACCCTTTGTGTTCCTTAAACTACAGATGCATTATACAACCTCTGATTCTGTTTTCACATGAAATTCCCCATGCTTGTGTTCAAATGTTCCTCTTGTTTCAATGATATCAGTTAAGCCAGTATTAGCTTATCTTATGCAGAAGGCAATGGCAACCCACTCCAGTACTCCTGCCTGGAAAAACCCATGGACGGAGGAGCCTGGTAGGCTGCAGTCCATGGGTTCACAAAGAGTCAGACACGACTGAGCGACTTCACTTTCACTTTTCACTTTCCTGCATTGGAGAAGGAAATGGCAACCCGCTCCAGTGTTCTTGCCTGGAGAATCTCAGGGACTGGGGAGCCTGGTGGGCTGCCGTCTATGGGGTCGTACAGAGTCAGACACGACTGAAGCAACTCAGCAGCAGCAGCAGCTTATCTTAGCTTGATTACATCTGCAAAGACCCTATTTCCAAATAAGGTTATGTTCACAGGTTCTAGAGGTTAGGACTTCAATATGCTTTTTGGAGGGTGGACACAATTCAACCCATATCAATATTCATTGAAATCACTCAAAAGCCAGTTAGCAGTATTGCTATAACCCTTCGCAAGCTTACCAGAGTACGTATTTTTGTATCAGGACCATGGACAGTAGCTCATGTGCCTTCCACCACCTCCCCTATCCCACCCCAATATTAGTTGTACATATACCTATGGAGAGAAATGCCTTGCACTAAGCAAACTTTATCAAGGGACTATTATATTGCTCATTTAACTACTTCTCAACTTGTATTCTGTAAGTCAATTTATCTCACTGTAACTTTGCCTGGTATGGTGTAAAGATTATAGTCGTGGAGAACAGTTCGTTGGCTTATAAAGGCTGCTACTATTTTTCTTTAATCTTTAAAGTTCTATCTTCACTGTAAAATGAACCTAAATGCTCAGCTTAGTGAATGATGATATGATAGGGGAAAATGGCACTTATGATGTAAACTTATTCAGAATATGGGTGTTCCAGAAAAATCATGAAATTATCATATGACACCTAAGCTATAAAACTTACATTTATGTTGCTTTTCTAGGATGAAATGTGTTAAAGCAATGCATAAAGAAATATAAAGGGATCAGAATCAATATCATATTACAGCAGAATGGGAGGATGGGAATAGGAAGGGAAAAGGAAATGGGTAGAGTGGCCATATCAAAGGGGGCTAGGCCTCTTCTGAGGAGCCTAGACTTTGGAGAAACCTTTAGGCAGAAGGGTGATCTGGTTAAATTTGCATTTTACCGAGATAATCTGTTGATTGTGAAAAGGATGGATACGAGGTTGGTAAGATGAGAGGCAGACAGAGACATGTAATTAGGACAATGATTGCAAAAACAGGAGAATGAAGTGGATTAAAAAAAAAAAATGTTTAGAAGATGGAATCCGTGAGTCCTAGTTACTTAGGTACCAGAGCTTCCAATATGACTTGAGTGACTTAAAATAGGAATTGGCTTTGCTGGGGGAGAGGAGGGCAGCAAATGTTCTTCTGATAAGTTAAATTTGAATTGCCTTTTGGAATTCGAAGCCTGTATCCCCGTAGGCTGGGCTCCAAATGTATTGCGTCTTTCCTAAATCCCTCATATCAGTGCTTCCCACTGTTCTTTCACTGTTCCGTTATGAACTCTGTGAAGGTTATCTGCCCAGGTCCAACCTTGGGTTACTTAGAGCCTGAGAAAGTGCTTGCTTGCAAACCGTTTCTGGTACCACCCCCATCCCTAACTGCTTTAGGTAGAAGGGTTGAAGAATTCATTTTTAACACTGGTGGATTCTCATTGTTTTCATTAAGAGGAACTTGCAGATCTAGGACAAGGACTTTCTTCTAAGGGCTGCAGACAAAGAGAAAGGCTGAGGGCACTGGGCTTCCTACACTTACCAAGTTACTGTTACTGACGGCATTTAAATGCATGTTTCCTTGACACACTCTATATGCATGTTGTGACCGCAGGTTGTTTGTTTTCCTCTGAATGTCAGAGATGAGGGTGCCCCTGACAGAGTAGGGCAGGGTCTGGTGCCTCTCTAAGGACGACGTAAAAGCTTAAAATGGCAACCTACGCATTATGAGATTTACATTTGACAGTCGTGTGTTATCCTGGAAATGCCCACCCAGGCAGACACCTAACACTCAGATACAAACAATCAAGGTTGCCATGACGAGACAGATGGCTGTGTAGGTGGAGATCAGGCTTCCTGGTGATTAACATTCCCACCCTCTCATCTCCACGTATTGGTGGGGAGAATGGAAATTATAAGTAGAGACCATCTCTATTTTTAGATCTTCCCATTCTAAGAGTGAAAGCAAAAAAAGGGTCTTTCATGCATTTTACTATTAGAAGATATGACGGAAACCATCTGGTTTTATACCTTTATTTTAAATATGGAGAATCTGAACCAAAAAAACAGAATGAAGTTCAAGGTAGAAACAAAGTTCTAATCAGAATCCAATTCCTTTGGTTTATAGAGCATATCTCTTTCCACTTTACCCGATTATTGATACTTCTTATGGCTTCTATCCTCTCGTAGTTGGATACAGGGCAATATTAGTCAGGAGGACCTCATCTGGTTATTTTAATAAGCAATTACACACTATATTAAGGAAGATCATTGCAATGAATCCTTAGTTTAGGGAATTCCTCAATGACTTAAGTTTTTATTATTAAAATCCAGTTTTCCAGATAACTAAAGCTATGCCTCATTTTAACACTTTAACATTTTCCTTTTGGATCATTTTAATATGTAAATCTAGATTCAATTTAATTGTAATACATATTTTCATGTCCTCTTGTTGGATTTAAAACATTATTCCCTGTAAAATACTTAGTTTATGAACCACTTACCCATATATGGCTTTTTTTTACCACTGGTATTGCACAAATAATTTTACTCTCAAGATAACTAGAAAACAAATATTAAGAGTTTAAGTGGCTTGTCCCAAGTGATATTGTTAGGACTTAAACTCCCAACTCTTAAACTCCCAATTCTTTGAGAAAGTCCTGCTTCTATATGATGGACACTTTGGTTTTTTTCCCTGAGAGAATCAGTTATAATTGATAATTGATATGTATACATTTTAAGTTGCTTCACTTCAGTTCAGTTCAGTTCAGTTCAGTCGCTCAGTCGTGTCCAACTCTTTGCAACCCCAAGAATCACAGCATGCCAGGCCTCCCTGTCCATCACCAACTCCCGGAGTTTATCCAAACTCATGTCCATCGAGTTGGTGATACCATCCAGCCATCCCATCCTCTGTCATCCCCTTCTCCTCCTGCCCCCAATCCCTCCCAGAATCAGGGTCTTTTCCAATGAGTCAACTCTTCTCATGAGGTGGCCAAAGTATTAGAGTTTATCAGTCCTTAATATTAGCCTCATTATCAGTCCTTTCAATGAACACCCAGGACTGGTCTCCTTTAGGGTGGACTGGTTGGATCTCCTGCAGTCCAAGGGATTCTGAAGAGTCTCCTCCAATACCACAGTTCAAAAGCATCAATTCTTCGGTGCTCAGCTTTCTTCACAGTCCAACTCTCACATCCATAAGTGACCACTGGAAAAACCATAGCCTTGACTAGATGGACCTTTGTTGGCAAAGTAATATTTCTGCTTTTGAATATGCTATCTAGGTTGGTCATAACTTTCCTTCCAAGGAGTAAGCATCTTTTAATTTCATGGCTGCAGTCACCATCTGCAGTGATTTTGGAGCCCCTAAAAATAAAGTCTGACACTGTTTCCACTGTTTCCCCATCTATTTCCCATGAAATGATGCCATGATCTTCGTTTTCCGAATGTTGAACTTTTTCACTCTCCTCTTTCACTTTCATCAAGAGGCTTTTGAGTTCCTTTTCACTTTATGCCATAAGGGTGGTGTCATCTGCATATCTGAGGTTATTGAGATTTCTCCTGGCAATCTTGATTCCAGCTTGTGCTTCTTCCAGCCCAGCATTTCTCATGATGTACTCTGCATAGAAGTTAAATAAGCAGGGTGACAATATACAGCCTTGACGTACTCCTTTCCCTATTTGGAACCAGTCTGTTGTTCCATGTCCAGTTCTAACTGTTGCTTCCTGACCTGCATACAGGTTTCTCAAGAGCCAGGTCTGGTGGTCTGGTATTTCCATCTCTTTCAGAATTTTCCACAGTTTATTGTGATCCATGCAGTCAAGGCTTTGGCATAGTCAATAAAGCAGAAATAGATGTTTTTCTGGAACTCTCTTGCTTTTTCGATGATCCAGCAGATGTTGGCAATTTGATCTATGGTTCCTCTGCCTTTCCTAAAACCAGCTTGAATATCTGGAAGTTCACGTATTGCTGAAGCCTGGCTAGGAGAATTTTGAGCATTATGTTACTAGCGTGTGAGATGAGTGCAATTGTGCGGTAGTTTGAGCATTCTTTGGCATTGCCTTTCTTTGGGATTGGAATGAAAACGGACCTTTTCCAGTCCTGTGGCCACTGCTGAGTTGTCCAAATTTGCTGGCATATTGAGTGCAGCACTTTCACAGCATCATCTTTCAGGATTTGAAATAGCTCACCTGGAATTCCATCACTTCCACTAGCTTTGTTTGTATTGATGCTTCCTGAGGCCCACTTGACTTCACATTCCAGGATGTCTGGATCTAGGTGAGTGATCAAACTATTGTGATTATCTGGGTCGTGAAGATCTTTTTTCTACAATTCTTCTGTGTATTCTTGCCACCTCTTCTTAATATCTTTTGCTTCTGTTAGGTCCATACCATTTCTGTCCTTTATCGAGCCCATCTTTGCATAAAATTGTTCCCTTGGTATCTCTAATTTTCTTGAAGAGATCTCTAGTCTTTCCCATTCTGTTGTTTTCCTCTATTTCTTTGCATTGATCGCTGAGGAAGGCTTTCTTATCTCTCCTTGCTATTCTTTGGAACTCTGCATTCAGATGCTTATATTTTTCCTTTCCTCCTTTGCTTTTTGCTTCTCTTCTTTTCACAGCTATTTGTAAGGCCTCCTCAGACAGCCATTTTGCTTTTTTGCATTTCTTTTCCACGGGGATGGTCTTGATCCCTGTCTCCTGTACAATGTCACGAACCTCTGTCCATAATTCATCAGGCACTCTGTCTATCAGATCTAGTCCCTTAAATCTATTTCTCATTTCCACTGTATAATCATAAGGGATTTGATTTAGGTCATACCTGAATGGTCTAGTGGTTTTCCCTACTTTCTTCAATTTAAGTCTAAATTTGGCAATAAGGAGCTCATGATGTGAGCCACAGTCAGCTCCCGGTCTTGTTTTTGCTGACTGTATAGAGCTTCTCCATCTTTGGCTGCAAAGAATATAATCAATCTGATTTTGGTGTTGACCTTATGGTGATGTCCATGTGTAGAATCTTCTCTTGTGTTGTTGGAAGAGAGTGTTTGCTATGACCAGTGCGTTATCTTGGCAAAACTCTATTAGCCTTTGCCCTGCTTCATTCCGTATTCCAAGGCCAAATTTGCCTGTTACTCCAGGTGTTTCTTGACTTCCTACTTTTGCATTCCAGTCCCCTATAATGAAAAGGACATCTTTTTTGGGTGTTAGTTCTAAAAGGTCTTGTAGGTCCTCATAGAACCATTCAACTTCAACCTCTTCAGCATTACTGGTTGGAACATAGACTTGGATCACTGTGATATTGAATGGTTTGCCTTGGAAACGAACAGAGATCATTCTCTCATTTTTGAGATTGCATCCAAGTACTGCATTTCAGACTCTTTTGTTGACCATGATGGCTACTCCTTTTCTTCTACGGGATTCCTGCCCGCAGTAGTAGATACAATGGTCATCTGAGTTAAATTCACCCGTTCCAGTCCATTTTAGTTCGCTGATTCCCTGAATCATTCACATTCACTCTTGCCATCTCCTATTTGACCACTTCCAATTTGCCTTGATTCATGGACCTAACATTCCAGGTTCCTATGCAATATTGCTCTTACAGCATCAGACCTTGCTTCTATCACCAGTCACATCCACAAGTGGGTATTGTTTTTGCTTTGGCTCCATCCCTTCATTCTTTCTGGAGTTATTTCTCCACTGATCTCCAGTAGCATATTGGGCACCTACCAACCTGGGGAGTTCATCTTTCAGCATCCTATCATTTTGCCTTTTCATACTGTTCATGGGGTTCCCAAGGCAAGAATACTGAAGTGGTTTGCCATTTCCTTCTCCAGTGGACCACATTCTATCAGATCTCTCCACCATGACCCACCCATCTTGGGTGGCCCCACCCAAGACATCCCACAACTGAGTTGCTTGAGTTGTGTCCAATTCTGCAACCCTTTGGACTATAGCCTGCCAGGCTTCTCTGTCCATGGGATTCTCCAAGCAACAATAGTGGAGTGGGTTGCTCTGTCTCTCTCCAGGGAATTTTCCTGACCCAGGATCAAACCCACATCTCTATGTCTCCTGCATTGGCAGGCATATCTTTACCACTAGTGCCACCTAGGATGCCCTGATAATTGATATAACTTGATAAAATTCTGCAGTATATCAAGATGATCCAGGATTGCTCAGAGATATAAGGATATTTACACCAGACTTTTGTGCTTTTTGATATATGCACTTTTAAAACAAATTTGCTATCTTCTTACCTTTGGGTATGGCTTATGCAATTAAGTAATAATCTTCTTGCCAATGCAAGAGATGTGGGTTCAATCTCCCCACTTCACAGCTGCTGTGAATAATGTTATGGGCTGAATTATAGCACCTAAAATTTATATATTGAAGTCCTAACCCATAGTACCTCAGAACATGATTATATTTGAACATAAGGCCTTTAAAGAGGTGATTAAATTAAATGAGGTCCTAAGGGTGAGTGCTAATCCATTATGACTGGTGTTCTTATAAAAAGAGGAAATTTACCCAGGCATACACACACACCCCCTGAGGAAAGACCATGTATGGACAAAGAAAAAAGACAGCCATCTGCAAGCCAAAGGAAAATTTCTCAGAATGAATGAAATCAGCTCTGATCTTGGACTTTACAGCTTCCAGAACCAGGCTATAAATACATTTCTTTTGCTTAATTCATCTTTCGTTTAATCAGTCGGTAGTACTTGTTATGGCAGCCCTAGCTCACTAATATGAACAAGAAACAGAAAATCGGTAATTTTTAGAATAAACTACAAACAACTAGATCTTGAAGGGGGGCTTGTCACTGAGTGGTGCTCTTGAGTTTAGTGCATGGTGATATCGATTTTTAGCTGGAGGTTACACACTTGTCTTGTTTTGTGAATTCAAGCTATCAAATAGGTGCGTTCATAGTTCCCCAAACAAGGAGTTATAAAGTGCATACTAAGTGGTCCTTTTTTTAAAAACTCTCCATTTAATTTTCAGAGACATACAGAACAAAATGCAATTATTGGAGGACAATTGCTCTATAATATTGTGTTGGCCTCTGCCATACATCAACGTGAATCAGCCACAGGTTTACATAAGTCCTGTTGCTCCTAAATACCCCTCCCATTTCCCACCCCTCGAGGCTGTCACAGAGCGCTGGGCTGAGCTCCTTGCGTGGTACGGCAAACGCCCACTGGTTATCTGTTTTACATACGGTCATGTATACGCTTCCACGCTGCTCTCCATTCACCCCGCCCTCTCCTTCCCCCAGCGTGTCCACAAGTCTGTTCCCTGTGTCTGCGTCTCCATTGCTGCCCTGCAAATGGTTCATTGGCGCTATCTTCCTAGATTCCATACACACGCATTCATATACGATATTTGTCTTTCTCTTTCTGACTTACTTCACTTTGTAGAAGAGGCTCTAGGTTCATCCACCTCATTAGGACTGACTCAAAAGCACTTTTTTTTAATGGCTGAGTAGTATTCCATTGTCCAAATAGTTCTTTAAATAAAAAAGATTTTTAGCTTAATTAGACTGTTGTTTTGATATGATCTCCTGGTCCCTTTAAAACACAGTTGAATATCCCAAACCTTCACCTTCTCACACTCTTTCAAGAACATAGCGGTGCTAGATATAGCGCCTGCATAGATTTTATTTTTTCTTTCCTTCTCCCAGACTTCACAGGTAGTTACAAGCATCATCCTCTCACGATTCCTAACGCCTGAGGTTCCAGTGATTGTAGAGATGAAATCTTCGGAAGTTCAGAAGTGCTGACTAAAGTTCACTTGCCAGGGAGCTCGCACTTCCTTTCCGCCCCAGGACTGCTTCAGTATTTTGGATGGAAATCAGAGCCGTTTATGCAGCAAGGGAAGAACAAGTGCAGTAAGTGTATTTCTGTAGTAGTAACGTCGACCATTAAATAGACCGTAGCAGACAGGAAAGTCTATATGGATTTCAAAAATAGCACCCATCTGTCGGTGAGCTGCTAAAAAAAAAAAAAAATGGATGTTAGACCTTGGAACATAGCCCTGGAAGCAAAATCTGACTTAAATTCTGGAAAAGTTATAGAGGAGCTCTGCAGAGAATTACAAAAACATGTACCTTTTGCATTCCAAGAATAATAACCGGGACAGAGAGACACTCAGTGCCAAGTTTCACATTTAAAACAAGCAGCAAGCATAGAGTTGAGAGTTGAACTTCGGCCCTTCCCAGGTGGAATGCTGGTAAAACATCCTTCCTAGGTTCAAAGGGCAGCGCTTACAAAGGCATCTTGACAAGACAAGCCAGGCACGCAACCATCTGCTCGGGACAAATAAATCAAGCATAAATGAATAAAGAAAATAGTTTAGATGTCTCTATCTATATATCTGTCTACCTCAGCATATTGATATACATGCATATGCATTGTGGAATATGAAAATCAAGGGCAAAACCCTAAGAAAACATATTGGCTGGGTTTAACTAAGTCAAAGGCATTCTTTGGGGGGAAATAGATAACCCCGTGATGTTTTATCAGAAATGAATTGCCATCATATTCCTATTCCTGGCAATTTAGAAAAAAGATTTCATTTAATGTCTGTTTTGTAAAGGACATGTCGCAAAAAAAATAGTGTTCAAGATGTGGGTCCAAGTAATTTGCAAATCCAAACTTCCTTCAATTTTGTTATCTCTCACCTCCATATACAGAAAAAGGAAGCACCGTATCTATTTTATGAAGTGTAAAGATGGCTGAGGATAAAATATCAGAATTTGCATGTTTATGCCTAATTATTCAAAGCTTTTTGCTGTGGCAGACATCCAGGTAAAAATTATTTGGCTGTTTTACCGTGCAATGGAAAACTAGGATGAAGTATTAATATCATTTTCTAATGGAATAACATGTCAGGTTGAGAGAATACCTTTAAAAGCAAATTCACAAAAGAAATTCTCATGTCTCCCACGTGGTCACAACATGTATGAGAAGTTACAGCAAAGTAGAGCATAATACATACAGTTCTTGCTTTTGAAAACTTCACAGATAGGTATGAACATTCTGTACAGGAATAGATAATAGAAAAGGGATAATGATCAGGCTTAAGATATAAGACAATCAGGTATTATGGTCTGAATATCTAAACTCTCTTATCATAGGCAGTCTGGACTATTGGGACTTTGTATGTCTTGGTAAAAATCCAATTATGATATTTATCAGCTGAGAGAAATACAGACCATATTTATTCTGTTCACTATAGTGTCTTCCGCTCTTGGCACATATCCTGGCACTGGAAAGATTCACAATAAATATCATTGGAATGAATGGAAATAGATCCTGGGACATAAAATATACAGCTGAATTACTGATACCATTGGTTAGAAAATGTGGACTGAAAAAGTAGAATAGCTCATGAGATGCTATCTCTGTTGGGAGACAATTTTCCATAGGTCTCTCACATGAGAACAGAGGCCTTCATTCTAAATTCTCTCTTCAAGAATCCACACAACAAAAGAGAAAGAAGTAGTATTTCCCTCCACAGAAAAAGGCAAATATACTTACTGCTCATGATAAAAGTTTTGGTTTTCTTAAGCTCAGGGTTGGCCTAAAACACAACCCCCTGCTTGTGTAGGTATCATCAGGCCCTGTTTATTGCCCTCTAAGAACTGAGGTGTGGAGGACTTCTTTGGTGGCCCAGCGGTTAAGAATCTGCCTGCTAACGCAGGGAACGCTGGTTCAATCCCTGGTCTGCGAAGATAACACGTGCCGTGGAGCACCTAAGGCCGTGCACCACAGCTACGGATCCTGTGCGCTGCAACTGCTGAAGCGACTACTGAAGCCTGAGCGCCCAGAAGCCACAGAAACGAGAAGCCCACGCACCACAGTGAGAGCGTAGCCCTCAGCTGCTGCAACCAGAGAAAGCCCGGGCGCAGCAACAGAGGCCCAGTGCAGCCAGTCAAAAAAAATTTTTTTAATTAAAAAAAGAATTGGTGTGTGGGGAATGAGCACTAAAAGGATGATACCCTAGGAGCAGCAAATTAACCTTTGTCTGACTCAGAAGTCTCAGATCTCCGGTCAGCATCCATGAAACAAAGGCAGACTACCTACCTAGTTAACCTGCAAGAAGGGTGAAATCTCAAACCCTTCACAGTTTTGACAGTTTCCTATGCAAAGAAGATAATGAAGTTTCCTATTCACAGAAAGAGAATTTCACTTCCTTCTAGGAAACAATGACAATAAGAAAAAACTCTGACAAGAAGAGGAAAAAAAAAAAACCTGGATAAACTATAATAACAGAAATTTCCTTGTGGTCCTGAGGGAGCTAAAGGTTCAAGGCAACCTGACATCTAAGTAGAAACAGACCCTCCAAAGACACAGAATATGCACATTGGCTAAGAAACTTATGGCTGAAACAATTTCCAACATACAAAAAGTTATCAAACCACAGATCCAGGAATCTCAAAGAACCTTAAGCAAAATAGCCACTGAGCCTCCTACACATACACACATACCTACATACATCAGCCGCAAACTTCTGGAAGCCAAGGCAAGCAGCAAGCCAGAGAAAAAGATGCATTCCAAACAGAGGAACAAGGACGAGAAACACCAGACACTTCTTGTCAGAAACAGGGCAAACCCGAGATGTGGAGTAAAATCTCTGAATGCTCGAAAGAAAAAAACAAACAACTGTCAATCTAGAATTCTTTACCACGTGAAAATGTCTCAAAAATGAAGGCAAAGTGAAGATTTTTCAAGCAAGCAAAAACAGAGAATTCATTTTCAGCAAACCTGGAAAATAAGACATGTTAAAAAATGCTATTCAATAACCTATATGGGAAAAGAATCTGAAAAACAACGTGTGTGTGGATGTATACAGGCTTCCCAGTGGTGCTAGTGGTAAAGAACCTGCCTGCCGATGAAGGGGATATAAGGACACAGGTTCAATCCCTGGATCAAGAAGATCCCCTGGAGGAGGGCATGGCAACCCACTCCAGTATTCTACCTGGAGAATGCCATGGACAGAGGAGTCTGGTGGGCTACAGTCCATGGGGTCGCAAAGAGTCAGACATGACTAAAGCAACTTAGCGTGTACATATACACACTCACTTTGCTTACACCTGAAACTAACAAAACATTGTAAATCAACTATGCTTCGATAAATTTTTTAAAAAGAATGTTATTCAAGTAAAATAAATATGATAGCAGACAGAAATTTAGGTTAAAATAGAGACTTGAAGATTTCCAGGACCTGTTAAAATGAAAGCTAATGTCAGCCCAACTAATCTAATTGCCATCTATAGAACATCCTATCCAACAACAGAACAATGTAAATTATTTTCAAAGACATAAATATAGGTCATATTATAAGCTATAAAACACATTTAAAGGACAAGAAGGCATACTGAATATGTTTTTACACAATGCAATTAAATTAGAAATTAAAAATAGAAGAATTCCCAATTGTTAATTGAAAGTTAAACAACACCAGTAGGTAGCTAATGGGTCAATGAAGAATTTATAAGGGAAAATAGAAAATATTTTGAACTGAATGAGCATGACAACACAATATATCAAAATATAGGTATTACAACTGAAGCAGTGCTTAAGGGGAATTTGAGGTGCATTCTGTCCCTATTGGAGAAGGCAATGGCACCCCACTCCAGTACTCTTACCTGGAAAATCCCGTGGACGGAGGAGCCTGGTAGGCTGCAGTCCCTGGGGTCGCTGCAAGTCGGACATGACTAAGCAGCTTCACTTTCACTTTTCACTTTCATGCACTGGAGAAGGCAATGGCAACCCACTCCAGTGTTCTTGCCTGGAGAATCCCAGGGACGGGGGAGCCTGGTGGGCTGTCGCCTATAGGGTTGCACAGAGTCGGACACTACTGAAGTAACTTAGCAGCAGCAGCAGCTATCCCTATTAGAAAAGAAGAAAGGTTTTTAAATCAATAATCTAAGCTTTCATCAAATAACAATGAAGTCAGAGTATTTTAAGGCATTTTAACTTTTAATTGTTAAAAGTCTTTATAGAGGTATAACTTACAAATATAGCATACCAATCTTAAATATACATACAGCTCAACAAAACTTTTATGTAAGTACTCACCCATGTAAATGCTGCCAACATCAAGAGATACTTGATGTATCTCCCCACCTAGATACTGACAGACACAGAAATGTAATCAATACAAAGTCAGAGCATTCAAACATCAATTTGAAAAGATTTATACAGTCATTTCACCACATGTCTAAATTCTTCAGTTTTATTAGGTAGTACTGAAACATTTTCTTCAAAGTAAACAGACTACTTGAAATTATATGGAGTCATTTGTTATCAAAGACGCAGCTTCCAAAACATTGACCATTTCAAGAAACATCCTCATTTAGGCAATACAAAATTTGTCCTAAGAAACTTTGGAGCTAGTGAAACCTGGGTTCAAATAACATCCCTGACTGAGTAATATTCCATTGTATATATGTAACACATCTTCTTTATCCATTTTTCTGTTGCTGGACATTTAGGTTGCTTCCATGTCCTGGCTATTGTAAATGTGTTGCTATGAACACTGGGGTACATGTGTCTTTTGGAACTATGCTTTTCTCTGTGTATGTGCCCAAGAGTGGGATTGTTGCGTCAAATGGTAGTTCTGGGCTTCCTGGTGGCTCAGATGGTAAAGACTCTGCCTGCCAATGCAGAAGAACTGGGTTCGATCCCTGGGTCAGGAAGATCCCCTGGAGAAGGGAATGGCAGACCACTTCAGTAGTCTTGCCCAGAGAACCCCTTGGTAGATCTTTAAGGAACCTCTATATTGCTTTCCTTAGTGGCTGGACAGTAGACACTAACACAATATTGTAAAGCAACTATACTCCAAGAAAAATAATTTAAAAAATAACATCCCTGACATTTAATTGCTAGGTCTCTTACCCAAGCCTCCGATGGTCTTCCACCTACCTAGTAGACTTGCTATGAAAATAGAATGAGACAGCAGATTCAAAATGCTCAGGGAGTGTTCCACACATACAGCTGTTACCAGCATTAATATAAACCCTATTTTTATGGAGTTATTGATCCACCAGTGTTATTTTTGTTGCTTCTCCATCTAGCAGATACTTACTGATCATATGTGTGCATGCTCAGTTGTGTCTGACTCTTCTGCCATCCCATGGACTATAGCCCACTAGACTCCTCTATGCATGGAATTCTCCAGACAAGAATACTGGAATGGGTTGCCATTTCCTTCTCCAGGGGATCTTCCTGACCCAGAGATCGAGTTGGCGTTGCCCTCACTGGCAGGTGGATTCTTTACCACTGACCCACTGGAGAAGCCCAGTACTGATCGTGAGTCTGTGCTTGGGTGTCAGGTATGACAAGGCATGGGTGTCACCATGCCTTGGTCATCATGCCACCAAATCAAGGCATAGGTGTCAGGAATCTAAGACTTGATCAGGCCTTGGAAGCAGGGGATGAAGCCTTTCTGTTCAAGTTTCCTAGTGTATGCATCAAAATGTCCTCAGATGGCCTTGGGCTCTTTGAAATGACTGTAGAATCTCATTATGGAACAAATCTCCGAAGCATGCCAAGAACAGCCTCCTTTATCCCTGCTGGGCTATGCCGAGCCCAGCCCAGGGTACCACTATCGGCACTGAAGCATTGGTTGAGGAAGGGGTTTTCTGTAATGTGTTCGGACAGAAAGCCTGAGTTACTGCCGGCCACCTACACCTTATAATAGGATTACTTATCATACATTAAAATGGAAATAAATAATGAGGCAAGTTAAGGCTCTTCTAGGAATGCATCTCTCTCTGTCTCTTTTTTTTCAGCCAGGCCATGCAGCATGTGGGGTCTTAGTTCCCCAACCAGGGATCGAACCCGCACCCCCTGCATTGGAAGCACAGAGTTTTAACCACTGGACTACCAGGGAAGTCTCCGAATGTATCTCATTTTAAACTAATAAAATCTATGTAAACTCAAATCAAATTTGCCAGCTGAGGAAAAAGCAGGCTGTTTCTAGGGATTGTTTAAAATATATTTTGTGTATTATTCCAAGTGAGACTTGCTCTTGCTAGATCTTGTTTTCTTCTACACCCACTCTGAGTGCTTCCGCCAAAAAGGAAGCAGTTGCAAGTTGTGAACATAGCAACCAGATTTCACATCCTCTACGTTTATCTACATCAGACTTACTCAGAGAAACATGGTGCTGGTAATGGCTTGACAGGTACATTTTCGACGTGGCCTCAAGGGGCCCAGTTGGCTGGAGGGGGTTGTGATGTTTACACAGAGGAGGAGAGATACCCATGACTTCACGGTGTTCATCTAACACAACAGTCAGCATGGCAATGGTCCCTTTTCCACACTGCAAGTTAAATTGAAAACATAAACCTGGTGGGCTGTTATTTGCAAAATTCTGTTCTACATGCTCAAGGAATATGAAGACATATTTGTGCTCAAGAAGCCCAAACAGTTTAGCTGAGTAGACTGAACATGTAAACATAAAAAACTTAACTAACAAGGCAGAGCAGTTCATAGCAAACCCTAGATTCACAATCAAGACAATAGAAGTTGTAGATATCATCAAAAGGAAAGAGAACTCTGAGTTGGAAAAAGATATCCCCCAAATATCAAGGCCAGAGTTGGACTTTATAGATGGGATGACAGAGAGGTTTAAGATGAGAATTCAGAAGGAAGTAGCAGTTTTAATTAAGGCAAAGGTTAGGAATGAACTAGCCTGATTTATGTCCACTCTTCACATACATTCCGTAAACTTGCATAGCTTCCAGGTCTTTGCATATATTCCATTTGTTTGCACACATTCCAAGCTCATTTTTAACATTCCATTCACAAGACTTCATTTAATTGATACATTTTATTTACATCCAGACTCATTCCAATAGGGACTTGAAGTAGCTAACATTCATTTTATATGAATAACAACACTAGACAGAATTGTTACTCTCTAGTTCCTAAAGATGAAGAAAGGGTAAGTTACTTGTTCCAGGTCACACAGAGCTGGAATTGGAAACTAGACTTTAAGGTGAACTGGGTCTGTGAAAGTAAGACCATCTTCTCTTTTTTTGCACTCTTCTCATCTCTGCATACTAAGCTTCAAATGGAAGCTAAAGAACAGATCAAGTTTGCCCTCCCAAGGTCACACCAGACTGTGGAGGATCTTGAAAGACAAGTAGAACACTTCTTCTTGTAAATGAAAGGAAATAACTACCATCATAGACCCTCAGCAGGAGGGACATAATTAAAGTGTTTAAGAAGATGGTGAGGATGAACTGGAAAGCTGTAAAAAAGAGTAATTGGCAGGCAGATGGAAGACTCAGAGAGGGCTATGAAAAGGCTGGTAATAATAATAATGCCCAATGCTGATAACATTGTAAAGGTGACAGGACTACTCTAAGTGTTTACATGTGTCAACTCGTTTAATTCTCTAACAAGTCTGTAAGACAGATATATCTCTACCTGCCTGATGAGGTAAAGGAGACACAGAGAGATGGTGTGAGTTAGTCAAAGTCACATAGTAAAGAGCAGAGCTCGAATCGAAAGATAGGTGGCCCACCTCCAGAGCCTGTACTGTCATCTCCATTGTGTGCTAACACACAGTATTGGCTATTAAAGGCCTGGCCACAGTGACAGTAATGGGGAAAAAAAAAAAAAGAGATAGACATGAGAGGCATTGCAAAAAGGACATATGCAGTTGGTTGTATAAATAATAGTAGTTGAGAGAAAGAATGAAAACTTAAAGATAGTGCTGTGGTTCAGCACGTTTCCCAATGACAAAAATGCTAACTCCAGAAAAGGAGCCAGGATTGTGAACAAAGATGGTGAGGTCCATTTCAGAACATGTCCAGGGCCACAGTGGTGAAGTATGACATGAAGCGGGGCTATTCAGAAGGCTGTTGGAAACAGTTACGCTCAGAATACCAGTGGGGATAGTGGAGGGAGAAGCATGGTCAGACATGGTCACAGATTTGGGGCTTGTGAGGCTGTGGATGTTTGACTGAGATCCCAGAGAGAAAGCATAAATCAGAACATCTGAAGACCAAGGTTTAAAATATGGAAAGAGCCCATAGGGAAAGATGCAGAACCAGGGAAAGAAAAAAAAAAATGACCAAAATTAACTTCGTGCAGACAGGAGAGAGCCTCACAACAGAGGATGTCAACAACAGTCAAATGTCAGAAACGGCAAAGAGGATGAGAGGGTGGCAAGCACACCAAGTGTATCATGTCTGTGTTACTAAAGGCTTCGGAATAATAGCTCCAGAAAGGTAGAATCTGAAGTCACATATTAGGGGGATTATAGAAGTGAAGAGGCCAAGAATGAAACAGAGAAATTGTCATAATAATAATGAGGGATTGAGACTCAGAATGAACTTGTGGTTGCCGGGGGAAGGATGGGGGAAAGGATAGTTAGGGGGTTTGGGATGGACATGCACACACTCAGATCAGATCAGATCAGTTGCTCAGTAGTGTCCGACTCTTTGCGACCCCATGAATCACAGCACACCAGGCCTCCCTGTCCATCACCAACTCCCGGAGTTCACTCAGACTCACGTCCATCGAGTCAGTGATGCCATCCAGCCATCTCATCCTCTGTCGTCCCCTTCTCCTCCTGCCCCCAATCCCTCCCAGCATCAGAGTCTTTTCCAATGAGTCAACTCTTCGCATGAGGTGGCCAAAGTACTGGAGTTTCAGCTTTAGCATCATTCCTTCCAAAGAAATCCCAGGGCTGATCTTCAGAATGGACTGGTTGGATCTCTTTGCAGTCCAAGGGACTCTCTGCTATATTTAAAATGGATAACCAACAAGGACCTACTGTAGAGCACAGGGAACTCTGCTCGATATTGTGTGGCAGCCTGGATGGGAGGGCTTTGGGGAGAATGGATGAATGTGTATGTATGACTGAGTCCCTTTGCTGTTCACCTGAAACTACCACAGCATTGTTGATCAGCTGTGTGTTTGTGTGTGTGTGTTAGTCACTTCGTCGTGTCCGACTCTTTGCGACCCCATGGACTGTAGCCCGCCAGTCTCCTCTGCCCATGAAATTCTCCAGGCAAGAATATTGGAGGGGGTTGCCAGTTCCTGCTCCAAATCAGCTATACCTCAATACAAAATGAAAAAAAAATTGTTAAAAAAATAATGAGTAATTGTTCTCTTGTGCATCACAATGTAAAATAGCAGAGTCCTTGGCCATCACGTCAGGTGGAAAGAAGCATAAATGTGAGGACTTTCTGAGGATACAAGGTTACGAGATAATTCTAAAGGTAAAAGGTAACCCACTACCACCATCAATTAACTCAAACTGAATCTACGTTCATGCTGTTACATTCGGCTGGGGGTGAGATTGATGCCAACACGGAGCACTGTCCAAAGCAGCAGGGATGGGTGACTTCAAGCTCAAGGATGTAGCTATTGCATTTTCCCGTCTCACTCCTGGGCTCCCTACAGAATTGTTAGGTAGGTAGAATAGGGAAAAGGAGTCCAAAATGGCGGTGGCTAAAAGACAAGGAAGGTCCGAGGACCAGAGTGAAGACTTCAGGCAGAACAAACGGAACAAACAGCACTCCTGGCTAAGCCCAATTTGCATAGGGCAGGCCCAGGTGGAGGAAAAAACATAAAAGGAGGAGCCAAAGCGCTTTCTCACGGACTCTCTCTCCCTCTGTGTGCGCTCTTCTCTCTGTCTCTCTCTGTCTTTCTCTCTCTCTCTCACTTTCCTGCTATCTTCTAAATAAAATAGAGCTGTAACACTGATTTGCCTAAGAGCTGTAGCACGGTTTGTCCAAGACCTGAGAGCTGTGACGCGCCGAGGGCTTTACTGTCCATGGCTCCAAATCTTTGTTGTGACGAGACAAAGAACCGAGGAGCATACGCTCGCGTGACATCTATGGTGCCGTGACTCGGGTATAACCTGGCTGAAACAACCTCTACGTGGAAGAGGCCAAGCACGGCAGGAGCCCAACTCAGCGAAGCTCCCGCGCTAGAAGCGGAAGGCGAAGAAACCCAGCGCAGGGGAAGGCCCATCGTGCTGGAAACCCGGACAGCGAGAAACGAACTCAGCAGGAAGCTCACAAGGCCTGGTCTCAGATTCCAGAAGACGTCTGGTTAAGGTAAGAGGTCCTCGCTCCTATGGCTGGAGGGACCTTTACAATCTCTCATTTCTTGTTTCCTCAAACCTCCCGCAAACAGGCGGGCGGAAGGGGCACAACTGAGGGACTCTGGAGAGGCTGCTCCTCAGCATGTCCCAAGGGCGCTATCTGCTGAGCCCCAGTAGCTGTTACCCAAGCCGGTGGGGGTTCTTCTGTCCTTTCTCTTCTCTGTGCCAAAGATCAGACCAATGAAACTGTGAGCACCGGTCAGATATTTAGCAAATTTTCCAGCGGGCTATGAAGGGGATTCCTTGGCAGGTTTTTCCCACTGCTTTTTCCTCCTGTCCTTCAGCTCTCTCCCGGGACTCAAGCCCAGCCAAAACTAGTGAAACTCAGGCTCTGATGTCTCATTGCAAAAATTCATTGAGAGACAAAGAGGTAGATTTGTTAGGATCCAGAGAGAAGCCACTCTTCAGGGTGTGAACCATTGCCGAGGGCAAGGGCTGCGGCCATGGAATTAGGCCTGGCTCGGTTTTGTGAGGGGATGGAATTCATATGCTAATGAGTGAGAGGATCATCCCAGCCATTGGGGAACCACCCACTTCTCCCTCTTCTGACCTTGTGCCTTGGAGCCGTCTTGCCACCTCTGGGTGTGTCTGTTGGCTTATAGATTGGGGATTAAGGTTTTCTTGAAGTTGACTTGTCATCTTGGACCCAATTGATTTTAATTGGTTTATGTCATTCTTTCAAAGTTTGTGCTCTGCCCCCTTCCCTCCTGTTTCATGCCTTGGGAGGGAAATACTCTATAATATCCAACCCCTAATCCTACCCAATACTGGTCACACTGGAGATCTTGGGGACACCCAAACTCCAGTCCGGGGGGTCCCAGGAGGTCATCACGCCTTGACCTGCCTAGGGATTGGTCTTTGAAAGGTTGTCACGCCTCAACCTGTTCGGGGATCCTCTAGTCCCAGGGGTCCCAGGAGGTCGTCATGCCTCGACCTGCCCAGGGACCCAATTCTTGGGAGGCCATCACACCTCGACCTGCCCGGGGATTCGATCTCTAGGAGGCTGTCACGCCTCAGTCTGCCTGGGGATCTTCACCCTGACCCCGGGATGCCTGGCTCTCAGGTTGCAACAGTTCTGGGTAGGATGAACTTACATCATATCTATTCCCATCCACAGTGGGCAATACAAACCTCTTAATTCTACCCAGCACTGGTCACACTGGAGATCTTGGGGACGCCCAAACTCCAGTCCGGGGGGTCCCAGGAGGTCATCACGCCTTGACCTGCCTAGGGATTGGTCTTCGAAAGGTTGTCACGCCTCAACCTGTTCGGGGATCCTCTAGTCCCAGGGGTCCCAGGAGGTCGTCATGCCTCAACCTGCCCAGAGACCCAATCCTCGGGAGGCCGTCACACCTCGACCTGCCCAGGGATTCGATCTCTAGGAGGCTGTCACGCCTCAGTCTGCCTGGGGATCTGTACCCTGATCCGGGGACGCCTGGCTCTCAGGTTGCAACAGTTCTGGGTAGGATAAGCTTTAGAAAGACTCACCCCTAAGGAAGTCCACCCAGGGAAACATAAAAAAAGCCTATTACTTGTGGGACTGTGCCCAGTCTCAGCAATAACTCAGGAGCCCAGTGAGAACCCCATTGCCTTTCTGGAGAGGCTAAAAGAGGCCATCCAAAAGTTTACCAACCTGGACTTAGACTCTTATGAGGGACGGGTGATTTTAAAGGACAAATTCCTGTCCCAATGTGCATCAGATATCAGAATTAAGTTACAGCAACTACAACAGCAGAACCCTGCTGCCTCTTTAGATGAGATGGTCCAGACAGCCACCAATACCTTTTATAACAGACAACAGGAGAAGGAGGCCAAGGCCCAGGAGGAGAGAAAGAAAGAGACAAGGCATGCCCAGATGCTGGCCGCCCTCCACAGAAGCCCTATGGCAAACCCCGAGTCCTTGAGGGACAAGGCACGAGACAGATGCCTGATCTGTAGACAGATGGGGCATTGGGCCAGAGAGTGTCCAAACCGCGACAAGTCTCCTAGAATGGCTTGTCACAAATGCCATCAACTGGGACATTGGGCGGCACTCTGCCCTTGGGACCCAAGAGCCTCAAGGTCAAGCGCCAAGCCTACCCTCACGATGGTTCAAGAGGACTGAAGCGGCCTGCTTCAGCCAGCCCGCCTGTCACAGATAACCATCACGGGGCTGGAGCCAAGGGTGCAACTGGATGTGGCAGGTAGGTCCAAGAATTTCTTGGTTGACATAGGGGCTACCTACTCTGTCTTGATCTCCTACTCCGGAGCCTTCTCCTCCCAAACCTGTACCATTTTGGGTGCTACAGAAAAAGAAACTACTTAAAGATTCACCCGAGCACTTCTTCGTTGCTGGGATGGACAAATATTTTCCCACCAGTTTCTGGTGGTCCCTGAGTGTCCTACTCCCTTATTGGGAAGAGATATACTCACTAAACTGGGGACCACCCTTGTGGTGGTAAGTTTTTCAGCCCCCAGAGCTCTACAGCTCCTGGTTACTACTGAAGAACCCATTACACCTTCAATAGAGAGGGACCAAAAACTATGGGAAGACAAAATTAACCCCCAGGTGTGGGACCAGGGGATTCCTGGGCGAGCCCACCAAGCTGAACCGGTCATCATTGTCCTCCGAGATCCCACTCGGTTTCCTAACTGGAAACAATATCCTCTCAAAAGAGAGGCTTGGGAGGGACTACAGCCTTTAATAAATAAATTCCTTACTTGTGGGCTATTTGTCCCTACCAGTTCGCCATGTAACACCCCAATCCTCTCAGTAAAGAAAAAAGACGGAACCTGGCGAATGGTTCAAGATCTCCGGATTATAAATGAAGCTGTAGTCCCCCTCCATCCCACAGTACCCAATCCCTATGTAATCTTGGGAGAAATCCCACCCAGTGCCAGATGGTTTACAGTCTTGGATCTCAAAGATGCATTTTTTTTGCATACCACTGGCTAAAGAATCCCAATACCTTTTTGCCTTTGAATGGGAGGCCCCAGGAGAAAAACACCAACAGATGACTTGGACAGTATTACCTCAGGGGTTCAGAGATAGCCCCCACCTGTTTGGACAGGCCCTTAGCCGGGATCTCCTAGATCTGGACCTGGGACCTAATGGGAAAATATTGCAATACGTAGATGACCTACTAATCTGCTCTCCAGATGAGAAAAGTGCCCAACAACATGCAATTCAGGTTCTAAACTTCTTGACAGAAAGGGGATATAAAGTCTCCCGTGCTAAGGCACAGATGGTCGAGACAAAGGTCACTTACCTGGGAGTTCAGATTACACATGGGTCCAGGAGGCTGTCCTCTGATGGGGTACAAGGAATTCTCCAGTTGCCCTCCCCCACGACTCGAAAACAATTGCGAGCTTTCCTGGGGCTAACTGGTTATTGTAGAATCTGGATACCCAATTATGGTCTAATTGCCCAGCCCTTATATGAAAGCTTAAAGGGATGAGATGATTCAATCCCACTGATGTGGGGAACTCCTCAAAAGGAGGCAGAGGCTACACTAAAACAGGCCTTAACTCAGGCACCTGCCTTGAGGTTGCCAGACCCAGAAAAAGCACTCCAACTTTATGTCCGTGAAAGAGAGGGAATAGCCTTGGGAGTGTTAACTCAAAGGTTGGGATCTGAGCCCCAGCCTGTAGCTTACTTATCCAAGAGGCTCGATCCAACTTCTCGAGGTTGGCCCCCCTGCCTTCGAAATCTTGCAGCTATTGCAATCATGATAGAAGATGCTTTAAAACTCTCCTTTGGGGGCAAACTATTTTTATCAGCCACCAAGTAAAACAACTCCTAAATGGGAGAGGCCACTTATGGATGTCTGATCAAAGAATCCTCAGCTATCAAGTAATGCTGATGGAAAATCCAGGCCTCACTATATCCCCTTGTGAGGTTCTTAACCCAGCCCCCCTCCTCCCTACCCCCGAGGGCTCTCTCCCCTTTCACTCTTGTCTAGAAACCTTGGACCACTGGACAAAACCCCGAGAGGGACTGTCAGAAGATCTTCTGACCAATCCTGAGGAAATCTGGCACACTGATGGAAGCAGCTTTGTCTTGGATGGAAAAAGAAGAGCCGGGTATGCAGTAGTCTCCAGTTTTGAGACCATAGAGGCTAAGCCTCTGCCACCAGGTACTTCAGCCCAATTAGCTGAGCTCATAGCCCTGACTCGAGCTTTAGAGCTGGGAAACGGAAAAAGAACAGCCATTTACACTGACTCCAAGTACGCCTTTCTGGTGCTACATGCACATGCAGCTGTTTGGAAAGAAAGGGGCCACTTGACCACCCGAGGGTCCCCAATCAAATACGGTGATCAGATTCTTCAACTCTTGAAGGCAGTCCATCTGTCCACTGAGGTTTCAGTCTCCCACTGTAAAGGACACCAAAAAGGGAACACGGAAGTGGCACGAGGGAACCAAGCAGCTCATCAGGCAGCTAGGAGAGCAGCATTACAGAACCATGACCTAATAGGGATTGTCACCTTAGTTCCACAGACTAATTTGCCAGAATCATATACTGAAGGTGAGACTCTTAAAGCTAAGAGCGAGGGCTTTCCAGAAGATCATATGGGGTGGTTCCAAAGGGAGGGACTCCTTTTTCTGCCTGAAAACCTCCAATGGAAGTTGGTTACCTCCTTACATGCCACCACTCATTTAGGAGAAAAGGCCCTCCAAAGATTACTAGAAAAGTCCTTCAGAGGAACAGGCCTCCAAACAACTATAGGACAGGTGGTCTCCTCTTGTCCCATTTGCCAAATAAACAACCCTCAAGGAGCTCAAAGACCCCAGCTGGCCCAGCCCGTCCAACGACGTGGGCCTACCCAGGAGAGGACTGGCAGATGGACTTCACCCAGATGCCAGTTTCTCAAGGGTATAAATACCTATTAGTCATGATAGATACATTCACAGGATGGATTGAAGGCTTTCCCACCCGGACTGAGAAGGCTAAGGAGGTGGTAAAAAAACTGCTCCATGAAATCATTCCAAGATTTGGTCTGCCCAGGTCATTACAAAGTGACAATGGGACATCATTTACTTCTAAGGTCACCCAAGGAGTCTCAAAAACATTGGGCATTACTTATTATCTCCATTGTGCCTGGAGGCCTCAATCTTCAGGAAAAGTGGAAAGAGCCAATCAATTCTTAAAATCATCGATAAAAAAGATAACCCAGGAGACCTCCCTGGGATGGAAGGAGGCTTTACCAATAGCTCTCCTCCACACCCGCATTGCCCCTAAGGAACAGGTTGGTCTTAGTCCTTATGAGATGCTATATGGGAGACCTTTTGTTTATGTCAATGACCTCTTTCTAGATCCAGAGGTTCAGACCCTCCAATCTTATACCATGGCCATTGGGCAATTCCAACAGGATATACACTTGTGGGGTATGAACCAGGACCCAAAAGATTCTAAAGAGTCACCACTATATGCTCCAGGAACTCAAGTCCTAATTAAAGTCTGGAAAGATGGGTCCCCAAAGGCTCAACTCCAGCCCACATGGAAGGGCCCCTACCCTGTAATACTTTCTACCCCCACAGCAGTCAAGGTACCAGGACATGACTCCTGGATTCACTACTCACGAGTCAAGCCATGGAAGAAAACAGAAGAGGACACTCAATACACCTGTGAGCCCCTGGGAGATCTCAGATACCTATTCAGAACTACCAATGAGTGTCATTCTAATGAACACACCCAAAACCTGGTTTCTGGGGATAAGATTTCTCAGGATAACTCTAAGGAGCCAACACAGCTTGACAGAGACTGTACTCCAAAACAGACAGGAGATAGATCTTCTGATCCCTGAACAAGGAGGGACTTGAGCCATCCTGGCCATGTGAATTTAAAATTGACCAATGTCCCTACTAGTCCTCGTTATGCTATATTGATGATGCTTATGATTATTCCATGTATTGTCAATTGTCTAACCTGTTTTGTCTCTGCCCAGGTCAACCAGCTACAACATGCAGTGCCAGTTCAACGAAGATATAAAACTACAGCTGACCACGGAAAATATCACACACCCTTGGACACCGCTATAAGGACTCTGAGGCTTGAGACTAGCAAGATGGGGAGGCCCAATACCCCTCGCCGCCCCAGTTCAGCAGGAAGTAGCCAGAAAGACCTTGACGCCCCTATTCCCAAAGAATTGGGCCTCCCAATCTCTTGAGGGGGGAATGTTAGGTAGGTAGAATAGGGAAAAGGAGTCCAAAATGGCAGTGGCTAAAAGACAAGGAAGGTCCGAGGACCAGAGTGAAGACTTCAGGCAGAACAAACAGAACAAACAGCACTCCTGGCTAAGCCCAATTTGCATACGGCAGGCCCAGGTGGAGGAAAAAACATATAAAAGGAGGAGCCAAAGCGCTTTGTCACGGACTCTCTCTCCCGTGTGTGTGTGCTCTTCTCTCTCTCTCTCTCTCTCTCTTTCTCTTTCTCTCTCTCTCACTTTCCTGCTATCTTCTAAATAAAATAGAGCTGTAACACTGATTTGCTTAAGAGCTGTAACACGGTTTGTCCAAGACCCGAGAGCTGTGATATGCCGAGGGCTTTAATGTCCGTTGCTCCAAATCTTTGTTGTGACGAGACAAAGAACCGAGGAACATATGCTCGCGTGACAGAATGAACCCATTTTCCTCTATGACCCCAGCTACTACCTGTAATCATCCAGCTCTCAAATCCCCTCTCCCCTGGTCCAGGTACCTGTTCTCACGTGCTTATCAGGCACCTCAAACTGGAGGCACCACTGGCACTTTGCGGGGGTCCAGCCCCGGTGGATCCAGGGAATTCGAAGCGGGGACGGCGTCAGCGAGGATCAGGAGACAATTGCTTAATTAAACATTAAGGATATAAAGAGTGGTTAAATAAGGATAGCTCAGTGAGGAAATTCAGTGGAGAAAAGAGGCTGAATAATTCAGCCAGAAGGTGAGAGAAAGAAGGACATGGGGAGACCAAGTTTCAGTGAACAAGGCCCGCACTTTATTTTCCAAAGTAGTTTTTATACCTTAAGTTATGCATAGAGGATAATGGGGGAAGGGATAGAGTCATGCAGTAAGCCAGGCTTTCTTCCTGAAAACTTATCATATGCAAAAGTTTAGGTGATTTGCATCATCTTCTGGCCCAGAGGCCTGTTAACATTTTAAGAAACTTATTTTTCTCTATAGGTGATTATTCTAAAGTCAGGCACCACCCTCCAAAAGCATTAGATAAAGTTGCATTCCTATAGGGCAAAGGTGTGGTGGACTGTAACAAGAAAAAGAATTAACTCAAGGGTCCAAGGTTACAAACACTAAAGCTACTACTTACACCAATTATATTAATCCACTGCCAGGAACACAGCAGGTAAGGGATATGGAGACTTAGCAGCAAACATTGGCCCAACAAGTGAAAAACCCTTCACCAATACAATTTCTAATCAATCTTTTAACTGCTCAAAGGAATCTGTATTCAGACAGTTTAGAACATCTCATACCTCTCACAGCTGGGAGACTCTGAGCAATCACATGTGACCAGAAAAACCTATTCAGGCAGGCTAGAGGACTTCCAAAGGAGTTTGTAGGTTGAAACACTGTCACACCCAGGAACTTTATTAACTGGAGCTGTAAGTTAACTCTTTTTTTTTCAGAGAGAGGTAGTGGGGGACAGCCCCCCGTAAAGTCAGAGGTGTAGGTGAGAGCACAAAGCAGAAAGTAGGCAGACTCTGGTTTTGGGGGTAGATGCTCAAGAATTTCCAGGGGAACTCATGAGGCTCAATCCCACCTTTGCGTATGCCGAGCCTCCTTCCTCATGACCTTTGCCATGGGTGGAGCTCCTGCTCCCGGCATCTCCCCCTTTTTTATTTCTTAAAACAGCCAGATGCAACTCATCATTCAGACACGAGCTTCTGAATGTTCTGCCGAAGAATCCTGACAATACAAGGAAGAATGCGGGATCGAGCCTCCTTCCTCATGACCTTTGTCATGGGTGGAGCTCCTGCTCCCGGCAGCACTTCAAATTCGAAATGTCCAGAACTGAACTAACCATTTTACCTCTAAACCTGCACCCCATGTCATTTCTCCCATCAAATGGAATGACAGTCAGCGGTGCCCCAGGCAGAAAGCTTCCTCTCCCTACAGTGATCACCACATCCTGAGCCTGCTCCTGCCATTTGCCCCCATGGCCTCTGCTTTGATCCTGGCATTGTTCATGCCCTGCCCACGTCTATTCAGCCTCTAGGCACATCCTGATTGAGCACTTACTATGCCAGGCACTCTGCTATGACTTAAGAGATACAGGGAAGAAAAAAACCAAAGCTCCTGACTTCATGGAGTTTAACATTCTAATAAGGAGACATACTAAACAAAATAATATAAAATATTAAGTAGGACTTCCCTGGTGGTGGTTGAGAACCTGCCAATGCAGGAGACATGGGTTCAATCCCTGGTCAAGGAAAGATTCCACAGGCTGTGGGGCAGCTAAGCCTGTGCGCCACACCTACCAAGCCTGTGGTCTACAGCCCATGAGCTGCAGCTACTGAGCTCATGTGATGCAACTGCTGAAGCGTACACACCCTTGAGCCCGTGCTCTGCACCAAGCGAAGCCACTGAAGTGAGAAGCCCTCTCGGCACAACTCGGCACAACTAGAGAAAGGCCATGGGCAATGGTGAAGACCAGTGCAGCCAGGGAGTGACGGGAAGTGCAAGTTGCTCAGTGGTGTCCTACTCTTTGCAATACCATGGACCATACAGTCCATGGAATTCTCCAGGCTGGAGTGGGTAGCATTTCCTTCTCCAGGTGATTTTCCTAACCCAGGGATTGAACCCAGCTCTCCTGCATTGCAGGCAGATCCTTTACCAGCTGAGCCACAAGGGGAGCCCAAGAATACTGGAGTCAGGTAGCTTATTCCTTCTCCAGGGGATCTTCCCGACCCAGGAATTGAACCAGGGTCTCTTGCATTGCAGGCAGATTCTTTACCAGCTGAGCTATCAGGCAAGCCCAGTTCAGCCATAAATAAGATTTTTAAATATATATATATGTATTATATATTATAAAATATTATATATATATATATATATATATATATATATAAGTGCTTAAGAGACAAAACAGGGGGTGGTAAGAGGGAAAAATAATGGCCAGGGGAAATTGTGGAGCCTGAATAAAATAGAGAGACATGTTACTGACTGGTGGTAAAGCATTATAACCAAAAGGTAAGCAACATGGATGTCCTGAGGCAGGGAACCAATGGGTGAGTTCAGACCAACAAGCAGGTCAGTATGGACAGAGGAGACAGGGAGGAGAGGAAGGTCAAAAAGAATCTGGAAGGCAGCCAGGGACTTCGCTGTGGATAGCCTTGGGCCATGATGGGGAATTAGAGCATGAAGGAAAGCCATCAGAATATCCTAAGAAAAATCAATCATAAATGTAGAGTTTTAAAGGGCAACTCCAGATGATGAGTGTAAAACAGACTCCAGAAAGGCAGGGAGCATGGGATAATCAGTTAGGAAGCTATTCTAATAGTCAAAGCAAAAGATACGGAGCTTTTGACTAAAGGTAAAGGTTGTAAGAAGTGCTCCGATTCTGGCTGTTTGGAAAGCAGATTAGTAGGACGCGCAGATGGAGTGGATGGAGAGTGGGAGAGGAAGAAGGTTCTAGAATAATTCCTAGGTTCAGTCTGAGCTTCTAGGTGAAGTGGGTGCTCTTTACTGAGATGGGCATTTAAGAGGATGAAGACAAGGAACCCGTGGTTAGGTGTGGTGGCGGTGAAGACGCTGAGACCCCGGCAGGTGTCATTTCAATGGAGCGGGAGGAAAGCCTGGCTGGGATTGAATAAACAGAGTCCAGACGGCTCTTCCTCTGAAAAGTTCTGCCGACATCAGAAACGTCACTTCTCCCTGCACCAGGCACACCAGGAGTGCACACACCTAACATACCCATACACACTTATATCATGCCCACTCATTCCACACCTATACACTTCACTCACACACGCAACTCACAACACAAACCCAACCACACTCACATACATGGACAGCACATACATGCTTACATACATATCATGTGCAACCACGCCATGCACACACACACACACACACACACACACACATTTCACTCCCTATGAACTAGACCCCCTTCTACCATGCTACCTGAGCTCTTGGGTTTGTTTGTTTTTTTTTTGCCTTGTGGTTGTTCTTCAGTTGCTAAGTCATGTCTGACTTTGCAACCCCATAAACTGCAGCACGCCAGGCTTTCCTGTCCTTCACCATCTCCTGGAGTTTGCTCAGACTCATGTCCATTGAGTCAGTGAGGCCATCCAAGCATTTTTGCCTTAAGTCACTTAATTTACTATTGGTTGCCCACCCCCAAGGTGGCTTGGTCTTTTGCTCTAGGAAGCTCCATTCACACAAACTGGAGTGCTACCTTTGGGGCCCAGCAGTGCAAGTCTCTGCCTCCGTATGCCCATCTGCAAATTGAAGAGAGAGCCGAGTGTTATTCATTGATATGCTCACCTCCTGGCCAATGTGGGAACATAGGAGACGTTTGTAAATGATTGTTAAAGAAAAGATTATTAGACAGACTTGCCACAGTCCACATTCCTCCCTCTACCCCCTCAGTTCCGTTCAGTTCAGTTCAGCTGCTCAGTCGTGTCCGACTCTTTGCAACCCCATGAATCGCAGCATGCCAGGCCTCCCTGTCCATCACTAACTCCTGGAGTTCACTCAGACTCATGTCTACCCCCTCAACGTTCTCTAAATGTGGATCCTAAAGTGCAAACAATAATATCATATTGATGAAAGTGAAAGTCACTCAGCGGTGTCCAACTCTTTGCTACCCCATGGACTATACAGTCCATGGAATTCTCCAGGCCAGAATACTAGAGTGGGTAGCCTTTCCCTTCTCCAGGGGATCTTCCCAACCCAGGGATCGAACGCAGGTCTCCCACATTGCAGGCAGATTCCTTACCAGCTGAGCCACAAGGGAAGTCCAAAAACACTGGTGTGGGCAGCCTATCCCTTCTTTGGGGGATCTTCCCAACCCAGGGATTGAACCCAAATCTCCCATATTGCAGGCAGATCATATTGATGTATACACTGCTATATTTAAAATAAAATGCCTTTCCATAAAAACCAATAATATAAAATTCATCAAGCAAAAATATTCACAGCACCATTTTTTTTTTTTTTTTGCCTATTATAGGCACTAAAAACATGCTTTCACATCGTTCATTCATTGACTTTACAAGTTGGAGCAGTACTTGAGGATCAATAAGATTTTAGAAATTCAGTTATAAATTTCAATCCAAATCTAACCAGAGAGGACAAATAATTCAGTGAAATATCCACCAGTGCTCAAAGCGGATGCATTCAAATATATTCACTATAAATCCAGTATTAGTAGACCAACCTACACTTTAAAAAATATATTTATTTATTTACTATCTGTTTTTGGCTGTGTTGGGTCTTAGTTGCCCGGGGGCAGGTGGGATCTTAGTTCCCTGACCAGGGATTGGACCAGCATTTTCCGCACTGGGAGGCGGACTCTCAGCCACTGGACCACCGGGGAAGTCCTCACCCTCCGCTTTTGAATAATAAAAAAGTGGGGTTGGGGGAGTGCATTTTTGGTCACTGAAATTCTACAGGCACTTCATTTCTGGTATAAAAGAGATGGCAAGAACATATACTCTGGCAAAGAATGACTTAAGAGCACCCATAACAGATGTGACTATGTGATAGACGGCAGTCCCCAGTAGTCTTCTGAAGTCTCAACATGCACACACATCTCCAGAGGCTCTTGTTAAAATTCAGATTTCTGTTCAGTAGGTCTGGAGTGGAGCCTGAGATTCTGCATTTTTAACAAATTCCAAGGTGATATTGATGATGCTGGTCTACGGGCCACAAGACTTCACAGAAAAAGCTCTAAGTAAAGTTCGTTCTTACTCCCTATCTACACTGAATTGCCATGTTTATTACACACAGAATCTGCTTTAACAAACTGGTGTTAGTTTTCACACCTGACATCACTTTAAAACCACCAACTTGAAGGGGGTGTGTGTGCAAGGGACAGATTTCCCCAAGTTACCACAGATGAGGCAAAGAGATCTCCTCTAAGGAAGCACATTTGTTAGGGAAGAGTGACTTCAATTCCTCAGAGTCAGAGGCACCGTCTTTGTAAAAGTTGTCCCTGGTCAGGACCAACTCTAATCACATTTCATGCCTAACACTATAAGCATTTTTTCCTTAATAAGTGAACTTGGCAATGAAGACAGCATCCTCGGTGTGATTTCCAGAGCTCCTTGGCTTAAGCCAAGCTAAAGTCAGCTCTGATGTGTTGTTACATTCCCTACTGAATTAAAATAGAATTTAACAAGGGATGGGTAGAGATCGACTCAGGCAGAAACATGAAGCAAAGAAAGAACCTGAACCCTAAGTAAGAACCGTAAGTAAGAACTAGTAGTCCATGAGGGCAGAATTACAGAGCAGAGCAGCAGTAGTGGTTGAGAAAGAAGTGAAGGGAAATGACAGTAACTCTGTACCATAGAGATATTAACAATACCTACCTTACTGAGCTGCTCTGAGAATCAAGCTGGATGAAGTTATTGAAAAATGCATCAACCATTTTAAAGAACTAGACAGATGTTTACAGGTTTTGTAAGATCATCATCATTTACAAATTGTTCTTTTATATTCAGGGTACTTCAAGGCATAAAGCTTGATCATAGATATGCAATTGGGCTTCCCAGGGGGCTCAGTGGGAAAGACTCCACCTGCCAATGCAGGAGATGAGGTTCGATTCCTAGGTTGGGAAGATTATCTGGAGAAGAAAATGGCAACCTGCTCCAGTTTCTTGCCTGGGAAATCCCATGGACAGAGGAGGTTGGTGGGCTACAGTCCATGGGGTTGCAAAAAGTTGGATACACTTAACACACACATGCATGGCTCCTATAAACTTCATTCTAGCTCCTCCTGGAATACCTACCTGCATAGCTGTCTGCAGCGGGGCTGGTGTTTGGGAAGTGGTAGCAGCTTCTATTGGAGAAGGCAATGGCACCCCACTCCAGTACTTTTGCTAGAAAATCCCATGGATGGAGGAGCCTGGTAGGCTGCAGTCCATGGGGTCACTAGAGTCGGACTCGACTGAGCAACTTCACTTTCACTTCTCACTTTCATGTATTGGAGAAGGAAATGGCAACCCACTCCAGTGTTCTTGCCTGGAGAATCCCAGGGACGGGGGAGCCTGGTGGGCTGCCATCTATGGGGTCGCACAGAGTCGGACACGACTGAAGCGACTTAGCAGCAGCAGCAGCTACTATGCTAAGAGCTAAAATTGACTGAAATTAACCACAATTTACCATCTAAGTCTTCCTCTGGAGGTTCCATGCCTTCAATAGACTCCACAGTTTCAAAACAGTTACATCAGACTGATTCTGCCAGTACAGCTATTGTCTAGCTGGGGAGAGAATGTCCTCGCAGAACTCCAGGAATAACTATTCTTATAACCACAGAGTCCGAATCTCCAAGTTCCCACATATATTTCCTGGCAAGTGAAAGCCTTACTTTATGGAAATGGGGACTGAGAAACAAATTGAATTAAGGTTAGCCATCGAGAGAAAATATTCAAAATCTTCCCTTAAAAAGTCTAATTTTTCTTCCTCATTAATAAAAAAAGTTGCTATACATTCTTCAAGACATAACTGCAGTTTACATTAATCACAAGCATTTGAAGAGCCTGGCCCTGAGATAAAATATCTGCACAGGTAAAATAAAAAGAAAATATCCTTGCATTTTTATCAAATAGTAAATCATTATGGGGAATGGTTTTCATAACATTCACTTTAAAACTTGATCACTATACTAGAAGTGTTTTGATCCAACTGGGTATATTAAGTAGATAGAGTGGGTATGAACCTTGTTATAGAGAACAGACCCAAGCCACCAATAAGAGTTATTAAGGTATGTCTTTCTCCACTTTAAAGTTCAATTTGATCTTCTCTTTATATGTCAAATTAGGGACTACTTGTACAAAATAGGATGATTTTGATTATGTCATTAAAAAAAGAGAATCTTTATTGTGTGAAAAATTATACCTGTTTTCACCAGGGCGTGGTGGTGGTCAGTGCGCTCCGAGTGTCTTAGATCTGGCTATTCAGCCTCTGCTGACATTCAGTCCTCGTCATCTCCTCAAGCACTGGGTGGCTTGAACATCTGTCATTGCTATGGGTTAATTTTTTGTTTTTGTGATTTATTGTTTGGTAGTAAAATTTTATAAACTCTCATAATTTTAAGTTCTTCAAGGATAAGAATTATGACTTCCACTTCCTGTACAAAAGTCCCACAATACCAAATAACAATCAACATAAAAGATGGTGTTGACCAAATTACTCATCTGGGGATGAAATTAGATACCTGGTTACTGCATCTATGAAAATAATATTTATTTCAGCTTCTTGATAATAGTTCATTACAATTTTCTTGTGCTTTATTTCTTCCTCTTTCTGATGACTTAAGTCAAGCATCTATAATTAAAATGTTAGTAAAGAAAAAGAAAGCATTCCAAGTAACAGAGCATGCAGCATTATGTAGATAAACATACTGGAATAACCGACTAGAATTTATTTAGTTTTTATTAGGTGATTTGCATCATTTTAACACAGCTTTGGCTCAGTCTGATTAATATGATCGGTTCCCCTTTCTCTTCATTCTAAGGAAGAGAGGTTATAAAACAGAGACACCTAACTAGTTTTCTTAAGGGACATATGAGAAAATAGTTATTGAAGTCCTAATGGCCCATTTGGCTTGCTTTCAAGTCCACACAGTCTCCTTTTACATTCTTACATTTTTCTTATTTCCACAAATCAGTTGCTGAATTCATCATGGGTTACATGGAAGCTACTGTTGTCATAGTTTTGTGCTCATGTTTGCAAGTCAGTTTTGAGATCCTTGATAAAAGGTACCATCACAAGCTCAAAATATATTTCTTTCATTACTAGGCAACACAAATAAAAATTGTTCCAGAGTCACAAAGATTATAACATAAAGGAGGTATTAATAAGCTCCACAATAGGGGAAAAAAGAATCGATGGAAGGGCAAATCTGTTGCCTTCAGGTTTCACTGAGAGTCTCACATTCAATTTCAAAAGGGATTTGCATATTAAAAACAAGCAGGAAGTCACATTTTTGGCAAATGTGAAGAAATTCAAATCCCGAACAGTGGTCAAAATTCTGCATTCACAAAAGCTGAGTGGGCTCTCAACTTGGCCAACATGTGATTTCAGCCCCTTTCAAAGAGAGAAAAAAAATGCTTTAAAAGGCTAAAAAGCAAAAGCATCTTGGACATTAAATATTTCTTCCCCCCAAAATAAAGACTCTGATGAGTTATGTGTGAAGGAATCAGAAACACATGGATAAAGCTTTACTTAAAACAAACATAGGTTTAAGCGTGGAGAGAAAGCCGTAAGCAAAGTCTGCTAAGAGCTTCTTTCAATCACAAATATTTGCAAACAGGGTTGACTTTTCCAGCACATCACAGATTTTCTATGTCTAGTGTGATGGCATCATTCACTGGAAATTGCCATTTACCTCGTATTTTTCTGGCCCCTATATGGCTGCCATTCGCTCTCTATTGCTCATCTTCCCCAAATTGCAATTGTCTAGGCCACACAAATGCAGCCTCACACAGAGCAGGCAGGCAGCCCCATGCTTTTGAATTTGAGGAATGTTCTGTGCCTGAACAATACCTAGAAACTTTACCAGGTGCATCTTAATAAGCACTGTTTCCAGAATGGCCATCTCAGGATGCTTTCTGATCCTTCTCCAGCCACTTTGGCTAAATTGGTTTCATGTGCCATTCACTCTAGATTTGTGGCAGGCTGGTTTTTCTCTGGCCGTGGGTGACATTTTCCTGGCCCGGCAATCACATGCCTAGGAGGTTTCTACTCTTGCATGAAGGCAAATTCCGGCCAAAGGAGCCTGGCTGACATGCTGGAGGCTCAAATCCTCCAGACACACAGGGTGTAGATGGGGAACAACTGGCGCCATGCTGCGCGTTCCCACCCATCTGCAGCATTTCCAGCACATGAGGGTGAGTCAAAGGTCTTCCCTCTGTTTTCAACAAGTGAAACTGGGTCTCCAGCATCTAAATGCTGCTGTTGGAGCTCAGCTCATGGAGAAAATGGGAAAAACTGGAATATAATAATCTAAGTTACATAATTAAAGCAGTGGGTCTCTAACTTGACTGTGTATTAATATAGCCTAGGAAGCCTAAAAAAAAATTCTCATGTCTGGGTCCCATGAACCACAGATTCAGATAGAATTGGCACAGTATGTAACCTGAAGGTTTAGATTCTTTACAGTTCTCTAGATGATTCTTAGATAGGCAGCCAAGGTAGAGAATCTCTCAACTAGGGCTTCAGGGTTGATTATCATGGTGAAGCTAAGTATTGGTGTAGAAGCATGGTACTCAAACCTGGCTGTATATTAGAATCACCTGTGGTGATTTTGGGGCTTCCCAGGTGGCACTGAGACAAAAACTAAGATCGTGGCATCCGGTCCCATCACTTCATGGCAAACACATGGGGAAACAATGGAAACAGCGATAGACTTTATTTTCTTGGGCTTCAAAATCACTGCAGATGTTGACTGCAGCCATGAAATTAAAAGACACTTGCTCATTGGAAGAAAAACTATGACCATCCTAGACAGCATATTAAAAAGCAGAGACATCACTTTGCCAACAAAGATCCATCTAGTCAAAGCTATGGTTTTTCCAGTAGTCATGTATGGATGTGAGAGTTGGACCATAAAGAAAACTGAGCGCCAAAGAACTGATGCTTTTGAACTGTGGTGTTGGAGAAGTTCAGAGTCCCTTGGACCTTAAGGAGATCCAATCAGTCCATCCTAAAGGAAATCAGTCCTGAATATTCATTGGAAGAACTGATGCTGTAGCTGAAATGCCAATACTTTGGCCACCTGATGTGAAGAACGGACTCATGTGAAAAGACCAGGATGCTGGGAAAGATTGACGACGGGAGGAGAAGGGGATGAAAAAGGATGAGATGGTTGGATGGCATCACTGACTTGATGGACATGAGTCTGAGTAAACTCCAGCAGTTGGTGATGGACAGGGAAGCCTGACGTGCTGCAGTGCATGGGGTCGCAGAGTTGGACACGACCGAGCGACTGAGCTGACTGAACTGAGGTGGCACTAGTGGTAAAGAACCCGCCTGCCAACGCAGGAGACGTAAGAGACCGGGTTCAATCCCTGGATTGGGAAGGTCTCCTGGAGGAGGGCACAGCAGCTCACTCTAGTATTCCTGCCTGGAGAATCCCCTGAACAGAGGAGCCTGGCGAGCTACAGTCCATAGAGTTGCAAAGAGTTGGACACAACTGAAGCAACTTAGCAAGTGGTGATTTTTAAACTATAATACTAATGGGCACTCCTGAAATTTCTGTTTAGTTATGTAACATTTACTATGGTCTAAGCTCTGTGGTGGACTTCCCAGCTGGTGTAGTGGTAAAGAATCTGCCTGCCAATGCAGGTGACGCAAGAGATGCAGGTTTGATCCCTGAGCTAGGAAGATTACTTGGAGAAGGAAATGGCAGTCCCCTCCCATGGGCAGAAATTCCCATGGACAGAGGAGCCTGATGGGCTGTAGTCTGTGGGGTCAGGAAGAGCTGGATACGACTGAGCAACTGAGCACACAGGCATGCACGCATACACACACACACACACACAAGCTCTCTTCTAAATGTGAGGTATACACACACAAAACATTATCTACTTAAGTGTTTTCTTAGCTGTTGGTCTGAGCTCTTCTAAGTGGATACACGTATACATTTGCAAAAAGCCTATGAGCTAGGTGCTTATAGTATCTACCTCCAAAATGGCCCCCAATGATCTTTACTTCCTGACAGAAGGGTGTAGTCTCCTTCCAAACTGAAGAGGGTTGGTCTGTGTGACCCACAGAACACTGTATGAGGGGTGGTGTACGCCCTTAAGGCTAGGTCCTAAAATGCACGGCAAGTTCCGCCTTGGTCTCTTGGGTCGTTTTCTTTGGAGGAAGTCAGGTAGCAAGCCGTGTGGACTCTCTAGCAGTTCCTAGAGTTCTCTACTTTGTGGAGAAAAGCTGAAGCTCCCTGCCAACAATAAGCACCATTTTGTGATTTCATGTGAGCAAACCACCTTGGAAGTAGCTCTTCCAGCCCTAACCAAGCCATCACAAGACTGTTGCCTAAATCCTGGCTTAGAGAAACCCTGAGCTGAAACTGCCCAACCAAGCTTCTCCTGCATTCCCACCCAGAAAAACTGAGAGAGATCTTAAGGCATGAGAGCTTCGGGTGACTCAGGCAGCATTGATACGAGGCCATTATTATTCCTATTTTATAGCTGAAGAAACCGAGTCATGGAGAAGTGAAGTAACTTAAGAGTACACAGCTAGAGAGAATATATTTGGAAACTAAATTAGGTAGTTTATCCCCAAAATCTATGCTCTTGAAAATGATGCAAGGAAGTCACCCATGCATGTGTTAGGTAATACCTGTAGGAGAAGAAGGGAAAATGGCAATGATAAGCAAAAAAATTGACTCATGTGAATACCTGACATATTTTATATGCTTTATCCACTGTTTCAAAAGTATTAGACCATCGAAATCCTATCCTTCTGATAGTCACTCTACACTTTCCATTATTTCTTTCAGCACATGGCTTTGAAGGAGCTCTCAGAGCATCGTCCACTCCAGCCCTTTGAACTTATGACCAGTACTCCAAAATACAGACTGTAGAGTCTATGTTCAGATGGATCAACAAATATTTCCTCATATTTAAATTCTTTTCCACTTTAAGTTAAATCTTCATTTACGTTTTTGCAATCTTTGAGAACCAAGCTGTGGTTTATATTTTAAAGAGGTCTTTTCCATGTGGTTGAGGGGAAGTCCAGATGTTTAAGAGGCAGAAAGCCTTCAGCTCAGTCTTTGCTGTGTGGCTTTGGGCAAGCTACTGGGTGCTCAGGTGTCACTCTTAGGGATGCTGATTCAACTGTCCTGGGAGGAAGCCTAGGTATGAGTTTTTTTCAAGCTCCCCACTCCAGGATTCTTGCCTGGGAAATCCCATGGACAGAGGAGCCTGGTGAGCTACAGGCTCACCTGTTGCCAAAAAGCTGGACATGACTTAGCGACTAACCAACAGCATAGAATGTATGGGGCTTCCCAGGTGGCTCAGGTGGTAAAGAATCTGCGTGCAATGCAGGAGACCTGGGTTTGATCCCTGGGTTGGGAAGATGCCCTGGAGAAGGGCATGGCAACCCATTCCAGTATTCTTGCCTGGGAAATCCCATGGACAGAGGAGTCTGGTTGGTTACAGTCCATAGGGTTGCAAAGAGTTGGACACAACTTGGCAGCTAAACAAAAACACAGGCTGTACAACACCACGTGTATAAACTGTGGACTTTGGATGATAACAGCACATCAATGTAATCATGAACTGTAACAGACATACCACTCTGGTGAGGATGGTTGATGATGGGGGAAGTTGTTACAGTAGGTGATGAGGACGAGAGGCACGTGGGAAATCCCTGTGCCCTCTGCTCAGTTTGGCTGGGAACTTAAAACAGCTCTAAAAATATTAAGTTTACTTGAGGAAAAGAGTAGATGGATTAGAAAGTAGATTTACAATTGCTTGAAGTTTAAAGATGAAACATTAGACTTAAATAGAACATCAGCCATCTGATGAGCTTCTTGGGATTATACTCCCTGATCATGAATAAATAATTTACTTTTCTCTCCATTAGAAGTGACTTCTTGGAGATATAAATTTTAGATTCAAGCTTATTTGCATTTGGGCATCAGGAGACATGTATTCATGTCCTAGGGGATGTCATTAAAAACTACCATAAATTGGGAAATCTATTCTCTCACAGTTCTTGGGGATTTTTTTTAAGATTATTTTTTATGTCGATCATTTTCAAAGTCTTTATTGAATTTGTGACAATATTGTTTCTGTTTTATGTTTTGGGTTTTTGGCTTTGAAGCATGTGGGATCCTACCTCCCTGATCAGGGATCAAACACACACCCTCTGCACTGCATGGCAAAGTTTCAATCACTGACTGCCAGGGAAGTCCCTCTCTCAGTTCTTGAGGCTTGAAGTCGACAACCAGTGTGTCAACCGAGTCAAGCTCTGAGGGGAGGATCTGTCGTTGCCTCCTCCATCTTCCTTAGCCTCAGGCTTTCCTTGGCTGGTGGCTAGATAGTTCCCTCTTCACATGGCTGTCTTGTTACAACAATACTGGTCATATTGAATTAGGAGCACATTATACTTCAATATCAGAGAAGGCAATGGCACCCCACTCCAGTACTCTTGCCTGGAAAATCCCATGTACGAAGGGGCATGGTGGGCTGCAGTCCACGGGGTCGCTAGAAGTCGGACACGACTGAACAACTTCACTTTCATTTTTCACTTTCATGCAATGGAGAAGGAAATGGCAACCCACTCCAGTGTTCTTGCCTGGAGAATCCCAGGGACGGGGGAGCCTGATGGGCCGCCATCTATGGGGTTGCACAGACTGAAGTGACTTGGCAGCAGCAGCAGCATACTCCAACATGACTTCCACTTAATTACAGTTGCACCAATCCTAATTCCAAATAATGTCACATTCTGAGAAACTAAGGGTTAAGACAGCAGGGGTGTCAGGGGCGTGGGGCGATTCAGCCCATCATGAGAAGAAAGATACAGAACACAACATATGCTCATGGATCTTGGTTGACCGAAGAGACGTGGGACTAGGTGTCTGTCCAGAGATGCCCTCAGTTGTTTCCAGTCTGGACAGTAGTTAGCCCAGCTATTAAAAGGCATCCAATTCCTTTCATAAGAGCATGATATCAGTAGTTGTAAGCTAACATCGCTAATATCTAGGCTAATATCACTTTGGATTTTTGGCATCTCTGAATCCTCACTTAATTAGATGAGAGAGTGGGACCACACACCCACTTTAACTGCAAATCAAACAAAGAAAATCCCTACCCTGATGCTATTTAAAAACACGAGTGACTGACACACATCACTAGTGTCTCTGTCATGTTGCAAACTTTCTTTCTGTACTACACAACCTCCTAGCAAGCCTAAAAGCTTTCATACAGACGAAGCCACTTTTGTAAATTAATAACAGATTTAAAAAGAAAGCTTTTAAATATACAAGTCCTACTCTAGTCCCCTTCCAGAGAATAGAGTCACTTTGAACTTGTTCCTAATCTGAAGGACCCATCAGGCCAGCACAAAATGGGTATTATTTTTGGCTACTGCGGTGTGGATGTTTATCCATCCCATACAAAGTTAAAATGACCTGCATATACTTTTGAGAATGCCAAGAATGATTGTCTGGCTGAATGAGAATGAGCGCAATGTTTCAGAAAACACATTGAGACCCAATAAGTTTTAAAAGCTCCTTTCTTCAGATATGAGTAGAGGCTTCTAGATAAACAGTCTTACTGAATCTTCTCAAGATACTATTGTGCCAAAATAATCAACAGATATTTAGGAACTAGGAAGAAAGGAGATGTAAAAAATGATTTAAAAAGAAGAAAAGAAGGAAGAGGAAAAGGAGGGAGAGGTTGAGGAGACAAAATATAAACAGCATATAATAGGTATAGACTCACAGGGGTTCAGAAATAGTTATGAGACAAACTTTAAAATAGTCATGCTGACTATGTTCAAGTGATTAAAAGACAAGATCGAGAATTTCAGCAGAGAAGTGGAAAATGCTGTTGATTATAAAATATTCTTTTGCAAAGTATTGCAAAATATTATTTACTATAAAGCCAACTAGTATGATTGGAAATAAAATACATTCTCTGCCTTTAAGCTGTGTCACGCAAATAGAAAATATCACAAGAGCAAGAAGAAATGAACCTCTTTCACCATATGCGAATTTTTCCCCACCCTTGAATTCTCCCAAACCATGCCAAATGTTTGCTTCATAATTAGATTATAATTAGTTTATTAAAATGTAGGTTTTTCTTGTAGTTTCTGTCAAGCTTTTTGTTTTGCTTTTATTGGAAAAGAAATGTAAACCACCTTTATTACTGATACATGAATGAGATGGCCCAATTTCTTAATTACATCATTCTGTTAAATGCATAATATTTTCGTTTTGAAAACTGCTTTCTCTGAAGAACAGCTACTCATGTTCACACTTGGACTTAGTCTTTTCTTTGCTGCGTGGTTACCACCCAGGAATTCTACCATGTACTGACTTAGTTCCTTTCTCTTTTCAACTCCATGTCCTTTTCTATATTCTTCTCTCGTTTTGCTACTTTATTCTCATTACAACAGTGGTGTCTGGGAGATAAACTTCCTATCTGTGCATTTCTGAAAATGCAGAATGCGTACATCCATAATCGTCTCATTATTTATTCTATTACATACTATTCTGATTTTGGTTTTGCTTTCCCCCCCCTGTTTATACACTTAATGTGAAGACTGATAATATTACAATTTTTTCCTCTTAGATTATTTTTTTCCTTCATCTTCTCTTTTTTCCATTTTTGGAATTTTTATCAAACAGATGTTAGATATATTAAATTCATTTTTCAAATCTTCTAATTTATTTTATTTTACATTTAATTGTTATTGAAGAACAATTGATTTGCAATGTTATGTTAATTACCGATGTGCAGCAAAGTGATTCGGTTATGCATATATAAATACATTCTTTTTTGTATTCCTTTTAATTATGGTTTATCGCAGGATATTGATTATAGCTCCCTGCTATAGTTCCAGCCACGTTGTTTGCCATTCTATATACAACAGCTTGCATCTGCTCATCCCAACCTCCCAATCATCCCTCTGTTTCAAAAAGAAAAACATTTGGAAGTTGGCTTGCTAACAATGGCATCTTAAAGGATCAATAGTCAGAAAACAGGTGCCTCCAGACTGCCTTGATAATGTTAAGTTACAAATATGAAAAAAATGTTTCAAAAGTCTAGTTTCACTTTAGGATCTAATTTTCACACTGATTTTAATGTAAAATTATTTCCAGATACATTAAGATATATTTATGACAGTTCTATGCGTACAGTTTCCTTAATCATATAAATAATCTCCCCATCTATCCTCCTAGACAAACTTTAGAGGTCGAGGGTTTTTCTTAATGGACACAAATAGACATGATGATTCACAAAATGTAGGTAAATTATTTTAATTTTGGCCAGTAAGACCCATTTCTCATCCTTTTAAAAGACTTATGATCCCAACTGTCTGATTATAATTATCAAAAATTTGACTGAAAATACTGAAGCTTATTAAGAGTACTTAGTTAAAGGAGGGAGCTAATAGCAGTGGATTTCAAAGAACAGAAACTGGTCCTCTCTTGCCTTAGCTATAAAACATCCCACCGTCCTGCCCCAGGTACTACTTCATTAGTTGCTAAGTAGGTGTCTCTAGAGTTAGTCTTGTACCTTCCCATCCATTCCCTTCTTAAGTCACCAGAGTAGTTCTTTCTACTTGAAAACCTGAATCCTTTCTGTGAAGGAGGAGAGTCACAAACCAGATACTGAACAAAGTGTAAACCTTTGTGTTAGACCAGTAGTTCTCAGACTCTAGCATGCATCGGGTTCATGGGCAGGGTTTTTTAAAACACATATAGGTATCCTCTATCCCCCAACCTCAAATTCCTGATTCATTGGTCTGGGACAGAGTCAAGAATTTGCATTTCTAATACGTCCTAAGGTGATTCTGGTGTTACTGATAAGGGATTGCATTCTAAGAACCAGGGCATCCGCGTTCTACCAATGTGACAGATTGGAGAGTAGCTGAATTTGAAACATTGCCCCTGAGTTCCCAGTTGTTGTCATTGTTCAGTCACTAAGTCATGTCTGACTCTTTGTGACCCCATGGTCTGCAGCACACCAGGCCTCCCTGACCCTCGCTGTTGCCCGGAGTTCGTCCAAGTTGATGTCCCTTGAGTTGGTGATGCTCAAGGGTGATCCAACCATCTCATCCTGAGTTCCCAGACAGGGTAATAAAATCCTAGTAGGCCATTGGATAGACAGGTTAGGAGCTAGAGCACAGGTCTTTTTTAAAAAACAAAGCAAAATGCAAGCTGTCAGATTCCTAGTTATTGAATGGTTCTTTTACTCCTTAAAGCTTTTAGAATTAAGCTAGCAAACAATCCATGGCAGTCACCACAAGTTTAAGGAAATTTTGGGTTAAATATAAGACGACACCACTGAGAATGAGATAATTTTATCTCCCTACTTCCTTCTCTAATGGGATTGAAAGAAAATATCCTCTTACACTAGGAGTGAAAGGCCTTATCCAGCTGGGGCTTCTCCAGCTTTCTTCAGGATTGTATAGGAGTCAGCCATCCATCTTATTTTTATAGATTCTTCTGTCTAAATGTCAAGGCCATCACCTGGCCACATCTTAGCTACTGATTCGCTATTGATCTGCTTGTGTCTGCTGTCCTCCATTCTACTCCAGGTAGGGAGGGTTTTTCGTTTGCTTGCTTCCTTTGAATGTTGCTTTCTATTTTTTTATTTGATTAAGTGATTGTTTCTCACTGGCCATGAACAGATTGGCCCCTTTTCCACGTTTGTTGCCATCAAGCTCTTCCAGAATGGAATCCACCTCAAAGATCACATCTTTGATACTTTCTCCCGAACATTCCCCCGTGGTTCTGATTCCCATTTGTGTATCTCCTACCCTAAGTGTTATGACTCCGAATCACTCAAGTTCCATCTTTTGCTTTTCCATCACTAGTAGGCGTCTTCTTTCCCTACCAAGATGGAAAGCTCTTTGAGGGTCTGGAAAAAACTTACTTCCTAATATACAAAAGAGTAATTTAATTAGCACTAGGCTGAGTACATGCTCTACAAATAATTGTAAACTTTAAAAATTTTCCCTAAGTGGGTGAGGCTGGGTGCTTCTTGTGTATTAATTTTGCTTCCTTCTGCCTCCTTCAAAATGTAAAGACAAAAAAAAGTGATTGAAACTCAACTACCTAGAGAACAAATTAAGTGGGAAGCTTATCTTTTCAATTCTAATAAAATGTTTAAAATAATTAATATGCCAAGCAAAAACCATTATTCTGTCATGAAACTAGTTTATAATATTTGGTTTCTAAACAATACTTTTTATTATTAAAGATGTTTGCAAGAAAAAGAAATCTTGTACCAAAAATGTATATAAGTATCATAGAGAAGCTATTTTACTTTCAAAATAAGAGACTAAGTACAATTTTGCTCATCTATTTGATTTTAACAGAATGTCAGTCACATTCTGTCACTGAATCTGGATTATTTAAGAGTCACTGGAATTTTATGCTAATAGAAAATATGCCACATATGGTGAACAGAAAATGGAGGAACTTTATGTTTACCAAATGTTACAAAATGCAGAAATGCAGTCCAATCCCTTAAACCCTGCTTATTGTTCACATTGTATTAGAAGGAATCACACTAGCTATTCTCAACAATTTCAAAATGTCGCAATCATCATCCCTTTGATGATACTGACCTAGAGTTTCTAAGGCATTCATTTGCCTCCAGCTGTTTATTCTTATTTGGTGACTGTTAGGTTGAAAATACTTAAGCTTAAATTGAGTGAGTTATACCAAGATGTTGAAACATTACTATGATTCTTGAAGATATGTGTTGTCAATAAACAATTCTGTCCTTTCTCCATCAATTTCACCTTTCTGAATTCTAGATGTTCTATAAATCTACTCCTGGATTGTCTTCTAATTTTTTTTGTCTATTTTTGTGACCTTCTGAGAGACATAGGAAACAATAAATAACTTACTATTCTAGGCTGATTTCTGATTAACCACAAATATATAATTAAATGGAAGCAGTGAAAACACACAGGTCAAAAACTTCTTCAATAGGACACTTCAAACCCCACTTATGTAATGAAAGCTTTCTTTAACCTCACAGCCTGGGGTGTTCTCTGCTAGACCTTAAGCCCCACATTTCCAGCAAAGAGTTTTGGGCAGTATTTTGATATTTAAAAACTAATTTTCTATCTTCCTGTGACTTGCTTCTTTATATATATATATATAAATTTATTCATTTTAATTGGAGGCTAATTACTTTACAATATTGTATTGGTTTTGCCATACATTGACATGAATCCACCACAGGTGTACATGTGTTCCCCATCCTGAACCCCCCTCCCAAATCCCTCCCCATCCCATCCCTCTGGGTCATCCCAGTGCACCAGCCCTGAGCACCCTGTCCCATGCATTGAACCTGGACTGGCGATTCATTTCACATATGAGAATATACATGTTTCAATGTCATTCTCCCAAATCATCCCACCCTCGCCCTTTCCCACAGAATTCAAAAGACTGTTCTATACATCTGTGTCTCTTTTGCTGTATCGCATACAGGGTAATCGTTACCATCTTTCTAAATTCCATATATATGCGTTAATATACTGTAGTGGTGGAGAAGGCAATGGCACCCCACTCCAGTACTCCTGCCTGGAAAATCCCATGGACGGAGGAGCCTGGTAGGCTGCAGACCATGGGGTGGCAAAGAGTCGGACACGACAGAGCAACTTCACTTTCACTTTTCCCTTTCATGCATTGGAGAAGGAAATGGCAACCCACTCCAGTATTCTTGCCTGGAGAATCCCAGGGACGGGGGAGCCTGCTGTGCTGCCGTCTCTGGGGTCGCACAGAGTCAGACACGACTGAAGCGACTTAGCAGTAGCAGCATACTATAGTGGTGTTTTTCTTTCTGGCTTACTTCACTCTGTATAATAGGCTCCAGTTCCATCCACCTCATTAGAACTGCTTCAAATGTATTCTTTTTAATGGCTGAGTAATACCCCATTGTGCATATGTACCACTGCTTTCTTATCCATTCATCTGCTGATGGACATCTAGGTTGCTTCCATGTCCTGGCTATTGTAAACAGTGCTGTGATGAACACTGGGGTACACGTGTCTCTTTCAATTCTGGTTTCCTCAGTCTGTATGCCCAGCAGTGGGATTGCTGGGTCGTATGGCAGTTCTATTTCATATTTCAATTCATTGACGGCATGGGAGATGCCTTTAATTTCCTACTATAATAAAATGCTTAGTATAGTACTTGATACATTGTACTCACATAATATAAAGTTGTGGGGGGGGGTTGTAAGATTTTTTTAATGTGGACCATTTTTAAAGTTTTTATTGAATTTGTTACAACATTGTTTCTGCTTCATATTTTGGGTTTTTGGCCATGAGGCATGTAGGATCTTAGCTTCCTTATCAGGGAAAAAACCTGCACTTTCTGCATCAGAAAATAGAGTCTTAACACCGGACTGCCAGGGAAGTCATTATACACACGTAATTAATACAGTTGAGTAGAAGGTCAAAAAGAAGAGCTTTGTTTCAGCCAATAGACATGCCTACAGATGGACATGTAACTTGAAATTTATTTAATTTAATTACATGTTAAAAAAATAGGAGTTGCTCTTATTTAAAGAAGTAATAGAAAAATTGATCTTAGAGTTGGTATTTAAAAGCCATATAGTGTAGTTTCCAACCCACATAAACATACACCTCAAGAATGTTCTTATAAATGGGCATTGAGTCTCTTGAAAATCTCCAGTGAAAGAAAAAAAGCTATGACACCAGAGTCTGAAACATTTCTAATATTTCATAAAGCAAAGTATCATTTTTAACCAACCTTTTAGAAAAGAATGAGGCTTCCCTTGTGGCCCAGCTGGTGAAGAATCCGCCTGCAATGCGGGAGACCTGGGTTCGATCCCTGGGTTGGGAAGATCCCCGGGTGAAGGGAAAGGCTACCCATTCCAGTGTTCTGGCCTGGAGAATTCCATGGACTGTATAGTCCATGGGGTCACAAAGAGTCGGACACAACTGAGCTACTTTCACTTTCACTTAGAAAAGAATCTAACGGACTTCTCTGGAGGCCCAGTGGTTTAAGACTTCACGTTCTAATATAGGGCGTATAGGTTCGATCCCTGGTCGGGGGGCAAGAATGCCAAATGCCTCGTGGCCAAGAAACTAAAGCACAAAACAGAAGCAATATTGTAGCAAATTCAATAAAGACTTTTAAAGAATGGTCCACATCAAAAAAATCATTAAAAAAAATAGAAAAGAATTTGAATTTCTAACACCTTTATTTAAATCCACTCCTTCTTGAATCACAGACAACATTGTACTTGCTCACGTGATTCTCAAATAGATTTCCCTTAAACACCGAGATAGTTCAAAAGTCTTTTTGAGCAACCAGAGATTTATAGCCGCCAGTCAGTCGTGTGAGAATTAGCCAGCTCTAAGACAATATCTACAACAACCCACTAAGTGCTCGTGGCCTCCAGAAATGAAGGAACAATGTCCTCTCTTGGCAAGGAGTCTTGAGGAGCTCCGTGGAGCCACAGGTAGAATGCAAATCTGGAAAATTGTGCTGCCAACTTGCTTCAGCTGGAGAAAAATCTGTCGTTAGATGCTTATCAGACATCCTTTTATTGTCTCCGTAACAATGGAGAGCAGTTCCACAAGCAGTCATTTTGCATGCCCTTCTCAGCAGAACAGAGGTTGCCAAATAATAAAAAGAAGAATACAGTAATGCACAATGGGAGGGTCCCCAGCAGGAAGGCGATGGGGAGGTACCAGGGTCAGGATGAAACTGGGCGGGGTGGGCGGGGTCAGTGATAAAGATGCTATCTAGTCTGCTCCCACCTTACTTCCTCTCTGCGTCTTAAATCACTTGAAGGAAGATCCATTTTAAATGTGCTGCATTGAGGACAATGATTCAGCCCGAAAGGCTTTTTTTCATTGGTATTATTGTTTGGGCTAACAATTTGCTTACAGGAATCTTGCTCCAACCGTAGCTATTTTTTATGACAGCTTGTCAGGAAAGCTGAAAGAGGAAAAGTGGAGCCTGAGGAGGGTAAAAAGGAAAAACCTCTCAAACAGGGATGAGTCTTGGTTTTGATACCTGTGTGCTGCTAATGCTTCAAGACCTCTCTTCCCACTTTGTCCTCATGCTGTCAGTGACTGGATCCCCTCGCAGCTCATTTATAACAAGATGCTCTCAAGGCTTCTCGTGTGGTTCCCTGGGGGTCCTCAGGTCATTCTGACCAGCCAGCCAGCTTCAGATCTCATCCTACCAAGCGAAGGACAGGCTCAGGCACAATAACAATGCGCTTCGGTACGGTACCTCATCGCCAGCATCGTCTACATAGGCATTGCATGAATGTCCATCTCTCCTGCTCTGCTGTCACCAAGAGAGTCACTTACTCTCAGTGGTCACAGGAATAGAAAGCACATCACACCTGGCTACCAATTTAAGGATTTTTTTAAATCAATTGGGCAAATAGACTAATTATTTGTTTTTACTGTGTTTTATCAGAGGAAATTCTTCAGCTGTTTTCAAGTAATATTCTTTATGCACACTAAGGGCTGGGCCCTGAAGTAAAAAGATTAATAAGTTGGTCTCATGCCCGAGTGGACTACTGTGCTTCCCTCAGAAAGAGCCAGCTTCACTGTCAGGGGGCAAGTGCTGAGACGCTGGATTCTCACTGGGGGTTGCAGGAGAGACAGGTAGGCAGCCAGGCTGTGCTGCCTCAGGGATGACTCCCTGTAGCTGACGGCCTCTCTTTCTCCATCCCCGTGGACACAGGATTAAGGACAAAGGGAACAGAAGCTCTAATAGGAGATACAGTAATTTTGTTTTTACTTAGTAAAACAGTATTTCGTATCTTAGCCCTCCTGTTTATTCATTTATTTTTTTAACATTAATTGTATATGGTATTTTTTTGTTTTGTTTTGCTTTACGATGTTGAGTTAGTTTCTGCTGTACAACAAAGTGAAGTAGCTCTGTGTGTACAAGTATCCCCTCTCTTGCGCCTCCCTCCCAGCCCTGCACCCCACGCCTCTAGGTCATTCACAGAGCACCACGCTGAGCTCCCCGTGCTACACAGGAACTTCCTGCCAGCTATCTATTTTATGTATGGTAGTGTATCGGCTGCTTGTCATCCTGATCATAACTTCTCTCCTTCCTCTTGGGTCTCTTTCCTTGTGGATGGCTTGTTGCTTTCTTCTCTGCTCATCTGACTCTGAATCACAAGGGCTGAGATGAAATAAGACAGCAAAAGTACCATGTTCCATTCAGGCAACTTTGGGCAGCTCAGATTTATGCCTTAGGAGGTTTCGTTTCCTTTGAGGTGTACATTTCTGTCCTTTTCTCACGAAGGACAGTGTGCAGTGGCTTAGAGATATATTGTGGATGAGAAAGATGAGTGCAACCACGGCTAGAGTGGGACAGAGTCACAGAATTTGGAATATTGACCGGTTCCTCTTGGAAGCATGACTTTCCACATCCCAGGTATTGTCACATCTACTGACAGTTTGTCCCAAAGGCGAGAATCTAAACAGCCGTGTTGCAAATTCTGCTTCTAATGCTACTTAACAAGCACGTGGGGCACCGTCCTTTGGGACCCTGTTGGTAAGTGGTTTGTTGATTTACTTCCATCTTCTTCAGGTGCAAGTGAGAACTGAAAGAGTGTCAGGGCTCCGGCGATGCTCAGGGGTGCTGCCAAGATGTCAGGAGTAGACATGAGAGTCCTTTTCCCTCCCCTGTCCTACTTGGCTAGTGTGAGTGGAAGAAGGGGGTGTGGAAGGGTGTTGGTAGCACTGGAAGTTGATGTCTCAAAGAGATATTGCAACGGATCAAATGTTTGTGTCCCTCCCAAAATGAATGTTCATTGGAAAAGACCCTGATCCTGGGAATGATTGAGGGCAGGAGGAGAAGGTGACAGAGGATGAGATGGTTGGATGATATCACCGACTCAGTGGACATGAGTTTGAGCAAACTCCGGGAGATAGTGAAGGACAGGGAAGCCTGGCATGCTGCAGTCCATAGGATCACAAAGAGTTGGACATAACTCAGGGACTGAACAACTACAAAATTAATATGTTGAAAGCCTAATCCCATTGTGATGGTATTAATATTTGGAGGTAGGACCTTTGGGGTAATTAGATCATGAGGATGGAGCCCCCATGAACGGGACTAACACACTTATAAGAAGAGGCCACAGGGCTGGCTAGCCTTCTTTCTGCTATGTGAGGGTGCAACAAGGAATGGGCAGTCAGCAACCAGGAATCAGGCTCTTCTGAGACCAGGATCTGCCAACACCTTGATCTTGGACCTCCCAACCTCTAGGACTATGAGAAATAAATCCTGTTGCTTAAAAGCCACTCAGTCTATGGTATTCTGTTAGAGCAGCCTGAGTAAGACAGAGACGGACAGGGAAATGGGAGCATCGATGTCAGACATCGAGTGGAGCTCCACGAAGCCTGAGGCCCATGCTGTCCTGAGCTCCAGAAGGCACTGCCACACCTGGACTCTTTCTTGGATGCCGTGTGATCCTGCCTCTTCTAATTTTGTATGTATCTCTAGAATTAAACCATCATCTCATCCCTGCCTAGTCTCAGTGACCAAAAGGGAGGCAACGGGCTAAGAGGATGAAATATACCTAGATGGTCCCACGTTGACTTTGGGGCCCCACAGAAGACTCCAGAAATGACCAGGAACTGAGTCTAGCAGGAAAGACAGATTCATAAACACACAGTTGTAATATTAACGTGTGATCTGGACTAAGACACCCCTTAGCTGATGGAGCTGTGACTGAAATGTATGTTGCCTTCATAGCATTTTGTGGATTAACTTTATATTAGCTGATTGACTATGGCCTCAAGGTTTTTCATTCTTTTTCTCTTTCTTTTTCTTTCCTTTTTTGTTTTTAGTATTGCATGCTGCGGGTTTCCTTCCCTGGTGACTCGGGGTAAAGAATCTGCCTGCCGTCACAGGAGACACAAGAGACATGGGTTTGATCCCAGGGTCGGTAAGCTCCCCTGGAGGAGGGCATAACAATCCACTTCAGCATTCTTGCCAAGATAATCCTATGAACAGAGGAGCCTGGCGGGCTATTGTCCATGGGGTTGCAAAGAGTCAGACACAACTGAGCGCGCGTGCACACACACACACACACACATACACACACATACACGTTGTGTTCTAAGAGAGAATTTGGTTCTTGGCTTGGGGCACTGGTTGACACAGGACACAAACCCAGATTAGTAGGTAGGGTACACGGTGAACCCAGCCAGACGTTAACTGTGTCAGAAGAGCAGACGAAGGAAGGAAATGCACTGGGTCCACGCTTTCTCTTCTGAACCAAGACAACCACGTAAGACCTAGGAGGGTTCCTAGAGATAGGCCCCTGTTCTGGGGTCCCTAAATGCCTGAAGTGACAAAAGATGGCCTACTATTACTTCATTGTGTTTCACTGTTACCATTTCATCTTATAAATAAACAAAGAAAACCAGAAGCCTCACCTACGGACAGTATTCAAAGTTTAGCCCTAATCCTTTGCTCCTCAGGCCTCGGAGAGGAGCAGTTGTGGGGGCTCAAGAGTGATTTCCATGTGCAAGCACTCTTCTAAATGTCTTTGTACAATACTTTTACCTGGAACTCTCCTGAAAGATGGTACTATTTTTATTACACCCATTTTATAGATGAGGAAAACTGAGGCGTGGCTCTTTTAGGCCACTTGCCCAAGGACTTTCTTATAGCCAGGAGCATATAAGACATAGCAGAGGCACTTCCGCATTGGCCTAACTTCTTCCCTGGGGAATAAAAAAAAAATCCGAATTCTTTGTTGGAAGTCCTCCGGCAGACAGTTGGCAGTAGCCATGGATGTTTCCAGCTTGAATTCACGCCTTTCAACCATTGCCCCTGCAGTGGGTCTTATCTGAGGAAGGACCAACTGTGTGATTTCAGAGAATTTGGAAAATCCCCCCAGTCCCCAAAGTGTTGCTCCCTCTCTGCCAGGGGACACTACCTGCTCTGTGTCAGTTGAGGGCAGCATGAGAGTGACAATTCCATTCAGAAAGGTATCGGTCAACCTCAGTCTAGATCAAATGTCAGGCAGCGATCGGCACACTTTCTAAAGCAAGCTTGTGGGCTAAGTCGCTTCAGTAGTGTGCGACGCTGTGACCCCATGAACTGTAGTCCGCAAGGCTCCTCTGCCCATGGGATTCTCTCAGCAAGGATACCGGAGTGGGTAGCCATGCCACCCTCCAGGGGATCTCCCCAACCCCGGGATCGAACCCATGTCTCTTGTGTCTCCTGCTTTGGCAGGAGGGTTCTTTACCACTAGCTCCATCTGAGAAGCCCAAAGCTAGTTTGGGGACAAAGAATTAAGAAGACTCAAGAAGCTCAGAGGGCTTTCCTGGTATCTCAGATAGTAAAGCGTCTGCCTACAATGCGGAAGACCCAGATTCAATCCCTGGGTCGGAAAGATCCCCTGGAGAAGGAAATGGCAATCCACTCCAGTATTCCTGCCTGGAAAATCCCATGGACCGAGGAGCCTATAGGCTACAGTCCATGGGGTCGCAAAGAGTTGGACACGACTAAGCGATTTCACTTTTCAAGAAGCTCAAAACGGTGTAGAAAAGATAGCCCGGAGGGCAGGAGCCAGAAGACAAACCTCACCGATGTCCAAGGGGGCCAAGGCCTGACTCATGCTGACCAGATGGCCTCAGAAGTTGCGGGGCCCCTGCAGAGGCAGGAGTGACCAGGGGCATCCCCGTCTGGTAGTCCTATTTAGCCTCAGGGCCTGGCCCAGCCACACAGCTAGAGCCTCAGCCGATTGCAGTCTCAGCGCCTGCAAGGTCCTGAGGCTGCCAGATCACTGCTACCACTCCACCGTCCTCTGTCCCTGGAGGGAGCCATCCGAATTGTCAGGGCCAGATTACATCTGACAAGCCAAACCATTTTTAAGGGGAGGGGGTCATGCAAAGCCCTTTCAGATGTTGGAATTAATACCCTCCACCCCACTGCATAAATCACAGCTAATTCTCAAACACTCTGAAGGCCCAGGCATCACTGTGCCTGTTTACTAGTTAGGATTCCTAGGTTTTTCTTCTTGGGCCTAGTTAGGAATTATCTCACAAGCACTAATTCCCTGAAGATAAAGGCTATTAGAAAGATTCCAACATCTTCTCTTTGTTTTTAAAACTCTAAAGCTCCCCCTTTATTTCTTTGGCATACAGATGCAGAGCAACTGAAAAAGGAAATTAATTTCTCAGAGATGAGAGATGGCTGTTAAGAAACCAAGAAAATGAAAAATCACCAGGAAGAAAAAAGAATGAAAACATTGGCATGGAATATTCTCCACAACCAGTCTTCTATTTCTGTTACTACTCTTCCTTGAGCAGGAAGAGGGCGATAGTAACAGAAGAAGTGGGGGGGGGGGGGAGGGGGGAAGAAGAAGAAAAGGGAGAAAAACTTTCTAGATTTTTGGATATTCCAGAAAAAGCTCTTGATCCATCCTCTGGTCCTGGCAGAGGCCCTGGTAAACCAGTTAACCAGATTCTTACTCATTTCCTCAGTTTATATTGATTAAGACTTCCCTAGAGATTTACCTGGTTGTTCAGTGGTTAAGACTTTGCCTTCCAATGCAGATGGTACTGGTTTGATCCCTGGTCAGGGAACTAAGATTCCACATCCCGTGTTTTTTTGGCCAAAAAGCCAAAACATAAAACAGAAGTAATATTGTAACAAATTGAATGAAGACTTTAAAAAATACAGTCTACATTAGATTTTTTTTTTTTTAAAAAGAATCCCTTAAACCCACAGTGATCAAAAGGGTTGACCTGGGACATGGGTGGCCCTCAGAGAGAACGCTGATTCTAAATGCTATTTGCTGTTGTTTGGTCACTAAGTCATGTCCGACTCTACTGCTAGCTGATGGGTTGTAGTCCGCCAGGCTTCTTTGTCCATGAGATTTCTCAGGCAAGAATACTGGAGTGGTTGCCATTTCCTCCTCCAGAAGATCTTTCCGACCCAGGGGTTGAATGTACATTTCCTGTGGTTTCTGGATTGTAGATGGAGTCATTATCGCTGAGCCACCAGGGAAGCCCCGAATCTAAATGAGTCCTTCCCTGAATTCTTACAGGCAGGCGACAACCAGACGGCAGTACAAGGCCATAGGTTCCCATTTTGTGTAGAGCCAATCTGCTAGGTTAATGGTCAAAAGTTATACAAGCTGCACAATCATAATCCAAGAATAGCCTATTACTGGATCTTCTGAAAATTCTGACCTCACACCCACGCACACACACAAAATGGAGCCTCATGGCAGCACTGCCCAGGCCCTGTGACGGGCGCACATGCTGCTCTCTGAAATTCCACAGTTTCTGAGAAGGTGACTTTCACAACAGTGCCTCATCATTTTTGTTTTGGTTGGTTGGAGTTTCTAATGGCTATCAATCTTGCTCTTCAGTGATAAATTACTCTCGGTCCAGGGATATTATTATCCTAGCTTGATGTAATTTATTTGATTAACCCTGTAATGTGGAGTGATGCATTTTTGCATGAAGTTTATTTTTGCCCTATAATTTCCTAGTTGCTAAACTAAGACACATGTGTGTTCTGGTTCAAATATGACTCTCCCACACCCGTGTGTGAGAGCAAATGTAAGCCCCGAACTCGACTCGAATGGTATCACCTCCAGGTATGATGTGTCTTCTATGCATTTGTTCTAAGTCATTGGCAACTTACTAACAAGATAAATGTAATAACACTACCGGGTTAGTTTAGGTTTACTCGACGTGCTTTACAACTCTCAGTCCTGCGTATAAGCTCATGTGATCTTCACATACAGTAAGTACTTCTGACATACTGCCAGCAATGATTTTACCGCAATGTATTTCATTTTGCTTCTCTCTAAATTGATACAACCGGTGGAAAGTGGAGAGGGTAGGTCATGGAGATTTTCCCTGCTTAACTGGCCTTTCATTTTAAGAATGCTTGAGACTTATTGCCTTCAGGTAGTCTAGAAGAAAACATAAAAAAAAAAAAAAAGAATCTTGTGCTTGAGGAAGTATACAATAAACCCAAAGGACTGGAAACACTACATGTAACACATCTTCAGAGTATGGTCCTCTCTGTTTTCACCATTGCAGCCCCTTGTAAGGTCTAGAGTGCCACCCTATGTCTTCAGCTTTCTGGGCCTACTTCAGAAGCACAGTGAGGAAAGAAATCAGACTTTAAATAGTACTTCTGTCTCACGACAAAAGCAATGAATGTCCCTTTTCAAATTTTTCAAAAGTACAGTAAAATCCAAAGACAAAAGTACCAACAGCCCAAGGACTTCCCCGGCAGTCCAGTGGTTAAGACTGTGCTTCCCCTGCAGAGGGTGTGGGTTTGATGCCTGGTTGGAGAAGTAAGATCCTGCATGCTTTGTGGTGTGGGCAAAAAAAAAAAAAAAAAAAAATATATATATATATATATATATATATCTCAATGGCCCAGTCGTTTTGCCACCCACCCTTAATATATTGGAATATTTAATATGTCTTCATTTTAAGCAAATATAGGTATAAATGTAGATTCTTATTACAAACTTAGAATCATTCTGTATAGTTTTCCTGAGCAGTGTATCAAGAACATTTTCCAGGTTTATCATTTTTTTTTCTTTTTTCCTAAAACACCATTTTAATCATTCTAAAATAAACATATTTATTTTAGAAAAATATTTATATATATAAATATACTGCCATTTATTTAAACAGTTCCCCAGGTCCAGGATCGTGTTGTTATAAAAACAATGTCGTGCCATCGTTGCAGCTAAATCTTTGCCCTTATCTAGATTTTCTTCATGATTAATTTCTACAACCTGGGATCACTGAGTTAAAAGTCATCAATATTCACTAACTTTTGAAACCTGTACTCAAATACCTTCAGAAAAGGAACCAGTCCTTTTCTGTACTTTAGAGAGAAATATGGGATGTCGAGTGGCAGAAAGCCCAGTTTCCGGGCTCCCTTGGAAAGTTTGTCCTATGGCTGGGCTGCGGAAGAACTTGCCAGCCTGCTTTGTGAAGGCGGCTCTAAATAGTCGTACCATGACCTTGAACTATGGAAGGACTGCCTTTGGTGCAGACCCATTGTTGGGAATCTAGAAGGCAGTGGGAAGGGTACCGGCCTGGAGACAGGATGTCTGAGTTCAGGTTCTGAGCCACACGTTAAACAGGTGACAAAACTGAGCAAATAATCTAATATCCTTTACCTGTAAACTGAAAGATTTGTTCTAATTGATCTCTATAATGTCTTATAACTCAAAAAGTACAAAATTCTGTCATATGTTTATCAAATCATTGATCTCTTCACTATGGAAACTGTGAACTGTGGACTTGGTCTCTGGGAAAGTTCCAAGTCGGGGTCCCCTAAGATTGATGACCATAAGAGAGGACACACAATGACCTTCAGGGGGATAAAAGATGTTCCATGTTTCATGTTTCATGAACATTACATGAATTTTATCACCTCCAATTGGTGATACTGAGAAATAACCAGATTTTGGAGCCTTATTAAAAAACAGCTGTGTAACCTGTATGGAATTCCTCCATTATGGGACACTCTGAAAACTACTGCTTGTAAACACTTTATGCTACAGGATAATGACCTGAAGCACAGGTGGGAAGAGAAATTCCGTTCAGGCCAGTGAGTTGTCCCAAGGGGGCAGCCAACTTACTCACCCTAAACAGAGGCACCACATTCTTCAATTTTTCAACTGGAAAACAGCCCAGAAATGGTACAGCCTCTTAGCCAGATTGGAGTGGAAGGCAGAAGGAGGTGAATGTGAATTGAGATCAACTTTTATTCTTTGCTATCTGTGCTAACTTATTATTCTCACCAAATACGTAGGCTCTAAAGACAAAGATGCAACCTGCCAAGAGTTGGAGAGGCAGGTTGACTTGTCATCTGTCACTTGGCTTATTCTGGATTTCAGCTTCCCAAATTAAGAAGAAGGGAAAACTGTTTAATTGTCTTTAACCATGAGAGCTATCATTTATTGTGAGCTTACTACGTCCTAGAGCCTGGACTAATTACTTTCCAACATTAGCTGATATGGTGAAAACAACTCTATGTGCAAAGCCCAACTGCCCTAATTTTAAAGACAAGGCAACTGGGCAGAAAGATGCTAAATAATTTTCCCAAAGTCCTACATGTAGGGAATGGTGGACTTTGGATCCCAGATGCAGGTCTGACTTCAAAGTCAATAATCAGTTTACAAAGATTTTAAATAGAAAATAAAAGGGATTTATAAGAGAGGAAAGTGCTACCAATTTCAAGGCAAAAGATATTGGAGTCTATAAATGAAACAATATATTCTAATTAGTTCTGCAATACTTATTATTCTGGTTTATCTGCATGAGTCTTATTGTGCTTCAGCCAGACATTAAATTTGTTTTATATTAAATAAAAATTTCCCATTAAATAAATATGAAAATGATTTTCATGTCAGTATATAATATTAAAAACATTTAACCCTTAAGGTAACGTGTGACCCCTTAGGTCAATATTTCTCAAAATGTTCAAGCTCTATGCACAGTTAGGAATAAATTTTATATTGTAATTTAGTATGTATTCCCACCCATACATATACAAAGCAAAATTTCATGAATAGGTATGTCTTCTTACTACACAAAATATGCCATGTTTTCTATTTTGTTTTATTTTATTTTTTACTGCTATTTGTGATGTAATAAACCTATTCATGATCTACCAGTGGGACCTGTAGTTTGACATACCTCCCTACACACTAAACATTCAGTTAATAGTGAACATTTGCTTAAGGCTGAGTGGCTGATTCTTTCATTATCTCCTCTGCCCTCCATTCCCTCCTTCTCTGATGCTCACCCTCCAAGAGAAGACTCCAATGCTTCATATCAAATATTTTAATTTTTCAAGACTCTCTTTCGCTTTCTACTCCAAGGGAAGTCTGCCCTCTAATGATACAAAAGCACTATTGATCTCAAAGACTCATCTAAAGAGTGAACAAAAAAAAGGAAATTCTGAATGTAAGATGGTTGAAAAGGACCTTAATGTTCACTTAGTTGACATTTCTTGTTTGGAACTAAGAGAAACTGGGAGGCCCAGAGGCATCTGCCCCATAGACCCAGGTGCCGTGGCTGCAGGTGAGAAAAGGGTACCATCTACATCCCAGTGTGGACGAGGAGGATGTTCTCTGGACCCCAGACCTGTCTGAGAGCCAGGAGCATCTAATGAGGAGAAGTAAGGACAGTTACACACCAAAGTCCATGCCTGATGGAAACCAAAATCTAATGCATACTTTAAGAAAGCTCTCTTAATTTGGACTTATGGGAGCAAAACAGGAGGATGCATTTCGATTTAATACTGAATCTTTTGATCAAAGCTTTTAATATATCTGATAATTCTTCTAAGGGACTTCAAGAAATAGTTTGCTTTGTTGCCGTGGAAACAATAGCAACAGAAGACTTCCTCTTCCCTTCACTGAGGAAGGGCCAAAGTGGAGGCAGCATGGAAGCAAGGGCCTAATTTTCCTCATCTTTCTAATTGCATTGTGTGGTTGTGCTGAGTCGCTCAGTTGTGTCTGACTCTTTGTGACCCTGTGGACTGTAGCCTGCCAGGCTCCTCTGTCCGTGGGATTTTCCAGGCAAGAATCCTGGAGTGTGTTGCCATTTCCTCCTCCGGGAATCTTCCCACAGGGATTGAACCTGCATCTCCTGTTTCTCCTGCATTGCAGGTGGATTCTTTATCCACTGAACCATCAAGGGAATGTGTTGCTAAAGTACACTGTCCCTATTCTTTTTGCCGGCTTCAGTCAGTCAGTTCAGTCGCTGTCATGTCTGATTCTTTTCAACCCCATGGACTGTAGCATGCCAGGCTTCCCTGTCCATCACCAACTCCTGCAGCTTGCTCAAACTCATGTCCATAAAGTCAGCGATGCCATCCAACCATCTCATCCTTTGTCGTCCCCTTCTCCTTCTGCCCTCAATCTTTCCCAGCATCAGGGTCTTTTCCAATAAGTCAGATCTTTGCATCAGGTGGTCAAAGTATTGGAGTTTCAGCTTCAGCATCAGTCAGATTATAATTTTTTTACTTGTCTGTAGTTCTTAAACAACTACATCACCTTGTTCGATGAACACAACCAGGTCCATCTTATTAATCATTATATTCCCAGTGCTTAAGCAGGTTTTTCTGGGAATGAATGAATGAATATTTAACAGGCCAATACTGTGCCATATGTATTTGGAAATGGTGGTGGTGGCTTAGCCTCTGAGTCATGTCTGACTCTTGTGACACCATGAAATGTAGCCCGTCAGGCTCCTCTGTCCATGGGATTTCCCAGGCAAGAATACTGGAGTGGGTTGCCGTTTCCTACTCCAGGGGATCTTCCTGACCCAGGGATTGAACTCTTATCTCCTTCTTGGCAGGCAGATTCTTTACCTCTGAGCCATCAGGGAAGTCCTGTATTTGGAAATAGCCACCTGTTATTTCCTACTTGTCCTTCACAATCCAACTTAAATATCATCTTTTGTATAAAAAGATCCTCAACTTGCTCAGAAAGAATCAGAAATTGCTCTTCTGGGCTGCTTTTCCACTTTGTATTAATATAAGCCATGCTTATAGCCACCAGATTATTCAGGCATCTTTGTTCTATCATTTAACATCGAGAAGAATAGAACAAAAGTATAATTTGATCTGACAACAAAGAAATGATGCAATAATACAAGTTGAGTGCAGAAGGGCAGAATAAATGGCTTGGAGCTATCATAAGCAAAAAAATCCAACAAAACAAGAAAATACAGTGTGTAAAGATTAAAAAAAAAAGAATAATTGTCAAATATAAGCCGTGCTGAGTCTGAATGCAGAATTCAGAAGTCACCCTATAAATCTAGAAAGCTAGCAATTCAGATCCAGCCCCAGGTTCTATTCAACCTGCTTTTCTCTGGAGTCACTGGGTTGCATGGTGTCTGAGAACGACTCTGAGGAGAATCTCTTTCATGTTTGTGTCGATGTATGTTTATGTGTACAGCGGGCAGTACCGTTTAGGTGGGACAGCCAGGAACTATCCCCTCAAAAACATTTTCAAAATAATCATAAAAACTCTCCTGGGATCCACTCAGCTGTTCTTATTTGTGGTTGGAACAATGGACCTTCTCAAAACAGATTTTATCAGCTGCCCTTCTCACAGCAGGTATGGGGACATGTCTAAATTATTTGGGGGGAAGCGGGAGCTACCCAGTCCAATCCCGGTAGGACTGGCTAAACCGAGAAATAGTCCATTGTGAGCAACTACAGTAAGGCTCACCTCCCTCAGCCCTGGCAGGGCAAGGACTTGCCCAGCCCCCTGCCAGACAGCGTCTTAGAAAGGCAAAAGGAATTCGGTATTATCAATGTGCTGGTTTATCAGATATGAATTCATTTGTTTTTCTCGAAATGACTTATCAGCCTGCGCAGAGCTGGCTGACCAACGTGTGAATTGTGCTCCCACCTCGGGCTTCTGAGTTCCTCAGAACCCAAGAATGTTTTATCTCTCTGTTTGGTTCCCCTGTTTGTGTTTTTTTTTTTTTTTTTTTTAACTTCTTACCTATTGAGGTGCATTTCTGGGTCAGGATTCCTGTAAAGACACTAGGAAATTAGTGCTGCTGCAGGAAATGCCAGGCGTAGGCTGTCCGGGGGCCAGGGTTTCGGGTAGCAAGTCAGCTCTTGTGGGAAAAGAGCGGACAGTAGGAAGTAAGATGGATTGCCTGGAGTTGGCTCCTGGGCTGAGCCTCGGGGTCCTTCTTTGTGGGACCAATACCCCTCTCCCCTTCTCTGTGCACAATGGAAAATGTCTAACAGAAAAGACTGCAGCCTGTGTGCCAAACCAACACACCAGGAGAGAAAGGGAGCTTCCTTCAGCCTAATCCCATTACCTGCCTCACCTTACCTCTGGGGGTCCTGCATGTCCCACAGGGCTTGACATGGAGCAGTCTGACCAGGGCTTGTCCCTTCCAGACTCTTTGACGTCTGTCATCGGTTCACCTTGTTCTGTGTTTCCAAGACATCCTCTCACCTTACACCTTTCTGGGCCCCAAGGTCAATCTGTAGAAGTCGTCACCGTGACCTGCACACAGATGTGTGAGGGCAGGCTTCATTCAGAAAAGCCTGACTTGTTTCCAACCCCTTGAACAAGGGCTTCCCAGGTGGCGCCAGTGGTAAAGAACCCACTTGCTATGCAGGAGACATAAGGGACGCAGGTTCAATTGCTGAGTCGGGAAGGTCCCCTGGAGGGGGAAATGGCAACCCACTCCAGTATTCTTGCAGGGAGAATCCCATGGACAGAGAGGAGCCTAGCGGGCTATAGTCCATGGGGTCACAAAGAGTCGGGCACAACTGAAGCAACTTAGCATGTGAGCACAATTTAAAGTTCCAGAAATCTCTCTACAGGTGAAATAAATGATAAGGGCTGCCAATTTAGATTGCTTACTAGAAACATTTAGCGGTTAGAGGAGAAATAGAAGTCCTTCATTTTTGTGGTTCTTGCTTTAGTCTACATCGTTGTAATTCTACATTCCTTTTTGTATTTCTAAGACTTACATTTGCACAAACATGACACATCTCCTGCGAGGGAGACCTGAAATTGAACCTGAGAGGAGATTGTCAGAAATTGTTGTTACCCACAGAAATTCTTTCTTTCCAGCGTGGCCCCTGTGGTTTGCAGCAACAATGTTGGTGAGGGTCATAGAATTACAAGGACGCCTCTGAGGCCAAGGCTAGACGCGCACTATCTAAGCAAGTTTATTCAGCCTTTCTTATGAAAACTTCCCAAGGAAGTGACTCCACAGACCTCCATAATGAGGTCTTACTGGAGTGTGGTGTCTGAGAATGGCAGTGAAGCGAGGAATTCAGAGTCAAGGTCAGGACTAGCGAGTGGGACACCTGGGTAGGAGTGTCCTCTTGGTTTAAAGCCAGCAGGAGCCAGGTGTGGGAACTCAGGTGGTCAAAGTCAACGGCCTACAGCAGTTCCGAGAGGTCAGAACAGGAAAGAAAGGCAGGGATCCGAGGTCATCAGTCACAGATTATTGGGAGGACAGGGAGCTGAGGTTCAGGCAGGGGAAATGCTGAAAAGCTAAGAAGAAAGTCAGGTAAGACCACCTGCCAGTAGATAATGCCGATATAACTGATGCTTAGACAGGGTCAAGCACAAACAGGGGTTGCCTGTATGGCCTGGGTGTGCGACTCTGGTTAGCATGTTCAGGGGAGCTATTTCCCTGGAACTACCTGGTGAAGACAAGGACCCTAACTTTAGGCATTCTTACAAGCATCAAACCTCTCCAGAAATACAAAAACCACCTCACCTCCTTCAGCCTCTGTTTCCATTTCTCTAAACTACCGAAGTCATTAACACCAAATCCTGTCCTGATTAGATTTTTCTAGAATGGCTGCTATCCAAGTTCACGACACCCTCTTAGTCCATGAAGCTGTGAAACTGAAAAACTCAACAGGGAAGATACCAAGTTCTCTTAGCTGCAGCCAAGCTCCCCACCCCCACCTTAAAATTCAGAATCAATTTGTTTTCTTGAAGTTCATTTTTAAAACAAGCTACATTTCTAGGAAGGGCAAGGTGCTTCCTCTGCAAACCCAGCCAAACTTAAGTAGTCTCTTCTGACTTGGAGGTTGAAAAACCATCGGTGTAGATTTAGGAAAAAGCATGGGCCTTTATAAACCATATTTTAAAAATATATTTTAACATGTGATAATTCTCTACACAGCCAAAAATTAAATTTGCTATTGGTTTTTGCTACTTCCTGAAAAGGGGTAAAAATGAAGAAAAAAATTCTGCATGTGGCTTTCAGCCACTAAAATATAAAGAAATCTCAGTTATTTTGTATATGTTTTGATCAAAGGAGAGATACGTGTTGTGTTAAAGAATTCAATGACTTTTTCCTGTGAGGTTTTAAAGTCCTTGAAAATAATTTAGAGGCTTTCTACATGACTCAGGATAAATGTGGAGACCTTGGAAAACACTGGTAATTAGTGCTGCCGGAGGCTGTCCAGGGGCCAGTGTGTCGGGCAGGATTTCTGGTCTCATAGGAAAACACTGGACAATTAGAAGTGAGATGAATTGCCTGAAGATGGCTCCCGAGGCTGAGTGTCTGGGGCCCTTCCTCCTGAAGCCATTGTCTCATTGTGTTTTGGCTGTCTCTGGGCACCAGCTTGAAGACAGGGCCAGGGCCAGCTGTCTTGCGTGCTAAGCCAACATAGAATCAATCACTATACCCTAATTCTCACGTTCATTGGAGCATTCGTCACTCTTAGGGCACTTCTTTCTATGTCTGTCCTTAACTTGTGTCTCTCACATCACTCCGTGATTCTGGAAGTATCTGGTGACTGGGTTAGTTCTATTATGTAGAGTTCAATGTTGTCTACAGGATAAAACTGAAACCTCTTCCTTTGGCATTCTAGGCCTGCTTCCTCTGCTAAACTAATCTCACTGTGTATGTACCACACAAACTAATTGCTATACCCGGAACACATCCAATATATCTCCATACCTGGGTCTTTACTCCTATCTCTACCCAGCTGCTGCTGCTGCTGCTGCTAAGTCACTTCAGTTGTGTCTGACTCTGTGCGACCCCACAGACGGCAGCCCACCAGGCTCCCCTGTCCCTGGGATTCCATCTTCTCCAGTTACTGAAATCCCACTCATTTCTCAATACATAGATCAAATCCAACTTCCACCAGGAAATCTATTCAGAAGTTCATGAGAACTTATCATCTATGTCCCACCTGCTGGGCATTTATTGTCCCATGTTAATGTTTCAACTAAATTGTATATTGTTTCCTCACCTACATATTAAGGTTCTTAGGGACAGAGACTAGGTCTGAATTTTTAAATCAACCTTTCATTTATCAGCTGAGCTATTCACCTATCTAAGAAGCTTTTACTGAGCATCTAATACGGGCAAGTAGCATGTTGTAAGGAAAGAAAGATCCATTAGATATAGCCCTTAATTTCAAGGGTCTTCAAATGAATAAGAGAGCTCTTTCCATATAACAAAGTTAAAAACCTAACAAAGATTATTGATTGATGACCATTGAAAGAAGTTGTATTTCATGATTAACAAAGAACGTAGAAGTATCTTGCATCAGAATCATAAAGACAAGATCCCATTTTTGAAATTTAATACATGCATGACATCATAAAAGATTAATTTCAGCCAACCCAACAAGACGATCAAAAGAGACTGTGTATCCTGTAACTAGTGTCTCTACCTGGGAACAGTCAGAAATAACTGAAGCCTGTTAGCAGGGCATTGAGAACTTGACATACTTGTTCTGTAAGAGCTGCTGAAAGATGAGGTGCTTGGCAGGAACCTCTTCAGGGCAGAAGGAAAGCAAGTGCTTGGCTCCTGTTTGCAGTATCTCAGTTGTGTCCTGGAAATGTGTGACCTCAGGAATGTCCTGTGAGATGATAACTGGGGCACAACCTCTGTCCTGAAGGCCTTCCTTGCTGATAAAACAGTGGTAAGAACAGGGCAGAGGAAATAACTTAGAAGCACCATCGGCCCCATGGGTTCTGATTTCCTCCGTTACCTTGAGGCCAGAATTAGCTTGATTCCTAAGAGAAGAGAATATCAGTGCTGTCAGCTCCCTTAAAAATGAACATTTTCTGAGAAGATTGGTAATAACTCTGATTGTATTTCTGCAGATGGTCTTTACTTATGATAAAACCCTGCTTTTTGATCATCCCCTCAGTCCTCTCCCCTTCCAAAAGGTAGATTATTCCATACTGATACAAAGGAAAGGAAAGGAAAGTCACTCAGTCGTGTCCGACTCTTTGCGACCCCAAGATTATTCCATAGGAATGAAATTGTTCCCAATGCTCAGGGCTTTCTGAAGTCGATGTTACCCTAACACTGCATCTCTTCTCTACTGCTTTCCCTAACATGTCTTTTTCCCTCAGTGGGGTCACATTGCTTCCTAGATTATCCCATGGCATCTCTACAATTTAATTTTTCCAAAAATCTGGTGTCCTGATGATGCTTTGGGTATTTTCCTTCTAGTTCCTTTACTTGGGCAATAGAAAATCAATAAAATCATTCCTTTGAATTCCAATTCTGCATCCATGAACTTACCTTCTGTAAGGACTCTGAGTAGAAAATGCTTAGGATCTGAGCATTTTTTAAATAAATATTCTAAGAAACAAATATATTGAAAGAGAATTCTTCTAAATATATTTCTTGGAATTTTAAAAATACATAGGTCTCCCACGTTAAATACTGTATTTGCTGAAAGCCCAAATTATTTCTGGTGAAATCCTTTGTTCTCATCTCAAATATGATGCATCAAAACAACAGTATTGATCCCTTCCAAGGAGTCCTAGTCCTTGAGTGAACCAAACCTCCCTTTCTATATATTATAAAACTATAATTGTTACATTGTATTATAGTTAAATAATCCCCTGGAGGAAGGCATGGCAACACACTCCAGTATTCTTGCCTGGGGAATCCCATGGACAGAGGAGCCTGGCGGGCTATAGTCCATGGGGTCACAAAGAGTCTGACATGACTGAAGCTACTTAGGGTGCACGCACTGTTAAATAATAATTAAAATGTCATTGAACTAACTTTAAGGGCAACGAACTATATATATGTGTGTGTGTGTGTGTGTATTTATTTATTCAACAAACATTTATTAAGACTCAGTATGTGCCAGTGTCTAGGCATTTGAGATAAATTAAAAGTTCTGCCCTAATGGAATTTACTTTGCCCTAGAGGAGGATAGACATAAAACAGATAAATAAGATAGTATATTGGATGGTGATAAGTGTCTAGGAGATAAATAAAGCAAGAGAAAAGGATGGGAGCAAATCTGGTTGGTCAATGAAGGCCTCACTAAGAACGTGATAACTGAGAAAAGACCCAACTAGGTCAACGCATTAACGATGTGAAAATCCTGAAGCGACGAAAGCCCGAGGGAGGAGCTGCCTGCCACAAGTGAAGAGCAAGGGGCCAGTGAGGGTGCAGCAGAGTCCAGGAAGGTGAGGAGAACTGTGGTTGATGAGGCGAGAAGGGAGAGTGGTGGGATGTAATCGGCACGGTTTTGATGGCCTTTGGGGGTGTCAAGCTGGGAAGGCAGCAGGAAGTGTGGAACAGAGGTCTCTGCTCGGCCTTGGTTGGTGTTCAGTCATGTCTGACTCTTCATTTCATGGTATTGCAAGGTTGAGATGAAGTTGGCCTGACTGGCATTTCCCACTTAGAGAGGAAAAACAAAATGGAGATGCCACTGAAATTAGAAGACATTCTAAAGAGAAAAATCACGGGAAAGAAGACAAAGAAAATTCCTTTTTACTTATTGTACAACAATTTTTAAATGTTCCTAATATAAGTTTGTGTGAGAGCATCCTGCTATTTCTTCTTCATCTCAAAGACCCCACTTCTAACATCTCTTTTGGCCATTTATTCCTATTTATACAAAAAGTACTAAACAAATTCATCTATATATGCACAGTTCATTATTTTAAAAATATACATTTATATCTACATCACTGTGACTATAAAGTATAAATTTTAAAGGAATAAAATTAAAATCAAATATATTCTTAAAGTAATTTTTATTTCTTATTGGTACTACTTTGTTATATTTTGTTCTCTATTTATTAATAGTACCAAATAGTTTTTCGTTGTTGTTTAGTCACTAAATCGGAGAAGGCGATGGCACCCCACTCCAGTACTCTTCCTGGAAAATCCCATGGACGGAGGAGCCTGGTAGGCTGCAGTCCATGGGGTCGTGAAGAGTCGGACACAGCAGAGCGACTCCACTTTCACTTTTCACTTTCATGCATTGGAGAAGGAAATGGCAACCCACTCCAGTATTCTTGCCTGGAGAATCCCAGGGATGGGGGAACCTGGTGGGCTACCATCTATGGGGTCGCACAGAGTCTGACACAACTGAAGCGACTTAGCAGCAGCAGTCACTACATCTTGTCTGACTCTTTTGTGACCTTGTGGACTGTAGGCCTCCAGTTTCCTCTGTCCATGGGCTTTCTCCAGAAAGAATATTGGATTGTGTTGCCATTTCCTTCACTGGGGTTGGGGGGCAGGTAGTCTTCTTGACCCAGGGATGCAACCTGCATCTCCTGCATTGGCAGGTGGGTTCTTTACCACTGAGCCACCAGGGAAGCCCCTACCAAATAATTTTTAGCTTCCACTTAAAATATTATTAATAATGTTTGAATTTTTAAAAAACATCTTTCTAATTGCAATGGTTGATACAAACTGAGGTTGAGGGCTGAAGTCCAGAAGCAGAGCTGGCCTAGAATGGAGGCCAGCCTTTAACATCCAGGCCTGGCTCCCAGTGGGGTGAGAGGCATGGTGAGTGAGGTTGGTGGGGCGGGGTGAGGGGGGTGCTGTTAAGGCAGTGTGAGATGAGACACTCCAGTTACCTTTCAGACTGCTCTGTGCAAGAATGAACTGGACTAGAGAACTAAAAGGGACCATTAAAAAAACAAAACTGGGAACTGCCTTGCCAACTGCTGAGAGAACAAGGAGAAACTAAGAACTCAAAACAGCTTGGTGTCCCAGGAACAAAATATGAGGGTGTTACCCGTCCAGTTCAGTGAGCTGAACAGAAAATGAACCAAAAAGCAGTGACGGTCATGGCGACACGGCTCAGAGAGAACGCCAGGAGTGAGGGAGCCCTGGGGGAAGCGGAAGACCAGAGACCAGCAGGAAGGGGCGGGGAAAGGCGGCCATCTTTAAAGGTAGACGGACACGGAAACGCCTCCGAGGAAAGTTCTCTAAGGAGCCTGGGCTTCCGGTGACCTGCTAGCAGGCACGAAACTGTAGATTTCTGTTCTATGGCTGCTATTTATCAGCTGTTGTGGCTTAGGAAACTTCTTCAATAAGGATTTTCTGTGAGAAAAGTTACTCTGGCTTTTCAGAAGAACTAGTAGAGAAACTTGATGAGTCTGTAAACTTCTCTCTCTTTCCTTCTTAATTTAAATGTAAGATGGAAGCAGATACCACCTTTAGAATAGCCTAGATTTCAGAACTCTGGAGACAGTCTAGCATGGGGGTTAGAAGCATGCATGTATCTTGGGGCCAACAGACCCAAGTTCAAACTATTCACCAGACCTGAGATTGAGGCCAGGGTGATCTCGCTAATCTTCAGTTTTCTCAACAGTACAATGGAAATTGTAATGGCGTACAACTCTTAAAATAATTGGAAACTCTAAATGATAAAATACCCTCTGTAAACATAGGATATTAACCATGTGGATCATACAAAACACCAGTAAATTGAAAGGAGGCAGCCCAGATAAGGAATAAATGTACAAATATGGCAAAACAGACTTTAAACAGTGCCAAGTAAGGACAGCCCCAGAAAGTTCGTGATGCAGACTGAGTGAGCTAGGAACCTGGGAATCTATGCTGCTGGTTCTCTATACACAGCAAAAGATCCACTGTACTCATTAAGCATCCATCTTAATGGTCTCCAGGGAAGACTCCTAAAATGCTCTTCCTCTTTTCAACACTTCAACTAAAGCAGTCACAAATAGGCTCTAGTATAAGGAGGAGGCATAGAGCACAAAATATGTTTGGGGAAGAACAGAATTCACCCACTGCCAGCCCCTGAACTAGTACACGCTGAGAGTGCCCACAGGTTTGTGCATATCTGTGCTCTTAAGTACATAACCTTCATGTGTGTGTGTGTGTGTGTGTGTGTGTGTGTGTGTGTTGGTGGGAGGTAAGCATATTTCAGAAAGCATCTTTAATAATATTGTTTTATAACCTGGAATAATCAGGTAAACGTAATCCCTGATGAAGGTAAAATAGGATTTTATAATCTCCACAGGACAATCTTAGACTCCCTCTGATAGGTTAAAAATTAATAACTAGGGGGCTTTCCTGGTGGTCCAGTGGTTAAGAATCTGCCTGCCAATGCAGGAGACATCTGCCAACGCAGGTTCGATCCCCAGCCCGGGAAGATTCCACATGCTGCCCATGGGCCACAGCTACCAAAGCCCATGCGCCTAGAACCTGTGCTCCACAATGAGAAGCCCACACCCAACTAGAGAGCAACTCCCACTTGCTGCAACTAGAGAAATCCTGCAAGCAGCAATGAAGACCCAGGCACCATAAATAAATTAATTAATAAAAAATAAATGTAAATGATGGATCTTAAAAAAAAATAATAACTCAGTGGATAAGAATAGCTGTGAACTTCCAGGGAATGGATGAAATACCAGCAAGTAGATGAATTCCCTATAATTTATGAATTCAAGACAGAAATCTGAGTTATTAATAGTTTCCATTAGAATTCAATTTTCCACGGTTCTCTAAACTTTGAAGAATTTACGATGCTGGTTTCACAATGTTTCATTTCGCTGTTATTACCATCAGTTTACATTTGTGTTTTGTTGTGAGTACGTTTATTTTCTGAGCCCCTACTTAGAGTGAAAATGGCGTTAATAATTTCCCAAAGACTTGTCCTCTCATGGAGCAGTGTGTGTGTATGTGTGAAAGAAAGACGAGGTGCTGGCTGTTTTTTCAAGACTCCAGTTTAACTCTGTATGCATAGGTTATAATGAATATACAAAGCTGTATGTACTTTGTTAAAATAAATTTGAAGGGGATCAATGGAAAAACATTCTGAATTTTACTGGAGTCTTAAAAATACATATTAGTTTCCATTGTACAGGTAGCTCCTGCTTCTTAGTATCTGCCTTTCTTGTGAATTCTCAAACCTGATAAAAATCAGAAGCTTGTGATTCTCAAGGGTCCCCCCAGGACAAATGGACAGGTCCTGAAAGAAACCAAGAGAGGATTTTTATAAAAGTCAGAGTACATTTAAAATAATTAAAAATAGGGTTTTTGGAGAACTAGACGTGTAGAGAATAATTATTTTGCCCAATGGTAGAAACAGAGACCAAGACAAGACTTAAACATGTCATTGTGCTTGGTCCAATACTACAGATCATAAACATCTGCTTCTTGCAGAAAACATGAGATGAGCCTCTCACATGTTGCTACAGTTTGCAATAGCTCCCTTCTTATTTATCATTTCTGAAAAAGGATTATGTTGACCAAAGTGAGAAGTAGGCAGTGCTACAAAAGCTAAAGAGAGGATTAAGATGATTTGAAACTTAGATGCCTAGAATTTTTATATTCTATACAAATTTAAATAAAAATAAGAGTCACCACACTTGGAGCTCCACGAAATACTGGTGCTGAGGATGAAGGCGAAAGTAGTATTGTGTTGTTTCCGATTCCAGCATATGAACACTTGCAACGTTATTGTCTCTACTTACAGTGGACACCATTAAAATTCTGACCTCAGCATCCAAGCCCCCAGGAGAAGGCATGGTTGAATAAAGGCTTTTTTATGAAAATACAGGGATTTCCTAATTATGTTCGTTATTTTATCTCAACACCTGGGAAATGACCCTAACCTAAACAAATTGGTAAAAGGAGCCAACAAGCAACTGCTGTTGGCAGGAAAGTGACGCTGATTACAAAATTCAGACCTGGATTTCGGCGGTGAATTTGGACACGCCCACAAGGAAAGTAGGGCTTCCCTTGTGGCTCAGCTGGTAAAGAATCCACCTGCAATGCAGGAGACCTGGGTTTGATCCCTGGGATGGGAAGATCCCCTGGAGAAGGCACAGGCTACCCACTCCAGTATCCTGGCCTGGAGAACTCCATGGACTGTATAGTCCATGGGGTTGCAATGAGTCAGATATGGCTGAGCAACTTTCGCTGTTCACAAGGAAACTGGGGAGGGGAAGGGAAAGGGACATTACCATTGAAGGTCTGGCTCCTGGAATGATTCGGGTGTCCCATCCCCAGGCCAGACCAGCCTGGCGAGCTGCACGAAGAGAAGGATGCCCCAGTCATGGACAAAACTCTATCAGCTGGATGGCATGAAGCCACAGCCCTTGCTGCGGCCAGCTCAGCACTTCAGGAAAGGTTCTGCGACGTGCGGTGATGCTGAGAGCAAGAGCCAGGGTACACTGGTCTACCTCCAGCTGCTTTGTTCAAACAGACTGGGGAGGCTTTCCAGATGTGCGGAAAGCTGGTTATGCTTCACACAGAGAACTCTTTACGTCTTCGTAGCTCATTCATGAAGACCCCCTCAGAGAGAGGAGGAAGGCCCGGATCCTTCAACACTCTTATAAGACATGGATACATGTCTTATATGGACACTATGTGTCTGTATCTTGTAAGCATCCCCAACAGACTCCTTTGATGTCTGTCTGGCATGACGACAAGTTTAAGAGAGACAGAAAGCACTCCAAATATTGGACCTGAAAGGACGCTTGTCCTGAAAGACAAGAGAAGAATGGAGACCAAGGTGTCGGCCCGCCTCTTCCACAGGGTCCTTTCCTAGAGGCACAGGGCAAATGTTGGTGGACAAAATGCCTAGGAGCTTTAGGTGGCGGAGGAACAGGGAATCCCTGAAAGAGAAAGAAGCTGGCTGGCGTGGAAAGGACAACGATGACATCAGTTTTGCATTTTGGAACCTCCCCCTCAGCAAGCAGAAGTGTGTACGTCCTTTTGCAGAATTTGAGTGAAAAAATGGCAACTGAACATGTGAAGACAGAAACCACCCATCTCAGCCCCACAATACCATCTCCATTTGGCAAGGGTCTGCATCAGGGTGCCTGCCCGGCTATGCTCAAGGCTCACAACCTGCTTTGCAAATCAATGACTTTCCCAGCGTCTTGTCAGCCAAGTGGAGTCCTACGTTCTCTTTCCTAGGCAACAAATCATCGCCAAACTTTTGCTAACCTTAAAGAGCTTATGGTTTACTTAAGAGTACAAATGTGCACCCAAATCCGGCAGACTATCACAGGTGTTATGACAGAGAACCGTGGCTCTTTAACCCAGATCCTAATGTGAACTCCAGACTTCGATATTCAGCTTTCTACGTGAGATCTTCACTGAGACACTGAGTGTGCAGCTCAAGTTTACTACGCTCCTCATTCCCTCCCAGAGCTGCTCCTCCTGCTGGATTCCACATGGCAGGAAATAGCAACCCCAGCCTCCCCAGTCGCTCAACCTAAAACTTTGAAATCATTTTTAATTTGCTCTCTCTCTCGCACTATCCACCTCCCTCACAGCTAACCTCTTAATAGATCTGTGGACTATATTTTCAGAATGCATCCTAAATTCCAGCACTTCTCAGCACGTCCATTGCTGGAACCCAGGTAGACATCACCTTGATCTTTTTCTGGTTCCTGCGACACCCTGTATCTGGCTTCTTTGTTTCTACCTTAGCTCTCAGCACAGATCCACGGTGATCCTCTTAAAACATGTCAAATCACGTTAGTGTTACACTTGAAACCCCGACAGTTTCACCATCAGGTCCAGTTTTTCACATATTATCCCCATACAGTGGAGATAGAATACTAACATTCAGTGGATTAGGTAATACTCGGTTCATTAAAAGAGCCGCATAACTGTTTCATCTCCCATGATCAGGCATAAACTGGAATTGCTTTTTAAATGAAGATTTGTTGCCAGAGAAGGATACACACATGTTCAGTCCCTTCAGTTGTGTCTGACTATGTGTGACCCCATGGCCTGTAGCCCACCAGGCTCCTCTGTCCATGGGATTCTCCAGGCTAGAATACTGAAGTGGGTTGCCATTTCCTCCTCCACAGGATCTGAAGTGAGGGAAAATCTCCAACGTACTTAAGGGAAAAGATTTTACAAAATGTAACCTTGGGGCTTCCCTAGTGGTCCAGTGGTTAAGAATCCGCCTTGTAATGCAAGGGACACCTATTTGATCCCTGGTCATGGAAGAGCCCCGGAGAAGGCAATGGCACCCCACTCCAGTACTCTTGCCTGGAAAATCCCATGGACGGAGGAGCCTGGTAGGCTACAGTCCATGGGTTCGCTAAGTGTCGGACATGACTGAGCGACTTCACTTTCACTTTTCATTTGCATGCATTGGAGAAGGAAATGGCAACCCACTCCAGTGTTCTTGCCTAGAGAATCCCAGGGACAGGGGAGCCTGGTGGGCTGCCGTCTATGTGGCCGCATAGAGTCGGACATGACTGAAGTGACTTAGCAGCAGCAGCAGCGTGAAAGATCCCACGTACTGTGGAGGAACTAAGCCTGTGCACCACAAGTACTGAGCTCACCCTCTGCAACTACTGAAGCCCATGAGCCTAGAGCCCGTGTTCTGCAATAAGAGAGGCTACCACAATGAGAAGCCCACACCCTGCAATTAAAGAGCAGCTCCCACTCACTGAAACTAGAGAAAAACTGCATGTTCAGCAGCAAAGACCCACCACAGCCAATAAATAAATAAATAAACCTTAAAAAAAAAAGTCACCCTAGATTTCCAGACTGCATTAAGCTATGATTTAAAAGCAAGTGAAAAATGAAGAAATTTTCTTTTGTAAGTAGATACAGTGACTAAGGGAGGATTGACCCTTGTTCATTAAACAAGGAAAGAAAAGAGTGAACACTAAAGGAAATAGTAAGCTCCAAAGGCAACAGAGTGGCATAAAATCATGGCAAGTATAAGGAAATGCTCAATGGAAACATAAATAATGTTGGCAACACTTTTTTCTTTTGTATTTAAAATGCACCGAACCTAAGACATACATCGGGCCTCCCTGGTGGCTCAGATGGTAAAGAATCTGCCTGCAGGGCTGGAGACTCAGATTCAATGCCTGCAGTGTGGGAGACCCCAATTCAATTCAATTCCAGGGGTCAGGAAGATCCCCCTGGAGAGGGGAATGGCTACCCACTCCAGTATTCTTGCCTGGAGAATCCCATGGACAGTGGAGCCTGGCAAGCTATAGTCCGTGTTGTTGAAAAGAGTTGGGCATGACTGAGTGGCTAAACAATTGAGGGGAAAAAGTTAGAGCATGCCTCAGAACCTTCTCTTCTTTAGGGAGGAGTGTAAGGATACTGAGTAATGGTTTGTTTTGCCTTGTGTGGCCTTTTTTGCATACATGACAACGTTTATTTTATTTACGAAAATTGCATGTGTTTAAGATGTACAACGTGATTTGATACACATATGCATAATGAAATAATTATCAAGGTAATTAACATTGGTATCTTTTTTGTATGTGATGAGAGCACCTGAGATCTACTCTCAGTAAATGTTCGGCATTCAATGAGATATTATTTACTATAGTCTCCAGGCTGTACATGGTATCTCTAGACTTACTTCTCCTACAGAAGTGCCACCTTCTACCCTTTGATCAACACCCCTCCATTTCCCCTGCTTCCCAGTCTCTGGTAACCACCATTCTACTCTCTGCTTCTATGTATTAAGTTTCTTTAGATTGCACATGCAGATGAGATAATGCAGCCTTTTGTCTTTCTGTGTCTGGTTAATTTCATTTAGCCTAACATCTTCCAGAATTCATCCATGTTGTTGTAAATGGCATAATATCCATTTTGAAGGCTGAATAATATTCCATGGTATAAATGCGGCACAGTTTCTTTATCCATTTATCTGTCATTGGACACAGACTATTTCCCAATCTTGGCTATTGTGAATAATGCTGCAATGCACATGAGGGCATGAGAGTGGAGATGTCTCTTTAAGATGCTAATTTCATTTCCTTTTGGTATATATCCAGAAGAGGGACTGCTGGACCGTATCGTAGTTCTATATTTAGCTTTCTGAGGAATCTCCATTGTTTTCCATAATTGCTACAACAATTTAAATTCCTACCAGCATACAAGATTCCATTTTCCTTCACATACTCACCAATACTTTTTTTTTACTTCATTAGAAAATTAAACTAAGCATGTAGGTAAAATTTAAGAATGACCATTGACAGGATTAGATTATAAAAATTAAAATATCTTTCCTTTATGTTGGTGAATAGTTATGGAGAGAAAAGCTCCTTGGAGGTAGTTAGAATGGTTCTTGTTGTAACAATTAACAATAAAAGCATTAGTGAAACAAAGATCAAAGTAAATTTAAAAATTAAAGGGAGAGAATTAAGCAGTAGAGGTGAAACTGTAATGAGTTTGTAAATAAGAGAAAAACAAAATGAAAACTAAAAACAGATCAAACAGATAAAATGTCATAAGTAGGTAAAAATAATAATTAAAAGGGATACAGTACAGGGTTAGCTGAAAGACTCTAACTAGAGAGTTGTAAAAATTGCTAGATATCTAATATTTATTGAGTGCCTGTTTTGTCTCAATCACCATATAACAACTCTACATGTGATTGCAAAGACATTGTCATTTTATTCTTCATCTCAAGGTGAAAGGGTTTAATATTCCAATATTCAGTGTAATATCTGCTATAGGCTTTTTTTCCTGTAGACATTTTTTAAAATCAGATTAAGGAAATTCTTTTTTATTTCCTGTTTTTAGAGCTTCTGTTAGATGCTTTTTTTCTTATACGTGTTATGATAATCATTGATTTTCTCAGTGCTAATATGGTGAAAAATCCAACTTAGTATGGTAAATTATCCTTTACAATATCAATAAAATAAAATAAAATAGAGTTTGTTTCACTAAATTTTTAAAGGAACATTACATATATCTTCCTGAGAGCGATTGGTCTATAATAATCCTTTCTTGTAATGTCCTGGTAGGTTTTAAAACCAATGCTATGCCACGTCTTGAAGAGTGTAAGTGTTCCTTCTCTTGCTTTCCTATCCTTTAAAATGGGATATAATTTCAGAGAGTGATATGTACAGACATTGACTATTCTGTTTGACAGGTTTTGACAACTGTGTGTACCCAAAACACGATATAAACATTGCATCAGTCTAGTAATTCCTCCCCATTTACTCCCACCCAGATGAAGGTTATTTTGTACCCTCAGCATTTGTTATTCTTTATATCCTCTAACATTTCCATGTTTCCATCTGGAATCCCTTTTTGTTTTGGGTCTGAAGGACTGGACTTAATGCCCTTTAGTTTTTCCTTTGGTGCAGCCTGTTTTTCACTAATTATCCAACTGTTTGCCTGAAAACCTATGTATTTCACCTTCATTTTTGAAGAAAGTTTTTTTCTGCGTGTTAATTTTTTTTTCTGAATTTAAATTGGCTATTGTTTTCCTTCAATGCTTGAAAAAATATTGTAGTTATTAAATCATGAGGGAACTGTTGCATCAGTAGACAAATCAATAGAATATAATAGGAAATCTAGATATAAATGCAAAGAGGTAGCTACTGGTAGTATGTGATAAAATTAGTATTTTAAATTCATGAGGAAAAAATACAGGTCATTAAGTTATGATGTTGAAACAACTAGAGAAATTTGGAAAAAGAGTAACATTTCATCCATGCCTTTTACCTTATATCAAAATTAATTCCAGGCTTATCACAGATTTAAACATAAAAATCGAAAGACAATACTAAAAGAAAAGGGAAGATTTAAAATACATACTCCTTAGAGTTAAATTGAAGTTAAATTCAGACTTAAATTGAAGAAAGTAGGGAAAACCAATAGACCATTCAGGTATGACCTAAATCAAATCCCTTATGATTATACAGTGGAAATGAGAAATAGATTTAAGGGACTAGATCTGATAGATAGAGTGCCTGATGAACTATGGATGGAGGTTCATGACATTGTACAGGAGACAGGGATCAAGACCAGCCCCATGGAAAAGAAATGCAAAAAAGCAAAATGGCTGTCTGAGGAGGCCTTACCAATAGCTGTGAAAAGAAGAGAAGCCAAAAGCAAAGGAGGAAAGGAAAGATATAAGCATCTGAATGCAGAGTTCCAAAGAATAGCAAGAAGAGATAAGAAAGCCTTCCTCAGTGACCAAGGCAAAGAAATAGAGGAAAACAACAGAATGGGAAAGACTAGAGATCCCTTCAAGAAAATAAGAGATACCAAGGGAACATTTCATGCAAAGATGGGCTCGATAAAGGAAAGATATGGTATGGACCTAACAGAAGCAGAAGGGATTAAGAAGAGGTGGCAAGAATACACAGAAGAACTGTACAAAGAAGATCTTCATGACCCAGATAATCACAATGGTGTGATCACTCACCTAGAGTCAGACATCCTAGAATGTGAAGTCAAGTGGGCCTTAGAAAACATCACTATGAACAAAGCTAGTTGAGGTGATGGAATTCCAGTTGAGCTATTTCAAATCCTGAAAGATGATGCTGTGAAAGTGCTGCACTCAATATGCCAGCAAATTTGGACAACGCAGCAGTGGCCACAGGACTGGAAAAGGTCAGTTTTCATTCCAATCCCAAAGAAAGGCAATGCCAAATAATGCTCAAACTACCATACAATTGCACTCATTTCACATGCTAGTAAAGTAATGCTCAAAATTCTCCAAGCCAGGCTTCAGCAGTAAGTGAACCGTGAACTTCCAGATGTTCAAGCTGGTTTTAGAAAAGGCAGAGGAACCAGAGATCAAATTGCCAACATCCGCTGGATCATGGAAAAAGCAAGAGAGTTCCAGAAAAACATCTATTTCTGCTTTATTGACTATGCTAAAGCCTTTGACTGTGTGGATCACAATGAACTGTGGGAAATTCTGAAACAGATGGGAATACCAGACCACTTGACCTGCCTCTTGAGAAACCTATATGCAGGTCAGGAAGCAGCAGTTAGAACTGGACATGGAACAACACTCTGGTTCCAAATAGGAAAAGGAGTACATCAAGGCTGTATATTGTCACCCTGCTTATTTAACTTACATGCAGAATACATCATGAGAAACGCTGGGCTGGAAGAAGCACAAGCTGGAATCAAGATTGCCGAGAGGAATATCAATAACCTCAGATATGCAGATGACACCACCCTTATGGCAGAAAATGAAGAAGAACTAAAAAACCTCTTGATGAAAGTGAAAGAGGAGAGTGAAAAAGTTGGCTTAAAGCTCAACATTCAGAAAACTAAGATCATGGCATCTGGTCCCATCACTTCATGGCAAATAGATGGGGAAACAGTGGAAACAGTGTCAGACTTTATTTTGGGGGGCTCCAAAATCACTACAGATGGTGACTGCAGCCATGAAATTAAAAGACGCTTACTCCTTGGAGGGAAAGTTATGACCAACCTAGATAGCATATTCAAAAGCAGAGACATTACTTTGCCAACAAAAGTCCGTCTAGTCAAGGCTATGGTTTTTCCAGTAGTCATGTATGGATGTAAGAGTTGAACTGTGAAGAAGGCTGAGTGCTGAAGAATTGATGCTTTTGAACTGTGGTGTTGGAGAAGACTCTTGAGAGTCCCTTGGACTGCAAGGAGATCCAACCAGTCCATTGTAAAGGAGATCAGTCCTGGGTGTTCTTTGGAAGGAATGATGCTAAAGCTGAAACTCCAGTACTTTGGCCACCTCATGCGAAGAGTTGACTCATTGGAAAAGACACTGATGCTGGGAGGGATTGGGGGCAAGAGGAGAAGGGGACGACAGAGGATGAGATGGCTGGATGGCATCACTGACTCGATGGACCTCAGTTTGAGTGAACTCTGGGAATTGGTGATGGACAGGGAGGCCTGGTGTGCTGCAATTCATGGGGTCGCAAAGAGTCAGACACAACCGAGCGACTGAACTGAACTGAACTGAACTCCTTAGAGTAAAGAGGGCTAAGCCCAAGTTGCTCAATCATGTCTGACTCTTTGCAACCCCAGGGACTATACAGTCCATGGAATTCTCCAGGCCAGGATACTGCAGTAGGCAGTCTTTCCCTTCTCCAGGGGATCTTCCCAACCCAGAGATCGAACCCAGGTCTCCCACATTTAGGGCTGATTCTTTACCAACTGAGCCACAAGGGAAGCCCAAAGAGGGCTAAGTATACATCAAAATCCATATTGAATTAGAAGCCATAAAAGAAAATGTCAACAAATTTGAAAAGTTTTGCCTGGTAAATGATGATAAGTTAAAAGTCTCAAAATGCACCAAATTAAGAAATTCAGGGATTTCCCTGGAAGTCCAGTAGTTAAGGCTCCTCATGTCCAATGCAGGGAGTGTGTGGGTTTGATCCCAGGTCGGGGAACTAAGATCCCACATGTTTTGCAGTGTAACCAAAAAATAAAAATAAAAAAAGAAAGAGTACTGATATTACATGAAGTAAAGAGCTAATTCTCCTAACACAGACTTCCCTGGTGGTCCAGTGGTTAAGACTATGCTTCCAATGCAGGGGTCAGGGGTTTGATCCCTGGTCAGGGAGCTAAAATCCCACATGCCATAGAGCCAAGAAAAAAAAATCCTATAAATGAATATGACAAAATCAATAGTTAAATGGAAAAAATATACAAGTAATCAGTCACTGCAGATTCTTTTTTTTAATTTATTTAATTGGAGGATAATTACTTTACAATATTGTATTGGTTTTGCCATACATCAACATTCTTAAACATATGTTGTTTAGAGATTAGGTCATGTCCGACTCTTTGTGACCCCATGGACTGCAGCACACCAGGCTTCCCTGTCCCTCACCACCTCCCGGAGTTTGCTCAAACTCAGGTCCATTGAATCAGTGATGCCATCCAACCATCTCATCCTCTGTCGTCCCCTTCTCCTCCTGCCTTCAATCTTTCCCAGCATCAGGGTCTTTTCCACTGAGTTAGCTGAAAAGATGTTTATCTTCACTTGCAATAACAGGAATGCAAATATAAACTTCACTGACATACCATTTTCAACTTTCTTGTTTACAAGGACCAATTCGTTTACTTACACATAAGCTGGTGAAAATGTCAAGAAATAAGCACTTTTATTGTTTTGGGGAGTATAAACTGGTACAACTTCCGTGGAGGGAATGACTAAGATCATTTTCTCATTCCACAGATATGTATTAGGAATATCATTATGCTATTGGGACCAGGGATGCTCTTAGAGATCTTATATTTAGCTAAGAAAATACTAATTAAGTAAGCAGCTATAATAAAGTAATACATTTAATGAGAGAGCCGTAACTGGATGTCAGGAAGAGTATTCCAAGAGAAACAATGTTTAAGTTGAATCCTGAAAAGAGGATATTAGTTGAAAATACAGATTACTTCTCTACCCTTCTCTGCCTTGCTGTGTGTCAGACAGTCACATCTCCTACACCTCTTATCCTGTGGCTGCAATAAGAAGCCAGGTGGGGAGCCAAAGCAGTTCAGTTCAGTCGCTCAGTCGTGGCTGACACTTTGTGACCCATGGACTGCAGCATGCTAGGCTTCCCTGTCCATCACCAACTCCCAGAGCTTGCTTAAACTCATGTCCATAGAGTCGGTGATGCCATCCAACCATCTCATCCTCTGTCATCCCCTTTTCCTCCCGCCTTCAATCTTTCCCAGCATCAGGGTCTTTTCCAAGAAGTCAGTTATTCACATCAGGTGGCCAAATTATTAGAGTTTCAGCTTCAGTATCAATCCTTCCAATGAATATTCAGGATTGATTTTCTTTAGGATTGACTGGTTTGATCTCCTTGCAGTCCAAGGGACTCTCAAGAGTCTTTTCTAGCACCACAGTTCAAAAGCATCAATTCTTCAGCACTCAGCTTTCTTTATAGTCCAACTCTCACAACCATACATGACTATTGGAAAAACCATAGCTTTGACTAGATGGACCTTTGTCAGTAAAGTAATGTCTCTGCTTTTTAATATGCTGTCTAGGTTGGTCATAGCTTTTCTTCCAAGGAGCAAGCATCTTTTAATTTCATGGCTACAGTCTCCATCTGCAGTGAATTTGAAGCCCCCCCCAAAAAAAGTCTCTCACTATTTCCACTGTTTCCCCATCTATATGACATGAAGTGATGAGACCAGATGCCATGATCTTAGTTTTCTGAATGTTGAGTTTTAAGCCACCTTTTTTACTCTCTTCTTTCACTTTCATCAAGAGGCTCTTCAGTTCTTCTTCGCTTTCTGCCATAAAGGTGGTATCATCTGCATATCTGAAGTTATTGATATTTCTCCTGGCAAATCTTGATTCCAGCTTGTGCTTTATACAGCCCAGCATTTCTCATGATGTACTCTGCATATAAATTAAATAAGCAGAGTGACAATATACAGCCTTGATGTACTCCTTTCCCAACTTGGAACCAGTCTGTTGTTCCATGTCCAGTTCTAACTGTTGCTTCCTGACCTGCATACAGATTTCTCAAGAGGCAGGTCAGGTAGCCTAGTATTCCCATCTTTTGAAAAATTTTCCGCAATTTGTTGTGATTCACACAGTCAAAGGCTTTGACGAAGTCAATAAAACAGAAATAGATGTTTTTCCAGAACTCTCTAGCCTTTTTGATGATCCAGTGGATGCTAGCAATTTGATCTGATTCCTCTGCCTTTTCTAAAACCAGCTTGAACATCTGGAAGTTCAAGGTTCATGTACTGTTGAAGCCTGGCTGGAGAATTTTGAGCATTACTTTGCTAACGTGTGAGATGAATGCAATTGTATGGTAGTTTGAGCATTATTTGGCATTGCCTTTCTTTGGGATTGGAATGAAAACTGACCTTTTCCAGTCCTGTGGCCACTGCTGAGTTTTCCAAATTTGCTGGCATATTGAGTGCAGCACTTTCACAGCATCATCTTTCAGGATTTGAAATAGCTCAACTGGAATTCCATCACCTCCACTAGCTTTGTTCTTAGTGATGCTTCCTAAGGCCCACTTGACATTGCATTCCAGGATGTCTGGCTCTAGGTGAGAGATCACACCATCATAGTTATCTAGGTCATGAAGTTCTTTTTTATACAGTTCTTCTGTTTATCCTTGTTACCTCTTCTTAATCCCTTCTGCTTCTGTTAGGTCCATACCATTTCTGTCCTTTATTGTGCCCATCTTTGCATGAAATGTTCCTGTGGTATCTCTAATTTTCTTGAAGAGATCTCTAGTCTTTCCCATTCTATTATTTTCCTCTATTTCTTTGCACTGATCACTGAGGAAGGCTTTCTTATCTCTCCTTGTTATTCTTTGGAACTCTACATCCAAATGGGTATATATTTCCTTTTCTCCTTTGCCTTCAGCTTCTCTTCTTTTCTCAGCTATTTGTAAGGCATCCTCAGACAACCATTTTGCCTTTTTTCATTTCTTTTTCTTCAGGATGGTCTTGATCACTGCCTCCTGTAAAATGTCATGAACCCATAGTTCTTCAGGAACTCTGTGTATCAGATCTAATCCCATGAATCTATTTGCCACTTCCACTGTGTAATTGTAAGGGACTTAATTAAGGTCATACCTGATGGTCTAGTGGTTTTCCCTACTTTCTTCAAGTCTGAATTTTGCAATAAGGAGTTCATGATCTGAGCCACAATCAGCTCCCGGGCTTGTTTTTGCTGACTGCTTCTCCATTTTTGGCTGCAAAGAACAGAATCTATCTGATTTTGGTATTGACCATCTGATGATGTCCATGTATAGAGTCTTCTCTTGTGTTGTTGGAAGAGGGTGTTTGCTATGACCAGCACATACTCTTGGCAAAACTCTGTTAGCCTTTGCCCTGCTTCATTTGTACTCCAAGGCCAAATTTGCCTGTTACTCCAGGTATCTCTCGAATTCCTACTTTTACATTCCAGTCCCCAGATGGCAAGGAGAGAGGGAAAAAACCTTGATATTTGCCCCCACCTCCTTTTTCTTTCAATAAGTTTCCAAGCAAGAGCTGCCTCTCCTCCATAGCTCAGGTCTCACAAGATGTCTCCTCTCTCAGCTTCTGCTCATATTTTAGCATCTACTTGGTTTCTGAGATCAAAGAATAGCATCTTCCCCTTTGGTTGCCTCCAGGCATAAGGATGGTAACTATTTCTTCTTCTTGGCAGCCTCTGACTTGTGTCACCTCCTCTGCTTGCTTCCTCAGTTCTTCCACCATGTCTGTGACCAATTCCCTATATTAAATTTCTTTCTGTCTGAAACTTCAGTGGTTTTTCATTTCCCTGAGTGGACCTTGACTGGTATACAAGAGAAGGAGGGCTACTGCTGCAAAGAGGATACACAACACCATAAAAGTAAGTCTAGATAGAGGAATAGAAAAAGAGAAATAGGATGGAGGGAGGGGTGGGAAAAGAGAAGTGATATGATTCAAAGTCAAGTTTTTCAGGTGGGATTTTCTTTTTTTTCAGGAGTATCACCCTAGGGGGTAGACGAGAAGACAGGGTCCAGTCCGTGGACTGCAGCGGTCATTTAGGCAAATGATGATGGTAGCGTGAAAGGAGATGGTAGCAGTGGAGATCGGGCATGAATGGGCCTGAAGAACACAGTAAGCCCCCTACGTACGAACCTTCAGGTTTCAAACTCTCAAAGACACAAACGTGCATCTGCACGTCCGATCATGTGAGTTCACGTGTCTGGTGTACACTGTCGAGTGTGTGCGTCCTCTGCAAGTCGCTGTGCTTTTGTGTACTTTACTGAACAGTGCTGTGTATAGCTCAGTAGTGCAGTGTCTTTATTTCAAGCCCAGGATGTCCAGAAGCAAGGGGAAAAGCAGCTGTGATGTAGCTGATACCAGTGTACTTTTTCAAGATACGGTACTGTTAGATTTAAAATGTCTTCTTTAGTTACTGTGTTTGTCTCCTATGTATAATTTGTGTGCAAAGTATTATACACCTATTACAGCACAGTAGTATGTAGCCGACTGTGTTAGTTGGGAACTTTGTTGGATTTATAAACAAATTGATGCTGAAGCTCCAGTACTTTAGCCACCTGATGAGAAGAGCCAATGCTGGAAAAGACCCTGATGCTGGGAAAGATTGAGGGCAGGAGAAGGGGGCGATGGAGGAGGAGGTGGTTGGATGGCAGCATCCGCACCATGGACATGAGTTTGCGCAAACTCCAGGAGACGGTGAAGGACAGGGAAGCCTGGCGTGCTGCCATCCATGGGGTTGCTGAGAGCTGGAGGGAACTGAGTGACTGAACAGCAGTGAACACGTTGGACTTCTGAACATGCTGTCAGAATGGAACTCATTTGTATGTAGAGGACTTATTGTTTTTAGGAATAAGAATGAGTACAACTTGGTGCTTAATTGAATAGACGGAGAGAGAGAAAGGAATGCAAAACCACTCCCTTTTCCCTCCATTCTCTGATCTGATTACACAGACAGTGTTACAGAACAAGCATTTTTTTCAGCACTCTTATTCGGGGATTCCTCACTGAGTTATTCGAAACCTGCCCTAATAAATCAGGTGAAACATTAGGGTATTTCCACATGCATTTTCAAGTCTTTCATACCTGGGATCCTGTGAGAGGTTATCAACCTAATACCTGCTGGACACGTGAGGTAGGTTGGTGCTACCTTGCCAGAGATAAATGAAGCCTCTGTTTGGGCCACTGGTTTATTGAGGTTAGTCATACAAAGGGATCCTTGTACAATCCAGACATATCCATAATAAGGAAAATGCCAAAGTCACTACTACAAAGTTCAATTAAAAAATTTATTGCTGCTTGTCCTAACCAGCGTCTAATCATTTATTGAAATTATTCTGGGAAATTGGAGTAAGTAAAAAAAATTTTTTTTAATAAAAAAATAAACAAAAGTAGATAAGAGTGATTCACATTGCAGTTAAGAAAGGAAGGAAAGGGTCACTCTAAAGAGAATAGGCTATAAATCTTCATCAAGCTTCTAAAGTTTGAAAGGTGAAGGTTTGTTGTTTACAATTTGTCTCCCTTTCATAATGAACTGTTGGAAAGAAGTCGTTTGGAAGGGTGAAGGAAGGACAGGGAGGAGTGGTCAGAAACCATAGAAGTCCTGATTTCCCACTGTGAAGCAGCTAGAATTTTTCCCCATCCTGAAGGCTCTTGAGGGTCCTGCAGTCCACTTCCTGCAGTGATAATGCAGTGGGATATTCAAGAACAACTCTGGAGTCATGCTGCAGGGAGTTCAAATCCCACCTCCACAGTCTGGGATTAGCATCAAGCTACTACGACCACTAATGGGTCAATTTCCTTAACATCTCTCTTCCTCAGCATCCTCGTCTGTAACGTGAGATGTCAGTAGCAAGATTAGTAAATGATTCCATATCCAATGGCATCAAAAGGAATAAAATAATAGGAATAAACTTAATCAAGGAGGCAAGGACTTGTACCCTGAAAACTACAAAAAAAAAGGCTGAAAGAAATTAAAGACAAAAATAAATCAATGACATTCTGTGTTCAAGGCTTGGAAGACAATATTGTTACTATGTCAGTACTACCCAAAGTGACCTACAAACTCTATGCAATTCCTATCAAACTCCCTGTGACCTTTTTTTTTTTTTTTTTTCAGACTTAGAAAAATTCATCCTAAACTTCATATGGACTCTCAAGGAACCCCTGAATAACCAACCAAAACCATCTTGAAAGAAGAATGAAGTTGGGGATCTCATACTTTCCATATAAAGACAAACACTTGAAAGTGAAAGTACCAGTTTAGTCGTGTCCGACTCTTTGGGACCCCATGGACTGTAGTCCGCTAGGCTCCTCTGTCCGTGGGATTTTCCAGGCAAGAAGACTGGAGTGGTACTAACAATAGTGTGGTAGTCCATGGGGTCGCACAGAGTCGGACACAACTGAAGCGACTTAGCAGCAGCAGCAGCATAAAGACAAACATTTAGAGCAACGCAATTGAGTTGAAAACCTAGAAATCAACCTTGGAAAACAGGGTCAACGACTTTTGACAAGGATTCCAAGACCATTCAATGGAGAAAGGACTGTCTCTTCAACAACTGGTATTGGGAAAACTGAATGTCTGCACGCAAAAGAATGAAGCTGGACCCTTACCTTACATCCTAAACAAAAATTAACACAAAATGGATCAAAGACCTAAATGTAAGAGCTAAAACTATTAGAAGAATAGCAAGATTAAATGCATCTGAAGCCTGGAACCAAGCAAATGGTGCAATCTCTGCAAAAATCAAGCATGCACAGCCCCATCAGGCACAGACATCGGTTTGCCCTATTGAGCCATGCAGTGCGAGAAGGGCTTGTCAGAAACCAAACCAAAAAACTGAAAAAATAAAGTGGAGGAGGATAAAGACAAAGAGACCACTAAAGTTACCCTAAGAATTGAATCAAATATTATAGTTCATGAAGAGTTGGAAGTCCCTCCACACATTGGAATAAATTCCAGTGAAGGGACATTTGCTACTCCACAAGACAATCCAGGATCTCTTTTAAGCTCTAATTCCTTCTCTATGTTTCTTCGTAGTTATCTGCCTCTCTACAGCATCTACTGTTTGGGAGAGTTCCACTCTCCCTCAAGACAATTTTAATATGTATTTGGAAATATTTATCATGAATCTTTGGACAGCCATCTCCCCAGTCTTAGCCAGGAGGCAGACTCAGCTCAAAGCAGATGAGGACTGTTGGACAAAGCTGCTGAAAAGAAAGTTAACACACAATGAACCTATTTTATTGAAGGCACAAGGAAAATAAGAGTCCTCCTGCACTCTGTATATCCCAGAAAATAGAGCTTTGTGTGAATAATTGATTGATAAATCAAAGAATGCAAGAAGGGCAACCAGCGTAAGGAGTACAGAACCATACAGAAAATAGTCATTTACATTCCAAGCAAAGAAAAAAATTAAGTTAGACAGGTCTTAATATCTTTGTTTTAAGTGTCCAAAGGATTGTTGCGGAGAAGGAGTCTTTCATTTTTAAAGTTACAAATTGAACCATAAAGGATATGAAATGGCCAGAAGAAGGATCCATCATATATGTTGTTTTAGAGATGGCAACTAAGATAAAATGTGCAGAAGTTAGAGTATTATAGACAGAGGCTCAAATTAAGGAAATTCTATTTTAAAATTAGAACCAAGAAAGAAAAATTTCCCCCGAAGCTCAAGCTCTCCCTTCTTTGCAAGGCCTGTAGCTCTGTTCTCTAAATAGCCTGCGTCGGGTGAGACCATCCACGTAGTATCCAGCACTGAGATGCTAGGACCATTGCTGTCTCACAAGGCAGCTTCTTCAGGTTTCAGAGCAATGTGAGACACTGCATCCTTTTTTTAAACTGAAGTAGAGTTGATTTACAATGTGCTAATTTCAGGGGTACAGCCAAGTGATTCAGTAATACATATATATCCCTTTTCAGATTCTTTTGCCATATTATTACAAAATATTGAGTACAGTTTCCTGTGCTATACAGTAGATCCTTGTTGGTTATCTACTTTATCTACAGTAGTGTTTAAAGTGAAAGTGAAGTTGCTCAGTCGTGTCTGACTCTTTGTGACTCCTATGGACTGCAGCCTGCCAGGCTCCTCCATCCATGGGATTTTCCAGGCAAGAATACTGGAGTGGGTTGCCATTTCCTTCTCCAGGGGATCTTCCCAACCCAGGGATCAAACCCGGGTCTCCTGTGTTACGGGCAGATTCTTAACCAGATGGCTCAGACGGTAAAGATTCTGCCTGCAATGTGGGAGACCTGGGTTCAATCCTTGGGTCGGGAAGATCCCCTGGAGAAGAGAAAGGGTACCCACTCCAGTATCCTGGCCTGGAGAATTCCATGGACTGCATAGTCCTTGGGGTTGCAAAGAGTCGGACATGATTGAACGACTTTCAGTGTGTATAAGTTACTCCCAAATTCCTAATTTATCCCCTCACCCCCACCACATTTCCCCTTCCGTACCCATATGTTTGTTTTCTATGCCTGTGAGTCTACTTCTGTTTCGTAAATAAGGCCATTTGTATCATTGTATTCTGATGAAACTCTTGTTCCTCAAAGATTATCTTGGATCATATGCATTGTTTATACAAAGATTATCTTGGATCCCACAGGGAATGATTTTCATCCCCTTCTCCTAGGATTCAGAAACAAACGGCTGAAGGACAAATAAAGAAACTTCCTTTGGCACACTTCTACTCTTATCAATTTGTATTTTTGCTGTCTAGATTTCTAGTCACTACTCACATAGAACAACTCAGCTCCAGACATCATTTCATGGCAAATAGATGGGGAAACAATGGAAACAGTAACAGACTTTATTCTCTTGGGCTCCAAAATCACTGCAGATGGTGACTACAGTCATGAATTGCATAAAGGATGCTTGCTCCTTGGAAGAAAAGCTATGACCAACCTAGACAGCACATTAAAAAAAGCAGAGACATTACCTTGGCAACAAAGGTCCATCTAGTCAAAGCTATGATTTTTCCAGTAGTCATGTATGGATGTGAGAGATGGGCCGTAAAGAAAGCTGAGCACTGAAGAATTGATGCTTTTGAACTGTGATGCTGGAGAAGACTCTTGAGAGTCCCCTGGACTGCAAGGAGATCCAACCAGTCCATCCTAAAGGAAATTAGTCCCAAATATTCATTGGAAGGACTGATACTGAGGCTGAAACTCCACTACTTTGGCTACCTGATGTGAAGAACTGTCTCACTGGAAAAGACCTTGATTCTGGGAAAGACTGAAGGTGGGAGGAGAAGGGGATGACAGAGGATGAGATGGTTGGATGGCATCACCAACTCGATGGACATGAGTTTGAGCAACTCCAGGAGTTGGTGATGGACAGGGAAGCCTGGCGTGCTGCAGTCCATGGGGCTGGACAGAGGGCTGGACAAAGTCGGACATAACTGAGCAACTGAACTGAACTGACTCAGACATGAGACTTCCAGACCCTGGAAATGTGAGTGAGAGATGTACAATCTTTTTTACCAAAAGTTTCCTTTGCCACACGTGGATCAAATTAAATAATATTGTACTACTGATTCAAGCAATGTCACCAAATTCATAGATGGTCCATGTCCTGTCCCTAAATCACCCCAACACCTTCTGGCCACATCCCTGTTTATTGTTCTGAAATGTGCAATGTGGAAAAGGTGGCATCACTAACCCTCCTCCGTGCATACAGCCCATGGGCATTCTCAGCACCAAGGAGAAGGTCAAAGATAATCACCAATTTTTCTAAATGAAAACCTAAACAAGCACTTAGGACAAACGCAAACACTTCATTACCCTCAGAATATATATGTCTGAAACAGACTGCTGATTCTGTCATGTCCCATTCAGAAAAATTAAGGAAAACATAATATGTAAGTCCATTGCTGTGAGTCTAGGAAGAGGGAAACCATGTTGCTGGGTAGACTGCAGTCTCGGGTGGAACCGGAGACGCTCTGGTCCTTTTCCCCTACCCTACCTTCCCAAGCCAAGGTTGCTCAATGACTGTAGGCAACTCCTCCCCCTTTGCCTTAGTTTTTCTCAAGGATAACAGAGAAAATAATAGCCCTCTCCTCCTGTGGATGTCCCCTTGCAGTATTTGCTAACCAGTCAAATCTTTAGGTGATGGGTCCTTTAATTCCTCTGGTTAAAGCTAACTTATAGAACTGTAACATTTTCCCCCATTTTTATGGTACAAGACTGAAATATTTACACCTTAACTCATCTGTGTTTTGTCCAGCTCTCTGTAACTCTGCAGGGCCTCAAGTTCAAATTATAGGAAATATTACTAATGCTGAAAACATGGGCTTGAGCAGAGTTTATGCCAAATGGTGATGCTACTAATTTCTTTTGGAAGCTCTCAACAGAAACAGGTTGGTTTTAAGAAAATAGTTGGAAGAAGTTAGATTGTACTCTTTGTAGATAGTGTTGTTACTTTACTCTGATTGGGTTACTGTTATAAGCATTTTAGCCATATCCTTTCTATTGTAACTGTCAGTAATACATTAAAAAGACATATGTGTTAGACCATCGGAAAAAAAAAAAAGGAGAGAGAGACTGGATACATTTTCTATCTCTTCTCTTAATCCCACCAAATGGCTTTAGTTGGGCTCCCTGGAGTCCTTTACCTCATGTGCACACAGCCTTAGTATTACCTCTAACCTCTGCACCACCCACGAGAAATCAATACGCCTTTCTGTGTTTCCATGAATTAAACTGAAAACGAGGGTTTCAACAGGGTTCCTGGTATGCTTGCCGTCTAAGTCTCAGATTTGGCAAAAGGCAACGTGCTGCCGCCCTTAGTGAGCTGAGGCCTCTGATACGGTATCAGGTTCATAAAGAACTAGCTCCAAGGTCACCTCAATTTCTGAGACATTTATGGCATTTCTCTGTTGATTATTTACCCTGGGCGCTATCTTAAGAGCTGCAGTGACCTGCAGAGGTAATACTGGCAAACTGATGATTCAACCTTTTGTCGGAATAAGGTGCTCTAGGCAATGCGGTACATTTTCCTCGTGTTTTCACTCAAGCTCGGTTTTTAAGAAGGGATCTTAAGTGAGACCCTGCTTCTTCAGTCAAAGTAAAACATGCTCATAGATATACTCTACTCACTCATGGAAAACGCTGGGCAATTCTCACTTCTGCTTCTTGTCTCACTGGAAATAGAAAAAGGGATCTAACTGAGCAGGCTCCCCTGCTGTCATTCATTCAACAAGTATCCATCAGCTCCCTTCTCTGTGCTGAACACTGTGCTACAGGCTGAGTAGAGTCTATATAGAACAGATAGTTCCTGGCTTCCTGACCCTTACACCACTCGGCGTGCATGTGCGCTAAGCTGTTTCAGTCATGTGCAACTCTTTGTGGCCCTAGGGACTGTAGCCCGCCAGGCTCCTCTGTCCATGGGATTTCCCAGTCATGAATACTGGAATGGGTTGCAAAAAAGATCCCCTCCTCCAGGGGATCTTTCCAACCCAGGGATCGAACCCACATCTGTTACATCTGCTATGTTGGCAGGCCGGTTCTTTACCACTAGGGCTACCTGGGAAGCACCCCCACTACACCACTGGGAGGGACCCTTCTGAAAACAGGAAAACAAATAAGTATTAACTGATAATTCTAAGAGGTAAGCAAGCAGAATATAGTGCTAGAGCATTATAGAGAAATAAGGTAGAGTTTACTCCATGTTAGGTGGTCAGCGAAAACCTGAAGGAACTTTAATGCTTGGTACTCAAAGTGTGATCTGCAGGCAAGCACAGTGACATTCCCTGGGAAATTTAGGAAAATGTAGACTCCTAGCCCCCAACCTCAGAGCCACTGAACCAAAAGCTGCATTTTTAACAATCAGGGTACTTGTTTTCATATTAAAGTTGAGGAGCATTGTCAAAGCACTGGTTCCAACCTTGAGAGCACACTGGAATCTGCTGGAATCAATCACACTGGAATCATAACTTTAGAAAATTAAGATGTCTGGGTCTCTCTTCCCCGGAGAAGAGTTTGGGATGAGCTGTAACATGGGCCTCAGGATTATTTTTAAGTTCCCCAGAAGATTCTGAAATGCAACAAAATTTGAGAATCAAATGAGTCAATCAAATGTGCTTTAGCACGGTGCCTGGCCCACTGTAGGTACTTGATAAATACTTGGGAATCAGTGCTCGACTCTTTAGTTTTCTCAGAGATTCCCTCCAGAGCCTGCAGGCGAGCACAAATGTTACCCTCCTCTGACTTTGTGCTTTAGAAGAGCCACTGTCCCCAAATACATGAAGCCAGACCCGCTAAACCAGTTGGAAAAATGAATTCAAGCACAAGTATCCCAGAGCCATCAAACTCTTCCCAATGCTGCATAACTATTCATTTGGGGCATTTTTTGGTGAAATCACAGGAGTCATAAGGGATCATCTTTCTAGTAGGAGAACACAGGTGAGGAAATGCAATCCTGGGTAGCACTGAGCATAATTTTTCCAATTCTCTGCACAAATGAGTGGGGAGAGCCCACACCAGAGAAAAACCTCTTCAGGCCAGTCTGGTAACATTCTTGGCTAATGATCTCGGAACAGAATGTCCCTACACTGGCATTATCAGGGAAGACTTGAGGGAGGGGAGGTGTGAAGGGGGTACAGACTGTAATCAAACCAAAGATGTACAAGATACACAGCTGTGGGGAAGCCCCTGGGTACATTCTGCACCTGAGGGAGGTAAGATGTACCCAGCCAGCAATGCGTATGTTGGTGAGCACAACAGAGCCCCCCATGTCAAGGACGATTTGGTGACCAGGGACACAGTCAGCCTTCCATTCTCCCAGAATTGCCCAGACACCAGGGAGACTTGAAGCACACAGAGAAACCCCTGAACTTGCCACAGGAGGTTGCAAAAGGTTTTCTAGCAAATAAACTTACTTTATTTCCTCCCTGTGGGTGTCCTAGGCTTTCAAGATCTCTTTTGAATAATGCTCTTCCAGGCAAAGGACAGGCAGGCAAGTTGGGTAATAATATCAGCTGACAGCGTGGAGGAAAGGGACAAGAAGGAAATTTCGGTGACACACATCTGTCTCTAAGGACTTCCTCAACCTCATGGGGGAAACAAAAGGTTTCGATTGATTGCGAACATAAAATAAGCAAAATCCCGACATAGAGGAGATACCACAAGCCCCAGAAATAGTTGGTTTAACCCTTTCAGGCTTTTCAAGAAACTACTGAGTCAGCAGAATAAACACATTTCCAGCTGGGGGCTGCCCACTGTAGTAGTATCCACTAGATAAGGTCCCCATGCTTTCGGGAACATGAAAATGCTTAAACTCTGGGTCTAAGCAGAGTTGAAAATGACATAGGCAAAGAAATATGTGAATACGTTACTTCCTCAGAGATAAATGTCTTTGAAAACAGGAATGTAGGAATCTAATGTGGGCAGAGTAATACCAAGGAAACGGCATATTCTTTGAGAGTAAATCATTTCCTGTAATGTAAATAATTCAGATCCAGTGAGCTTGGTTTGTGAGTTTCCTAATGAACTGGCATATCTAGTTCTTCCAGTGGCTGTGTGTACATGGTACCAAACCACAAGTTCAGCCTCACGGGCTACAGCTCTTGGCCCATTCAACACCTGCACCTGCACCTGGTAGCTAAGAGACCAAAAAAAGAAAAAGAAAGAGAGAAACTCTAACATGCTGCCTGGGCCTACAGTGCGCTGCTGACCACCAACCACCGGCTGGGTCTCACCGCTGCCTGGCGGGCACTCTACACGCTCACACCCTGTTTCCTCTCCATCATGCTTGCTGACTGTTCCCCACCTTCTCTCCCCTGAATCCTTCCTCTCTCTTCCTTATTCATCGCCCTAAGCTGAGACCTGCAAGGAGATACAACCAGTCCATTCTGAAGGAGATCAGCCCTGGGATTTCTTTGGAAGGACTGATGCTAAAGCTGAAACTCCAGTACTTTGGCCATCTCATGCGAAGAGTTGACTCATTGGAAAAGACTCTGATGCTGGGAGGGATTGGGGACAGGAGGAGAAGGGGAGGACAGAGGATGAGATGGCTGGATGGCATCACGGACTTGATGGACGTGAGTCTGAGTGAACTCCGGGAGTTGGTGACGGACAGGGAGGCCTGGAGTGTTGTGATTCACAGGGTCGCAAAGAGTCAGACATGACTGAGCGACTGAACTGAACTGAACTGAAGCTGATACCTACTTTGCTTCTTTTTCAAAGTTAATTTTTGTTGGCGTATAGTTGCTTTAGAGTGTTGTGTTAGTGTCTTCTGCATAGCAAAGTGAATCAGCTATATGTAGCCATATATCCCCTCTGTTTTGAATTTTCTTCCCATTTAGGTCACCACAGAGCGCTGAGTAGAGTTCCCTGTGCTGTATAGCGGGCTCTCGCTGGTTATCTATTTTATGCATAGTCTCAATTATCTGTATATCAATCTCAGTCTCCAAGTCTGCCAACACCTCCCCTCCTCCCCCCTCAGTGTCCATGTGTTTCTTCTCTATGTCTGGATCTATTTAATAAGATTGTCTATATCGTTTTCCTATATTCCACACATATGCATTAATCATATGTATATTTTTCTCTTTCTGATTTCCTTCACTCTATACGACAATCCCCAGGTCCATCCACATCTTGACAATTGAGGCGAGATGTTTTATTCCTTTTTATGGCTGAGTAACATTCCATTGTATCTAAGTACCACATCTCTTTATCCATTCCTTTGTGATGGACATGTAGGTGACTTTTGTGTCCCAGCTATTGCAAGTAGCTACTTCGCTCCTTGTTTCGGTTTTTTAAAAGTAGCGCTCAGAAGAGAAACTCCCGCTCTCCCACCGTCCCTCTGCCCGACTGCTGGCATCTCTGGTCCTCCCTGCATTCTGCTTTCTCTCCTTTCTGCCACTGGATAAGCTGCCATTGCTGCTGACCAAGGCCAACCACAGCACTTAAGCATGAGATTCCATCTTCTCATGTTGTTATCTCAAGGAGTGGGCCAACCCTTCCCCCTCCCTTATCCCCTTGTCTGGATGCCCATGAGGATGCAAACATTCTGTAACAGCCTCCATCTTCTTAACCTTCTATTGACACCCCATCCCTGAGTCTCCCTCCATGACCACTGAATTTCTCTGCTTCTCTTTAGAATAAACGTTTATTCTCTTTAGAATAAAAACCTCAAAGGATTTTCAAACAAGTTGTTCCTGCTGTATCTTCAGCACCTAGGACAGAATCTGGAACAGAGTAGGTGCAAAACTTCGTCAAATGAGGGAACAGACACAGGTATGGCTACAGCCATTTTATTCATTGCAGCACTAGGAACATATCATCAAGTCAAGTCAAGCTTACCTATCAAAATGGGTGTGCATATGGAATAGAGAATTCCACAATACAAAGAATGCACTGTATGCTAAGCATTGTGCCAGATAAATGACATTATGAGAAGACAGCAGTTGTTTTTTACTCTCCCTTCAAGAGAACTAAAGATCAGTAGAGAAGGTGGTACACAGATACAAACCAAATAATATATTCAAGAAAAATACAGCAAATCTTACCTGGAGAGGGTTTAATAACAAAAGTATTTGTGGAGGCCCTGCTCTGTTGTGTTTTTAGCTAACATTTTTTAAAGATTTTTTTTTATGTGAACCATTTTTAAACACTTTATTGAATTTGTTACAATCTTGCTTCTCTTTTACATTTTGGTTTTTTGGCTGCGAGGCATGTGAGATCTTAGCTCCCCAACCAGAGACTGAACCTGCAGCCCCTGCTCCTCTAGGCAATGACTTCACTACTAGACCCCCAGGGAAATCCCCTAACATTTATTGAGTTCTTAAAATAGGCCAGGAACAATGTGCCAGTATGAGTGTTTCACATTTATTAACTCATTTAAAGCTTACAGGTTCCCTTGTGGCTCAGCTGGTAAAGAATCCACCTACAATGTGGGAGATCTAGGTTCCATCCCTGGGCTGGGAAGATCCCCTGGAGAAGGGAAAGGCTACCCACTCCAGTATTCTGGCCTGGAGAATTCCATGGACTGTATAGTCCATGGGGTAGCAAAGAGTCAGACACAACTGAGTGACCTTCACTTTCACACTTTCACTTTCTTTAAAGCTTATAAGAGTGTTATGAGAAAAATACTACTTAAAATCCCATTTTACAGAAGACAAAACTGAGTCACAGAGAGTCAAGTAACTGACCCATGATAGCACAGCATAGAATTAGTGTAATTGGATAAATAATAAACTGGAAACCTTCAAACTAAAGAACAAGAAGAATTTAGACCTATCAATCATCGAAACAGACCTATTTGTTCATCAGCTACTTGCCACATGTACTACACAAAAGCAGTCTCTAATAGAGTATCATACTTTTGTATATAGACTTTACCTTCCAGAAACATCACTAATGGGATGGCAGGGGCTTAGACCACTGCTTCTCAGACTTTATTATGAATAGAGATCAACTGGGGATCTTGTTAACATACAAACTCTAGGGTGTTCCTAGTGGTCCAGTGGTTAAGAATCTGCCTGAAAATGTAGGGGACACAGGTTCCATCCCTGGTCTGGGAAGATCCTGCAGGCTGCCGGGCAACTAAGCCCATGTACCCCAACTACTGATACCCGCTTGTCCGTTCCTGGCAACAAGAGAAGCCGCTGCAACGAGAAGCCGGAGCCCTGCAACCGGAGAAAAGCCTTTGAGCGGAAACAAAGACCCAGCACAGCCAAAATAAATAAATAAATAATTTTTTTTAAATTACAGATTCTAATTTGGCAGATCTTGGTGGGTCCTGAAGCCCTGGCTTTCTCACAAACTAAAGGAGAGTTGGATCTGCTGGTCTAGGCTTGGTACTTTAAGCAGCATGCACTTAGACAAATTAGTACCTACATGCAGTCTTTATTTAATCAGCCACGCTGTAGCTGACAAGTAGGGAAGTCCCCTCCAATGAGCAAAGTATGAGCTATAGTGAAAGAGAAGGTGCTTCTGCCTATTTTGACCATATATCAAGGGGAAAAGTCAAGACTTCTTGAAAAATCTCTTTTCAAGTGAACAGTTGTTGCCAATTTTTATGTCATTTATAGTTTCTTTAGAAAAAAATTACTCAGCGATGAAATTGGCTTAATCCCCAGACCTTTAACTTATCTATTGTTCCCACTAGACCAACAGCTAGCTCTTAAAATACCTTCTCAGTTTATCTTTAACCCAGAAGCATGGGGCTTTTCCTGGTCTTTGGCTGGCCCCTTGCTTCCCCAGCCTAAACAGAAGTCTACCCTGCTGTGGTCACCTTTCCTGCTGGCTGCTAAGGGAACTTTAGGGAAACAAAAGCACAGAGGCTCCGGCTCCCTGCACCCCCCCATCCAGGAGGCCTTTATGCTTTGAGATTCCGCTGAGAGGCTCCTAAGGTGAAGTTGCCCCAGGAGCTGAGCGTCTCCTCTCATACTTCACAGGCACAGGGAGGTTAGAAGGTTAAGGTAGCCTGCCCTTCAAAGCGTTTCGCAAAGATTAACTAATCCAGACAACACCCAGCCTCTGGCAGAGCAGAGCAACAGGTGATCTACACTCACAAGGGGAAGCTAGCCCCAGGCAGTCAGGGGACTGGGATTTCTACAGACAGGAGGAAATTTCAAGCACAAATTGAACAGCATCCCAGAATCGTGTGTATATATATAATCATACAAATAGAATATATTACATATAGTAATATAATTACAAGAGTATATTTTATTTTACAGATTTATTCTATATGCATTTAATCCCATACAGGGGCTTCCCTGGTAGCTCAGTGGTAAAGAATCCACTTGCTAATGGAGGAAATGAAGGTTTGATCCCTTGTTTGGGAAGATCCCCTGGAGAAGGGAATGGCTACCCACTCCAATATTCTTACCTGGAAAATTCCATGGACAGAGGAGCCTGGTGGGCTACAGTCCATAGGGCTGCAAATAGTTAGACATGACTTAGCAACTAAACAACAACAATCATATATATACTTGTGTGTGTGTGTTTGCATGCATGCTCAGTCGTGAAGTCATGCCTGACTCTTCGATACACCATGGACTATTGCCCACCAGGCTCCTCTGTCCCTGGGATTCTCCAGGCAAGAATACTAAACTGGGTAGCCTTTCCCTTCTCCAGGTGATCTTCCTGACCCAGGGATCGAAACCAGATCTCTTACATCGCAGGCAGATTCTTTACCATCTGAGCCACCAGGGAAGCCCATGTATGTATATATATATATATATACACAAACATACATATTAGTATAGGCTGAATTTTGTCACTCCAAGACTCATATTGAAGTCCTAAACTTCAGTACCTTAGAATAGGACTAATTAAAATAAACTGAGGTCAATGGCATAGGCTCTAACTCAGTATGATTGGTGTTCTTACAAGATGTGGAAGCTAGTATACAGATGATGCAAGAGGAAACACCATGTGAGAACAAAGGGAGAAGACCACCATCTGCAAGCCAAAGCGAGATTTTAGAAGAAACCAACCACGCTGACACCTTGATCTTGAATGTTAGCCTTCGGGATTGTTAAAAAAAATACACTTTTGTCATCAGTTCAGTTCAGTTCAGTCACTCAGTCATGTCTGACTCTTTGCTACCCCATGGACTGCAGCACACCAGGCTTCCCTGTCCATCACCAACTCCCAGGGTTTAGTCAAACTCATGTCCATTGAGTCGTTGATGCCATCCAACCATCTCATTCTCTGCTGGCCCCTTCTCCACCTGCCTTCAATCTTTCCCAGCATCAGGGTCTTTTCCAATGAGTCAGTTCTTCGCAACAGGTGGCCAAAGTGTTGGAGATTCAGCTTCAACATCAGTTCTTCCATTGAATATTCAGGACTGATTTCCTTTAGGATAGACTGGTTGGACCTTCTTGCAGTCCAAGGGACTCTCAAGAGTCTTCTCCAACACCACAGTTCAAAAGCATCAATTCTTCGGTGCTCAGCCTTCTTCACAGTCCAGCTCTCACATCCATACATGATTACTGGAATAACCATAGCTTTGACTAGACAGACCTTTGTTGGCAAAGTAATGTTTCTGCTTTTTAATATGCTGTCTAGGTTGGTCATAACTTTTCTTCCAAGGAGCAAGCGTCTTTTAATTTCATGGCTGCAGTCACCATCTGCAGTGATTTCGGAGCCCCCCAAAATAGTCTGTCACTATTTCCACTGATTCCCCATTTATTTGCCATGAAGTGATGGGACCGGATGCCATGATCTTCGTTTTCTGAATGCTGAGTTTTAAGCCAACTTTTTCACTCTCATCTTTTACTTTCATCAAGAGGCTCTTTAGTTCTTTTTCACTTTCTGCCGTAAGGGTGGTGTCATCTGCATATCTGAGGTTATTGATATTTCTCCTGGAAATCTTGATTGCAGTTTGTGCTTCTTCCAGCCCAGCGCTTCTCATGATGTACTCTGCATATAAGTTAAATAAGCAGGGTGACAATACACAGCCTTGAGATACTCCTTTCCCAATTTGGAACCAGTCTGTTGTTCCATGTCCAGTTCTAACTGTTGTTTCCTGACCTGCATACAGATTTCTCAAGAGGCAGGTCAGGTGGTCTGGTATTCCCATCTTTTTCAGAATTTTCCACAATTGATTGTGATCCACACAGTCAAAGGCTTTGGCATAGTCAATAAAGCAGAAGTAGATATTTTTCCAGAACTCTCTACCTTTTTCGATGATCCAGCGGATGTTGGCAATTTGGTCTTTGATTCCTCTGCCTTTTCTAAAACCAGCTTGAACATCAGGAAGTTCACGGTTCACGTATTGCTGAAGCCTGGCTTGGAGAATTTTGAGCATTACTTTACTAGTGTGTGAGATGAATGCAATTGTGTGGTAGTTTGAGCATTCTTTGGCATTGCCTTTCTTTGGGATTGGAATGAAAACTGACCTTTTCCAGTCCTGTAGCCACTGCTGCATTTTCCAAATTTGCTGGCATACTTAGTGCACCACTTTCATAGCATCACTTTTCAGAATTTGAAATAGCTCAACTGGAATTCCATCACCTCCACTAGCTTTGTTCATAGTGATGCTTCCTAAGGCGCACTTGACTTCACATTCCAGGATGTCTGGCTCTAGGTTGGTGATCACACTATCATGATTATCTGGGTCGTAAAGTGCTTTTCTGTATAGTTCTTCTGTGTATTCTTGCCACCTCTTCTTAATACCTTCTGCTTCTGTTAGGTCCATACCATTTCTGTCCTTTATCGAGCCCATCTTTGCATGAAGTGTTCCCTTGATATCTCTGATTTTCTTGAAGAGATCTCTAGACTTTCCCATTCTATTGTTTTCCTCTATTTCTTTGCATTGATCACTGAGGAAGGCTTTCTTATCTCTCCTTGCTCTTCTTTGGAACTCTGCATTCAGATGGGTATACCTTGCCTTTTCTCCTTTGCCTTTTGCTTCTCTTCTATTCACAATTATTTGTAATGGAAGCCCCCTAATCACTTGTATTTTTGTCATGGCAGCCCGAGCAAACTGTCACACACGCGCACACACACCCTTGTCCTTTATTGTTTAGTTACTCAGTCGTGTCCAACTCTTTTGCCACCCCATGGACTGTAGTCTGCCAGGCTCCTCTGGCCATGGGATTTCTCAGGCAAGAGTATTGGGGTGGGCTGCCATTTCCTGCTCCAGGGGGTCTTTCCCAAGGATCACACCTGAGAGTCCTGCATTGGCGGGCAGTTCTTTACCACTGAACCACCTGGGAAGCACAGACACACGCACTGACCACAAAATCTGGAAAAAGAGACAAATGTATTTCAAAAGATTTAGTGCCGTCACATTACCATAAGTGATGAAATAGTATTATCTAAGAGTCAAGACTTTATGCCCACCCTCTACAGGTAGGAACCCTCACACATGTCTTGCCTTGTCCTTGGTCTAGGAGAGAGAATGGAGTTTTAAATAAAAAGCCAACTAATGAGGTGAGAAAGGACTCTGGAATGCTACCACGTTGCTTTCTGCCAAATTGGGGGTGGAAAGGAGTGTTCTCGGTCCTGAATGACAACTTCTTTGGAGTTATCTTTCCTCTGTTGGCCCTTGAGTTCTCTTCGACATTATTCCGTTAAGTGGCCCAAACTCACACCTTCACTTTAACTAGATATGCTCCTTGCCTTGGACTTCTTTGTTCTTTGCCAACATCCTTCTTAAACTCTCTGCAGTGAAGCCTTGGGTTGGGGGAGACTTACTCTGTTTGGGGATGGTTAATCATTTCCAAGAATTTGTGAATACTTTGATCATCGTTATGTACAGAAACTGAAACATAAAAATGAAAACAAAACCCCAGAAACAAGAAGAAAGATGACAGAAAGGAGAGTAACTCAGCTTGACCAGTCCAGCTGTGGAAAATATATGACTTTAGAGGAAAAGAAAAAACTTCTCCTTTTCTGTCATAGTAATGATTGTAAAACCAACAGTCATCATTTTGCTAAATGAGGAAGTCTAAAAATAAGTATTTTAGACTAAGTTACCCACTTACCATGAGATCTCAGGTCACTGAAAGTGAAATGAAGGGAACTCAAATATTTAAAGAATATGTTATGTAAACCAGGGACTTTTTGTGGCTTTCATGTAATTTTCATCATAATCACATGAAGTAGATTTCGTTATCCTCAATTTGTACGTAAAGAACTACGGAGAAATTAAATATAGACATTACCAGTTGAATGACTCAACAGACGTTAGCATTTTCTCTTACTTCCCTTCATCGTGGAATATGGAAAAGGTAGACATTCGTTTTCTCTCTTATTGTCTCTAGGGATGCCTAACGGTATGACAAAGTTCTAGTTGATGCTATCTAAGCATATGCAGAAGATTACCAAATTGATAGTCTAAGTCCAGATTTTTGTATACAACTTCCTGCTCAATATCCTTGTGTCAGAACCTCGGCCTGGCAGGTTCCATCTGTCCTGAGCTTCCTAGCCGCATCTGCCATCTGAGTAAATGCCAACTCTGTTTGCCCACGTGCACACACCTACCAGTGTGGTCATCCTTTCTCCCTTTCTTTCACCCTGCATCCATATCCAGTCCACCTTCAGATCCAGTAGCTCGGTTGCTTCTCCTCGCCCCTACGGCTGCCGTCTGCTCCAAGTCACCAATATCTGTTGCTTAGAAACCTCCTTCCTGTTGTTCAGTTGCTAAGTTGTGTCTGCCTCTTTGCGACCCCATGGACTGTAGTGTGCCAGGCTCCTGTGTTCTCCACTGTCTCTCAGAGTTTGCTCAAATTCACGTTCATCGAGTCAGTGATGCTACCTACCCAACTCATCCTCTGCCACCCTTTTCTCCTTTTGTGTTCAGTCTTTCCCAGCGTCAGGGTCTTTTCCAATGGGTCAGCCCTTCACATCAGGTGGCCAAAGTATTGGGGCTTCAGCTTTAGCAAGAGTCCTTCCAATGAATATTCAGGGTTGATTTTCTTTAGGATTGACTGGTTTGATCTTGTTGTCCAAGGGACTCTCAAGAGTCTTCTCCAGCACCACTCTTCAAAAGCATCAATTCGTTGGTGCTCAGACTTTTTTATGGTCCAAATCCCACATCCTTACATGATTACTGAAAAAAACCCATAGCTTTGGTGATACTGACTGTGTCTATGCTTGCATCCTGTCTCCTCCTTGAGTGGTGTCTCAACACAGTACCCAGAATGAGTCTGTTACATTGTGAATCAGACCACGTCCTTCTTCTGCTCACAATGGTTCCATAGCTTTTTGTCTCATTCACAGTAGAAACCAAAGTCATCACAGAAGCTCAGAAGTCCCATATAACCTGGCTCCCTTACCTACTTGATCTCATATTACACCCTCTCCCCTTGGCTCTGATTCAGCCACACTGATCTTGCATCAGAACTTTGTACTTAATAAATTCCTTCTCTGGAAAAAATTTTCCACAATCTAGTTGTATGTTTCACTCCTTAAATACCTTCTTGTCTTTATTCAAATATCACCCTCTCGGTGGCTCCTTTTCTCACTCATTCTATTTAGGCTGTTTTTTTTTTTTTTTTTTTTTGAGGGGGGGCACCGCTATTCGAGACCTTTAGTTCCCTGTCCAGGGACTGAACCTGTGCCCCTTGCAGGGAAAGCTCAGAGTCTTCACCGGACTGCCAGTGAAGTCCTTTACTCCATTTAAAGTGCAACTGCTCCCTGCTACCACCGACCAGAACATGCTGCCCTCTTCCCGGCTTTATTTTGTCTATAGCATTTACCATCATCAGGTCCTATATATTTAACTTATTTGTCTTGTGTTTACTGTCTGTCTCTCCCCAGTAAAATGTCAGCTTCATTTGGGCAAAAATTTGTTTTATTATCTATAGGATCACCTAGAATAATGCCTGACCTGAAATTGCTGCTCAATAAATATATGATTAATTGACTAATTAGTTCATTAATGCTAGAGGACTAGGGGGAAATAACTGTCTCCTTTATGTAAAGGATAGGTAACAGAAAAGCCACTGCTAGCTTTTAAAATGCTGAGAATAAACGGAAAAATGTTAGGTCATGTTGTGCCACGTAAGCATCCTCTGCAATCTCTTATCTCTAAACATGTCATAACTATCATCTTATTCAGTAAACCAAGTGCCAGAATACTAAGCCCCATGGGCAAACTTTGGTTTCCAGCCTGTTTTGTATAAATAAAATTTCACTGGAATAGAGTCACACATATTTACATAATGTCTATGGCAGAGTTATATGGCTCACAAAGCCTGATAGATTTACTATCTGCCTCTTTACAGAAAAAGTTTTTCAACTCTTGATGTAAGCAAGAGTTAACAGAGTTTTATTTTCAGTCAACTGCATTTTGGGTCCATGTGCTGTTCAGCTGTCCTGCTGTGGGGAGCAAAACTGAACGACAACCCCAGCTGCTGCCCCCTGGATTCATGACCACATGTTTGGGCTCCGTGCTTCAGGCAAACTGCTTTTAACCGATGGCTAAGCACAGATATCATTTCTGCAAGATTCAGGGATCTTCTGACAAGTGACTTTGGCTCAAAGACACCCAACTGTGTGGCCAAAACTTCCTTGCAAGAGTTCAGGAATTGAAGAGTCTTCTGAACCACACTTTCCTCCTTCTCTCCTTCCTAGGGGTCAGACTACTGCTCTCCCCACATACTCTTCTACCTTCTTTTTCATCCTTCACAAGTGCTTTCTCCAATAAATCTCTGCCACGTCTGGTCTTAGTTTGCCTTCCGCTTCTCAGAGGACCTCTAATAGCATTAGTGTTCTTAACCCAATGCTTGTGTTAGTCCAAATCCTTGACTGTAGTCACAGAGCTGCTAAGAAATGATTTTTAGACTCGAACCAACATGGACCTGACTCAAAAGCTCATCCTTCCTCAATATTGTTCTAATATTATTAGTCCTCTAGCCACTAATTTCGTTCCCTCCTTATATTCATTCATTCAATAAGGAATCCATAGCACCTTTATGGTTACGTGAAGTGAAGTCGCTCAGTCATGGGCCATATTTTATTCAGTCTCTACTCCAACACCTTGCAGAGCTTATCAAACAGTTGGCAACTTTGGATTGGATGAATGAATAAATGGCTGAACAAATATTTATTGGATATATTGGATATCTAAAATGTATGCCTTTGGTTAAAGGTTTTACTGTGCATACAATCTAGTTGAAGAAATGCTATACAAACGACCAGGTACGAGAATAACTCAGTTGTGTTGCCTAAAATGTAAGAGTCCGGCAACAATAGGATCAGTAAGGAGGTTATTACAATAGCACTGACAGGCTATAATAAGGGGCTGAACTTGGTCACACAATGGGGATTGAATTAAAAGGAACATAAGAGCGAGACTTTACAAAAATGCATGTTCAGCAGGCTATTAACTGGTCACAGAAGTCAAGCAAGAATAAGGAGCAAGATGACTCAAAGGTTCTGAGCCTGGAGGACTGGACACAAACCAGTGTCATTTGCCAATATAAGGATTTTTAAGAAGTGGAGCTAGTTTGTTAGGCAAGACTTTACCAATTCTGTTCGGAAATGGGAGGACCGTTCAATAGGAACCACTTAAAAGATGATTAGAAAAGTGAGATTAGCACAGGAAGGGCTGACAAGGGCCAGAAACAGTTTTGAAAGCCATCCTACTCAGAGAAGACAGTTGTAATTATGAGTGAATGAGTTAGGACTGTCACTGTTGTTTAGTCCCTAAGTCATGCCCAACTCTTCGAGACACCATGGACTGTAGCCTGCCAGGCTCCTCTGTTATGGGAGTTCCCAGGCAAGAATGCTGGCATGAGTTGCCATTTCCATCTCCAGGAGATCTTCCAAATCCAGGAATTGAACCCGGGTCTCCTGCATCTCCTGTGTTGGCAAGAGGATTCTTTACTGCTGTGCCACCAGAGAAGCCCCAAATTCTAGGATGGAGTGTATGGAGGAAAAAAAATTAAAATCAGGTGTGATACTTACATGTAGGAGATGAGAAGTGAAAAAAAAAATAAAGAAAGTAGTAAAGGAATAAACAAGGAAAGAATGAGAACGAAAATAGTGAGGTGGTCCAGAGATCACAGAAAAGAGAGTTTCACAAAGAGGGTGGTCAATGATTGCAAAGAATGCAGATAATATAGATAATATGGATTAGAGATTTGGGAGCACATGAAAAAGCTTAACTAAATGAGAGCTTGAGAATCAGCATGACCAAGCATTAGTTTATTGGTTTAGTTTGGTCTGTTTGTCTTTGCTTTCTTTTTCTTTAAAGAAAAGTGGACTTCATGTTTTCTTGTAAACCCCTAAGGAGGCAAGAAGTTGAAGAGAATGAAAAAGGAGATGACTGAGGTAGCAGGTTTCAGTGGAAGAAGGGTGGGGTGGGGGATAATAATGAGGAGTCTAGTTTTGAAAAGGAAGATGAATCAATGCTCCCTTCAAGTCAGAAAGGAAGGACGAGAGCATCTGTCCTCCACCTGAGTGCTCTTAAGCGTTGGAGACACACTGTCATTTAACTCTGACATTTGACAACCCTGAAAGAAGGTTAGATCTGATCTAAACCAACTCCTCACTTATGCAGATGATACTACTCTAACGGCAGAAAGTGAAGAGGAACTAAAGAGCCTCTTGATGAAGGTGAAAGAGGAGAGTGAAAAAGCTGGCTTAAAACTCAGCATTCTTAAAAAAAAAACTACGATCATGGCATCCAGTCCTATCACTTTAATGCAAATAGATGGGGGAAAAGTGGAAATAGTGTCAGATTTTATTTTCTTGGGCTCCAAAATCATTGCAGATGGGGACTGCAGCCATGAAATTAAAAGATGTTTGCTCCTTGGAAGAAAAGATATGACCAACCTAGACAGCATTTTAAAAAGCAGAAACAGTGTGTTAAAGACCATAGTCAAAGCTATGGTTTTTCTAGAGTAGTCATGTAAGGATGTGAGAGTTGGACCATAAAGAAGGCTGAACACTGAAGAATTGATGTTCTCGAACAGTGGTGCTGGAGAAGACTCTCGAGAGTCTCTTGGACTACAAGGAGATCCAACCAGTCCATCCTAAAAGAAATCAGTCCTTAATATTCATTGGAAGGACTGATGCTGAAGCTGAAACTCCAATACTTTGGCCACCTCATGCAAAGAGTTGACTCATTGGAAAAGACCCTGATGTTGGGAAAGACTGAGGGCAGGAGGAGAAGGGAAACGACAGGGGATGAGAGGGTTGGATGGCATCACTGACTTAATGGGCATGAGTCTGAGCAAGCTCTGGGATATAGTGAAGGCCAGGGAAGCCTGGAGTGCTGCAGTTCATGGGGTCACAAAGAGTTGGACACGACTTAGTGACTGAACAACAAAAACAGCAATCCAACCTTATTGACACTGAGCCTAACAGATATATCTTTCTTTTGTATTTGAATATGCTGTGTACCAGAGAAGGCAATGGCACCCCACTCCAGTAGTCTTGCCTGGAAAATCCCATGGATGGAGGAGCCTGGCAGGCTGCAGTCCATGGGGTCGCTAGAGTCAGACATGACTGAGCGACTTCCCTTTCACTTTTCGCTTTCATGCACTGGAGAAGGAAATGGCAACCCACTCCAGTGTTCTTGCCTGGAGAATCCCAGGGACGGGGAAGCCTGGTGGGCTGCCATCTATGGGGTCGCACAGAGTCGGACACGACTGAAGCGACTTAGCAGCAGCAGCATGCTGTGTACCCATGTTAAAAACATAATGCTCATCCAGCTAAAACTTTCATGACTATGCAGATGGAAGTGATAAAGGAAAAAATCAAGTCATCACATATGAATGCAGAAACTGCCTTGATTTCATCAAAATAAAAATGGTAAAAAGCAGTAGGAAACGGACTACTTTCTGTCTGGATGGTGGATGTCTGAGCAAGTCGCCTACATTTGCTTCTAAACGGTGACCTTCCTGATGAACTTTCTGTGGGTTATTAAAAACAAACATTTTATTCAAAGTCTTAAATACCTTCACGTAGATTTCAGGTTGCCATTACAGACAGTCTCAAAGGTACTTTAGTTGCAGTTCATATGTTGCTGGAGGTCTTACACTAGGTTGCGAATTATCATCAATGCCCTTTCTCAAATGTGTCAATATATGTCAGTTTCTCAATTAGTATTTTTCTAAGTTTTTTCTTCACTTTTCTGACTTCTTGAACTATTACATTTTAATGTGGGGATGGTCTGGGAGATTGGAATTGGCATATATACACTATTATGTATAAAACAGATAACCATTGAGGACCTATTGTATAGCACAAGGAATTCTACTCAATGCTCTCTGGTGACCTAAACAGGAAGGAAATCCAAAAGAGAGGATATATGCATACCCATAGCTGAATCATTCTGCTGTACAGCAGAAATTAACACAACATTATAAAGCAACTATACTTCAGTCAAAAAAATTTTTTTAATAATTTAATGTGGAAGTATGCCACAGTGATGCCACAAAGTTTAAGTCAAAACTATTAACCCAACCGACAGATTTTATCAGCGGGGGGATGGGGACAGGCTGGCGAGGAGGGAAATGAAGAAAAAGACCTGGGAGGGCTTGCTTGTTTACTCATAACAAGAAAAATTTTCAAGAGTAAATGCCACCCTCCCAGATTCTCTCTAGTGTTTCCAGTCAGTGGGGTTGTTTTAATGAGCCCAAATTGAGATTAAAGCAATTGCTGCAATTTTGATTTCAAAAACCTTTGCCAATAATGATGTCTCCATTTGGGGGAGGTGAAGTGGAACAAACTGGAGGTTAGGAATCAAGACACTTTGATTTGATTCCTGGCTCTGATCACTCACTCCGCTGTAACCTTGGGCCAGCGGTTCTTCCCAGGTACCGGTACACGGCACAGGGGCCCCCAGGAAGCGAGAAGTGCTCCCAGAAGCGCTGCCTTAGGCAAATCACTTCAATTTTGTGAAATTCCACTTCCTTAAGTCTAACAAGAGGGCATGGGACTCACTGGGGAATTCTGAATTCTTGCCGCAGATTAAAAAACACCAAATTCTTTTCAAAAATAAAAATAAAGAATAAAAAAAACACCTGAGGCACTTAAAAAAAAAAAAACAACAATACAGGGTCTCATCCCAGACCGACTGTATCAGAATCTCTGAGGGTGGGGTCCACACACTGGTGCTTCTTTACGATACCTCAGGTGCTTCTAGAGTTCAGCCAGAGTCCAGAACCACTGCACTGAGCTTCAGGCTCAAATTTCAATAGACTAACAATTTACAAGGGACAGAAAGTAAGAAGTAATCAAACTAGGGGCCTAATTTACGAGAGTGGTTTCCTACATGAGGAGTTTGGGTCTTGAGAGCCGCAGAGAGAGCAGAGAAGAAGTAGAGAATCCAGGTGAGTGGAAAGTTCTAGCAAGCCTTAAGGGCAGACCTCCAGCTAGTCTTGTGAAGTGCAGGACAAGCACATTACATGAGTTGAAACAAAAGCTGTGCTGAGGAGAAATTAGAGAGGAAGGAGAGATGTAAAAATGAAACCAGTTGGTGGAGGTGTAAGGTGATAGTCTGGGTTCTTTCTTGTGTCACCAGAGCACTGCAGACAGCTTTTCCACAAGCTTGCTCTGGCCGTCACCAGAGGGCGAAGAGAAGGTTGAATGCAAGTCAAGTCATGAGGAGCTGCTTCCACCATTCAGACGGGAACCTTTGGGGTGGTTAGCAGTAACCATTATGAACTAGAGCTGATCCATGGCATTTTTTAGAAGGTGATGGGGATCAAGTTCAAAATCCTATTGTGGATACGGGTATTAATCACACAAATAGGAAACCTGAGACTCGGTGACCACCTGTAGGAAAAACTGATGGTTTTAACTTGCTGTTCTTTCTGACGCTCAGCACATTTTCCGTCTGGTATTTGGACCAAAGCAGGTGGCTCAGGGGTAGAGAATTTGCGTGCAAATGAAGGAGATACGGATTTGTTCCCTGGGTTGGAAAGACGCCCTGGAGTAGGAAACAGCAACCCACTCCAATAGTTTTGCTTGGGAAACTCCACGGACAGAGAACCCTGGTGGGCCACAGTCCATGGGGTCATAAAGAGTCAGACATAACTGAGCACACACGCATTCATTCTGCGTGGGTGCAGTTGGACAACACCAAGTCACCTTTGCAACAAGTGGACCTCAGAGAGGGAGAAAGGGGAGCAAGCCCGCTCCCTTCTCTGCTCTGAGATATTTCGAATCAGTGAGGCTCACCGCTGCCTAAAGTTGAGTTTCCCCACACTTCTTAGCCTCTAGACACATTTCAATGTATACCTAGGCCCTCCAAGAGAAATATGAGAGAGACAGCACAAACCTGGAGAAACTGGGGGGGCCACCCCTTTCCGATCAGGTAAAGGGGGTGTCTGCAGTCTGCAGGTCTGACTGAGCCCTTGTCTGCAAACATTTGAACATCCCTGATTTGGACTCAATAAGCGAGAGCCTGCCTGAGGACCTCCCACATCTGGGCATCAGCCCTTAATAGCAGCAAAAGCTAGACAGTGAGATGATTGTGTCTCTTTAAAAGGTGCCAGACGATTAATAACTAGGCTTACATCTTATTGTAGATACCAGAGCAAAGATAAACACAATCAGGACAGAATCTTCAGGATAAGAAGTGATACACGGTAGAACTTACAATTCCAGCCATGCCATGGACAGCTGTTATTTCATAATTTCCCAGAGACATCACTCATGGTCTCTTTTCCCTACATTGTCAAATACTAGAAGCAAAATGGCAGTACTGAAGAGGAAACAACAAAGTCTAACATAATCCTTCTTAGACAGTGGGAGCATACCTTCTACCTCTTGGGAGTCTCAGCACGTGACTGTGGCTACGAAAACAACAACAACAACAATAATAGTACCCTCCAGGCTCTGGAGGGCACACAGGGCTCTTGTGGCAGCAAAGCAGGAAATGTTGGAGCTAGGTGACCTTTTTTTTTTTGCCAGGAATTCCTCCAGGAAATTGTTCAGGTAATTTATGTCACTGAACTCTATAAGCTGTCATCTTCTAGACAGTAAAAAAACAACACACACATACCAAAAAAAAAAAAAAAAAAAAGGACATACAAAAAAAAAAAAAAAAGGAACGGAAAGAAAATAATCGAAACAGCACAGAATAATATTCTTTGCCATACAGGATTTTAAATGCTGTTTGCCCCTATTTTTTGTTTTCTGTTTTGGGGTTTTTTTTTTAACACAAAATTAAGGACTCCCAATTTATTTGTGTCCATTCTGGCACAATGTTTTTTAAAAATTCCTTTGTCACTAGCATGGGACTAATGCATTTTAAATTTGGTCATAGCATTTCTTCCTTCCTTCCTTTCTCTTTCTTTCCTTCAGTTTTCCTTTCTTTTTTCTTTCCTCTTCCTTTTTGGCTATTCCATAATAAATGGCTCATGCAATGAAATCGGGACTGTTGCTTTGCCATGACTGTACCATAGCCAGACACCCATGTCTTTGCAAGCTACTGTGACCAACTGCATTTGCTAAATGGCAGTGGTAGCCCAGGTTCATGATAAGTTAAGAATCTAGCATTTTAACTCAAGATATGCAACATAGAAACGTGGAAAAATATTCATCATTTCAGGCATATTTTGCCTTGTTCAAGTCAATCTCAGATTCCATTTGGTCAAAAATTCTGTTACAGCTGAAATAACATTTGTTGTAGGAATTGGCAAAACTATAGTGGACACCAGAGAATATTCCGTGAAGCCCCTTAAGTTATAACTGAAGTTGGGATTAAAGCCAAGAAACATTGTGAAAGAGGCAAAGTGGGTCTTCTGTGCCTCTCTCCTTTCAGCGAGCACCATTTCCAGGTCCCTTTCCATCTTCAGATTATGTCAGTCTTGCCTGTGTGCAAGTCAATCAACTTCTAATGATCAGAGCATGAAATCAGGACATTTCTCCACAATGGTGCGCAAGGGATCACTGCAGTCCTGCTGGTGAGCAAGAAACATGACCTTGATGCACATGAGTGGCTCACTGATGGTTTCTAGTAAGCTAGGCAATGTTTTCATGGCTTGGGAAAGAAAGAGCTAAAAAGAAAATTCGGATTCATTTTCAGCATTGATACTCTCAATGTTCTTACATAATACATATGCAATGATGACTAGAAAAGACCCTTGTGTAATTCTGTATACACCTAATGTTAACATTAGGTGGAGTTATAGGAAAACGGAGAGCTGAAATAAAGAAAAGAGATGGCTAGTATGTGGATTAAGAGTTTAAAGAGTGAGAACTAAATTTCAGAGGTGTCTTTATGGAGGATGAAGGACAAGGAAAAGTAATCAGTAGTCTATATTCAGAGAATCATTAGTAGAGGAGAATTAAAAGATCAATCAAAAGGCTCACTTGCCAACAGGATAAATTATAGTCTCTGTTTGCAACAACAGAGGATCATTGAGAACAAAAACAACGATAAAACACATGTCCATTCACGTGCACCCAGACTCCACTACTCTTTGTCTCCAGGGATCTGTCTTTGTTTCCTCCTTTTGTAAGAAGATTATTGAAGTTAAGGTGGGGAGAAATGTGTCCTCCAAGCTGAAGCTACAACAAAAGTATTTTCTCACTTTGGTATTTGTGACATTCCTTTATTGTTGTGGAATTTGAGGGGAGTTAGACATTGCATCAGTTATGTCCAGGAATCCCTCAGTAAACAGAGCTGCAGAGCAGACTTCTGGTAAGGGCAAGTCTATTGTTCCTTGGGTGCTAAGTGTTCAAAAAGTAAAAGCCTAGTAAAAATACCTCTGCGACTATGAGTAAAACATCCATAAAAGTGAATGTAAGTAACCAAACCCACTTTACAGTCTGTGTTATTCAAGTTTCTTGCAAATAACTCTGTGCAGTAAGGTTCAATGCTTGCCCATAAAGTTAAGGTGGAGACATTAAACGTTAAATGTTCTTAGCTTACACTTGGCCAGAATGTCCCATTGGGGTATTAAGAGGAAATTCAGAGAAACTCGAAACCCGTTCCGAAGACAGAGTAGCTCCTGACCTGAGCATCCGTTCAGGGTTTCTGATCCCAAACTGCTGAACGCACTACTGTTCGGCTCCCAGAACCCATCCAACACCCCAGACCAGACACAGTCACACATTTCTTTCATTGACTCATTTAACAAATATTTATCATGCCTCCAGTATGAGCAAGGCACTCTAGTAATGCTGTGAGGGTGTAAGGATGAAAAGACACAGAATCAAGTGTGGGAGGGACGTGAAAATCAACAATGAGAGTGTAGGGTGTTGGCGGGCTGGGGTAGAGGTAGGGCCCAAAGAGACCACACAGGTGAGGGCACCTACCTCAGCCCGGAAGTGGCAGGGAAGCCGGGGGATGGCATTCCAAGTATGAATGAACAGAGTTCCACAAGATCAAGAATTCCAGGGGCTCAAGGTATGTGTAAAAGGGCAACAGGAGATGACGTTATCTGGTTTAAGGCATCGTAAGACCCCTGTGCTTCCAAGTGTTTCCTCATTAACTTGATGCTCGAAATGGTCTCATCTCTGATGACTATAAATTAAGGTTCTGTTAATATGGAAATATTTTTGGAAGGAGTAAAATATCTGAGTGTTATTCACCACCGGCATTTTGGCTTAAATTAGCAAGCTCTGAGAGAATAAAACATCAGATAAGAAAGTGTCATGGAGGAGATAAAAAGACAAGATTAGCCTAGGCCTGAAAGATACAATGGACCAGTTCAGTAGACACCCGAAGTCAGGGAAAACGGTTCTGGATTCTTGAAGAAATGTGTACCAACAGAGAAAAGGGAAGTGTAATAAGAAGCAAATGTTAGTTGTTCAGTTGTGTCCAACTCTTTGCAGTCCCATGGACTGTAGCCTGACTGTAGACTGTCCATGGAATTCTCCAGGCAAGAATACTGAAGTGGGTTGCCATTCCCTTCTCCAGGGGATCTTCCTGACCCAGGGATGGAAACTGGGTCTCCCGCCTTGCAGACAGGACCTTAAAAACAGACCATGTCATTATTGCCAGTTCATTTAGATAGATGTCATGGCATCGGGAAGCACTCACCATTAGCCACCAAGCCGTTGTGATGCCTGAACACAGGGTCCAAGTCATCATATAGTCATTTCTCACTGCACCCTGCCAGGCAGGCAGCCTTAATGCAGTGCTTTTGAAATTTCAGAGGGAGCACATGGATTACTTCAGGGTTATGTCAAAATGCAGAGTCTGATTCAGCAGAGCTAGGATGCTTGGCAGATTTACCTCTCTCGTGATCTCCCAAGTGATGCTGAGGCCACGGGTCCCAGACCCTGCTTGGAGTCCCCAGAGTTGAGCAGACTGACCTCCCTGGCATCACCCACAGCTGTTCTCTTGTCTCCGTGTGCTCTTTTGTTACCGTAGTTCAAGCTCTCTCTGCCTCTCCCCTGGAGAAGTATTTCTGGACCCATCTATTCTCAACACAACCCATCTATATATACCTCACCCTGGGTTGCCCATGTGCAGAGTCCCCACTACTCAGAGGCCAAAGTGGGGCCAGGGGTTCCTGTCCGCATCTCCCCTCTTTGACTCCCTAACCCCTCTCCTTGCCTCCCAGAGTCCACGTTGCGTCTGCCCCACCAGAACTCCAGTGCACAGTCCCAGAGGCCTGACTCTGGATGCATCTTCAGAACTGCCCTTCCCTCAACTCTCCGCAGTGAGCAGGTTGCACAACATGTGTCAGGGTATCCTCGGGCAGCCTGGAGGAGGCGTCCCAACAGGCGTGAACAGGCTGCTTCTTTTCACCCAACAGGACGGCTCTATGTGAAACCCCAACCTTGTTGCCACAAGGATTTTGGCTGTGTGAAGTTCCTGGTGTCAGATCAGGGTGCTCTCCCTGCCCCGCTACCAGGCCCATCAGCAGAACATTTCCTCTGCAGGAAAGTGAGTCAGGCTCACTGTGGGGCCATGGTGCCATCTCAGGCTCCCGGGAGCGCCTGGGAGAGCAGCCTCAGAAGGTCTTATCAAACCTCAGCATCTCAAAGCCCCCTGCAGCGCTGCTACCCTAAAGCGATAACCAACCCAGCAGAGTTAATAATTAGTTACAAGCAGTGAAAAGCCAAACACATCCTCAGCTCTGGTCAACAACAGGGAGCCAAATGGGGGGCTGGCAAAGGAGATGAGAGAAAGACAAGGACAAAGGGAAGATCCACCCAAATCCGGAGACTCAAGGGTGTGAACACCGGGAAGTGGAACTCGTATCTCAGACTCACGCAGTCTCATTGTCTCTCTTCCATCAAAATTATGTTAGCAACTGAAATTTTGCACAGACAAGAACCCTGACCAACCATGTCTTTCCACACAACGGGGCTGATTGCAACAATGCCCACGGAACCCCCAACTGGAAACAGCTGGGTGTCTCACAGTCCTTTTGCAATCACAACGAAATCAGAGCAGGTGCGCCCAGAAAGCTTTCCAGGTGTCAAACAGCTATAGGTGGACTTTCCTGATACTCTCCTTAAACCTGCTTCTGACAAACACCCAGCGTTGAATGTCTAAGGCAATACATCCAAGGACTCTACCATTGTACCTGTTTCTCCAGGGAGCCAACTTTGCAGCAAGTGGTAAGAAGAAGCATGGAACTCGATATGGTATCCAAAAGATACACAGATAACCTCTGTGAGTTTTCTGGGTTGGTGGTTTAATTCTAGGTCCTCCAGAAAAGGAAGGGCAGGTTCTACTCCTGTGAGTTGCCATTCATTACAAGCCCAGATAATAAATAAAGACTCTGTGTGCTAGAGAGGGTCTTGCTTAAAAAAAAAAAAAATGTTTTCACATGTGGTCTCTCGCTAGCCACACACCACCCTGCGAGGAAGTCGTGTCGGAGTGAAGGAAGAAAAGCCTGAAGATCCCAAGTGGTCTGAGCGTGGCTCTTGATTCCTGGCCCTGGCGCTTCTCCTGTGCGGGCTGCTGTGACTCAATTCAAAACCAAGCTCAAGAAACAGGGAGTGTCATGGACAAAACAAATCCGAAACCCAGACTTGAGCCAACAACGGAATTTGGACCTCAGCAAGTCAATCATTTGAAAGAAGCAACACTGAGGGGCTTAAACAATGCTGGTAAACATAGGAAGAGAAACAACATTTTTATTTTCCCCTTTTGATTTTGCTAATTTTTTATCATAAGGAGACTTCAGGAAAAAACACAAGTTATGCAGTTGAAGAGGGTTCCCTTTCATGTCTTTGATAACAGAAGCACAGTCTTACCCTTCCCTGGCTGGGTTGTTTTTTTTTTTTTAATTAGAATGCAAATAAGAAGGAAGAAGTTTTTAGCAACCGAGGTAATATATTCGAAAGCATTTTGTATGTGATACAAATGAACTTATTTACAAAACAGAAGCAGACTCATAAACATAGAAAACAAGTTACAGTTGCCAAAGGAGAAAGGGGGAAGGGAAGGGATACCTTAGGACTTTGAGATCAGCAGATACAAACTACTGTAAATAGAATAGATAAAGAACAAGGTCCTACTGAATAGCACAGGGAACTATATTCAATATCCCATCCTGGTAATAAACCAGAATGGAAAAGAATAGAAAAAGAATACATGTATGTGTGTGTGTGTGTGTATAACTGAGTGTTCATTGGAAGGACTGATGCTGAGGCTGAAACTCCAATACTTTGGCCACCTCATGCGAAAAGTTGACTCATTGGAAAAGACCCTGATGCTGGGAGGGATTGGGGGCAGGAGGAGAAGGGGACGACAGAGGATGAGATGGCTGGATGGCATCACCGACTTGATAGACGTGAGTCTGAGTGATCTCCGGGAGTTGGTGATGGACAGGGAGGCCTGGCGTGCTGCGATTCATGGGGTCGCAGAGAGTCGGACACGACTGAGCGGCTGAGCTGAACTGATGTATAACTGAGTCACTTTGCTGTACACCAGAAACTAATGCAACGTTGTAAATCAACTAAACTTCAATTAAAAAAAAACAACTTTAAAGCATTTTATATATTGTATAGAATTTGTGAAAAGAGTAGAATTTGAGAGTTTGGGGGGAACATTAACTATTAACCAAGGACTAAATAATAGCTCCTAGAGAGTTTCTGTCGTTTTTTTTTTTTTTTTTTAAAGTAATATTTACCTGTTTGTTTATTTGGCTGAGCCAGGTCTTAGTTGCAGAATGTGGTATCTAGCTCTCTGACCAGGGATCAAACCCAGGTCCCCTGCGTTGGGAGTGCAGAGTCTTAGCCACTGGACCACCAGGGGAGTCCCCACGTTTCTGTTTTTTAACAGCCCTGCTCCAGCCACGCTTTTCAAGCTTAGAGGCTGTCAACCAAGAATCCATCCCAGCTTCACTCAGCCTTGAGGGGGCCAGAATTTCACCTCCACCAATATCCCACCTACACAAAGCTTTACTGACTGTGGGCAGAGCAGTCTCTTGCTGGATGCCAGCGTGTATGGGATTCACTGGTCTCTTGATTTGAGAACCTGGGCTGCCAGGCAGGTAACCTGGAGATGCAACCATTCCCAGTGTGGTCCTGAGGGGACAGGGAGAAAGTGACGTCTTCCCGGTCTTCTTGCAGGCATCAGGAAAGACCCTTGAGTTAGCCCCAGTGATCTTCACTAGCCCTGAGCGTAAAGAAAGGGTAAAAGAATCCTTTCTAACCATTTGGTGGAAGCATTTTCACAGAATTTTTTTCTGAAGTCTACTGTGCCTGGCCCTCCCTTGTGAAACAGTACACGGCAAACACGAGTAGTCTTTACACGATGTCTATGAAAATGGTTGTTTCAATGAAAATGTTTGCTCCACTGGGCAGAAGTGCCCCCGGGGCTCAGGTTGGGTAGGAGACCTTATGTCTCTGTCCTCTGTGGAGGCGACAGGTGGCTGTGCCTTTTGAACTCTCCTTCCTGCCTGTGTGCTGTGAAGTGGGTCTTCTTGCTTTCACCTGTTCCTTCTATCTGCCCTGGGTTGAAAATGGAAAAATGCCAGGCTTGTCGCAGTTCTGTTTACAGAAGTGGTTGTTGTTCAGTCACTAAGTTGTGTTCAACTCTTTGCGACCTCATGGCCTGCAGCATGCCAGGCTTCCCTGTCCTTCACTATCTCCTGGAGTTTGCTCAAACTCATGTCCATTAAGTCAGCAATGCTATCCAGCCACGTCATTCTCTGTAGCCCCCTTCTCCTCCTGTCCTCAGTCTTTCTGAGCATCAGGGGCTTTTCTAATGAGTCAGCTTTTCGCATCAGGTAGCAGAAGTGTTGGAGGTTCAGCTTCATCTTCAATATCAATCCTTCCAGTGAATATTCAGGGTTGATTTCCTTTAGGATTTACTGTTTTGATCTCCTTGCTGTCAAATGGACTCTCAAGAGTCTTCTCCAGCACCACAATTCAAAAGCATCAATTCTTTAGCTCTCAGCCTTCTTTATGGTCCAACTCTCACATCCGTTCATGACCACTGGAAAAAATATAGCTTTGACTACGTAGACTTTTGTCAGCAAAGTGATGTCTCTGCTTTTTAAAAATGCTGTCTAGGTTTGTCATAACTTTCCTTTCAAGGAGCAAGCATCTTTTAATTTCCATGGCTGCAGTCACTATCCACAGTGATTTGGGAGACCAAGAAGATAAAGTATGTCTCTGTGATCAGATTCCAAATAAAGGACTGAATAGTTAACTGGATATATCCTAGTGGTGTCTAGAGCACGGATTTAATGGCAATGGCTTTTTATAAATGTTCTTCTTCCAGCCCTCTGTGGTGTGGTGGAGGTTACCGGGCAAACCCCTCAGGATGGACATTCCTGCTCTGGACATTCCTGCTCGTGGGCAGTTGCTAAGTCATGACTGACTCTTTCTGACCCCATCGCCTGTAGCCTGCCAGCTCTTCTGTCCAAACAAGGATACTGGAGTAGGCTGCCATTCTCTACTCCAGGGATCTTCCTGACCCAAGGATCAAATCTGCGTCTCCTGCACCTCCTGCCTTGGCAGGCGGATTCTTTACCACTGAGCCACCAGGGAAGCCCCACTACAGCTGGTTAAACTGGTGGAACAGTTATTGACCAAGCCAGTACAGAAGTCACTAGAAGTGGCAAGAAGTTTGAGAGTCTCTGGCTGGTAGAATTGAGGACAATAGGGGCTCAGATACTCAGCTGGAGTTCGAAGAACCTGTGTCTGGATTTCTTCGTTACTGGAAGAGAAGTAGTGGCGGAAGTGACACTGCAGAGCATCCAGCCATTCTCACTGTGGGGTGGGGACCAGGCTGGCAGAAATGACTGTGTGTTTTCTTAGGTTAAAATGGGAGGGAAATAAAATGCAAAGCTCATTTGTTCCTCCTATACATTAACAAACAAACAAACAGGACTTGCAGCTTCGGGATACAGTTCAAACTCCTTAGACCATTCATGGTCTAGCTGTTTTCTGAGCCTCTCTTTTCACCACTCCCCCTCACAAAGAGGATGCTGTCACCTCTTCCCAGAACCCCTTCCCCTCCCACCTCACCAACAGCCCCTTCCTCAGCCTCAGGTGCCCATCCCCCACCCTGCTCATGGGGCTCATCCATTTCAGTGGCTGCCAACAAAGGTCTGTCCAGTCAAAACTATGGTTTTTCCAGTAGTCATGTATGGATGTGAGAGTTGGACTATAAAGAAAGCTGAGTGCCGAAGAATTGATGCTTTTGAACTGTGGTGTTGGAGAAGACTCTTGAGAGTCCCTTGGACTGCAAGGAGATCCAACCCGTCCATCCTAAAGGAAATCTGTTCTGAATATTCACTGGAAGGACTGATGCTGAAACTCCAATACTTTGGCCACCTAATGCAAAGAACTGACTCTTTTGAAAGACCCGGATGCTGGGAAAGATTGAGGGCAGGAAGAGAAGGGGATGACAGAGGACAAGATGGTCGGATGGCATCACTGACTCAATGGACATGAGTTTGAGTAAACTCCAGGAGTTGGTGATGGACAGGGAGGCCTGGCATGCTGCAGTCCTTGGGGTCGCAAAGAGTCAAACATGACTGAGAGACTGAACTGAACTGAACTGAAGCATCCAGCCCAGGGCCTGCCACCCAGATGCATAATTAATGTGGGATGAATGAGTGAATGAACACACATTTTTCTTCTTGAGAGCAGCCCAAGGGAGCAAAATGCATTAAAATATCACCTTGGGTGGGGGGCTGGTCCACAGTTGAGATTCCTGGACCCACCCCAGCATCAGTACATCAAAGGAGATCTAGGAACAGATATTTTAAATGTGTTCCCAGGAATTCTGATATGGAGCAAGGCAGAGGGTGGCACAAGCCACATTTTGGAAAACATATGGTCTGTGATGGCCAGAGAAATTACTGAGAGACAGGGAAGCTGAGGGCCAGAGAAGATGAGTGACTTATTTGATATCACACGGGAGACTCACAGCACGGCCTGCGTTTCTGGCAGAGGAGTGGGGGAGGCTGGGGACACAGTCATTCACACTGGCCCACAGTGGGGTGTCCAGGGTCAGATCCCCACCACAGAGCCTCCAGGACAACAGCCTGATTCACAGGATGGGCGCCTGGTGTCTAAGAGAAAGCGAGGAAGAAAAAGTCCCTGCCCTCCCAGTGCAGGGCCCAGGCGTTGGCAGACCCACAGTCCTAGGACTCACTGGGGAGGATGAAGTCACCCCCACCCCATCCGTCCTCTGACCCTGATGGCCATCCGCCCACTGAGCTGCCCCACAGGGGGGTTGGGCTCACCGCTGGGCTGACCCAGAAAGATCAAGATCTCCGAGCAGGATCACCTCGGGGAAGGCGTCTTCTGATGGGTGAGTCAGCTGACAGATGGCCAGGCGAGGGCACATCTCCCGCCCAGCCCCCCAGCTTCACCTGCGGCATTTTGGTGGCACCTCAAGCAGAATTTTCTCTCTCTACCTGGACAAACCCAAACAGCTGACACATCACCAGAGTGAACGGCCGCTCCGGATGAGCTCTGATCTTCCCAGATGTCCGTTCGTCACCAATGAGAGGATCTCCCATGGAGGAGGCTGGAGAGAGAGGCGGGAGGCCAGCATGCCCCAGAAAAGAGCAGGGTCTCTGTAGCCCTCTGCCCCTCTCCTCTCAACAAAAGACATCGCTCAAATGTCACTGAGGGACCAGAGTCCTCAGCCCTGCTTGGCGCCGGTGCTGGAATCTCAGGGGAGATAGGACTTGAGCCAGCCCTCCAGGTGAGGCTGTCCTGCTTCACAGGCCTTCACTATGGGAACACGCCAGGGCTCCAGCCACCAGTCCACTCAAAACCCCTGACAGCTCTTGTCTACTGAGCTGTCGTAGGCCCAGTATCGACCGGTGAGATGTGATGATGGTGATTCAGTGGTCCCCAGCTCCGCCCCATTATGCCCGAGAAGCTCACTGTAAGAGGATGAAGATGGTGAGGTTTTTCTAATGCCTGTTGGTGTCCTGTTGCACCAGGACCCTGTGCAAGCCACCTCCTCCTCTGAGCTTCTGTCTCCTTATTTGTAAAATAAAAGTTTCGAATTGTCTTTCAATTCACTTCCGGCCTTGCGGGTCTACCGGTCCCAGGTCAGAGACCTTGAATGTATTCTGTTTTGTTTCTAACTGGGTGCAGATCCACAGGGCAAACACCCAGGAAGGGCAAAGATCAAGCGATCATTCCTGGCAGGAGGGTAGACACCTGTTTATAAGAGTCTTATAAACAAAGGAAGGCTCTTACCTTGTTTATCTTTGCATCATTGGAACAAAATAGGTGTTCAATAAATGCTTGTAAAATGATTGTGCAACGCATCTGATAAACGGCTCCACAGAACCTATTCCTGACCTGCTATCCTATTCAGAGAAGCCTTGTGTAGCCATCAAAAAAAAAAAAAAAAAAGTAATTACAATCGTTACTGTGCCCCTTGAGGCACATTTAGGGAGGAAATCTAATTCACGACCCCCAGAAATCCTTCTTAAAGCTCCTGTCTGCTTCCTTCCAGCTCCCTTCACACCTACTGCTCAGGAACCTCTTGCGTTTTGAGTCCCCACTTGCACGTCACTAACCTGCCTTCCCCAGACACGGCATCCTCTGACCCTAGCTTTTTTGGCTCCTCCTTTCCTTTCTTCTTCCTTTGGGTTTCTCTCAATTTCTATATCAATTTCTCTCTCTCTCTCCCCTATTTTCCATCACAAAAATCAGATGCAAGCAGACAGAGATCAAATTTCCTTTATATATGTGAAGGAGTAAGAACCGAGAGCAAAGGAAAAAATGTTTCTAGGACATTAGGGCTGAAGGCAGAGTTGGAGAGAACTGTAAGAGGAAAAATTAGGCCGCCCTGGCTATTGACTTTTTTCTCTATGATTGAGTGAACATCAGTGTCCGTGAATAGATATTGGGGTGTCTGGCATCATCAGCTTTGTTAGTCTGTTGCTCATACATCAACGATTCTGCAAGAACTCCCTAGATGCTCTGATTCCTGCAGGAGTCAGAAAGTTTCTTAGCCTCTGTCAACTATAAGATCCATTATTCTGAACATACACCTTCACTGCTTTAAGTCTCCGAGGCTTATGGGCTTCAGTTGGTCAGTTAACAAAGGAAGTGATGCAACCAGTAACTTCTGGGGCGCTCTGGGCAGTTACCCAATGCCTCCAGGCTTCTGTTAAATTGCAAGGGCAGGACTGGGTGAGGAGGGATGACCCTGATTCAAATGGGTGGCAAGAACGGGCTTGGGAATGTTTTAAACACCCTTAGTCTCAGCCCACTCCTGCATTAAGTAGAGGTGCTGAGAGCTATTTGAGATTTCAACCAAATTATAAAATATAAACATTCAGCAAAAGTCTTGGCCCATAGAAAGCATCAATAAATGTTAGCTATTATTATTATTAATGTTGTGGTTCTGCAACGTTGCTTTGAGCTTGAATGGTCCATGAATCTCTAGGTGTTGTCTGACTCAAACTAGGAGCTATCTGGGTGAAGGTGGCCAGTATAGCAGGCATGGGTAGCTGGAGTTTACATACAACAGTGTCTAGAATGAAAGAGGTCTCATTAAGGGGGTGCTTCACGAACTCATCAATTCTGATCGGAAAGAGAAAAATACATGAACCAGAACTACACAAGAGGAAATAAACATTCAACATTAAGTTAACACTGGAAGATTCCCCACTTCACCTGTCGAAAGGTCAATTTTCCTTCTAAGACAATGACAAGGAAAAGCCCTTATCAGGTGACAGCTGATCCCACAACACCGCCAAGGTGACGGGCATGGGATAAAGGCCCAGAGATAAGCCCTTCATTCTTCCCTGCTGTGTTTATAACCATCTCTGTGGCCTTGTTCTAAGCAGGTGAAATGTGGTTTCTTGTAATAGCTTCAAGGACTGTTTCTAGATTCCCCCAGGTTTAAGGCCAACAGGTCTGCATGAGTGCAGAAGCAGTTTTCAGTGATTTCTTGACTTCCAGCTCCTTCTCTGTTCGCCCTTGCCTTACGGATTGCTAGTAGAATCTCCTCTGCTTGTTTGTTTGCCAGCAGGTATGTGAGATCAGGTGTCCTCAGCCAGGCTCTGCCCTGAAGGACTCTTTCGGGAAGAGTGGAAGTGCTCTTTCCTCATTCCAGCCCAAAGAAGCAAAACAGGGAGAAACACACAAATGAGGAACTTTTGAAAGCAGTGAAGACTGAAAGATTGGCCTCTGAAATTGGGACAGCTGGGAAATTGGGCTGCTGAGAAAAAGCGAAATCCCTCAGTCCTCTGCACAAGACAGATCGCCTTTGCTTCTGCGGGCAGGAAAGCTGGGGCGGGATTGGCATCGGCTCACGCTTTCTCCTCTGATCTCTCTCCAGGCCTCGAGACGCTCGGTTAATCAGTCCACCTAAAGGAAACCCTGGAAGCCCAGAGGACCGGTGTTTTCATTGTGAGTGCAGTATTTTAAGAAGCCTGGAGGGACTCTGATAAAAAACACACACACTGTTCACTTTGATAAGTGAACCCCTTGTTCTTATCAAATTTCTACCATCATGAGATAACAGGTTCTAGAGAACAAGGGCTTGGGAATCTATAGGGCCTTGACTACATCCTTCTCTATTTACTAGTTCTGTGAAAGTGAAGACTGAAAAGTGTTAGCTACTCAGTCTTGTCCGACTCTTTGCGACCATCCTCCCGGCTCCTCTGTCCATGGGTTTCTCCAGGCAAGAATACTGGAGTGGGGAGCCATTCCCTTTTCCAGGAGGATCTTCCTGACCCAGGGATCAAACTCGGGTCTCCTGCATTGGCAGGCAGACTCTTTACCATTGAGCCACCAGGGTAGTTCTGTGAGCCATGGCAAATGACTGAACTTCCCTTAAGTTTCCTAATTATAATAATAAATATATATACATAATATAACAGGGATATTATGAACATTGAATCTGAGATAACAGATGACTTGTACTTGGCACAGCGTCTGACCCAGGACAACCCTCCATAAAAGTTACCTATTGATCTGACCTGTGCTTCAGGTTCCAGTATGTAAGCTGGAAAATGAGACATACAACAAATGTGTCTTAAGTGGGAATTCTTTCTCTCAGAGGCCAAGTTGCTAAGGAAGGGGGTGATACTATGCTTCAAGGGATTAGAGACTATTTAATAGAGAAATGTAGCAGCCATTCACAGTGCCATTCACTCATTCACTCATTCATTCAACATAAAATGAGCATCACCTCTATTTCAAACACCATGCAAGATTTTGGGGATACAAAGATGAATTGGAACTAAGCATGCTTTCTGGGCTTCCTTGGTGGCTCAGATGGTAAAAGAATTTGCCTGAAATGCAAGAGACCCAAGTTTTATTCCTGGGTTGGGAAGATCCCCTGGAAAAGGAAATGGCAACCCACTCTAGTAATCTTGCCTGGAGAATTCCATGGATAGAGGAGCCTGGCAGACTACAGTCCATGGGGTCACAAAGAATTGGACACGACTGACCAGCTAACACACACACACACACACACACACACACACACACGCATGGTTGCTGCCCCCCAGGCGCCTGTGATTGAGTCAGGGGTTTAAATCCACACACAGTTAATGAGCAAGACAGTGGGGGTGAGGTCCACTGTTGTGAGAGCTGTGGGGAAGGGAGATGCCCTTGCACAGAAGCATTAAGAAAGGCTTGCTAACGCACGAAATCACATTTGTGTTGGTTCTTGAAGAAGGGGGGTTTGTTAGGTAGAAAAGAGGGAAAATGAAAATCTAGGCAGACAGAAGAATCTCAAGGGATAAAGCACAATAGATGCTCCAGGCACAGCAAATGTAGGTGAAGCTTATTATGTGTATTTGTGCCAAACAGGACATGGGGCTGTGGATACGGGCAGCTGGAATGCACTGTGAGAAGTTGAGGATGTTATGCTAAGTGAGAAAGAAGAAATGAGTGTAAAATGGAAGAGAGGCGCTAGGTCCGGGGAAAGGAGGAATTTCTTTCAAGACAAAAGTTCTCAGACATTGGTAGAAGTAGGAGAGGGGGCATCTCAGACTATAAATCACTCTTTCATGATCCCCAGGATCAGAGATGAATTGTGCTGTGGAATTTCTCAGTCTTCCGTGGTCTTCTACATATATGTTCATACAAGTTTTTGAACGTAGGTTGGAAATTTAGTAGCAAGCACAGAAAAAGTTAACCTAATGGGGTGCAGGGGATTGTAGTTTTGTTTGGTGTGAGATATTGTGGGACAAGTGCGGGTTTCATTTGTTTTAATCATTAAACACATGTTTTTATAGTTTCTAACTCAAGAGTCATATATGTTAGTGCTTACAATATGAAAATGAAGGCTTGAAGAAGGAAATAAAACTTTCTCTGTGGATTCAGATAGAATATATATAAGATACTCTTTTGTAGTTTATTTTCTACTTGGGCTTTTGTGCTGAAAAATAGCTTCCCTTGGGACTTCCCCGGCAGTCCAGTGGCTGAGGCTCCATGCCTCCAATACAGGGGGCACAGGTCCTTGTTGAAGAACTAAGATCCTACATGTTGCAGGCATGCTAAATCTATGTCCAACTCTTTGCAACCCTATGGACAGTAGTCCACCAGGCTCCTTTATCCCTGGAATTTTCCAAGCAAAAATACTGGAGTGGGTTGCCACTTCCTACTCCAGGGGATCTTCCCAAACCAGGGATTGAACCCATGTCTCTTACATCTCCTGCGTGGGCAGGCAGGTTCTTTATCACTCGTGCACCTGGGGAGCCCCATGTGTCTGGTTCCCCTTTCAAAAGATCAGATAAAGGTATTCCTCTTATATTTTCTTATGTTTTTAGTTTTCATGTTTAACTCTGAAATCCAGGTTGAATTTATTTTTACAAATGATCTTAGGCAAGGTAAATTCACAGTACAGTTAGGAGCCTTGGACCACTTTTTCTCCATTAAACTATTTGCTTCTTCATCTTTAGTTTCGTCCATTTCCTATTCCGCAGTTATCAACAGCAGGACACGAATTTCCTGGTAGTTTTCTTACATTCGCACTAAAGTGCCATTGGTAAAGCCATTCCTTCTGCTGTATTATTTCTGCCCTCAAACATGGTCTTGTGCCCCACAGGTCACCTCCTTGACTCACTGAGTCAAGGAGCTTAGAAGTGGCTTCCCTGGTAGCTCTCAGTAGAGTTCAGTCCCTGGGTCAGGCAGATCCCCTGGAGAAGGAAATGGCATGCTACCCCAGTATTCTTGCCTGCAAAATCCCGTGGACAGAGGAGCCAGCTACAGTCCATGGAGTCACAAAAGAAGTGGACACGACTTACCAACTATACAACAATAGCAGCTTAAAAACCGAGCCTATTGAAGGGGCCCCCATTTGTTTTCCTTGGGAAGATTTCCAGCAACAGCCAGGCATCAGCCATTACTGTGCTGATCTGGGGGACCTTCCGAGCTGAGGATGCAGTGGGACTATCCCAAAAGTTTATCTGACATCCACCCCTAGAGCAATACAGACCTCCACTCATTCCCAAAGCAAACGCTGTGCGCCAGATACAGGGGTGAGTGAGCGTGTGTCCCTGCCCCCAAGGCACTCACCCGCCTTCTAGAACATTCTAGAGGAGCTGCTGAGCTGAGTTACCTCATGGCTGACATCATGGGAATCTACCCAATCTCATTCAATTGACTCAACAAATATTTGCTAAGCTCCTACTGTTTGCCAAGAACTGTGCTGGGTGCTGGGTTACAAGATCTCAAGGAGCTGACTGCTGAGTGAGAAACAGATAAATAAATAGGCGTTTCCACTGCGTGTGATAGAGCTAAAGTAGGTGAAAGCACAGGCCTCCCATGTCATGGGTTCCTGGGTCATTCATTCTCACCTGCCAAGGACTTCCCAGCCACTTACATCAAAGCACTTCTCTTATATTCAAACAAGAGCAACTACATTGTGCTCTAGTTCGCTTTCTTCAGACCCAACTCTTAGAGGGACACAGGAAGTCAGCTCACTGGCAGTGAATAAACGGATGAATAAATGAGTCAAAAAGTTAAAAGAAATGGGGGATCGGTGAAGGATACTTGGCTGCAGAGCGTCAACCCCGTGAGCAGCAGACTGAGAGGAGATAAAGTAATCCAGGCACCTTGTAAATGCCTTTTCCTTTTATCTCTGGGACCCAAATCCATGGGCCCCTGCCGATGTTTGTTTTGGGTTCTTTGCTCTGAAACCTAGGGCAGCTCTTGTGTCGTGAGCTGTTTAGTTGACGAATCTTTTCATGGACGAATTAACAAGCTTCTTGTGTGGGTCCCCTGATAGGTTAGCAGCCTTCAGCCACACACACAGAACTGGTGAAGAAGCCTTTGTTTTTAAACCCCCAAACTTCGAGCAACTAAATCTTGATCACTTGATGAGAAAACCTTGGAATAATCTGAGCTCCCTCTGTCTGTCCATTTTCCTATTAGGAAAGGGAGAGAAAAGACACAGAAGGAAAGTAAAATAAGAGTTACAAATTTAGCCAACTTCAGCAGTCTTTTCAAGCAGAATGGTTGGAGGAAATGAAAATGAAGCTTTTTATATCGTTTTGTTTTTCATTGATATGTCCCCTCATTTCTGGGAACCTTAATGACAACTGATCAAGAGTGCGTTTTAGGGACTTCCTTGGTGGTCTAGTGGTTAAGACGCCAAAATCCCACTACAAGGGGCGCTGGTTGGATCCCTGGTTGGGGAACTAAGATCCCACATGCTCTGCGTCATGGCCGAAAAATAAAAACAAATAAATTAATTAATTAAACTAGTCTGCAGAAGTTAAAAAATAATAACTTTCAATCCATTGTCTGTGATTACAAATCAGACATGATTACTACAGACAAAAGTTTAAAAGCAAAAGTGGATTTTAGAACCAATCTTTGCTTCCTTAGGGTTCCCTTGACATGTTCTCTGATATCGCTCTTTTCTTTTTTTTTTTTTTTAACCCAGCAGCTACTTCAAAGCTTCTTGTAGTCCCCTTTGCAGTTCTAACACCAGAACCTCCTTCCCCCTAAAAATAAATCTGCCTGTGTTTAATAATTCACACTGTATTGACACAGTATTGTCATTCTAACGTAGGGGTTTGGGTAAGGAGCCGTGGGGTGAACGAATGAGCCCCTCCCGCGGCTACCCTGTCTGCTCTCATTAATCTTGGATATTTTCATTCATTCCCTGAACTCCAATCTGCCAGGTGTTTGTTAAAGTACACTGTCACACACTACTGCATTGTCAAAGACAATTAGAATCCAGTTCTTGGAGCTTTTCTACTTACCTTCAGTTCATTACCGCTTAGAGTAGCTATCAACTCTACTCAAGGCTACATTCTTCCCTCTCGTCTGTGAGAGAGAAAATAGCAAAGAGAAAGGTTTCCAAGAAACAAAACTTCTAGATTCATTTAGTGCTTCCCAAGCTTTGATTTTTTTCCATATATAAAATGGAGAGAATCCCCGTCTTACAATGCTGTTGTGAAAAGTGGGGATAAAATACGGAAACGGGCTTCTACTGAGCTTAGTGAGTGGAGGCACTCAGCAATCAGTGGGCATTACAGCTGACCTTGGACCACACAGGTTTGAACTTCATGAGTCCCCTTATATGTGACTTTGTTTTCAATATTTTTAAATTTTATTTTCAACAAATATATTGAACAACTTTTTTGGGAAATGTGCAGCAATTTGAAAACCTTGTAGACAAATCGTATGAACTAGAAATATTAAAAAAAAATAAGAAAAAATTAGACATGTCATAAATGCATAAAATATATGTAGATACTAGCATATTTCATATTACTACCATAAAATATGTACAAATCTATTATAAAAAATTTAAAGTTTATCAAAATATATGCACACACTTACAGGCCGTACCTGGCACCATCTATTAGACTAGACTATCACAGAGCAATCAGATCGGTGCTCTTCATTATCAATGCATGAATGTACTGTTTAAGGCTGTACTAATGTATTAATAAGTTGTTGTTCAGTTGTGGTCCAACTCTTTGTGACTCCAAGGGCTGCAGCATGCCAGGCTCCTCCGTCCTCCACTATCTCCCAGAGTTCACTCAAATTCATTTCCATTGAGTCCGTGATGCCATCCAACCACCTCATCCTCTGTTGTCCCCTTCTCCTCCTGCCCTCAATCTTTCCCAGCATCAGGGTATTTTCCAATAAGTCAGCATCAGGTGGCCAAAGTACTGGAGCCTCAGCTTCTGCATTACCTTCTAATGAATGTTCAGTGTTGATTTCCTTTAGGATTGACTGATTTGATCTCCCTGTAGTTCAAGGGACTCTCAGCAGTCTTCTCCAGCACCATAATTTGAAAGCATCAGTTCTTTGGCGTTCAGACTTCTTCATGGTCCAACTCTCACATCCATACATGACTACTGGAAAAATCATCTGTGTGTCTGTTCAACTCACTCAGTCATGCTCGACTCTTTGCGACCCCATGGACTGCAACCCACCAGGCTCCTCTGTCCATGGGATTCTCCAGGCAAGGATACTGGAGTGGTTTGCCATTTACTTCTCCAGGGGATCTTCCCGACCCAGGGATCAAACCTGGGTTTCCTTCACTGCAGGCAGATGCTTTATGGACTGAGCTACCAGGGAAGCCCAGAAAAATCATAGCATTGACTAAATGTATTTTCTCTTCCTTGTAATTTTCTTAATAACATTTTCTTTTCACTCTTATCATAGGAATGCAGTACATAATGCTTTTGTTGTTCAGTCACTCAGTCGTGTCTGACCCTTTGCCACCCCATGGACTGCAGCATGCTGACTTCCCTGTCCTTCACTATCTCCCAGAGTTTGTTCAAATTCATGTCCACTAAGTCGATGATGCCATCCAACCATCTCCTCTTGCCCTCAGTCTTTCCCAATATACAAAATATGTGTTAATTGACTATTTAGGTTATTGGTAAGGCTTTTGATCAGCAGAAAAGTAGACTGTTAGTAGTTAAGTTTTGGGGGAGTCAAAAGTTATACTTTTGACTTTATAAGTGATCAGTTCCTAACTTCTGCGTTGTTCAAGGGCCAAAATGCTATATCATATATAGCATTTGTAGTGCCTTATTTTCTGAGATTTAAGTTCTAACCCAAGTATCTTTGATCCATCAAGAAAACAACCCAAGCAACTGCTGCGTTTCTTCTCCTAGCTGGTGACACACGGTAGGAGGGATAGGGAAGAAGTGACCCTTAATGGGATTAAACTCTACATCCTCATTCCTGTCCCACCTGGCTGGTTGTTTATATGATACTTATTCCAAATCTGTTCTTGGCTCCATGACTTTCTTTTTTTTTTCCTTTCCTCTAGCTCTTCTTCATTCTCTGCTTTGTTCCCTGAGTTATCACAGGTATTCTTTATGCTCCCAGCCTAAAGGGACCTCTGTCATCTGAAACAGGAAGTGACCTGTGTCTCAAGACTTGGAAGGATGGGCAGGCTGAAGGATGGATAACAGTGCACGCTTGCCTAACTTCCTCCTCACCCCACCCACCCACCCAGGATTCCCTGGCTTGGAATTCCTTGTCCAGAGGCCAGCTTTGCATCCCAACCCAGGGAGGCGGCCAGACCCACTGTCTCCCTTCTGCCTCCCTCAGGAAAGCTCATTAGGTAAAACAAAGCACATCATTGATGTGACCTGCTCCAAGCCAAGAAGAGAATGAATAAGATTATTTGAAAACAATTCCGTGGTGTCTCAGTGGTAAAGAATCTGCCTGCCAATGCAAGAGACACAGGAGACGTGGGCTTGATCCCTGGGTCAGGAAGATCCCCTGGAGAAGGAAATGACAACTCACCCCAGTATTCTTGCAGGGGTAATCCCTTGAACAGAGGAGCCTGGCAGGCTGCAGTCCATAGGGTCGCAAAGAGTAAGACACGACCTAGCGACTAAACAACAATTTTGAATTCTCAAGGGAAACCTTAGTAGCTGGCTAGGTTTTCACTCTGTTTCAAATCTCTCTTCATACTTTATGGTCTCTCCCTGTACAACCTCATTCACTCACCCATTCATTCACTCATTCATTCAATATTTATTTTTTAGTTACCTGTCTTACACCATTTGCTTTTTGAGTTCCAGAAAAACATCTATTTCTGCTTTATTGACTATGCCAAAGCCTTTGACTGTGTAGATCACAATAAACTGTGGAAAATTCTGAAAGAGATGGGAATACCAGACCACCTGATCTGCCTCTTGAGAAATTTGTATGCAGGTCAGGAAGCAACAATTAGAACTGGACATGGAACAACAGACTGGTTCCAAATAGGAAAAGGAGTACATCAAGGCTGTATATTGTCACCCTGTTTATTTAACTTATATGCAGAGTACATCATGAGAAACGCTGGACTGGAAGAAACACAAGCTGGAATCAAGATTGCCGGGAGAAATATCAATCACCTCAGATATGCAGATGACACCACCCTTATGGCAGAAAGTGAAGAGGAACTCAAAAGCCTCTTGATGAAAGTGAAAGTGGAGAGTGAAAAAGTTGGCTTAAAGCTCCACATTCAAAAAACAAAGATCATGGCATCCGGTCCCACCACATCTATGTCCCACCACTTCATGGGAAATAGATGGGGAAACAGTGGAAACAGTGTCAGACTTTATTTTTCTGGGCTCCAAAATCACTACAGATGGTGACCGCAGCCATGAAATTAAAAGACGCTTACTCCTTGGAAGGAAAGTTATGACCAACCTAGATAGCATATTCAAAATCAGAGACATTACTTTGCCAACAAAGGTTCGTCTAGTCAAGGCCATGGTTTTTCCTGTGGTCATGTATGGATGTGAGAGTTGGACTGTGAAGAAAGCTGAGCACCGAAGAATTGATGCTTTTGAACTGTGGTGTTGGAGAAGACTCTTGAGAGTCCCTTGGACTGCAAGGAGATCCAACCAGTCCATTCTGAAGGAGATCAGCCCTGGGATTTCTTTGGAAGGAATGATGCTAAAGCTGAAACTCCAGTACTTTGGCCACCTCATGCAAAGAGTTGACTCATTGGAAAAGAGTCTGATGCTGGGAGGGATTGGGGGCAGGAGGAGAAGGGGACGACAGAGGATGAGATGGCTGGATGGCATCACTGACCAGATGGACTTGAGTCTCAGTGAACTCTGGGAGTTGGTGATGGACAGGGAGGCCTGGCGTGCTGCAATTCATGGGGTCGCAAAGAGTCGGACACGACTGAGTGACTGATCTGATCTGATCTGACCTTACATCAAGGGACTACTGTAGGATTTGGAGATATAACAACTCCAACAAAACCTATGCTTCTATGAATTTACAGTCTACCAATGTGGGGGTGGCAGGCAAGAAACAGCATATAAATTCTCCAAATACAGGGAGCCTGGCCAGGGGTGGGGAGGGAGAGTGGAGGCAAGCTCAGCAAGAAAGGGATATTGGCAGCAATAAGATGGCATTTGAGGGGAAAGGAGAGATGAGTTAGGTGGACTTCTGAAGGAAGAGTATCCCTGAGAACAGATGATGAATACAAGTGGGTGACATGAAAAGGTGCTTCAAAGCGATTGAGCCACAAGGAGAAGAAAGTCAGATGGATCAGAGCAAGAATCAGGGGAGTGGCAGGAGCGGGGCTCAGAGAAGAAGCCAGGCACCCATCCAGTAAGGCCTTGTGGGGGATGGTTGAGAAAAGGGATTTCATTTTAAATGAAGTGGGTACTATTGGAGAGTTTTGAATGGAATTCAATCTGACTTAGGTTTTAGATAGAGAGCAAGGGTGAAAAAGAGGAGACGGGGTCAGGGGCTGGTTTCCGCCGTCCAGATTGTTGATGCTGTTTGTTGTTGGCAGTGATGGCGTCCATGCCAGTTGTCGCACTCACCCCCACCTCCCAGCAAGGCAGGCAGAACGTCACACGGGTTCTCAGATTCTTAAAAAATATACACAAAAGCCGTATCATCCTGAGTCTATTTTACTGAGGACTCCTTTGAGAGGCCTTGAGAGGGAGACTATTTATCTCACAAACCCCACAGGGAGCCATGTTGAAAACGTCACTTGACTATTATGCTCTTTATGTTCTGCTGGGAAAGATTGGAGGCGGGAGGAGAACGGGATGACAGAGGATGAGATGTTTGGATGGCATCACCAACTCAATGGACATGAGATTGAGTTAACTCTGGGAGTTGGCGATGGACTGGGAGGCCTGGTGTGCTGCAGTCCATGGGGTTGCAAAGAGTCGGACACGACTGAGCGACTGAACTGAACTGAACTGAACTGATGCTCCTCTCTGGATAGCTCTCTTCTCCTCCCTCCTGAACCTCTACTCCCTGTAGACTTAGGATTTCCTTCCTCCTTACTGTGTGAGGATACCCATCTCTGCCCCAGATTCTGCTCTCAGAAAGCACATCATAAAATACCCCCAGTGTTTGGAAAATAAACGACCCCACCAGTTAACAAAATCTACCCTCCCCGCAAGGCAAAGCAGAAGCCAGCCATTAGTATGTCAGTGCATGTTTGCATAACACCCTGCCCCAAATAGTTCATCCAAACAGTGTTTTCTCTAAAAAAGAATTCGGCCAGTTGAAATACTCTACACCTCACCACACCTATATTTCGCATATATTTCTTAGTCTTTCAGTGAATCTCTTTGTTCATAACAACACCCTTCAATGGACTGAAACTTCCTAAGAATAGGCAATCCTGAGTAGCTCTGCACTCCCATCATTACGAGCACATGCCCATCACTTAGCAAACAGCAGTGGAATAGAACCGAATGGCCTGAAGTCTTTATCTTGCTATCATTTTACGAACCACACTGTATGGATCTGGAGCTGATGGTTTTCTGAGTTTTGTTTTCTGATGCTTTTCTGAGTTTTGCACACTGCATGTGAACTAACAACCTGGAATTTCAAAGTGGAGTGCACAAGTTTAGTGTCAATTGTTCTTGTCTGAGACAGTAACAAAATCTTCACCTTTCTTCTTTTCTTCCTTCTTCCCTTCATTCCTGGATCGTGTGCACAGATTTCCGAGCCTTCCTCTTGCTTTGCCAATTCAAATGCCTGCAGCATTCCCAGGGTGAGACCGGGAATATCAGTGTTCCATGGACAATGGAAACTTCCCAGGGATGGGGGCCTACTGCCTTCATGTTCTGCTGTTCTGTACCTGAAATGTGTTTCTCTTACCACCACACCATGATGGATACTTTCCTGGCAATTTGTCTAATTGAACTGAGCAGAATGTGGTTGAATTAATTCGCTAAGTCCCCATGACCTCTTTACACCTGGTTTCAGAGCTTTGTATGGAGGGTGCCTAATAACTACTGTGGATCAGCTGCCACGTGTTCACTTTCACCACCTCCCCATCAGCAACTCAGTGAGTGTAGAGTTGAGGATGGAAGGCAGCCACAAGGTTGGCATAAGAAACCAATGAGCTGAGCTATGACCAACCCACAAGCTCATCTATGAGGCCAATCTTTAAAAAAGCAAACTGTGAAGCATAGAGGATCTCTAGCATCTAGCCTGATCTATATAGATTGGCAGGCTTTAAAATTTAGTGTGTTGATATTACTAGATATTTTTATACTAAATAAAAACATCTGGGAATCTCAATTGTTCAGTTGCTCAGTACATGTCCAACCCCATGGACTGTAGCCCACCAGGCTCCTCTGTCCATGGGATTTCCCAGGCAATGAATACTGGAGTGGGTTGCCATTTCCTTCTCCAGAGCATCTTCCTGACCTAGGAATTGAACCCATGTCTCCTGCACCGGCAGGTGGATTCTTTACCACTGAACCACCTGGGCAGTCCTTGGAACCTCAGTAAATCATTGAATTCTATGGTCAGTAGATTATGAGCTACATGAGGATTAAAGGCTGGCTCCAACTAACATTATTCCTCAGAATAACCTTGCATGCTGTCTGTCTCTTGACAGGTGCTGAATTAACTTTTCTGGAGTGAATGAATAAACAATCCCCTGTGTGCTTCCTCCAGGCTGGCTTTATCTTGCTAATTACAGAGAAATTATGCTTAATCATGTTCTTGACGATAGCTGGGGAAGACGATCTCACCATATTTCTTAGTCTTAACAGTGACTGCCTAGGTATTCTTCCTTCCATGAGTCTTTATGATTCTCTGGCACATCTCTGAAGCTACTATATGTTTAAAGATTGTCATATCATCACCCCATTCCCTTTCCTTTCTCTTAAACCGCTTTTACAAAAAAAAAAAAAAAAAACAACTCTAATTCCACCAGAAAAAGCCTAATTAGATGCTGAAACAAAAGTTTAATGAGTGAGCTCTTGTTAACACCCTTTGGATGTTGACAAGGTCCCTCCTTAGCTGAATCTCCCAGCAGGAGCTGGCAGGGCTCCGACCACCCAGGAAAGTGGATAGACAAACCAAATTTAATGTCTTGCCCTGAGGGCTTACTGCAAAATGGGAACACAAGGCAGGGCCGCGTCCAGAGCAGTGAGTGGGATAACCTGCTAGGCCTGTGTGTAGGGGGCGTGGGGGGCTCCCTGTGTGTTTCCTAACCGCATCCTTGCTGAAGGAGCAGAGGAGGAGGTGGAGTCTCAATTAGTCACCGGCAGCTTCAGCCTGTATCTACTGACCTTATCTTCATGACGATCACACAGTCAGAGCTGGAAGGGCACACACCTCTGTCTCCTTTCCCAGCGTGAAGATGAAAAGAGACCCACATGGAGGGAAATAGGAGACACACTGATCTGAACCCTGTCCTCTAGCATTCCTGAGTCCAGACCTCGTGAGAAATAAAGGGGACACGATTGCCCCATGATCTCAGAGTAGGTGCACGAAGATCAACAAAAATCCAGGCTTTTGGATTACTGATTCCCTCTTTCTAAGTCAGAATCACGCAGCCCTGCTTGGCTGAATAAAGAGCGCTTACGAGGATAGCAAACACTGTCTCTGGCCTCCTTCAGTTCAGTTCAGTTCAGTTCCGTCGCTCAGTCGTGTCTGACTCTTTGCGACCCCATGAATTGCAGGATGCCAGGCCTCCCCGTCCATCACTTTAGGCTGAGTTAACAAATTTTATGCTGGTGAATCACACCTGGGACATACCTTGTCCCCTGAGTTCTGGAGAAACGAATCATTAGGCACTGAATACCTTTCACTTTCTTGTACTTCTTCCATAGATTGACTTCTTTATTTGAGATGGCCTTTCCCCTCCCTGACTTACATGGTTGTTTGATGTCGCTCAGTTGTGTCCAACTCTTGTGACTCTACGGACTGCAGCCTGCCAAGCTCCTCTGTCCTTGGGATTTTCCAAGCAAGGATACTGGAGTGGCTTGCCATTTTCTTCTCCAGGGCCTCTTCCTGACCCAGGAATGGAACCCAGGTCTCCTGCATTGGCAAGTAGATCTTTTACCAACGAGCCCCCTGGAAAGTCCTTCCCCTCTTTGACTTATAGGGTCATTTAAGAGGACCCTATTCATGCAACATATCTGGGGGTGAATACTTTGAGTGAGACCGTGGGCAAGTGGACATGGCTGGGGTCCTATGTCAGGGTGGGTTTCAAGGGAAAAGGTATGTGTTCCAAATACTCACCCATGCTGGCTGCCTGGCAATGACACATCCCTACCCCTCCACCAGAACCCTTAAAACTACAGCAATTTTAAGAAGGTACCCAGGATATCAACTTTAAAAATCAAATGGGTAATTAGGGGACAAGAATGAAAAGCCTTCACAAAAAGATGAATAAATTTATGAGATTCTCATTATTTATGAGTCTGAGCAGCTTTTTAAAGAAAAAACTGCTGGAGCTTTCTGTGAGAAAGTTGTATGACAACACACAAAACACAAATATACATGCCCACACATACACACATGATTTACTCAAATTGTTTGAATTGGAATATATTTGAAAAACATTTCTCCACTAACTATTCAAGCCTCAGCAAAAAAGCCTCAGGACTCAAGCATTATAATAAATCATCCATTCAAATATTTACATCAGATAACTAGAGCAAAAATAACAAAAATAAAAGCCAGCAACCCACGTAAGTCGAACTCATAATACTTCTCTGTCTGGGTACATTGGTGGTAAGGCTTGCATCTTGTCTCCAGAATGATTTTGGAAAATATATATTTCTTCTGGTAATTGGTTTTAAAAATGCTGAGTTTCAGCAAGTGAGTTAAATTTATTACTCTAGACTATGGCCTAATCAGTTGTTTATCTTTTCAGGATTTAAACAGTATTTGAGGCGGTGCTTTCAGAATAGCCAAGACCAGGAACACGGCTTCACTGACTTGCTTTTCTGTTGAGCAGATACTAAGAAGGATCCCCTAAAGACAAAAATCTGAGAGTGTGTGTGCTCAGTCACTCAATCGTGTCTGATTCTTTGCGACCCCATGGGACTGTATGCCCCCAGGCTCCTCTATCCATGGGGATTCTCCAGGCAAGAATACAGGAGTGGGTTGCCATGCCCTCCTCCAGGGGGTTTTCCCAAACCAGGGATCAGATCTGAGTCTCCAGCATTAGCAGGCAGATTCTTTACCACTGAGCCACCCAGGAAGCCCTACGTCCATGTAGTTGCCAATATATTATCTCAGGGCCCAACACAGTGGCCAGTCGTGAATGTGGAAATGGTTTTGCAAGAACACCCAAACAAAGTAAGGAGATACTTGACCTAGTAAACTTCAAAATTCAGGACATAACTGTATTAACTCTTGGGACATGTATTTCAAATGCCCTAGTCCTTTAACAAGCACTGGAATGCAGGCACTGGAATGCTTGGGGAAAGGCTTCATAGAGGGGACCTACCAGACGGCAGTGGCTTCTAAATTTTATCCCCTGGGTCATTCACTCATTCATGCGTTCATTCCGTCAACATTTATGACCAACCTGATTATGGCAAGTCGCTGTGACCAAGGATGTGTTGTGTGTAAATCCACTCACTGTTTTCCCGGGACCAGGGAGATAATACACCTATTTTTCCTTTCTTTCCCATTTCTTTTTGATTTGCTTGGTAGCCACCCCCAATTGAGAACCACTGATTTCAAAGAGGTGGGCAACAGAAGGTGGTTTGGATGGCAGAGTAGGGAAACACTTCAGAGAAATTAGGAAATAGGGAGTTGCTTTATTGTTTTAATGGTTGGTATAGAATTTCAGTTGCCAAATACTTTTTAAATATTATTTTTAGACATTTGCTTCCTGCTGGGATAGAAAATGTAGAAGGTTATTGCTTCTACCTTTACAGCCAAACACATCCAGAGAATCTACCTACTTGTAGTTGTAAGAAACCTATGAAAGAACCACGGAGCAAGAAAACCTAAACAAGATGAATTTCAGGACAGGGCAGCCCATGGCCTTGACTGAAACCCTGGCCTAAAGAGGGGTCTTCTGCGGAGGGAGTGAGGAAAAGTCGGCTGAGCTTTTGAGGGACTTCTGATCCCAGAGGTTAGCTGGGATGGTGGGCTGGAGTCTCAAGGAGCCCTAGTCACACACCGAGTGACTCACTGTCTCATTCTTCCCTCCAGGCCTTCCCCAGGGCCGTGAGGCCGTGCACAGAAGTCTGGGGGCAGGGCAGTGTCCTGAGGGACTCATATGAGATACGAGGGGGCTTGGCTGGTTCAAGGCAGAGGCTGCCAAGGGCTGGAGGCAGGGCAGGAGAGCTGATACAAGCCCAATAATTAGGCACTCTGGAGTTGGAAGCTGAAAGCAAGGGTAGGAGCCATACAGGATGGACCCCTGAGATACCCCAGGACCTTGCTGAAAACAGCCTAGTGGCCTGCTGAAGGCTGGAGTCAGGGCACAAGAACTGAGATAAAGCCTTTCCTGGTACCCTTACCGACAGTCACCACCCATTTGGGTGTAGGACATAAGGCGGAGAAAAGCCTCTTAAAGACCAGAGGAGAGAACCTGAGAGGGAAATCCAGCCTCCAGACTAAAAGGCAGAGAGAGTGATCTCAAGAGTCAGAAAGCTGAGTCTCCAAGCCCAGGTGAATAAAAAGTCCCGAGGGTGTCTTCAAAGATTCAAGCCAATGGTGAATGGAAGCTCACGAGGCATGCCCACTGCTTAAGCCTGAAGGGAGAGTGGAAGAATTGAAGACACGGCCCCATCCTTCAGGCCTCACGCCAAGCCCCCACTGGGAAAGGGTTGGAATCCTGAGGAAGGTGAGAGAAGGTCATGTGCCTGTGTGAAGGCAAAGCCCTAGGATGAAGAAATAGGTCGAATCCATCTAGATTCCAGAACCCACACAGAGAATCAGGTAGGAATAGTCCACCACCAGAAGGGTCAGAGCATGAAGAGGAACCTCCCTGAAGCCCAGCTACACAGGGCCTGTGGAAGGCTGAGGGAAGAGCCTGGAACCAAGCCTGGACGCTAAGGAAGAGGCACTGTTGTCTGCCTGTGGGGTCGGGGCAGGGAAGCTGAGAACGCACAGGTGCAGGAGACCCGTGAGAGCCTACAGGTGGGTCAGAAGAGCTCAGAGAAGCTCACTCACTTGGCTTCACACCAAGGTCCACCTATCACCGGAGTAAGGGAGAAATGCTGAGAGAGACGCCCTCCTGCTGTGGAGGGACCAGGGACTCCTGAAGTCTGTGGGCCCAACAGGGGCCTGAGGGACACTCTCTGGGACCCCGGGGTTTATACAAAATAGGAGGCTGCCGAAGGGCCTTTCTGGGAAGACTGTGGTTTATTGACATAACCACAGCGACACAGAGATTAGTCCACCCCAACGGTAATTGTTACTGACCAAACCGCTGTACTAGAAGTTTGACAGAAGATGAGACATGCCCTTTCCTGAGTGCAAATAAGTTTGTCTTGGTCTCTTTTTTCTGGCCACCTGATGTGAAGAGCTGACTCACTCTTCAGGGAAAAGACCCTGAAGCTGGGAAAGATTGAGGGCAGGAGGAGAAGCAGGTGACAGAGGATGATATGGTTGGATGGCATTGCTGACTCAATGGACATGAGTTTGAGCAGATTCTGGGAGACAGTGAAGGACAGGGAAGCCTGGCATGATGTAGTCTATGGGATTGCAAAGAGTCAGACAGGACCTAGCAACTGAACAACAGCTTGCTCTTTTAAAAAGCACAACATCTGGCATTAAATCTAAGGTTGAAAAACATGAAAAAGCAAGAAAACAAACAAGCAAAAAAGAAATCATTGTCAAAAGAAAAGAAAGTCAATATAACTAGACCTCAAGAAATATTGGTATTTTCAAAAGGAACTTTAAATCTATATGTATTATAATACACACATAAATAATATATTCAATCCTTAATAAAATATTAGTATATAATATCTAACAACATGCAAACAGTCATAATTAACAAATAAAAGTCGCAGCAAGTAGGTCTTATCCAGAAATGCAAGATAGATGGTTTGACATGGCAAAGTTAAAAATCAATGTAATCTGCCAAATCAGAAGAATAAAGAAAAAGATTATCTCAATAGATGCATAAAATGCTCTTGGCAAAATAAATCCTCCACTGATGATAAAAACCTACCAGAAACTAGAAATAGAAAACTTTCTCTATCTAATTACAAGCTGTTGTTCAAACTAGTAACTTTAAAATTGGAAGAAAGGTTAAAAATGTCTACTCATAACACTTCTAACAATTCAAAAAAACATTATGCTGAGCAAAATTTAGCCAGACCCAAAAGAATACAAATTGTACGACTCCAGGGCTATTGAGGAGCCTGGCGGGCTATACTCCATGGGGTCATAAAAGAGATGGATATGACTTAGCGACTAAACATTAGCAACATTAATAATTTATGACAAGAGAAATCAGAATATGATAAGAGAAATCAATTTTCCTCTAAGTTTCATTGGACATAGGGTGAGGAAAGGAGTGTGTGTGTGTGTGTGTGTGTGTGTGCACACGCAAGCAATTGCATCCAGCCTAGTAGAGATACAAAGTTTCTCTGGCCCTGGGTCAGATAGTTGTGGAATTGACTGAGTGGAAGGACCAGTGGAATTGACAAAAAGAAAGCAAATGCTTGGTTTGATCTTGAAGTTGAGACCAAACACATATTGCCAAGGGATGCTCATCCCCAGCCCTGGTTTCAGGTCACAGGTGGAAAGAAAGACACTCTTAGGGAGCCTACTTCTGTGGTGAGTTCTTGGAGTCACATTCTCCAAGCTGCTCAAGGCAGCCAGTGATAGATACCAAAGAATTGCACTCACACAGGCCAGTCTTCCCTGGTGCTCTTTCTTTTCCTGGATGTGCGTGTTGATGGGCGTGAGCAACAAAGAGAGCTTAGAGTGAAAACCAAGCATTAGTAAGAAATCAGAGTTGATACATCAGTGTGGAGTGGGTGGGGAAGGAGGGAGTGGGGACCGCGTCGCCCATGTCAAGCATATTTCCCATTAGTTACAATGCTCTGTATTCTCTGATATGGCCTTTCCCAGGCAGGAAGTTCTTTCTTTGTGAGAGAGGGGGACGTGAGCTAGCTCGTGGGGAAAAAATGTCCTGGGCTGTGAGCAGTAAACTGGCTCGTTCCCAAGCAATGTCCTCCAGGTGTGCCATGAGAGATGAAATCACCTGGCTCATTTTACCATCTTCAGGATGGTGTCAAGACCAGACAAACCCAGGCAACACGTACAAGGAAACTGATCTGAGACACAGCAATGGTGCTCATGGCGTCTTTTGTAGGCAGCCAAGATGGGGACCTTATTCGGCGCGGAAAAATGTTAAGGAGGCCTTTACTCCAGAAAGGAGAGTGAGGTCATGGACCAACGAAATGAGTTGCATCAAGTGAAATGCACATCTGATGGCCAGACAGAACCGAAGCATCTATGCCCCTGCGGCATGCTGTAATTCTGGCACCACTTCAAAGTATCATTTTGCGTATATTTGTTCAGCACTTATTTACTGAAGTAAGGGGGAAAAAAAACTTTTTGCGGGGAGAAGGAAGCTTTCTTGAAGTATAAGACACAGAAAAGAGCATATGTCGTAATGGACGGCTCAAATTTCCCCAAAGTCAACACAAACGTGTTTTCAGCACCTAAAACAAGAATATCGCAAGCCCCTCAGGCTCTCTACCAGTCTTAGCACACAGTCTTAACACGCATGCCAAGCTGCTTCAGTCGTGTCTAACTCTTTGTGACCCTATGGACCGTAGCCCGTCAGGCTCCTCTGTTCATGGGATTCTCCAGCCACGTATACTAGAGTGGTTTCTTATGCCCTCCTCCAGTGGATCTTCCCGACCCAGGGATCGAACGCACATCTCTTATGTCTCCTGCATTGGCATTGGGTTCTTTACCATTAGCGCCAACCTGGGAAGCCCCTACTAGTCATGACCACCTCTCAAAGCGAGCAATTGTCTTCACTTCTAGCACTGAAACAGCTTTCTTCTTCTTTCTTTCTTCTTTACAACCTTTACGAGGTTGTAAAACTCTTTATGTTCACATGTTGCAAAGTGAACTTACTGGGAACTTATCATTTGAACTTATTGGGAATTATCTTCCATTCCGTGGCTTCTTTGGTTGTCCACAGCTAGAGAGTAATGTTTATTCACACTCTTAAGTAAAGGTTAGCAAATAATTACAAAACTTTGTTCCCTAGAAAGACCGTCTCATGGTGCTTTGTTTGGGTTCGGAATGGCGGCGGCCTGTCACTGCTGACTCTGGGTGCTTTCAAGGGGCTGGACTCAGGAGACGGTAGTGCCTTGTCCTGGCCCTAGTAACACATCCATGCACAGAAAGTACAGGGATAGGATGATGCTATTTGTTTTGCATACCACTGAACAACCAACATTTCTTTGTCAGTTGCATTATTTTTATGATGAACCATTGTTAGACACTTCACTATTTAAAAAAAAGTAATAACATGGTATATTAATAAAATATTACTCAGTCATTAAAAAGAATGAAATGATGCCATTTGCAGCAACATGGATGAGCCTGGAGATTTTTATACTAAGTGAAGTAAGTCAGACAGAGAAAGACAAATATCATATGATACCACTTGAATGCAGAATCTAAAATATGGAATGATTTACAAAGCAGACACAGACTTAGAGAAGGAACTTATGGTTACCACGGGGAAGGATGGGGGTGGTAGACTGGGAGGCTGGAACTGACATGCACAAGATTGCTGTATTTAAAACAGAAAACCAGCAACAACGTACATATAGCACAGGGGACTCCGCTCTGTAATCATCTCCACGGGGAAAGAATTTGAAAAAGAACAAATACATGTACATGTATAACTGAATCACTTTGCTGAATACCCGAAACTAACACAACATTGTTAATCAATTGTACTTCAATATAAAGTTTTAAAAAAATATTTAATTAATCAGTAAGTTAACCACAGAGATTTTACCTATTATCATATGCAGGTAATTTTTTGGTTTGTTTTAAACTCTGTAATCCCATAGTAATTCCACTTGGCCAATGAAGGTCCATAAAGTCAAAGATATGTTTTTTCCAGTAGTCCTATATGGATGTGAGAGTAAGACCATAAAGAAGGCTGAGCACCGAAGAACTGATGCTTTCGAATTGTGATGCTGGAGAAGACTCTTGAGAGTCCCTTGGATTGCAAGGAGATCAAAACAGTCAATCCTAAAGGAAATCAGTCCTGAATATTCATCGGAGGACTGATGCTGAAGCTCCAATACTTTAGCCACGTGATGCGAAGAGTTAATGTGCTGGAAAAGACCCTGATGCTGGGAAAGATGGAAGGCAAAAGGAGAAGCGAGCAGCAGAGAATGAAGTGGTTAGATAGCATCACTGACTCAAAGACCACGAGTCTGAGCAAATTCTGGAAGATCGTGGAGGCCAGAGGAGCCTGGTGTTCTACAGTCATCGGGGTCACAAACAGTTGGACACGATTTAGCGACTGAACAACAACAACCCATGAAAAGGACTATGTCAAGTGCTTTTGGGTCCAGAGTTCCAATGGTGTTGCTTAACAACTTAGGGATCACACCAGTGGAATGAATCAGGATTTCTAGACTCTAGTTGAGAAACAGTTGGATTATGACACTGACCAACAGTTGGATTAGGACACTGCTAACTCCAGACTGAGCAGAATAAGACTGAATTACATAACACTGAATGAACTGATGAGGAAAGGCTGTGTTTTTTGTTTGGAATATGGTTGTTCTAATAACTCCATTTTTTTCATATATAGTGAAGGCCTTTTCACTATAACTCATGGTAATGGAGTAGACTTTCATAAACTGAAATGAAACATTTATACATGATATATTTTACCTTCTGGATTCTTCCAGAATTCAGAAAAATCTTGCTAAGTGTTTTTGTTCCTATGACAATGTATGTGCACAGGTTCAACATGAATGTCTCCTTGTTACTGTGACATAATTTAAATCTTAAAGTATGCAACCAACGTCTTACCTGGAGTGTCCTATTTGACTCATTTAATCAGATATGACCAGATACTTTCAAGGAATGAAGGGAGGCTTTATGAAACCATTATTCACAAGGCCCTGGGGGCAAATAGGTCTGATACGGGCTTACAGATTCCCAGCCTCATAGGTGAGTAAGAAGGTCTCTTCATGGCCGACCAGGAATCTTAGGATATTGGGAGACTTGAAGAAGAGAGGAATTTACCCAAATTTATAGCTACTCCAGGTAAAACCTGGTAGCAAGTTCTTGACTTGACCCTCTAGCTTCAAAAGACTTTTATAAAAGCCCAATCCGAAATTCCTATGAAATTTGGAAAGCAACTTAAAATGGCCTACATGATACATCACCATTCTTGCCATGCCTATCTAAATATGTATGCTAAATTTAATGAGACTAGGCTGATTTTGCCCTCAAGAATAATCTTTCTTTGAGTTTCTCTTTCATCAAAAGTATGGTGACTGTAGAGGGAAATTTTCTGTTTTAATGGAAAGCAGTCTGTTATATAGCATAACCTTCCAGGATATCAGATTCTAGCTCTGTTCATTGCTTTTGAGATCTTTTAGATATCTTTTCAAATTGTGGATAACTGATGCAGATGCAAATTCTGTCTTGTCTGGTGGAAAGTTAGTTGACTTTCTCCCCAACTCTGGAAAAATCAGTTTGGATTCCTGACTGTGAATTGGACTGACTCCTGTTACTGTCCCAAATAGTCAACCCTTATCAGATTTTTGATCCTTCAAATTTCCTTCTAGGTCTGACTATAATCCTTCGAACTAATGTTTTCAGTTTTTCTCTCTGGTGCCTAATGCAGTGTCACTGAGAACTAAGATCATATTACCCAAAGTCCCTCTGGCATGTTTCCCTAGGACTTGCAGAAGCACTGTGACTAAAAGCCCAATGGCCTGATGTGAACTTTGAAGGACTGACCATCATATAAGACCATTCACAGGTCTGATTTCCCCCCAGAAAAGGCACTGTCTGGACCACTCAGAAAACTTAGTGGAATTTAAGGGTCCAGGCATGCCCTATAAATGCCAGGACCAAAACCATCAACATCCCAGTTCAAGAGTTCTAAGAAACTCACTTAGTGGTACTGCATACCTGGAAGATATTCCTCCACTGACCTCCTGGAATCCACTGGGCTGATAAACACAATTTGTTACATTAACATTTCCCTTTTTTGTGTGTCTGGCATCCATTTTTTTAAGGAGTCTGATCTTCAGGACTCTAAAACCACAGACCTTTGTCATCGCTTTTGTACAGCTCAGCTGCTTCTACAGTAGCAGCATGAAGTCATTTGAGAAACTCTGAGATCTTGCTTCACTTCACTCAGAAGGTTTAGGATTATTATCTGGTTGCTTAGTGATGATGCTTGTTCTTCTTGAACAAAAAGGGGAACAATGTTGAACTTGATCTGAGCCCTGTGTTCCCAAAGCGCAAGAAGTCCCCCTCCAGGATTCTGAGAAATAGCTAACCTCAAATGGCCTTGTATCTCTCATATTCCCCTCCACCCCTTCTCTACAATTCAGAGAAGACCATCTCCATCTCTCTCATGATTCCCATAAGACTCAAGGACAGCTTCCTTGCTTACCTGCTTTGATAAAATCCCAAGCCACCTTCCTTTTCTTGAAACATTCTCTCTTAATGAACATTGTCCTTATTGTAGTAGCTGCATAGAATCATCTCCTTAACTGCCTTGTACACAGTATCTTTCACCAAACTGAGGGGCATCATCAATGGCCATTTGATCAGAGCAAAATGAGCTGATTATTGTTGTTGTTTTTAGTCACTCTTTGTGACCCCATGGACTGCAGCATACAAGGCTCCTCTGTCATCCAGTATCTCTCAGAGTTTTGCTCAAATTCATATCCATTGAGTCAGTGATGCTATCTAGCATCTCATCCTCCACCATTCCCTTCTCCTTTTGCCTTCGATCTTTCCCAGCATCGGGATCCTTTCCAATGCATTGGCTCTTTGCATCAGGTGGCCAGAGTATTGGAGCTTCAGGTTTAGCAACAGTTTTTCCAATGAATATTCAGGGTTGATTTCCTTTAGGATTGACTGGTTTGAATCGGTTATGGGGGGAAACAAACCAGTAAGCAACATCTTTGACAAGGTGATTGCTAATGGTATCGTAACAAATTCGTCAAGCCTGAAGAAGACATTTAAGTTGACAGGGAGTTAAGCAATCCCTACCCATAGATCAAGTGGGAATTCTCAACTCAGTGAAAGGACATTTTTGACCATGTTACAAACAGTAGGAAATTAGCAGAATAACACTTGAGCTAATAAATTCCACTTTTGGTTAAGTACAGAGACTTCTAGTGGAATCATTTCATCTTATTAGCCACAAATCTAGTTACATCTTCCAAATTTAGCTGAAATGTATTCAAGTGGATCTATTTTTATTTTTAAAAGCATGTCCCCAAATTTCAAATCCAGTCAATGCCACTTGAAATTAAGATATTGCAGTCCCATTTATTGTTGTTATATTCTTTAAAGATTTTCAGCATCACTGAATTACTTATCCTTTCTGGATTTTGGCAGGATAATTTAGCAGAAGAATCAACGTCACTTAGGAAGATAGACTTTTTATTCTCTTAATGTGGTCATGATGCTGGAAGATTTTTAGTATCATTGAATTAAATATCCTTTCTGAATTTTAGTAGGATAAATTACCTCTTGATGGGATAAATTACCTCTTGATGAGATAAATACCTGCTTACTTACCTTTCTGATGAATCAACCACATGAGCACATTAGGCTACCTTCTTCTTATCAAGTCCTCTGTAGATGAAGTATTTTATTGAGACTCTTCCATATTTTTGATTGAGTTATAAAACTCTTGAGTGCTTTCTTCGTTAGGCAACGCCTCAAGGCCCATCCTCCTAGTCTTTTCCCAGAAACCTACACACTTCCTGTCTTCTCCCCCAGGAAGACTGCATCACTGCCACTTTTCCATCAACCTAGGACTGGTTCATCCCACAGTGTAGCCTTTATAGCCGAATTCTTCTTAGTCACAAAGCATAGTGAACTAGTTTATCTGGGTCATACCAAGCTCTGCCTCTTAATTTGCTGTCTGACCTTGGCCAGCTTACTACTTAATCTGTCCCTGAGTTTCCTCATCCATAAAGTAGAGCAAATGAAAGTGCCTACCTCATTCTGTGATAGTAAGAAGGAAATGAGTTGATGCCTGCACACCTCTCAGAAGAGTATTTGGCATGCTATAAAAACATTGGCTATTACCCACATTTGCTACCTTTGTCTTGATGGGTCCTCTGAGGTCTGGGATCATGTTTTGCTCATTCTCTCTCAGTTCCAGACCCACATACCCAATTGGCTATTTCACATTTGACTTGGTTGAACAAAGCCTATCTATACCCTCAACTCACTATATCCTCGTTGAAATATTTATAGATGAGATGGCAATGATACTTGGGGTTGCTTCAGAGTCATCCAGGAAGGCAGGGCAGAGTGTTAGTAGAGGTGAAAGAGTATCAGTCAAATTTTGACAACTGGGACTTCCCTGGTGGTCCAGTGGTTAAGACTTTGCCTGCTAATGGAGAGGACATGGGTTTGATCCCTGATCCAGGACGATACCACATGCTGCGGAGCAACTAAGCCACAACTACTGAACCTCAGTGCTTCAACCACTGAAGCCCTGGAGCCGGTGCTCTGCAACCAGAGAACCCACCACAAAAAGAAGCCCACACGCTGCAGGAAGATTAGCTCCTGCTCATCGCAACTAGAGAAAGCCCGAGCACAGCATCAAAGACTCAGCACGGCCGAAAAATACGGTGGTTCTTTAAAAAAAGAAAAAATGTTTGACAGCTGTTAAACTGTATGATGCGTATGATGGCTTTATTATACTCTCTCTCACGTGTGGGCTATGTTTGAAAATATTTATAATAAAGAATGAAGAACTCAGAAATCATAATACTGCTTTGTCTTTCTATCTGGTCCTTCTTACTGTCAGCAGATAACATTTTGTACTCTATAAAGCAGAGAGTGAGTGGCAATGGGAGATTTTTTGAGATGGGGAGATAACATAAATTATTTTTTAAGTTCTTTCTAGCTGTGCATCCATGGTGATTGTGACTGAAGCACAGGGGAAGATTGTTATTATAGTGGTAATATTGGGGTGAGCTGGAGTACAAAGAAATAGAAAGACTCACACCAAACGGACAATTGTCACTGAAGTGGAGCCTGAATAAAAGAATATTTTAGCCACACACTCTCCAGAGATCCCTATAAGTGGGTCTTATAAATCTTCTGAAGTCTTATTATTACCTTTGCTTTTTCTCTTACTGAACCCTGTCACCCATCTGTACATTTATTAATTCATTGATATACTATGCCTGAAAACCTATGCTCAAGGTTGGAGGCACCAGAGACGGTGAAAGTTCTCTGCCCTTGCCTGGTCTGAAGATAAAGAGATATAGACATCGAATCTACTTAAGCAGGGCCAAGGTCCAGGTCGTCTCCAAGAGATCAAGGTGGATCTGAAATTCTAACCTCCTTCAAGGCTTCTCCTGTTTTAGGGTGACATGCTTCCCAGTTTGCCCATGACAGGTGTGATCATTGCTAAGAGCATCACCAAGCACCGTTTGAAGTGTTAATGAGAAATTATCTGGCTACCTTTCTGGGTCCAAATTTAATCCAAGAGGCCAAGACCCAATCTTACAAGCAGCTCCTTCTTGACAATCCTGTGCCAAGTCAGATAAAGACAAATATCATATACTATCACTTAGGTGCAGAATCTGAAATAATGATACAAATGAACTTGTTTACCAAACAGAAACAGATCCACAGACTTAGAGAATGAACCAAGGGGGAAAGGTAGAAGCGGGAAAGAATAGACTGGGAATCTGGGATGAACCCGTACACATGGCTGTATTCACAATAGATAACCAGGGGACTTCCGTAGTGGTGAAGTGATTAGAACTCCATGCTTCCAGTACAAGAGGCTAGAAGTTCTGGTAGATCGAGGACCCTAGCAAGTTCTGGTCTGAGGCAAGCCTCAGTTTTGGCCACCATCAAACTGTCCTGCTAAAAACCTCCAAGGAGGCCAAAAGTACCTTCAATTATTTCCATTTATACAAAAGAAGATCAGTGTATGAGTGAGGCAGGCATGGGCAGTGAAAGGATGACCCAGAGGGATGAGGTTGTAGCAAGTTTCCGACCAGGTATCGAACCTGTGCCCCTTGTACTGGAAGCATGGAATTCTAATCACTTCACCACTAGGGGACTTCCCTGGTTATCTATTTTAAATATAGCCATGTGTCCATGTTCATTCCAGACTCCTAGTCTATCCTTCCTCACGCCACCCCCCTACCACCTTTCCCCCTTGGTTCATTCTCTAAGTCTGTAGATCTGTTTCTGTTTGATAAACAAGTTCATTTGCATCGTTATTTCAGATTCCACATCTAAGTGATAGTCTATGATATTTGTCTTTGTGTGACTTACTTCACTTAATATGACAATCTCCAGGTCCATCCATATTGCTATATACCCCATTATTTCATTCTTTTTAATGGCTGAGTAATATTCCATTGTATATACATACCAAACATCTTTATCTATTCATCTGTTGTTGGACATTTAGGTTGCTTCCATTTCAGTAGCTTCTTGGCTATGGCTGAGATATTTACTTTCATAATAGCTGGTAAATAGTCATAGAGCAAGAAGTCTAGAAATTCCATTCTGGCTCCCTTTGGCTTCCCCAGACTTCTGGACTTTTACACACTTGGAGGTTTAACATCTGGCCTAACTGGAGACCACCAGGAACCTGCTGGAGCCACAGAACCACCCCGTGACTCTGTCCTGGTCTGTTCCAATTGGTCGGTGCCTTTGCCACGCCAATGATTGTTAATTTCATCCCTGGACGCTTCCACAGCAGTTTCGGGTGGAGGCTTGGAATGACTCAGAATATAAAAGAGAAAAATGAGCTGCAGAAAGAAGAAGACTTGGCATGTCAGAGTCTGGATGGGCTGCCTCCCAGAGCACGCTGCCTGTCAGGCTGGGAATACAGCATTTCCCTCAGTTGGTGACCCCCTCGGCTGAGGCCCTTCTGTTCTCATTATCCAATGGCACAGCCTTAGATCTTTTTCTGACCATCACCAGGGCTCAAGGAAACACTGCCACCTCTGCCATCGCATTCATCACCATTGCACTCTCTTCTTCTGTGTTGGATCTTCTTCTAGAAGTTGTCAGTGAAGCCCTCGTGGCACCATATTCGAAGGCAGACATTGTAAATTACAGTGAGTTTCTGCCTTCTGTGCATGGGTGTCATGAAGATTAAGCAGTGAACAAATATCATACAACTGAAATGTTCGTGAGCGGGGCTCTGGGGCACAGTGATGCTCCTGAGAGAGTACTAAGAAGAATGGGTCTGGCAGCCCTCGCCAGGGAGGCTAGAAGGCACAGCTTCTGCGAAGAGTGATTTTGCTTCACCATCTAGAACCCTCTCGTAAGGTTTGCTTGAGCCTCTGTCTCCACGAACTGCGAATCATCTCTGAGTGAAACAGCTCTGCTCAAGGTCTCAGGCTCCAGAGGCGCTTGCTGTGTGACCTTGGGTAAGCCACTTCCCTCTCTGAGCCTCGGCTTTTTCATCCAGTAAAACCAAAGATTGCTCTTTCTTTCCTGAGAGAACTCCTGCTTAGTATGATACTTGTGGTTGTGAAAACTCTAGTTAGTTAGTCTAATACCCTGAGCATTTCAGGGAAGCGCAGGCAGGAGAAAGGGCAATGGTTTCCAACACACAAGGAGCCCATCCCTGGAGTGAGCATGAAGTGTGATAACAGATGCCTCTCACTTCACCAAAGACCACTTCTCCCCACCCAGGATCCTCTGGTCCTTGGAGCCCTGAGATCAAAGCTCTGCCTGGTCCTGATCATGAAGAGAGACATAAACGTGAAGAGAGAAATCTTAAGTGGGCTTTTACTGGAAAAACAGCAAGAAGCATGGCCAACCATCCCATGAGTTCACCCTTTGAGCTGGCATGGCCCTTGAGTAATATTCAATCTTTCCTCTACATACTCCAAAATATTGACTTCCTAAGAACCTTCCAGTTTATTTTACTACTGACTCTCATGCACTAAGAGCGCTGCTTCATGCCTTTTTTTTTTTTTTTTTTTAACTTTTCTTGCTGGTTACTGAGACAGGAAGCATGGAGGAAGAGGATTTAAGAGTCTGAATAATAATTTTTTTTAAGAAAGAAAGAAAAAGAAAATCTTATCTCTGCTGCTTCCTGTGTTTTACTTTTTCTCAGTGGCTTCTTCCCACGGCAATTCCCTCTTAAATATCTTAGATCCACGTCCTCCGAGCTTGGATCTTCACTATTGCCCATCACCTCCACTTCTTCATGTGATCTCAGGCTCGCTCTTACGGCTTTTAGAGGAGTTCCTCGTTTTCTTCAGTTCACAGATGAGGAAATTCACAATGCCAGCGAATGGAAGAGCTGTTCAGGATTAAGCAGGGGCTAAATTCAGGCCAAGGCCCTTGTCAATGTGGGCAAAACTTCACTATCCTCTTGAGAATCACACGCCGAGAAACAGTGAGCTAGATCAAGTGAGCTCTACAAGCAATGCCCCCAAAGACATTGGTGCATGCGTGCGTGATCAGTCATGTCCTGCTCTTAGTGACCTCATGGACTGGAGCCCGCTAGGCTCTTCTGTCCTTCTCCAGGGTATGTTTGTTCCCTAGAGAACATTCGTTCTCTGGGGTATGTTCCCAACCCAGGGATCGGACCCGTGTCTCCCGCATCACAGGCAGATTCTTTACCACTGAGCCGTCTGGGGAGTCCCAAAGACACTAGACTGTCTCCTAAAAACAAAACATGAAAGATGAAAACCAATGCCTGTAAAGATGGAAACCCTGCCCAGGTATCTGAAGACTGCTACTGAACATCCTTCAGACGTGTCACTGTTGAAGAATAGTAACCCCACCCCCCCACCCCTGTGAGCTGTTATTTGAGGAAAAACCAGGCATTCTTTCGGGCTTCCCAGGGTGACTCAGTGGTAAAGAATCTGCCTTCCAAGCAGGAGACTTGAGTTTGATCTCTGGGTCAGAAAGATCCCCTGGAGGAGGAAATGGCAACCCACTTCAATATCCTGGGAAATCCCATGGACAGAGGAGTCTGATGGGCTACAGGCCATGGGCTTGCAAAAGCGTCAGATACGACTGAGCAACTAAAACAGCAAACACCAACACGGGCATTCTTTCAGACCCTGTCAGAGAAAAGTGGTGAAGATTCTCAGAAGCGGATCAAGCTCATATGGGCTTCTGTGGGCAACAAGCATCTGCAAAGCTATTCTCCCCACTGGGTTGGCAGGTCAGCCGAGGCAAAGTGGAGAGAAGGGAGGGAATGAGAAGCAGGAGGGGCCCAGAATCAGCATTTGGCATCTCTGCCTCCATGGGCGTGTGTCCAGTGCTGGGCTACCGGGAAAGAGCAAAAGTACTTGGTGTTCCTCAATAAACAAACTTCTTAATCTGAGCAAATAAAAAAGCCACTGGGAGCCCTGACTCGTTCTGAGCGGGCCATTTTCCCAGAGCAACTCTGGTGCGGAATGCGTTTAATTAGGTACCTTCAGGGAGGTGGCCTTGCCATCACTTCCTTTAGTTTATTAACATGGAGAAAGCACCTCTCACCACACCATCAGTTTAAACTGCTGGATCCTAACAGGCCAAGCCAAGTTAATGGATGAAGTCCCTGGAGAGTCTGCAGGTGTGAGGAAGCAGAGAGCAGCTATGTAGGAAAAGAGAGGTGTGAAAGCTGAATTTTTGTTTGGTGTTTAGCTAAATGCAATGGCAACCCAGTACATTTGCCTGGAAAATTCCATGGACTGAGGAGCCTGGTAGGCTACAGTCCATGGGTGCGCAAAGAGTAGGACACGACTGAGCAGCTTCACAAATGCAATCAAAAAGCAACTTTTAAGATATAAATCAAATTCTTGTTGTCGTTAGCTAAGATCCTTTTTTCTTCTGATTGTCTCCTTTCCAAGAAACCATCTTTACTCATTCCCCTTTTTGAATCTTATCACTGTGGCTCACCTCTCAGAAATTTCAGAGATGATTCAGAATCAGTACAGTAGGGAAAAAAAATATTTATTTTCTAAGGTCATTACCTTGACAGGCAAAACAAAGCATATTTTCAATTTCATTCAGAAATACATTAAAAAAATACATAGACCAATATGGCCTGCCCAAACGCATATTTAACATGGTAAATATAAGGAATAAACTGTTTGAATATAAATATCTATAAAAATATAAGTACATCAAAACGTAATCCAACCTCTTCCATGAGCCAATAAAGGAAAATAATTTTACTGCTTTAAAGCATCACCAATGTTCACCCTTCAATATCTCTCCACAACAACCCTACACCATTGTGTTTCCAAAAATCAAGGTAAGTGAGGGAAACTCCTGATTCAACTGATCTTTTCATTTTTCCTTAGGGAACAGAGCTAGTAGATGACCATGAAAACGTTATATCTACTATTGATGCATTAGACAGACTTCCACGAGGCTAGGAACTAGGATGGGGTTTTTTTGCGGGGGAAGAGTTTGGGAGGCAATAATTAAAGGTGGGAAATGCTTTGTCAGAGTGCAATACAGATGAGGTAGTCTCCTATGCATGAAACTCATTCTGATTTTCAGTAGTAACAGTTTCTTTCAGTTTTGCATTTTATGAATTAGAAAAACAGGCCTTTTTTTTTCATTTTTACTCGAGTGTTTGTCCTTCGAGTGTTTTCAATTTGTGCATTCCTTAGAAAAATCTTCACGGGGCTTTGGAGTTTCTCCCTGAAATGTGCCAGGCGCCTGAGTGAGACACAAACACTCCCTTCGGACCCTCTTGGAAACTCCGTCCGCAAGTGGAATCTCCTCTCCTCCTCCGGCAGGAGGAGGAATCCCAGTTTGCAGGTCACTGGGTCTCTTTGCCTTCGTTGCGGGGCCCATTGCCACCCCCATAGAAGAGAGACGGACGAAAACAGCTCGGATGGAGACAAGACTGGCTGGGGGCGCTCCTTAACCTTTCCTGGAATGCTTGCACCCAGGGTGCTGGTCCCCTGCCAGTCTGGAACAAGAAATCGTCTGACCAGGCAGGACGCATTTGCCTCGATCCCAGCCCCGTGGGCAGCGCACAGAGTCAGGCCCAGGGCTCTCTGTGGACGAGGAGCTTCAGACAGGCCCCAAAAACCTGCCCTCAGTGAGCACGGTTGTAGATCACTTTCTTATCTCTGTAGAGCTGGGCTTTCAGCTTGGCAACACGAAAAGATGTTTTGATGCTGTTGCTGATGGCCTCCAACCTATTAAAACCAGACAAGAGAAAACAAATTTTTTTTTTTTTTGAAAAAATTATTCTTGGGCAAAAGAAACATCTAAAATTAGAATCTGGCACAAACAAATCTAAATCTGGATCCTCAACTTTCACCCTCAACCACGACCACGTGCTTCTCTACTAACCTCAAATGAAAATAAACTGCCTCTGATGCCTAGGGTGAGGCAGGGTTCAGTGAGCAAGGAGAGGGGTGACGTGGTCATATCCACAGCAGCTGGGAATTAAAGAAATTTTAAAGCACGATTTTAAGGTAGACTAGAGATACTTTCTTCTCTTTTTTTAGCCCTATTCCAAGCACTGTTCCAACTTTGGTGGGATTGTATGGAGACACTTACTCAGCAAAGGTTTCAAATTCTCAATCACGTGAGGAATTGAAGCGGGCTTCGAGGGGGAAAGGAATTCAAAACAAGAAGGCCTACAGGCAGGACCCCAAAGCAAACGTCTTATGGCAATTAAAAACTATCATTTTTGCAGGCTTAATGTTTTCTTTGGGTGGGAAGAACAGTAACATTGATTTAATAGTTGATGTAATAGAAACTAATAGAAAAAAATAATTTCCAAGTCAGTTCAGAAACAGTGGTTTACATAATCTTGCCATCTGGAGAAGCGCTGTGCTGTGCTCAGTCATGTCCGACTCTTTGCGACCCTGTGGACTGTAGCCCGCCAGGCTCCTCTGTCCATGGGGATTCTCCAGGCAAGAGTAGTGGAGTGGGTAGCCATGCCCTTCTCCAGGAGATCTTCCCAACCCAGGGACTGAACCCAGATCTCCCACATTGCAGGTGGATTCTTTACCATCTGAGTCACCAGGGAAGCCCAGGAATACTGGAGTGGGTAGCCTATCTTTTCTCCAGGGGATCTTCCCGACCCAGGAATTGAACCCGGGTTTCCTGCATGGTAGGCGGATTCTTTACCAGCTGGGCTACCAGGGAAGCCTGGAGGAGCACTAGTGGCCTGAGTTCATAAATATGGAGACTTTAAGGTCACATGGGAAGCACTGAGCTTGGCCCCAGACAGTAGTAAACAACTCAGAAGTCGTCCATGACCTCCTGGCCTGTGCTCAGAACACTTGGCTCCTAGAACTTCTTGCCACTGGATTTCTAGGGAAAAAATGCCTCTGATCATGAGGGGGAATCAGACTATAGGACAGATCTGAAAGCAGGATTCCTCCCCGCAGCTTGTGAATTTCAAGATGCTTAGGTTGTGGAAGGTTTATCCCTATAGAGCCCCTCAGAGCAACCCTGGGGTGTTATTAATCCAGATCCCAGCTCATGACTGATTAAAAAAATAAGAAAGCTGTTGAGAATGACATTGAATCTCCACCAAATGCATTTCCCTATTAAAAAAGTAAATAAATAAACCTGAAAAACGACATGTTCTAACTCTCACCAACCCTATTTAATGACTTTATTTTCCCTTTGGCCATTTGAATAACTGCTATGTTTTTGAAGAATTTGATTTTACATGATTAAAAAAATAAATTTTCCCTGAAATGATTTTTAATTTCTCAGGGAAAGCTGTAAATATATTGACTCAGAGATGCAAAAACTAGATGTGACCAAATGACAGAGGTGTCCCTAAACAGATTTTTGTTTGGATGAGTGGTGTGTGTGCTAAAGGGCAGCAGACTGAATTACGTAAACCACTGTTTCTGAACCGACTGGGAAATTATTATTATTTTTCTCTTAGTTTCCATTACATCAAAAAAACTTTTGAGAAGGATTCTTTGGCTCTTTTAAGTCTAAAGAACACAGAGATTTCCCTTTCCTCCCTTCGCTTTATATTGTCTTCTAAGCCTTTCTCCCACAGAGGTAAGAATGACTGGAGACTGTTTATAGGTAAAGGGGACCAGCTGTTCATAAGAGTCTCTTACCTTCTTGTTTTCCTTCCAGCCACGAGCTGCTGATGAAGACACTTCTCTCCTAGCTTAGAACAGTCTTTCCCTCTCTTTTGGTTGTTCCAGGCTTTCTCCATGGAGTCTTGGTCCCTGTTAAAATACAGGTAGGGAGGACATTTCAGCAACAGGAAGGCTGGTTGTTCTCAGCATCTCTGTTGCTTTCTTCAAAGCAAGAAGACGGCATCACGAGAGGAAGAAGGTCAGGAGGCCAAAAAGCTGATCAAAAACAAAGGTGTTTCTACTCACCTGAGTTCTTTTCCTGCTTGGCAAAAATTCCAGCATTTCTTGTCTGTCTGGCTGGCACACTGGCATCTCTTCCTGTGGACTGTTGCCTTTGTAGGAAAGAAGTCCTTTAAGGAGCGCTTGGACCTAGAAGGGCTTCCGAGTCCATACGGAACAACGTGCCTATTATGGAAAGAGAGAAACAGACGATATGAGCATAATTAATCCTCTCCAAAGGCTGCATTCTTTGGGGCCAACCGCCTTCCATTAAAACAGAAGGAGAGCATGCCGCAGCATTTGGTAGCGAAACTTAGAGTCAAAAGCGGTAACAGTCAGGACCATGTGCCCATCAATGGCCCTGAGGGTGTGGACCCAACCGGGAGAAAATCACGTTCTCTAAGTCAATGACATTGCATGTCAACTCGACAGAGTTCAGTTTCTTCTTGACACAGCAGCCTTGCTTTTTGGCCAAAACTATGACATTTCTGCTTTGGTATCTGTTTCATATTTTCTTCCTTTTCTCTCTACTTAGTTAACAGCTCTTGGCAGGTGGGGGACTTCCATGCAAAACCATGACTCATATGATTTTGAAAACTGATTTTTCAACTCAAGTGATACGTGGATATGCTAAAAGGGGCCCCCAGGGAGGCTGGACAAAACAGGCCACCTGGAGCGCGGCTCGTGCCATATTTGCACACCTCCGCTGATTTTGGTGATGATCATGTGGCTATAGAAGGACTCTTTGCCAGAAGGCTCTCCAGTAATTTCCAACGTGTTCATTATGATTCTCACCCAAGGAGTAAAGTCCTCCCCTTGGAACTATCACCTTACTAAATATTAGGCCTGCCATGGTTTTTGTTTGGTTTGCCTTGATTTTGTTTGGATTTTGGTCATCCTCGCTATAACAGGACTCTGCAGGCACAATCAGTGCCTTTTTGTTTACAATTCTTTCTGATGAATGAATTACTTTGCAGGAAGTAAGGGGGAGAAACTGCTCTCTTCACTCTGGAGGCAGAAGAGAAATCTGATCAGGGTATTCCTACTGCTGTCGTGAAATAGGCTTTTCCAAAGGGCAAGGACAAAGGAGTCGGGACACTCAAGTTCCAGGTCTCACTCTGCACAAACTCAACCTTGCAAATTCAACAATCTGGGTCTTAGTTTTCTCCAAAAGTAAAATGAGGAGACAGCCTGTAAGTCTCTGTCATCACTTCTGCCTCTTAAGTCTCTATGCTCCCATGAGAAGCACAGGTTAGACTAACCCACAGATGACCTCAGCAGTGGCTTCTCAACCCAGAGAATTCGAGAACATTCACCCCTAGGCCCAATACAAAGATCTTCCCCCAACCCCCAAGATGCCTGACACCCTCTGGAGGGGCGTTTTGCCCACGGAGGCACTTTCCTGTGGTCAGCTGTGCTACCTTCAGAGACCACGCCAGACAATAACCAGAGAAACTGGGGCTCCGGTCTCCCGTGGAGCCAGAGGGGAGAAAGCCTAGAGTAAGGATGCCCTCTAGAGACTCACTCTGGAGTGTTGACCCAGATGATGTCCAGATGGCAGAAGTAGACACACTCTTTATCCATCAGGGAAGAGCAGGAGCAGCGCTTGGACCGGCGGGGCCTCCAGGGCGTGGCGGGAGCCGGCTTCTCCCCGCCATCCTCTGCTCCCGCGCTGAGCTCGGTGCCCAGGACCGCTGGGGAGAGAGAGACATCAGGTCAGAGGGAGGTGTCTGCTCCAAGGCCCGGAGGCACACGGGCCACGGCGTGGATGCCAGACCCAGCAGAGCAGGTAAAAGCAGATGAAGCACACCACCAGCCTCCGGCAAGAAACAGAGGAAAAAGGATGATTTTTTCCCCCTCTCCTTAACATGACTTCACCTGTGTCGCCACTGGCTTATCCGCCTTCAGAGAGATTAAACAAGTGCAGGGGAAACAACCACCTGAAAAGGGAGTTGCCAGCCCCACGAAGGACGCAGCCTTCAAGGAAATACTTAGAAACACTGCTTATGAGACATTTAGGTTGGCTTCTACATGGAACCGAGCGCAGCCTACCGTGGCTTAAAATGGGCTGATGACCAAAACAACCTCAAACTAAGTAAGTCATACTGTCTTTCCCTAGACTCCGAGCCACTTCCCCAGGCGGGATGACCTTTCATTCAGTACCCACTGCTTCCCACCTTGTGTTAAGGCAGGGAGTAGCTCAGAAGAGCAGCACCTCTAGAACTTAGGTGGAAATCCAGAGCTTCGGGGAGGTGATTGGAAAGAGAGAAGTCAGTTGAACAGGCGAACCCCAGACTGAAGGGATCACCAAGCAGCCGCTCTTGGAACCCAGACAAGGTTCTGTGGGCTTTGGATTCTAAATCCCGGGAACTGGAGGGCGTGCGTGGGATCTACCAGCTCCCCCTTCCTCACGGCAGCCTTGTCTCCTCTTACTGACAAGTTAGCCCTGCAGCTTATCTGCCCAATTTTGTACATTTCAAATGATCAGACACATTCCAGGATTTTCATTCCCTTGACATCCTTTTCTCTTCAGTCGGGGTCACGAAAAGACAAAAAAAGTGCATTGACCCTAGAAAGAGAGAAACGGGCAGATGCGCACACACTATCTAAATCCCTTGGTAGCCGAGATTTATTCTAGCTCCCCTCCCAGGACAGGTGAATAACACTGGAAATGGAGCTCACACTGTTTTGAGTGCCAAAAACCTGCCAAAAGAAACCCACAGTCAATAATGACAAATTTTAAAGAAAACATCTGCTTCGCCCTGAAACTGCCTGAAGGGTTTTTTCCCCAGACTGTTCTGCAGGTGATTTTAATGTGCATAAACTGCTTGAATGACTTGAATAAAATTCCTTGGCTTCGAGTTGAAAAGTATGAATATTTTACACATTAACACACTATTAAAACAGTATTTGAATAAGATATAAATACCTATATGTCCTTTTACCTGTCTGAACAGAAAGATTGCAAACACACATTTAGCTAAATTACATCTTGTCTTTAAGTCATATTTTTAAAAGCCAAGAAACACACTAGGCAATAATAATCATGTCACTTTAATGCTAGAGGAGCAATGGTCTTACACAGAGGATTCCACCCCCCCACTGCTAGAAAACTTCAGCAGCTCTGAGCACTAACCCCCCTACGCTTGATTTCTGAGCGGCAGTCATAAAAACGCAGTGGGAGAAACAGAAGCAAGAAAAGCATTAAGGTGGAAAAAAAGACCACAGTATTCAAGGATTTTACAAGTCACCGTGCCTACCTGCTTCTGGAGCTCCTTGGAAAGCCACAAACAGCAGAGCGAAAATCATGGGGAAATAATCCATTCTGGGGAGGGGAGCGGATTAAAGGAAGGATTCAAAATCTTTCCCCCTGCAAACTAAACTCGAAGGGAATAAAAAAAGAAAAAGTGCAGGAAAAAAAAAAAATCAGCTTCAGTTCTTTCCAAGCGCTTCGGGTTCTCCGGATCTCAAAATGGTACTTCGGCCTGATTGCTGTTTAACGGGGAGAAAAAAGAAGTCTCTGCTCTGCGGAGAGGCAGAGCGAGCGGTCCTAGGACGCACGCGGCGGCGGCAGCGGCGGCGGCGGCGCGCGGACCCTGGAGGCGCCGGTCCCAGCGCGGAGGCAGGAGCGCGTCTGACCTGGACAGCTCTCGGCCGGCTTTTTATATTGAACCCCTATAGAGTGGGGGTAAACAGCTCCGATTTTATTCCAGCCCCCAGACAATGTTATTGTGTCATTAGTCACCACCAGGCAACGTGCAGCCGGAGATAAGGCCGGGCTCTAGAGGAAATCACTGCTAACTTCAGAGGCAGACGCCGTCTGACAATTCAGGGGCAGGGCTAAGAAAAAGAAAATACCCATTAGAGAGGGACCTTTGGTAAACCTGCCCGTGCGGCGCGCAGCCGTCTGCTTCCCCTTTGCAAGCTGCCAGCCCCGGAGTTCAAGAATCAGAAGAGGGACTCCAGAAAAGTCATACCATTGGTATGAAAAGTATGAGCTCCAGTTTAAATAGATTGTATTGTTGTGTCCGGGGGGGGGGGGGGGCGGATTTTTTTTTTTTTTAATTGTTGTTCGCTTCACTTGCCTTTTATGTCTCTCTGATTCCTTAGTGCTGATCAGACAGGGGGACTCTCTCCCTCCATCCCCTCTCCCCACCGACTCAGGGTCAGTTTATCTTGGCAGATAGATCCACACACTTTTCTCTGAATTCTGATCCTCCTCCCTCAAGTTCTTTGCGTCCACAGTGGGAAAGATTGGAGAAGGATTGTCAAGGAAAGAAAGTTTAAAAGAAAGAAAGAAAGAATCCTTTTAGGCACATACCCAATCCTTTCAGGATTGCTGATTAGAAACTGCCCCCCCCCCCCATGAACTTTTTATTTTTGTATTCTCCCCCTCTTCGCTTCCCCGGGTCCCCTCCACCTTGGAGGGGGTGGGGCACCAATCTTAAGAAATAGGCAGAGAGGAACGCCAGGGGGAGACGGAGAGCTACAGGGGCGGATGTTCAGGCCAAAAAGGCACAGCCTCGGCTTCCAAATAAGTAACAGAAAGCAAGGCAGCCACCTGAGGAGGGAGCTTAGGAAGGGAAGGGCTGACGCCTGACGCAGAAAGCAGGCTGCCCCTCGGAAGAGTCTACGCACTCTCTACCTCGGGACATCTTTTCTGGATCTTTGTTTTCCTATGGCTTTTGCTTGTAAGTCCAAGGGGTGTCCCTGTGCAGGGTTAGGTGAACATGCCATGCGGATCGTGCTCGGAAGGAGGAAATGCCCTCATTGAATAAGGGATCAGATAATACCTCACATTTAATAATAATGTGTTTATGTTTTCAAAGCGATTTCCTGTCTCCGTAACTATGACATAGCCCCTGAGGTTCCCACAGGGCAGTTATCCGAGGAGACAGCCTGCTGTCTTGCGCGAAAGAAGACATGAAGACAAGACACTTGGCCTTTTCAATTAGCCTCATTTTTCAAGTGAGACAGCTGAGGTGCCCAGAATTTCCTGGCTTCCTCAAAGTCCTTGGTGCGGCTGAGTTAGGCCCCTGGGATAAATTTACAGCATCTTTCCTGCCCCCGAGAAAAACCTGTCTGGGTCTCACTCCTGGGGACACCATCAAATAGATGCTTCTTCCATTTCCTCATCGTGTGTCATTCTAAATCCACCTCCACACACCCGCCCTCCGGGGGAAGAGTCAGGAACCCTCCCTCCCGGCCCCCCAGGAGAGGCCTCCATCCAGGGGTCTCTGCCTGGGCCCTCTGCCTCCTCTCTGTGTGCTGACCTCTGCCCCGCCCTGGGGGCCAAGGAGGGCACAGCTCCCCTCAGACTGGCTGACACCTGGCAGGGAGCCAGCTCTGGCCAGCATCTTCTCACCTCCTCCCACCAGCAGGACCCAGAAGCGCAGAGAAGACCTGAGTTGCATTCACAGGATCCAAGCTTCCCCCAAGGAAGCAGAGGTGCCCTGGGCAATGTGTCTCAGCAGAACTGTATCCCACCCCCATTCTTTTTTTTTTTAACCTCCTGCAAAATTTAACAAAACACTGGCCACAGTTAGTACCTACCTGTTCTCCCCAGAAACTACCGCCCAGCCCCTCCCAGTCTCTCTGGGTCCAGCCCGGGATACCCTCTGGCAAGGAAGCCCATCTCTTAACTGCCCCCACTTTGGTGAGGATGCCCTTGTGGGTGCCAGCAGCACCCAGCGATCAGGTGGAAAAGTGAAGCAAAATGCACCTGCCCACACACCTTCCCACAGCCCACCCTCCCCTCCTTGGCTGTGTCATCTGGTGACTTATTTAAATTATAAATACAAAATGTAGGCAGCAGCTTCTGACCCCCCTCCCAGCACCCCAGACCTTCTGTTCAAGTCAATGCACGAGGTCTCAGATCTGGGAGGGTCCCATGGTTCCAAGACCCATCCAGCCCCCACCTCTTTTAATCTGAAGTTTCCAGGATGCACACGGACATGAATGTGTCTGTGTTTCCATTTTTCTTTGTGCATCTTGGGGCAATGGCTGGGTCTGTCCTCCTGCCATGCTTACTGGAGGAGGAAGTGGGAGCCCCTTCCAAGTGCAGAGAAGGCAGCTATCTGCAGGGCAGCTGCCCAGGAAAACGTTTTGCCAAGAAGCAAGAGCGGGAGGGAGGAAGAACCCCAACAAACCAGTTTTACAAGCTAAATGCTGCCACTGCTTCTCCCCCTGAAGGCTGGCTGGGATGGGAGGAGGAGAGGAGAAGGTTAAAGTCGCTGGACAAAGTAATAAAAGGGATCCCACCTCCCTCCCCAGGCCCCAGGCTCCAGCCCAGCCCTCCAGAACCAAGCAGGTCAAAGGCTCTTTGCAGCCACAGTCCAGCTCAGAGAGGAAAGGGAAGGGAAGGGAGAGAGAGGTCAAGAAGATGGCTTTTCTCCCCCAATAGAATAGTTTTCTGTTGCTGTTCTTGTTTTTAATGTTACACTTGAACACTGGAAACTATTTGATAAAGCTATTTTGTGTGTGTGTGTTTCTTTCTGTATCTTTTGCTAATGTATTAATAGATAGCTATAAATAAAACACCCTGCTCCCCAAATACAGATGCTACACAGTAGCAAAAGGTACTGTTTTTAGCACTCCTCAGCTTTGCTCTTTCTCAACTTTTGCGTAATAGAATTTGCAACTTTGCCAAGCCAGTAAATTTGGGGTGAGAAGTGGCATTGAGCTCAGCAAAAAACGAGCGGCCAGCCGTTAGGTTGCTGGGCGAGCGCACGAGGAGCAGGGAGCTGGTTTTGTGTGGGCTCGGTGAAGCTGTCCAGGCCACCAGTTCAGTCTTGTATTGTTGACTGTTTTAAGTCTCTACTTTGCATAGCACTGTTATGAAAGGCTGTGCATGGCAGGCGTTACCCTGTGACATATTACAACCTCCAGGAGTCATGAACAAACAGCTTCCCCTTCTGTCAAGATCTAGTGGTATTTAGCACAGGAAATAGGATGGTGCTCCGGAAAGCTTCATCCTATGCATCCAAAAACATAGAACGTGAGAGTCCATTGATATGATAGATGAATGCATAAAGGTGTGGGGTATAGATAATACATGTACTATTCCACAGGTATATAATGGAATACTGCTGCTGCGGCTGCTAAGTCGCTTCAATCGTGTCCGACCCCATAGACGGCAGCCCACCAGGCTCCGCTGTCCCTGGGATTCTCCAGGCAAGAACACTGGAGTGGGTTGCCCTTTTCCTCTCCAATGCATGACAGTGAAAAGTGAAAGTGAAGTCGCTCAGTTGTGTCCGACTCTTAGCGACCCCATGGACTACAGCCCACCAGGCTCCTCCGTCCATGGAAGTTTCCAGGCAAGAGTACTGGAGTGGGGTGCCATTGCCTTCTCCCAGTGGACTACTACTCAGCCATAAATGAAAACATGGCTAGAATGAGAGGGCATTATGCTACGTGAAATAAGTCAGACAGAGAAAGAAAATGCCATGTGATTTTATTTACAAGTAAAATCTTAAAAACAACAAAACAAAAACAGACTCATGGATGCAGAGTCGAAGCTGCTGGTTGCCAGAGGGGAGGGAGGAGAGGGCTGAGTGTAATAGGTAAGGGCGATTGAGAGGTACAGAGTTCCACTTGTAGAATAAATAGCCCATGGGGATTTAATGTACAGCACGGGGAATATGGATAACAATAACGTTGGTAATAACTTTGTATGCTGACAGATGGTAATTGGACTCATCATGGTGATCATTTTGTAATGCATAAAACTATCGAATCACTGTGCTGTACACCTGAAGCTAATATAAGACTGTAATACAGGCATTTGAAAGGTAATATCTACAAAAGAGAAACAGATTCACAGACTCGGAGAATGAACTTCTGGTTACCAGGTGGAAGGATTGGGGAAAGGGATAGTTCGGGAATTCGGGAGTGACATGTACACACTGCTATATTTCCAGTGGATAACCAGCAAGGACCTACTGTATAGCACAGGGAATTTTGCTCAATGTAAAAAAAAAAAAAGAGAGAATGGTGGTTTTCAGGAGATGGAGGTGAAGTGAATGAGGGAAATGGGAGTGATGTTGGTCAAAGGATATAAACCTAGAAAATGAGTAAGATTTGAGGGTGTAGCGTGTAACCTGGTGAATATAGTCAACAGTATTGCATTCTATGGTTGAAAGTTTCTAACAGAGTAGATCTCACATGTTTTCACCACAAAAATAGAATTATGTGATGTAATGAAGGTGCTAGATGACACTACCGTGGTAACAATTTGCAACATATAAATGTGTCAAATCAACACACCACACCCCTTAAACTTACACAGCTTTATGTGTCAACCATGTCTCTATTTGAAAAAAGTTTCTTTCGCATCTCATATCAGTTCAGTTCAGTTCAGTTCCGTCGCTCAGTCGTGTCCGACTCTTTGCAACCTCATGAATCACAGCACGCCAGGCCTCCCTGTCTATCACCAACTCCCGGAGTTCACTGAGACTCACGTCCATTGAGTCAATGATGCCATCCAGCCATCTCATACTCTGTCGTCCCCTTCTCCTCCTGCCCCCAATCCCTCCCAGCATCAGACTCTTTTCCAATGAGTCAACTCTTTGCATGAGGTGGCCAAAGTACTGGAGTCTCAGCTTTAGCATCATTCCTTCCAGAGAAATCCCAGGGCTGATCTCCTTCAGAATGGACTGGTTGGATCTCCTTGCAGTCCATATAGAATGGCAAAATAAATAAATAAATAAGCCAAAGGTTCATCCTCATTATCAACTTCTGTGTAATAAAAATCCTTTGGTATCCTGCTGAAATTGATAAAGCTACCTTAAGAAAGTAGCAAGAAAATGATTCATTTGAAACTCATTTTCATATTAGAAATCAGGAAGCTTCTAGTATTCAATTTCATGTGCACATATGATAATTAAGTCCACATCGGTCACATCGGTGCCAAAAAGTTATTCTAAGCATTTTGTGTGTTCCAGGTTCAGTTCAGCTCAGTCACTCAGTCGTGTCCGACTCTGCGACCCTACGGACTGCAGCATGCCAGGCTTCCCTGTCCTTCACCAGCCCCCGAAGTTTGCTCTAACTCATGTCCACTGAGTTGGTGATGCCATCCAATCATCTTACCCTCTGTTGTCCACTTCTCCTCCTGCCTTCAGTCTTTCCCAGCATCAGGATCTTTTCCAATGAGTCAGTTCTTTGCATCAGTATCGGCCATCGGTTATGGCCAAAGTACTGGTGTTTCAGCTCTAGCGTTAGTCCTTCCAATGAATATTCAGGATTGATTTCCTTTAGGATTGACATGTTGGATCTCCTTGCAATCCAAGGGACTCTCAAGAGCCTTCTCCAACACTACAGTTTAAAAGTATCAATTCGCTTTCTTTATAGTCCAACTCTCACATCCATACATGACCATTGGAAAAACCATAGCTTTGACTAGATGGACCTTTGTTGGCAAAGTAATGTCTCTGCTTTTTAATATGCTGTCTAGGTTGGTCATAGCTTTTCTTCCAAGGAGTAAGCATCTTTTAATTTCATGGCTGCAGTCACCATCTGCAGTGATTTTGAAGCCTCCAAAATTAAAGTCTCACTGTTTCCATTGTTTCCGCTTCTATTTGCCATGAAGTGATGGGACCAGATGCCATGATCTTAGTTTTCCGAATGTTGAGTTTTAAGCTAGCTTTTCCACTCTCTTCTTTCACTTTCATCAAGAGGCTCTTTAGTTCTTCTTTGCTTTCTGCTATAAGGGTGGTGTCATCTGCATATCTAGGTTATTGATATTTCTCCCAGGAATCTTGATTCCAACTTGTGCTTCATCCAGTCTGGGATTTTGCATGATGTATTCTGCATATAAGTTAAATAAGCAGGGTAACAATATACAGCCTTGATGTACTCCTTTCCCGATTTGGAACCAGTCTGTTGTTCCATGTCCATTTCTAACTGTTGCTTCCTGACCTGCATACAGGTTTATCAGGAGGCAGGTCAGGTGGTCTGGTATTCCCATCTTTTTAAGAATTTGCCACAGTTTGTTGTGATGATCACAGTCAAAGCCTTTGGTGTAGTCAATAAAGCAGAAGTAAATGTTTTTCTGGAACTCTCTTGCTTTTTCAATGATCCAACGGATGTAGGCAATGTTCCAAGTTCAATAACTTCCTATTCACAGGTCAACAGATAGACATAGATTAATAAACTCCACTAGGGAAAAAGCAGCACCAGGGACAGTCATTGACCACGATCAAAAAAGACAGTCACTGAGGTGGGAAAGCTAAATTTAAAGTGAAAGTTGCTCAGTCATGCCTGACTCTTTGCGACCCCATGGACTGTAAAGTCCATGTTTATAGACTGTATAGTCCATGGAATTCTCCAGGTCAGAATATTGGAGGGGGTAGCCTTTTCCTTCTCTAAGGGATCTTCCCGACAACCCAGGAATCAAACTGGGGTCTCCTACACTGCAGGTGGATTCTTTACCAATTGAGCTATCAGGGAAGCAGGGATATGGTGATCCTAGAATGATGCAAGAGCTAATCATGGAATGAAAGAGGCTAAATGAATATTTTAAAGAATAGCAAAAAGATCTTCAGAGATGAGAGGGGTTAGGAGCTGTGGCAAAGGGGCTAAGAATGGGCAGAGAATGTTAGCAAGATGGGTTGGTTATTGAATTTACAGTCATTGGATCAAACGATTGGTGATGATGTAAGAGAGCAAGATTGTCCAGGTGACCTATGAAGGTAATGCTAATATCTTGGCGACGTGCCAGCATAATGTTCAACGTCTGCAGGGCTCACACTGTGACATCCTCAGGATGCATCTGGGGCACAAAAGAGAAAAGCCACAGAAGCCATGAAGAACTCCTTCCTAGTGAATCTACTGATTTTGACAGTGTCAGTGTATGGACTATGTCATCATTAGGTCTGGATTTTATTTGTATTAGAAAAATATTAAACGAGTTAAAATTATTCCCACATTTTGCAAATCTCCTGTTTTGGACTCAGTCATTTGCAGGAAGGGAAAGTCTTCACTATAGAGCTAGTTTATTAACCATTCAGTCATGTCCAACTCTTTGTGAACCCGTGAACTACAGCCCTCCAGGCTCCTCTGTCCAGGAGATTTCCTGGGCAAGAATACTGAAGTGGGTTGCCATTTCCTTCTCCAGGGGATCTTCCCAACCCAGGATAGATCCTTGGTCTCCTGCATTGTAGGCAGATTCTTTACCATCTGAGCCACCAAGAGTTTTAGAAACGTTCTCTGACTGCCTGTATTTCTTCTCATCCCCTTCCTTTCATGAGAAAAGATTTGATAAAAGGATTATTTTTATTATTCTCATCAGCTGCCAACATACAAGTAATTCAAGTTTCCCTCTTTAAACTAGGATTTTGATGGAAGAAAATTTCTCTTCCAATAATATGTTTTCTTAAATATGAGCATGCAGTGAACTGCATGTGTACTGCCTGTCATCATTGGGGGAAAAATTGGGGAAAGAGGGTTACTTATTTAAAGGGGCATTTGGATTCATTTTAAAATGCTAATTCAAAAAAAAAAATGCTAATTCAATTTCACAAGTTCCAGAATATATCTAATGCTAAGGGTTTGTTTGATTTGGCATTTCTACTTCTTTAGTTTGTTCTTCTGATGGGAAAAAAAAGAAAAAGCTTTTTGGACTGGTTACAAGAATAATTTTCCTGGAAATTGATGTCTTTAAATTCTTTTTTTCTGTGAAGCTTAAAAAACATCCATATACTTTTTGTTCATATTCAGTTCAGTTCAGCTCAGTTCAGTTCAGTCACTCAGTTGTGTCCAACTCTATGCCACCCCCATGGACTGCAGCACGCCAGGCCTCCCTGTCCATCACCAACTCCCAGAGCTTGCTCAAACTCAGGTCCATCGAGTCGGTGATGCCATCCAGCCATCTTATCCTCTGCCATCCCCTTCTCCTACTGCCCTCAATCTTTCCCAAAATCAAGGTCTTTTCCAATGAGTCAGTTCTTTGCATCAAATGGCCAAAGTATTGGAACTTCAGCATCAGTCCTTCCAATGAATATTCAGGACTGATTTCCTTTAGGATTGACTGGTTGGATCTCCTTGCAGTCCAAGGGACTCTCGAGAGTCTTCTCCAACACCACAGTTCAAAAGCATCAATTTTTCTGTGCTCAGCTTTCCTTATAGTCCAACTCTCCCATCCATACATGACTATTGGAAAAATCATAGTTTGACTAGACAGACCTTTGTTGGCAAAGTTAATGTCTCTGCTTTTTAATATGCTGTCTAGTTTGGTCATAGCTTTTCTTCCAAGGAGCAAGTGCCTTTTAATTTCATGGCTGCTGTCATCACTTGCAATGATTTTAGAGCCCAAGAAAATAAAAAGTCTCTCACTGTTTCCATTGTTTCCCTATCTACTTGCCATGAGGTGATGGGACCAGATGCCATGATCTTTGTTTTCTGAATGTTGAATTTTATGACAGCTTTTTCACTCTCCTCTTTCATTTGCATCAAGAGGTTCTTTAGTTTCTTTAGCTTGTTCATATTATTTAATATTTATTGATTATTATCTTTCTCTTACAGTAGTTTTTACTAAGGACAGTGAAATAAGTCAAAAGACTTTGAAGGACATTTCTTTCCTACACACAATTCACAAGAGCAGAGATTGTGGAGTGATGACATTGTGTTTGTTGCTACCTTATTATGTTGATTTATTGTAGAGGAATATAGGGAAAAGAAAAATGGAACAAAACGAAAGCTTAGGAGATGTTGGCTTTTGGCTGAATTTTAAGCAACATTCAGAAAACTAAGATCATGACATCTGGTCCCATCACTTCATGGGAAATAGATGGGGAAACAGTGGAAACAGTGTCAGACTTTATTTTTTGGGCTCCAAAATCACTGCAGATGGTGACTGCAGCCATGAAATTAAAAGACGCTTACTCCTTGGAAGGGAAGTTATGACCAACCTAGATAGCATATTCAAAAGCAGAGACATTACTTTGCCAACAAAGGTTCATCTAGTCAAGGCTATGGTTTTTCCAGTGGTCATGTATGGATGTGAGAGTTGGACTGTGAAGAAGGCTGAGCGCTGAAGAATTGGTGCTTTTGAACTGTGGTGTTGTAGAAGATGCTTGAGAGTCCCTTGGACTGCAAGGAGATCCAACCAGTCCATTCTAAAGAGATCAGCCCTGGGATTTCTTTGGAAGGAATGATGCTAAAGCTGAAACTCCAATACTTTGGCCACCTCATGCGAAGAGTTGACTCATTGGAAAAGTCTGATGCTGGGAGGGATTGGGGGCAGGAGGAGAAGGGGACGACAGAGGATGAGATGGCTGGATGGCATCACTGACTCGATGGACGTGAGTCTGAGTGAACTCCGAAAGTTGGTGATGGACAGGGAGGCCTGGCGTGCAGTGATTCACGGGGTCGCAAAGAGTCGGACGCGACTGAGCGACTGAACTGAACTGAACTGAAGACTCCAGGGAAAGCAGTGTTGAAGACTATTTTTTTGTTTTTTATTTACAATATTATATTAGTGTCAGGCATAAACATGGTATGTGGGCTTCCTTGGTGGCTCAGACCATAAAGAAACCACAGCAATGCAGGAGACCAGGATTTGATCTCTATGTCAGGAAAATTCCTTGGAGAAGGGAATCCCACTCCAGTATTCTTGCCTGGAGAATCCCATGGACAGAGGAGCCTGGTGGGCTATAGTCCATGGGGTCACAAAGAGCTGGACACCACTGAGTGACTTATACTTTCACTACAACTTAATGATTCCACATTTTTATAGACCACACTTCATTTAAAATTATAAAATATTGGCTATATATCCTGTGCTGTACAATATATCCTTATAGCTTATTTAATTTGTTGAAGTAGAGTTCTTTCCAATGTTGTACTAATTTCTGCTGTACAGCTCGGTGATGAAGTTATATGAATATACATATCAATTTTCATATTCTTTTCCACTAGGGCTTAATCACAGGACGTTGAATATAGGTCCCTGTGCTGTAGAGTAGGACATTGCTGTTTATCTGTTCTCTATGTAACAGTTTGCATCTGTTCATCCCAAACTCTGTCCACCCTCCAGACCCTCTCTGCCTTGACAACCACAATCCTGTTCCCCGGGTCCTTGTGAAGACTCCCTTGAAGAGGAGGAAGAGGAGGCAGAAGACGATGAGGCATCAATCCTGTGGCCCAGTTCTCAGCCCTCCTCCTTCCTGGGATATGAGGGAAGCAGGGAGCATTAGTTAGAGAATCTTGAAACTGATAATGTTCATGTAAAGCACGTTATCTTGCTACAAAGTGGAAAAGATCTGGGGAACTGCAAAGTAGCTTGTTTAAAGACTTTCTTCCAAAGTTGTTTCAAGACTAGTCAGGGAGGGCTAACATTTGCTAGATAAAGCCTTTTACAGCATTGTTTCTTTCTGGCTGTTCTTTCTCCCCCAACAGCCATTCTATTTTTGTACATTATCTGGAAGAAACTATCTTTTTGGACTAATGACCAGGTCTCTGCAGGAGCCGCCTCCTTTTTCTCAATTCTCTCCCATCACCTCCCTTTCCAAGGAGCATTATGCCACTTGGTGGTGACTTGAATCCCACAAAATGGGGCCACAGCATGTAATTCCCACAGTACACATTTCTAACCAAGCACCCACTGCTCCTTTTTGGTTGGTTAATATCTATCTATTTATCTAGGTTAAAGCATGGATTTTTTTTCTCTACTTTCAAAGGAGGACTGGAAAACACCTAGGACAGTTTAATCCTAACATACTTGTTAGTTTCTTTCCATCAAATCTATACTTACTTTATTCCTTTTGCTTAAAGATAAGATGATATGAATTCAAAACCCTAGTGACATGGTCTAGAAAGGATAAATAAATAATAAATTCTTAGTAATTTTTCAAATACTTCCTTCCCTTCCAAAGAACCCTAAATCTGAAAGTACAGCTGCCCTTGGAATAGCCACCACCCTCTACAGTAAGAGCAGAAGAATAAATAACACACTGGAAAAAGAGAGAATTTAAGGGTGGAAAATCACCCAATCTATAATTTAGCTGGAATGCCGAAACACGAGAATACCCAATTCTTTGGAAAGCGAAACTCAATGATATCGTGGTCCAAATGTAATTTATATAACTTATCAGGAACTAGTATCAACTAATTAAACAACCCCTCACTCAGACAAAGTATTTAGTCTCTGTCTGCCTTTTCCCAATATAAAATGAGAAAATATCACCTGCTACTTATCTCAAGATGCTGACATGAAAGTCTGACCGAGGCTGTTTAGTTGACACAAGATGTCAATTGGACAGGTTTAATTAGTGAGGTATACAGAGATCCATGTCAATTCTTCTGAAGTCAAGGATTCAGATAGGAAAAAAAAAGAGCAAGACATCATCAAGATTAAATGTAAATAAGAAGGAAAGAAAAACAGAAGTATAGTTTTATGTAAGCTCTGTTCCTGGATGCTGACAAGGGAAAAACACTTAATATCAGAACAAGTAATGGCAAATATTTTAATTTGAAAAGTCAAGAGGAAAAAAAAAACAAAAACCTGAAAAACAGAAGACCTTGTACACGGATGTTTGAAAAAGAAGAAGGAAGAATGAGGCAATCATCGTGAAGGCATGGTTTCTAGACTGAGTGTATGCAAGCTCAGTTCTCGCTAAAAATTTAGGATTCAAGCTATGCCGAGGGCAGTGGAGAAAACATGGTTTGTAGATATCTAAAGCAGAAAAAAAATGATCAGAGGATAAAACCTCTTTCACTTGAATGGACTGTAATTGTTTCTTTATGCAGGATGAAATTTGTTATAGATGTTTTATATCAAGTTGCAAAGATGCAAAACGAAATTATATATAAGCAAAACACAAAATGCCTTAAGTGAAATGATAGTGAATGCAAAGTTTCAATTTTCTCATATACGAAAATGTGTTAAAAAACATCAAATACTGTTTAAAATAGTAGCATATGTAAGCTGTTCTAAAGTATGAAATTATTAATAATTAAAATATGCTATTAATAAGACCAAGTTATTATAGATGATAAAGAAATGTTATCTATTGGTCTTTTATATTATTAAAAGTCACAAAAGCAGAGCAGTACTACACATCTTTACTGAGAACACAGGTTTTAAAGACCCTTTTACTACTCTGCTTGAGTGTTTTTGCAAGTTTCAACTCATTGGAGAAGCTAGCTTTTCTTTTATTTTATTGTAAAATTATTTTTTTCACAGACAGACTAAAGCCATCTTTATATCTGTCCTTGGTTATATTCCTCTCCTTCCATTTTTTATGTAGATTTTTTTTACAAGTAACTCCAATAAGACTTCTTCCTGGCTTATTATACAAATGTATTTTTCCTTTTTTATCAGGATGGCTTCAGATTGGATTTCTCATAGTTAATTAAACCATATTTTTTTAGCCTCCCATTCATCTTGAACAGTTTCCCTTTTAACAATCTTGGAAGTTAACACCTAATTTTTACTGTAAGTTTTGGAGTCGACTTTCTGGAAACCAGTGGTTTGTATCTGCCTCATTCAAGATTTCCCTGCTTCCACTGTTAAAAGGAGTAGTAGGTTACAGTTTCATTTAAGGTTCTTCAGCATTTTTATATCACCAGTCATATTTCCTATTCAGTTCAGATTTTCCTACTGGCATCTTTCTGAGAAATGAGAGCAAGAGGATGTAAAATGAAAGATAAGAGGAAATCGGGGCTCAGACTCCCTGACCTAGCAAAATTTATCCTAAACCAGCCCAACTTCTCTCTCTCTGAGCCCTCCTCCCATCCTTCCAGCTTCCCAGGAGTGAGACCACTCACTTTAGCTCATATCTTGATTAATAAGCTCCTTCACCCTCCATCCCGATGCTTCATCGTCTAGTTCTCAGCTTAAACGGACCTCTAGCTTTAAACTAAACTGACCCATCCCTCAAGATGCCACTGCACTGCTCCGGATAGCTTCAGGAGTGGATAAATCTGCCCTTCCCACATCCATTTCTAGGGACCACAGGACCATATTTCTAGAATGTACCTCTTCTCTTTGCCTCTGGTACCATATATTGCAATTTAAAAAAAAATCTTTTTATTTTATATTGCGATATAGCCAATGAACAAGATTGTGACAGTTTCAGGTGAACAGCGAAGGGACTCAGCCATACATATGCATGTCTCCGTTCTCCCCCAAACTCCCCTCCCATCCAGGCCAGCACATAACCTTGAGCAGAGTTTCCTGTGCTATACAGTAGGTCCTTGTTGGTTATCCATTTTAAATATAGCAGTGTGTACATGTCCATCCCAAACTCCCTAACTTTAAAAAGCAGTGAGCTTAAATTGCAGATAGAATTTGCACTGGTGAGTTAAAAAAAAGTACATACACAATTCCTGTCTCTTTAGATCTTTAAGCCAAACAAGTAAACAGATAAAATAAAAACTGACAAGTTTGGCCAAGAGCTATACAAGCAGAGAGTCTGTTGGTTTTGTGACACTAAATTGGGAGTTTAGCTGCAAGCACCGCAAGAGAAAGGAGAATATAAAAATAGAAACATTCAGGTGGAAAGGCAGTATTCTTTCAAAAAGCAAGCCAAGTGTTTACCTTTATAAAGGATGCAAGTAATCAAGCTGGTTTATGCAAGAGATTTTTTAATATAGAATTTGAAGGAAAAGTAAATATGTGGTGTGAGTGACATACAGAAGGTCTATGTGGCTGTGACTAGCCTCCGAAGGGAGAGTGGACAGGGATTAAAGACCTCTGGGGACCCAAAGGAATTGCCCCGGAAGTGCTGTTGCAAAGATGAAGACCAGCAGACCACCACGCCTTCTGGACCTAACAGAGTTCAGGAAAAGGAGAGGGACTGACCAACTACCCAGTGGCCTGAGAAGGCAGAGATCCCCGAGAATTGATGTGCTATGCTGAATTTTAATTCAGAGAAAATATTCCACACGGTTACCTTGGTAATTATTGCAAATAATCAGGATTGCCAAGAAACTTGGTGAGCTGTGAGCTGTCAAGTCTAACGACACCAACAGTGAGTATGTGGGGGAGAAACTGGGGTCTGCTTCTCCTCCTAGGTACTTTCTAGCCAGTTTTGGAGATAAAATGAAAACCAGTTAATTTTCAAAGTCATTAAGTGTTCCAGTAGAAAAAATTCATGCAGAGGAAAGTAAATGAACAGCCAGCATTATAATAAAGGGATGATCTGAATTTTAATGCATAACTAAGTTCCAGTCCCTCCTTCCTTATCACTCCAGATAACCAAGTGTCCAAAAATAAGAACCACGCGTCAGTCTTCCAAATGCTGCCGGAATGGCAGAGCAGCCGTGGAGCAGCAGGAAGCACAGGATATCTAGGACTCCAGTCAATCCCGGATTCACTGGAAGTTCCACTTCCTCCCGGATTCCATTTCTGCCTCTGGAAAAGTCAGATGGAAACCCCAACCTGGGGGCCCTTGGCGTCTATCACCCTATTGTCTTCTGAGATCTTCAACCTCTTGGGCTGATTCAACTCTATCTCTTTCACAAGCATCTCTTCCTCCACCATCTCCTGAAATATTGGAATTTCCCCGAGGTCCTGCCCTTGGCTTTTTGTTTTTCTCACCAATGGATACTTTCTGGGCAATTCCATCCTTTTTTTTTTTTTTTGTCTTCAGTACCTCTATAAACTGACCACTCCTAAATTTGTTTCTTGCTAATTATATGACCTTGGGCAAGCCATTTATCCTTTTCATTTTCTATTTCCTCCTCTGACAAAAGTGGTACTTACATGACTGGGTTGTTATAAGAACTGAGCTCCTATCTGTCGAGCACATAGAATGGTACCTGGCACATAGTTAATGCTCAATAAATGTTAGCTATTGTTTTATCACCATCCTCCTAGTGGCCTGAGCCAGCAAGGCACAAGTCATCTTTGACGCCTCTGTCTCTCCCACCCACTCCTCCCTGGTTGCATCCATTCTGTCTCCTGGAATCACTGCCACTCCTTCTTTGCTCAACACCCTCATGACCAGTCCCCTGCCTCCAGTCTCACTTTCTTCATAATCCATTCACCACATTGCAAGACAATGAGCCAAGATCAGCTTATTTTATAACTTACTAGAAGTTCCAATAAAAAGTGTCATGGGGAGAAAATTAGGCTGAGAGCCAGCATCATAGTCGGGGGATCATAGGAACCAACATGTGTTGCAAGGTCTCTGTCCTCCATCCTTTACCATTCCAGACAATCAAACTCAAACAAAAGTCATCACATGCCTTTATTCAGCATGCTGAGATTTACTTTCATGAAATGCAAAATGAATCTTATACTTGTCTTCTATTTCAAGCCTTTGCTGCTTTCCCACAGCCATCAAGATAAATGGGAAGTCTTTAAGATGGCCTTGCCTCCCAGCCTTACATATTTGAGCAGTGTCCTTGAACTTGTCAAGCCCTCTCTCTTGCTTCTAGCAGCTTTCTTGTGTTTCTCTTCTCTCCCTGCAATGAAGCTGTCTCTACAGTTCTGCACCAGTGTTTCAAAACTTATGGTGAATGACACCTCCTTAGGGAAGTCTTGGTATTTACCCAGCTTGCTCTGACTGCCTGGTTGAAGGCTTGGCACCTTCAGCTGAGATTAAGCAGAGGTGCCCCTCCTAAGAGCTTCTGCATAACAACTCTGTACAGAGTTCTTGCATAATAGTTATTACACCCGATCATAATCACCAGTTGTTCTCCTGCCTCACCTTCTAGACTGTAAATTCCTTGGCGTTAAGGAATGTACTTTATTCATCTTTGTTTCCCAGCCTTTGCCTAGTAACTCACTTTTAGAAGATACTTGGGAAAAACAGATTTTTAAGCACAAAGTGAGTTCGTGATGCACATGAAGTTCTTAACACAGTGTCTGCAGAAACAGCCACAGGGTTCCCTTCTCTTTCCCCTATTAGAGCACGCCAGCTGGCGAAAAAATTTCCCTCCTAGAAACTGTTGTGAAACTATCAACATCTTGGTGTAAATAACAAAACTCTCTGTATGCTAGGATTCTTCTTGTATGCATATACAGGCTCGATCACACACGCACATACACACCCCCAAAACACACAAGCCAAACCCCTCGCACTCCAAGTCCTCACTTTATACCCTAACCAGCTAATTAAGAAGGGAAACTTGGGTGTGAGGCCTCTGCCTTTTAAGTGCCTCCTACAACTTTCCCAAAATAGCATTTGTTTATCCTTCCTGAAGGCGTTTACCCTGGACCTTGCTATGAAGGAACTGGGGGAAATTTTCTGTTTTTATGAGTTATCATATTCATGATCAAGTCCAAAGGTGGGGCGAAAAGTGAATTTTGGTTACAGTAGAGGAGAAAAATACTAACTGTAGATCTCCTGTGTCAAGTGAAAGATGTCTATTTTAATCAGGATTTTATAACAAAAGAAATATGTGTAACCAAGCCAAGTTTCTCTCTTCAAGGATTCATGCCAAGACTCTGTCCCATCCCTCTCCTGCCTCCTGAGTGAGAGGTGGCTTCAGGGCCAGTGATGACTCATTGGGACAATATTGTCTGTGTGCTCGTGTGACTCTTAAGGAAGCCTGTGTGCAAAGAGGGGAGCGGGGTGCCAGCAGCAGGCAGTCAGGTGCGGGGCCCTGAAGCCCAGTGGTCCACGTATAAGCAAGAGCTCTTGGGGAGACTCCATGGATACCACTACAGGGCTCTTGGGTTAGAAGTGTTTAAAGTTTTGTTTTGTTTTGTTTTGTTTTGGTCGTGCTGGGTCTTCGTTGTTATGCACAGGCTTTCTCTTGTGGCTTTTCTCTTATGGGCTTCCCTTGTAGTTCAGTTGGTAAAGAATCTGCCTGCAGTGCAGGAGACCTGGGTTCTATCCCTGGGTTGGGAAGATCCCCTGGAGAAGGAAATGGCAACCTACTCCAGTATCCTTGCCTGGAGAATCTCATGGACAGAGGAGCTTGGTGGGCTGCAGTCCATGGGGTTGCAAAGAGTCGGGCACGACTGAGCGACCAACACTTACTTACTTCTTTTGTGGTGAGCAGGGGCTTCTCTTTGTTGCAAATCATGGGCTTCTCACTGCATTGGTTTCTCTTGTGCAACACAGGCCCTAGGCTCCCCAGCTTCAGGAGTTGCAGCACACAGGCTCCGTAGTTGTAATTCACGGGCTTAGTTTCTCCAAGGCACGTGGAATCTTCCCAGACCAAGGATCGAACCCATGTCCCCTGCATTGGCAGGTGGATTCTTACCCACTGTACCACCAGGGAAATCCAGGATGGAAGTTTCTGAAGGTTGCATGGCATCTTGGCATATCACTAAACATTTCGATCTGGAAGGAAATTGACTAGTAACTTACACAATTTACATCATGAGTCTTTAAGGATATCCATACCAGCACCAGAAGAAAAACTTCCAAAAGTTTTGAGTAGTCAGAACCCAGTCCTGCCACCAACGAACCAGAAATTTTTCCCTAATCCCAAGGTAAAGAGACAATACAGAGAGTGAAAATACAAAGCCTGGGTGTAGGCTATGGCCATCCCACCCTGAACATGCCTGATCTCGTCTGATCTTGGAAGCTGAGCAGGATCAGACCTGGTTAGTACTTGGATGGGAGAAAGCCTGAGTGAAATCCTAGATCTGACATGCACGGGCTGTTTTCTTCGACAGTTATTCTCTCTGAGGCTCAGTTGCCACAAGGACCCGGGAGAGAGCTCCCTAGCTAGGATGGAAGTCAGTGAGACAAAGATTGCAAAGCCCCACACACAGCGCCTGGCCAAGAGTAGGTGGGCCGATGATTTTAGTACATGCTGGAAATATTTATACAGCATCTCTTATGGACCAGGCTGTGTTCTGCTGCTGCTGCTGCTAAGTCACTTCAGTTGTGTCCAACTCTGTGCGACCCCATAGACGGCAGTCCACCAGGCTCACCGATTCCTGGGATTCTCTAAGCAAGAATACTGGAGTGGGTTGCCATTTCCTTCTCCAATGCATGAAAGTGAAAAGTCAAAGTGAAGTCGCTCAGTCGTGTCTGACTCTTAGCGACCCCATGGACTGAAGCCCACCAGGCTCCTTGGTCCATGGGATTTTCCAGGCAAGAGTACTGGAGTGGTGCCATCATTTTCTCCAAGGCTGTGTTCTAGATGCTGGCAATACAGTCATTAACCACACAGCCCCTGAATGCATATCCTTAAATTCCAACTGGGGGAGAAACACAATTGGAATTTGGGCTGAAATGAAATCAACATTTTGAACTGTCTCATTACTTCCCAGGAACACTCCTTTCTGTGGCTTTGCCCTGCGGGTCAACAGAGTTGCTACCACAGCAATGGGACTGTCTGCCTTTTGCCCTACAAGGAAGTCATAGCAGTTTTCCAGCGTCTCAGTGGGTGTCTTTCATGCTGGGATCCCCATTAAATAAACAAGAGCAATTCAGGACCTATGATAATAACTGGACCAACACCACCCCAGGACTTTATTCTCAACAACTCTCCTCTGCCTCTTCTGCCATATCGCCAAGCTCCCTGTCTCTTCACTTGTTCTTGTTTCAAATCTATCTTTGGTACTCAGGCCCCTAAGAGCACAGCTCAACAATTACTAGCTCCCCTTTCAGCCTTGACTTTTCTTCTGAATTATTTTGCATGTATCAATATGCAAATGCAGGAGGCAGTCACATGATGAATTGTCCCTGACTCTAGTGGGCTTGCTTCCCTAACTGAGATCCAGATTCCATCTCCTCCTCCTCCTCACCTCCCCGCCATCCCAAATGTGAAAGTGTGAGCTCAGATGATGTCTCTGATATCTGCCTCTCCTTTGGTACTAGTCAGTTCTCAGGAAAATCTTCTGTTAAGCAGTGACCAGTTTCTGAGTCACTGGGAAGGGGTGGAAAGGGTTCCCTCAAGTTTATACCCATCTCAGTTGCATTTTTCATATAGATTTTTGTTTCTGTTCCCCATTCACCTATGACCTATTTCTTTAACTTAATTTCTTCATTTCTTAATTTCTTCAACTCTCACCCAGCTTAGTCATTTAGAATGTTTAAACATAATTAGTTGGTACCATGGGGACAGACAGCAAATATAACCGGGGCATATGCAATTGTCACCTGGAGGGATATTAAATAAGGAGGGTGGTGTATTATTTTACCAAGGCTACCATAACCAAGTGCTGCAGAAGGGTGGGTTAAAAATGGTAATGGGTGGTCTGGCAGTTCTAGAGTCGAGACCTCGAGGCCAAGACGTCTGCAGGGTGGTGAGGGAGAGACCTCTCTCCTTGGCTTGTGGCTGGCTGCCTTCTCACGTGGCCATCCCTCTGTGTGCACATGCCTAATGTCTCTGAGTGCCTGATCCCTGCTTCTTATAAGGACACGAGTCACTGGGTTAGGACTTTGTTTTTGTCCAGTCGCTCAGTCGTGTTCGACTCTCTGCAACCGCGTGGGCTGCAGCACCCCAGGTTTCCCTGTCCTTTGCTGTCTCGCTGAGTTTGCTCGAACTCACGCCCATTGAGTCAGTGATGCCATCCAACCATCTTCTCTTCTGCCGCCCTCTTCTCCTCCTGACCTCAATCCTTCCCAGCATCAGGGTCTCTTCCAATGAGTCATCTCTTTGCATCAGGCGGGTTAGGACCCTAACAATCCTGTCTTACCTTAATTACCTCTTTAAAGCCTTATCTCTAATTACAATTTCAATCTCAGAGAAGGAGAAATACTGTGTGACGTCCGTTCTATGTGGAATCTAAAAAGAAATGACACAAATGAAGTTACTTCATACAAAACAGAAAGAGACTTAGAGAACAAACTTATAGTTGCCAGGGGGAAGGGATAGTTAGGGAGTTTGGGAAGTGTGTTCATATACACACTGCTATATTCAAAATGGATAATCAACAAGGACCTATCGTATAGCCCATGGAAGTCTACTCAGTGTTATGTGGCAGCCTGGATTGGGGAGGGTTTTAGGGGAGAATGGATACGTGTATGTGTATGGCTGAGACCCTTCGCTGTTCACCTGACACTACCATAACATTGTTAATTGGCTATATACCTCAGTATAACATAAAAAGTTTAAAGTTGAGAAAAAAGCATAATAAATAAATACCATCACATTCTGACTAATGGCGGGGGGTAGGGCTTCAGGATATGAATTTGGAGGGGGCACAATTCAGCCTTTAACAGGTAGATTCTTACTTTCATTCAGATAACACATTCAGAAATTAATACACATCAGCCCAGGCACCTTGTCTGGCATTGGACAAGGTCTGGTCCAAAGTTTCCTACAGCCTGGGCAGACCTCCCATCAAGACCTCCCATCGCTGTGGGTATCTAGGAGGCTTCCTCCAAAGCTCTGTCCCCCTTGGAGCTGCTGTGGTACTCTAGCCCATGCTCATCACTGACTCTACATCCCCATCACCTTCGTGACAAGGCTAAGAGGTACAGCCCTGTCTTCTCTCCTTGTTCCCTGGTGCCAGACTTGTCTCTTTAGATAAACGAGATCGCGATGGAGCTAAGCTGAGAGTATGGTTCACAAAGGAAATCCCCAGTTAGGAAATCAAGGGCCCTATGATATCAGATTATCCCTAAAAAGAGGCCATTATTCAGACCATGAAACACGTGGGCAGAGAAGGCTGCCTTAGTCACCTCTTACTGTCTTCATCTCCTCCTACTCCCGACTCGTCTTCCCTAACCCCTCTCCTCGTCCACGTCTGAGGACATTGCCAAGCCACACCCGATATCTGGAACATCCTCTCTTTACTGACCCCCCTTCCAACCTGCTCACTGAAGTTAAACAAGACCCTCGAATAATATCCTCTCTTATATACTCTTCCCTCATCTTTAGAAAAGTAGTTATCCTGCGCTTCGGGACCATTACTTGGCTTCCACTTGTCTGCATCTCATCTCTCCCTACACACTGACACTCAGGGAGGCTAAGAAACTTCTTCAAGAGTTTATACAGCTCTTGGGGCGATGGATTAAAGCTCAGGTTGATCTCTCACTCCTTATCATGATACTCTGCTTCTAATCACACTGCTTCAGGTACCTGGGTTTTCTCACTAGACTCATTGGACCTTTGATGAGCAGAAACTGAACCACGAGAAAGATGAGAATATTCACACCATTATCAGAGCTTGCATACAGCTCAATGTTGCTTTAGAAATTGCTCTTTAATCTTTTTTTTTTTTTTTAGTTTGGCCGTGATGGTCTCAGTTGCCTCATGTGATCATGCTCCCTGACCAGGAATTGAACCTGGGGGCCTCCTGCTTTAGGGGCTCAGGGTCTTAGCCACTGGACCACCAGGCAAGTCCCTCTTTATTCTTTACTTAATAGAAATTCTTGGATGTTGCAGGTAAAATAGTTATATAAGAACTGTTGTTAAGTGGCATTTTGTCTCTTAAAAGAAAATAATACTAAACGTTTCAGTGAGTTCCAAAGAAAAAGTTCAGTCTCATTAAGCCTAAGATTAAGGAGAGTTAGACTGTCAGGATCACTTCTCCTTCCACTCATTTTAGAAATCAAGGCAACAGAGTTTCACAGGCAAAGTTCAGTTTACAAAGACAATTTCAAAGAAACACATTCTTTTTTTTAACAAAGATCTGGAAAGGATAGAGAAAATGATTACACTGAAACTAAGAAACAACTCGGAAAAGGAGCACACAGCAGAGAAATGTGAGGAGCATAAAGATGTCCAGCGTAATCCATTTAAACCCTCTCTTCCAAGATTTCCTGGTGTTTGTGTAACTTCAGCCCAAGCATCAGTAACAATCAAGTTGATTTATGGCGGTGAAAGATTTTTTTTTTCCGTGAGAATGCTGATGATGGAAATCCAATATTAGGAACACAGAAGTCTCTGTACAAACCCAGAGTGGTGGGCTGGACAATGTGCAACGGGTGAATGCCCACAGCCTGGGTGAGGGCAGAGGTAGCCAACAGAACTTGGGTGTATTTTTGTTCTCCTTCAGTAATTTGCAAATGTACATCCTTTGTAACAGATTTCTTTTGTGTTAATCCCACAAGGAAATTGCTTCCACTGGTTTTGATAGATGTGTTTGTGGATAAATGATGCAGAATATGATTTCTTTGGAACACTGGACAAACTCAGTTCTGTAGATTGACCAAAGCGTATATTTGGCAAGTCAAATTCAGAAAGTCAAGTGCAGTAGCTGGGGATTCTGGAATGAGGTCACAGCTGGTCCAAGAGGGTGTGAGCTGCCCTGAATCTTGGTTGTCAGAAGACTCAGTGCACTCGCTAATATCCACAGGAACCATTTCTCAAAAGGTGAGCCAACAAAAATGAAAAGTGCCAATGATTCTAAGGTTGTAGGACCATCTCCTGCACAGGTATATGGTTACTCTAAAGATACTTGTGCACGCTGACTCTTTACAATTACCCAGACAGAAATAAGAAAACATCTGTAAACATGCTCACCTCCCACAACCACACCCCCTTTGAACTATGCCCAGGTTAAACATAAACACTTGGGGAAGTGGGGAACCAAAACTTTCTCAGGTGGGTGGTTGGAACTTGTGTGCGTCTGCTTCTAAAGGGTGAATCCTTTCTGTTCACTATTTAACTCTTGCCCCCTCGCTTTAGTCCAAAATGGTAGTCATGTCTTCCAGGTGTTTCCCTCAACAGTGGGGTAAGATTCCTCCTGCTAGGAAGCCAGATCCATGCTTTGCTCCACCCGGACCCAGAACTCAGCCCAGATTTCACGTGGTCCTGGAACATTCCCACACCAGCACCCAGCCTGTCCCAGCTCTCTGGAGCCAATGTTGGTTCTTCCGTCTTTACCTGGGGCAACTCGAACCCTCTCTCACCTGCGCTTTTTGCTTGAACAAACACATAATCCTAAATCCATCCTCCTTACCACTTCAGTTTCTTGCAAAGCATTCATTCAGATGACTAAATCGTAGGGCTTTCCCCCAAATATTTGTGCATGAAGTCATGCTTGAAATCCTGATAAGCAAACAGGTGGACCTGAGCGAGTTGAAACAAAAGTCTGTGGAGGCATTTCCACAATCCATTCCAAAATTTCCTTTGTAATCCTGGGGCTGTCAGTTACACCCTCTTAGTTCTGTGGACGCCCTGTGTCTTTCTCCCTCGACTCAGAATTTCTCATCCTCAGGATTGTTAAGGAACAAATTTCTGGTGTCTCTGCCCTTCATTTCATGCAGAGGAACCTGACTGTCCTGAAGGACATCCCCCCTTCTGATCCTCCCTCTACCTTGTTCTAAGAGCCAAGAAACTTTCAGAAATTTGGAAATGTTGCCTCAAATACACACTCCTCTCCCTCATCCCAGCCGAAACCTCTGGATTTCCCCTGATGACATAATTTCCCTCGTCATTCTCAAGGTGCCTCGTTCCCCACACACCCTTTCTCCAGAACCTTAGATCTGGGGCCATTGTCTGCAGCTCCCTGTGAACTTTCCGCCTTTCTCCGATAATACCTCTCCCCTTCCTTGCCAGTTTCACATACCTACCAAGCTCCTCATACCCATTCATTCTCAGCTATCTTCCTCATTGCTTGGAAGCCTCACCACCATCATTTCATTATAAAAAAAAAAAACCAAAAAACAACCTGTGACCCAGGTGGGGCATGCATGCTGCAGAGGGTTACCCATGTGAGTAGCCATGCTGTAGTAATTCAACACTTGGGACTTTGCAGCATGTATGTTTGTATCTTTTGATTTGCAAATCGTTTTGAGAGCAGCCTTTGCTTGCTCTATCTAGGTCTTATGAAGATGATGTGTGAAACATGGCCCAGCTGGTTGACAATCATGTGGTTTTCTTTCTACATTTCCATTTATTACATCCTCAGTTTTAGATGCGTGAAAATAGCCACTTCTCTCTTTGAGGTGTTTCCCAAACATAGATTTCAAAAACTGTTCTACCAATAAATTTCAAGAAATACAGAATACTCCACAATCTGATTACAATTCATGAGTAGATGGACATTTAAATCACTCCCAGTATTTCACATAAATATCACTAAGTAGATATCCTAGAGCATAACTCTGTATTATGTCTCGGGTTGCGGCATTAGGAGAAATTTCTAGAAGTAAAACATGGGGTCAAAGTCTTTGTTTATAGCTCTTGGCACATATTGACAACTTGCTCTCAAGAGTGGTTATAACCATTTACCCTCCACCAGCACTATTTGAGTGTCTCACCACACCCTTTTTTTCTATACAATCTTTTAAACAAATCTTTGCAGAGCAACCAGCACAGATTGGAGGAGAAAATCCCAGGGTATTTTCAACTTAAACTACTAGGAGGGTAGTTTAGGTTCAGGCGAGGATTTGCTAGCATGCTTTGAAAGGACAAAGAGTTAAAAAAAAAAAAAAATCCGTGGCAATGTGATAAAGGCAATTAGTGCTATAAAAAAATAAAAGCAATCAGAAATTCCAGGGGATCAGGGGGCAAACGACTGTAAAAGACATATAATCATAAAACATTCCCTGGTTTTGCAGGGAATGATACTTACATGGTCATAACAACGTAATGATTTAACTTTAAAAGTGATATAATTGCATGGGTACAAGAGGAGAAGAAAGTGTACTGTAAGAGGGCTGAAATTATATTTGTCACAGCAGAGATCAATAACTGAGGTATAACAACAAAAACAGGGAAAGCAATTTAAGCTCATTGCTCAGAGATATGAACATAAATATGAGAAGAAATAAAGAATTAAGTACTTGCCTTCAAAGAGTGGGACTTGGAGGAGGAATGGAAAAACAAGAAGCATATAGATTTTAATTGCTGTACTCTGTGTGTTCAGTCATGTCCAACTCTTTGCGACCCTTTGGACTGTAGCCCACCAGTCTCCTGTCTCCATGGAATTTTTCAGGCAAGAATACTGGAGTGATTTGCTATTTCCTCCTCTAAGGGATCTTCCCGACCCGGGGATCAAACCTGCATGTCCTGTGTCTCCTGCATTGCAGGCAGATTCTTTACCATTGGGCAAGTCCTTGATTTTAATTATGAGGCCTTTTTAACTGGGAGCATGTTAACTTTCATAAAATAGATTTTAACAGTATTCTAACATGTTGAGATTATTGGAAATTCTTAATCAATTTTTAAATTTTTTATTACTTTGAATTAATGTTTTTACATGTCAGAATTTCATATTTCTTTTGTAACTTGTCTGCTCATGTACTTATTTAGCAAGAGATGTTACTGGTTTTCTTATTGATTTTTAAGAACTTTTAATATATTTGTTTACACATTTTCTAGGAAATATTTTACCCAGCTTATTGTTTCTTTTGTGTTTTGTTTCTGCTGTTGGACAACATGTCACCAAATATATTAATGTTTACATTTTTGTATGGAAATTTCCAATTCAATTTATATTTTCCGTATTTCTAAGTGTTTGATGCTTTATCTCAGGTGGTGTAGTAGTAAAGAATCCACCTGCCAATGCAGGAGATGTAAGAGATGTGGCTTCAATCTCTAGGTTAGGAAGACCCCTGGGGCAACCCAATCCAGTATTCTTGCCTGGGAAATTCCACGGGCAGAGTAGCCTGGGGGGCTACAGTCCATGGGGTCACAAAGAGTTGGAAATGACAGAGCATCCACAAGTTGTTGTTCCACTTCTTATCTTGACAGCTTTTGCTTTTTTTTTTTTTTTAATAAATACTTATGAAACTTACTGTGTGCCAGGCATTATTGTAAGGTCTTCTTAAACATTGATTCAATCAATGGTATATAAGAGAGAGGAGGCTCTTAATTACTTCTCCCCAAACAGCTAATCTTTCTATGGTATTTACCACAAATATCATCCCTTCTCCATAGATTTGAAATATATTTCCAACAGTTTATTTTGTTTCAGATCTATTTTTTTCATTAAAATCATACTATTCTACTTAATGTTACTTTGTAAAATAGTTTATATATGAGAGCAATTTCTTCCCACCACTTTAATTTAAAAAAAAATTCTTAACATTTACCCACTTAATCTCTAGCTAGTCATTTGACATTTTAAAGGTAAAAATAAGTTCCATTGGAATTGTGACCAGAACTTTGTTAAGCCAACAAATTTAATCAAGAAACATTTACTCAGGACTGCCCTGGTGGGCCAGTGGTTAAGAATCTGTCTTGCAAAGCAAGGGATGTGGGTTCTATCCCTGGCTGGGGAACTAAGATCCCACATACAGCAGAGCCACTGGGCATGCGCTCTGAGAGCCGCAACTAGAGAATCCACGTACCCTCAATGAAATATTCTGCATGATGCAATTAAGACTGATGTTGCCAAATACATACATTTTTTAAAAAAAGAAACATTTACTCTTTACAAGTTGGTCTCAGAAGTTAAAGTTATATCTTTCTAATTATTTATATCTTATTTTGAAACTCTAAGCTGCTAAAATTTTGAGTTGCTAATGAACTCAAACTCAGGAGTTTGAGCAAACTCCAAGAGATAGTGAAGAACAGGGAAGCCTGGCCTGCTGCAGACCATGGGATTGCAAAGAGTCAGACATGAATTAGCGACTGAACAACAACAATGAACTCACACAATGACTCTGAGAATATTTCAGTCGGTGCATAGGTTTTCTGCCGTTATATTTATGTCATCTGTAAATAATGGTGGGCTTCCCTAGTGGCTTTGCTTGCAACGCAGGAGACCTGGGTTCAGTTCTTGTCAGGAAGATCCTCTGGAGAAGGGAATGACTCCCCACCCCAGTATTCTTGCCTGGAGAATTCCAAGGACAGAGGAGCCTGGGTCACATAGTCAGACACGACTGAGCGATAACACAAATAATATTACCTCCACTACTTCAGGAATTATATTTCATTTCTATTTAATGATCTAAGGCATTAGCTAGTATTTTCTGAACCATATTAAATAGAGGGATACTGAATACACAATTTGGACGACTGTAGAAAACCAAATGTTAAAAATTGCTATTTACCCAAACCATAGCAAAGTCATATATCATCAACATCAAACAAATTGCAGGAAAACAAAGTTAACCTGAGATTTTATTTAAAGTTATCATTATAATTTTATCACTAACATTTTTAGTAGTCAATTTAAAATTTCATATTATGATTTAATACTGGTAATTCCCCAGCCCTGCTAGACACTAAATTATTCCTGTGGGTATCACACTGCACATTGATGATAATAAATAAATGCTCTGTTTCAGCAAAATTGGCAGAGGAGAGAAATTTTCCCGCTAGTTATACAAGAATAGTCACTGCTTATAGGCACCACCAAACTTTCCTTTGTCTCTGACAATAGCAAAGTCAGTTTCCTTTTCTCTAACTCCTAGCCTTGGAGATTTGATTGATGGTGACGTAGTTCCACTGAATCAATGGCCCCAACTTAAGTTGTGTACACTGCTGGAGTAACAGCTTTTGAAATACTTTCAGAATCATACTCGAAAATTTTACTTTCACTTATACTATATTTCTAGTAGGCTTTACATTCAAATAAGTCATCTGATACAAATTTGTCCTTGAGCTTTGAACCTAAAAATGGGAAAATGGAATGTAATCAACTTTCAAGATAACAGAATAATCAGTCTCTCATTTTCCCTCTGCATCTCATCTCTATTGCCTATAAAGAAATTGTCGCAGTCTTTTCTGGAGTGTAGTGATGGGAGTGTTTTTATAACAGGAATCATGTAAGAAGTATTTGCACTCAAGTTTCACCGGTTTGATTATTTCTTGAGTAGCCTCCAACGAACAATCTACTTTCCCTGAATTAGAACACAAACAACACTCGGCTAGTACACCCCCTAGGCTGGTGCGGCTATTTGTAACCTGTAGCGCTCACGCTTTATTTGGTTCAAGGACCCTTTTTACACATAGTAGTTACATTCCTACTTTTTTTAAATATAGAAAGTCCATTCTAAAATCTCTTATCACCATGAAGTTTGTCTTTGATTAAAGAATAAGAAGAGTCTTGTCGTCTTTCTTCTTGGGTAGGTAATTCTGTTAAAATACACTCTGCTAGAATTAGTTTTCCAAACACAGCTGAAGGGTATGAATAAGAGAGTGTGTGCCCATGATTTTGAAGTCAATTATAGCCGTCATCGTGTTTGCCCATCATGGATAATAATTACCTTTACTGATTTTCCATTCGTCAGATTCATTATCTGTGTCCTCAAATCTCTTATTCAGCACAGAAAAGAGAAACATAACTAATTCACTAGGAACCCACCACACTGTCAAATTTAAAAGGACTTCTGGTGGGTTCTACATGTCTCAGTGACTGAGATACAAGATATAGAAATAGCATATTTAAAAATGTCAGGGTACTTTTGCCCACAGTAAATAGAATTTAGGAAAAATATTCCCTAGTGATATACATACCAAGAGTGGATTTTGTACCTAGGATTCATAGATTGTACAAATCTGAATAATCCTTCGTTTTCAACTCCTAAAAATGATAACCAGTCTGCAGCAAATATTTTGACAAGTTGTAGAGTAAAATTTTTACCTTTGAAGACTCAGAGATATGAAGGACTATCTTCTTAGAGTATTCTTGTGGATACGTTTTCTGAAGGTAGATTAGCAACATCAACTGTGGCTTAGCTCCTCATTTTTCTCTTACCCCCTTCTCTCATAGTCTTCACTGTATCATTCTAAACCATCAGCATTATAGTTGGCCACAAGTTTGGAGATTTACCTCCCTGTGAAAATTTAAGGCAGTAATGTTGACATTCTGCTGTTAACTCATCTTCACCAGAAGATGAAGAATTCCCAAGCAGCATACTTTCCTGAAATACCCACAGCTGATGCAAAGTTAAATAACTGAAAATTCAATACAGTTCTTAAAGATGATTTTATTCCATGAGGTGAGTACTGGCATGCAAACAATCCTATGAAGATTCCTAGCACTGTGTAGTCTAATTCCATTGTTCTTATGCTGTTATCCATTGTGTAGATAATACAATATCTTATTCTGTTATCTATTGTATAGATATGCTGTTATCTATTGTATTGTATAGACCCTTCATTGGTTCAGAATGGATATTATCATGTCACAGACTCAGGTAAACCACAGCCAGCCTCACTGGGTGAAGGATGGAGCTCATGCAGAGAAAATCTGCAGTTTCCTCTCCACCCTTGTGGTATCTTGGGGATGGCGGATGCTCTCCCTGGTCACAGCCACATGTACCTTGGAACTGTGCCCCAGGAGAGGGACTCCATGCCTTGTTACTCTCTCTTTGAAGTATGGATGCATATTTTGAGTTCCGATGACAAGCAGTTTCATTTCATACTAACTTTTTAGGGGAGTGTAGGAAAACACTGGTTTCTAAGCACCCAGGTGAGAGAAATTTAGGCACAGATCTCCTCCTTAGCACATGTATGTGTGTGCTAAGTCATGTCAGTTGTGTCTGACTCTTTGTGACCCCATGAACTGTAGCCCACCAAGCTCCTCTGTCCATGGGCTTCTTGATGCCAGAATACTGGAGTGGATTGGCATTTCCTCCTCCAGGGAATCTTCCGAACCCAGTGATTGAACTTGCATCTCTTATCTCTCCTGTGTTAGCAGGCAGATACTTTACTACTAACGCCGCCTTAGCACACACCTGCTAACAATATCTGCTTATCTCCACAGATACGATGTCCTCCCTAAAGTTATTTAACAAACGTTTCCTCTCAATTCTTATATTTGACTAAACCATAAAAAAGGGTGACGTTTGTTCATTTTGTCGTACCAAGTGAAAATCTCATAGGAGTTAGCCCAATGTTAACTGTGAATCATCTTTGACTAGATGTGACGATCATTTACATAATCAAATAATTTTCTGATCGGGCCAGATCTCAGGATGCCAGAAATCCAGCTGAAGCAGGTATTTATCTATTCAAGCTTCAAAATCCAAAATCAAAGAAAAACATACCAGCAGATCTTGGTCAATTATAAGGCAAAAGTGATGCTCGGAGCATTTCTATAAATGGCAATGCTGATATTGGGCCTCCTAGTACTAATGCTGATTTTAATGAGAAAAATCTCTGCTGTTTAGCTATCAAATATTCATTAGCAATTTGAATAGCTCACATTTGTGCTTTTGTTTTATGAGAATATTTGTCCAGAATGATTTTGAAATGGTTTTCTGAGCTTTACTATTTTTTTTCCTCATTAGGTGCATTTATGTAATATGCTAACCTATTTCTCGCGTTAAGTCCTTCTTGAATTCAGAATAAATTTGGCTTGGGTGCAGTGGGTGCCGCACCCACTTGGGTAACTAAGTGCTGTTATATTTGGATTGTAATTTTTAACATTTTTACAGATTTCTGTAGTTGGATTCAAAGATGAAGTTGCTATTCAACTCAGGAGTTTTGAGTTATTTATTTAGCTTTTTGGTGCAGTCATTTCATCGTCATAAGATAAATGTGATAGTTTTTTAATTTAAGCACAGAAATGATCTGCACTGTGAAAATCCGTAAAGCTGTCCCGCTTAGTATCCTTTTTATAAACATTATTTTTTGATAACTTTTCCCATTTTTTCCATAGTATTAGAGTTATCAGACTTCTTAATTATTAAGACTATTTTGGTTACCATGTTTATCTAGGAAATTTGTCATTTTAAAAGATGTTCTAAATTTTAGGAGTTTTTGCCATCTGTTGTCTTCTCTCATGTCAAATGCTTCAGTTGCATGCATGCTTCTCCCCTTGGTTGTGTTTTACACAGATGTGTGCATTTTATGTCAGAGAAGGCAATGGCACCCCACTCCAGTACTCTTGCCTGGAAAATCTCATGGAGGGAGGAGCCTGGTGGGCTGCAGTTCATGGGGTCGCACAGAGTCAGACACGACTGAGCGACTTCACTTTCACTTTTCACTTTCATGCATTGGAGAAGGAAATGGCAACCCACTCCAGTGTTCTTGCCTGGAGAATCCCAGGGACGGGGGAGCCTGGTGGGCTGCCGTCTATGGGGTCGCACAGAGTCAGACACGACTGAAGCGACTTAGCAGCAGCAGCAGCAGTACATTTTATGTAGCGTGTGCTCCTTTCCAAAGAAGTATCATCTTTCTGATATTTCTTTTTCATGGCTGAGTCCTGTTAATTTACTTTTGCATGTTTTATTATTCTCTTTTCAGGATTCTTAGATTAAATTCTTGTTTCTTTTTTTTTTTTAGCGTTTATTTACGTGTTTGGCTGTGCCAGGTCTCAGTTGTGACGTGTGGATTCTTTCGGGTGCAGCATGTGGGGTCCAGTTACCCCAGTCAAAAATCGAACCCGGGCCTCCTGTGTTGAGAGCTCAAAGTCAGCCACTGGGCCATCAGGGAAGTCCCTCTTACTTCTTTTTTTTCTTATTTAATCATAAAAACCCTTCATGGCTGAGCTTTGGCCTTGGGGTAAGGTCCACCGCTTCTTGGGGTTTATTAATATAATCTAGTTTGGCTTGCAGATAAACCAACGGGCTATTCTAATGAGAAAAGTGCTCTGGCAGGGCAAGTTCCAGGTTCTAGCGCAACACTCGGAACGGGAGCTCCCCAGATCTGCTGGAGGGTGAGTGCCATCAGCCTGGAGAGGTGATCAAGAAGCAAACCGTAAAGGGTGAGGTTCTGGAGTCTGGACAGTGCAATGTCCATGGAGTTTTATGTTTAAGCACGACATCGTCATTTTTTGAAATGATTTTTTTACTTTAAAAGCTTTTGAATGATTACTTTGATCTCCTTGTTGAGGAAGATGACTTTGATCTCCCCAGGAAGAATAGATTTGATGGAAACAAGACAAGAGACAAAGGAACCAGTTTGGAGACTGCTTGTGGTAGAAAGTCAGACGAGAAAGGGTGGTGCCCTAAGTGCGCAAATCAGTGGCAAGCATGGAAGGAAGGAGACAGTTGAGATGTATTTAAAAGATGAAAAAGCGGAACTTGGAAAGTGGTGAATTGGGAGTGTGGGGTGAGGGCAAGAGGAGAGGGAAGAAGGACGCCCAGGTTTTAGCCTTTGACTTTGGGCTGTAGGGCCCTTCTCTGAGTCAAGGATGCAAGAGCAGAAACCAAGACAGATGAAGAAAGAGGTTGACTTGGGATACTCTGACTTTTATTATTATTTATTAATATAAATTGTTCTTTTGTCCCATTTAGTGCTGTTTACTTTGACTTCTATTTTATCTAAGAAATAAATTTCTGTCCTTTGTTGGGTGTGTCCACATGTGTGTAAGTACCTGAAAGTAATCAAAATTTTTTCTTGTCTCATAAAAATAAAGAACTTATCCCTCTTTTGCTCACTTCTTTTTTCTATCTATCTACTACCTATCCTTTTCTATCTATATTTCAATTTGGGTTAATAAAATCTCAGGCACTGTACCTAAATTGTTGCTATCATGTTATTTTGTATTATGCCTTTCACTTATTTTATCCTGCTCATTTTCTCATTCTTCTGCTAAAATATAAACTCCAAGAAGAAAGAGCTCACCTTTTATGTGATTTTTGTCTGCTTAATTTACTGCTCTAATCTGTGTAGAACAATGTCTACATTACTTGCGTGATCTGCCAAATATTTGTTGAAAAAATAATTATTTTTCCATTATGTAGCTTTTATTTCTCTTTTCTGACAGTTGCGTTCAGTTTTGAAATCACTAATTTCACCATTCATTGGTAATCTGCTTCTTACACAATTCAAGCTCCAATCTTATTCAATTCTTGGTTGCCTATAGTATGCATTGAAGCATTTTTTTTCCTCTCAAAGAGAGTGGGGGACCATACTTTTTGATCTCCACCAGAGTGACAACATGTAGAGTGTGGTTTGGTCACAATCCTGTAAGTTGCTCCGTTGTCTTCCGCATTTGAGTTTTGAAGAAATGTTTTGAGGTTACCTGGATTTCATTTCTCTTTTGTAAATTTATTTTCTTGAAGTAGAGTTGATTTACAGTGTTCTGTTAGCTTCTGCATGTGTGCTCAGTCACTTCAGTCGTGTCCAACTCTTTTTGACCCCATGAATAGCAGCTCACCAGGCTGTTCTGCCCATGGGATTCTCCAGGCAAGGATACTGGAGTGGGTTGCCATGCCCTCCTCCAGGGGATCTTCCTGACCCAGGGATTGAACCAGTGTCTCCTGCATTGCAGATTGATTCTTACCTCTGAGCCACCTGGGAAGCCCTGTGTTAGTTTCTACTGTACAGCAGAGTGATTCCGTTATATATATATATACGTTCTTTTTTCTATTCTCCACGGTGGTTTACTACCAGATATTGACTATAGTCAATAGTCAATATTAATAGCACCTTGTTGCTTATCCATCCCATATGTAGTAGTTTGCTGGATTTCATTTCTTTTTATGTCATCTGTTTTTCTTCATGGATACAATTTGGGTATTTGGGTATTTTTATTTATCTCTTAAATTTAAAATTATTGGTTCATGGAGGACAAGTTCATTTGTGTTTGTATATCTGGCATAGTGTGTGGCTTCTGATAGGGGTGGGGTGAATATTGGATAAACACACACATGAATAAAGACATAAGTTATGTTTGGGTAAACTTAAAGCCACACCACCATTTCTCTTCCTGACTATCCATCTCAAGCTCAACTGATATCGATACAACTTAAGAGAATTCAGGCATGCTACCTTATCTTCCTGTAGAATTACCAAGACCAGAAAGTTCTGGAAAGTTCACCACTATTGGAATTCAAATCAAATTAGCCCCTCTTTCAATACCTTTATTAGCTAATAAACTTCAAAGTCCTGCTCAAAATGCTTAATTTTTTACCTTAGAGTGTTGACATGATAAGAGACAGAAATGGAACCTAATTTTTAATTTATTTTATGATTTGGGTGAAACAAAAGTTTTGTCAATGACACAAATTATGTGTGAAATGAAAATATCTTTCTCCTGTTTCCCTTTTTGATCCTTTCCTTGGCTGCCCCAAAGTTGGTTTCTGTAGTAGATACAGGATCCTATTGGAATCGGCAGCAATCGTTCATATTTACACACTTTATCAGGAACACTTATGTTACCGCCAAGTCTTAGGAGCAAGTGAGATGGAGAACAAACGGAATCCAAGTCAACCAGCACCTAACAGGTGTATTGATCTAGCCTAACATAAATGCAGGAAGTAAAAGGATATTTTAGTTGCATACTTATACCTACACAATTAAACACATGCAAATTAATTTTTTTAAGATTTTTTTGATGTGGACCATTTTTAAAATCTTTGTTGAATATGTTCCAATATTGCTTCTGTTTTATGTTTTGGTCTTTGGGCAGCAAGGTGTGAGAGATCTTAGCTCCCGAAACAGGGATCGAACCTGCACCCGCTGCAATGGAAGGCAAAGTCTGAACCGTGGAACCATCAGGGAAGTCCTTAAACACGTGTACATTTAAAATGCATTTCTGTCAGGCACCTAACAGTGCACTCGTTTTAGACAATATGCTAATCTCTATGGAAAATCAGAAGACGGAAATTGCAAGTGTGTCTTCAGCAGTAACACCTTGAGTTTGGAGAGATATCCATCAAAGGAATGTGATCCACATAAATAGTGTGATTCTTTTTTTTTCAATTTTATTTATTTTTTATTTTTAAACTTTACAATATTGTATTGGTTTTGCCAAATATCGAAATGAATCCGCCACAGGTATACATGTGTTCCCCATTCTGAACCCTCCTCCCTCCTCCCTCCCCATACCATCCCTCTGGGTCGTCCCAGTGCACCAGCCCCAAGCATCCAGTATCGTGCATCGAACCTGGACTGGTGACTCGTTTCATACATGATATTATACATGTTTCAATGTCATTCTCCCAAATCTTCCCACCCTCTCCCTCTCCCACAGAGTCCATAAGACTGTTCTATACATCAGTGTCTCTTTTGCTGTCTTGTATACAGGGTTATTGTTACCATCTTTCTAAATTCCATATATATGCGTTAGTATACTGTATTGATGTTTTTCTTTCTGGCTTACTTCACTCTGTATAATAGGCTCCAGTTTCATCCACCTCATTAGAACTGATTCAAATGTATTCTTTTTAATGGCTGAGTAATTCATGTGATTCTTGATTTTACTTGCGTTATTGACTGCAGAAAGGCTTATGTCATTTATTGCTTTCATCATGTAAGACTGCAATGCTCCTACTAAAGGTATTTATCACTGGTCTATTCATTTTATCAAATGGTGAAAAGACTGTTAATAGTCAACTGACTAGGTTTTGTTGAGGATGACTCAACAGAGAAACACCTTTTGCTTTGTTTCATTTTAATATCCTTCAAGTTACATGTGAGTATTGTGATGTGTGCTTTATCAGTATCCCTCTAATTAACTTTAGAGACATAGCAGTAAGGGTAGATCTCCCCTAATGCTGGTTTTTTGCTGGTATGTGCCTTTCATCAGTCCAACATCCCTTTATCTTGCATTTGCAGTAATTTTAGAGACATCTGCCCTCATTAAATTCATGCTAACCTTTCAGTCTCAGGAAACATGGCTTGGTCTATGTTACACCAGTGAGACAGAAAATACTTGCTGGATTTCATTCTGCATTTGAATCGTATTATAGGCAATGATGGTATGGATAACCTGTTGGTATGTACAGATATGCCAGAAGCCACTGGAAATTCGTGCTTAGGGACCACTCGACTTACAGAACCACAGCAGTAATTGGCCTCATCCTTTCATTCCAACTCTTAGAGAGGGAATCTTCTGAAGGAAACCCTTTAAAGGGGTATTATCTTTTGAACAACATTTTTATGATGAGTCAAAAGGAGTATTTTTATGGTAAAATGAAATCTGGACATATAGGAGATTAAATGAGTTCTTGATAAACAGTTGAAAAGTTGGCTTAGATGTAGGCAGGAACAGGTATTCCCTACGTTATGCAACATGAAACTTCTTCAAAACTCAATCTTATCCAAAATGTTTTCCATGGAACATAACAACTTTTAGCAATGCTGAAAGTTTCTATTCATTGGTAATGGCAAGAAACCCAGAAATTTGGGATTCTTTGAGCTAAGAGTTGAAGTGAGCTGAGCCTGAAACTACTTCTCCAGGTCAACAATCTGCAAAACTTTTTAGCTGTTTTCCCTGCCGGCCGGTGCCATAAACACCTGTATCTTTTATATCAATACACAAAAAGAATACTGTATATCTCTTATGATTTGGATGAAGCAAAAGTATTGTCAATGACACAAATTATATGTGAAATGAAAATATCTATCTCCTGTTTTCCTTTTTCATTCTTGCCTTGGCTGCCTCAAAGTTAGTTTCGGCCGTAAGTATAGAATTCTGTCAGAATCAGCAGCAATCATTTATGTTTACACAGTATAACTAAAAGTCACATTGACAAAACTCCAGGGTCAAGTCTAATTTACAAAAGAAAACAAAAGCAGAGAATACCAAGCAAAACACAAAAGAACCTGCACCACCTTTATCCAGCTTAAGCCACTGACAACAAATGTGGCACGATAGTATTTCCAACACTCAACGTCTGTGAAGTTGATTTATCTTGTATACTTCTGACGAATCTTGTTCAGTAGGAGTGGGAAGGTAAAGCGCATTTTTAATGTCAAAAATGCTCTTGAATTTTAATTTTACTTTATGAATTATAACCTCTTACCTACTACGCATGCATACATGTGTATGTGTATCTACAGGCACACATATTCTGAAAAGGTACAGAAGATTGCTTCATGGAAGAGTTTTAGCCTTCCCTTCACCTCTGCTAATTTCCTTGCTTCGCCCACAGGCAAACCTGGTTCTGGCAGTCCCAGTATCTGATGGAGGAAGGTCCCGAGAAGGCCATAACCGGCCATAGTCTAATCAGCAATAGGAATTTGCTCGTCCCAAGTCACAGTGAAATAAACAATAGCACACCCACGTGATTACCAAATCTTGCAAATAAGGACTCCGGCTTTACTAGCTCTTGCCAAACTTCCCAATGCCCCTCCTTCACTCCAGGAGGCACCCAGTCATAAAATTATGAAACAAACTTCCTGACCATTTCCGAAACCAATTTCTCACCTCTGATGAAGGACAATTTGCAAAAGAGCTATATTGCTGGTCTTGGATTAGCCATGCTTTCTCAGTGGCTCTAACGCCATTAACTCTGTCTTGTCTCTAAATGTCCAGAATTCAAGAGCCCTTAATAGGAATGCGTCATTATATAACATTGGGGAGACATTCATTACATATCTCTGAAAATCTGCTTTCTGGAAATTAACCAATCAGTCAGTATTAAGCTCATGTTCATGTCAAGCATTTGAAGCTCAAATCACTTTACAATCCCTATAATGTAGCTCTTCCAAGTAGAAGATTTGGACCATTCTTAGAGGGGACGAATGATATATTGCCAAAGAGAAGACCAACTCTAGCTCACGTGATATTTTATTCATGGAAAAAAAACATGAACTTCAACATTCGGTCTAATACACAGTAAACGGAACCTTTGCTAGATCAGCAGCAGCAGCAGAAGCAGAAACTCAGAAAGGCCGGATCTGGGCTCCATGCAAGACCCACCAGGCCAGAAACTGCCTTTTAACTAATCTTTCAGGTGAGATGTAAGAACACTGAGGTTTGAGAAAGAAGGCATAGGCTAACTTTGACTCATTCACGTCTAACCTTTTTAATACTTGTGCTAAATAATAAAATGACTGTGGTTTTCCCTGATGGTTCAGCAGTAAAAAATCCTTCTGCAATGCAGGAGACTTGGGTTTGATCCCTGGGTCAGGAAGATCTCCTGGAGAAGGAAATGGCAACCCACTCCAGTATGCTTGCCTGGAGAATCCCATGGACAGCAGAGCCTGGCCGGTAATCATCCATGAGGTCACAAAGAGTCAGACACGACTTAGAGACAAAACAACTGCAACAATAATAAGACGGTAGCACTACTCTTTCAAAAAAGATTAAAGTTAGAGAATCAAACTTGAGCTCCAAAAATTTATCCTTCGCACTCATTCTACCACCATGTTATAAAAGAAACGCCTTTTCCACTTTCCTGTGCAGATATGCCAGCCATACCACCCAGCTGTGACCTCACATAGTAACAGCAATGGTGTGAATAAAGCTGATTTGTCACAGCCAAGTTTGGTTTAAAAAAACCTGGTGCAACAGAAAGTTGTAAACCTTATACACGTGGTTTTCAGAAAATTCCACGGGCTAACTGAAATAACCTGCATCCGGTGACTCTCCTGAGATTTAACAACATATGATAACATATTGAAAAGCAGAGACATTACTTTGCCAACAAAGATCTGTCTACTCAAGGCTATGGTTTTTCCTGTGGGCATGTATGGATGTGAGAGTTGGACTGTGAAGAAAGCTGAGCACCGAAGAATTGGTGTTTTTGAACTGTGGTGTTGGAGAAGACTCTTGAGAGTCCCTTGGATTGCAAGGAGATCCAACCAGTCCATTCTGAAGGAGATCAGCCCTGGGATTTCTTTGGAGGGAATGATGCTAAAGCTGAAACTCCAGTACTTTGGCCACCTCATGTGAAGAGTTGACTCATTGGAAAAGACTCTGATGCTGGGAGGGATTGGGGGCAGGAGGAGAAGGGGACGACAGAGGATGAGATGGCTGGATGGCATCACTGACTCGATGGATGTGAGTCTGAGTGAACTCCGGGAGTTGGTGATGGACAGGGAGGCCTGGTGTGATGCAATTCATGGGGTTGCAAAGAGTCGGACATGACTGAGTGACTGAACTGAACTGAACTGAACCAAAATTAAAATTATCTCTGGACAAGCAGGTAACAGAACTGCTGTCGAGAATTTACTGTCATTCAGTGAATTGTAACTCTTCTCCTCATTTCCATTCTGCTTGGATCACAAGGATATTCAAACATATATTCAATTCATGCCTGAACTGCTATGTGGCTTTGTGTGAGGGGTGGAGGCTGAGCTGTGGATTGCAGGCTAAGAAGTGAGCCAGAGAGACTGAAAGGAGGGGAGGAGAGTCTGAGCCCAGGTTGCCGTGACAAAATTCCACAGACTAAGTGGCTTAAACAACAGACACTTACTCTCTCACAGATTTGCAGGCTGGCGTTCCCAGGTCAGGGTGTCAGCCAGTGAGGTTCCTTGTGAGAGCTCTCCTTCCTCACTTGCCAACAGCTTCTTGAGTGATGCCCACATGGCCTTCCCTCTGTGGCCCCAAAATAGGGATATTTGCAGGAAGAAAGGGTTTGGGAAAGAGAGAGACATTTGGTGTTTTCTTCTCTGCTTATAAGGACGCTGGTCCCATCAGATTGAGATCCCATCCTTATGAGCTCATTTTACCTTTATTACCTCCTTATATTCTCTGTCTCCAAATCCACTCTCTGGGAGTGAGGGCTTCAACATATTAATTTGATATCGGAGGGGATACAGTTCAGTCTGCTTCACCCTCTGGCCTCCCAATACTTGTAACTTTCTCACAGGCAAAATACACTCACCCCATCCCAACAGCCCCAAAGTCTTAATTCCTGCCAGCCTAAACTTTAGAGTTGAAAGCCCAAAGGCTCATCTAAATATTATCTAAATCAGTTATGAGTGAAACTTGAGATGTGATTCATCCTGAGACAAAGTTCTCTCCAGTTATGAACTGTGCGCACACTCGTGTGTGTGTGTGTGCGTGTGTGTGTGTGTGTGCATGCGTGTGTGTGTGTGCGTGCGTGTGCGTGTGTGTGTGTGTGTGTGTGTGTGTGCATGTGCCTGTGCAGCTGTGCTCAGTCATGTCAGACTTTTTGTGACCCCTTGGAATGTAGCCCACCAGGCTCCTCTGTCCTGTGAAACCAAACTGTTTGCCCCCCTCCCAAGTACAGTGGTGAGATAGGCATAGGATAGACGTTCCCGTTTCAAAAGGAGAAAATCAGAAAGAAGAAACGGACGCTGGGTCCCAAGCAAAACCAAAACCTAACAAGGCTAAACTCCTTAGATAGTAGATGTCAAGAGTAATCTTCTTTGGCTCCATGCTCATCCTTCCAGGCTTACTGGGGCAGCAGTGTCATCCCCATGGCCTTTGTTGATGGCCCTGTCCCTGAGACTCGGGCCTGCTCATACCAAGACACAGCTCCACCCTTTGAAAACAAGAAGGAATGAGCCATGCTCCCTGGGCCTCTGGTGCTAATCCTGATGATCTCTGAGTCATCTTTGGCACCATTCTTCCCTTTTCTTGAAGGATAATTGATGTTTACAACTGGATAGCTCTATTGTCTGGTCCTGTATATATATATATATTTTTGCCACATCGTGTGGCATGTGGAATCTTAGCTTCTTAACCAGGGATCAAACCCACGCCCCCTGCATTGGAAGAACCAACTCTTAACCACTGGACTGCCAGGGAAGTCCCTGTCCTGTCCTGAAGAATCCCAGAAGCCTAACAGTCTTCCATCACTCCTGTTTCCTCTGTTTAATGTAGTCCCAGCTGATGATGTTTCTGATGATATAATCCCATCTTTATTCTGGGTTTCTGCTGAAATGGCTCATTAAATTTGTGGTTTACACCCGCACTAATCTTACCAAATGAACAAGAACACCTCTGGTGTTCTCTTCAGAATGCCTTCCTCATTTTTTTGCAAAATGAATGAGCTGAGAATTTTCCAAGTTTTTAAGCTCTAGTTCCTTTCTGGTTAACAATTCCTTCAACTCACCTCTCTTTTCTTGCATTTTACTCTAAGCAGTAAGAGGAAGAAAGATACTTCTTCATCTCTGCTTAGAAAGTTTTTCGGCTAAATATCCAATTTCATCACTCACAATTTCTACCTTACACAAAACTCTAGAACATAAATCAGTCAAGTTCTTTGTTACTTTATAACAAGAATTGCCTTTCCTCCAGTTTCTAAGTTCCTCGTCATTAGATCAGCCTTTGATGTCCATATTTCTACCGGCATTGTATTCATGATAAAGTGTGTCTTCCCTAAGAGAATATTGGGTTGGCCAAAAAGTGCCTTCAGTTTCTAAGTAAAACTAAAAGATACTTTTTCATTTTCACCAAGAATTTTATTGAACAGTACATTCACTGTTTTGTTCCCCTACCTTCTGCCACATTCAGGCAACTTCATAATTTCATCTTCCCAAAACATTTTATCTTTTTGAGCAATGAATTGTTCTAGGTGCGTTTTACAGTCATCCAGGGAATTGAAATGTTTTCCATTAAAATGATTTTGTAAAGACCAAAATAAATGGAAACCAAAGGTGCAATGTCTGGTGAACACAGCTGATGAATCAGAATTTCTCAGCCAAGCCCTAACAGTTTTTGCCTGCTCATCAGAGAAGCATGTGGTCTTGCATTATCCTGATGGAATATTATGCGTATTTTTTGTTGACTAATTCTGGATGCTTTTTATGGAGTGCTGCTCTCAGCTGGTCTAATTGGGAGCAGTACTTGTTGGAATTGATCATTTGGCTTCCCAGAAGGAGCTTATAGCCGAGGACTTCCTTTCAATCTCACCATATACACAGCGTCACCTTCTTTGGATGAAGACCGGCCTTTGATATGGTTGTTGGTTGGTCATTTTACTTGCCCCATGATCTGTTTCATTCCTCTATATTATACAATATCCACTTTTCATCACCTGTCACATTTTGTTTTAAAAATGAAAAGTTTTCGTTACATTTGAGCAGAGAATCACAGGTGGAAATACTGTCAAGAAAGGTTTTTTTTGCTTAATTTATATGAAACACAAACATCAAAGTGATTAACATAACCAAGCTAGTGCAAATCATTTTCAGCACTTGATTGTAACATTTTGAGCATGTTGGCTATCTCTCACATGGTATAACATTGATTGTTCTCAGTTTCTCAATTTGATCTCTACTGACTTCAACCGGTCTGCCCAACTGTGGAGAATTATCTAGAGAGAAATCTCCAGTACAAAACCTTGCAAAGCATTTTTGACATGTTCGATCAGTCAGAGCACCTTCTCCATACAATGCACATGTGTTTTTTTTAGTTCCAGTTGCTTTTTTTTACCTTTCTTGAAATAATAAACCATAATATACTGAAAATGTTGCTTTTTTTCTTCCATCTTCAATATTAAAATGGTTACACAAAAGTTCTCCAATTTTGACAAGTTTTTTTTTAATGCACCATGGTCCAGAGCCCTTTCCTTTCTTCTGTAAGATGCTTCTCCATCCTTCCTAGATTTTATATCACCTTTCATCCCAAAGGACTCACACTTTTAAACTGAGAATAATAAAGCAAGAAACAACAGAATCGAGATGGGTGGGGAGGAAGTCAAGAGACTATATAAAAGGAGTGAGGGTAGGGGAGATAGGAAAACCAAATAATGGCAGAATGATCCTAGTATTCCTCCTTGACATTTACACTAGCACCAAACACAAGGATTACAAATGCGTGGATGGGCACGCCCAGGATCTCACCTGCCTTTCATGGGAGAGGGACTTTTGGCCTGATTGATATTCTTGGCACAAAAGCACAATGTCATTGCAACTCCTAGGCAAATCACTGTCTGAGAAAATGGTTTTCCACCCAGGCAAGCTGTTTTTCATCAGTAAGAAGTGATTGCATCTGAGTAACATGTATTCTTGTGATCTCTCTCTGACCCCTGAGACACGAGGTGAGAGAAGAGGACTCTCAGCTGGCTTGGGTCAAGCAGGCTCCACTCAAAAACACTTCCCTTGTGTATTCCTTTTAGAACCAGGACTAGGACATAAAGAGTGTAGAGCACGAAGGAAATAAGATGGGAAAGAAATGAATATTTTCAAGAGAAAATGACTGTATGACACAGAAGAGGGAAAACTGTCCCTTGTCCATACACACCACTGGAGGTCTATGTGTTTCTTTGAGGATCTTCCTCTGCCTTTGGGAGGTAAAACATGGGTCACATAAATACAGCATTGTTATGGCAATTACTCACTGGTGACAGGTAGGGAAGATTCTGTTACCTGTACCAGGCTGGGAAATACAAATGCAAGGTTTTAAAACTGCTTCTACTTATGGCGCGACCAGCTCACATTTCATTCTCTTCCACTCATCACTGGTCCCCACCCACATCCTCTTCCCCTTCATCACTTTCTGCCTAAATCTCCAAATAGTATCCCCATCACTCACAAGAGGCCAAGGGCAGCAGACGTCTTAGCCAAGTTTCCCCTCTGGTTCCAAAGAGGAAGGAAACACACATGTGTAGTTTCAGAATGAGCCCCTCCAGGATACCAGGGATGGAAGGCCCTGTCATCCAAGGGTGTTTCTTTAATCTGGAACTCCAAATTTAGCCAGTGATCCAACCCAGGCTGAGAAAGTTTCTTCCTTTCTATACACTTCAGCCTATCAGCAGAAATAGAAACTGGAAAATCTCAGGGGAGTCACACTATCCCTGCAGGTTTTCAGTTATTTGGCACACTCTGCCTCAGGGATTTCTGCACTGAGTTTATTGGAATCATCTCTTTTTATTGAAGTGAAACATGCCTGCAGAGGCCCGATGGACCAAGTGGTTCGGAGTGGTAAAAAACTAAAAGGCTTTCAAATGTGAACCAGGAAGAAAGAACCCTTGGTGGCCAGGCTTCCCAGGTGGCACTAGTGGTAAAAAAAAACACCCGCTTGACGATATAGGAAAAGTAAGAGAAGCAGGTTCGATCCCTGGGCAAGGAAGATCCCCTGGAGGAGGGCATGGCAACCTATTCAAGTATTCTTGCTTAGAGAATCCCATGGATATGAGGAGCCTGGCAGGCTACTGTCCATAGGGTCACAAAGAGTTAGACATGACTGAAGCGACTTAACACACACACACAGAAGGAAACTTTGGTTCCACCGCCCTTTTCCTTTGTCTGTAAGTGAATCTCATTTTCTTAGACTCTTGACCTGCAAAATGAAGGGGATATGAAGTCCTGCACAACTGCAGTGCAGAGTTTTTTTCAAGTTAAAATAAAACAATGTAAGGGGCTTCCCTGGTGGTCCAATGGTTAAGAATCTGCCTTCCACTGCAGGGGACACTCATTCAGTCCATGGTCCGGGGATCTGATCTCATGTGATGCCGGGCAACTAAGACCCAAAACAGCCAAAATTAATAAATACATAAATGAATATTTTTGATAATATAAATCTTTAGGAAAAGAGCTGCTTAAAATTCACCCAGAAGATCATGGCATCCGAAGATCATGGCATCCGGTCCCATCACTTCATGGGAAATAGATGGGGAAACAGTGGAAACAGTGTCAGACTTTATTTTTGGGGGCTCCAAAATCACTGCAGATGGTGACTGCAGCCATAAAATTAAAAGATGCTTACTCCTTGGAAGGAAAGTTATGACCAACCTAGATAGCATATTGAAAAGCAGAGACATTACTTTGCCAACAAAGGTCCGTCTAGGGCTATGATTTTTCCTGTGGTCATGTATGGATGTGAGAGTTGGACTGTGAAGAAGGCTAAGCACCGAAGAATTGATGCTTTTGAACTGTGGTGTTGGAGAAGACTCTTGAGAGTCCCTTGGACTGCAAGGAGATCCAACTAGTCCATTCTGAAGGAGATCAGCCCTGGGATTTCTTTGGAAGGAATGATGCTAAAACTGAAACTCCAGTACTTTGGCCACCTCTTGCAAAGGTTGACTCATTGGAAAAGAGTCTGATGCTGGGAGGGATTGGGGGCAGGAGGAGAAGGGGACGACAGAGGATGAGATGGCTGGATGGCATCACTGACTTGATGGATGTGAGTCTGAGTGAACTCCGGGAGTTGGTGATGGACAGGGAGGCCTGGCGTGCTGCGATTCATGGGGTCGCAAAGAGTCAGACATGACTGAGTGACTGAACTGAACTGAACTGAACTGAATTGAAAATTTACCCAAAGGAGATTTTGTACTTATTCATTATTATTATTCTATCATTATATTATTATTGTTACTGTCACCTCTAAAATTCTGAAATGTGTTCAGGGATAGAAAATTTTTAAAAGATATTCTGAGACTTTTTTACATTAATAATTATTGGTAAGATATTTCTTGTATATTGATCAGTTTTAGATTATAGCAGTCATCATAAATGTTTGTAACATTTTTCTCCTGGTTTATTTGTTTCTGATGGGAAAGACAGTGCAGAAAAGACAGTTAAAAGACCCTATTATTGTAAACTTCATCCATGTGATGTTGATGGGTCTTAATTTAATACTAGAAACCCCTACCATAGCCATTCCTAAAGTGTAATCTGATTCACCCAGGGATTCTCTGAGATCCTTGTTCTGGTCCAGAAAAGGAAAATGATTTTCATAGTAATACTAAGAAGTCATTTGCCTTTTTCATTGTGTTGACATTTGCACTAGTTGCCCAAAAGCAAAATTAGGTATAATAGCTGCTGCCTTAGTATTAATAACAATCGAGGCAAGGGCTCCAGCCTACATCAGTAGTCTATATATATATATATATTTTTTTTTTGTTTTTTTGTCGCAATGAACTCACAAGGAAAGTGGCGGGGTTGGGGGGAGGAGACTATCTCATGTCCTCGATAAAACAGGAAAATGATTAACTTAGTTAACCTTGACCCTTGACCAGAGTCTTTTTCAATATTCTACGAGATAAAATAGGAAGCATGCATAAAGCACTTCAACAACTATACTCCAGCACATATGCAGTTTTGAGTTGCAAGCTAAAATAGCCTACTCTTTCATGGAACAGCATTTTTCTCTGAAAGACATGCATGCCCAATCGCTCAGTAATGTCCAACTCTTTGCAACCCCTGGACTGTAGCCCACCAGGCTCCTCTGTCCATGGGATTTCCCAGGCAAGAATACTGGAGTGGGTTGCCATTTCCTTCCCAGGGAATCTTCCCGACCCAGAGGTCAAACCTGTGTCTCTTGCATATCCTTTGTTGGCAGGTGACTTCTTTACCACAGCGCCACCAAGACAGTTGACAATAAACTATTGTTATTTAAACTATCTTTTTGACAGAATTCTTCTTGAGAGTAAATAAAAAGAGCTTGTCACTTCAAGGAAAATGACAGACATTATTTGTGCCAAAGATAAAAATTCGAGCTTGATAACCTCCTGATGCTTAAAGATTTTTCTAATGAGCTCAGTGATATTAATAAATGTAATTTTTAAAAAATATTGTATATTCAATATTTGGAAGCTCAAATATTCACCCAGTGAAGAAAAATTTTCCCATGATTGAGTCATTATATGGCAAAATCATGCTCAGGCAAAAGATCCATTCAGAAAACATAATTAGTTTCATTAAAATCAGTTATTTTTTTGCTAAAAGTTGCACAGTTTATCAGTTATTTTTAAACAAATATCTTAAATTTCTTTCAGTTTTGACTTCACTAAAATTATTTTATTTTAATGTATTTTCTCATTGCTATTTAAACAAAAATTAGTATTTTAAATATTTTCAGTATTAGTTCTAATATTTTAAATATAACCTACATAAACAAAAGCTTTTGGGGGGGTTCCTCAAAAAATTTTAAGAGTATGAGGGATTCTGGTCTAAGTCAAAGCCCCTCACCACTATTTGTCATGTCCATTTCCACTCCCTGAGTTGGAAATCAGCCTGGTGAGCACTGGCTGTCAAATTGCACCATCTATTGAGAAACATTTTCCAAATTCCAAAAGATTGCTTGCCTCGGGAAAGTGCTTGGTATAAGATGAAGGGTTGCAGTTTTTCTCCTGTGTCTCACCTGATGTCTCAGGGACAGCTTTGTAGCAAAGGGGAATATACTGTTGAGGAAAATCTTTCAAAGCTGAGTCTTTCCCTTCCTCATTCCAGATAAATGATATTAATGCACAGCCTGTTACCTAATGGGATTGCGGTTTAACTTCCTTTTCTCAAGCCTTTTATGGGAAAGCTCAAAAGATGGGGCAGCCCACAGTGCACACTGAACTGTTCGAAGAGCGATTCCTACCACCGCACCCTGGGTTTCCCTGCTTTCCTGAGTTTAAATTTGTACCAGGCATATGTGTTGAAGCAATTTGCAAATGTGGCTTAAGATAAACCTTTGCTGGGGAATGTAAGAGAGTAGAAATGAGGATTGAGTCTTCAAAGAGGTGTTACTCATGTAATTGTCTCCTATGGAATGATTAAGAAAAGAAAGGCCTGGTTTCCACTCTGAACTGCATTTCATTTCTGAAGAAAGAAAACAGATGAGCAATTATTTTGATATTCCACCAACCATAGCGCTTTGGGCAGTCTCATAAGGGAAAAATGCAGAGCTATGACTCTTGCAAATAATTTCTATTATGTAAGTACCGAGCCTGCACCCCTTCCTTTTCTGGCCCATCTCTCCTCCCACCATGACTTTCTAAGATGTCTGCTCAATATGTATATCCATAGTTTTTCAGAGTGAAAATGTTTTCCTGGAGGAACTGGGATCAGGTTCAACTGAGAGTGATTGAAAAGTTAGAATAAAATTGGCTTAAATGAGAGGAACATTTGTATAATCTCTTATGCGAATGTGGCTGATCCAGGACTGGAATGATGAGACCATTGTAATCAGGGCCCCCAATACTTTCTACCCTGATGTTCCATTATTCTCATCAGGACTCAGCACCAGCCATCATATCTGTATTCCAGGCAGCAGGAAATACAGAAAAAAAAGGAGGCAGAATAAGGCTACAGCCTCTCCTTTAGTGACACTTCCTAGATATACACACTACTATTTATAGCCCTTGATTCTTTCCTCAAGGATGATAGGGAAAATGGATATTGGAAGGCAGGAAGACAGTTTTTCTTCTAGGTGGTCATGGCTGCTAGCATTCAGAGGTTTTGTGATTGAGGAAGAAGAGGGACATAAACTTTCAGGAATGATCAGCAGTTCCATGTATATTTTTAAATGAGTTTAGGCAAGTGAACAATGATTACAGAGACTGTCACATGTATCACAGCAAGAAAAGAGCAAGCATTGAGGTGTCATTCTGAACAAGGTATGTTCTTATGTACCTTGCCCTATTCTGTGCCCAGAATTTAACAGCAATGGTTGATTGGGGTTCTTCAGCCAATGTGGGTCTTGCTGTGCGTCAGCCTAACTGATCCTGAAGAAGTTTCTAAAAGTTGAAATTTTATACCAACTACTAGAAGATCAATTGAGGATGACTCAGCAGACCCAACTGAGATATACGCTTCTTCAAACAATTGGCCTCTGCACTGTATACATAAATCAAGAAATGAAACAGAGTGTTGTTCTCACATAAGTTCTAATTCATCTTCACTGAGGAATTGGGAAACCTTGTCAGGCAGATCTGGAGGTAATGCCTTGTTGCAACCCTTGCTGGCACTGTTTCATTTTCAATATCACTTCTGTGTGCACACTATTGCCTCGGATCAAAGCTGATTGTAATCAAAGAGTCTCAGTATCTCTTCCTAGGAAAGCTACATGTCCCTGCTTTACCCAGGGTTGGCATCAACCAGGTTCTCAGAGGAGGGGCCCTCTCCTAAGAGGACACTCAGCCGCCTGAGGATTATATTAGTCAACCCTGGAAAAGGTTTGCTCTTCGTGTGTGTTCTTTGGTAACTCTGACAAATGCTGTCCACCAGCTTCCTCATGGCTCTGACGGTCTCTAAGTCGTGGGCAGCTCTTGTTCAATGGTGCAAAATATTCCCTCCTCCTCTGCTGCCACTTAGCGGGCGGGGTGTGGGCTGGAAGGGGCCTCAGCTTCCTCTAGGGGACCAATGACTCAGGGCTTGGGAAGTGACCCCGCTGGGATCTGGGCTGTTTTCATCATGGCGCAACTGTGCCTTCAGGCCCCAGAGAAATGTCTACATCCCCTTAAACACGCAGTCCCCTGAAAAGACAAAATGCCGGGAAATTGACATGGACACACTGCTATATGTAAAATGGATAACCAACAAGTCCTATTGTACAGCACAGGGGACTCTGCTTAATGTTATGTGGCAGCCTGGATGGGAGGGGAGTTTGGGGAAGAAGGGATGCTTGTATATGTATGGCTGAGTCCCTTTGCTGTCTACCTGAAACTATCAAAGCATGGTTAGTTTAGGACTTTCCTCATGGTCCAGCGGTTAAGAATCCACCTGCCAGTGCAAGGGACATGGGTTGGATCCCTGGTCTGGGAAGATTCCACATGCCAGTAGGGGCAACTAAGCCTGTATGTCACAACTATTGAAGCCCTCACACCCTAGAGCCTGTGCTGTGCATGAAAAGAGAAGCCAAGGAGGTGAGAAGCCAGAGCACCAAAACTAGAGAGTCGCCCTCACTGGCCACAGCCAGAGAAAGTCAGTGCATAGCAATGAAGACCGGCCCAGCCAAAAATAAATAGATATATTTTAAAACTTTTAAATAAATAAATGTGAGAATAAAAAAAGAAGCATGGGCTGCCTTTGTTTGTTTTCTGCAGCACTTTGGTTCTAAAATTGATTTCCATTCATTTGTGTTTGAGTACAGCTGCTTGATCTCAGGTAATGTAGTTTGGGGGTCTGAAGTCACTTTCTGGAGTGGGAACGATTTTATGCACCAAGGTTAAAAGTGTAGGAAGCGCTTTCAAATAGAGCTCTGGTCCCCTAGGGTAACAGTGTCTGCATGTTGTCATCATAAAGCCATGCGGTCCCCTCTTGAAAACTTTGTCATGGCCGGGATAAGCGAAGACACTGAGGCACCGCTGCTTCACACAGGTGACAGTCAAATCTCTTGCTTGTTCTCTGCCACCGCGGATTTTGAAATACCTCAACATGCCTTCTTGTAAGAGCTTCTGTGCATTTATCAAAATTGTTTACAGGATGTTTTTAGTCTTTTCTTCCAACACAGGAGTCACTTTCTCAGGACTGTTACCTATCAGTAAGCCTCTTTATATTGGTGGAGGATAAAGGCTTTATTTTGAGATTAATGGATATGATGTTGCCCAATGCTTGTTCCAGTTGAGAAATCCTGGGCTAATTAATTAGAAACATACTTGGAATGTAAAGTGAGCTTATTTAGGATAGGAGTTATATAATAAAGCATTGAGAATTTCACTGTTTTTTTTTTTTTTTTTAGTTTATTCTACAGTCAAATATTTTAGGGGAAAATACACCTTTCTATAATTCTTACTTAGAAGTATAGGATCTTTTTTAAAAATTTTATTTCATTGCAGTCTTTTTTTTTGACATGTACACACTGCTTATATTTATTTATTTACTTGCTTATTTGGCCGTGCTAGGTCTTTGCTGCTGCACACGGGTTTCCCTGGGTTCAGAGAGCAGGGGTTACTCTCTAGTAGCGGAGTACAGGCTTCTCACTGCAGTGGCTTCTCTCGCTGTGCCACACAGACCCTAGCATGTGGCTGTCAGTAATTGTGGCTTGAGGGCCCCAGAGCATGCAGGCTTCAGCAGCTGTGGTGCACAGTCTTTGTTGCTTCATGGTATGTGGCATCTTCTGGATCGGGAATTGAACCTGTGTCCTCTGCATAGGCAGGCAGACTTTTATCCCCCGCACCACCAGGGAAGTCCTAGGATCTATTTTTATCATTAAATGTTTGACACAAAAAATATTCATTAGCTGAAAGACATTCTAAGATCACATTCAAATTTGAGTATTGATTGGAAAGAAAAAATCTACAAGGTAAGAAAATACTTTTCTTTCTACTTAAAACTAAAGAATAAGTTCTATTTCCATGGACTCAAGCCAGGATTTCTTTTCTATCATTTAGTGTAAAATTAAGGAAAAACTCAGTTATCTCAAAGACTGTGGTTGTTCAGTAGCTCAAGCGTCTGCCTCTTTACGACTCCATGGACTGCAGCACAGGCTTCCCTGTCCTTCTCCGTCTCCTGGAGCTTGCTGAAACCCATGTCCATTGAGTTGGTGACACCATCCAACTATCTCAAAGATAGACTGCATTTTACAAAGACTGATCCCCTTTATATTTTTAACATCCTGTTTTCAAGAACAAAAAAGCATATATGTCCCCCCACCACCCCTCAATCATCATCTTTTGAAGGTCTGCTTAAAAAGCCAGGATTAAGGATAGCTCTTTTATAATATATCCTTGACATCCTAGAAAAACCACTAAGTCTTGCAACAAAGATCTGTTTTATAACATATTATAACTCTGTACTCATTAATATGATAACAACTAGGCATATGTGAAGTTGCTCAGTCATGTCCGACTCTTTGCGACCGCATGGACTGTAGCCTACCAGGCTCCTCCATCCGTGGGATTCTCCAGGCAAGAGTACTGGAGTGGGTTGCCATTTCTTTCTCCAGGAGATCTTCCCAACCCAGGGATCGAACCCGGGTCTCCCACATTGCAGACAGACGCTTTACCGTCTGAGCTACCAGGGAAGCTCAAAATGAAAGTGACGTCGCCCAGTCGAGTGACTTGAAGACCTACAAGACCTTCTAGAACTAACACCCAAAAAAGATGTCCTTTTCATTATAGGGGACTGGAATGCAAAAGTAGGAAGTCAAGAAACACCTGGAGTAACAGGCAAATTTGACCTTGGAATATGGAATGAAGCAGGGCAAAGACTAATAGAGCTTTGCCAAGAGAACGCACTGGTCATAGCAAACACCATCTTGCAACAACACAAGAGAAGACTGTAAACATGGACATCACCAGATGGTCAACACCGAAATCAGATGGATTATATTCTTCACAGCCAAAGATGGAGAAGCTCTATACAGTCAGCAAAAACAAGACCGGGAGCTGGCTGTGGCTCAGATCATGAACTCCTTATTGCCAAATTCAGACTTAAATTGAAGAAAGTAGGGAAAACCAATAGACCATTCAGGTATGACCTAAATCAAATCCCTTATGATTATACAGTGGAAGTGAGAAATAGATTTAAGGGACTAGATCTGATAGATAGAGTGCCTGATGAACTATGAATGAGGTTCATGACATTGTACAGGAGACAGGGATCAAGACCATCCCCATGGAAAAGAAATGCAAAAAAAAGCAAAATGGCTGTCTGAGGAGGCCTTACAGATAGTTGTGAAAAGAAGAGACATGAAAAGCAAAGGAGGAAAGGAAAGCTATAAGCATCTGAATGCACAGTTCCAAAGAATAGCAAGGAGAGATAAGAAAGCCTTCCTCAGTGATCAATGCAAAGAAATAGAGGAAAACAATAGAATGGGAAAGACTAGAGATCTCCTCAAGAAAATCAGAGATACCAAGGGAACATTTCATGCACAGATGGGCTTGATAAAGGACAGAAATGGTATGGACCTAACAGAAGCAGAAAATATTAAGAAGAGGTGGCAAGAATACACAGAAGAACTGTACAAAAAAGAGATTCATGACCCAGATAATCACGATGGTGTGATCACTCACCTAGAGCCAGACATCCTGGAATGTGAAGTCAAGTGGGCCTTAGAAAGCATCACTACGAACAAAGCTAGTTGGAGGTGATGGAATTCCAGTTGAGCTATTCCAAATCCTGAAAGATGATGCTGTGAAAGTGCTGCACTCAATATGCCAATTTGGAAAACTCAGCAGTGGCCACAGGACTGGAAAAGGTCAGTTTTCATTCCAATCCCAAAGAAAGGCAATACCAAATCCCAAAGAAAGGCAATACCAAAGAATGCTCAAACTACCGCACAGTTGCACTCATTTCACATGCTAATAAAGTAATGCTCAAAATTCTCCAAGCCCAGCTTCAGCAATATGTGAACTGTGAACTTCCAGATGTTCAAGCTGGTTTTAGGAAAGGCAGAGGAACCAGAGATCAAATCGCCAACATCTGCTGGATCATAGAAAAAGCAAGACAGTTCCAGAAAAACATCTATTTCTGCTTTATTGACTATGCCAAAGCCTTTGACTGGGTGGATCACAATAAACTGTGGAAAATTCTGAAAGAGATGGGAATACCAGACCACCTGACCTGCCTCTTGAGAAACCTGTAAGCAGGTCAGGAAGCAACAGTTAGAACTTGACATGGAACAACAGATTGGTTCCAAATAGGAAAAGGAGTACATCAAGACTGTGTATTGTCACCCTGCTTATTTAACTTACATGCAGAGTACATCATGAGAAACACTGGGCTGGAAGAAGCACAAGCTGTAATCAAGATTGCCGGGAGAAGTATCAATAACCTCAGATATGCAGATGACACCACCCTTACGGCAGAAAGTGAAGAGGAACTCAAAAGCCTCTTGATGAAAGTGAAAGTGGAGAGTGAAAAAGTTGGCTTAAAGCTCAACATTCAGAAAACGAAGATCATGGCATCTGGTCCCATCACTTCATGGCAAATAGATGGGGAAACAGTGGCTGACTTAATTTTTGGGGGCTCCAAAATCACTGCAGATGGTGATTGCAGCCATGAAATTTAAAGACGCTTAATCCTTGGAAAGAAAGTTATGACCAACCTAGATAGCATATTCAAAAGCAGAGATATTACTTTGCCAACAAAGGTCCATCTAGTCAAGGCTGTGGTTTTTCCAGTAGTCATGTATGGATATGAGAGTTGCACTGTGAAGAAAGCTGAGTGCCGAAGAATTGATGCTTTTGAACTGTTGTATTGGAGAAGCCTTTTGGGAGTCCCTTGGACCGAAAGGAGATCCAACCAGTCCATCCTAAAGGAGACCAGTCCTGGGTGTTCATTGGAAGGACTGATAATGAGGCTGAAACTCCAATACTTTGGCCACCTCATGCAAAGAACTGACTCATTGGAAAAGACTCTGATGCTGGGAGGGATTGGGGGCCGAAGGAGAAGGGGACGACAGAGGATGAGATGGCTGGATGGCACCACCGACTCAATGCACATGAGTTTGGGTGATCTCCGGGAGTTGGTGATGGACAGGGAGGCCTGGTGTGCTGTGATTCATGGGGTTGCAAAGAGTCAGACGCGACTGAGTGACTGAACTGAACTGAGGCATATGTGGCAACGTAAATTAAGAGTTAAATAAACTAAAATTAAATAAAATGGAACATCAGCCCATGGGCTTACGAGCCTCATTTCAAATGCTCAGCAGTCACCTACCACTGGTGGTTGTTGACGGACTGCCATATGCAAAGCACAAACTCCATTTTCAGCACTACACGAAGTTCACTGGACAGTCCTGTTCTGGGGTCTACTCTAGTCCAGATGATCTGTTTTTTAAAAAGGGCTCAACAAAGAGACCTCCAGAGTGAGAGCACAGGAAGGAAGAGATGGGGAGAGGCTTTGAAACAAACAGGCTCTGCCTTGATGTCACACAGTAACCTTCCAAGGAAAGCCAGCTATAGCAGTGCTTCCTCTTTTTACAGAACTTTTGAAATCACTGCTTGGATTTCCACTGCATGCAAAGGGACAAGGAAGTCATTAATTGTGGGGATTTACCGCCTCTGGAAAAAGAGACTCATGTATGCCCCCAAATCATCATCATCAGAGGGTGTTATCAGACATCTCTGTGTGCGACTCACTGTGTGACCAAAATTAGCAGCAGATTCAGCTGAGAATAGGAAGAAACAAGGGCAGGACAGACTTTCTAAGGAAATGGAGAAAGCTGAGGTTCTCCACTCGGATTTTCCACGGTTGTGTTGCGCTCTATTTTAGAACCAGCTACCTTTTCATCAAGTCCATCCCCCTGTTCTACAAATGAGATCACTGAGGCCCCGAGATGAGGAAGTGACTTGCACAAGGATGCTCACACTGTCCCAGGAACAAGACAGGGTGAGGTCTTCTTTCTATAAATATTTTATCCTTCTTACTACTCCCTGCTTACGTTATACACCAGTCAGACAGACATTCCAACTCTCCCTTTAAAACAAACTCTATGACAAAATAACTACTTTTTAAAGAAGCTAAAATACCATGGTTCAGGAAAGCACTGTAACGGTAAGCACTCTGGTGGTACAAGTGCATATCTGTTAAATATCTCTTCCCGGTTTTATTTCTTCATGAAATGATTTAGGGTCTGGTTGCTGGCTCATTTGCTCTCTTAAGTGAAGTGAAGATGTTAGTTGCTCAGTTGTGTCCGACTCTTTGTGACCCCATGAACTGTAGCCCACCAGGCTCCTCCTCCAGGCAAAAATACTGGAGTGAGTAGCCATTCCCTTCTCTAGGGGATCTCCCCAACCCAGGGATCAAACTGGGGTCTCCTGCATTGCAGGCAGATTCTTTACCAGCTGAGACACCAGGGAAGCCCCAGTTGCTCTCTGCCCATCCTCAAAATCCCTCCCCTCTTGACATCTCAGACAGTGGATGGGCACCGGTGGATTCTCTCTGAGTGCAGAATTTCCTTACCAAAGAAACTTGGGGAATGGGTTACTTCCAACCCTCTGAGTGAACTTTAAGCTAAGACTTCAGCTGTTTTAGGGACTGCCCTGGTAGCTCAGCTGGTAAAGAATCCACCTGCAATGCAGGAGAACCTGGTTCAATTCCTGGGTCGGGAAGATCTGTTGGAGAAGGCATAGACTACCCACTCCAGTATTCTTGGGCTTCCCTGGTGGCTCAGCTGGTAAAAAATCTGCCTGCAATGCGGGAGACTTGGGTTCGATCCCTGGGTGGGCAAGATCCCCTGGAGAAGGGAAAGGCTACCCACTCCAGTATTCTTGGGCTTCCCTGGTGGCTCAACTGGTAAAGAATCTGCCTGGGATGTGGGAGACTTGGGTTTGATCCCTGGGTTGGCAAGATCCCCTGGAGAAGGGAGAGGCTACCCACTCCAGTATTCTGGCCTGGAGAATCCCATGGACTGTATGGTGCATGGGGTCTCAAAGAGTCGGGCACAACTGAATTACTTTCACTTTTCAGTAGTTCTTGCTTTGATTTAGAGCCCAGAGCCACAGTCCCCTAGGAGAGTGAGCTTGAAGTAGACCTTGCCCTTGGTCTTGGTTTGGGGATCAGCAGAGCAGTGTTTAAGGGAGAAGGCAATGGCACCCCACTCCAGTACTCTTGCCTGGAAAATCCCATGGATAGAGGAGCCTGGTAGGCTGTAGTCCATGGGGTTGCTAAGAGTCGGACACGACTGAGCAACTTCACTTTCACTTTTCCCTTTCATGCATTGGAGAAGGAAATGGCAACCCACTCCAGTGTTCTTGCCTGGAGAATCCCAGGGATGGGGGAGCTTGGTGGGCTGCCGTCTATGGGGTCTCATTTTTATGTCCAAAGAGCTTGACCTCAAACCCAAGCTCAGCACTAAGTGCATTTGATCATGTACTGACCTCAGCCTCAACCTACAAAGTTCAAATATTAAGACCCATTTCCCTGTGGTTTTGAAGGGATTAAATTGGTTCCACTGTGTAAATAACACAGTATTTTAGTGTCGGAAACATGAAATTCACACCCTGGAAGGTGATGCTGTTGTTACCTGATCCGAGAATCTGCAGACACTGCAGGGCTCCAGCTTCCCATCAGCCACCCTGGAGCCAGCGTTCAGACCTCAGCTTCTCTGCCACCAGCTGGGGGAGCATTTCCAGTCTCAGCTCTCAGATTTTGTCACTTTAATAAATGCATCAAACCACAAGGTGGTGCTTTATTCTAATGTTTGATATTAGGAGGATTTTTCCAACCACAAGAAGTGAATAACAAGGCACACTCAGCATCATTACCAAGTGTCAACTCTCTAACTCTAAACGCAAATGTCTGGGTAGGCTCCCGTCCTCTGTGACTGATGACCGAGGAGCACAGAGCTCCGTGGAGCAACAGGTCCTCCTGGTTCTGTCCCCAACTGGGAGGGAAAGGAAGAGAGCCCCAGCAAAGCTGATGCCTTTCCTGGGTTTCTTTTTCTATAGTGTTATGTAAATTCCTGTCAAACCTACGCACCCACTGTGTGGTTTCCTCAGTTTCTATCTTACTCACTCTCCTGGTGAGCAATGGTTCACAGGGTGCACTGATGAGGAGGAGAAGAGGGCATCTTGGTGACGTCTGCTCTGAGATGGTGAGATGTCCACTTGCTCCTTGTAGAGTAGTGACTAAAGCCTCTGGCCACGAGTGTAGATCATGGGGCTCTGTGTGCAAAGCAGATGCCCACCCCTCTTAAGGTGCAGCTTGCCAACACATGTGCCACCCCAGTCTCATTCCGTTGGCATTAGACAACACAGCAGCAGTTTTGCCCACTGGGTTAACTATGTTCAATTAGCAGAGCAGCTTAATGATCTAAAGGACTTTATAACCAATGTCCAGTCATTATTAGAGGCCATAGAGAATTAAAAATTCTGAGTCCTAGTCTAGGCTCAGCCACTAGCTGGCTGCATGAATTCAGGCAATTTCATGGATTTTGTTCACCTTTAAAATTTTTGTGCACCTAAAATCCAATATCATGGATTTTGTTCACCAAGAAGGTAAGAAGACCATGTGTGCGTGCTCAGTTGCGCAATTGTGTCTGACTCTTTACTACCCCAGGGACTGTATCCCACCAGGCTCCTCTGTCCATGGGATTCTCCAGGCAAGAATACTGGAATGGGTTGCCATGTCCTGCTCCAGGGGATCTTCCCAACCCAGGGATCAAACTTGAGTCTCTAGCATCTCCAGCATTGGCAGATTGATCCTTTACCACTGAGCCACCTGGGAAGCAGGCAGGTAGACCAGATGGTCTTCATGCCCGTCCTGAAGTCAGTGTCCTTTTTCCCTTAGGAGAGGTCCTGCATCTGCTCAAGGTGTGAGTTGTTGTGGAGGCCACGAAGGCTTTATGAGGAATCCCAGATTATACCCAGCAAAGACAGTAAGAGGTGAGAGAAGGCAGGAAATGGACAGAGTGAGGAAGGGCTAGGCTTGGAGACCAGAGGATACTGAGAAAAGGGGAGAGAGCTCGGGAGAAGAGAACTTGGATCCTGTAAACTTGCGTTAAGACATCAGGGCAAAGTGAGAGGCTTTTGTGGAATATGGCTGCTGTAAAGGAAAAAGGCGGTGGCGGCGGGGGGAAGGTAAAGCGCTTTCTTTGGATCCAGGCAGAGGATTAGCCCGAGGATGATTTTCTATTATAGCTGATCCTCTGATAACAGCTTTCTAAAGGCTTGTGTAGACGTCCCTTCACCAAGACCTTTGACCTTTTAATCCTTCTGAAAGTGACCTGTCCTCTCTTTCCCCTAATGAGAACAGAGACAAATAAAAGAAAGTTGTCAGCAGTCATTCCAAGAACATTCTGTTGATTTTCTCATTCTGCTTTAAGGCTGCACCCAACAACCTTCCATTATAAGATAACGAAGAAAAAAAAAAACATGTCCATGAGTCACAACAGCTATGGTCAATAAGTCACATCTTACAGCAGCTTCTTCGGCCTGTTCATAGTCTGAGTGAAAGAATCAGGATCAGTTAGGCTCAACTTCATTTTCATAGACTCACTTTCCTTTTAATTAAGAAAGTCATGCATTTTTCTTCGAGTGATATAGCACTTGGTGGAAGGCGCAGGAGATGAAAGACGGCCTTGACAGCACCAGGTTGCTTGGCTCAGAGGAGAGACAAGGCAAGATCGCTACATTCCACCACCTACTGAATTTGGAGAAGCACTGCATTTGTCCTCTTGAAATGATCTGACTCAGCTTCTTCGAATTTTATGAGTACTCTGGTCATGTTATTTGAGACTCATCCGACCTTTACGTATTTGTATTAGACATTTTATTGTTTGGGAAAAAAATGAACTCAATTACTACAAGTATGAACAGACATCTGGAAGAGTGATCTGGTCTAGTATTAATGGAGACTGTTATTGTGTTACTAAAATTATACACATTGTATATATTAAGATATACAATATATTAAATATATATTGTATATATTTAAAATACATAATAAAATAAAAAACATATTTGATGTTATATTCTGAAAGATTATATAAAAACGGTGAAAAACTGTTCTCTCTTGGAGAAAATGTTACAACTTTAACTTTTCTTTCTTTAGTTCAAATGCTAATGCATTCTTTGTGGTTTTAAGTCTATGAATTTTTTGGAAAAACTTGCTTGGATCCAAATTCATCACTGAATACATCAGAATCTTGAGAGAGATAAAAACTTACCAAAAAGAAGGGGTTACCATCGATGTGTATGTGATGTCTCTAAGCAAAAATTAAATGAATAAATCAGATGAGAATATTAGTCCACAAAGCCAGGGTCAGGGTTACAGTGTCTTTAAATTTCACCCATTCCCTTTCTGTTTAATAAAATAAATTTATAGGTTTAACCTATGACTCCACAGATAGCCATGTGTTTTCTTTCGCAATGCTTGTCAAATAAGCCCCTGAAATATTTTCATTTTGCTTCTGTTCAGAGCACAACCCTGGAAGAATCTAGAAATCAAATTATAGGCTAGTTCGAGTAGGAGAAAAAAAATCATTTTTAATAGTCAAGCTGGAGCAACAAAAGCAAATGGGAACTATAGCAGAGCATGTTTCAGGTCGATTTCATGATAGGACTTTTCCATTAGTCTTTAGATTTTTTAAATCAGTGATTTTTGTCATGTTCTGTTAAATACGGATTTCACTTTTGTTTATCAAAATTGGAGTTCTGATGCATCACTGGTCCTTGAAGTGTAAGTGCCAGTCAGAGAAGGTGGCTCCCAGAAGCCCTTGCAGCTCACTGTGGGTGAGTGTGTTCCCATTACCCCCTCCCTCAGGAGCCCAGTACAAGCGGGCAGGCCAGGGTTTGATGGCTGCGAGTTCAAAGCAGCTTCTGGGCCGCTTAATCTCATGGTTTACTGTTGAGTTATAAATCTATTTTTTATTAAAATATAATTATATGTCCATGGTGACAATGCTCACATTTTACGGCAAGCCATTTTTCACACTAGGAGGTCTGCAGATAGATTGCTGGAGGTGCAGGGAATTCTGTTTCTCTACCTTAGGCTATGAGCTACTGTCCAAGTACCATATCTCTCATAAATTATTTTCAACAGTCTCTTGGGTTTCCAAAAGATGCCCTGTTCGCTCCTTACGCCCTTTTCCCTACCATCTGGAAAAGGCCCCGATCACTTAATGGAACAGACACAGGCAAATCCACCTACATGCTGAAATGTATTTGTAGCCCGCAGATCAATACTCACAGCACTTTCACGATGATTAATGAACATGTGCTGGATGAGGAAGCATATGAATTACCAACAGGCATGTTCCCAGCTTCTTGTTTCAGCTCTCACACTAATAAAGTCTCCTCTCTGCTGTCTCTTTGGGGCCACATTCTTTGCATTTCTGTGCTCTTTGGAGTGATCGTTTAAAATGGCCCCCAACTCCACCTTGCAATTCAGGAGACACAGGTTCGATCCCTAGTCCAGGAAGATCCCACATGCTGCAAAGCAGCTGAGCCCATGCTCCACAACTACTGAGCGTACGCTCTAGAGCCCGAGAGCTGCAGCTATTGAGCCCGTGTGCTACAATTACTGAAGCCCCTGTGCCTAGAGCCTGTGCTCTGCAACAAGAGAAGCCACTGCAAAGAGAAGCCCATGCACCTCAACTAGAAAGGAGCTCCTGCTGCCACTACTAGGGAAGGCTCATGTGCAATAACAAAGACCCACCACCCGCCAAAAAAAACATAATAATAATACTAAAATGGCCCCCAAACATAGTGTCCAAGGGCCGGTTAGTATCCTAAGCACAGAGTCTGTGTGAGATGCCTTATGGAAAAAAATCTGCATGTTTCATAAGCTCCATTCATGTGTGAATTCTAGCATCATTGGCTGTGAATTCAATGTTAATGCGTCAATGTGATACATGACATTAAGTGCATTTCAGCAAAAACACACAGGCTATAAAATAGGCGAGGTGGATCAGAAGATTCTCATCCCTCCTACCACCCTTCTTTAAAAAACAGAGCTTTGACATGTACACACTGCTTCACTGAAAATGGATAACCAACAAAGAGCAAGGACCTAGCACAGGCTCTACTCAATACAATGTAACAACCTAAATGTGGAAAGAATTTGGAAAAGAGTAGCTACATGAGATACATGTGTAACTGAATCACTTTGTTGTGGGCTGAAACTAAAACAACTTCACTAATCACCTATACTCCAATATAAAATAAAGAAGTAAAAAATTTAAAAAGTAGAAAAGAAACAACAGCAAAAACCCCAAAACACACATGAAATGAGGCTAGATATTGGTCGATTGATGCAAATGTCACCAGCGGCTCATAGGAACCCAACCTTTATTTCCCCTGGGAGCAATGGTTCTGTCTTCATCAATTCTATGTTCCAATAGCGACTCTGTAGAACACAGTACCACCAATAACGAGAATCAGCTGTAACTGCTATTGCTGTCTTTTCTGTTTCCCAAAACACATATGCCTACTTTTTTTTTTTTTTCAGAAAGGAAATTAGAAACAAAACAGTTCAGAGAAGAGAAATGAATACTTTATAAAGACAGAAAATGAATCCTAGGGTAAACTTTCAAAGGAACTGGGGTTCACTGAGTTCACAGAAGAAATGCACTTAAGATCCTTTCCAATCTCCCTTCCAACAGAGGACCAAAGAAGGGAGAGACGGACCCACACTCACGCAGATAAGATGGAGCTGGAACCCAGGGGAACATTTTACCGATGGGTGTCATGAAACTTCAGAACACAGAGTTCCTCCCCTAGACAACTTCCAGAGAAGAAGAGAAAACTGATATTCACAAAACTGCTCAACTGCATTTGAGAGTTCCAAATCAGGCACTCGGACTGGCTTTTTACAGCTGTGGGATCCTGTGAATAGCGTTCACGTGTGAGGGGCCCGGAGGCGAGATCTGTGATTATGGAATGTTTTTACCCAGAACAGAATTCACTCTAATGAGTAAGCCTGTATAGGGTTTAAGGCTAGGCCACTGGCCATACTCTGACCAGTATTTCCCAGGCTGCATTTTCTGGAAAGTGAGGCTGTATTTCACATGTGTGTATGTGAGTGTGTGTGGTGTGTATGTGAGTGTGTGTGGTGTGTGTGTGACTGTGTGGTGTGTGTGTGTGTGTGTGTGTGCAATTAGTGATTTGTCTTTCTTATATTCACACTTTAAATTTATGTAAGGACATATTAGTCAGCATTTTGCCTTTTCTCTGTGGGATTTATGATCACATAGATAAGAGTTTGAAACTACGTGATCATGGGTAAGTTACTTGACCTCCCTTCCTTCTGTTTTCTCATCTGTGAAACCAACATCCCTATCTATGTCTGCCTCACCAGGTCTGTTAGAAGATTCTCTAGTCTAAGTGGTTCTTCCTCCCTCTGGCTGGCCTCAAAGCCCATTTTCTCACCACTAAACTGTAGGTTCCACCAGGACAGATACCCTATCAACATGAGCCTCCCCCTTAAGCAGGAGCTCAAGAAGTGCCTGCTGAATAAAGTTCTGTTGGAACATCATTCCCAAGTTTAATTTCTTCAAAAGATCATCACTGCTCACAGAATGAAGCTCAAATTCTTACAGGGTCAGAAAAGCTGCTTGTGAATCCGCTTGCGCTTATTAAAGACAGGTGATCAGTTCCGGTCGTCCTCCTCCCCGCTCCCAAGGCTGCTGGACCAGCTGGGCAGTGGAAGATGCAGTGCACAGTGAGAGACTCGATCACGCTGGAAGAAAAGGCTCTTTTTTCTAATTGGTCGGCCTTATCCACCTTGTGATGACATCGTTTTCTGTTTTGCACTGAAGCCCTCCGTGGACAAAGCAGCCGCTCTGAACGCCAGGCGCGAGGTCCGGTCCACGGTTTCACCAGATGCGCTGAGCAGCCTTGCCTCCAAGTCTTTAAAGGAGCTGCTGTTTCTTTCTCCGGCCCCACACCATTTCCCTGGAGGATTCGGCGTAAATACCACTTCTTCCGCAAAGCCTCCCTGACCCCAGAAATAGAGTTCATGGTCCCTAACTGTCCATGCTTGCCTCTCACCTAGGGCCCAGTTATTTCCTCGCTCAGATATTTAGCGATTATTTATTAAGTGTCTGCTGGCAAGAGGCCAGTGCAGTGAGTCCACAGGAGGGACTCGAGTCCTGCCTCTTGGACTGACGGTAGATCCGGCGAGGTAGGCTTTAAATACAAAGAGTTTGGTTTTAATTTTGAGGAGACCCCACCCTGCTGTGAAAGTGTGTATTAAACTGGAATGGCGACCACACTTTTCAGACTGCGTGGTAACTGCCTGATTTCTTGTGTATCCCTTTAGGAGATGACAGGGTCTGTGAGCTCTAAATTTCACTTTTTCTCAGAGCTGTAGCCCCAGACCTGAGCGCAATATACTATATGCGTTTAAGAGACTATAAATGCTGTCATGGTTGTGGTTCAGTGCCTAAGTCAGGTCTGACTCTTGGTGACCCCATGGACTGCAGCACACCAGGCTTCCCTGTTCTTCACTATCTCCCTAAGTTTGCTCAAACTCACGTCGGTCGAGTCAATGAGGCCATTCAACCATCTTGTCTTCTGCCGCCCCCGTCTCCTCCTGCCCTCAGTCTTTCCCAGCATCAGGGTCTTTTCCAACGAGTTGACTCTTCGCATCAGGTGGCCAAAGTACTGGAGCATCAGCTTCAGCGTCAGTCCTTCCAATGAAGACTCAGGATTGATTTCCTTTAGAATTGACTGGCTTGATCTCCTTGCATACCAGTAGCCATATTGCTGTCTGGAAACTGCTTCTAGAAGGCTCTGCGATTGCTCACTTGTCACAACACAGGATTTGGAGTATGCCTGTCCACAATCTTCACGTGTCCCTGAATAGATAGAAATAAGGGGCACAGACGTTGAAAAAAGTTCCGTGAAGCTCAGCTCAGGGCATTTGCTTTCAGCGTGTCTCCCTGGCCCCTCCCCGGCCCCCTGGCACCCACAGAGCTGACCACGTGTGCTTTGCCTGAAGCCCATTCATACCGGTGTGCCACCTCTCCCCGGCAGCTGCAGTTTTAGCCTTCCTTTCAATGTCTAGCATGAAAGCTTGTGTGCTCTGTAAAATGAATTTCAGATTAATTGGGAAAAGTTAGTGGAAATTGAAATACAAGGTCCCCCATGGACATGTGAACCTCAAGCCCACTAGCGTTTAGGTTGTAGTTTTGTGACAAAACTGACTCGGGTTGCCTGCATTCTTTTGCGTGACTTGAATACCACAAAAAATACCATTTTGACATGAAAAGAATGCCAGAGCCTGAAGGCAATCTTGGTTTAGCCATTTCTAAGGTAATGGAGATGTGACGGCTTGGGAGTCCTGAGCCGCAGGTGCTGGAGAAGAGCTGGGTTAGCACCTCCCCGTCAGCCTTCACTGCCCCCTCCCCTCCTGCTCCCCTAGTTCCCAAATACCCCGGGCTCCAGGGCCCAGGGTCCCGTGCCATCTGTTCCGTGTCCCCGTCTTTGTGTCTGAGTCTCACCTTCCCTCCTGCACTCAGCCTGTGCGCGTCATGCCCTCAGCCAGGCTGCTGAGAACTCTCTCTGGATTCCCAGGTCCCTGGGCAGCATGGACTCTTAGGGATGGGTGGAGTCAGTGTGTTGTCTGGAGTCATGTGCAAGAATGTGGGTGCAATTGGAGGACAAGAGTGGACACATGTTCCTTGGCTCTGGGTCACAAGGAAGAGCATCAGAATATCTCGGGACTGGGAAATCTCAACTCTTGATGGCATCAAATGAGGATGTGATCACCTGTGTATAATGGAAACTCCTAGAGTCAGTAGGGGGCTTCCCTGGTGGCTCAGACGGTAAAGAATCTGCCTGCCAATGGAGGGGACCAGGGTTTGATTCCCTGGGTCAGGAAGATCCCCTGGAGAAGGGAATGGCAACCCACTCCAGTACTCCTGCCTGGGAAATTCCATGGACAGAGGAGTCTGGTGGGTTACAGTCCATGGGGCCACATAGAGTTGGACACGACTGAGCAACTAACACTTTCTTTCAGAGTCAGTAGAGATTTGGGACATCGGTGCCAATTACAGATATCAAAGAAGTGATAAAAAGAGAAGAGAAAATACATTACTGATATGCATAAATGAGCTGTACATCATATATGCCTACTGTATGTAGGATGAAATGTACTGTGAATTGTATCAGATTGAAACAGTAAAATTGATATATATTAATGTAACTTACAGGTAAATAAACAGAACAGAATTAAACACGAGCAAACTCGGTAGAAGTATTGTTTTTTCCAGCTAACACCAGTCTTTGAGTACGGACATTTGGCCAGAGTGAAAAAACACAAGCCTCTGTTTTGTCTTGTCTCCTGGGGAGATGATTTTTCTGGAAGGCTTTCCTGAGGTCTGTGGTTCTCCCCCTTTCCCCTCTGTCCCCTCAGTTCCCACTCCCTCCTCTCTAATAATTTTCATGGTGGGAGTAAGTCACCCAGGGACAGTTCCAAACAATGGACAACTTCACAGAGTATGAACTTTCATTTGAAATACCAGATAGAAGCTGGGAGAACAAGCTCAGCTACAGGGAGGGAGGGCAAAGAGAAAAATAGAAACACTCATTTTCTACTTTCAGTAGTTGATGGAAATATCCACATTGGAAGAGAGAGACTACTACAATTAAAGAAGATTGTGTAGCTGTTAGAAGATACATTTTTACATTTTGAGAGGGGATCGTGCTTTATAAAGTACCTACACCAATAAGACAAAAGAGGTATCTGATTCACTAATGTGACTATAACACTAATTTTAGTCCTTTATGAAATTCCTCAAAATTGATGCTTAAAGAGCATGCAGCACTTGCTGTTTGCAATAGCATGCTAAAGACAAATATCATATATAAGAAATCTAAAACAATGGTACTGATTAACTTATTTGTAGGGCAGGAGTAGAGACACAGACATAGAGAACAGACTTTGGACACAATGAGGAAAGAGAGGGTAGGACGAATGGAGAGAGAGGCATCGAAACATATATATTCAGTTCAATTCAGTTCAGTTCAGTCGCTCAGTCATGTCCAACTCTTTGCAACCCCATGAATCGCAGCACGCCAGGCCTCCCTGTCCATCACCAACTCCCGGAGTTCACTCAGATTCATGTCCATCGAGTCAGTGATGCCATCCAGCCATCTCATCCTCTGTCATCCCCTTCTCCTCCTGCCCTCAATCCCTCCCAGCATCAGAATCTTTTCCAATGAGTCAACTCTTTGCATGAGGTGGCCAAAGTATTGGAGTTTCAGCTTTAGCATCATTCCTTCCAAAGAACACCCAGGACTGATCTCCTTCAGAATGGACTGGTTGGATCTCCTTGCAGCCCAAGGGATTCCCAAGAGTCTTCTCCAACACCACAGTTCAAAAGCATCAGTTCTTCGGCACTCAGCTTTCTTCACAGTCCAACTCTCACATCCATACATGATCATTGGAAAAACCATAGCCCTGACTAGACAGACCTTTGTTGGCAAAGTAATGTCTCTGCTTTTGAATATGCTATCTAGGTTGGTCATAACCTTCCTTCCAAGGAGTAAATGTCTTTTAATTTCATGGCTGCAGTCACCATCTGCAGTGATTTTGGAGCCCAAAAAATAAAGTCTGACACTGTTTCCACTGTTTCCCCATCTATTTCCCATGGTAAGGAGCAGGGGCTGCGCTTTGCTGGAGCAGCCGTGAAGAGATACCCCATGTCCAAGGTAAGAGAAACCCAAGTAAGATGGTAGGTGTTGCAAGAGGGCATCAGAGGGCAGACACACTGAAACCATAATCACAGGAAACTAACCAATCTGATCACATGGACCACAGACTTGTCTAACTCAGTGAAACTAAGCCATGCCGTGTGGGGCTACCCAAGACAGGCGGGTCATGGTGGAGAGGTCTGACAGAATGTGATCCACTGGAGAAGGGAATGGCAAACCACTTGAGTATCCTTGCCTTGAGAACCCCATGAATAGTATGAAAAGGCAAAAGGATAGGATACTAGAAGAGGAACTCCCCAGGTCAGTAGGTGCCCAATGTGCTACTGGAGATCAGTGGAGAAATAACTCCAGAAAGAATGAAGGGATGGAGCCAAAGCAAAAACAATATCCAGTTGTGGATTTGACTGGTGATAGAAGCAAGGTCCGATGCTATAAAGAGCAATATTGCATAGGAACCTGGAATGTCAGGTCCTTGAATCAAGGCAAATTGGAAGTGGTCAAACAGGAGATGGCAAGAGTGAATGTCGACATTCTAGGAATCAGTGAACTAAAATGGACTGGAACAGGTGAATTTAACTCAGATGACCATTATATCTACTACTGCGGGCAGGAATCCCTTAGAAGAAATGGAGTAGCCATGATGGTCAACAAAAGACTCTGAAATGAAGTACTTAGATGCAATCTCAAAAACGACAGAATGATCTCTGTTCATTCCAAGGCAAACATATATATTACCATATGTAAAATAGGTACCTAGGGGAAAGTTGCTGTATCTACCGAATTCATGTGGTTACTGAGTGCTGATTGTATTCTAGGAAGCATGGAGAATAGGGATTATTCGAGCCAGACATGGGTTCATGCCCTCATGGATCTGCCAGTCTATGGCCTGCCTGTGTCTCATCAGGGAATCACCCAGGAGAGAATGTGAGGTTGTGTCTCCAATGCTGGGTTCCATGGCACTAAGCCAGCATCTCAGATCTGAGTGTACCTTGCCCTCTTGTTGCTGTTCTTCGGTTGCTAAGTCATGTCCAACTCTTTGTGACCCCAAGGTCTGTAGCCCGCCAGGCTCCTCTGTCCATGGGATTTCCCAGGCAAGAATACGGGAGTGGGTTGCCATTTTCTTCTCCAGGGGATCTTCCCAACCCAGGGGCTGAACCTGTGTCTCCTGCATTGGCAGGCAGATTCTTTACCACTGAGCCACCAAGGAAACCCAACTTGCCCTCTTGGGAGGTATTAAAAAGGGTCATGGAAATCTCTCTGAGTGAGATTACATTTCTTGAGACACAAAACCATTGTGGTCAGGATTATTCTTTCATAACAGAGTTTATGTCCCCTTTGTTTCAGTTTTTAAAAAATTTGCCTGTTATGCCATGAGGCTGCCAGGTGAAACCTGCAAGTTGGAAATTCATTGTAAATGTTAGCTTCCAAGACAGCATGGTACTGACACAAAAACAGAAATACAGACCAATGGACCGAGATAGAAAGCCCAGAAATAAACCCATGCACCTGTGGGTACCTTATTTTTGACAAAGGAAGCAAGAATATACAATGGGGCAAAGACAGCCTGCTCAATAAATGGTGCTGGGAAAACGGGACAGCTACATGTAAAAGAATGAAATTAGAATGCTTCCTAACACAATGTATGCGTGCATGCTAAGTCACTTCAGTCATGTCCGACTCTGTGCAACCCCAAGGACAGCAGCCCACCGGGCTCCTCTGTCCACGGGATGCTCTAGGCAAGAATACTGCAGTGGGTTGCTATTTCCTTCTCCCTCCTAACACCATACACAATGATGAACTCAAAATGGATTAAAGACCTAAATGTAAGACCAGAAATTATAAAACTCTTAGAGGAAAACATAGGCAGAACACTTGATGACATAAATCAAAGCAAGATCCTCTATGACCCACCTCCTGCTGCTGCTGCTGCTGCTAAGTCACTTCAGTCGTGTCCGACTCTGTGCAACCCCATAGACTGCAGCCCACCAGGCTCCCCCATCCCTGGGATTCTCCAGGCAAGAACACTGGAGTGGGTTGCCATTTCTTTCTCCAATGCATGAAAGTGAAAAGTGAAAGTGAAGACACTCAGTCCTATCCAACTCTTAGCGACCCTATGGACTTCAGCCTACCAGGCTCCCCTGTCCCTGGGATTCTCCAGGCAAGAACACTGGAGTGGGTTGCCATTTCTTTCTCCAATGCATGAAAGTGAAAAGTGAAAGTGAAGACACTCAGTCCTATCCAACTCTTAGCGACCCTATGGACTTCAGCCTACCAGGCTCCCCTGTCCCTGGGATTCTCCAGGCAAGAACACTGGAGTGGGTTGCCATTTCTTTCTCCAATGCATGAAAGTGAAAAGTGAAAGTGAAGACACTCAGTCCTATCCAACTCTTAGCGACCCTATGGACTTCAGCCTACCAGGCTCCCCTGTCCCTGGGATTCTCCAGGCAAGAACACTGAAGTCACCCACCTCCTAGAGTAATGTAAATAAAAACAAAAGTAAGCAAGTGGAACCTGATTAAACTTAAAAGCTTTTGCACAGCAAAGGAAACTATAAGCAAGGTGAAAAGACAACCCTCAGAAAGGGAGAAAGTAATAGCAAATGAAACAACTGACAAAGGATTAATTTCCAAAATATACAAGCAGCTCATACAACTCAATCCCAGAAAAACAAACAACCCAATCAAGAAGTGGGAAAAAGACCTAAACAGACATTTCTCCAAAGTGATATACAGTTGGCTCAACATCGCTCATTATTAGAGAAATGCAAATCAAAACTACAATGAGATATCACCACACACCGGTCAGAATAGCCCTCATCAAAAAGTCTACAAACAATAACTGCTGGAGAGGGTGTGGAGAAAAGGGAATGCTCTTACACTGTTGGTGGAAATATAAATTGATATAGCCACTATGGAAGATGGTATGGAGATTCCTTAAAAAAAAAACAACTGGGAATAAAACCACCATATGACCCAGCAATCCCACTCCTAGGCATATACCCTGAGGAAACCAAAATTGAAAGAGAAACATGTATCCCATTGTTCATTGCAGCACTATTTACAATAGCTAGAACACGGAAGCAACCTAGATGTCCATCAACAGATAAATGGATAAAGAAGCTGTGGTACATCTACACAATGGAATATTACTCAGCCATAAAAAGGAAGGCATTTGAGTCAGTTTTAATGAGGTGGATGAACCTAGAACCTAATGTATAGAATGAAGTGCGTCAGAAAGAGAAAGATAAATACCATATTCTAATGCATATATACAGAATCTAGAAAAATGGTACTGAAGAATCTATTTACAGGGCAACAGTGGAGACATAGGCATAAAGAATAGACTTATGCACACGGGGAGAGGGGAGGGGAGGGTGAAATGTTTGGAGAGAGTAGAAAAAAAACAAAAGAAATGTTAGCTTCCTGGCTTTTTAAACATGACTAGAATTTGAAATTGGAGAAGGAAATGGCAACCCACTCTAGTATTCTTGCCTGGAGAATCCTGTGGACAGAGGGGCCTGGTAGGCTGCTATCCATGGGGTCGCATAGCATCGGACGTGACTGAAGCAACTCAGCATGCATGCATGCATTGGAGAAGGAAATGGCAACCCACTCCAGTGTTCTTGCCTGGAGAATCCCAGGGACAGGGGAGCCTGGTGGGCTGCTGTCTATGGGGTCGCACAGAGTCAGACACGACTGAATCGACAACAGCAGCAGCAGCAGCAGAATTTGAAATATCAAACATGCGACTTCAGGACTATATTTTCTTATAACTTTATAGGCAATTTCTGGTTTTATTTGTTTAAGGGTTTTTTTTTTTTTTTTTTTGATGCAGATCATTTTTAAAGTCATTATTGAATTTGTTGCAATATTATTTCTGTTTTCTGTTTTGGTTTTTGGCCATAAGGCATGTGGGATTTTTAGCTCCTTGACCAGGAATTTAATCCCCAACCCCTGTACTAGACGGTGAGGCCCTGCACTGGGCCTCCAAGGAAGTCCCGTGCAAAGTCTGCTGTTTCCCATCACTTATTTACCAGCTCAACAAGTAACTCTGACCCTAGACATGTGCCGCACCTGGTGCTGGGTATTCAGGGCATAGAGGTGAGCAGGAGATACCAGCTAACAAGGCCATGTACAAATAGATACAGAATAAAATCACAGTGAGGGGACATTGTATACTTATGGCTGGTTCACTTTGTTGTATGGCAGAAGCCAACACAATATTATAAAGCAATTATCCTCCAGTTAAAAATAAATTAAAAAAAAAAAGTTACAGCTGGCTCACATTTTAAAGAGGCCTAAAGAAATCCTAGGGACAGAGGAGCCTGGTAGGCTACAGTCCACAGGGTTGCAAAGACTGGGACATGACTTAGGGACTAGACAATAACAAAGAAACACACTGAGGAAACCAGAAGGGAAAGAGACACGTGTACCCCAATGTTCATTGCAGCACTGTTTATAATAGCCAAGACATGGAAGCAACCTAGATGTCCATCAGCAGATGAATGGATAAGAAAGCTGTGGTACATATACACAATGGAGTATTACTCAGCCATTAAAAAGAATACATTTGAATCAGTTCTAATGAGGTGGATGAAACTGGAGCCTATTATACAGAGTGAAGTAAGCCAGAAGGAAAAACATAAATACAGTATACTAACGCACATATATGGAATTTAGAAAGATGGTAACAATAACCCGGTGTACGAGACAGCAAAAGAGACACTGATGTATAGAACAGTCTTATGGACTCTGTGGGAGAGGGAGAGGGTGGGAAGATTTGGGAGAATGGCAATGAAACATGTAAAATATCATGTAGGAAACGAGTTGCCAGTCCAGGTTCGATGCATGATGCTGGATGCTTGGGGCTGGTGCACTGGGACGGCCCAGAGGGATGGTATGGGGAGGGAGGAGGGAGGAGGGTTCGGGATGGGGAACACATGTATACCTGTGGCGGATTCATTTTGATATTTGGCAAAACTAATACAATTATGTAAAGTTTAAAAATAAAATAAAATTGGAAGAATAAAAAAAAAAAAGAAACAACCTCTAGCAAAAATGAAAACATCAGCGCCCCAAGTGCATCGCAAAATGAGTCGACTCAGGGAGCTGCTGCCTTTGTCAAGGTGAGAGTCACATCTCCTCCTCCAGGTCCCCTGCCAGCAGATAACTCCTCCACCCACCTCTCTCTGCTCATGCAACAGCATGGGAAAACCACCTCTGTATATCTGATAGGCAGAATCTCAACTCTATTTAGAACCCAGTTCCCAGGAGCCTGGGAAAGGCAGTGTCAGTCTCAGTCCTCGCCCTCCCAGGAGGAAGTTGGAACACCTATTGAGGGGCCCTCCCCACAGTCAGCCGCAGTCATCGAGGGCAGAGCAGGGAGGTGTCACAAGCCATAGCGTGCGAGATCTGCTTTAGATTGGGTGATAAAGCAAAGCTGTTAGGAAGAAGCCGCCTTAAAGCTTAAAGCTGTACGTAGAAGAAGGAAGAGGACACAGGCAGTGTGTGCAAAGGCCCTGTGGCAGAAATTTGGCCAGGACAGAAAACAAGGAAGGGAAGGAAAATGTGAGGCGGGAACATAGAACAAAGCCCGAGAGTCCTTGGAAAGGTGATGGGGTGATGTGCAGAGCCTGGTGGGTCCAGGTAAGGACTCTGGACATTACTCCACCTGGAATGGAAGCCCTCTAAGGGGTCTATAAAGGAGAGTTGGGATTGTACACTTCATTACTACACGGCCTGATATGTTGTGATTTATTGTCAATACTCTCTGCTGTAAGAAATAAAATATCTGACTAAAAGGGGCTTAGACAAGTTCATCTTTCTTACCTAACAAGAAGCCTAGAGACAGGCATTTCCAAGATTGGTTTAGTTGCTCGGCAATGTCCAGGCTTTGGGTCAGCATCTTCGTGATCTTGGGGCTGTTCCCACATGGTCACAGGACAGTGGCTGCAGTTCCAGGCATCATATGCCTTCCCCATGGAAAGGGAAAAAAAAAAAAAAAAAAAGACAAGCAGAAATCTTTCTTTGGAAATTAAGAAAAGAAAGATATCTTCCTGAAACATTCAAGTTCCTTTGGCCAGAATCAGGTGCCATTGATCGGCTGAGCTGCAAAAGACACTGGGAAAATGGCTCTCTGCCACTGTCAGATTCTACAGTGGGAGGAAATCTCTGCCAAGAAAGGGGAAGGATGGAGTGGTTTTGATGGGGAGCTGGAGCGAGTGCCAGAGCTGGATTTCTATTACAATAGTACTCTCCATATACGCCCAAGTCACCCACAGGGGTGAGCATCTCAAGGTTAGGGATGACCAAAAAAAAAGTGGTGGTAGCCTAGACTCACCTAGGGGGGATGTGTGTGTGTGTCTGTGTGCTCAACTGGGTCTGACTCTTTGACCCCCATGGGCTGTAGCCCACCAGGCTCCTCCATCCATAGGATTTTCCAGGCAAAAATACTGGAGTGGGTTGACATTTCCTTCCCCAGGGTCATCTTCCAACCCAGGGATCAAACCTGTGTCTCTCACATCTCCTGCATTGCAGGAGGGTGCTTTACCACTGAGCCACCAAGGAAGTTCCTACCTAGCTAGAGAAGGGCATGAAATGGAATGGTTAAAATAAATCCACACTTGTATAAATCAATCATTTTGGCTTCTTGTGTAATTGTGCTACTTGGAAACTTTGTTTATAAATGTATCCGTAGGACTTCCCAGGTGGCCCAGTGGATGAAAATCTGCCTGCCAATGCAGGGGACATGGGTTCAATCACTGGTCCAAAAAGATTCCATATGCTGTGGAGCAACTAAGCCTGAGTGCCACAGCTACTGAGCCTATAAGCCACGACTACCAAAGCCCGCTTGCCCTAGATAGAGCCCATGCTCCACTGCAAGAGAAACCACCACCACAAGAAGGCTGAACCCCCAACTAGAGAGTCACCCCTACCTACTGCAAAGAAGACCCAGTACAACCAAAAATAAAGAAATAAATAATTTTTAAACAATTAAAGTGGCATTAAAAGTCAATAAATGTATCCATAAACATATTGGTGGGTGATGCAAATCAGCGATGGGGTACTTGCAATACACTATTCTGGGCAGGAGCCGTAGGGTGGGGCAAGGCCGGCCTGACTTGCACTCTGTGTCTGCCTGGGGGTGTCAGATGACGCCCCTCAGTCTACTGCAAGGCTGTCTGACCACTTGGGTGCTGGACATCCTCCCCCCTCTACCTGCCAGGACGCCACGGTGGGAGGATCCTACCCGGACGATTGTACGTTTTGCAGTTGGTCTTATGAAAAATGGATCTTCCCTTTCTCAATCCAGGAACAGCATTTTAACCTCCTCATCTAGCCCCATTCTTTCATCATCTCAGAACCCCCATTCTTTCAAACATCTCAGTTCCCGATTTCTCTCTCCCCTACGGGGGAGGGAGCAAAGTCATAGTTTCCAGTTGTTTGCACGAGAGAAAGGCAGGCAGGCACACCCTCTGATAGACGCTCGGTTCTGTTTCTTTCTCCTCCTTATTGGAGATATGCCAATGACCCTGCCAGACCCCAAGGCAATGACAAATCTGGAAGGCTGCACTCCTGCCCACTGAGATGGAGTGGGGACTAGTCATCTGCCTCTTTTGTTCTCATCACAGACTTCACCAAATCCCTGCCTGGGCTGCTCTCCATCTGGAAAAGCAGGGTTTACAGCTATCTCCGCACTCTGACTGTGGTTTTGTGACTCAAATCGCAAGAGGGACTTACTGTTAAGTAGAATAGACTCCAGGCCCGAGATTTGTTTGCAAAATGTCCAGTGGAACATGTAGAGAAAAGGCAAGAGGCAGAGGGATTGATGAGCAGAGAGGAGAATTTCTGCCAAACCCTTCAGCTAAATAAGAGATCAGGTGACCGACCAGAGCCACCAGGGGTGCGGGTGGCTCAGTGGAGCTGGCCTGAATGTTGGGGACCTCAGCCTTCCTAGGAAAATCCAGATCCCAGCCCCACCAGAAGCTGAAACAATGGCCTCCAAGCCTGAGAAGAGGGTCGCCTCGTCTGTCTTTATCACCCTGGTGCCCCCACGTCGAGATGAGGCTGTGGTTGAGGAGGTGAGGCGAGCAGCTTGTGAGGCCCAGCCTGGCCACCCCTGGGAATCTCCTGCCCCCACAAAGGCACCCGGGGCTGGCTCGGTGGGAAAGCTCCGTTCCTGGATGCCTCCTGGCAGGACTGCCGCCCCAGGGCCAGCTGTTCCACCTCCGCTCTCCAATGGAGGGTGTCACTTCCTTCTCGCCCTTGGACATTGATGATGCTCTTCCAGACCCGGACCTCCTCCCACCTCTGCCTCCACCCCCTCCAGTGGACCTGCCCCTCCTGACAAAGAGCCCCCTCCGCGATGGGGGCATCACTCATTTCAGACTTGGGGCAGTTGCACCTGCCCCTCCCCCACCCCCATCCCCGCACAGGCCCTGGTGGAGGGGCCTCCACTGCAGCCTCGGCCCAGTCATCTCAAGCCCGCAGAGGAGGAGCTGCTGCCCACCACTCCAAAGAGCCTGTCGGCTTCCCTGAGAGAGACATCTGTGCCTTCTGCCGCAAGACTGTGTCCCCCCGAGAGCTGGGCGTAGAGGCCATGGAGAGGCAGTACCCGCCCAGTGCTTCGCGTGCTGTGTCTGCCGCCAACGGCTGGCTGGGCAGAGCTTCTACCAGAAGGATGGGCGGCCCCTCTGTGAAGCCTGCTACCAGGACACCTGGAGAAGTGTGCCAAGTGTGCAAGGTTGTCCGGGAGTGCATCATCTGGGCCCTAGGCCAGGCCTTCCACCCCTCCTGTGTGTGACCTGCACCTGGTGCATCGGGGACGAGGGCTTTGCCCTGGACAGTCAGAATGGGGTGTACTGCCTGGACGACTTCTACAGGAAGTTCGCCCCGGTGTGCAGCATCTGTGAGTATCCCATCATCGCCCGAGACGGGAAGGATGCCTTCAAAATTGAGTACATGGGAAGAAACTTCCATGAGAATTGCTACCCGTGTCAGGACTGCAGGGTCCTCCTGTCTGTGGAGCCCACGGACCAGGGCTGCTACCCGCTGAACAACCGTCTCTTCTGCAAGCTGTGCCATGTGAAGCAGAGTGCTGCGGGGTGCTGCTGAGGGCACCGCTGGGCTGGGGGCTGTGGCTGCACACTAGCCCTGCTTGTCAGGACCCCTTCCCTAACTTGTGTCCCTTCCCAACCTGTTCTGGCATGCTTTCCTTCCAAGCCACACGCAGGGACCAGCTTGCAGCTCCACCCATCACTTCGGCCGCTGAGCCCCGGCCTCCTCCCAGCTCAGAACACCCTTCAGACTCTCAGCGGTTCCTTCTCTCCTCTGGGCACCAGAAGGCTTTTGTACTGTGAACGTCATGCCCAGGGGTCCCACCTCCACCACTCTGGCCCCTCTTGAGCACTGGCCTTGACCTCCATTTCCAGGGGTCAGTTGGGTGAGTCTCCAGCAGGCACCCTGTGTCCATAGCGATGATCCACGAGCTCTGAGGGTGCTGAGCTATTAGAGTACAACTGCGGAGTCCTTTAAAAAGCACTATTTTTAACCTTTGAAGGTTAAATGATGAGAAACATACTTTGGATTTTGGGAGAAGATGGGGAAATACCTTCCATTGTTCATAAATGTACAAGATGGTGACCCTCCTGGTGGCACGGACTTCCCACCTCGGGGCCATGTTGACATGGGGCTCAGACCCTGCACAGCAGTGGCAGGAGCAAAGGGCGACACGCTGACACCCAAGGATGATGTCAGCAACTCTTCCACCTGCCTTCTGGTGCCTCCTTCCTGTGCGACAGTGATTCTGCAGACACTGATTAAGTGCCTGTTGTTTGCCAGGGAGCGGAGCACAGGAGCCCTCGCGTGTTCCTCCTGCAGCCTAGAAGGGGGCTGTGCTCACACACACACACACACACTCCTCCAGAACAGTAACAAGGGTGTCCCCCAACCCCTGCTTGGGCCCTTCAGCCCAGGCTGCCCTGTGACCACTGCCCACTCAAGGCCACACCTCTAAGATTCTTTTCCCTTTTAAGAAAAAATCACTTGTTGCTTTGTAACTTCTAAGACATTTTGTAGGGCATGAACACACGAAGCAAAAGGTGCTTTCCTCCCTGGGGTCGTCTCAATGTACCATGTGCTCTTAGGAGGATTCTCAGAGCTCCACATGCCTGGAGGGTTTCTGTGTAAGGCCCCCTAAGGGCTTCAGACCAGAGCAGAGTGTCTTGCCTGAAGCTTAGAGCAGCGAGTCCCAAACTCCAGGCATTCCCATAACCTCCACAATTTTTATCATATGAGGACCTCCTGTTGTCTAACTTCCTTAATATTTTCTTTAACTCAACATCTTTTTTCTTTTTACTCACTTACCAATCTAGTCTTATGCTAACTAAGCAATATATCCACACAGTCACATGTTGATGTGCTAGTTATACATGAAAATAAATGCATAACTATTCAAAAAATAAATAAATAAGAGATCAATTCATGAGAATATCATGCTATGTTTTAATGTTGTAGAGTAAGTGATAGCCGTCCTGCTTGCTTTCTGGTTGCTGCACTGAGATTTGGAGCTTTAATGCTCAAAACTTAAATCTGATGCCCCCCTCTCCTGCCCACCCCTGCCCCCCCTACCCGCCAGCCCCACCACCATCCTGCCTCTGTAATTCTGGAGGCTGATATGAATGATGAAACAAGGGTAGGAAAAAAATGAAAGAGAAACTGGAAAAGAGGTGAATACAGAAGGGAAAATCAAAGGACTTTAATCAAAGAATATATTCAACGGGCACCCCACTCCAGTACTCTTGCCTGGAAAATCCCATGGACGGAGGAGCCTGGCAGGCTGCAGTCCATGGGGTCGTTAAAGAGTCGGACACGACTGAAGCGACTTAACAGCAGCAGCAGCAGCCAGGATATTTAAACTTAAAATGGAAAATTAAACACTATTGTGTAGAGGGAAATACAAGGAAAAGAATAAAGACACGAGCAGGAAAGACAGACACAATGCTCTGACAGTGTTCGTCTGTGGCCATAGTCGGGAGAGCTACCTAGTGGGGTTCAGTGCTACTGGTGATGTTTTATAGCTCCACCTGGGTGGTAAAAATAAGAGTATTGTGTTTTCTTCATCCCTGGCATAGGAAATGGCGACCCACTTCAGTATTCTTTCCTGAGAAATCCCATGGACAGAGGAGTCTGGTGGGCTACAGTCCACAGGGTTGCAAACTTTTGGACATGACTGAGCGACTGAGCACATGTGCACATTTTCTTCATGTTATATACGTATATCGGAGAAGGCAATGGCACCCCACTCCAGTACTCTTGCCTGGAAAATCCCACGGACCGAGGAGCCTCGTAGGCTGCAGTCCATGGGGTCTCGAAGAGTTGGACACGACTGAGCGACTTCACTTTCACTTTTCACTTTCATGCATTGGAGAAGGAAATGGCGACCCACTCCAGTCTGGCCTGGAGAATCCCAGGGACGGGGGGGCCTGGTGGGCTGCCGTCTATGGGGCCGCACAGAGTCGGACACGACTGGAGCGACTTAGCAGCATATACGTATATGCATAGTATTTATAAACGTTCAATATTATCATATAACATATAACACATATTTATTTATATACATACAGAAAGCTTATAAATATAATATATGTACAGTTTGTTTTTGACATCCAAATCCTGATATATTGTTGCATTACAGAAACATAGTTTCTCAAGCAGAAATGAGGATGGTGAAGGTACAAGGGGGATAAGAGGACGATGGAGGCACGATACCCATAAACCGTGATTGTTCCATCACGTGAATATGTCACAGCTTGTTTAGCTCAACTATTACTCCAAGAATTTAAGCTATTTCTTTATTTTTTGGTTATAAATATCAGTGCAACGAAAATTGTTATTTCCTCCGATAGTTTACCTAGGAGTAATTCCTAGAGGCAAATTATGAAATCAAGACTATAAACATTTTCATGAAACAATTCAAAATGCCCTTTGACTTTCAAATACAACGTATATGCTTTGGTTTTGTTGTTTAGTTGCTAAGCCATGTCCGACTCCTTCACATCCCCATGGACTGTAGCCTGCCAGGCTCCTCTGTCCATGGGATTTCCCGGGTAGGAATCCTGAAGTGGGTAGCCGTTTCCTACTCCAGGGGATCTTCTCAACCCAGGGACTGAACCTGTGTCTCTTGAGTCTCCTACATTGGCAGGTGGGTTCTTCACCACTAGCCTCCTGGGAAGCCTGTGCTCCATGGTAGGTGATTCTTTTCTATGTGCCTGCTCCTCCCCCAGCCCTGACTGAAGATGCACCCTGTCCCTTTCTGCTCTGCTTTATGTCCTGGCAAGTTCACCGGCAAGAACTTGAGGACATTGCTGAGCCTTTTTGTATAAACGAGATGTTTCCGTGGTCTATTTTAAAAGAATAATGAAAAATGATAAAAAAAAAAATGGAGGCTGATGGGTTCCCAATATCTCCTCTCCTGAGTTCTGGGGTTTTGCCGCTTATTAGCTGTATGTGACCTTGAGTGAGTTACTTAACTTCTCCATGCCTCAGTTTACTCATCTGAAAGGAGATAGATGTGCCTACTTCTTATGGTGACTTAGGAGGATTAAGAGATAAAATATATGTGTATAGGTACTTAGACAAATAGCTGGCCCCTGGCAAGCATGATATAAATGTTAGTTGTCATTATTATCGTTATCATCTTTTTCTGGGAAATTGCTCAAAAGATTGGGAGACATTCGGTGATTCCAAGCACTCATCTGAGTTAATGGAATGAGTAAATCAAGAACTAGAAAAAATTAATTGCTGCTGTCTTGTTTCATATATTGAAATATTAATATTAATGAAGCATTGATTTAATCATTATGGACTTTCCTTCTTATAGGGAATCTACAGCTTCTTCAGAAGCCAAAAGAAACTATACTCTTTATTATTATTATTATTATTATTATTATTGTGGGGAAGTAATGGCTTCAGGGTCTTCCCTGGTGACTCAGCAGTAAAGAATCTGCCTGCAATGCAGGAGACTCTGGTTCGATCCTTGGGTCAGGAAGATCCCCTTGGAGGAGGGCGTGGCAACCCACTCCAGTATTCTCGCCTAGAGAATCCCATGGACAAAGGAGTCTGGCGGGCTGCAGTCCATAGGGCCGTATACAGTCGGACACGACTCAGTGACTAACACTTCGGTGTGGTGAAATCCCTCTTCCGCAGGTACGCTATGTCTCAGTGTGCACTCTACGGAAATCGTTAGTGGGAATTAAGACGTCAGGCTAAAATGAAACCACACAACCAGCAATTAAAATGAGGCAACACACAGGTGATCCATCCAGGTGCTTGGCAATCTCTACTTATCAAGGATGATTTGTCGTACTTAAAAAGTCAGCTGAATCAGAACAGACTTTTTTTAATGCGTCTGAAACTTTGATGTGACATTTTTCCCATAGGATCTAATTTCCTCAGGTTTTACTTGATCAACCCCCTAGGTTTATTAACAGGTGGTGATGCTGGGTTAATTACAGGAGGAAATGAGTGCACATCAGAGACCTAGGTGAGCACTTCAACGTGCAGTCACCTTAAATCATCAATGATTTGTTGCAGCTCCTCAGTCAGCAAAGGGTTTGGACGATAATGAAGCTGGATGCAGGGACTTCCCAGGGGTTGCAGTGGTGAAGAGTCCGCCTGCCAATGCAGGAGACACAGGAGACATGGTTTTGATCCCTGGGTAGGAAAGATTCCCTGGAGAAGGAAATGGCCACCCACTCCAGTGTTCTTGCCTGGAAAATTCCATGGACAGAGGAGCATGGAGGGCTACAGTACCTGGGGTCACAAAAGAGCTGGACATGACTTAACAAGAAACTAAGCAGCAACAACTAAATGCAACATGTTAGTTCCCTGTATATGCTGTGTCGCTTCAGTCAAGTCCAACTCTGCGACCCCCTGACCTAAGTGACCAAGGCAGTAGTCAAAACTGCCATGCAAAATCTTTTAAAGAGTTCTTTTAAATGATTTAATTATATTATTATTTAATATATATTATATTTATTATTTAATATTATATTTAATAAATATATTTAATGAAATTGGTAGTTTACAAATACTGATTTATAGAATCCTCATAACAACCCTAGGGGGTCAGTACAGTTATCACTCAGAAGGCACACAAAAGTAACTCATCCTCTGTCACACAAGTAGCAAGAGGGGTGACTCAACACGGGCAGCCTGGCCTCAGACCTAAGGACTGAACCGCTGTATGATGCAGGAGGTCACGGCCTGCTTGCCTTTGCTAAAAAGCTTTTCCTGGCTTTCCATCTGAGTCAGAGGGAAAGCCTAGGTCCTCATCAAGGCCTCCCGGGCTTCAGGAGGGCTCACTTCTGCCTGCCTTGTGACCTCATTTCCCATCACCCTCTCAACCTCTCAGCTCAGGCTAAACTGCCATTCTCAACACCCAACCCCTCTCTGACTCTTTGCCTTTGCCCTTCCCTTGACTTTTATGCATGTGAATGCATGCAAATCATCCCTCAATGAAGACTCTTCGGCGTACAAAAGTGCTGGCCACAACCAGTGAACTGACTTCTGGCCCCACTAGTGGGTTACAACCTTCAGTGTGATAAGCATTAGCTCCAGGGACTTGCAGCACTGGGGATATGAGCACAAGGGTCTAATTTAATCCTCCGAGTCTTGGAGAATTCCTCTTTCTACAATGTTATAGAAACTTTTAGAGGGACCTGAACCAAAATTTCAAAGGCGACTCTTCTCCCTTTTACTAATTTAGCATCACTGGACGCCTGCAGTCTGTGCGGTCAGCACTGAACAGGCAGAATCGACCTGGCTGTCAACAAAGTTCCTACACCACTTTTCCCCTTGGCTTCCGCAAGACTTGCTCCAGTCTGTTCCAAAGGCAAGCATGTCTCCACCGGCCACTCTCTATGCACCTTATACTGCGTTTTTCTTCCTTTCATTCATTATGTGATATGTGATATATGTTTACTGACCAATCATTTGTATATTGCTTCTCTCTCCCACCCCCAGAGCTTCATGAGGACAATCTTTGGTGTTTATCTACTGCTGTAATCCCAGAGTTTAGTGGGTAACAGGGGTGTGGTAAATATTTGTGAATGGAGAAATGAAGCAATGAATTAAGTGGCTACGACTGGGCCTGATCATGCTGAATAAACAATCATTGCCATGTTTAAAGTACAGAAACTAAATGTATTCAAAGTGAAACAGAAGGGGCTCTAAATAAATTCCTTTGGCCAGGGGGCTTTTTTTTTTTTTCCTTAAAATTAGGAAGATGTCTGTTGCTGAAGGGCTTTCCATGTGGTGCTATAGGTAAAAAAAAATCCAGACATAAGAGACGCAAGTTTGATCCTTGGCTCGGGAAGATCCCCTGGAGAAGGGCATGGCAACCCACTCCAGTATTCTTGCTTGGAGAATCCCATGGACAGAAACCTGGAGGGTTACAGTCCATGAAGCTGCAGAGAATCAGACACACTGTTGCTGAAATCCACCCAGCATGAGGCTCTGCAAACTTTTCTTGGTCACAGTACCTGGGAGAGAAGGAAAGGAGCGGGGAGGGGGGAGAAAGGACAGAATAGGGTGGGGAGGGAGGCAAGGACCGCAGAGGAGGAAGAAAGGGAAGGGAGCAAGTATGAACACCCACCCTGAGCAGAGCAGTGCAGCAAGCAGGTGGCAACAAGGACGGAAATCAGGGCTGCCCGTGAGAAACCCGATGTCTAATAGCCGGGGATGCGGCCTTGTCCCCGAGGGTATAAAGTGACAAGGCCACCCTACTTTCTGGTTGGACGAGCTCTCTTGGTACCTCTGTTCTTCGTTCTCATTTACGAAGAGAAAGGATTTTCTCTGAACCCCTGAACATCACTTGCCCAATGATGAGCAAGTGAAGCTTCTAGACGAGAGGTCACCTTCAGACGCGTTTTCTGTCCTCAGGACACTGCTCAGCCCCACATCAGTTCATTTGCTCGTTGGCTTGCAGATGTCCAGATAAATTATTTTCCAAAGGGCTTTTTTTGTCTCCTGCTGTTCTTAGCAAAGGAAGCAATAGCTCGCTAGTGACTCTGTGTGCCTGTGTCATTCCTGTAATAATAAATGGCCACACTGAAAGGCTAGCAGAGGCTCGCTCACTCCACAGGATACAGGTTGGCTGTAATTCCAAAGGTCTCAAAGAACAATAAGCCCAGCCCAGGTCCTAGTCCATGATGAGTGAAAACTCAGCCTGCTGCTACTCTTCACTGGCCTGAAACAAAGACCACGTTTGATGGGTGATGGTGCTGCAGCCTCCTTCCTCAAGCTGACCACAGCATCCCTCCTTCTGTGGAATGTCCTTATCAGCCTTCCAAGTCACCACATTCCAAACCGATCTTTCCAACACAGGGCGTGTGAAGCGATGCTACTATATAAGGTCCTTTCCAGCTGCCAAAGTGGTGCCTTCAGAGCCAAAGCTTCATGTATCACACCATCGTCCCCCAAAATCAAGGGCAAGAGGGGGGAGATTTCTTGGATGAGACTTTTTGGGAGCTGGACAGCAAAATGCAGAAATGTGCTGCAATCAGAGATGTCTGACATCAATGTAAATTTGATGTGCAAACACATATGCCCTGTTTTGGAATCTAGAAAGTCAAATCTTTGGGGGAATCACACTTCACAACTGTGCGGTCTGTACTTACATTCATTATAAATTACAAGGGGTGCACCTGTGATTACTTCATTTTCAGAAAATTGAAGGAGGAGAGAGCTCTGATTTTCAGGTACTTTCCTAGTAACTATAACTTGTCTGACGTTTAACTCAAGGTTCACAGTGTAGATGATGGATCGTGGGAGACAGAGATTGGCATCTACTATATTTGGTAAAAGCGGTGGTAGAATATACCCACCTTCTTTGGAATGTGTTTTTAAACTTAATATTTCAATGAATTTGCAAATTCCAGATAGGCACCAACTCTTTTATATTCAACCAGCATTTATCTGCAATATACTCTGCTGACATAAAATGTTTGGAAAGAAACAGAAAATTCAGGAAGGGGAGAAATGATCCAGAAATATCCTAAATCAATTGAGAGGGGGTAGAATTAAAAATGGACAATACCTAGAACTGGAAATAAGTTTGCATCTTCAAACTTACTCCTTTGGTCCTTTCCTCCCAGTATTAAAAAAAACATCTTCCAGAGGGTCCATTTTAATAAAACTAAACAGGACAAAAGAAAGTGAAAGCGTTAGTTACTCAGTCGTTTCTGACTCTTTGCAGCCCCGTGGACTGTAGCTGGCCAAGCTCCTCTGTCCATGGGATTTTTCCAGGCAAGAACACTGGAGTGGGTAGTCATTTCCTTCTCCAGGGGATCTTCCTGGCCAAGGATCGAACCCAAGTATCCTGCATTGCAGGCAGATTCTTTACCATCTGAGTCCCGGGGGAAGCCCTAAACCATACAATAGACAATAGAGACCAACCACAAATCTTTCCCTTGGGTCCATCCTCAGAGAACGTCTAACCTGACCACTCTCTACCTGGGTGACGTCATCAAACCCAGGGTTCCAGCCGGGATGTACACACAGGCCGTGTCGGTTTACATCACGCTCTCTAGCCTAGGTCGGTCTTCTGGAGCAACATATCCTTTAAGACAACTAACTGTCCAATATGCTTCCCAGCACCACTCCCCATGTTTCACAAATGTCTCAAACTCCATGTTTCCAACACCAAAGCCATTGTTGCTGTTCAGTCACCCAGTCGTGTCTGGCTCTTTGCGACCCCATGGATTGCAGCACACCAGCCCTCCCTGTCCCTCACCATCTCCCAAAGTTTGCTCAAGTTCATGTCCATTGCTTTGGTGATGCCATCCAGCCATGTCATCCTCTGATGCCTTCCTCTCCTCCTGCCCTCAATCTTTCCCAGCATCAGGGACTTTTCCAATGAGCTTCAGTTTCAGCATCAGCCCTTTCAACAAGTATTCAGGCTTGATTTCTCTTATGATTGATTGGTTTGATCTCCTTGCCGTCCAAGGGACTTTCAGGAGTCTTCTCCAGCACCACAGTTCAAAGGCATCAATTCTTTGGCATTCTGCTTTCTTTATGGTCTAGCTCTCACTACCGTACGTGACCACTGGGAAGGCCACAGTATTGACTACATGGACCTCTGTTGGCGGAGTAATGTCTCTGCTTTTTCAACACACTGTCTAGGCTTGTCATCGCTTTCCAGTCAAGTAGCAATCGTCTTTTGATTTCATGACTGCAGTCACCATCCACAGTGATTCCAGAGGCCAAGAAGAGGAAATCTGTCACTACTTCCACCTTTTCCCCTTTGATTTCTCATGAAGTAATGGGGCTGGATGCCATGATTTTAGTTTCTTTAATATGTAGTTTTATGCCCGCTCTTTCATTTTCTTCTTTTACCAAAACTATTATCATTCCCCAGGACCTACCCTTCTCATGTATTCTCTGTATATGATAAACTTGTCCAACCAACTTGGCCAAGTCAGAAATTAAGGATCACTTATGCCTCTTCCCTCTTCTTCATCCCTGCAGACAATATTTCATGAAGTTCTTTAACCTCCTACATCACTCTCCAATCCGTCCTTTCTTGCAGTGTCCCATTCAGACCCCCACCACTTTTGCTTACGTTACTTCCCACCCCGTAACAGTCCTTCTTTCCTTTCACCTTTTCCCTGCTGTCTTAACCTCCCACGGCTGCCCGGAGTGGTCCCTGCAATATGCACATCAGATCCTGTAGTACCCTAGCCTAAAACTCTCCCTTGACTCCCCACAGCATTATGAAGTAGAGGTTAAAGCCTTCTAGGACCTCAAGTCTGGAGAAGGCAATGGCACCCTATTCCAGTACTCTTGCCTGGAAAATCCCATGGGCGGAGGAGCCTGGTAGGCTGCAGTCCATGGGGTCGCGAAGAGTCAGACACGACTGAGCGACTTCCCTTTCACTTTTCACTTTCATGCATTGGAGAAGGAAATGGCAACCCACTCCAGTGTTCTTGCCTGGAGAATCCCAAGGACGGGGGAGCCTGGTGGGCTGCCGTCTATGGGTCGCACAGAGTCAGACATGACTGAAGCGACTTAGCAGAAGCAGCAGCAGCAGCAGGACCTCAAGGCAACCTACCTTTCTCACCCACTTTTCTACACATCGCTTCTGCTCTGTACCCTCTGGGTGCCAAACAGAAAGCAGTTCCCAAAGCTTCACCTCCTCAGACCTTCTTGCCTTCATGCACACGGACACTTCTGCCTGGAACACCCATCTTCCTTTTATTCACACAGCCCACTGGTACTTATTCTAAACACTTAGCGTGGGTAACTCTCATATCTAGACAATTTAGGTCTTCTTTCTTTGAGCACTCACAGCATCACCTATATGCTTCTACTGGCATCTAGCATCTATGACCCTGAAGTGAAATTGATTTACTCACTAGCTCCATGTCCCCAAACTTAGCATTTTTTGAGGACAAGGAATGTGTCTTTATATATTTTTATCCCTTATCCTTAGCTCTATTCCTGGCATAAAATAAGAGCTTAATAAATCTTATTTAAATGAAATAATTGCTTTTCTTGTCAATTCCCAGCACAGCATTAAGCTAAATAAATCTTAATTAAATGAAATAAGTGGATTGTGATACTCAGAGCAGTTTGAAGTTAAGTAAAAGACTGAGATACTTTCACCAGGAGCCTGGGAAGCAGTTTCCACCACTGGTTCCCTATCTCCACCAGGGTAATGCATCAGAAACTGAAAGAGCCATTCAGAGCTGTGATGGGGGTAGCACGTCAGTGAAGGGGAGGAGGAGATGAAGGAATGATTTGGAGCAGGGAGTTGTGTTGATGTGAAAGCAACTAACCCCAAGGTCAGTCTCATGTCAGTTCCCATTAGCAGGAAGAATAACAGAGTAGCAAAGGCGGGGCTTCTCTGGCAGTTCAGAGGGTAAAGAATCTGCCTGCAATGCAGGAGACTTGGGTTCGATCCCTGGGTCAGGAAGATTCCCTGAAGAAGGGAATGGCTACCCATTCCAGTATTCTTGCCTGGAGAATCCTATGGACAGAGGCTGGTGGGCTATAGTCCAAGGGGTTGCAAAGAGTCAAACATGACGGAGCGACTAAGCACACACAAAGATGTTCCAGTGCTGTGATTCCAAGAACAGGGCTGGTGGCTGTAGAGAGCGTGAGTGCTTACCATGCAGAACACCTGATTTACGCCCGAGAGTCCTTTTCGTGGTAACGATGGAAATGCGGAGATTACGATTGTCCTGATTCTTTCTTGAGGGCAAAACAGGGAAAGTTTTCATTTAATGTGGGCATAAACATACATGGATTAAATGTCAAAATATAGCACATCAAGGTCACTTGTTCTACAGGAGGAAGAAGTAGAAAAAGCAGAAGTGTGAATGGGAAGATACAGGCTTTCGGAGAAGGCAATGGCACCCCACTCCAGTACTCTTGCCTGGAAAATCCCATGGATGGAGGAGCCTGGTAGGCTGCAGTCCATGGGGTCGCTGAGGGTCGGACACGACTGAGTGACTTCACTTTCACTTTTCACTTTCATGCATTGGAGAAGGAAATGGCAACCCATTCCAGTGTTCTTGCCTGGAGAATCCCAGGGACGGGGGAGCCTGGTGGGCTGCCGTCTATGGGGTCGCACATTGTCGGACACGACTGAAGTGACTTAGCAGTTCAAGTGCAGGAATTAACATAGAATCACGTGACCACATGGGAATGGTATTACTTCCTCGAAGTCATTGACATTTTTTAACACAAAAAAAGATCAGGAACAGAGCTCTATTCCACATGACTTCCTGTTTATTTCACATCATCTCATTAATTCACACCACTGGGATCTGTGGTTTCACACACTACTGACTGGTCTGAATGTCATAATCCAGGCTTAGTTGCAAGACTATTATAAGTGACCTTATCAAATGCCCAGCTGAAGTCTGATTGCTTGTTTTTTATGGCAGTGAAGTATACCATTCTGTAACGGCAAATGCATGGTTATTTAGACAGTGCTCTGAACCTCTGGGTCACCCAGAATAGCTAGGGAATTCCTCTGGTGGTGGTGGTGGTTTAGTCACTAAGTCGTGTCTGACCCTAAGCGACCCCATGGACTATAGCCTGCTAGGCTCCTCTGTCCATGGGATTCTCTAGGCAAGACTACTGGAGTGGGCTGTCATTTCCTTCTCTAGGGGATCTTCCTGACCCAGGAATTGAACCCAGGTCTCCTGCCTTTCAGGCAGATTCTTTACCCACTGAGCTATGAGGGAAGATCCTAGGGGATTCCACTAGGAACTTCTTTATGTATTCAGATTTGGGATAAGGGTTTCACTGCTTAAAAAGAATAGTATACAAACCAGTTACCTATGGCATCAATGAATTTAGCAATTTGATTAAAAAGTTAGAAGTCAAATGCATGCCTGCTCCATCACTTCAGACTCTTCGATGCCTTGGACTGTAGCCCACCATGCTCTTCTGCCCATGGGATTTCCCAGGCAAGAATACTGGAGTGGGTTGCCATTTCCTCCTCCAGGGGATCTTCCGACCCAGGAACTGAAGATACATCTCCTGCACCTCCTGAATTGCAGGCAGATTCTTTACTGCTGAGCCACCGGGGAAGCCCAGAAGCCAAGTAGGAGCTGCATAACTCTGTCTTCTCCCTCTCCCGTGTGGTATTTTCCTAGCTTACCTAGGCAGTGCAAGCTAGCGCTTTGCCTTCTTCTAGCTCATTCTATGTAACAGCCTGACAAGAGTGATTATGCTCCTGTTTGTCCCGTGTAGTGGGTCCTTTAAAAGCTGAATATATGAATAAATACCTAAGCTCTTCAGAGCCCTCTGGGATGGCCATATTGGTTTCTGCGATACCACTGTCTTTACTGCTTTAAATTACATGATGCAGCCTGTCTCTCTCTCTGTCTCTGTATGTGTGTCTGTCTCTCTCATCATATACCCTATTAGATCTCTGGCCAAAGCACTGCAATTTAATAATGGTTGTCCTAAAATCTAAGATCATAATGATTCTTTAGACCTGTACTGGTCAATGTTAGCCATAAATGCAATTATAAATTTTCTGAGGTTACATTTAAAACAGCAAAATGAAACAGGTAAAATTAATGTTAATATCATGTTTTATTAATATATTATATTTATATAGTTTTTTTCAAGCTTCTTTAAAAAAATTTTTTTTATTTTTTAACTTTACAAATATGTATTGAAATATATAAACACTTAATATATTCCCAATATTAACATTCAACATGTAATCCATAGAAAACTATTGCAATATTTTCCATTCCTTTTTGGTGGTACAAAGCCATAAAAATATATGTTATACTTACAGCATATTTTGATTCAGACCAGCCTTATTTTAAATGTTCAGTAACCACACGCCCTAGTGGCTACCATGGGCTTCCCTTGTGGCTCAGCTGGTAAAGAATCTGCCTGCAATGTGGGAGACCTGGGTCTGATCCCTGGGTTGGGAAGATCCCCTGGAGAAGGGAAAGGCTACCCACTCCAGTATTTGGACCCAGAGAATTCCATGGACTATAGTCCCTGGGGTCACAAAGAGTCAGACACAACTGAGCGACTTTCATTTTCACTGGCTACCATATTGCCAAGCTCGGCTATAGACCCATCATGCAGACTATTAGGCTATTTATGCTGTTCTGCTATGTATGCTATTTATTATTTCCTTTTAATACTAGGTTAATTTCCTTAAACCAATGCATTTAGTTTGTAAAAACTTTAACAAAGGATTAAAGTCCCTTATGACCTAAAACTGAGCCAATGTAAATTAGTTCTTTTATTGTGAGATCATTTTCTGACTATTGCTTCCACTTTTTCTCATAACCTGACTATTGATGTGCCTGACAACATCATCTGAGATAATCCTCACCTTGGTAGGGGGTCACTTATCATTCCTGCCTCTGTTCTCCTCATCTCGGCCTTTTATTCCTTTTCATTTTCAGTGCCATAGCTTGTCATTAAAAGAAAATTAGATTAATCTAGCCTTACAAGTTATCAAGTAAACAAATGGGAAGATGTTTATCTCAATAACAAGCAAATAAATGAAAAACAAAAGACCACTTGCAAGATATTTGCCTATTAAATTAGAAATTCATTTTTCAATGACAACACCCAGTGAGAATAAAACTGAGTGAAATGTTTCTCACACAGGATTGGTGATATTGTCACATCCTCTGAAGGAAAACCATTTGACAATGTGAGTCAATGACTTAAAAAAAATTCATTTTATTTGATCCTGTAATCATCCTTCAGAAATCTGTCCTGTAGAAATTGTCAGAGATAATTGATGATGGTATTCACATGGAATGTTTACTTCAAAGTTATTTATAAATGCAAAATGTGAAAACAATCTCAGTCTACAAAATAGGAAATGGGATAAGTAAATTACACTATACTCATTAGGCGGCCTATGACTATGAAGCTGTCAGCAATAAAAATGAAAGTATAAAATGTCAAGCAAAGAACACAAAATGAAATTTTATATGCCTTTTAATATATATTTTACAATATGTATTTTAACATGCAATATCTAACATTATTATATAATATGATTGATATTAATATCTTTCTGTAACTCAAGGACAGATACTAGAAAATAATATCCCCCAATGAAACCAGTGGTTCTATTTGGGTAATAGGATATAGATGATATTTTTTATTGCACTGTGTTCTGTGTTTTAAAAGAAAAGGGTGCAATTTATTTAAATAGATGGATTTGTCCATTTTAAGTGTCATTTGTATGATGTTCAAGTGTTGCAGGAGCATATTCAGTCAGTTTTCAGTTGCCCAAGGATCTGGATCCTGATCTTAATGAGCTATGAGACTGGAACACACCTTTCTAAGGCTTTCTTATCTATAAGATAAGAACACACCTGCCCTCAGCTTTCTTATCTATAAAACAAGGAGCATGACATTGACATTGTGAATTTCCCTGGTCTAAAACTGTATGATTTTACAAAAGTAAGGGCCAAAGTGATCTCTATTGTGTTTTTATAATGAGATACTATTTATCGGTTCAGCTCAGTCGCTCAGTCATGTCCGACAGTTTGCAACCCCATGGGCTGTAGCACCCCAGGCCTCCCTGTCCATCACCAACTCCCGGAGCTTGCTTGAACTCATGTCCATTGAGTCGGTGATGCCATCCAACCATCTCATCCTCTGTCATCCCCTTCTCTCCCACCTTCAATCTTTCCCAGCATCAGGGTCTTTTCAAATGAGTCAGTTCTTTGCATCAGGTGGCCAAAGTATTAGAGTTTTAGCTTCAGCATCAGTCCTGCCAATGAATATTCAGGACTGATTTCCTTTAGGATGGACTGGTTGGATCTCTTTGCTGTCCAAGGGACACTCAAGAGTCTTCTCCAACACCACAATTCAAAGGCATCAATTCTTCAGCGCTCAGCTTTCTTTATAGTCCAACTCTCACATCCATCCATGACTATTGGAAAAACCATAGCTTTGACTAGACAGACCTTTGTTGGCAAAGTAATGTCTCTGCTTTTGAATATGCTATCTAGGCTGGTCATAGCTTTTCTTCCAAGAAGCGTCTTTTAATTTCATGGCTGCATGAAATTATATTTGAAAATTTAAATTTAAGATTGAAAATTAAATCTTTTAATTTTAAATTCATTAAAGCAGTTTAAGATATGAGAATCATCATATCATTGATATTGGTACTACTAAAATTCCAGCTCTGTAGTTACACTGTGTGTGAACTTTGGCAAAAATAATCAAACGGTATTAAATGTCAACTTGCCTACAAATTTTATTACTTCCTTTATGGATTGAGCTACAATGGAAGATATTTCAACACATTGATGTAGATGAAATAACAGGCCCCCTTCACAAGTGTGTTTCCTCTATGTTTTACCTCTTATCTGGGGCTTCCCAGGTAGCTCAGTGGTAAAGAATTTGCCTGCCAATACAGGAGATACTGGTTTCGATCTCTGGATCGGGAAGATTCCCTGGAGAAGGGAATGGCAATGCACTCCAGTATTTTTGCCTGGAAAATCCCATGGACAGAGGAGCCTGGCGAACTACAGTCCATGGGGTCATAGAAGAGTCAGACACGACTTAGTGATTAAATGACCACAATATAACCTCTTACTTAGTTTACTGTTATAAGAAAACTTAGTTGAGAATGAAGCTTCCTGGGAATTTTTAAGACTTGCTACTAGAGTTTTTAATACATTTAGTAGTTACTAAAATTGCACTTTTTCAGGATTCCACCGCTGCAACTTTTAGTTTGTTCAGTGGCCCTTCTCTGATGGTAATCACGAAACATTGCTCTGAGCAGGCCCAACTTAGTGTCTAGCAAGAGACATAAATCTCATAAATCTCTCAGAAATCTCCATGCAGATTTCTAAAGCCACTTTTCCGAGCAGCTCTTTCCTATCTGGATATCCTTCTGCATGAATTACAAATGACTCAGCAGCCCTCAACTCTGGTATCTGTTTCCTCCACTCAGAAGACCTCTGCTCTCAACCTGGGTTAACTCCCGTGTGCTACAGTTTGGAAAGTGCAACAGGCAGAAAGATAAGGCAAATATAAGATATATGTTCTTCTCCTAGGAAGAGCAGAGAGAGTCCCTTGGACTGCAGGGAGATCAAATCAGTCAATCCTAAAGGAAATCAACAACACTGAATATTCACTGGAAGGACTGATGCTGAAGCTGAAGCTCCAAAACTTTGGGCACCTGATGGGAAGAGCTGTCTCATTGGAAAAGACCCTGATGCTGGGAAAGACTGAAGGCAGGAGGAGAAGGGGGCAGCAGAGGATGAGATGATTGGATGGCATCACCGACTCGATGAATGTGAATTTCAGCAAACTCTGGGAGATAGTGGAGCACAGAGGAGCCTGGCGTTCTGAACTCCACGGGGTCACAAAAAGTTGGACATGACTTAGTGACTGAACAGTGATGACAACAAGAAGAACAGCAGACCTGTGTGGTAAATTGCCCAACGTCTGAAAACAATTATTTTATATATTCTGTCCAGGTTGATAGTTGATTACTCCAGGTAGCTAAATCCAATACCTGTTACTTAGTCATATCCAGAGACGGAATTTCCTTCTTTATAATAGTAAAAGGTGTAGGCTTATCCCATACTTTAAAAGTATATATTCATAGAGAATATTTATGTATATATCTCTATCTCCACATACATTAAACTTTAGACTGAAATTTTGCAAATGTATTTTAAAGACCTCCCCTGCTTTTCATTTTTTAATAAATAATACTTTTTTCTAGAAAGATTTTTATTTATTTATTTTTTTAGCCACAGCCAATGGCATGCAGGATCTTAGTTCCCCAACCAGGGATTGAACTCTCAGCTCCTGCAGTGAAAGTTCAGAGTCTTAACTACCAGACCACCAGGGAAGTCCTTAGATTTTTAATTTTTAATTAGTTTAATGCAATAAACTAATAATACATATCTGCTTTCAGCTGAATCATTTACTATGTGAAACAATTAAATGATCTTTTATAAAAGTTTTGGTTTTTATTGGCAGGCTCAGACCATGAACTCCTTATTGCCAAATTCAGACTTAAATTGAAGAATGTAGGGAAAACCACTAGACCATTCAGGTATGACCTAAATCAAATCCCTTATGATTATACAGTGGAAGTGAGAAATAGATTTAAGGGCCTATTTCTGATAGATAGAGTGCCTGATGAACTATGGAATGAGGTCCGTGACATTGTAAAGCAGACAGGGATCAAGACCATCCCCATGGAAAAGAAATGCAAAAAAGCAAAATGGGTGTCTGGGGAGGCCTTACAAATAGCTGTGAAAAGAAGAGAAGTGAAAAGCAAAGGAGAAAAGGAAAGATATAAACATCTGAATGCAGAGTTCCAAAGAATAGCAAGAAGAGATAAGAAAGCCTTCTTCAGCGATCAATGCAAGAAATAGAGGAAAACAACAGAATGGGAAAGACTAGATATCTCTTCAAGAAAATCAGAGATACCAAAGGAACATTTCATGCAAAGATGGGCTTGATAAAGGACAGAAATGGTATGGACCTAACAGAAGTAGAAGATATTAAGAAGAGATGGCAAGAATACACAGAAGAACTGTACAAAAAAGATCTTCACGACCCAGATAATCATGATGGTGTGATCACTCACCTAGAGCCAGACATCCTGGAATGTGAAGTCAAGTGGGCCTTAGAAAGCATCACTACGAACAAAGCTAGTGGAGGTGATGGAATTCCAGTTGAGCTATTCCAAATCCTGAAAGATGATGCTGTGAAAGTGCTACACTCAATATGCCAGCAAATCTGGAAAACTCAGCAGTGGCCACAGGACTGGAAAAGGTCAGTTTTCATTCCAATCCCAAAGAAAGGCAATGCCAAAGAGTGCTCAAACTACCACACAATTGCACTCATCTCACACGCTAGTAAAGTAATGCTCAAAATTCTCCAAGCCAGGCTTCAGCAATATGTGAACCGTGAACTTCCTGATGTTCAAGCTGGTTTTAGAAAAGGCAGAGGAACCAGAGATCAAATTGCCAACATCCGCTGGATCATGGAAAAAGCAAGAGAGTTCCAGAAAAGCATCTATTTCTGCTTTATTGACTATGCCAAAGCCTTTGACTGTGTGGATCACAATAAACTGTGGAAAATTCTGAAAGAGATGGGAATACCAGACCACCTGATCTGCCTCTTGAGAAATTTGTATGCAGGTCAGGAAGCAACAGTTAGAACTGGACATGGAACAACAGACTGGTTCCAAATAGGAAAAGGACTTCATCAAGGCTGTATATTGTCACCCTGCTTATTTAACTTCTATGCAGAGTACATCATGAGAAACGCTGGACTGGAAGAAACACAAGCTGGAATCAAGATTGCCGGGAGAAATATCAATCACCTCAGATATGCAGATGACACCACCCTTATGGCAGAAAGTGAAGAGGAACTCAAAAGCCTCTTGATGAAAGTGAAAGTGGAGAGTGAAAAAGTTGGCTTAAAGCTCAACATTCAGAAAACGAAGGTCATGGCATCCGGTCCCACCACTTCATGGGAAATAGATGGGGAAACAGTGGAAACAGTGTCAGACTTTATTTTTCTGGGCTCCAAAATCACTGCAGATGGTGACTACAGCCATGAAATTAAAAGACGCTTACTCCTTGGAAGGAAAGTTATGACCAAGCTAGATAGCATATTCAAAAGCAGAGACATTACTTTGCCAACAAAGCTCCGTCTAGTCAAGGCTATGGTTTTTCCAATAGTCATGTATGGATGTGAGAGTTGGACTGTGAAGAAAGCTGAGTGCCGAAGAATTGATGATTTTGAACTGTGGTGTTGGAGAAGACTCTTGAGAGTCCCTTGGACTGCAAGGAGATCCAACCAGTCCATTCTGAAGGAGATCAGACCTGGGTGTTCTTTGGAAGGAATGATGCTAAAGCTGAAACTCCAGTACTTTGGCCACCTCATGCGAAGAGTTGACTCATTGGAAAAGACTCTGATGCTGGGAGGGGTTGGGGGCAAGAGGAAAAGGGGATGACAGAGGATGAGATGGCTGGATGGCATCACTGACTCGATGGACGTGGGTCTGGGTGAACTCCAGGAGTTGGTGATGGACAGGGAGGCCTGGCGTGCTATGATTCATGGGGTCACAGAGAGTCGGACACGACTGAACGACTGATCTCTGAATGAGCATGAAGGGTTTTTTCGTTTTGTTTTTTTTTTTTCCTAATCTAACTGCCTCATAGAAACAGAAAATGTATGTTAAAACATTCCATCTATGACAATAGTTTGATGCACCAAAGGGCCACAGTTCAAATTGAAGAGGCTGTTCAAAGAGAAAATGGGAACATCAATAGCCTCATTATTCTGGTCATAATGAAATTAAAATGTAAATATGGTCTACCAAAACGGCATTGTTGGTGGACACCACACTAGCAGAGGGCCGTGAATACGGATCAAAGTAGATTTCATGGGTACCTCTGCAGCAGTGGAATGAAGAGATGTTCCTCTGAGTCTGTTTGCTGTGATGATACTGTGACTGAAGGAGGTGATAAATAAAAGATAACTTGTATATTTATACCAAATGTTGTTACAAGGATGCATATCTTTGTGTAGCTAAGATTTTTTAAAAATGTTTATTGGCATGTATTCGCTTAACAATGTTGCATCAGTTTCTGCTGCACAGCAAAAAAAGCTGTACTTTTGTATTTCCTTCCCCTTCAGGCCACCACAGAGCATGTGTGTTAAGAATGTAGCTAACATTCTAGAAAATTCCAGATTGACCCACAAATGGATTAGCTGCCTTATCAACACAAAGGTTTTGAGAAATCCTAAAGTAGGATCTTTGCTGAAAAGACTCTGCCTGTAGTCTCTCACAGGCTAAAAAAGAAAGGCAATCCCATTAAATCTGTAACTGCTTCTTAAGTGCAAGTGTCTGACAGAAGGATTCCAATGGTCCCCTTCTAAATTCTGAGAGATAGCTCACACATCCCCAAAAGATTATCTATCAATGAATTCACATCAATAATGTGAGTCTCCTAAAACCATATTGAGCTTATGCTAAGTGCTAAGTCACTTCAGTCGTGTCCGACTCTGTGTGACCCCATAGACGGCAGCCCACCAGGCTCCCCCATCCCTGGGATTCTCCAGGCAAGAACACTGGAGTGGGTTGCCATTTCCTTCTCCAATGCATGAAAGTGAAAAGTGAAAGTGAAGTCGCTCAGTTGTGTCCGACTCTTAGCGACCCCATGGATTGCAGCCCACCAGGCTCCTCCATCCATGGGATTCTCCAGGCAAGAGTACTGGAGTGGGGTGCCATTGCCTTCTCCGATATTGAGCTTAGTCATCTGAAATTCTTTAAAATTTGTTTTGCTAGCAATTTGTATCTCAAACCTTATTCACTTCACATGGAAAAATATGAGCATAGATTCTACCCCGAGTGTTTATATTTCTAATTTCAAGGGATATAACAAAATTATTAAGATTACACTTCAATGGTATTCATATCCGTATATAAGCTGTGTGTGCCATAATATAATTTTGAGTGGCGGTGGTCAGACAGGGTCCAGAAATGAGCTGGAGTCACTGTCCAATAAGTAAAGATCATATCTTGTAACTGTGAAAAATGATCAAAGTTGGCACAAAGATTACCAATCAGGAAATCTGAATTCCAGCCCAAGAAGGACAAGATTAAATTAAGTGATTAAAATGTAGTTTTCTCAGTATTCTTCTCATCTAAAAAGATCATTGCAGAGCACATATCTCTAAGAACTCCATCATGTAGCTTTGCAACCAAGACATTTGCACAGAGTATTTAATACATGCGAGAGGGGCTGGAGCTGGAGTCTGCCCCATGGCAGAGTCATAGCCTTTAAATGTGCCTCTCCTTCTCTTAGCTGGCCTGCTGAGCACACCGTACCTGTGATTGATAGTGCAGAGGACATCAGGACAAGCAGCAGCAGCAGCTCTGCTCTTCCAGGTTTATGAATTCATCAGCTCTCACATATTCTTGCTTCTCAAAAGGATTCAAACTAGAGTTGGTATGCTCCCAACATTTCTTTTGTTTTCCTTTGGCGTCACACTTTGCTAAAATCAAAAAAAAAAAAAAAAAATTCTCTTACAGGTTCTAGTGGAAAGTACATCATCTTTTTAAATACGTCAATTTTCTCATATCCTGCAACACAGTCTCCCCCATAGATAATATTGTACTGCAGGTTGATCTCTGGTGTTTCTCTTGCTTCCTGACGTTTGAAAATTGGCCATTCCTCTGCACTGAGCTGTCCATGCTTTTCCGAGTCACTCGAGAGGGCAGCTGTCTAAACTGACACCTCACCCCTGCAGTAAGGACAGTGCCACATTGTCATCAGTTGTCACAAGTAAATTCTGATATTAGTGATGGCGTCTTCTGCTTGTACTGTTTATTTTATTAGGTGATTCTACTATAGCACTTCATTGACTCTTCCTCACAAGGCTCCTTTGAGGCAGGAATGGCAAGCATTTTCTTCAAGAAGGAAGAAATGGGGACTTCCCCGGTGGTCCAGTGGCTAAGACTCAGCGTTTCCAATGCAGGGGTCCCAGGTTCAATCCCTGGGCAGGGTCCTAGATCTCACTTGCCATAACTAAAGATCCTGCATGCCACACCTAAGACCTGGTACAGCCAAATGAACAAGTATATTTTTTAAAAAAGAAGGAAGCAGTGAAAGATTAAAGATAGGCCCAAAGTTGGGGTGGGGGAAAACCCGTGTTCTCCAGCCCCTAGTCCAAGGCCCAGTCCACTAAGCCAAACTTCCTCTCTGAAGAAATAGAGGAATTAAAAAATTAATTTCCTTTAATTTTCCTGAATTAAAATGAAAAATCTTGACATTTCTATGAAAATTCTAATCTTTCCCATTCTATTGTTTTCTTCTATTTTTTGCATTGATCACTAATGAAGCCTTTCTTACCGCTCCTTGCTGTTCTTTAGAACTCTGCATTCAGATGGGTGTATCTTACCTTTTCTCCTTTGCCTTTAGCTTCTCTTCTTTTCTCCGGCTATATTTAAGGCCTACTCAGACAACCATTTTGCCTCTTTACATTTCTTTTTCATGGGGATGGTCTTGATCACTGCCTCCTGTACAATGTCACGAACCTCCATCCATAGTTCTTCAGGCACTCTATCAGCTCTAATCACTTGAATCTATTTCTCACTTCCACTGTATCATCATAAGGGATTTGATTTAGGTCATATCTGAATGGTCTAGTGGTTTTCCCTACTTTCTTCAGTTTAAGCCTGAATTTGCCAATAAAGAGTTCATGATCTGAACCACTGTCAGCTCACAGTCTTGTTTTTGCTGACTGTATAGAGCTTCTCCATCTTTGGCTGCAAAGAATACAATCAATCTGATTTCAGTATGGACTATGTGGTGATGTCCATGTATAGAGTTGTCTCTCGTGTTGTTGAAAGAGGGATGTCATGTGAGATCTTGTGTTGTTGGAAGAAGAGTATTTCATGCAAAGATGGGCTCAATAAAGGACAGAAATGGTATGGACCTAACAGAAGCAGAAGATATTAAGAAGAGGTGGCAAGAATACACAGAAAAACTATACAAAACAAGATCTTAATGAACCCAAATAACCACCATTGTGTGATCACTCACCTAGAGCCAGACATCCTGGAATGCAAAGTCAAATGGGCCTTAGGAAGCATTCCTGCAAACAAGGTGAGAGAGGTGATGGAATTTCTGTTGAGCTCATTCAAATCCTGAAAGATGATGCTGCGAAAGCGCTGCACTCAATATGCCAGCAAATTTGGAATACTCAGCAGTGGCCACAGGACTGGAAAAGGTCAGTTTTCATTCCAATCCCAAAGAAAGGCAATGCCAAAGAATACTCAAACTACTGCACAATTGCACTCATCTCACACGCTAGCAAAGCAATGCTAAAAATTCTCCAAGCCAAGCTTCAATAGTACGTGAACCAAGAACTTCCAGATGTTCAAGCTTGATTTAGAAAAGGTGGGGGAATTAGATATCAAATTGCCAACATCCACTGAATCATCGAGAAAGCAAGAAAGTTCCAGTAAAACATCTACTTCTGCTTTATCGACTACACCAAAGTCTTTGACTGTGTAGATCACAACAAATTGTGGGAAATTCTTAAAGAGATGGGAATACCAGACCACCTGACCTGCCTCCTGAGAAATCTGTATGCAAGTCAAAAAGCAACAGTTAGAACAGAACATGGAACAATGGATTGGTTCCAAATTGGGAAAAAGGAACATCAGGGCTGTATATTGTCACCCTGCTTATTGAACTTGTATGCAGAGCACACCGAGCAAAGTGCTGGGCTGAATGAAGCAAGAGCTGGAATTAAGATTGCCAGGAGAAATATTAATAACCTCAGATATGCAGGTGATACCACCCTTATGGCAGAAAGCAAAGAGGAACTAAAGAGCCTCTTGACGAAAGTGAAAGATCAGATCAGATCAGTCGCTGAGTCGTGTCCGACTCTTTGCGACCCCATGAATCGCAGCACACCAAGCCTTTCTGTCCATCACCAACTCCCAGAGTTCACTGAGACTCACGTCCATCGAGTCAGTGATGCCATCCCGCCATCTCATCCTCTGTCATCCCTTCTCCTCCTGCCCCCAATCCCTCCCAGCATCAGAGTCTTTTCCAATGAGTCAACTCTTCGCATGAGGTGGCCAAAGTACTGGAGTTTCAGCTTTAGCATCATTCCTTCCAAAGAAATCCCAGGGCTGATCTCCTTCAGAATGGACTGGTTGGATCTCCTTGCAGTCCAAGGGACTCTCAAGAGTCTTCTCCAACACCACAGTTCAAAAGCATCAATTCTTCGGCGCTCAGCCTTCTTCACAGTCCAACTCTCACATCCATACATGACCACAGGAAAAACCATAGCCTTGACTAGACGAACGTTTGTTGGCAAAGTAATGTCTCTGCTTTTGAATATGCTATCTAGGTTGGTCATAACTTTCCTTTCAAGGAGTAAGCGTCTTTTAATTTCATGGCTGCAGTCACCATCTGTAGTGATTTTGGAGCCCCCCAAAATAAAGTCTGACACTGTTTCCACTGTTTCCCCATCTATTTCCCATGAAGTGGTGGGACCGGATGCCATGACCTTCATTTTCTGAATGTTGAGCTTTAAGTCAACTTTTTCACTCTCCACTTTCACTTTCATCAAGAGGCTTTTGAGTTCCTCTCCACTTTCTGCCATAAGGGTGGTGTCATCTGCATATCTGAGGTTATTGATATTTCTCCTGGCAATCTTGATTCCAGTTTGTGTTTCTTCCAGTCCAGCGTTTCTCATGATGTACTCTGCATATAAGTTAAATAAACAGGGTGACAATATACAGCCTTGATGAACTCTTTTTCCTATTTGGAACCAGTCTGTTGTTCCATGTCCAGTTCTAACTATTGCTTCCTGACCTGCATACAAATTTCTCAAGAGGCAGATCAGGTGGTCTGGTATTCCCATCTCTTTCAGAATTTCCCACAGTTTATTGTGATCCACACAGTCAAAGACTTCAGTGTAGTCGATAAAGCAGAAATAGATGCTTTTCTGGAAGTCTCTTGCTTTTTCCATGATCCAGCGGATGTTGGCAATTTGATCTCTGGTTCCTCTGCCTTTTCTAAAACCAGCTTGAACATCAGGAAGTTCACGGTTCACATATTGCTGAAGCCTGGCTTGGAGAATTTTGAGCATTACTTTACTAGCGTGTGAGATGAGTGCAATTGTGCGGTAGTTTGAGCATTCTTTGGCATTGCCTTTCTTTGGGATTGGAATGAAAACTGACCTTTTCCAGTCCTGTGGCCACTGCTGAGTTTTCCAAATTTGCTGGCATATTGAGCACTTTCATAGCTGAGTTTTCCAAAGTTGCTGGCATATTGCAGCACTTTCACAGCATCATCTTTCAGGATTTGGAATAGCTCAACTGGAATTCCATCACCTCCACTAGCTTTGTTCGTAGTGATGCTTTCTAAGGCCCACTTGACTTCACATTCCAGCATGTCTGGCTCTAGGTCAGTGATCACACCATCGTGATTATCTGGGTCATGAAGATCTTTTTTGTACAGTTCTTCTGTGTATTCTTGCCCCCTCTTCTTAACACCTTCTGCTTCTGTTAGGTCCATACCATTTCTGTCCTTATCGAGCTCATCTTTGCATGAAATATTCCTTTGGTATCTCTGATTTTCTTGACGAGATCCCTAGTCTTTCCCATTCTGTTGTTTTCCTCTATTTCTTTGCATTGATCGCTGAAGAAGGCTTTCTTATCTCTTCTTGCTATTCTTTGGAACTCTGCATTCAGATGTTTATATCTTTCCTTTTTTCCTTTGCTTTTCGCTTCTCTTCTTTTCACAGCTATTTGTAAGGCCTCCCCAGACAGCCATTTTGCTTTTTTGCATTTCTTTTCTATGGGAATGGTCTTGATCCCTGTCCGCTTTATAATGTCACGAACCTCATTCCATAGTTCATCAGGCACTCTATCTATCAGATCTAGGCCCTTAAATCTATTTCTCACTTCCACTGCGTAATCATAAGGGATTTGATTTAGGTCATACCTGAATGGTCTAGTGGTTTTCCCTACTTTCTTCAATTTAAGTCTGAATTTGGCAATAAGGAGTTCATGGTCTGAGCCACAGTCAGCTCCTGGTCTTGTTTTTGCTGACTGTATAGAGCTTCTCCATCTTTGGCTGCAAAGAATATAATCAATCTGATTTCGGTGTTGACCATCTGGTGATGTCCATGTATAGAGTCTTCTCTTGTGTTGTTGGAAGAGGGTGTTTGTTATGACCAGTGCATTTTCTTGGCAAAACTCTATTAGTCTTTGCCCTGCTTCATTCCATATTCCAAGGCCAAATTTGCCTGTTACTCCAGGTGTTTCTTGACTTCCTACTTTTGCATTCCAGTCCCCTATAATGAAAAGGACATCTTTTTTGGGTGTTAGTTTTAAAAGGTCTTGTAGGTCTTCATAGAACCGTTCAACTTCAACTTCTTCAGTGTTACTGGTTGGGGCATAGACTTGGATTGCTGTGATATTGAATGGTTTGCCTTGGAAACGAACAGAGATCATTCTGTCGTTTTTGAGATTGCATCCAAGTACTGCATTTCGGACTCTTTTGTTGACCATGATGGCCACTCCATTTCTTCTGAGAGATTCCTGCCTGCAGTAGTAGATATAATGGTCATCTGAGTTAAATTCACCTGTTCCAGTCCATTTCAGTTCGCTGATTCCTAGAGTGTCGACATTCACTCTTGCCATCTCTTGTTTGACCACTTCCAATTTGCCTTGATTCATGGACCTGACATTCCAGGTTCCTATGCAATATTGCTCTTTACAGCATCGGATCTTGCTTCTATTACCAGTCACATCCACAGCTGGGTATTGTTTTTGCTTTGGTTCCATCCCTTTATTCTTTCTGGAGTTATTTCTCCACTGATCTCCAGTAGCATATTGGGCACCTACTGACCTGGGGAGTTTCTCTTTCAGTATCCTATCATTTTGCCTTTTCATACTGTTCATGGGGTTCTCAAGGCAAGAATACTGAAGTGGTTTGCCATTCCCTTTTCCAGTGGACCACATTCTGTCAAATCTCTCCACCATGACCCGCCTGTCTTGGATTGCCCCATGGGCATGGCTTAGTTTCATTGAGTTAGACAAGGCTGTGGTCCTAGTGTGATTAGATTGACTAGTTTTCTATGAGTATGGTTTCAGTGTGTTTGCCCTCTGATGCCCTCTTGCAACACCTACTGTCTTACTTGGGTTTCTCTTACCTTGGAAGAGGGGTATCTCCTCACCGCCACCCTTCCTGACCTTCAATGTGGGATAGCTCCTCTAGGCCCTCCTGCGCCCACGTGAAAGTGAAAGAAGAGAGTGAAAAAGCTGGCTTAAAACCCAACCTGCAAAAAACTAGGATCATGGCATCCGGTCCCATCACTTCATGGCAAATAGATGGGGAAACAATGGAAACAGTGACAGACTTTATTTTGGGGGCTGCAAAATCACTACAGATGGTGACTGCAGCCATGAAATTAAAGGACGCTTGCTCTGTGGAAGAAAAGCTATGACCAACCTAGAGAGCAGATTAAAAAGCAGAGACATTACTTTGTTGACAAAGGTCTGTCTTGTCAAAGCTATGGTTTTTCCAGTAGTCATACATGGATGTGAGAATTGGACCATAAAGAAAGCTGAGTGCCAAAGAACTGATGCTTTTGAACTGTGGTGTTGGAGAAGACTCTTGAGAGTCCCTTGGGCTGGAAGGAGATCAAACCAGTTAATCCTAAAGGAAATCAGTCCTGAATATTCATTGGAAGGACTGATGCTGAGGCTGAAACTCTAATACTTTGGCCACCTGACGCGAAGAACTAACTCATTGGAAAAGACCCCGATGCTGGGAAAAACTGAAGGCAGGAGGAGAAGGGGACAACAGAGGATGATGGCATCACCGACTTCATGGACATGAGTTTGAGCAATCTCTGGGAGTTGGTGAAGGACAGGGAAGCCTGGTGTGCTGCAGTCCATGGGGTCCCAAAGTGTTGGACATGACTGATCAACTGAACTGATACTGATGAAAATTCTTGGCTTTGTATTAAATTAACGCATGTTCAGAACTTTTGCTCTAAGTCCTGGTGGCTCACTGAAGGAGAGTCCACCAGCCAACGCAGGAGACTCAGGTTCGATCCCTATTCCGGGAAGATCCCACATGCTGTGGAGCAACTAAGCCGAGCTCCACAACTACGGAGCCTGTGCTCTAGAGCCTGGGAGCTGCAACCACTGAAGCCCGTGCTCCTCAAGGGGAGCCACTGCAAAGGGAAGCGCACACACACTGCGTCTGGAGAGTAGCCCTCACGCGCTGCAACTAGAGGAAAATCTCACTCAGCGATGAAGACCCAGCATGGCCAAAAAATAAACAAATAAATAAAATTATTCTTTAAAAAAGAACTTTTGCTCTTCATCGAAAAGAAGAACAATAGATCTCTTAGACGTGCCAATAACCGGCCAGCTTCATGATCCATGCATTGAGGACTCTGATGTTTTTGTCTCACACCCTGCAGCTTGGGATGAGGAAGTAATTTCTTAGTGTGATTCTTCATATACCTTTTCTTTGGCTATTATTTTCTCCATATACCTTTTCTTTGATATTTTTTTTCCTTTTCTTTAAATAAAAGGGGAAATATAAAGAACAAGATGGAAAAAAAAGAAGTACTTATATTATCTGTGAATAGTTTTCCCTCTGGCTTCTCTGCATGAGAGGTTCCTACAACACATTTCTAAATACATACTTTAATCAGTATCTTAAATTGCTTTAGAGTGATACTTTGCTCCCTATTGTTAACACAGAAAGTGGTTGAGCTTTGGTCCCAGTGTCGGGGCTGTTTCATCCCCCAAATCTTAGGCGCTGTGAATAACTGCAGAATTATTGGATTCAGATATCTAGAGAATCAAGTGTTGGGAGAAGAAACGTGAGGTTTCTGTATCTTGGCTTGTCATAATCTCAGTCTGTTTATGCAAATTTAAAAAGTAGCTTTTCTTATCTGGACTGCAGAATACATTATTATTATCAAAAGAGAGGGAAAAGAGGATTTTAAGGTGAGTCATCAAGATGTTAGCTTGCTGTTTTATGATACAGAAAGGATCAAATCTGCACTTGACAAATGTCGGCTCTCACCTTTGTACACTTGCGTTAGCACATTGGCATCCCGGATAGCGCTCACATTTTCATGTATTGACTTTAGCGAGGAAGTCAGGGCTTCGGCATCTGGGTGTATTTCTGTTGGCTCAAGAAGCTACTGGAAGTCCCCAAATACTTTTCCTTTGCATTACCTCAGTGCTTTGCAATAACAGCTTGGATCAAGTATGCAAGCCAAGCTAAACATACCTACAGAGTTATAAGTAGTCCACACTTTCAGAGTATCCATTCTGACCTTGAGTCTGACCCAGATACCCTCATTGCTATAAAGCATTGTATTGATGTATTCTAAGGAAATTGTATGTTGTTTATACCTGTACTTGATTCCCTGGAAAAGGAAACGGCTACCCACTCCAGTAATCTTGTCTGGGAAATTCCATGGACAGAAGAGCCTGGTGGGATACAATCAGTGGGGACCCAAGTGGGACAGGACTGAGCAATGAACATTTTGGGTTTTCCAGGTGGGTCAGTGGTAAAGAAGTCACCTGCCAATGCGGGAGATGCTAGAGACCCGGGTTAGATCCCTGAGTCAAGAAGGTCCCCTGGAGAAGGAAATGGCAACCCATTCCAGTATTCTTGGCTAGAGAATCCCGTGGACAGAGGAGCCTGGCAGGCTACAGTCCATGGTATCACAAAGAGTCGGACATGACTAAGGGACTACCACACACCTGTACTTGATATAGTCTTTCAAGCCTGTTCAGTATTAAATAGCATTACCAAAAAAAAAAAAAAAAAAAATCCTTTGCCACAAATGGAAACGAAGATATGTTCATGTATTTGAATATAAAGTTGAGTACATTTCTGACACTGCAGAGAAGACGCAGTAATCCAGAAGAAAAAAAATCTGCCGGGGCTTCCAGGATGGACTGGAGACACCCCAGTGTGGTCAAACCCTGTGCTGTGCTTAGTCACTCAGCTGTGTCCAACTCTTTGCAACCCCATGGTCTGTAGCCTTCCAGACTCCTCTGTCCATGGGATTCTCCAGGCAAGAATATTGGAGTAGGTTGCCATGCCCTCCTCCAGGGGATCTTCCTGACCCAGGGATTGAACCCAGGTCTCCCACATTGTAGGCAGATTCTTTACCATCTGAGCCACCAGGGAAGTCCTGTGGCCTAACACTAGACCATATCAAAATATGGAAATTGTGATGAATGCAAATTATGTGGTGTTGATGAAATATAGGAAATACCAAATATCTCTCTCATTTTTCATACCAAAATACCTGTTTATAATTACTTGTTAAGAAATTTAGAAAACAATAGTCATTTGGGAGAAGCTGACAATTAGACAAATCTGTAGGTGATTATTAAATACCTAGTGTAAATAGACACATTTTTCCCTCTTAAAATATTGAATGCTCATAATTATCATTTATAAGAATAAAGGACTCTTTTTTTCTCAGTAGATGAAGATGCAAGTTTGTGAATCATTGCAAAAGTATACAAGAAAACAAGTGAATTTATTTAAATTTAATATGCATATTTTCAGCTTACTCGATGATGGCCTGGGAGCTGACAGAAAATATGGGTGAAGAACAGGTAACATACATACCCGGTCGAACAGGCTTGCCTTTTCTGGGGCCTTAAGCAAATACTTATCCATCCCAAGCCTCAGTTTCCTTAATTGGAGAGGAGGTTGACCTCACGGTGCTAAAGTATTAAATAAACAAACAATGTAAAGTGCGTAACAGAATGCCTGGCACGTCGTCAGTGTTCATATATTTTAATAATCATTTTTAAAAATTATTTCACAAGTGTTCAATATTTTGAACGTAGATTGGTGTTGATGTAGTTTATCGACTTTCTACATGTTAAATTTCATGGAAGTAATTTCTAGTCTTTTCAAAGAAAATTCATGTCATAGTCGGTTAGCCTCCCATCCTGTTTTCTATCTTAATTTTCCTTTTATTACATGAACGTACTTTCCATTTTGAAAGCAGTAAAGCTTTACTCAAAAGTGACTACTGTTAGGAGTAGAGCCTGAAATTCACTGTGCTGGATTGGCCGACATATTCTTTCCGTTTTGAAGTAAAAATAAATGACACATTTTTCATGTTCACTAGGATTTTCATTTCATTTTCACTAGGATGAACAATATGTTCATCGTTTTGTTCCTCTACCTTCTGCCATTTTTCAGGCAACTTCATAATTTCATCTTACCCAAACTTTTTATCTTTTTGAGCAAAGAACAGTTTCGGGTGCTTTTTACAATCTTCCAGGGAACTGAAATTTTTTCCATTAAAATAATTTTGTAAAGGCCAAACTAAATGGAAATCTGAAGATACAATGTGGTGGCTCAGATGATAAAGAATCAGCCTGCAATGCAGGAGACCCAGGTTCAATTCCTGGGTTGGAAAGATCCCCTGAAGATGGGAATTGCTACCCATTTCAGTATTCTTGCCTGGAGAATTCCATTGACAGAAGGCCCTGGCAGGCTACAGTCCATGGGGTTGCACAGAGTCGGACATGACTGAACGACTGACACTAACTTTCACTTTCAATGTCTGGTGAGTATGGCAGATGAATCAGAACTTTTCAGCAAAGCTTTAACAGTATTTGCCTGGTCATCAAAGAAACATGAGGTCTTGCCTTAGCCTTGTGGAAAATTATGTGTTTTCTGTTGACTAATTCCAGATGTTTTTCGTCAAGTGCTACTTTCAGTTGGTCTAATTGGGAGCAGTACTTCTTGGAATTGATCATTTGACTTTCCAGAAGGAGCTCGTAATAGAGGACTCCCTTCCAATCTCACCATACACACATCACCTTCTTTGGATGAAGACCAGCCTTTAGTGAGTTTGGTGGTGGCTCATTTTGCTTACCCCATGATCTGTTCCATCCCACATTATTGCACAGTATCCACTTTTCATCACATGTCACAATTTGTTTTAAAAATAGAATGTCTTCATTATATTTCTTTTTTTTTAATTTTTTAACTTTACAATATTGTATTGGTTTTGCCATATATCAACATGAATCCACCACAGGTATACATGTGTTCCCCATCCTGAACCCTCCTCCCTCCCTGTACCATCCCTCTGGGTCGTCTCAGTGCATCAGCCCCAAGCATCCAGTATTGTGCATCGAACCTGGACTGGCAACTCATTTCATATATGATATTATACATGTTTCAATGCCATTCTCCCAAATCATCCCACCCTCTCCCTCTCCCACAGAGTCCAAAGGACTGTTCTATACATCAGTGTCTCTTTTGCTGTCTTGTATACAGGGTTATTGTTACCATCTTTCATTATGTTTCAGTAGAGAATTGCTTGCAGAAATAAGGTCAAGAAGGTGTTTTTCCACTTATGTGGAATCCAAACATCAAAGTGATTAACAGAACAAACATGGTGTGAATGAGTTTCAATGCTTGATTTGAAAATTTTGAGTATGTCGGCTATCTCCTGCATGATATAAAATTGATTGTTCTCAGTTGATATCTCTATATGATCGCTATCAACTTCAACTAGTCTACCCAACCCTGGAGCCTCATTCATTGAGACATCTCCAGCGTGAAACTTCGCAAACCACTTTTGACACATTCAATCAATCACAGACAAACTTCTCCATGCACCACACAAATCTTTTTTTGCCTTTCAGTTGCTTTTTTTTCTTCACCTCTCTTTAAATAATAAAGCACAAAGTGATGCAAATTTGCTTTCTTCCTTCCATCTTCAATATTAAAAGAGCTACACAAAAATTCATCAATTTTGATAAAATTTTTTAATGCATGCTGGTATGACAGCTGTCACAATGCAATCTAACAAAATTGTTTCGAATGATGTTAGAGACAACAGACAACGGAACACTACTAGAGCCATCCAACGGAGAAAGATGAGTGAGCCTTTCACCAACCCAATGTTAGTTTTTTATAGTAGAAAACACGTGTATTCTTTGCCGGCCCCATAAAACCCAGCTACTCCCTGAATATCCCCTCCGCCCCCCACCCCGCCTGAAATTCTCAGTTCCTCTTCAGTTATAACCAGTCTCATTCCAGCCTTTTTCTGTGCTTTTACTTAAAGAGATATGACTTCAAAAATCTATACTTCACTTGTTTATGTCTCTCTATGTGCATTTTAACATGAATCATATCTGTTAATGAATTTTTCTGCAACTAGTTATTTTACTTCAAGATATGTCTAAGATAGCCATCCACTATCTTATGCTTTTCTTTGTATTCAAGCTTAGTATTCCAGAAAAGGAATATGGTTTATTTAGACATTACCTTACTGAAGGACTTTGGGTTGTTAACAGTTTTCCAACATTACCGAAAACAAAAAAACACACAAATTTTTAGTTCATGTCCCCTTGGCAAGCATTCCTCCAGGTTGATATGGAGAAGTAGGAGTTGCTAGGATGTAGGCTGCATTTTTAGTTGCTAAACTGTCCTTCCCTAGTTTAAAAAAAAAATCTCATTTTAATTTTCATTTTCCTCGTTTCTATTGACAGTGTATTTTTTTTAGTATATTTGTTGCCCATTTGTGTTTTTTTTTACTTGGCAGTTCTTATTCTTAACTTTTGAACATTTTTCTACTGAATCATTTGAATCTCTCTTACTGATTTCTAAAATATTTTAAATATAGTTTTGGATGAGAATCTTTTCTTTGTTCAGTTCAGTTCAGTTGCTCAGTCGTGTCCGACTCTTTGCGACCCTATGAATCGCAGCACGCATTACATAATATAAATTCCTTTTTCCAATCGGTTATCTTTTAAACATTTTCATGTTTTTGTGTATAGCCAAAGTTTTGCATTTTGATGAGTCTGAATTTATGAAACTTCATGCTTTTTTGCTTTTCAGTTTTTGCTACCTAAAAGCCTTTTACTACCTTAATGTCATAAACATAGTGTCCTATATTTTTTCCTGTAAATTTATAACTTTCCTTTTTATATTACACTTTGAAATGTTACCTTGAGCTTTTTAAGTTAAAATCACAAAACCCAACATATTAAATTCTTTCACACACTGATTCTAAATAATCAAATTATTTTAAATATTTAATGTTACAAACATCACTTTTATGCATCTAATTCTCTCAAAAACTTTTAATACTGACTTGGGAGACATACAAATTAGTAACAAAGCCAAATAACCCTAAGCATAAAGATTCTCCTCATTATGTAGCTAACGCATTAGAGGTTTAGGGTAAAAATTTCAAAGCATGAAGGAATGTTCGATTGTCAGTCATTTGTCTTCTGGTTTCTTTCTAATGCCCACCCCCCAATAATACAAATAGGTGTCTTAGTAATAATAAAAAGAGGTAACTTTGAATGCTTGTTCAGGCTAGGTAGGGTCTTTACCAAACACCTTACATGGGATCTCATTTAATCCCCACACTAACTTTTGAGGTTGGTGTTATTATACCCATTTTACAGATTAGAATACTGAGATACAAGAAGATTTAGTGACTTTCTCAAGTTTAGAAAGCTGGAAGGTGAAGGAGGAAGAATATAACCTCAGGCATTGCCTCCAGAGCCCATGCCGACAGCCAGTTTGTATTTTTCTTAAAGGATGTATTTCCCCTCTTTGGACATTATTTTCCTCATTTACTAAATGAGGAGACTGAAGAAGTTAGCTTGAGTTTGCTTTTTACATCTATGAACAAAGAAGCCTGGCGGGCTGTGGTCCATAGGGTCTCAAAGAGTAGGTTACAACTGAAGCAACTAAGCACTTAGCACACACTTCCTGCTGGAACCAACCAAGAGTAAGTTCAGTTCAGTTCAGATCAGTGGCTCAGTCGTGTCCGACTCTTTGCGACCCCATGAATCGCAGTACACCAGGCCTCCCTGTCCATCACCAACTCCCCGAGTTCACCCAGACTCACATCCATAGAGTCAGTGATGCCATCCAGCCATCTCATCCTCTGTTGTCCCTTCTCCTCCTGCCCCCAATCCCTCCCAGCATCAGGGTCTTTTCCAATGAGTCAACTGTTCGCATGAGGTGGCCAAAATATTGGAGTTTCAGCTTTAGCATCATTCCTTCCAAAGAAATCCCAGGGCTGATCTCCTTCAGAATGGACTGGTTGGATCTCCTTGCAGTCCAAGGGACTCTCAAGAGTCTTCTCCAACACCACAGTTCAAAAGCATCAATTCTTCGGCATTCAGCCTTCTTTACAGTCCAACTTTCACATCCATACATGACCACAGGAAAAACCACAGCCTTGACTAGACGAACCTTTGTTGGCAAAGTAATGTCTCTGCTTTTGAATATGCCATATAGGTTGGTCATAACTTCCCTTCCAAGGAGTAAGCATCTTTTAATTTCATGGCTGCAGTCACCATCTGCAGTGATTTTGGAGCCCCCCAAAATAAAGTCTGACACTGTTTCCACTGTTTCCCCATCTATTTCCCATGAAGGGATGGGACCGGATGCCATGATCTTCGTTTTCTGAATGTTGAGCTTTAAGCCAACTTTTTTACTCTCCACTTTCACTTTCATCAAGAGGCTCTTTAGTTCCTCTTCACTTTCTGCCATAAGGGTGGTGTCATCTGCATATCTGAGGTGATTGATATTTCTCCCGGCAATCTTGATTCCAGCTTGTGTTTCTTCCAGTCCAGTGTTTCTCATGATGTACTCTGCATAGAAGTTAAATAAGCAGGGTGACGATATATAGCCTTGATGTACTCCTTTTCCTATTTGGAACCAGTCTGTTAGAACAACAGACTGTTGTTCTAACTGTTGCTTCCTGACCTGCATACAAATTTCTCAAGAGGCAGATCAGGTGGTCTGGTATTCCCATCTCTTTCAGAATTTTCCACAGTTTATTGTGATCCACACAGTCAAAGGCTTTGGCATAGTCAATAAAGCAGAAATAGATGTTTTTCTGGAACTCTCTTGCTTTTTCCATGATCCAGCGGATGTTGGCAATTTGATCTCTGGTTCCTCTGCTTTTTCTAAAACCAGCTTGAACATCAGGAAGTTCACGGTTCACATATTGCTGAAGCCTGGCTTGGAGAATTTTGAGCATTACTTTACTAGCGTGTGAGATGAGTGCAATTGTGTGGTAGTTTGAGCACTCTTTGGCATTGCCTTTCTTTGGGATTGGAATAAAAACTGACCTTTTCCAGTCCTGTGGCCACTGCTGAGTTTTAAGCAAAGGAGAAAAGGAAAGATATAAGCATCTGAATGCAGAGTTCCAAAGAATAGCAAGAAGAGATAAGAAAGCCTTCCTCAGTGATCAGTGCAAAGAAATAGAGGAAAACAACAGAATGGGAAAGACTAGGGATCTCTTCAAGAAAATTAGAGATACCAAGGGAACATTTCATGCAAAGATGAGCTCGATAAAGGACAGAAATGGTATGGACCTAACAGAAGCAGAAGATATTAAGAAGAGATGGCAAAAATACACAGAAGAACTGTACAAAAAAGATCTTCACGACCCAGATAATCACGATGGTGTGATCACTGACCTAGAGCCAGACATCCTGGAATTTGAAGTCAAGTGGGCCTTAGAAAGCATCACTACGAACAAAGCTAGTGGAGGTGATGGAATTCCAGTTGAGCTATTTCAAATCCTGAAAGATGATGCTGTGAAAGTGCTACACTCAATATGCCAGCAAATTTGGAAAACCAAGAATAAAGGCAACCACAAAAGCCCAGGGAAATGTGTACCTTCCCTTTGGGACTGTGCTCCAGCACTGCAAATATCACACACACTTTCCTTTTGGCCAGCTGACAGCCCCCTCTGCTCCTTGAAAATGAACAGGAATAACTTCACCGTTTTTAACTTTTTAGCCAGAAGAGTTCATGTAAGCTGTTAGAAATCACCTATTGGGTTTATTCATTATACTTCAGCTTTGTCTGGTTTTCCTGCAAAGCAAAATGTTAGAAAACATTTTAAGCATAACACAGCATTTAAAAAAGGGTGTCAGTGGTTTTTAACAGAGTCACAGGTAAGAACTTACCGTGTCTTGCATGTGGTGAGTGCTTCTTAGGTACTTCTTGTGTGACTGTCAGCGTCTGTCCTAACGTAAAGCATTCAAAATCATTGTAAAACTCCAAAATTCAGAGTTAACATTTATTCAGATATTGTTATAAGGAATTAACTGCTTTACATACTATCTGCTTTAATCTTCCCCCAAACCCTGAGAGGTGGCTATTTGCTTTTGCCCTAGATGGCAGATGAGAACCTTGAGGCACAGAAAATAAATAATTTGACAATTAGCTGGTAAATCAATGACCTGGAATTTCAATTTAGGCAATCTGTTCTTAAGATTGTTCCCATATGCAATATGTTACTTGTTTGCATATCTAATATTTAAAAATAAGAACTGAAAATTAAGCTTATGTTTTGATTTGACTAACAGATAAACTATGGAGCATCAGTATGGTCTGTGCTAATAACATTGTTGCAATGTGTAGAATATGAACTTTTTTTTTTTGCAAATCCCTTCCCTGTTGTCCATACCCTACATGATCCCAAATTTGTGAGATGATTACAATAGTAGGGATACAATCTTGTGGCCACTGAAATACACCTTGAACAGAAACTGAACCAAAATTTAATCACACTTCAGTCAACATATCCAAGTGTTCCTGAACCCTGGACTGAATTAATGAGATGTGCATGTTTTACAAATAATTTATTTTCAACTCAATTCACAAATATTTTCAGCACGCATTTTAGCTGCTGCAGAGACAGTTAAATAACATAAAAAGCAAAAGCATGGAAAGATTACGGATTTGCCTCTGAGAAACAATAATGAAAATCTGTAATGAAATCGTTAATCTATTTCAGCTGAAATCCTAGAGAATCCACGTCTCTGTCTACCTATAGCAGAAACTTTAAATGTTTTGACACCTGAATCTGTTTGGTCTTCCAAATCCCTCTTTTTTTTCTTTTTTTTGAAGGATTTAGAAAAATGACAACAAAGAGTTCATAGGAATTTGTTTAGCGACAAAACAAAACAAACAAAACATTTTCCAGGATAGGCCCCTGGGGTCCCCATGTCAGTTCTGATCTTTATCTCCATTTAAAGGACCTTCTGAGCATTGACCTGAAGGCATTCAGGACTGCTTAAGCATCAAAGAGGATTGATGTACCATGTACTGAACATCTTACAACTATTTCCAGCAGAGCCCAGGACAAAGGAGAATATATTCTAATAAGCATTTAACTTCAAGGCCGTTAACAACAACAACAAAAAAACCCATTAGTTATTTGGATCTGATATTTATCTTTAAAAAAGTGAGTTTAGAAATTATTTTATTTTTCTCCTCATGGATTTGTTTTTAAAATTCAGTCGCCAAAATGATGAATTCAAAAGGTCGGAGACCCTTTCAGACTATGAAGTGATAGCAGTTATTTTATCGGAATAGTCCATATACTCTTAGTGAAGACTGGATCTTTCAGTCAATGATGATCACAATTGTACAAGGTTGGTTATAAAAGAAGACTCTTTGCATGAAATATTAAGCTACTTCAAGGGAACTACTTTTAGGGAATCTGAGTGTCAAAGTAACAGAAAATATCTCACTGTAAAAGGTATAAAGCTATTCCTAAATTTAAAAAATCAAATGAATCAATGGATACAACTGCTGAATCAAACCCAGCCTTAACATTTGACCTTACGGGGCAAAAATAAGCCTTGTTATTAGCAAAGAAAACTAGGCATGCCTGGCTAATTGACTGATCCCAAAGCTGGCTTTTCTTTCCATGACTGACCTTCAGGAATGTGAAGCCTTCTTGTCTTTCACCTACATGATTTCCTTAGGTCACATTAGGCAACCCATAGGTAAATAACTAAACACACTTTCTTTCACTTAACTGAAAACAATGAAAGAAAGATGTCTCAAAATCAACTTCCAACAAGTGTCTATTGGTTTTTATATCTTTATAAAAGCCATGAATAGCTGAACATCATAAAAGGTATCTAATTATTCACTTCTATATCTCAGACACAAAATTAAGAATTGGAAGGAAAAAATGTTAAATTTTCTATACTTACATCCATTGGTTTATCCTGAGGTATGGAATCATTTGCTAAATAGATCAATTATTTCTTTTCCTCTCTTACTGCTTTTGCAAAAAAGAATTTATACATGTTTTCATTTCCCTCTAAATTCCTAGCTTTGCTTTCTTTACATTATTTTTAAATCTATACCTTGGAAAAAATAGTACAATTTGATGCCTCCTCTTTTGGGAGAAGTATGTTTAAATAATTTTCTTCTCTATCAGAAGTAATGGAAAATTGTTCTATTTCTTTCTGGAAATATTTCTGAAAAGATCAAATCCAGAGACTTGGTAATATTATGCTGTGCTGTGCTCAGACCTTGTCTATACCCTGAATAATGTGAATCCATACTTGACTCTCCTCCTTTCACGCTTTCATCATCATGAATATGTAACAAAGACAGTTTTCTCAATAATGATTGATAACTGAAACCTAATACGCTTTGGAGCTTTACATGTCTTATGCGTGATTATAATTTTCATTTTAGATTGCCATTTTGTCTCCCTCTATTGAAATTAAATATTGCCTCTAAGTGAACTAAGTGTTCTTCTGCCACTTTATGTCAATTATGAAAAAGGGTATGGAGAAAGTTCATAAACTACATTATCTATACAAATATACCTGGCACTGGACATACTCATTTCTGTAAGAAATTTAAATGAAGTGACTTATGAATATTAAAGGTGACTTTCACCTAGAAATGAATACAGTTCCACCCAGTTACTGCAAAGCATTACTGAAAGAAGCATGGTATCGTGGAAAAGAACAGACCTAGTTTTAAATCTCAGCGTCACTACTTAACTAGCTTTGTAACCCCGAGACATTTTCTAGAATATAACATGGAGATAACATCATACAGTATTTGTTGGAACTGTAAAAATTAGAAATACTGCATTATACATAATGTGGCTTACTCATGAAAGTGAAAGTCACTCAGTCGTATCCGACTCTTTGCCACCCTATGGACTGCACAGTCCATGGAATTCTCCAGGCCAGAATACTGGAGTGGGTAGCCGTTCCCTTCTCCAGGGGATCTTCCCAACCCAGGGATCAAACCCAGGTCTCCTGCCTTGCAGGCAGATTCTTTACCATCTGAGCCACCAGGGAGGCCTGCAACTTACTCATAAAATACCATTATAGTGTCAATGGAGCACGACTGTGTATAGCTTCAAAACTGAGAGCTATATGAATACCTAAAAAAATTTACTAGATTTTGAAAACTAATTTTTCATATCCTGTTAACCCAGGAGATTTTTACATTTCCTTTGAGGTTTCATTGTAATTACCTGAATTACTTATGTCTTTTCAGAATTAGGTGTATGACCTGAACATGTGGGAGCAAATAAAATCTAGAACTTCCTAGATCTTTAACTTCCATTCTTTCATCATTTCCCCAACACACAGTCCCCACTTCCACTGCAACTGAGTGCCTCAAAAGAAAAATTCTTCAGTGTCCCGAAATAAATCCTTAATTTCTAATGTAACCCTCAGACATTACGGAATAAGAGAGGCCTAACTTCTCAGACAACAAAAGTGAAGCAATTAGAAAACTTTATGTAAGAAAAATATAACGTTTCAGGTGGACTTTTTAATTTAGAAAAGACCCCAGACTGCACTATAAGCCAAACTCAATTCCTGACTTTGAGAGAAACATCGGCTTGGTCCTTCTCGCTGATGTTCGAATGTGGGTGGATCACTGATCAGTCTTGGGCTCTTCTCAACTACCTCTCTGCTTTGCCAGAGCAGGTCTTGGACCCAGCATCCAGGCCCTTGGAAGTCATGCTCTCTCAGAACTTGCTTCAGAATAAAGTGGAGTTACATATTTCCTCCTCAGCTGATCTATCTTCAAATACTGGCGTGAGTAATACTAGAATTCTTAATTTTGCAGTCTTTCTTCAAGATAACTATGTTCCTAATATTTCTGCCTGATTTTTATGCACGTGAGTTTTAGTTCGTGAGCCCTGGCTGTTTTACACAAAACACAAATTTTGCTTCACACACAAAAAATCCTGGTTTTATGCAAAAATTAATGGAGACATAGGATTTCCTTAATAGTTGGACTATTAGGGAAAAACTCTCTCCTTTACTGAATCAAAAGACAACTTTATTATTATTATTTACTACAATTATTCTTTATATTTCTACTGCTGGAGCTCTCTCAACCTGACTTCTTGGCTGTGATGTTGAACCATCTGGGTTGCTCTGCCTCCAGGGCCTGGTGGTCTGGAAATATGCTCATTTGTCTCTATCTTGTTCAAGTTTGGAGTCCAGAAATCCCAAGAGGAAGGATCCTCCCATGATGCCCTGTTCATGAGCGTTTAGAGTGTGGATATCTTTTACCTGGGTCTGAATACTACATTTCTAATATCTCCAAAATGATGCTTTGGGGAGGTGGGGTGCAGACGGTACAAATAGACTTTTTGTATAAATGGCTACATTTTAAGATACAGTTTTTCAACGCAAGTGCTGGAGCATCTGTTCATGTCACGTCTCCAGTTAGTCCAGTCTCCTTGGATGTTGATCCTCATTTATTTGGACTGAACTGAACTTTTATACAAGTATGTGTGTATATATATATATATATATATATACACACACACACACACAATAACCTTTACTGAATATTAAATATATAATTCTCCAAAGTCATGGGGAGTTGGTTTGGGAAAAGATTCTTGCTTTAGGGACATTTAATATTCCATGTTTTGAATTAATAGATGGTTTTGAAACAAAATTACTCTAAGGAAAGTCACCTTTCTGGTGTTGCTTGATCTCTAGTTGATCTCAAACTTCATCCTAAAATGTAACATTAAAAAACAGAGAAGTTAAGAAGAGCGCATCTTTTGCCCTGAGCATGCATCATGAAAGAAACATTACCCTTCTCAACAGTCTTCCAATGAAAATAATGACCCCTAATCCTTGTCAATCCCCACAATTTAAAATTAGGTCAGAGATTAATAAGAAAAGTGTTATTTATACCATTTCTGTGAAAGGAAAATAATGACTATATTTTGAAAAAAATGAGAAACAAAGTCTCTATATTAAATGTTACCAGTTGATCATCTCATTCTGAAATAATTACTCTTGTAGCCTAAAGTTTGGGGAATAAGGAGCTACTTTAAGGCAACTGATTTCTGTTAACTCATAACAGATATTCATAAAACAGGTGGACTAATCTTTGAAAACTAGACAAATGAATTTTGATGCTTTTGCTATTTCCGACACTTCTGATGGTGTCAGTGGATTCATACAATATGCTAAAGTTACTTCACATTATGTTTTTCATCTGTTTTGCTAATAATTTAAAGAAATTTGTTATATCCTTGCATTCTATTTCTTTACTAACCTGGATCTTTCATGACGCATACAAACATAGCTTCCCAGCTCTCTGGATTACTTGTAAGTAATTTATTCAAGTCATTATTTGCAAGTCATTGATATTCTGAGAATGACTTGCTTCTTAGGACAAGACGACTTTGGAGAAACAGTTCAAAATTACTCCCTTATATTTTAGTCATGGGACTATTTCAAAAAATAATGACACAAACTTTGATATGTTTCTGATTTAGCTATGTACTTCAAATACTAGCAAAATATTTGAAAGCTACATGAAAGCATTATAGTCAGTGATATTAAAGATATGTGTACAATGTAATGAATCTTAAAAATTTGAGTACAAAATAAGCCTAAGGGATGTCATGGCATTATGAAATTTTCAAGGGAACATCCAAGCATACCATAACATTTATTATTTGGTTAAAGGTGGGAATTGAGTGCAGCACTTTCACAGCATCATCTTTTACGATTTGAAACAGCTCAACTGGAATTCCATCACCTCCACTAGCTTTACTTGTGCACTCAGTATGCCAGCAAATTTGGAAAACTCAGCAGTGGCCACAGGACTGGAAAAGGTCAGTTTTCATTCCAATCCCAAAGAAGGCAATGCCAAAGAATGCTCAAACTACCGCACAATTGCACTCATCTCACACGCTAGTAAAGTAATGCTCAAAATTCTCCAAGCCAGGCTTCAGCAGTACATGAACCGTGAATTTCCAGATGTTCAAGCTGGATTTAGAAAAGGCAGAGGAACCAGAGATCAAATTGCTAACATCTGCCGGATCATCAAAAAAGCAAGATTGAGTTCCAGAAAAATATCTACTTCTGTTTTATTGACTATGCCAAAGCTTTTGATTGTGTGGACCACAACAAACTGTGGAAAATTCTTCAAGAGATGGGAATACTAGACCACTTGACCTGCCTCTTGAGAAATCTGTATGCATGTCAGGAAGAAAAGGTTAGAACTGGACATGGAACAACGGACTGGTTCCAAATAGGGAAAGGAGTACGTCAAGGCTGTATATTGTCACCCTGCTTATTTAACTTATGTGCAGAGTACATCACGAGAAACGCTGGACTGGAAGAAGCACAAGCTGGAATCAAGATTGCCAGGAGAAATATCAATAACCTCAAATATGCAGATGATACCACCCTTATGGCAGAAAGTGAAGAACTAAAGAGCCTCTTGATGAAAGTGAAAGAGGAAAGTGAAAAATTTGGCTTGAGGCTCAGCATTCAGAAAATGAAGATAATGGCATCTGGTCCCATCACTTCATGGCAAATAGATGGGAAACAGTAGAAACAGTGGCTGACTTTATTTTTTGGGGCCCCAAAAACACTGTAGATGGTGACTGCAGCCATGAAATTAAAAGACACTTACTCCTTGGGAGTAAAGTTATGACTAACCTAGACAGCATATTAAAAAGCAGAGACGTTACTTTGCCAAGTCAAGGCTATGGTTTTTCCGGTAGTCATGTATGGATGTGAGAGTTGGACTATAAAGAAAGCTGAGCACCAAAGAATTGATGCTTTTGAACTGTGGAGAAGACTCTTGAGAGTCCGTTGGACAGCAAGGAGATCCAATCAGTCCATCCTAAAGGAAATCAGTCCTGAACATTCATTGGAAAGACTTGTGTTGAAGCTGAAACTCTAATACTTTGGCCACCTGATGCGAAGAACTGACTCATTTGGAAAGACCCTGATGCTGGCAAAGATTGAAGGTGGGAGGAGAAGGGAACAACAGAGGATGAGATGGTTGGATGGCATCACCGATTTAACGGACATGAGTTTGAGTAAACTGTGGATGATGGACAGGGAAGCCCGGTGTGCTGTAGTCCATGGGGTCGCCAAGAGTCAGACATGACCGAGCAACTGAACTGAATATGTAGAAATTCTTCAAATTAAGAAAATTCTATTTATATAAACTATAAAAACAAACAAACCCACCTCAAAGCCAAAATTCTTAGCATTGCTTTTGAATTTAGCTTTGTCATATGTACTTAAAATGTGACTAGGAAGCAAGAATGCTTATTATACTGCTTTAAAATTTTAGGCAACAAAATTGTAAGAGGTGTGACGCAAAGTTAAAACTTATTTTGAGAAATCTGACAGACAATGGCCCTCATTTTCAACAACCACTTTGTTAGACCAGTACAATTCCTATGATAAGTTTCCAGAACTCTTTTCAAGTACATCTTGGGATATAAAACATACTTTTATTGTTGTTGCGGTATCTGTTACTTAATCTGTGGGCAAGAATAAATGTAGATTGAAGCATGCATCAGAAGCATCACTGATCCATCAGAGCCTACTGAGACAGAAGCATATTCTAGAGGTCATAATTTAGACTGGGGCTCACAGGCCCAGATGACAGGCTCTTTCCCCAAGCCCCAGGTTTGGAGCCGGGGCTGGGTAACAGCAGGCTCCCAAACTCCTTAGACTATTTCCCTCATGCACTGCTGTCCTAGCGACTTAATATCTCCCAGATCTTCACCAAGCAGGCCTTGAAAAACATGAATGCATTGCTTCAAATTCCAACATTAAGACATTTTTTCACAAATGCAGCATCTGTAGCCTCAGGTAATATTGCACATCATCGCAGGTGCAATTGTGGGTCCCCTCCCCATTTTTCTAAATAAGTCAAGCCTCTCAGGCGGGAAGCAATCATTTCTAAAGAGGCAACTTAAGTAATTTCAAGTCTGAATTTGGTTCTTCTGTGAAGCCCAGACCTCCCGTGGTTTGGTCCGGGTCGGAGGTCTCTAGCTGTAAGGAGCAGGGCCCAGGGGACACAGAGGCCGGCTCACACGCAAACCTGGGCTGAGGCCTCGGGGCTCGTGGGCTCCGCCCAAGCCAAGCTCTCAGGATTGACTTGTAACAGTATACATTTCTCAGAAGCTGTCATACCCACCTTTACGAACTTTGCCCTTTTCCGTCCTTATGCTAAATACACTTACCTGTAGTGTTCTTAAGTACCGAATCTTCTCAAAATAGCTACAAAATTATTCCTCATAAGTTGGAAAAACTGGTCTCTTGGCTATTTCCCTCGGCAGTAACTATAAAGCCCTTATTTCTCAAAAATACAGGGGGTGGGGGTGAGTGTGGAAGGAATGTTAACCTCAGGCTCTTTTTCGAATGCAGGTTGCTGGTCACTACACGACATAAAGAAACCACCACTAAAGCAATGGTAAAGTCAGTAAACAACTTTACTGAAACATTTCATAACACAGAAAATCTGTCTGAAGTGTAAAGTTACTGTCTTACACAAGGAGGACAGACCCATTTTCAAAGACTAATATGAATACAATAAATATGGAGTTTACATACTAATTTATACACAGAAACTCTGCCCCACAGCCATAAAAATTTAATATTTAACAGTGCAACATATAATTTAATCATTGGATTTATTTGACAGGTTTTTCTTGCTAAACACAAATAACTACCTGGCTTTCATGTACATATATAATATATACTTTTGTATATAGATATTCAACAATCTGTACAGTTTCTAAACATAAAACTCCTAAAAGGCACAATTGTCTATACAACATGTACAAAAATGGCTGGAGCTGACACAAAACAACAATTATTGGTCAAAAGTTCATGATTGCACAAAGATTAGTCATGAGTTTATGTCAGAAAAATGTGCTTTAAGGAAAGGAGGGTTTTCAAAAAAACCTGTAAGTGTTTATATAAAAAAACCAAAAAAACAAAAAACAACAAAAAAAACCCCCAAACCAAACCACCTCCCCCCCGAATAAACAGCCCCTAGGTGGCGATCACGAGCCTGTCCTCATCGTCGTCGCTACTCACGTCGCTGAACTGGGTGACCGGCCTCCGGGGCGGGGGCCGGGGTCCCTCCGGGTCCAGGGGGAGCCTCGGCCGGCCCGGCGGGGGCAGGGGCGCTGAGGTTGGTTTGCAGGGTGCGCCAGGGGTGTCGTGCCGGGGCTTCGGGTGATTCGCTGAGGCCCCCTTCCCCGTGTCCCTGGGACTGGAGCTGTCCCGCCTTGCCTGGTCTCTGGCCGGGGCAGGCGGATCTAGACCCTTCTGTGCGCTTTCCCGCTGGACACCGGGTGAGCCCTGCGGGGATGGGGTCCTGCCGCCGGGATGCGCCCCGACAGGCTGCGTGGGCGGCGCCTCCCGAGAAGCCCTGTTTGGGGGAGCGGGCATCTCGGGGGCGCCCTGGGTGTCCACGGGGACCTGGCTGACTGAGGGGATGAGCGTGGGCAGGGCGATGTTTACGATCTGGAGGCCCGGGATGGGCGCGGGGGGCGCAGGGCTGCTCTGGGAGGCGGGGTTGGCGGCCACCACCTGCAGCCCCACAGCATTGAGGGCCAGCCCCGGTGGGCGCACCGGCGGGCCAAGGCTGGCGCTGGCCAGGCCCACGATGTTGACGGTCTCCATGCTCAGGGCCGGCAGGGGCTGCAGCGTCGGCACGCGGATCTGGCCGATGGGGATACAGGGCACCACGCTGCTCAGTTCGGCCACGCCCGCGGGGCTGGCGGTGCCTGGCCCGTCCGCGCTTAAGTCCCCCGGGGTGCCCAGTGGTCTGTGGATGACGTTGACAGCCGGGATAGTGAGCTGCACTGGCCCGGCCTGGATGGGGACGAAGGTGGAGTAAGTGAGGCCGGCGGGGACCACCTGGATCCCCCCGACCGGAACCATGTTATAGGGTGTCCTCGACTGCTGCTGGGAATGCAGAGGCAGGTGGCTGAACAGGTGCGTCTGCGGAGAAGGCAGGCCTGCGGGCGGAGGCAGGGCGGCTTGCGGCTTCTGCTCTTGAGGGCCGGGCCGAGGAGAGGTGGACGGAGGAGCCCCTCCCGGCTGAGGGCTGCGCTCAGACGCTGGCGGAGGAGGAAGGCTCAGGCATGGCGCGCCCTGAAAGACAAGACGGAATCATCTCTTCATGGCTCAGCTTCCTTATTAGTCACCGAGCAAAAGTTTTAGCTCTTGTAAAAAGTCTCTTCTGTCCTGAGGTAAAAGTGTGTAACAACGATTTCATAAAAATAAGCTTGCTAAATGTTGGTATGTTGATTTTAAAAGCAAAATTCCTATTACACCCTTTAAGCTCTTTATTTTCTAGAATAAATAACCGCCACAGATTCTGTATAGTACTTAATTTTCACACAGATTTCCTGGATATCATCTCATTTATACAAAATCAACCCTGAGAGGCGGCCATACTTATCTCCTTCCACTGCTATTATTATCGCTGGCACCTCTAGCTCCACCCTAGTTTAGAGATTTGGAATTACTGAGAAATTCTGAGATCTCAGTTGGCCATGAGTATCGACTCAGAGGGGGGAAATTAACTGGAGGACTACTCATTTATGAAATAGAGAGCTTCCATTAACGAAGAGGTCTGCAGTTTTCATTTGTTCACTTATTCTAAGTGGATGAAATGTCTACTGAAAACCGGATCTCCAGACACCGACCGGTAAGTGTGTGAGAGACTTAGGGGCAGAAGCTTAGAGCACAGGTGACTAACAGGAAAGGAAGGAAACAGTAGGAGTAAATCCTGCCAATTGTCCCACCCAGGATTATCATCTAAATGTTCACTTTTTCTTGATATGTCCTCATTACAGAACTCCATTAATGTATATACTAATTTAAATATTAATGCTACTTAAATATGAATGTAATTTAATTAAATAATATTAACGTAGGATAGGCTCTAGTAATTTAAGCTTTCATAGTCTTCCGAGTTTTCTCTAGTGTTACCCAGCAAACCAAAATCTGCCACATTTAGAAATAAATGCTATGGTGATCCTCAGTTCATCCCAGAGGTAAGAGAACGGTCCATGAGAGAAAACAGATTTCTGAGGAGCCTGCCAGGGTGTGTAAAAGCAGGATGTCATTCACTGCTGGCATGGAGGGTGACTTTCCTGAGTCTGGTTCTGAGGTAGTTCTTGGGCAGGAAGCTTTCCTAAGTGGTGACAGCAATTTGCTGATTCAAGCAAAGTGAACTTCTTAATACCTTTTTTTTTCTTTTGGGTGGGAGGGGTGGGGGTGTCAAACTGGTAGCTGCCTTGTCAATAAGGGTAACATACAAACCCTTTGGATAATTAGTGCAAATCCATCATATCAATGCCAGTGGAAGATCATCTCAGAGGAAGCCATGGAAAATGGAGGTCTCGAGACATATTCTCCATTGGCACACAAATATTTTTTATTCCAAGATATTTATAAAAAACCAAATAGTAGTAAATGAGCATACTGCAAAGATCTACTTGGTTCTTTTACAGATTTATAATACAATAGATGAACTCTGACTAATATACATAACACGAATCCAAAGGGCATAAATGTCCTTTAGCCTTAAATCAAAAGGAAATAATGTTTAAAAGAAAAAAAAAACTGATCTAGCTACAAATGAGCGATTTCAGTACATTAACTCCTGAAGTCAAAAGGAAAACGGCTACGGATCCATTACCTGCGTTAAAGCCACAGCCTTTCCTGCCGCAGAGCCGCTCAGCATCTCCTTGGGGTTGGGGTAGTCCACAGACATCTGGTGACACGGGGACCTGGGCGCCCCCTCGGGTGGGCGAGAGGCTGCCTCTGCATTGCCCGCTGCCCGCGGCCCGGCGCTGCCAGGGGACCCCGGGCTCCCGCCGCAGTCGGACGGCAGCGCGCTCAGCACCGTCATCTTGGTGGGCAGTGCCCTTGGCAGCACGTCCATCGCGTCCGTGGGCCCCCCTGGAGAACCCTCGGGGGCGCTGGCATCCTCGTCCGCACCCGTGGGGTCCCCAGGGCCGCCCCTGGCCGGCAGATGCTGTGGGCTGGCGGCGGCGGAGGGCGCGGCCGACAGCACCGACTCGGCCTGGCTGTCCTCGTCCTCCTCCTCGTTCTCGATGTCGTCGTCCTCGGCGCCGTCGGATTCCTCCGGGTCGTATCCAGACCTCTCAAAACTGAACCTCTGTTTCTCGTCTGAGAAAAAACAACCGAGAGGGGATGTTATAGATGCTTATGCAAGTTTAACGGATGGCATCTTCTTTTTTTATAAGCTTGGCAATACTGCGAGGAATATTCAAGGCCAGGACGCTGCCCACACAGAGCCCCCAGTTTAGTCGGGGAGGATGACACGGGGAGGAAGGCAGTCAGGACAGCGGGGATCAGAGGGATGCGCCGGTAGAGGAGGGGAGTGGCCAGGAGGGCTTCCTGGAGGACGCGGAAGGTGGACGAACCTCGCCAGAGCAGACGGGCAAAGGGTGATACATAGTGCAGGCCAGAAACCGAAGCCTCAAATTTTATACCTCCAAAAGAAGCCTGGACTCTACAGAGAAAGTGAACCGAGAGTTCACTGCAACTCATTCTCTGGGCTCTTCTTCTCTACTTGTTTGTACCGCCCTTTTGTTGAACAAAGTAAAATGAAATCAAAATACTGGTGGCATTTTGTATTTGCAAACAATAATTTTCCATGATATTCGCATAGCATTTTAGGCATGTTTCTGCTGTTCTCTGAGTAATTTTTTTTTCCGTGATGACTCAACCCATTTCTCATAGGAAATGGAATATTAGTTAAAAGTCATTAATGTCAGCCATATAATGTCATGTGAGACTATGTTTAACAAGGAATAGTCAAGATAGTCCAGGGAATAGTTTTAAAATTCTCACAAGTGCATGTGAGACTGGATTTCAAACCTTGTCTATTCAAAACTTGCAAAATCAGAGGCACTTTCCCTTAGAAAGCTAATAGAGTTTAAACAGTTAAACGGAAGAGCATTGTAAAATCTCCACCCCAGTCACTGTCGCTGAGCTATATGACATTCAGTTTTGCTGCAATGCAGTCTCCATTTACATGCACTTTTTGAAGAGAAAAAATGTGAACAGAGAAATAACTAACAGGTATCTTTCCTGGGTTTCCCAAATGGTCTGCGTATTAATTTACTTAATTACTCTTTCTATATTACAAAGATAAGTTCTTAGAGAAGAATCTTGAAGTATCAACACCAACACATTTATGGATGATTATTTCTAGGACATAGAACAGATTAGAACTTTTTAAAAAAATCTCAAGCACATGTTACTTTTGTGCTTAAAACATACATGTAGGCTTCTAATATGTGGTTTCATGCCTTCTGTTTTATGGGTTCTACTATTTTGTTGTAAAATAATAGATAAAGTAGCACCGATCTATTGAATTCCACAGGTGCCCACACTGGACGTGGGGCGGGCACGGTCTGGGTAGGTGCTCTGCCCCCTTCCTCAGATACCTCTATGATACCCTGTGATGTTGAAAATCTAAAATTAGACCGTCATCCCTCATATGTTTTGAATTTGCCACATGAATACCAAATCAGATATATTTTTAGAGATTTTAATAAGAGAAAAAAATTCTTTCATAAGAGAAAGTAGAAAACAAAACAGAAGAAACTGAATGACTGAGGCGGGGGAACAGGTGACTGGAGAGGGAAGCCGATTTCATCAGAGGCCAGTCCTGCCGCAAAGCCCGACTACGGTGAGACTTGCTCAAAAGCTACTACTGTTTTCTTTTCTTTTTTTTTTTTCTTTTTAAGAACAGGCCTAACTTTAAATTTACAACTCTCCCCAAATCCATCGTAAGGCTGGAGTCCCATCAAACAGCCCAAGCTCCAAGGAGCGTCTATATAAGAGAAGGGAGATGAGCTTGAGTCATCCGGGGCAGACGCGGCAGGACACGCATGGTCAGAGGTGGACAGACTGGTCAGGGCCGAGTGCGGGCGGGAGGGGCTGGGTGGACCCTCTGAGGCTACATCTTCCTTCAGGTTGTAGACGATGATCACTGTTTAACCCCACAGAAAAGCGGACTAAGCATCCACGGTAGTCGGGATCCAGGGGAGAGAAGCAGCATTTAGGAGGGGCGGGGAACTCCCTGCACCCCCTCCCTTCTCTCCATAGGGAACAAACACTCCACCCTGTGAAGAGGAGCGCTGAAGCATCGCTGCCCTGGGATACTGGGGAGAATTCACTACGGTGAGGAAATGGAGTGAGTGAGAGGAAAAACACGACTCTGCTCCCTAAGGAGGGACAGGGTTGCTGGCTGAGCCCACCACAACCGCTGAGCTGGGGCAGGAGAACAAGAGGGCCAGAGCCCAGGGACCCGAGGACAGGGTGCCTGCAGAAGGCTGGGGCAGGGCCAGAACAGAGTGCCACCCCACCCTCCTCCTCACCCCCTAATGCCAGGCTAAGGCGCCTCAAGTGAGCGCTAACAGCAAAACACTGCAGTAAGAGCGCCAGGAGAACAGAATGTGTTCGGCACCCTCTCCGATGCAGAGCACAAAGGGAAGACCTGAAACGGGGATGGAGCAGGCATTTCTCTTACAATCCAACCCGCACCCCGGACAAGAAACGCCTCTTTAGGAGTCTGAGCCCTTTCATGCTCCGGCGGTAGTGATCTTAACAGCGACAGAGCTCTCCAACCCAGTCCAGCTCCTGACCGGCAACAGCAAGGCTTCAACTCTCACCTGAAGGGACTTGCCAGGCATAAACGCTATTTACATTGGTCTCTATTGTCTTATGCAAGATGTCTAGCTCTCAACAAAAATTACAAGGCATCCAAAAAGGCAAGAAAACATAGAAGAGGAAAAGCAATCAGAACCAGTCAGATAAGATACAGATGTTAGAGCTTTCAGAGAATTTAAAATAGTTGATCAATATAGTATTTTAAAAGCTCTGATGAGAATGGTGAGCAACATATAACACCAAGTGGGAATTTCAGCTGTGAGAAGAAACTATGGGAGAAAAAAACGAAATGTTACCAATGAAAAACAAAGTAATAATCATAGGAAAACAAAACAGAATTCTATGCCCATTGAAAGGAATTTCAAAAAACAAAAACTCACATATGACACTAAAAGCACAATTAATTTAAAAAATGGATAAACCAGGCTTCATCAATATTAAGAAAACTTTGCTCTGAGCCAGACACTGTAAAAGAGAATAAGATAAGCCACAGACTGGAAGAAAACGTCTGAAAATCACATTTCTGACAAAGGAATTATATTCAGAATATATTGAAAACTACCCAAATTCAACAATAAGAAAGCAAACAACCCACTTTAAAGAATGGGCAAAATCCTTGAAGACACTTCACCAAAGACAACTGGAAAGCAAATAGCACACAGAAGCATGCTCAATGTCATCAATCATTAGGGAAATGCAAATTAAACCCACCATGAAATGCCACTATACACCTGTTAGAATAAATGGTCTAGACACTTTGAAAAACAGTTTGATAGTTTCTGCCAAAGCTAAATATACACCAAGCTAATGACCCAGCTATTCTACTTCGAGTATCAAACCCTGCAGAAATGGAAACTTCATTCACATAAAAACCTGTATATGAATGTTTTATAGTAACTTTATTTATGACTGCCAAATCCTGGAAGAAACTCAGATATCATTCAAGTAGTCAGTGGACAAGAAGCTATGGCACATTTAGATAGTAGAATACTACTCAGCAATATAAAGGAATGGACTCCCACAAAAACATGGATAAATCTCACGTGCATTTTACTAAGTGAAAGAAGCCAGACTCCAAAAGCTACTTATTCTGATTCCTTTCATATGAGACTCAGGAAAACAGAGAAATACAGGGAGGAAAAGAGATCAGTAGTTGCTAGGGGCTCTTATGGGGGTTCGGAAGGAGCAGTTATCTGCACGTAAGTGGTACAGGGGACTTGCAGGGTGATAGGACTATTCTACATGGAATTGTGGGGTGGATATACAATCCTAAGGGAAACCAACCCTGAACACTCACTGGAAGGACTGATGCTGAAGCCGAAGCTCCAATACTTTGGCCACCTGATGCGAAGAGCTGACTCACTGGAAAAGACCCTGATGCTGGGAAAGATTGAAGGTGGGAGGAAAAGGGGATGACAGAGGATGAGATGGTTGGATGCCATCACCGACTCAATGGATGTGAGTTTGAGCAAACTCTGGGAGATAGTGAAGGACAGGCAAGTCTGGTGTGCTGCAGTCCATGGGTTGCAAAGAGTCGGACACGCTTAGTACTTGAACAACAACATATACAATTCTACACATTTGTCAAAAACCATAGAACTGTACACCATAAAGTGAATTTTATGGTATGTAAATAAAAGCATAATTAACCAGGATGTGGGAAAAATTCAAGATGAAATGCAAGCTGAGACTGATGACTTGAGCACAAACAAACCCCACAACCACGACCCAGGCAACCTTGGCAGAAGGGGTTCTGACCAGATAATATGAAAAAGTGAAAGCGAAAGTCACTCAGTTGTGTCCAACTCTTTGAGACCCCATGGACTGTAGCCTGCCAGGCTCCTCTGTCCAAGGAATTCTTCAGGCCAGAATATTGGAGTGGGTTGCCATTCTCTTCTCCAGGGGATCTTCCCAACCCTGGGATCAAACCCAGGTCTCCCACATTGCAGGCAGATTCTTTACCAGCTGAGTCACAAGGGAAGCCCAAGAATACTGGAGTGGGCAGCCTATCCCTCCTCTGGTGGATCTTCCCGACTCAGGAATCAAAGTGAGATCTCCTGCATTGCAGGCGGATTCTTTACCAGCTGAGCTACGAGGGAGATAATATGGCATAAGACAAAAAGAGCTGCCCAAAGACACTGTGCTGTGATTATAAATCTGTTTTCACAGGTGGGTCAGCATTTCTGGAATTAGTTTATTGGTATACTGCTGCTGCTAAGTCGCTTCAGTCGTGTCCAACTCTGTGTGACCCCATAGACGGCAGCCCACTAGGCTCCTCTGTCCCTGGGACTTCCAGGCAAGAACACTGGAGTGGGTTGCCATTTCCTTCTCCAATGCATGAAAGTGAAAAGTGAAAGTGAAGTCGCAAGTGGAGCAAATAGGTGAACATACTGTAGATGAGAACCAGGTTTCTTCACTGTAGGAGAAAGAAAAAAAGGAAATGGAACAGGCCAGATAGAATAAAACTGTGGGGCTGGACTGGAACTAGAATTATCAGTATGGACTCATGTTCTCATTTGTGTGTGCGTGTGTGTTTATGTGTGTACACAGAAGTAAATACAGATGTGTGTACGTATGATTTAGTATACATACGGATATTTCCCAGCTCTATCCAACAAGAGGGGTTAGAAGCAGTGACAGGTTAGCAGCCAGAAATGCATCACCTAGTGGTTAGACCTTGGTTCCTAAATACCATTCGCCAATAAAGGGAACCAGGGGTCCCTGGAGAAACGGTCAATTCCAGGGCTGGAACATCTTGAGGTGTCAAAGAGTAAAGAATAGCTTAAAGAAAAATAATAATAATAAAAGCAGCAGCATATTGAAAGGGCATAGGAACAGACCTCAAAGAGCTCTCAATGGCCACTGAGAACTTGAGCTACACAATAAATAACAGCACTGGACCTGGAACCCAAAGAACGAAGTACACAGCCGTAAGTCCATATGGAAGTCAATAAAGGAATGGATGGATGAACAAATGGAGAAATGGTAACTTTTCGGTGCAGAAAAACTCTGATTAATGAATTAGAACACCACAGTAATACCACAGGCAAGGTCCATCAATGCATAAACAGAATATCTACCTAGTTTTCAGGTATCTCCACCCATAAAGGGAACAAGAGTTAAGTTTACAGTAGGGAGTCCTGGCAGACATCACCTTGGCCAAGGAATGGAGGCTCATGTGACCCATGAAATGTAGCGACATAAGGTACCTGATATGATGCCCCAAGAAAGTCACAGTCACCCTATGGAGCCTCCCCAAGAACGCATAACCTCAATGCAACACGAGCATGTATCAGAAAACCTCAGGTTGAGAAAATTCTACAGAACAACTGACAAGGACTCTTTATCAATGTCGAGGTCATGAGAGACAGGGAAGGCTGGGGGAGCCATGACCGCCGGATGCGATGTAGGCTCCTGAAGGACAGCCTGGGATGGGAAAGGCCATCAGGGGAAAACCAGCAAGTCCTGCTCTCCAGCTGGCAGTCCTGAGCTGGGGTTGGGTTCTTAGTATCGACGGGTGTCGTATGGTCATGTAAGATGCTCGGATGGGGAGGCCGGATAAAGAGTATACGCTCTACTAGCTTTTCAACTTTTCTATGAGACCAAAATAATCTTAAAAAAATGAACAAAAAAATGACATCAATCTATTTGCCAACGCTCCAGGATCTTCATTTTACTCTATTGACCCCAAGATCCTGTCTCATTCAGAAAAGCGTGCACAACCCCCATCTCCCGGTTGTCCTTATTATGCTCATACAGATTTCTCTTTCTGACATGCATTTTTTTTCTCTCCTCCTATTGTTTCATAGGAAACTATTAATTGAGATAAATTCCAACATGTCTCTTGTTTAATTTAAAAGCTCAGGAAATTTCTCCAAAATACACCCTAATGCCCCTGTCCCCGCCCCCCAAACATACACACGCTCTTAAATCTTGTACCCATATTGCAGTTCTCTCTACTCTGGTTCTAGCCAGCGAGACTCCAGGAGAACCCGGGTAGACTCTCCACACCAAGCACTGCTATCTGATCACAGATAAAACAAAAGCTAATTAAGGACATGATTTTTTTTCTCAGACAATGATTTAAAAAAATTTAAAAAGCACTGAATTATTTTACAGGGTGGAGCCCACAGCTCAGAAGTGTCAGAACCAAGGTTCAAACCCAGGCCGGTGTGGTTCCTGAGTCTGTGCTAAACACTCCATGTTCCAATGTCGTATTATAAAACCCAACCACAGAATAATCTGCAAGAAGGTCATCAATGAATTATAGTCAATATCCTAGCTTTTAAATATGCATGAGGGAGTTGAGTGTTTACACAGACATTAAAAGCTTCAAGTAATTATTTTATTACAAAGAGTAGAACATGTAAAATACAAACCCGAAGGAGAAAGCAAACTGATAACCTTTGAAATATCACAACAAATATGCTGTATTTTACAGTGAATATGGAAGTTTAAGAATCAATTATACTATAAATCTTTAAAATTTTTAATTGTACATATAGACATTAAAATTCAGTGTATGCAATTTACATGAAAGAGGATATAAAGAAAACCATATGCTTTTTCATGGGGAAGGAGGTAAAACTACTTGGCTCCATTTTAATCTGTCTTTGCCCAGATGACATACTTCAGGATCAAGGTTTGCAGTATTAGGGGTGGGAAAATGCTGGTGTCTCTAGACCTGGCCTTCTCCCTGGACCCAGCCACGTGCCTGCAGCCCACAGAGAACTTCAGAAGAGCTGGAGTTCCTTCCTGAAGTTTTCTGTCCCAAGATAAGGACTGAATAGTGTTTATCTCCCTGTGTGCACTGGGCCGTGAAGCTTCTGAAGGGGGAAGACCACTGTCGAAGCTTGGAAACTTGAAAGTGAGTTTCGGGTCATTCCATACTTGTTAAATAGGGTGGATACTCCAGAGTGGCAGAAAGAAGATACAACGGATACCTTAAAGAAGCCTGAGACAAAGGCATCCTTTTAAATACCCAGAGCACCAAAACAAAGCCCAGACCTCTGCCCCCTGCATTTGTGCTTTAAAAAAAAAAAAAAGCCCTTTCATATTACTGTGCTGTCCCCTTAACCTCCAGAGAAGACTATTCCTATCGACTCAGAACCTGTGCTGATAGAAGACCGGGAAAGTGACCTGCCCACAACCACAAGTCAGCAAGGTCAAGGACACAGATGTGCTAACTACCCCGGAAGCTACCGTTTCTGACTTTGTGACACTGTGCATTTTGCTACAGGCTGTTGCTGAGCTCAGTAACTACGACGGCACACGACACTGACTTCCTCGTATGTATCAGGGGCTGCCAAGCCCCACGTGGCTCCCCCTGTTCTTATACATAAAGTTTTATGGGAACACAGCCAGGCTCATTGTTGACATACTGCCTATGGCAACTTTTGTGCCACACTCACTGAGTTTCATCATCATGACAGAGGCTGTGTGGCCCATAAAGCCTAAAATATTTACTATCACGTCTTTTACAGAAGCAGCTTGCCAATGTTTTACTGGACTGTCATGTTTAAACCTGACAGCCACTTGTGGCAGACCAGACACCAAACGCATCTCACGCAAGGAAGTCAAGCGACTTAAATACAGCGGGAAGCCAGAATTTAAGGGCCACATCATTATTCCAATAAGATACACTCTGACGACTCTTCCTTCCTTGGTACGTACAATGTCACAGCAGTGCTAGTTCCTCAGTCACGTCTGACTCTTTTCCACTCCATGGGCTGTGGCCTGCCAGGCTCCTCTGTCCATGGAATTCTGCAGGCAAGAAAACTGGAGTGGGTAGCCATTTCCTTCCCCAGGGGATCTTCTTGACCCCAGGGTTCGAACCCTGGTCTCCTGTATTGCAGGCAGACCCTTTACCATTGAGCTACAGGGAATGTTCAGTTCAGTTCAATGCAGTCGCTCAATCGTGTCTGACTCTTTGCAACCCCATGAATCGCAGCACGCCAGGCATCCCTGTCCATCACCAACTCCTGGAGTTCATTCAAACTCACGTCCATCGAGTCGGTGATGCCATCCAGCCATCTCATCCTCTGTCGTCCCCTTGTCCTCCTGCCCCCAATCCCTCCCAGCTTCAGAGTCTTTTCCAATGAGTCAGCTCTTTGCATGAGTTGGCCAAAGTACTGGAGTCTCAGCTTTAGCATCATTCCTTCCAAAGAAATCCCAGGGCTGATCTCTTTCAGAATGGACTGGTTGGATCTCCTTGCAGTCCAAGGGACTCTCAAGAGTCTTCTCCAACACCACAGTTCAAAAGCATCAATTCTTCGGTGCTCAGCTTTCTTCACAGTCCAACTCTCACATCCATACATGACTACTGGAAAAACCACAGCCTTGACTAGATGGACCTTTGTTGGCAAAGTAATGTCTCTGCTTTTGAATATGCTATCTAGGTTGGTCATAACTTTCTTTCCAAGGAGTAAGCGTCTTTTAATTTCCTGGCTGCAATCACCATCTGCAGTGATTTTGGAGCCCCCCAAAAATAAAGTCTGACACTGTCTCCACTGCCCATCTATTTCCCATGAAGTAATGGGACCAGATGCCATGATCTTAGTTTTCTGAATGTTGAGCTTTCAGCCAACTCTTTCACTTTCCTCTTTCACTTTCATCAAGAGGCTTTTTAGTTCCTCTTCACTTTCTGCCATAAGGGTGGTGTCATCTGCATATTTGAGGTTACTGATATTTCTCCCGGCAATCTCGATTCCAGCTTGTGCTTCTTCCAGCCCAGTGTTTCTCATGATGTACTTTGCATATAAGTTAAATAAGCAGGGTGACAATATACAGCCTTGATGCACTCCTTTTCCTATTTGGAACTCCAGTGGGGTGAAAGCTGTCGGCCACCCCTCTGCAACTCCCAGGGAACCAAGAACAGAAGTAAAGAAGCCATACTTACTTAATAAGTTCATAGATAAATGGCTTCTAAAAGTTCTATTTAATTTCCCTCCTCCTGGACACACTCTCAACTCATTATAAAGAAAAATTTCCAGTACTCAGTACAATTCTACATATTTGTAATGTGAATTCTATTTTCTGTAAATTTAGATTTATGAGGGAAAAAGAAGGTAAGCAGTGCAGCCATAGTGTTTTTCAAAATTAACTCATCAAACCGTTTCCCTGAAGATGGATGTATTTCCAAATCCCATTTCAGTTAGATGCGCTGCAGGCTTGCCCTCTCATCGCTGCCCAACAGCGACCCCTGCTGGCTGAGTCTGGGGCCTCCCTCAGACTGGCTCCCCTGGGAGGTCAGTGGCAACTCCTCCATCAATGTTCTGTTGTTGCAATTTTTCTCTTTTTTTCCCTCATAATTTCTCTGAAATCCAAACAAGGGCAACATGGGGGAAAAGTTTCCCAAAGCATGCGACTACTGCAATAATGGGTTTTTGTTAAACTATGTTTTCATCTTAACTATATAATGGGCTAGAGTTTAACGTCTGCTAACTTTAGGAAGTAAACCAAAAGGCAGTGCTGTCTGTGTTGCTCACTACTGACATGAGCGCTTCTCTATTTTAACTATAGACTCCAAGACCTATCATGGTTTCATATTGTGTGTGAAAGTTTTTCTTAAAAGGAGTAAAAATATCTTCTGCAAACATCCCAGTGACAAAAACATATCCTGCAGGTAATTTCGTTTTGAAAGAACTTCATTTAGTTCTTCACTAAATTAATTTTCAGGGTAAATGTGATACAGGGTTTAAGTCCTGTGATCTAACCGCACCTTCTTACACACACCATCCTAAGAACTTCATCACCAACAAGAACAGTGTTTCCAGTCGCACTCTGCCACTCTGAATGGTTCTCCCAGCCTGGCAGTGAAGGGCACATATCAGCATTCCTAGCACTGAAGCCCAGCAGTCTGTTGACGAAAACATTCTTTGGATCAGGGCATAAAAAGCAAATAGCCAGCGGTGTGATTTTTTGACACAAAAGGTGAATACAAAAGAAGTATTTACTAAGATCCCAAGAACACAGGGACAGAATTCCTGAGACTACATAATTTTGCCTGGCAAGATTACAGGGAGGCGCACAGCTGGCTGGAGGGTAGGACTTTTCATAAGCACCTACTATAATTACAGCTTGAGGTGCTAGGTTTAAACTAAATGGAAACTTGAGACGGCGGATGTCCAACGTTTAATGGTTGCCTTAGGTAAGATTACAGTCCCCTCTGCTTAATTCAGAATAAATGCTTCCCAACATCTCTAAATTCAGTCCATTTGAAAAGTGAGAACAAGAATTTATCTGCTGAAGGATAAGATGGGCAGCCATACAGCCCATGTTGCTAAGGGGAGTGAAGAGTCAACAGCTCAGGAGCACTTGGTCCTTCATCACAGCATCTCCACAGGGACCTATAGTGAGTGCTCCATCAACCAGGAAACTCGCGCACTACGCTGGTGCGTGACGTTTGGGGTTAAGAGCTGGTAGACGAGAAAACAGGTTTAGGACATTCCATAAAAAAAGAAAAAGGTTGGAGATGGTATCAGGAGAAGAAATACTGTAGGTAAGTAGAAATAAATCTAGAGTAAATCTCTGATGAAAATAAACAAAGCAAATATAAAGGAATAATTAAATATGAACATGGAATAAAAAGGCTTGGAATCTTCCCAGGAAAACCAGAAGCTGACCAAGACATTATCAAACGGTTATGATTTTTCAAATAAATATTATGGTGGGATACTCTGTGGCAACACTGGCCTTTAGAGAGCCTTTAATTTTGTTGAATAAGTGAAAGCTCAGAGATGATATTTCTTGATGATTATGTATGCTACAGAAAAGATCAATTAAATGGCCAAGCGCCCCCTGCCCCTCCCCCAATTTTTTCAATAAACCTAAAAACACAATCCTTAGGTTTCTGGTTGCTATGCAGCAAACTCTGGCATTTAGAATCAGGTTCTCCCAAATAACATCCTTGTGGGTTTTTCCCTTTAAAAAGTTTATACCCATTTCCCAGATGTCTGAGATTAATCAAGGCTTAAATATCTGGAGCAAGTTCTCACACCTCCTGTTAGCACTGGCTGTTAAGGCTTACGTGACTTTAATCAAGTGTGCTGACTCTAACAGTCCTTCCTAAAGTGTTCTAGGACCCCACTTCTGACAGCACTTCCCTGCTGCGCATGTGAAATATGTAGGTGGCTATCAAAACTGGTTAAGACTGTTCATGGTTAAAGGGAAAGAGACAGCAAGCTAATATGTGGAAAGACCCTACATTACACAAGGGCAATTTCACCACTTGTTTTCCGGAAAACAAGGAATACACGGTCAGGCAGGAATCTGGTGATGGCGGCTGAAGTCTCGAACAGCGGCCATGAGCCTGCTCCTGAGAAGGAGGGGTTTCCTGGCGTGATGAGGGACCTGGGATACTCCTATGGGAGGCAAGGAAGCAGCATGGGAGAGAAGCCAGCACTTGAGACCTCTCTGCCCTGAGCAGCTTCTGGACCTGAGCTTCCCACCAGCAGATGTACATTTCAATTAGATTAAAACTGGGAGAGCTGAAAATGCTATTCTCCCTCCTATTTTAAGTCAGCCGCTACTTCTGCTACATTAGTATAGCTGATAACTTATATTTTTCCTTGGAAAATAAAATTGATCCTGAAATGAAACACTTCATAACGTACACCACTCTTCCTTACAACATCCTTATGGAATTGATTAAGGGTGAGGTTTCAAACACACGCAGAAATGTGAAGGCAGGAACAAATCAAGTCCTCGGCTTTTAGACGGTCTATTCTGCAGGGAAATCTACCCTGTGATGCTGCTGAGTCAGAGCAGAAATGAACACCAAGAGAAATAAAGCTCCCTGATTTACTAAATGAACAGCAAGACTTCTGAGTGAGTCATTATATATTTATACATACAAAACTGGATGCATGAGGGCAAAGTTACTAACGATCCACCCAAACCTGTAAACTCCACCTGGTGGAGGAGGAGGGATGCTGACACCTTCAGGTACTCTGTGTGTAAAAACACCCTTCCAGAAAAAGAGTTTTGCTCTATGGTATTATTACTGTGGTTGCCAAATGGGACTACCCACTTAAAGAAATCATGTGTCTTTCAGTCATTACTGTCTAAATTCCCACTACAAAATAAAACAGCAGGGGCAGAAAGAAAAAACAAACAAAAGCTCGGCAATGAAAATTCCAAGGGGGCATGGATTAAAAACTCTACTATTTGTGCTTCCTTGTTTCAAGAATATTTGAGAAAACGATCCAGATTAAAAGTCAGATGTGTATGCGTGTGTGCATAGTTGCCCAGTTGTGTCTGACTCTTTGTGATCCCCTGGACTGTAGCCCTCTGTCCATGGGATTTTCCAGGCATGAATACTGGGTAATTTTCTCCTCCAGATCTTCCCAACCCAGGGACTGAACCCATGTCTCCTGCATTGGCAGGTGGATTCTTTACCTTTGAGCCACCTGGGAAGCAAAAGTCAGATATATAGTTGTTCAGTCGCTCAGTCGTGTCTGACTCTTTACAACCCCATGGGATGCAGCACTCTAGGCCTCTCTGTCCTTCACCAACTCCCGGAGCTTGCTCAAATTCACATGCATTGAGTCAGGGGTCCCATCCAACCATCTCATCCTCTGTTGTCCCCTTCTCCTCCTGCCTTCAATCCTTCCCAGCATCAGGGTCTTTTCTAATGAGTCAGCTCTTTGCATCAGGTGGCAAAAGTACTGGAGCTTCAGTTTCAGCATCAGTCCTTCCAGTGAGTACTCAGGGTTGATCTCCTTTAGGATGGACTGGTTGGATCTCCTTGCAGTCCAAGGGACTCTAAAGAGTCTTCTCCAGCACAGTTCAAAAGCATCGATTCTTTGACGCTCAGCCTTCTTTATGGTTCAACTCTCACATCCATACATGACTACTGGAAAAACCACAGCTTTGACGATATGGACCTTTGTCAGCAAAGCAATGTCTCTGCTTTTTAATATGCTGTTTAGGTTGGTCATAGCTTTTCTTCCAAGGAGCAAGTGTCTTTTAATTTCATGGCTGAAGTCACCATCTGCAGTGATTTTGGAGCCCAAGAAAATAAAGTCTGTCACTGTTTCCATTGTTTCCCCATCTATTTGCCATGAAGTGATGGGACTGGATGCCATGATCTTAGTTTTTTGAATGTTGGGTTTTAAGCCAGCTTTTTCATATATATATGGGACTAAAACAGCAGTGACTTTAAATTATTTTAGATAATTAAAAAAAAAAACACCCCAAACCCCTCCGACTTTCTTAAAAGCCCATGCTGAAATTCTCCTGTACAGCAGGACCCCGACCCCCGCAGCTTGCTAGTGCTCTCTTCTCATCTGCATTTACACTCTTAATGCCCTCCACCCCTCTCCCAACTTCTGGGTTTTTGCCTAACAAGTCCCTGGGTCCAGAATCCTTTACCCTACCCCCTCTCATCAATACTTTTTTGAACAAAGTGACATATGGATAAATATACTTTTTTCTATATTCCCTTCCTTTCCTTTCTCCTGGGATACCCCCAGTCATCTCTCTGTTCCCGACCAGGTATCCCTGTCCTCCCCAGATCCCAGCTTTGGGGAAGTGGACCCTGGCCAGGCTGGGCTCACTCAACATTCCAGCATCACAGCCACAGGCGAGGAGCTCCCGAGGGCAATGCCTTTGCACATACTGGACAGCGGCTGCAGCGCTAAATCCGTAAAAGGAATCCACCAGAAAGAGAATAAACTCTTCTCTGGAACCACTGAAAAATGGCCACAGATACTTATCAGTCTGGGCAGATCATTACTAAGGATGAAGAAATGGAATGGTCAGGGTAGCTTAAAATATCCACTAGTCTTCTGCTCTAATAACCCATAAATAACCAAGAAACAAATGAATGGCCATCATCTCTTTGATAATACCTGTGTCAAATACCTATAATACCATGGCTAAATCATGTAAATGCTATTCATAAGTAAAGGCGTTAAATATTGTATTACAGCTACCATTTCATCGCAGTGAAGGAATTTAATGGAAGATGAAGAAATATTAAAAAAAACCCACAATATTGAGTTATTTCCTGACAGTAAAAGGTCATATTTCCCAGTCATTCATTCAGTCTACAACTATTTACCGTCTATGACTTGCTGGTAACAGTCCCAGCAAGTCACAGAGCAGCGAGCATGAGGAGATGCCTGTCCTTCTGTTCTACTTTCTAGTTGAAATGAACAGATAATACTCACATTCCTCGTGGTGGTTAAATTCCACAGAGAAAAATAAGCAGGTCGGGGGTGTGAGCAAGGCTGGCGGTGAGAGGGCCAGGGGTTTCTTCTTGGGCGGTGCAGGAAGGCCTCCCTGATGAGGTGACATCTGAGCAGAGCGCTGAGATGATGGCATGCCTTCCAGCACCCAGCGAGGAAGTGGGGGCGGGGGGCAGAGAGCTCGCGGGGGGCACAGACCACAGCTCTGAACAAGCCAGGAGGCTGATGGAGGGTTTTAAGCAAAGTAACAACATCATTTTAAAAAGCCACTTTGGCTGCTGTGTCGGAAGCAGCCTGTGAAGAGACAGGGGTTGAACTCCAAAGACCATCAGGGGCTACTGCAAGCAACTTAGAAGACAGGATGATAGCTTTGACCAGAGCTGGGTGCCACAGGTGGCCCAAAGCACTTTTCTGAATGCATTTTGAAGGAGGAGGTGACGGTTTTCCTGATGGATTGGAGGCAAAGGACATCAGACCAAGACTTCAAGATTTCAGTGCAACAGCTGAAAGGATGGGGGGAAAAACCACAGGGAAACATGCGTCTTAAGAGGAAAGGAGTCAACCAGGAGTTTGGGGCACATCAGGTTCTAGATGTTCCATTAGAACGTCCAAGAGGAGGTGGTGAGCAGGCAGATGGACGTGTAGGTCTAGAGTAAATAATGGAATCATCAGCATATAGATGGCATTTAAAAAGTCAGAAGACTGGATGAGACTACCGGAGGAGGGGCATAGACAGAAAAGATGAGAGCTTAGAAATCACGGCCCTGGGCACCACGTATAGAGACAGAAGATGAGAAGGAATGAGCAAAGGAGAGTGAAAAAGAATACCTACTATGTTCTAGGCGGGTGTTGGACTAGAAAACAAGTCTGCCCTGCAGACATGCGGCATCACATTGCAGGCTTCCGGGCTTCCCTCTCTAAAAACACAGACATCTGAAGAATTGCTCAGCAAGATCCCACCTCTCACTGCCATCAGTTTAACAGCATGAAACTACGTCCCAAAGAACTGTAAGATCCAACCTTAGGATAGTAATCAAGAACACATAAATAAAGCAATAAGACGTCATCCATCAAATTGGTCCCAAGTTAAAATTCATACAGTTATCCGGTATAGTTAAGGATGTGGAGAAATACAAACTGTTCTACAGAACAACTTAAAATTATAAAGCAAAATTAATTTTCTAGGTATCTACATATAAGGTGATAGTGTCTATGCAAATTTGGAATACAAACTTAAAACCCAACGTGTTATGTTTGGATATGCACATGTATGGTAAATGAACTGAAAGAAAATCCCTAAGTGTGGTGACTGTTTGCCTCTGGGGAGAGTGACATGAAGGGTAAGTAAGGGACATTGCACCTCATGTATGATCTTTATTTAGCTTGCCCCCCCCCACCCCTGCCCACCCCAAATACACTGAATTTAAGAGAAAGACTTAAAGCCAATGAAAGAAAATATAATCACCAACTCTGGTGTGAATACTTGAGTGCATATAATAAAACTCTTTGTAATGTCAACCGTATTAAAAAAAAACAAAATGTTTTTTAGAAGAACAAAAGACAATAAAGGGAAAGCAAGACCATTTGTTTCAAACAATAAATACTGACCATTTATTGCCTTCACTGCAAGCCTATAATAAAGCAAAAGTGAAGGAATATGTCTTGTTGGCATTTTATAAAGAAACATGAGGTCTCTGGTATAAAATAGCAGTTGGCAAAATCCATCGAAGTGCTATAATTTACTATTCAATAAAAACCATGAAAAAAACCTGAGAGTATTACCGATAAATACAGTAATTAAAACACACACACACACACATACACACAGAAAAACAGGTAAAGCTACCTCGAGTTTTATCAGAGGATCTCAACTGAAATTGGGAATTAGGGCCATTAAGTTTGAGTCGTAACCTAAAACCTGCTTCCAGTGCTTCTGGAATGGGGTGAGAAATGACAAAAATGAATGGGAGATAACGTAAGATCATCATTAGTCAGCCAATCGGAATGATGCTGATAATTCATGAATACTGCACTTAATTCGCCTATGGAAATCTGGGATATAAACACAAGCTTCCCTTGACAATTCAGTAGATTTCTACAGACATTTACTTAATTTTGTAAGACTTATCTTCTTGAAAAAGTAAAAAACACTTAAGAGTATATATTATAATAATAATGCTTTTAACATTTATACCTTTTTCAGAAATTAGTGTTTCATGTTACAGCCCTTACTTTGAGCTTTTTCTAGTCTGTAGGTGATAAATATACTCACTGAAACCCTTACTGTTTTTTCCTAGCTTTTTAATTCTGAATTGCTCTGTGGAACAGCAATAAAGCAAATAAATAATGAGGAGAGATATTTTTCACTTAAATACTTATGGTAGTTAATTTACTGCAGGATTATAAAGAGCAGAAAATAAATCAAACAGATGATTTATATTAGAAGTAAACTATAGGTATATTAATTTTATTAAATGTGTGTCTTTAAACAAAGACACCAACACAGAATTCAATTCCTAGCCATTCTAAAATCAGTTTTAATACTTCTGTTCCTAGGACAAAAAAGTTACACATATGTTAATTTGACATATTACTTTTAAATCCTGATATTGCCATTCCCAATATGCATCAGTGTATCAAAGTGTCTATAAAACACTAAGAACCTCCTTTTTGTCCTAAGTTTGTTATAATTATCTTTTCCTTCTTTTAAGAACACATCCATTTATTGCCAGTAATTAAATTTTAAGGCAATCTTTTCCTTAAGCTTAAAATAATAAATCATATCAACCGTAGCACTTCCGACATGAGTCACTTCTCTTGAATATTTAGAAACAAATTCAGGCTGGTTCATCTAGTGTGTTAATTGTTGTCAGGTGGAATGAAAAACATTTGCTTTTTTTACCTATGTTTTCAAAGATGTCTTCACCATTTTCTCTTTGGAAATTTTTTCTACATCAAACTAGTACATACTAACTAAAACATAGCAAGCAGGTAAATGTTTAATTTAGGGTATTTTTCAAAAAAGCAATAGGAAACTTAAAAAAACAACAATGTATCTCTTTTGTTGCTAAATTCTTGGGTTGAAACAAAAAGCCTTACAAAGAATAAAATTCTACTGTCTGATTAGTCAGAACAGATGAACAGGTTTATTTCTCCTCAAAACTGGTTAGAGATAAATACTTCTGGTTGTTGAGCTAACAACTGTTGTTAAGAAAACAACCAGTTAACCTTTTCAAGATAATAAACAATCCGGGGAAGCAAACGAATACTTTATGCCACAAATATTTCCAGAGCGGCTGCCCTGAGCAAGGCGCCGCGCTGAGGACTGTGGGTGGCCTCGAGTATTACCCAGGCATGAATTCTACTCCTGACACGCTTGAGAATCTCAGTGAGGAGGTGAGCAAGGAAGCGTGTAAATCATAATAAAAGCATGGCAGAAAGGGGTTCATTACTTTCACGGAGCAAACTCTAGAATATTGCAGGTGTCGAGAAAAGGGAACAACTGCTTTCCACAAGTGTTGTGGCAAGGGAAAAAATCAGAGAAGGCTTCGTGCCAGCGGTGGATTTGAGCTGGATCTTGGAGGAAATAAGATTTCGACCGGGTGCAGACGGGGAGCCGCGTTTCTGCGGGGACCGGGGGCGGGGCCTTCAGGGAGAGCGGTACAGGCAGAGCCGGATCGGCGTCACGGAAGCCGGAGACTCAAGCGGTGGGGCAAGTGAAGAGAGAGAGAGAGATGAGGGACACAGGTGGAGAAGCGGGCGGGCGGGCGTCAGACTAGAAAGGATTGTGAGGAATTACTCGGTCAAGTGGCTCATACTGTTCTTGGTAGGCAAATGGAAACCGATGGAAGACTCGGAGCGGAGGGATAGTATGATCAGACACATGCTGCAGGAAGATTAACAACGTCAGCAGGGATAGATGTTAAAGGAAGGAAGACAAAGTAAAGATGGGAAACTGATCAGGAGTCTATCACATAGGATAAATAAGAGGCAATGAAAATAGGAACTGAGCAAAGTCAGTGGGAATGGAAAGAAGAGTATGGATGCAAACAAAAAAAAAGAGTACACTGTAAATAGCATTTATGAAAAATATGGAATAAAGCCTTACCTGATTCTTCTGTATCTTGTTCATCTATTAAACCTACTGAGACGCCTAAATCCAGACATTTCTTGCTATGTGTCTTGGACTTCATGTGTTTTGTCAGATTTCCTTAAGGGAAAAGAATGTTTACTAAGCTTACATAGTATTATTTGGCTATTGCATTTGTCAATACTGGCAAATTCCATTCCTATTTCAAGTGAAAGTACAGACTGTGGTTACACAATTCCAATGACTAAAATTTGTTCAAAAGAAAATACTGGCATCTGTATGTTGTAATAACCCTGTTGTTAAGTAATCATAAAGAAGAGAGATTTATTATTCAGATTATTACTTAATTATTATTAAGTAATAATCTCCTCTACTTTGAGAATGTCTACCATTGCCTTACGGTTTCTATTCTCCAGTCCTTATTTATTTCATAGAACATTTTATACACACTTAAAGTCCCTTTCAGATTGCACTGTGACCTGTGGTTTCTGAATTCTCCCCAGGCTGTGTTTGCTGGCTTTCCCTCATAGTATTTTATTTCCTTGTACACTTCTTAGCTTTTATTGTAAACTTATCTTGAGCAAGATGGTTCTGCATGAAGTTGTAAGTACCCTGGGCTGTAGACATCTCTATATGTCGGTTTTCCAGATGCTTCTGCCTGAGACTTGAAAAGCTTCATTCCAGTAATTCTGGATGAATCTGGGGATCTTTTTGGCATGGCATAGGTATAGGGATTTGTTTTTCAGCAGGGAGCTCTTCCCCTACATGGTCCAAAGACACTGGACAGGTGAGCCAGGCTCCTTTCAGAGGCCTTAGACTCCATTCTAGGCCAAGTATGAATCCCCAGGTCTGTGGACATATATCTGGCTTGATGCCTTTATGGACTTTTTTTTTTCCATTATCTGTTCACCGTGCTAGTTTGGAGTTTCTTTTTTATTTTTGTTATCTGAGAATCTGTCTTTCTAAATTTCAAGCTTGGCTATCTATTCAAAACTATAGTTAGTTGTTGTATTACAAATAGTATTTCTGTGTGTTTGGAACAAGAGAAAGAATTTTCTGCATTAATTTCACTTCACCCTTCTGACTAAAAGTCTCCTAATAGTAACCCTAAAGGGGTATTTCCTCTGACAGCTGGTATATTTACCCCTGTAAGTATTCACCCTTGTGACTAAAAGTCTCCTAATAGTAACCCTAAAGGGGTATTTCCTCTGACAGCTGGTATATTGACCCACTGGGTTACACTGGGAACCACTGGGCATGCTGGCCCAAAGTGATCATTAATACAGGGAGAGAACTCAGATTCTCTAGAGGATAACAAGCAGCTTGAGTGGATAATGCCACACACACCCAAAATTGCCAAGGGAAAATCACCTCTTTTGAAAAGAAACAAAATCTAAATGCTGGGTTTGGTGAGCAGGGGCATATAAGTATTTGAGAATAAACCTTTAGAAGAGCTAAACATGTCTGAATCACTGGTCCAGACTTGGAGCCAAATCTTGCGGTAGCTAGAAGACCAGTGAAACTGCAATATTTATAGAACTTCAATTCCACTAAAAATTCAGTGAGCCGGTGGATCTGGTCAAACCTGTTTAGGCCAATTCTTGCACTAGTTGGTATGTACAACATCCCAGAGCTTGGGGCTTAACAGGTTCAAGTGAAAGTGGGGCCCGGACTAGATACTAGGATCCAGCAAACCCTGACCTCTGTGATTCTAGAGAGAATGTCCAGCTTAAATGACTTGCCAGGTCTGACATTTATTTTAAAATAAAGCATGAAGCAAATTTGGCAACATGTTAACAACTATTAAAAGATGATGGGTATACTGGTGCTCATTATACAAATATCTACTTTTCTGTATGCTTCAAAATTTTCATACTAAAAGTTATGACTAGTTTTCCCATCTTATTGTGGCTGAAATTTCCATTTACAAGTCAAAACACTTTCTAGTATGATATCAATATTACAAACCAACTTACAAGGTCCACTAATAGTTCTTTCAAAATGCTTTTGTTCCTTAATAAATAGGTAGTCATAGAGGTCATTTGTTTTCTAAGAGATAGATGTATAATTGTAAGGAGGCAAATTTGGGAATATAAAGTTTTTAATAAGCATATTTTCTCATAACTTGAGCTATTACTTATTATTAACCAACTTTGTAAATAATTTAAAATAAAGCAATTTGCATTTCATATGCAGAACATGCATATTAAAATGCAAATATCCCCTAGCAATGCTTTAAACTTGGTGCATTAATTTAACACAATACATTTTTCAACAGATTTAATAAACATTAATCTAAATCCTCTGGAAAGCAGGAAGCTTTTGTTTCTGGGTTCCTATAGCTATATATAGAGAGAGCCCAACTTTCTGTTTTATATATGGGCCTAAATCCTGCAGAGATGCAAGCTCAATGTGTATTTTCTGCTGACTGACCTTTAAAGTAGAATAATGAAGACAAATCAATTAAAACTGGTTTGAAAATGCATTCATAAAATAAACTGAGAGGACAAATGATGAAGCACAGATTTACAAGCATGACCATCAGAAGCGTCAAAATCTAGGAGGACAGAGCAATGCTATCTTTGCATACTCCTATTTATAGGGCATGCCGTCACATCACTATTACTTTCTGTTAATAATCAGACACATCCAATAAGAAGTAGAGGTGAATTGCTTGGGAAAACCAAATCAATCAGAGTAGGGCAAAATCTACAGTCTCATCAAAAAACAAGACTTTTATTATTTAGCTGCCTTTAAAAGGTACTATGGAATCTGTTCCACATACATTCACAAAAGGTAGACTTCTACAAGGAAGCTGACCACAGAAAAGAGAATTGCCCTGAGGAGAATAGGGAAATAGTGAATTTCTGACATTTTCTTCACCAGTCTCCTTAGCTTGGGTAGCTTTCTTTAAATAAGTATTTATCATGTAATTCCAATGAACAATCTGACAAAACAGAAAGTTTAACGTAAACTCACATGTGTGGCATGTTTGAGAAATGACAGACAGGAAGACTGCTAACATGCACTGCTCACTCTTCACGGATCATAATGCCCCGTCCACCACTTAATAGACATTTATCTTAATTCTACATGATGCTGGTCTGAGCTATCTCACTAGGATTAATACTTGATGATTCATGAAATTTTTCTTTGCCAAGAAATCTCTGTGGTTCCATTTGGTTTTCCACATCTACGTTTTCCTTCCTTTCTTGCCCTTATAAATATACCTTTAAAATACCCTGATTCCTTTCCCTCCTTCTACCGAGAAATACCCATTTCACATTATACCTTGATCCTCTTTTATCTGGTAACATCACTTTGTACCTGGTCATCTTTTATTTGTAAATACTGGGCTATTGCTAATCTCCTGGTCTCACATTGGAAATTATTTAACAGACGGGCATTTCATAATCATTAGGATCAAAACCAGTGTAAAAGCCATGAATTGGGTTAAAAGATCAAACCACTTAATCCTATCAAAGCCTTCCCACAAGATCAGGAAAATTATCCTGAAATACACTCTCCATTTCTAGAAGGAACTCCTCTATACATCAAGAAAGACAGAATCATGGTTGCTCCCAACTCATGATTTCTTGAAACTTTAGAACTATTCAAGACTATTTGGATCACGGTTTTGTTTTCCCCCATCACTCTTGTTTCAGGTATTACTGGCATTTAAGGAGAGCTAATTAGAAGCTACTATACACTATAACTCTCCTTAAATGCCAATAAATAGTAGCCAAAAAAGGTAATGAACTGTGCTGAAGAATTGATCAATCTTTAAAACAAAACCTCAAAGTCAACCAATACAATAAGAAAAAAGCAAATGTTAACTAAAAGGGATAAAAATAAAGTCGTTCTGTGAAAAAGTTACTGATTAAATATTTTTCATAGATTTTGTCCTTTCAGACAAATAATTTTATGATCACACTGCCTTGTATTTGAGAGAGTCTTATTTTGTAAAGGGTGGTATATGAAATTGAAGCCTCAAGCAACTAATGTTTATACAGTAATCCATAAACAAGGAACCTAATGGAGGAAGCAAACATTTTACAATAGTGCATTCATTATATGTAACAGGAAATTTACAGAAGGTAAAATTACCTTAAATACAACAAAGCCTTACAATTTAAATAAAAACATATAAAGAGTGCAGAAATGGTACTAAATGTAACTTTAACTACTAGTTCTGAGTTCTATAATAATTACACAGTATAAAAGAAAACTTTGAAACAAATTCCAAAGAATTTGGGTAAAATAAATGTTTCATGGAAAAAAAAGAAATGGCTATGCATGACTAAAATTAGATAATAAAACATGAATGTAATCAGTATAATTTTACTGTACTTATTAATTTTTGTCTTTAATCTTGTAGCACTGAAATGCATTTACTTGTGATCACAAAAATTTCTTTTTCTTCTTTGGCCCCAAAATAAGTAATTTTGAAAACGTATTAGTCATCACGTTATACAACTGTAATTTGGGGAGTAAAAGAAAAAAGGGCACTTGCTCCTTTTCGAATGTCATATTTATTACATATATTCTCAAAGTAGGTAATTAAAATCTGAGGTCTAGAAATATAGAAAGAAATAAAAACATGATGCTAATAAGGTATAATGTATATTAGTTTATTTAAACTACTGCATCGTTGGTCAAATAATATGCAAAGCTGGGTCTTGGCTCTACTGACTTAATGCATATAATAAAGGACTATGAAGCAGTGTCGTCTCATACCTTTCGTCTTAAAGGAGAAGTTACAGTAAGTGCAGTGGTAGGGGCGGACATCTGTGTGGGTTCGTATGTGTTTCTTTAACATGCTAGGTTTCTTACAGCGGATTCCGCATTCTTCACAAATGTACTTTCCTCTTCCCCTGCCTCGGACATATACATACTCTTCATTTGATTTATATCTAATTTAAAGAAAAAAAAATGAATAAAGCAACTGGATACTATGTCTTGGAGAAAATATTGATGATTAAAATTCAACCTAAAAAATAAAGACAAGGCACAATATTTACACTCAATCAATATAAATGTTATGCACATACAAGTAACAGAATATTCCAGCTTTTCAAAGCAACACAATATTCTAATAGCTAATTCAATTCAAGCTTTATTCAATACCAGGTTTAATTTTAAAATAGTTCCTAGTCTAAGTCACTTGTCTAAAAGTTTCGTTATTGTTAAATTCAGTTACAACTATCAGTACTGAAATATTTCTGAGCTTCATTTTAACTACAACTGGCTCTTATGATTTTTTTCACAACCAAATTCACAAAAGATATCAAATAGGCAATTAATTCATCTCTCTTAGCAGATTTTTTCCAGGCCATTCCTTATTATGAATCAATGTGAAACCCAGGGTTCACTCTGAAAATTTAGTGTTCAGCTGCCTCCTAGAACCTATAATGTTTCCTAAATAGTTATCATTTTCTTGATCAAAATGGAGTTATTTAACATAATACCTAACATATATTTTGCCATGAAGATTCTGTTAATAAGCCGAGAAACTCTGCAACATTTTTATAAAATTGGCACTAGTAAGTCTTCATTCACATGAAAGCAAATGTACATTTAAAAAGTAAGTTTAAATGTACATTTAAGAAGTAAAATTTGTACTTGCCCTCCATCAAATATTTTAATTCTTCTTGGTTCACTTTTGATTAAGGAATTTTCTTTATCTTGCTCACTGTTAATTTCAGAGGCATCTTTACTGCTGAATTCAACTACTGTGGACTTTTGATTACCTAATGCTCTCTGAAAGGGAAAAAAAAAAAAGAGAGAGACACTAATTTAATAAAGCTGAAAACACAAACACGCTGATGTTTCACTTGGAAATTAAAACACGGCAGAGTACAGTGCATAAGGTTAGCTTAATGGAAGGCATTACAAGGATGTAACAGCTTTAAAGGTCATTGCTTTCTCTCCTCCTTTATCTGTCGGAATCACAATGAACTGATAAATCTTATTGGACTTTAAAATTCCACCACATTCCAGTGACACCCCCAAATAAAGACTCTACAACTTCCCACCCTGGTATTCAATGAACCTAATACGAATTTAAAAAATAAACTAAATACTGTTCTTAGAGCTACCAATCACTCATATTACAGCCTAAGCATACTTGTTTAAGAGTTTACTCTTTAAAGATGGAAAAGAGCTAGCTACTCCTTATGGCATAATGTCACACACCCTGAAAAAGACGAGTAACTCCCCGTCAGTGTCAATGTGCGGTGAAGATAAAGAAGTAGCCCTGTTTCCCAATATTTTAGCCTCCTCTTCCCCATCATTTTAAACCATAGTTAGATTTCTTCTCGCTATCCTCTGCAAAGTTCCTGAATAGTGATGACTGTGAATTATACACCTCAGGTCAAAAGTTAGGTCTTGGCCTCACACTACTTAAATCTCTAGGAAAAAAGCACTGAACACGAAGATAATGAACAGTGTGTGCTTTCCCTGCCGAAACGCTGCGACACCATCTCATGATTTTATACAGCTGCACTATTCCCAGCCACTTATCTCACTCCCCGGTCCACTCTGCCCTCAAAGGCCCCAGGAGGCGGGCAGCGCTGGTGGATCACGTCCCAGTGAGGAGGGACCCTTGTCGAAGGTCAAGTGTTAACAGCAAGGACACCAACTCCAGTCCTCTGGCCAAATCCAAAATAAGGCCCAACTTTTCTGATCAAGGGCCTCTTGATTCCAGCCTCCCCGACAATCTTCCTCTAAGAATCACACCACCAAGTAGACAGCTATTGTACTGCGAGGACATAGTAACATAATTACAGAGTAACATAGTTAAGTGATGAGAAGGGGTGTGTACCATGAACAGAGGGCCGTAGTGGCCTCACCAAGAACTCCGTTGGGAAGGCCCGTCCTTACAAAGCCAGGGGCAAAGAAGAGCAGCTGGCCTGTCTCAAAAAAGTGGTGTGAAGAGGTAATGGCACGGACCCTGACGAGTACAAATGCAACTGTCTCCTCCTTTTCTGGCAAACACATCCGGTCTCCCTGCAATCTGGAATCTATATACGCACACCTTTCCTTGACTTTGTACCTTTAACAGCAGCAATCCTATTGCTTACCTTCTTCTCAATACCAAATTCTCCCTTATCTTTTGCTCACATTCTTGCTATCAGATCTCATTTCTGTTCACCAATGAGCAACACGCCAAAAGCTATACTATTTTCTTAGTGTATATGCTTAACTACTCTATCCATTATATGGTGTTGACACCTCATTTCTTTTAGCATCTGTCTATTCTTTTCCATTTTGAATTATAAAGACATCCACACTTGGGTGTGAGTCAACCTTCAAGCCTGAGCCTGGTGGGCTGCCGTCTATGGGGTCACACAGAGTCAGACACGACTGAAGTGACTTAGCAGCAGCAGCAACCTTCAAGCCAGTAGCCAGCCTCCCATGGTCACCAGTCCATATAGCTCAAGCCTCAGGGATATCAGGCCGTTCAGTCCTGATACCATGCTAGTCTCCTTTGTCTGACCTCTTGGCTCGAACAGTTCTCCTTGAAATATCTTCTTCCTCGCCCTGTGTGATACCACTTTCTCCTAGTTCCCCTCCTTTTGAAATTCTCTTTCAGTTCCAATGGGGGCTTTCTTCATTCATTCAACCCTTTAAATAGTAGGGATACTGGGATCCGTCCCAAGCCCCTCTCTCTTCTTCACACTCTTCCTGGGTGACCTCATTAACTGCATCTATGCAATTAGGATCTCTACACCTTCCACCTGGAACTCTTTTCCCAGCTCCAAATCTGGGTGTACCCTCCCAAGGCATTTCTACCAAGCACTCAGCACTGAAGGAGAGCTAGTTTTCATAGGTGCTTCAGGAACATAGATACACGAAGCTCTGTTTAAATTCTCATGCTCAAGTCTCATTTTCCACCTGATTTAGTAGACATAGAGGCTAAGCACCTGAAAATTAAATTCTGAGTGGTCTAGATGGACCCTCCTCCACTGAGAAAGTATCAAAGGCTCTCTACCACCATGTGCATTCCTTTGGTCTTTATTTCCATTTCCAACTTCAAACTAGGTCAGTGTCTCAAGCTTCCAACACCTGCTATTCATGCTGGACTCCTCGGGGTTCTATAAATGAACCACGTTCTTTTTCACTTCCACATCATTTGGCAGACTATTAAAATTTCTCATTTCTGTTTGCTTGAAAAAAAAAAAATTCTCTACTTTTTTTTCTTCCTTAAAGATTCAGCCAAAGTATCACGACTCTTGGAATATCTTCCTTATATTCCTTGAGTTACCTGCTAGTGTTAGAGACTTCCTTCTTTTAAAGTTGTATACACTTCTAATACTGGTACTGTGATTATTATCTTATTGATAAATAAATATTTATGAACCTGTATAACCTGTACAGATCAAGAACTTAATCTACAATTCTGAATGTCCAGAGTCCAACCTAATACCCTTATTTATGTATTTATTCTTAATCATTTAAATGATTTCCTCATTTTATAAAGCCAACAACTCTAATAAGATTTATTTCACAAATAACCCAAACTTAATACTTTTATGACTTTTCTGTACAAATCTTGACCAAATTAACTTAATTATCAAGTGTACAGTTATTTTGTGAATCTTTTCTCTAGGAGTAAGATGCTTCTTATAGCTACACAGAACGAGATATGAGATTAGCATGGTCAGCGGAGGGTGGTCAGATTTGCATAAAGCAAGGATGAATGGCTCTCTGCTTCTGTTTCAAAATGAAACAGAACAATCTCCAATATTCACATCTCTGTCCCCCTTCATTAGCAGGGACAAAGCATAAATGTAGTCTTCTGTCACCTAACAAGAAAAACAAATCCTTAGTATAAGAGACAGATAAAAGTAAAAATACGATTATATGTACCATTAGGACTTAAATTTCCGCCAACAGAAAAAAAGTGCTCAAGGCAGGTTATCATTTTCAAAATGCTTAAAGACAGAATCACTGAAGGGACTCTGGGTAATCTTGATCAATATAGCTCCCTAGGTAAACTTGTCACTTTCTTTCAAATAATTCTACACTTAGCACAGTTTGTCATTCAAAATTAAAATACAACCTCCAACTGAAATGTTTGCAGGCATCCAGACAGGTGGAAACTAACTTGCACAGACTCTTTCTGAAGATAAAGGATATTTCAAGTACCTTGCTTAAGTTGCTTTTCCACTTGCTTGAATAGACCAGTAAGTCTGACTTGAAATGGGTGGTTATTGCTTGACAGTACAGAGATTTTCCGGTCTTCTGCTTGGAGTTCAGGAGAGAAAGAGCCACTTTGGTCGGCAGGCCGAGTGGGTTGGGGTCACTGGCGCTCACGGTCCAGTCAGTGTAGGCCGAGGTTTTCTGGTCCTTCTGCGGCAGGTGCAGGGCCTTCTGTCTCATCAGGCAGCACCACGTGGAGCTCGTGGCCGTCTTCAGGCTGGGGAAGGACGTGGACGGCTGTGTGTCGCCAGCCTCACGCATGGAAGGAGTCGTGGCCGCAGGCTGGCTCTGTTCCTGGACGTTCGCTTTGTCGCCTGGATTTTTAATCCCTGGAGACTTCCTTTCTTGGTGGTTGTCTATGGATTCCAAAGGAGAAATCTGAGTTTTCTCTGCAGGCGCAGCTGGGTTTTGAACTGTCGGCGTCAGCAATGCGGCTGACGGGATGCTTTCAAATTCCTGCACTTCTTTCATGGGTTCTCTAGCCACAGGCTTGCAGTGTCCTGATGACACGTTATCGGCTAGTGACACAGCAGTCAAGTGAAGAGCCTCGGTACTGACTTCAGGGTGAGGAAAAACATCCTGCTCTAATGTCACAGCCTCAAGCGGCTCCGTGGTACACACCTGCCTCACCAGCACAGGCTTCTTCTGTTTGCTACCATCAGGAGCTCTTGAACCCACGGCTTCCAGTGGTCTCGTGTCTGTTGCACAGACAGCTCCGTTTTCATCCTTGGCTCGCTTCTGGTGCTTTTCCATGGCGATGTCTAAACTATTTGCTGGGGAGAGCATCCTTTTACTGGAAGCTGAAGATTCTTGCTGTGGGGAAAGTCTTCCGACAGACATCTTCGGTGTTGTGGGCGAGGATTCTGACGGAGATGGGTTTTGGCCCATCTCTGAAAAGACAGGTTGGCCGACGAGCTCTCCCTCTGGGTTTGGCAAAGCATTCCGGGGATCGTTTTGCGGTTTTGGTACGGAACTTTGTTCTTCGCTGATTGGCACCGTACTACGATTAGCCTGGCAAATCGGCTGATTGGAAAGATCCTGGGTCACTAGGATTTGTGGCAGAGCTGTGACTGCGGCGAAACAGTACGTGGAGACCTGAGTCTGCAGGTGTGCGGACAGCGTCAAGGACGTGGGCCCCTTTGGCACCTGACCACCGAGGGCCCCAACCTTCAGGGGTGGTGGAGGACACGAGTTAGATGTGGCTTCTGCTAATTTGGCTGGTAAGGTCAGTGAGGTTGCACGAGGGGTGGCCCCGGCTGCATCTGAAAGACCTTGCTTTGGCAGAGGTTGCACAGGATTAGAAGTGCAAGGCTGGCTCGAGGGGACTGCCAGACACTGGAGCTGGTACTTGGGAGCAAAGCAATCCTCACTTTTAGAAGGTACACAGCCACCACCGGGGCTTGCATCTGGTTTGACACTCTGCGTAGAAGACACCTGCAGGGACATGTGTGTGTCTGGGTGGCTAAGGGGCACGGGGATTTGATTCAACAAGTGTATACCTAGAAGCTGTTGAAGGGGAAAGAGGTTTGGAGAGTGGGAACTTGCCATTTCTGCTCGCACATCCTTCACTGGAGTCTGGGAGTGCAAAGTACTTGCAGGAAACTCGGCTGAAACTGTGTGAGTGAGCTGAGGCCCCTGCAATGGCACTGTGTTCACAGCGGGAGGGGCGATGGTCTGGAAAGATAATGGGTTCCCGGAAGCCAGCTGATTCTCCGGAGCGATGTTTAAAGAGATTTGCCGTATCAGTGGGCCCCTCCGTCTTTCCAAGAGGGGCACGTGCCCGGCGACCCCCACGCCGGAAGGGGATGTCGGAGGATGCGATTCAGCCGGTGGCGCCTTCTGAGATGGGGCGATGCTTCCACAGTCGAATGACTTGCTTCTGAAATCGGACACCTCCATGGACGTCTGCAGGCAGTGAATCTGTTCTGACGCAGCCCGCCGCATCTCCCGGTGACCCCCCGGAACACTCAGTGTGTTAGAGCCAGCGGGAATCAGGAGGAAGTCCGCTTTGTGCAGAAAGTCGATTTTGGGGGAGGCCTCGGTCTTAGAAACGTCCTCCACGTCTAAAGAGGCGGAGAAACTCGAAGTGTGCGATAAACTACTGTCCCTGCTAAGACTCCGGGAGAGCGTGGAGTCGAAACTCGACTCGGCGGAAGAATGCTCCATCTCGGCCAAGCGCAGCCTCTTCTTCTTGGGCGGCAGTTTCTCCGTCGGCAGCTTGGACAAGGTTTCACTCCGCTGAGGCCAACTGAACTTCTCCGATTTCTCCGCATCGTGGCCTTGGCTTTCCAGGTCCCGATCTGGCTCTTCGGTGACCAGGATTTCTGGGACTTGGATGCTGTGCTGCCGAACGAGTCTGGAGGGCTGTCCGAGCACATGCCGCTCACCTGAGATCTTTCTGGAACCGTCCTGAAGTTCCCCTCTTGGAGCATCGGACAGCGTGGGCTGAGACGTGTGCCGGGAAGGGCGGCCTTCTTCTTGGGAAATTCCTCTGATGCTCAGAGACCCCGGCTTGCCCGTTCTCAGCTCCTGGAAAGGCACGGGGGACGCGCTTTCGCCAGCATCCAGCTTGTCAAAGGCCCCGGGCCTGCTGAGCGAGTTTGTGTGCTGGATGACCGAGATGCCGGCCCCATGTCTCTTGGGCTCCGCCCTGTCCTGGGCAGCCGAACTCATCGGCTCTTCCAGGACGGACGACGGCTTTGGGTCCCGGGGCTGGTCGGGGCCTCTGGTCCCGAGCTGAATCTGCGTGGTCTGCCGCTGAAGGTTTCGAGGCTGCAGCTCGCTGGGTATGGCAAGGTTCTGCTGAGACAGGCTGGGAGCCGGGCCCAGCGCGCTCTGAGAGCGGGAGCCCTCGGAGCTTTTCGGAGGTGCTCCACTCTCGTTCTGTTGAAGTTCGTCGTCATCTCCGACGCTTTTCATTTTCCTCCTTTTCCGCATCTGGGTCGTCTGTTCCCATACCCCGGTGGCCCCGGCGACCCTGTAGTGCTGTGCCCCGCCAGGCACTGAGCTGTGCTCGGGGTCCCGCACAGCGACCTTGGTTTTTGGTCCGTGCAACTCTGAACAGTAAAATTTCTTATGGTTTTCAAAATTTTCCAGTTTCCGATACCTGTTTCTACAGGTCTCGCACTCAAACATGGTCCCTCGCCCTTGGTGAGACTTCTTCTTTTCCAAGTGTGAGCCCGGGGCCGGGGGCTTGCTCCTCGGGGCTGCAGTCTCCCCGGCGGGGCTGCCTCCAGGATGGCTCTCGTCCCAGGGCTGTCCGGCCCCGAGAACGTGGTTTTCGCTTGCTGAGGAGTCTTCCACCGCTGCTTGTCTCACCAGGGTGCGGGGATGTCCACTCTGGGTCACAGAAGGGTTAGGTCCTGGTACGAAGACATCATCATAGAAAGCCCCGATTTTGTCATCAAAAGACTGACTTCCTCTCAGTGGATGCGGGGCAGGGATGATGCTGGCAGGTACTGCGGAGTACCCAGTGGTGGGCATGGAATTACTCCTGGTGATGGGCAGGCAGTCGAGGGAAGGTACAGATAGAAGAAACACTTGCTTTGATTTCTCTGTGGGGGTGAAAGGGGACTTTGGTATATCAGAGCTTGAACTTGTTCTCCGTCCCATTGGTTTCAAGTCAAACTGAAAAGAGTCCTTAAAGATGTATGACTTGGGGGAATCGATGCTTCCCCGGCGGGAGAGGGAGGTCCTCCGGGGCTTCACGCTGTCCAGCTGCTTGTCATCCACCAGGGCTTCGTTGTCGGAGATGAGCTTCGAGATCCGCTCCTCGAGCGTTTTCGTAGCCAGCGGGGGGCGCATCTGACCTGGGAGGAGGGGTGCTTTTTCACCTGCTGGAACAGCAGAGGCTGCTGGTGTGCTGACCCGAGGGGTTGAGGGCCCGCTGTTCTTCGCAGAGTCCTGCTCTGGGGCGGGTAGCGTCCTGGCAAAGGGGGTGGGTGGACTCACGGTTTGGTCGGCGCTTTCAGATCGGGAAAAGTACCCCGAATCCGTACTTCCCAGGCTGCGAGGACTCAGCAGTTTTCCTTGCTGCTCTTGGCAGTAATCGGTGGCCTGCTGCCTCTGCAGCTGGGCATGCGCTGCGCCCACAGGGGACTCTGGCTTTCCGTCGGGCTGACATGGGTCGCCTTTCTGATGGGCCTTCTCATCTGCCTCCAGGGAGGACGCCCAGGCCGGGTGGGACAGGACCCGGGTTCCCTGAAGGTCCTTCTGTGTACCAGGGAGCTCAGGCTTGGAATCCGTAACCTTTGGGCTGTCAACTCTTAAAGGGGACACGCTGATGGGGTGGACCACAACCTTTGGTAACTCTGCCACGGCCTGTGATTCTGAAGACCCATCCTGCAGTGCAAAGTCACCGACCACGCGCTCAGGATTGCTTGGAATGGAACCTGATTTTGGTAAAGCTTCCGAGCTGGACAGCATTCTTATCATCTGCACCGGCTGCAGGTCCACGGAGCCCGGGTCGTTCGGCCTTTCATCGCCAGCGCCGTCCTCTTCACTGTCTCCACTGTCTTCCACATCCGAATGGATGCTAAGTGCTTTGGGGGACTCGTGTGACACGAACAAGCCGCCGGCATCTGGCTGCAGGACGAGGCCCAGTTTGATAGTGTGCGCGTGGGACTTTTTGTGCTTGTACAGGTTGCTTTTAGTCTTAAATGAAAACCCGCAGGTCACGCAGGGGTAGGGGCGCTCCCCGGTGTGGGAGCGGATGTGCTTTAGAAGCACGCTGGGCTTTGCACAGGCTCGGTTGCAATACTCACAGATGTATTTTCCTTGCTTTTTTGGCTTCTGATCTTTCAGGAGAAGACTGCACATTTGCTCCACGCTGTGGTTAACCACAGCAGCGACAGGGCTCGAGTTGTAGATGGGCGTGGGGGGTGACTGTGTGGAAGGTGTGGGGCTCACCGGCACTGAGACAGCAGCGTCCACTTGCTGGTTGGAAGGGGTGACCTGAGTGCGGCCGGGGGGTGACGTGGCCGCGGCAGTGTAGACGTGTTCAAGCTGGGCGTTCTCCTGGCCCTGCAGGCTTGCGAGGGATGGGGGGAAACCCGAAAACGCGGGAAGCTGCTGACTTTGTGGGCCGGGTTTAGGCACAGGGAGTTCGTGTATGTGATACGCGGGAGAGGAGGCCAGGACTACCGCTGGGTCCCTCCTCTGAGTGGCGGACACTGGCCCGGAGGGGTACAAGGTCCGAGGTGGTAGCGGCTGCTCTGAGGGGGCAGCTGCGTCCGGCAGGCGTGGGTCAGCGGCCTCCCGCGGGCCGCCATGCAGGTGAGCAGGGGCGCGTGCGGTTTTATTTGGTCTCAGGTTTTCAATCTTCGCGGCACAGGGTGAGCCCTTCTGCGACAGGGTGCTCAGCTCTGGCTCCATGGCCTTCAGCAAGACGTCGAAGGCGGTGTTTGCAAACGAGGAGGGTGGGGAGCTGTGGCCGGAGGAGGCCGGAGCCTCACGGTGCTCAGCTTTGCCCTTGCTGGGCGGGGACCCAGGGTCACTCTTTCCCTCGGGGACGCCAGCCTTGGCGGGGTCGGGGCCCTCCAACCGCCATCGGCGTGGCTCCGACGGCTGCAGCAGAAGTGGGGGCTTGCGGGGGCAGACGGGGGCTTCGGGCTTGGGGGCCCCGGCGGTCAGCCCTGGGGTCTCCCCGTTGTGTTTGGTCAGCGGCCTCCCCCCGGCCTTCGCCGGGCTGTGGCTCTGCTTCTTGTGGGGCTCCGCTGCGCCCGCGAGCAGGGGGAAAGGGGACTCTTCGGTATTTTGTCTGTGTTTGGCCTGAAGAGGATTTCTCAGAGGGGATTTTGGTATTTTTTTCAGGTGATTCTCTGCTACAATCTTTTTCCGTTTCACACCTTTAAGCGATTCGGAAGTTCCTTTGATGCCAGCCTCTAAGAGTTCTGTTCAAAAAAAGGAAAAAAGAGAACCAATTGGTAAAGCGGTAGGAACACCAATTATGATTTTTTTTAAATTAACATTACAATCACGAGGGTGTTAGGACAACTGAAGAAGGCAGTTTAAGGAAAGCCCGTTTTGGATAAAACTGCATTCTAGCATTCTGGTGATATGCTGGCCATCAAAAATCTGTTGACCTTACTATATACATTTCTACAACACTGTGTTCTCTCTTGACCTCCATCTCACCAAGGTCCTGGGTGTTTTGTTTCAAAACAAAGTTATCCTCCACCTTCACCCTTGCAGCTGAGGACCCTAGAACAATAGTCTGAGAGAACTGGCCCACAAAGAAGAAAATCCAACTTTTTCATGCTGGGTATTTGTCTTTTCACATTTAGTATCTTTTAAAGCAAACGTCTCAGCAAGTTTCTAAAATAATAGCATTGTTCCAAAATAGGCAATACTGATATCCTTATGGGCTTCCCATAAGGATAGCTCAGCTGGTAAAGAATATGCCTGCAATGTAAGAGACCTCAGTTCGATTCCATATAATGATTTTTAGAGCAAACGTAACTCAGATGATCATGGGATATTCACTAGTAGAACTGTGATGAATTGCAAATATAGCAATTATATCCATAAACAAAAATATGAAAGTAAAATAATACACTTATTAGTGACTCTTCAACAACCAAATTTTAAAGTCAGAATGATGTAATGGCCTTTAGTAAAAAAAAAAAAAAATCACCATTTTAATTGCAAAAAATATTCAATGGCTACATTTCTTTGCTGTTAATGATAGCTGAGTAGGTAGCTAGATAGAGCTTATTACAGGAGAGAAGAGATGAAACCACCTCCATTTCTCCCTGTGTTGAAATAAATCACCATTCAAATGGCATCAACCACCCATAATCGCTGTCAACTATTGTCAACTCTTGTATTTTTGAGCAATAATTGCTTGCCATAATTTAGTTTCTTTCGATTTGTTGGATCCTTGGGCACATCAACAAAAATTATTCAAGCTTATATTACTGACTTATAGGGAAGCCAGATACTGTAATTTCTCATTATTTTCAAATAGCTGTTACAATGCACCTATTTGAAATTCATATTAGACCCAAATGTCTACACCAAAATAACTACTTTGCATTAACTGAAGAATTTACATAAAATAAAAATTTCTAGTCATCTTGTGACATCAGTTTATGTGCGCTCATGTTTTAATTTAATGGAAAAAAAAATACTAATCCACTAAAGATACATTTAACCACTATAATCAGAGAGGCAAATAAAAGGAGGGAAGGTCTCATGATGAAAATACTTGAGCTAAAGAAAACTAGAAAAAATAAAGGTATCAGTATTGTTGATAGAAGTGAAGTCACTCAGTCGTGTCCGACTCTTTGCAACCCCGTGGAGTGTAGCCTACCCAGGTTCCTCCGTCCATGGAATTTTCCAAGCAAGAGTGCTGGAGTGGGTTGCCATTTCCTTCTCCAGGGGATGTTCCCAACCCAGAGATCGAACCAATGTCTCCCACGTTGCAGGCAGATGCTTTACCATCTGAACCACCAGGGAAGCAGTATTGTTGATAACCTCTACAAAATGATGTTGAGCAAATCTTTTTGATTCTTCAACCCACTCAGTTATAAAATGGTATTTCCCCACTGGTTTTCCCTCTTCAGGACAAATGCAGGAACGTCAGTGATGTACTTGATGCCTCTCGTTAACTACACAAGCAAGAGGGCGAAATGAAAAATGATCAGCATCTCGGGTGAGAAGTTTCCCCATTCACTTCCCAAGAAGCTGGAGCTGGGCTGAAACAAGACAGCCACTAGGCTGTTAAAAGAGACGCAAAAACAGAGCAGAGCAGCCCCTTGGAGGAGCGGCAGTTCCCAACTCAGGCGACTCTCAGAGCAAAAACACAAAGAGATTTGAAAAAACACCTGTCCACGCCAAGCCCATCCACAACCCAGTGTGACCTGAGCCTTGACTGGGGTGAACATGTTTATTTTATATTTTGCATACTTTCTGGAATAAGATTTTACTTTTAGGTAAAGCTGTTTGTCCAAAAAAAAAAGTTAAACGATAGCTTACACTCCAAAGGAAAAAAAAAAAAAGCAAAAATTCAACTCACAGGCAAATTACCAAGAAATACCATAGGAAGTTTTAAAGGGGACATTCTATGTATATTAAAAAAAAAAAAAAGACAATTCAACTTTGTATTTTAAGAAAATGAAGTTGAGATGAAGGGGAAGGAATGACTTAAGATCCCTATTTCTTTATAGAGATCATTCTTCTAAATGTGAAAAAAAAAGAACACATTTTAAACAGATTTTATGAACCACCTTTCAGTTTTAAATGAAGACCCACTCATCTCTCTCTGATGAATGTTTAGAACATTTACACTCTATTTGCATAGTGGTTTTACTCTTTGTTCTTTGAATTTTAATACCTGGTGCTAATACACCATTTCTTTCCTTAAAAAAGCCTGTACAGAGAAGCCTGCTGACATCGTAACAAGTCATTTCTCCTCCTTGAGGTGACTTGCCTTTTTTCTGCCTTCCTGTCTGCAAGAACGTTTCTTTTCAAAGTCTAATAACAAAACTAGTAGTCAGCTCAGAACTGACCATGTACAACTTTCAATTATTTTTTTCCTGGAACACAATGAACCTCTAAAGGAGATACATTTAGTTTATTTCAGAAAAGTTTTATTATTTATTCAAATACATTTTCTGGCCAAGTTTTTTTCTTTGGGGTGCGCTCTTTTACATTACTGACATCAATTATCTTTGTGCAGGACCATGCTTATGATGACTTAAATTGCTTCCATCTTTGTGTTTCTCTCCTGCTTTTTCTAGAATTATCTAAAGCTTTTCCCCTTACATCAATAATTTGATTTTTAGGCCATTAAGTTCCTTGCTGTTTCAGTTTTATTAGTTTTGGAACAACATTGTTTTGTTCCCTAAGTTCTATATTTCCCATGTCATCTCATTTTATTGCCTCATATTATGTGTGACAGTGTGTGTGTGTGTGTGAGCGCGCGCGCACGCATGCGCTAATTGCTCAGTTGCTCCAACTCTTTGTGACCCCATGGACTGCAGCCTGCCAGCTTCCTCTGTCCATGGGATTTCCCAGGCAAGAATACTTGAGTGGGTTGCTATTTCCTCTCCAGGGGGTCTTCCTGAACCAGGGCTCGAACCCCAAGTCTCCTGCATTGCAGGCGGATTCTTTACTGTCTGAGCCACCAGGGAAGCCCACTGTGGCTTTAAATAAATTTATTATCTTACTAAGTTTAAAGAAGCTTAAAAAACGCTTTTGTTTCTGAGGTAATAATTTCTTTGAGGCTGAACTTTTGGTCCTTCTCTTCACACTCTCTCTGCTTTTCTATTACCTGAGATCATGGGGAATCACCGTGGGTAGCGTTCAATGGAGAATATGATCCCAACAGTGTTTTTCTGAGCTGTGTTCATGCTTCTAAGATTTTGTTGGATCTCCTTTACCATTCTCCTTGTTCAAGGAATACGGTTAAGGAAATAGGAGCTAAAGTATGACAAAGGATATTCTCACGGTTGGATAGAGTCAGGTATGGTGAACTCCACCCTAACAGTGTGTTCAAAACCCTGCCTGGATTGAAGGTGAGTCTCTTTTTCTGATTGACTAAAAAAACACTTGAGTGTGAACAACTTCAGATCTCTCCTGGTTCTGGAGACCTGAGGACCACCTGTTTTCTAACAACTGAGGTCACACTGGTGTCAGAAAGTCAAGACATCAGAGGGAGGGGGCACCGTTTAGAAGACCTTTCAGCAGTTCAGGAAAGGGTTAAAATGCTACTCTGAACTCAGGCGGTGACAGTGGACCCCTGAGCTGATTCAAAGCAAGAAAGCCTGAGAAAGGTTTGCCCAGGGTTCTGCTGAGGCTCCCTGTCTCTCTGGAAGGACCAAGACGAAGCTTGTTTTGGGGGGGAGGGGCATGTGGCTGGGGTGGAAATCAACTCAATTCCCATCCCACCAAATCTCAAGCTCAATATCCACATGTAGAATTATAAATTACAGCTGCAGACCCAGGACGAGGCATGTTCAGCAGGGAAATGCTAAGGCTAATAATGGCAGAGCCACTTAACATAATATTAGACATCCATTTCAAGTAATTACAAAGATTGTACAGCAGTATGAAAATGATGATGGATTAAATAGACATGCGCATATTCTTTTTTTTCCCTAGAGAGAGTATGGGCTAGAGGCACAGATCTGGGAGTATGCAGTGACTGCTGTTTTTCATAAAAGTATAGAAATGAGAAGCCAGAGAGAATATACGGTAGAGAGGTCTGCCATCAGAAATTTGGGTAATCCTTGCATTTAAGGGTGGGCTAGAAATGACAGTGTTCTTGCCTGGAGAATCCCAGGGACGGTGGGGCCTGGTGGGCTGCCATCTATGGGGTCGTACAGAGTCGGACACGACTGAAGCGACTTAGCAGCAGCAGCAGCAGCAGAAATGACAAGAATAATATCAACAAAAATGACAGCGAATGCTAAAAAAAAAAAGACAAAATACAAAACATGGGACAGTGGAGGGCCCAGGAAGCCACGGTAACTTACATGCAGAGTAAGTACATCATGAGAAACGCTGGGCTGGAAGAAGCACAAGCTGGAATCAAGATTGCCGGGAGAAATATCAGTAACCTCAGATATGCAGATGACACCACCCTTATGGCAGAAAATGAAGAGGAACTAAAAAGCCTTTTGATGAAGTGGAAGAGGAGAGTGAAAAAGTTGGCTTAAAGCTCAACATTCAGAAAACTAAGATCATGGCATCTGGTCCCATCACTTCATGGGAAATAGATGGGGAAACAGTGGAAACAGTGTCAGACTTTATTTTTCTGGCCTCCAAAATCACTGCAGATGGTGATTACAGCCATGAAATTAAAAGACACTCCTTGGAAGGAAAGTTATGACCAACCTAGATAGCATATTCAAAAGCAGAGACATTACTTTGCCAACAAAGGTCCGTCTAGTCAAGGCTATGGTTTTTCCAGTAGTTATGTATGGATGTGAGAGTTGGACTGTAAAGAAAGCTGAGTGCCGAAGAATTGATGCTTTTGAACTGTGGTGTTGGAGAAGACTCTTGAGAGTCCCTTGGACTGCAAGGAGATCCAACCAGTCCATTCTAAAGGAGATCAGTCCTGGGTGTTCTTTGGAAGGAATGATGCTAAAGCTGAAACTCCAATACTTTGGCCACCTCATGCAAAGAGTTGACTCATTGGAAAAGACTCTGATGCTGGGAGGGATTGGGGGCAGGAGGAGAAGGGGACGGCAGAGGATGAGATGGCTGGATGGCATCACCGACTCAATGGACGTGAGTTTGAGTGAACTCCGGGAGTTGGTGATGGACAGGGAGGCCTGGTGTGCTGTGATTCATGGGGTTGCAAAGAGTCTGACACGACTGAGCGACTGAACTGAAAGAAAAAGATGTGAGCAACAGTGTTAAGTATCACATTCAGATAAACAGGATGAGACATGAAGCTGCTAGCTGTGGGGGTCACTGGGATTTCATTCTGTCAATAACCTGAGTGGGCAGGGAAACAGATTCTCTCCTAGAGACTTCAGAAAGAAACAGGGCTCGGCTGATACCTTGACTGAAGCCGGTGAGACCATGTGGGGCTTCTGACCTACAGAACTATAGGATTAAGTATTTCTTGAGCTGTAATTTATTAGACAGCAATAGAAAATGAACACAGGTAGCCACTGGGCACATGTGACTATTTAAACTTAAAAATAGTCTGTTGCTCAGAAAAGGAGTTTGTATGTTCTCTGACCGCAACAAAATTAAATGAGAAATCAACAGCAGAAAGACATCTGGAAAATCCCCAAATATTTGGAAATTGAATAACATATTTCTAAATAGCGTAGGGGTTAAAGAGGAAGTCATAGGGGAATTAGAAAAATCCAAACAAATCTTCAGAGCACTAGGAAAACACGATAAGGAATATTTACCATGCCAATGATAGACAACACTCAAATCAAACACTAGAGAAATCTCTAAAGGTGGGGTCAACAAAAAGATTCTTGTAATAATCACTATGATTTTTAATCATTTCTCCAGATCTAGCCAATACAATAACAGAATTTTTAAAAATGAGATACAAATGATGGTAAGGAAGAAAACAGCATTATTTGCACATAACAAAGGTTTCCTAGAGTACCTAGGAGAAATAGCTGAAACTCTACCACATCTAATAAGAGTTTCAGGAAGTCAGCTGTCTACCCAAAACATACATGTATCTTTCACTCATACCAAAAACAGTTAGAAAATATAATGAAAAAAAATTCTATGTATAACAGCAATAAAAATAGAAAAATGCCTAGAAATACATTTTGCACAAAATATTCAAAACCTACAGAAAATTTAAAAGTTTTCTGATATGAAGGTGTTTACAAAATGAAGAAACATACATGTTCCTGGAAATAATCAATACTTTGAAGATATCAATTCTTTTCAAATTTATAAACTTTATACAATTTCAAACAATGTTTAAAACTTGCTTTTTAAAAAAATATGACATGATCCTTGTGTGACCGAGGTCCAGCTTCAATGAACCGGCTAGAAGCTGCCCGTTGTGAAACTTAGGGTTAGTTAATACCTCACCATACTTATTTATTCCACTATAAGCTGTCTAAATTTGATGAAATTTGCTTTTTCAGCTGTTCTACAAAATTATTTAGGTAAATGTGGCATGTTGATTTTTTAATGTGTTTATCTAACTGTAGTGACATTTTCTACAATGTGTTTTATCCATTCCATAAATAATAACCACATTGGGAATAAAAAAAATATGACATGACTCTATTCCTCACTTAGGAGAATAATATTCTAAATGAGATAATAAAATTCTGAAAAAGAATTATGTAAAGACATCTACATGGACAGAGATCAAATAGTATTTTCTCAAAATGAGATTAATGGTTAAACGAGAATCCGTAGAAGGACTATATATGTATTTAGTATATGAAAATGTGGCATATTTCAAAATAATTGGACAGAAGTAATAAATTTGAGAAAATAAGGTCCAAAAGTTTCCACAAACTCATGAAACACGTGAGCCTACAGATTCTAGAATGCTCTAAGTCACAAGCAGGATAGAGACACAGAAGCCACACCCACGCACGTCACCGTGAAACTGCAGGAGTCCGGGACAAGGCCCGAAAGGACTGCCTTCAGACGAGTAATAATTAGACTCGCAAGCAGACATCTCGACAGGAACAATGGACTCAAGGAAATAAACTGCCAGACTCAAATGTTATGCTTCTGTACTTGGATTAAACGTGTTTTTTCAAGAATGAAAAAGAAATAGACATTTTCTAATAAATGAAACTTGAAATAATTTGTCACAACAGACCTGCATTAATGAAAAATGATGATTCTTCATGTAAAATAAAATTATCCCTCATGGGAAGCTAGAGATGTAAGACAAAGTAAGTCCCAAGTTGATTAATACATGTAAAAAGAAAGATGAGTAGCAGCTGTATACAAATAGTAAAGAATACATGTGGACTCAAATACACGATAATAATAGCATGTAAATCAAAAGCAGGGTAAATGGACACACTCAAAAGAGAGGAAGGTACTAATGCTATGAATGCAGAGCTGCGAAAGCTTAGAGTCAGTATCTAATGCAGCAGCAACCTCTGGGGCACCACCCTGCCTCATTATAGGCATATAGAGAGAAGAGCAGAGTGGTTCGTGTGGTATCAGTGAAGAATAAGTTTAGCTTCCTAACAGAAAATGGATTCAGAGGCCTTGATAATGTTCCTAAAGGGGGATATACACTGCAAATCAATCAGAACAGAGCAGCAATTCTGAACAGGACCTCAGCCCTGAAAAGAAAAGCAGGAATGGGATATAAGTGGAATTTGAAGTCAGTTCCTCCAAGTAAGACCAAGAATCATTTACTTAAGGGTTTAAACAGTGCAGGACACATTAACTTTTATTGTATAACAAATAGGCAATGGAATACATTTTTAGAAAACTGTTCAAGAGAAATAGAAAAATAATTATAGGGTGAAGAAGGGAATCTGAATTCACCATTAACAGGCTATGACACAGAAAAAAGGCAGGAAATAGAAAAAGAATACAGATTTTAACAGAAAAGGAAAATGTAATAGAATAAACACATACTAAATTTTATATACTACAAAATCTTGGATAAAATTTAAAAATTCATAAAGTTTAAAAAAATCAAAACATGATGGGATTTGAGTACAGAGCTGGCAAATCTTTGCCTGTCACTGGAGTTCCATATTTTTAAATTCATCACATACATGTATTATTCACATACAACTAACGTGTGGTTCAACCCCAAAGCAAGAAGTTAGCAAATTAAGAACCTAACAAATACCTGCTTATTTAGCAATAACTTAAAATATAGATCAAAATCTAGCAGGTAGAGATGAAATAAATACTCAAAGTATTTATGTCAGTAATCATACAAAGGCAAATAAATACTGTGGAACTTTTTTATATATAAAAAGAAAATTTTTAAGCAGTCAATATAATTTCAGAGAAATGATTTTGATTGCAAAAATAAAAAGTAAAACCAGAGATATATCAAATTGAAAAATTTTAAAGCAGAATAAGTAACAATTCTGTTTGAAAATTTTAATTAAATAAAAAATCAACCTAATCAATAATAAATGTTCTCAGAAATGAGAAAGGGAAGGATACAGCAACAATAAAAATTATTTAAACTTATGAGAGAAGGTTATACTCTATCTTAAAATATTTGGATACTTGTATAACATACAGAATATAAGAAGTTATAAATACAATCAACCCAAGAAGGCACAAACTTGAACAGGTCTCTAATTAGCAAAGAAAATAACAGTACATCTCCTGAAGACATAGACATGCTCTTCTTCCCTCACAAACGCTTGACTTTCATATAGTAACGTTTCATATTAAATATAAGGAAACACTACCAATTAAGTCACAAAACAGATTTAATATTACAGGCCAGCCTGGGTGCTCAGAACAGCCAAATAAATATTTGCCCAGTGCCTACTATACACACCAGGAACCGCAGGAGGTGCCAGTGTATGATCTTAGGCAAAAGGGAACCGGAGGCTCATCCGTGTGGCAGGGGTGAGGCAAAGAGCTTAACGGGCTGAGATCTCGTCGGCTGTTAGGAGCTGTCTTCACACTGAAGAGACACAGGTAGCTGTGGAAGGGTTCTGTTACCAGTTACTAAGTGGGTCACTCGGTGCTATGTGGTGGGCTTCCGGAAAGGAGCCCACATAGGGGCCTCCGCGTTCTGGTGCAGAGCCGCACTCCCAACGCCATCTGCCAAAGCACGTCCTCACTCACTGAACATCCAGCTAGGCGCATATGGTACTATATACGTTTGCTCTCGTTTAAGTTTTGCTCAGTCCCCTTCCGGCCTTTTCTCACTCACCCACAGAGTCTCATTTTCTTTTTCCAAATCTCTTCTTGAATGAAATAGCTACTACAGTATCCCAAGCTTGGTGGTTGGTGCAGAATTCTAAATCATCATCCTTAAAAATTGATATTCTTCGTACATATAGCACAGCCCAACAAAACACATCTGAATAGTGAGACAGGAGTAGAAGAATGCTCTGTTTCAGTGAAATTGTCCTCTATTGCTTGCTTCCAATTTTTAAAAAATTTATTTTCTAAAATTCCTCGCAGCTGTTCACCTATTTCCAATTGACTCTGCCTCCCCCTTGCATTTATTTTCTGCTCCTTCTTCCCCAGAATTGTATCCTTCACTTCCATGTGACATAGGTATTGCCTTCTCTCATCTGAGTAAGCATGAGAAAAAGAACAAGTCCCCGTGTAGGCAACAAACGTCTGAGCCTGCCTCTTTTTTTTTCGTTCTTTTGCCCCATACATAGGTCACAGAAGCAAGGCTGGGGAAAAGCTTAAATAAGTCAACCACAGCACAGTACACATTATCCTTTTAAGTCACCCTACAACAGGACTCATATAAAAAAAGTAATATTGAAGAGGCATATCCATGAGGTCAATTATCCCAAAAGCAAAGATGGTAAATTAAACATAATCTGGGTCCTCCCCCCTTTATCATTCTTAAATGAATCCCCAAGTGAACCAACAGAATGAGACCCATTCCTTTGTTTTCCACCATCCTCGGGGATGCTGTCTTCAAAGCAGCTCACATCCACATCTCATAATCTGAGCTGTTTTAAATCTCTCTTGTCAAAAAACGAAACAGTGGACATAAACACAGACTTCAGAGAACCTTAAACAAATGTGTTTTGAACATTTTAATCTCCCTGAAATCCTGGTGCATCTTCTAATCACTTATAAAAGCACCCTGTCCTCCTTTATCTGTCAGTCAAATTTTCCCTTCCTAAATGGTATGAGATCACTGTGTACCTTATAATCCTTAACATTTTGAAGTCAATGGAAAGGCTATAAAAGTGTGAAAGAATGCAAGCCTTTCAATGAGTCCTATAAAAGTAACATCTTGTTAGCTATTTTAGCTTCCAATTTAATAAATGATTACTCAATAGAGAGTAATCAATAACACTGTTAAGAAATATATTGAGAGTTTTGCCTCTCATAATTTACAGGAAGCAAGTTTCTTGCATTTCAACACCATGAACAGAATATTTGCTTATTTTACTAAAAGATGGTTTGTTTATCATTATGCAAATCATCTCTTATAAAACTGGCATAGTCTAGTTGTGAAGCAATGACCTCTTGGGATTTAGTATTTTTAAATCTCAAGATATTGGCAGGATTGACACATGATACTTTAACTCATATACATGGCACAAATAATTAAAATAATACTAATTTTCTGGCAATCTGAGCCATTAGCATTGTCTATGACACTAACAGAACACTTCAGGAGATCTGCATATTTAAATCTGAAATTCCAAGTAAGATAATATTAAAAGAAAAAAGAGATGACTTTCTTTTCTAAAAAATAGAAAAGCTGTAGCTGTTTTCCCAAGGGAAATTTGTTAGGCACTGCTGCCAGTCTACATAAAACCTCATGAATTTTGATTCCACCAATTCAGATTTTATGACAATTTGCACAAGAGCTGGGTTAAAGCTCATAGGTTCCTTTAAGGTACAGACTTTTTCTTCTTTCCGCTTTCTAGGGCGAAAAAGAATGGGTGATGCATTAATAAAAAAAATTGCTGAAGAAAAAAATGAATTAATAACAACTTTATAAGAAAAATATGATAAACTTTTTTGAGCATTTAATATTAAGAAAGTAGAATTTATAAACATTTCAATTAAAAATAAACATCCACTAATGCTCATTTAATTACATTATTTCCTGGTAATTAATTTATAAACTAGCTAGCATTACTAATACTGAAATAATTAAACTGCATTCCTTTAAAAAAATTCTCTAGTTCAGACATCTCACTAACATATTACACTAGCCTTCCCACTGGCTGTATCAGTGTGAGCTTTCATTCTGTAAAGTGCTAATACCTTTCCAAGTTTATAACATTGTAAGCAACCCAACCAAGTTTTGTTTTATTGCACAAATTTTCTCCCAGACTGTTTTAAAACATTTTAATTTTATCTTGCAGTAACATTATTCATTTCAATTTAAGAAAAATCAGTCCAACTTTTCCATTATGCCACCTAAAGTTTAGTCTTAACTTAGGAAGGACTTCATCACCCCTAATTATGGGAACATGCTCTCATATTTCCTTAAGTATACTTAGCAAAATTCTTAAGGAAGAAAATTATCACTGGCGTAAAGGTATAACCTTATTAACATAAAATACTATTCCAAATCAAACTTCATTTCTATCTTTTTCAATATCACATTCAGTATTTAAAAAAGAAAAATATAATGGGAGTTATTTTTCAGTCCTTGAAAACTTATTCATGTTATAAGGAGTTTCAAAAAATTGAGGAAAGTAGGTGAGCAAATGCTAGCTTTCGTATTGACCCGCTAATCGGAGTTCACAATCTAGGTGTCTGCTCACTAGAGTGTCACGTTCACTTCTGAATTACTCAGTCTAGTTTTACATAGGAACCTAACTTCCCTCAAGCTTCCCCAGATAACAAGAGGGTAATTCCAGGCAGTATATTATGCCTATGTTAACAGAAATTCTGCTTGTCAAGTGACTCTTTGGAGCAAGTCTGAGTATCACAGGGTTATTTCAGCAGGATAAGTTGCTTACTGTATTTCTTAAGCCATAAATGACGTATATGCTTAGGACTCTTTATTCTCATATACATGATAAAACAAAACACTTTCTGGTGACTAGAGTATATAATTTCAGAGTGATAGCTGCTAAAAGGAAAACTACAGATATTATGGTGGTGATTTTAGGATTTTGTTGTTTGAGACATAATAATATGAAAAATCTCAATGCAAGCTGACCTGAAGTCTCCACCCTTTTCTATACCCATTGTTGGACTCCTACTTTTTCCTGAATCATTACAATATTTTTTTGAAAAGGCGATCTCTTCACTCAAAGGATTAATTTAGAACAGAAGTAACTACTATAGATTCAGCTGTCATTAGAACACAGCTCTCGTCCAGTTACAACACAGAATAACAGTAGAATAGCACAGACGTGCTTGCCCCTTAGGAAAACAGCTATGACAAATCTAGACAGTGTATTAAAAAGCAGAGAAAGTACTTTGCCTACAAAAGTCCGTATAGTCAAAGCTATGGTATTTCCAGTAGTCATGCCTGGATGTGAGAGTTGGACCACAAAGAAGGCTGAGTGCTGAAGAATTGATGCTTTTGAACTGTGGTGTTGGAGAAGACTCTTCAGAGTCCCTTGAACTGCAAGGAGATCAAGTCAGTCAATCCTAAAGGAGATAAGCCCTGAATATTCATTGGAAGGACTGATGCTGAAACTGAAGCTCCAATACTTTGGCCACCTGATGTGAAGAGCCAATGCATTAGAAAAGACCTTGATACTGGGAAAGATAGAAAGCAGGAGGAGAAAGGGACAACAGAGGATGAGATGGTTGGATGGCATCACCAGCTCAATGGACATTACTTTGAGCAAGCTCTGGAAGATAGTGAAGGACAGGGAAGCCTGGCGTGCTGCAGTCCATGGGGGTCACAAAGAGTCGAACAAAACTGAGTGACTGAACAATTGTTATAGATTCAACTATCATGAGAACACAGCTCTCTTCCAGTTACAATGCAGAATAACACAAACTTGAAAATTCCTCATCCTATGTTACAGTCCCTGGGATACAGTTATTGAACAGCTTTTAACTTCAGCTTTCCCATCTTTGTAAAATGATGAATTTTTCTGTAAAATGCTGAATTCTTAAATTTCTAATATAAAATCTAGGAGCATTTTTATACACCATTCCCTGAAATTTTTGATTACACTGTATTCAGAAACAGAGAGCAAATTATTTTAGAAATACAAACTGATTTCAAAAAGCAATTAATGTAACAGTGCAATTAAGTCAGAAATCACTAACAAAAAATAAATAAATAAATAAAACCTGAAACCATCCCTAAGGGAAAAAAATTCAAATTCTATTGAGGGAGTCAAAGAAGAAACCAGCACAAAAATTAACGGAAGTAGCAAATATGAAACTACGTTTAATGTAACCAAAGCAATGTTTATAAGGAAATTAATAACTTCCAGTGATTTTAATAGAAAAGAATAAAGACTTAAAAATAAGCACAGTTACCAACTTAAGAAAGAGGAGAGTGAAAAAGTTGGCTTAAAGCTCAACATTCAGAAAACAAAGATCATGGCATCCGGTCCCACCACTTCATGGGAAATAGATGGGGAAACAGTGGAAACAGTGTCAGACTTTACTTTTTTGGGCTCCAAAATCACTGCAGATGGTGACTGCAGCCATGAAATTAAAAGACGCTTACTCCTTGGAAGGAAAGTTATGACCAACCTAGATAGCATATTCAAAAGCAGAGACATTACTTTGCCAACAAAGGTCCGTCTAGTCAAGGCTATGGTTTTTCCAGTAGTCATTATGGATGTGAGAGTTGGACTGTGAAGAAAGCTGAGCACCGAAGAATTGATGCTTTTGAACTGTGGTGTTGGAGAAGACTCTTGAGAGTCCCTTGGACTGCAAGGAGATCCAACCAGTCCATTCTAAAGGAGATCAGTCCTGGGTGTTGTTTGGAAGGACTGATGCTAGAGCTGAAACTCCAGTACTTTGGCCACCTCATGCGAAGAGTTGACTCATTGGAAAAGACCCTGATGCTGGGAGGGATTGGGGGCAGGAGGAGAAGGGGATGGCAGAGGATGAGATGGCTGGATGGCATCACCGACTCGGTGGACATGAGTTTGAGTGACCTCCGGGAGATGGTGATGGACAGGGAGGCCTGGCATTCTGCAGTCCATGGGGACGCAAAGAGTCGGACACGACTGAGCGACTGAACTGAACTGAACTGAACTGACCAACTTAAGAAACTGGATAACAGAGTAAGCCCAAAGAAGAAGAAAAGATAATGCAGAGCAAAATGTAATGAAACAGGAAAGTATTATACAAGATGATATCAAGAAACTGAGAAGTTACAGTAAAAGGGGAGTGGAACAGAGAAACCTTTGGCAAGACTAATCAACACAGAGAGAAAAGGCATAAGTGAACAGTGAGAAAATTGAGACACAACTACAGATCCCACAGCAATGAGAGAAAGAATACTATGAATGACTTTTTGCCAATATACTTAAATGTCTAACAAAATGGATAAATTATAAGAAAAATACCTGACTGAAGAGAAAAAAAGAAAGCTGGAGTAATTATGGCAAAACCAATACAATATTGTAAAGTCAAAAAATAAAATACAATAAAAAAAAAAAGAAAGCTGGAGTAATTATGGCAAAACCAATACAATATTGTAAAGTCAAAAAATAAAATAAAATAAATAAAAAATCAAAAAAAAAAAAAAGAAAGAAAGAAAGCTGGAGTAATTTTATTAAATACATTGACAATTAATCTCTGACAAAGGAGGCAAGAATATACACTGGGGAAAAAAGTTTCTTCAATAAGTGGTGCTGAGAAAACTTGACAGCTACATGTAAAAGTGAAATTAAAACATTCCCTAATACTATACACAAAAATAAACTCCAAATGGATTAAAAACCTAAATGTAAGACTGGATACTACAAAACTCCTAGAAGAAAAGAAGCAAAATATGTTTTTTCATAAATCACAGCAGTATTTTTTTGGGGGGGAGGTCCATCTCCTAAAGTAAAGGAAATAAAAGTAAAAATAAGCAAATGGGACCCAATTAAACTTGAAAGCTTTTGCACAGCAAAGTAAACCATCAGCAAAATGAAAAGACAACCTATTGAATGGGAAAAAATATATGCAAATGATGTGACCTATGAGGGACTAACCAACATATATAAACAGCTCATATAACTCAACAGCATATGAGCTATATATGAGCTCATATAACTCAACATCAAATAAAAAACCCCAAACAACCTAATTAAAAAATGAGGCAAAATAAGTTAATAGACATTTTTTCAAAGAGGAAATGCAGATGATGACACAAAGTTAAGACTTTCTACCAAGCAAATATTGGGATGAAATGGAGACTAGTATATAGGTTGATACAAAAGTACATATTAGCAATGTGCCAGTTCTTAAATTGGCTATTAGAATCAAAGATTACCATGCTATTGTCATGATGTTATAATAATATACATTATATATACTAGTATAAGTATTATGCATTAAACATATGTGATAATACATAATATTACACACATATATAAAATATATACACAGTAATATATGACACTGCATATATATGTAATAATACATATTACATATACTTACATCGCTCAGTCGTGCCCAACTCTTTGCGACCCCATGGACAGTAGCCTGCACCAGGCTCCTCCGTCCATGGGATTTTCTAGGCAAGAGTACTGGAGTGGGTTGCCATTTCCTTCTCCAGGGAATCTTCCCGACCCAGGGATCAAACCCAGGTCTCCCACATTGATAGACAGACACTTTACCGTCTGAGCCACCAGGAGACCTACTAATGTAAGTACTATGTATTAAACATATGTGATAATATATAATATTACACACATATATAAAATATATACACAATAATATATGACACTGCATATATATGTGATGATATATATTACATATACTTACAGGGATTATTTTATGGGTCAAATATTGTGTGATAAAAATTTAAAACAAAGTATTAAAATCAAAGTTTATTCATGCAACAGCACATAAAAGCTCTCCTAATTAACTGATAATTTATTTCTTCCCAGTTCACTTTATGCATATTCATCATTACATCTGTGACATTCACTATTTATTTTATTTAAATCTCACACAATGATTTTAGAAATAGTGTCAAGCACAATGGATATTAAAACCAAGTATATAGCACTATAAGGATGAAAATAAGGACATTATAGAGAATTGATGAATGCTGCTTTTTATATTTATCCCCAAATTGGTTAAAACCAAAATAAATAAAATTCAAGCCATCTGATTTTCATTCATAAACAGAGAGAAAGAATAAAAGAAATATGCTACCATAATTTAGTGCACTTCTTTATTCTATTGGTATATAATGAACAAAGTCAGTTTCTCTGTCATCATATTGTACTACACAGATTAATCTTTCCTTAAAATATTAGAAAACAGGAAAGATATCTTTTTAAAATATACCAATAAGCAAGGTTTGTTTTCTTTAAGAGCCTACCAGTATCCTAAATGCTTCTGAAGATAAATTAGTTACTTGTCCTACTGGTAAGAAAAAGAAGAGGGAGAAAGAACCTCCAATGGGTTAAGGACTATAGCCATCTTCAATTGACACAAAGCCTTAGAACAAAGTAGCAATTAAAGAAAAAAAGGCAGATGTAGAAAAAGTTAAACTTTCAGGGGGAAATCACCAAAAGTTGGGAAAAGTAGTGAAAAAACAATCTACTCTAGATGACCCATAAATCAATAAAAACAATAAATAACTCCAAATTTCTAAAGTATATTCTACAAAAGAAGAAAAGGATTTCCTTTCATCAAACAAGACAGTTCAACAAGCAAAGATCTGAGAAATCTCAAGGACCTTTGTTACTCGAAAAGTTCATCTCGTGTTGTTAAAGACAAACTGATATTATTCCTCAATTATATTTTGGAGCAAAACTACTTTATTTTTAATTTGCCCAGAATGCATATGTAAAAATGAAAGCTGAGTAGTAACACTGGCAGTGAGCTGCACAGAACAATGCTTGCTTGGTATTCATCCTGGGTCTTAAATAAATGTAGCCTGCCAAATGCAGCCCTAGATTACTTCAACCTCATTATCCCATTTCTTTTTCTAGAACCTCTGTTCCATTTCCTCTCTCCTATCAGACACTTGGTTCACTGTTTTTAAAGCTCTTGGCCACAGGGGTAGGAAAGAAGGAAAAGTAAGACAAGAACACATTTATATTGCTAACTGAAGCAGCTCTAAACCATTACTAGACATGGAAAAGACTGACCATGACAAAGTTTAAACTCTTAGGTTCTTACAGCCTGAATGTCTCAAGTGCTTTAGGATTTCAGCAGTGTGCGGAAGGGATCTTCAGCCAACCTTTCAAAGGGATGGCCTGGCTGCGGTGACTTCTCAACTCTTCTTAGATCATGTTTTGGCAAGAGTGCCACTGAAGGGTCGTGTTTGGTATGGGCTTTCCAGAAATCCAAGGTAAGTGGTGAGGGGAACAGATAAAGAGGGGAAATACTTTTAAGATGTCTGCACATCACAGTGGAACTGCTCAGACCAGCCCCAAACAGCCCTGGAGGCTGCACAGGCTGGGCCAAGGGACGGAGACCGTGGACAACCTGAAATTATTTCCACCAAAGGCATCCACTTAGGAACCGCTGCTGCTGCTGAGTCGCTGACTCTTTGCGACCCCATGGACTGTCAGGGTTCCTGTCCATGGGATTCTCCAGGCAAGAGTATTGGAGTGGGTTGCCATGCCCTCCTCCAGGGGATCTTCCCGACCCAGGGATCGAACCAGAGTCTCCTGCGTCTCCTGCATCGAAGACAGAGTCTTTACCACTGAGCCACAGGGAAAGCCCAGTTAGGAATCTACTTAGATTAAAAAAAAAAAAAGAACAAGACTTTCGATTGGAATCCTACACGGCTGAATTTTTCTGCCAAAATATCCTGCAGTAATAAGAAGATAGAACAAGCACAAAGCAAAAATAAATCATGAAATCTAAATGCCATAAAGAGAATCTTACATCCTTTTCATCAGTTTTACCCATTAACATTAGAGCATGTTCGAACTCTATCCACCTTCCTGTCTTCCTCCCATTCCACAGACGGTTCTACATCAAATGTCTTTTTTCAGATTAGCTTAGAAAATAATCAGTACGCTTTCTGTGATGAAAACCACTTTTTGCTTGTAAGCTTTTTATTCCTTATACAAAATTTACCCATGAAAACTAAGTAAAGAACAAAGATCCAGATAAATAAGTTAATCAACTTCCTCTGCCCCTTCTCTCACCACTGCAACAAATCATCACAGTCAACTGAAATAACTAATGTTTTTTTAAAAAGCTGCATAACATCCCAAAATATGAAGGTACTACAACTGGGGCAACTATCCCTACACTGACTAGCACTTGGGTTATTTGGTTGTCTTAGGCTTTTGTCACATCAAAAAAAAAAAAAAATTCTCTGCCACTGGAGCACACATAAGCATGCATATACGTGAACACAGCCACCAGTACGCATTATCGTGGCCCTATTTATAGCTATGTGACAGTCTCCCAAATAGGACTTTCAGAAGATCTGCAACAAGCTGTCATACTCCCCGCAGCAAAACAGTTAACATCTGGGAAACGGTCACAGAACATGCTATGCACTTAAACATTTCATAAAGCAAAGGCCATCAACTTTTAGGTATCAATCTTACATTGATTCATTTAGAAAGGCAGCAATAATAAGGTATTTATACAGGAATCTCTGCAAGAATAAAGCCTATACTGGGGTTGATTTTAACTTACCTTTTTTTGACACTTCTGCCCCATTTAGTTCTTTTTGTGCTTCTTCAATTTTGTCTAAGAAAAACAAAAAAAGTATAAATTAATTCACCATACACAAATAAGAAGACAGCAAAACAAATATATTACTTATAAGTGGTACCTGACACATAGTAATAAATATTTGTTGAATGAATTATTTATGAAACAAATACGTGTAAGCTGTTAAATAATAGTCCTTTTAAAATTATAATTTTAATTAAGTCTTAGTCACAAGGGCTACTTCCAATTGTTTTCACAATGCAAATAATTAGTGCGTTTTAAATACTGAATCATAATTTTAAAATGTTTAGCTGCCTATTCAAAACACATAAAAATAATTCTTTTTTTTTTAACGAAGACATACAAATTTCACTGATGAGTTTCAACAAATGCCAACTGGCTTAGAAATAAGTCTAAGCTGAGTTCATAGACGGCCTAAGACCTAAGTCAAATGTGGAAGAAATAAAAGGATGAACAATAAATGAGGGGCTGAAAAGCAGCAACATGATACTTTTGCCAACAGTTGGTTACAGAATAACCACCCATGAAGTGTGAGGGTGGAATACTGAAGAGGTTCTAAATAAAAACTAAGGTCCTCCCTGGTGGCTCTGCAGGAAAGAATCCACCTGCAATGCAGGAGACTCAGGTTCGATCCCAGGGTTGAGAAGATCCCCTGGAGGAGGGCATGGCAACCCACTCTAGTCATCCTGCCTAGAGAATCCCATGGACAGAGGAGCCTGGCAGGTTATAGTCCATGGGGTCACAAAAGGGTCAGACACGACTGAGCAACTAAAAAACAGCAACAAATATACAGCATTTCTGCAATCATCATTTTTAGATGAGCACAGTTCTGAAAGAAGCAATAACTAACAAAGAGTTGGGGCGGCTGCCTTCCAGAGCTGCAGCTCTCCCATCTGAGCTTTGAGCACAACTGGATTTGGTAAGGAAGCGCATGTTCTACGTTGGTAACAATTAATTTATATTTTTATAAGGATATACATATTTGATGATTGACAGAAACCAATTCTAAGTTTAATACAGTGGTCTAAATACTGACTGTAACAGCAAAAGTTAACACAATTCCTAGGTACTATTCTGTACTGAAATGGATACCGTAACCATAATGATGTAACATTTCAGCTAGTCCATTGGAGTACAGTTTAAATGCTTTCAAAATATTGGTATGTCAGCCATTCATACCTCCCAGTATCCACTATCAGCTCCCAAAATGGTCACCGATACTAAACACCATCGCTGGCCACGGAAGATGGCATCCTCTCCTCCACAGGCCCTTCCGTCTCTGGTGCAACCTGCCTCTTCCCCCATCAGCCTTGCCGGAAAAGCCAGAAACTCAAAGAACCTTCCATTCACTGAGCAAACTTCTTTCAATTGCGTATTGATCCATCCAGCCTGCCTTATCAAGGCAGACGGGGAGCATGAGAATGAAGGAAACAAGCCACGGTTTATCACAAGTACATCTTCATCCCCACAGCAACGTCCTATTTGCTCCCTGCTAATTAGCAGATCCAGAGTAAGAGTTGAGGGGAGAAGAGACAGTCTTTGGAAAAAATACCAGTTTTTCCCTCATTTGCAAGCTTTTAGTTATTTCTCATGAAATGATGAGTAAAATGAAACAGTAATGGGAAAAAAAAGCCCTTAATAAATGCAGAAAGTAGATTCTGTATTTAGCAGTACTTTTACTCCAAAAGAATTCCAAATGTATGACTGAAATTTATATTAATATACATGACAAAAGCACAAGGCCCACTTTTTCAAAAATAAATAATACTGAGTATATTGGAGAGTACATTGGAGATATTAAAAATGTAAATAAGTATTAAATACACAGTCTTTGAGAAACATAAAAATGAAAAGCACTATTATTTCCATGCCAGCAGTTTGTCTAAACTTAAGAACCATAAATAATATGTATGTATATATTGTATTGATATATATTCATGGCAGTAATGACTATGTGTAAGAGTTTGTGCATACATAATTTGGTATTATATAATAAAACAACTCTTTATTAATAGGATTAACTGGGGCTCCAGGCAGCAAAAGCTCATGATTTAACACATATTTAAAGAACAGTTTCTGTTTAGTATATTGAAGTTTGGCCACCTTCTATTTGTACATGACAAATTCTTGCAAAAATGACTTCAATTTACATCAGTAGAATTGGGGTATCTACTGTGTTAGGTATAGGCATTTACTTAAATGCCTTTACCTGGAACTCTAATTCAATAGGTAATTACAGTCTTAAATGACAGAGTTTATAACAGTCATTATGAGCTCTTGCCTCACTTTTTAGAAAAAGTCCTGTTTATATTTAATCTCTGTTTTATGATTCTCCTGGTAAAATATGATGTTTTAAAGACACTCTCCAAAGCTACAGAGAAAGTACTCATTTATTATATGCTCTTAATTGGTCCAGATAAGGTAATTTACTAGTGTTTAAAAGCAACATTTATCATTTTTTTCACTATGACCCAGAGTAAGGAATGTATTTTTACATTCCAACCAATTACACATGTGTGTGTATATATATTACATGTATACATAATTCAGAAACCAACTTACCCATACACTAATTTCTGTCCTTTCTTATTAAAAATGAAAAAATGCTGCCTTGCCCAGACGCATTGGTTCACAGCCCCATGCTGGACAGCAAACCCATGGCTTGAACCCACAGACAGAAAATAGTTCTCAGCCAAGGGCTGCGCCTCCCAGCCAGGACACCTCTCGTCATAAGCCTTGATGAGCAGGGGGGTACGTGTTGTTTAGAACAGGATCTCAGGTTCTTAGACACCTTCCATCATGCCCTCCCCAAGGTCACTGTTATCCGAGCTCATAATTTCATAAAAACTACACATTCAGAAATAAATAGTAGTTTCTCAGCTGCTTCAAAATAAAAACAGATATATGTGCAAAATGGACATTCACACCATGTTGTTGCTGCTGCTGCTGCTAAGTTGCTTCAGTCGTGTCCAACTCTGTGCGACCCCAGAGACGGCAGCCCACCAGGCTCCCCCAACCCTGGGATTTTCCAGGCAAGAACACTGGAGTGGGTTGCCATTTCCTTCTCCAATGCATGAAAGTGAAAAGTCAAAGTGAAGTCACTCAGTCGTATCCGACTGTTAGAGATCCCATGGACTGTAGCCCACCAGGCTCCTCCGTCCATGGGATTTTCTAGGCAAGAGTACTGGAGTGGGGTGCCATTGCCTTCTCCAACACCATGCTGTTAAATCTAAAATAAGTAACACATTCTTACTGTAATGAGTTCTTCCTGTATTTAAATTAAGATGTAACTGTAATTAATTCAACTTTTACTAAATATGCTTGGAGTTGTCACCTGGAAAAGGTTCTGGTAATACACGAATGGATCCATAATTGTCCCTAAGATCCAGAAGAACCCGTGGCCGAAAGAGTGACAGGCTTGGGGAGAGACTGCTGACAGCGTAGGTTAAAGTCTGGTTCTGCAACTATTAAAAATGTGCTCCTTTTGATAGTTTGTCTTCTCTGGTAAAGCAGAGAAACTATTTGTTAACAGTACAGGCTATAAACAAGTTTGTTTAATGCCTTGTATATTTTAAAGCTTTTGTTTGTGTAAGAAAACAATGCAAAACTATTTTATTTTCACCACAGGTAAATAACTGTAAATAAAGGAAAAAAAAAAAAGATCTATTTGTGAAACATAATCTGAAACCACTGAGCCAAAAAAAAAAAAAAAAATTCCTGGAGCCCTTAGGAAACCACCGTTCTTTTGGGGTTCTGGGAAGAAGATGGGATCATTAAAAACAAATCATTTATAAAAATAAAACAATCCTCAAATAAGGATTTGAAGGCAATGGCAACCCACTCCAGTATTCTTGCCTGGCAAAGCCCATGGACAGAGGGGCCTGGTGGGCTGCAGTCCATGGGGTCGCTAGGAGTCAGACACAACTGAGTGACTTCAGTTTCACTTCTCACTTTCATGCACTGAAGAAGGAAATGGCAACCCACTCCAGTATTCTTGCCTGGAGAATCCCAGGGACGGGGGAGCCTGGTGGGTGCCGTCTCGGGTCGCACAGAGTCAGACACGACTGAAGTGACTTAGCAGCAGTAGCCCACTCTCTGACCATTTTCACCTTCCAATGAAAGGCAGGGGGTCTCCTGCACCATCTCAGAGTCGCAGCACCCCTCCTCAAGAGCACGAGGATCCAGGACGTCAGTTTTGGGGACCAACCCACCAAACTGCTAGGACTTGGTTCAACAACAGTTGTCTGTTTTTATTGCATTGACTGTCTACCTGGTGGCAGGTACACAAGGAGGAACTAGAAATATAAAGTGTAAAAAAAAAATGGCTCTGCATTTCAATACCCTTTCAACAATCATTTTAATACCAACTTGATGGTAAATATAAAGCCCAATTCCCTGGCTCAGCGAACGAAGTTCTCCGTGGACCCACTCCCTCGTCTGCGGCAGCAGCCACACCTCTGTGTAGGTGCCCTCGGGTCCCCAAGACTCTTCCACTCGCAGGCCCCCACCCTATCGCCTCGGGATATCAGCTCCTGGAGGAAAACCTGCTTTAACACCCCCCACAGAGCCACCGCTGCTGTGGGGAGGATCCGTTTCTCCACTGCTCTGTTGTCTCATGAGTGTTAGCAGTTACGACAGTAAGGGGGACTGAGTGATTTGCCCACGGTAGAAGTGCTGACGGTAACCTGCCAAGTGACGGGGGAAAGCACGGGTGCATTCTGGAAAAGGGAAAAAGGAACAGGCGCCCACAAACTGAGCACTGGCCTTCGGTGGTTCCACGTAAGAACCTGGAGCTTTATCTTCCTTAAGCTTAAAGATGATTTCTGCATTGCAGAAACTGCATCAGTGCCCTGAAAGGGCACGTGAACCAGCTGTTCCTCACGCCTTCCGACCTAGCGAGGAGTTAAATGATCACCCCAATTCCAGCAGCACCTCCTCCTTGCCTGCTGTTCTGACAGGCACCCGTAACCTCTGCTCTGACGCTCAGGGGGTCCCCTCCTTCACGCAGCAAAATGGAAACACTAATAGTAGATTTTTATGAGGCAGATCCTAAGGAACTGTAAAAGGCACCTCTGTTTACGGAGAGGGAGACCATCTGATTGAAAAAAGATCACCGTATGTGATTGCACTATTTTTACTACTGAATAAGCCTAACTCCCACGTCCCGTCATCACACGTCAGCACCAGCTCCCTATTCTCACTGGGAACTGCTCGAGCTATTTCAATAAGACTAAATATATGACCATGATGTAATATGAAAAGTGCGCCCAACACCCATAACCACATATACGTGCTCTTCTAAATGACGGTCCTGGTGCTCACTACTAAATCAGCTAAGTAAGCCTAGCTTTGTAGGTAACACATTTTAACCTGTAAATTATACCTTTCATATTTCCAGATCTGCCAAAAAATGATAGTCTAGACTAGTAATATTTCAACCTGAAAAATACGGCCTGAAATAAGCGGGGAAAAAAAAAAAAAGAGCAAGACAGTCAACTCTGCCCTAATGAATGTGAAGACTGTGATTAACAAGTTCTAGAAAAATGTAAAATTACTCAGCTTGTCCAGAAAGAGAAACTCAACTAGAATAACTAGAGAAGACTGAGAAAGTAACCAGGGAATAACACAGAATTACTTTTTTAAGGTTAAAGGCCAAGATGGTCTTATCAGATTCTTACCAATTCTGAAGAATAAACATTTCTCCTAAACTGTCCCAGAGCACAAGCTAACACAAAAGGTGTTCTAAATAATTTTTAAAAGCTGCTACAACCCTGCTATCAAAATGTGACCAAAGGAGCAGAAAAATTAACACTACTTAAAAATCTCCCAAAGGAATATAGATTTAACAATCCACACCCAGACATACATTCCAAGATTAGAAAGCCATACCCAATGAGGGTGTAAAGTAAGTCTGCAAAGATATCTCAGGATTGGTGGTGGTGATGTAGTCCCTAAGTCATGTCTGACTCTTGAGACCCCTTGGACTAGAGCTCAACAGGCTCCTCTGTCCATGGGATTTCCCAGACAAGAATATTGGAGTGGGCTGCCATTTCCCTCCCCTGGGGATCTTCCCTACCCATGTCTCCTGCATTGTAGGTAGATTCTTTACTGCTGAGCCACCAGGGAAGCCCATTATCCAATATTAGAAAACATGTTATTATCATCTGTAATAGGATACAGGATGGGTGTGAGGCGGAAGGCAATTTAAATAATGTTCAAAACGTACTTGATTAAAATATTTATCTTTAGTGTGAACAAAAAGCAAAACAAAAAAAATCAATGATAAATAAAACAGGTTACACGTCATCATATTAACCAAGTGGTATTCTGATACACATCCCGAAACAGAGAGACTAGCCAATAACCTGTGATCACTTCTTTTCAGAAGCCTTCCCTGACCTGCTCCTCAGGTCCTGGTCTGTGCCCCCAGCACAGAGTTCTCAGCCCCTAGGCATCGTTCACCATGGGATATTCTGAGACCCTGTGTACGCACTTGCTTTTTTCATTAAAGCGATTTCTTATTCAACAGAGCACATAGGTGCTTAGACCAGTAGACCCTCAAAACGTATTTGTTCAATAAATGAATCACTATTGCAGTATTTACTACAGCATTTATGTTAACAATTACTTGGGGACGATTTTACATGTAAAACTATAAGGGACTAAAGAACTGTGATATTTCCATAGAATGGAATGTCGGGCAGCCATTTAAAATACTTTTGAAATACTTATTGAAAGGCAAAAACGCTCGAAGTATATTAAGTAAAAACACACTGTGTCACGCAGATGTCTGTGTATATACACACATACACAATTTCTGTAAAGAGGCTCAAATATAATGATTATCTGAGGGTAGTACATTAATAGTTTTAATGCTATTTCTATTTTCTTCAATTAACAAACTACCTATAATAAACATTTCAATATAAAATATTATCTAAATTTAATAAACACTAAAAACCCTAATACACGCACGCATGCTAAGTTGCTTCAGTGATGTCCAACTCTTCATGAACCGACCCTGTGGACCATTGCTTCCGTGGGGGCTCAGACAGTAAAGCGTCTGCCTGCAATGCCGGAGACGTGGGTTCAATCCCTAGGTCTGGAAGATCCTCTGGAGAAGGAAATGGCAACCCACTCCAGTACTCTTGCCTGGAAAATCCCACAGAGGGAGGAGCCTGGTAGGCTACAGTCCATGGGGTAGCAAAGAGTTGGACACAGCTAAGTGACTTCGCTTTCACTTTCATGGACCATAGCCTGCCAGGCTCTTCTGTCCATGGGATTCTCCAAGTAAGAGTACTGGAATAGGTTGCCATGCCCTCCTCCAGGAGATCTTCCCGACCCAGGGATTGAACCCACGTCACTTTTGTCTCCTGTGTTGGCAGGCGGGTTCTTTACCACTAGTACCACCTGGGAAGCCCCTAAAAATGTGATTTAAATTATTTAAAGAAAAAAAAAGTCATCTGTAAATAGGTTCTAAATTCCAAATTTCCAGATCATATGAAAGACTCCGGGATAATTTCTAAAACATAAAAACATTAATACGCTGAATGGTTCATTTGGTTCAGAATATATTTATTAACTCCTGTGGGCTAGCACTAAGGATACACAAAGATGAACAACCCTGCATGAAGGAACTTGGAGAAGTAAACAAGCAACCCCTCTCCATGCGGTGACTGTGTGACTAAGTCCATGGGGAGCTCAGAAGCATGCGAATGCGACCGTCTTGCAAACAGGAAGAATGGTCCTGAAGCACCTTCATGGAAGAAATAATACCAATGCTGTGCAAGCAGAGAAGCAAATGAGAATTCCTGTCTGGAGGAGGAGGGAGCTCAGAGAGGGGAGGACAAGGAGGCTGCAGAGGCAAAGACGCAGAAAACGAGTCAGGAACTCATCGCAGTTTGTAACGTAAACCTGAGACAGCAAGTTAAAGACACGCGATTTGAGAGCCACCTTCTTATGTAACTGGTTGCTAAAACCATACCATGGAGTAGGTGGAAGCAAAAATATAATTATTCTATGAAGTAATTTGGCCATAAGCATCAAGATCTTTGAGACCAATCTCTGCATTTTCCTATGCTGATTCAAGTACTGATTTTAGACTAAGACAATGAAAGGAGTGGAACAAAGTATCACTGTAGTTTCCACAAAGGAAAAAATTTATTTATTAATAAATAATCAATGATACCTAGAATATAGTAGATACTCAATAAATACGTGTTGAATACTTCAGAAATGGTTTAGTAAACTGTGGCACCTTCAGACAACAGACTATTATCATAGAACTACTATATTATAGGCTTCTAGGAAGACTTACTGAATCAGAAACTATAGGAATGGTGTCCCAGACTGTATAAATTTTTAAAGCTTTGCCAAATGTTTTAATGGGCCACCTACCCTCCAGTTAAAGATCACTGGTGGGATGAGAGGTAGAGGAAGAAAAACCCAAGAAAAAGGCCAAAAAAAAAAAAAAAAGCTGAAGAAATTAGGAGAATCAGAAACAATTTGGCCACAGAAGGTCAAGAGAACAGTATTTCATTGACAAATGAGAAGATGATGCAACTGAGGAAGATGGAAAAAGCTTCTCCTGGATTGAGCAGTTGGAGGTCCCAGTAACGCTTCCTGAAGCCTTGAAGTGGAAAGAGAGGCTGGCGGGCAGAGGGCTGAGAAAGTGATGGGACAAAATAGAACAGAACTGTCTTTCAAAGCACTCAGCAAAGAAGAAGACAGTGAACTTGAGGTCCGGAGAGAAATACAGCGCAAAGGAAGGTTGTTTGGTTTGACGTGTTTTTCAAGGGTGTTTACAGACCCAGGCCACTGCTGTTGTTTACACGCTGTCATATCTGACTCTTTGCGACCCCATGGATTGTAGCCCTCCAGGCGCCTCTGTCCCTGGGATCTCCCAGCAAAAACACTGGAGTGGGTTGCCACAGACCCAAGGGAAGGAACCAACACAAAGAGAGGAGAGATACAGGCAAGAGTTGGGATACGGAGGGCAAGGCTCTGAAGAAAGTGGAGGGCAGCCCAGAGTCTAGGCCGCGGGTTGATTTTGAATAGGGAAACACCCAGGGCGATGCTCTGAGGTCAGAGGGAAGCACAAAAGAAGGGTGGGTCATGTGAAAAGTCTGCTGATGAGAAGGAAGTTGGAGGGAGTTCATATCCAGACTTCACAATTGTATTGAGATAACATCTGGATGCCTAGAAAGAAAACGGAGTTTAGTGATTATGTGTCTGGAAAGTGAATCTAAAAGCGACGTCGCTGAGTCCTGTCCGACTCTGCAGTCCCAGGGACCGTAGCCTACCAGGCTCCTCCGTCCATGGGATTTTCCAGGCAAGAATACTGGAGTGGGTACTTTTCTTTCTCCAGGGGATCTTCCCAACCCAGGGATCGAACCTGGGTCTCCCACACTGCAGGCAGACGCTTTACCATCTGAGCCACCAGGGAAGCTTAGAGGTCTTAAGGGGTCTTAGAGACTGGTAAAAGTTACACAAAGTTATTGATGGGAGTGGAAGAACTGACCAATTTTAAGGACAAATAAAGCATTGATGAACGCAACTAGGGATCCATGGATGTAGAAATCCACATTATTCCTTGAGCTCCTACTGCAAATGGAGCAGACACAGTGCATTTGTTATCTAATGCACAGTTATGGGCACCTCTCATAGCTGTCTTTAAAGTAATTTTATCTATTCTGTCTTATTTTTTCTTGTGACTTTTTATTTCAAAGGACATTCTGTATTTCAAATCTACAAATATAGATTTGAAAGCCATAAAGAAAGCTATAAATGGAGTAATGTTGGCCAATAAATGCATGTTTAAATATAATCTGATGATACGTAAAAATATCTGAAGACTTAAGAGGCACCCGTTAAAACAATTTTTAAAGAAATCTACTTATATATTTGAACCTTTAAAAACAAACCAATAATGAAAATTTTTACAGGACAAAAAGTCTAGTTTCTTTGGTAAACGATTTGCAAAGAAAGAGAAAGAGAATTGGGAATGGTGCCTATAGATTAAAAAAAAAAAATGAAAGACGCATCAAACTACAGAATATGTGGACCTTATTTTCCCTGATTCTAATAAAATGTTTAAAAAATTATGACTGCAGAGAACTGGTAATTTAAACACTGATAGGATAATTGATCTATTAAGGAATTATTTTTCTTTGGTTTCATAAATGTACAGTGATTATGTTAAAAAAATTATTTGTCTTTTGGAGCTTATATAACAAAAACCTATTAACAAAATGATGTATCTAAGGTCCTAAAACACACATAGGTGGGGAAGAGCCCAGAGGAGGTAAGGAAACCAGACTGGCTGTCCAGGGGTGAATTACTAAAGCTGGGTGGTAGCTAAACAGAGGTTTATTACACTACTCTATTTGTAATAATTTTTAAACTCACATCATCAAAAGTATAAAAAAGAAACAAAAGAAGGAACTCAGTCTGAAAATAAAATGTTAAAAGACCGAATTACCAAAGTACTCCTCACATATCGTTGGTTCAAATAATAATCATAGGCAAGAAATGATATGGAAGTGGGAAGTAAATGAAGCTAGGTATCCAAAAGCCGAGCACACAGTAAGCCCTCAAGTGAGGTCACGGACTCAGAAATAACTGGAGCCAATAGGAAATTCAGTAACTTCTGAGTTACCACGAGGAGTCAGGTTTGTACACACCAAAGCTGGAAAGGACGATAAAAAAAATAAATCATCATTTCTAGAAATGTGATCACCAGTGTTCTTAATTCCTTTCAGTTGGGCAAACGGAGGGTAAGAACTTTAAGACTGTAAAGGTTTCTAAAACACAACGTTTAAAAAAAATATATATATATATATATATAAAACCCAAGGAGCAGAACAACCTATATAGTATACATCTACTTGTATCAATATATAAAAATGGATGTGTGTATTTTTTAAAAAACACAGAATTGAAATAGATGACTTTCCTCCCAATCTATTTTCTAGCATACATTACAAATAGCAAGGAAGTTATCAGCTCTGAATATCTTCTGAAAAACTGAAAGCACTTTTTCTTCTTCAAGTTCTTTCTAAATAAATTACTAATTAGTTCAGCCTATTAAATACTGTCAAAATGTGAGAGCTGATGTAAATTCCAGGGGAAGTGAGAAGGCTTCTCTGAGAAGAGAGCATGAGGAAAGCTATTACAAAGTAGGGCTAAGTATACAGGGATGCCATGAGTAGGAGTTACATGTGTTAGTCGCTCAGTCGCGTCTGACTGTCTGTGACCCCATGGACTGTAGCCCACCAGGCTCCTCTGTCCATGGGATTCTCCAGGCAAGAGTACTGGAGTGAGTAGCCATGCCCTTCTCCAGGGGATCCTCCCCATCCAGGGATCAAACATGGGTCTCCTGCACTGCAGGCAGATTTTTATGGTCTGAGCCGCCCAGGTGTTACATGGCAGAAGGCAATTATGCAGAGTGAGAGGAGTAGGTGGTAAAAGCAAGCATATCAAGTAAGGAAGCAAGAGTCTAAACTAATGTGGGAAGTTAAGGTTTTGATGGTTGAACCAAAGATGGTACTAATCTACGTGACCCAGAAGCAAACGACCTGCTGTCACAGCTATTCACACTTGGCACAGTACACACACACGACAGAGTGAGCGTTTTATGAACATTCAGGGATCATTCAATCACTGACTATATGAACAAATGAAGAGAGAACCTTGAACTGGTCTATGAGGGGTGAGAAGTCCTTCTGCAAACATGATAATGAATCTGTAACCTGAGACCGAAGGGACGGGGGCTCATTCCAGGAAAGCAGCTTCCAGAGAAGCCAAATAGAACACGGTTGTCAGGTCAAGGCTGGACATACAGATTCAGAATTAAGAGTCTAGACTTCTTGTTTATTTTAATAGATTCTGGTTTGTGTTTCGGAGAAGGCAATGGCACCCCACTCCCGAACTCTTGCCTGGAAAATCCCATGGGCGGAGGAGCCTGGTGGGCTACAGTGCATGGGGTTACTGAGAGTTGGACACGACTGAGTGACTTCACTTTCACTTTTCACGCTTATGCGTTGGAGAAGGAAATGGCAACCCACTTCAGTGTTCTTGCCTAGAGAATCCCAGGGATGGGGGAGCCTGGTGGGCTGCCGTCTATGGGGTCGCACAGAGTCGGACACGACTGAAGCGACTTAGCAGCAGCAGGTTTGTGTTTTATCATGTTTGGTTACAAGAGATCATTGGAAGCATTTTGTTCTCATACTATTTCAAATGCATTCTGTATATAATTCTATAAATAAAACTATTATCAGTGAAAAAATGAAAAATCAGTAATATGATGGGTCCAAACAAGAGGTTTGAGTGGAGCCAAACTTCACCAGTTCATGAGTAGATGGTTTTCAATTAGGATGGATTTTGCTTTCGATTTATACTTATAACCCTGGCAATTTGACCAATGACTTTATGGAGTTAGTATGAGAATCCTAAATTTAATATTAGTGGTTCAGATCAGTAGATATTATGGAATTCGATTTTTTTGTGGACATGTGTGCATATTTTTTAAATTATGCTGTAATTTCTGCATAAACTTTTGTGGAATAAGTAATGGGAAATTAATATAGGTGGTTACCTCTGAGTAAGAGATAAAAAGCAAGGGCAGGAAAACGGGGAAATGCTCATTTTTTAAATTGTATCTGTTTCTGTGCTACTTAACTTTTTAAATTAAGTTTATTACTTATATTGAAGATGTATTATTCATTGAAATATAAATATATGTATAAAAATATATGTATATATGTATAAATATGGGTAGTCAAATCAAAAATAAAACTCGAATTTCTCAATTCTCTAAAATTATTATGTGCTTATTTACTTATATGTTTAAAAAATACATATACTACTTATGTGTGTACATATATACACACGTATCTGAATGTACACATATGAATATACAGGCATACTTGTGGATTCTTTTTTTCAATATTCTCACTTCAACTCAGTATTATTCCATTCTTTCAAACTATTTGATACCTGTTTGCTCCTTCCAAATTGGGGTTATTTTAACATTTACTAATCACTCCAGGTGGTGCAGCAGTAAAGAATCTGCCTGCCAATGCAGGAGATTCAAAAGATACAGGTTAGACCCCTGGGTCCAGAAGATCCCCTGAAGAAGCACATGGCAACCCACTCCAGTATTCTTGCCTGGAGAATTCCATGGACAGAGGAGCCTGGTGGGTTACAGTGCATGGGGTTGTAAAGAGTCGGACACAACTGAACGACTGAACATCATCAGCAGCAATAATATCTTATAAATATTACAATCCACTATTCTTTTGGATTTTTTATTTTTTGGCTGCAAAAAATAAATACTCAAAGCTTACGGGGTGCTAGTGCTCTGACCAGGGATGGGACCCAGGTCCCACGCAGCAGAAGCATGGCATCTTAACCCCCAGACCACCAGGGAAGTCCCAGGCCCACCATTCTTTACATTTTAATTTATCTAATTCAACGGATTGGTCAGAAATATTCAGGTCAGTTAAGAAGCCTGTTTTTTCAACCTAAAATAGTCCTATTTGCATTTCTCCCAAAGGGTAATTCCCCAACCAGCAAGAATCAGAGGTAAAAAGCTATGAAAAACTCTATGTAGGTGGTAGAGGGGAATGAAGTAAAGTGAAAACAAAGTCTAACAGGTTTAGTCACCAACCACAGATATGATCTTCATGGTGGGAATCACAGTCAAAATAAACTAAAATGCCCTCTCATTTTGTCGCTCATCAAAACCCAGGGGCCCCTGCGAAGTACTAACAGCATGTGACCCTGTCCCTGTCACAGCAGGCACCTCATTCTACTGCGAGCAGTTCTTGCGTAAGGTCTGATTCCTTACCGCCCGGTGGGGCCCACGAGGACAGGGGCCAGGCAGGTGCTAATCACTGAGTCCCCATACCCTGCTGGACACCCAGCAAATAGTCTTGACACCTTTATCAGGTAAATGTCGTTAAGTCCTACCATTCTATACGGTATCAGGGAAGAATGAAAATTTGGTAACAAGAGAAACAAACCTAAAAAAAAAACCCCAAAAGTTTAAATTAACTACATCTTATAAACAAACCTTATTATACATTCTGTTCTGCTGCTGCTGCTGCTAAGTCACTTCAGTCGTGTCCGACTCTGTGCGACCCCATAGATGGCAGCCCACCAGGCTCCCCTGTCCCTGGGATTCTCCAGGCAAGAACACTGGAGTGGGTTGCCATTTCCTTCTCCAATGCATGAAAGTGAAAAGTGAAAGTGAAGTCGCTCAGTCATGCCTGACTCTTAGCGACCCCATGGACTGTAGCCCACCAGGCTCCTCCGCCCATGGGATTTTCCAGGCAAGAGTACTGGAGTGGGGTGCCATTGCCTTCTCCGGCATTCTGTTCTATAAGTTAATAAATGGCCTAGAAGAAAAGTTCCCAAACTTTTCATGGTTTCTCAGAGGAAAATAGCAGTAGAAGAAAATACATAGCGTATAACCATTTCCAGTTACTAATATTCTAATGCTAAGATTAGTGACTTGGTTCATTACAAATACAAAATGTAAAGAAAAGAAGTGCTGAAATGTATAGCTGTCACAGGTGTGGGCCACAGTACTAATGGTCAACCATAGCTTTTTATTACCGGCCAAGACATGCAGAGAGACAAGGTCCATCAAGTGTAGTGAAAGTATTAAGTCACTCAATCACATCCTACTCTTTGCAACCACATGGATTGTAGCCCACCAGGCTCCTCTGTCCATGGGATTTCCCAGGCAAGAATACTTGAGTGGGTTTCCATTCTTCTCCAGGGGATCTTCCTGACTGAGAGATCGAACCTAGGTCTCCTTCACTGCAGGTGGGTTTTTTACCATCTAAGCCACCAGGGAAGTGGAGTGAGTAGCTATTCTCTTCTCCAGGGGATCTTCCTGACCCAGGGACTGAACTGGGGTCTCCTGCCTTGCAGGCAGATTCTTTACCATTTGAGCTACAAAGGAAGCGCCCAAGTCCCTAAAAGGAGACTTCCAAAAAGGACTAACTTAGAAAATGCATCATTAAATCTTCTGATTACATTATGTTAAATTATATTTTAGGAAAATAAATTCTTTGGGAACCATTCACATTACTGTTTGAGTCCATTAGCCTAAATAGTCAAATAACAGTTCGTATAATTCTGTATACATGTGCAGGAGCATGTGTATAATGAATGTCTGTTTGCACAATATAGAGTGTGTATGTATCTATTACTTTGTTTGAAATGTAACCACCACACCATTAGATGTAAACATGAATATGTCCTCTATTTGTCTTCACCATTATCTAGTAATAACAGTTCATGAACAATAATGATACAGCATTGGACCCTTAGAACAGTTAAGTGGTTATGAACAAACTTTTATGTATGATAAACTTTACAACATATCAAATTCCTAGTCTGCATCTTTAAAAACAATCATTAAAAAAAAAGACCCCATATACTTTAAACAATCATCACAATTGAAACAATGAACAAATGTCATTTTTTTCAGCAAAGGAAGTACTTGGCCACCTCCCACACTGTCAAGGACTCTGGCCAAAAATAACAGTAATTAGGCTTGTAACCTCATATGTATGGATCTGATCTAGTCAAGCCAAAAATAGCTGTGGTTGTGTATCAACTGTAGGCATTTGTTTCAGAGGCTGTGTCATACAGGCCAAGTCAGGCAAATTACAGTGAAAGCTGTAATTTGCACTGGAATATAATTGGACTTGAGAAAAATTCAAGCTCTTTCAGTGTGATTCAAAGTTCTTTTCAATAATATTGTAGCACACGAGGGTACCCAGGATACCATGAACTATTTCTTAAACTCCCTAAAATATATGTTAAACAAACCAGCAAAATAGAATTAACACACGCATGCATTTTTTAAAAACTGGGCGGAGGAACCACAAGTTACCTGTCCTGAGCCATCATTAGAATCCGTCCTCCTGGAAACCTTCCTCTGAGAGGAGGGGCGGCACTGCCTTTGGGGGTGCCCACCTGCAGCTCTCCAGCCCCCAGTGTGGCTTCAAACTCTTGGGGTTCCTTTTGAGAACCACCTGCCGGGGCTTCCCTCACACCTGTCTGAGATGCCCTCACCCTCCGTCTGACCCTACTGGGGAGAAATCTACCAGTAACAGCTAAAACATAAGTGCTTGCCTGTGCAGACACTGTTCTGAGGACTCGATGTGGACCCACTCACTCAACCCTCCCCCAAAACCCACCCAGGAGGGAGGAGCCGCCCATGACCTCCACTCAACAGAGAAGCAAACCATGGCTCCTGGAAGCAAACGCAGCACTAACACAGAGAAACCTGTCTGCCGGCTTTCAACCCAGGCATGTGGCCTCCCGAATGTGAACTTAATGCTACACTATATTACTATTCCATATCATTTAAAAGGCTGTTCTGCCCAAGCTGGCAACTCCTCCTCTTTCGTGTTTGAGCTTAAGCGTCGTGTGCTCTCAAAGCCTTTCCTGATCCCCACTGGGGCCTCCACAGTGTGCCCATGCACGCTGGCTCCTCTGGCACTGAGAGCACGTACGCACGTGTGTGGAAGGTTACTCCTTTCAGGCCTGGATCACCTGCTAAACTCACTTTGTTTTTTTGGAAAGGAGATGCAAAATAAAAAATTACAATGTTTTTGTATTAAAGTCAGGCTCAAAATGCAAAAAAAAAAAAAAAAATCATAAACGCCACATGAACATCTATCCTGGCCGCCCGACATCCTGGCCCACAGTATTTATCTGTGTTGTCATTGCTGTTCAGTCGCTAAGTCAGTCGCGTCTCACTCTTTGCAACCCCATGGACCATAGCCCTCCAGGCTCCTCTGTCCATGGGATTCTCCAGGCTAGAATACTGGAGTGGGTTGCCATGCCCTCCTCCAGGGGGCCTTCCCAACCCAGGGATCAAACTTGCATCTCCTGCATTGGCAGGTGGATTCTTTACCGCTGAGCCACCAGGGAAGCCCCTATTTATCCATACCTCTCCAATTTTTCGTGACCAAGCTTAAATCCCAACTCTCGGAAAACTTCTATACATAAATCCAGAAAAGCTGTTTTTCTTACCTTTCTTGGCACCCCACAGAACTTCGTCTATCCAAACAACTAGATGGAATGCAGGATCTATTTAAGGGATTTAGCTTTATCCCCTTCGCCCACTGTCACTGTCGTCTCACTTATTTCTCCAGTTCTCTACTAGGCGTGAGCTTCTTTTCCATCTCCGAGATTTTTAAACTACCTGATGGGTAAATCTCTCTTCCATCTTCCCTAGTGGTAGGAAAATGGACCCTGCAACACAAGTGCAACCCTTGAAACACAGCACGTGTTCAAACGTGGCTGAACTCACGCCTGTCAGAGCTAGTGACCAGACAAAACGTCTCGACTACCTTACTCAGGCCCACTTGGCACGGCGACTCAGGGTGGAAAATCGAGCTGAAAATGTCTTTTCCCAGGGGAAAAGGAAGCAGCCAAGAACTGATCTAACCGATCAGCAGAACTGGAGTGGGGATGTGGAGGAGGAGAGGGGGTGCAGAAACAAAGCCCCACAAAGTTCTCAGGAGAGCAGCCTCTCTCCCCTTTGTCTCCTTTTGGGCACCAGACTTCACAACGACGACAGGCCGCGGCTCTGGCTCAAAGATGAACTTCCATTCTCCACACTCAGATACACCCGATTTCAACAACATCGTTTCATGGGGGTGAAAGGGCTTATCATCACAGCTGAGGTCATGGGCATTAGAATCGTTGCAACTACAAGCCAGTGATTTTACTCACTACTATTAACAAAACTCAGTAAATTACACTCACGGTGCTGTTACTAAAATAGCATCACTAAACAGCCTGCTGGAGTTACTTGCTGTGGAAAGAGAGGAATTCCATCGGGTTTGCCTCAGTGCTCTGCTGCAGAGTGGGCCTGGAACACTCCGCCCCTACTGCTTGTTCAATTAGGGTGTATACCGAAGTCACCCTTGGGGTGCACATATCTGTAAACTTCCCACTTGGGACTGAAAAGCAAGATCCTCACTTGCTGTCCCAAGAACTGACTTTGCAAGTGGCTGCGCCTGGACACAGACCTGGGCGGGACAGGCACCAGAAGAAGCAGGGGCGCACCCTGTCCAAGAAGCACGGCAAATCATTCCAGGTCCCAGAGTCACGGTTCCCGATATTCACGAAGGCCGAGGACAGTCCGTCACTCCTAACTTTGCCGAGAAACACACCTAAGTCCCGGGCACGGACAGGCAGGCCCCGGGGTTCACTGGGCTGGTGGGCAGGCTGCCCTGTATCCACTCCTCAGACCGTCACTGTCCTTTTACTCTTCTCTGTCAAGAGTGCAAGATTCCAGCAAACCCCAAGCCCTCTGGCTCTCCCTCCGAAAACCTGCCCAGACCGCCCATCTCCCCTCCTGGCCCTGGCCCGCATCTCCCACCCAGACCTCCATGCCAGCCTCCGCGTCTCTCAGCCCATTCCCTGCTGGACCCCACACGCAGCCACATCTGCCAAGAGAGCCAGTCCGCTCCCTCGCCTCATTCTCACCTACGGCATCTACTGGCATCCTTAATACACTGTAATTAACTTAAGTCCACTTGTTTGATGCTTGTCTGTATGTCTCTAGCTGTGATTTTTGGCCAGGGGTGATTCTGTGCTTCAAAGGGTATCTGACAATGTCTGGAGACACTTCTGGTTGTCACAGCGGAGCAGGAGGGCTTGGCATCCACTGGGTGTAGGCCAGGGATGCTGCTAAACATCCCACAACACACAGGACAACCCTGCCAACAAAGAGTTACCTGCCCAAAACGTCAACAGTGCCAAGACTGAGAAACTCCGCTCTGTGGAGTTTGTGCTGTTTTAGGCATTAAGTCACGTCTGACTCTTGTGACCCCATGGACTGCAGCCCACCAGGTTCCTCTGTCCATGGGATTCTCCAGGCAAGAATACTAGAGTAGACTACCATTTCCTTCTCCAGGGGATCTTCCTGACCCAGGGATTGAACCCACATCTCCTGCACTGCAGGAGGATTCTTTAGCACTGAGCCACCTGGGAAGCCCCAAACTCTGCTTTAAAATGATCCATATTTGAATGGATATCTGAAAAAGGTTCAGTATTACTTTAATCATATTCTCTATTCTTCTTTTATCCTAGTAATTATTTCCAAATGGAGCAATAAAACATAATTTGGATTACAACCTTATACTTTAACATAATGAATGGCAGTACATGACAGCAATAACTATTGCCATGGGTGTGAAGGGAACCAGCCTTCACATTTGCTAGAACTAAAGGACTCACATGTATTCTGTTGTCAAATATGAAAAAAAACTGAGGAAAGAAGAGGTGCCAACTTCTGCTATCACTTGGCTAAGATATAAAAAAGCTGGGATTCCATCTCAGGAAGCCCGGACGGAAAGCTTTTCACACTATGCCAGGCTAGCGTATTAACATGCAAAACACAGAGTGGTGGCCAAAACCTGTCATGGGTTCAAATCCCAGTCCATCTCTTATCTCTGTGACATTAAATTATCCTCTAGACCTCAGTTTCCTTGCCCATAACATGGGAGGGGCAGATAGGGAGGGAGAAAAAAAAAAACTGCACCTCCCTTACAAAAGTGTGTGAGATTCAGAAAAGACGACAAGGTAGATGTTTAGAATACTACTGTAGCTTGTAGTTAACATTCACATGGAATTCTCCAGGCCAGAATACTGGAGTGGGTAGCCTTTCCCTTCTCTAAGGGACCTTCCCAACCCAGGGATCGAACCCAGGTCTCCTGCACTGCAGGCAGATTCTTGGGTCATATGGGACGCCCAAGAATTACCTGTTATTATCTAACCATATGCAAATATTTCACACCTCATCGCCCTTTCACTTGCATGAGTAATCAAGAAAACTGATTTTGGCCTCCTGTTGAATGGGTATACCTGGGAATTAATTTAAAAACTAAGAAAAATAATGAAAAATATTAACTCCATCAACATCTATACCTAGTAATGTATAAACTTTTATGCCTTTAAATTGGAGAAGGAAATGGCAACCCACTCCAGTACTCTTGTCTTGAAAATCCCATGGACGGAGGAGCTTGGTGCAGGCTACTGTCCATGGGGTCGCAAAGAGTCAGGCACGACTAAGCGACTTCGCTCACTTTACTTATGCCTTTAAATATTTTCTTTAAGAAGTAAGGAAATTATTCTTAATATACAATATTTCAAACACAAAAGAAGTAGAAGGTTTTAGTAAGCCAAATAAAGTTATCACTTAAGGAAGTTTTAAATATATATACAATCTCTACTTTTATTGAAAAATTTCCAAAATGCCTTAATGTGAAATCATAGTTTCCAAGTAAATTCAGTAATAAATTTGTACATTTTACAAATCTTTACAGTAGTACCATGTACCACTATGTATCATACCATGTCTAGATTTTACTTAACACTACCTTTATTTAAAAAAAAAAAAAGGACTTGGTTTAGCATTTCTTTCATAGGTTAAATTAGGCAATTCGTTATCCTTAAAAATAAGCTGTAATAAGCAGTTAATGACTGTAACAGCCATACAACACATCTTCACCTAAACCATTTCTGACTCAACTACTATAAAACAATCATTCGGATTTCATCAGAAGACTGAGATGTCAAATAAGTTTTTTATATTTGGTAAGTTTAACATCTTATATGACTTCCTCAAGAGAAACATATATTGATGGAGAAATATTTTAAACAGCAGCTCAGAGTTTAAGCTAAAATTACCAATCACATTTGTTGTTAAACAAAGGCGTTATCCACAATGATAGCCACAAGAAAACAAAAGACCAAAATAGTCATCATATTCAATCTACCACTGACGTCAAGAGAACAAACCAATAAGGCCCCCCAAAATGATGCTACTATAAACGTGTTAACAAGAATTTTCTGTTTGACATAAAACTATTTCCAATAAAACCTATTAACAGCACTGACAAAATTCCTAACATTCACCTAAGACACAAGCAGGTTTATCTATAAAACACACCACTGGTTTTCCTCTACCTATTACGTAGGAAAATCCTCACAACTTTCATTGTTCCATGCTCTCATATGCTCCGGCTACACAGCTCTAACACCCGTATGCTCAGGACCCCAGTTAGTGACACATTCATGTCTGGCTCCAGGCTCACCTACCCTGTTAGATCTTTCTGAGTGTATCATTCCCATCATCGTTTATTTGCCTTGCTGTTTTGTCATTCACCTATACGCAAACATGCCGACTGAAGTGAGTCGGTTTCTTGTTGTAACAAGGGCGTACGTTTGGTTTAATCTGATTCAACTCTTTTCATCGAATCTCGAGTGGAAGAAATCAGGAAGGGTGGGAATACATACAACATTACAATCCATTCACTTCACACAGAGAATCCACAGGCACTTCCACGAACACGTCTGTCACCCCCAGGGGTCTCTGCAGTCACGTTACCAGGTGTGACAGGCCAGCCGGCCCCCCGTGATCTGAGCCACCTGGGCCCCCCGCCCCGCACGTCACATTCGGGAGCAGCGCTGAGAAGGAACTGCTCGCTCAGGCTGCGGTCCTAGGAGTCCTCCCCCACTACCTCTCCATGGCAACGCAGCTACAGAAAAGCCAGTCCACCTCTTACGCAAATGAAAAAGAGGCCACAAATGTCAGCAGTCACAACATCCACCTCTTCCCTCCCTGCTTAATTTCCTTCTTAAAGTAACCGCGGTGCATTCTTCTCACTCTGTATTTTCAGAACACCTTCCACCGTTCCATGGATGGGAGAGCAGTTTAGGAAAATCAGAGTTAAAAAAAAAATCCATCTGTATGACCACTTACATAACGTAACTGAGAATCCAAAGAGGGGTATGATTTGCTGAGGTTCATTTACCGAGGCAGTATCTCATTGCATCCCCTTTGTATCTGGGCATCCTAGTGTTTGAGAGAAGAATCCTTTACGATATTAACCATCCTGCAATTTGGCTTTCTTAGAGACACAGAGAAAGAGGAGCAGGGAAACCATCCATTATGATTACCAGGAAACACTCAGCACTCAACACACACTGTTTCCTCTGCAAGTTCACGTTTCTTTAGAAAAATCAAGGTTTGATTTTACTTTTTTGAGCAGTCAATTATCTATTAATAATGCTACAGCATGGAAAAGCTGAATAGATTATCCTTCAACTGTTATCAGGTTTAGCTTATATTGTAACTGAACAGTTTCCTTTCATAAATATATTTTTAAAAAATATATAATGGCTAGTTTACACTTCATATGGCTACAGATTGGAGAACAGAAGCAATTCTTATCCACAGAACCATGACTAACAGCACCTGATAAATTTTAAAATGCCTTTATCTTAAAACATGTTTTAATCCCTAAGATGCAACAAAGTATCAAAGTCTGTAAACTGTCATTTGACATGTGATTATCTATTAATGAGAATTCTGACTGAGTTCGCAGGGAGCAAGCTCCCACGGGTGGTTGATGAAGAACATAAATGTGGGTGTGGTTGTCTTAATATCTCTAAAAGATGTATTTTCCAAGGGAAAGCAAGTGAGAATCCAAAACACTTACATTACCTAAAAAACAATAGCAAAAAATTTTAAATATACCCAGGTGTGTGGACACACTTCCTGTCTCATGAAAAATGCAGCTTTAAAAGTTTCATTTATTACTCAGCATTTATCAAACACCTACCAGTGTGCTGGGCAACCTAAGTTTGGGAACAAATGTGAAGAAAAGAGATGCTGATATTTAAAAACGAAACCTAAATGATGTGGAAAGAACTGCATCTGGTACAGCCAGAGGAACACACGACTCGAACAAAGGCCCGGAGGCAGGAGGAGCCGCCGCAAGCCAGCGCGTGGGTAAGGCCTGACACAGCGCTCGTACAAGGCAGCCACTAGATTGATAAATGAAAAATTACATATGACCTGTGTGCACATGAAGGGCAACAAGGACGGAAGGTCCAACAGCTGAGCATCAGCTACGGTTAAGGAGCGGTGGGATGAGGCGCTGTCACAAAACACCATTCTGGGGTGGTGGCTGCTGTCCCTCAACTGGCCCAGCCCAGGGTTGTGAGAGCTGGACCATAATGAAAGCTGAGCACCGAAGGATTGATGCTTTTAAACTGTGGTGTTGGAGAAGACTCTTGAGAGTCCCTTGAACTGAAAGAAGATCCAACCAGTCCATCCTACAGGAAATCAGTCCTGAATATTCTTTGGAAGGACTGATGCTGAAGCTGAAACTCCAATACTTCGGCCACCTGATGCAAAGAGCTGACTCACTGGAAAAGACCTTGATGCTGGGCAAGACTGAAGGCAGGAGAAGGGGATGACAGAGATGAGAAGGTTGGATGGCATCACCAGCTCGATGGACATGAGTTTGAGCAGACTCCAGGAGCTGGTGATGTACAGGGAACCGTGGCATGCTGCAGTCCATGGGGTCTCAAAGAGCTGGACACAACTGAGCAACTGACCTGAACTGAGGGTTCTGGAGGATTCCCCAGGGCAAAGCTCTAGGGAAGATGGATGAGTCCATAGCAGAAATGGAGTCAAGAGGTTCTGGGAAAAGCATGAAGCTGGAAACAGCACATCAAGTCAGTCGAACCATAGGCAGGTAGGCATCCAGCCTTTCTGAAGTTCACGTGTAAAAGAGAAAGATGTGGCTGCAGAAGAAGGCAAGATTAGGAAGGACTAAAAGCCACAAAAAGGATCTGAGCCTTTATCCTGAGGCACATGGTAACAGTACAGGATTTCAGAGAACGTGTGATACCAGATTAAAAATTACTCAAGTGATCACTCAAATGGCTTTTGGATCTACAGTGGGAACTCCTCCCCCAGGAAAAAGAAAATAAAAAAAAACCTATGAGATAAGCACATTAGGAATGCCTAAGAATCTCAATGAAATAGCCATTAAACACACAGAGAGTAAGCTACCTTAAAGAGAGGTGCTGAATGAAATTTTCTTTCTCAAAGCCTCGAACAGGTCAACCCAGTGTGAACCAGATCATCAGACTTATGTCAAGAGACCAGGAGTCCAGTGTCAGCAGGGCCACCACCTCCAAGGAGCTGTATGAACTGGGATGCCTGCCCAAGTGGGGAGTCACCCCACAAAACTGGGGAATCCACCTCCTGCCTCTAGGCTCCATTCCATAATACAGTATCCCCACGTAAGCTCTTTATTCGGGTTATCTGTCTCCCAAGCTAGATTTTATAGGCTAGAGCCACATTTTGTTCATTTTTATAAACTTAACATCTAACAAAATATTTGCTCTATCAGAAATGCCCCAAAATATTTTGAACAAATAATCTTCAGGTTCTTTTCAGCTATTAAGAGCAATGACTCTAGAATTTCATTTGGGAATCAACTTGAAAAGAGCCAGCCAACTCAAAAGTTGGCCTAAGATGTAATTTACATCACCAATTGTTTCCTTTCACCTTTCTTTGACTATCTGCATGTCACTAAACATAGCACTGGGGGAATGCTATTTTCAAAAACTGAAGTTTTCAGACTAACTTGTAAGAACTTTATAAACACAGGAAACATAAATTTTATATGTTTTCCAAATCATCAGCAATACTGACAACTAGCAAATGCTCCTAGATCAAAACCCTCTACTTTATAGCAGCATTTTGGTTTTAAATGATCTTCTTTCTCAAACCCACACATTTAGCTTCTAGATTCCATTAAAAATGGGTAGAAGAACATACCCAGACATCTCAGAGATGTGGAGGCATTTTTAAAAACAGATGTATCAGCAGTGAGAATACATTTGAACATCTGGATTTCTTCCTTCCCACACTAAAGAGGGGCTTCCCTGGTAGCTCAGCTGGTAAAGCATCTGCCTGAAATATAGGAGACCCCAGTTCAATTCCTGGGTCAGGAAGCTCTCCCGGAAGAGACGTGATGACCCAACATTCAGGCTTCAGAGATTTATTAACTCACGCCCTAATATTCTTCACATTTTACAACCATTGTGTCATGATTATTGACTGTTAGGAGGGATTTCAAAGAAATATCAACTCCCCTCCCAACCTCCAAAAATACATTTCATACTAACCATTCTAATCTATTTAAAAAAGATAACTGAAATGACCTTTTAAAATCGTTTATGTCTCAGATTGTAGGATGTGCACATTAACTTCAAGACCATCTTCTAGACAACACTCACAAGCGAAACTCCCAGAATGGGGGCAAGGGTGAGCATGAGCTTGCTTTTAAGTTCCTAGGCTAGTGACTCCTCATCATTTCGAGGGTGAGGACCTCTGTTTAAAAAAAAATTCTGGAGCCCTCCCAGGGATCATGGATATAGTTTTACTCCCTGATTGATTTAGGAATCTTATCGATGATAAAAGTATATAAAAGCAACTTTCAAGTGGATCTGTATTTCACTAGTCACAGTACTATCTATATCACTGATCCAATTAAAATAAAGGAGCTCCAAAACGTATTAAATGACTGAAAGACCACCACACCAGTTTTACCTCAGTAATAAAAGGATAGAGTGACATCAGAAAAATCTATTCCTACAATTCACTACAATTCCATATGGAAAAATATCACTATAGAAGTCAAAACAAAGTAATAAAAATTGCATACCAATTCCCATCAAAATGCCCAGAAAGTTACACTTAGAAGATAATTTCTGAAACTACGTAAATAAGATCCACAAGAAGCTAACTGCGACCACTGTATTTAACTGCAGACTACCAGAAGCATTAGCATCAATGTCAGAATTTAATCAGTGGTACTATTTGATGGACAACTCGATAAAGTAAGAAAGGAAATTTTAAAGAGGCATGAAAATTGTAAAGGAAGAAACAAAATCATTTATTTGCAGCTAATATGACAATCTAATGAGGAAAACTAAGAAAATCAACTGAACTGTTTAAGATTGAGTAAGAATTCAGTAAAGCGTGTGTGCGCTCAGTCGGGTCTGACTCTCTGCGGCCCCATGGACTATACAGCCCGCCAGGCTCCTCTGTCCATGGGATTCCCCAGGCAAGAACGCTAGACTGGGTTACCATTTCCTACTCCGGGGATCTTCCCGACCCAGGGATGGAACCTGCATCTCTTGTGTCTCTGCACTGGCAGGTGGGTTCTTTACCACTGCACCACCTGGGAAGCCCTACAGCAGCCATATCAGAGTCAACTCACAGAAGTAGATGGTTGTAATGTGCTTTTAAACGTACCGCAAGCAAAACCAAAAACAGAACATACAGACAGATAAGGTAAATGTGGCAAGATGTTAACATATGTGAATTTAAGTGCAGGAAACACGAGTATCAGCTAATCTTAGTGCTTTTAAGACTATCACATTCCTTTAGCCTAAGGCTCCATATAACATGGGAAGTAAATTCAAGTCACTTCCTTCCTCCTCAAATCTTCTCCCGTTGCCCAGTTACCATGCTGGCAGTTTATTTATCCTGTTTCACCGCCAAATAAATCTGAGGGCATTTAAGCTTATTTTCTGCTCTGTATTCTGTGCTGTGGCTCTTCATTAACTCATCACTCTAGATCTCAGCTTTTGTTCCAACTTTTGTACCCAATGGAGGCTAAATCTACTCCGGACCCTGAAACAGCCCAGAGGCTTTCTAGCTCCATACACATCTCTGTTAACTAAATTGCTGAGCAATGAAATGTGAAACAAAAGAACCAAATGTTACGTCATCCTTGCCTTGAGTATTCCATGACGCATGGTCCCCTTAAATGATGCACTGAGACCTCCACGTCTCACTGCACTGACGTTATAAACAGCACTGGCTTCACTGGCTCTCTGTCTTGGGTACGTGTTTATCCACATCATTGTGCTCATTTTGGGCTTAACTTACTGTGTGAGCAGGTTGGTGCTTTTTGACCATAATGATGAAATCTCATGTGCCAAAAGCACAATGCTGGCTGAAAGAATTCAACTCATACCTTGAAATTTGCTAACTCAGAAAATATTCTAGCTCAGAAGCCAAACACTCAACCAGAGGATGAATGATTTCTTCTCTCCTAGACTGGGTATTTGGTGACAGGAAGACATAAAACGCCTGTATTGTATCATCTGGTTTGTGGCAACTCCTCGGATCAAGCACAGAGGTTTTGTAATTTAAATATAAGCTATGAAAGATAACAAAATCAGTAAGATAATAAGCAACTCCTACAGCTCAACTCCAGAAAAATAAACGACCCAATCAAAAAATGGGCCAAAGAACTAAATAGACATTTCTCCAAAGAAGACATACAGATGGCTAACAAACACATGAAAAGATGCTCAACATCACTCATTATCAGAGAAATGCAAATCAAAACCACTATGAGGTACCATTTCACACCAGTCAGAATGGCTGCGATCCAAAAGTCTACAAATAATAAATGCTGGAGAGGGTGTGGAGAAAAGGGAACCCTCTTACACTGTTGGTGGGAATGCAAACTAGTACAACCACTATGGAGAACAGTGTGGAGATTCCTTAAAAAACTGGAAATAGAACCACCTTATGATCCAGCAATCCCACTGCTGGGCATACACACTGAGGAAACCAGAAGGGAAAGAGACACGTGTACCCCAATGTTCATCGCAGCACTGTTTATAATAGCCAAGACATGGAAGCAACCTAGATGTCCATCAGCAGATGAATGGATAATAAAGCTGTGGTACATATACACAATGGAGTATTACTCAGCCATTAAAAAGAATACATTTGAATCAGTTCTAATGAGGTGGATGAAACTGGAGCCTATTATACAGAGTGAAGTAAGCCAGAAGGAAAAACATAAATACAGTATACTAACGCATATATATGGAATTTAGAAAGATGGTAACAATAACCCGGTGTACGAGACAGCAAAAGAGACACTGATGTATAGAACAGTCTTATGGACTCTGTGGGAGAGGGAGAGGGTGGGAAGATTTGGGAGAATGGCATTGAAACATGTAAAATATCATGTAGGAAACGAGTTGCCAGTCCAGGTTCGATGCACGATGCTGGATGCTTGGGGCTGGTGCACTGGGACGGCCTAGAGGGATGGTATGGGGAGGGAGGAGGGAGGAGGGTTCAGGATGGGGAACACATGTATACCTGTGGCAGATTCATTTTGATATTTGGCAAAACTAAGACAATTATGTAAAGTTTAAAAATAAAATAAAAGTAGAAAAAAAAATTAGTAAGAATAATTTTAATTGAAGAATTGTTTTCTTTCCACTTTAGATTCCTCAAGTATAAGTTCTAATAGCCCCTTGTGACTTTTGGTTTGCAACATTAATTACAATTTTAATTCTATAATAGTTTAGGTAATTGTTTCATATTATACTTTCCCACCAAGCAAAAAACTCTAAAGAAGAGGAACCTTGTCCATCTAGTTTTGCATTGAAGCCTGACTCCTGGGCATGAAGACATTCAATCTTCATGGAAGAGTGGATGACAGGAGATCAAACTGAAACAAATGACAGTTAAGTTTCTAAAACAAGTATTTAAAATACAACGTATTTTTATTAAAAAGATTACAGGATAAATATAAAAATGAGTATTACAATCCTGAATCAGCTTCTCAAATGCTCAGAGTTTTCAATGAACAAGAAGCAAGACATTTCTGATCAAATAATGTGCTATGCCATCAAATCATGTTAATTAGAAAAGTGAAGAAAAGGTTCTACAATAATGATTAAATGGAAATAAATCAAGCATACAGCAGCAAGAGAATGTGAATTATGACAAAGTAGTATGATGCAATGTCATGCAGTCATTTGAAACAAAGTCTAAGAGGAATACGAATGACATTGAGAAATACTAGTGACAGATACCATTAAGGGGGAGCACTGGAAGATAAGTACTGTATGATCCCAACTGTGCTTTATAATGTATACGTATGTAATTATATGTGCGTTTGCAGACGCATGCAAAGGTACACGTATATTGTCTAGACACATGTATGCTATGCTAAGTCGCTTCAGTCATGTCCGACTCTGTGTGACCCCATAGACGGCAGCCCACCAGGCTCCCCCGTCCCTGGGATTCTCCAGGCAAGAACACTGGAGTGGGTTGCCATTTCCTTCTGCAATGCATGAAAGTGAAAAGTCAAAGTGAAGACACACGTATACATATACGTATATGAAATGTCAGATTGTTACTAGTTATTTCTGGATGACACAGTGATGAGTCAAATTTTCTGCAATAAACATATCAACAAAAAAATTTTTTTTCTTTTTTTTTGGTAAATCTGCCTACAGAGAGCGAGCGAAAGATGGACCTTAATTTCCACAGCATAAACATAGGTTTCAATCTAATTACTGACACAATCACCAGGCAAATGTGTGAACCAAACATAATACTCTAACATGCCCCACACTGCATCAGAGCTGACTAAAGGAGCTCAGATCAAAGTTACCTGAATGTAGAGCAGACACTTTATATACCTGCTGCTGAGAGCCAAGCGCTAGAGTTTCAAAGCTACTAGCTTTCAAGCAGGGGCTTCCCTGGTAGCTCAGCTGGTAAAGAATCTGCCTGTGTAATGCAGGAGACCTGGGTTCGATCCCTGGGTTGGGAAGATTCCCTGGAGAAGGGAATGGCTATCCACTCCAGTACACTTGCCTGGAGAATCCCCATGAACAGACCCCATGGGCTACACTCCATGGGGTCGCCAAGAGTCAGACTAAGCACAGCACAGCTTTCAAGTATAGTAGACTCTTCTTGCAATGCAGGGAAAAGATATATCTTTTTTATTCTCTGATTTTAACAAGATATCTCTCTTATTTTTAATGGCAAATGATGAAAATGTATACATTTCTCTCCTGTTATTCTACTTGTAAGACTCTTTATTTAAAAAAATTACCTTAAATATGGAATAATAAAATAATCACCACCCATGCAAATATTTATCACAGTAGTACTTACTTTAGAGAAGAATGGGAAGCCACCACATAATAGAGTTGTGCATGTTTATTCTTATGGTCTTAGGTCATCTCTTGTTTTGTTTGGGGTTTGACCAAACTGGGAAAGGAAAAGTGGCATTTTATTTTCTCTCCCACCATACCCTGACGGCAGCAGCGTGTAAGCTGCACACCTGTCCCCCTAGTACCAACAGGCTCATTTCAGTTCCGACATGGAGTCAACTCTGCTCTTTCCAGGTGCTGGTACAGGTCCACAATTCCCCCCAAGGGCCTAGAACCTTTCTATTGCTCTTCTGCACCAAGATGCGCAGTATCTCTTTATGTTTTCCTGATCTATCCAAACATTTGGGTTAGTTATAATTAAGAACAAGACCTTCTAGAACTAACACCCAAAAAAGATGTCCTTTTCATTATAGGGGACTGGAATGCAAAAGTAGGAAGTCAAGAAATACCTAGAGGAACAGGCAAATTTGGCCTTGGAGTACAGAATGAAGCGGGGCAAAGGCTAATAGAGTTTTGCCAAGAGAACGTGCTGGTCATAGCAAAAACACTCTTCCAACAACACAAGAGAAGACTCTACACATGGACATCACCAGATGGTCAACACCAAAATCAGACTGATTATATTCTTTGCAGCCAAAGACAGAGAAGTTCTATATAGTTGGCAAAATCAAGATCAGGAGCTGACTGTGGCACAGACCATGAACTCCTTATTGCCAAATTCAGACTTAAATTGAAGAAGGCAGGGAAAACCACTAGACCATTCAGATATGACCTAAATCAAATCCCTTATGATTATACAGTGGAAGTGGCAAACAGACCCAATGAATTAGATCTGATAGACAGAGTGCCTGAAGAACTATGGACGGAAGTTCCTGATATTGTAAAGGAGGCAGGGATCAAGACTGTCCCCAAGGAAAAGAAATGCAAAAAGGCAAAATGGTTGTCTGAGGGAGCCTTTCAAATAGCTGTGAATAGAAGAAAAGTGAAAGGCAAAGAAAAAAGGAAAGATATACCCATTTGAATGCAGAGTTCCAAAGAAAAGCAAGGAGAGATAAGAAAGCCTTCCTCCGGCGATCAATGCAAAGAAATAGAGGAAAACAATAGAACGGGAAAGTCTAGAGATCTCTTCAAGAAAATGAGAGATACCAAGGGAACATTTCATGCAAAGATGGGCACAATAAAAGACATAAATGGTATGGACCTAACAGAAGCAGATATTAAGAAAAGGTGGCAAGAATACACAGAAGAACTATACAAAAAAGATCTTCAAGACCCAGATAATCACGATGGTGTGATCAACATAGAGCCAGATATCCTGGAAAGTGAAGTCAAATGGGCCTTAGGAAGCATCACTACAAAGTTAGGGGAGGTGATGGAATTCCAGTTGAGCTATTTCAAATCCTAAAAAATAATGCTGTGAAAGTGCTGCACTCAATATGCCAGCAAATTTGGAAAACCCAACAGTGGCCACAGCACTGGAAAAGGTCAGTTTTCATTCCAATCCCAGAGAAAGGCAATGCCAAGGAATGCTCAAACTACCACACAACTGCACTCATCTCAGTTCACTTCCGTTCAGTTCAGTTGCTCTGTCATGTCCGACACTTTGAGACCCCATGAACCACAGCACGCCAGGCCTCCCTGTCCATTACCAACTCCCAGAGTTCACTCAAACTCATGTCCAACGAGTCAGTGATGCCATCCAGCCATCTCATCCTCTGTCGTTCCCTTCTCCTCCTGCCCCCAATCCCTCCCAGCATCAGGGTCTTTTCCAATGAGTTAACTCTTCGCATGAGATAGCCAAAGTATTGGAGTTTCAGCTTTAGCATCATTCCTTCCAATGAACACCCAGGACTGATCTCCTTTAGAGTGATCTGGTTGGATCTCCTTGCAGTCCAAGGGACTCTCAAGAGTCTTCTCTAACACCACAATTCAAAAGCATCAGTTCCTCGGTGCTCAGCTTCCTTCACAGTCCAACTCTCACATCCACACATAACCACTGGAAAAACCATAGCCTTGACTAGACGGACCTTTGTTGGCAAAGTAATATCCCTGCTTTTTAATATGCTATCTAGGTTGGTCTTAACCTTTCTTCCAAGGAGTAAGCATCTTTTAATTTCATGGCTGCAATCACCATCTACAGTGATTTTGGAGCCCAAAAAAAGAAAGTATGACACTGTATCCACTGTTTCCCCATCTATTTGCCATGAAGTGATGGGACCACATGCCATGATCGTCGTTTTCTGAATGTTGAGCCTCAGGCCAACTTTTTCACTCTCCTCTTTCACTTTCATCAAGAGGCTCTTTAGTTCCTCTTCGCTTTCTGCCATAAGGGTGGTGTCATCTGCATATCTGAGGTAATCGATATTTTTCCTGGCAATCTTGATTCCAGCTTGTGCTTCTTCCAGCCCAGTGTTTCTCATGATGTACTCTGCATATAAGTTAAATAAGCAGGGTGACAATATACAGCCTTGACGTACTCCTTTTCCTACTTGGAACCAGTCTGTTGTTCCATGTCCAGTTCTAACTGTTGCTTCCTGACCTGCGTTTAGGTTTCCCATACAAAAAAGCAAAATGGCTGTCTGGGGAGGCCTTACAAATAGCTGTGAGAAGAAGAGAAGCCAAAAGCAAAGGAGAAAAGGAAGGATATAAGCATCTGAATGCAGAGTTCCAAAGAATAGCAGAGAGAGATAAGAAAGCCTTCTTCAGCAATCAATGCAAAGAAATAGAGGAAAACAACAGAATGGGAAAGACTAGAGATCTCTTCAAGAAAATTAGAGATACCAAGGGAACATTTCATGCAAAGATGGGCTCAATAAAGGATAGAAATGGTATGCACCTAACAGAAACAGAAGATATTAAGAAGAGGGGGCAAGAATACACAGAAGAACTGTACAAAAAAGATCTTCATGACCAAGATAATCACGATGGTGTGATCACTCACCTAGAGCCAGACATCCTGGAACGTGAAGTCAAGTGGGCCTTAGGAAGCATCACTACGAACAAAGCTAGTGGAGGTGATGGAATTCCAGTTGAGCTATTTCAAATCCTGGAAGATAATGCTGTGAAAGTGCTGCACTCAATATGCCAGCAAATTTGGAATACTCAGCAGTGGCCACAGGACTGGAAAAGGTCAGTTTTCATTCCAATCCCAAAGAAAGGCAATGCCAAAGAATGTCCAAACTACCGCACAACTGCACTCATCTCACACGCTAGTAAAGCAATGCTCAAAATTCTCCAAGCCAGACTTCAGCAATACGTGAATCGTGAACTTCCAGATGTTCAAGCTGGTTTTAGAAAAGGCAGAGGAAGCAGAGATCAAATTGCCAACATCCGCTGGATCGTGGAACAAGCAAGAGAGTTCCAGAAAAACATCTATTTCTGCTTTATTCACTATGCCAAAGCCTTTGACTGTGTGGATCACAATAAACTGTGTAAGATTCTGAAAGAGATGAGAATACCAGACCACCTGACCTGCCTCTTGAGAAACCTGTTTGCAGGTCAGGAAGCAACAGTCAGAACTAGACATGGAACAACAAACTGGTTCCAAATAGGAAAAAGAGTATGCCAAGGCTGTATATTGTCACCCTGCTTATTTAACTTATATGTATAGTACATCATGAGAAACGCTGGGCTGGATGAAGCACAAGCTGGAATCAAGATTGCCAGGAGAAATAACAATAACCTCAGATATGCAGATGATACCACCCTTATGGCAGAAAGTAAAGGAGAACTAAAGAGCCTCTTGATGAAAGTGAAAGAGGAGAGTGAAAAAGTTGGCTTGAGGCTCAACATTCAGAAAACTAAGATCATGGCATGTGCTCCCATCATTTCATGGCAAATAGATGGGGAAACAGTAGAAACAGTGTCAGACTTCATTTTTGGGGGGCTCCAAAATCACTGTAGATGGTGACTGCAGCCATGAAATTAAAAGACACTTACTCCTTGGAAGGAAAGTTATGACCAACCTGGACAGCGTATTCGGAGAAGGCAATAGAACCCCACTCCAGTACTCTTGCCTGGAGAATCCCAGGGATAGGGGAGCCTGGTGGGCTGCCGTCTATGGGGTCGTACAGAGTCAGACACAACTGAAGTGACTTAGTAGCAGTAGCAGACAGCATACTGAAAACAGAGACATTACTTTGCCAACAAAGGTCCGTTTAGTCAAGGTTATGGTTTTTCCAGTCGTCATGTATGGATGTGAGAGTTGGACTATAAAGAAAACTGAGCAGCAAAGAATTGATGCTTTTGAACTGTGGTGTTGGAGAAGACTCTTGAGAGTCCCTTGGACTGCAAGGAGATTCAACCAGTCCATCCTAAAGGAAATCAGTCCTGAATATTCATTGGAAGGACTGATGCTGAAGCTGAAACTCCAAAACTTTGGCCACCTGATGCGAAGAACTGACTCCTTAGAAAAGACCCTGAAGTTGGAAAAGATTGAAGGCAGGAGGAAAAGGGGATGACAGAGGATGAGACGGCTGGATGGCATCACCAACTCCATGGACATGAGTTTGAGTGTACTCCGGGAGTTGGTGATGGATTGGGAGGCCTGGCGTGCTGCAGTCCATGGGGCTACAAAGAGTCGGACACGAATGAATGAGTGAACTGAACTGAACTGACTGATAATTAAGAATGTTTTCCCATGATAATCTTCTTTTTTTCCCAGAGCTTTTAACACATTTCTATGTTATTTCTCTTATTTTTACCCTCGGTAAACTTTATCTTCTACTTTGACCAGGAGAAAAATCCCACTTCTCTTCTTTTTAAACAAACCATAAAATGATCTCAGGACCTCTCAATGTTTAAAGGGTAGCAAGTAAAATTTGACTAGGCCTGCCAGAGAAAAGTCCAACACACACACAAAAACCTAGCACATCAGAAAGTATAATATTGTAATAATTTTATATTTCTTCTTAGGCAAACCAGTACTCTGAAACACTACATACTTGAGACAAATATCCTTGTAGGTTTTCCCCAAAATTGGTATGTCAATTAGAGCAGTTGCAGAGAAAGGCTTGTGATCTAGGGAAAAATTACAGCTGTCAAGTATTACAGGCACATGGCCCAGGTTACAGGAATGGTATAACTCTTCCAACAGTGAAAATCAGATTATTTTAAATAGTACTTTTCTGTTTAATTTTTTTTAATTATGAAAGTATGGTAATACATTTACAGGAGACTTGGAAAATATAGAACAAAGTTACATATGGTTCCACTATGTATCACAATTATTTTTAAGTAGATAAATGAAGATTTTTCCGTTGGAGTTTCAATATCAAACTCTCAAAAATTACTGGAATGAATAGACAGAAAAGTAGAAGGATACAGTAGGCCTGAAAAGTACTATAAACCAATTCAACATAATTAAGATTTATACAATGTTCACACAACGGCAGGGTACAAATTGTATTCAAGTTCCCAGTCTATAAACCAGGAAACACTGGAACATATCCAGGGGCATAAAACAAGGTGCAAAGATTTCAGAGTCTTTTCTCTTGTCACTGTGAAATTATGTTAGAAATCAATACCAAAAGATATTAATTTCTCATTTTGATACTAGTTTCTTATTTTGCTGCAATCATCCTCTGTGTTTCTCAGTCTTTTAACTTTATTGAGGCTTTCAACAGCTAAGTCAAAGATCTCTCTTGGTAAATGACACACTGCACTTGAAATACGTGAGTTATTTTTAAACATTGTATTTAACACGAAAATCCCCAGCTCTTACTCCAAGGAATGACTGTTTAAGTGTTTGTTCCAAGTCTTCACGTAACATTTCCTCATCATTTCGCATGGTTTTTAACAACTGTTGGGTCAACTAAATTTCTAGCTAACAAGTAGTTACCTAATCTTAATCTGGTGAAAGAAGATCCCTAGGTTTTGTTTTAGGACAAGAAAAGGAAGTTGAGGCATCCGCGCGCCCTGGGAACAGTAAGGGTTTTGTTTATAGACAAACTGAGGCTCCGTTCGGGCTGGGCCGCCCACCAGCTGCCTGACACCAGGCAAGCAACGCCACTCCAAGCCCCGCACCCAGCTTTTCCACCAAAGACAAAACGAAACAAAAACTCCCAAATTAAACAGCACCATCTGCCTCAAGAGACAAGTTTTAATTCCCGAAAGAGATAACGGATATAACATAGCAGACACCAGGGGGAAGAGTCAATGGACGTCAGGTCCTGTTCCTTTCTTCATAAATACACACTTTTTAAACTATCAAATAACCTTACATGCATAAGGGTCAGACAAACTCGAAACTAGCTGATGTACCGTGGCAGCATATTTAGAACATTACTTTTTTTTACTGGGGTATAATGAGACCCCAGTTCGATTCCTGGGTCAGGAAGATCTGATAGAGAAGGGATAGGCTACCCACTCCAGTATTCTTGGGCTTCCCTTGTGGCTCAGCTGGTAAAGAATCCACCTGCAATGTGGGAGATCTGGGTTCGGTCCCTGGGTTGGGAAGATCCCCTGGAGAAGGGAAAGACTACCCACTCCAGAATTCTGGCCTGGAAAATTCCATGGACTGTACAGTCCATGGGGTTGCAAAGAGCAGGACACAACCGAGCAACTTTCACTTTCACTCTTTCATAATTGCTTTATAATTTTGTACAACAGAATGTATACATATATTCCCTCGATCTTAGCCCTACTTTCCACCCCCTATGCCATCCTACCCATCTAGGTCATCAAAGAACACAGAGCTGAGCTCCCTACGTGGAACATTACTATTTTAAAGGACGTGTAAGGAAGTTTAAATGTATTCATAAAAGCCCTTATATACTACATCACACTATACAAAGCCATCCCTTTAATTAACGTGTGCTCCTGATCACACATTTCATCACTCACACCAGTGTCCTCATCACGTGAAACAAAACCTAAAGGCAGAGAATAACTCAACACATTCACAATCTGGACGGACACGCTGTGGTTCTGTTACCATCAGAAGACAGCTCTTTACGCATCTAAGGCCTGCGCAGTTGGAAGGGAGAGCTTTCAAATCGCTCGAGGCCCAGAGGCCAGAGTGGCTGGACAGCCTCCAGGGCTGGGCAGGCTGACCACACGGCCTCCTGCAGCGGAAAGTCCCCACCGGGTGTCTGAACTCATTCTGAAAGCAGGGGGCAGTTCCTCCTACGACTCATCTGGGCGAGTTTCTAGAAAAGGACAGTTTGCAGACAGCCACAGAGGTTCTCTCCTAAGCGGCTGGAGCGTAGTTATGGGCGAGGGTAGTGATGGAGAGAGAGCGCGCGCTCAGGAAGGGTGAGCAGGGCTGAAAACAGCGACCGCAAATCCCGTCCCTCGGAGGAGCTGACTGCAGAAACACCGGCTCACTCCTGCCCCACCAGCTCCCTTCCTGCCGGAAAAGCAAACAAACAGAAATGGTTACAGTCTGTGTGTTAATGTGTAAAGTGTAACTAGATTTGTTTCCTTTCCTCTGGAGATACACAGCACGGGTCAGTGTGAGCGCGCACGTGCTTACACTCTTATATTTTACCTACAGATTATATCATACACACACCGTAAGGACAAAAATGCAAGAACCGTAATATTTCTGAATGGCTGCTTACTGCAGGGGAAGGCAGGACACGCGAGCTGGGCTTCTCTGACAGTAGCTTACTGTCTAGATTATGCTTACAAACCACTTAAATATTTTACATAATTACAAAAGGAAAATTTTGAACAAAACCATCTCTAAAATTCAAAAACAAAGTGAGAAGTGAATTTCAGGATGTACTGAGTTGTGGCATAACCATCCAAACGGGAACAAGGGACACTAAAACACAACACTTTGATGACATAACCCTAGTGATCTGCACCCTAAGGAAGAATGAAAATGCAAAAAAAAAACACAAAGCGTTGACGGTGGTGTTGGCATTAATCTGAAACCTACGTCAAGGCTGTATATTGTCACCCTGCTTATATAACTTCTATGCGGAGCACATCATGAGAAACACTGGGCTGGAAGAAGCACAAGCTGGAATCAAGATTATTGGGAGAAATATTCACAACCTCAGATATGCAGATGACACCACCCTTATGGCAGAAAGCAAAGAACTAAAGAGCCTCTTGTGAAAGTGAAAGAGGAGAGTGGAAAAGTTGGCTTAAAGCTCAACATTCAGAAAACTAAGATCATGGCATCTGCTCCCATCACTTCATGGCAAATAGATGGGAACAGGGAAACAGTGGCTGACTTTATTTTGGGGGGCTCCAAAATCACTGCAGATGATGACTGCAGTCATGAAATTAAAAGACGCTTACTCCTTGGAAGAAAAGTTATGACCAACCTGCTGCTGCTGCTAAGTTGCTTCAGTTATGTCCGACTCTGTGCAACCCCATAGACCCCACCAGGATCCGTCATCCCTGGGATTTTCCAGGCAAGAACACTGGAGTGGGTTGCCATTTCCTTCTCCAGTGCATGAAAGTGAAAAGTGAAACTGAAGTCGCTCAGTCATGTCCAACTCTTCACGACCCCATGGACTGCAGCCCACCAGGCTCCTCTGTCCATGGGATTTTCCAGGCAAGAGTACTGGAGTGGGTCGCCATTGCCTTCTCCTATGACCAACCTAGACAGCATATTAAAAAGCAGAGACATTACTTTGCCAACAAAGGTCTGTCTAATCAAAGCAATGGTTTTTCTGGTAGTAATGTATGGATGTGAGAGTTGGACTATAAAGAAAGCTGAGTGCCGAAGAATTGATGCTTTTGAACTGTGGTGTTGGAGAAGACTCTTGAGAGTCCTTGGACTACAAGGAGATCCAACCAGTCCATCCTAAAGGAAATCAGTCCTGAATATTCATTGGAAGAACTGATGCTGAAGCTGAAACTCCAATACTTTGGCCACCCGATGCGAAGAACTGACTCATTTGAAAAGACCCCCATGCTGGGAAAGACTGAAGGTGGGAGGAAAAGGGGACAACAGAGGATGAGATGGTTGGATGGTATCACTGACTCAATGGACGTGAGTTTGAGTAAACTCCAGGAGTTGGTGATGGACAGGGAGGCCTGGCATGTTGCAGTCCATGGGGTCACAAAGAGTCACGCACAACAGAGCGACTGAACCGAACTGATCCTGGTATATCGTGGGACAAAGCAAGTGCGTGATTCTACCATTGCAGGAGTCACTGAAAATCAGGTTTCTCCCTGTGAGAGGAAGGAGATACATAAGATCAAAGAGGACAAAACGCTGTAGTCCTGCTGTTTATCTTGAGCTGTATTCATGTATTTGTGCATGTACACACACACAGAGAATCTACCAAGGACAAATACAGTCCCTCAGTATTTGGGATGGACGGCCAAGCCAGCAGTGAGAACACGCCTGGCACCCAGACTGTGGCCCCCAAAGACGCCACCTCCTGCCGCATCTGGGCATCATCAGCAGAGCATCTCCACAGACCGGGGGCCAGGCACATTCACGCTGCCGGCGTCACCATGGGTCCCAAATACCTCTGGGGCCTAAGAGCACACAGCCTGTTGGACGAAGCACGTGGTCCAGCCTGACCAGAGGATGTGAGGGGCAGGCACTCGGCAGGGCTGAGCGAGCGGGAGGGACAGACGGGCACACCCTGATGGCCAGGACCAGCAGCTCCTCCAGAAGGGAAAAGGGGAAGAAGGGAGGTGATTCAGATTCAACCAGTATCTACCCTGCTCGCTGGGCCAGCTCCTTGGGTGAATTACAGCACTTCATCTGAGGATGCTAAGGCTTATCTATTTCATGGAGACAAAGTAAGGAAAACGAGATTCTAAGCCTGACAGTGTTTCCTAAAGACAGGGCTGCTCCCCGGGCTGGGGGACCAGATGCCCTGCGTTCAGGGCAGATGCTGAGGATCCCTGGCTGGGATGGGTTAGAGGCAAGAGACCCTGGAGGAGCTGGGAGACGGAGGCGTCAGGTTTCCCAGGAGTCCCCAGGCCTGACCTACACCCGACACCAGGGAGCTCATCACACCCAGCGACACTGGTCATGAGCACCCCGCTGCGAAGGCCTGAGTTTACATCCTCATTTAAGGGCATAAACCAGGTTGTCCAATTCCAGTCTTCTCATTAGAACAGTTACATGTTAAAAATTTCACAGAAGAAATGTTCCCTCATTACATAATAAAAATTGTGCAAATCCCGAATAGGGCATGCTAGAAAAAGGCAGTTTATTCAATAAAACTACTTTGCTCTATACTTCGCCAGGCAAGTATACACTTTTTAGTTACATAATCACAAATTTGTTTTAAAATAACCTTTGAACCATCTGTAAATCATATATATATATTTTTTTTTTTTCTACATACAAATAGTGTTTCTTACCGGAGGGAGCTGACAGAAAAGTGTCTTCTTTGGCTATGTGTGCTGATTTATTAACAGAGAACTGGGTGAAGTTATATACTCAGAAAGCACATGTTAGATTTTTAGTAATCTATAGTCAGGGAAAGAGAAGCAATTCAGGCCGAACAACCAGCACGCTGGCCTGTGAGAAGCCTTACACCATGCCCCCAACACAGAAAGTGAGCATGGTCACCCCACAGCTGCCCCAGGACCTCAAATACCACTGGCTCCTCTTCCCCAGGGTGATGACCACCCCACCCCTCAACCAGGAGAATCTGAGGGGGCCGGGCTGCTCACCGCGAAGGGTGTGCGTCAAAATCACCTTCCACCTGAAATATACATGGATTCTGCCATAATGAATAGCATTAACCCCCAACTTCTATACACCGAAAAGATGTCTGTTCCAAGGGTGCTCCTATTATGTGCTAATCTAAACCCCAAAATGAACGTTATGGTTACAGATGGCTTTGAAGAGACCACTCTCCCCTTCGCCTACACACAACTTTTCTTAATAATCTCACCTCTCCCACCCTCCTTTGGACAACGGGGAGTTTAGCTGTATGCTCACAGTCTTACCACATACAGTGGATGGCTATCATCCTTTTCACTGACATTCCTATTACCACGCAATAAGCAGAAAGGAGGCATCATACAAACACTTGGAGGCTTGATTCTGGTTTGGAGTGACTAGGGCTGAGAAAAGAATACAGAAATGTCCCCAAGCAGGGAGCTATGCTCAACAATTTGCTATAACCTGTAAGGGAAAAGAACTGCTGTTCAAATAATAGTAGCAAGGAGAAAGATCTGTTTCTGACTTCCAGAGTTCTTCAACTCAACTGGAAAGACCTTTTGAAAAATAATCATTCTGCTTTGAACCCTGCACATTGATTTTCTGAGCGAAGAGTGTCTCCAGGTTCTATTAACAACAGATTCACACGCATGTTTTGAAATATGCCGTAAATCACAGAGAACATCTTGAAGACTAAGGGAAAAAAAGCAGGAATTTTTGGAGGGGTGGCAGACATTTCCGGTTGGAAGGAGGCCAAGAGCTGTTTGTAGAAAGAGGAAGTACTGGAAATATAAGCCACCGCTTCCAAGTACTAAATGGTCATTCAATGTCTGGGTGACGAAGTTCAGAAAAATACGGTCATAATTCTGTCTTCAAGCACACTTTCATTCCCACACGGAAAGGAGTGGGAAGATGTGGACTCTCGGGCCTCTGTAGCATGCTGTTCTCAGGAACAGCGCTGACGTGCCTTCCACGGCCAGTCACATGCTCAGCAGCCCACCTGCCTCACCTCTGGATCTTGAGCCACTCAGGATTCACGACTTTTTAAAGGGAACAAATAACTGCTCTCAAAAAGGGGTGACTGCTTAAGAGAGAGCCTGGGAAAGGCTTAAAACATCCACGGGCACAGCAGCTGGTTAGAAAACGAGGGCTATATTGTTGTTGCTCAATCATTAAATGTCCAACCGTGTGCGACCCCATGGATTGAAGCCCACCAGGCTCCCCTGTCCATGGAATTTCCCAGGCAAGAGTACTGGAGTGGGGCTGCCATTTCTGCTAAATGGGAAGGTAAGCGGGTACAGGGATAAACTCACAGCATCTCTGCCACCCCTCCCACCCCAGCTCGCTACGTGAATCCCAAGCCCCCAGACACTAAAAAGCAGTAAGAGGGCTATGAACCCAAACACAGGGTCTGAAACTCTTTCCCGGCTGGCTCACCAGGACAACTCGGCTTACCCTGGCTGCAGGTAACAGGGCAGCGAGTTAAAATGCTGCCTCCTTGGCGCATCTGCAGGAGTGAGGTGGGAGCTGGTGTGGACCTAAAGAGATGGAGACAGCCGCAAACACCGCCCTCAGACCTGCCCCCGCAAGGAGAGTGAAGGGAGCACGGCCTTTGCGACAGATGGAGAAGAGGTCAGCAGAGACGGCCCGGGTCTCTGACAATTCCACCCAGAGCTGGAGTGACTGGGGCAGGTTACACCACCGCCTGGGGCTATAGGAGCCAACCCCCGCCCAGCACAGTACCCACATGGAGAGGGTACCCTCCTGACTCTCCAGGGGGGCCTCCCCAAACACGGCTTTACCCGATGGCAACTCTCTGATTCCTCTGACAACCATCTTGGCAAAGTGCCTCCGATCATTTAAAACTGCACAGGCATCCGGGTCCATCCCTGGGTGAGGGGCATACTGTAGAGAGCATGTCCCCAAACTTGAATTGTACCAGACATACACAGATCTCACAGGCACTCAGAATTATGTTACTGTTACACTACGATGGCATTTACACATCACTGCAAAAAGTCAGTGTCTTACACATTTAGACGTGTGGCAGCAGTAAGATGGGGGTAAGCCTCGGATAAGACAGACTGCAATCCTACCGCCAGTCTCTGCCCAGCCACTCCATTTCTGGGAGCCTGTGGTTTCTTCCTCCTTTGCGCTTTGGTTTTCCTCTTTCTCAAATGGGGACAGGCAAGTACAACTAGCTACAAAAATTTTTTGGAGGATTGAATGAGGTAATGAGATTAGGACAGGCTGAGAAATACAGTAAGAACTCAATAAATGTTGGTCACCACCCATAATAATATATGCAAAATATCATTCAGTTCAGTTCACTTCAGTCGCTCAGTCGTGTCTGACTCTTTGTGACCCCATGAATCGCAGCACGCCAGGCCTCCTTGTCCATCACCAACTCCCGGAGTTCACTTAAACTCACGTCCATCGAGTCACTGATGCCATCCAGCCATCTCATCCTCTGTCGTCCCCTTCTTCTCCTTCCCCCAGTCCCTCCCAGCATCAGAGTCTTTTCCAATGAGTCAACTCTTCACATGAGGTGGCCAAAGTACTAGAGTTTCAGCTTTAGCATCATTCCTTCCAAAGAAATCCCAGGGCTGATCTCCTTCAGAATGAACTGGTTGGTTCTCCTTGCAGTCCAAGGGACTCTCAAAAGTCTTCTCCAACACCACAGTTCAAAAACATCAATTCTTCGGTGCTCAGCCTTCTTCACAGTCCAACTCTCACATCCATACATGACTACTGGAAACTATCATTACCATACAGCTAATTTTCTAACTACTATTCAAGTTAAGAATATCTAGGAGTTTGAAAGCACATTTTAAAAAATTTAACACAATCTACCAGTTTACAAAATCTACAAAAGTAGTTCAGATATTCAGAACAAACAAGGTAAAATTTCTCTAGCTTCTATATGGCTAAAATTACTGTTTTTAAAATCTTTTCCCAGTGAATTCTGGGTAATTTAAATTACATCTAATTTCATCTCCTGGGTCAGTGTTTCACAAAAGCTGCTTAACATTCTTTTGCAAATCATATTCATTTATGAACAGAAACATCAAGCATTAGTGGGTTTGCCATTCCCTTCTCCACGGGATCTTGCCAACCCAGGGATCAAAACTGAGGTCTCCTGCCTTGCAGGCAGATTCTTCACCATCTGAGCCACCAGGGAAGATCCCAAGAATAAAATTAATTACTGGATTTCAAACTGGTAAAATTTAAAGCATGGCTTCCTGATATCTGTAAATGTTACAATCAAATTTTATTAGGGATGCTTCCTGCACCACAACACTATGGAAAGCATTTAATAGGCATGTACTGTAAAAATAATAATGAATGTTTAATTGTTGTTTGAGCGGTTATGAAAAGGTTGTTTACATGCTGTGAACACACCCTCTGAGGCTCTTGGTGGGTCAGCCTCCACTGACCATGGGGCACACCTCCTTTCCAAGCGTTAACTCAGCATGAATTTACTCAAGAAGCCCAGGAGCTGGCCCCAGGCCCTGCCCGTTGCACAACCCCAGGGGGTGCCATCCCTGCTGACTTTTGAGTTGGTAGCACAGTATCCCCAGGCCACCTTTTCACTCTGACGGCACCCTGAAAAATGCACCCAACTCATGATATGTTAAAGGAAGTATAAAAGCCACATAAATCCCCCTTGACATGTCAAATCGATTCAAACATGCCCCACCTTCCTTCCAGATCAACGGAACCTGTCAGGAGCCAATTCTAATGTGGAGCAAATCTGCTCCTTCTACTGGGCAATTCAGGGGACCTCCAGGGGCCAGGGGCCAAGCTGCATGTCTGAGATGGATGACGGATCTATTTGGTCCACACAAACATATTCACACAATCCAACTTCTAACCAAGAGTGTACACACACACACACACACACACACACACACAGATGCCCAGGGGACGACCAGGGTGAGGCCTGAGATGCGTGCGCCCAATGCCACACTGTGTCTCATCACCTTGGTAACCTCTCTAGTCTAGCTCCTGACAACTCGACTGAATCGCTACAGAAGCCCTATAACCAGAGAACGAATGCTCTGCAGACGCTGACTGCCAAGCATCAGAGCCGAGACTCCAGAAGGGCTGCAGAACAGGTTCGCGGCGGGCCCGGTCTGCTTGGGGGCGGTTCGTGGGTGTGCACAGGAAAAGTGCCATGTCCACTGGCTGCAGTCAGAGGTGTGTGGTCTGAGGGGTGCTAGCTCACTGGGGGCTCGAGTTTCTAGAGATATTCTCTGGCGCCCCCACCGAGGCCCTCATTCAAATGCCACAGTTTCAAAGTTCAACTGAGAATCTTTTTGTTCGGAAGTTCATATATATTTTCCCTTGGAGAAACATTATGCATCTTGGTTGGTATGTTGACCAGCTCATAAAAAGAGTCCATAAACTTAGGGTGATAATGAGAAGGAAAAAAAAATTGAGAAACACTGATCGTGCCTAAGAGTAGAGTTACAAGGAAAACCAAAAAAACCTCACTTAACAAGTTCTCATCTAAACTCGAGAGGCACATCCAGTTGGTTTCGTCCCTCTTCCCTGTTGGGAGGTATCAGTAAAACTGTTACGAGCTAGCCATCAGTATAAACACCTAAACTCTTAAATAGAAACTATCAAAACCAAACCTTAAACTATCTCTGAACTATCCAACATTAATCTCAAGGCTTATTTTCAGCTACTCTGTTAATAGTATGTCTATGTAACACTTAAATTTAGTAGGTATATTCAAACACTTTCCCCAAAAAAATTCAAAACATGTCTAAATTGAACATTTTTCAGGTTTCTAAGACAACCTTAAACATATTCAAACTGCAGATTCAGTCTTACTTGTCTACCCTGACACTGAAATATTTACACTTTGCATACAGCAACCCTGCTTGCTGCCTTCTTTCTACCCATAGACGAGACATCAAATGCAGGGGTCTCAGTACACCTCCTTCTTGTCCCGATTACAACCCTGCTTGTCACTTGAGTCATATTATAAGACAGTTAAAATGTGATGTGTCTGCTAAGATACCCTTTAATCTTCAAAGATTTAAATCACATAAGCTTTCTGTCAAGCAAACAGTTATAAAGTTGAGTGTTTCTAGCTACATAAAGAGCATTAAACAGTGAGGATACTGAATGTATTACTACCTTTTCCCAGTTTTCCTAGTTCCCCCTACCCCCGGCCCCGGCCCCGGGAAAAACAAAATCGCGTGTTACACTCCCCAAAATCTATGGATAGTTTAAGCCATGGCCAGCATTTGGTAAGCTATATAAATACACTTATTTCTTCATGAAAGACAGAAAGAAGGCAAGAATCAGATCAACGAGCCTTCGCTACATGGTAGAGCTAGACTCTTAAGAGAAAATGATTTAAATTTTTTCTTGTAAGAGAATTTAACGTCTGTGAACATCATAAAAGATTTGCACCACCTGGTGGAAAAGCAAAGATTCAAACACGTTAAATCTCTTCATTACAGAGCGTTTCTTAGGTGCTCTTGGATCAAAGGCCCTAATTTCAGGCCTCGGATGAAAGCCGTGGGGGTGCACGTGCTCGCCTGCTCACAGCGGGGGCAGATTCAGACACACGACCAAGAAGCATGTGTAACATGCCCTGCCTCCGGCAGGAGGAAACGTCCACATTTCTTTTTGCTTGTACTTCCTCTTAACTGCTGGGCATCTGGATCCTCACCCCAGGCCGGGGAATCCACCATTCCACAGGGCCAGGCGCTGTCCTCCCCGATCCGGGATGCAGGGTGAGGTCAGGCAGCAGCCCTGCGCTCCAGAACGCCGCATCCCCAGGACGCTTGTACACAGGGTCTCCGCAGGGCGCTGCCCTGGGTCCAGGACTGCCCTGCGTGGCCACCTCATCACGCTGCCCCTCGCTGTGACCTTGCACACACAGCTTCCAACCTGTCTTTTAACCACAGGTATCCACTTGTGCAAAGGGATTATGTGAGCTATTAGATATCCTCCTAGTGAATTCCTTCACTGACTGAGAGCCTGCTTCTCTTCTTTGCAGTCAGGAACCTTGACTGTAAGTCCGCTCCTACTTTATTATAAGCCTCGGCCAGCGCCACCCCACCCCCACAATCAACCCGTCCCATGGCCTTCTTATCAACTTGGAGCCAATGGGAAAAATAAGGCCCGAAGAGCTACTGGAAGTGAAGATAAGAGAGTGACCAGTCACAAAATGCAAGAATATGCTGGCTGAAACTGAAGCAAGATTCCTAAAACCCATCCCCAAACAGGCTCGTTCACCAGGGCAGACGCCATATCCTTCTAGCTGGTATTTGAGGCAACAGGCATAATTTCAATCAAAGTGACTGGCAAGCATCTAATTAAAGAAAACTGGTTAAAAAAAAAAAAGCTAGGTGGTATAGAAATAAAAATCAACGCCCACTGTCTTTAATCAACAAAGCAAAGATCTGTGTCCTCTTCCCATTACAGGTGTCACATGAAGACATATACATCACTTCAATCTGGAAAAGGCAACCCTGAATTTCAAAATAATCTCACAACGTTTTCAGTTGAAGTAGAAATATGCAAGTTTAAATCCGTTTAGTTTAGATAAATGCACAACAAAGACCCAGAAATGATCATCTATCCGAAGACACAAGTCTAGCTTCTGGTAAGAGTTAGGACCAAAGGTAAAAATGTTTATTCCACGTGCCAGTCACCTTGCCAACTGTATTACACAGGTGTGGGTGCTAAGTCGCTTCAGTCGTGTCCGACTCTTTGCAACCCTCTGGACTGTAGCCCACCAGGCTTCTCTGTCCGTGGAATTCTCCAGGCAAGAATACTGGAGTGGGTTGCCATGCCCTTCTCCACAGGATCTTCCCTACCCAGGGGTCGAAGCTGCGTCTCTTTATGTCTCCTGCGTCGGCAGGCAGGTTCTTTACCGCTGGTGCCACCTGGGAAGCCAGTATTACATGTGGCATCTATTTCAATCCTCATCAATACCTGTGATGGATATATCATACTCCTTTGGTAATGCAGAGAATGAAGCTCAAAAGTTAAAGGTCTCATCCGCGTAACAGAAGGATCATAAGAGGCAGAGTACAGATGCAAAACTCTGATTTGTCAATCTCTAAAGTTCATCCTGGTCCCTTCCTTTCCTGACTTTGAGGTGTGAGGGGTTAGGGAGCTGGGAGTTCTTAACTTTATGTGTGTGCTATGTCCACCTTTGCAGTCTAGCAAAATCTACAGACTTCTTCCCAGAATGTTTTTAAATGCATAAAACACATAGGCTAATTAAAAAAAATCAATTATGCCAAATATTAAAAATTCTACTTAAGAAATACTATCTACTCTTCTTTAAGAAGACATTATGTAAGATCTAACAAAACACTTAATAACTACTGCTTTTTGCCTTCGGTAGAAAGGACATCAAAAGCTCAAATCATTACAACATAATGAATGTGCACGACATTAAAGTCTAAGAGATATATCATGTTCCTTAATTTTTTCTATATAGGACACTTTAAAAAAGAAAAAGAATCATAAATGGCAGAGCTTATTATTTAGATTCTATAATGTGGAGTATTTTTTTAAAAAGGAAAATACTTACTGCTAGTATTTATTTCACACACAAAATCCTTTCCTATAATAGCCAATAAAACTTGTTTGCCAACCACATAAAACCACATTATCCACAAATATGTTTTTATTTAGCTGTAACCTATTACTCAGCAATAAACTGCTAAAGGGAATACAGTCTCATGTATCAAGAGTCAGAAAATCTAATTTTTGCCACTGATTCATGTACAGTCTTGAGAAAATCATCAATGCTCAACGTAGGAATGACCACAATAGGAAATACACAAAGCAACTTACACGGACAAGTACGTTTTGATTCTGAGCGATTCGTGTGGGTGCATGCTAAGTCACTTCTGTCATAGTGGACTCTCTGCGACCCTACGGACCGTAGCCTGCCAGACTCCTCTGTCCATTTGGAAGCATGGACAAAGGGCAGAATACTGGAGTGGGTCACCATTTCCTCTCCCAGGGGATCTTCCCAACTCAGGGATCGAAGCCGAGGCTCTTATTTCTCCTGCACTTGCAGACAGGTTCTTTACCACTAGCGCCAAGGTATTTAGCAAACAGCCTGACCAGCAGAAGTTCAACAACCAGGTAAATGGGGCACCACTAACGAGGCAGACCGCTCCCACTGTGCTCAGAAAGAAGCAGGAGCTGCGAGGTAACCACAGGCAGTCCTTCCCACGCCTTGCGACCTCACACCCTCCTCGGTCTGATCCTCAGCACTGTCTCCCTGCCCTCCACCCCGCTCCTCACAGTGAAATCCAGCCTGAAGAAAAGACAGCTTTTGCAAATGTACACATCCTTCCCGGCTCGCACATCCCACCTTTATCTGGACCGTCGCCTCTGCTCAGATTACCTCCTCCCTGATGGTCATCTGGTCAACTCGTCCGTTCTCCAAGACCAGTTCTTGCATCGACTTCTCTGGAAGGTCACTCTCCTCAACTACATTCTGAGCTGTGTCAGGTACCCACAGGCATGACCAGATGGGATGACCTGGGGAGCTTTGTACCCCTGGGGTCTAGAGTGGTACCCTGAACACAGACCGAAGAATTAAACTGAAGAGTCTGATGGTAAATGCTTAATTGATGTCTGAAAAAAATCTAAAATTTTCATATTGCTGTTACCCTAACAAAAGTGTTTCCACAAAGACCATGTAATTATACATGTAACTGTACATTATATTTTTGCATGTAACAACAAGCATTTTTCGTATTTCCATGGATCTCAAAAACTATCGTTTTTAGAGCCTGCTAGTACAGAGAATCACTTCACTACACTACACTAAACGGCATCCAAGTCACGTCCACTATTTTGCTATTAATGATAACGCTAAATGAACACAGCTCAGAAGCAAGAACGTCTCTCTGAAAGAATCATTTCTTTGGGATAAATTCCAAGAAACAGAAAACCTGGGTAAGGGGGTTTGTTTCAATGTGCTTATACTCAGGTTTACACCCCTTAGAGGCTTGCCCTTGTCACCAACAACAAATGATTACCCACCTCCTCCACACAACCTCAGGAAACCTGGGTGTTTTTTTTCTTTTTTTAATAGCAAATGTACTGGTAAACAAAAATTATCTCTATCTCATTTTCGCTTTTTATTACCGAGAGTTACTTTTCCACATATTACTTTATCATTTCTAGTTTCCCTTGTCCGTTTACCTGTCATATTTTCTTACATATTAGAATGCATGCTCAGTCGTTAAGTCATGCCTACCTTTGCAACCTCATCGACTGTAGCTTGCCAGGCTCCTTTGTCCACGGGATTTCCCAGGCAAGAATACTGGAGTGGGTTGCCATTTTCTTCTCCAGGGGATCTTTCCAAACCAGGGATCAAACCCATGTCTCCTGCATTGGCAGGCAAATTCTTTACCAGTGAGTCACCAGGGAAGCCCATATATTAGAACAACTTACCTTTAACAGACTTTGTCTAACGACTCTGGAATAAATATTTTATACGTTTATATGTGTCATGCTTTTTATTTGAATTCTAACTCTCCAAACCTGAGAAGGTAATCTCTCCAGAGGTCTGGCATGTTCTTCCACATTTCCTACTTTTTAAAAACATGATTTTCTATATGTCCACTCTTTAAAATTTATGTTGACTTATGTGGTGAAGTTTCAGTATCTTCCTTCCCAAGTACCTACTCAATTAAACCCAACATCATTTTTAAATGATCCTTTCCTGCCGGTGTATATGCATTTGTGTGTTTGTAAGAGTAATTCCAAAATTGTAAATGCTAAAAAACAAAATGCACTTTGGAAACAGATTTTAACATCAGCTTTGCTGATATACACACAAGTTCACAGAGCAAGGGGTACATGAAAAGTAAAATGTACCATACATAACATGTACAAAGGTCCATATAGTCAAAGCTGTGGTTTTTCCAGCAGTCATGTACGGATGTGAAAGTTGGACCGAAAGAATAAAGATGACTGAGAACTGAAGAACTGATGCTTTCAAACTGTGGTGCTAGAGAAGACTATTGTTGCTGCTGCTGCTAAGTCACTTCAGTCGTGTCCGACTCTGTGTGACCCCATAGACGGCAGCCCACCAGGCTCCCCTGCCCCTGGGATTCTCCAGGCAAGAACACTGGAGTGGGTTGCCATGTCTTTCTCCAATGCATGAAAGTGAAAAGTGAAAGTGAAGTCACTCAGTCGTGTCCAACCCTCAGCGACCCCACAGACTGCAGCCTACCAGGCTCCTCCAGAGCCCCTTAAATAGCAAGGAGATCAAACCAGTCAATTCTAAAGGAAATCAACCCTGAATATTCATTGGAAGGATTGATGCTGAGCTGAAGCTCTAATACTTTGGCCACCTGATGTGAAGAGACTCTAGAAAAGACCCTGATGCTGGGAAAGACTGAGGGCAAGAGGAGAAGGGGGCGACAGAGGATCCGACGGTTGGATGGCATCGCTGACTCAATGGACCTGAGTTTGAGCAAATTCTGGGAGATAGTGAACAGGGAAGCCTGGTGTGCTGCAGTTCATGGGGTCACAGAGTTGGACACGACTTAGCAACTGAACAACAAAAATGCACCATACGTAATTTTTCACTGAAATTATGTTCACCAAGATTTACTTGTAAACAGGTCCTGACACACTACTTCTCTGAACTATTTTATTATTTCAATTAAAAAAGAAAAAAAGCATGATTACAATTCTTTCCTTAAACAATCATCCACATACATTTCAAAAGGACAAGGCATTATTTAAATATACTTTGTCTCCACTTTTAGTAAATCCTATAGGCAGAATTCGGAGAAGGCAATGGCACCCCACTCCAGTACTCTTGCCTGGAAAATCCCATGGACCGAGGAGCCTGGAAGGCTGCAGTCCATGGGGTCGCTGAGGGTTGGACACAACTGAGCGACTTCACTTTCACTTTTCACTTTCATGCACTGGAGAAGGAAATGGCAACCCACTCCAGTGTTCTTGCCTGGAGAATCCCAGGGATGGGGGAGCCTGGTGGGCTGCCATCTATGGGGTTGCACAGAGTCGGACATGACTGAAGTGACTTAGCAGCAGTAGCAGCAGCATAGGCAGAATTCTATACAATAAATCTGGTATTTTTGGAAAGATTAAGCTGTGACTCCAAACTAACAGACATACGACAATCTATTTTTTAAATAATTTGGAAATATACTGAACAGTTTTCACTGTCACTGATTAAACTCATGGATCAATCTGAGCAGGGCCATATAGGTGTCTAGACTCACACACACACAGAGTCAGCCACATATGCACACCCTTTATGGAACAGAAAAAAATAATACCCACATCCATGAGGTGTCAGTAGTTCTTCATACATTTGGTACCAAGTGCTTGCTTCACACAAATGGTATTTTTTCCGAATCTAACATGTGTCCAAGCCCCCGTGCTTACTTGAGCTGTTTTCCCTGGATATTTCTGTTGAGACCCTGCACTTACAGGGCTTTTCCAGTGACATGTCAGGTCAGATGCCACATGTAGCCTGGCGCATCAAGTGGAGAAACCACACCAAGAGTCCAAGCTACTCTTTTTTTTCTTTCTCTTCTTTTAAATAAATAAATAAATATATATATATACACATATACACACACATATACTTTTATGTCTTGACTTTTGGCTGTGCTGGCTCTTCATGGCTGCCCTGGCATTTCTCTAGTCACAGCAAGTGTGGCTTCTCATTGCGGTGGTCTCTCATTGCGAAGCACGGGCTCTTGGGCGTGCGGGCTTCAGCACTTGCAGCAGTGTGGGCTCAGTAGTTGTGGCCCCCGAGCTCTAGAGCAAAGGCTCAGTAGCTGTGGTGCACAGGCTTAGCTGCTCCGAGGCATGTGGGATCTTCTTGGACCAGGGTTTGAACCCATGTCTCCTGCATGGGCAGGCACATTCTTTACCACTGGGCCACCAGGGAAGCCCCTAAGCTACTCTTCTTAACCAAGTCTCTCACCACTGAATTCCTCTTTCCTTTCTTTTAGGCTCCCACAATGAAAGGAAATTAAAAATATAGATAGATAGGTAGGCAGGTTGATCAGTTTTATCACTAGAAGAGATTTGAAGAACTAGTTCAAAATGGACACAGGAAATAGAATTCTTAGGGTTTGGAGGCAGCTTCCCTACTGAACCAGAAAGCACTGCCTCCCTTCCCAGGCTCCTGCGGCCCACGGCACTGACCCCTTTGCACTTGTTTGCACGGCCAGGGGCTTGTCCTGTCACTCCCCTTGAACCCGGGGCCCTGGGGTCTGGGTCCTGCCGGCCAGGGTCCCTATGGAACCCTCCACGGTGCTCAATGGGCCAGCGCCTTGCACGCTTACTCATCGAGTGTTCACAGAGCATATGGGACAGAATATCCAGTCTACACAGACTAGAAAGTCTCATCTTTTAGTTCATTTAATAAAACTCTTGTAAGATTTTTATCACAGAAAAAACGTTGCCAAAAATATGGTTTTTAAAGGCTGAAGGGAAAAAAAAGTAATCATTTTTATAGACCTGTCTCAAGAGACAGGTTTGTGTGCGTGTTTAATAGGAACAACGTGAATATGTAACTCTGTCCTTTAGTCCTGCGGCAAATGCAGATGCTGGAGGACCATTTGATGTTTACAAAACCTGTGATTTCACTCTGGAACCAGGGTGCGTCAAGCGCATCCCAGGCATGTATGGGTTGTGAAATCAGGCCTCATTCTAGACAGCGCCCGGCTGCACCTGTCCGTGGAGGGCCCTACCTACACAGTGTCTGCCTGGCCCGTCCACCTGGGACCACAGACTTCCTGACCTCATTTTAAGTGAAGGAGCTCTGAATCCTGATTTCCCCTGCTTCTAAATTTTGCAAGGTCAATGTTGCAAAAGTTCCAGGTATCCAGGGATTTCAACTTTAAGCATTACTCTTTTTTTTTTAATGTATGCATTTTATTGAAATCTGGTTGACTTACACTGTTTCGGGTGCACAGCAAGGTGATTCAGTTATACAAATACACATATATTATTTTTGAAATTATTTTCCATCACAAGATACTAACTATAGTTCCCTAGGCCATACACTAGACCTTCTGTTGTTAAGCATTACCCTTAACAACACATACTCCGTGACGAACACATTCTCTAGAAGAACAAGAAGAATTCTAAGAGGGAACATCTAGAAACTTAATTTAAACACATAAAATTTAACAAAAAGCATTACAAGATATTCTGGCATAAGGGTCTCTGCCAGAGTTAAGTAAAATGTTAAGTAGGGGAAATCATTAATTTCTCCATCCCATGGATCATGTGAAAGGATGGCCACTGTTATGAGGATCTGAATACACCATAGTCTAATCAACCCTCTCGAAAACCAAAGATGACAATGAAACTTGATGTCACAAAAGTCACCACTTCCTCTGAATTAATAGAAACACCATAGGACAGGGCCTCTGCGGTTGAACTGAATGAGTGCTGGGCCTACAAGATCTGATAGCAGCCTTCCATACTCTCTACTAGAGACGTGGCTTCACCCCTTCCCATCACGGCCTGAGGGTGTCTAGATAATGATCTACTTTCTTTCATTTTATGGACCTCCCCACAAGACAAGCTTTATATATATATATATATATATATATATATATATATATAAAACTTCCCTGGTGGCTCAGATGGTAAAGTATCTGCCTACAATGCAGGAGACCCGGGTTCAATCCCTGGGTCAGGAAGATCCCCTGGAGAAGGAAATGGCAACCCACTCCAGTACTCTTGCCTGGAGAATCCCATGGACACCGTCCACATGGTCGCAAAGAGTCAGACACGACTGAGCGACTTCACTTTCACTTTCATATATATATATTTTATATATGAACTCATTCCTTACAAAGTGGCTGTAAAAAGTTTCATAGTCACTTATAAACACATAAAATTTAGATTTTAGAAAGAAATCACTACGAAACACCTGGGAACATGTAGATATCTAGAAAGAGCATTCAACCAAAAGGCCCTCTGAGAAAAAAAATGTTGGTCTCTTCGATTACCATATAAATACCAAAAACTATTCAATAAAAAGAAAACTTGAGCGGCAAAAGCTAAGTAAAACAAGAAGCAGATAAACTGATAAAGAAACACTTAACGCAAACTATATTCCCAACCACTAACATATACTGGATGCCTGTTCACACGCCACACCACTTACATATACCGGACGCCTGTTCACACGCCACACCACTTACATATACCGGACGCCTGTTCACACACCACACCACTTGAGGCTGACATATACCGGACGCCTGTTCACACGTCACACCACTTACATATACCGGACGCCTGTTCACACGCCACACCACTTGAGGCTGACATATACCGGACGCCTGTTCACACGCCACACCACTTACATATACCGGACGCCTGTTCACACGCCACACCACTTACATATACCGGACGCCCGTTCACACGCCACACCACTTACATATACCGGACGCCTGTTCACACGCCACACCACTTGAGGCTGACATATACTGGACGCCTGTTCACACGCCACACCACTTGAGGCTGCACGTGTGTATTTTGCTGTGGCTGTCTAGTTGCTAAGTCGTGTCTAACTCTTGTGTATATCAATGTGTATATATGCAGGTGGCTCAGTGATAAAGAATCTGCCTGCCAGGGCAGGAGACACAAGAGACTGGAGTTCGATCCCTGGGTCAAGAAGATCCCCTGGAGGAGGAAATGGCAACCCACTCCACTATTCTTGCCTAGAGAATCACACGGGCAGAGGAGCCTAGGCGGGCTACAATCCATGGGGCCACAAGAGTTAGATGCAACTGAGCGACTGAGCACACACACATGCTGCATACCAGATCTTCTATCTGTGTTATATTTAATCTTCACAATAACTCATCAGGTAGGTACTCCTGGCCACAATTTAAGGTGAGGAAACACAGGCTCAGAGAGAATAAATAACATTCTGTAAGTCATGGACCCTGTAAGCTGCAGACTCAGGATTCAATCCAATTTCACAGTCCCAAACTCGAAAGCCGTTGCTTTTCTTCCCCAGCTAAACCACATCTTCAGTGATAGAAGCTTCGATATAAAGTTATCAGTGGGCTAATATTTATACGAGTAGTACAGATTTAAAGTATGAATAATGGCTGCAATAGCACCCTAAAAACATGATCATCTCCCTTTTTTCTATCTTTTAATGTATGGTGAAAACCATCACAACATGGTTAAGTAATTATTCTCCAATTAAAATAAATAAATAATAATAAAAAAAAAAGAGCAGCCAGATTTTCAGCCAACCAGATGGGTCTTGACGAGCAGTCAAGTGGAAGCCGGTTAAAACACACTTCGGGACTTGGCAGTCACGTGGCAGAGCCTGATGCGGGGTGGGGGAGTGGTGGGTATTTAGAGCACAGTCCACGAAAACACAGCAAGGGCAAAACAGGAGGTTGATACATCCTCTCCCTACACACACCTTTTAAAATGAGACAGAACAACCAGCTCAGCCCTCCGGAAGTCCATGAGAGCAGGACAGAACCAGAAATGCGTCTCTGTGAAAAGCACTGAACTTCAGATAGGACTGGGATGGTGCAAGCCCATGGCTGCTTCGCTCCGGGGCTGTCTCCATGCCCTTGTCTGCAGCTCTGGCCAGTGCAACAGGTCAGGGGATGGGGGTCGACTGAGAAGACCACGAGCTTCACTGCCAGGCCAGGCCAGGCTAGGCTCATTAGATTCGGGGCACCGTCAGTGAAGGGGAGCCATGCCACTGACAAGAGAACACAAGGGCCTGAGGCTCTGCCAGCCTGCGGCTGAGGTCAAGGCGGGTCAAGCAAGAGACCCTCAGATTAGCCAGGATTTCACAGGGAGCTCTGGGAAGTGAGATGACTCTCCACCGGCATCCCCGGCTGACCAGTGATCCTGCGCACACGTCGCAAATGCCGGAGTGGACACATCCCGCCCCGCCCCACGTCCCCTACTGGCACCGACGCCCACAGAGATGCTGGGGAGTCCGGCTGGAAGTATAAGCCAGTCCGGCTGGAAGTAGAAGCCAGGGAAGACGGGACAGCTGCCTGGAATCTGAAGGTGCTCCCCAGCCCATGCGTGGACCCATTAGCAGAGAGCAAAAGCTTTCCCAACTCCCCGTCGACGTCTGAGGAGTCTTTGGCTGAACACAGAACTATGCTGCCGTGAGGGTGACCTCTGGGAAAAGCTAGGCTTAAAAGTAACAACAAGAAAAGAAACAAAAGAACAAGCTGAACAAGAGACACCAGCCGCTGCGCAATATGGGAGAGACAGCCTTCACAGATTGATCTCAGGCAAGTTACTAAACAAACAACTACAGAAATAACGCTTGAGCAGACAAGAGTCAGAATCAGTGTTGCTAGAACCCATTGTTTGAAGTGTAAGATATTCAACAAAAAGCTTGGAGACATGAAAAGAAATGAGAAAGCGAGACCCATACTCTGGGCGGGCAACAAGCAGTCAATAAAAACCACCTCCAGTATCCCCAACTGTTGGATTTCAACGGTCAAGGCTTCAGAGTAGCTAGCTAGTATACGAACATATGCTTCCCTGGTGGCTCAGATGGCAAAGAATCTGCCTGCAGTGCAGGAGACCTGGGTTCAGTGCCTGGGTCGGGAAGATCCCCTGAGAAGGGAATGGCAACCCACTCCAGTATTCTTGCCTGCAGAGTCCCATGGACAGAGGAGCCTGGCCGGCCACGAGTTGGACACAACTGAGCAACTAATACACACACACATACACTCAAAGAACTGAAGGAAATCCTGCTTAAAGAATTAAAATATGGTAAGTCAACAAACAGAGAACCTCAAAAAAGAGATATAAAGGGTTTAAAAAAGAGTAAACTGGAAACTCTGAAAAGTACAATAAATGAAATGAAAAGTTTACTAGAGGGGTTCAGCCACAAATTTGAGCTGATACAAAATAGCAGTACAGTTGATGGCAGCTCAAAGGACATTAACTAGTCCGAAGAAAACAGAAAAAATGATCAAAGAAAAATACACAGAGCTTCAGAGGCCTGTGAAATAACATTAAGCTTACCAACATATTTGTAATGGGAGAAGAGAAAAGGATGGAAAAACATTTGAAGAAATAATGTCCTACAACTTCCCAAATTTGATTGAAAATTTTTTTAAAAGGCACTAATCTTCACATCCAAGAAGTTTAACAAAACTTCAAATAGATAAAGACAAAGAAACCCACACCTAAACACACAGTGCTCAAGCTGCTGAAAGCCAAAAACAAAGAGCTAAACTTGAAAACAGCAAGCAAAAAGTAATCCATCATGAAGAGAAAACCAACATGATCAACACCTGATTTCTCATCATGAACAAGGGAGGATCAAAGGCCATGGGATATCTGGAGAGCTGGGGGAGGGGAGCTTACCAGCCGAGAATTCTACAGCCAGAAAACCACACTTCAAAACTGCAGGGGAAAAAAAGGCATCCCATGACTTTTTGAAAAGACAAAGTTATTTGTAAGGCAAAGAAGATCTGCCTTACAAAAATGCTATATGAAGTCCTTCAGGTTGAATGGAAATGACATGGACAATAACTCAAATCCACAAGAAGAAAAGGAGATGGCCAGAAGTGGTAAGTGTAAGACTCCATTAATATTTTTCTTATTTCTTAAACTCTATCTTTTCTCGTTCCTTCCCTCAAATTCGTAAAAATACAGAAGACTGTACAAAGCCATAATTTAACACTGTAAAGCTGGGTTTGTAACATACAGGGGTCACACATTTATGACAGTAAGAGCACAAAGGGAAAGAGAGAGAAAAGCCAAAACAAAGTCACCAGTGTTCAGTTAGCTTGATTCTCAAGTAGATGATGATACATTAGGATGCATACTGTAGTCTCTAAAATAACCAAATGACTAAAAGAAATGACTCAAAATGACAGTAACAACAAGAAAAGCAGCATAGGAATAAGAATTGTGCACTAAAGAGTATTTAACACAAAAGAAGACTGTGACACAGAGAAAAGCAAGATTATGAGACAAACAAAAAAGAAGTAACAAGATGGAAGACCTAAGTCCCAATAACAATAATTACACTGATGTAAATGGAATGAACACCACACTCAGAAGACACACTCTCAAGACTGGATAAAAACACGATTCCAACAAGGTGCTGTCCACAAGAGACATATCTTAAGTTCAAAAAACCCAAAGTTTCAAAGGAAAAAGACGGAGAAAGATAATACTTTGCAAACAGCAACCCTAGAAGAGCTGGAATTGGAGATAATTGTATCAGGTAAAACATGTTAACAACCAACTTGACCTCAAGTGACATTTAGAGAAATTCCAGCTAACTGTAGATGTGGGCATGACTGCTCACAGCAACATTATCCACAACAGCCAAAAAATTAAAACCATCCAAACGTGTCTACCAACTGGTGAATGGGTAAATGAAATGGGGTCTAGGCACACAACAGAACATTACTTGGCAATAAGAGGTAACGAAAAAACTGATACATGCTACATGAAGATGAATTTCAAACATATTATATGCTAACTGAAAGAAGCTAGACATAAAAGTCTATAAATTGTGTGATCCTCATATTATTAATAAAGGTCCAGAAAACGCAAACATAAAGAGCCAGAAAGCAGACCACGGCCTGGCTGCCTGGTCTGGGAGTGAGGATTGAGAAACAATTCAGGGAAGTGTGGAGGACATGGTGGACACGTCCTGAAACTGGACTGTGGTTAAGGCTGCAGAACTCTACAGAAGCACCGAACGCCACTGAACTGGACAGCGCACAGGGGGTGAGTTTTTCTGCACGTAAATTGTATCTTTGCAAATCTGTAAACTTATGTACTATACAGGGGTTTGACAAAGCAATATAAACTACTGTCTGGAGACTGACAAGGGCACTCTTTCCATGAAAGAGCATCACATACAAACTCAGTGCAAACTCCGGCTTGTCCAAGACGTTAGTTGAATGCTAGGTGTGTAACTCATCACTCATGTGGCATTAATTTCATCAAAACACAGGAAATCAACTTAAACTCTCAACATATAAGAGGCCAAATGATGCCTTTAACCCTGTCACACAGTCACACACCTGCTTATGTGTGTTAATTGAACATCACTTACATGTTCACTCATCAGATGTTTGCACAAGCTGGCCGAACTTGCATGTGTAAGCCATTATGGTCTTTCAACATCTTCAACTATAAATTTCCTGGAAGACAGGGGCGGAGCTGTTGAACTCCTCAGTGTGTCCCACACATCATAGCAGGGCCTACAGAACTCCAAACACAGGCTTCTGGGTCAGTTCATGACCCTACAGGCTCCTCCCTTTATCATGAGAGGCAGCGAGTTAACAGTTCCTGATTCTCAGACCATTTGTGGGTCACGTGCTAACATCAGCCTGTATAGAAGTAGCAGCTAAGGTTCCAGTGTGTCCGTGGAGAATTGATGGTGCTTTCAAAAGCATTTCTTAAATCACTCAGATATTATGAACTCAATTGAGCCTATCCTTAGCGCAGAATATTTCATCTTAAGCAAAATAATATTTAAAATGGATAACCAACAAGGACCTACTGTGTAGCAAAGGGAACTCTGCTCAATGTGGCAGCTTGGATGGGAGGGGAGTTTGGCGGAGAATGGATACACATATATGTATGACCGAGTCCCTTCCCTGTTCTCCTGAAACTATCACAACATTGTTAATTGGCTATGGCAACCCCCTCCAGTATTCTTGCCTGGAAAACCTCACAGACAGAGGAGGCTGGCAAGCTATAGTCCATGGGGTCGCAAAGAGCTAGACATGACTGAGTGCCTAAGCACAGCACCCCAATACAAAATAAAAAGTTTAAAAGAAAAATAAACTTAAGGAAAATAAAGCAAAATAAAAACAGATCACAGAAATATCATTTCCTCTACTCTTATCCCACTATCCCAAACCACCAGAAGTAAAGAACTGCTCAGAGATGAAAGAAGTGTTGCAGGGAACATTGTGACTTCAGGCACACCAAGTACTGAATCACGTTCTCAGATGCCTAAGCACAAAGTGTTAATACCTCACGCGTGAGTACCATCCTCACTCAGACGACCTGCCCACCCCCAGACCCACTCACAGGCAACGGGACTGCCTTTTGGAGCCCGTTTTTCAGAAGGCCCTCTGCTCAGAGATGGCCCTGCTTCCTTGCAGAACAATCCTGCAAAGATAATGCACACCGCTGGAAATCATCGCCTCCAGCATCTTCTCCTACTGTGAGTTAAATACAGAGGCGACTAATGGGGACAATCCAACCCGGAAAAGGACAGGGTTCTACCTGACAAGCAGCTGGCTCCTCCCTGACGACCCGGGCCTTCTGGGTGGGACCCAAGATCCTGGCCTCAGAACATCGAAGACAATTGAATTTTCCCGGCAAGACCAACTCAACCTCTAAGGCCGTCCCTTCGGCTCAGAACCACAAGCAGAGGAGCCCCTCCCAAGCAAGGCTGAAGGGGAGCCCCTGACAGGTTCAGGCAGCAGCTCTGAGTCCCCGTGACCCACGCCTATGGCCATCTTCCACAGAAAGAGAAGGACTTACTCCCAAACAGAAAGGGCTGATAAATCACCTACTTCTCTTCTACTTCCTGCACGGGGGTCGGCAAATGTTTCCTCTAAGTGTTAGACACTGCCCAGGTGGTTCAGCAGTCAAGAATCCTCCTGCCATGCAGAACAGGGGTTCCATCCCTGGACAGGGAAGACCCCCTGGAGAAGGAAATGGCAACCCATTTCAGTATTCTTACCTGGAGAATCCCATGGACAGAGGAGACTGGTGGGCTACAGTCCATGGGGACACAGAGTCAGACTCGATGGAGCGACTAGACAAAAACAAAGTGTTAGATGGCAGATGTTCCAGACCTTGTGACTCCTCGCTTCGGCTGCGGTGGCAAGTAAAGCAGTCAGATGACAAGTGAATGAATGGACGTGGCTCGTTTCCAGTGACCGGACGTTCACAAAAACAGGTGGAAGGCTGGATCTGACCACTGGACTGCAGCCTGCTGACCCCTGCCTAGAATCGCAGCTATTTAAAGCTAAAAAGGAAATTACAGGTTGACAGTGCCCTGCCCCCAACCCCTGCCTACTCCCATGCAGTGTTCTCAATGAAGACACGAAATTCAAGTTATTTGCTCGAGGTCACATACTAGCTTATGCTGGCTTGTCCGTATGCATGAAGAGAATTTTCTAAAGTAAAAGAGAGAGAGAATGAGAGATAAAGAGGAAGGGAGAGACAGAGACAGACACTCCTTTTAACCCATCATCCTATTTCCTGGTTATCAACAAATCATATGGACACAGGTGGTATTTTTGGTTTTAATATACTTTTGGGGAGCAGGTTTAGGTTCACAGCAAAATGAAGCAGAATGTGCATGGATCTCCCCTCCCTCCACACAAGCTCAGCCTCCCCCACCAGGGCCACAGTCCACGGGAGTGGTGCATCTGTTACAAATGATGAAATACACATCATTAGCATCTGGATGTGACTTAGCATCTGGACGTGACTGAGCGACTTCACTTTCACTTTCACTTTCATGCAATGGAGAAGGAAATGGCAACCCACTCCAGTTTTCTTGCCTGGAGAATCCCAGGGACGGCAGAGCCTGGGGGGCTGCCGTCTATGGGGTTGCACAGAGTCGGACACAACTGAAGCGACTTAGCAGCAGCAGCAGCATCCAGACCACACAGTTTATTTGAAGGCTCACTCCTGGCGCATGTTCTATGGGTCTGGACACGTAGCCACCGTTACAGCATCATACACAAGAGTTTCACTGCTCTCAAAATCCTCTGTGGGGAGGCTATTATTTCATTTCAAAATGTGATAAGACGGTCCAAAGCCTCTGACATCTCTTCTGTAAATACTCAACTTAGTATAAGAGGACTCAACTTGGTTAATTTTATAACTGTCATGAATAGGCATTATATATATCAAATCACCAGGGTTTCCTTGGTGGCTCAGATGGTAAAGAATCCACCTGCAATAAGGGAGACCTGGGTTTGATCCCTGGGTTAGGAAGATCCCCTGGCAGAGGGCACGGCAACCAACTCCAGTATTCTTGCCTGGAGAATTCCCATGGACAGAGGACCCTGGTGGGCCACAGTCCACAGGGTAGCAACGAGTCGGACATGACTGAGCAGCGACTAAACACATACATATCATATCTAAACAGGTTCCTTTCTTCTTCTTCAGTAAAGTTTCAAGTTCACTGAGAAATCCACTCTAACCACCAAACTAGATTAACAACCACTTCTGTAATGATTTCACATCCCTTCTTTTGCGGAAGTCTCAAAACAACTTATTTTCTGTCAATCTATCCTTTTCTTTAAAACCCATCTCAAAACTCTACCTCCTTCAGGTTTTAAAGGAGAACAAAGTTAAACTTCTCCAGTAAGTATTTTCTGATTTTTATCCCACTCAGATTTTTTTCACTTTGAGGATTCCACACTGCATGTAATGTATCACCTGAAATTATATACATGTTGCTTTGCATTGCCCTGAGAACTTTTTCATGTGTTTTGGGTCATATGAAAAACTCTTAGAAGGAGATTTGTTGTTCACTGCTAAAATGAAAGACTCATAAAGTCTCCTAACTCTGATCTCTTATCGCTAAAAGTAGTTCTTCACTTGCAAGCTGGATATAGGCCCACACATATCTAGAATAGTATATTTTTTCTATATGCATAAGGAAAAATTATAAACTGTTTTATTTTACTTAGAATTTTAATATTTTCATTAATTTTCCCCAAAACAGCTTCTAAGCCTTTGTGTCCAAAATTTCAACCTTTATGTGGAGACACCCACTTAAATACTGCTACTCTCCATCTTAAGCAAGACATCTTTACTTTCAACTACATCTTACTAAGCAAATCATGTAAGCAAACATCTCTGATGGAACAACTGTTCCTTCTCTCTTGAGGAGCTTGGAAATTCCCCTGACAGTTTGCAATAGCAAATCCAACTTGGACTGTGATCTACGTACACAACTCTGAAATGGATTTCCAACAATTAAAGACTTAGAGGGGGAAGAGGTCTTTCTCACCTGTGAGTCACCTCAGCTTTATGTGCTGTGCTTGACAAGTTTTATTTTGTAACTGGCCATTGTACCATTGTGCTCAGTCGCTCAGTCGTGTCCGACTCTTTCAGGCCCCACAGACAGGAGTCCGCCAGGCTCTCCAAGCAAGGACAGTGGAGTGGGTTGCTATTTCCTCCTCCAGGGATTGAACCCACCTCTCTTGCGTCTCCTGCATTGGCAGATGGATTCTTTACCACTGAGCCACCTGGGAAGCCCCGAATTTTGTAACTGGGTGAACGGCATTTCCAAAGTCTTGCTCTAATCTGGGGAGTTCTTTCTACTATCCACATGAACAAGCAGAAGCATGACATGCATGTGTGCGTGCTCACTTGCTAATTTGTGTCCGACTCTTGCGACCCCACGGGCTGTAGCCTGCCAGGCTCCTCTGTCCGTGGGATTCTCCAGGCAAGAATACTGGAGTGGGTTGCCATGCCCTCCTCCGGGGGATCTTCCTGACCCAGGGATCAAACCCACATCCCCTGCATTTCCTGCACTGACAAGCAGGTTCTTTACCACTGAGCCACCTAGGAAGCCCTATGTGGATGACAGTTACGAGCACATTAAACTCCTGGCTGTGGGACCCTGGGCCACCCACAACTTCTCTGTACCTCACTCCCACATCCCTAAAATGGGGGTAGTAACAGCGGCCATCTCCATGGTAATAAGGATTAAACGAGCAAACATGTAAAAATCACTTGACTAGAGCCAAGTACACAGACCTGTGGGCAGGCTAGCTCTTTTCATCATAAAAATGAAACACAACCTCCCTCTTGCTACTGGCCCACAATGAACTGTAACTAAGGGAATCAATATGATTAAGAAAAAAAATTTAAAGACCACTCCACAAATATCATCTCAAACAAGACATTAAATAGCTGCTGGAGATCAATTCACTTAAACTTCTCTGCCCAACTTTCTCATCTGTAAAATGAGGAAGATGAACTAAGTATCTAAGGTTCGTCCTTTCCTGGCTGTAAAATTTAAGACTTCTCTTGGAAAGGCGTATGAGAAACGAGGGGTGGGAGAGAGAGCTCGCTGACACCGTTTAACCACCTTCCAAGTCTCTGTGTCACAGCTCAGATCATTTTTATTGATTTTTAAACTATCAAACACTGCCCCGTATGTTTGATCAACTCCTATTTGGATACGGAAATATTAAATGGCTAGATGCTGATTATATCTTTTTCTTCACTGGAGAATCTGAAAGAGTTGGAAGACAAGCACATATAACTAAGCACACATATAAATATGCACATTTCAAAATATAAAACAATAAATAAACTTGAGCAAACTCATACTCTAATCACATAGGCACCTGAGTACCATAAAAATCAACTTTTGTATCAATTAAGTGGGTATAATAACTCTTGGACTACTATAGTTCCATCTTGTATTCTGTGACTGCTATTCCACAGCAGCCAACTATTTTGTGATCACTATATACTTTCTAAATACTTTTGCAAGGCAGCACAGCCTTAGAATATTCTAGAACAAAAGTTGTTCTAGAAAATATCTAAGAACCTTCTGAAAAGTCTTCCTTCTAAAGTTATTTTTTTAAAAGGTCAAAGTTAATACAATATTGCACCAAGTATAAACTTTATGCTTAATGGTCAGAAAGAACTTCCTTCTTAAATAATGATTTGAGTACTGGGAAGAAAGGACTCTATTTGGTGATAAGCTGTAGTGCTATGGTGAACAATGGCTAACAGTCTTACAAACACCCAGTGCTTCATAAGAAGAGCTTCGTGTCATTTGTCACTGGAACATTATTAATATTCTATGGTTTTTCCAGTAGTCATGTATGGATGTGAGAGCTGGACTATAAAGAAAGCTGAGTGCTGAAGAATTGATGCTTTTGAACTGTGGTGTTGGAGGAGGACTCTTGAGAGTCCCTTGGACTGCAAGGAGATCCAACCAGTACATCTTAAAGGAGATCAGTCCTGAATATTCATTGGAAGGACTGATGCGGAAGCTGAAACCCCGATACTTTGGCCACCTGATGAGAAGAACTGACTCACTGGAAAAAGACCCTGATGCTGCGAAAGACTTAAGGCAGGAGGAGACAGGGACGACAGAGGATGAGATGGTTGGATGGCATCACCAACTCTATGGACGTGAGTTTGAGTAAACTCCAGGAGTTAGTGATATACAGGGAAGCCTGGCGTGCTGCAGTCCACGGGGTCGCAAAGAGTTGGACACAACTAAGCGACTGAACTGAACTGAATATTCAAAAAATACCGCTTGAATGTTTTAAAAGAACTAAAAATATAAATGAAAAAATAAGGTGCTTAATTAATTTATAAAATATTTTTTCAGATAACATAAGAATCAACTTTAGCGCAGACTCACTTAAATTACATTGCATTCTAAAATGTGTGGCTTTAACACATATGCATATGACCAAGGGTTTTAAGCACATTATGTATCTTTCTGTTCTATGGTAAGATAAAATTATTCCTCATCAGAACATATTTTCTGCAACAATGTTCTAAAATAAAGTCATTACTCTGATTAATCACATTATTACATTTTGTATTTGCTTTTAAAAAGAGAAAAGCATTTGCTTAATGTTAATAAGCATTCAAAAAGCATCAGATAAGCTCTCAACATGAGCTGAAAAATAATTATCTGAAATAAAGAAAAATAAGTGGCTTGCTATATTCAGTCTACTCTTCTATTTTTATCCTCGTCAAACTAAATAATATCAGCTACTTACGTGAAAGTTCCTAATAAGTGCAACTGCTTTTTCACCTTTCTCATCAAAACTATATTTTGTTCTATATTTCCTTTCTAGCTACAGTCATATACAGAATTTATTTTTACAAGCCATGGGATGGTTTGCCCTACAAAATTTCTAACGTCTCGAATCTTGAGGCTGTCGGCACAGAAGTGCTGACCTAACATTCAAATGTAAAAAAAACACCACACAAGCAGCTGGAATTACATCTGAAAAATCATCAAAATTCAGCCTATTCTATAGATAAAGCTCAATCAAATAATCCCCACATAACAAGAAAACGTAAGATTTTATTCACAGTCAGATTTTACAAAACAATCACTAGAGTGGGCTCCTGTCAACACACTGATAGTAAACGCAAACAGTCACTTATGAGCTTACACCTGGGGTCCCAGCTGGGTTCTGCGGTCTCCCACAGGAGGAGCCAGGGAATGGAGAGATGGGACCACATCTACCAGATGTATTCGGTAGATGTATCTGGTAGTGAAGAACCAGAGAATGTCACTGCTCTCCCACGTGACGGTGACATCATCTTTAACAACAGTGCAATGATAATAAAACAGAAGACCTCGCAATCAGTGGCCTGAGAACTGCATACAGACAGAACAAATAACCAGTTTTACTTCACTCAGCGCTGTCAAAATAGGAGCTGAGGTTTGAATGAGTTCAGCGGCAGCATGGCGGCTAAGAATTTTCCTCCCCGAATGACTGTCTGCACTGACCTCTCTCTTCCAGATCCCAAGCCCTGAGGAGTCAGGACAAGAAGGAGGGATACCGGTGATCAACGCTGAGCACGGATGTAGCCTCCTTTATGCAGTTTTCAAAATGCAGGTAGAGGCTTCACACAGGTATTCCCTGGTGTTCTGTGTGTAACTCAAGAGTCGGACATAAACCAGTTTTTCACCGAAAGTAACACACAGGTCCCTGGACTGAGTGTCTATCCAGTGTCAGGCATTGTCCCAAATGCTTACACATCGTCGAATCTTCACATGCATTATCTCTGTTTTACAGACAGAGGAAACCAACACTCCTATCTTGCCCAAGGCCACCCGCTAGTCCGTGATAGCATAAAGCCAAACTCTTCACCATTATATTAACTAAAAGTACTAAGGGGATGAATGCTAGAAATCCTACGGCAAAATTCCACATGAAACAGAAGTTAGTAATAACTACCTGCTTCATCTGTTTGGAGCGCTTCAAAATTTGTATTAGAGCAGGTTTCCTAATCAGAGGCTACCAAATATAAGAAGAATTTGCTACTTAAGGTTCAAAAACATAAACAAATTTCAAGAGTACAAACCTGTAGTTTGCTAAAAAGCTAACATGAATGCAATTTTGCTGAGCACAGAAGACTAAAACTGTCTCTTCTGACACATGATTCACCCAGCTAAGATGGCAGGCCTACAGAATTACTAGTAATAAGTCTTTACCAAGTTTGGTACGATATTGCTTCTGCGGTTTACGTTTTGATTTTGTGGCCAGGAAGCATGCTCAATCTTAGCTCCCTGACCAGGGATCAAACGCACATCCCCTGCGTTGGAAGGCAAAGTCTTCACCACTGGACTGCCAGTGAAGTCCCTGTAGAAAAATTAGGATGGAATAACAAAGTACAACAAGCCACCTGTAGACACAAGCAATGGAAACCCACTGTATCCCAGGGATAGGGGTGGCAGCGGGAGAGGAGGAAAGCGGAGGAAACTTGAAGAAGTGAACTCTTCAGCGGACACACCTCCCACATAGAGTAAGGAAACAGTGGAAGCAGAAGGGGAAGGACACTGTCCAGAGAGACGGGCCACGTGGAAATGCTGGGAAATGCTCAGTTTGCACGCTGAGCTCCGGAGATGGAGAACGGCCGTCCATCAGACACACAGAGGAACAAGGCCAGGGCGAGGAGAGTGTGCCCCAGCTAAGTTCACGGCTTTGGACCTCATCTTCCAAGGTGATGGGCATCCACAGACCCCACCTGTGGGTCTTAGCCACGCTCTGATAACCCTCCTAAGTGTTCCTTCTCACCTTATGATACAGCTGGAGCTCGGAGCAGAAAAAAAAAAGCCCTCGTCTTCTGCAGTGGGTTCAGAGCCAAATGCACTCAACCAATAAAAATGAAAAACAGCCCCACCAAATTCTCAAAAATATGTTTTGCAAAGGTTAATACTTAGTATTTTCCACACTGATTTCCAATCTTCAAGCCGATGAGCCTCTGAAACCCTGGGCCCAAATACAACTAAAAACGGTTAACACCTATTTTCTATTTTTTTTTTCCCCCAAAGCTTTGAAACTTTCACAGTGGTGATTGGCAGAGCACAAAAACAGCTCTTTATCTAAAGAGGACAGATGGAACCCCTGCAAGTCCCCAGTTCCTCCATTCCACGTTACCCAGGAGTCCCAGTAAAGACCCGGGAAGGCGCTCATTGGTAGGGAAGGACTGATGCGGAGGGAGGCACAGTCACGTTCACATTCATCAGGACCCGATTGGAGCTGGTCTCCCACATGCCGGCCAGGAGCCCTTCGCCTGGGACAACACATAAAGCCTTTCTTCCAAACACCAAGCCCACCTCTCGTGCCCTTCAGAAATTCCTATTCAACCTCACAAAGGAAATGTCACCGTTAAGGCTCTATGTTCCCCCCTCCCCCCGACACACACACCATGCAGGCAGGCATTAAGGACAAAGGTCCCGCCTGGTTTACATGGCCCGAGGAGAAGAGACCAGAACTCAGCCAGCCCCACTCTCACACTCGACAGGTCACCATCAGATAGAGAACTCTGACTTAGTTACGCCCCAAACTCATGTCCCACCCTTAATGCACCAGTTCTTCTCCTGCTCTTACACTGAAGAACCTCCATCATCAGAGAGAGGCAAACGCCATCTCCTTAGGGGAGCACAGCCTGTGCCTGACTTGCGTGTCCACCAAGTCGCTCAGTTGTGTCCGACTCTGGGCGACCCCATGAACTGCAGACCGCCAGGCTCCTCTGTCCATGGGATTCTCCAAGAACACGGAGTGGGGAGTGGGCTGCCATGCCATCCTCCTCCAGGGGATCCTCCCCACCCAGGGATCGAACCCTTGTCTCTTGTGTCTCCTGCACTGGCAGGAGGGTTCTTTACCACTAACACCACCAGGAAAGCCTGTGCCTAATTTAAATCCAGGCAAATCATTTATGCTTCTCCATGACAGAGCCCTGTACATATCTCTTTATACATGTGTGACACCTCAATACACAAATACACTCTTCCACACACACACATACGTGCTTGTTCCAAGGAAACTTCAAATTCTAGAAAGTTGCATACATTTATCCTGTGACTCTGAACGTCGGTGGGACTATACCAACCCCAGCTGAAGGACCAACGATAAACCAAAGAAAAATTATATTTGGAAACTGCCATGGAAGCATAATTAATATATGATTTCAGATTTAAGTATAAAGTTTTAATTACTGACTTAATGACCTAGCACAAGAAAAGTACTTCTCAGGCTATTTTCTGAGGAAGCCTCAAAAGAGGCAATGTGTTTCATGGAAACCCCTGAGAGGACACCGCCCAGAGGGTGAGTGATGAGCTGGTCTCTCCCCAAGGCAGAGTTAACTTCACGAGACAGGGCTGCTGGAAGCCGAAGCAGAGGATACAGGTAAAGCGACGCAAGTGTGGTACTTCAGATGTACCCCACAACTGAGATACAAACACAATCATCCCTCGGCATCTGCAGGGTCCTGGGTCTGGGCCTCTAGAAATACCACCCTCTGAGGATGCCCAAGTCCCATAAATAAAACGGCCTCGTAGAGTCAGCCCTCAGTACCCAGAGATTCCACATCTGAGGATTCACCCAATCCACGGCGGAGAAACATCCACACACACGGACCCATGCAGTTCAAAACCTTGTTGTTCAAGGGTCAGCAAGAAATGCTGAAAACTTCATTTCAGTAGCTATCGTTCACTTGCTCACTTTAACCCCCAAACTGTGCCCGGGGACAGAGTCCTCACACACATTTTCAGAAGGAAAGCAGAAATTGTAAAGGTGTTCCTGCCTTTGTGCTCTGCTTACTTGGGCTTCCCCAATGGGAACAGCTTCGCCCTCCTCCTCCTCAGATGAAAGAGCTGGCTGGCTCAAGCATCACACCTTCCATGAAGCCCCCTCCCCTGGCCCTGCCCAACCTGCCAGTCCACCCACATTGCTTTAGCAAAGTCACTTCATCATCTGTGCTAATCCACTCTGGTCTTCTCTTCAGTGGCTGAGAGATCGTAACACTTTAGACTCTCACCCGTGGGCCTGAACACAATTTATCCCAAGTTCTTGTTGAGAACTTTAAAAACATCTTAGTTCCAGAAAACAAGCAAGTTTTCCTATTAAAACCTTTCATTTTCCATCCTCTATGAACTTAGACACATTTCATGGATCTTCATAATCTGACTCCTCCCAGTTCTTCTACTCCAGCCTCCCCCTTCCTGCTTTTTCTGATGCTCCTGGACATAACTTAGACGAGCCTGGATCCCAAGCGGCTTCGCCAGCTCTTACCCCAGGATGAAATGTACTCCCGTTGTCCTGACAGCTTCCTGGGTCACCTCTAAGCCTTAAGAACTCAGTTCAGAGGTTACCTTTCCTTCCCACCCTGCCCCTCTCCAAACCAGCCCCCAAGACTGGGCTGCAACATGACGCCCACGCTCTGAGGGAATCTCCGAAAGGCTGCTCTCTCCCCCAGCGTCCTCTCGCATGGCCTGCCTCTGATGATCAGTTCATCCCTGTGGCCTCCACAGGAGGACGTTCAGCGAACACCTACTGAGCTGTACATTCATTTGATACAAAAAGGAAAAGACTATGGCCTAAAAATCTGCATTTCTCCAGACAGCCAAGTTATCTAGGATATAATAAAGGATGTATTTTATGGCATGAATAGAGACACAGACATAGAGAACCGACTTGTGGACACAGCAGGGGAAGGAGAGGGTGGGATGAACTGAGAGAGTAACACTGACATATATACGCTACTGTATATACAAGACCTAGTGAGCAGCTGCTATGAAACACAGGGAGCTCAGCCTGGTGCTCTGTAAGATCGAGAGGGGTGGGATGGTGGGCGGGGTGGGAGGGAGGCTCAAGGTTATCCAAGCCACTTATGACTGACGCAAAGATGTTGTGGGGCAGAAACGAACACAACATTGTAAACCATTTATCCTCCAATTTTAAAAAACAAGGATATATTATAATATGAAAAACAAGCATTTGGTGCTTATGATCTAATGAATGATACTTTCAAATCAATCATGCATTCATTCTTTCAACAAATGTGTGGCCTCCTTTTAGCTGCAAGGAGCTGTGCTGGGCTGGGGCCCCTGCCAGCCCCAAGGTTGCCTTCGAGCACATGGATCAACAGGAACAAGGCACCCTCTCTGGACAGATGACTTATAAAAGCTAGGCTTGGGACTCCAAACGCCTGCCCCAGCTGGCTGTGAGCATGGAGGCTCTGCCTATAGAAGTAAATGAGACCAAGTCCTGACTTCAGAGGCGCTCAGATTCTAGTGCAAGAGACAGACAAATACACAGTCAGTCTGCAACATTTTCTATGCGACCCTAACATCTGACTCTGACATACAACACTCACTGTACTCCCTCTGAATCCTCACCTCATTGAACACTGGTGCTAGAATCATCCATTTGAACTCGGGCCAAGGCGTTCACCTGAGCCAGCAGAGACTTCTAGCCCACTTACAAGCACTGTTTGCAGACTCAAGGAAGCCCCATAACTGGCCACATTTTCAACCACCACCTTATAGGCACCGGCCGAATTACTTCACCAAGGAACATTCTTGATTAATTTGTCCAATTTAAGTCATTTCTTACCTTGCATGTGCTTGAGAATATTTTTTTCTATAATAGTAAATATTTCATAAGATACTTTACTCAGGTTGGAATTATTTGCTTTAACAGTTCTTTGCTTAAAACACTGCTATACTTTTATCTCCTAAGTTAAATATAAAAGATAATTGCTGCTCCCAGTGGATAAAACACATTAGAACAATACAAATTTTTTAAAACAATAAGCTAAAATAGGCTGGCTTTCTTAATACTAAAGTACCTCTTCACAGTTAAAAGGAAATGCTCATTTTTATATGAAATGTATATATAATAAACACATATATATGTTTTTTGACTGCTTCCCTATATACATTGGTGTACCTATTTTCTGGGTTCTGCACATAATGGTCTGCGTTAATGCCAACTATGCCTCTCCACTTCTCAAGCTAATATAACGCTGCTACAAAAATAAATCTCAAAACAAGTGTGTGGGAAGGGTGAAAAAAAGTAATTCAAGGTGATCCAGTGGGCAAAGAAGAGGTGACCGTTTATTTCCGATTCCTCAATCCAAAAAGGTACCTGTTGAGAGACAGTAAATCTCAGACTTTAATACCCACCCTAATGGTTGGGAAGGCATTCTAATTCTGTCGAATCCAATGAATTCATTCAACAAATAATTCTGAAGCGTCTCCTGAGAGAGAGGAATTGTGCAGCGAGAGCGAGAGGAACAGAACAGGGGGAACTGACCCACCACCAGGCCGGGTCACCATCTCACAAGCTGCCTTTGCTGCCACTGAAGAGACACTTGATTAAAGACTTATTACAAACCCTCCTTCCCACTAATGCAGAGCCCTACCTCTTAGATTTCTGGGATGAATCTGTTTAGTTCGAGGCATCTTCTTTGATTCAGAGGCCCCCTTTTCTTCTTAGAAACTGTAGGAAAAGCAGGTCATGAAAAGGTAGCTCCATAAACCCAAGGTCCATCAATTAATCCATGTGCTAAAAAAGAAAAAAAAAAGTTATGTTTTACTCTTTTTCACTACTTTCAAAGGAAAAAGACACTTCAGAAGTTATGGCATAATACAGCACTGCTCTAAACTCAACAAAAGGTAACCGACCTGAAAGCCCCTGCAAAAGATGACTTACTTTTAATTAAACACAATACATGTCATTTTGTCATTATCTGGGCTTCCCCAGTAAGAACACGGGGTGGGGGGAAAAATCACTGTACCTTTAACAAAAAAAGAGTGAAAAAATTCAGTGAACTGTATTTTAAAGCAACATCACGAGGTTATAAAAGGGTTTTGCTGTATACAGTACATGCCTGCCCATTTATAAATTTCTTAGGGACAAGGACCATGTTTTGTTCATTTTGTGTTACTGGGTTAATTCGGTAAATAAGTGTGGTTGCCACTGGGGCTGTTCTCCCACTATTGTGGTTTTCCATTCGAGGCTCCTGTTAGGACTGTTCTTTTTGCTTCCCTGTGTTGAGCCAGAATGTGTGACCAGTTCTGGCCAATAACCTGTGAGTGGAGAGACAGGCGTCATTTTCAGGCTTTGCGTTTAGTTATCAAAGTAAGATCCCCCAGTGCTCTCTTCCTCCTCTGCCATAAGAACAGGCACTGTTCTAGACAGCAAGTCTGACAACACGGAGCTGAGCTCCTGCCAATGCAACAGGATCATGGTGCATAAACATAAAAGAGATCTTTGCTGATTCAAGCACTGAGGTTTGGGACTTATTTGTTACTGCAGCATGACCGTGACCTGACTTACACATCTTAAAAAGTGCAATTTCAAATACAATATGCCAAAACACTAATCCAAAACTAAATCATCTCTTTCCCAGAAAGATTCCCAGGAGATACTCGAGGATCCTTGAGCTAAAATCTTAGTTTTAACTTCCTGCAATACAACTGATAAACAAAGCCCGTGATGACAATGCTGAATGTGAAACTATATTTAATCGCTAAGCAATGACACAAGAATGGAACAGAAATGCTTTAAGACTTTTATAACATCCAATACTGTAGAAGAAAAAAAAAAGCAAATACTTATTGACAATCTACTGTGTGCCTATGTACTTCCTACACATTACCTAATTTAACCCTAATGGTAACTGCTTAGGTAACTATCATTTATCCATTTTATAGATAAGAAAATTAAAAGAGAAAGAGGCAAAGGAACTGAGTCCATAGTCAGTAACTAAGAAACATGGCACCCCCTGACTCAGGGACCCTCAGCGCTTACTTCCTGGCTGGAAGTAAGACCTATTCCAGGGGGTTTACTCAAGAGGCTCTATTGCACAAGTCACAACTGTTAATAAATATTTCGGTGTCAAATCAGACTGGGCTCAAAGCTTGCTGTGTGGACTCGTTTAAGGCACTTAACCTCTCTGAGGATCAGATTTCCCAACTGTAAAACAAGGAAATAGTATTCCCCCACAATGGGTGCTTGAAGGGACCATGTGGATGCTTTGCTTACTGCTGGCACACAAAAATATCAAATATTAATTCTTTTTAAGAATGCCTGTGTGGGAAAGACTGTATCTAATAACCAGTATAAGGTTTTAGAAATTTATGGTTTCAATACAGCAGAGAATAGAAGGAAAGAAGGCTATAATTAACTTCAGTAGTTTATCCTTGATAAGGCTGTATGCAGGCACTGTACAAAAACATTATGTGCAATTTGTGAACTGCATGGGAAAGAATATAAAATATGATGGTCCCATACTGTGGACTTCATCCAGCGCTGTGCTACACGATCTATAAAAGATACGGCTCCACAACGCCCTGCATTAAAAGCATCCACCATTCAACTGACGAAGCTGCTGATTCAAGAGAGAATTTAGAGACGTCAAGGCCGAATAAATTGTAGGAATGCTCAACTCCCAACTTAAAGCTTTTAAATGGTCACGATATTTAGAAGTTTTTAAAGCGTGAACTCCGACTGTAATTCAATCACGTGACACTAAAAGATGAGGAACCTGCACAAAAAATATTCCAATTTGCACATACAAATTTCCAATCAGTAACAGCTTTCCGCTACCTTGCTCACTGCCTCCCCACTGAGCCCAGCTATCCATCCCAGTGTAAATCCTTGGGGTGGGAGGGGGGGAGGGGGGAGGAGGACTGAGTATTTCCAAAGACAGCAGCATTGTAGCGAGGAAGATGAGTGATGAACCGGTTCCCTTACAGCAAAAGAGATAAATACTACATGGAGCAAAAACATGACACGATCAAAAAGCGTAAAGACAGTTGCAAGGAGAAAAAACATGAATGAATGTGGAGGGCGGAGCCTGGGAAAACCCCTCTGCAACGCTGCACTGAACAAAGCGCTTCGCATGCCAGGAGGGGGGGTGGGGGGGGAGGGATGGAAGTGCCAGCTCAGGAAGGAGCCCAGAGTGAATGCGGAGAGCGGCAGGAGGAGGAACAGGACGAGAGGAGGCGAGCGCGGCAGCCCGGAGACTCCTCCTCGCCGCCGCCGCCGCCGCCCCCTCCCCTCCCGTCCCCTCCCCTCTCCAGCAGCAACTCCTCCGCCAGCCCGACCCCCGAGCGATCCGGAGCCGACCCGCGCCCCCACCCCACCCCACTGTGCTGCGGGCGCGTACTCCCAACCCGGAAAGAAAACTACCCAGGTGGCTGGGAGTAAACAGGCACTTCGAGCAAAGAACGAAAGGAGGGGGGAAAAAAAAGCAAGCCACAAAGCCGGGAGGTTGGGAAGCCGAGGCCTGGTCTCCCTCACCCCCCCACCCCACCTCCCACCCCCACCCCCACCGCCAGCCTCTTGGAAAATGCGCCCGCGTCTGGAACGCGGCTGGGGAGGCTGGGTCCCTCCGTACCTGCTCTGCTCGCAGGACCGCAGCTCGGGCCGCGAGGGCGCCCAGAAGTGGCAAGTGTCTCCCGCACGCGCAGCCATCCCCTCTGCAAGGTCGGCGGTTGCACACACACGCACACACACACACACACACACACACACACACACACACACACACACACACTCGCGCGCCCGCGGAGAGGGACGTGGTCCTGCCCCCACCCCCTCCCCACGCCGCCACCCCCACCTCCCAGCGGCAGCGCCCCCCGCCCGCGGAGCCCGCGCGCCGAACCTGCTGCCAGGACGCCCGGCGGGGCTGCCGCCGCTGCAGCCAGCCCCGGAGCTGCGCTGCTGATGGCGGCGGCCGCAGCTCGGAATCTCCGCGACCACCGCGCGGCGGCGGCGGCGGCGGCGGCTGGGCGCCCTCCTTCACTTGACAACCCCAAACACAAACAGAACCTCCTCCCGCGGCGGCTCCCGGGGCCCCCCCAACCCCCGGCTCCGGCCCCCTCCCCGCCGCCGCCGCCGCCGCCCCAGCAGCAGCAGCAGCAGCAGCCGCTGCCGCTGCCGCCACTAAAGGCCGGCGACTGGCACTCTCACCGCCCAGCTCTGAAATATTAAACAGGGGAGCCGGCCGGGGGGCGGCGGGGGGAGCGCGGGGCGCGCGGGCGGGGGCCGCAGGCGCCGGGCGGGAGAGGCGGCCGCGCTCGCCGGCGCCCGGGGCCGCGGCATGACCGCCGCCGGGGAGCGGGTGTCCGGGGTGGGGGTGGGGGGCGCGCACCGCGGCGAGGCGGGGCGGGCGGACCCCCGGGGCGGGCGGGTGGGTGGGCGCCCCCGGGGCCAGGGAGAGGGGCGAGGAGGGCGGGCGCGGGCTTTTTTACCTCTCCCCGGGGGCAGAGTAGGGCACGTTTAGCGTCTTTAGGGGCGACGCGAGGAGCGCGGGCCGGGGCGGCGCGGGGGAGGGAGGGCGAAGGTCGGAGGCTTTCCCGCGGCTGGGCGGGGCGGCAGGGGATCCCCGGGGGCGGGAGGCGGGGAGACCGCGGGCTGCGACGCGCGGGCGGGGCTGTGGGGGGCGTCCCCCGGCGAGGTCACCCTCGGGCGCGGCGGCCAGGCCGGACTGGCTCGGCCGCGGGGCCCGGCCCTGGCTTAGGGGCGGGCTGGGCGCCCCGGATCGGGGCCCGATCGGAGTCCCGGGTCTCCCCGGCCGGGCGAGCCCGGGGCCGCGGCTCCGCCCCGCCCCGCCGCCGCAGCGACGGGAGGCGGGGGGCCCGGGGCGGAGTTAGGGACGCGAGGGGCGGGAGCCCGGGGTCGCGCCGGCTCGGGGACTGGCGCCCGGCTGGGGCGCAGGGGCGGGCCCGCCGGTCACGCGGCCCCGGGCAGGCCTGGCCGGGCCGCGCGGCCGGGGGGGCGGTTGGGCCGGGGAGAGGGGCGGGGACGGGCGGGGCGGAGGCAGCTCGGTACCGGCTCTTTACTTTCCTAAAGCAGGATGTGGGCCGGACCGCTGACGTCATGGGGTCCCCCAGCCCCGCCCCCCGCCCCTGCCGGGAGGGGGAGGGGAGAGGGCGGGCCCGGGGGCGGGGGGGGACCCCAAGGGGGTTTCCTCAGCAACGCGTGGAGGGAAGGAGAAAGTCATTGTGAAACTTGAAACTCATTAACTTTGAAAAACAACTTTATAAAAAAAAAAACCGGGAGGGAGGCCAGGGTGTTGGGTTAAAGGGTGGTAGGGGACACATTATTAACCCTGAACTGAAACTACGCTTTGGTGGCGGATGTTCTATTAAAAGATTGAGGAAAGCCAAGGTTATTCCAGAGGCCACGGCCGTGCCCGCCGGTGGTTCCCAGAGCCCGAGCTGCGAGCGCAGTTTAACCCTTAGGGCTCCGCTTTGACAGTTTAGGGGCCGAAAGGAGAAGGCTCTTTTGGGTCTGGAGAGGGAGTTTCGGGGCTGAGCAGGCGATCTGGCCCCAGGGTCGCAAGAAAGAAAGAAGAAGGAGTAATTACCATAAACCAGAGTTTGACCTCGGGTGCTAGAAAGCAAGAGAGGAAGGGGAGAAAAAAGCAATAGAGGAGGGGGAGAAAAAAGCAATGGAGGAAGCAAGGCTTGGAACTCTATGGAAAACTGATCAGGAGGGGATGGACCAGGGTAATGACGAAGGTTTTCAGGGTTAGACCTAAAGAACATTAGGTCTTTATCGTTTAAAGTCTGAGGCTCAGAAATTCCACATGTATCCCTAAAGAAGCAGGCACAAATGACTGGTTAACGGAGCCACGCTCAACTTGGGAGGGATAAGGTAAAACAAAAAAAACTGATGCAGAAAAAATTCTCATATAAAAACCAAAATGCTTTCCCCTTTTAAGGAATAAAAATGCTGAACGACCGTACACCCACTCTGCTGGCCATCTGTGCAAACTTGAATTGTTCCCTGGGGCTTCCATAAAGATATCTAGGTTTTCCTTGCTAGGGTTGACCCCTAAAATTCCTGGGAGGAAATCCTACCTCTAGCTCAGCTGAGCTTAGAAAAGCTTAATGCACCAGAATATGAATGACTAAAAATGGAATACTCAATAATAGCGAGCTTGTAACCAAAAATACTGTCCTGTAAAGGGAGGAATATGCCTATTAAAAACTAGATTTGGTCACAAAAGCAAAGATCAGCCAACAGCTACCTAAATTTGAAATAATGTTTAGTACACTACGCCTCCAACCTTGCAATGAAATAATACAATCTTTTTCATTTTCGATGTGATAAAATCATCTGTCATGAAATTTAATTGACATCTAATGGACTGCAATCACAAAACGTATGTAAATATAACTTTGAAACTTGAATGAAAAAAAAATCCACTTAAATGTGAAAGTATACTTCATCTGTCAGAGGATAAAAATCAAGGTAGCTTGATGATTATCGACTCTACTTTGTGTCACTGGCTAAATCAAAATTACTAACAATACATTTTTAACCCAATGGCCCTGACCATAACAAATATATAGTGTGCACACAAGGTTTATATGGGATTTGGCATTGCAGTGAACTCTTTTAACAAATTAAATATGCGATTTGGAGTCGTAATAGATTAATTTTGTCATTTCAGTTTGTTAAGTTTTTTGTGCAATGGACTATTCACAATTTGCCTTTCTTGAGATCAAATCAACAGTAATCTTTTTTCTGAAACAGACACATTTCCCCATTTTGTATTTCCGAATTTTCTAGATGCAGTTTCTTTTCCTAATTCTGCCTACAATTCTAACTTCCTAGTCATCAGACTGCAGGGGACTCCAACTAAACTATAAGGTAACTACAGTCGCCTTTAATCATTTTGTGGCAAATTAAATACAGTCTCTCAAATTATATCTTATAAACGGAATGGGGGGGGGGGTACTTTTTTTTTTCTTGAACCAGAAGATGAAATGGGAATGGTAAAAAGCAATTTGAACTGTCAAAACTTCTGGAACATTGGGGAAGGACACCGTACTAAAAAAAAAAAAAAAGGAGGGGGGGCTCCTAGGGTCCCGATTCTCTCTGCCTGCACCGCCCACCCCCGGGCCGCGCGAACGCTTAGGGAGCCCCCCTCGGGGACTGGGGTTCAAGTGAGGGCAGTGGCCCTGGCAGGCTCTGAACACGGTTTCCCTGCACAGACTTTGGGGAGAACACCAGTTCCTCCCCCCTCGGGCCCCGGGGCTCTGTCCGGGGATCCCACGGTGCCGCCGCGCCCAGCGCCTCCGCCCGCGCGACCCCTGCCCCGAGTTCCCACGCGGCCGCGCGGCCCGGCCCGGCTCGGGCGCCCCCCTGGCGCGGCCCCGCGGCCCCGGCCCTCCGCCCAGCGCGCGGCCCGGCTGCGCCAGCGCCACGCGGAGATCCCGGGGGTTCCTCCCCGCCGGCCGCCGGGTCACGCCGCCGCCCGGCCCTCCCCTCCGCCCTCCGCCCTCGGCGCGCGCCGGGCTCTTCCCGTCCACCGGCCGAATCCCCTCCTCCTCCTCCTCCTCCTCCTCGGGGCGACCCGGCGACGAGACCTGCCCCGCGCGCTCTGCCAACCGTGCCCACCTCCCGCCCCCCCGGAGCCCAGGCTCTCCTTCCCCAGCCGGACAAAAGGACCGAGAGAAAACTTACCCGGACTGCCACGCAAAAAAAAAAACAAAACAACCAAACAAAACTCTGATCCACAGCTTCCTGGGTTTAACTTTTAATTTTTAAAAACAACAAAAGCAGAAACCAAAAGCCTCCTAGGTTGGAAGTGGGCGTGAGAGGAAATGCTAGGGGGAGGCGCTTCGTTCCCTCGTCTGCTTTTGCACCCCCCCTTTTCTGGCCCCTGCCTGGGGCTTTGATGTTATCTGGTGCACCGCCTCCGCTGGGTTCAGACCGTGGGCTCCGCGCCCAGAGTGATACACAGATATTTGGCACTTTTAAATGCCGGTTTGAAGGGAGGGAAGCAGGTGGTCACGGTGAAGGATTCCCACTTCTCAGCCCCGGCCTTGAGAAAGGAGCTTCTGTCCGTCCCAAGCTTCCCTTTTGTTACCTGGACTGAAATGAACAAACCCTCAATCTAGTTAATCCCGGGGAGAAGGGCCATGTGGCATTTTTTTCTGTTAGACTTCACACCAAAAAAAAAAAAAAAAAAATGAGGCCTTCTGAATCAGATTCATTTTCCCTCCACTCAGCACAAACTTACAAGGTGGTGGTGTACGTTTTCTCAGGCTTTGTTTGGTTTTCTGATCTCCGTTTTGAAAGTAAATATGATTTCCCTTCTAAGATAGACCTGCAGCCTGGGAGAGACAAGTTACCTCTGAAGAATATTTTTTGTTGTTGAGTCGTTCAGTCGTGTCTGACTTCTTTGCGACCTCATAGACTGTAGCCCTCCAGGCTCCTCGGTCCAGGGGATTCTCCAGGCCAAGAATACCGGAGTGGATTGCCGTTTCCTTCTGCAGGGAATCTTCCTGACCCAGGAATCGAACTCATGTCTCCTGCAAGTCTTCTGTATTGCAGGCAGATTGTTCACCTCTGAGCCATCTGAAGAATATAAACTGGGTAATAACATGCTCTTTATATACCATTCTTACAGGTTAGAGTGTCCCAGAACCCTCCCCGTCCCATTATGGAAAGCTTATAACTGTTGATTTTATCTTTGCTGGACACTAGCAGAAACTGAATGCATTTTTACATTAGGTTAGCAGTCTCAGGACCATCACAAACAGAGCACTAACAAAGAATGCTTTTTTTTTTTTTAAACAGATTAGCAATCAAATATTGCACAGTCTGCCATTCAGCTGACTATTCATCCACTTTATGCCAACACCGACCTTGTTCAGGCCTTGCCCTCTGGGAGTTTACAAATTAATGGAGACAGAATAAACACATGGAAAAAATACCTAGAGGGAAAAAAAGATACAAGAAGAAGCTTATAAACAGAGCCAATTAAAGCTATACAGTTACTTACATGATTGCTGAGAGCTTTCTGGACTGGGTGGAGGGCAGGATTATCAGAAAAGTTTCATCTTGAGGGTGAGTTCTGAGTAGGATTTTGAAGGAGAGAAGGTTCATGCTTTGGCAATAGGATGAGAATAGCATTCCAGACAAGGGAAATAGCTTGAAGGTGAGAGCAAGTGAACATGTGTGATGGATTTTCTGGCTAGAGCCACAGGTCAAAGTAAATGTGGAAAAAAGAAGGGTGGCCATATAAATGCAGCCTCCCAACTAGGGTACTTTTGAGAGGGAGCAAGAGGCCATGAATGCCCCCAATGAGAGGCATTCGCCTGTCACTCCCAGCCAAATGGGAAGAATGTGTTCTCTCCTAGTGAGATGTGAACTTTGAAGACTGAATGCCCTGGGGAAAGCTTTCTTGGGCATCCTTAGGAAGGAATTAAGTCATGATGCTACATGTTCTTTGGAGACATTTTGGACTCAGAATGATCTTTTAAAGGAAAATTATTATTACTGCTGGATTTAGAATCTTCATGGTAGTATTTTTAATGACAGTAGTAATAGTAGTACTTCTGTAGCAACAGAGATAGTGGTAGCGTAGATCTTCCTTGATTTACAGTGGTGTTGTGCCCAGTAAACCCATGGTAATTTGAAAATATCATAAGTCAAAAATGCATTTAATACACCTAATCTACTGAACATCAGAGCTTAGCTTTGTGTGGGTGCTCAGTCGTGTCCAACTCTTTGCAACCCCGGGGACTGTAGCCCAGCAGGCTCCTCTGTCCATGGGATTTTCCCAGGCAAGAATACTGGAGTGGATATCCATTCCCTTCTTCAGAGGATCTTCCCATCCCAGGGATCAAACCCAGGTCTCCCACATTGCAGGCAGATTCTTTACAATCTGAGCCACCAGGCAAGCCCAAGAAAACTGGAGTGGGTACCCTATCCCTCCTCCAGGGGATCTTCCCAACCCAGGGATCAAATCTGAACCCACATCTCCTGCATTGCAGGCGAGTCTTTACTACTGAGCCTCCAGGAAGCCTAGAGTGTAGCCTAGCCTACTTTATACGTGCTCAGAACACTTACATCAGCCTTCAGTTGGGCAAAAGCATCTAACACAAAGCCTATTTGATAATAAAGTTTTGGATATCTCATGTAACTTATTGAATACTGTACTGAAAGTGAAAACCTGAGTGGCTGTATATATTTGCTTTTTTACCCTCTTGATGATGTCGCTGACTGAGAACTGTGCCACTGCCCAGCACTATAGTAGTGTGAATTGCTAACCTGGGAAAAGATCAAACTGAAAAAAAGTATGATTCTGATTGAATCTTGCTTTTGCAGTATTTTTTAGTTTAAAAAAAAAGTAACTCAAACCATCCTAAGTCCAGGACACTCTGTGTATCTGTATCACCAAAAAATAGTGTTAGTAGCATTTGTATCGGAGAAGGCGATGGCACCCCACTCCAGTACGCTTGCCTGGAAAATCCCATGGGCGGAGGAGCCTGGTAGACTGCAGTCCATGGGGTCGCTAGGAGTCGGACACGACTGAGTGACTTCACTTTTACTTTTCACTTTCATGCACTGGAGAAGGAAATTGCAACCCACTCCAGTGTTCTTGCCTGGAGAATCCCAGGGGCGGGGGAGCCTGGTGGGCTGCCGTCTATGGGGTCGCACAGAGTTGGACACGACTGAAGCGACTTAGCATCAGCAACAGCAGCATTTGTATGGGCAATAATAGTTAGAGTAGTATTTGTGTGGGCCATTACAGCAGATAGTGGGGTCTCCCAGATGGTGCTAGTGGTAAAGAACCTGCCAATGCAGGAGACATAAAAGATGCAGGTTCAGTTCCTGGGTTGGGAAGATCCCCTGGAGGAGGGCACGGCAACCCACTCCAGTATTCTTGCCTGGAGATTCCCCACGGACTAGGAGCCTGGCAGGCTATGGTCTGTAGGGTCGCACAGAGTCAGAGAGGACTGAAACGACTGAGCACACGTGCACGTAGATCGTGTTCGTGTCCCAGAAGTTGTTATAGTTCTGTTTGTATCAGCAGCAGTAGAAATAATAGCCGCAGTGGTGGTGGAGGTAATTGACAATTACTGAGAGTGTATAACTTACCAGGCTTTCCTGTATAAACTCACTTACTCTCCACCATAAACCCATACCACAAATGAAGAAACAGAGGCTTAGAAATGTTAAATAATACGCCTGTAGCCACAGAGCTGGTAAGGGGGTGGATCTGTGATTGGAACCCAGAGGAAAACAAGATGCTAAAGTTCACAGATTATAGTTTCTGAAAAACATCACAGTAATTCTATAACATTGTACCTCCGTGAAACAAAGAAGAAAAAGGAGTGTCAAAAAGGTCCATTGTTTCAAGTCTTGAGAACTTGGTAGATTGTGTGATGAAAATGGCAAAGTTCGGATAGTGCAATGCTTAAGGAATAGAAGAGAAAATGATTTTAAATGTAACCATATTGAGGTTTGGGGGCTCTTTAGGTTGCACTAGTGGTAAAGAGTCCATCTGCCAATGCAGGAGACACAAAAGATGTGAGCTCGATCCCTGGGTGAAGAAGATACCCTGAAGTAGGAAATGGCACCCCGTCGTAATATTCTTGCCTGGGAAATTCCATGGGCAGAGGAGCCTGGCAAGTCCATGGGGCTACAAAGAGTTGGACATGACTGAGCGACTGAGGAGATAACATGTCCAGGTTTAGGGTTTTCCCAGGTGGCACAGTGGTAAAGAATCCACCTGCCAATGCAAGAGACACAAGAGATGTGGGTTCAATCCCTGGGTCAGAGGGAAATCCCTTGGAGTAAGAAATGGCAACCCACTCCAGTATTCTTGTCTGGAAAATTCCATGGACAGAGAAACTTGACGAGCTACAGCCCATAGGGTTGTGAACAGTCGGACATGACTGAGTGCACACACACACACAGGTCCAGGTTTAAGAACGATGGTTTAATTCACACTTATGCCCATATTGATACCACTAACCTTGTGTGTGTGCGCTAAGGCACAACAGTTGTGTCCAACTCTTTGCAATCCCATAGACAGAGGAGCCTGGCAGGCTACGTTCGTGGGATTCCCCATGCAAGAATACTGGAGTGGGTTGCCATGCCCTCCTCCAGGGGGTCTTCCCAATCCAGGGATCAAACCCACGTCTCTTATGTCTCCTGCATTGACAGGCAGATTCTTTACCACCTGGGAAGCCACGAATCTCAGTTTACTCATCTGTAAAGTGGATGTAACTGGAGTCTTCATAGATATATTATGTGGATTGGATGAGTTGGTATTTCTAAAGTGTTTAAAATATCCTCTAGACTTATAGTTATAAATATATACTAATATATATATGTCATATATATATGACAAATTCCTTATTGCTTGTCCAGCTCTCCACTAAGTGTGCTTTAACCTTAATTACCTTTTAAATATCGAGGAGAGTCTCTGGAGACTGAGGAGGCCTGATAACTAAATGGAACATGGTGCTCTGGATGGGATCCTGGCATAGAGAGGACATTAATGGAAAAACTTGGTCACATCCAAATAAAGGCTGGAGTTCAGTCAATAGTAATGTACTCATGGCATCTTTTTGTTTTTGATCAAATGTGATATGAAAATGTCAACAATGGGGGAACTGGATGAAGGTACGCAGGAGTTCTCTGTACGATCTTGATAAGTTTTCTGTAAATATAAAGTTGACTTTAAAAATAATGACTCATAGCTACAGAAAGAGTTGTTAGCCAGGCTTTTCTGATGAAGGAACTCAGGCTTAGAGGTTACGTAACATGTCCAGAGTCAATCACATCTGGCCTTACAGAGACCCTCACCGTCTGCAGTGGAGCCCAGCCACTGAACCCTTGGTCCTGCTGTCTCCTAGGGGGTCTGAGTTCTCCTTTTCACTCCCCTCATCCCTGAGGCCATCCAGGCTAGGAGAACAGGTGTGGCCTACACAGAGTTCTGTAGAAGATAATGTTTTTTTTCAAGTTCCCTTTCTCCTCTTTGAGATCGAATTCCCACCATGATGGCCTCTCTAGTAGAACCAGTTTTCAGGTTTATATATATATATATATTTTTTTTAAGGTTTAAAAATATTTTATATGTTATATCTTAAGTTCAAAATACACCAGGTTATTAGGTTATCCCTGGCATATTTTCATTTTAGTGGGGGGTTATATCTATAATTGGGCTTCCCAGGTGGGGCAGAGGTAAGGAATTCACCTGCCAATGTGGGAGACTTAAGAGACACAGGTTTGATCCCTGTGTCTGGAAGATCTCCTAAAATAGGAAATGGCAACCCTCTCCAATATTCTTGCCTGAAAAGTCCCATGGACAGAAGGGCCTGGAAGGTACAGTCCACGGGGTCTCAAAGAGTTGGACATGACTGAGTGACTGAGCATGCATGCCTGTCTATAATTATGGGATTTCAGCCTCAGCCTAGGGGTCTACTAGGTGTATGGACCAGGCTATGGGATTCAACACAACATGAAAGCATTTCAAGTTTCCTGTTGATAACATGGGTTATAAGTAAACTTTTCTTCCTGTAAATAAAATACCAGCCCCACCACTCCACCCCCACCAGCTCTAAGGTACCCTCTTTCTCCAAGCACACCCCATGCCTGCCTACTTCCAACACTACCTTCTCTGCCACCCCAAACCTTACCAGCTCCCAAACTCACCAGCTTCTGGCTTTCTACATGTTTTGGGGGCTCTAAAAAGTTGTCTCTAGGTGCCTGCTCACTGGATGAAATTTTGCAACTGAAATGCTTCTGGTAAATAACTCAAACTTATCCTTTTTTCCCCTTCCCCAAACTCGATGCTGTCCCGCTCTGTGTTATTTCATTTTGTTTGTATACGCCCATGGTTTAGTCTATGATTTTGCGTTTATTGATATCTTCCTTTCATAGTAGTTCCTATTGTGAAAAATACCTATGGGTATCAATAAACAGCGGAACCCAGGCATGGAGAGTCCAAGTCCAAATTGGGAAAAGTTAGAGAAAGGATGATAGACAGCATGGACTGTATAAAAGCAAGACTCATATCAATACACAAGTAAGTGCTCAGCAAGGGAATAAAAGACAAGAGTTAGCCACTAAGAAGAGGACAAGAACAGCTCATAGTGAACTTTAACAGGCTTTGGGTACTTTTTACATTTCAGCTATTTTAATTCTGCAAGAGGAGTTGGAGCTTAATCTATAGTAGAAGGTAGGAAATGGAACAAGGATTATAGTAAGTCATCTATATAAGGGTGTGTGTGAGTGTGTGTGTGTGTGTGTGTACACAGAGTGAATGTCTGCCAGTCAGGCATCTACCTAAGGAAGGTGGGGTTATCATTTCTAAGATTTTTGGCTCCTGATGGATTCTGCACACACGAGGTTCGGTAATTATAAAAAATGCTGATGCAAGCAGAAAATCCTGGCACAGTCATGGTATGTAGTCTCTGAGCCGGAGTAACAGGACACGCATTTGTCTTCTGCTTGCAACTCTTACAACTGTCACTCCCAACTGTTGTGGAACCTTCTGGTTGCAAAATTCCACCCATCACATAGTAACAAGGGAGTCAAAACAGTTCCGCCCCCCTGAGCGCTGTGCACACAGCGGTTTCGTAAGCCTCTTCTCTCAGAAAGTTCCATAGTCCACCCCTGTGGGACAAAATAAAATGACTTATGGAAAGATAAATCAGACATTTCCCTAACAGTAGCTCTTCTAAAAGCACCCTAAAGTGTGTTTGGGAGAAAGAAGGTGGTAGCTTCTGAATTTTTTTCCAAAATATTTTTTTGCTTTTTACTGCTCCAATAATCATTTCTTACAAGTACCTGTCCTGAGTGCCTGACGATCTTATATCTATTTTGGTTCCATTAAAGCAAATTCACACATGTTTTTCCACTCAAATGTCTAATGAGATTAAGAAACTTTTCATTTCATTATTTACAAAAAAGTCTTGTCCCAAGCAATTATTACTCAGAAAAGTTTCCAAATACAAGTTACTTTATGACAGTGGTCTGTGATTCATATTCTCAAAAGGCCAAGCTGCCACCCTGCAACAAGTCACAAGAAAATATTTTATTGTGTTCGTTTTCACAAATTCAAAGAGAGCCAGAATAAATTTGGGCAGTATTTATGAAAGAAATTCGGGGATGCTGCAGAAATATTAGCGGATAATCATAAGAGCATGGATTTCTTGCTACTAAGATAACCTTGAAGCTTGCTTGATTTTTCTGCTAATCTAAAATATATGGCCGTATTGAGAGGTCATCATGAGACACTGACCAGTCGTGTAGCAGATAAATCATAAGAACCATTCTTCTAGGTTAAAAAGATCCCAGAAAAGAAAGAAGTATTAATGTTTCTTATCATGGTCAAATTACAACTTAGACACATCAGTAATTAGCAACCTAAGATTAATGCACTAAAGTTCAGTTCAGTTCAGTCACTGAGTTGTGTCCAATTCTTGGCGACCCCATGGACTGCAGCACTCCAGGCTTCCCTGTCCTTCACCAAATCCCAAAGCTTGCTCAAACTCATGTCCATTGAGTCAGTGATGCCATCCAATCATCTCGTTCTCTGTCGTCCCCTTCTCCTCCTGTCTTCAATCTTTCCCAGCATCAGGGTCTTTTCTAATGAGTCAGCCTTTCGCATCAGGTGGCCAAAGGATTGGGACTTTAGCTTCAGCATCAGTCCTTCCAATGGAGATTCAGGATTGATTTCCTTTAGGATTGCAAGCTCTTAAGAGGCATTTTACAGCGTCCTCATCTTCCCTGGTGACTCAGATGGTAAAGAGTCTGCCCAAAGTGTGGGAGACCTGGGCTCGATCTCTGGCTCGGGAAGATCCCCTGGAGAAGGAAATGGCAACCCACTCCAGCATTCTTGCCTGGAAAATCCCATGGATGGAGGAGCCTGGCAGGATACAGTCCATGGGGTCGCAAAGAGTCGGACATGACTGAGCGACTTCACTTTCTTTTCTTTCTTTCATCTGTAAAATGGGGTGATAATCATAATTTATATCCCAGGGATGCTTTATGAAAGAGCAGTGAGTGCTTATTAAGTCATCTGGAAGTATCTGCTTCTAGAAAAGTATATAAGTAAACATTATAGTTCCTCCTCTTTATCCTCCACTGTGTGTGATGTCTTTTATGTTCTCCCTGTATCTATTATATCCTCCTTTCTTTCTCCATTTACATAGTATTGATACATGATTGGATTCCTTTTTAAGTAAGCATTTATCTCCGTATCTTGTAAATACTTGCCATTTTGCTGCTCTGTTTTCTTTCTTGTCTGTGCTTCTGAATTTGAAGTGAATAGCTTATTCTTAAACCTAGGACAATATTGTTTTTTGGTTCTATAAAGTCTGTGAGTTGGACATTTGCCCTCTAAAATTAAATTAGAATTACTACTTCTAATAATATTTACAAGCAGATTGAATTCTTTAGATGGAGATTGTGCACAATCTTTGTTTTCCTTCTAATTTGTATTGGCCTGACATCTGACTTCTGGAATATAGATTCTTTGACTAATTAAAATCAGAATTATCTCTTTACAACCACTCATAACCCACAATTCTGACATTTCTAACAGAATTTTCTAATTCCCTAAATTTTCTATTAACCAAAACCCTCCTGCCTGTTTTCCTGACACCAACTCCCTGCTTTTTTCCCCATATTTAGAAGATTCGGGATTTAATTATTATCATCCTAAGACATAGAAGCCCACTGTGATACATTAAAATTTGTTTTTTCCTCACTCTTTTCTTGAAAAGATTGCTAAAGATGAAAAGCAAGTGCAGCCTATACTACATTTAATAAAAAGCTTCTCAATAGTAGATTTAATTCAGCAGTACTCAGAGTTGCCAATATGAACATTGGAGGGTGTCTGGAGAGAGAACACAGTTGTCCATCGTGAAAACAACTTGGGAAAGATAGGGCTAGAGTCCAAACATTCCGAGCTTCCCTTAATCAGCCACTAATTATCTCCTAAAAATAACGCTCTGATCATGTAACTGAAGAAACCCAGTGGCTCCCAACTATGAGATGAAGCCCATATTCCCAGGCCGGCTTTCAAACCACCGTGCGACCCGAGTGTGTATTTCCAGTGTCATCATCAGCCGCTTCCCTAAATACAGTCTTCATTTCAGCTACATTGGCTCCACTTGCTGTTTCTGCAGTAAGTTTGAAGCGTCCTTTCCTCCGTATTTCTAATCACCGTCACCACAAGGAATGCCTGCCTTCCTCCTCTTTGGTTCATCGAAACCCTACCCATTCTCTAACATCCGGATGAACTGTCCCCTTCCCGTGACCAGTCTGTGAGACGGTCCAACGGACTCATATAAAATTGACATACTCTCGACTAGGCAGGCAATCGTGTCTGCAATGCCAAGTGCCATTGCATGACTTTTTCTGTCTTCTGGTCTCAATTGCTTAGAATAAACAGCTCTTATTATTTCATATAACCCCCCCTCTTTAGTCTTCCTTATTAATTAATTAATAACCAACTCTGGTTGGCTATTAAGGATGCAACCAAAGCATCCTTGCAGGGAAATAAGACCCATAAGCTATTACTTTTTGCGTCTAATACTGTGTGTATGTCTGTGTGTGTGTGTAAAACATAGATAAGTGGTAACTGTCATCGTTAAAACCACATAGTAGTTCAATACAGACAAGCTTTCAGCAATCTTCAGTTATAGCATTTAGACTTCACATTCTAGACTCTTTCCAATCTGAGATAACATGCTAGGCCTAATTTGCATTCACTGTAAAATATAGATTTAAAAACAAAATTCATCTGCACATTTTGCCCTTTTCTTCAGTACTCGAAAATCTTCCTAAACTCAGGGTGTTAAACACACCTTTGTTTCCTCCAATTTAACTGTGATTCAATTATGAGTAACTTAACACTAAGCACCACAGTTTTCAACATCTCCTGTCCTCAAGATGTGATTGACCATGGAAGCACTGCAATGTAGGAAAGATGACAGTAAGACTTCTGTGCAAACATGACATCCTAAGTATATTTAGTACCCAATGGGTCTTAGTATGGTCTCTTTCAAAACAATTGTTTTTTCTATCCAATTGTTAGAAGTTTGTGTTCATTCATTGCAAACACATACATTGTATAATACTAACCCCTCCAACATCTGGGGCAATCCTGACTTTATCTCAGCTTTGTGAAGCTTTCAACTTCTGTGCTGACCAAGAAACTATCCAAGTAAGAACACCTATTTAATAAATAGAATGATTTTTTTTCTTACTAATGACCAAATATGATTGTTAAAATGCTTTGAATGTGATACAGAACCTACTTGCATGTGTCATCTTGGGCAAGTTATGTTTTTTTCTCAGCTTCAGTTTTCTTACTTTGTATATAGTGGTAGCATACGGAGGAGCCTAGTGAGATAATACAATTTAAAAAAAAATAAAACAACTGTTCAAAAAGCATAAGATGTTATATAAACTATAGCTGCAGTGCATGCATACTTCAGGGCTGAGAGTTGAGGTACAGACCACAGCAATTTGAATTTTTGGTTTCCCTGTGCATCAAAAAGCTATGTTTACTCTGTTACATGCAGTAATAGCATTGTCTAAAGAGAAGTACATACCTTCATTTTCAAATGTTTTATTGCTACAAAGTGCCAAAGCAATTATAATAGTAATATCAAAGATCACTGATTGTGGATCACCATAACAAATAATGAAAATGAAAAAGGTTGAAATAAGGCGAGAATTAAGAAAATGTGACGCAGAGACACAAGTGAGAGCATACCATTGGGAAAACAGCGCCGATGGACGTGACCCACGCAGGGCCGCCACAAACCTTCCATTTGTGAGAAACTTGGTGGGCTGCCATCTATGGGGTCGCACAGAGTCGGACACGACTGAAGTGACATAGCAGCAGCAGCAGCAGTGTCTGTGAAACACAGTGAAATGAGGGATGTGCCCGTGTGCTAAGTTGCTCAGTCACGTCCCACTCTTTGAGACCCTGTGGACCAGAGCCCACCAGGCTCTTCGGTCCATGGGATTCTCTGGGCAAGAACACTGGAGTGGGTTGTCATGCCCTTCTTCAGGGGATTTTCCCCACCCAGGGATCAAACCTGCGTCTCTTACGTTTCCTGCATTGGTAGGTGGCTTCTTTACTCTAACGCCACCTGGGAAGCCCCCACAACGAGGTATGCCTGAATATTAATATGTTTCTTTGGTCTCAGCCAGCCTGGTTAAATCATGCTTGACAGTGCTTCCCACAGCTGGCTCTACATCCTGCTTCTAAGGACTGGAAGCTTGCCTGTTCTCTCCAACTCCTAACTCCTAATCTAACCCATCCATTTATCTTGCTTTTTGCAGAAGCCCTTGACTAGCTCGGTGGAGAGAGTTAAGACCATTCAAGTGGGAAGTCCCTGAGCCCCTGATACACCACGGTTGTTTAGTGACTCCTCCTTTATCTCTGTCATCGCCACTCCCTCCGTTACAATGCCCACCCACCCTGGGCCCCACAGAGACGATCATTTTGCTTGGCCTGGCAATGTTTACAGATACATTATCACTGTAACCATGTGTGTTATTATGAACACTACTGACGGCTAAACCATACCACTGACTACAATGCTTTTTCTTTATTTCCCTGGTGAAAATAAGTGCCTAACCTGTGTATGTGCTATGTCATCCAATCTAAGATGGGCAAATGCCATCTTGATACATTCAAACTCACTCAATATAGTATTAATTTGGTCTTAGTGGTGAGTTCAGTCCTGGAGCTTCTTGACCTGGGAAGAGTAACCCTAGGCCGTCCATGCCACTGTTTCCATGGGCCATGCCCTCCAACCATCCTAGAGATTGTCTCCCCTGGTTTCTCAAGGAGGGCACCATCTCCTGGATCCTGTGCCTTCCTCATAGTTTGCTCCCTTATTTGGGTGGTGCCCATTCTCCAGGGGCTTCCTAAGAAAGGATTTATAGAAAACAACACTTTTTGAGACTTGGAACATCTGAGAATGAATATTCTACCTTCACACTTTATTTCTAATTTGTCTGAATAAGAATTCTAGGATGGAAACAATTTTTCCTCAGAATTTTGAAGGCATTAATTCATTTTCTTCTAGCTTTGAGCATTACTTAAATTGAGAAATATCCTGCCATTCTGAATCTCAATTCTTCTTAAGACATCACTTCTTTCTAGAAGCTCTCGGTATATCTGTTATCGCCAGGGCTTCTGAAATTCCACCATGATGTATCTTAGTAAAAGTAAGTGTCTCTCAGGCGTGTCTGACTCTTTTCGACCCTATGGACTGTTGCCTACCAGGTTCCTCCGTCCATGGGATTTTCCAGGCAAGAATACTGGAGTGGGTTGCCATTTCCTTCTCCAATGATGTATCTTAGTGAAGGTTTAATATTATCTCTGGTGCTGGGTTTATTTTGATCTAAAATCACATGTCCTTGTGTTTGGGGAACCGCTGAGTTATTTCACTGGGGATCATCTCATTTCTATTTGCTCAGTTGTCTCTGTGGAGCTCCTATCAGATAGGTGCTCAACCTCCTGGACACGCCCTCTAGTTTTAAACTTCTATCCTCTGTTTCCCATGTTAGTTTAACTTCTGGAAGGTCTCCTCTAATTTATCTTCCATCTCTTCTACTGAATTTTTTATTTCCACCATTCCGTTTTTAATTTAAACTGTCTCTTTACCACCACACACCCCTCCCCCAAGTATTCTTTTTCTAAAATAGAATCCTTGTCTTATACATGGCACAGCTTATCTCTGAATGTATTAACGATCATTTTTCAGTTTTACTTCTCCCCCCAGTCTCTGTTTTCTCCCATGGCTGATTATTCGTTTCAGCCTCTCTCATTGGAGAAGCAGATCCTGCTGATCCTTGCCTGGATGTTCTCTAGGAATGGAAGCTAAAAGCTCATTGGGTGAGTGGGTGACTAGCGGTTATTCACCAGGGACTTCACTGGTGAGCTGGCTTCGCTCTTCCTGGCAGAGCGCTCAGAGTCAGTATTTCTGGGTTGTTTCTCTTAGGCTGGTCAGGCGCTCTAGAGAAGACTTTAATCACCTGTGTGGATGCGTGTGCGTGTGTGTGCACATGTGTCCCCACCAGTGTTTCAGACCAGAAAAGGGCAAGAAATACTGGAGGGCTTCTCTGGTGGCTCAGTAGTAAAGACTCTGCCTCCCAATGCAGAAGATAGGGGTTCGATCCCTGATATGGGAAGATCTCACATGCCCTGGAGCAAGCAACTAAGCCCGAGCGTCTCAACTACTGAGTCTGTGCTCCAGAGTCCAGGAGCCACAGCTACGGAAGCCAGAGTGCCCTGGAGCCTGAGTGCCACAGCAAGAGGAGCCACTGCAAGAGCTCCTCGAACCGCAACTAGAGAGTAACCCTCACTCACCACAACTAGAGAAAAACCCTCGCAGCAAAGAAGACCCAGCACAGCCAAAAAAGGAATACTTTTTTTTAAAAAAAGAACCTGTAAAAAGAAAAGAAAAGCTGGGCATCCTAGCCCTCAGTATGTAAGCTCAATCCTCTTGTTTTTAAGACTGTCCCCTCTGCCTGTCTGTCTCCAGGACATCATTTGCTCCAGTCATCTGCTGGGGTTGACAGCTGACCTGTGGCATGGAACAGGTGAGGGGTCTGGTGGGCTAGGTCCCTTTTAACCTCACTTCCAACAGAACTTCTGGAGTCCTAATGATACCCATTCCTGGATCTTTTTTTTTTTTTTTTTCAAAAAATTTCCCCTCGAATCAGGCTACTTCTCAACTTTTCCTGCAGCTGACTTAGAATTTAGCTTTCGCAGATCTGCTCCCAGCTTCCAAATTTTTGTTGCTGTTGTCTTCATTCTTGTTTATTTTGCCTTCATAGGTTTGTACCTTTCAAAAAAAAAAAACAAAAGTCATTGTCATTTGAGTGAAGCAAATGAGCTAAGTGCTAATAATTAATCAGGGAGAGGGGTAAGCTAAAGGTATAGGATTATCTACAAGACTTAAAATAAATGAACAATAAGGATATACTGCACAGCATGCGGAAATATAGCAATTATTTTGTAATAACTTTAAATGGAGTATTATATGTAAAAATATTGAATCTCTACATTGTACACTTGAAACTAAAGTAATATTATAAATCACCTATACTGCAATAAAAATAGATAAAATAAAATGCCATAGGGTATCTATTCACAATGGAAAAAAGATCCAGGTTATATTTTAATAATGAATTATTTTTAACATGCACTTTCATAACAACAGAACTTAAAGAAACATTTTGTTGTTTTTGCTCAGTCGTTAAGTAATGTCAGACTCTTTGGGACCCCATAGACTGCAGCATGTGAAGCTCCTCTGTGCCCTACTGCTGCTACTGCTGCTGCTAAGTCGCTTCAGTCGTGTCCGACTCTGTGCGACCCCATAGACGGCAGCCCACCAGGCTCCCCCGTCCCTGGGATTCTCCAGGCAAGAACACTGGGGTGGATTGCCATTTCCTTCTCCAGTGCATGAAAGTGAAAACTGAAAGGGAAGTCGCTCAGTTGTGTCCGACTCTTTGCGACCCCATGGACTGCAGCCTACCGGGCTCCTCCACCCTTGGTATTTTCCAGGCAAGAATACTGGAGTAGGTTGCCACTTCCTTCTCCACTGCATGAAAGTGAAAAGTGAAAGTAAAGTCACTCAGTCGTGTCCGACCCTCAGCAATCCCATGGACTGCAGCCTTTTAGGTTCCTCCGTCCATGGGATTTTCCAGGCAAGAGTACTGGAGTGGGGTGCCATTGCCTTCTCCGTGTGCTCTACTATCTCCCGGAATTTGCTAAAATTCAAATCCATTGAGTCGGTGATGCTAACCATCCCATCCTCTGTCTCCTCCTGCCCTCAATCTTTCCCAGCATCAGGACCTTTTCCAATGAGTGGGCTCTTCCAATCAGGTGGCCAAAGTATTGGAGCTTCAGTTTCAGCAACAGTTTCATTCATTCTTCTGATGCGTATCTGTATTCTTGTAATTCCCTCTGGTGATGTGGGGAGGGGAACTGCTATGCAGTTAGCATAAAGGAGTAAAACTTCAGGAAAAATAAACAAGTTTAAACCCTTTTTTAAAACCAACAATATATATTTTTTTAAATCTTTGATTTTTGATAATGGTTTAAAAATACGTCCTGATTCTTGTTTTAGTTAATTTGTTCCTGGTTAAACTGGGCCTTCTGGGTCTGCGGCCGTTCAGCTGGCTGGCGTTCCTACTCTAAAATATACCTGTGCCTACGAGCTTCCTGCAGGTTAGTTTCCGCTGCTGCGGAAACTGCCATTACCAGCACTGCATTTCTATGACTTCCTGCAGGCGAACACCTGGAGGCAATCACCTGTGCTCGTCTGCCAGCAGACACAAATATGCTTTAGAACAGAAAAACTGTACGTCTGATTTAAGGAAAAAAAGACCAGCTCCTTGTGTAATGTTTTACTTCCGTCTGAATGAAATGCTAGGTTATTCGGTCTAGGAATTTGAGCCTCTAACGTAGTGCTTCTTGATCCATTTTTTTTTCAGCACGGAATTGCCAAACAGAGATTTTTCTATTATCTTTACCCTCTGTCTGATGGATCAGTTCTTCTGCTCTTACAGGATATGGGTCAGAGACAATGAGTAAAGAAGGATGAAAAATCAAAAACCTACTTTTTAATGGGAGATGGCAAGAATTTTAACTTGAGGTGCTTTAAGTAACAAATTTACAAGTCTATTGAAAGCAGGTCAGGGTTCAAGAAGGAGTTCCAGGCTCCCCTGTCCCTGGGATTCTCCAGGCAAGAACACTGGAGTGGGTTGCCATTTCCTTCTCCAATGCATGAAAGGGAGAAGTGAAGGTGAAGTTGCTCAGTCGTGTCCGACCCTCAGCGACCCCATGGACTGCAGCCTACCAGGCTCCTCTATCCATGGGATTTTTCCAGGCAAGAGTACTGGAGTGGGGTGCCATTGCCTTCTCCAAAGGAGTTCAGGAACATGTAAACTTGAGTTCTACTTTATTTTAATACGTAAGTGGACTCAGTAACATTTTATATACCTGAGGATGGTCCCTAGAGACAATCTGGATGATGAAGGCTACTTTAGCTAAGTCATTAACGTTTTGCACTTGAAGGTAAATGGAGATTTAAATGACACCTTTAGAGGTATCAAAATACCATCAAAATACTTTTTAAAAGATTTAAAATTATAAGTACTGAAAATAAGGTTTGAATCTATTTTTATAGTTTTATAGACTACTACTTAATGGTTTTGCTGCTGCTGCTGCTAAGTCACTTCAGTTGTGTCCGACTCTGTGTGACCCCATAGACGGCAGCCCACCAGGCTCTCTTGTCCCTGGGATTCTCCAGGCAAAAACACTGGAGTGGGTTTCCATTTCCTTCTCCAATGCATGAAAGTGAAAAGTGAAAGTGAAGTCGCTCAGTCCTATCCGACTCTTAGCAACCCCATGAACTGCAGCCTACCAGGCTCCTCTGTCCATGGGATTTTCCAAGCAAGAGTACTGGAGTAGGGTGCCATTGACTTCTCCAACTTAATGGTTTTATAGACCATTAAATCATTATGCATGCAAGTGTATTTTAGTTCTTAATCAGTGTTACTAAAGAGTTTCGCTTCTTTTTCCTTTTATTCTCATTCAGACAAAACTACAGATGATTAACAAGCTCTGAAGCTTCCTTTATAACACAATCAAATTTCAATAAAAATTTCATTTCCTTCTCTAATTCCTCTTTCTATAATCAGCCTCATTTTTAGACTTACAGTATCATTTTATTTATTTTTAATCTTTTTTTCTTCCTAGAGCCTTTAATCCTCATTTTATAGATATGTGCTCTGCTGTTCAGTCGTGTCTGACTCTTTGCGACCCCATGGACTGTAGCCCATCAGGCTCCTCTGCCCATGGGATTTTTCAGGCAAGAATACTGGAGTGGGTTGCCATTTCCTCCTTCAGGGGATCTTCCTGGCCTAGGGATCAAACCTGCATCTCCTGCATTGCAGGCAGATCCTTTTACCACTGAGCCATCAGGGAAGCCCCACTTTATAGATATATCTAACAATTCAGTTCCCCCTAGCACATTTTCCAATTTCTATTGTACATGTTACCAATGCACAAAGTTTGTGTTTTACCATAAGGCCTCATGTGTAAGGACCACCATGAGTTTTTGATCACCAGGCACCACACAGTCTCATCAAAACGCCCATCTGCACAACTACCTCCCTACTGGACAGGTTGCTAGACTTCTAAGCCTCCAAAATAAAACATGAGAAAATCCAAACTTTTTTCCCTCTCCTTTCTTCTGAGTCTAAAATCTTTGAATAGGTATTTGTATCAGTTAGCTTTTGTTGCATAACAAACCACCCCCAAACTTAGTAACTTAAGATATTCATTTAGCCCATAGTTCTGCAGGCTGGAGCCTGGTGGGTATTTCTGCGTGGGTATTCTGGTCTTGGCTGGATTTGCTTGTGAGTGTGGTCAGCTGCTGGGCTGGTGGAGGCTGGTTTATGTAGGAAGGTCTCAGTTGTGATGACTCATGGGCCTCTCATGGTCTCTCCTCTTCCAGCAGACTGTCTGGATCTTTACTTAGTGGTTCTGCCACGTTCAAGAGAAAGAACCAAAATGCACAAAGCCTTCTGAAGCTTTGGCTTGGAGTTGGAATTGGTTCATGAGCCTGCCATATTCTGTTTATCAAAGCAAGTCAAAGGCTAGCCCAAACTAAGAAGTAGGGGAACAGACACCAAATCTCAGTAGAAGTTGAAATGTCATATAGCAAAAGGGTGTGCATTCAGTGAAAGAAATGCTTCATTGCTCAGTGGTGTTTGACTCTTTGCAACCCAGTGGACGGTAGCCTGCCAGGCTCCTCTGTTCATGGGATTTTTTTAGGCAAGAATACTGGAGTGGGTTGCCATTTCTTCCTCCAGGAGATCTTCCCACCCCAGGGATTGAACCCAGGTCTCCTGTTTCTCCAGCATTGTAGGCAGATTCTTTATCCGCTGAGCCATTGGGGAAGTCCCCAGTGAAAAAAATAGTTGCTTTCAGTTATTATACAATCTACCAAAGCAACTGTCAGGGCTGCCAATAAAACCCATAGAGACTACCAATATAGGACAAATACTTCCCTCCATACGGAAAAGCTAAAAAGAAACAGCAACAAATCACCAGATATATGAAAAGAAAAGATTTGGAGGCTAAGAAAAGGGGAGGAATTTGAGAGAAGTAAAATCTCTTTTCCTCCTTACCAACTTTTAAAATTCACTGCAAGAAACAAAAGGCTATTTTGAAAATCTCTGATCTGTATTCTCCACATGATCTGAGAGTACATCACATCTATCAAAATAAGATCAAGTGTAATTAAAAGGAGAAGAATCTGGGAACAGGACAAATAAAATGAAAGTGTTATTTTCTTGCATTTTCCTAAAAAAGAATAAAAGTTATAAATTGGTATTAGACTTTGATAAGTCAAAAAAATGATTGCTCTAACCTCTAGGCCACTCCCCAAAAGAATAATCAGTGAGTGTGTTGCTTCCAAACTAATAGCAGGAAACCCTGAATCCTGTGAGCCCTGTTAGCAGCCCCCTAGAGGGTGGTTATCCAGGGCTGGTGGTGTGCAGTCACTCAGTTATGTCTGACTCTGGGACCCCATGGGCTATAGCCCGCCAGGCTCTTCTGTCCATGGGATTCTCCAGGCAAGGATACTGGAGTGGGCTGCCATGTCCTTCTCCAGGGGATTTTTCCAACCCAGGGATTGAACCCACATCTCCAGTGTCTCCTGCATTGTAGGCAAATTCTTTATCCTCTGAGTCATTGGGGAAGTGTAGTATGGGAAAACCAAAAGATGAGTATAATTAGTACAAAAGGTATTAAAAATGGAGAATGAAAAAGGAACATAAAGTAGATGGGACAACTAATAAAGCATTCAATAAGATGCCCTCCCCAAGCCTCTAGGAATGGAGATGCACTCAAGAAATGAGCTCACACCAGAGAAGCCTGACGCTGGTGGGCCCAGAGGAAGAAAGTGGAGGATACTCGGCAAGCAGCCTACTGCATGATTCCTGACTCCATGGGCCGTGCACAGTTCCCTTGAAGGGGTTCTTGACCCTCCCTGTCCTTCCCTTGTCAACGCCACTCTTTCACTCCATCCCCAGAGCCTCTCCCCAGAATTTCCAGGATAACTGAATTTTTAAAATGTACTATTTATTCTTTAAAACACATACTAAAAAGAAGCTCAAGAAATCCAAAAGTTAGTTCTTTGAACAAGAATAATAGAAAGAAGACAGAAATAACAACTTCAAGAGTAAAATAAAAACAGATAATTTTTTTTAACCCTGAATTGTGATACTGATTCTGAAAACATTACAAAAAAACATTATTCCGATACTTTTAAAGACATAGATGAAGTGGACAAATCCCTAAAGAAAATATAAAGTAGATGAGGAGAAATAGAACATTTTTGTAGTCCTTTTTCTATTAAGGATATTGAATCCATAATCAAAAGCCTTCCCAAAAAGAAACCTATCAGTTATTTAGGGGAAAAATGACATTCATTTTACCAAACTTTCAAAAAGAATAGACAAAGAATATTCTTCATTTCATAAGACCAAAACAACCTTGATCCAAAAAATCTCCCTCAGATATAAACAAAACATTATAGGCTGATCTCACTCATGAACATAGAAAAATATAAATTCATCTTTAAGGAAACTACACATAAAGCAAGTTATATCTTTTCCAAATGTTTAGCAGGGGGAAAAAGCAAATATTTTTAAAAAGAAAAAATTTATTAAGAATATTCTGGAAAAAGAAATATGGAAGGTATCAAATGTAAAGCAGAAGACATAAAACAAGATGACAAAAGCAAGTGAAATTCTGTTAGTTTCAAAATTAAAATGTGAATGGATTCAACTATTTTGTTAAAAAGAAAAAAAATGAAGATTTTCAAATTTGATAAAAAGATAAAAATCTAATCTCTTACTGTTTACAAGACACCTAAAACAGAAGGATTTTACTGGGGGTGATTTTACTGGGGGTAAAAATAAAATGGTAAATGTATGCTAGGCAAAGATCAGTATCAGATCAGATCAGATCAGATCAGTCGCTCAGTCATGTCCGACTCTTTGCGACCCCAAGTACTACTATTTGACAATGAAAAAGGTATGAAGTGCTGATAAAAACTACAATATGGATAACCTTTAAAAACATCACGTTCAATCAAAAAAGCCATACAAATGGTATGATACTGTTCATATAAAATGTCCAAAAAAGGGCAAACAATTTGAGACAAACTACATTAGTTGTTGCTCAAGGCTGGGGAGGGGAAGGGGAATAATGGCATGAGGTTACTTTTTAGGATGATGGCAGTGTTTTCAATCAAATTTTAGTGATGGTTGTGCAACTTGGTAAATATACTAAATTCATTAAATCACATATTAAAATTGTATGAATTTTATGATATGTAATTATGTCAATAAAACTATTCACAATTATCAGTTTAAGATAATAAGCATAAAGTGAGATCCAAATAAATTATGTTATACTTACATGACAAAACTTTTCAAGTCATAGACTTTGTTTTACACTTATTTTGTATTGGGGTATAGTAGATTAACAATGTCGTGATAGTTTCAGGAGAACAGTGAAGGGACTGAGCCATACACATATGTGAATCCATTCTCCTCCACACTCCCCTCTCACCCACGCTGCCACATGACGTTGAGCAGAGTTCCATGTACAGTATGTCCTTGTTGGTTATCCATTTTAAATATAGCCGTGTGTATGGCAACTATGAGTTTGCTCTCTAAGTCTGTGAATCTCTTTCTGTTTTGTAAATTCTTTCGTATTACTTCTTTTTAGATTCCACATATAAGGGATGCCATACAGTATTTCTCCTCTGTCTGACTTACTTCTAAAGTCATAAACTTTTATATACTAAATAGCATTGCATATTACACGTGCAAAGAATATTAGGAACATTTAACTTTAAAGAAAATTGTGGAAATCAGATCTACAGAATGATTCCACTTCAGAAACCTGAACATTTGTATGTATTTTTTAGAAGAGAAATGTAGAAACGCTCACCCCCAAAGTTCTAACACAGAATTAATACTTAAAGAAGATAGAATTGGAGAGGGCTGGAGTAAAATGTCACATTTTCTAAGATCACTTCTTTAGCTTTTGCAATGAGCTTTCTAACTATGGTGATTAAAATTTTCAACCCAGGCTTTGAGTTGAGGAAAGCAATAATATCAAGTGGGCGATAATGTAAGAATTAATATGAAGAACCTAGGAACATGATTAGTGTGTACCAAGTCACTTCAGTCGTGTCTGGCTCTTTGCAATCCCGTGGACTGTATCCCGCCAGGCTCCTCTGTCCATGGGATTCTCCAGGCAAGAATACTGGGGCAGGTTGCCATGCCCTCCTCCAGGGGAACTTCCCAAACCAGGGACGGAACCTGTGTCTCTTGGGTCTCTTGCAATGGCAGCGGGCTCTTTACCACTAGTCCCACCATCGGTAATGAAGGTTTAATGGATATAAATAAAACCCATCCCTCAGAAAGAGAGTGTCCCTGTGTTTCTGGTGCCCGCAGAATGGCAGGACTGTTCCATCAGTTATGGAAAATCAGGTCCCCGAAGTGATTTGATTGGACAGAAACCTTGGATTTGCTGAGTCAATGCTTTTTCCTTCAGGTTGCTGCTGCTGCTGCTGCTGCTAAGTCGCTTCAGTCGTGTCCGACTCTGTGCAACCCCATAGACGGCAGCCCACCAGGCTCCTCCTTCAGGTTGGATGTTAGTTAAACAAGGATGGCTCCTCTGTCCGTGGATTTTCCAGGCAAGAGTACTGGAGTGGGGTGCCATTGCCTTCTCCGAAAAAAATAATAATAAATAAATAATAAAGATTTCATTACCTCCTTATTGCTAGTACAAAACACCATTAAAAAAAATAAAGGTTTCTTTTATAGTAAGTTCATAAAATTGTTGAGCAGGTGTTTTTGGAGAGTTTGCAATTTTGTTTCCTTTAGTGAAGCTGATTTGAGAATATTCATGTCCTTTGTTCTTGCCTGGAGAATCCCAGGAACGGGGGAACCTGGTGGGCTGCCGTCTATGGGGTCGCACAGAGTCGGACACGACTGAAGTGACTTAGCATAGCATGTCCTTTGTAGGCTGTACTACCTCCCAGGCCAGGCCCGTCTGATGCTGGTCACAGCTAGGAAGGTGCTGTCCACAGGTGGTGAGAAGGCTGAACTAGTGCAGTCAGTTCTGTGGTACAGTCATCAATTCTTCACCCCATCCCTCCCGCCTTGGGCTCCAAGGTAAAACCAAACAGCCTGGCCGGCACAGGGAGGATGTCCCCGCGGCTGCTTTTCTTGGCCAATTACCAGAGTGACGATTCCAAGGAAATCAGAGGTTGTCCTGTCCTCTTCCAAGAAGAAGAGCCTATTTACCATTGCTGATCGTGTTCCCTTTGGGAATGGAAGTTTTCTTTGAGGGTGATCGCAAGAAATTATAGTGAGGCTCATTGATATTGATCAGGAGTTTTTCTGGCTAAGAATTATGCCCTTGCTAGACCTAGTGAGAAAGGACTAGAGATTAAATAAAAAATTCAGGACCTTTCTCATCAAACCTACCACAACCTAGTCCCCAAATTAATAACTGAAAACAGTAAAACTTCCCAAAGCAGAAGTGGTACAATTTATTTTTTTTTATCATAGTGCTATAAATGCAACCAAAGATTTAAAATGGAAAACAAAAAGCCAAAATCCTCCTTCTTCCTCTAAGTCCAACTAACTGAAAATATTAAAACACCTATGTAAATAACATTTGAGTCAAAAAAGAAATTAAACGTGATTACAGATTTAAATATTATGAATATACATAGACAGTGACCTTAAGGAAAACATTTATTATACCAATACAATGAAAGCTGCACTCTGAGGGAAAATATACTCATCTTAAATATTTCCTCCTTGGATTTATTGGGGGTATAATTGACCAATAAAATTTTTATTTATTTAAGGGTTCCAATGTGATGATGTGATATGTGTATACATTGTGAAATGATTACCCAATCATGCTTATTAACTGCCATCACCCAGCATAGTGTCCATGTTTCTTCATGTGGGTGGTGAGAACATGTAAGGTCTTTTCTCTCAGGAAATTTCAAGTGTAGAGAATAGTTAGAGTCTCAGAACTCATTCATCGTATTACTGAAGTCCCAAATGCATTTTTATCACTAAACTAGGAAAAAAAAAAAAAAAAACCTAAAAAAGTATTTAACTCAAAAAGCTAATATCACAGCAAAATAAACTAGGAAAAAGATAAGACATAAGTATTAAATAAATGCAAAAGTATAAAAATGAATCAAAAAAGAAAACTGATCAATACAAAAGACCACTTCCAAAATAGTCCAATAGAATTGATAAAAACCTGAGCAGGTCAGGAGATACACATATACATACATACATACATATATCTTAACTGATGATAAAATCATCATAATGAATCTACATAATTTTAACCGTGATCACTTTTAGTAAACTCTATTACAAAATGTGTTCTAAAATGTAAATAACATTCCTTGAAATAAATTTTAATATATTGCTTTGAATTGAAAAACTCAGTGTTTTCCTGATCCAAGGTAACTCTGGTTTAGTTGATAGATTTGAAAATGAGAAATGACTTAGCTAATTAGATTTCATAGCAGACATTTTCCATAAGTTGAATGTCGTAAATCCACAGCTCTACAGACATTAATAAAATACGTATTTAAAGCTTGTGGTAAATTTTAAAAGATCCTTATAAAATCTTGCACTGAAAAAGATTTCAAAATGAAAAATAACGTGTTTTTCTTAACTCCCTATTTAAAAATAAGCTTTTATCTGAAGCACAACATACTTACAGAAAATGTCCACAGATCATGAATGTACAGTTCAGTGAATTATCACTAAGCAAAGTCACCTGTGTATCTACAACCTAAATTTAAAAAATAGAGCATTACCAACATCTCACACCTATCTTATTAATCTACCAGTACTTTTTAATGTAGTGTTTCGAACAAGTTACCATGAAGCAAAAATTAAACCCGAAATAAAAACAAACAGCAATACAGAAATAGCTAAGAGAGGTGGTAGATTGGATTATTGGTTAGCAAGCATTCACTCCTCTACCCCTCGCATCCATGATAATAATAGTCTTGGGCACCTGACTTTATTTGGCCAATGGAATGTGGGCAAAAGCATTGGTGCGCCAGATCTGAGCCTAGGGTTTAAGATGCTCCACATGCTTTTTACCGTGACCTGAGGAGAGACATGAGAAACGCTGGGCAAGCTGGAATCAAGATTGCTGGGAGAAGTATCAATAACCTCAGATATGGAGATGACACCACCCTTATGGCAGAAAGTGAAGAAGTAAAGAGCCTCTTGATGAAAATGAAAGAGGAGAATGAAAAAGTTGGCTTAAAACTCAACATTCAGAAAACTAAGACCACAGCATCCGGCCCCATCACTTCATGGCAAAATAGATGGGGAAACAGTGGAAACAGTGTCAGACTTTATTTTGGGGGGGCTCCAAAATCATTGCAGATGGTGACCGCAGCCATGAAATTAAAAGACGCTTACTCCTTGGAAGAAAATTTATGACCAACCTAGACAGCATATTAAAAAGCAGAGACATTACTTTGCCAACAAAGGTCCGTCTAGTCAAGGTTATGGTTTTTCCTGTGGTCATGTATGGATGTGAGAGTTGGACTGCAAAGAAGGCTGAGTGCCGAAGAATTGATGCTTTTGAACTGTGGTGTTGGAGAAGACTCTTGAGAGTCCCTTGGACTGTAAGGAGATCTAACCAGTCCATCCTAAAGGAAATCAGTTCTAAATATTCATTGGAAGGACTGATGTTGAAGCCGAAACTCCAATCCTTTGGCCACCTGATGCGAAGAACTGACTCATTTGAAAAGACCCTGATGCTGGGAAAGATTGAAGGTGGGAGGAGAAGGGGACGACAGAGGTTGAGATGGTTGGATGGCATCACCGACTCAATGGACATGAGTTTGAGTAAACTCTGGGAGATGGTGCTGGACAGGGAGGCCTGGCGTGCTGTAATCCATGGGGTCACAAAGACTTGGACACGACTGAGCGACTGAACTGAACTGAGGAGAGCATGCCCACTATGCCTTCATACTGGATTCCAGAAGGAGACACAGAAAATGGACCAGAATTGACCCACGGCTTAAACCTGAGTTATCCCTACTGACCTACATACTTGCCAGGGAGAGAAATAACTGCTTTTCGCTATAAATGCCTCTGAGATTTTGTTGGTTACACAGCAAAGGCCCACTACTATAATCTTCATTTGGTAGATCTCAGTTAAGTTTAAGTGAATTAATTCTAATGACTGGGTAGCATATCCATTCTTTGCTTTCAAGAAAATTGAAGAATAAATTAGTTTCGTCAAAAGATAGATTATTAAAAGTAATTTTATCGGTAGGTGATTTTTTGGCATATGATCCAGATGTGGTTAAATACATTGAGCAGCACTGTTGCTAACAAAACCTCCATTCCTGTCCATTTATATGAACAAGGTCTCTCAGGGATCACATCCAGATACATTTTATACATGAATAGAATTGATGTGAGCCCTGTCATTCAAGCCATGATCAATATTTATCCATGGATACACAAAAATAACCCAATCTTATTCATGTCATTAAGAGTTTTTTCCCAGTAATTAAAAAAAAATTGTCTAATTATTATTTATGGAAATTTGTAATATAGGTAAGTTGTTTTGACCAATTATATACTACTAACAATTCTAATGATAGCTCTATCCAAGAGGCAATTAACACTCAGAACCTTATGTTCACAGGTAATTGCAAAATTAAACATTCAATTTATATGTATATTCTTTGTTGTAGAAAATAATGGTGATTAACATAGTTTCAAAAATAAACATATATTAAAACAAATGCTCTGGGGGAAGAGGTAGTAGAAGGAAGATGGAAATATAGGGAGAAAAATATGAAGAACAATTTTTCATTGTTAAGATCTGATCCATATTTTCCTAAATTGAAGTATAGCTGATTTATGATACTGTGTTAGTTCTTAGGTGTACAGCAAAGTGATGCGGGTGTCTGTGTGTATGTATATTTTCCATTATTCATTGTTGCTGCTGCTGCTGCGAAGTCGCTTCAGTCCTGTCCGACTCTGTGTCACCCCAGAGGCAGCAGCCCAGCAGGCTCCCCCGTCCCTGGGATTCTCCAGGCAAGAACACTGGAGTGGGTTGCCATTTCCTTCTCCAATGCATGAAAGTGAAAAGTGAAAGTCAAGTCGCTCAGTCGTGTCCGACTCTCAGCGACCCCATGGACTGCAGCCTACCAGGCTCCTCCACCCATGGGATCTTCCAGGCAAGAGTACTGGAGTGGGGTGCCATTGCCTTCTCCAATTATACATTGTTAGAAGATATTGAATATAGTTCCCTGCTGCTAAACAGTGACCCCTTGTTGCTCATCTATTTTCTGTATAGTAGTTTATATCTGTAAACCCTGTGCTCCTCATTTATCCCTCCCCCTTCCCTTTCCCCTTCGGTGACCTTTGTTTTCTTTGTTTGTGAGCCAGTTTCTGTTTTGTGTATAGATTCATTTGTATTGTTTTTAGATTCCACATATAAGTGGTATCATATGTTCATTTTTCTTTGTCTGACTTCCTTCACTTAGTATGTTGATCTCTAGGTCCATCCACCTTGCCGTCATGTGGTACTATTTCTTTCTTTTTAATGGCTAAGTAATATTCCTGTAAACCAATCTTCTGTCGATGTGCACCTGGGCTGTTTCCATGTTTTGGCTATTGTAAATACTGCTGCTATGAACACTGGGATGCATGTAACTTTTCAAATTAGGTATTCTTTTTTTATGACTATAGTCCTGAATGGGATTGGGGGTCATATGGTAGCCCTATTTTTAGTTTTTTAGGAACCTCCATACTGTTTTCCATGGTGGCTGCACCAATTTCCATTGCCATCAACAGTGTAGGAGGGTTCCCTTCTCTCCACACTCTCTCCAGCTTTTGTTATTTGTAGAGTTTTTGATGACACCTGTCCTGATCCGGAGAAGGCAATGGCACCCCACTCCAGTACTCTTGCCTGGAGAGTCCCATGGACGGAGGAGCCTGGTGGGCACAGTCCATGGGGTCTCGAAGAGTCGGACACAACTGAGTGACTTCACTTTCACTTTTCACTTTCATGCATTGGAGAAGGAAATGGCAACCCACTCCAGTGTTCTTGCCTGGAGAATCCCAGGGACAGGGGAGCCTGGTGGGCTGCCGTTTATGGGGTCGCACAGAGTTGGACATGACTGAAGCGACTTAGCAGTAGCAACAGCAGTCCTGATCAGTGTAAGGTGATACTTCATTGTTGGTGTGATTTGAATTTCTCCAGTAATTAGCCATGTGGAGCACATTATGTAATTCTGTTGCTAAAAAGAGAATTTGTCACTTTTAATATTTCTTACATCTGCATAGTCTCAAAACCTGGACACAAAAAACGACCTAACCTGCTTTTAAAATATTCAAAATATATAGTTCCAGTGGTTTGTAAGTTCATTTGTTAAAAATATTAAACTTTAACAACTTCTGATTATTTTAAAAGAACAACTGATTAGAGAGGTAAACATTTCCTAATATTTTAGCTGTTATCTATATAATTGAGTACAATGAATTAAAAAAGACGAAATCAATGACTTAGTAAGCTTGGCAATGATGCATTTATATTTTCCAGTTGGGACCTATGTGTTTCTGAGAGGTATCTCATGGGTTTCTGCTAGGGCAACTTAAAAAAAATAAATATCAAAACAAATTGAATTCAGAATAAAGAAATTTTTAACAAAGCGTTAAACCAAAATTTTTTTAAAAAGCTAATTTCATGACATAACTTGTACTAAAATATTAAGCCTATTTTTTTTTTGCTGGGGGCTGGGGGTGGGAAAGGAAATGGGGAGATGCTGGTCTAAGAATACAGACTTCCAGTCATAAGATGAGTAAGTCCTAGGGATCTAATGTACAGCATTGTGGGTATAGCAAATAGTACTGCATCCCATACTTGAAAGTTGTTAAGTGAGAAAATCTTAAATATTCTCACCACAAACAAGACATAGGTTTCTGTGATGGGATGGAGACGTCACTTAATTATTTTGCAATATATGTGTGTCAAATCAACACATTGTACACATTAAACTTATACAATATTACTTGTCAATTATATCTCAGCAAACCGGGGGAAAAAACTACTTCAGAGGAGCAAAAAAATTTTTTTTCTTTTAAAATTATATTACAGAGCTAATTTTCACCAAAAAGTGAAAATTAAAATAATTTATTTCACCTTTATCTTACCCTTAAAATTTTCTGTTATCAAGTTTGTTTTATAATGAATGCAATCCATGAGTAAAGTAGTCAATATATAAGATTCTTAAACAGATGAATTGTGGTGCTTACTCAAACATTTTTAGAGCCTCCTTGGTGGCACAGTGGATAGGAATCCACCTGCCAACTCAGGGGACATGGGTTTGACCCCTGATCCAGGAAGATCCCACACACAGCTCCCACATGCCACCGAGCGACTAAGCCAACGTGCCACAGCTGCTGAAGCCCACGCACCCTCAGGCCTGCACTCCGCAGCTAGAGAAGCCTCACAATGAGAGGTCGGCACTCTGCAACCAAGAGTAGCCCCCCTCTGCCTGCTGCAACTGGAGATAGCCCGAGCAAAGCAGTGAAGATCCAGCACAGCTAAAAAATAAATACATAAAATTAGTAAAAATTGTTCTAATTGATAGCATGCATGGACAAAACACTTCTCCAAAAAACGATGCAAGTGCGTTAGAATAGCATGATGAAATAGATTGTCAGCGTGGAATGTATAAATAACCAAAATTGGCTCAATGTGTAGGAGATCCACCATGAATAAAATTGAAAAAGATGATAATTATCCCCCAAATTTGCCAAAACCAGATGATTTTATAGATGTTATTTTAGACTCTGAAATTATAGAGTTCTTTTGCAATTTAAAATATCCCAGAGAATAAAGAAAGATGGAAATCTTCCCAGTTTATTTTAACCTTATACCCAAACCTGATAAAATTATCACAATGAAAGAAAACTACGGCTAAATTTCACTTATGATTATAGAGGGGAAAAAATTCTAAATAAAATATCATCAATCCAGATGTATTAAAAGAACAATAAATTACTACCATAGTAAGGTTTATTTTTGGAATTAAGATGGTTTAGCAAGAAATCTATTAATGTAATAGGTATAAATGATAAAAATAATATTATATCAAAAGATAGCAAGTGTTCAATTTAGTTCAACACCCATGTTTGATAAAGTATTTAAGGAAACTAGAAAAAACGTTCCTTGAACACATCATATGTTTGTATGCTGCTGCTGCTACGTCGCTTCAGTCGTGTCCGACTCTGTGCGACTCCATAGACGGCAGCCCACCAGGCTCCCCCATCCCTGGGATTCAGATAGAGAGATAATCTAAGAATCTGTGTATTTGTATGTATGTTTGTACAAATACACAGATTCTTAGATTATCTCTCTATCTCTCTCAATCTCTATATTTCTTTGTTTCAGAGCATTCCTATAGATGTCATAAATACTTGATGAAAACAGTTAATTACTACTCTTTGATACTGGAATATTAGCCAGTATAATAGAAAAGCTAAGTAAATTGTAACATATTCAGATAAAAAAGAGCATCATTGATACCAATGCTTGCAGCTAGAAAGTTCTTTAAATAAAAGAATTTTCAGTAAAATGGCCACCTGCAACACACACACACAGACATATTAATTACAAAACAGTTTTCCAATTATAACCAGCAATGACCAAGCAGAGAGCCCTTCTCTTCAGCAACAAATGACAGTAAATCATCCAGACATAAACTCAATTAGAAATACATACGACCCATAGGAAAACACTGACAACATTTTCCAAGGGACATGGGCAACTACAAAAAATACAGTTCCCAGATAAGAAAACTCAATATTAAGATTTTTTTTTGCCAAATTAATGGCAAATTTATCAGAATCCTAACGAATTTCTTTTATAACACATGACTGATTTCAACACTCAACTAGAAAAATAAACTGTAACAACCAAGAAAGTTTTGAAAGCTAAGAAAGAGATGAGGTTTTCTCTTATATTTTCAAAAAAAATTATCAAAATATAATAATTAAAACAGTGGTACTGGAATGAAAGGACAATGAACAGAATAAGAATCTTAGTATCTCAAGCATACTTAAGAATTTAATGCATGCTAAAGTGACATTTGTTAGCAATAGGAAAGAAATACACACTATTTTAAGATGATGTAGAAACAATTGGCTAATCATTTCAAAAAAAGACAAATATCCCGTACCATATTAAAAGTAAATTCCTGACAGATTAAAGATTTTGAATATGTAAAACCATGTTTATAGTCAAGAGGAATTCTCCAAGCATGATACAAGGTACAGGGGTTGTATCCCAGTTTCGTGAGGCTTCAAATTTAATCAATTTCAGAGTTTTCATTAAACAAAATAATGTAAAAATGTGAATGCAAAATTCATTTTTGAAACAAAACTGAATATCTGTTATGAACAAGAAAACAAAGTTGATAAATATCATAAACATGACAAAATCTGGAAAAAATAATTATTTTTATTAATTAACTGCTTGACTCACTATGTAACACTTTTCTTTCTACATTTTTTTTTTTTTGGCCTGTATTCCCTCTTCATATGCCAGTAACTTTTTAAATATCATTTTCTAAAGAAAGAAGAAAAAGATAATCTAGTCTTTTCTATCATGATCAATTTAAATGGATAGATTAGAAAAATTTCTTACAGTTTCACAACTCGTAATGGATAATATCACATAAATTTTAAGTATTGTTGAGTTTCGAAAAAACTTTCACATGTTTCTTTCATATATAAATTGAAAGACATTGGCATATCTCAAGTTATTTCTGTAGGGTATAAAACAATTTTGAAATGGTTGTACTCATTTAAGCAGTTGTACTTAATGGCATTGTGGTGTTGTGTTATGTTATTTTCTTAATGTTAGTGTTTATTAACAGCAAAAAAAAAAAAAAAAACCACCACCCAAAACCATCCTTTTTCCAATTTGTTAATATTATTCACTTCTCTTCCTTAGCTGGAAAATCAGATAATCCTAGGGGTTATTCACTACTTCTATTTCTTTTAGTGAATTATGTTTATAATATTAACTGAGCTTTCAAAATTTCAATTTGCTTCTAAATGTCAGAATAATTTCTGTTGATATCATATAGAAATACCATATAATTTTATTTTCTGGACACTTAAAATTATATATACTCTGTTGATCAGTCACTCAGTCGTGTCCAACTCTTTGCGACCCCGTGGATGGCAGCACGCCAGGCTTCCCTGTCCTCCACTACCTCCAGGAGTTTGCTCAAGCTCATCTCCATTGAGCTGATGACGCCATCCAACTATTCCATCCTCTTAATTATTTATACACCTTGTCAGGAGAAATTTTGTTATGACAGGCATTGCAGAAGACCAAACTCTGTGCTTATCATTTTACACGGAAGGATTCTCCATAGACTCGTTCCTGGCTCCGTACATTTCAAACATATTGCACATATTCCTGGAAGCCATTCCTACAGAGACACAGCAGCAATAACGCAACTATATTCTGAAATGAGAGCTAACTGCATAAACACATCCAGCTGAACTCACTGTATCCTGAACTCAACGGTCCTTGGTTGGATTCCTAAATGCACCTCTTCTCTCGACTGCCTTTAACAAGAAGTTTAGTGTGTGTAATGGAGAGGAAAGGAGAATGAAAAGAGACAGAATATGATTAAAGCATTTTATTTTTGAAAAAATGTATGATCATGTCAACACATTATTAGGCGCCTTTCCAGAACTCTGAAAGGGACCCATATACAAGAGAGGAGCCGAAGCTTAAAGCTTCACAGCAAAGCTTTCTCTGTGACATAAAGGCAAGCCAGTAAAGAATACTTTCATCAGTTAAATAGCACAAGCATTATAAATAAGTAAGCATGCCTCTCACACCCACTCCAGTATTCTTGGGCTTCCCTGGTGGCTCAGACAGTAAAGAATCCGCCTGCAATGCAGGGCACCTGGGTTCGATACCTGGGTTGGGAAGATCTCCTGGAGGAGGACATGGCAACCAACTCCAGTATTCTTGCCTGGAGAATCCCATGACAGAGGAGCTTAACAGGCTATACAGTTCATGGGGTTACAAGGAATTGGACATGACTGAGTGACTAAGCACAGCACAGCTTGCCTCTCATAGTGATAAGGTAAGTTTCAGATGGGGAAAATTTTTGCCACCTATATGACAAGTTATAATTCATAACATAATATTGACTATATAGATATATAGCATAATATTGACTATATAGATCATTTAATTCAGAAAAAACACATCAATAAAAAATGGACTATTTCATAGAGATTTTTCAAAGTATCATACTTGTCCTCTAGTTTGATCATTTGATCATACCTATATTCACCTATCTGTGTAACTAATGACAAACATAAAAAATTTTAAAGATCTTAGTAGTGCGTTAAATCTATTTGCTGTATCATAATAGATTATGATTATTTCTTAAGAAAATAAAGAAGTGCTAAGGTATGAATTCATTAAAATTTTAAATTACTTGAGAAATTAATTTATTAACTTAGATTATTTTTCCCCAGCTGATCAGCAAAATTGTGTACAGAAGATGCTGAGTTGTCCAATTAGTCAATTTGCAATAAAGAAAGCCCATTATCATATGGAAAATAACACATCAAAATTAAAGAGAAAATGGACAAAGTCAGCGAGAGTGGATGACAGAAAGTGCAATTCAGGAACATGCAGAGAAAGACGATCAGAGACAGAGAACTGAAGCAGGAAGAACAGGTGTACACCAACCAGACTCGTTCCTGTGCTGTCCAGGCTCAGCCAAGTGGGGTGGGTCTGATGAAGGGAGGGCCTGGCTTAACCGAGAGTTGCCCTGTGATGTGCATAAGAAAGGTCCTCATACAAAAACTAAAGGGCAAATTTTGGAAAAAGACAGGAGTGGAGTTGGGATAATGGTGTGTGTGTGTGTGTGTGTGTACTTTTAGTCCCTCAGTCGTGTCTGACTCTTTGCAACCCTTTGGACTGTAACCCACCAGTCTCCATCCATGGGATTCTCTAGGCAAGAATACTGGGCAGGTTGCCGTTTCCTCCTCCAGAGGATCTTCCTAACCCAGGGATCGAACCCTAGTCTCCTATGTCTTCAGCATTGCAGGCAGATGCTTTACCTGCTGAGCCATCAGGGAAGCCCCTCAGGGTAATAGTAGCATGCCAGTAATTAATTTATTTTTCCTTTCACCTATGCTTATTTCTTTTCCTGATGTATGCTTTGGGTAAATCACTGATTCCTGTCTTTCATTTTCCCTTTTTACTGTATATCCTTGGGTGTGTTGTAGGGAGTGCAACCAATGAAATGTAGGGAGCTGGAGTATGCCTCTCTGATTCACTGGTCTGACCATGCTGGTGATAGTACTTTTCCCCACAGAGGGTTGATATGTTTGAAGAAAGAAAAATGCCAGCCAAGTTATCCTTATTTAATTCAATTAGTCCCATCCCTTTCCAAAATGATATTGAGTCTATGAAGTGTCGAGCTAGTTTTGGGGATACACAGAACAGGTCTCCCTGTCCGTGTGATGGACAATAACCACAATTACTACAAATAACACAATAACCACAATTCTGTATGGTAAGAACTATAATGGAGACGTTTTGCTAATGATAGGACAGTTCAGATGAGGGAAGGGAGAATGCTTTCTAAAGGGCCAGAGTTGAGCTGAGTGGCAAAAGAACAAGGTACACAAGCCCACTAGGAGGGAGAAAGGCACACAGAAAGTGGAAAAGTGTAAGTGGGTGATCACAGTGCTCCCAGGGAATGTTCCAGTGTGGATGAAATCAGAAACGACATGAGCTAGTCTTGCAGTTACCTGGGGTGGTTGTCCTCTTGCCTCCTACAGAAACCAAAGGCACACTGAAGCTACTTTCAGAGAGTCAGTGGAGACCAGAGAACAGCATTTCCTTTTCAGGGTGAAATTGTTTAAATCTGCTTCTTGAATATTAGGGTTTTCCAGGTGGTTCAGTGGTAAAGAGTCTGCCTGCCGATGCAAGAGCCACAGGAGACACAGGTTTGATCTTCTGGAGAAAGGAATGGCAATCCACTCCGGTATTTTTGCCTGGAGGATCCCATGGACAGGGGAGCCTGGCGGGCTATAGTCCATGAGGTCGCAAAGAGTCAGACACGACTGAGCAACTGAGCGCACACACACGTGTATTTTGGGGCCAGAGGAACAAGGGAAAGAGGAGGACTTTGTCGTTTTCTATCCAAAATCTCCCAGGCCTTTGCTTTCAGAGTGCAATTCAGCCTCCTGAACACCGCTTGCAAGTCCTTTCGTAATGTGAAACTAGGGTAGTATCTATTTGCTATTTTTTCCAGATTTATTATGGCATGAAAATCATCATTTCAAAGAACTTCTTGGCAGAAACAAAGGTAAAAAATAACTTTTATATCTGAACATGCTTGCCTTTAGTTAAAAAAACATCAAATTCAGAAATAACATGTAACAAAAGTATGGTTTTCAGAAGTTGAGGCACTTGAAAACTTCAAACTTTGGAAGTGACTGAAATTGGGAGCTGTCAGGACAGAATCCCTGTCCCATTGTCCCTGGAGGCAAAAGCCAGTGATGGAGTACTCATAGTCTGCAACTCACTGCGCAGAGGAGAGCCCCATTGCTGTGGGGGTCGCCTGGAGCACCATGGTTGATGGTGATGTTGAGAAAAACCCATTTGTATTGGCTCATGCATTAGCTTGGAGGCCAAGAAACATTAAAGGTTTGGCAAGAAACAGGCCAAGAAAAAAATGACTCAGTAGAGAGCTGAAGAGATAAGTGGTTACTGTAGCGCTGGCAGCAACTTAAATGTGGTCGGAGGAGCAGATAGACTCTGACCATAGAGGAGATGACAACCGCTGATGAAGACACAGAAGCTAGAAGGGCTGCTTCATACTCAGGGGATGAACAGTAACCTGCCCTGAACTACAGATATAATGTCTTTTGGACACGTGTGTGTGTGTTTGTGTGGTGTTTGAACGATTTCATCTTATAACAATAAAGCCAAATGCCAAAAATGCATGCTAACATCCGTGACTTTTTCAATTTTAGGGCCACTCGCAGGGCCGTATGTCCCCCATTATCTTCATTTTCATCAACCGCAATTCACAGACAAGCTCATTATCATCCCCTAAGTCCTTGTTCCTGGTGGGGTGTTTCCAGTCCCATCTCAGCAAATGGCTCCACAATCTACACAAAAATATTAGAAACCCAGGAGTCATTCTGGATCTTTCTCTCCTTTGTACTGCTAACATCCAGACTATTTTTAACTTGTTTTCTATATACAGTTATCTACTATTTTCCATTAAAAAAAAATACACACACGAAAAACAGATACTACATCTTCTCCATTGGCTTGTAGGATCACTGAAAAAAAAATGTCTAATAGTCATTTTTGTAGGTCCAATGCTTCATGCATTGCCTTAATCACAAAACAAAATATTTTATGAGCTGAAATAATATTTGTAGACCTTTAAAAGAGTTCATTATGTACTACATAATATATTTAAGCATGCAAACACTTTCACATTATGTTTTTTATAAAGGTCAAGGATTTAAAATGTAAACACTCAAAGATCAACAAAACTGGTCTCTGTGTACAGATCGTTCCCTAATGACCGTGCAGAGTAAAGTTCTACAGGAGTTTTTGGGGTTCTGTGAGCCCTCCTCTGCTACACCACAGGTCAGATATCCATATTCACTGGCAGGTAACACCCTCTAATGTTATCCAAGCCTGCAGATGGTGTCCCCTAAAGTTGGGATCTGTTCAGACCATCAACATTCTCAAACATATTTATTCCAATAACTACTCAGTGCTATGTATGAGGGCAAAAGTTAATCAATAACTCTAGTTTAGTGCAAAGAGAATTGCTTCTAGATTTACACAACAAATTTTTCTGATAACATAAGTGCATTATAATCCTTGTGCTCAAGAATCTTCTAAAAATAGATCAGACAGACACACCTAGAGACAGTTAAGAGTGTAGACAAGCAAAATGAATATTTCTGACTTTATTCCAGTGGAAACATTCCAAACTAAATTAAGAAACTCCTAACTCTCTTCTTTCTCAAAGCTTTGTTTTTGTTGTTTATTTTCGTGGAAGGAAAGAGAATCATTTTTCTTTTTTCATTCATATCATTCTTCCTCTGTCATTCTCTTTCATAATTGTCATGGCAGGAAGAGATGAAGTGAAATTTCTCAGTGCAAATGAAGCTGTGGTAATTTTCCATCTAATTTTGACTCTTTTTTTTTCCTTTGTAACTTTCATTATCACTTGGAACCATCCCCTACTTTTAATTTTTATTGTCTTTGTTCCATTGCTTGTATTTCCCCCTTGAAACAAACCTACTTTGAGAAAATGAAAGCACTAAATATCATTCTAGAATCACTTTGTTGTATGTGGTTTGAGTAGCTGAGTTGCTTGTGAGTTTCTTGAGCCAAACTTCATGTGTTTAGTGTGAATTATATACAGGATTCATGAAACAAGCAAGCATTGTCCCTCTCATCCCGTGTTACCTTCTGGATACCACGTTTCTGTCAGGTGAATTCCATATGACTGCTTGTTAAAGATAAATGTGCAACAGGGTATTTGCTTGATTGTTTATGATTAACTTCTAATTAATCATTTAGACTAGAACCAGCTTTTTAGGGCTGTGACAAAATAATGTTTTCATGATTTTCTGATGGGTTTGTTGTGGCTTGATGAACCGAATGTTCCTTTAATGAAATCATTTTAAATATGCATTTACTGTTTGACTTCCCCTCAAGGGCTTGGTCTAGCTCAGTGTAGCACACTTGGGAAAGACACTGGAACCGCTTATGGTGCTCTTAGTATCAGTGAACAGAAACCCAGAGTGGCTTCCTCGGAAAGAGAAGAAATGAGCTGCCCTTTAGATTTGCTCAGCTTGCATTTCATTTATTCTGTAAAGAGCCAACAATGACACATTCGCTTTGGTTCCAATTTAATTATGCTGTTTGTGGTTTTAAATTTCATAGTGTCTGTTCTGTTTACCAGGGCTTATTGTAGGAGGCTGGCCAGTTCCTTTTCGATTCCCGGACGTCCATACTCTGGTGAATTATCCCGGAGTCGCATTTGCCCAATGACCCATTGTCGAGGCTGTTCATCCCTCAGTACTCCAACAAACATCTGGTACGAGGATATGATTCGGTTAAAAACAACAACAGCAGAAACCATAAACTAGGTAGCAGCTGGCTTGCAATTCCGCTTTCATGTTTGTTAAGTGTCTTGGTTTGATTTCCCCAGCACAGATGAGATAAAGACATTGGGGGTTATTTACTGAGTCATCCCAGAAGGTACAAATGAGGGCAAGGTGAGAGGGAGGGATGGTAGTAAGGAAGGGGGAGGAGTGATTTCCCCCCTTACTCCCACCCCTGACTGCCTGGGCTTCCCCTGGGGGTGTTGCTGCTGCTGCTGCTGCTAAGTCACTTCAGTCGTGTCCAACTTTGTGTGACCCCATAGACGGCAGCCCACAAGGCTCCCCCGTCCCTGGGTTTCTCCAGGCAAGAACACTGGAGTGGGTTGCCATTTCCTTCTCCAGTGCATAAAAGTGAAAAGTGAAAGTGAAGTCACTCAGTCGTGTCCGACTCTTTGGGACCCCATGGACTGCAACCCACCAGGCTCCTCCATCCATGGGATTTTCCAGGCAAGAGTACTGGAGTGGGGTGCCATTGCCTTCTCCGCCTGGGGGTGTTACATCCCCAATATTCCCAGCTGCCTTGCATGCTGGCTGGACAAGCTGGCATGGTTTGGGCAACTGAGAAAGTCTCAGGCAGAGCTGCTGAGAGAAGCGGTCAGGAGCCCATGAGCTCAGATACATGGAGGATTACCTTCCTTGTAAAAATCTTGGTGTTAATGATGACTGCTTGGAAGTCATTGCAAAATTGGACGTTAGTTTAACAGGGGTACTCATCTAAGAAATGTCCACCCTGTCTGGAAGGATAAAGACAGAGACTGGCAGAGAAGACCACTATAATCTTGCAAGTTACAGACTTTAGGGAGAAGTGTGGTCCAGGGATGAAGCTCAGAGCTCTGATTGCTTGGCTGTGAATGCTGACTTGAACACTTGCTCCCTGTATGACACCGGGCCAGTTGCCTTACCTCTCCAGTCTGTGTCTTCATCTATATAGTGTATAATATTAGTCACTCAATCGTGTCCAACTCTTTGTGACTCCATGGACTGTAGCCCACCAGGCTCCTCTGCCCATGGAATTCTCCAGGCAAGAAGACTGGAATGAATTGTCATTTCCTTCTACAGAAGGTCTTCCCAACCAGGGATTGAACCCTGGTCTTCCGCATTGCAGGCAGATTCTTTACCATCGGAGCTCCCAGGGAAGCCCCTGATCTAGAAACCATGTCCCTCAAAATGCCACTTCATTTTGGACACCCAAGGAGAGACCCCAGCCAGTAAGAGAGCTTCACTCCCTGACAAAGGCCTAAGTGCAATGGTTTCTAATATAAACACTGCCTCTAAACAGCAGGCTTCCAATATGCACACTAAGACAGAAGAAAAACATAATTCAGAGGCTTTGCCAATCAACACAGATAACTGATTTTGGCTCCATGGGGATAGATTCAATTTTCTGATTGCAAATTCAGGAATGGGGAAATCCAATTCTCCAAGAAAATAGACCACTGTAAAAAAGATGTCAGATAAAATCAACCTGCATGAAGTCCAAGTCATGTTCTTCATAGTTTCCAAGCCGATACTAGAGTGTCCTCATGATACTCTAGAACACTAAAGTGGCTAAGAGAGAAGTAAACTTCAGTCATGGCCTATTTACTAGCATGCCCACTCTCAAAGAATGTTCTCTTAGGGCTTTTTGCAATTGGCAAAGTCACAGTGATATTGGAGAGAGGGGCTGGACAATCTCTCAAAAGGTGGTAACGTTGGACATTGTCCCCTCTCCCCAGGTTCTGGTTCTTAGCTTCAAAATCTAATTTACCATTTCAGATCGAGCCCTGGGTTATGACTATGCCTAGATTTTACCAACTTGTAGGATTTTTCCCAAGTTGGTCATTCAACTTCCTTGAAACCGACTTGTGTTACTCAAATTTACAAATGATAAAGATATAAAGGAGACTTCCAATTTAATCAATTGTCTAGAATCCAGACCCCAATTTCTGATACCAAAGTCAAAATATTAATCAAACACTGCTGATGTGTATGGAATTAGAAATTTATAAAGTAGAATAATTTCAAGAGAGACTTCATATGGAACAGGAAAAAAATCATCTTTATCTCTCAGTGGTTGATACCTCTTCAAATGACTTGAATCTCTGCTTCAGTTGGCTGTTGTATTGGATTAGCATGAACAAATTGGTCTCTATTATAATATCCTGTTGTTAAGCTCTAGGCAGACCATCTTCTCTTTTAATGCCTTTGCCCAAACAGGATATATGGATACGTTTCCAGCTTTCATAGTTACAATCATTTTCTTTCCCTGATTTCTTCATATGACTCTCACAGAGTTTTTTTTGAACTTGGATACTACCCAAGGGCTTCCCTAGTGGTCCAGATGGTAAAGAATCTGCCTGCAATGCAGGAGACCCTGGAGAAGGGAATGGCAACCCACTCCAGTATTCTTGCCTGGAGGAGTCCGTGGACAGAGGAGCCTGGTATGCTACATTTCTTGAGGTCACAAAGAGTTAGACATGTCTAACACTTTCATCACCTTTTATTGCCCAAGCTCTCTAGTCGTATTTACTGGAAACCGCTTGGTTTATTTTCACTGATCCCATTCAGGCCACTTGGTCTACTTTCACTTTTAAAGGGGAACAAGTCCTTAGGATACCTCCCTTAAAGATTCTGAGACCATTTAAGACCATGCTCAAGTTTGTAAAGGCTGACCCTCAGAGCAAGACAGTTGAAACTTCAGCAAAGTTTAAACCAACAGGACTTTCTGCTGCCTTTAGTATTTCTGGTATTTGGCACAGTGCCTGAAACACAGTGGGCTTTCAGCACGCTGGATGTATCTTTATCGCTGCTACCATCTTCACAGAACCCACAAAATTCCTTGCTCGCCATTAGTCCCTCCTCTATAGTGAGTGCCCACTAGACTCCAGAAGCTCTGGGTAGCAATCAGCTTCCAGGTTCATTCTTGGTGTTGACAGAATTCATTTCTTGTGGTTGTACCATCAAGGTCTCCATTTCCTTGCTGGCTGTCAGCTGTGGGGTCACACACAGCTCCTAGTAGCCACCTGCAGTTCTGAGACATGGACCCCTCCACCTTTGAGTCAGCAACAGCTTGTCCAAAAACCCTTCTTTGTGTTTTGATTCTCTGACTTTTCTGAGACCAACTGGGAAAAACCATCTGCTTTTAAAGGGTCAGTACTACCTTGATAGTCACGCTTTGTGAAGTCAACTGTGCCTCAGAGCATGACCTCATCATGGGAGTCAATTCCATCATCGTCACCATTCCAGGGGTTACCAGGGGATACCTACACTAGGAGGGAAAAAGCATCTTGGAATTCCACCTACCACCACATCCTGTGTGATTTGTTTCAGCAATAAGTTGCTTTCAGCTGTTATTGATTAATGAGCTGGGCTATATTATGCTATATTTCTGGATTTATCAGTGGTGATAATGTACTTGGCTATCCTGAATTTGCATTTTACCACCAAATTCCAGCTATCACTGAATGTATCTGTTTCCTTCTGAGGGCGATAGAGGAGATCCAGGCCAGTGCATCAGCCAATAAAGCCAGAGTCAGGGGCTGGGCCTGAAAGAGCTAGAAACAGCACAGGTCATGCAACTTTCGGCAGCTAGTTGCCATGGAGAAGAAACCATGCAAAGTGAGCAGGGGGTACTGACATCCAACCAGGAAACCAGGATCCAAGTGCCAATTCTGCAGGGTCAAAAAAAGACCAAAATTTGAGATGAAGACCACAGACAGGAGCTTGGTAAATGGAAATGAATGGAATAATGAAATGGATGAAATGGAACAGAAATAGGATAGAAACCAAACACAGAGAAGGTCCCAGATGATTGCTTCAAATAACCCCATGGTGTCTGTCCGTCTGGGAGACTCGAGGTGAAAACACATGTGCCCTTTGCCTTCTCATGAGGGAAAAGGTCACCTATAGACTAGACCTCTGAACACATCAACAGAGGAGGACAAATTCCACAAAGACATTGACTTCTGCCCACTCTGGTCCTGTAAAGGCAGCCAGCTTCCTACAGCATCACATCGTGTCACAGACAGCACATTTCTGCATTACGTTACTGCCCTTCACCATAGAGGATCTGGCCAAACTCCTCTGTAGAGACTCCTGGTCTTCTCCTGCACTAAGCCCCATCCCCTTTGATTTTACCCCAGCAAGCCTCTGTTCTCGCCGCCGTCATCATTCCCACCTTCTACTGGGTTACTCTGCTGTAATGTCTCCTGCTTGACCTTTGTCCCCTCTTCACCTCCTCTCTTATCTACGGTCCTATCTGCTCCCTTTTGCAGCCAAACGCTGAGCTACTACTGCTTGCCGTCTTCCATTCCTCTCCGCCAGTTCCCTTCTTATCCATCCACTCAGGCTTTCACACCACAACCCCACTAGAACTTCTCCTGTCAAGGTCAGCAGGGGCCTCCACATTGCTAAATACAATGGTCAGTTCCCAGGCGTCTTTCGACTTGATGAATCAGCAGCATTGACGTTGCAGATCACTCCATCCTGACAGGCGTTCCTCACTTGCTTTCCAGGACTTCACACTGTCTTGCTTATTCCTTCCATGCTCCTAATTGGTCTGTCTGTCTTCTCCTTTACTGGTTCCTCCTCTTCTCCAGACCTCTTTCTGTTCGGGTGACCCAGGGCTTAGTCTTTGCCTCTTATTCCTTATTTCCTATTCACACTTTTGTTGATCTCATCGAGTGTTGTGGCCACATGCTGATGGCTCCCACAAGCATATTTCCAGAGATGTGATGCAACAATGGTTATTTGATGTCACTATTTGGATGTCTAATAAAGATTTTAAAATCAGCATATGCAAACATGAACTCCAGATTTTAACCACAAAACCAGTTCCCTCTCAGTCTTCCCATCCTATCAGATAATAGACTCCATTCTTCTTTCATTTCCTACAGCTGATTGTTTTTGAAAGTGAAAGTGAAAGTCACTCAGTCATGTCCGACTCTTTTCGACCCCATCGACTATCCAGTCCATGGAATTCTCCAGGCCGGAATATTGGAGTGGGTAGCCTTTCCCTTCTCCAGGGGATCTTCCCAACCCACAGATAGAATCCCACATTGCAGGTGGATTCTTCACCAGCTAAGCCACAAAGGAAGCCCAATTGTTGGCAAATCTGATTGTTCCAGCAAATATTTTTGGCTCTTTGCAAAAGATATTCAGATTCTTAATATCTCTCAGCACCTTCAAGTGTCTCCTGGGGCAAACTTGCCCCAGAGGAGAATCACTGGTTTAGGTACAGACAAATGAATAAAAAGGGTGATTACACACAGTGATCAAGGAGATAAGCAAGTGATACGTTGTTGAAAGTGAAAGTGAAAGTCGCTCAGTCCTGTCCAACTCTTTGTGAGCCCATGGACTGTATAGTCCATGGAATTCTCCAGGCCAGAATACTGGAGTGGGTAGCCTTTCCTTTCTGCAGGGGATCTTCCCAACCCAGGGATCATACCCAGGTCTCCCACATTATGGGCAGATTCTTTACCAGCTGAGTCACAAGGGAAGCTCAAGAATACTGGAGTGGGTAGTCTTTCCCTTCTCCAGGTTATTTTCCTGACCCAGGGGATCGAATTGGGATTTCCTGCATTGCAGGCGGATTCTTTACCAACTGAGCTATGAGGGAAGCCCAAATGATATGTAGGGTGGTCAAAGAAGGTTTCATTCATAAGAGACCTGAATTCTAGAGTGAATGAGCCACAGAGGGGGCAGGTGAAGGAAGAGTAGGACTCTGAGACAGGAGAAAGGCTGGTGTGATGGAGGTGCTGAAAGGACAGAGTGACTGTAGAATACTGACAAATAGGGCTGCAGGAGACCAGGCCAGAGAGAGAGGCCCGAATCATACTCAGCTGGGGCTGTCCATCACGGTAGAGGACTGGGAATTTAAGCTGAGGGTGGGAGCAAGCCTAGGGCAATTTTAAGTTGAGGAAATATACTATCTTATTTTAAAAATGAGGAGCTGAAGTTGAAACCTTGGTGTGCAGATCAATTTTGTGTCTGTGGCTAGGCTGTGGTGCCCAGGGGTCAGGCCAGTCACTGGTCTGAATGTTGCTGTGAAGATATTCTGTAGATGTGATTAACATTCACAAGGAGCCTGGTGGGCTACAGTCCACGGGGTCAGACATGACTGAGCACAGCACAGCAGCAGGCCTTCCTGCAGATTTATGACTCGCCAGTCCCCACATCTGCTGAAGTTACATCACTTTACATATATGTCTTTGTATCTCTACGTCTCTGTCTCTACTCTTTCTGTCTCTGTCATCTCTACCTCTGTCCTCATCCCCACTCCAATCCTTGTCCCTATCCCCACCCTTATCTCTCCTGTTGGTTACTGTTTATCTGATGGTGGTGGTTTACTCGCTAAGTCATGTCTGACTCTTGCAACCTCATGGACTGTGGCCTGCCAGGCTCCTCTGTCCATAGAGTTCTCCAGGCAAGAATACTGGAGTGGTATGCCATTTCCTTCTCCAGGGGATCTTCCCAACCAGGGATCGAACCTTGGTCTCCTGAACTGCTGGCCGATTCTTTACTGACTGAGCTACCAGGGAAGCCAGTTTTCTGACACATCCTCAATAGGTAGGACTACAGTGAAATTGTGGCTGATGATTCAATCTGATGACACCTTTGAGGACAAGCTGGTGGTTTGTTAAGTCACCAAATTCCACTTGTCCCAGCAACTTGACAAGATGCAGTTGACCCTGTGGGTTGGATTCTGGGAAGACCTGGGGGACTGAATATTTGACAGCTAGAGGCAAGCAACTCAGACATTCAGGGTTCATGGACTTTGTGAGACAGCCATGCTCCCTTGGGCCACATCCCTCCTTCAGCCACTGTACTGAAGTAGGATCTTCCATGTCAAGGCAGGTCTAACAGAAACCAACTTCCAGCCCCCAAAATGGTCCATGAGACAGACTGGCAAACTCGCAGCATCACAGACTCATGTGATGTCTAATTATTTTAGAGGGTGGCTAGGCATAGTTTGGGGCTTCCCCCATCTGACCGCGGCGTAGTGGTAAAGAATCTGCCTGCTAAGCAGGAAATGCGGTTCCATCCCTGGGTCAGGAAGACCCTCTGGAGGAGGAAATGACAACCCACTCCAGTATTCTTGTCTAGGAAATCCCATGGACAGAGGAGCCTGGTGGGCTGTAGTCCCTGGGGTCACGTCAGACACGTCTTAGTGACTAAACGGCGGCAGCTGCAGCATACACAGTCGTTCCTTACACTGGGTCTGCATTCACTCTAGGTGTGCGATCAGTTATTCACCCATGCAACATCTTCTTTAGTATCTGGTGTTTCGGGGATTTTATTCTAGGTCCTCAAGGAGCAGAAAAAACAGGACAGAAAGAGCCTCTGTCTTCATAGAGCTTCATCCTCGTGAAGGTGACGGTAGAAAAGAAACTAAAAAGACAGGCAAAAAGATAGCACGTTGTGGTGAGTGCTGTAAAGGAGTCAAAAGAGAGTCTGGGACAGGGGTGTGTATGAAGAGTGATTTGGGAGGGTGTCTTCAATACATAAGCAGAGATCTAGAAAATAGGAAGGGCCTGACTGTCCACGTGAAGGGTTGAGGAAGCATTCCAGGCAGAGGAAGCAGGTATTAGAAAGTGTCCGAGGGAGGAAGCAGCTTGTCACAGTGAAGGGTCTTGTGGAAATAAACAAAGACCAACCAAAAGACAATAAGCAAAGGCCGTTTATTCAGAGCTGGCCCTGGCAAGGAAGTCAGCCATGGTCACTTACATTTTGGCAGAGGCTCAAAGGCTATCAGTTATCCACGTGCCTTGGTTGCCTGGGTTTGACTACTGCTGGATTATTGCTTATTTTCCTGGATCAGTTGTAAGAGAGAGTGGTTTGCTTCCCACCAGTCTGACTTAGATAGCAGGCTGGCTTCCAGGGCTGGTTACTGCAGGCTGTGGGTCAGAGCTCTATTTTTAATACATGGTCTGGCTATGGGCCATTTGTGTGTTCGGTCTGTCTGTCTGCAAGCGTGAGTGCACTGGGACATCCAGAATGTAAGAGAGGGGCTGTGGATGAGACCGGAGAGGTGGCAGGACCCAGATCACACAGAGCCTTGTAAACCCCCAGAAGGGGCTGGATTTCCTTCTAATGTGATGGAGAACCTCTGAAGGGTTTTGAAGAGAGCAGTGAGGTGACCAGATGGCTGTTTTTAATGGAACATCTTTGCTGCTATAAGCTTAATAGATTTGAGAGGCAGGTGTACAGAGAATGGTTAGGAGGCTATTGTAGGAATTCAGGCCTAAGACTATGGTGATGGTACCTCTGCAGCACAAGTAATTTGTGGCCAGGAATCTTTTCTGAGCTTCAGTTATCATTTGGATATAATTTAGCTACCTGGCTGTCTCCTATGGAGAGTGATGGATGGAATTAAACAAAGATTAAGACTCAGGTTAGCTTGATGGCTATACTTTTTATTGTAAATGAATGCGTTGGCTTTGTAATGTACACATAAATCTGACACGAGTTTATTCACTATGAGTCACTTGTTAATCACCGTGGATGCAAGGACAAAATTGTTTCTCAACCCAATGAGTGAGAAGCAGACATGGCGGCTACATGAATTCCTAACACACTTGTCTGGGCAGCCATTTGAATTCTCTAGAGGGTGCTGTGTCTATTCCTGTATCATTTCTAACTTTAAATCACAAGAATAATAGTTTTTTCTACCAAGCTTCCCCATGGAGTGCCGGGAGCCGGCATATTGCATATTGAGTGCATATTGCATATTGAGTGCAGCACTTTCCACAGCATCATCTTTCAGGATCTGGAATAGCTCCACTGGAATTCTATCACTGCTGGGAGCCAGTGAGGAACTCCGCCCATGACAAAGGTCATGAGGAAGGAGGCTCGGCACACGCAAAGGCGGGATCGAGCCTCAGGAGTCCCCCTGGAAATTCTCGAGCATTTACACCCAAAACCAGAGTCTGCCTACTTTCTGCTTTGTGCTTTCACCTACACCTCTGACTTTACGGGGGGCTGTCCCCCACTACCTCTCTGAAAAAAGTTAGCTTACAGCTCCAGTTAATAATTCCTGGGTGTGACAGTGTTTAACCTACAAACTCCTTTGGAAATCTTCTAGCCTGCCTGAATAGGTTTTTCCGGCCACATGTGATTGTTCAGAGCCTCCCAACTGTGAGAGGCAAGAGATGTTCTAAACTGTCTAAACACAGATTCTTTTGAGTAGTTAAAAGATTGATTAGAAATTGTATTGGTGAAGGGATTTTCACTTGTTGGGCCAATGTTTGCTGCTAAGTTTCCATATCCCTTACCTGCTGTGTCCCTGGCAGTGTATTGATTAATATAATTGGTGTAAGTAGTAGCTTTAATGTTTGTAACCTGGGACCCTTGAGTTAATTCTTTTTCTTGTTATAGCCCACCATACCTTTGCTCTGTAGGAATGCAACTTTATCTAATGCTTTTGGAGGGTGGCTCCTGACCAATCACCTTTAGAGAAAAATAAGTTTTCTGAAGAAAGGGTCTTAAAATGTTAACAGGCCTCCGGGCCAGAAGATGATGCAAATCACCTAAGCTTTTGCATATGATAAGTTTGCAGGAAGAAAGCCTGGCTTGCTGCCTGACTCTACCCCTTCCCCCATTATCCTCTATGCATAACTTAAGGTATAAAAACTACTTTGGAAAATAAAGTGCGGGGCCTTGTTCACCGAAAGTTGGTCTCACCATGTCGTCCTTTCTCTTACCTTCTGGCTGAATTATTCAGCCTCTTTTCTCCACTGAATTTCCTCACTGAGCTATCCTTATTTCAGCCTCTTTTCTTCACTGAATTTTACTGAGCTATCCTCATTCTATTACTCTTTATATCCTTAATTAACATTTAATTAAGCAATTGTTTCCTGATCTTCGCCTATGCCGTCTCTCCTTCGAATACCCTGGATCAGCCGGGGCTGGTCCTCGGCAGGTGGCGCCTGAACAGGGACGGCAACCCACTCCACTATTCTTGCCTGGAGAATCCCATGGACAGAGGAGCCTGGAGGGCTGCAGTCCATGGGGTCGCAAAGAGTCAGACACGACTAAAGTGACTGACCATGCTCACGCACTACCAATCTCATGCTAACTTGTTCACCTACTCATTTATTGAACACCTACTGCGTGCCAGGTACTAGACGAGGCACTGGGAATACAGAAGTGAATGAGATATACATAGTTCCTGCCCTCTTTGGATCTATACGGTGGGGGAGATATACATTAAAGAGGCATAGGTTTGAATGAACATAAAATTACACACTTCTGTAAGCACTGTGAAGAAAAAGATCAGAGGGCTATTTGAGATTGTGTAGTCAGGGAAACACCCGTTGGTAAATATCATCTAGGTTGAGACTTGACTGATGAGAAAGAATCAATCAGGCAAAAATCGGGGGAAGAAGAGCATGATGGTCCCGTGGAGGGACACAAGGAAGGAAAGGAAACAAGGCTGACTTGGAGAATGAGGAGAGAGACTTGCAATGAGGATGGACAGGTAGGGGAGGGGAGCTTGGCAAGTATCTGCTGTCTTGAAGGTCATAGCAGGGCAGTCCTGGTAGGTAAGCAGTTTTAAGCAGAAGGGACAGGACTATTTAAGTTTCTAAAGGATTACCCTAGCTGCTATGGGTTGGGAGGACAGGAGGGCAGGTTAAGAGAAGGGTTAAAAGGTCATTTAGGCTGTCCTGGTAAGACTGAGCAGTGGTGATACCAGGGTGGTGGTACTGAAGGTAAGACACAGTGGGGAGATTTGAAAGCTATTTTGGTTGTTGAATTGATGGAATTATTTTCCTTGTAGTAATGAATTAGATTTGGCAGTGAGAGAGGGGAAACATCAAAAATGACCTCTAGGTTCTGCTTTGAACCACTGGCTGATGGCTGGCAAGTTTTGTTTCTGTATTTCCTCCAGAGGTTTACTTACACCATCAGAACTGAAACAACGCATTTAAAATGGAGTGACTCAATTCATCATTCGTCCATGGCTTCTTACCTCCCCTAACTTTGTTTTGATTTTATAGCCTTACTCTCTAATTTTCATATTACCCAACAGTTTCTTTTTAATACATGGCTTTGCAGACCTTATATTTTTTTTTCTTGTTTTATTCATCCTAACTTTTATTTTCATTAGTACAAAAAATGTATTTAAATGAGTAAGCTTGTTTTGCTGTTACCATTCTAATGTTTACATTACATTCTAGTGAAGTTTACAGGTGAGACTGTATTGGTCACCAGAACACATGGTGTGAACAGCCAGGCTATTAACTAGAGCTGGGGAGATTCCTGACATCTCCCTCCCCAGCTCATCCTCTGAAATAATATTGCAAAAATATTCCCTCCAACAATCTACCTGAGCTATAGCCCAGTGAGTTGTCTGGAGGAGGAAATCATTCATGTTCCCAACATTTACGAAGAAAATCTATTGCTTAAGTTAATCTCAGGAATACACATTTTTGGTTGAATATTTTACTTTTGGCCCACTTTTTATCTTTTAAGTGTGACCTTAAAAGTTGGACAAAATAACTATATTTACATACAGCTGCTCTAAATTATATGGGAGCTTATTTTTTTACTGTATATTTTTAGCTACATATGTCATAAATGAATATATTCCCAATGTAGAAATTCAAATCGAGAATTATGTGAGACAGTAACCGGTACAATATGTAAATTCTCTTTAATCTATCTACCTATCCATCCCCTATTATACTCATCGACTGCTATGCAACCTGCTGGTAACCCATAAAATGTTTTGAAGATCTTTTCATGTTTATACATCAACGCTACCTCATTCCTTTTTAATAATTGGAAAACATTTCGATGTCTGCATGTGCTATAATTTTTAACCATTTTCCTTTTAAAGGATATTAAGATCATTTCCAATATTCTGCTGTTATGAATAATTCAAATGTTCTTTTCTATACATGTTTCTTGTGTACACATGTATTTTTGATAAGATTCATAAAAATTAAATTGTTGAGTCAAAAGATATGGGCATTTCATTTCACTAACAGTCTATGTGAGTTCTCAACTTCACATTTATCTAACCATCAACACTGGATATTAATAGTCTTCAAAAATATTTGCCTATTTTGTGAAAGTAAATATCTTATTGGGAGATACTTGAAGGCTGTGTAAATATTCATCTTAGTGTCTCATTGTGCTTTTGTCTACTCATTTCAGCATTCTTCCATGGTTCTTAAACTTGCCTAAGTTGGTTGTTTTCTATCTACCTCATTTCTTTCATACTGATTAATTGGAATTGATGGTGCCGGTGGTGAAGAATCTGCCTGCCATTGCAGGAGATGCAGGTTCCATCCCTGGGTTGGGAAGATCCTCTGGAGTAGGAAATGGCAACCTACTCCAGTATTCTTGCCTGCAAAATTCCATGGACAGAAGAGCTTGGTGGGCTACAGTCCATGGGGTCGCAAAGAGTCAGACATGACTGAGTATATGCATGCCTCATGACTATAAAGAAGAGTAGACTCTTCTCCTTTACTGATTGATTGGTTGATAGAAGTATGGACTTGCGGATATTTCTTTGCAACTTTCTCTTATGGTACTTGTTGACTGTTGGTATCATGCTGGTATTCAGCCTTAGATGGAGTTTACCACCTGCTTTGGGCTGCGTTCCCAAGCAACTTGACTCCGGAAGACCCAGGCCTGGCACGCCGGGGGCCACTACCAGCCTCACACCATCCACAGGCTGGGGGCCTCGATCAGAAGGACTGGGTCCCCCAAGGCGGCCAGATATGGGCCTGACCCTTCAGAGCTACCCATTTTCACCGCTCGTTGATCTGACAGGTGAGTTGTTACACACTCTTTAGTGGATTCCAACTCCCATGGCCACCGTCCTGTGGTCAATATCAGCCATCCACCTGTGGACATTTATTTTAGTCTACGGATTATAATTTGATACTATTGTTATTTATTTTGTCGCTCAAATTATTCCAGCTTTGGCCATTGGGGGCTCCTCTAGGTTGACTCCTGAGTTCCTTTGACATGGCCCCATCATTTCTTAAACGCATCTTTACTATCCTGGACCACAAGATATTCTGGGCGTGTCTTCTACGTTCCCTGCCACAGGCCTGGAATCAATACTTTCTCCAAAGCAACATGGTTCCTTTTAGGAAATAGAATTTAGAACCAATATCTGGGCTCTAGGTATGCTAATCGCTGCTGGGTTCTCATTGCTTCTAGGCCCTCTCAGCAGATGGAGCTGGGAGATACGTCTGGACACCAACCTGTCCATGTGAACATACCTGTACTTCTTTATCTAACCAGGAATCCACACTAAAACCTTCGGTTCAATCCAACACAACCGAGTTTATTCTATTCTTTGTTTTCCTTATTTGAAACTTTTTCTCCAAAAGTGAAAAACCTGGCTCTCATTATCCACAATGTATTTATGTATTTTTTCAATCTTAGTATAAACACAAGTAGTACTATGGACTTACTTGGTTAGAAAAACTCTTGGATATTATATGGTATAATTCCTTCATTTTACAGATGAGAAAACCCAGGCCTCTGGTGATTAAGTTGCCAAAGGAAAGAAGCAAATTACTAGAAGGAAAGAATTATAAATGTTAGGATTTATAATTTTAATATTGTGTATATTTCACAGGAGAGTTTAGAAAGAACAGGAAATGTAATGTCAGGTAACTGCTAAGAAGAAGCATTAATTCACTTTTTCTCCCACTATTGATATACAAGTAAATCCATTCTGGCTAAAAAAGTGAGACATTTGGTCAGCATGGCTTGTGTATATAGAATGGCCAAAGGCCAGAAGAATAAGACAACACTCATGTGGTGTTAGGACAGCCTCTAGAAAATGGAAAAACGGAGTGATCCATCATCATATCTAGTTTCTACAATTATGGATGCATTGATGTCCTCTGAGCTTATTGAAATTTATAGATCTTATTACATGAAGTTGATGTAAAGGAAGAATTTTGCTTCTCTCTGTCACAAATAACATCAACATCTTGTCTTTTGTGACTATATTTCAGTCTCAGAGGCTGAAATTTCTAAAGTTGAGTTGAGCAGACTATTAAGCCTCCTGGAAAACCACTTATTTGTAAGCCTGAAAATTGACTGCTATATGCCATATGTTGGAACCCGATCATCAAACCCCTTAAGTGTTCTGTCTCCTCCCTGTTATGGAGACTTGGGATCTCTGTGTTAACGATGCCTCAGGATCTTCATTTTTCTTTGAGCAGCTCCGTGCTAGACTGGAGAAGAGGAAGAGCTGGCCCTCTTTGTCAAGGGCAATGGGAAAGACGTGCCACCTTGGGAACTGAAGCTTGGGGCTTCTTTTTCTGCAAAACAATGTCACATGTGACAGTCAGGGTCTCAGATTTGTTAGTAGTACAACATACGTATAAACTTAAATCCACATATGTTATTTCTGTAGGCAAATATTTCCAAGAAATTAACTTGGAACTCAACTCACAGGTTGGTGACACTCTGTTGAGTTCTTGTGTCCTTAGTAGGATATAATTGCAAAGAACTGTATTTGATAGTTCCTAAATCTTTATTCAGACTCTGAACACATTTTATCCTTGCCTTGACAAGAGCAAACCCTTGTTGTCATTGTTGTTGTTGTTGCTGTTGTTGTTGTTTCGTCACTAAATCATATCCAACTCTTAGCGATCCCATGGACTATACTCTGCCAGGCTCCTCTGTCCATGGGCTTTACGGGCAAGAATATTGGAGTGAGTTGTCATTTCCTTCTCCAGGGGGTCTTCCCAACTCAGGGATCGAACCCATGACTCCTGCATTGCAGGTAAATTCTTTACCATGGAGCCATCTGAGAAACAGAACAAGCTCTAGGAAATGGCAGATTGAGTCACTGTCTTGGGCTTTGATGGCCAAAGTGAAGCTGGTAAGTAGGATTCTTCATGGATGGGAAGAAAATAGGAACCCGAGTGAAGTTAAAAAAATCTTCATGCATCTATCGTAAATCTCACAAATTATCTTCAAAGCAACCACTCTTATTTCAGACCTCTATATTTGCCCTTCTAAATTTTTTTCTCCTTCCATTTGTACTTTCTATATATTTTATCTTCTTTATAATCAAATATTTAAATAGAGATTACTGTACAGAATGGTTGTAAGTAACACAGTCTGGGGACATGAATTAGTCATGTTCTTTTACCTTGACTCAAAGTATTTATCGATATTAAATTAAGAGACTTGGGAAGTATGTGCTTGAGTGATTTAAGGGACTAGAAATTATTTCTGAATTGCTTGATTGAAAAAGAGATCTATAAAAATTGTCATCTCATAAAACATTGACAGGGTTATTGCTTAAATAGTCATGAGACAAAACTTCTTACACAGAAGTAGTGGCCTTCTCAAAGAGAATCTTCACATTGCAGAAGACATTACCATAAAATCTTTTAAGAAAATGTATGAATTTTTCACGTTTGAAATTTTGCTGAACTCTTTCTTAGTTATCAAGGGCAAAAATGTTTCTCAGAAGACATCTTTACTTTCAATCCAACAAAATCAAAATACTTATAACAAAATAAATAAGTTTAAGGCAAAACGCAGATACTTTATTTGTAGGAATTCACCAAGAAGAATTGTAGGGGGGGGGGTGAAGAAGAGCTGCAATAATAATGGAATGAACTGAAAATGGTCCTGCAAATAGATTTTCTCTTTTCATATCTGTGAAAATGAGAATGTTTCTTTTTAAACTTACAAGTATTCAGACTGCTTAAATTGTCCCCATAACTAACATCAAATGGCCTCATGGTGAAAAGAGTCCCCAGAGTATGTCTAAATGACATGCTGAAATGACCCTATAAATTTTGCTGCATTACTAAACTTCTCATTTTTGATACACTTCACATTTGAAATGAGAAATTAAGTTAAATAAAAACATTTGTAAAAACAGTTTACCTGTGGATGGAGTATAGATCCTTAGAAGAGTCAGAGCTGATAGGCCAAAATTAATTGAAAATATTCAGGAAGAGAATTTTTTAAGACCTGAAAGGAGAGGAAATAAAAACAAAAACTTGACCCAAGAATTAAAATCCTGAGGATGAGAAATCATGTGACCATCCAATTTCTTTTTTTTAATCATATGAACTAGTTTAGAATGTTTCTTAGAAATTTCCTTTTCAATAGACCTAAGTGAGTGAACCTTAATTTATATGAAAATGGGTTTGCCAAGATTCTAGGATTTTAAAATAAAATCTAATTCACTATCATACTTTTTCCATATTTTAAAATGGTATTCTCTGTGATTATGAATAAATGTGCAGTATTAAAGTGATCTACGAGAAATCACTCCCAAATCTGGACAATATTCTTGGTGGCTCAAGAGATTCTTTATGAATATTACATTTTTATATGTGTTTATTTTAATGATAGTCTAAAAAAGTGACTATTCAATAACATTTGGATGACTTTTTAATAACCAAACATCCTATGTTAACCTCGTATTTCTATTTCTATTTAGGACCACATTAAAGCCAAGTAGTTCTGCTTTGATTGTTAAGAGCAACTGAACAGAGGTCATAGATGATGCATTCAGGGCAAAGGAAGTCCAAGTTGTACACAGAAAGGTTTCTTGAGAAGTGGGTTGAGTCAGAGTCATCAAAAACCTACGCTGTAAAACTCAAAAGGAATCTAGCACCTTCTGGTTCAAGATGGTGATTAGAGCACACTTGAGAGCCTACTAAAATAGCAAGTATTGGAATTTGGATAAACCACTGTTCTCAACCTTCAAAAATAGAGAGAATAAAGGGGCAACACTGAAGCTAAGTTATTTCAATAAAATTTGAAAAATTGTATGAAGAGTGTTGACTGATGATGGAAGCAAAAGAAGCTACAACCTAAAACACAGGCAGCTTGAGGTATGAAGAAGGTAAGGGACAGGGAAGGGATAAGGCTGAGAGTAGGGAGAACAACTGTCCCATTTGCTTGGGACTATCATTACTTTGCCAGGAAAGGTCCGTCTAGTCAAGGCTATGGTTTTTCCATTGGTCATGTATGGATGCGAGAGTTGGACTGTGAAGAAGGCTGAGTGCTGAAGAATTGATGCTTTTGAAATGTGGTGTTGGAGAAGACTCTTGAGAGTCCCTTGGACTGCAAGGAGATCCAACCAGTCCATTCTAGAAATCAGCCCTGGGTGTTCTTTGGAAGGAATGATGCTAAAGCTGAAACTCCAGTACTTTGGCCACCTCATGCGAAGAGTTGACTCATTGGAAAAGACTCTGATGCTGGGAGGGATTGGGGGCAGGAGGAGAAGGGGACGACAGAGGATGAGATGGCTGGATGGCGTCACCGACTCGATGGACGTGAGTTTGAGTGAACTCCGGGAGTTGGTGACGGACAGGGAGGCCTGGCATGCTGCGATTCATGGGGTCGCAAAGCGTTGGACACGACTAAGCGACTGAACTGAACTGAACTGACTGATCTTGATTCTAGAGCTGAAAGTCCTATATCCCAGGAAACCCCTCAATTCCAGGCAAACTGGGACAGGTCACTGTAACTGAAAGCACAGGGTGTTACGTAAAATTCCCATGTAGACTGACCTGCTTTCCTACTTCCTCTCTCCAGAATTGTGCATTGAAAGAGAAAAAAGAAATACACTAAACAGGGTTGGGGTTGGTCTCTAAGTTTTAGATGTTTGGATAATTTTAACTGGCTTTATATCCTGTGGTATTTTATAGTTTTTTAAAAAACTAGTTGTAAGATATAGATCTTATGATATAAATTGTACTTTAGTTTTTATAATAATATATAAATATGCATAATTTTATTATCTATGAAATACACATATTATATAAATTCAATAAAAAATTTATAAATATGCAATTATAAAATATAAAGCCATCAAAACCTTCAAAATCAGGGAAGAAAACAATTTTGTGTTATAGCCATTAGTAATCATGTTAAAGCAGTGATTTAACAACAGCATGTGAAGCTTAGCAAAAGTATTTCAATTTTAATTTCATTTATGTATTTTTCATTTGTGCTTAATTACTACATTTTTCTAATTTTATAGATGGATTCAAAATATATCTTAGGGACTTATATGTACTTTTATGTACATTTTTGGTTGGTTGTTTAGTTGCTCAGTTGTGTCTGACTCTTTGCAACCCCATGGACTGTAGCCCGCCAGGCTCCTCTGTCCATGGGATTCTCCAGGCAAGAATACGGGAGTGGGTTGTCATTTCCTTCTCCAAGGGATCTTCCCAACCCAGGGAGTGAACCTGCGTCTCTTGCACTGAAGGCAGATTCTTCACCATCTGAGCCACCACATATTTATACGTAAATATATACTGTAAACATTTAAATAATGTTAGAAAAGAATTTAAGTATATACTGAAATATATGAGTTTTTTTTTTAAGGGAGCTTGTATACTGCCTACTTTTTTCCTCTCTTTGTTTAGGTAGCCTGACAACTTGACTCCACTAAACTTGATCTCATCTAGTTTTCTAGCGTTTTTGTCTCACGTTAAGCTGAACTTCAGCACCCACCTGTGTAACAGAATAGCAGTTTTCTTCTTGCACGGAACTGTACTGCAGGTCACATCACAAGTCCTTATTAAATAGGTCAGATTTGAAGTTTCTTAGTCCATACTATGCAATGTTAGGCCATCAATCACCAAATGTACCCAAGAGATAACACAAGAGTGAGAAAAGAAGCATCTAATTTTATCACCTAATGAGGATGGACATCCCATAGTTTATGTTGGTTCAAAAAACTATTCAACCCTGGACCAGAGGTCACAAGCATGCACATGTCCTTAAATATGAGTTTTCCTAGAGTCTCAGCAGACGCTCCAGTCCAGGAAACAACCAAGCAGCCTGCGTGCTACATTTTATCCCACATATTCAGGGCAAGGTTGATTGAATGAGGGCAGGAAAATCGCTCTCATCCCCCCTGGGGGTTTCTTGTGTCCCCGTAATGATACAACAGTGTGAAGCAAACGAAAAACGCAGTGTGATGTTTTCGAATACATCAATTGTGGCAATGAAAACTTCATCAAAGAACATTTTTGAAGTTTAAAAAAAAAAACAATAAAATCTATTGATATACTGCCTGTGATCTTGAGAATACAAGGCATATTTTTAGGTTCAGGATTTCAATGAATTAGGGTAAGTGGGTGGCTGCTCAGTAAAATCTGTGTGGCTGGGAGCTTACACCACTTGGTGTTATTTTGACTGCTAGGTACTATTTAAGTAGTCACACATTCATTCTCCTGCAAAACAGAAGCTATTTTTAAAAAATTAAGAGTAATGTAGTTACAGAAACAAAATTATAGAAAAGAATTATACAACCTGCTATGGACTGAATTTCTCCTAAAATTCTTATGTTGAAGATCTAACTCCCAGTGTGACAGGATTTGGAGAGAGGGCTTTAAGGAGGTGCCTAATGCTAAATTAGAACATAACGTGGGGTCCTAATTTGATGGCACTGGTGGCCTTAAGGAAGAGGAACATCTCTCTTCTCTCTCCCTCAGCCGTGTGACGACTCACGGGGCAGGTGGCCATTTGCAAGCCAGGAAGGGAGTTCTCACCAGAAACCACGCTGGCCTTGATCTTGGACTCCTAGCCTACAGAGCTGTGAGACATACATCTCGGCTGTTTAAGCCAGTTATTCTATGGAGTTTTGGTATTGTAGGCATTTGCAATAAGCGTCTAGTACTAGATTTAAAATACTTCAGCCTCAGCTTCTGCACATCCATGTGCAATTCATAGATCCTTCCATTGTGTGTCATTTGCATGTCCCATGAAAACAAGCAGGGCTCTGCTACTAACAATTTCCACTTGAGTACAAGCAGCTTCCTAACACTGAGTTTTCTTTAAGTCCCTTAACTCCAAGTTTATAATGAAAGGCTTGTCCAATATATAATAATATTAGGATAACAAAATGGTGGGTGCAAAAGATTTTTTTTTTCCACAAGCTGGGTTGCTTTACTATTTGTTATCCTTGAAATATCACTCTTATTTACAGGGAGGACTTAGGATTAATCCATGGGCTGGATTTACAGTGATCCTGGGGTGTTGGAAGAAACGGTGCTTATTTTCATAAGCAGCTCTGCCTTTGCTACCCTGAGGAGAGTAATCTTGGGTCTGGTCCACCTGGATTTACTGAAAACCTATTAACAGGGACGACTGGAATGTAGAGGTGCCACTTGATGTTTCATCTATTTTCTAGTCCCAGCCTCAGGTTTCAGAAACTGTACTGATGGCAGTCACTTACACATCTACTAATCTTGAAGCACAGTATCATTAATGTAAGTTAGCAATTTTCTTTTAATTGATAGAACACTAGGTTAAATTCAGGGATATGTGATTTTTACTCTGGATCACATAAGTAACACAGTTTGTGCCATATATTAAAAAATCTATATGAATAAAACTGTTGATAAATTTCACTTATCACAATGCCTGACACCTAATAACTCTAATTGCTTATTGTTAAAGTTGTAGGTAATTGTGCAGAAATCTTCAACAGAGGAATTTTAGTATCAATGAACTAATTACATGTTCTTTTACATCCCTAACAAAATCACTTTGGAAACATTTGTATTAGAATAGATACATTTTGCAGTAAGATTTGTATTTTTGTGTTCTTCCTGTTGATAATAAATCCATATGAGTATTTGTACATATACATTTTCAAAAGACAAAGCTTGATGATCAGCCTAAAGCAGAAGTTTATTTTGATTATTGCCAACAGTGGTCTAAAAAGGGTGGAGATTTTAGAAATACTCAACTGCATATTTTTGCAGTGTGTGTGATATTTGTTGGTCTTTTCAATTTAAATCAGAAAGCAAATATTATCAAAAGCCTGTTAAATGAAAGGTGCATATATTCAGATAATTCCTGTGCTTATCTGGGTAAAGAGACTTAAATACATTAAAATAATAATATGTGAAGGGCTGGCGGCTCAGATTGGAGAGCTGGACCTGGGTCGAATCTGAATCACAGCAGTGGAAGGTCCACACTAAGCTTAGAAGAATAGAGAACAGCCGGCAGGGATGGCTGGACCAGCTCTGAGAGCAGGAAGTGAAGCTTACAGGCACAGCACTGAATCACAGGACTTATATCCTTACCATCTGCCTCCTTTCTCTGAGCAGATGACCTTCCTTGTACTCTATGCCACAAAGAACAATTATTATATGGAAGTACCTTCACCATCTTGGTGGCTCTGATAGTAAAGAATCTGCCTGCGATGTGGGAGACCTGGTTTCAATCCCTGGGTTGGGAAGATCCCCTGAAGAAGGGAACGGCTACCCACTCCAGTATTCTTGCCTGGAGAATTTCATGGACAGAGGAAACCTGGTGGACATGACTTAGCAACTTTCACTTTCACCTTCTTGTCCATTAGGGTCACTTCGTGTTCCAAACAATGACTGAAGAAGACTCAAACTGAGATGTATAATGATAACATTTTTTAAATTTCACAGAAAAAAAAAATCAGACAGATGCTATCAGTATGGAAATACAAGAAAAAATTCCAGGTAACATATCATGTTAATTAGCAGTCTTCAGAGAAGCCGAACCAATAGGATGTATATATATATATATATATATATATATATATATATATATAAAAGAGAGAGAGAGAGAGAGAGACTTACTCTCAGGAAGTGGCTCACATGATTAGGGTGGTGGCGAGTCTCTGGGATGGCTGATGTTTCCCTTTTAAGGCAGTCAGGCAGAAGAATCCTCTCTTACTCAGGAAAACTTCTGCCTTTTTGTTCTATTCAGAACTGCATGAGGATGGGGTCCATATACATGAGGGTGCTTTATCCAGTCTACTGATTTAAATGTTAGTCTAACCCAAGAGTCGGAGAAGGCAGTGGCACCCCACGCCAGTACTCTTGCCTGGAAAATCCCATGGATGGAGGAGCCTGGTGGGCTGCAGTCCATGGGATCACTAAGAATCAGACACGACTGAGCGACTTCACTTTCACTTTTCACTTTCCTGCATTGGAGAAGGAAATGGCAACCCACTCCAGTGTTCTTGCCTGGAAAATCCCAGGGACGGGGGAGCCTGGTGGGCTGCCGTCTATGGGGTCACACAGAGTCGGACACAACTGAAGTGACTTAGCAGTAGCAGCAACCCAAGAGTATCCTCACGAAAACACCCGGAATGATGTTTGACCAGATATCTGGGTGCTCCACCGCCCAATTTAGTTGGCATATAAAATTAACCATCATATACACAAAGGCCAGCTTCGTGCTTTTTCTCCAGTACACTACACACGAGAATACAATAACTAGATTTGTGAGGGAAAAAGGTGTGACCAAGAATTCTATATCCTAACAAGATGTCACTCACATGTGATAGAAACAGAAAGGACGTTTTAGTTATGCAAAGGCTCAGAAAGTAACCCTGTAAGTGTCCTGATAAATCTACTCATTCCAGCCAAGAAAGTTACAAATAAAATCCTAGCCTCATCAATATGAAATACAGGGAAAAAAAAGAGAACTATATGAAAAGACACTGCAGATAAATGATTAATGTTCTTGAAAGTACAGGAAAAGACTTTGAACATCCCTAAGAGTGGCATCAAATCCTCAAAATAAGAAAAAAACATTTCCCATAAAGACTAAAATGATATTTAATGCTATAAATAATCAAAGAAAGCCAAATTAAAATAAAAAAATGTTTTTACTTGTCAGATAGGGACAATTAAAATGTTGATAATCCTCAAATATTATGAAGCAAGACCTCTCATTCATTAATGATGGGGATATCTTTTTTTGAAAGAAACTGCCAAATGAATTAAAAATCATTAAAAATGTTCCAATCATTTTACTCAACATTTCCATTTTTAGCAATTGGTCTCAATAAAATAATTCAAGGTATGCACAGAGATGTACATATAAGGATTCTATAGGAGGATGAAAGATTAGAACCGACCTAACTTCCAATACAAGCATGATGATTTATAAGGGCCCATTCATATAAGGGAATATTATGCAGGTCTTGCAAGTCAAGCCTAATTAATGATCTTCTATACCATTTGCTTTACAGTATAAAATGAAAGAGACAAAATATAAGTCCAAATAATGAAGATCTCAACTTTATTAAATATACTTAGAGGGAGAGAAAATTTAAGGAACTGGAAGGCTACATACCAAGATGTTACTGTCTTCAATAATAGGAAGTAGAATTAAAATTACATAACTCTTCTTTGCATTTTTCTATACTTTCCAACATTTCTTCAGTGAACTTTCATTAAAAAAAATCAAACAAAGTTTAGTTACGAAAAATCATTTATAAACAGTCTATTAAAATTTTATTTTATTAAAAAATCTAGCAAATATTGTTTATAAAAGCAAATAACTTGTCCCACGGATAAACCTATAAAGAAGCAGAAATTATTTTACACCACTACTGAATAAGGGATGAGAGTATAAATTAGCAAAAATTTTGTGGAAATTAAACTAGAAATGTGTAAAAAAATAGCTTCAAAAGAATTTATCTTTTTTGATCTAGCAATTCAATGTACTGGAAAGCATAAAAAAATGCACTGAAATATTTATATGCCTGGATGTTAAATGCGAATTATTTGAGACAACGCAACTGGTAACAGTAAAGGAATGGTGAGATAAATAACAATGGATTAATTTCTTGTTATATTGGTCACTCATTAGAGATCATGTTGTCAAAAATTATTCAGTGATCCTGGAAGATAATCACGGTGTAATAGTAAGTAAAAACTATAGGCTATGAAATTAAAATAGGATTAAAATATTTAAATATGTATTAATAAATAAAAGAAGAAAACACTCCATAATATAGTTAGTAGTCCTTTCTGGATAATGAAATTATAGATAATTTTTAAAAAGTCTTATATAATACTGTCTATTTTTAAAAGCAATACTTTGGCCACCTAATTCAAAGAGTTGAATCATTGGAAAAGACCCTGATGCTGGGAAAGGTTTAGAGCAAGAGGAGAAGGGGGTGACAGAGGATGAAATGGTTGGATGGCATTGCCAGCTCAATGGATATGACTCTGAGCAAACTCCAGGAGATAGTGAAGGACAGGGAAGCCTGGGGTGCTGCAGTCCATGGGATTGCGAAGGGCGGACACAACTTAGTGACTGAACAACAGCAAATATAAACATAAGAGCAAGACCGAAATATTTTAAGAAATTTTCAATGGCTTAAATGATATCTCCAAATTCCTTAACACATCACACAGGTTCTGAATAATCTCCACATGAGGTACCCACCACTGTCCAATGGTACTTAGTTCTATAATTTTGCTGATAAATCTGCAGTTCTCTGAGCAAGTTGGGTTCTCCTGATTCATGCCTTTGTGTTAGGCTGTTTTGCCTACAAGAATAACTTCCACTCTTTCAATCTTCTGGTTAACGGTTAAATAAACACATTAAACATCAGAATAAGTATCACCTTCTCGGAAAGCTTTCTAGATCCTTTCAGATAGACAAATGCCCTTAGTCTTGGCTGTAATATTACCGTCTTTCCTCTTCTTTTACAGCACTAATCATGTTGTCTGAAGATTACTTATTTCTCTGGTTTTTTCGCTAGTATGTAAAAGATTCGAAAAAGTACAATGAGGGTCTTCCAAACGTCTACAGCAGCTTGAAGGTTCTGAAGGTGCTCTGTTATAGAAACTTAATTAAGCAGTTCTGAATTAATGGTTACTGATCACACATGCTTTAAATTTCTAAAAACATAATCTCCCGTCAAATGCATCATCAGCAAAAACAATTCACAAAGATTAATTGTTTGACTAGAATTGCCTACAATATACCATGTAAATGTGTTGTCAGGTTCTTCTCATTTTCTTCTGGCCCCTGTCTCCTGGCAGCTGTTTGGGGCCCCTCCAAGGTCAGCACCAAGAGAGGATGGGGTGTAAAAGTCGTACTGGCTTAGCACTCTGATCATCTTCGTTAGTGACTTCTGGGTCTAACAGATCCTGAACGGTGACTTTTTCACGTAAATGTTGTTCTTTGGGGTTTGCTGGAGACCTCTCCTTCCCTCCCTGCCAATCCCCACCTGTCTGAAGATCCCTCATCATGCTTTTAAAAATAGCATGATCCCTCACCAGGTTGTCAGCTTGGAGATGGCTTTTCTAACTAACCACTTGCACCCAGGCCCCCAGATATGATGATTTTTCTGTGGCAAGACATGTTCTTAGGCAGAGTCCTTTTAAAGATAACGCATAGCTTGACCCTCTGTAGGCTCCACTTCTGTCTACGGGAGGCACACAGACAGCTTTCTCTCAATAGCAACCCCTCCTGCGGCCGTTCTCTTTACCCTGACAGCCCGGTGCTCTCCTCTTTAGCCACAGCCTCTTTTCTAGGAAATGAGCCAAATCAGTCTCTGAAGAGTCAGATGTTACTCTCTGACTCTACCAAACTCTGGGCTGACCTGGTAACTCAGATTGTAAAGATCCACCTGCCAATGAGAGAGACCCAGGTTCAATTCCTGGGTCAGGAAGATCCCCTGGGGAAGGAAATGGCAACCCACCCCAGTATTCTTGCCTGGGAAATCACATGAACAGAGAAACCTGACAGGCTACAGTCCATGGGGTCGCAAAGTCAAACACAACTGCGCAAAACGTGTCTTTTTTGTGTGTCAAAACACACACACACACACAGACACACACACAAACTACCAAACTCCAGGGTAACTGAGCTCTTCATGTGCTTCTCTTTCAAGAGTCGGGGAAGACAGCTAGCAGATCTTAGCATTCTGCTTTTGTCCATAAATCTGTAGTTCAGAATGATTGTGAAAGGAAAGTCCTTTGTTATCGTTTTGGTTGAGAACACATGAGATATCCTGGTGGTTAGATAGTAGAAACACGTGGAAAGAAATAGATTCAATTAAATCACCAAAGGCAAAATCAGAACAGAAACTCATAGACAACAATTTATTTTTGAAATAGAAGGAAAAATGATAATATAGTAGAGATAGTGAAGTGAAGTGAAGTTGCTCAGTCATGTCTAACTCTTTGCGACCTCGTGGACTATAGCCTACCAGGCTCCTTGGTTCATGGGACTTTCCAGGCAAAAGTACTGGAGTGGGTTGCTATTTCCTTCTCTAGGGGATCTTCCCAACCCAGGGATCGAACCCTGGTCTCCCACATCATAGGCTGATGCTTTACCCTCTGAGCTACCAGGGAAGCACAGAGATAGTAATACTTATCATACATTGGGTTTCCCTGGGCTTCTCTGCTGTTTCACTCTCTCTTGCAATTGCACTGGGGCTGTGTGACTGGTTCCGGCAAATGGACTGAAGACAGTTAAGTGTGGTGGAAACTGTCCTGGTTCTTTCTCACTCATGCAGGTCCATGGTGAGACAGCAGCATCTCATTATTCTTCATCTGAATGAATCTGGGAGACAGAGTTCCCTTTCAGTTAGCCCTGGATGTGTAATATGAACAAGAAATGTGTCTATTGCACTAAGGAAGCTACTGAAGTATAAGGGTTTGTATATAACTGTGGATATCTTAGTCTGTCTTGACTTATTTGAGTAGAACTAGTGAATTGGTCTTCATTCCGATAGTACTTAGCTAGAATTTGACCTGTTTTCCTTCCTTGTGTTTACATCAGCTGCCTGCTGGTTTTTTCTCTTCCTTCCTTCCTCTTGGGATTGCATTGACTCATCTTTGCTTCCTTCGTGCTTTTCTCTCAGAACTCTAGTCATCTAGGTCTTACGTACCTCTCCTGGTGACCCTGCCACAGTGCTTACCATCTTTTTCATAATGCCTAGATGCTCTCAGTGGAGAAGGCGATGGCACCCCACTCTAGTACTCTTGCTTGGAAAATCCCATGGACGGAGGAGCCTGTTAGGCTGCAGTCCATGGGGTCGCTCAGAGTCGGACACGACTGAGCGACTTCACTTTCACTTTTCACTTTCATGCATTGGAGAAGGAAATGGCAACCCACTCCAGTGTTCTTGCCTTGAGAATCCCAGGGATGGGGGAGCCTGGTGGGCTGCCATCTATGGGGTCGCACAGAGTCAGACATGACTGAAGTGACTTAGCATAGTCATCTCTGCCTTCTTCATTCATGTGAAAGGAACTTGCTCACACTTTGCTGTGTATCTAGAAAGAGAAACTATGCATGTAGTTATGTAGTTTTTTTCCCCATATGGGTGTGTAGGGTTTTTGTTGGACACCAGCAAGTAGATTAAAGAAAATAAAACATCACTAAAAGATAAATCTGTCTAATCCCAGCTGTTCCTCCCTCACTGGAGCAGCATCAGGGAGTGACGTGAGGGGTCAGGAGAGTGCTAATCCATCTACCCCTTGCCCTGTAGAAAGTCATCAAGAAAAGACGGCAGCAGGTGCTTGGAAGGGAAAGGTCTTGAACAGAGTTGACGCCCTTGGTGTTCCGACACCATGACTGCTGAGCTTGTTGCCTTGTGGTGGCAGGGTCTATCCAGGGGTTCTGGGGACTAGGTGATTCCTTTGGTCCTCCCAGGCTGGTACCCAGCCCTTCATGCCCTGTCCCAGGCTGTGCCTCTACCAGGCTGGGACTACGCTTTCATTCTCCTCGAGGGCCAGCCTGCACAGCAGATCTGGAAAAGACACCGTGGTACCAACATCCCTTTGCTGTGTAGCCCAGGGGGGATGGACTGACTGCCTTGTGACCTCTTCCTTCAAGTAAGAGGTTTGTTTTTGTTTATCCACTGGGGCCCGATTATTTTCTTCCAGTCACCTTGGTGACATCTTAGCCCTGAGGTTTATCTGAAATGTGATTGTTGCTGATTGATTACTTCTAGACAAGTCAATGGGGCTATTTAAAACGTTAGTAAGAGTCAGGGTTTTTGTTTCATCTTGTTTTGAAGATAGTCAAATCAATTCACTTAAAAACTTGAGTTGATACTTCAATTTTTCTCATAAAGGCCTCGAAAACATGGTAGAATCACTTGAATTATTAAATGATGTAAATATGCTTATCATGGCAAAATGTAAATAAAGCCAAGAAAAAAATGTTCTAGAAAAAACAAGCAGAACTTCATCACATGTAGGATGATCCTGTATGATGATACCACATAAGTATTAAGTCTATAGCTACTTACTGTGTATTCATGATTTTCACATAAAGAGGGCTTTTAAAACATAAAATCAAATCCTGTAATCAGTACTGCAATATAGATTTGAACCACTGAACTCAACAGCTTTTTTAAAAAATTGCATACATTTATGGAGCAAAAAAAAAATAATAACTATTTTTCAGCAGTGGATAAAATTAGTTACACTTACAGGAATCTGACTAATTGCATTTGCACCATTATAAGAAATCAACCATTTCGCAACTCACAAATTAACTCATGTCAGTCTTGGAATCTATAGGACCAAAATTTCATTTCTACAGTTTGTAGCCTCCCTGGTGGCTCAGTGGTAAAGAATCTGCTTGATAATGCAGGAGATGTGGGTTCGATCCCTGGGTTAGGAAGATCCCCTGGAGAAGGAAATGACAACCCACTCCAGTATTCTTCCCATGCACAGAGGAGCCTGGTGGGCTGCTGTCCATGGGGTCACAAAAGAGTCAGACACAGCAGCGACTTAACAACAACAACACGGTTTGCAGTCTGTTCACATACAGAATCTCATCTATTTGCACTGATTCCTACAATAGTCTCGGGAGGGAGGTATTATGATCTCCGTTTTGCAGCATAGGAAACTGAGGCATCATAGAGTTAGTAGTCCCCTGGGAGCACAGGACAGTGAGCGATCCTGGAGCTCGTCTCTGACTCTAAGTGCTCAAGAGGCTCAAAGAATAGGAAGAACAACGGGACTGTCTGTTCTTAATTAGCAATCAGAGCTCTCAGTTCATCGAGATGTTTAGGTTATTTTCCCCATCAGAGCCTTCATAAATGGCTCTCTCTACTCAGGAATGACCCTACAGCACTGCTTGCTGAAGACACCACCTACCTGATGTCCATTTTACTCTAGGCATTTGTCCACCTGACTACTCCAAGTATCCTGATCTGGACTTAGGTTGGTTTCACTGGAACAATAGGGTGAATAGGGTAGGCTTTTGATTTACTTTGGGCACACTTTATGTGTTAACTTCATCGTCTCAAAAATAGTGAAGCAACTCATCTGATCACTTCTAGTGAAAAAGGCTATGGAAGTTTCATTTTGTTTTCCATTTTTTCAAGTACCTTGTATGCTGCTGCTGCTAAGTCGCTTCAGTCGTGTCCGACCCTGTGCGACCCCATAGACGGCAGCCCACCAGGCTCCCCCATCCCTGGGATTCTCCAGGCAAGAACACTAGAGTGGGTTGCCATTTCCTTCTCCAATGCATGAAAATGAAAAGTGAAAGTGAAGTCATTCAGTCGTGTCCAACTCTTAGCGACCCCACGGACTGTAGCCTACCAGACTCCTCCATCCATGGGATTTTCCAGGTAAGAGTACTGGAGCGGGTTGCCATTTCCTTCTCTGAGTACCTTGTATATGTAAAAATGAAAAAGTAATTTTTCTATGAAATCAATATTATCTCAAGATAAATGTGTGATTATAATCAGAAATTTTCAGAAATGTAATAAAATAATAATAAAATGTTTATTAGCATCTAAAATATATAAAAATCTAGAACTCAACATCTGAATCTATAATCCTTATTTTTGATGTATCTTGGGAAATTTTTCCTTAACCTTGGCTGTCAAGAAGCTTGCTTCCCTGGTGGCTCAGCAGTCAAGAATCTGCCTGCCAATGCAGGAGACGTGGGTTCAATTCCTGGTCTGGGAAGATTCCCTAGAGGAGGAAATGGCAACTCACTCCAGTATTCTTGCCTGGAAAATCCCACGGACACAGGAGCCTGGAGGGCTTCAGTCTGAGGGGTCACAAAAGAGTGAGACATGACTTAGCAACTAAACCACAACAAACACATCGGGAAGCTTAGAGTCTAATTTAGGGCCTAATTTGCATCAGCTATAGGTTAATGCTCTTCTCCATTTCTTCTACAAGATTTTGCTGATATTTTGAGCTTTATGTTGATAAGATACATGCTTTAATTATAATTTGCCTCAATTCCATTATGGAAGGTGATGTGATTTGTTTAACATGATTCCAATGTTTATTGAGCACTTACTGTCTGTTGAGATCTGTGGATACAAAGATAAGTAAAACATAGCTTCTACCCTCAAGAAAATTATGAACTCACAGTCAGACAAGTAAGTAAATATGCACACAAATAGCACATGCATAAATACACACATAAGGTCCAGAATCCTGCGTGTGTCAAATACATACTAGTTGTAAAAAACAATTAACAGATTCCCCATCTCTGAACAGGGTATGTACTCAATAGATATTTATTTGCTGAGTGAGTGAATAAGTTAATGCCTGGCTAGAAAAATAATAAAATACAAATAAATTAAAATTTCAGAGAAAAGCTGTTAGATGTTTGAAATCTGGGAGATGTAGCTAACTGGAAGGGTGATCTCAAGAGACAGAACATAGAGTTCTCATGTGCTCCTTGCCCTACCATGTCTGTGTGAATGAACCCTTGGAGTGCAGATCAGTTCATAGTGCCCCAGGATCCCCCCCTGCCTCCCTGCAGTAGACATGGCCCAGGGTCCCTGTGGACCTCACTCACTTTGTGCATGCAATGTGAAATCTGGAGAGAACTCTCTAAATAACCCCAAAGATCTCATTTTCAGGTCACATTCAACTAGGGCACAACACAGGGCATTGGTACACAATCCTTTATCTGCTATTCTATGAGGACCTACCCTACGAAAGATCCTTTGAGATGGGGGGCGGGGAAAGACAAGAACAGATAAAAAGCAATTCAGCCTCAAGTGGGCACTGATGGTTCTGACCACCTGGATCAGTAGTCTTGCATACGTTTACAAAAGTGGTGATGTCTTCCAGATACGTGAAGCCATGTTAAGGATTGATTTGGAAAGAAAAAGAAGAGTGTTTATGGATGCTCTGAAAGCATTCAGAGCATCGACTGCTGAAAGCACAGAGGAGGTTATTTATTAAACAGAACTGATGTCATAGAAAGCATTTCCTATCTTCTGGAAATGAGCAAGGGAGTTCTTTCTCAGCAGCAAGCCAATGAAGAAGGAATTGTGCATTTCATTAGGCATTCTATAAGCCTTCAGCCTGTCTTCTGAAAGACCTGTATGAGGTAAAGTTTTTTCTTTCTTTGGCTTTCTTATCTTGAGAATGGGGAAAGTTGACGCAAATAAAACAAAGAGCTTTGCAAAGGCACTACAGAGTGGGCTAAACTGCGCTCCTCCTACCCCTGCTGGTTATCAATGCTGCCAGTGGTAGGAGTGCTCTTTGCCACACAGATTTCAACTTGCGAATGTGTTGCAAAACTTGGGTAGGACTTGGTAGAACAGTCCAATCTTGTTTGCACAATAAAAATAAGTGAAGGTTGAAAATATCTGGGCAACCAAAAATCATCCCAATAAACCCAACTTTACCCTATTCCCCATCTCTCCCAAATTCCTTAGGCCTTTTGTTGCTGCTGTTCAATCATTAAGTCATGTCCAACTTTTTGCTACCCATAGACAGTAGCACACCAGGCTTCCCTGTCCTCCACTACTGCCCGGAGTTTGCTCAAATTCATATCCATTAAGTTGGTGACGCTATCTAACCATCTCATCCTCTGCGGCCCCCTTCTCCTTTTGCCTTCTATCTTTCCCAGCATCAGGGTCTTTTCCAATGAGTTAGCACTTCACATTAGGTGATCAAAGTATTCGAGCTTCAGCATCAGTCTTTCTAATGAATATTCAGGGTTGATTTCCTTTAGGACTAACTGGTTTGATCTCCTTGCTGTCCAAGGGACTCTCAACAGTCTTCTCCAGCTGTACTGCAGGCAGATTCTTTACCTTCTGAGTCACCAGGGAAGCCCCAGTAGGCCTTTGCTGAAATGCAATAGTCTCTTTTGAAAACCATCAATATATGAATGGCCTAATGTGTTCATAGGGCATGGAGGTACAGACAGAACCAAGGAAAGAGATGCCACATTGAACACTTCTTTGAAAGGAACTCGAATTGGGGACAATAGAAAAGATCACAGAGGGTTAGGATTTAGCCCCTAGCTATACCTCAAACTACTGCGCACTGAAGCTTCACTGACTCTAATCTGAGGCACTAAAGAACAGCCCAGAAAAGATAAATAAAAGCCATAAATTCTCTTGGGTTGTTTCTGAATGGGTTTTTTTACAATGTGCCCAGCAAAGGGGAATGGTAAACAGCCAGCCCAAGCCTCTTTCTCCTCTGCCTCCTGCTTCCTAAGCCCCGGGGCTGGAGGAAGATGCAGACACAGGCTTTCTGCCCTCAAACACCCTCTGTAGGTGAAAAAGCTCTCTCTTAGATCTGGGTGTTTTTCCATGCCCACTTTAGTGCATATTGGCCTGATTTTTTTAGGTTTTATTTATGTGATCATTCTTTCTGGCTTTTTGAAATTCTCTCTGTTGATATTTTCTGAGTCTTCATCAGAACCAGACATTGGGGAACTTATCAAGTCTGTATTGGCTCTTGACTACACCAACGCTCTAAGCAAAATTTTAGGTGGAAAAGGATAATTTGGCACTCTTGGGTCCTCATTTCTGGAACCTCCTTTTTCTTGCCATGATATTTCCCCTTCTTGATTTCCCTTTCTTTCTCTCCTCCATCAGTCACCATTCGGAACCCAAATACCCCCCACAAGGCCCTGTGATACCCAGTTTTCCTCTCCTTGACGGCCCCCTGGTGCCTGGGTACCCTACCCTGGCCTGACTTCATAGCAGAAGTTAGGAGCTGCTCCCATTAGAGACTTCTTTGTATCTCAGTCCATCCTAAAGGAAATCAGCCCCCTGAATATTCTTTGGAAGGACTGATGCTGAAACTGAAACTCCAATACTTTGGCCATCTGATGTGAAGAGCTGACTCATTAGAAAAGACCCTGATGCTGGGAAAGACTGAGGGCAGGAGGAGAAGGGGATGACAGAGGAAAGAGATGGTTGGATGGCATCACTGACTCAATGGACATGAGTCTGAGCAAACCCAGGGAGATGGTGAAGGACAGGGAAGCCTGGCATGCTGCGGTTCAAGGGGTTGTAAAGAGGTGGACATGAATGAGCAACTGAGCAGTAACAACAAGGCCCATGATGCCTGCTTTGCGCTCCTGTGTGGAGGGACATGCCCTCATCAGGGACTCTACTTTCTCTCCTGGATTACCTGCACCTCGACAGTGGCCTCCTGGAGACTGTAGACCAAGGGTCACGGAGAGAACTTATCAAAGAGAATGACACGCTCCTCTCAGCCCTAAGCTTTTGATTTCTTAGGTTCTGGATGGGAGGCTGGAACCTTTACAGTGAAAATGCGTCCCAGTCATTCTTATGCAATCAGAAATCAAATATGTATTTCATATGGCTGCTTGTACTCGCAGGAGAGCTCAAGCAGGATGGGGTTTAGCCAGGCAGGCTGAGAAGGTGAAACCCCTCTGGTGGTATTTGCTTAAATAGCTAAAGCTTTCAGGAGACCCAGGACCTGGGGCAAACAAATCTCTTCCAGGAATAACTTGTTGTGGGGCCTGAAGGCCCCCATTCCCCTTTTGCTTTGTTTACCTAAAGGGAGCTCTAGAGGATGGTAGAGATAAGGTCCGGTGGAAACTAGCCCAGGTGCAGCCTACTGATAGCCAATCAAGAGGCCTCTACATGGAAAACTCCTCTCTGAGTCACTGAACACATCTTTTTGAAACATTGTTTTGAAAAAAAATTTTTTTTTTAGGGGAAAAAATGTTTCCAAGCTGACAGTAATATACCCATCTATTTGTGTAGTTCAGCCCTTCTCAAACTTTTTGGTCTCAGAAAATCTATGCTCAGTGACCTGAAAATGACCAGTGACCTCAAAGAGCTTTATACAGGGCAGGTTGTATCTACCAATATTTCCTGTATTAAAAATTAAAATGGAGAAAATTTTTCAATGTTTGTAAATTCATTTAAGACAATAATAAACCATTTCATCAACATTAGTAATATATTTTATGGACAATAACTGTATTTTCCAAAATAAAACAACATTGGAGAAGAATAGCAATGTTTTACATTTTCACAAATCTCTTTTGTGTCTGGCCTAAGAGCAGAGAGCTGGATGCTCATATCTGCTCTGCATTCAGTCAGATGAGATGACTGGGATATTGCGGGTCACATAGGCTTTGGGGAATATCACCACACACACATGGAACGGTGAAATTTACAAAAGTAAATAACATCTTGTGGCCCCTTGAAAGGTTGCAAGGATGCTTGGCACACACTCTGAGAACCACTGGATAGTCAGTCCTTCTCTTTCCATCTTGATTCTTGGGTCTCCTACGGACAGGGTTTTATGTAGAGATACACTGGAATTTGGCCACCTGATGCAAAGCGCTGACTCATTGGAAAAGAACCAGATGCTGGGAAAGATGGAAGGCAAAAGAATGTGGGCAGCAGAGGATGAGATGGTTATATAGCATCACTGACTCAATGGACTTGAATCTGAGCAAACTCTGGGAGACAGTGAAGGACAGAGGAGCCTGGCATGCTGCAGCCCATGGGCTCACAAAGGGTCTGACGTGACTTAGTGACTGAACAACAACAATGCTGGAATATTATTCTTTGTGAACAAAATGTACCAAAGTGGTTCTTAATACAGCTTTTGGGAATGTTTTGAAGGAAATGTGTTGTTGAAGCTGCATGTGAATAGTCTTCTTTTGCAAAAGTTCATGTGTTAATTTTCATCAATTGAATTTAGTCTCTTGTTTTTTCTTTCAAGGCAACATTTTATTTCAGAAAGCCTGCACTTTGTGGGGATAAGAAAAGGAATTTGGGAATTGGTAAGCGTGGTGGTAGCAGAATGTGTGACACATTGACTAAGTGGGGACATGATTCGATTTGGGAAATGAGCAGTTTTGATGAGTCATTCATTGGGGCTAGTGTGTTGTCGTGGAAGACCAGCTGGATTTAGCTTGTTAAGTAAAGGTCAGATATTGATGAATGTCCCTTATGGAGTGTGCATTGAAGATGAAGTGTATAAAGGTAAAGGAAGCCTGTCATTGACCTTGTGAGTAATACAAAGATTGTGTGGGAACACACGTGTGTGTGTGTGTGTGTTGAAGGGTGGTGATGCAGTGGTACACAGTACTATGAGATATTCACAGACAAGACCTTCCCAAGTGGGACATACAAGTCACATCTCCGTGTAGCCTTCCTTTCATACTTAAGTCTGTTGCACTGTAGCCCGTAAATGTCCAGAAAGGATTAAACAACCTAAATTCCAGGTTCCCTTACTGGAAGTGGGGGAATATATTAATCAGATGATATCATCCTAAAGCAACATAAAGGGAGTCCAGTGGTCTTTGTCAAGCTGGGAAGGTTATTTTTTTAATTACAATAAACACTTTATAGAGCAAACACTGCAGGATAACGAACCTCCATAAATTCCATCTTGCCATAGATTTGTATAGTTGCAGATTAGGAATCGCACTACATGCAGCTCTAGAAAACCCAGCACAGTACTCAAAGTGCGCCCGATGAGTTAACTGTGTGAAAAGTCTCTGCATCCACTGAGCTAACTGCCCAAGGAAATGACGGCTTCAGTGCAGAAGAGTATAGAGGGTAGACCAAAGGACAGAGAGTGGTTGGTGGGGAGAGAATCCCAGGAGATAAAATGACAACGGAAAGTGAGGATGAGGTGAGGACCCAGCTGGAGGCTTAAATCGTCCTTGTTTGCCAATGGCATAGGTCAATATACTTTTAGTTTCACGGTTTGTACTAAACGTGGGTTAGCAGTCGTGACTCGTTTCCTTTCAGTTTACCGCCTACACGCTACCTGGCTCATGCAGTGCATTAGACATGGGGGATGAAGGTGCATCAGACATCCCTCCTGCCCTTGGGATGTGTGGGCACAGTAGAGAGGAGGGGCCCCAGGCAGCACAGGGCTGCAGTGGGAAGGGCTCCGGGGGCCCGAAGGTAAAGAGGCCCCGGGTTCAACTTGGATTAGGCTGGCAGACCAATGGGGAGAACTGGAAGAAGGGTGGCCAGACTGTGGGGCCATCGGTGCAGTCAACCAGGGTGTGCTGGGCTTTTACTGCGGGTAAGTGAGCGCTGATGGTGCCTAAGGAAGGAGGCACTGGACGGAGTGGAGGGTGGGAGCGAGATGGGCAGGGTAACTGTGCCAGGGGGCTGGAGGGCAGGCGGGAAGGGGCTGGGGGGCTGGGGACTCTGGCTTGTGCACCCGGGTGAATAGTGATGAAGTGACTGGATGAGGCAGGGAAAAGGGAAGAGAAACAGGGCAGTGTGATCACTGTTTTTGGTGTATTTACTAACATTTGTGATAAATCGTTTTATTCCTTACATAAGGGTTACCAAAAACGAGATCTGAAAATCAAATATGATAAAGTCAAACCAGAGGCTCCTCTGTTAATAAGGTAGCCTTATTCCCAGAGGATTAAATTTCTAAAAAAATATTTAATACTACTTCCTTTTGAGACGCAGTGCCTGATAATATATTTCCAAGCTATCATTCTTATTCTATTTTTCTCTTTCACAGCAGGATGCAGTCAGTCAAGGTTAAAATCTAGGGAATAAAGAATCAGATTTTTAGCAAGTTTGGCAGTCTTCATCCTCACCTCTATTGTATTAAGTATATGAGAGCTAGCTGTTATGTGTCGCTATAATGGGATCTATTTTCATCTGTATTTATTAAAATTTTTATTTATTATTCTTTCATTTGCAGTAAGGTGACTACTTAATTTTTTTCTTTCTGAACAGTGTCTTGCTTAGGTATTCTTTTAAAAAACCAAATTATGTATTGCATATTAATATGTGCATTTATATACAAATAGGTAACATCCTCTATGTATCTAATCTCATTTCCCTCCTTTTTCTTCCTGAGATAACCACTAGCCTTAAGTTCATGTTTTTGTTTGTCTTATATATTTTACTTTAACAGCAAGTCCTTGTGTGCACAATCTTTTTTTTTTTTTTTTTTGCTTTATATAAATCCTATGGCATTGGGCTTACCTTCAGCAAGTTGCTTTTCCTTCTCAAACATATTTCTGATATTGGTCAGTGTTAACCCGTGTAGCTCATTCATGTTTACTGCTGTATAATATTCCACGATGCCATTATGTGGCTATGCTAAAATGTCTTTAGACATCTAATTTCAGTACTCATTCCAGTTTTTACTATTTTAAATGTTACAAAATTGTAAATAGCTTTAATGAGCATTGTGCTACATTGCTTTGCACACATGGGCTATTGTTTCTCTAGGGCATTATTATACCAGAAGCATTATTGCTGAGCTTAGGATACGAGCACCCTCAAGCTGATTCAGTATAATCACATTATCTCTAACATGGTTGCTCTAGTTATACTCCCACCAGAAATGTATGAGAGTCGTCTTACATTTAGGATGGTCAACTATGAACCTTTTACCAGTCTGATGGGCAGGAAAGCATACAGATTCTTCACCTATTCTTTCCTGCTCCTGTAAGCAGCTTTCATACTTTCAAAAAAAGATTTTTACATCTGGCAGGAAAAAAAAAAACACACATAACAAAAACTCCAGGCTAGTATGTTTTTAAGATTGATATTTTCTCTTACTGCTAAATACAGTGTTCATTTTAGTGTTCAAATTGCTATACAATCCATTCTTTTTATGACCAATTACGGAAAATAATATGTCTTTGTGGGTGCAAATAGCTACCTTCCAATGAGGCCTTTGCATACTTTCAAAAGATGGGAAAATGTAATCTGCAACTCCTGCCTTCAGCTAAATATGTGTATGAGTCTTTCTTGAGGCATCATTTACTGCAACTAACTAAAGCCAGGATATATTGTGCGAGGGCTTCCCTGGTGGCTCAGCAGTAAAGAATCTATTTGCAGTGCAGGAGACTGGGATTTGATCCCTGGATTGGGAAGATCTCCTAGGAAATGGCAACCCACTCCAGTATTCTTGCCTGGGAAATCCCATGGACAGGGGAGCCTGGTGGGTTACAGTCCATGGGGTCACAAGAGTCGAACATGACTTAGCAACTAAACCACCACCACCCATTGTGCAAAGTTGGAAAACAATGAAATATTCAGGAATCTGTTTTATAGTAAGTTGAATAACTGTAATTAAGAAAAATTTTGAAAATATAATGACCTCAAAGCACAAAAAATGGCTACTGAACAATAACTTAAAAAACCTAAGGCAGCTACATTGAGAGTAAAAACAGATTTAAATATAAACAGCAGCGTAGCAAGTAAATGTTCCTAAAAGAAGAGGCGGCTATTTTTGGTAACTTTGAGCTGTAAAAAAATCTTTAAGTCAGACAATAAGGAAAAGGACCTTTGCTGAGGCAGTATTTGCTGTTCGCTTTCCCCAAGCTAAAGTTGTGTATGTGAGTAACAATATATCAGCAGTTACGTGTTTAATTCCAGGGGGAAAAAAATCTCAAGCATTAAATGTACATGCGGAAGATACCTGCATAATTATCTGTCAGGAAATAAACTGATTTAAAGCAAAAAGAAAAAGGAAAAACCTTAAAGTAGTAAAAATACCTACTGGGCATTTAATTAATTGCATTTTCCTAAAGACAGGCAGAATTTAAAGATTAAACAGTAAGGTAATTCTAGTCTTTTTTAAATATTTCAGTGAAAGAAAGCCTTAGTGATTCTTAACTATAATTATAATTTATAAAATAAAAAGCAAGAGGAACATACTGAAGTAGTTACAGCACTTATGTGTTATTCACCACCAGCCCTCTGCCATCATAATTCACACATATGCAAATACATAATCTAATAAACCAACAACATTTCTACACACAGCATGTGCATGCGCGCGCACACACACACACACACACAGCAATGTACTATAATATTTTGGAAGGAAAATGCAAGGAAATAGTTGCACAAATTCTGACATTACAAGACTGAAGTAGCTAGAATGGCAAGGTAGTTTATTCACTTTCTATTGTGTATCCATGAATACATTACACAACTTTGTTCAGATGATTTTCCAAATATAGCTAATTAAGTTTCATTTCTTGATATTTCATCCACATTTCAATCTGCTTATCTTGCTCTCCACTCTTCATCCTCTCTCCTGCTTGTATCATCCATCTTAAATTATTTTTTAAAAAATAATCATTATACTTTTATAATACTATACTTTCAATTTTCTATCATACTACATTTAAGTCATTTCTAGCCCTATTAGGAAGAGATTTAATATTTTGAAGGTCAAAAATATTGCCTGGTATGCTAATATGAAATCTATGCAATAATGCTCAAAAACAACTTCCTTCAAATGAAAACGTTGAAACTAGTGGTTTAAATTCAAAATGAAAAAGAAATGTCTTCTGTGGACTGTTTACATATGATATTTTGAATATACGTATATTTATCCACAGAGAATTTTTATATATGGTTATTTAACTTATATGCAGAGTACATCATGAGAAACGCTGGACTGGAAGAAACACAAGCTGGAATCAAGATTGCTGGGAGAAATATCAATAACCTCAGATACGCAGATGACACCACCTTTATGGCAAAAAGTGAAGAGGAACTAAAAAGCCTCTTGATGAAAGTGAAAGTGGAGAGTGAAAAAGTTGGCTTAAAGCTTCGTTCAGAAAACGAAGATCATGGCATCTGGTCCCATCACTTCATGGGAAATAGATGGGGAAACAGTGGAAACAGTGTCAGACTTTATTTTTTTGGGCTTCAAAATCACTGCAGATGGTGACTGCAGCCATGAAATTAAAAGACGCTTACTCCTTGGAAGGAAAGTTATGACCAACCTAGATAGCATATTGAAAAGCAGAGACATTACTTTGCCAACAAAGTTTTGTCTAGTCAAGGCTACGGTTTTTCCAGTGGTCATGTATGGATGTGAGAGTTGGACTGCGAAGAAGGCTGAGCGCCGAAGAATTGATGCTTTTGAACTGTGGTGTTGGAGAAGATTCTTGAGAGTCCCTTGGACTGCAGGGAGATCCAACCAGTCCATTCTAAAGGAGATCAGCCCTGGGATTTCTTTGGAAGGACTGATGCTAAAGCTGAAACTCCAGTACTTTGGCCACCTCATGTGAAGGGTTGACTCATTGGAAAAGACTCTGATGCTGGGAGGGATTGGGGGCAAGAGGAGAAGGGGACTACAGAGGATGAGATGGCTGGATGGCATCACTGACTCAATGGACATGAGTCTGAGTGAACTCTGGGAGTTGGTGATGGACAGGGACGCCTGGCGTGCTTCGATTCATGGGGTCGCAAAGAGTCAGACATGACTGAGCGACTGATCTGATCTGATGTGATCTGATGGATGTGAGAGTTGGACTGTGAAGAAAGCTGAGCGCTAAAGAATTGATGCTTTGGAACTATGGTGTTGGAGAAGACTCTTGAGAGTCCCTTGGACTGCAAGGAGCTTCAACCAGTCCATTCTGAAGGAGATCAGTCCTGGGATTTCTTTGGAAGGAATGATGCTAAAGCTGAAACTCCAGTACTTTGGCCACCTCATGCGAAGAGTTGACTCATTGGAAAAGACTCTGATGTTGGGAGGGATTGGGGGCAGGAGGAGAAGGGGATGACAGAGGATGAGATGGCTGGATGGCATCACGACTCGATGGACATGAGTTTGAATGAACTCTGGGAGTTGGTGATGGACAGGGAGGCCTGGCGTGCTGCAATTCATGGGGTCTCAAAGAGTCGGACACAACTGAGCGACTGAACTGAACTGAACTGATGACAATTTTGTCTAATGTAACCAAATCCCACTGGTCAATCACATTGGCATAATTAGATATGCTTTAGAATAATTCTGTGTGGCATCAGAAATATATTAAATACACACATATACAATTTATATATGTACATATTTTTATAAATTAGCAGGCTATAGCCAAAATAAAATGTTACCTATAAGAGTTCCTTATGTAAAAGAAAATTATATTATTCCTTGTTTCTGTTTTAGACTTCGTACAATATACAAAATAAAAAGGTATCAAAGTTTTGCATATCATTAAAATAATGATAATAATTCTAAATAATTCTAAAATAACTCTAATTTGAAAAACTTACACTGTTTTATAAACTCTAATATCTGTCCTTACATGAAATAGAAGAGCTAAAAAACTGACCCCTAGAAGAGGAAAAGAAGACTAAAAACTAAAGGGTAAAGAGACAGAGTTCCAAAAATACCCAATTGTGTAATTTGAGAGACTGCCATGAAAATCAAGTGAAACCAGGAAAATAAACAGAGAAAATTTTAAAAAGATGTAAACATCCCAGTAGATTTCAACTGACTGCTGTATTAATAAAGCTTAAGCTTGAGAGCCTCCACTTGCTGGGATCTCTGTGAGTTCCAGAGTTGCATGGTGTTTCCATTGCCTAAATGGGTCTCTGAAAAGGGGAGTCAAGTCTCCAAGTCTCTGGTAACTTGCTGTGATTTGTGATTCTCGTAAATCTCCACATTTTTTCTTAATTCTGTACCCATAATTCTGTATCCTTTTAGTTAGTGGTGCTTGCCAAATGCAGTTGCTAGATGTATTAGACTGCTAGAGAACTGTCGACTGAAAAAAAAAAATCACACATCACAGGACCTGAAAATTGAGAGTTTCATTTCGGGACCATACTGAGGACTGCAGCTGGGGAGACAGCCTCTCAAACAGCTCTGAGGAACTGCTCCCAAGAGATAAAGGAGCAGCCAGGATACACAGGAGTTTTTTCTGGGGGAAAAAAATTAACAAATAAAAACAACACTTAGTCGAGCATAAAAAGATTACTGCGAATCACAAAAATCAGACATCTCAAGTTAATGACTTTAGTGCTTTCCTATGAATGGGAAGATGCAAGAGGCTGGGCTCATGGACATTATTCCTTTGATATGAATCTTAACTACCTGGGGCCGGTATCCTGGTTTTCTCCATCCTAAGTTCCCCGCAGGCCAAAATGTAGCGGGTGGCTGCAGCTGCTGATGGCTTGATGGCGGGCAACACTGTTTACTGAAATGGCAGACAACATTCTTTGTCCTCAGATGCCGTAACAAACACCACAGGCCTGGTGGCTTAAACAGCGAAGATTTGTTTCTTTACAGTTCTGGAGGCCAGAAGTCTAAGACCAACATATCGCAGCATTAGCTCTCCTCGGCTTGTATGTGGCCCTCTTCTCCCGGGTCTTCACATGGTCTTCCCTCTGTACTTGGCTGTGTCCATATGTCCTCTTCTTAAAAGGACCAGTCATTTGGATCAGGGCCCATCCCAATGACCTCATTGGAACTTAATTAGCTCTTCAAAGACCCTGCCTCCATTCTGAGGTCACATCTGAGGTACTAGGGGTTAAGACTTCAATATATGAATTTGCATGGAGGGGTACACAATTCAGCCCATAGCACTAGATTTAGCAAATAAGACTCCCATTTAAATGTGGATTTCAGGTGAATAGTGAATGGTTTTTTTTTGTTTGTTTGTTTGTTTGTTTAGTATTTGTATGTCCCATGCAGTATTTGGGACATATAAAATAAAACTATTCATTATTTTTCTGAAATTCACATTTGGTTAGGAGTTCTGTGTTTTACTTTGGCAACTCTATCCAAATTACATAGGCTTCCGTAGGGAGAGAAATTCGTAGGTGGCACAGTGGTAAAGAACCCACCTTCCCAATACCGGAGATGCGAGTTAGGTCCCTGGGTCAGGAAGGTCCCCTGGAGAAGGAAACGGCTACCCACTCCAGTATTCTTGCCTAGGAAATCCCAGGGACAGAGGAGCCTGGAGGGCTATAGTCCATGGGGTCACAAAGAATTGGACATGACTGAGCATTTATACACACACACACAGAGGGAAAAGTATTCCATGAAGAAGAAATGCTTAATGAGGAAAATCTAAGGAATCATTAGAATGGTTTTATTTAAAAAGAAGGAAACTTTAAGGAATCTCGAGTGTAATCCCTTCATCTGGAACTCAGCATCCCTGAGGCCCAGGGTTCCAGCAAGGTTGGGAGTCCTTGAGGCTTCATTCTCACCCCGGGCCAAGCCCTTCCAAGGCTGAGAAGGTTACTGGAACCTGTATCTGTGTGCTCCCTGCAGGGCAGCTTCCAAGAGCAAGCCGAGGCAACAGGGGTGGGTTGGGTTCTCGCCCTGTGTGCCCTCACACTGCTCATGGAGCACTCCCGGCCCTGTCTGATGATCCACCCTCTCCCTCCAGGGTCTCTCCAGGCCCCTGCAAATCCACTAGACTTGAAAGAAGCTGTGGAGGGCTGTTTCCACTCCAGCAGTTCTTCAGTTATAGAGCCCTTGGAGAATCCAGTGAAAGCTCTGGATCTTCCTGCCCCCAAACTCACAGACACAGCAAGACAATTGTGCAGCTAACTTAGGTGAATCATAGCGCCTCTGAAGCCTATTTTGGACACACAGGTTAAGCCCCTTTGCATTACGCTGTGCTGACGCACCTGTATCTACAGGGAAGTCACTGCCCTACCAATTCAGGGATGTATTTGTGTACCCAGGATGGGGTACGCCTTGGCACACAACACATTCTCAGGGGTGGGGAAGCATGACAAGGCACTTCTGGAGTTGCCCGGTTACATTTTTAATAAAGGGCAATCCTTAAGAAACCAGAGAAGCTCTCTAATAAGGAATTGCAGGCATCAAGAAGGGCTGACCGGGAAGAATCTCTGCGTGTGGAGAAATTTACCGGTATGGCTAAAAGCACACCACGTGCTTGTTAGTGGGGACAAGAAGCATTCAGTGCGCGCTCCACAGGCCATGGGCAAGGAACTCCGACCTCACCTCTGCGAGGCAGGCACCGCTGTCATCCTCTTTATTCACGTGGGGCAGTGGAGGCTGAGAGTTTAACCAACTTGCTCAAAGTCCAGCAGGCTGTTTCTTGGGAGGGAATAGAAGTCCCCTCACTATGCGCCCGCTTCCACGAGCCACCGCCCGTCATTCTCGGAGGTTTGGTTCCAGCTGACTGAGTTTTCGGACAGCAGGCGGCCATGTCCGCTCTGCCCACTCACGTCCTCTCTGCAAACATCCGACAGGGGGAAACTCCAGAGGCTGCTTCAGAGCTTAGCTCTCAGAGCATCCGGGGGGAGCTTTAGGGAGACGCCCCAAAGCCTGGTCACGGCAGAAGAGTTTGAGGCTACTTCTTAAAAGGTATGTGGAATTTACAGTGTCTTTTTCTCCATAACTTTCTTTAAATTAGAGAAAAGAGAGAGAGAGAGATGTGGGTGACCGTCTCAGTGACAGATGTGAACAAACATGCCCTAACATTTCAGGACTTAAAAAAAAAAATCACATATATCCCATCCTTTGAAGCAGTGACCTAAGGCAGCTGTTTAGGAGATAGAAAATTCTAAATAAACTGTGACTTGGGTTGGGGATGTGGATGAGAATGTGATCCAGCAGTAAGGCCCTTCCAATCCAACCTGACCGAGCTAACCCAGTTCTCATCTTTCACCTCTCAGGCAACATCCTCACGTAATTTGCTCCTCCCCTACCAGGGTCCTCTGCAAGGATTCCTGCCTTGTGTAAGCAATAGAAAAATCCAATATCTACATGGGGGAGCTCACATTAAAAAAAAAAAAAAAAAAAAAAACAACCAAAAAAACACATTTTAATCCTCCTCTGTCATTTGGGGAATTCTCTGGTTAAAACCCTTTGCTTATGATCACTCCAGTGTACACTGTGTGAATTGAAACCTATTGTGAGTTTAATGTGGTCTAATGAGCTTTGCTTAGGAAAAAACGGTTCTTGGGTCACAGAACCACATTCTCTGCTGTCACCAGCCAGCTTTTAATTACATGCTTTTGATTACCAGGGCAACGAGGGGAGAGACTGGGTCCTCTGGGTGACCTCATCGCCACCAATGGAAAAACAAGGAAAATAACAGGCATTCCATCTTAGATGGAGTATTACTTTTATCCAGGAGGACAGCACATTTAGAGAATGGCTTTCTTAATACTGTTGCTGGATGGAGACTGTTTCCTAAATGGCTCCTGTCTCTTTTCAGACTTTGAACTACTTGAGAAAAGATGAAATTCTCCTCCCTGGAATTCTTTGCTCTGCTAACACGAACTCACACAACACACAAACACACATACACACACATGCACACACTCACATTTCACATTACCTAATACGCTGTGCTGAATAAGGATTTCTTCTTCCTTGAACCCACTGACATAGAAATTGCAAATGCTTCAGGAAAGAAACAGACAACTTAGAAGCTTCCATAGATCAGGTGTAGGTTTTAATCTCTAGGGAGGCAAGGATCTGGCTTGAAACACTGAGATCACAGTTGGCCAGTTGAAGGGAAGGGCTAAGTTTTGACCACAGAAGCAGTAGAGGGCTCTGCCTTCAGAGGAAAAGGAAAAGCCTCTGTTGGTCACAAGGTCTCTGATGTCCGGTGAGTGGGAGTCCCCGGGGCAGGTTGCCCATGCCCCGCCCCCAGCCCCTGCCCTGGCCTCCACAGCTCTCACTGGCCTGACATCCACAGGCCCAAGGGAACTTGCCTCTCTTTTTGTGAAATGACCTCTAAGGAGGTGAAGCCTGCTTTGCCCACCCATGAGACAGGCCAGAAGTGCCAAGAAATGAACACCCCCGAGAGCCACTCTCAGCCAGTGGCTGAGCAGAGTTGGTGTATGTATCAGGTAGCCAAGCTTCCTTACAAATAGTCCCCAGCCACTTTGTAGACCCACAGTGCTTATTATTATTTCTCATGACTCTGCGGGTGAGAAACCGGGGTGGAGCCCCTCTGGGCAGCCTTCACGTTTCAGTGGCCTTAGGGCCTAGCCAGAGGGCTGCAGGCCAAGGCCTCCTTCATGGGTCTGGCACTTAGAGACTCCTTAAGTGGCCTCTTTCTCTCCACACACCTCTCGTTATTTAGTAGATTTTTCACACGATGGCAGCTGCCTTCCTCAGAGACCAGGAGAATCAAGGTTTCTGGGTCTCTTACTGGCGCAGAACTTGCCCAGCCTCACTTCCACCACCTTTCATTTATAAGAGTGAGTCATCAGCCAGCCCGTCTGGGGGGAGGAAAAAGAAACAGCACTTTTCCTTGTGAGGGAAGGGGAGGCCCGCAGGCCTGGGAGGCCATCTTCCCCGGGTCTGAGTGTCTGAGCCTCAGGTCCCCAGGTTGGGTCGCCGGCAGGGGATTCCACAGGCTGAGCAGGAGTGCGGGAACTTACACCGCCTCCCTTGACCGTGTTTCCTGGGATCACCTCCCAAATAAACCACTCAAAGGCAATGCCTTGTCCCAGGGTCTGCTTCTGGGGAAACTCAAACTAGGCACTGGGGATGGAAAAGCATAAACACCAAGGACTCCTACTTCGAGCTGGAAACTGAGCTGGTAAGGGGAGGCAGATAAGAGAAACTTCGAACAATGTCCTCTTTCCCCCAGTTGTACAGCCCTCAGGATAAACCCAGCGGATAAGGGTGAGGAATTTAAGAGAAGAAACATTACCACTGTCTCCTCGTCTCCCTGAGACAGTGCCCTGGGCCCTGGAATGCGGGCAGCATCCTGTCCACAACCGGCTTGGAAAACAGCTCCGTGAGTCATTCCAAGAGGCTGTGCAGATTCACTACAAGCCCTGCCCTGCTCCATCGTGGGGTTCAAAAATGTGTCTTCCATCCAGAGCATGATGACTAACAACTTAGATGTGTGATGCTTATGACAGGGGCTTGGTTTTACTGTGGTTAATCTCTGAATTGGGAAATGTAAATAAAACCCGGTTGTACTATGCTTAAGAAGTTGGTGCATTTTTCCATACTTGAACAAACTTTTTTTACAAGACATGAACCTCAATGTTGAGAAAACTAGCTTTGAGTGAATTTGGATGTTAGCTCTCGGGGACTTTGTTCAGTTCCCAGCTGTGTTGTCTGCGCTACCAACCAGGTTCCAGTATGTAGCAGGCACTCAGTGAGAACTTGTTAGGTGAAAGAGTCCCTTTATTTTGGCGAGGAGTGACGCATGGCACAGATAACACTTCTGCAGTTCCTTATCACTCCCCTCATCATTTTCCAGATAATATAGCAGGGAATACAGGTATGCTAAATAGGAATAATTGCTTTCTGGCATTGATGGATGACTTAAAGTATAGTAAAAACTGACATCTATGTTACTGAGATACAGGAAATAAACTATTAAATATTTAATGCAGAAATTTGAAGGTAAAAATTAGAAAAGACAGGAAGAGGGATATTTTAAAAAATTATACATAGTTAACACATTGGAAAAGACTCTGATGCTGGGAAAGATTGAAGGCAAGAGGAGAAGACGGCGGCAGAGGATGAGATGGTTGGATGGCATCCCCAAGTCAATGGACATGAGTTTGAGCAAACTCTTGGAGATGGTGAAGGACAGGGGAGCCTGTTGTGCTGCAGTCTATGGGGTCGCAGAGTTGGACATGACTTAGCGACTGAACAACAACGACAAACGCAAATCTAAAAGGAAAGTTAAGAACCACCACTGTGGAACAGATTCATGCTTTCTTTGCCCTTGATAGCTTAGAATTCCACTCTGTAAGCTTCATTCATTTTTTTTTTTTTTTTTTGGTAGGAGAAAGGTAATTATGCTGAAGTTGCATAACAGGAAAAACTAGAAGTAAAACAGTAAGAAAAAGTGATAGTGATCTTTAAAAAATCAAAATGATATATATTCCTCTCAAGAAGCTTGGGTTTCCCAGGTGGCGCAGTGATAAAGAATCTGCCTGTCAATGCAGGAGACACAAGAGACGTGAGTTCGATCCCTGGGTCAGGAAGAGCATCTGAAGTAGGAAATGGTAACCTGCTCCAATATTCTTACCTGGGAAATCCCAAGGACAGAGGGCTACAGGCCACGAGATCACAAAGAGTCAGACATGACTGAGTACTGAGCACAGAAAAACAGTTCAAACCCAAGACAGTTTGCAAAGTAGGTTATTCCAATTTGAGGCCTCTCTTTTCACCCAATTCTTTCTGTTGACTCTTCTTACTCCTTAAGTATTTGGCCTTTGTCGAGGGTTCATTTATTCTATTCTGATTCATTAAATGCTACTGAACACTTGCTAGGGGCTGCTGGGAGTATGAGGTGAACCAAATAGAAGCAATCTAACCATCATGGAACTTACAAACAGGAAGGGAAGAATAATCACAACTATGCAATAAATACTTATGAACAGCAATAAATATTGTGCCTAGTTAGGAGTTGTAAAATCATGTGCCTAGTTTCAAAATTTGAATAAGCTTGTATTATATATATATATATATATATATATATATATATATATATATATACATATATACATATACACACACACACACACACATACCAGCAAATTTGGAAAACTCAGCAGTGGCCACAGGACTGGAAAAGGTCAGTTTTCATTCCAATCCCAAAGAAAGGCAATGCCAAAGAATGCTCAAACTACCGCACAATTGCACTCATCTCACACGCTAGTAAAGTAATGCTCAAAATTCTCCAAGCCAGGCTTCAGCAATACGTGAACTGAGAACTTCCAGATGTTCAAGCTGGTTTTAGAAAAGGCAGAGGAACCAGAGATCAAATTGCCAACATCCACTAGATCATAGAAAAAGCAAGAGAGTTCCAGAAAAACATCTATTTCTGCTTTATTGACTATGCCAAAGCCTTTGACTGTGTGGATCACAATAAACTGTGGAAACTTATGAAAGAGATGGGAATACCAGACCACCTGACCGGCCTCTTGAGAAACCTATATGCAGGTCAGGAAGCAACAGTTAGAACTGGACATGGAACAACAGACTGGTTCCAAATAGGAAAAGGAATACATCAAGGCTGTATATTGTCACCCTGCTTATTTAACTTCTATGCAGAGTACATCATGAGATGTACTTCCAGCCCAGCTGGAAGAAGCACAAGCCGGAATCAAGATTGCCGGGAGAAATAACAATAACCTCAGGTATGCAGATGACACCACCCTTATGGCAGAAAGTGAAGAGGAACTAAGAAGCCTTTTGATGAAAGTGGAAGAGGAGAGTGAAAAAGTTGGCTTAAAGCTCAACATTTAGAAAACTAAGATCATGGCACCTGGTCCCATCACTTCATGGGAAATAGATGGGGAAACAGTGGAAACAGTGTCAGACTTTATTTTTTTGGGCTCCAAAATCACTGCAGATGGTGACTGTAGCCATGAAAAGACACTTACTCCTTGGAAGGAAAGTTATGACCAACCTAGATAGCATATTGAAAAGCAGAGACATTACTTTGCCAACAAAGGTCCTTCTAGTCAAGGCTATGGTTTTTCCAGTAGTCATGTATGGATGTGAGAGTTGGACTGTGAAGAAAGCTGAGCGCCGAAGAATTGATGCTTTTGAACTGTGGTGTTGGAGAAGACTCTTTCGAGTCCCTTGGACTGCAAGGAGATCCATCCAGTCCATTCTAAAGTAGATCAGTCCTGGGTGTTCATTGGAAGGAATGATGCTAAAGCTGAAACTCCAGTACTTTGGCCACCTCATGCAAAGAGTTGACTCACTGGAAAAGACTCTGATGCTGGGAGGGATTGGGGGCAGGAGGAGAAGGGAATGACAGAGAATGAGATGGCTGGATGGCATCACGACTCAATGGACGTGAGTTTGAGTGAACTCCGGGAGTTGGTGATGGACAGGAAGGCCTGGCGTGCTGTGATTCATGGGGTCGCAAAGAGTCAGACACGACTGAGTGACTGAACTGAACTGATATATATGTATACAACCTAAATTAAAAACTATGCTTTATTATTAAAGCATTTTATATATATATATATATATATATATATATATATATATATTTTAAGTCCTGGCTGTACCTCCCTATGTGCCATTATAGTTCCCAGACAGGCCTAGCCAGGTAGCACCCAGAAGATTGGATAGTCTCATTCAACTCCCTGAAAATATCTTTACTACATCCCCGTCCCTGAGTCTTCTATACTGTGATGATGGAAACTATGATAAGTTACTACCAGCTGATGAAAAGCTATTTTGTGGACCCTTGTCCAGAAAAGCAATGACATCAACAAAAAGAAGTAAATATTTAAAGGAATTTCAAGCTCTAGCTGAGGACCAGCCAGAGGTTATTTTGGGAAGAAAAGAACTGTCTCACACCCTTGAAATAACACCCTCAGAGTTGACATGGACTCAAGCCTACCTGAAAGGCTTACACGGTAACAGAAAACATTTAGTGCCTCTGCTGTGCATTCAGTGATATCTTTGCGGTCTGAAAAGAGACAACACAGGCTTCCCAAAGGATTTGAGGACGTGATTTTTCTGAGGGTGAACTCGCTCCGCAGTAGTTTCTGTACAATGAACCTGCCAAGGCATCTTGAAGGAAGCATGCCTGCCTGACAGAGCTTGGCTGCAGACTTTGGCAGCATCCATGGGCTAGAGAGACATTTCACGTTTATTCTTTGGAAATCCCGAGGCAAAAATATTCCTCTCCCTTCCTTTGGGCTCTATGAAATATCCTATTTGACTTCCTCTCCTGCAAGCTGTCTAACTCACACTTTTAAACTCACCTCTCAGATCCATTTCCTCCAGAAAGCTTTTCTGAGGCCAAGATAAACTCTCCTGAATTGTGTTAAACCACGCTCATTACTCTAACAGTTCTCAGATGTCATGTGTTATTTTCCCCACAAAATGGCCTTCATCTCCCCACTACGATCTGCTCGCAGGTGTTTTTGTGCTTGTATATTTAATTTCAGTTTCTAGTTTACTTATTACTATTGTTTCTTATGGCGCTGAATGCATATTGCTACTCTCAATAAATTGTAAATTAATGTTTTTGCTATCATAAATGATTATTATGCAACTCACCCATCATCATTATCATCATCTCTGAATGGAGGTGTAATCAGAAGAACCCTTTGAAATTCCTCAGCCTCATTTGTGCTCACTTACAGTATTTTTTCGTATTCTTTGCTTTTTGAAAGGTTTATTGTTTTTGTAAAAGTGCTGAACGTGCATTGTAAAAATGCAAGCAACATGGAAACATACAAGGAAAGTAAAAATCACCCTGGATTCCACCATTCAGAGGAAACTGTGATTAAGATTTTAATAAACATTCTTTTAGACATTTCTCTATTTTACATACACCTGTCAATGTATGCATATCATTTTATATCAACAGAGCATAATAATTCACACTCTTTACAAATTGTATTTGCAGTCAGTATTGAACATCTTTCCATGTCAATACATTTATAGTCATCATTTCTAATGTCTTCATATATCCTTATGCACATGTCCTCTATATAACCTTTTGCTGTAATTTTGCCATTCTAAATTTCCGTAATTTTGCAATTTTTTCTAATCTCAATGATGCTATAGTGAAGAATGCTGTGCGTGTAACTTTCTGCGCTCATGCTATATCTCCTTGGGGTAAATTCCGAGACATGAAAGTTACTGGGGAGAAAGAGTGCGCACAGTAATCCAGTAATTACTGTATCTTGATAAGCCAGTAATCTTGATACATATATTGATTCTCATTGACAAGTGGTTCTAATCAATGCATATCCACAGCACGTGGCTGTTTTCTACCTTGTCTTTTCTCGTAATATCATCACCGTGCCTGAGAATATTTTGGGAGAGCTGCTGATTGCTGAGCTCAGTGAACAAGAAATTAGCAGCAGCCTTTAGACATTGCCAGTCTTGTCAGCAGTGTGGAGGTGATCACCTTCACTTTCTTGTCACTGTTCTGCTCTGTGTTTTCATCTTCTGAATGAGATGATTTCACTGAATTGTCACACACAAGGATTTTATGACAGTCAATTTATGTGAGCACCTGAACCCATTATACAGCATAATTCATACTTGATAGAAAGTGACAGATGCCAGCAGATTGCACCGCCTTTCCTTTAGAGAAGACAATTGCTCAACAGAAGTCATTCTGAATCAATTAATCGAGTCACAGCTCAGCTGTTATGCCATGACATTCCATCACCAGGAAAAGGGATCTATTTGAATATTCTGTGCCACACCTTGGACCATGTAGTCTTACACCGCTGAGTTCATTAAGGCCAGTAGGGCCTGGACAGAAATCTCATCCACCTAACACCCTCGGCCTCTCGTGGTGGATTTGGGAAAAGCTGGCTCTTTCCTTTGATTTTTATCTGCTAGAGTGGGTGTTCAGTTCAGTCGCTCAGTTGTGTCCGACTCTTTGCAACCCCATGGACTGCCGCCCACCAGGCTTCTCTGTCCATCACCAACTCCTGGAGTTCACCCAAACTCATGTCCATTGAGTCAGTGATGCCATTCAACCATCTCATCCTCTGTCATCCCCTTCTCCTCCTGCCTTCAATCTTGCCCAGCATCAAATCTTTTTCAAATGAGTCAGTTCTTCGCATCAGGTGGCCAAAGTATGGGAATTTCAGCTTCAGCATCAGTCCCTCCAATGAATATTCAGGAGTGATTTCCTTTAGAATGGACTGGTTGGATCTCCTTGCAGTCCAAGGGACTCTCAAGAGTCTTCTCCAACACCACAGTTCAAAAGCATCAATTCTTCAGCACACAGTTTTCTTTATGGTCCAACTCTCACATCCATACGTGACCACTGGAAAAACCATAGCTTTGAGTAGACAGATCTTTGTTGGCAAAGTAATGTTTCTGCTTTTTAATGCGCTGTCTAGGTTGGTAATAGCTTTTCTTCCAAGGAGCAAGCATCTTTTAATTTCATGGCTGCAGTCACTATACACAGATACTCATATAGGGGCTTCCCAGGTGGCTCAGCGGGTAAAGAATCTGCCTTTACCCACAGTGGGTAAGGAAACACAGGAGAGGTGAGTTTGATTCCTGGGTCAGGAAGATCCCCTGGAAGAGGGTATGGCAACCCACTCCAGTATTCTTGCCTGGAGAATTTCATGGACAGAGGAGACTGGTGGGCTACAGTCCATGCGGTCACGAAGAGTTGAACACAACTGAAGTGACTGAGTACACAGACGCACACACACATATTTCTGTGATAAAAATATAACTGAATGAGGGTAAGAGTAATGCATGAAAAAAAAATCTCTTTCTGGTGTTAATTAATAATGACCTCAGAAAATTAGGTATGTTAATCAGCCATGAAATCTGCCATAAAAGTCTCAGATAAAATGAGTAAAGAGGTATGTTTTTAGAAATGATGGTAGGGATTACTGTAAAAGACACAGTCCACGGTCTCACAATTCAGTGGATTTTTCTTCCCTTTTTTTTTGTCAGATCCAGTGTCCTCTTACATTGGCTTTGCCTACACGACCTTGAAAATAATCTTTATGATCTTAGTCTAGCCAACTCATGCCTACGGACCATTCTCAGCCCCTGTGCTTATACCTGGGGGCCTTCCTCAGAGACTCTGAATTCCCTGTTCTGGAGTGAGGCCTAGGCAGCAGCATTTTTAAAAGGTGACAACATTAAAATTAAGAAAAATTGATTTAGATGAAGAAAGACACTCAATATGAATGATTAGATGGAAAGTATTTTTGAAATTCCTTCAGTTTTTTTTCTGTATTTCATTCAGTCCAACCAGTTAAAAATCCTCCCATTACTCAAAGTACTTCCATACTTTTAATGTTTAAAAACAGCTGCATTACCCATAAATTAAGAGAACGGAACTCACAGTGATATGAAATTATTCCATAGGTAATGTCAGCAATTCCTGTTGCAACTGCTGACAGGATAAATCCAGGGTACGAGTTCTCAAATGTCATATGCATATGGATCACCTGGGGAGTTTTTATCAATAAAACTGAGATTACCAAATCAAGTTCCTAAAAGTTAGGATTTGAGGCTGGGAGGGAGACTGGTAATCTGTTTTTGTAGTCTGTACCCCAGAGATTCTGAATTCAAAGGATCCTGAACCACACTTTGCAAGCACTAAATTGTAGGGTTTAGACCTGCTAGAGTGGGTGTGGTGAATTTAAATATATGTATGTATGCACATGAGGGCTTCCCAGTGGCTCATCTGGGAAAGAAACTGCCTGCAATGCAGGAGACCTGGGTTCCATCCCTGGGTTGGGAAGATCCCCTGGAGAAGGGCATGGCAACCTACTCCAGTATTCTTGCCTGGAGAATCCCATAGGCAGCGGAGCTACAGCCCATAGGGTCACAAAGAGTCAGACACAACTGAAGCGACTTTGCATGCACATATATACACATGAACATATACGGGCTCTTCAGGTGGCTCAGTTGGTAAAGAATGATGAGGTGAGGCACAGGGAAGCCTGGCATGCTGTAGTCCGTGGAGTTGCGAAGAGTCGGACGCAACTTGGCAACTGAACGACGACAAAAAAGACCTGTTACAAACTGGATCATGGTTCCCCATTTTGCAGACTTCCTGTAGACTCAGGAGAGCAATATAAGAAATGTGGAAACATGGAACGGACTTCAGTATGCTTCCTTTTGCTTCCAGCAAACAAGCTCCTATATACATTCTCACCTATTTTTAATAGCCTTCAGATAGCTGCCTCAAGTTCACATAAAGACAGGGAAAAAAAATCATAGGTAGCACAAAGTTTAAAAGGGTAGAGAATATGAGAATGAAGAAAATAGTGCAAATAAATATGGGGCATGTAAATTGATTAGAAGGGATACAGAAAAAAGAAAACAAACCTTTTTGTTCCATTTGCCAATGGCAGCCAGGAAGGTAAAATTAAATATAGTTCATGATGCTTCAGGGAGCACAAAATTGATGAAACTGGCTTATGCAAAACTAAGTATATTGACTCAATTCGAAAGGTAAATGGGCAAACGTCGCCTCGGGCATTACCTGCTTCAGGCTTTAAGGATGCTACTTTGCTCCCTCCCATGGGCTTACCTGGTGGCTCAGCTGATAAAGAATCTAACTGTAATGTGGGAGACCTGGGTTCCATCCCTGGGTTGGGAAGATCCCCTGGAGAAGGGAACGGCTACGCACTCCAATATTCTGGGCTGGAGAATTCCATGGACTGTGTAGTCCATAGGGTCGCAGAGAGTTGGACACCTCTGAGTGACTTTCACTTTCACTTTCATGGTGCTCTCATCTTTGAATTAGTCCTAACTCAGGCAGTGTGTGCAGCTCTCAGCAGACCCAGGCTTTCTCCAGATGGCTGAAACAGCTACAAGCATTAAATCTTCATGTCATTAAACCTAGTGGAAAAGAGAGTTTGGCTTTCTATCTTTCCCAGTAGACTCATCAAAATGTACTACTGGCTGTGATTGTGAACCCATCAGTATGACCAGGTATGGGATTTACTTACTTGCCTAAAGGCCAGTGCGATTCCATTGCTGGAGCTGGCAGAGGACTCAACTCCACTTGGAAGTACATGAACTTACAGGGAAGGAGAGGGATTTGTCTACATGACAGTTTGTTTAGCAAACAGAAGGCAAGGTATGTGGTCTACTCAGTGACCAAAACCCTGGACCGTCCATTGGATGTAATGTCCACTGGAGATCATGTCCCACAGGGCCGTTGGTGTACCTTAGAACACAATGAACCATCTCTGAGAATTTAAGGAACAGGAACCACCACAAGCTTTTTCCTGTGCAATAAGGGGTAAGTTCTGAAGTAAAGGACTATGGGCTGACAGTCTATCACTGAGCAAATGTGGGACTAATTTAAATTCAACAAAAGATAGAACTTACAATAACTAAAGGTTTCCTGTTTCTCAAAACCCAGAAAATATAAACTGGCATTTCTGTTGACATTTTGAAGCATGACGTGTGCACAGAAGAGTGAGAAGTGATTATTGTGTCAGAGCAGTTTACAGAATTCCCATACATTTCCTGCTCCCTCAACCTCCCAACTTCCAGAGTATTTCCAGAAGACAATTCAAAACAATGCATCTTCCTAATTTATTTTCAATGAATCACTTTAAATGGCGGTTACAGCTCAAATCACACATTTATGGATTTCTTCATCTACTCTGGCTGTCATTTCAGGTCCTTTATCTTCATCTTGTCCGAGTTACTCCTGGTTGGTTTTAAAATTTTCCTTTTGCTGACAACCTCTACAGTTAGCAGCTATTTGTTGAATTCTATTATTACTGGTTCTGAAAATGATTTATAGAGACTTACAGAATATGTAATTATTTATATTCATTAATACATTAAGACACAACAAGATAAAAAATGAATGACAGTGATCTAGTAAAATAGGAATGAGCAAGCATCAGGAAAGCAAAACAAATAAAGGAGAGGTCAGTCTACAGTAGGGTGGCCACGCCCACTCCAGGATTCTTGGGCTTCCCTTGTGGCTCAGCTGGTAAAGGATCCACCTGCAATGTGGGAGACCTGGATTCAATCCCTGGGTTGAGAAGATCCCCTGGAGAAGGGAAAGGCTACCTATTCCAGTATTCTGGCCTGGAGAATTCCATGGACTGTATGGTCCATGGGGTTGCAAAGAGTTAGACACGACTGAGTGACTTTCACTTTCTAGACTGGTAAAGTTTTTGGAAGACCATAGATACAACTGAACTTTCCAGTAGCCATCAGAAGGAGAGAAGGTGTGATTATATACCTGCTTCATAAAATACTTAAAATATCAAGACACAACTTTTCCTGCCAGTGTGTCCTGAAAGGATTTCCTCCCAAGGGTCTTCACTGAGATCTTGTGTGATCATTCAGTGACTGGAGCCCTCATCAAACAGCAGATTTCACAGGTTTGTTTCTCACAATGCACATTCGAGCAGGTTGATGCCATAATCCCCCAAAAACAATCTATTAAAAGAAGTTCTATGATGCTAAATGGGAAAAGTAACAAGAGTAGCGTTCAACCTTCTGATGATCCAGCTTAATCCTGGAGAAAGGTTAAGTTACTTATAGGACTGAACAAACTTCAGGCAAGCCCCAGTAAATATTTCTCTTCTGGAACTTTTTTAATTCATTCTTTAAAAAAATTTATTGAAAGATATTTGCTGGTTTCTGCCATTTATCAACATGAATCAGCCACAGGTATACATATGGCACATGGAAACATATACATTACCACATGTAAAAAGGAGGGAAATCTAGGTTTTCAACTTAGCCCTTGCTGGTGTGGGTGGGATGTGGCTACAGATTTTTCTCTGCCTCGTGATATTTGTCTCTATTCGTTTTTTGTTTTTTCTTGCTAGATTGTCCCTTTTCTGGTCCTTTGGCTCAAGAGATTAGGCTTTTGTAAGGGCTTTAAAAAATCTGTGTTTGTTGACATATCTGGGTTGTTAATTTCTATAGCACCCAGTTTGGGAAATACGGGGAAGGGTAGGGAATTTAATGCAACATCAAATCCTTGAGTGTGAGGTTCCTAGTTGGACTGCCCTTTTCTCTCACCTTTTAGACCTCTTAAGTTTGTTTCATATATAAGGTACAGGGATTTTAGTTGTACTTAGGGAGGAATAGGGAAATACATGTCTACTCCATCTTCCTGTGAGTAGAAGTATCCATATCAAGTCCTTTTGATTCTACCACCTAATTAGAAGAAATCCTTGATTTTCATGAACATTGGACTCCCATGTAAGAAGTCTTTAATTCTTGAACATGTAATTAAAAAATAGTGCACTACAAAATATATCTAATGCTTTCAACATATTTTATATTATTATGTATTATATATACAAAATATGGGCTTCCCTCATAGCTCAGTTAGTAAAGAATCCGCCTGCAATGCAGGAGACCCTGGTTTAAGGATTCCTGGGTTTGGAAGATCTGCTGGAGAAGGGATAGGCTACCCACTCCAGTATTCTTGGGCTTCCCTGGTGGATCAGCTGGTAGAGAATCCACCTGCAATGTGAGAGACCTAGGTTTGATCCCTGGGTTGGGAAGATCTCTTGGAGAAGAAAAAGGCTGCCCACTCCAGTATTCTAGCCTGGAGAATTCCATGGACTCTATAGTCCACGGGGTTGCAAAGAGTTGGACATACCTGAGAGACTTAAAAAAAATATATATATATATATATACACACACACACACACACACAAAATACTATAGAGTATATTTTACCACACACACACACAGCAATACAAAACACACTACTGTGGCAGGCATGGGGTGCTGCTGAGGTCTCTTGCCGTGGGGAGCATAATGTGGGATGGCTCCAGCTGCCGCCCTCCGGATCGACCACCACCATTCACACCAAGTTCATGCTTCCCGTGGGTCACTCCCAGCGAATGACTGAGCACAAGGTGGATTTAATGCAGGCCCATTCCTGAGATCCTCGGGAACCCTCTGATTGGTGACATTGATTCAGACTCTTCAACAGTCCAAACTGAATCTTTCTTGGAACTTTGCTGCATCCCAAGGCTCTTCCTTCTCCACCTGCCTTCCTGCCTTCGTCCTCTACTAGCACCAAACCTGCTCTGTGGCCTGAAGGCTTTGTCTGCCCACTCTGGTTCTGTCCTTTCTTCCTCAGAGGTAGTCTCCTTACGCACAGCCAGCCTCACCTTAACGTATACTTTTTGGAGGGCCCATGCTAATACAATTATCAAGTGTTTTATATATCTAGATCTAAATCTATAATCTAGATCTAGATGCTCTATAGATATATAATCCATAATTCTGTATAATAGATAAAACTATGTATGTGAGTGCCTGTCTGTGTTATGCAGAACAATTTGATAACTACCAATTTCACTGATAGGGAAATTCTGGAGAAAAGGGAGGGATAATGTAGCTGGTGTGCACGCGTGCTAAGTCACTCAGTCATGTCTGACTCTTTGAGACCCCATGGACTGTAGTCCACCAGCCTCCTTTGTCCATGGGATTTTCCAGGCAAGAATACTGGAGTGGGTTGCCATGCCCTTCTCCAGGGGATCTTCCACGCCCAGGGATCAAACCTGCATCTCTTATATTTACCGCTAGGGTCACCTGGGAAGTCCCAAGGATTTAGGGGCTGTGTCAAGGTACTGAAAGAGTATTTTAGGAAGGCGATCTAAACAAGCGTCTACTCCCAACTCCCCAACCTCCACTCCTAAATACACAATCTGTGTGAGACTTATTACATGCTGTTGCATAGACCCTGTTTCCAAGCATCCTTCCCAGGGAATTACCGACACAGTGGTCAGGGGAAGAATTGCATCTCTCTCAGAAATGACCCTTTGTGAAACATCACCATGGATAAATGCTAAGGAGATAAGATTCACAAGAAGGGAAAATCACATATGCAAAACATTTGACACCATTTTTCAGCCCAGGTAATCATTTCACTAATAAAGCTTTTATTTCCCTTATTAGAGATTCCCCCCTTCTTCACAAGGGAAAACATGATTCAAAGGAACATTGTCAGTAGCAACGCTTGTTTAATTTAAATGTGATCTTTGCCAAAAAACATAAAAAATATTTTGAATATTAGCTGTATCTCTATGTCTCAGGGACAAGTACATGTACAACCAGCCTTAACATCTGAATAGGGAAGGTCCTCAGATGAGCACATGATTTTATCCTCTCCTCCACCACTCCAACATCTTGCTGTTTTTCTCCTCCTCCCCTCCAGCATCTTCCTGTTTTCATTCCATCAGTGGGTCTTCCCACCAAACAACATCACCTCCCTCCAATCACAGTCTTCTCTATGGGGGATTTACTTGGTTCTCAGTTCAGTGAACTCTCCTGTTTCAGGGAGGAATATTTAATTGCAGGGTTTCACGTTTTCAAAGAAAATGTTTAGACTGGGAGGGATCAGCCATATTAGAGAAATGTGGCTTGCTCAAAAACCAGTGGCATAAATCCCCTGCCTTTCACTGGAAGGGATCTCAGGAAGAAACTCTTTGGCTGTTATTGAAATAATCCGTATTTGATTACTTTTCAAACAAGTGCATGATTTTCTTGGAAGGCTTGACGCACGGTCAAATAAGTCAGCAACCGTATATGTGGTTCACATGTGTGTGACTCGAGAATCCCATAACACTAGCCGTAAAGTCGGCTCCTAAGTATTTTTGCACAGTAATAACGTTTAATTATTTTGTAACTTGCAATTATAACTCTAACTATTCTAAATCCTTTGCCTCGCATTATCATTAGTGACAAAGTTGTGCTTTTTAATTCAGCTCAGGCATGAGCAATGATTTTATTGTTATTATTACTATTATTATCCTCTCCTTGACTGGAGGCTACGGAAGTCACTTGCCTAGTAAAGCGAACTACAAATGGCAGGAAGTAAAATATGACCTGCAGGGCCTGTTTATTGGGAACACACCAAGGCAAAGCAGGAGGAAACAGTACTGTCTGCAATCAGACATCAAGCTCTCGTTTCCCATCCCGGCACATCAACATTCAACCAATAAGTCCCACTTTCTTGTGCATTTCACCACCAGCTTTATGCTTCAGTTCAGAACTCAGAATTCCCCAACTTGACCTCCCACCCTCCTCCAACTTTTTGTTGTAGCTTCATAGCAAAGCTCGTATTATCCTCCTTCTTTAAAAAGGCCCGGTGGAAGTTCCTTTCCCCATCTGTTAGAAACCGGATGTGCTCATTGGCAGGCTAAAGCATATAACGCAGCCATGTATACATTTATTTCCGACGTGAGTATTTTTACTTGACACATTTTGAGGAGAGCAAACTGTTGCACTGAGGCAGATTGATGATTTCCTTGTCAATGGGACGGCAGTGTAAAAGGCTGCAATGACATATTTGTAAAATCTCTGCATATTTGAAAAAAGCCAGATATAAAAGAATATATACTATCTGTTTCCTGTTGTACAGAGTTGAAAACAAGCAAAAAACAAAACAAAACCCAACAACAATAACAAGAACAACAAAAACCTACCAAACCCCCCCCCCAATAAACCCAGTATTAGAAGTCAGAGTAGTGGTTACTCCTAGGGTCTAGACTGGGAGAGGGTATGAGAGGGGCTTCTGGTGTTGAGAACGTCCTGTTTCTTGATCTGAATTTATGGTTACACGGATGTGGTCACTCTGAAGATGCATTGAGCTGTACACTTAGATTATGTGCACTTTCTGTTTCCATGATACATTTCAACCAGAGGCTGACATTTACACTAAACCACACTGAAAATCGGCTAAAAATCTTCATACAGGTCATCAGAACAGTAAGTGTTACTACTTGAGCGTTTGGATCTAAGAGGACTTACCTTTAGAACACAGATGGTTCTTGCTGTTTTTCCTCTTTACCGTGTCTCATGACTGTTAAACACCAAAACGAGACACTCAAAGTGACCAGCCACACTTGTTTTTCTGAAAACACAAGCCTCACGTGGTACAAATACGTGAATAAAATGCAATGAATTTTCTATGGCTCAGGAAGCTCTGGGAATAAACACCAGGGCCTCGGCCCATCCCGAGAGCCATTTTAAAGATTACTGCCAGCCACCCCCAGCCCAACTGCTACCCAACGGTTGCGCTGAAGGGGAAAAACCCACACACAGTGCAAAACCCAAGAGCAGGAAGTCAGAACGCATGGGTAATGATATTTACTCAGAGCCGGATTCATACCCTACTTAACTCCATGGGAATTCGCAACAGTTGGTCTTGACAACTCCAGCAGTTCTGAGCTTCATTAACCTATTTGCAGGTGCTCTGCTTTCCAAGCTGCCTGTGCTCAGAGAAAAAAAAAACAAAAAACAACACTTTCAAAATTCTCTGACGCAGCCTGCCGCCTCAGTTCAGGGGTAATTATGACTTTTTTTTTTTTTTTTCAGGGCTTTTAGATAGGAAATGAAAGCTTTAGGTGATTCTGAAGTGGTGAGTTTTAAAATTAGTAACCCAATCAAACGTTTAATGTGAAAAGCGTTGTAACTGGAGAGAGACACAGTAGGTAGTCTTCTTGAACGGTTGGGCAAACCTGCCTAGGCTGCTATTTATGAAATTAAGCTATTGCTAAAACCCCTCAAATATCTAAACCATTGAAGACAGACAAGAGAGAACCAGAGCGTTTCCTCATGCCCTTCCTTTATTTCTTAGGATATGTGTCTCTATGTTTTTCTGCTGAATCGCAAAGTGTAATTCCTGAGTTAAATTGTTCTGTCCAGTCCAGCTAAGCCCTAGGGAGCAGGGCAACTCTTGTTCAGTGAATTCTATTATGGGCTGCCTTAGAGAATCCCATTATTTCTAAAATGCAAGAACTGCAAAATATTTTGCTGGGCACACTCCTTTTTGAGGCATTTCAGGATTGGCAAATTTCTCAAAACTCTTTTCCTTGTAAAAGAAGCCTTGAATTCACCCTTCCTAGGGGGTCTGCTGTACCATAACTTTGTTGTAACAAGGTCTTTCTCAGGATTCGTGGGAATGAGCTTCCTGGACACAAGCCAAGACCAGCCTGCCTTACGCTAACCTCTATGCTGCCCAGAGAGGGGTTAGAGAGTCTCTTGGCTATTAATCACCACTCTGCTCTAGTTTCCATATATGTCCTTACGAAGAAGCACCTTACAAATAACCTCTCTCTCAGGAATGTTTCAGAGCCAACTCTTGCCCTGGGAGTGCATGGTTAGAAGCTTAGATTGTGCTGTGCTGTGCTTTTCCGCTCCGTTGTGTCTGACTCTTTGTGACCCTATGGACTGCAGCCCACCAGGCTCCTCTGTCCATGGGGGGATTCTCCAGGCAAGAATACTGGAGTGGGTTGCCGGGCTCTCTTCCAGGGGATCTTCCCAACCCAAGCATCAGACCCAGGTCTCCCACACTGCAGGCGGATTCTTTACTGTCTGAGCCACCGGGGAAGCCCAATGATACTGGAGTGGGTAGCCTATCCCTTCTCCAGGGGATCTTCCCTACGCAGGGGTCAAACCAGGGCCTCCTGAATTGCAGGCAGATTCTTTACCAGATGAGCTACCAGGGAAGCCCAGAAGCTTAGACTATCCAGGGCAAATGACTGGACCATATTTTTGAGGACTTGGAGGGGGTGTGGTCAGTCATACTCTCTTTCCTTGGAGAGAAGATGGATTCTATTTCTTAGCAGAGTGGAGGTTGGGGCACAGGTCTGCTGATTCTTACTCCAGAGATGCTGCTGCCAGATCAGACCCCATCTTGTCATATATGTATTTATTGTTGCAAAACCAACCTATATTGATCTTCTGAAAGCTGGAGTAAGTGATCTCCAAATCCTGAGCACTCACAGGATTACAGGTTACCTGTAGTGACAGGTATAAAGGTAAGATTGAATGGAGGCTTGACATTTTTCAGCCAACACCCTGCAAAGATTCCTTGTTGGATTAAAAGAAGCATTGAAAAAGCTAGGAGGTTATTCTTTTCTGCTATGCCTTCATATTGCTTTCTTAGTGCTATTTTATTAGTTTAACACTGATCCTACATCCTGTACAGACAACTTTTAATATATTTAGTACTGAGTAAAGTAAAACTAGATGGAGAAGTGTTTACCTCACCAAGAGAGACAGCTTTTGTTTTCTTCTAGAGGACAGTCTGAAATAGATTTCATCATCTGTGCATCAGAAGGAGTATAATTTGACTCTAATGGTTTAGACACAGCTTCCATTAAAAAGAGTAAAGTTCAAGGTCCATGCTGAGGGGAAAATAACTGTGTCTATCTGGGGCAGCTTTGCCTAGAAAGATGAGAGAAATGAATTGTGCTTCCCAAGTGGTTCAGTGGTAAAGAAGCCGCCTGCCAATGCAGGAGATACGAGTTCAATCTCTGGGTTGACAACCCACTCCAGTATTCTGGCCTGGCGAATCCCATGGACAGAGGAGGCTAGCAAGCTACAGTCCATGCGGTCACATAGAGTTGGACACAACTGAGCAACTGAGCACGTACCCATGCACGCACAAGGGAACTAAGATCCCACATGTTGCCAAACAACTGGGCCTGTGAGCTGCAACTTCCGAGGCTGCACATTCTGGAGTCTGCACGTCATAGCTAGAGTCTAAGTACTGCAATGAAGATCCCACATGCCATTCCAAGACTGGATGCGGTCAAATAAATAAAAGAAAAAGTCAAAGTGGGGTCTCTGAGGATGTGAGATATCTAACTTATCTAAGGATAAGTGAGATTAGAGACTGATGTTTCTAGTAATAAACCATATTACTATTTGAGCGTGTATATATGGCTGTTTTTCAGTTGCTAAGCCATGTCCGACTCTTTGAGACCCCATGGACTGCAGCATGCCTGGCATCCCTGTCCATCACCATCTCCCGGAGTTTGCTCAAACTCGCGTCCACTGAGTCAGTGATACCATCCAACCATCTTTATTCTGTTGCCCCCTTCTCCTCTTGCCCTCAGTCTTTCCCAGCATCAGGCTCTTGGCATCAGGTGGCCAAAGTTGTGGAGGTTCAGGATCAGTCTTTCCAATGAATATTCAGGGTTGATTTCCTTTATGATTGACTCATTTGATCTCCTTGCTGTCCAAGAGACTCTCAAGAATCTTCTCCAGCACCACAGTTTGAAAGTGTCAATTCTTCCAAGCTCAGCCTTCTATATGGTCCAACTCTCGCATCCATACATGACTACTAGAAAAACCATAGCTTTGACTGTATGGACATTTGTCGGCGAAGTCATGTCTCTGCCTTTTAATGTGCTGTCTAGGTTTGTCATAGCTTTCCTTCCAGTATTCTTGGGCTTCCCCGGTGGCTTAGTTGGTAAAGAATCTGCCCACAGTGCAGGAGACCTGGGTTCGATCCCTGGGTTGGGAAGATCTCCTGGAGGAGGGCATGGCAACCCACTCCAGTATTCTTGCCTGGAGATCCCATGGACAGAGGAGTGTGGCAGGCTATAGTCCATGGGGTTACAAAGAGTTGAATCCAAGGAGCAAGTGTCTTTTAATTTCATGGCTGCAGTCATTGTCTGCAGATAAAAATAAAATATTATAAAAAAGGAGCTTTTCACGTAAGCACCTTTTTCAGAAAGTACATTTCTCTCTCTACATTTTCTTAAACCATTCTCTCTGAAGAATACTTTCAGGTAATTATTTATGCTTATTCTATGAACTATACAATTAGAAATCATGAAGTACTAAAATTACTAGATTATTAAAATCTTAAATTGTTTTAAGTACATTTCAGATAGAATGGCTAAATATTTTCAATGCTGACTGGATGTTCCGATATTTAAAATAATGTTTCATTTTTCTATCATTAGAGATGCAGCTTAACATCCCCAAAAGGGGGGAAGTACATTAAATAAAAACAAAAAAACAAGTTCAGAAAACATAGAGATTGTCTTTGGGCTGGGAGTTACAATGTGATTTAGGCCAACGGCTCACTTGGGATATACCTTTATACCTCATGACTGAACATTATCTAAAATAAAAAAAATAGCAGCAATAAAATAAAGTGGGGCTTCCCTGATGACTCAGATGGCAAAGAATCAGCCTGCCAATACAAGAGATGTGGGTTCGATCCCTGGGTCGGGAAGATCCACTGGAGGAGGAAATGGTGATCCACTCCAGAATCCTTGCCTGGAGAATTCCGTGGACAGAGGAGCCTGGTGGGCTACAGTCCATGGCAAAAGAGTTGGACATGACTGAGCAACTAACACTCTCACAATTCAAACAACACACGTATATAAAAATATAAATAAACCATATATGTATATACAATTTTTTCTGATTGATCACAAACACGGAAGACTTCAGTCTCGTATTTCATCATTCAGAATATTTCTCCATATATCATGAAAAGACTTTGAGAGAGTGATCGGGAGTGTGTGACCACTTACAAGTTCACTATGGGTGTGCTCTTAGAATGGTGAGCCATTTACCACCAAATGAATCACTTAAATGATTTCTGAGGCCATGGTAATGGCCCTCAAAGAAATGTGTTATATATTTACCTATTTATAATACTCTGTCTATACATGTATTGAGATAGTTTGATCCCTTTTTAAGTATTACAGTAAATCCACACATGTGTACATAGATAATGTGGACATGATTATATAAATATTAGGACACACATGTATATAGAGATAAGTGTATGTGAGTGTATTACTTTTAGTTGTTACCTAGCAACACTTTGGCATGTGATACAACACTTTTAATTCAATCAGCCTATGAACATAATTCATAGAGGTACATAACACAGAATGTAAATTATTTAAGACAGTAAATTATTTATGGTGATTTCAATAGGTAGTTATACTTTATTGTGTTATAAAATTGACATTTTTACTTTTTACCTTGAAAGGTATGATGGGGTCTTTGAAAATCTAGCTACATGCTGACTCCTAGCTCAGCAGTCATGGCCCAATATGACTGACAGCTTTCTCAGGGCCTGACTCATCGCTATCATTCAATTTGTTCAAAAAAGGAAGGGAGTGAAGAAGAGAGAGAGAAGGAAAGAAAGGAGAAAAGAAAGAAATGAGAGTCCCAGCGTGAGCAATTTGGGTGCCTTGTTTAACAAAAGATGAGTCATATGGCTAATACAAAAGAGAAAGCCATTGCCTTGCTCTGCTTCTTTTGAGCAGCACACTTTCCAGGCTGCGTTGTTTGTAGAAAACCCACACTATGCTGTTCTGGAGACTCATTGACCTGTACATCAAGCAGAGGATGCACAGAGAATCAAATTAGAATGAACCAAAGAAAGCCACGGAAACACTAAGAGGATGATAAAAGAGTTTCGAAGAAACAGCCCAGAGCATGACTTCAGTTTAATGGGACAGCAAGCTGGTGAGCACCGTGGTGTCAGACAAGCACATCTCATACAAGACGGGCGTCGCCTACTGAAAAGGGGTTGTGAGCCCCCCGCAGGGTTTTCAGCTACACCTTTGCATGGCTGGTTCTTACTTGACATATTATTGACCGGGGGATTTTTGCAGAAGCAAATGCCTATGGCCAGCGATTTGCTATTAAGTGAGTATTGAGATACTCCATCAATAATGTTTGGGTAACAAAAGGCGGATTCATAAGTCTCTGGGTCAATAAGTTGTTTACATTACTGTTTTGCGCCAAATGATTGGATGGGATAAAGCAGGAGTGACTCGGTCCGGCCCTTCACCTACACAGGGTGGGTTCACTCGAAAGGAGATGAGTAAGTCCTCCGGACTCTCAGGTGTCGGGTTGATACAGGTAGCTTTCAGAGACCAAGGGAGCATACCCTGGGGTCCAAAGATCAGTATGGCAGTGATGTGGACTCAGGCAAAGTCTGAGATACACGGAGTCAGGAGCCTGGCAGGTGGTCTGTGTGAGGGCAGAGGGAAGCAACAACAAGACCCCACCGTGAGCCAGGACTGAAGGCTCCGGGTATCCCCAGGAATATTCCCATGGTCTTGAGAGGGCGTGATGGACCCATGCTCTGAAGGCAAAGAGGCCCACGTGGCCAGTGAGCTGAGAGTGCCCGGAAGAAGCTCTTCTGAGGACTGTATTGCTGGGATCACTTTTCAGGGTAAAGATGAGGGAGCTATGGAAACAAGGGGGAAATTAAGCTGCTTCTAAACTTGCAAACTTTTTTCAGTCTGATTTTAACCCAGAACTAGTCAGATGCAGGTCTTTCCATAGTCACAGAAAAGCTGGACCAGATGTAGCTCCAGGCCTATAATACCGATGCATATGTATTAGTCCCTCAGTCGCGGCTGACTCTTTGCTACCCTGTGGACTGCAGCCCTCCCAGCTCCTGTCCATGGAATTCTCCAGGCAAGAATACTAGAGTAGGTTGCCATTCCCTTCTCCAGGGGAATCTTCCCAACCCAGGGATCGAACCCAGGTCTCCTGCATTGTGGGCAAACACTTTACCATCTGAGCCACCAGGGAAGCCCCATAATACCAATTCCTCATGGCAGTTTTCTTGCTTTACACTTAGTCCAGCAATCAGACTTGTGGAAATAGACCAGGTAGTTTTCTCTCCTAATAATAGCAGGTCCTCTTTTCTATTGCACACCTTCAACTCTTTAAGATGTATGGGGCACCCTGATAAAGTATAGCCCAAATCCCACTGTGGCAAATTCTGAGTCCTAAAATTTGGTTGCATCAAATATTGCTTGCAATAAGAGGGCTGAAGTTCAAGAATCCTCTTATGATGACCACACGCATCCATCTTAACATTATTTGAACTGTGTTAATATTGGTGATTAGGCAGAGAAAACCTTAAAGATGATTTTTTATGGCATCCTTTATTGAACCTGGCTAGATTTAGCTTTATTCTTTCTGCATTTGGGGCTGGCACTTTGACTTCGGATCCAATTTTCTTCCCAGTTATTCAAGTACTGACTCTTGCTATAGCGTTTGGGTTGCAAATATTGCAAGGGAAGGCTAAACACAACAAAATGTCTCAGCAGCTAAATGCCAGAGCACGATTTGCTTTCTGAAACTCAGCAAGAGGATCCAGAGACCTGGGCTCTGTGCCCAGCTCCTTCGGTGACATTCAAGGTGACCTTGCAGGGAAATGATTTAACTGCTTCCTGCCCAGTGGGCTGTGATGCTTGGGAGTGCTACAAACGTATCCCTGAAGTCTGTGGGCTCTTTGCAGAGTTTTGGTCGGCGCTTGAATGGAGCTCCGTGGGGTTCTATAAACACATCCCTGAAGTCTGTGGGCTCTTTGCAGAGTTTTGGTCGGCGCTTGAATGGAGTTCCGTGGGGTTCTATAAACGTATCCCTGAAGTTTGTGGGCTCTTTGCAGAGTTTTGGTCGGCGCTTGAATGGAGCTCCGTGGGGTTCTATAAACGTATCCCTGAAGTCTGTGGGCTCTTTGCAGAGTTTTGGTCGGCGCTTGAATGGAGCTCCGTGGGGTTCTATAAACACATCCCTGAAGTCTGTGGGCTCTTTGCAGAGTTTTGGTCGGCGCTTGAATGGAGCTCCGTGGGGTTCTTCTTCCTTTGCTCTGTCTACTTGTCTCCATGAGCACACGCAGTCCTCTGGGAAAACGGGTGCTAGGTAAGTGTGTGTGTGTGTGCCTGCACAGTTGCTCAGTTGTGTCCGACTCTTTGTGACCCCACGGACTGCAGCCCGCCAGGCTCCTCTGTCCATGGGATTTCCCAGGCAAGAGTACTGGAGTGGGTTGCAATGCCTTCCTCCAGGGGATCTTCCTGACCCAAGGATCCAACCTGCATCTCTCCTGTGTCTCCTGCATTGGCAAGCGGATGCTTTACCCCTGAGCACCTGGGAAACTCCTAAGATTAGTGGTTCTGGTATTAATGGTATCAGTGAAAGCATCATCTCCAGAAGTAAAAGCCATGAGTGAACACACACAGTGCTTTATCTTGTATATATCATTTTCAACCAATTGGCAAGAATACCTATGTTTCCTGTGAAATAAGCCAAACATGCCCACGGCATATAAAAAGCGCCATTTCTCCATCTCCTGTAGTGGCACACAGCAAACTGGAGAAGGACTTGAACTAGAGTCAGACTGCCCGCGTGACCTACTTTGGCAGGTTGCTCAGCATCGCGGGCCTCCGTTTCTTCTTTGGTAAATGTGTTGGAGAAAACGGTATCCATCTTGTAGCCTTGCTGTGAGGACAAATGCGTTCACGTGTTTCAAGTGCTCAGAAACATGCCTGACACTTAGTAAGCATTTGATAAATGCAGCCCTCATTGTGGCCGTCCTTGTTGTCATTAACATGACTAGTCCTAGGAGAGAGCACTTGCTGCTAAAATTAGAAAACAGAGAGGAATTGGTTGTCCAAGATGGAATGAGTAAGAAAGTCAGTTACAAAAAAAAACACAAAGTGCTGCTTTAAGCCAGAAAAAGGTCAGAAGAGGCGATGGATGCTTGGTCAGTCAATGGAGCAGGAGCCACTCTGCAGTTTGATGCCCTCCAAGAGTCATACGGACAATACGGAGCACCTCACGATACGAACTGCTTAACTCTGTGTTGAAGGCAGCAAGTGTCTTCTGCTTTGCGGAAAGCAGGAAGCTCAGCTTCAAGCAGGAGGAAAGGGTTAATTCAGCCCAGGGCTGGAGCCTAATCAGGCGGGCACCTTAGAGGCAGAGAAGCCAGCTCCACCGCCATCAGATGTCCATGCAGCTGTGTTCAGACCTTGACTGAACGTACGCTCCAGGTGGAGTAGGGACGCTGGCGGGGGCTTGGCCCTGCAGTACAGCCGCTCTCCCCTTCGGATCTTCCACAGCTTGACGCAGAACCCTAAAACTCCCCTTTTCATGACTGACATGGCTCGTGGCTCAGGGAAGTGCTTTCCAAAGCTCTGTCCCACGTCCTTGAAACAGGACGTGAGTATAACTGAGTGCTACAGCGATGTGGGGCTGTGTCCCTGCTGTCAGAGACACTGCTTCAGGTATAGGGAGAGTTTAAGTGGTGGATTCATTTGGGGGAGAGAAAAGACAAATTAATGAACTTGTCAAATTCTGGATATTATGTTGGAAACTTAGATGGATTTTTTTTTTAATTATTTTTTTGAAGTATGGGTTTCCCTGGTGGCTCAAATAGTAAAGAATCTGCCTGCAATGCAGGAGACCCAGGTTCAGTCCCTGGGTTGGGAAGATCCCCTGGAGAAGAAATTGGCAACCCACTCCAATAGTCTTGCCTGGAGAAGTCCGTGGACAGAGGAGCCTGGCAGGCTATAACCCATGGGATTGCAAAGAGTTGGAAGCACTCAGTACATTTAAAAGATCAGTTTTAATTAAATACTTTTTATTTAAAAAATTTATATAGATTACTAATGATTTCTAGTTAAATAATTTTTATTTTGCATGTTGGTTTTATAAATCATAACTTCTTTTAACTCTGACAGCTAATTTTAACTATTTTAGAAGAAAAATAACAAAATATATGAAAATAATTTAATTTTTCAGTTTAAATAATTATTTTAATTTGCTTTTAGATAAAATATATTGATAGTTTGCACATATTTCACATATTTCATTTTTGATACATTTAAATCAATTTTTAACCTTTTGGTTTATTCCTGACCATAGAACAAATTATATAAAAATTGTTGTTGTAACAACAATATTGGGCTTCCTTGAAATTAAGTTAAAAAATAGAATGCATATATAATAATACCTTAACTATATATGCTTTTATTGCTCATCCAAATATTACCAACCTATCTAAATAATACCAAGACATGCACAATAATACAAACTTCATTTTCTTTGATATTTCTTTTGACATTTTAGTTGATAATGTTCAGACATCTAAATGGAGAAGGAAATGGCAACCCACTCCAGTATTCTTGCCTGGAGAATCCCAGGGACAGAGGAGTGTAGTGGGCTGCCGTCTGTGGGGTCGCACAGAGTCGGACACGACTGAAGCGACTTAGCAGCAGCAGCAGCAGCAGAGGTCTAAACACCATCGCTTTCCACATCTTCCACTTTGTCATCATTTGTCAGGGTGGAAGCCTAGAACTCTCAGTTCTCATGAGGTCCAGTGTACCTTCAGAGGAGGGGATTATACAAGGCGTGGGGACAACCAGGAACCATTTTAACAACACCTACCACACCAGCTTTTTACACAGATGTGTTTTATTTGGGCTTACATTTCTATTTGATCGCTAGAGGAGGAAAAAGATTTGTCAGAGGTAAGCAGAGACATAGAAATGGAATCAAAGGTATGTCCATGGAAATGGGCTATAGACCCAACGAATGCTGAGAAGGGAGAACTTGTGGGATTCAGGAGTAACTGGAATTCTAGCCACTGAAAAAAGTGGTTCCATGGAGAAGGCTTCTCAAAGCCTAGAGAAGAGACATGTTGTTGGAAAGGATGTATTAGTGGTTTTTAAATATCTCTAATGATATCATAAGGAAGAGAAATTAATGTTTTCTGATTCCCGGAAATAAAACCAGGACCAATGGAAGGAAATTACTGAGGCGAATTTCCAGACTTCGTAAGGAAGTCCTTTCCAGTTGGTGGAGCTGTTGATAAGTGGAATGGGTACCCCCAAAATGGGGTGCCTGCCTACCACAGGATTGTTCAGGTGGGGGCTGGGTAGCTGCAGATAGAGTTGGGGGCAGAGGTGAAATTTGGAACCCTATGCCTACTGTGAGGCTCCGGCCCTCAGCTTCCCTTCAGGGGAGCTACCCACATAAGGTAAAATAACCAGAAAAAAGGAGGGGTTAATTTGCTAATGGCTGAGCAAGGACCCCATCCTGCTACAGGCGAAGTTGCTTTGACAAGTGATCCTGGAGCATGAAGCAGACATAAAATGAAGCCGTCAGCTTTCCCTTCCTTTCTCCAGGTAGATGACTGAGACTGCAGAACAGGTGCAGGGCATTTAACTGACCAGAAAGACCAGAACTGAGAACATTTCTCTGGAGGCCAGAACCCATGAGTCTATAGACTGAAATGAGGATCTACCCTAGATCTGTATAGATCTACCATATTCTTAACCATTGCTGCTTAGTACTCTGGTGTGTGGACTTTTAATCAATCTATTAATGAAGGTGCTTTTATAATATTGAAACAGAATGAAGTAATATTTGCATATAGAAAGAAACCAAATTATGAAAGTGACCCAAGGGGAAATTCCCAGGTCTTTCATATGAATTTGTTTATTGGTCTTATTAGGTAATTAAATAATATATTTACATAGTTCAAAAGTAGTATCGCTGTTACCCCTGCAGCTTTTACCCTGGCTCCATAGGTAGCTTTTTTTTTTTTTATTGTGATAAATACACATAGCATAAATTTATCATTTTTAATATGCAGGTCTGTGGAATTAAGTACATTCACGTAGCTTTGCATCTATCACCACCATCCATCTCTAGAACTCTTTCATCACCTCAAACTGAAAGCTATTCATTAAACAAGTCTTCATTTTCCAGTCACCCTCAGCTCCCAGCAACTTTCTGTCTCAGTCCCTATTCCGCTTTCTGTCTCAGTGAATTTCTGACTATTCTAAGCACCTCATCAAATTGGACATGGTATCACCTCCCCTTGTGTCTGGCTTATTTCACTTAGTACAAAACTCTCAAGGTTCATTCAGGCTGTAGCTGTGTCAGAATTTCGTTCCTGACACAAAGACTGAATGATAGTCTACAGTGAGTATATACATCTATTTACCCATGTATCTATCAGGGGACATTTGGCTTGTTTCCTCCCTTTGACTCTTGTGAATAAGGTTGCTGTGAACATTGGTGTACAAATATCTGTTCGAATTCCTGCTTTTAATTTTTTAAGGTATACACCCAGAAACGGAATTGCTAGATCATATGGTAATTTTATGTTTAATTTATACTCCTCACTAGCAATAGAAATGGTTCCTATCTCTTCATATAGTTACCATGGATTTCAGATTTTGCTAATCTGCTAGGTGAAACCTGATAACTCACAACTGTTATAATCCGCATTTCTCTTATTACTAGTGAGGGTAAGCAATGTTTCACATTTAAAGACTTTTTTATTTTTCTGCAAACTTTCTACTGATAGATATCCTTTGGCCATTTTCCTATGAATCACTGGCTATTTCCTTACAATCATCTAGGAACTCCTTATGTACTTGGGAGATCGGCTGTTTGTCTGTGAAATGATTAAGAAATATTTGTCCCAATTTCTCATGTGTCTTGCAACTTTGCTTACAATGTTTTACACTGAAAAATGCTGGCTTTTTACAGTCTAAATGATTTATCTTTTTTATTGGTGCCTATATTTTGAGTCATAGTTAGAGAAGGCTTCTGAGTTCCAAGGTTATAAAGGATACTATCTATATTTTCTTTTAGTACTTTAATGGATGATTCTTCTTTTTAACATTTCATTTCCAGACCGTTTTGGAGTTCTCTGGAATACAGTGAAAGATACGGGTTCTCTATTTCATTTCAGATAGCTACTTGGTTGTCCCCAAAACACTCATGAAGAAGTTTCCCTTTCCTCACTCATCTGAAATCACATACTAATATCAGGATGCGTTTTGGACGATGTATGAATCTCTGTTCTTTGCATTTTGTCATTTCAGATTCACACCAGACCACCACACCATTTTAATTATTGAAGCTTTATACTGTACTTTAAGGCTTAGCATGAACAATGACAATTCTTTTCAGAATTTTTCTGGCTAGATAGTGTTTTTTTTGTATCATTTTATATCTGTAAATTAACTTTGGCAGAATTGACATATTCATGATACTGAGTCTCCTAACTTAATACCTTCAGTCTTTATTTTCACTTGTGTATCCATCAGGAATTATTTAAAATTTTCATTGTAAAGATTACACATATATCTAGTTGAGTTTCTTGGTAATTTGACTTCTGTTTTTTTTTTTAAAGTACTGTCATTTTTATACTTTATTAAGGCTATTGACTTCTGATATTTTCTACTAACTTACTGAACTAATTTGTTCTTGGTGATTTTTTTTAGAAGATTCTCCAAGGTTTTGCAATGACATAAGCATGAAATCGACAAATAGTGATAGTTCTTTCACCTGCCTTCCGATTCACACCTCTCGTATATTTGTCTTATGAAATTATATTGTTTGATACCTCTGGGAAGATACTAACAATAAAAGTTAAAAGGGATCTATATCAAGTTCTTTAATTATGTATTTCTTGAATTACCTATTTTAGACAGTTTCTATTGATTTCTATTACGAAAAATTAAGACTTTTGCTTAAGCACACTATCTTGCTTAAATATGTTTTTTCCTGACTATCTTTTGATTAGTAATGTGTCTTTTATTGCCAAAGTTTATAACATTTCAATTCAATTAGTGATTAAGCCTTAAGCTTTTAATTAACTCATATGCTTTATTAGATATTCTAAAAGAGCAAATATTATGTTTATATAAATGCTATTCGTGAAGGGATCAGTAAAAGAGTAATATGATCCTGTGCCACTGATTTTTGCTGCTCCAAAGAGCATGTCCAGTTAACAACTATTTGATTTTTTTCTGAATTTGCTTCCAGTCTTGCTCAATGTCTTCTAGGTCACATTTCATTGTTATTCAGTCTGTGTATCATGTTATTTTCTTTTGAAAATTTCTTAATTTCTGAAGTAATCCCTCAGCTAATATTTCCATATGGGATGTATGAGTAGTGTATGTTTTGTTTCATTGCATAGCAGGAAATGTTTTTATTTTATTCTTGTGCTTTACTGGTTATTTAGCCGTGTACGGAGCAGTTTCCGTCAGATTTTGTTTCTGCCGCCTTGCCTTTTAGAGTCTACTGCTGCTGATGGAAAGTCTGATACTGATTTGATTTTCATCCTTGGCCTGTAGTCAGTTTTTCTTCCTCTCTTGGGAAGTTTTTAGACTTTTCTATGAGTTCTTTGGAATTTTGACATTGTACATCAATTTGGATCCAGGGATGGGTTTTTTCTTTTTTTTTTTTTCGTTGTTGCTGTTCATCCACCTGCTTAACTCTCCAAAGATTGTTTTAATATGAAGACTTCTAAATTTTTTCAACTCACAACAATTTTGTAAAGTATGATTATTATTCTCAATTTACAAATAAGATTTAGAAAGATAAACCAATCTGCTCTAGATCACTGCTTGATTTCTCCACTGTGTCAAACTTATAGTGACTTAAAATATACCTGAAGGCCATACTTGAGATTACTTTTGGTGCAAAGGATAAAACACTTAGGTTTCAGATTTAGAAACTTGAATAGTTATTACCTTGAAATTTTGGTGTTCATAACAACAAATAATTAATAAATTGATAAGTTTATATTTGCAAGTTCTATTTACTATTTTTAAAAACAAGAATTATTTGATTAGTTATATCCCTATGGGGCCCTTCCCTGATTATATATCAAGAAAATCACTTCTTTTGTAGGGACTTAAGGTTAAGAAGTAAGTAGAAATAGTGGAGGAGAAGGCAATGGCAGCCCACTCCAGTACTCTTGCCTGGAAAATCCCATGGACGGAGGAGCCTGGTAGGCTGCAGTCCGTGGGGTCACAAAGAGTCAGACACAATTGAGTGACTTCACTTTCACTTTTCATTTTCATGCATTGGAGAAGGAAATGGCAACCCACTCCAGTGTTCTTGCCTGGAGAATCTCAGGGATGGGGGAGCCTGGTGGGCTGCCGTCTTGGGGTTGCACGGAGTCGGACACGACTGAAGTGACTTAGTAGCAGCAGCAGCAGCAGAAATAGTGGAAATAGATTTGCTGGGAAAAGCAACAGTAGAATTTGCTTTCTACTATACTCATATATATATATATATATATATATATAACATTATATATATATATATAAATAATTCATAGCAGATTTTTATAAAATGAGTTAGAAGAATAAAGTGATGGAGGCAGGACCATACGCTCTCAGCATGTGACAGACACCAAGAATTTATGAGTCACAATGGTTTTCAGCCAGGGAGTTCCCCAAGGTCATGTTGCAAACCAGTGGTAGAATAAATAATAAGTATTTTTTAAAATATCAAATTCCTTTCCCATCATATCAACTGAAGATATTTCCTTACCTCATTTCTCCATAGGCAGTCAGGAGAGTTGCCATGACTAACAGGGGAAGCACCAAATTCCCTTTCATCACACTGAGCTTTTTGAGCCATTTGTAAAAGAAGCTAGAGTCTCCCGCTCCAACTGGTGGTCAGCTCCCTGACTAGACACATGCAGAAAGGGGGGGTATTGTGTCCTCAGCATGAAAGGGTCATAAATCCAAAGACCGTTGGTAGTTGTGCTGGTTTATCATGGGTGGAATTCTCTACTGGACGGAATAAAACGTGATATCATGACGCACAACCAAGATATTGTCTACCAGGGTTTCGGAGCCTTGGTACCATTGAAATTTGGGACCAAGTGACTCTGTTCTGTGGGAGGCTGTCCTGGCCATTGTAGAATGTTGTGCAAGACCCGTGGCGTCTACTCGCTAGATGTCTAGCGAGTAGACGCCAGTTGTGAGAATGACAAATGTCTTTTCAGTTCAGTTCAGTTCAGTTCAGTCGCTCAGTCGTGTCCGACTCTTTGCGACCCCATGAACTGCAGCACGCCAGGCCTCCCTGTCCAACACCATCTCCCGGAGTTCACTCAAACTCATGTCCATCGAGTCAGTGATGCCATCCAGCCATCTCATCCTCTGTTGTCCCCTTCTCCTCCTACCCCCAATCCCTCCCAGCATCGGGGTCTTTTCCAATGAGTCAACTCTTCACATGAGGTGGCCAAAGTACTGGAGTTTCAGCTTCAGCATCAGTCCTTCCAATGAATATTCAGGACTGATTTCCTTTAGAATGGACTGGTTGGATCTCCTTGCAGTCCAAGGGACTCTCAAGAGTCTTCTCCAACACCACAGTTCAAAAGCATCAATTCTTCGGCACTTAGCTTTCTTCACAGTCCAACTCTCACATCCATACATGACCACAGGAAAAACCATAGCCTTGACTAGACGGACCTTTGTTGGCAAAGTAATGTCTCTGCTTTTCAATATGCTATCTAGGTTTGTCATAACTTTTCTTCCAAGGAGTAAGTGTCTTTTAATTTCATGGCTGCAATTACCATCTGGAGTGATTTTGGAGCCCCCAAAAATAAAGTCTGACACCGTTTCCACTGTTTCCCCATCTATCTTTTAGATGTCGCCAAATATCACCCAGGTGGAGAAAACTGCCTCTGATTGAGGACCACTCATAAACAGAGATTTAAGGCAACATATTTTAGTAAATAACTCTGGAAAATACATAAAAAGTTTTCCAAAATACATTCTACTTTTCACATGGAAGTCTTTGAAGAGTATGTGTTACAACCTAAACATTTCAGGCTCTGAAAAGAGGCAAAGACTCTATATATAAATATAGTGAACCACTGGGACCATCAGATAGCAATACTGAAATACACAAAATAGAATTCTGTGTGTGGCAGGAGAAATAATTTTCTAAGCAGATTATCAATCTCAGCCAGTGTTATTAATAACACAAACATGGCAGTTAATCTTTCTGTTGAAGCCTTTATGCTACATAATGTCTAAACATGATTTGAAAAAAAACATATTCATACTTTGAAAATAGAACAACTATTTTGTAAAGATGATTCAGTCAGCAGGATGCTCTGACTGGCACTCCCTAAATTCTATTTTTGTTGAGAGAAGTGATTGCCTTAAAAAAGAGACACTGAACTTTAGAAAGTGTTACACCACTTTTGCTGCACATTTTTGCCTGGATAAGTTTGCTAATGGTCAAAACTTATACCCTGTATGATAATCTTGTGCCAAATGTTTGGAAAGTGAATGAAGGAATTACTCAGTCTAACCAGGAGGCTAAAATAGATAATCTCCAGAGAAGAATTTGAATTTTTGACTGTTCCCTAATAATATTGATATTTCTTACTTCTGTTTACTGTATTGACAATGGAATGTTGCCTACAATGCCTATAAAAAGAATTTTCTGTTATTTTAACATTGACCCAATCTATCTTTCTAGAAGGGAGTGTGGGGGTGGTGAGGAAATAATAACACGTTAAAAGTTTCTAGTGAGAGAAAGGGAATCTTTAAGTGAAAATGGCTATTTGTAAGTTCAAAGTGTTATTCTACCTTAAGCTTTCTGAGAGCACGAGGTCCCTACATATAATTAAGTGGATGCACATGAAAAGATACACATATTGAACATACATATGCACATGTGTATGTAAGGGCCCAGGTGGTGCTAGTTGTAAAAACCCACCTGCCAGTGCAGAAGGCATAAGAGACACGGCTTCAGTCCCTGGGCCGGGAAGATCCCCTGGAGGAGGGCTTGGCAACTCACTCCAGTATTCCTGCCTGGAGAATCCCAGGGACAGAAGAGCCTGGTGGGCTACAGTCCATCGAGTTGCAGAGTTGGAACGACTGAAGTGACTGAGTACATGCAGGTGTACGTATGTATTTGATCACTTTCACAATAACTAGCCCTGAGAAACCACCCTTACAGAGCACCATGGACGATGGACACTGTTTAGGTTGTGGGGTGAAGGGATTGTGAGTAAAACTGCTTTATCTGTTAATTAATATTTCAGTAACACTTCCACGATGCTATCTGCCAAGTCAGGGAATCAATCAATTCATCCATTTAGCCAGTCACCCTCAAAGGGCCTGTGGGTCTGCAGAAGGATAAGCCTCCTGAACTTTCTGAAGGAATATGTGTCCAAAGCTTATTTGGAAAAAAACCCCACCAACCCAGGAATCAGGATTCAAAGTCTCTTCTTTGATCAGCATTTATGAATATTTAGAGACTCGTATTAGAGGAGGGATAAGCAAAGAATGTGTGTGTTCCCCAAGAGAGTGGAGAAACACTGAAAGCATCTTTCTAAAGCAGGACAAAGAAGATGAGAAGCAAAGTTAGGAAAAAGCCAGTGCAAAAGGAAAGGGCCAGGGGTGCCTGGCAGAAGAAGCCCATGGCTTTGATAAACTCTGAAGAGCTCATTTTCAGGCCTCTGCCCTGCCTAACCTGTTAGAAAGGGAAAGGGCTTCTGGCTCAGAAGATAGAAAATTCAAAAGGAAACATGAAACGAAGAAGCAGCAAAAGTCATATTTCTTCTTTCATAGCACAGTAGCTTCAATGAAGCTTTGTGAAGAAAATCTAGAAATGTTCCTAAAAATAAATAAATAACATTTCCTGGAGACGTTAGCACACCAAGGAAAGCAGACAAAGGAAAGAGAGTGCTTGATATTGGTCTTTCAAGCCCGAGCTATGTGAGAAGCCTTCAAGCTGTCTTCTTCAAGCCACAAGGGGAGAGCACCTTACTTCCCACCCAGGGAGGCGGGGGAGCTGGGAGGGGGATTCACCTTCATAGTTTAACCCTGCTCCCTCTTGTCCTTCACACCCACTCAGCACTGCTGCTGCGAAAGAGCAGGACCTTGACTGTCCCTGGAAACCCCAGCTAAAATGCATCTGTTTTACACACCTCTCACATTCTAGGTGTGAAACACTAACTATAAATATATAATGAATGCAAAGTGCTTTTTAAACTAGAATATATTTTGCAAAGTGGAGTTATTAATATCAGGAATAACCCACCTAAAAACCTGATAAATGAGAGTTTAAATCTGCCTCTTATTGTTCATGGGCCATGCTTCTGAAAGACACCCAAAGACAAGAACATTTTCTGTGTGTTTATGTCTTTCGTGATTGTTTTTAGTCATGCAGTCATTAGGATATTCAACCATATAATTGATTATTCATGTCTGTAAATAACTTAAAAAAGAATTTTTAGGTCAGCAGAATTCTTGCTGGTCTTCCCATATTTCCCACCACTTCTACCCCATCTCAACCCATCCCTTTCTCCATACAACAGGTTATGAGTAGATTCCATCTTCGACTGAAAAAAGAACAATGTTCAGATTCCCTCTTGAAAAGACTTAGTGAACCAAACAAACATTTCAGGAAGAGTCATGTATAGCCTATCATCTCAGTTTCTTTAATGTGTAATAAATCCTCCCAAAACGTAGGGGTTTAAAACAGCAATAATTTATCAGCTGGTGATGTTGGTACAGCAACATGAGCTGGGCTCAGCAAAGAGCAGTTCCCCTGGTCTTATCTGGGCTCTTTTTCCTTTGGTCAGCGGGCGGGTGGTCAAGGGGAAGCTTGGTCTGGAATGGTCTACTCTCATGTTGCTTATTGGTGGGAAGCTCACTGGGTCAAGTGTCTCCAAAAGATAGCCTGGGCTCGTGGCAATTTCAGGATTCCCAGGGCCGCAACAGAGAAAGTCCTGACAGACAAGTACTGTTCAAGCCTCTACTTTGATCAAAGGAAGTTCTGTAGCCAAGTCCAGATTCAAGAGGTCGGGAAACAAACTCCTCATGGGAGATGATGCCAAGTCATATTGCAGAAGTATGCACACAAAGGAATGGGAAACGTTTTTGGCCATTTTCTGCAATTTATTATATACGGCTGCTGCGTATTTTTTAATGGAGGTTAGAAGGCACATTAGAAGTTTTTTCAGGCCAATCTCCCATCAAAAGGTGGAATCAATAGCATATCCTATGTGGGTTTCCAATCATTGCTGTGATTATTATAAATCCCTTACTTACAATGTGATTGCATCCATGTAAGGTCCATCTATTTGTCTCAGCTCTACTATGAGACCAGACCATAGACCGAGCAAGGTCCTAGGTTCATATGATATCCCTTCTGATGTATAAGATGGCTGCCTTGGCCAGTGGGCCTTCCCTTTTACAGGCTGCTCATCTCAGATCCTTCCACTGTTTTCCTTTGGCTATGGTTGCTGTTGTTGTGTTGTGCGCAGATGCTCAGTCGTGCCCGACTCTATGTGACCCCGTGGACTACAGCCCACCAGGCTCCTCTGTCCATGGGATTTCCCAGGCATGAATACTGGAGTGAGGTGTCATTTCCTACCCCAGGATACCTTCCTGACCCAGAGATTGAAAGCTGGGTCTCTTGCGTCTCCTGCGTTGGCAGGTGGATTCTTTACCACTAACCTGGGTTGCAGCACCTTCTACTTGCTCCAGCTCGATGGCCAACCTAAGCCAGAAGCAAAGGCCAGGTGTGATGCACGAGCACACAGAAAAGGGGACTATCCTTTTCCTCAACCCACATTCTTTACTTCTAGGAAGCCTTGCATCATTCTGTTAACTCAGACTGTATGGGCAGCCGCAAGTCCCCCCAGCCTGTGCACAGACACTGTTGTGGAAAAAGATACAGGTCCTTATATTCTTGCAAAATTTCATTTTACGGTATTGGACCCCCTGCCCTTTTTTTATTGCAGAGTCCTTTTGTTAGTTCAGTTCAGTTCAGTCGCTCAGTCGTGTCCGACTCTTTGTGACCCCATGAATCGCAGCACTCCAGGCTTCCCTGTCCATCACCAACTTCCGGAGTTTACCCAAACTCATGACTATCGAGTCAGTAATACCATCCAGCCATCTCATCCTCTGTTGTCCCCTTCTCCTCCTGCCCCCAAGTCCTTCTGAGATCTTTGCAAAATATTTGATGACACAGATGGAATCCATGAATTCAGTCAGTGCGATTTCCACATCTTAGTTCAAGCATTGGGATAAGCTACTGAACAGAACAGGAAGGAGGACACACTGCCAGGGCAGGCCACTAGGAACTGTCTCCCTTTTATGTGTCTACCTCACTCCAGTGTGGTATAGTGGGAACTTTGTCAAATTCATCACTAAAATCTAGTTACATGGTATCTATCTCATTCTTCTCATTCACCAGACCAGTCAACTGGCCCCACAAGAGGTGAGGTTAGCGTGATTCCTGGAGAAAACAACTTTTCTCCAAATCTTCATAAGATATTCCTAATTACAATTATTTTTGAGAGTGATGTTAATTTTACCAGCCTATATTAAAAACCATGATACTTATCTGATTTCCTTGTACTTTTTCTGTGCTCCACAGTTTATTTCCCAAATAACACTGACAACAGGTTCAGATGGCTCTTCAGTAAGCTCTCTCTCCATCCCCTGGGAAATATATTACTTCCCTAGGCTAACACCCATTTTTGCTCATTAGGCAGCAATATGTGCCCTTTGCTTAGCTCAGATATTAAAATGCACATACAAATTCATTCCTCCATCCAAGTTCCATTATTAAACACCTACTCTCTCTGAGGCAATGGAGCCTTTATCCAGAGGGCCATTTGTGAATGATCATGCCTAGAAACATAGCCCCAAATTGCATTTTATGCCATGCGTTGGCATTCAGAATTCTATACGCAGTGGAGACCTGATGACTAGCTTCAAGTAGGAAAGTGATATAATCAAATCTGTAGGTTAAATAGATCTCTCTAGGATAAGTTTAAAGGATACTAAAAGGGTGCAAGCTAGGAGACTCTTGTAGTAAATTGAGACATACAGTGAAGGCTGGATTAAAACAGTGGCAGTGGAGACAAAAATGAGACATGAATTCATTTAAGAATGGAAAGACTTTGGCAACTGGATGAATGAGAGTGTGAAGCGAGGTCCTAGGGTAACTTTCCTTAGTTTCCGACTGAATTATTTGGATGGATAGTTGGACATTTACTAAGAAAGGGAAGAGGTTATTGATTCTATGTTACTATTCCAGGACTACACATATTTTATTAAATTTAAATTATTTTGAGAACTAAATTTCCTATGTCTCTTTTTTCTCATTGCTTAGCATCTCTTATGATTCTATAATCAGGTGAAAATATTCTAGACTATCCTAAAACTCCTGAATTCTTTTTCAGTATCTCATTTGGTTGATACAGCTTAACATTTTTCCTAGAAATTTTCAAGTATTTCTTTCACTTGACCATCTTCACCCTGGTTACTAAGAATTCACTTTTTCTTCAAGTTCCCACCACATTCACTTTACCAGCAAATTTCTCTGAATCTAAAGAAGATCTAGATTATCTTCCTCCTAACTCCCTAGGACATGAAATGATCAGCAGCCCATCTGGAATTTCTCAGATGCTGTGCCTTTTGGCCAGAGAAGGCAATGACACCCCACTCCAGTACTTTTGCCTAGAAAATCCCATGGACGGAGGAGCCTGGTAGGCTGCAGTCCATGGGGTCGCTAGAATCGGACACGACTGAGTGACTTCACTTTCACTTTTCACTTTCATGCATTGGAGAAGGAAATGGCAACCCACTCCAGTGTTCTTGCCTAGAGAATCCCAGGGACGAGGAAGCCTGGTGGGCTGCCGTCTATTGGGTCGTACAGAGTCAGACACGACTGAAGCGACGCAGCAGCAGCAGCAGCAGCGCCTTTTGGCTGAATGAGATTTAGACCTGCCTTGATGCTTAAAGTCCATCATCGCTCACTTGTGTTTCTTGCTTTTAGGTCAGTTTTATGATTTATTTCAAAAGCACATTATCCATCCCCTACACCAGGCCCAGAAGCCTATGAGTTACATTTCTATCACTTTTATACCTGAAGGAGACACGGGATCAGACTTGTAGAACTTTAGGCCTAGGAAGGACTGGAGATCTCACCTACTGCTCCCTTTATAGTTAAGTAAACCAAAGTCCTGGGAGATTATGTGATTTGTGTAAGTCTGCACAACTGGTTAGCTAGGGGCATAGCCAGGGCTAGAACATATGTCTCCTGACGTTTAGCCAAAATATGTATTATGCTTTTCCCTTGGCACGAAGTCAGACACTAAGACTTAAGTAAAGAATTTAGGGTATTCTACATCCAGCACGGCAGGGGCCCAGTGACACGCTAAGAATATAACATAGGAGTATATGATTGTGCGATGCTGTGAAGATGTCCTTATATAGCAGTATGTAGATTCTTGGGTACTGATGTAGTCAGCTACATTTTCCAGCCGAAGGGGCCCACAGCTCTTTGACCCAACAACTTTCATACTCCTCAGGGGTTGCACTGACCGCTGGAGAGAACTCTGTGAAATCCCAGGGCAGAATCGAGGGCTGGGTCCACTCACCGCGTCATCGATCATGTATGTTTCCCTTGGCACTGCTTTATCTGGCTCAGTAGTAAACCAAAAGAAAGTGACACTTAATGGAGCCCCAGTTTATATTCTTGTTCATATCTAAACCTGAACAAGTGCTTTGTGGTCAGGTCTGTTTCAAGGGAGTTCCGGAAAGTCCCAATGTTCAAGTGCTCCCTGGAGGCAGGGTACCAACCATATCTAGCAAAAAGGGGAAAAAAAAAAAGTAAAATAAATAAAGAAAAATGTCTCCAACAAAGAGAGGGGTCACGCAGAGCCTGTGCCTGGCAAGGCTCAGCATAGAGGCCACTGAGACTACAGCGGGCGGGGGTGACCCAGAAGATGATCACGTGCCATGCTGTAGCCTTCCTTTTGGGGCACTGTGGGTGTGAATGTGTGCACGCTCGCTCAGTCGTGTCTGACTCTTTGGGACCCCATGGACTGTAGCCTACCAGGCTCCTCGGTCTGTGGAATTTTCCAGGCAGGAATATTGGAGTGGGTTGCCATTTCCTTCTCCACTATGAGTACTCCCAAATGAGTTCTCACACCCAACTAGACTCATGGGTGGCTCCCAACCACTGTTTTGGAGGAGAAAGAGCCCCGTCTAGGAGCTATAAACCCACCTATAACTGACTCTGAGGGGAGAGCTATGAGTTGGCCATGCCACTGGAGAGCTTGGTCCCTAGAAGGCCAGGAAGTAAGGTGAGGATCCAGCACCAGAGGGCAAGGCCAAGGGTCATACAGATCGCCCTCTGTGGGAACTCCTTCCCTTGGGGACATCAGAGTCTTCTTGTTAAACCAGGAAACACTCTGGCATTACCATATGCCCTCTGCGAAGCAGACGGTCACGTTTGATTCTTTGCAACCCCTTGGACTGTAGCCAGCCAGGCTCCTCTGTCCATGGAATTCTCCAGGCAAGAATACCGGAGTGGGTGGCCACTCCCTTCTCCAGGGGATCTTCCCAACCCAGGGATCGAACCCAGGTCTCTTTCATTGCAGGCAGATTCTTTACCATCTGAGCCACCAAGGAAGCCCCATTGATAAAAGGTTGCAATACAATATGGGTCCTTTTTAAGGTGAGCACATCATTTTTTAATGTTGAAGAGGAGCCTGATAGGCTGCAGTCCATGGGGTCGCTAAGAGTCAGACATGACTGAACAACTTCACTTTCACTTTTCACTCTCACACATTGAAGAAGGAAATGGCAACCCACTCCAGTGTTCTTGCCTGGAAAATCCCAGGGACGGGGGAGTCTGGTGGGCTGCCGTCTATGGGGTCGCACAGAGTCGGACACGACTGAAGTGACTTAGTAGTAGTAGTAGTAGAGGTAAATGTTTATGTTACTCATCCTTCTACCTCACCGTACCATTTCAGTTCCTTTAAAAGACAAGATATGACAATACCATTCACACTGTAAATTTATCTCTTCAAGTTTGTTTTCATCTCTAAGGAGCTATTGATCACCTCAGGTTTACCAGTAGGCTGCCCCAGGGTATGTCCATGTTATCGGAAGCTGTGAAAGTACTGTATTCTTTGATTTTTGCTCGATAGAGCTGGTCCTGCTAGTCAAGTTCTTTGAGGCTATAAGGACAATGCACCCTCCTGCAAAGAGTAATTGTAACTGTAAAGCGAAAATTGGTTTAGCACACCCATGGAAACAAGAAATAGAAGGATAATTTTCCATCCTTTGTCACCTTGGGTTTTCATTCTTCTCATCCTGGGGTCTGCGGTATATTTTAGATTCTTCCAAGATAATATCTCAGGGTTGCTAGGGAAATAAACTTGAGCTCAAGTAGCTGGACCTTTCTTTGTCCACCTTGCACTTGAGCTTTCCCCAGAAGTAATCAGATCAGATGATCTCAGTGTCAAATACTTCCAGAGACTTCCCTGGTGGCTCAGTGGTTAAGACTCTGCTGCCAACGTAGGGGATGTGGGTTTGATCCTTGGTCAGGGAAGTAAGATCCCACATGCCATGTGGCATGGACAAAAGATAAAAGCAAACAAACAGAAACTTGTATTGGCTAGTTGACGCCAACCACCTACCTATAAAGTGGCAGATATCTCTCAAGATTAGTGACTTTGGCAGGACACCAGTTCTCATCCAAGTCTAATCAACTGTATCCAGGGAATACATGTAACTGATTTTATTTCCCAGACCAAGGATTCTGTGTTAAATCAGAACCACTGAGACAGGACAAAGGATTTAGGGCCATTTGTTTTTTTTTTATGTGAACCATTTTGGAAGTCTTTACTGAATCTGTTACAATATTGCTTCTGTTTTATGTTTCAGTTTTTTGGCCACAAAGCTTGTGGGATATTAGCCCCCCAACTAAGGATTGAATCCAAGCCTCCTGTGTTGGAAAGCAAAGTCCTAACCACTGGACTGCCAGGGAGGTCCCTAGGGCAATTTGTTCTTCGAAGAGGGTTGTGTCAGGCAGGCACAGCCGGCCTCACAAGTTCTCCCACTGTGCGTCCACGCTCCCTGCGTCCCACGTGACCACCCGCGTCACTCAAGTCCAGCCGCTACTTAACACCCCCTAAGCCTAGACTACAGAAGTGGTTTCTATGATTGCAAAGTTTGCTCTTGCTATACATTTTGAAAAGAAGGTCATCAAAGGATCTACCGGTTAGAGAGCCCCTCTGAAGTCCAGTGGAGACCGTTTCAAACGGCCTTGTGATACACCAGATGAAAGAGACGACAGAAATGCAAATTATTGGCATTAAATGGGAAAGAAGAACATCAGAAGACCAACTGTAGTTTGGGGAGAAATTAAAACAAAGAACAAAGGAAAGGGAGTTAAACTCAGGTCTATTCCTTAAAAGGATGGGATCTGATTTTGATCTTGAGAAAAAAAAGTTTTCGAGGAAAAGCTGTCTCCAACACGATCCATCTCATAATTTTCTATAATGTCTTTCATCTATTGAGTGATTTGGAGGGAAGAGGGAGTTGATGGTAATGAAGCAATCATTAGACTTAATATTTAAAATAACAAGCTTGTTTATATAAAATAATGGCAGTTCCACAAACCTGTCATAAATATCTAGGTCAGTGAAAAGAGCAAGAAATATAATTTGCAGTATAACAAAACAGCTGAAACAAATTTATCATTATTATTCTAATATTACTCTTATGCTTTTTATCTTTCTTGTAATGATATAATGTTTCATTGCAGGTAGAAAATATAAATTGTGTAGGCATCAGGAGTAGTGTTGTCATAATTGAATTCTTTCAAGAATTGCTGTGTGGATCTCCCTGCTTTCCTCCTCTTTTCAGCCTCTCTGGGAAATTTCAGGAAGGACCCTGGCAGCCAGATTGACAGTCACACACAGTGGAGCGACAGTTTAGGCTGCAAGCTGGGTTTGCAAGGACATTATAGTCAATGTTCTCATTAATAAAACTTGAAACCATTTCCCCAACAGCTTCTATGACTTGGGACAGGCTGTTTGGGAGACTCTTGATGTGTAGGTTTGATGCCTGCTGCCTAGGAGAGTGATGTCTTCATTTCTAAGTAGGTTCAGGTCTGTTCAGAAGAAACTAATTGAGAAAAGAGCATTGGGTTGAGAGTCAAAAGCCCTAAGTGGAGCCCAGTTTTACTTGACCAATTATGTGTCTCTGGAGAATTCACTCAACTTTTATGAGCCCCAGCTTCTTCCTCCGCAAAAAAAAAAAAACAAGGATAGGTTAGGTGACTTTTGTGGTCTTTATCAGTTTCGTATTTTTACAGCCAAGTACTGGGTTGGCCTTTTCATACTGCTCATGGGGTTCTCACGGCAAGAACACCAGGGTGGCTTGCCATTCCCTCCTCCAGATGGCAGTGGGTGAGATGATGAGGTGGCATCACCACCTCAATGGCCACGAATTTGAGCAAACTCCGGGAGATGGTGAAAGACAGGGGAGCCTGGCATGCTGCAGTCCATGGAGGTCACAAAGAGCTATGGCTTAGTGACTGAACAAAAACAACGATTGGGTTGGCCCAACACTTCGTCTGGGTTTTTCTGCATAACAGCCTAACATAGGAGGTGGGTGCATGCGTGCCAAGTCACTTCAGTTGTGTCCGGCTCTTTGTGACTCTGTGAGCTGTTGCCCACCAGGCTCCTCTGTCCATGGGATTCTCCAGGCAAGAATACTGGGTTTTGTTGCTGTGACCTCCTCCAGGGGATCGTCCCAACGCGGGGATCAAACCTGCATGTCTTATGTTTCCTACATTGGCAGCCAAGGTCTTTACCACTACACCACCAAAAACCCAAACAAACTTTTTGGCCAAGCCAATATTTTTCCAATACTCACGTGAACCCTTTCAAGTCTAAAGTCCAAAATGCATTTTTCCTTGAGTATTTCTAAAGGGAAAAGTTCACTGGCTGCCTGGTTTTTCAGTGGATTTATTTCTCCATCACTGATCATTGCTGTACTTGTAACTTTCCTGCAGGTCTGGTGTAAGGGCCAGTGAATGATAACCCCGTGTTCTCTGCTGCAATCCCACAGGCACTGAAAAAGAGGCTGATAACCAACCTGGGAAGCTTAATCAAGCCAAGCTCTTCCTGCCAGGCATCTTAGCATGTGAGGATCAGAATGCCTGGGTTCATCACACGTGGCAAATCTAATGTTTCACGTTACCCTCCTTGCCAAGGAGGGTAAGGCTTAACATTAAAGGAAATAATAATCTGAAAACAGATAAGCACACCTTAGTCATGCAAACTATCCTTGTTATCCAGCTTAAAAAAAAGAAAAAAAAAACACAATCCTAGTAGAACCAAATCAAAATGACAGCTTCTCTCAGGCCAGCACTGTAAAAAATGAAAGGCACTTTAGATGTTACTCAATGCAATGCTTATACTTTGGAGACAAGGAAATGGAGGCTCAGATAGGATAAAATGTTGTGGCCAAGAGCCTGCAGCTGGTTGGAAGCATGCCAAGAGCCGATTTCAGATTCTCTGATTCCCAGGCTCTGGGGTTCTCTGTCCCCATCTCCGTGTTACTCACCCCAGATCGTACCATTTGCCTGTAAGCTGTACATATTCCCAAGTGACCTTAGTTCTTCTCGCCGTTTGTCCTGGTTCCTCACTTCCGGAGAGGAAGAAGGATTTCCTTCTTCATCCTCACATTCACTACCACATCTTCAGGGCGGTCAGCCTTCACCCTGTCGGTGCCTCCCTCACCGGAGGACCTCTGTTCCTGCTCTCTGGAAATCCCATTTCTTTCACTGTCTTTTTTTTTTTTTTTAAACCCCACCCTGTGGCTTAACAGAATCCCTGCTTTCAACCCAATGCATCCAAGTTCAACATAAAACACAAGAGCTGAAGAGCCAGTTAGGGAGTTGTTTCCTCACCATACATTATTTTCTGTGTTCTCAGGCATCTCAAGATTCGGATGCCATCCCAGTGGAACAAATGTCAGAGCCATCAGTGAAGACCTGAAGGCCAGAGACAGTCCCCTGGGCCAGGGCGGTAAAGTCTTTGGTCGAGCTGGGGCCTGGCCCCACCCCGTAAATATCTCCCTGCTCTGGAGAGGGCGTGCGGAGAGGCGGGCATGGAAGGAGACCAGTCCGCAGCCTGAGCTGCAGCACCAGCCTCCTCCCCTGATAGTCCACCCACAGAGGAAAGTGAAGGCTGTTCCACCTTCCTTTTCCATGGACAAGGGGCAGAGATTTTAATTAAAATGAGTTCTGGAAAGTCACCCTCATTTTCTGAGAGAGAGGAAACGTGGCCCTGTTTTTTCTTTCTCTTAGATGAAGCAGCAGACACTTGGTACATACATTAGAGAAAAAGAAGTCAATAGACTACAACACGAAGAAGATAAGTGGATGACCAATATCGATCCAAATAGAACAGACTGTTTCAACGCCCGCCCCCAAAACACAGTTTCAGGAGTTTCAAATGAATCAGTATGCAGACGTTTCTTAAATACCTATTGAATGGCACTGTGCTAGAGCTTTTTGTGCTAACTGAATTCCCTAATCGAGGTGGATTTATGAGTAGAAAAAAAAATGTGGTGCCGTCTAAGCAGGAAGAGAAAGCCAGCAGTCATGTATTCCATGCATGCTCTGACACAGTGTTTCCGAAGGCCAGGTCACCCACCTGTTGGCTATTTTAGGAAGGGGGATTCTGGCGGCAGCTGGGGCTCTGCCGTAAATAACTTGCACCCCGATGTTCTAGCACTGAGCCCTGCTTGTCACATCTTTCTCAGAGACCTGGATTTTGGAGATGCCTCAAGTGACCACTCCCTCTGGAGCCCCAGAAAATGACAGAGGCTGCTGAGTGGTCGCCATCACTTTCTTCCCATCAGCCCTTGCCCCTTGCAAGCTGGCTCTTGGGTTCCAAGGACTTTCTGCTGTTGGAAGGCCGGCAGAACAGCAGCTGCCTGAGAATAATCACTGTGACCGTTGAGGCTATTGGTGACCATCGAGTTTTATAGCACCTCCATTAAACAATTAAACACATCCACATTTCAAAAATCTTCCAACAGCTCCTCATGACCATTCATTTTAACCTCAAAAATCCTAATCTCGATATCTGAAGCGCCATCAAATTTCCCAGCCTCCCCCTGCGTCATGCTCTCCGCCTCCTGCAGCTGCGTTGGCTCCTCCTGATGGTATCAGTATCTGACTCTTGGTCCACTGACTAATGGCTTTCCTACTACTGAGGCGAGCTCAGCAACACCTTCCTTCCCCAAAGGCCTCCCTCTCTTGCATACTTAACCTGGAGGGGCTTTACACACCCATATGTTAGGTTTGTGTATGTATATGTGTGTTTTCTATGCTATGGCCATTTGTAGGTAGGCTCAATGCCCAGAGCTAAAGAAAATTCATCATTCAAAACCACGATATGAATGAATGGGCCCTGTCATTCAAACAGCAACACAAAGAAACACCCGTATTCAAGTGAGAGCTTCAGTTGCTGCCCTAAGGGTTCTTTCAAAAGTCAGCAAAGTGAGGTTTTTTCAGAAGAAGGCTCAAGTATCTTTTATTTATCTCTTTTTTTTTTTTGAGATGTAATCAACATATTACATTAGTTTCAGGTATCTAACATAATGATTTGATATTTGTATGTATTTAAAACTGAGGAGGGAAATGTATTCTAGAACTATCACCGCAAGTCTAATTAGCATCCACCACTATACACAGTGAAGAATCTTTTTCTTGTGGTGAGAACTTTGAAGACCCACTATCTTAGCAACTTTCAAATATCCAATAGAGTGTTAATAACCAAGTCACCATGCTGTACACTGCATCCCCGTGACTGACTTATGTTATAAGTAAGTATGACCTTTGACCTTTGATCTGTGACCTTTGATCACAGTCAACCATTTTGTCCATCCCGGTGCACACCCCTCTGCCTCTGTCAAGCACCCATCTATTCTCTGTATCTGAGTTCATTTTTTTGTTTGTGTGATTTATTTTTTTTTTAGATTCCACATATAAGTGAGATCATACAGTATTTGTCTCTCTCAGGCTGATTTATTTCACTTAGTGTAATGCCCTCCATGTTGTTCACTCTCAGAGCTGGGAAATTTTGTTGCTAGAACCATTTTCAGGAAAAAAAAAAAAAAATGTGTCAGTGTACAACAATTTGGAGGCTTTGATTGGCATTGCTTTTCCCAACATGGACATCTGCAGATAAGAATACCAAACCACCAAAAGAATGTGCTTATATATAAGCTTAGGCACCACTTATACCCCACTTCCGTGAATAAGGTTTAATCACCATATACCAAACCTTCAGTAAGATTCATATGATCTTTAAATTACCTGTAACTCTGGTACAGAGTCTTGTCCTTAAGAAGGTACTTCATAAATGTTTATTGAAGTGGTCATGGAGGATTTAGCTCACAGGAAATCTAAGTGGTTATCAACAAGCAGAGCAGACCTGAGTGGGAACCCTTACTTGTTATTTGATTTCCCAATAGGAAAAACAAACTCAACCTCACCTTGGCTTTCTTCTTCCATAGATTTCAAGAAAATCTTAATGGGTTTGGAGTTGCAGGGTCAGTCTTTTTTGAAATTGTTATTCTTTTACACTAAGCACACATTTATAGCTTTAAGAGATACTAAGCATATTCATACAACCATTCTACTCAAATTTATAAGAAGAGAGTCATAATCATGGAAGGGTTTTTCCTATTAACAAAGTTCAAGGGAGAATTTTCTGATAACCGTCTTGTTAACTGAGGATCAGTGAAACAGAGTAACTGTGCCATTGACTCCTGACATCGTAGAAACGTGCGTACTTCTGAACTGAGATCCTGCATCCTTTCTTTCTAGGAGTAACAGCTACTTTCCAAAAGTGGCTTTAAGTAGTATTTAACAGTGACAGCCATTACTTTTAGGCAGAATTTTTGATGTTATTTGGCTTTCATTTAGTTCAAATTAAGTGTATCTGTTCTCCCTTCAAATAGAAGGAGAAATGGTGGAAGTAGTGACAGATTTCCTCTTCTTGGGCTCCAAAATCACTGTGGATGCTGATTGCAGCCACGAAATCAGAAGACTATTGCTTCTTGGCAGGAAGCAATGACAAACCTAGGCAGTGCACTATGGTCTTCCCAGCGACATAGTCTTGCATATAGTCAGGGCTGTGGCCTTCCCAGTGGTCGCACACGGCTGTAAGAGCTAGACCGTAAGGAAGGTAGAATGCCAAAGAATTGATGCCGTTGAACTGTGGTGCTGGAGAAGGCTCCTGAAAGTCCCTTGGATGGCAAGGAGAAAAAAGTGGTCAACCTTAAGGGAGATAAACCCTCAATATTCACTGGAAGGACTGATGCCGAAGCTAAAGCTCCAGTATTTTGGTCATCTGATGTGAACAGGTGACTCAGAAAAGTTGAATGATTGAGGGCAGAAGGAGAAGAGGGCTTTGGAGGATGAGATGACTGGGCAGCACCACCAATGAAATGAACATGAACTTGGGCAAACTCCGGGAGGTGATGAGGGGCAGGGAGGCCTGGCGTGCTGCAGTCCATGGTGTTGCAAAGAGCTGGACATGACTGGGCGACTGAATAACAGCAACAAATTCTTTGAGTAGGGGCTTCTCAGGTAGCACTAGTGGTAAACAAGCCACCTGCCAATGCGGGAGACATAAGAGACATGGGTTTGATTCCTGGGTAGGGAGGATCCCCCGGAGGGGGCCATGGCAACCCACTCCAGTATTCTTGCCTGGAGAATCCTATGGACAGAGGAGCCTGGTGAGCTACAGCCCATAGGATCGCATAGTCAGACATGACTAAAATGACTCAGCACGCATGCACACACTTCTTGAGTGGAAGATGAAAACCTGTGGATGAGTAAGAGTGATTAGTGTCAATTTAGTTTGAGCATTTATGAGGCAATCAGCTAAAAATCCCGTGAAAATTTATGTCATTAGACTAGGAGTACCATATCCCCTTTTTTTTGTTTCCCCAATATCTCTTCCAGACACAGACACTTACGTTAATGGGCTTCTTATTAATACACGCCACTTGTAGAACAGGCTGGTTCCCATGGAGTGTTGAGTTTTCAGCAATGAAAGGAGGTAGAATGCGTACTGCCAATTTGCACCAATCAAGATTATGGCATCTGGTCCCATCACTTCATGGGAAATAGATGGGGAAACAGTGGAAACAGTGTCAGACTTAATTTTTGGGGGCTCCAAAATCACTCCAGATGGTGACTGCAGCCATGAAATTAAGACACTTACTCCTTGGAAGAAAAGTTATGACCAACCTAGATAGCATATTGAAAAGCAGAGACATTACTTTGCCAACAAAGGTCCGTCTAGTCAAGGCTATGGTTTTTCCAGTGGTCATGTATGGATGTGAGAGTTGGACTGTGAAGAAAGCTGAGCGCCAAAGAATTGATGCTTTTGAACTGTGGTGTTGGAGAAGACTCTTGAGAGTCCCTTGGACTGCAAGGAGATCCAACCAGTCCATTCTGAAGGAGATCAGCCCTGGGATTTCTTTGGAAGGAATGATGCTAAAGCTGAAACTCCAGTACTTTGGCCACCTCATGCGAAGTGTTGACTCACTGGAAAAGATTCTGATGCTGGGAGGGATTGGGGGCAGGAGAAGGGGACGACAGAGGATGAGATGGCTGGAATGCATCACTGACTCGATGGACATAAGTCTGAGCGAACTCCGGGAGCTGGTGATGGACAGGGAGGCCTGGCGTGCTGCGATTCATGGGGTCGCAAAGAGTCGGACATGACTGAGTGACTGAACTGAACTGAACAGTTCTGAATAGCCGCAGTGAGAGTAGTACAGTCCAGACGCTCCAAGTACTGAGGCGGCACTGCTGACCCTGACCACAGCCCTCTGTGGTCTCCTGCCACGTGCAGAGACCTCCAAGGGATTTTCCCCTTCGTGGCAGCTACCCATGAGCCTCCCAGAGTAAAGGTCCTTGTGTTTCTGTGTACCTGGACAGCAGAGATCACTAGCAGCACCAGAACAAGGGGGACTCAACACAGTGCAATGAAAACACCAGTTTACAGAAATATCCAAATCACCAGCTCCCACTCCTACACCACCAACTCAACTCATCTGCACAAGGACAGTGTATTCTTGTCCAGGACTGTGCTTCAGCACCCAGTACAGCGTCTGCCCAGAGAGGCTTTCAGTGAACAGATTTCAACTGGATGACTTGCACGAGCTGTTGGGGTAGGAGTAAAGAAACTGCGGTATCTTATTTCCGCAACTGCTAAAGTTCACAGCTGTCAGGCCCTTAAGCTCCAAGGTCAGCCCTGGAAGGGCAGCTGGTAGGGGCCCACAGTCTTCACCCTGGCTTATACTTAATCTTTGGCCATTCCCCCTAAGCCCATCCCTGATTGGAGCGCTTTCTAAAATCTTCCACAGAATCCAGGGTGCTTAGAACTGCCCACTGCTTTCTGCTGAAGCTAGCGTTCCTTGGCTAACACTGCCGTGATGGGATTGGATTGATGTCTATGCCTAATGTGATAACATGGGTAAATTTGGCTCAGGATTTCTTTTCATCTTAACATTTTTCAGTAGCTTCTTGGGAGTTCACCATTTTACGACTTTGTAAAAGCCAGCTGACTTTCCTCTCTTACTAGTGGTGAATAGGGGAAACTTTCTCATTCACATCACTCCAAACAGAGCTGTGGTTCAGTCACTCAGTCGTGTCCGACTCTTTGAGACCCCATGGACTCAGGCAGCACGTCAGGCTTCCCTGTAAATACTCCTTTTGAGTTGCATATTAAACTTATATTTGTGCCGATTCAGTAAAAAAATTTTTAAGTTAAAATATCTTTAATATTACATAAAAGTATATATGAGGAATTTATATAAGAAACACTTGAATGTTCCCAAATGATCTTTCTATATATCTTGAGATGATTGTATAAATTTTCTTGCTTATTCTGTAAATATAGTTAGTTATATTGATTGAATTTTAAACATTAAGTCAAACTTGCATAATCAAAACAAAAAAAAATACTATTAAGCATCTAGTTAAGAGCATCTGGTTAAGCATCTGGTTAGGTCGGAGAACTGTTCAGCATGTCTAGACACATTAGAATAGCTGGTGAGCTTTGGCCAATCAGTTTGCATCTCAGGAACTGTTCCTTGCAAAGGTGCACGTGTGTGTGCTTCAGTCGTTCAGTCGTGTCCGACTCTGTGCGACCCCACAGACTGTAGCCCGCCAAGGTCCTCTATCCATGGTATTCTCCAGGCAAGATTATTGGAGTGGGTTGCCATGCTCTCCTCCAGGGGATCTTCCCGACCCAGGAACTGAACCCGTGTCTCTCACGTCTCCTGCATCAGCAGGCAAGTTCTTTACCACCAACACCATTTGGTGACTGCAAAGGTGGCTAATCATTTAAGCACTCTTTTGGTTAGTGTACTACAACTCTCCTCTCGCCGCCTGAGAGCTCTGCCATGAAGAGAAGCCGCTGCTCTGCATCCCAGTCCATTGGGGCTCTATGAAGTCAGAACACTTCTGACTTGGTTAGTGGGAACACGGCTCGATGTTCAAGAAATATCTGCAGAATCAGTTAATGAACGCTGGAGGTGCTCAAGATGCCTGACAAATCTTGCCTTATTCTACACAGAGTGTGTTCTACTCAACTAAGTTTGTTATGGATACTGCGGGAAGGAAAATAATGTCAGCTCCAAAAAGTTTTTTTCCTTCAGAATAAGGGGAAACGATTTTTTTTGTAGTGTAAACAGGCAATTACAGACATCAAAAACAACTAAACAAAATTCAATTGTTTCTAATTGAGTTCAATCAAGTTATTTCTCACTTTAAAAATTGGAGAACACTTCTTTCTCACTTGGCAGACACGTTCAACACTTCAGAAGAAGTGACTGCATTGACAGAACCTGGGAGAAATGCATATGGAAATGAAATAAGCGAACACCGTCACACCAAACCGACTTAGAGCCTGTTCTTCTGCACACTGGACTGATTTACTATTCTACTGGCCGAGAGTGTGCATTCAGCAAATATCAGAGCTGCATGTGTCGCAGGCTTCATTTTTCCCCACGCTGACCTTGGATTAACCCTTCACCTTTCACTCTACGGCTAATTAAATCCAGTGACATTTCAGTGAGACACTCTCTGCTGAAATATTTAGTGAGGGTCTTAAATTCCTTCATACTTGTCCCAGCCCCATGCCTACCTCCCCATCATACATCTGCTTCAGGGTCACAATATTTTGTCAAAAAAAACCTGTGGAACTACCATGGTAACCTCATAAACCCGTCCCTCACCCAACTCTTCAAGGAGTTTATAAGAATCCAGCTGTAAAAGTTGGCCAGCTGCTCTGTGAGCTGGTTGTTTTATATGTGGTAGTTAACCTTTTCTCCCCCTTTCTTTCTTCACCGCTCCCACTCCAAAACCACTCGTTTAAAAATATTTACAAAGTAATTTAACATTTATTTAGCCATCAAAGAGGAAATTGAAGTTGAGCTCAAGTTGACTTTTCTTACTACCATACTGCTTTCTAAGGTTGAAACTGTCACTTTTCCCCCCCTTTTTACCATCTAGGTAAACTCAGCTGAAATCAAGAGGTCTTTTTTCATCCTGCTCTCATTTCCTCTTCGCTTCCCTGAGTTCCTTTAGAATTCGGCGAGAGCCCCATATATAGGAAAAACTCAGAGGCGTTGATGGGAAAGGGGACGGGCCTGGGAAGAACAAATCATTCCAGCACACTTAATCTCCATTTTACTGAAACCCACTTAACTCCACTTGAAATGGGGTGAAGTCATTCCTTTTATTTTTTTCTTCAAAGTTAAGTTACCTAAGCAGCGGTCCCCAACTTTTTTGGCACCACGGACCAGTTTTGTGGAAGATAATTTTTTCCATGGACCAAGGAGACGAGGGGGATGGTTTTGGGATGATTCAAGCATATTACACGCATTGTGCACTTTATTTATATTTTGATTTCATCATCTTCACCTTAGATTATCAGACATTAGATCCCAGAGGTTGAGGACCCCTAACCTATCTGTTTCTCCATTATTTCTAATGTGCCCCCACATTGGGCACTCGTGTGGAAATCCCATTCATCCTCAAGTTTTAGATAAGGTTGAATGAGGTTACATCACTCACAGTGCACAGAATTGACACATGGAACTCTACATTTTCCAGAGAGAGGAAGATTTTTAAGTGTGTAGGTTTTCTTAAATACAATCAAACTTGTTAGGCAAAGAGAGAAACCCCCAAATCCAAGAAACAGTCACTCAAAGTTTGCTGGAACTATCTCGTGTTAGAGTCTTTGAAAGAATATAAATATATAAATATAAGAATGGTAATTATATGACATTTGACAAGTTATATGCCTTTGAGCAAAATTCAGTTGGAGGTTTTGATCAAATTATCACTTAGGCTAATTCAGCTCAGAACAAACACGGACTGTGTGTAATTAAATAGCTCCTGGTGAAAGAAGCTTGGATGGTTGGAAATGCACATTTTAGTTGAAAGCAGAGTTAGGCTGCCTTTGGGCAAACATATAGAGGGTCTGTGCAGAGGGTGGCCAGCTAAGATGTGTGTGTGTTAGTAGATTGAACAGATGATCCAATGTAGATGCTTCTGAGTAGAATGAACAGACACACATCACTAGTGAGGTCCATGAGCTTGTCTTGGGACCTTCCCATCTTGTCATCTCTTGCTTTCTCCCTCCCTTAGAAGCACAACACTCGATACCTAATACAGGTGCTCAATGTGTGCGTTCTTTGCCAATGACTTGATTTTACCTCTTTCATTTATAGTTAATAATAATTAGTAACATATTATCTCAAGAACTGTGTAACTACATCTAAAATCTGGAGAGCTGTAGTATCTTGAAACTGGTCACCATACCTAGCAAAGTAACAACTCAGCTCAGACTAAAAAAATTCCCCTCTTTCACACTGGGGGTGTGTGGTAATAACATCAGAGTCCTTAACCATAAAATGACAGTCACAGAACGCTCGCAACGGAGATGGTTATCAGTCAACATGTAAAAGGTTTTTTCATGCACTCTGCAACTTGGAATTCCCCATGCTCCCACCACCTTGCTGTCAAGAGGAGCCACACTTGTGAGCCAGCTCTGTAAAGGGCCACACAAGTAAATCTGAGATTACCCTGGAAATTCCCTCCCATGGGTGTGGTGGCACAGTGGAATGACAGGTGATTTTAGGGGGTAAACGTCTTTCAATATAACAAACATTCTAAACAAGACCAAAAAATAACACTAAAAAAAAAAAAAAGCAAAAATAGCATTAACACTGTGTTTTTCTTAAGGCTTCTTATATTTCAAGCAGGTCAATGCTTCTCATTTATTGATTTAAAAAATGAAGAGTTTCCTGTGTATTAGTGGGATCCTATGTGGGTGGTTAAGCTCATGAAGAAAGAGAGGACAGAGTGAGAAAGGAAGAAATTAAGGTCCAGGAACTCCAACATTTAATTGTTGGAGCATGAAAGATAAAGTTGAAAATGGTCTCCCAGAAGCAGTCAGAGGAGTAGGAGAAAATTTAGGAGCACATGCGGGGTCTAGAAGCCTAGAGAATAAAGGGTTTCAAGAAGGTTAGAGTGGACAATACTCCTGAAATTCTATGTAAGGTCAAATAAAATAAGCAAAAGAAAAAAATTTTTTAGTATATTATGGACTGAGTTCCAATCCCAAAGAAAGGCAATGCCAAAGAATGCTCAAACTACCGCACAATTGCACTCATCTCACATGCTAGTAAAGTAATGCTCAAAATTCTCCAAGTCAGGCTTCAGCAATACATGAACCGTGAATTTCCAGATGTTCAAGCTGGTTTTAGAAAAGACAGAGGAACTAGAGATCAAATTGCCAAAATCTGCTGGATCATCGAAAAAACAAGGGAGTTCCAGAAAAACATCTATTTCTGCTTTATTGACTATGCCAAAGCCTTTGACTGTGTGGATCACAAAAAACTGTGGAAAATTCTGAAAAAGATGGGAATACCAGACCACCTGACCTGCCTCTTGAGAAATCTGTATGCAGGTCAGGAAGCAACAGTTAGAACTGGACATAGAACAACAGACTGGTTCCAAATAGGGAAAGGAGTATGTCAAGGCTGTATATTGTCACCCTGCTTATTTAACTTATACGCATAGTACATCATGAGAAACGCTGGGCTGGAAGAAGCACAAACTGGAATCAAGATTGCCAGGGGAAATATCAACAACCTCAGATATGCAGATGACACCACCGTTATGGCAGAAAGTGAAGAGGAACTAAAGAGCCTCTTGATGAAAGTGAAAGAGGAGAGTGAAAAAGTTGGCTTAAAGCTCAACATTCAGAAAACTAAGATCATGGCATCCGGTCCCATCACTTCATGACAAATAGATGGGGAAACAGTGTCAGACTTTATTTTTCTGGGCTCCAAAATCACTCCAGATGGTGACTGCAGCCATGAAATTAAAAGACACTTACTCCTTGGAAGGAAAATTATGACTAACGTAGACAGCGTATTAAAAAGCAGAGACATTACTTTGCCAACAAAGGTCCGTCTCGTCAAGGCTATGGTTTTTCCAGTGGTCATGTATGGATGTGAGAGTTGGACTATAAAGAAAACTGAGCACCAAAGAATTGATGCTTTTGAACTGTGGTGTTGGAGAAGACTCTTGAGAGTCCCTTGGACTGCAAGGAGATCCAACCAGTCCATCCTAAAGGACATCAGTCCTGGGTTTTCATTGGAATGACTGATGTTGAAGCTGAAACTTCAATACTTTGGCCACCTGATGCGAAGATCCGACTCATTTGAAAAGACCTTGATGCTGGGAAAGATTGAGGGCAGGAGAAGGGGACGACAGAGGATGAGATGGTTGGATGGCATCACTGACTCAATGGACATGGGTTTGGGTGAACTCCGGGAATTGGTGATGGACAGGGAGGCCTGGCGTGCTGTGGTTCTTGGGGTCACAAAGAGTCAGATACAACTGAGTGACTGAACTGAACTGAATTGAACTGGACTGAGTTCTACCTTTCCAAATTCAAATGTTGAAGCCCTACTGCCTCATTAACTGTTTTTGGGGACAGGGCCTTTAAAGAGGTAATTAATGTTAAATGCGGTATAGAAGTTGGGACCTCATTCAATACACCTGGTGTCCTTATAAGAAGAAAAGGAGAGTCCAGAGATGCATGTACACAGAGGAAAATCTGTGTGGGGACATAGGGAGAAGGTGACCACCTGCAAGTCAAGGAGAGAGGCCTTGTGAGAAAACAAAACTGCTGGCACCTAGATCTTGGACTTCCATCCTTCAAAACTGTAAGAAAACAAATTTCTGCTGTTTAAACTGCTTAGCTGTTTCATTATGGCAGTCCTAGCCAACTAATACAAGCAACAAGGGTCTTAGATTACTGATGATAAAGTTGTTATGGGAAGAGATGGAGATGAAAAAGTAGATTGGAGCATGTTGAGAAATACGTGGGGGATGAGTAAAGAGACACAGGGAGCAAAGTTAACTCTCTGAAGACATTTGAATATGAAGGAGAAAACAAGAGACAGGATGATCAACTGCAGAACTGTGGGGTTTCAGGATTATTAGGATTAAACTTGAAAAGTAGCAAATAATGAATGAGATCATCTATGCAAAAGCCACATTAAAAAGACAAACCATCTCTGAGAGTAAAGAGCAGGATTAGAAAACAGTCATAACAGCAACAATAAATAATAAAAAATAATGATAAACCAATAATAGTATCACTTATCAAGCAACTCATATAAGCCAAGTTATGAGGGTCATGCTTTATAGATTTTACATAGTCTTATGTCCATAGCACAGTGCCTGCCACCTACCACATTCAATACACTTTTTCTGACTCAATAAAAAAGACTCTACAAAATAGATATTATTATTCCCAAGTTATCCCCCATTTATATATGAGGAAATTAAGACTCACATAGTTTTAATAACTTATTCAAGGTTTATGTGGCCCTAAAGTCTAATCAATAATGTAGACACAGCCAAAGGAAGAGGCCCTAAATGAAAACACAAAATGAGAGGTGAGAAAGGTAAAAACTGAGCTCACTTTTATCCTGCTGTCCAGAGGAGAGGATACAGGTCAGTGGTGCTACTGGCTTGGAGAGGGCTACCAGATCTTGGGGAAAGGTGTGGGAGGCTTCAGGCTGCTGGTGATTAAGGTCATTCCACCATGCACCCCCTACCTGGGATCTGGGGACCTGACTGTGGACCTTGTAGACACCTGTAAGAACTCTCAGGAGGATGGGAAACAATTGGAGGATTTTAAGAAGAGGAATTTCATCATCTCATAAAAGCTTTCTAAGGCTGCCACCGCAAAACATCACAAGGCTGGATGGCATAAACAACAGAAATTTATTTTCTCATAGTTTTGGAGGCTGGACACCCAAAGTCAAGGTGCCAATGGGTTGCTACTCCTGAGACCCCTCTCCTTGGATGCAGCGTTCCTGCTGTGTCTTCACATGGTCATCCCTCAGTCTGGGTATCATCTGTGTCCTAATCGTGTCTTCTTAGAAGGACACCAATCATATTGGATTACGCCCAACTCTCGTGACTGCATTTTAACTAAATCACCTCTATAAGGACCTTGTATCCAAACACATGAATTTTCTGATGTACTGAGGATTAGGGCTTCAACATATGAATTTCGAGGGGACACACTTTAGTTCATAACACTTCATTTGGAATTTTTAACATGAATTTTTAACATCATGGAATTATTAAAATGGAATTTTTAGCATGATCACTGGGTGCTGTGCTGAGAATAGATTATAATGCTGCATGGATGCAAGAGTGCAAGAGTGTGTCCTCAGCTGCTCAGTCGTGTCTGACTCTTTGCAGTCCCATGGACTGTAGCCCACCAGGCTCCTCTGTCCACGGGGTTTTCCAGGCAAAAGTACTGGAGTGGGTTGCCATTTCCTACTCCAGGAGATCTTCTGGACCCAGGGATTGAACCTGAGTCTTTTGTGCCTCCTACGTTGCAAGCAGATTCTTTACCACTGCGTGACCTGGGAAGCGCAAGAGTATGAGAGGGGAGAGCTATGCAGGTGGCCAGTCCAAGGTGACAGGATCGTTGAGGTGGTAATATGAGTTTGCAGTTGGGAAATATTTTTAAAGCTGAGCTGAAAGAAGTTGCTCTTGAATTGAGTACAGGCTACATAAGAAAGAAGTTCAAGAATAACTCCGGGGCTTTTGGCCTGAGGAGCTGAAAGGAAGGAGGTGCCATTACCAGAGATAGGCAGATTATGGAAAAAGCAAATTAGGGAGAGAGGATAGGAATTCTGTTTAGGACGTATTAAGTGGGAGATATTAGTTAGACATCTAAAGAGAGATGTCAAGTAGGCATTTGAACATGAGTATGGAATTTGCAGCAGAGGTGTAGACTAGAGACATAAAATCTGGAGTCACTATTATATGAACATTTCTTATTATAAGATAGTATTTTTTTTAAAGAGGCTGTATGAAACTGCTGAGGGAAAGGATAGGAAAAAAGTCCAAGGGTTGAGCTCCAGAGCACAACAATGATAAGAGGCCAAATGCATGAGGAAGAACAAGCGAAAGAAACAAAGACTGAATGACCAGGGAGGTAAGAGGAAACCCAGAAGCCTGCAGTGCCTGGAAGCCAGGTGATGTCATAGTTTCCAAAGCAGAAAGAGTATCTGCCAAATGCTATGGATAGTCCAGTAAGATGAGGACTGAGATCTGAGCACTAGATTCAGCGGTATGGAGGTCAATGGTGACTCTGAATATTTGTCTGCTTGGTGTGAGTCAGTGCATAAGAGCTTAATTAAATCTGGAGCGCTGGAAAGTTGAGTTTGTGGATCAAACTGTAGAGAGGATAGTGCCAGGGAAAATGTAACCCTCATGGCCTGCCTCTGTGTCCAGCTGCTTCTTTAGTAATCTGCTGCCTCTTTCCAAAATCAAACCACAATTTTTCTACATCTCAATGATGAGATTGGATACTGAGTCAACATTTGGTCTTTTGAGGTCTCTGAAATCTCTTCAGACCTCAAATTTTTGTCTCTGTTGTCATTAAATGCTACCACAGTGCTTGGCACATGTTAGACAGCCAATAAATACCAAATGAATGGTTTAAAAAATGAATGCTGTTGGTTACATAGGTATCAGTCAACAAATGACTATTTCCTTCCTTTACCTTGTTCTAATCTGAACCCCAGTGAGAGACTCAAGATGAGATCTCCCAAAGGGACATGTCTCTGGCAGAAGGGTAGGGGATGAAGCAGAAGAGGCTGGAAAAGCCAAGACCTTGGAGAAGAGGAAGAAGGAAGGATGATGGAGAAGAAGGATCTCAGACTGCAGTGCAGTTTTAAGGAAGCATTGGCAAACTTACTGGGGAGGCCTTGAGCCACAAGGGCTCCCTCAAGCCACAGAGAACTTGCTGCCAGACACAAGAGACTTGGGCTTCAATCCCTGGGTCAGGAAGACATGACTGGAATGACTTAGCATGCACGCATGCATGAGCCACAAGTGTCCATCTGAAGGGTCCCTGTCTTCCAGGAAAGGGTTCGAGTAATAATAAACCTGCCTCACTCACTCACTGCCCTGGGAGCAGCCCATGGGAAGCAAGGTCTTGGTGCCAAAGTGGTGGTGATGCATTTCTGAGTGCAGTAGCTGGGGCTGTTGGTCAATTATGCCCCCTGTAGCTAAGACCTGATTGGAGAAGGAAATGGCAACCCACTCCAGTGTTCTTGCCTGGAGAATCCCAGGAACGGCGGAGCCTGGTGGGCTGCCGTCTATGGGGTTGCACAGAGTCGGACACAACTGAAGCGACTTAGCAGCAGCAGCAGCAGCTAAGACCTGAGAGGCAGTTTTCACAGCCACTTCATATGTCACGTTTATTTTTAGCCTCCTACTTAATATTTTATAAAAATGAGTGAATACCAATAAAACTCCAAAGGAAATTGAAAAAAAATTGTCTTTTTCAGAGCCTCTAGTCAACTACTACAATGTTACTGTGTTAAATATGTCAAGCAATGACAACAAACCACTATTTAGGCAACTTAGAATTGGTATACAATTAATCTTTGGTCATAAACATTTAAAATAGTATCCCTATCTCATTAAGTACTGATTTTATATCTTTAATAGAAGACAAGGTAAATAGAAGCCAATGGGATTACTAGTGGCTCAGATGGTAAAGAATCTGCCCACAACATGAGAGATCCAGGTTCAGTCCCCGAGTTGGAAAGATCACTTGGAGAAGGAAATGACTTCCTACTCCAGCATTCTTGCCCAGAGAATTCTATGGACAGAGAAGCCTGGTGAGTTACAGTCCATGGGGTCCCAAATAGTCAGACATGACTGAGCTACTAACACTTACCAACAAGGTAAATGAAAAAACAAAGAAAGAACATGCCCTGTCTTCTGCTTCCCACTTATCCTGCTCGTTACCAGCCTTGAATTAGCGCAGACCCCAGCTTGCCTCCTCTTGCTTTCAAGCCTTCTCCCCACTAAGAAGTCCCTGTCAAGGTTACCCCTTGGATGGCTGCTCAACATCTGTCCCAGAAAGTCAAACAAAGCCACTGTTCTGAATCCATGGTTTGAATGAAACCTTCCATCCACAAATGCACCTCTGTGCTATTATAAGGTGATTCAACAACCGTATGCTAAGAACTTATTCCTTGTAAGATTGGAATTGATGAATCAAAAGTTAATGATTTTTTTTCAAATAAAGAGAAGTCTGAAAGAGAATATCTGACCTGCTTTCCTCAGCACTGTGTGCTAAGATTTTGTAATATAATGCAGTCATTTTCCAAAGAAGCAAACTGAGTCATGAGACAAAGAATGATTTTACTTTCACATTTTCTTGTCAGTCGATATCCAAGTCAAAAATCATACGTTAGGTTCTCTGCTCCTGCCCGACCTCCATCAGTGCCCTGAGATGGCACTGCCTCTACAGGCTGAGTGCAATGCTGAGAATCACATTGTGGACGAGAGGACAAATACCCACACTTTTGAAACTGAATATTGATTCCTCAGAGGTCTGTCATGTTAGACATATCATTTCACTTGAATGAAGCAAATTTTTTTTTTCAGTGTTGCAAGAGGGAAAACATTGGTACAGGATGGATTTCCCTGCTGATAGCTCAGCACGCAGAGAATCCTCCTGCTGTGTAGGAGATGTAGGAGACGCAGGTTCGATCCCTGCGTCAGAAAGATCCCCTGGAGGAGGAAATGACAACCCACTCGAGTATTTCTCAGTCCATAGGGTTGCAAAGAGTCAAACACGACTGAGCAAGCAAGCAAGCAATGACTTAAATGAGAACTTCCATTCTTAATTTCCTAGTAACCATGTTAGGCCCTGCTTTTGTCATCCTCCCTAGGACTATCTATGCATTTAGGATTTAAGGTGGGAGGGAAAAGGATTACAGATCGAGAAAAACTGGGTTTTTCTGGTTTTCAAGGGTGAAGGAATTTAGGAATTAATAATTATATAATGGAGTTTGTAATTATCCTTTTTTATCTAAGAATTGAAAGTTCAATGGCCCCTATCCATGTAGCCCTGACACCAACATCTATTTCTCCAGATGAAACAAAGAAAAGCCTCACTTACCTTACTGAAAGTGTTTCTTTAGTTTTAATTATTCCATGTTTAGAAGTTGAACAATTCAGAGGAGTTAAAACAATTTTCTCAGGTCTTCAAAAGACCATCCCTATTTTGGAGCCTCAAGGTCCTCCGTGCTAGGAAGGTCCCTAAGATGTATCACCTACGAGTTTGTTCAATACAGAAATCGTCAAAATACAGCTTACTGATAGAAATCAGATCGCTACGCACAACCTCCCGCAGCGAGTTTGAAAATGGCCACTCTGAATTGTGGTGATTAGATGTTAAACTGTATTCTTTAAAAGACATGACAGAAAACTACTACACAGAGATATATGAAAACTGAAAAGCAATCTGTCAGTTTTATTCACATAATATTGATAAATGACCGGATTTAAAGTGTAGTCTTTCGTCAGTGACACCAGCAAATTGGTTCACACCCTTATTTAGTTTGGCCACACTTACTGGAATCCTATGGGTAGAATTAAACCTGGACTTCCTGCACAGATGAATATCTGTACAATCTTTCATCTGGCTTACAAAGACCTCAGAAAGGGAGATTATACAAGTTTTGTTCCAGAAAGTTATTTCCCTATTTTTTTTCTTCTTTTCAGTGATTCTTATTTCCTTTAAAGTTTTTGCTTTCTAGATACATGAGTTTCTTGATTAAGCAGCTTCTCCACCAACTTCCCAGGCTGCCATCACATCATCATTATTGAATTATGATTTACTTAAAGATCTTATATCCAAACATATAGAACCTGAAAGGCTTTCTTTTTATTAACTCATGCAGTAACTTATTCAAGTGTCTCACTCGGGCGAGGCCCACCCTGGCGCCATGGAGAAATCTCTGGGGATGGTCTCTGGGGTAGTGGCGCATGGCCTGGAGCTATGCAGGCAGGACACCCCTTCTCAGCCTTTCAGCCTGGAGTGTGTCTCTCCTGTTTGCTTGATCTTCACTTTGTGAGCAGAGAAAGAAAGGTCGTGGTGGGGTTGCTGGGGGGGGGGCGGTAGGTAGGAAGGGCTGCCTCTTTCTTCAGTACCCCTTAAAAAAAATTAGGGGAACAAGGAAACTTTTCCTAGAAATCCAGCAGAGCTTTCCCCTATTTTTCCACTAGCCAAGGTGTGATTCTAGGACCACTGCTAAAAGTAGCACTGATGAAAGAATGGGACCAAAATGTTTGGCTTAGACTAACCATCTCACGAGGAGCAGACATTGAGAAACCAACCAGAAGAGCTACAGCAGGCGTGTAAACAGATCGTAAAGTGCAAGATAGAAAGTGCTGAACCATTAAAGCGATGTAACTAAAGTGTTTTGGTGTTAAACCTGGAGAACTTATTTCCCATCTGGGGATTAAGAAAGAAAAGACTTCTGAATTGAAGACTGAAATCAGGAACAAGAGAATGAAAGACATCATTTGACTTGCCAGTCAAGAAAAGAGCAGTGGGAAAGAAAGGGGCCTGCAGGAGGTTACATAATACATGTGGCTGGGATAAGAGAGGTACATCAGTTAGATTTTACTATGATAACAAATAAGCCCCATGCCTCAGAAGTGTATAACCACAAGTTTTGTCTTGCTCACAGATCTTCTGCTTGTCTGTAGCTCTGTTTGGTGCTGCTTCAGGAATCTTCTTCTGGGAACTAGGCTAAAGGACCATCCCCTACCTGGGATATGCTCTTCTCGTGGCTGAGAGCAGAAACCCAAATCTATGGGGAAGTTTCTAGGGGCCCGGTAGCCTAGGGGATGTTGAGGTGCTCCGTGGAGATGCAACTGAAGTTGCATTGTCTTATGCCTTCTACCAAAGAGTCAAACACGACTGAGCAACTAACACACACACAGGCACACACATGCACACACACACACACACCTCCTATCACTGAGGGGCACAGGTCTGGTAGAAATAGCTAGGTCGCACATGTCACATGTCACATGTCACAGTTAAGTGTGCGGTTCTAATTGATTTAGTGAGTTTTATTAAGTCAGACAGTTTTGCCAGGGGTTGAAAACAAGAGAAGGGTCTGTTACACATCCAGACAACTATTAATGCATAAGCTGCTCTAGAACTTGGGTGTTTTGATCTAGCAGATCAGTTGGTGAAAGAAGTCTGAGATGCCAGATTAGAAATCTAAAAGCCTGGATAGGAGACTCACTCTGCAGACCTATTAGATGAATAGCTAAGATGAATAGCTATGTCTTCTTCTGCAAACTAACTCCTGAGTTGGCCAAAAAGTTCATTTCAGTTTTTCCATAGTGAATGGAATGTTTTGGCCTATCCATACTATTCTTCTTGTGGAAAACAGCTCCTGGCTTGCTCCTGGTAAAGAATGAATATTTGATCATGAAAACCAATTCACCACCAGTCAGAAGGTAATCACCTCCAGAAAATAATAGCCTCTCCTGCTCCCTTCCAAATCTCATACAAATAATTCACGTTGGCAAATTCTAACCTGGAGCAATACAAAATAAAGGTCTCGGTTCAGTTCAGTTCAGTTGCTCAGTTGTGTCCGACTCTTGGCTGTGTCCATGGACTGCAGCACACCAGGCCACCCTGTCCATCACCAACTCCCAGAGTTTACTCAAACTCATGTCCATTGAGTCGGTGATGCCATCCAACCATCTCATCCTCTATCATCCCCTTCTCCTCCCACCTTCAATCTTGCCCAGCATCAGGGTCTTTTCCACAGAGTCTGTTCTTCACATCAGGTGGCCAAAGGATTGGAGTTTCAGCTTCAGCATCAGTCCTTCCAATGAATATTCAGGACTGATCTCCTTTAGGATGGACTGCTTGGATCTCCTTGCAGTCCAAGGGACTCTCAAGAGTCTTCTCCAACACCACAGTGCAAAAGCATCAATTCTTCAGTGCTCAGCCTTCTTCGCAGTCCAACTCTCACATCCATACATGACCACTGGAAAAACCATAGCTTTGGCAAAGTAATGTATCTGCTTTTTAATATGCTGTCTAGATTGGTCATAACATTTCTTCCAAGGAGTAAGCATCTTTTAATTTCATGGCTGCATTTACCATCTGCAGTGATTTTGGAGCCCCCAAAATAAAGTCTGCCACTGCTTCCATTGTTTCCCCATCTATTTGCCATGAAGTGATGGGACTGGATGCCATGATCTTAGTTTTCTGAATGTTGAGTTTTAAGCCAACTTTTTCACTCTCCTCTTTCACTTTCATCAAGAGGCTCCTCAGTTCTTCTTTGCTTTTTGCCATAAGGATGGTGTCATCTGCATATCTGAGGTTATTGATATTTCTCCCAGCAATCTTGACTCCAGTTTGTGCTTCATCTAGTCCAGCATTTCTCATGATGTACTCTGCATATAAGTTAAATAAGCAGGGTGACAATATACAGCCTTGATGCACTCCTTTCCCTATTTGGAACCAGTCTGTTCCATGTCCAGTTCTAACTGTTGCTTCCTGACCTGCATACAGATTTCTCAAGAGGCAGGTCAGGTGGTCTGGTATTCCCATCTCTTTCAGAATTTTCCAGTTTGTGGTGATACACACAGTCAAAGGCTTTGGCATAGTCAATAAAGCAGAAATAGATGTTTTTCTGAAACTCTCTTCCTTTTTCCATGATCCAATGGATGTTGGCAATTGATCTCTGGTTCCTCTGCCTTTTCTAAAACCAGCTTGAACATCTGCAAGTTCATGGTTCACATACTGTTGAAGCTTGGCTTGGAGAATTTTGAGCATTACTTTACTAGCATGTGAGATGAGTGAAATTGTGCAGTAGTTTGAGCTTTCTTTGGCATTACCTTTCTTTGAGATTGGAATGAAAACTAACCTTTTCCAGTCCTGTGGCCACTGCTGAGTTTTCCAAATTTGCTGGCATATTGAGTGCAGCACTTTCACAGCATCATCTTTCAGGATTTGAAATAGCTCAACTAGAATTTCCATCACCTCCACTAGCTTTGTTCGTAGTGATGCTTCCTAAGGCCCACCTGACTTCGCATTCCAGGATGTCTGGCTCTAGGTGGGTGATCATATTATTGTGATTATCTGGGTCATGAAGATCTTTTTTGTATAATTCTTCTGTGTATTCTTGCCACCTCTTCTTGATATCTTCTGCTTCTGTTAGGTCCCTACCATTTCTGTCCTTTATCGAGCCCATCTTCGCATGAAGTGTTCCCTTGGTATCTCTAATTTTCTTGAAGAGATCCCTAGTCTTTCTCATTCTGTTGTTTCCTCTATTTCTTTGCACTGATCACTGAGGAAGACTTTCTTATCTCTCTTTGATATTCTTTGGAACTCTGCATTCAAATGGGTATATCTTTCCTTTTCTCCTTTGCTTTTGGCTTCTCTTCTTTTCACAGCTATTTGTAACGCCTCCTCAGACAGCCATTTTGCTTTTTTGCATTTCTTTTTCTTGGGGATGGTCTTGATCCCTGTCTCCTGTACAGTGTCACAAACCTCATTCCATAGTTCATCAGACACTCTGTCTATCAGATCTAGTCCCTTAAATCTATTTCTCACTTCCACTGTATTATCATGAGGGATTTGATTTAGGTCATACCTGAATGGTCTAGTGGTTTTCCCTACTTTCTTAAATTTAAATCTGAATTTGGCAATAAGGAGTTTATGATCTGAGCCACAGTCAGCTCCTGGTCTTGTTTTAGCTGACTGTATAGAGCTTCTCCTTCTCTGGCTGCAACGAATATAATCAATCTGATATCAGCGTTGACCATCTGGTGATGTCCATGTGTAGAGTCTTCTTTTGTGTTGCTGGAAGAGGGTGTTTGCTATGACCTGTGTGTTCTCTTGGCAAAACTCTATTAGCCTTTGCCCTGTTTCATTCCGTACTCCAAGGCCAAATTTGCCTGTTCCTCCAGGTGCTTCTTGACTTCCTACTTTTGCATTCCAGTCCCCTGTAATGAAAAGGACGTCTTTTGGGGGTGTTAGTTCTAGAACGTCTTGTAGGTCTTCATAGAACCGTTCAACTTCAGCTTCTTCAGCATTACTGGTTGGGGCATAGACTTAGATTATTGTGATATTGAATGATTTGCCTTGGAAACGAACAGAGATTATTCTGTCATTTTTGAGATTGTGTCCAAGTACTGCATTTCAGACTCTTTTGTTGACTATGATGGCTATTCCATATCTTCTAAGGGATTCTCGCCCACAGTAGTAGATACAATGGTCATCTGAGTTAAATTCACCCATTCCAGTCCATTTTAGTTCACTGATTCCTAAAATGTTGACGTTCACTCTTGCCATCTCCTGTTTGGCCACTTCCAATCTGCCTTGATTCATGAACCTAACATTCCAGGTTCCTATGCAATATTGCTCTTTACAGCATCTGACCTTGCTTCCATCACCAGTCACATCCACAACTGGGTGTTGTTTTTGCTTTGGCTCCATCTCTTCATTCTTTCTAGAGTTATTTCTCCACTGATCTCCAGTAGCATATTGGGCACCTACCAACCTGGGGAGTTCATCTTTCAGTGCCCTATCTTTTTGCTTTTCATACTGTTCATGGGGTTCTCAAGGCAAGAACACTGAAGTGGTTTGCCATTCCCTTTTCCAGTGGACCACATTCTGTCAGAACTCTGCACCATGATCCATCCATCTTGGGTGGCCCTACACAGCATGGCTCATAGTTTCATTGAGTTAGACAAGGCTGTGGTCCATGTGATTAGATTGGTTAGTTTCCTATGATCCCAGGGTTCTCTGCAATGCAGAGGCTCTAGCAGGGATGGTGGTAATGCCAGATAAGGAAAGGGAAATGACATTGGAGAGATAGGTCGGGATGCAATCAGAGACGGCCTTAAGTGCTGTACTGAGAGAAAAAAAAAAAAAAGAAAGCAACAGAGTCTTCTAAGGATTTAGGACGAAGAGTGGCATGAGCTGGGGTTACTCTGAAGCTCTTTCAAGTTCTCTGTATATAGAAAGGTCACAGGGGGACCCGAGAACCATGACACTTCCTCCTTAACTGTGCTTTTCTGTGCCTGGCCCTAAAGTATATCATTTTATTTAATCTTCAGACTTAAGTTATTTTAATAGTTTATATATTATCCTGGCAAGGTAGAGTTTCTCATCTCTATTCTCAAGATCAGAAAACTGAGACACAGACAGGTCAAGGGACTTGCTCCTCTTCCCCCAGCCTAGCAGATGTAGAACTGGGTACCTAAGTAGGTTTTCCTGATTTCAGTGTCTGAACACCTCCACTCTGTAAGACTGTCTCTACCTGTGGACTGACGTGTGGAGATGGGAGCCCACAGCCAGGAAAAGCCCAGGGGGTAGGCAGCTCTGAGGGACTGACATGCCTTTGCATTCATTCATTTATTTATTCCTTCGTTCAACACGTCATTAGAGGTTACCTGTTAGGCAATTCAGAGAAGATTTGAAGGGCACTATTTTAGCATGCCTTCAACTGTCAGTCTTCAGATGCTATATTTAACTTGGGTCCAGGTGAATCAAATTCAGTTACAAAAACTACTGATCTGATTGTCATTTGCTCTAATATTTAAACTCTAAGAGGGCAGGGTAGAACATGTCTACCATATCCCCAAGTGTCTGTGTATGTTAGTCCCTCAATCGTGTCTGACTCCTTGTGATCCTGCCAGCCTCCTCTGTCCTTGGAATTCTCCAGGCAAGAATACTGGATCAGGTTGCCATTCCCTTCTCCAAGGGATCTTCCAACCCAGGGATTGAACCTGGGTCTCCTGCATTGCAGGCAGATTCTTTACCACATGAGCCACCAACCAGGGAAGCCCTCCAAGTGTCTAGCACATAGCAATTTCTCAATAAAGATCTAAGGAGTAAATGTGGGAGCACCTGAGGGACTGGCTGAATAAAGGAGGAGAACCACAGAGAACTCACTTCTGTGGTGGTGAGAACTGGCCGGCGGTCGACCTCCTGCCGCTGAGACTCCTTCTGCAAACCCAGAGCAGGAACTCTCCCTCACACGCGATCAAAAGCCTAATAACTCTCTTCCAGCCTCAGTGTCACTTCCAGCTAATTCCCAGCCACAAGCAAAGTGAAATATCCAAAACAGACACGTAGTTATCACGTTATTCTCCCAATGATCAACTGCTAGAGATCTTCCGCTTGACTCCAAAGTTTGGCATAATAGTTAGGGACTTTGGGAAGATCGTGTACACACTGCTAGATTTATAGCTCAGTTGGCAAAGAATCTGCCTTCAATGCAGGAGACCTGGATTTGATTCCTGGGTCAGGAAGATCCCCTGGAGAAGGAAATGGCAACCCACTCCAGTATTCTTGCCTGGAAAATCCCATGGACGGAGGAGCCCAGCAGGCTACAGTCCACGGGGTCGCAAGAGTCAGACACGATTGAGCAACTAAACCACCACCATGTACATACTGTTAGATTGAAAATGGATAGCCAACAAGGACCTACTGTGTAGCACAGCAGAACTCTGCTCAAGGTTACGTGGCAGCCTGGATGGGAGGGGGGCTTGGAGGAGACTGGAAATATGTGTATGTATGGCCAAGTCTCTTCACTGTTCACCTACAACTATCACCTGGGTTTCCCTCGTTGCAATCAGATTCTTTCCCGTCTGAGCCACCAGGGAAGCCCGTTTTGAATTGGGATATATAAACGTTTGTATATATACAAACTATAAAGAATCTGACTGCAGTGAGGGAGACCCAGGTCTGATCCCTCGGTTAGGAAGATCCCCTGGAGAAGGGAATGGCTACCCGCTCCAATCTTCTTGCTTGGAGAATTCCATAGGCAGAGGAGCCGGGTGGGCTACAGTCCATGGGGTCACAAAGAGTTGGACCCAACTGAATGACTACAGTTTTCAATACAAAATGTTTTCAGTATTAAAAAAACAGTTTGGCAGAGGACCCATGGGACAGAGGACCCATCAAAGGCCCCTTTGGGAGTCTGTCTTCAGCCCATCCTTCCATCACTTACCACCAGCTCAGCAACCCAAACCTCCAGACCCTCCATCCATATGGGACTATTTGCAATTTCTGATACTGCAGGCCCTCCTCCCTTTTTCCACCAGAACTCCCACTTACCCTTGAAGTCACAGCAGCTCAGAAATGGTCCTGAGCATCACCTCATTCAGAGCGAGTCTTGCCTTCTACTGAAATAAAGGACATCTTGTTTATAACTGTCTTCCCATACTGCATTTTGATTAGGTGTTTCCGTGTCTATGGCTCCCTAGGTGTAGAGAGAGCTCAGAAGTGAGACTTTATCTTCGCATAGCTGGCTCCTAGAGAGGCGGCCAGCACGTCACAGGTGTTGAGCAACTGGTGGTTGGATGAATGAGCTGATGGAGTGAATGGCTGGAGCTTTCTGCTTAGCCACCAGGCTTTGGTCCAAGCTTCTTTGCCTGGGTGTTCATGCTGGTTACAGACGGTTCCAGGACCCTATATCTGCCTCTGCAAGCAAAGGAGAAACTGTTCCTGGATGCTCAGTGTATATGCTATATCTTTTCAGCCACAAAACTATACTTTGTTGGTGCTAGTAACCTGGGCTGGCTATGCTGGTGACCAGGAAATTACCCTCTGGGTTAAATCTGAGATGCTAGCCTTTGCATCAGCCTGACCCATTGTCACCCTGGCTTTGCCATTTTGACTAAATGGCCTTGTGGTGCAGGCTAATTTATGAAAACAGAAAACACACAGACTCTGAAACTGGTGACCGCATGCCATTCCATCAAGATGCCATCTAAAAAGGGGGCAGAAAAGATGTTGCTGTTTTCAACGTCCAGCAACATTGAGGATATGACTAGACACATTTCTCCCTTTCAGCTGAGAAATGTTCCTCTGTCCTTTGTAGCAAGTGGAAGGATGACAGCAAACTTTCATCTTCCCCAACAAGATAACTCAGACATTTTCCTCGGGGAAAGGCAGCCGATCACTTGGCTCTGCTCAACAAGAACGTGGAGTGTAATAAAAGCACTCCTGGGCCCCGCTCCTTACAGCAGCCGCCTTTGAACACATGCGAGACGCACGGGATATTCTTCATTAGACAAGGAGCACACTTATGATTTTTATTCCTAAAAGGCTCTTGAGTCCCGGGAGCTCCTACAAGAGGCCATTTCTGCTCTATAATGCAGACCAAAAGAGCTCTTCTCCGGCCCCCAGATGTGACCCTATTCTACCTACCCCGGTCGACATTCATGTCTCTCCTCTCTGAACTCTTAAAAGCTCTTCTTGCCTGAAGCGTACTGCAGAACATCATGGATTCTACTGAGTCATGTGCCCGCCTCTTATGATTCATATTGTTTCAGGTAGATTTAAAACTTCTGAAGGACAGAGGACCCACCTTATGCTTCTTTGGTAACCCCTAGAGTGCCTAGCACAATGCTGAATACATACCTCATGCTCAATAAATAATCTGATCAAACCATTTCCAAGCACCAGATATGTAAAGTTGTGTGGGAGAGGATTAATCATATTATATCATCTTCTTTTTAGGCAACTTCATAAGAATCTATCACCAATCTATAACTTCACAGTGTCTCTTTAGGAGACCTAGATAACAAACACGGAGAAGGCAATGGCAACCCACTCCAGTACTCTTGCCTGGAAAATCCCATGGATGGAGGAGCATGGTGGGCTGCAGTCCATGGGATCACTAAGAATCAGACACGACTGAGCGACTTCACTTTCACTTTTCACTTTCATGCATTGGAGAAGGAAATGGCAACCCACTCCAGTGTTCTTGCCTGGAAAATCCCAGGGAGGAGGGAGCCTGGTGGGCTGCCGTCTATGGGGTCACACAGAGTCAGACACGACTGAAGCGACTTAGCAGCAGCAGCAGCAGATAACGAACAATGTTCCATGATCAATGACTCATACAATTTTCTCTCAGCCTGAAGCTGGTACCCTAGCTTGTGCTAACATGGCACTGTTTTTAACAAGAGGATTAAAGCAGCATCATGTTCTTGAATCTAACCCGGACACATCTACCTGAGGAATTCTGTGTGTCACTCTGTTGTTAGAACAATAGTCAACAGCCATGGAGATCCATGAGAAGGCATTTTCAAAGAGTAATGTAATTGGATGCATTGTTTTAAGAAAATCAGTTGAGAAACTACAATTCTTTATTCAGACTACCAAAAGGACAATTGCATATACAAACTTTCAGTTCAGTTCAGTCACTCAGTCGTGTCTGACTCTTTGCAACCCCATGGACTGCAGCATGCCAGGCTTCCCTGTCCATCACCAGCTCCCAGAGCTTGCTCAAACTCTTGTCCATTGAGTCAGAGATGTCATCCAACCATCTCATCTTCTGTCATCCCCTTCTCCTCCTGCCTTCAATCTTGTCCAGCATCAGGGTATTTTTAAATGAGTCACTTCTTTGCATCAGGTGGCCAAAGGATTGGAGTTTCAGCTTCAGCATCAGTCCTTCCAATGAATATTCAGGACTGATTTCCTTCAGAATTGACTGGTTTGATCTTCTTGCAGTCCAAGGGATTCTCAAGAGTCTTTTCCAACATCATAGTTCAAAAGCATCAATTCTTCAGCACTCAGCTTTCTTTATAGTCCAACTCTCACATCCATACGTGACTACTGGAAAAACCATAGCTTTGACAAGATGGACATTTGTCAGCAAAGTAATGTCTCTGCTTTTTAATATGCTGTCTAGGTTGGTCATAACTTTCCTTCCAAGGAGAAAACATCTTTTAATTTCATGGCTGCAGTCGCCATCTGCAGTGATTTTGGAGCCCCCAAAAATAAAGTCTGTCACTGTTTCCATTGTTTCTCCATCTATTTGCCATGAAGGGATGGGACTGTATGCCATGATCTTTGTTTTCTGAGTGTTGAGTTTTAAGCCAACTTTTTCACTCTCCTCTTTCACTTTCATCAAGAGGTTTTTTAGTTCCTCTTCACTTTCTGCCATAAGGGTGGTATCATCTGCATATCTGAGGTTGTTGATATTTCTCACAGCAACCTTGATTCCAGCTTGTGCTTCTTCCAGCCCAGCGTTTCTCATGATGTATTCTGCATAGATGTTAAATAAGCAGGGTGACATATACAGCCTTGACATACTCCTTTTCCTATTTGGAACCAGTCTGTTGTTCCATGTCCAGTTCTAACCGTTGCTTCCTGACCTGCATACAGGTTTCTCAAGAGGCAGGTCAGGTGGTCTGGTATTCCCATCTCTTTCAGAATTTTCCACAGTTTATTGTGATCCACACAGTCAAAGGCTTTGGTATAGTCAATAAAGCAGAAATAGATGTTTTTCTGGAACTCTCTTGCTTTTTCGATGATCCAGCAGATGTTGACAATTTGATCTCTGTTTCCTCTGCCTTTTCTAAAACCGGCTTGAACATCGGGAAGTTCTTGATTCATGTACTGTTGAATCCTGGCTTGGAGAATTTTGAGCATTACTTTTCTAGTGTGGCTAGTTAACTTCCACATACAAAGTTTACAAAATCACAAAGATAAAAATGGAGTGACCACAGGATTACCTATCAAAAGCTGTAATTCTATTAATACCACTGGAAGGACCGATGCTGAACTTGAAACTCCAATACTTTGGCCACCTGATGTGAAGAACTAACTCATTGGAAGAGACCCTGATGCTGGGAAAGATTGAAGGCAAAAGGAGAAGGGGATGGCAGAGGATGAGATGGTGGGATGGCAGAGGATGAGATGGTTGGATGGCATCATCAACTCAATGGGCACGAACTTGAGCATATTCTGGGAGAGAGCGGAAGTCAGAGGAGCCTGTCATGCTGCAGTCCACAGGGTTTTGAAGAGTCTGACATGACATAGCAACTGAGCAACAACAAAGACGCTTGACAAACAGCAGGCTTGAAGAATCCCTCACTTAGTGATCATATGATTAAAAACATAAATAAACGTTAGAAGGATTGGAGTCAATTAATGTTGCACAGAACCACAACATATTATTTAAGGAAATCAGGAATACTTGAGGTTCTTGTGCTGAAGGCCAAATTACCATGTTTTCCCACAAAAGTCTTACCCCCTGGCCTTCTCAGACATATAATATTGAGGGGATGGAGAGTATTGTGTTTCCCTATTATTATATGTTTTATTTTTTATCTCCAATTTGAATTTTCTTTCCGTGGATTCCTACAGAATTTTATCTGTACCAACAATATACTAAGTAATCCGTATATGCTGTGCCTTCTATAAATCTATGCATGTCATTTGCTCTACAGAGGTCTTTAGTGACAGAACTAATGATGATAAGGATGATGATGATATAACATAAGATAACATTTATTATACTGTTACTCTGTGCCATGCTTTAGTGGGTTTCAGATTCATTTAATCACCATGCACTCAGCTTTGCATGTCCATTAGGCCTAACAGTACTAAAATAAAATTATCTGTGAAATCAACAAAGGATAAGTAAGTTAAATTGTTTATTTTCCCTTTGAGTATCCTGGGAACATGGGCAGATTTGTTTGAGATCCAAATACACGACCGACTTTTCTCCTTTAAAATTTTCAAAAGCCTCTCCGATCATGCCCTGAGGGCCAGGTCTTCTGAAGGTATGTTTTCCTCCAAGTCCCTAGTGTCACAGGAGTTACCTAACAGGTTCTCAGAAAATGCCCTTAACTCACATATTCCACAGCAACAATTACGAAAAGTGACTTGGCGTAAGCAATAATGGTCTCCTGAGGACACTGCTAAGGACTGTAGACCGTGGACATGCTACCCCTTCAAACCTATAAGCACCAAGAAGATCGTGAGGGATATACGTATACATATATTGGGTGGGTGATGGACAGGGAGGCCTGGCGCGCTGCGATTCATGGGGTCACAAAGAGGTGGACATGACTGAGTGACTGAACTGAACTGGACTGATATTGGGTTGGCCATAACATTCATTTGGGTTTTCCCATAACATCTTACAAAAACCCCGAACGAACTTTTTGGCTTACATGTTTCAAGTAAGCCCTGTGATGAGTTTGAGAGGTCCCTGGATGTTTCTAACTAATTTGACTATATCTTTGTAACAAATTCCAGGAGACAATGAAGGACAGGGAAGCCTGGTATGGTGCAGTCCAAGGGGTTCAAAGAGTTGGACATGACTGAAGACAACAATAAATTCTAGTCCATCTAAAATGTTCTAAAATGCCTGGGTCTGAAGCCTTTTAATACCATGAAAATACTAAAAGAGAAACTGTGTGTGTTATTCTAACACTCCAAAAGGCTTAAAAATAAACTTCAAATATCTGAAAGAAACTCCCACTCTTGGGGAAATTACTAACTTGTGAGTAACATGAAGACATTCTCAATAGCTTCCTAGTTGTATATCCCATTGCCTTCACCGTTTTCTCTTTAATTAAAGTGAGTCCATCCTTTATCTCTCATGAACTCCCAAAGACACACAAGGGCTCGACAAAAATAATCACTCTCCCTACTCCCCTTTCTGCCCCACCCGCCTCCCCTCTAGCACATCTTCCTGAGGTTAGAGTCTCCTGAACCAATGGAGGTTGGGAGAGAGAGGTAGAGGGAGAGGAAGCCAGGGAACCATGGCAACCATGAGCTCCCTCATTATCCTGGAAAATTCTGAAATGGCCTATCTTTGTAACAATCTATGGAATTTGCCTCAAAAAGAAAGCTGGAGAGTTTCCTCCTTTTCTGATGAGGGGAATCTTAGATCCTGGCTTCAGAGTTTATTTCTTCTTGGTGATGGGCGGGAAGTCAAGTGGCTCAATTCCCAAGCCTTCTGGATCTATGTGAAAGTTCTCAGCCTGTACCCAAGCCTTTTTCTCTGCCAAGCGGTGCAATGAAACTTGTGAGAACAGGTTTATCTTGCGAGGTAGCTGATGCATCTACACCCATTTCTGGCAGAAAACCAAAGTAAAAAAAAGATTTGGAGAAAAACTTACAAATATCGAAAGGGACTTGATAGGAATTTGCTCTAGAAATTTAATGACTGCTCAAGGGAATGTGATTCTTGTTTGACCTTTATCTAAGCTGTTTCTCTCCCATCGTGGCACTTACACGTAGCTGTAATTCAGCTTTACCAGCCAGGACTAAGGCAAACCACATTTATTTAGATGAATTATAAGACTTTTACTAGTTCAACATGATCAGCATGTGGTCAAGTAAGTCTTTTTCAACAATGACATTCTACAATAATAAAGCCTTAGAACTGTATGAGCACCGGAGATTTCAAAGGCCTTTGACATGAATTATCACTTTTAATCCTAGGAGAGAATTGCTCCAACTGTACAACAAATTCGTCGATTCTAACACCTCAGTTAAATAAATATTTTCTGTTTCCCATCCTTTCTCTTTGATAAGAAAAAGAATCAAAAGGGAAATATGTATTCTTGTTTTTTATTCAGAAATGCATGGGGACGCAGCTAGCTGCTGCATCTCCTAAGCACTGGGGTCTCAGCCAGCCCTTTGTGGTATCAACGGAATCAGCTTTAACTTTTGCTTCCCCTCCACTCAGACTCAGGACGGTCAGTCACTGAGAAGCTGGGCAATCCCCATCACCCTCTTCTTCGTTCTGCTGTAAGAAGCCCACCATTATCCAACACACACTTGGCAGAGCATCCAAGTAAGGCTCAAGATCACCAACCAATAAGCTGATGAAGACTTATAAAGTGCTTAACTGGTTACCTCATTGAACTCTTAAAACAATGCTTTGGGACAGATACTATTACTTGTCACTTTACAGACAAAAAGTCAGAATTTTAATGAAGATTAAAAGTAACATGCACAGAATCATATAGAACTTGGACTGAATCCATGTCTCACGGCTCTTTGACTTTTGGGGTAAATCCACCACGTCCTTCCTCTTCAGAGCGTGTTCTGGGCACCAGCAGCAATCGCATTACCCAGGAGTTTGTTAGCAATGCAGAGTCTTAGGCCTTCTCCAGAACTGCTGAATCTGCATTCTATCTAGATCTCAGGTAGTCTGCATGCACATTAAAATGTAAGAAGCACCGCTCCACAACATGACTATCTCTAACCAGGAGAGAGTTCAGCTGAAGTTCAGGCGAAGTTCAGCTGAAGCTCCAAAAGCAGAATAACCAAACAAGAGGGGTGTGTCCTTAGGAGGAACATTATGGCCAGCTCCTACTAATGCTGTATTACTCAATTGTAGCTAATTGCAAGATTTAAAGCTCTCCACCTTTCCTAAGTCTGGTGAAACAGAATCTCTCTTTCTGTGGGGCAGGCGCACCTCTGCTCAATGCCTCTGCTCTGGGGTGGGGGTGGGAGCTGGGGGAGGATGGAAAGCATCATTCTCATGTGAATCTTTTCGAAGACCCCTAATGGAAAGAGGCTCTCCTATTAACGCTGGAATCCTAGCTCGTGTCGATCTTTAAAAAACCTGCTTAGTTTGAATGCTATTGAAGATATTTATAGATAAACAATGTCGATTTCTGTTTGAATGAAAGTTAACTGGTAGTTTCAGGGAGTGGGAAAGGGTTGGGGGGAGAGGAACAGTCCTGGGGATCAAGGAGGAAAGCTGCCTCTGACTTCACTCCCTTGCCCACTGAGCATCTCCTACAAGACAGAGCTGAGTAGCCTACTTAGGGCCCGCCTTTGTATGAGTGTGTGTGTTTGTTGCTCAGTCATGTGCAACTCTTTGTGACCCCATGGACTGTAGCCTGCCAAGCTCCTCTGTCCATGGAATTCTCCAGGCAAGGATACTGGAATGGGTTGCCAGTCCCTTCTCCAGGGGATCTTCCTGACCCAGGGATCGAACCCACGTCTCCTGCATTGCAGGCAGATTCTTTACTGTCTGAACCACTGCAGAAGCCCAAGGGCCCACCTTTAAGGTGTTATAATCCAAACAAAAATATTTCCGAGGACCTCCCTGGTGGTCCAGTGGTTGGGAATTCACCTTCCAACCCAGGGGGTGCAGGTTCAATCCCCTGGGGAGTTGGGATCCCATACTTATTTTTTTTTTTCCTCAAGGCCCAAGAGCCAAAAGCAAGGAACAGAACCAATATCATAACAAATACAGTAAATCTCAAAATTGTCCACATCAAAAAAAGAAGAAATCTTAATTTTAAAAAAGTTTCAGTTTTCTTTTCACCTTCTATCCTTCCCACTTTTCCAAAGAAGCAGTCAGGAAATCAAACAGAGATTGGGAAAATTCCAGTTATCCAAAATGCACCTCATGGCCCTGCCTCCAATTCCAGGAATTCTACTAATTAGTATTTCTGCTCAAGGTTGTTTTTTATTTCTCACAGTTGGAATAGTCCTCCTTTTCTCAATGTTGGCTTGGGGACAACTAGAAGATTCAAAATGGCCCAGTCATATGGAGGCTAGTTGTGCTGGTGGCTATGTGGGAGCTTCACTGGACTATTATCTGGGAGCCTCTGTTCTCCTCATGTGGGCTTGTCTATGTGTCTGCTTGGGCTTCTTCACAGCATGGTTGTTAGAGTCTAAGAAGGAGCCTTCCAGAAAGTAAAGGCAAATAAAAGTTAAGACCTTGCCTTGGAGGTACACAGTGTAATTATGAAATACTACACTAATCAAAAGAGTCACTTCCTAATCCAAAGAGGGCAGAGAGGGAAATAAGCTTCACCCCTTTACGAGAGGGTGGCAAGATTACAAAGCAAGAAGGCTGTAAAATGAGACATGGTGTAGACCCCTCGGACACATAACCTATCACAGGCCATTTTAAAAGTCTTCTCGTGTGACTTGAACTGTTTAACACAGCAGGAAAGACCGTTACAAGAACAATACATTTTGAAAGCAAATCAACAGCAGGAAAAACATCATGATGCCACTGTAAGAAAATAGAGGGTGGAAAGCCTGAGATTTGGAGAGTTCTCAAATGAGAGCTACAAGTACATTCTTACTCAATAGATTCAACACATCCCCAATCAGTGCATGGGAAAAAGAAAAGTCAGGGTTCATTTTCACTACTTGACAAAAAGTCAGTTGGGACTGCCGACTAACGGAGCACTGCATGTGTATTACCCTACGGCGATACATGGTGCACGCTCCCTACTGCTAGCACCAGACGGGGTACAGTGGGTGGCACAGGAAGAGGCTGTGCTTGCCCTCTAGCACCTGTATACTTAGATGTATGTTTGAAATGAGAATCCTATTAGAATGGAGCTCCCCAAAGTCTACCCAGTCACATACTCCTGAGTCCTGGGAAGTCGGCCTAAATCTATTAAGAGTTTAACAAACACTTAAATCATTTAAGAAATCATGGCTCGTCTTGCTACAATGCCTCAAAAAGGAATGGTTAGTAGAACCTGATCTAGGGTGAGGTACAGACCATTATTTTGTGGGAAAGAGTCATAGTAGCAAGATCAAATTAAAACCAAGGGCTGTATGGGTGCTCAGAGGAAGAAGGCAGAACCTTGAGGATGTTATCCAGGCATGTGACTCCTAATTACCTACCTCTAATCCTTACTACCTAGCATAGCATCAGAAGCTTTGTTGGATGATCTGAACCTGGACAAAAAGAATATTTTCAAGCATCTTATTACAATAAACTCTGGCAAGAGCAGAGCTGGCACTCTGTACAGTAATCGGAACATTTATCAGAGTACGAGACTACATAGGATTTGTCTGTTGGCAAAATACAAAATCTATTCATTTTTTAAAATAAAAATGTACTTAATTATGTAATGTCCTATGGTAAGCATTCTTCCAAGATAGGGAAATGCTTCATGTCTCCAGATTCGTGGACAGGGTTTGTGTGTGCATGCTCAGTTGCTCCGTTGTGTTTGATTCTTCTCAACCCCATGGACTGTAGCCCGCCAGGCTCCTCTGTCCATGGGATTCTCCAGACAAGAATACTGAAATGGGTTGCTCTTTCCTTCTCTAGGGGATCTTCCCGACCCAGGGATCGAACCCATCTCTCTTGCATTTCCTGCACTGGCAGGCAGAATCTTTCCCACTGAGCCATCAATAGGGTTTCCACCTTTCATAGATATATAATAACAATGAGATCTGATTCCTTGAACTTCTTGATAATGGAGTGTGTAGTACAGCTTTCTACTTGGATTAGAAGGTCACCTTGGGTGTCCTAACTTGTGTGAGAGCAGCACACACATAACAAGCATTCAGCAACTGCTACTGAATGGATAATTTCATGACTGGAACAGACAGGACAGCTTCATTGGATTTTCCAGGTCTCACCACCTGCCCCTAGCTCCCATCTTATACACACAAACCGACCATTTGAGTTGCTTTCAAAGACCCAAGAGACTATAAGCTGCTTCAACTTCTGAGGCATTTCAATTCAAAAGTATAGTAAATATTCCTGAATCTGAACCACACAGACTGCGTTCATTCAGTCTACTACTTTGGAACAGTTGTTTTCTGTAGCAAGACACTCAGCAGTTATAAGTAAGAAATAGGGCTCAAGTGGAAAATATTTATAAAGGGAACAAAAGCAAATGGTGTTGTGTTTGCCAATGACATCTTGGAGAACCAGTGGGTATTAAAAGAGGGAAAACAAAGAGGTCTGATATTATAATATGCCTTTCTTTCAAGCACACAGATACACACAACCAAAATAAGGCAACCCCCTTTCAGGCTCTGAAAGGGGGAACACTTCTGGCAGAAATAATTGCTCTGTACTTATTGCTGCTGGAACTGTGACCCAACAGGGGAATAGAAGGTACAAGGCAATGAAGTAGAGCTGCAAGGGGGACGAATGGGCACTGAACAGCTTACAAAAGGCTCAGTTTGTTCTACCTGGAAAGAGGAGTGTATGTTTTAAAATATCACATTTAATTAACACTTGAAGAGAGGAACCTAATGGCTCATACCAGTAATTCTAGGCAGCTTTTGTATGAAACAGACGAAGGGGAAAAAACCTGATTAGGCACTGGCCGTAAGCACAGTTTCCTTGGATTTCCTTTTTCCTCCTTACCATATAATAACACGGCTGAAAATTAGTTCTGACAGCTAATCAGAGTGAGTGGCTCTTTCTTTTCTTGGAGTGGTTAACAAGTACCGTGCACTATGCCAACACACCATACTGCTGAATGGATGTAGGAAAGAAAGAACTGATTAGTTATTTCACTGCAGCTCTAAACCTCTGTTCAGTTGGATCAGAGGGATTCTGTGGTACTTGGGTCTGTTCTGTGTCTGAGGCCAACCTAGAAGTGTCAGAAGCCAGCTCTGCTAATACAGCAGCCCCTCCTCCTACCTACTGGCCCAGGCCCCACACCACCCCTCTCGAATGCCTCCCACTCAAAGTTACTTCTGTTCCTGGTGGCACATTGGAAAGCAGAACTATGAAGATGGAGTGCTGAACTAAATTTAGACTGTTAAATGATAAAACGGGAATTAGCTAAAGACAAAAGAAGCAGATCAAGTCCAACTCTCCCTTTAAGAGAAGAGCTTGGAACCCAAGAGGCTGGCTCAGACCAGGCTCAGAATTTGCATGTATCAGGCAGATGTGAGCTAAAGCCATCCCAAGTGAATGGGCAGGAGTTTCCCTACCCAAGGAGTGTCCTTTAGTTGGCTGAAGGGAGTCTGCTTGCCTCACCAAGAATTTTGTTTTTATAGTTTGGAATGCAAAAAAAAAAAAAAAAGATTGTTGCTAAAAAGGGCTGTGATGGAATGGAATGGTGGTAAAGAGCTTTAAGATTCTCCAGATGAAAGCTGTGCAAAGGGGTACAGTGATTGCCCCACCAGTTAAAAATAATGGCAACAGCAACGGTGGCCCAAGGGGAGGTGTGTGGGCCAAACAGCCCACGGGATTCCAAATCCTGCCCCCCGAGTTGGGTCTCATTTGAAATCCCAGGAAAGGTGCCTGAAACTACAGCTCCTGACATGTCCCCTTCCTAAGGCAGGAGCCCAGGGAAAGTGTTATGAGCTTAGCAGGGCCATCTCGTAAGCCAAGGCCTGAATGTGGCACCCTCCAATGAGGCTGAGAGTAGCTATGTCCAAGGAATCAAGCTGGAGTGCTCGGTCACAACCCAGTTAGGCTCTGGGCCTGGTTCCTGGAACACTTCCCTTTCAAGCTGTCCCTCGAGGGTGGAATGGGCACTAGTATTCTCCAGGGGGGCTTCCCTGGTGGCTCAGACGATAACACGTCTGCCTGCAAGGCGGGACACCCGGGTTCGATCCCTGGGTCGGGAAGATACTCTGGAGAAGGAAATGGAAATCCACTCCAGAACTCTTGCCTGGGAAATTCCATGGACGAAGGACCTTGGCAGGCTACAGTCCATGGGGTCGCAAAGATAGACACGACTGAGTGACTTTTTCACTTTCATTTTCATTCTCCAGCTCAGTTGTCCTTGGCCCTCTGGAGGGAGGTGAGCCCCTGAAACAAGAACGAGTCTTCTTTAGCACCAATGTCCTGGCATTTTAGGGCTGTGTTTTGCTATGTGTATGCCAGAAGGTCAAAGAAAAAAGAAAAACCAAAATCACTTTATAAATGCACGAGCTGTATCTTGGCTAGATAAACATTTGTCCTATTTTTTTTTTTAATTGTGATAAAATACACTTAACAGAAAACTTATATTTTAATCATTTTGAAGTGTACAATTCAGTGGTATCAAGTACATTCATAATGCTGCTCAACCATCAGCACCATCTGGTTTCAGAACTTCATCACCACGAAAGGAAACTGCTACCCACTGGCAGTAACTCCCTCGTTTCTACCTCCCCCAGTCCTTGGCAGTCACTCATCTGAATGCTGTTGCTATAGATTTGCTCCTTCCTATGTTTCACATAAATAGAACCACACAATATCTGGTCTTTTGTGTCTGGCTTCTTTCACTCTGTATAATGTTTTCAAGGTTCATCCACGTTTTGGCTTGGACTTCATTCCCTTACGGATGAGTAATGTTCTGTGGTGTGGATATAGCCCATTTGGTTTATCCACTCATCAGTGGATGAATATTTGGGTTGTTTACAGCTTTTGCATGTTGTGAATAATGCTGCTGCGAACATTTGTTTACAAGCTTTTGTTTGAACATTTGTTTTCAATTCCTTTGAGTATATACCTACAAGTGGAATTGTTAGGCCCATACGACAAGTCTATATTTAACTTTTTAAGGGACTATGCCCTTTTACATAGATGCTGTACAATCTTACATTCCCATCAGCAGTGAAGGAAGTTTTTGATTTCTCGACGTCCTCACAAACACTGGTCATTTTCTGTTTCACAGTGGCCAACTCTGAGAATGTGAAGTGGTATCTCACTGTAATTTTGATTTGCATTTCTCTAACAACTAAGGATGTTGAGCGTGTTTTCAAGAGCTTGATAACCATTTGAATATCTTCTTTGGAGATGTACAAATAACTACTCAAGTCATTACCTATTTTGATATTATTTTGTTGCTGTTGAGTTATAGGAGTTTTTATGTGTTTTGAATATTAGACCCTTATCAGATATGTAATTTGCAAATAGATTTCTCCCATTTAATGTGTTGTCTATTTACTGTCCTCACTGTCCCATTTTCAAAGAGGGAATACCAAACAAAGCATTCAGATGCTTTTAAGAAAGGACTGCCAGATAAGATAGTAACAATTGTAACAGTTCTGAGCTAAGGAAAGTCTCCCTGCTGTCATTCTTTTACTCTCCTGGCCACAGCCCAACGCTTCCCGAAATAACTAAACCAACAAGTCATGTAAAGAGCCCATGTGCCAGACCGGGTGCTGAGTGCCTTAACTGCATTTTCTGCCATCCTTGTAGCTACATAAGTGTTATGATTCCCATTTTACGGATGAGGAAACTGAGGTGCAGAGGTGTTAATGAGTGACCGTAGGTGTCAATGATCACACACAGCTGTCAGAATCTAAACGCAGGTTTGCCAGACTCCTTCCTACTCATCCACGTGTTCGTTAAATTTTTTCTGGGGAGCTTTAGGGCCTCCATGTGGCTGCCTCTGGGGCTTTCCTGAACACAGAGAGGGGGATCAGTAAAGGGTTTGGGTCTCTGGGGCCAGCACCCACTCCAACCACAGCCCCTCTGCTTTGATTTCTTTTGTAGTTTGGGACTCAGGTATAGGACTTTAGGGAAAAAAAAAAAAAAGAGGCTTCCAGTGTTTTAAAAAGAAATGTTTGAAAACCGCTGCTGAATCATGCTGCTTCATGGGAGGAGAACCCAAAGCTCTTGCAACTTCTTGTAAAATAGAGGTTTAGTTAAAGGAAAACCAGTTCTAAATGCGGAGCTGTTGTTCAATGGGTATACAGTTTCAGTTATGCTAAATGAATAAGTTTGAGAGATCTGCTGTATAACATATGCCTACAGTTAAGACAAGGTCCTGCACTTAACATTTTGTTAGGAGTGTAGATCTCATGTTAAGTGTTCTGATCACAAGAAACAAAAACAATTTAAAAAGCCTAAGGAATACCAGGAAAAGTTGGGAGGTTTCAGAAATGTCTGCTACCTTGATTATAGTGATGGTATCATGTCTTTGCATACATCTGAACTCACCAGTTTGTACACCTTAGATATGTGTGTGCATGCTAAGATGCTTTGGTCATGTCTGACTCTGTGTGACCCTATGGACTGTAGCCCACCAGGCTCCTCTGTCCATGGGATTTCCCAGGCAAAAATACTGGAGTGGATTGCCATGCCCTCCTCCAAAGGATCTTCCCAGTTCAGGGATCAAACTCGCGTCTCCCATGTCTCCTGCATTGGCAGGCAAGTTCTTTACCACTATTACCAATCTGGGAAGCCCTAGATATGTGCAGTTTTCTGTACATTGATACTTCAATAAAGCAACTTCAAAAAAAGGGAATCCAGTTTTTGCCTTCATTGATAGAAACCTTTTGTACTGCATTCACACACACACACACACGCACGCACACCTTCTCCCTCCGTTGCCCTGTTTCTGTACATTCTTCCTTCAGGTGGACAATGCTAGCTCTGCAGGGAGTTGCCTCTGAACACCCACTCACCAAAAAAAAAAAAAAAAAAAAAGTGGCTCTTGCCAGCGACTGTGCCCCACTTCCTGGGAGCCACAGCTGTCCCCATGCCTGTCATTAATCAGGTATGCTGCCTGCTCACCTTTGAGAGCATTCTCAACCAACAGCCAGCCCCAGGGACTCCCCAGACCAGAGTCGCCCTTCTCGTTCTTCTGTTTTGCAACTTAGCATGTGATGACCGTTGTTGGGAACAGAGCCATCCCTGTGGAAACCAACAAGGTGAGGCTAAGTCTTAAGAAAAACAGTTTGCAGGTAAACATCCTACCAGACCAACAGCTGGCTGGGACAGAGAGATGGCTGCATCACCAGGTAAGGGGGTGAGGGCACTGCCCGGCCGACTCAGCGTTTCTGACCTTTGGGCAAGAGGCGGCCAGTGGCTGGTGGAGCTCTGGGTTGGAAGACCCCCTGCACGCAGGAAGCTGGCATGGTCTCGACTCCCTGCCTTTTACTCTTAGGAAACTCGGGCAGCCGGAGGTGAGCTCCATGCCTGGGAGTTGGCATTTGAGCTTTATCAGGGTGTGAAGATGAGCAGTTGTGGAGAGGGCGAGGGGCCCTCCAGCGGGTGGGCAGCGATGTGGATTTGTGTGGCTTCTTAGAACTCCAGCTGGGGTTTCTGAACACTTGTTTTCTGCGCCAGTGAAGTGTTGCCAGATGTCTGCTCAATTCCAGTTCTCATGTGAAATCGCATGGAGAGGTTTAATGCCTTTTAAACTGCTTTGGTCAAAGATGACGGAGGGGTGAGGGGGTAATGAGGAATCTCCCTGCCCACTAGATACATTGAGATCTAAGAGCAGGATGCCCTTTCCTTCTCCACGTGTTCTTTTCTCCAACTTAAACACTATGCAGGGCATCTTGCTTCCTTGTGTTGTTAAAATACCCACTGAAAGTGAGCGTCTATTATCAAACTCCTGTAGGGTAAATGTCAGCAGGGTGTCAGAGAGATGTGCTTTCCAAAACACTGAACGGCCTTCCTCACCTGCACATCCTCCCCAATGATATGCTCAAGTACCCCTCCTCTAATCTAGTGAAAACTTTCCTAAACTTTAAACCACTAAGTCACTATCATGTTAGCTTACCAATACAGCACTGTTGCTGCCGGGAGGCCCCTGGCAAGTACATCTGTCATTGCAGACTCTGTGCTGCTGAGTGACCATCTCTGGAAGATCTAGACCATAAAAATCCAATGAGGCACAGATAAGAGCAAGCCAAGGTGTGTCTGCCACTTGCTGCTTTGGTTTTCACACCAATGCTAGGCCACACCAAACACATCTACCCAGCCAAGCTGTAGTGGGAGGGCCTCAGACACCCAGCATTTGAACGCACCATAAATCATCTCTGGAACACTGAGTGCATACAAGTTGAGAAAATGACCCTTTCCTTCGTCATTCTTCCTTTCAAAGCCTAGGGGTCGAGCTGTAATTTATTCTCTTCTTTACAATCAGAAAAGGGCTTCCCTTGTAGCTCAGTCAGTAAAAAATCTGCCTGCAGTGCAAGAGACCCGGTTTTGATCCCTTTGCTCAGGAAGGTCCCCCAAAAAAGTAAATGGCAACCCATTCCAGTATTCTTGCCTGGAGAATTCCATGGACAAAGGAGCCTGACGGGCTACGGTCTATGGAGTCACAAAGAGTCAGACACAACTGAGCAACTGATGCTTTCACTAACACAATCAGAAAAATTTCCCCTACACCCTGAGAAAGAATAAAGCTGAGAGGAATTTAGCACCGTCTCACTTTCATGCACTGGAGAAGGAAATGGCAACCCACTCCAGTGTTCTTGCCTGGAGAATCCCAGGGACAGGGGAGCCTGGTGGGCTGCCGTCTATGGGGTCGCACAGAGTCGGACACAACTGATGTGACATGGCAGCAGAAGGCAATGGCACCCCACTCCAGTACTCTTGCCTGGAAAATGCCATGGATGGAGGAGCCTGGTAGGCTGCAGTCCATGGGGTCGCTGAGAGTCGGACACGACTGAGCAATTTCACTTTCACTTTTCACTTTCCTGCACTGGAGAAGGAAATGGCAACCCACTCCAGTGTTCTTGCCTGGAGAATCCCAGGGACGGGGGAGCCTGGTGGGCTGCCAGACGTGTATGGGGTCGCACAGAGTCGGACACGACTGAAGCGACTTAGCAGCAGCAGCAGCAGCAGCAGCCAGCCTTATTTCCCGATGTCCCAGGTATTGACATGCACCGTGGTGCCTAGTCTTTTGTCCTTTTATTTTTCAATCAGCAAGATGAGTTACCACAAACAAGCCAGGGAAAGCTTTTGGTGGCAAAGTTTCCAGCTGGGAGCAGCAGAGGGGAAGAAAAGGGCACCCACACACACACCCACTACTGGCCCCTAAGTGCCACTCATCAAGCCTGATGCAATCCTCTCCACCCTGTCACAGCTCTTCAGCCTCTTGGCTTAAAAGGGATGAAACTGATAAGTACTTGAGAAACTCTGAGAAACATCCTGAAGGTGTATGAGAGAGTGGGGAAGAAATCTGTTGGGGGACCACAGTGGCCCCGGAGGGAGGGGAATAGGATAAGGTGCTAAATTCACGTAAACCCTCTGTATCACAGTTTATCTTGCTGGTTAGGATGCGTCATGGTGCTTCTGCTGTTAGATCTTCCTGTTGAACTAAACCAGCAAATCTCAAGGATTTGATTTAGAATGATCCCCAGAATACCTTTCTCTCAGGACTGACATGCTTTCAACGAGCAGCAAATCATAGAATTCTGCTTGAGGATTTGACTTCTGTGAAATCAAGCAACAAGAAACCTTCCTCTCTCACTTCATGAGGGTTTCCCTGAAGCCCTCTGGCACCTCTGAGCCCTCAAGATGTAACCTTAGGCAGCATTTCAAAGTAATTACAGGGCGCACTCTTATTCAGAGGGTTAGATACACAAAATATGGTTACTGCAAGCATTCTTGCTCAATTAATCACAGCTTGCCAAATTAATTCCTATAAGCAAAGAAAGAAGTTAATTTTCTAATGACCCACATTGACTTTTCGAGGTCAATGATGTCTCTAAACAAAGAAAAGAGAAGAAAGTGGTTAAAGTGAACATTGAATTGCAAGAAGACTTTATGAAGAGCCTGAATTTGAAATGGGGTTTTATTTATATTTCAACAATAGCTACCATTCTCTTAATCAGTGGGCATACGTTGAATCCTATCTTCAGAACCACGCCCTGTGTTCATGCTGGTACAGACAGGTCTGGATACACTCAGGATCTGGGGATTAGGCTCATCTATTTAGGGTCTGCATGCTTACTGGGTTTAAGAGGTTCCTAGGAAGTGAATTATTCAACTGTCTCTGTCCTCCTGATTACATAACCCATTTGTGGCAAAAAGTAAAGTGTACAGTTGGATGTCATAAGCTGTTTGTGTTCTTTTAGTGTCTTTTAGTTCTTTTAGTGTGTTCTCCTAGTGTCCCAGCGTCTACCTAAGTCTCACTGTGAACCACAAATCAAGATATCTGATTTAAACAATTGTTTTGGGGAGACTGGCAGGGGTGTGTGTGGCACAGCTGTTAATGAGACATGAATTTGCAAATAACTCTTCGGAAGCTTAAGACTAAAAAGGTATAATTTCTAAAGGATTTAGCATATTTAAAATGGATACATGCAAAACAAGCTTCCTTCTTAAGAAAGAAAATCAATTCTAAGTGTTGCGTCATAGAAACATGGTATTGCATCTGCATACATCTACACCCCTAGCCACACACTCTGCACCTCCGTTTCCCCATTTTAGCAATTCTGTGACACAGGTCATGCTTCTGAGCAGTTGTCACCACGTTATAAAGTCAAGACTGTTTTACTCACTACTAAGGGTGCCTTGATCACCCATTCCCACAGTCTCCTCCAGTTTTCTGGAGATATGAGTACAGCCCAATTATGGACTGCCTGCATGGGAGGGGCGGGGAGGGGATCTTATTCCAAAGGCTGATTCTTCCCCAGATCCACTGAAACAGAATCTCTTGGGTTGGAATCAGCGGTTAAAAAAGATCTCTAGCTAATTCTCATGCACAATGAAGTTTAGTGACCGCTGACAGCAAGACCACAAGTAAATTGGTCCATAAAGGAGCCGACCCAATGCCTTGATTTCATTCTCATATGTATCCCATTAACTGTATCTCCAGTTCACCACCAGTCTCCAATGGTCCAGTGATAAGAAAAAGAAATGTACAAGAAAGGTTTAAATGTGAGGGAGCAAAATAAGAGAAATAAAACCTAAGTAATTCATGCTAAAATGTGAAACATTTTAACTCTTTTTAATGACACCAAGACACCTAAGACATAATTACTTTTAAAGCCATTGTGATTCAGGTAACCAAGATGACTGAAATTACAAACACATTTTAATACGGATGCCTATTTAGAGCAAATGAACTAGAGACAGCAAAGCAAAGCAAAATAAAACAAAACAGAAAGAGGGGTTTTTCTTCAAAATATTTTTTTAAAATGCTTTATTAAAACATATGGATAGACAGTAAAAGTGTTAGTTGCTTAGTCATGTCTCACTCTTGGCAACTTTATGGATTGTAGCCCACCACACTCCTCTGTTCATGGAATTATCCGGGCAAGAGTACTGGAGTGGGTAGCCATTCCTTTCTCCAGGAGATCTTCCAGATCCACGGACTGAACCCTGGTCTCCTGCTTTCCAAGCAGATTCTTTACTCTCTGAGCCACCAGGAAAGCCCTGGATAGATAGTTCAGTTTAGTTCAGTTGCTCAGTCGTGTCCGACTCTTTGCAACCCCATGAACCACAGCACGCCAGGCTTCTCTGTCCATCACCAACTCCCAGAGCTTACTCAAACTCAAGTCCATCGAGTCAGTGATGCCATCCAGCCATCTCATCCTCTGTCGTCCCCTTCTACTCCTACCTTCAATCTTTCCCAGCATCAGGGTCTTTTCAAATGAGTCAGTTCTTTGCATCAGGTGGCCAAAGGACTAGAGTTTCAGCTTCAACATCAATCCTTCCAATGAATATTTAGGACTGATCTCCTTTAGGATGGACTGGTTGTATCTCCTTGCAGTCCAAGGGACTCTCAAGAGTCTTCTCCAACACCACAGTTCAAAAGCATCAATTCTTCAGTGTTCAGCCTTCTTTATGGTCCATTGCTCACATCCATACATGACTACTGAAAAAAATATAGCTTTGACTAGACAGACTTTTGTTTGCAAAGTAATGTCTCTGCTTTTTAATATGCTATCTAGGTTAGTCATAGCTTTTCTTCCAAGAAGAAAGCATCTTTTAATTTCACAACTGCAGTCACCATCCGCAGTGACTTTGGAGCCAAAAAAAATAAAGTCTCTCACTATTTCCATTGTTTCCCCATCGATTTGTCATGAAGTGATGGGACTGGATGCCATGATCTTAGTTTTCTGAATGTTGAGCTTTAAGCCAACTTTTTCACTCTCCTCTTTCACTTTCATCAGGAGGCTCTTTAGTTCTTCACTTTCTGCCATAAGGGTGGTGTCATCTGCATATCTGAGGTTATTGATATTCTCCTGGCAATCTTGATTCCAGCTTGTGCTTCATCCAGCCCGGCATTTCTCATGATGTACTCTGCATATAAGTTAAATAAACAGGGTGACAATACACAGCCTTGATGTAGTCCTTTCCCGATTTGGAACCAGTCTGTTGTTCCATGTCCACTTCTAACTGTTTCTTCCTGACCTGCATACAGATTTCTCAGGAGGCAGGTCAGGTGGTCTGGTATTCCCATCTTTTTAAGAATTTTCCACAGTTTGTGGTGATCCACACAGTCAAAGGCTTTGGCATACTCAATAAAGCAGAAATAGATGTTTTTCTGGAACTCTCTTGCTTTTTCGATGATCCAGCAGATGTTGGCAATGTGATTTCTGGTTCCTCTGTCTTTTCTAAATCCAGCTTGAATATCTGGAAGTTCACAGTTCACGTACTGTTGAAACCTGGCTTGGAGAATTTTGAGCATTACTTTGCTAGTGTGTGAGATGAGTGCAATTGTGCGGTAGTTTTAACATTTTTTGGCATTGCCTTTCTTTGGGATTGGAATGAAAACTGACCTTTTCCAGTCCTGTGGCCACTGCAGAGTTTTCCAAATTTGCTGGCATATTGAGTGCAACACTTTCACAGCATCATCTTTTAGAATTTGAAATAGCTCAACTGGAATTCCATCACCTCTACTAGCTTTGTTTGTAGTGATGCTCCCTAAGGCCCACTTGACTTCGCATTCCAGGATGTCTGGCTCTAGGTGAGTGATCATACCATTGTGGTTATCTGGGTCATGAAGATCTTTTTCGTACAGTTCTTCTGTGTATTCTTGGATAGACAGAATACCAATAAATATACATATACTGGGGACAGAGTTCAAAAGTTTTCTTGATAAGAATACATAATCAAAGGTGTTGGGAGACTACTGCTTTATTTCATTCCTTCACAATCTTGGTAGTTCAGATCAATCTAATAAATTTTTGAATTACAAAATGATACAAATACATGGTCCTCTGTGACCCCTCTTAGAAGATATCTGTATTTTAACAGGGGACAATGCTTACTCCAGAGGAAGCCACTCAAGGTGAGTTTCAGGCTTGCTGGCTGGCAGGTAGATGAGACTTTGGGGTAGAGAAGACTTTCCCATGAAAAGCATATCCAAGAAGAAACTTCTAAGGGTTCTTAACCCTTCCCTTGGCTGGGAGGAGGAAATCAAGACAAGCATGGTTTTTCAGTGAATTCATCAATTACCTTCTATTTTCCCACCTGAGTGGGCTTCAAAATTTGCTCAAGTAGGTTACTGATGGTGTCCTCAGGTAGTCTGAGGATAAGTGTCTTATTGGTGTTTCCTATATTCATATTTTTATTGCAGTTTTACATAGGCTATTTCAGTTTGAAGAATCAACTCCATGAGCACATTAATCCTTTCATTTGAAAGAATATTTTTTGTGTGTTTTGCTTGGGAAGGAAAACTCAGTTCCTTATCTTGCCTCTGTGTTTCTCTCCCTTTCACTCTACACTATAGCCAGCACATGTCTAATTCACGCTTCCCAAAATGCCAAACATTATATCTGCTTTAGAGTGATTGAGTATCCTAGTTTGCCTGGGATTGTCTTGTTTTAATGTTGAGTGTCCTGCATTCCCAGTCTTGCTCACCCAGAGCTGCACTACCCAATATGATCCTCACTTTGTTGCTGTTTAGGTGCTCAGTCGAGTCCGACTCTCTGTGACCCTATGGACTGTATTCAGCCAGGCTCCTCTGTCCATGGGATTTCCCAGGCAAGAATACTGGGGTGGGTTGCCATTTCCTTCTCCAGGGGAGATTTCTGACCCAGGGATCAAACCCACACCTCCTTCATTGTGGGCGGATTCTTTACCACTAAGCCTCCTGGACTTCCCCACTAGCCACATAAAGCAAGTTAAGTCTCAGTAAGTTAAAACAGATAAAACAGCTCCTCACTTGCACTAGCTATAGTTGAAATGTTTAATAACTACATGTGGCTTGTAGTTACCTTATTGGCCAAGGTAGACGTAAAAATCTCCAGCGTTGCAACAAGTTCTGTTGGGTAGTGCTGAGCTAGAGGGTTTTTCCAGCAATTACCTAGAACTAACATCTTTGAAAGCCGTACCCTGGTCAGGCATCACCAGTTGGTTGAGCAAACTCATGTGATGGGGCCTGCCGTCTCAGTGAACACACAGAGTGTGCTAGCTCAGCAAAGCCTCAGTGAAAACTTTTGTTTTTCAGAGTTCACATTTCCTGATGCATCAGGCTTCTGGAACCATGCCCCTAATCTTCCCGGCTCCTGGGGATTCATAAACAGTTGTTGGCATTTAGTGAAAATGGGGACATGGCATATGAAGCGAACATGACAGCAAGAAAAGACAATCTGCCTCCTCTTAAATTGTGTCCGTGAGGGATGAGGGAGCACACCAATTGTGTTCCCGTTTGTGGATTTTCCCCTGATGCACAACACAGCAAAGAGGGGAGCTGGACCTGACTGAGTTAGAGCCAAAGGAGGACATGCAAGAGGAAAACTGTCTTAGGAATGGGGGCTTTTAAGTCAGTTGCATCCCGACCCCAAGCCATCAGCTGGCTGGAGCAAGGATGCTTCTCTTACAAAGTGGCCAAGAGTCACGGAGGACACAGCACTTTGACAACACCCCTGCTCCTCCAGGTCTAAGGAGAATTAGAAACAGAAGCAGGAACAAACCGCCCATTGGTCAGAAGAGTCTTTCCTGCGAGATCTAATTGTGAGCACAGGGATTTATTTGTTTCAATAATAGGTTAAGCACCTACTATGGGCCCTACTCTTGAGTCGTTCATTGTCTAGGAGGGGGGATTAATATGTTCGCTGGCTTTTAAAATATAAAGTAACCAATGGTTGTTTGTGAAGACAGTGATGATGATAATCATGACGGTGATGACTAACATTTATTGAGAGCTTTCCACGTGGCAGGCTCTACTCTGAGTGTTCTACGTGAAGAAATAAAAAAAACACTTAGGAATATAGATGCCGGAAGAACCCCCAGGTGACTATGTAACACACTTTCAAAACTTCCAGGAAATTTAGCAAATAAACAAAGCAAAAGTCTCACAAGTTGCTTGAAAAAATAGCCTAGTAAATCGATTTAGACAATGAATGTTATTTTTCAAATAACCTTCTTTATTTTGGAATGACTTTAGATTCACAGAGTAGTTTCAAAGAAAGCACAGAGTCCCCATATGATAATTGGTTTCTGAGTCAGAGAGAAATGCCTTCAAGTCCCAGTTCTGCTATTTACTGTTATGCCCTTGGATAAGTTATTTAACCACTCAGATCCTCAGATGTGGCTTCCTCAATTGTAAAACAGCACAATAGAAGCTACTTTGGAGGGCCGTGGGAAGGAAAACAATGAGAGAATTTGTGTAAAGTGCTTTGTACATGCTTGGGCCACTGATGTGCTTACTAAACAGTGCATTATTATTTATGTGGGTCAGATCTTTGTTTTAATGAATTAATGAAAATAATATGTCATAATAATTTTAAATGGCCAATACTTAATAGCTATGGTTTTAGCTGGGAAAGATTGAGAGCAGAAGGAGAAGGGGGCAACAGAGGATGAGATGGGTGCATAGCATCACCAACTCAGTGGACGTGAGTTTAAGCAAACTCCGGGAGATAGTGAAGGACAGGGAAGCCTGGTGTGCTGCAGGCCCTGGAGTTGCAAAGGGTCGGGCACGACTGAGCGACTGCACAACAATAACCGCGTAGTTTCCGCACTTCAGAGGACATGTTCTATTTCCTCATCTTGGTCCTTTTCTCAGGCAGTTGAAGAGGTGCTCAGTCTACCCTTCAACAGACTCAGTCTGCATCAGGCCAAAGGGATGCAGCCTCACTTTGTCTCACAGTGTGAACATGTCTCTGCCCACCCACAGAGATGGAGGGGCAGTGGAGTGTACGTACCCACTGTCTTAGATAGCTCAGGCAGAGACAACCAAAACACCACAGACTGGGTGACTTAAGCACAGAAACTTATGCCACATGGTTCTGGAGGCAAAAAGTCCAAGACCAAGGTGCCCGCAGACCCAGTGTCTGGTGTGAGACCACTCTGTGGCTTGTAGATCATCGTCTTCTCATTGTATCTTCACAAGGCAGAGAGCAGAGACAGGAAGCAAACTGTCCAGTGTATTCTCATAAGAGCACTAATCCCGTCTTGAGGGCTCCAGCCTCATAACCTAATTACCCCTCAAAGCGTCTCCAAACACCGGCTAGTTGGGAACTACAGTTTCAACACGTGAGTTCTGAGAGGACACACTCTGACCATGGAATCCATGCAGGATGCGAGGCTGAAATACCCTCCTCTGGTCTGCTCAGGGGGGTCCCTGAGAGGGCTCACACTGCACCCCCTCGGGAGCCCTAGACATGGGCCCAGGGGCTCCTTCTTCTGTGCACTTGGGGAAAGTTCCATAGCTCAGGGTCCCGCTGTCCCCCTGCTGGGCTGGGGCTGGAAGCGGCAGGGCAGAGAGACAGGAGGACGTTTTACAACTTCTTCCCTTTTCTTTCCCGTCTACGATCTCTGTGGTCCTGAGAGCTGTTTCTCTGTTTCTCAAACTCAGAGAACTCCCAGGATCCTTGGGCCCCTGTGTGTCCATCAGAGCCACACACGTGTGTCCCCATCTGAGTGGAGGAAGAGTCACTCCTGCTCTCTGATTCCTTCAGAAGAAAATACTAACTAGATAATATTTGGGCTATGAATTCAAAATCAGTTTTCGGAGGCTTCAGAATTTGGTCAACAGTTGAACACACTTGAATTTTTCCATATGTCACTCTGTTAGCAGAAGACTTCTGATTATTACTTACAATCCCCCTTGATTAAAGCCAAGACTCCAGGTCAACACTTAGCATTTACTTTTCTTCTTATCTACCCTTGCCCACATGAACTCGCCCCCATTACACACACACACACACACACACACACACACACAAAGAAAGAGGTGTGATAATCCACAAACCTTGGACTTCAAGTCTATTTCAGTTGCTCTTTTCAATTCCTAAGAAGCTACTCAGGGTGCACTGGGAAATTCTGAGTTACAGACTTAATGGAAAGCCCCAGGTCAAGAGTAACAGCTCTTCTTCAGTTTAAAAGTTAATGTTGACCTTAAGAGAATTCTAAAATATGCTTGGAAATTGTTCCCATCAAATGTTTTCTGCAAAGAGTTCAGCCTTCTTGCAACGAAGAACCTATTTGACAGATTTAGCACCTCAGCATGCCCTTCACCAAAGATACACTGTGAAAGTTGGCCCTGCCACTTTCCGTTCCTGTACTTTCTAGCAGTGAGGTACCTGTCGGTTAGACGGGCATTCTGACCAGGTGCCAGCTGTGAGGACAGACGGGCTGGGGGTAATTCCCATCATGAAACCTAACACTGACTGAGTACTTACTTAGCACTTCACATGTACTGTCTCATTCAACATCTGATGAGTTGGGCACTCTTATTATCCCATTTTACAGTTGAAGAAACTGAGATTCAGAGATTCATTCACTTGCTTGCTGTCACACAGGTGAGGAGAAGTGAAACTAGGATTTGAAGAAGGACACACTGACTTCGGAGCCCACACTCTTGGCCATTAAGTGACCAGGCTTTGCCTCACTTCACTCCGGAGTCCACGCTTCTTTGGAAGTCAACATTTAGCTGCAGACCAGCAGGCTCACCAAACAGAAAGCAATCTGAGGCCCACCCAAATCATCCAGCATTTTGCAAACCCTTCCTCAGTCACCCCCTCTCTCTCAGTAGCGCTGTAGTGATGTCCCTGATGGGAGAAGAGCAGCAGTGCTGGGACTGCGCGCTGGGTTTTCCTGTGTGGCACTTGGCTTCTAGGCCCAGTGTATTCTCTCTTAGCTCCTGAGACGGTCCTCACTTTGAAAGCTACAACTAGACTCATAGGACCAGGGATGCTCTCTTTAACACCATCAAAGACCCAAAAACTTTGTAAAAGCTGTTCTGTGTTATTACAACAGTTGGGAGTCAATAGGCCTGCCGTGAAACAATCACTGTTTCCGAGAACAGAAAAAAAGTCACCTCCTCAGCACTTCAAGTAGCTCATTGGCGAAGAGGGCTCGTGGTTTGAGGTCAGCCTTGAAGACAAGTGGCTAGGCTTCATCTACTCCCTATGTAGACCTTTTCCATATCATTTTAACATTACTCCCTCTGAATCTTGGAAGGTGGATAGGGAAGGGGAAAAGGCAGAATATCATGGGAAAAGTTTTGATATCTTTGAAGACAAGTATACAAAGGGTTGATACTGGAGTAGAGGGTCAGGAAGAGACCTTACCTCTGACCAGCTGAGAAGCCGCTGTGCTTCTGTCAACAGGAGCTCACAAGCCATAAAACATTCTCATCCTGAGCAGGCCAGGTTTCAAAGAAATCTACTGTTCTTGAAGGTAAGAGAGAGATGTTGAGTTTATTCTGCATTGGCATGTGATTTATTTTTGGCACCAATAAAAACTGGAATCCCTTTGAGTAGCCCCAAAATGCCATGATTCTGGAGGAGAATGATGGAAAATGTACCTCCACCAACCAGACAATGTGAAACATTCTAGATGAATAATTGATACATAATGATTCAGACAGGGTTGGCAGACAGAAAATGCCAAAGGGGCCTACAGATTTGACCTTAAACTTCAGCCATTTTGTAAACAAGTATTCCGGGAGGTTTCACTTCATTTTCATACAGGTCAAGTGTGGCATTTCTATTCAGGGGTCAGTCGAGTAAATTATTAACCAAAACAACTCCTTTTGACCAAATGAGTCAACTCTACAATGAACAATTTGGCAGTTTGTGTGTGTTTTTGGATCTTTTTGTTTACTTTTTTGTTAAGGGGATTTAAAAACAAAACAAAACAAAAAACACAGCAACTTTTTCCTTGCTTTTATGAAACACTGCCCTATGTTTCCAGGCAGAAAAGCAAAAAAACTTTCAAAAGGTCGCCTGATGTCATTTCAGCAATGCAGAAATGAGAAGAAAACCAACTAACATGAAAAAAAAAAAAGATGTATTGGATAACAATCTTTGGCAGATGTCTTAAAGCAGAATGTATAAATATGCCTGCCATAGACGTAATACTAAGAGGATTTCACCTTGAAACTCGATAGCTGTAGTTCCTTAATAAAGACCACTTGTTTGTCAAGGGCTAGATTAATCTCTGAGCTGGGTTCTACAGGAAATCAAATTCTGGTCCATTATAGGAGTCATTATCAATATCCTCCCTGAGCATAAATTTGAGATGGAACAAGAGGCAAATAAAGCCTTTCCTCATTCCAAGCCAGTGCATGTAAACACAGACTGAGGTCCTGAGGTGCTTCTCCAAAGCGTCAGGGGAGAGCATGCTCCCATCTCCCCACAGGATCATGGCCTGGTCCATATGGAGGACGTTGAATTCTTCTGGTTTCTATAGAGTAATGGTCTTCACTTTAGGGGTGATTTTCTCCCCATGGACTTTTGGTAACGTCCAGAGATACTTTTGGTTGTAATATTGGGACCCCGGTGGCACCAAATACACAAAGTAAATCAAGGTAGCATCACAAAGGCTCAGGAAATTAGGTTGTCATTGGAACCATGGTCTACGAAAGTCAGGCCAGGACCTGTGTGCTAACCTTAACAGGGTGACTGATCGCTCAAATAAAAGATTTAAATAGGATTCAGAGAGTCTTAAGATAATAATCAAAATTTCTAGGATACAACTGAAAACCCTGGCCATAACAAGAACCAGAAAAAGCGCAGCTTGAATTCAAAGAAACAATCAACTTCTACCAACACAGAAATGAATAGGATATTGGATTTATCTGACAGAGAGTGTAAAGCAGCTTTACATTAATTTAATATGAAGCATTAAAAAATGCTTTAATGGGCAGTTGAAAATTCTCTTGAAACAGATAAAAAATAGAAAATATCCACAAAGAAGTAGAAGCTATAAAAAAGAACCCAATTAAAATTATAGAATTGAAAGATACAGTAATAGAAGAAAAACAAAAAACCTCACTGAATGGGCTCAGTACCAGAGTAGAGATAACAGAGGATACAACCAATTAACCTTTTTTTTTTTTTAAAGGAAGTTCCATTTATTTATTGAAGGATAATTTTTTTACAGAATTGTGCTAGTTTCTGCCAAATATCATTTCTGGACCAATTTACTCAAGTCAAAAACCAGAGAGAAAATAGACCGGAAAAAAACAAAATCTAATTAGAAGAGCCTTTGGGAACTGTGGGACAACAACTAAAGATCCAAAATTCATACCATTGGAGATCCAGAAGGAAAATAGAAAAAGAGTTAGATTGAAAGAGCATTTTTTTTAATGGCTGAAAATTTCTCAAATTTGGTAAAAGATATAAATCTACAGACTTAAGAAACTACACAATCTCCAAATATGGGAAGTCCAAAGAAATTCAAGCCACAACACATTGTAAATACACTTCAGAAAACTAAAGATAGTTTTCAAAACAACCAGAGACAAATGAAGCATTAACCATAGCGGAACATAGCTTCAAATAAAAGCATGTTTCTTACCTAAAACAGTGGAGGCCAGAAGGAAGTTGCACAGTATTTTCAAGTGCTGAAAGAAAAGAACTGTTAACAGTGAATTCTGTATCTTAGAAAACTATTCTTTAGGAATGAAAGGGAAATAAAAACATTCTCAGATGAAGGAAAACTTAAAAGAATTTTGTTACTAGCAGACTTGCCCTTAAACCATGGCTACAGGAATTACAGTCAGCCCTCCCTATCTATAAAGACCCTGGTGGCTCAGTTGGCAAAGAACCTGCCTGCATGCCGGAGACCTGGATTCGATCCCTGGGTCGGGAAGATCCCCTAGAGAAGGAAATAGCAACCCATTTCAGTATTCTTGCCTAGAAAATTCCATGGACAGAGAAGCCTGGCGGGCTACAGTCCATGGGGTTGCAAAGAGTCAGACATGACTGAACATGTCCATATCTATGAGCTCCACATCTACAGATTCAACCAACTGTGGGTCAAAGATATTCCCCACCTCCCAAAATTCCAGAAAGTTCCAAAAAGCAAAAGTTGAATTTGCCAGACAGAAATTATTAACATAAAATTTTTATTGTTTTTGTAACTATTCATAGACACACCTCATTTTCTTGCACTCTGCTTCATTGTACTTCACAGATAATTGCCTTTTTTTTTTTTTTAAATTGAAGGTCTGTGGCAACCCTGCATCAAGTAAGTCTATCAGCACCAACTTTCCAACAGATCTGTCACTGCGTGTCTCTATGTCGCATTTTGATAACTCTCACAATATTTCAAACCTTTTCATTATTATTATATCTGTTTGGTGTTCTGTGATCAGTGAGTTTTGATGTTTCTACAATGACTCAGATGATGGTTAGCATTTTTTACTAATAAAGTATTTTTTAAATTAAGTTATGTACATTCTTTCAGAAATAATGCTACTGCACACTAAATAAACTATCAGATCAGATCAGATCAGATCAGTCACTCAGTCGTGTCCGACTCTTTGCGACCCCATGAATCGCAGCACTCCAGGCCTCCCTGTCCATCACCAACCCCCAGAGTTCACTGAGACTCATGTCCGTTGAGTCAGTGATGCCATCCAGCCATCTCAGCTTCTGTCGTCCCCTTCTCTTCCTGCCCCCAATCCCTCCCAGCATCAGGGTCTTTTCCAATGAATCAACTCTTCGCATGAGGTGGCCAAAGTACTGGAGTTTCAGCTTTAGCATCATTACTTCCAAAGAAATCCCAGGGCTGATCTCCAACTATAGAAGGCTGTAAATACAATTTTTATATGCCCTGGGAAACCAAAAAATTGTGAGTGACTCACTTTATGATGTTATTTGCTTTATTGTGGTGGCCTGGACCTGAACCTGTAATATCCCCAAGATCTGCCTGTACATAGCATTTATTCTACAGTAGGGACTATAAGTAATTTAGAGATTTAACACGTACAGGAGGATGTACCTAGGTTATAGGCCAATGCTACACCATTTTATATAAGGGACTTGAGCATGTTTGGATTTTGGATCTGCAGGAGGTCTTAAAATTAATCACCCAAGGATCTTGAGGGATGTCTATAATTCTAACTGGAAGACGATGACAAAAGGATGAAGCTTGAAGCATCAGAAAGGATGAAAGAACAATGTCGAGAGCAGATATGTGGCCTAAACAATCGACTAACTCTTCTCATGAGTTTTAAAAATTACTTGATGAGGAGAACAAAAACTGTAACACAATCTGATTTCTAAGAGTATGATATTAAAAGTGGGGAAAGTGAAGGGAGTAAAATGGAAGTAAGAAATCCAAGAGGCAAACTGTAATGCCAGCAGGCTGTAATAAGCACGTGTGTGTTGTCATACCCAGAGCAGTCATTAAGAAAACGACACAGACACATACACTCAAAAATACTATGATTAAACCAAGACAGACTCTTAAGAAGTGTTTAATGAACACACAGCAGGCATGAAAGGAGGAACAGTGGTAAAAAACAAACAAAAAACAGAGGAAACAAGTAACTAAGTGGAAAACTTAAGTCCTAATAAACTAAAACCTACCTTAACTGTAATTGCCTAAATATATCTATTGAAAGGCAGAGACTGGCACAGTGCCTCACAACTCGTCTATGATACTTACACGAAACTTGCTTTAATGTCAACAAAATAGATAGGCTGACAGTAAAAAGATTAAAAATATGTACCATGTAAGCATTCATTCAAAAAGAAAGAATAATATTAATATCAGATAAAGTAGGCTTTATCTGAGCAAAGAAACTTATTAGAGACAAAGTGATACATTACAAGTGTTACAAGGATTAATCACCAGGAAGGTAAGTGATTCTGAAGTTGTATATACCAAATAATAGAGTCTTATACACATAAAGGAAAAACTGAAAGGCTGGAAAGTAGAGATAGCCTAATTTATAATTATTGTTAGGGCCTTCAATACTGCTCTTCAACAAATGACATAATTATTAGATAAAAAATCAGCAAATTAGAGTGCAGTTTCTATATACAAATATACATGACTCAAACATGGTACTGTACAGGCTGCTAAAACAAGGTAGCCAGAGCTTAACCGCTAACCTTCTTGTGGTGAATTTCCCAGGAAAATAGGCATTCACATGAGTTTTAAAAGGTTGAAACTGGAATTACTGATTGGTCAATATTGAATACATTTCTTAACTTTGCTGATTAGTTCAACATGTAGAAGTCTATCTGAAATATCTGAGTTCTTTCATGAGAAAACTCACACATTTCTGATTAACACAGTTTTGCAAAACATGGAATCTGACATGGCATTAAAAAAGTCATTTGTAGGTACACAGCTTCTCTTTAATAACTTCATCAGACCTCACATAATCAAGTGATACACTAATTCAAGCAAGAGAAATACACTTGAAAATTTTAGAACTTGGGTACAAAACAAAGTAATTCAAGAAATAGTGAAAACTCACTGGCCTGATTGTTAAGACACTTGTGTTCTGGTCATTGGTCCCCCCATTAATAGCTGTGTGATTTGGGGCAAGTCCCTTAACCTCTCTGAGCTTTAATTTCTCATCTGACCTCAAACCGTTCTTTCCTGCTCTAAACCTTCAAGACAATGTGAGTCAATTTCATGCTTGTAAACAGGAAGAGTTCTTTGGCCTTGCAACTGAAAACGCACCATTAAAATTATCAAGAGAACTCAGCTCCTTTGAGTGGGTCCAAGAAGGTTAATACAGACACTGCATTCTACTGTGAAAGCAGAGCTGGATTAGAGAGTAAGGTAGATCTGGATCGGGTTTCCCAATGCAACAGCCAACATGAAGGCTAGGAAAGTTCTCATAGATTGGAAAAGGGAAAAAAAAAAAAGGTTCTGATGCCTTTCAGAGTTGGCTTGGTTTGGTGACTGGAAACCCACACGTGGTTTCACCAAACGGACTTCAGATGGGAACCTTTAATAAATGTTCTAGCTTTTAAAAAGCAGGGCAGTAACAATGACATCTAAGAGAAACAAGTGCTGTTAGATGGGACATAAATAACCCAAAGGGTGAAACACTTCATTCTAACTCAGTCCTCAGCCGCTTGTACAGCAAATGGATGAGGGGCCCTAGGGATGCAAAGTCCACTGGAAGGAAGATGCTAATCTCCCTGAACTTGGCTTCAACTGGGCATGACACACATTTAATTATTTCCAGAAACATCTACTTTTTACTGGGGGAAAGAGCCATTAGACGACTGTGGGGGTGATATTGGTTCAGAGGCAGCAGGGCTTCTAGATAAATACAAACAGCTCTGGGTGATGAGAGCAGTAAAGATCAGGAAATCCAAGGGTAAGAGAAACTTCCCCTGCCCCAGGCAGATATTAAGAAAACCACAATACCAGAACTGATCCATGCAAACAAAGTTTATTAGCATCTAGAATTTACCTGCTATCTTAAACAGTGCTGGCTTCCCAGGAGGCTCAGTGGTAAAGAATCCACCTACCAATGCAGGAGATGCAAGTTTGATCCCGAGTTGGGAAGATCCCCCGGAGAAGGAAATGGCAACTCCAGTATTCTTGCCTGGGAAATCCCCTGGACAGAAGAGCCTGGTGGGCTACAGTCCACAAGGTCACAAAAGAGTCAGACACGACTTAGTGACTAAACATCAACAACAAATAAAAAGTGCTGAGGACCCAGAGGTGTATCAGATACCCCGGGAGGCGCTCATAATCTGATTGGCTCCCCAGAATTGCAGCAGAAAGAGGTAGCCCCCACTCAGCTGGGAATTTAATAATGGGACTGTTCACTAAAGGGTGGATGAAGTGAAGAGAGTGTGCAAGGGCTGTGGAGGTATAGATCAACTTTGAAAGGAATGAGCCAAATTGAAATGGCTCTTTATAGGTTAACAGGGTAAGTGGAATACAGATAAGTTCCACCAACTTGTCTTGAAGCTTAAAGGGACTAAGATTGACCAGTTAGTTTGCTTAGCATCGTCAGCTGGAGGGGTCCCTCCCTTGCGCAAGAATGAAACCATAATCCTTCAACCTTTTCGCCATAACCTCAAGAATTTTGAGCTCCACGGCCCTTAATTCCCTCTCACCATTGGGCTACCCGCGGCCATCACTGTGAAGGGTCTTCCACTAACCCTTCCACTGTGGTTGGTGCTATGGCATGCCTGGAAGTGGGTGTGCATCTGCGAGGGCATGGGGCTTCCCTCCAGTCTCTTTAGAGGCAAGCCCCCTTCAACTACTCCTTTAGCCCAGTAGACATCCTGGCTTTAGGAAGCGAGACAATCACCACCTCTTACTTGAGGGAACTAACACCCCAATGGAAGCCAACGTCTGACCAGCTCAAGGTCACGCAGTAGATGCAAGCCCACATTTGAGCCCCTGCCCTTTTGCACTTCATCATTCTGTGGGTGGCCTAGGAATGGGTTATCGTTTCTGTCAGACAAAACTGTTCCCTGTGTTGGTGGCCATAACAACTTTGTTCAGGGAGATGACATTAATTCTTACTTTCTCCTGCACAACCTCCAGAGTCTCCCCTGCTTTAGTCAATGCATTCATCCTTAACTCTGTCTTCTGTATATTTAGAATGACAGAATAAATTTGCAGGCTAATTTAGGCTCCATTAGTACGCTCTGCCTGCCTCTATTACAGTACTTATCACATCGTGCTATAATTTTTTGTTTACATATCTGTCTCTGCCATTTGACTGTGAGTTCCTACAGGGATTAGCCTATGTCTTGCTCATTGTAGTACTGTACCTCCTCCCCAGAAGCCAGCAGCTGAACATTTTGAGTATAGTAGGTATTTAATGAATGAAACAGCTTTATAGTAAGGTTCAATAGACAAGGGGCTTCCCTTGTGGCTCAGCTGGTAAAGAATCCACCTGCAATGCGGGAGACCTGGGTTTGATCCCTGGATTGGGACGATCCCCTGGAGAAGGGAAAGGCTACCCACTCCAGTATTCTGGCCTGGAGAATTCATTAGACAAACACACCCACTATGCACATATTCATTTATTCAACAGATATTTATAAAGTTCTTATTGTGTGCTTAACACTATGCTAAGCTCTAGGAATCAAAACACACCACCTGTCTGTGTTTGAGAGATAATGGGACACACAAAAAGATAAATTCCTAATTGTTATAGACTGTGTTTCTCCAAAATTCATGAGTTGAAATCTTACCCCCAAAGTGATGGTATGGGGAGATGTCACCTTATGAAGGTGATTACGTCATGAGGCTGGAGCACTGGTGAGGGGGCTGGAGTCACTACAAACGGTGCCCCAGAGAGCTGCTGGCCGCTTCCCACACGTGCAGCAATGTGACTGTCTGGAAAGCAAGCTCTCACCAGACAGGATCTACCGGCATCTTAGCCTTGGACTTCCCAGCCTCCAAAACTGAGATAAATAAGTTTCTGTTGTTGAAAAGCCACTCCATCTGTGGTATTTTTGTTACAGCACTAAGACACTAATCATCATGCAATTTGCAGAGATGCACAGGGTATTAAGGGAGACTAGAAGTGGCTATTCAACATGGCCTGGTTGAGGAGAGGTTCAGGTAAGGGTTCTAAGAGAAGGAAACTGCTGAGCTGTATTAGTAAATGGTTATGGGATACCAAGTCAAAGACATGTTAGGAGGAGGCCTCCAGGGAGAAGAAACAGTAAGGGTAAGGGTACAGGACGTGACATAGCCGGTGTAATTGGAAACTCTGCCAATTTGGATTGTAGGAGGAGCATTAAGTATGAGACAAGAGTGCGGCAGGAAACAGCATCAAAGCTAGGTGAGAGGGGCCACTTCATCAAGTTATGGGACTTGGATATTATTCTATTAATGATACCGACACAGTAAAGGGACCTGAGTTGAGGAGAGACAGAGATGTTATAAGGTTGGCATTTTAGGTTGAATCACTCCCTGACCGTGTGAAGAACACAGTTGGGGGATGAGGCGAGAATTAGGAAAATCAGGTAGAACAGAGTTACTGTAGTACTAGAAAGAGATGAAGACTTGCACTAGGGCAGCTGCAGAAGAAATGGTGAGAGGAGGACTGGCTCGGGCTGGATTGGGAGATGAACTTGGCACCGTGAGAGAGAGGAAACAAGGAGGACTCCCAGGAAGAGAATGGGTCCATACTCACAGAGAAGGGAGGGAACAGTCAGGTGTGGGGCAAGGTAGTGAGTTCATCTTATACATCTTGAGTTTGGGGCGCATCTAACTAATTGAGGGAATGTCCAACATGTAGCTGAAGATATGCTTGAAGCTTGATGGGGATGGGGAGAGGGTTGGGACCAGAAGTATGAAATTTTGACCACAAGCTAGAAAGCAGTGGTAGAGACCAAGATGATGGCAAAACCACTGCGGTAATACATAGTGTGAGATGGACAAAGGGCTGGACCAGCTCCCTGGGAAACGCCAGGGAGACTGAGGCCTTTGTCTCCTCTCCTTTCCCAATATTTCTTCAAATCCTTACCCATCTGCAGACCTGTGCTTGAGATTTTGTATAAAGAGATAAAAGTCCCTCAATCCATGATGATGCTTACTAGGAATCCATCCTGGGGGATATAGCACAGGGAGTCACATGAGCACCAAGTTTTAAGATGTATCTGATCCTTTCCTGAGAGAATTTTCTGATGGAAGAAGTAGAGGAAGTGGAGAAATATTGCAAAGGGAGTCTGAGGGTGGACAGAGCACATATGGTTCCTTTGTGGTTAGGCATGATGGCTCAGATGGTAAAGAATCCACCTGCCATGTGGGAGACCTGGGTTCGATACCTGGATTGGGAAGATTCTCCAAAGAAGGGAATGGCTACTCATTCCAGTATTCTGGCCTGGAGAATCCCCACGGACAGAGGAGCCTGGTGGGCTACCGTTCATGGGGTCGCAGACTTGGACACAACTGAGCGATTTTCACTTCACTCTGGTTAGGGTTCAGACTGGAACTCAACCTGCCTCTTAGTTTCTGTTGAATGCATTCAGCTCGGGCTTCAATTTTCTCATCTGAAAATGAGGATTACACTAGAACGTGCTTCATAGCGGTGTTTAGAGTGCTGCACAAAGCACTTGGAACAATACCTCCCGCACGATAAGTACTATATTAGGCAATATTGTTATATTCGGTGTTAACTTGGGCTGTGGACCTGTGTATGGGATTTTATATTTCTCATTTCCCAGACTGCCCTTTCCTTTGAGAATGGTTCCAATGCAGACCTTATACTGTTGGCTCAGGCTTGCTCTTCCCTCGTGTTTAGCACCTGATGTCTAGGATCCAGTGATTCCTAGGAGGTAGTTTGCTTGTGTTTTGCACTCCAGGTACAGCCTGCTGTTCTTTCCCCTAGTTCCTGCGAGCTCTGATTAAATCACCAAGCACCGCCCACTCCAGACTTACTAACTGCACCAAGAGCACTTCCCTCAGGGACCTGCTCAGAACCCTCCGAGCCAGTTGCCCGGGGGAAACAAGCTGGTGATGTCACAAGGTAGACACTTTCAGACCTCTCTGAGGCCCCCTCTGTAGGGCCTGTGGCAGGGCCCAGTTCTGAAAACTTTGCCCAGCCTGAGCATATTCTTGTCCACTCCAAGGCAATGCAGAGACCCTCATTCCCTTCCAGCGGTGTCCGAACTCAGGTATGTTGGGGTCATGGCCACACGTCTCTTCCTGGTTCTCTGGCTACAGACCTCTTGCTGTACTTCTTCCCTCCCAGGGAATAGAAATGCCTATGCAAATGGAGTGTGTGGGACAGCTCTCAGTAACTCTTGGTTCTCTAGCATACAGATAAAAATCCGGGGGGTGGGGGGAGGCAGCTAAAACCCTGGGGCTGATCGATAGAGGATCAAAGGTTATTTCAGATTTCAGAGGGCCTCAGAGACCTTCGGAGCAAGATTACAACACCCTTCCCATTTCTAGTTGCTCCCGTCTGTGTGCTAAACGTACCCACAATCTCTTCCACCAATCTTTTCCACCAGGTTTGTCAACCTCATTCTCATTCTCTCAGGATATATTATGGCAACTTCCTCACGCTTTCCTTTCCCCAAAGGACAGGGTAGAAAAGAGAATATCTGGCTGTGAGGATATTTCACTAGACTTGACTTACCGATGAGGTCATTTAATCATGCCCCACCCTAGCCAAATAGTGCAAAGGGCACTTCTTGCATTGCTCTCTGCCCTCTTCAAAGCCTAAATACTGAAATGCACAAGCAAAGCTGCACATTCCCCGCTACTTTCTAAATGAAGGCATCTGAGACTCAGCCGTAATCCTGTCCCCCACGTTTATCAGGAACAGGAGCCTATGAGGGAAGCAAAACCCAGCTGCGTTGGAGTTGTCAGTCCCAGAGGGGTGTGTTTTACGGTGCTCGTCTCTGGCCTGCCCTAGGGCTTCTGCTGTTACAAGGACTCTGGAAGGAAGCTGCTCACTGCTCTCTGCTTAGACCTAGCCATGACGAGGACATCTACGTGTGTATATCACTTGTTTGTCTTGAGCTGGTATATCTTCCTCAACTTTTATATCTCACGAGAAGGAGAGGATCCGCGGAAATCCCAAATCTTTCTAAATGGGGGACAATGGAAGTACCTAACATTCCTTAATCTGGTAAGTACGCATCAGGAAGCAAGCTATTTGTCTCTAATATCAGTGCCTTAAACGTTAACACCCTTTGATTTTATCCAGTACAAAATTCCATGATCTTTCTTCTTCATAGTTTGTGAGTTTGGGGATTCTCTTTTACTTGGCAATTTGCTCTGAGAAACCCACTTTGGGAGTTATCCATAGCTACCTCTTGTGCTGACTAATTGTGAAACACTTTTTAAAATTCTCTTTTAAAGAAACTTATCTCTTTTTTTAAAAATTATTAAAAATTGTTATTTTTAAAAATGTTTAACTGGAAGATAATTGCTTTACAATGTTGTGTTGGGTTCTGCCATACAACAGTTGGAATCAGATATTAGTCAGTTCGTCCCGCCCACTCCTTCCCCTGCTGTGTCCACAACTCCTTGCCCCCATTGGATGTTTATTTCTCCTCTGCTCAAGCCCCCTCATGAATATGCATGTTCCCTTAGCTTGAAACCTCCCCAGTTTTGCTATTTGGGGAGACACTACTTGAGGAGAGATCCCCAGTGTTCTCCTTACCTGCTACAGGTAATAAATCCTTCCTTCTCAGGAAAAAAAAAAAGAATCTTACCCTGAAGTGCTTCTCAGATGAGCCTAAACGAGGAACTAAAGTCATAGTCTCATGGTTTCCTTATGACATTGACAACATATGCAGAAGAGATTTTGAACTTTGCTTGGGGAAGTCTGTGAGGGAAGGCAGAGTGGCGTATGTTGCGTAGGAAGTGCAATTTCCAGTGGAGGAATAATGCCATTTTACAGCACACCCAGACTAACAGATTTATCTAAGAAAAGCAAATACATTTTGCCACATTCAGATCCCACTTCAATTTTTTTATAGGCTCAGGCTCTATCTTAAAGGACAAATCACCCAACCAAATGGCAAATGCACATTTTCAACCATCCACAAACCAATCATATCGCTTGCTCCTTTCTTCTCTTCCTAGCCCAGCTGACCACAATGGGATGAATGAAATGATGAAGTATAAGTGAACGGGAGAAAAATAGATTTCTAAAAAACATTTGGGGAATATGTAACATTATTTTTGGAGTTAAAAGCTAAGAATGCTGTATCCTTTGGAGATGCTAATTTAAGCTTTGAAATTTTTAACCTAAATGTAGGGTGCAACATAAGTATCTGATTCCAATTCTTTGGCATCATGATCCAGGCATACGTAATGCATGGTAAGAAAAAAAAATGACTCTCTGTAATGCTAAGGAGAGGAAATTCAGAAAGCTCAGTTCACAGAGGCCTGGAATTTCAGCTTCCTCCTCACTGGTAATCTGACTTTGGTACCTGAAGTTTGAGATTTGAGCTCTGTGTACATGCTAAGTCGATTCAGTCATGTCCAACTCCGCAAACCTACGGACTGTAGCCCACCAGGCTCCTCTGTCCATGGGGTTCTCCAGGCAAGAATACTGAATGGGTTGCCATGCCCCCGTCCAGGGGCTCTTCCTGACCCAGGGATCAAACCCTTATCTACTGCGTTGCAGGCGGGTTCTTTACCACTAGTGCCGCCTGGGAAGCCTGAGTACAGCTCTGCCATGCTTGAAAAACATCAAAGTGACTGCCTGTTTCAATTGTAGAATTTTATGAAAACAAGTAAGCAGAAAACAATAACAAAAAATGATTTTGTTGAATTAGAATAATACAGCAAAAGTCTCAGCTTTCTGTATCTATTTGCTTTATATTAAGAATGGTCAATGTAAAGGGAGCAGTGTCAGCCAGGACTCATGATCTAATCACATCTAAATTCTAGTATGGCTGTCCTATCTCACTCTCAGGTCAGTTCCGTCACTCAGTCGTGACCAACTCTTTGCAACCCCACGGACTGCAGCACTCCAGGCCTCCCATCCATCACCAACTCCCGGAGCTTACTCAAACTCATGCCCATTGGGTCGGTGATGCCATCCAACCATCTCACTCTCTGTCGTCCCCTTCTCCTCCTGCCTTCAATCTTTCCCAGCATCAGGGGCTTTTCAAACGAGTCAGTTCTTTGCATCAGGTGGCCAAAGTATTGGAGTTTCATCTTCAACATCAGTCCTTCCAATGAACATTCAAGACTGATTTCCTTTAGGATGGACTGACTGGATCTCCTTGCAGTCCAAGGGACTGCAACACCAACAGTGTTCTCCAACACCACAGTTCAAAAGCATCAATTCTTCAGCACTCAGCTTTCACACTAAGCGTGGCTAACAGCAGATTCATCACCTATTCCCTCAAACCAGCTTAGTGACTTCTAGCTCAGTTACATGTCCCAGAGCCATCACATTTCCAAGACCAGAGAAAGACACTCATCTGTCAAAGACACATTTCCTAGTGCTAATTCCCTGAGTAACAAAAGGAAGACTTTTCTGCATTCTTGAGCACTATAGTCTCTTTGGACATCTTTGGGCCCTTTGAAATGGGCTGAGAGGGGCTTACCTGTGGCTGTTTCCTTTTTTTTAGTTGTCATCTTGAAAATGTGACTTAATGAAGCATTTTCCAATTGATAAAGATGGGTTAAAAATATTTTTAGAGGATTAATTTAAGGTCAGATTTCAAATACGTGACTTCATGTATGAGCCACATATGAGTAATGAACCACCAAGTCCTGTTTCCCCTCTTGCTAGGCTCTCCCCTTCTCCCCTAGTTGTATCGCCCCTCTCATTGTAGGCACTTATTAATTGGTACCTAGATGACCAGATCATCTCTTCACTGTCCTCTCACTATCAGTCCAACCATCCATCACTCAGATTTCAGATTAATCTTCCCGACAAATGGTTTTGGTTTTATTTTGTTTCAAACATCGTGAGCCTGATTGGGAAGTGTGGTCAGCTATTCAAGAAACTAGAGTGGCTCCCTCCTACCTCACAGGATCAATCGAAAGTCCTGATCTGGGAGCTCACCTGCCTACTTCGCTCTCTTTCTGGAGCTCCCCTCCCCAGTAAGGCTGGTCCGTCTCCGGGAAGCCCTGTGTCTTCTCCAGTGTTGGTCCCCAGGCTTCTGCGGTCACTGCTCTATCCACAGTCACACCATCCTTGAACAAAAGGCCCCCCTGCTTCTCCACCACGTTGCTGCTTTCCCAGACCACATGAAATCTCAGATCTTCCTTAAAAATCTCTGCTGAGCCTCTTTGTTTTTTCCAGATTTGTTTTTCCCTTTCCCTGAGTTTTTCCAGCATCTGTTAGTCTCTGCTTATTTATGTATTGTTTGCACATCTCCACCCACATGTGATTCTTAACATTTCAATTTGTAAATAGCTCTAGAACAGTAGTTTGATCTCCAGTCTTCACCAGCCCTAACATTCTACGAGTCTCCATTGTATTATAGTGATGGGCACAGATTATCCCCATAATAAAAATTTGGTGCCTTTGTATATTGACTGGACTTGACCTCAGATTTTTCTGCATTCCTGAGCAGTACAGTCTCTTTGGACAGCTTCAGGCCCTTTAAATGGGCAGAGAGGGGCTTACCTGTAGCTGTTTCCTTTTTGTTAGGTGTCATCTTGAAAGTGTGACTTAATGAAGCATTTTCCAATTGATAAAGATGGGTTGAATATGTTTTAGAGGATAAATTTAAGGTCAGACTTCAAATATGTGACTTCACGTGAAATACTGGGCCTTAAAATTTGTAGCTCTTGAGGTCTTAAAGGATCGTGTTTCCTAATGATTAGTGTTAGCAAATGACTAATTAACTAATGGTTGCATTTATAAAGTCACAGAGGTCTCATAACTTACTATAACACTCTTGGATTTATTTTACGTAAATTTACTGAAGTCAGTACCCCATCCTGCTTCCAGGAAATTTACACCCCTCGCCTTTAAATGGGGCTTCCTAGGTGGCTTCTTAGTGGTAAAGAACTGCCTGCCAATTCAGGAGACATGAGAGATGCAGGTTCGATCCCTGGGTCAGAAAGATCCCCTGGAGGAAGGCATGGCAACCTACTTCAGTATTCTTGCCTGGAGAATCCTATGGACAGAGGATCCTGGTGGGCTACAGTCCATGGGGTCGCAAAGGGTCAGTCAGACATGACTAAAGTGACTTAGCATGCCCGCACTTCTTTAGACAGCCTTAATTTCTAGTGGGCTGAATATCCATTATGGACCCTGAGAACAAAGTCTGACTTAATACAAGTCAGCATTCTAAGAGTGTCTCATTTCTTTCTGAGGCCACCTCAGGGGATTCAAAGGATTGACGCCTGGGGTGTGAGGTGATTTGTGGGAATTTCACGGAGACTGGTCACCATGACCGATTCCTGCCTGGTGCCTAAGGAGAGTAGAGGAAGGAGAGGAGAGATGTGAGTCTCTGAGGGAGTAAACTGACCCAGGGAAGAGGCAGCCAGTTCTCTGTGGAGAGGGAAGGCAGCATGGCCTAGCGGTTATCATTGGCTCTAGGAGCATGGGCTGTGTGGGCAGCTCCTCGGTTCTACCACTCCTGACCCCAGGCTGGATATTTCTTTGTCTCTTACTTCCAAATCTGTCAGACAGAAAAAAAATAGTGCTTAACCACAGACTGACTGTGAGGGACAAAGGACCTGACATGAGGGAAGCACCCAGAATGGTGTTAAGCAGTAAACAGTGGAATGAGAAGATGGGAGAATGCTGGTGAGTTTCTAGTCATCTCAGCTAGAGCAGGGGTGGGGCAGAGGGGAGGGGATTTTGTGGGACATCAGTCCCCTCCCTGAGCACCATGGGTGGTGGGTCATGGATTCAGGCAAGGATCACCCACGTGCCTCACTGCTCAAGTATCTGCCTCCATGGGCTTTGTGCTCCAACTCCCCAGCTGGCAGAGGCCCACAGTGGAGTCCCTGCTTTATCTACGTAACAGAGGCCCAGTGGATGCTCAAGGGGGTGGGGGCGGCACCCTAGGGGAGAGTCTGCAGGCTCAAGTAGAGGGCAGTGAATCCCACTGAATGTGAAAGCTCCCAGAAGCTGGGCGTGGAGATCAGGCAGTGCTGTCGGACACCCTCCGGGTGCTCATGTTGGCAGGGCTTCCAGAGCCTTGATCTTCCACAAACGTTACGTTCCCTCCACTCTGTCTGCTCCACTTCCATCCAGGGGTGGTCCTGGATTCCCCAGGGAATGCAAGCTGGGGAGAGGAGATAGAGGGAATTTTCAGCTACAATTTAAATTGGCTTGCAGAATTCATAGAGTTTGCTGGATTTTCCTCTTTTGAAAAATAAACTTCCTTCTGAAACGTGGTTGGAGGTGGTGCCTCATAACTGGGATCTCCAGGGGAGATTCTGGGCAAGCCCCTCCCTGTTTCCCACGCCCCACTTCATCGACAGAGGCACTGATATTTCCCTCCGCTCTTCATATAAAATTGCCCAAGTCAGGCAGCTCTGACTCGAGTATCATCAAGCTGTCTGGCTCTTTGGCTTCCCTGGTGGCTCAGATGGTAAAGAATCTGCCTGCCAATTCAGGAGCCCCATGTGTGATCTCTGGGTCAGGAAGATCCCCTGGAGGAGGAAATGGCAACCCACTCCAGGATTCTTGCCTGGAGAATTCCATGGACAGAGGACCCTGGTGGGCTACAGTCCATGGGGTCACAAAGAGCCAGACACGACTGAGCTACTTTCACTTTCACTTTCAGGCTCTCAGGATGACAACAGCAACTCCAGTGCATAGGTCCTCAGGGATGGCAGAGCAGGGCCAGGGGGAGAGAGATGCTTGGGGACATCTCATCGTCCAAAGTCCAAGGTAACCCGTGAACAGTGAGAAGACAGGGATTCATTTACAGTATACAGAGCCCACTTCCATACTTGGGACCAACCTCTGATTTCCATCATCAGTCTAATATATTCACTCTCAAGCTCAACAGAGTCAGAAATAAATATACTTAACTGTCTATTCCACAAAAACGCTTGAGATCACTGCTTTTACCTCTCAGAGAGCGGAAAGAATGTGGGCTGATAGGAGGGGAGAGTCCCCACCCAAATAAAAGAACTGCAATTTATTGAGTAACCACGACAACCTTTTGGGAGGTTCACTCTGCACAGTATAAAGACTAGTGGCTGAAGGAAGGCCTAGCTTCCTGGGTGCCCCTCACTTGCCATGTTCTCCTGAGTGAGTTACCTACCTTCTCTGTGCCTCGTGCATAGTGGCTGTGTGGTGTGGCGCACGGACTCCTGCCCTTCCCAGCCTCAAGGTACTCAATCCCCAGCTCCTGGGAGGAGGGTTGACTGCTGATTCCTTACATGCGAGCGCCTGTCCCGCAGCTGTCCTCGGCAGAAGGGAGCAGCCAGGACCAGGGCTTAAGGCCAGTGACCAGCGGACCTGGGCTCCAGAGGCTGGCCTCCAGGACAACTCTGAAGGCAGAGCGAGCTCCAGAGCTCCTTCCCAGAGTGCGAGAGCAGCTGATGGCCCTCAGCTGCACTGCCCTTCCGGTTTTCCTGGCTCCCTTCCTCTTGAGCCCTCCTCTTTGAACACTCGGCATGTAGCTCTCAGCATCTCAGATGCTGTTTCTCGAGGAACCTGACCCACAAAATGTGAGTCAATGTACAGAAACAGTTCCTCTGCCACCGCCTCTTTCTTCTTCTTCCTAATAAAGACATATTAACATAGAGCCTGCCCTGGTCTGTATCATGTCTAATTTCTGGCACCTAACAGACATTCTGTGAATGTTGGCTGCACATGATTAAAACATGACTCCCACTGGTAAGAGTGACTTTCTAGAGAAGCCCATCCCACTGGTAAGACAGTCTACCCCATGGCCATCCTTCCCCTACACAGAAGCCAGCTGTGATCAGCTGCACAACACGGGCCAAGCACTCTGACAAATATATCTTCCTTCCAACCTGTCCCTCAATGTTCTTAATTCACCACTAGATCTCCAGGGAAGCCCCAGTTCAGATCCATTTGGCAAAGGCTTCCTCTACTTGCCCCAAGCACCACCACCCTGACCACCACAGTTATATATTAATAAAACTCCTCAGAACTAATCCCCATTTGCTGCTTTATTCTGGATTAATCTCCAGTGCAAGTGTTGCATCATTCTGAAGGCGAGACCTGAGAAAGTCCCAGCCTGTCTGAGTCAGGCACGGAGAGCTGAGCTGGGCGTTGTATTACTTGACTCATTCAATCAGAGCTGTAATGCCTTGCTCAGGAAATTTGTGGAATCTCCCTCTGTGGAATTATTTTTAAATGAAGCAATTCTCATTTCCTGGGATAGGTTAATAGGGTTCTGGCTTAAAGCAAGGAAAATAAACTTGATGGCTTAGAAAGGTTAATAAGCTTCTGTGTTCTCAAGATTTTTGTGAATCTTGTGAAGACGTACAAATGTAAAAACTGAATATCCTTTAGCTGTGGTTTCTTAAATTGCACTAGTTATAAAAAATGTAAATTAAGCTCTCCCAGGTGGTAAGTTTGTCAGCTAGCAATAAAAATGGAAGACGGTGAACAAACTTAGATCAGCAGCATTTCAGGAGAAGGCATCAAAGAGCCAATGGAATTACGCAAGAAAAGATAAATTAGAGGACAGCAACTCTGAAGTAAACCCTGACTGAGAAGATACCATCAGCTCTGCTTTTCTGAGTAGCCAAAATAGTTGAGGAATGTAAACAACAGTAGTTTTGTTGTAAGAGCCATAAAAGGTGGCCAGTGGTCCTATCTTCTTTGAATGCTACTGTATTAATTTGCTGCTATAACAGCGCACCACAGGCTAGGGGACTTGAACAGCAGAAATTTCCTCAGAGTTCTGGAGGCCAGAGGTCCATGACCAAGCAGTAGCGGGGTTGCTTCTACAAGCCTCTCTCGTTGGCTTGCAGATGGCTGCGTCTCCCTGTCTTCACGTGGTCTACCCTCCGTGTGGTTCTGTGTCCTTATCTCCTCTTCTTATAAGGACACCGGTCCACCCTACCGTCCTCATTTTAACTTCATCAGCTCTTTAAAGGCCCTACGTCCAAACACAGCCCCTTTCTGAGATACTGAGGGTTATAACTTCAACATGTGAATTTGGGTGGGGGAGTGGGTACCATTCAGTCCATAACAGCTGCCATGTTCCCCTTGACTATTCTTTCTGTGAGTGTCTTCTCAACATTCCAGTGTATCATCCTTAGAGAATGAGCAGACGAGTGTCCGTTTTGTGAGCTGATTCAAACCTGGCCTCAAGGCCTTCCCTGAAGCCTCCCTCTCCTTGCTCCCAGCTCTGCTGTGAGCATCCTCTAGGCCCTGTGTGCCTGCTCAGTCGCTTCAGTCCCATCCGACTCTGTGGCCCCATGGACTGTAGCCCACCAGCTCCTCTGTCCATGGGATTCCCCTGGCTAGAATACTGGAATGGGTAGCTATGCACTCCTCCAGGGGATCTTCCCAACTCAGGGATCAAACCTGCATCTCTCATGCCTCCTGCATTAGCAGGAGGGTTCTTTACCTTTGAGGGCTTCCCTGATAGCTCAGTTGGTAAAGAATCCGCCTGCAATGTGGGAGACCTGGGTCCGATTCCTGGGTCGGGAAGACCCCCAAGAGAAGGGAAAGGCTGCCCACTCCAGGATCTGGCCTGGAGAATTCCATGGACTGTATAGTCCACGGGGTCTCAAAGAGTCAGACACGACTGAGCACCTTTCATTTTCTTTACCTTTAGGGCTACCTGGGAAACCCTCAAGCCCTCACTCTCCCTTATTTATTTCTCTTGGCAACCCCCTATCCCCTGCCTCCTGGGCTCCTCCACAAGGGCCCCATAGAGACTCCTTGTTGATGCAGATGGTGGCGCGGCACTGCGGGTGGAGATCAGTGAAGACAAGGCTGCCTCACGTCCACAGTGGGCATCTCTCCAAGGCAGCGTCCGCCTGCGAGCTGAGGGGAGAGGGGAGACGGGGTTGATGGGTTTGTGGGCTCAAGTTGTGTCGGAGAAGGAGAAGCCCCAGAGGCTGTGAGTAAGAGCCGGTGAGAGCCCACTTTCCGTGTTCCGCAACTGGGAAAAGGCAAGAGAAAGTCAGGATGCGCTTGACGTGGGATGACACGAGGAAGGTCCCTGCGGAAAGTGGTCACGTGGACTTCACATGCTGGGCGGAGGCCACTCTCCCTGAGGAGGGAAAACCTGGCAGACGCTCAATGCTCAGTGCGTGATGAATTGCCGTGTTGACAGAACGGTGCAGGCCTCCTCACCGGGGCCCAGGCCCCCGCCGGCCCTCCCTGACTCCAGCAGCTGCCTGCGCTGTCCTCGGGGGGCGAGCTGAAGGCCGCTGGGGAGGAAGGAGGGAGAGGCCTCTGCAGCCAGCTTCCGCGGGCAGAGGCTGCCCCCCGGTTCTGCAGCTCTGAAGGGGCAGAACAGCAGGAGTGAATGACAAGTCCGGGGGTGGTGGCAGCCTCTTCCTGGCCTTTAAAACTGTTGCCCACGGTGGTGCCAGTGGTAAAGAACGCGCTTGCCCATGCAGGAGACTTAAAGAGACATGCGTTCGATCCCTGGGTGGGGAAGATCCCCTGGAGGAGGGCATGGAAACCCACTCCAGTATTCTTGCCTGGAGAATCCCATGGACAGAGGAGCCTGGTGGGCTAGGGTCCCATAGCGTTGCAGAGTCCGACACGACTGAAGTGACTTCCCACACTTTGTTGCACACCCATCCTCGCTGGAAGGCCCCCTTCTGGCTTGAAGCTTCCTCCTCAGGGTCAGATAGGCGTTCTTGCATGTTCCTGCTTTTCTATCATCTGGTCATTCTTGGCTACTTTGCGGCCCCTCCTGCCCCTTAGAGGAGGGTGTTTCCTCAGCCTTGGCTGCCGGCTTCTCTCCTCTTCCTTCTGTCATCTCTTCAGAAACCTCATTCCACCGTGGAGCTTCACTTTCTGCATCTGGGCAGCCCCGCCTCCCTGGAGACTGCGAGGTCTGCGTTTGCAAAAGCAAGTTCCTCTAGACAAGTGATTCTCAACCTTGGCTGCTCTGATGGAATCGCCCGAGAGAATGTTTTAACATCCTGAAGCTAGGTTGCACCCGAAGACTCATTACATTAGAATCTTTGGGGGTTGAGAATCAGACTTCGGGATTTTTTGGAGTCATTTTTAATTCTCCCACCTGGAGACAGTGGTCTCTGGTCTGAGCTCCCACAGTGGTTTCATCTTTGTTCTTAGACAACTGACACGTGGTTTGTTTGTTTGTGGGTTGTAAAGTCTGGCTTGAAAAACAAACTGGGTTTCCTGGCCTTGATATTTATCAACCATGAGACTTCAGGCAAGTTTCTTCAGCCTCAATTTTCTCGTCTGTAAATGGGATGTGGAGAGGAATAATACTACTTACCTCAGGGGGTTGCTACAAGAAACTGAAAGCTTAGATCAGTGCCTGGCATACAACAGGAAATCAATAAAAGTCAACTATTACCCCCAAATCAGCTATCATAGTTTTGAGTAGTCAGTAAGATTTGTAAATGATAAATTTGTGTCTAATCCAGTGGTTCTAGAACCTAAGCCTTTAAAAAGATCACCTGAAGAGTTTATTAGAAAACAAATTCCTGGGCTCTATCCCCAGAGTCTCTGATTCTGCAGGCTGGGGATGGGGTGGGGAGGGGCTGAGCACCCTCATTTCTAACAGACTGGGGGGCATTGCAGGTCTGAGGACCCAGGCGGGAGCGTCCCTGCCCTCTTCCCCCAGCGTCCTTTCCTGCTCACCCCTGCTGCCGCAGGAGTGGCAGGGGGCCAGCTTGGCTAGAGGTCTTCTAGAGTCCCGGACACCGAGATTGTTTTCCAGCCACCGACGTGGTTGATCATTAATTAGTCCAACTGCCCAGGTACCAGAACTTGCCTGACTCAGACTCGGAGCAGAGTCCAGGCTGTTCTTTCCGTACCAATCAGAGCTCTCAAGGAACAGGATGGATTCTGAGGCAATAACTCAAAACCAGCTCCTAGTCTGTACTGTCATGACACTTTTTAGAAGCTGTGGGTTTGTGGCAAACTGTGCGAATGGACAGAGTCTGCTCTGATTGTGATCTATGTCCTCAAAAACGACCCTGCTTCTTTTTTCAAAAATAAAAAATTATTTATTTTTAATTGAAGGATAATTGCTTTACAATATTGGTTTCATTTCTGTCATACATCAGGGGGGGCTTCCCTGGTGGCTCAAACGGTAAAGAATCTGCCTTCAATGCAGGAGACTCAGGTTTGATCCCTGGGTCGGGAAGGTCCCTGAAGAAGGGAATGGCAACCCACTCCCGTATTCTGGCTGGGATGGTTCCACAGGCAGAGGATCCTGGTGGGCTACAGGTCGCAAGGAGTCAGGCGCGACTGAGTGACTAACACTTGCACTTTCACTGGCAGATATCAGCTGGAATTAGCCGTAGCCAATGTACATATGTACATAGCCATTGTACATATGTCCCCTCCCTCTTGAACCTCCCTCCCACCTCCCACCTCTCGGGCGAGGAGAACAGACTTACAGAGACGGGCAGGGGGGAGGAAGGAGGGGGTGAGACGGACAGAGAGAGAAGCAGGGAAGCACATACGCCGCCATATGGGACACAGATAGCCAGTGGGGATTTTCAGGATGACGCAGGGCACTCAGACTGGTGCTCCGTAACAGCCTGCTTCTGTTTTACCCTCAAGGTACTCAGATGTACCCGAGCCCACCAGGTGCTCTATCCCTGTGGACTGAAATCACTCCCTCAGACAGATAGTCTCTGCAAAGCCTTCAGATTGACCCTCTTTGTTTTTAGGTGTTTTTTTTTTTAGTTTATTTATTTTAATTGGAGGCTAATTACTTTACAATATTGTAGTGGTTTTGCCATACATTCTCATGAATCAGTCCCCTCTTAATGAGGCGAGGAGGGGGCACTGGCTTCTTCCTCAGACACGCAAGATGCTGCTGTGTGGGTCTCCCCCGGGGGAGCACAGAGGTCCTTCACGGTGCTCTTGACCCTGATTCTGGCTTCTCTAATGAGATTGCAGCACCAGGCTTTTAAAGCCATTTTCTTCCGAGGAAGGAGCCAGAACACATCCACCACTGAGTCTGGTGCTGTGCCCTGGTGCTGTTTACTTGATTTTCCCCTCCTCTGTGCAGCCAGGGCATCTATCTCATTACATTCTCCTGTTAAGCGGACTCTATTCTGTTTCCATTTTCGCTCAAGTCCATTATGCTAACTACTGTACACATTATTATCCCCTAAACAACTTTACACATTCCGTTTTAGTGAGCAAGGTCAGGGCCCAGTGAGCTGAAAGACCAGCCTTCCAGTTGGCTCCCAACCAGAACAGCCAGCAGCCCCCTGCTTCTCAAATCAACCCTGCTCCCAGAGGGATGGCGCTTCACGTCAGTGAAGAATGTATTAATTAAAGGAAATGAAAATGTGCTCATTTGTTGTAATGAATTTAGGTCTTGCAGGCCATTTTCTTCGGGGTGGCCTGCCTGGAAGATGTGCTGAAAAGAACCAAAGGGAAAAAAGACATTAAGTTTGTAACGGCCTTCAGGGACCTGCTTTTCACCACACTGGCTTTTCCGATATCCACAGTAAGTTACAAAGATATACAGGTGATATAATGCACGTGTCATATGGACCAACGGTTCTCCTAGGCAGCAAGAGCCCATTACTGTAATCCATGGCAACTGCATTTGCATAAATAGCCCGAGGACTGCATTGCACTGCCCAGTGTCTTGGGGAAATAAGACACATCACTGCCAAGATTTATCATTAGCTTTTGTATCTTTGTGAATGTTTGATACGAGATCCTTACTACTGTCTGGCAGGGAAGTCTAAAGGACCTTTCTTAACCAAAATACATCCAAGATAACCTTGGTTCCAACAAGATGACGGGAATGGAGGGTGCTAAAGATGGACAGGGAGGCCTGGCGTGCTGCGATTCATGGGGTCGCAAAGAGTCGGACACGACTGAGCGACTGAACTGAACTGAAAGAAGGAGATGAATAACTTGCCTTTCCTACATTTGGTTTCACTTGAACCATAAGCATTTGTTACTTTTGCAAGTGGAAACCATTTTTTTAAAAAAGGTATGAAACCTTCCAAAGTTGACATTTTGAGAGGAGAGAGACAGTCTGTCTGAAATACCTGGGGTGGGGCCCAGGTGGGTGGTGCCTCATGCATTTTGTTGAATGAGTGGACATCGGGAAAAAGCAAGACATATGCCAGGGGCAGTTGTAGCTGGTACTGTCCACATTTCTACAACATCACTCACGATCTCATTCAGTAGTTAGAATGAAAACAAACTGAAGCCAGGCACGCCAGCGGCCCAGCAGGGCCTGTAATGAAAAATGACTATCTCCTTCCACCTGTCATTGTCCTGCTTCCTACAGTATTGAGACTTTAAACTTAAATCCAGCATGAAACTCTCCAAGCACTAATGAATTCTCAGATGGCAGAGCAAGTACTGGCATTCCAATCTTACTTTGCAGGACACCTTGTCCTCCACCCCCAAAAATCTTCTAAAGCCCAAGTTGCTTAACAATGGAGTTTATTCATTTTTTCTAAGAGTTAGAAATTGAGCCTTTGGAATTTAAGAAGATAGGACAATCAGAAGATTAATGTTTTGTTTTGTTTTTTTATCTCTGCATTGATTTTGTAGCATGGAAGGCAGAGACTGAAAAGATAGCCAAGGGGTACAAGAGGATGGAGATCAATCCAGAGTTCTGAGCAAGAAAGAGATCCAACTGTCAGTTAACTAGCTTGGTGGATTATCCTGGGGGCTTGTCACTTATCCTCCCCCCCAACCCCGACCCCGTCTCCCTGCTCCCCTGGCCACGCCTACCTAGAGAGTGGGCAAGCCCCGCGTAAGGCTTAGCCACTCCATTTGGCTGCTTTCAACCTCCTGGGGAAGCTTAGAGAAGAGAAAAGTCATTGGTTAAAATGAAATGACTTAACGATCTGCAAATTCTGTTTCTCTACATCCTCTTTGCCTGCCACAATGACAACTGATTCCTAACTCTCTCAAGTCCCCAGAGACTGAGCGTTGTAATTCTGTGATTAATAATTTTTTCCTTCATTTAATAATTCTATATAAGAATGTATCTTTAAAACTAGTATCTATTTTTATTTTGCTATGTTTTCTCAACTGTCTTAGGAAGCACTGATTGAAAATAAACCTAATGGTGTTATTTTTCTGTTCTATTTTGCAGTTTGTATTTCTGTCATTCTGGATTCTCTTTCTCTATGATAGAGAACTCGTTTACCCTAAGGCCCTAGATAACATCTTTCCAGTGTGGCTGAATCATGGAATGGTGAGTAAAAGGAAAATTTAGTGAATCCTGAAAAGCAGTTAGACTCTGTTCTGAGAACTCCAAGTGCCTTATTTATGTTTCCAAGCTTCTCCTCAAGCCCCGGCATCCCACTCACTCCTCCCGCTTCACCCTGTCACTGTTTATTTAAAGAGCACACAGGACATGAAATGAACAAAAAGTGGTGCTGTAGTCAGAATCACTGAGAGCAGATGGGATGTCCAGGCAAAACTCTTGCCAAGTTGCTTATGAAGTCATCGAAAAGACATGAAACCAAACGGACAGGCAACTTCTTGGAGGTTCCAGTCCTGAAAGAGAAGCACCTTCAGCAAATATTAATAACGTGTAATGAGATTCCTACCTGGGAATTGAATCAAGCAAGCTTTAAAATTAATCCATCCTGAACGTTAACTAGAGTTACCATGGTAAACATTTTGCCGTACATACGAACGTCAGATCATTATGTTGTACTCCTGAAAGTAATATGTAATTCCTGTCGATTATACTTAAACACCTCCCCCACCAAACCACCCAAGTGTTCAAAGCATATGTCACAGCTCAGAAGTAATTTCTTAGTCAATACCTGATCAGGAACATTTATCACAAAGTGTTCTGCATAATTCTGTTTCCCATTTGATTTTTTTAGTCATGCATTTATTTTTGAGGAACTGAAGAGTAAACAGGACCTGTTCTGAGTATTCAGGTCACAGTATCTGGATGCCCCTGCCAGTGGCCTGCACAAGCAGAGCTGGAGCAGGACTGCCCAGGTCTGGGATGAAGGAGGAGGTCTGAGTCATGGGCACAAAGCAATCGTTCAGAGTGTTTGCTCCACTTCTCAGTATTTACAAAATGTATTTCCACGTTAGTCAGGTGTTCAGAAGGAGGTCCGAGAGTCTGTGAAGCAAATGACGTTTAAAAACCTCCGGGAAATCACAAGGGAGTTGCGTGTCCAGGCAAAAGGAGAAGGGGTCAGCAGAGGAGGAGATGGTTAGATAGCATTACTGACTCAATGGCCAAGAACTTGAGCAAACTCTGGAAGACCGTGGAGGACAAAGGCACCCGGCATGCTGAGACCACGGGGCCACAAGGACCCAGACTTGACTGAGCAACTGAACAACAGAGTGTGTCAAGGCTCCTCGGGTTCACGGACTTTCTTGCACCCTCAACTTTTCCACTGTCCAAAACGTACACGATTAGCAGTTTGGAAAAGCGGCTCCGTCCACTAACTCTGCTCTGCCACATGGCCTGCCCCTTAGGAAAAAAACATACTTTCACTTGAAACATGTTCTCAGTGAGACACTAATTATTAACTAAGGTATACAATTCCAATCGCATTTAGAGTTCAGGACCAAATGTATTAAATAAATCCCAGTGCTCAGAGACCCCTCCTACAACCTTCTCTGTGTCAGATCACCTCCTCACCGTCCCAGCTTCCCATGAGCATTAATCTGAAACCCTTACATAGGGAATATTCTGAATATTTGATGGCACTTACACTGTTAAACGGGCTTCCCAGATGACTCAGTGGTAAAGAATCAGCCTGCCAATCTGGGAGACACAGGAGATGTGGGTTCAGCCCCTGGGTCAGGAAGATCTCCTGGAGGAGAAAATGGCAACCCACTCCAGTACCTGGAAAAATCCCATGGACAGAGGAGCCTGGGGGGCTACAATCCATAGGGTCGAAAAGAGCAGGACATGACTGAGACTGCACTCACAGACACACACACACACTGTGTTAAGCCTTTTCCTCAAATAGGAGCCCATTTAATTCACACAACTTTCTTTAAATAACAACTATAATCCTGACTTTTTTTTCCAAATTTAAAAAACACTCAGAAAATTTAAGTGATTTACCTGGGGCCACTGAACTCATAAGTGGGACAGTATTTAAATCCAAGGCTGATTCACTCTTCGTCACCTTATATTACAGTAAGTGCAGAACTTTTGGTTTGATCTGGTTTCATAATTCACCAGGCAATCAAAAAAGATGTCACTTTGCTGATTAACATAGCAAAGTGAGTATTCTCACTTAAAAAAATCCAAAACCCCCATCTGCCTGCTAATAAGCCAAAGCACTACTTAAGAAAATGAAGCTATTTGAGACAACTGACTGAGCTAGACGTTACTGAAATAAAAAGGCAGAGTATTGAAAGTGTCTTTTATCTGGAGCCAAATACATATATCAAATAAATAGCTTTTCGAGGTTTTGTTAGCCCAGCTAGTAGTTTTCTTACATCTATTTCAAGCTTCCTACCTCTTTGGGGTACCATTTTCCCTCATGGAAGTAAAGTTAGGTTTCTTCCAAATAGTTGTGATGGTGATGCCCAGCACTTGTGAGCTTGCTAAACAGCCATATGGATTTTTGGTACTTTTGGAAGCAGACAGCTTGATAATGTACATCCTATCCATCAGTTAATTAGCCAGGCAGATACTATACAACAGAGAACACAAAATAGTTGCATACCTTCACAATTGGGGGTTTCTTTTGACCCTGCTCCTTGACTTTTGGCCAATCAGGTAACCCGAATCCTTTAACGTGAAAGGTCAAAAAAGGTGGGATGAGAGTGAAAAAGAGAGCAAAAAAGGCAACCTGCCCTGTGTCAGACACAGACTCTTCTGTGATTTTGTTAATTTAATTGGAGAACCTCTCAAGAGAACCATTTCTGGTGACAATGTTGGTGTCAGCAAAACCAGCATTGGGTACACCCAGTGGGATCATCCCCAAACTTCCAGGCTCCTTTTCATGTCTGACCCACATCCAGTGTGCTCACGACTGCCTCTCATCCCTCTCCCCCAGCCTGCCACCCCTACTCGGGACATTTTCTGTCCTCAGTATTAAAGTCTCCTGGTCTGTGGCCTCAAGGAATGCTCTCTGTTAATTTTCTAAATACTGGTACAAAAGAATACAGAAATGACTGTTACTGGGTTAATTTGTCAACACTTCCTACATTGTAACAGTGTCCTCGTGTGACAACTCAAATGAGTAAATAAAAATACCCAGAAACCACCACTGTGGCGGCCAAAGTGATGATGGGTAGTCAAACCGGCATGGATCTAGTTGTCTCCACGTGGGGCTGGGCCTGGCCTTAAAAGGAACCGGTATTGTTCCTTTTTTTCTTTCCACACTATAAGAATTTCTTCTGTACAAATCCAGTGTTATGCTTTCCTGAAAGGGCCTTTCATTTCACAACAGCATTTGCGTTTGCTATTCCTTAGCTTTGGAATATCCTTCCTGTTGTCATTTGCGTTGCTGCCCTGGGATTATTGATATTTGTGCAGTCCTTCGTAGTTTGTAAGGTGCTTATATACACATGCTCAATAATCGGGTGGTATTTTCAAATGCAGAGGGCCTCTGCGGGGGTGGGTGGGGTTCTCTGATATTTTCACCTTTCATTTGGAGAAACCTGAATGATGTAGGTTGATTTCCAGAGAAATAAGTTCCCCAGACACCCCAGGTTAGGATCTAACTGTTTCCTCAGTTACTGAGTCCTCCTCCTGCTGTTTAAATCTGTCTTTTCTGGTTCTGTCTTTAGTAGTCTTTTAGATAATGCCTGAGGAGTTAATGTTTTCCTGGCAAAACCTGGTGGAATACTTTGTCGTTTCTTTCCCTTCTTTCATGAAGACTGGAGAATGCTTAGCAATAAAACAGTTAGGTTGATCTACTTTAAATAAGGCAGCCTGACCGTGGTGGATGTAGGCATTTAACCGATGTTACTGTTTGGTTTGAATATACAGCAAGGATAGAAAAATGTCAATTAAAGGTGATGATCAGCTTTGCACGGTCTTACTGCAATGGCAAGTCCATTATGAACTAGAGGGGTTAGACTGGAAGGAGACCAAAGACTTGAAACATAAAGGTTTTAGAACTACACTGTGTCAAAGGGGAGAGTGGTATTTCTTCATTTGACAAATATTATGTCACTGTAAGATGATCACTGGATTTGCAGTAGTGATCTCTGGTGACTTGCAGGAGAGAAGTTTGATCAAGGGGGCCAAGGAGAGCCTTGGTAGTGCTGTATGTATTCGATTCCTGCTGCTGCTGTAACAAACTAACACAAACTTAATGACTTAAAACAGTACAAATTATTATTTTGCAGTTCTAGAGGTCAGAAGTTCAAGGGGTTTCCCTCGTAGCTCAGTTGGTAAAGAATCTGCCTGCAATGCAGGATACCTGGGTTTGATTTCTGGGTGGAAAAGATCCCCTGGAGAAGGAAATGGCCACCCATTCCAGTACTTTTGCCTGGAAAATCCCATGGACAGGGGAGCCTGGCAGGCTACAGTCCATGGGATCGCAAGAGTTGGATATGACTTAGCGACTAAACCACATGTTCAAAACGGGTCTTAAATGGGCTAAACTCAAGGTGTCAGAGCACCGCTCCTCCTGGCAGCTCTAGGGCAGAGTCTGTTTCCACGCCTTGCCCATCGACAGTCTGCCTGCATTCCTCGGTCCATGGTCTCCTCCTCCTTCACATCTGTTGCACCATTAAATTCTTAAATCTTCTCTGAACATTTTGTACTCTAGACCAAGTCCACGTTAGAAAAAAAAAGCTGTGACTGTCAACAATGACCAGAGAAGGGTGTTGGGAAATAACTTGTCATGTGACTCTGCAGAGGGAAGAGCGGCTCTAGCTAAGCCAATGACTGGATGTGTCAATGCTGTAACCACAGGAAAGATCCTTTTTCACAGCCCTGCCCTAAAGCTCCTGGGCAAGAATGAAACTAGAATCATTCATCACACCTTGATATTTACTTTGGTATTTTTTTCAGGTTTAATCACTACAGTGTTATTTATAAATTGTCCTCTCGCTTTAAAATACCTTATTCTTTCCATTCATCTCCTAATCTAAAGTAGATTAGGCTCTCCAATGGGACTAGAGAAACACTGAGAAGTTAAATGAATGCTTAAAACTCAGCAGTGAAATCAGAAGCTAAGCTGGGATTAGAAGGCAGAGTGAGTTGAGTAAGGACAATAAAGCCATCTTGCCCCTCAGGAAGTCTTAAGGTAAACAGAGGAGATTCTGATAATGAACTTCCAAAGGATTACCAGTCCACTTAGAGTTTTATATAACTAGAACCAATCAATCACAGTGCCTGCTTTCTTCATCACTTGAGAGCAGGAACCAGAATGGTGAAAGTATATCTTTTTTTTTTTAATCCCAATTCAGAGAACTTCCAATGTATGCTAAAGAGTAGCTTTCTTTAATAATTCTATTATCCAGTGATACTCTATCAAGGGGCTGCCTTTTAAATAGAAGAACACCAGTAGAAAATACATCCCAATTTCAAAATCAAGGTCAAAGATTTTTAATGACCAAAAATTATACATGTCTTCTAAGAAGTTACTGGGAATTTGAATAAGTGAAATCATTTGGTGCCCTTGAGGGTTTGCTAGCAGTTCTCCCCTCCTGTGTGATGTAATTAATCCCCACTTCCATGGGAACCATGTGCAATACCACCAAGAGGATGCTAGAGAATAACCAGGATGGAGAAACTCACAACAGAAGATCCTAAACCTCCCTGAAATTCCAAGACAGATAAATAGAACCTAAGTAGGTTCAGTTCAGTTCAGTTCAGTCACTCAGTCATTTTCGACTCTTTGCGACCCCATGGACTGCAGCATGCCAGGCTTCCCTGCCCATCACCAACTCCCAGAGCTTACTCAAACTCATGTCCATCGAGTTGGTGATGCCATTCAACCATCTCATCCTCTGTCATCCCCTTCTCCTCCTGCCTTCAATCTTTCCCAGCATCAGGGTCTTTTCAAACGAGTCAGTTCTTTCCATCAGGTGGCCAAAGTACAAAGCTTCAGCATCAGCCCTTCCAATGAATATTCAGGAGTGATTTCCTTTAGGATGGACTGCTTGGATCTCCTTACTGTCCAAGGGACTCTCAAGAGTCTTGTCCAATACCACAGTCCAAAAGCATCAATTCTTCAGTACTCAGCTTTCTTTATAGTCCAACTCTCAGATCCATACATGACTACTAGCAAAACTAAAGCTTTGACTAGACAGACCTAAGTAGGTAGGGGAGCATTAAAGTCCCATGATCTCAGAACAGAAGTGAAAATGCCCACAAGCAGCCTGGTAGAAAGTGGGAAAGCCTTCTCTGATAGATCTGAATGGACATCCCCTTCCTAATTAGGGAGCCAGCACAGAAAAGCCCCTTCATGCTTCTAGCTGCTTCATTACCCGGCAGCAGACACTGAGAGCTGCAGAGTCCTGCCCTTGAACAGGGAGCTGCTGACAGACTCAACCAGCGCCCACATCTCTTTCCCTGGTCTCTTTATCTTCTCTGCCTACAGAGCAATCACTCATGCCTAACTGGGAATTGAGCCTCTCCAAGTCCTCTAATCTTACTCTCACCTCCAGGGCTTTGGGTTACCAACCAGGAGATGATTTCTATGAGCTTCCTTGGTGACTCAGTGGTAAAGAACTAACCTGCCAGTGCAGGAGGTGCTGATTCCATCCCTGGGTCGGGAAGGTCCCCTGGAGGAGGAAATGGCAACCCACTGCAGTATTCTTGCCAGGGAAATCCCATGAACAGAGAAGCCTGGTGGGCTGCAGTCCATGGGGTTGCAAAATGTCACACAGGACTTAGCAACTAAACCACCACAACAACAAGATTTCTATAGAGAATTATCTAGTCTATTTGATGGTGATTCCACTTGCCCACATATTATACATCCATCGCATGGTTTCCTAGCTCTCACATGCTTATATTCAAAGTTTTGAATTCCCAGCCCTGCCCTCTGTCCCTCCCAACCCAATGGGCACATTCATTTATATATAGGTACTTGCTTGCCAGGTGCTTCCTAAATCTCAACAGCTCTTCCAACCCACCGTAACTTACCAGCTTCAGCCCTTTTCTATCACCTTCATGTACTCATTAGACTCATGCATTTTCTCTAAAAGTTTATATTTAGAACAAAGCCGAAGAGGAGTGAGAACATGGAGATGAGAATGAACTCTTTCTCTAGGGACCTAGGGAGTTTGTGAGTGTTGAGCCACGTGAGACGGGGTGACTGCCAGAGCCTATGGGAGTATGAGCAAAAGATTTGCTCAAAGAGAAGATCCTGCTCTTAAGCTCAGTGATTCTACACTGAGTGCTGAATGTATATGCACCGTCTTTTAATACTGGTCTGACAGCCAAAATGGCCCAGATGCCGTTAAAGAGCATCTCCATTATTATGAAAATCTGTAGGCAGGTCGTGCCCACTCCCCCTAGTCACTCAACGAATCAGCTATCTAATTATGAATGTTTAATAACAGAATAAAAACCTGACGTTAGAAACAAGGCTGCCGATCAGGAGCAAGAGGGCATGGCCATTGATTACTTGAAAATACCATTTTTGCTATTGTTTTAGGACATGTGACTAACAGACAATAATGTAGTGATATTTCCCTTTTTAGCCAATTCGTGCTTGACATTCTTTAGCAGCAGTGATTGGCAGAGATACTAAAATACTTAACCTATCAAACGGTATTTAATAAAAGTCTTTTGTCTCCAATCAACCTAGGGAGTTTAGTTTAAGGCTTATATGTGGGAACATTTTTAATTAATATGCATACTTTTTCTGACATATTTTAAAATACTTTGTGAACCTAATCATGTCAGAGTTAGTGGCATTAAAATATCACAGTGATCACAGAAATTGTAAGCTTAGCAAAAAAGGTGCTTAAGAAATATTTGTTGAATGATATTTGACAACTGGAATATTAAGCTGCCTATCCAATGGGAATGACACTTAATATCTTTTGAGACAGTGACTTTTAGAGCATGGTATATATAGTCTAAGACAACTCCAGGTGCAGATCAGCAGGAAATGTGCCATCTGGTGAACCAAACTCTATCTTCACAAAAGCCCTTTCACATCTGTTAAGGTTCTTCTTGGGCTAAAAAGTTTGAAGGGATAAATATTAGGAAGAAAGGTGCTGACCCTTGATCCCTAAACCTCAGTTGGGGATGAGTGGAAGCAAAATGTCTTGGCTCTGGGTCTCAGTTGCAGAAATGGTTGATCTCAGATCAACAAGTTTTCTACACGTTAAAGTTCGATTTAATGTAAAGATTTTACTTAGGTACCAGAAAATCTCAGTTCTAGCCCCATTTCTGGGATTGTCTTGCTGTGTGGTGTTTGGGAAAGCTAATAGACTTACATTGGGTATTAATTCCTTAAAATAGGTGTGTTTACTCTTCTTAATTCTCCCTGATGCTATTGTTGTTCAGTTGCTAAGTTGTGTCCAGCTCTTTGTGACCCCATGGACTGCAGCACGCCAGGTTTCCCTGTCCTTTACTATCTCCCCGAGTTTGCTCAAACTCATGTTCATTGAGTTGGTGATGCCATCCAACCATCTCATTCTCTGTCATCCCCTTCTGCTCTTGCCCTCAATCTTTTCCAGCATTAGGGTCTTTTCCAATGTGTCAGCTCTTCAAATCAAGTGGCCAAAGTATTGGAGTTTCAGCTTCAGCATCAGTCCTTCCAAGGAATATTCAGGGTTCATTTCCTTTAGGATGGACTGGTTTGATCTCTTTGCTGTCCAAGGGACTCTCAAGAGTCTTCTCCAGCATCATAGTTTGAAAGCATCAATTCTTCAGCACGTAGTTTTCTTTATGGTCCTACTCTCACATCCGTACATGATTATTGGAAAAACCATAGCTTTGTTGACAAAGGTGATGCTATTAGGAGCAAATAAAATAATATGTGTGCAACATAAATGCTATCAGGGATATGTATCAACCTACGCCAAACTGTTGTGAACTTGGAATCATCGTCACCCCTTATCCATCCTCCTCTGTGTAGCAAGGGGTAAGCTTGGAACCACACGCCAGCTCCTAGAATCTCTTTCTCCATATGGTTCCAGGTAAGAACCATGTGCCAATGAGAGGCACACCCGTGAGATGTAAAAGTGGAGATGTAAAGTAAGGAAGCCATTTTTATCTAATGTTCGTTGAAAACAGTTGTGCAGACATGAGATTAGCATCAGCTCCTGGACAGGCACCCAGGAATCACAGGCTTTTATCCTCAGCGGCTAAGTTCAAGGGAGGCAGTGCCCAGAGACTGCTGAGATTTGCTGCAGCTTCTTGGCCAGCTCCCTTGATCGTTCTCTCGTAGTGGAAGTCTCTGTGACTTTCATTGCTTTCCCTTTTCCAATAACTGCCAATGCCTCTAAAACCTTCATGCTTGAAAACCCTCAACGGGCTCCCCTGTTCTTGGGGGATCCTGACTGATAATGAGAGTGAATTCCTGCATCTTTCCAAATCATGCCCTCAACCCTTAACAAGAGGAGAGAGTCATTCATCCAAAGGAAACAAGGTCCTGAGTGATGGCAGTTTCTGGCTACAGAGAGCAAGAGTAGCTTGAAGCAAACACACACACACACACACACACACACACACACACACACTTTACAAGACATCTCAAATGTCAAACAAAATATTTTAAAAATATTAGTAAACATTTGACTTACAAAAAAATAATGGAAATTCTCCAAAGCTAAAATAAAATAGAAGAGGAGCTAAGGAAGAGTGATGTGCAGGCAATATTTGAAGAGAGAATCACTCATTATTTCTTGGAATTTATGAGAAACTAATCCTCAGATTCAAAAAGTGCAATTAAATATAAGACCTACACAGGACACAGAGCATCCATGTCTTGTATGACATCACAGACACCTTAGACAAAAAGATCCTAGAAGTAGCCAGACTAATAAAGTGCATCTTCCCAAAAGAGAACATTGCTACACTGATAGCTGATTTCTCAGTATCAACAAAGAAGCCAGAAGAGGTGGAATCACAGCTTCAAATATCGAAGAAAAAAATGGCCAACCTATTTCCTCACTGAAAGTGTCTTCTGAAACAGGGACAAAGTAAAGACGTGTTTAGACACATCAAAACAGACTTTATCACCTGCAGACCTACATTAGTGGAAAATGCTAAAGGTTATGCTGCAGGAAGACGGAAAATGGCCTCCAGAGGGAAGTATGAGATACCAAAAGTGATGACAAGTAACATGTTCAGTTTATGGTGATTTTAAAAAGAATGAACTAAAATCCTGGATGAAAATAGGGTAAGTTGAGAGAGAGCTGATTAGAATTAAGTTATACCCCTCCTCGATTGCTGGTGGGGAGGGCTGGAAATAATGATTTATATTAGCCATTACCACATTAAATAAGCATGTTTTAATGTCTAGAATGGGCTTACCTGGAGGTTCAGAAGGTAAAACAATCTGCCTGCAACGCAGGAGACCCAGGTTTGATCCCTGAGTCCGGAAGGTCCCTTGAAGAAGGGAATGTCTACCCACTCCAGTATTCTTGCCTGGAGAATCCCAGGGACAGAGGAGCCAGGTGGGCTATATAGTCCATGGGGTCGCAAAGAGTCGGACACAATTGAGTGCCTAACACTTTCACTACACTAATGTCTAGATTCGCTCAGTTCAGTTCAGTCCCTCAGTCGTGTCCGACTCTTTGTGACCCCATGAATCGCAGCACGCCAGGCCTCCCTGTCCATCACCAACTCCCGGAGTTCACTCAGACTCATGTCCATGGAGTCAGTGATGCCATCCAGCCTCTCATCCTCTGTCGTCCACTTCTCCTCCTGCCCCCAATCCCCCCCAGCATCAGGGTCTTTTCCAATGAGTTGGTTCTTCGCATGAGGTAGCCAAAGTACTGGAGTTTCAGCTTCAGCATCAGTCCTTCCAATGAACACCCAAGACTGATCTCCTTTAGGATGGACTGGTTGGATCTCGTTGAAGTCCAAGGGACTCTCAAGAGTCTTCTCCAACACCACGGTTCAAAAGCATCAATTCTTTGGCTCTCAGCTTTCTTCACAGTCCAACTCTCACATCTATACATGACCACTGGAAAAACCATAGCCTTGACTAGACAGACCTTTGTTGGCAAAGTAATGTCTCTGCTTTTGAATATGCTATCTAGGTTGGTTATAACTTTCCTTCCAAGGAGTAAGCATCTTTTAGCCACATAGAAATGGAGTGTATGAATTCTACATCAGTAGAAAGGTAAAAAATGAATAGGAAAAAAAACTGATGAAAATTCAAATCCATAGTGAGAGGCTACTCTAAGATGTGGAGACAAGCATGGGAACAGGACCCAGTGTAAAGTAGATTCAAAGAAAGACCTGTTCTGCAGGATTAAATTCCCGTAACTGAGCTATTTCAGTTAATAATGGAGTCAGATATGCTGGGGGGTGGGGATGGGTGCAGTGGCATTATGGGAAGGTCAGAATATATTTGAAAGGGAAACACAGTTTCTGCAGTACTCATTTTAAAGGGATCGACAGAAGCCAAGAAGGAAAGAACGATTAAATCACCCTCTTTGTTCATCCATTTATTAGGGACAAGAGCCCCATCCCTCAGGTTATTCCACAGGCTGCTATTTAATAATACTAAATTGTGATTATAGATGAATTTGGTGGTATGTTCTCCTTTCTACTTCTGGCGACTGTCCCTGGAGAGGAGGTCCTGAGAGTTTCCTGGCAATTAAGAAAAGGCTCTTGATCCTAAAGTGATCTCTGGAGGTGATCAAATTGCTTGCCTTTCATACTAGGCAATGTAACAATTAAGCACAAGTTTGGTTTTTTTGGGGTGTTTTTTTTTTTTTTTTTTTTACTATTCTGGTACATGCTGTGTATTTATTCGCGTATAATTAAAGTTTCAGGATTGGGTTTTAAAGTCCCAAGATTGCCTGATTTACCTTCCTGTTAATGTCAACAGGGCAGTTCTGCACACACATCTGCAGAATAATCTGGACCTACTAGTGAGTGGAGGGGTGAGATGCATGTCCTACTTGTTAACTGGGATTTCTCCCACTGAGAGAGCTAACTGGAAACCAAGCTCTCAGCTCTCCCCTGAAGCTGCCCAGTGCCCCCACATGGAGACTTTACCAACAGAGGCATGCATGCGTGCTAAGTCCCGTCAGTCATGTCCAACTCTGTGCGGCCTTATGGACTATAGCCCACCAGGCTCCTCTGTCTGTGGGATTCTCCAACAAGAATACTAGAGTGGGCTGCAGTGCCCTCCTCCAGGGGAATCTTCCCAACCCAGGGATGGAACTCACGTCTCTGTGTGTCCTGCGTTGGCAGGTGGGTTCTTTACCACTAATGCCACCTGGGAAGCCCTCGGGGGCTACAAAAGAAAGTGAAAATGAAGTCGCTCAGTCGTGTCCGACTCTTTGCAACCCCATGGATGTAGCCTACCAGGCTCCTCCATCCATGGACTTTTCCAGGCAAGAATACTGGAGTGGGTTGCCATTGCCTTCTTCAGGGGATCTTCCCCACCCAGGGATCGAACCCGGGTCTCCTGCATTGCAGGCAGACTTACTGGGGGCTGTGTGGTTGGCTAATTAGGAGTCTCTTTCAGGGCAGATGCTTCTATTCCAGCCACACATACTAGAAGCAGGCGTGCCTTTCCAAACAGAGCAGCGCCCAAGAGCACTGCCCCAGACCCACACGTGTTCCGTGTACATTTTGCTCATCCCTCTTACTCTGCTCGCCAAGTGTCCCCACGCCGCCAAACCCAGGGCTCCTGCATCCACCCCATCTCACTTGCCTCTCAGCAGCATTAGGCCCACTCCACTTCTCCTTCCCTGAAACTCTGCTTTTTTTGGCTCTACTGATAGCAGACCGACTAGTTTTCCTCCTACCGCAGTCTCTGACGTGCCCTCTGCCTGCCCTAAACGATGGTGTTCTTTAAGGCCAACGCGCTGGTGTCCCCCTTCATTCCTCATGTAGACCTCCAAACTGATCTCCCTGCTTCCATCCTCAACCTTCTCTGTAGAGCAGCAATAAACAGGAAATCCGGTCTCTCTCCTAGTGCCTGCAATGGCTTTCCATTATACTTAGAATAAAGCTCGAACTTCTCCTGGGCCCGGCTGAATGTTCTAGACTCTGGTGGAGCCTGTCTCCCCTGACCCTGTGTTACAGCAGCTTCAGCTCTGCTTTGTCCGTGCATCTGTCAGAGCTCTTTCCCACACGAGGACCTCTGCATATGCTGTCCCCCTTCCCTGGAATGTTCTCTGTCCGCTCTTCCATGCCTTGCACTTACCATATACATCCCAGCTTAAAAACAACCTCTCCAGAATGACCTTCCTGGATTGCGTTATGGAAAAGCAAGCGCCTCCCTCCACTTTCCTTCCGATGCGTAGAGTTTCTTAGCACACTTATCATGACTGGAATCTGTGTGGTTGTTTAGTTGTTTATGGAAAATCTTGCTGGTTAAACTGTAAGGTCTACAAGGCAGGGCTCATATTTGTCTACATTCAATCCCAGCACCTCGTACAGCACATGGCCTGGGGTACACATGCCATGAAATCGAACGGCTGCGCCAAAGAATGAACCAAGTTTTCCCCTGTTGCCCTGGCAGCTCCTCTGTGCCCTTGACTGACCCCAGAGTTCCTCCTCAGGTACAGAGAGAGGTGCGTGGGGCCAAAGGGCATTGAAGGCGGAGAAAAAGCCTTTAGCAGCCCTGCCTTCAGAGTCTGTGGCTGATATTATATACTTGAAACTTTGAGGTGTTCTTTTGTACAGAAAGTTAGGAGTGACGAAAATTATAGAGAGATTATTGGTACCTTGAAGTATCTCTGGTGTTTTAGTTGTTTTATCTGAGATATAGGACTGATTTATGCTCAAAGAGTTGACAGAGTCATAGTAATGACATATCTTTTATTAAAACAGTTGATATTTGTTCTAATTTGGACTGAACTGTGGCTCAAAAACGGTTCTGGAGAAACCATTTCCAGGCTTACACTTTCCTCTGCTATCACCATTCTCAGCTGTTATTTAGGTAACTGAGTATTCATGTAGCCAAAGAGAGTTCAAAAAAACCCATTAAATCAAGAAGGAGGGGTGGCAAAGGCTGAACTTAAGAAGAGGGATGAAGAAATGACCATGGTGAAAAGAAAACCAGATGAAAGAAAAGCAGTCAAAGGGAAGAGGAGAAGAATCAGTTGCAAAAATAGCCTCTTTATTTATTTATTTATTTGTTTTTTTACCTCTATGAAAGTGTGTGAAAGGTCAGTTTCCCCTTCCTCTTTCTGGCTGGGCTAGCCCTGGCTCTGAGACAGACTCTTGATAAGATCCAATCGGGGGTTCTTGTTAATGGGCAGAAGCGAGTAAGTATGGGGTGCATTAGTATATGTGAAAAGTAAGCCCAGTAATGTGGAATCCCACCAATAGAAAAAGAACAGCAACTTAGGTGGCTGCATGGAACCTGATGTTTTAAGAATGCCATCATAATGAAGAACCTTATGTTGAGGGCAGAACAGAAAGTGAAAAAAAAAAAAAGGAAGGACTCATAAGGGCAAGGGAGATTTTAGCATTTCACTTCCCTTACTGAGAACAGAGTTTACCAGTGAAAATTCAGATCTGAAAGCTATAAAAACTAAACAGAAACAAAACAAAAACCTTTGTGCTATTTTCCCCCTGAGTTTGGAAACCAGAAAATGCAAAAATCATTTCAGAGGGGCATCCTGGAGAGCTCAGCTAGCACAAACTGGTTGGGAATTAAAACTCGTGTGTTTTGAGCATCTCTCTCCAAACACATCTAGGAACTCATACAAGCCGCATTTTACTATTCCGTGGTAAGAGGGAATTTTGTGACCTTTTGAGAAACTTGTTTTGTCTTTCCTAAGAAGACCACAATAAGGAAGTCAGCCACATTTCTTGGCAATGGGACACTATTTCAGTCCCCAGGCTTGCATTCCTGGGAGTGGAGAGGGCTCTGAACAAGCGACTTGTCATCAGCTTGTCCCACACGTAGGCTCCCAAAATGTACACTTACAAACATGTCTAGATTTCCACCCACTGCTGGGGGTTTATAGAACAGAAGGCCATGGTAACCATGGAAGCATCTTTATGTTAACCTTCTCCCAGACCCAGGGGCTCCAAGGTCCAAGTCTAACAATACTATGAAGAGGAGGTTGAAACCCAAAGATGCAGGAACCTGGACCAGAAACATGGCAGTCGGCCTAGGAGGAAGAAGGAGCAACCGGGACGTGGTGGCAAGCTCCTTTCTGCCCACCACATGTTCTCAGCCCTAAAACCAGGGGCACTACACCTTTCCTTGGCATTGGAGCACATCTTTTCCTCAAAATACTCTCTGCCTTTACCTTACCGTAGACTGTCTGACACTCCTTTTCAACTACTTCTGCAAGATGGACTTCTTTTGTCCATCACTTAAATCAGGGATTTTCAACTGGGATTGCTTTTGCTCTCCAGGGAACACATGGCAATATGTGGAGACAGTTGTGATTGTCACAACCAGGGCTGGGGGGTGGCGGGGGGCGCTCCTGGCTTCTAGTGAGTTGAAGCAAGGGCCGTGTCACGCCTCCTACAAGGCAGAGTCAGCCCTCAATGACCAGGTATTATCTCTTCAACATCAGTGGTTCAGAGACTGAGAAACCCTGGCTTTCACAGTGTTTATTTCTAGATTCCTTACCATTATTCTCACTCTCATGCATTCTTTGGGTTATCTCATCAACTACCACTAAAAAATCATCCTCGCTCTGATGGCTCACACAGCTCTATCTCCAGCTAGCTTTCTCTTTTGAGCACCAAACTTGCGTATCTACTATCCTATCCAGGCTTCTTCCGTTTACTGTCCTATAAAGGTTCCTTTTGTTTTCACTGTTGGGCTTTTTGATGCTCAGCAAGAAAAATAATTGTTCATAACAGAAAAAGTAGTCTGTGATTATAGCTATCTGCTTTTAATAAAAGAGAATGAAGATTGACTGTTATTTTGAGAGAACAAAACGCAGCTTAGTGACTGTCTATGAGACGTTAAGATACAGACTGTCTTGACACTCCTTTTCTGGGATGCCTCGAAAGCTGTTTGGGAGAAACCCTTGAGTCTCTTAGGTGTGAAGAATTCTTACCTAATGTGTCTTTGCGGTGAACGACAACTTGTTCTCTTTGGTTGTGGACTACAAGGGCTCAACCCAGTGCCGCCTGCTGCTACTTAATGCTGTCAAAGCCTCCACGACAGAGAACCTGCCCAGGTCTGTGTGCAACCTGTAGTGTTAGAGTCAGTGTAAGTTGAAATTCATCAGTATCTTTGTGAGTTCCAAGACCATATCTTCTGGACCTTTTAATGGCCTGGAATGCTGAAACATCTCTGCTGCTCACGAGGTGGTTGATGGATATCAGATGAGGGCACTTCCCAAGCAAACTTTTCTTTTGCTTCCAGACCCCATTCCGATCCATCTCTTCCTTTACGGGGGAGACACAGTGAACTCATGTACCCCCCTCATACAGACTAACTTACAGGCTAACCCTCAATCAACCACTTACATATATCTGGGAAAATCCTCAGTGAGCAACCGCCATTCTTGCCAAACAGCGGGTGAGTCCCTTTAGAGACAGTGTGGAAATGATCCACCGCAGGATCCATCACCTGGAAAGTTTGGAACTTTGCCCCCAGTGCCCGTGCTGACCCGGGGAGGAGAGAGTCGTCGAGAGAAAGGACAGCGTCCTGAGAGACGGGGGCTCTAAAGCAAGGGCGGATTCTTGCGCTTCCCAAACTCTCTCTTTCTTGAAAAGAACAGTCTCCTTCCTCCAACTTGGAGCAGCTTTCTAGAGAGCTGCCCATCTGTCTATGTCTTAAAAACAAGTCTCCATGTGTGCTCTGTGGAGCCAGGCACAGCGGCATGGAGGAAGCATGGATTACAGATGGACAGAGAGGAGGGGTTACAAGGAGGACAGCGGACAAAGCCTGGAGAGTTTCCATCTGGCCCAGTCTCAGAATGGAGGGCCCCAGCCAGTGGGCCCCAGAAAAAAAGAGTCTGCTGGCTCAGCACCTCCTGATTTCCTGCAGGGCTGCAGGGAGGGTGACCCATCTTTACTGAGTCTGTAGTTTAGTTGCCATCATGTGGGCACCCAGAGGTTGTTCGCAGGAGTCACATTTTCTTACAGGTGCTCCTGTGACCCGCAACATACCGGTTTTCAGGATTTGGAGTGCCATCTATAGCTTCCCTGGTGGCTCAGTGGTAAAGAATCTGCCTGGAATGCAGTGAGTACAGGAGACGCATGTTCAATCCCTGGGTGGGGCAGATCCCTTGGATGAAGGCATGGCAACCCACTCCAGTGTTCTTTCTTGCCTGGAGAATCCCATGGACAGAGGAGCCTGGCGGAATACAGTCCATAGGGTCGCAAAAAATCGGATGTGACTACAGCAACTTAGCACACGTGCACGCACTATAGCCATGACAAAGGGTAAAGGTGGCCAGCCTGAAGTGGGGTTGACTCTGTGGCCCTGCTAACCATGGGCATAGCCTAATCTGCTGCTGCCAAGGCCAGCTGAGTCTAGCCTGTGGCTGTTGTCCTCTTGCTCTGCAACACTGACTGTCTTCCCAGGCTATGCAGAAGAACCCTTCTTTCTCTTCTGTCCCACTCTGCTGTTTCACTGATTCAAGCATTAATGCCATAGGTATTCAGTGGCCAGAGAGGTTAAGCCCCATGTTAGACACTGGAGGTCACCTGGAGACAGCCCTCCGCCTCAAGTTGTTTCCATCTCTGGAAGGTCTGGCTAGAATTGGGCGAATGAGATAGTGTGATGCTGTGATGCAGGTGAGCAGAGGGGTGATCCAGCCCTGCCAAGAAAGGCTGCCTGCTAGAGGTTCCGTTCTGCCCTGGAGGCTGTGATACCTACCCTGAGCCCTACAAGGAGAGAAGGTGGAGGGGGCTGAGGAAGGAGAGACACAAGTGTGTGTAATGTACCAGGGGTGAGAACGGGGACCGTGGGTGGAGGGCAGTGTAGTCGGGGGGTAAGGGCCGGGTGAAGGTCATAGGAGAGGGGCTTCGCAGAGCAAGGAAGTCAGATGGGGCAGGCAACTGGATCACGGCGAGCTTTGCAGGCCATGCTGCTGCTAAGTCATGTCAGTCGTGTCTGACTCTGTGCGACCCCATAAACGGCAGCCTACCAGGGTCCGCCGTCCCTGGGATTCTCCAGGCAAGAACACTTGAGTGGGTTGCCATTTCCTTCTCCAATGCATGAAAGTGAAAAGTGAAAGTGAAGTCACTCAGTCATGTCCAACTCAGCGACCCCATGGACTGAAGCCTACTGGGCTCCTCCATCCATGGGATTTTCCAGGCAAGAGTAGTGGAGTGGGTTGCCATTGCCTTCTCCATTGCAGGCCATATTAGGGGTTTAATTCTTTGTGACACACAGGTTCCAATGAAGAAAATCAGTCAAAAAGTATGATTTGATCAGAGGGTGAAAGGGAGTCCTGAAAAAAAATAGGAGGTGAGAGCTTTGACCTTAAATTGTTTATAATCTAATTGAGAATAGAAGAAAAATACATGAAATCAACAGTGTAAAAATGCAAACTGAATATAATTAAGCACAGAAGAGCCTGATGTAAACCGAAAGAGCTGCAGGAGGGGCAGCGAGAGTCCGCATCTCAGGCAGAAGCAGGATGCGTCAGGGGTGGAACACGCCTGTGACTTGGGCCCCAGAGGTGGCAGAAAGGGCTGGCCGCTCAGCTCTGAGAGGCAGGATGGTTTCTGTGGTGAGGCTGCTTACTTGCAATAAAAGAATGTCAGCACCACCACTGACTCTGAATTCCTGCAAGCCTTTAGATCTCTGCGTCATCAACAGTGTATAAAACCTACACTCTAGGGTCTAAGCAGAGAAGGAAACACTGGCTGTTGTCTGACTCACAGGGTGAAAGCCCACAAAAGCACTCGTGGCAGAGATGTTTTTTCTGGAGTCCCTCTATCGCTCAGAAGCCTAGGTAATCGTACAGTGTTATCCCCTTACTGGCAGAATCCCCTTCAAAGTATGTTTTATTATTTTGCCTCCAGATTGTATCAGATTGTATCATTTTAGGGTGTGAGGTCTCTGAAATGTTTTGCTATGGGGACACTGGGGAGACCGGTGCACTATTACTTCAGTCAGTCATTTCAGTCACTCAGTCATGTCCAACTCTTTGCGACCCCATGGACTGCAGCACACCAGGCTTCCCTGTCCATCACCAACTCCCAGAGCTTGCCCAAATTCATGTCCTTTAAGTCATTGATGCCATCCAACCATCTCATGCTTGGTTGTCCCCTTCTCCTCCTGCCTTCAATCTTTCCCAGCATCAGGGTCTTTTCAAATGAGTCAGTTCTTCGCATCAGCTTCAACATCAGTCCTTCTAATCTATATTCAGGACTGATTTCCTTTAGGATTGACTGATCTGATTTCCTTGCTGTCCAAGGGACTCTCAAGAATCTTTAACACCACAGTTCAAAGACATCAATTCTTCGGCGCTCAGCTTTCTTTATGGTCCAATTCTCACATCCATACATGACTCCTGGAAAACCATAGCTTTGACTAAGACAGACCTTTATTGGCAAAGTAATGTCTCTGCTTTTCAATATGTTGTCTAGGTTTCTCAGAGTTTTTCTTCCAAGGAGTAAGCATCTTATAATTGCATGTCTGCAGTCACCATCTGCAGTGATTTTGGAGCCCAAAAAAATTAACTTCTGTCACTGTTTCCATTGTTTCCCCACCTATTTGCCATGAAGTGATGACATGAAGATGCCATGATCTTAGTTTTCTGAATGTTGAGCTTTAAGCCAGCTTTTTCACTCTCCTCTTTCACCTTCATCAGGAGGCTCTTTAGTTCCTCTTCACAATAAAATGCAACAGAAAAAAGTTCTTTGAGGCCTAATTACTAGTGAAAAAGCTTAATTTCCCCTAGAAAAGGAACTGTACATGTTCTCTTTCTTTTCATTCTGGCTCTTGAATGGAACTGCTAAGTTTGAATCTCGACCACAGCAGTCCAGCAAACCTCTGGCAGGCGCGTTCCTGTTTCAGTCTTCTGGGTCCTCATGACCTTTCACATCTTCTCATGTTAATGTGTGTGCTTTTGGTTAGGAGGCATCTCAAAGGTGTGTGGGTCTGACTGAGAGGGAAGAATTGAGAAAAGAGTTAGGTAGATGAGAAGAGGGAGGAGTTCTAGAGAAGGAAACAGAATGGAACACAATAATGAGGAGCTGGGGTTGAGTGGAAGCCTGTGGAGATACTGTGGGAAATTCGAGAGACAGATGAGGTCAGAGGAGTGGACAGTGGGCTGAGGCAACAGGGAGCCACAGAAGTAACACGAAACTTGCCTTAAGAGGTTTGGTCTAATTGCAATGTTGAGTATGTACCAAAATAGGAGAAAGTGAGCGAGGTGAAACTGGGGAAGATAAAAGGAATAGGAGGCCATGGGAAACATCTGAGGGGGGAAGTGAATCGAGTTTGGATTGAGAAGGAAAAGAAATGAGTCACTGATTACAGCTGGTGTCTGGGGTGTTATTATTGCTGGAAAGAGTCAGCTTAGAAGAAGGGGTTTGGGTGCTTTGGAGAGGCAGGGACAGAGAGGAGGAGAACAGGAAGAGGCAGGTATATTCCTGACTGCAGCGTCCTAAGAGCCCAGATCTTTCTTTTGTCTCATCCTTAACTGGATAGAATCTAAATGGGCACTCCTTCACCAGGCTGGACACCATCAGAGCCAACTAGCTTCCTATTTATAGAAGAACTCTGCTTTGAAATGTTGGCTAAACTACTTATTAACCCGAAGGACAATAGCATAGTAAGTAAAAAATCACTTAGAAAGTTCAGAAGATTCAGAAAGTTATCTTTTAACCACCTGCTCAAGTCACATACAAGTTCATAAATAATGGCATGCTTTTCTTCCTCAGCCCAATGGAGCATTCATTTCACTTTCCAGGTCCGTAAGACTATTCACATTGCTCCCAACATTTTATTAGGAATATTTTTAAACATAAAGCACAGCTGAAAGAATTTTATAGAGAACACCTGTAACCTGCCTGATAGGTCCTACTATTAATAGTTTACTGTATTTGCTTTGTCATAAACCTATGTATCTATCTATCCACCAACTCATCTTATTTTTGGTGCAGTTCAGTTCAGTTCAGTCAGTCAGTCATGTCCAGCTCTTTGCAACCCCATGAACAGCAACACACCAGGCCTCCCTGTCCATCAGCAACTCCCAGAGTCCACCCAAACCCATGTCCATTGTGTCAGTGATGCCATCCAACCATCTCATTCTCCGTTGTCCCCAGAGTAAACTGCAAACATTACTACTCTTCTGCAATAAATAAAACTATTGTTTTTTAACTTCTGTTCTCTGAATTTTTACCCAACTGGGCTGTGTCAGCCCACCTAGGTAGACTCTGAAGATCAAAGAGAAGCATTTAGCTCTTTCCATGGGTGGCTTATCTTCCCAGTCCCTCATATCCAAGCACTGACTCTTTGATTACAGTTCAGTCGCTCAGTCCTGTCCGACTCTTTGTGACCCCATGAATCGCAGCACACCAGGCCTCCCTGTCCATCACCAACTCCCGAAGTTCACTCAGACTCACGTCCATCGAGTCAGTGATGCCATCCAGCCATCTCATCCTCTGTCATCCCCTTCTCCTCCTGCCCTCAGTCTTTCTCAGCATTGGGGTCTTTTCCAATGAGTCAACTCTTCGTATGAGGTGGCCAAAGTACTGGAGTTTCAGCTTTAGCATCATTCCTTCCAAAGAAACCCCAGGGCTGATCTCCTTTAGAATGGACTGGTTGGATCTCCTTGCAGTCCAAAGGACTCTCAAGAGTCTTCTCCAACACTACAAAAGCACCAATTCTTCGGTGCTCAGCTTTCTTCACAGTCCAACTCTCACATCCATACATGACCACAGGAAAAACCATAGCCTTGACTAGACTGACCTTTGTTGGCAAAGTAATGTCTCTGCTTTTGAATATGCTATCTAGGTTGGTCATAACTTTCCTTCCAAGGAGTAAGCGTCTTTTAATTTCATGGCTGCAGTCACCATCTGCAGTGATTTTGGAGCCCCCAAAAATAAAGTCTGACACTGTTTCCACTGTTCCCCCATCTATTTCCCATGAAGTGATGGGACCAGATGCCATAATCTTCATTTTCTGAATGTTGAGCTTTAAGCCAACTTTTTCACCCTCCACTTTCACTTTCATCAAGAGGCTTTTTAGTTCTTCTTCACTTTCTGCCATAAGGGTGGTGTCATCTGCATATCTGAGGTTATTGATATTTCTCCCGGCAATCTTGATTCCAGCTTGTGTTTCTTCCAGCCCAGTGTTTCTCATGATGTACTCTGCATATAAGTTAAATAAGCAGGGTGACAATATACAGCCTTGACGTACTCCTTTTCCTATTTGGAACCAGTCTGTTGTTCCATGTCCAGTTCTAACTGTTGCTTCCTGACCTGCATACAGATTTCTCAAGAGGCAGGTCAGGTGGTCTGGTATCCCCATCTCTTTAGAATTTTCAAGTTTGTGCTGATTCACACAGTCAAAGGCTTTGGCATAGTCAATAAAGCAGAAGTAGATGTTTTTCTGGAACTGTCTTGCTTTTTCCATGATCCTGTGGATGTTGGCAATTTGATCTCTGCTTCCTCTGCCTTTTCTAAAACCAGCTTGAACATCTGGAAGTTCACGGTTCACATATTGCTGAAGCCTGGCTTGGAGAATTTTGAGCATTACTTTACTAGCATGTGAGATGAGTGCAATTGTGTGGTAGTTTGAGCTTTCTTTGGCATTGCCTTTCTTTGGGATTGGAATGAAAACTGACCTCTTCCAGTCCTGTGGCCACTGCTGAGTTTTCCAAATTTGCTGGCATATTGAGTGCAGCACTTTCACAGCATCACCTTTCAGGATTTGAAATAGCTCAACTGGAATTCCATCACCTCCACTAGCTTTGTTCGTAGTGATGCTTTCTAAGGCCCACTTGACTTCACATTCTGGGATGTCTGGCTCTAGGTGAGTGATCACACCATCATGATTATCTGGGTCGTGAAGCTCTTTTTTGTACAGTTCTTCTGTGTATTCTTGCCACCTCTTCTTGATATCTTCTGCTTCTGTTAGGTCCATACCTTTTAGTAGTGCCTAATCTGTGCCCTTGGAGAAGGCAATGGCAACCCACTCCAGTACTCTTGCCTGGAAAATCCCATGGATGGAGGAGCCTGGTAGGCTTCAGTCCATGGGGTCGCGAAGAGTCAGACATGACTGAGCGACTTCACTTTTACTTTTCACTTTCATGTACTGGAGAAGGAAATGGCAACCCACTCCAGTGTTCTTGCCTGGAGAATCCCAGGGACGGCAGAGCCTGGTGGGCTGCCATCTACGGGTCCCGCACAATCGGACACGACTGAAGTGACTTAGCAGTAGCAGTAGCAGTAATCTGTGCCCTTGAGTTCCTAGTAAGTAGAAAAGGGAATTTTTACAAACCCAGTTATCTTCCATAAACTCTAGTATTTGATATGGAAAAGACTCCTGGTGGAAGAGTGAAAAAAAGTCCCTAAGATAAATAAGTAATATAACCTATGTCTACATACCTAGATTGCCATCTATGCAGCAAAACTGCACCTTTAGTAACGCAAGGGCCACAGAGAATACAGATGGTTTCTGCTTTTGGATACAAAATATTCCCAGAAAGACCATCACCCCTGTCCCAAACTGTGGGATTTAGAGGCAGAAACTACAGTGAGAGAAGCTGGTGAGGAGTGAGGTCAAGTTTTTTAGCTGGCAAATGGATATTATCAAAACCAGAGATTGCCTTACTAAGATTTACAAAACAACCATTTACTGTGTGTGTTTCACCGTGCGTAGTTTTCAAGCTTAAGGAACATGATCTGCCACTGTAATAACAAGCCCGGGTACAATGGTGTTCTATTAAGATTTGTTTTGCCTCCATCTTCATGTCTATTGTTTTATTTATGTTTACGTTTTAATTGATGTTTTGACCATGTGGTTGCCTTGAGGAGATTTTGTGAAGGCTTCCATTTTGAAACACATTTTAAAAATAATATATTTAATGTACAGTAAGCAAAAATATTCTTGTGTATGTACCCAGAAGTAAAATCTTACTGGTGCACTAAAACTTCATTTTAAATGTCTATCCATTAGTATGATAAACAAACCAAAGACGTGATCTTAGAGTCTCGAGAGAAAGAACCTCAGTTTGGGGAGAGCCAATAGAAGGAACTAATTCTCAGATCCAAGTGCTGCCGAACAGAGAGGAAGGAGGGAGAAGACTGAAGCAAATGTGAACTGGGCAATGTTACATCAGCTCAGGACAAGGAACAGCACATGGAGGAAAAAGCCTCTCGATGACCAGTCTGAGAAGGTGGAGGCTTCTCAGACTGGTCAGCTCAGTCTGGTTGACTGAGTCGGTCAACTCAACCTAAGTTGGTCAACTCAACCTAAGGGCTGGTGTCGTAAGGAAATGAAATAGAGGAAAGAGGCAGAGAACTGACTTTAAAATGTTATTGTCTGATTTTTAAAATGTCTCGGCTCTCTGAGTTTCTTTCGCTGAAAACAATCAAGTGCTCTTGGATCCCCAAAAATCTTGGAGATAAGCGTGTGGCTATCCTAGCCTTCCAAAGGAGGGAGATTTGTCGCCTCTGTGGGTAATCTGAGTGATCAAGACTTGGGTCTTTCTCAATAGTCAGGCAAATGCATCCTGTTTTAATTTGAACCTCAGACGCAGGGAAGCTATTTAGAGCAGCTACTTGTCTACTATGAAGTTAGTAAAACTAAGTGCTCGTTACTTTCTGTGTTGCCATTCGTATAACCTTACAGGAATTCTCCATAGGCTGGTAAATTTTAGTACTTACCTGCAAGGCTACTTTGCAACCACAGACTCTGAAGTGCAATTACTATATGATACTTAAATCAGTCTTTCATGCTTATGTTTCTGTCTCCAAGATGTTCAGATGGAAGTAGGTATCACACAAAGGACAGAAGGAAAGGTGTAACTTAGTAGGAAAAGATGAAAAGAAAGAACAACACTTGCCTTTTAACCAATGCTCTTGGAATGAGGTATTTAAATAAAAATCGACCGAAATGATGGCTCAGTTGACGAGGAAAGATAGCTTCCTCCCATCCCCTCTGTTTACGCATACTATTGTTGCAGCCCATGATGTTTTGTTTACTTTGGAAGGAAATATTTTACCCCCTCAGAGATAATTAATTTTTGTCAGCTTCACTGTTTATAAGGGAAACTGAGAAACTGTTAATTGAAATACAGAATGAGTCACTGTTTTCAGTAATTTTTGGCAGCATTCTAATTTGTGTCAATCCCAGCCCAATTATTAGATTTTTTGGAAGCAGAAAGCATATTTGATTTTTCTCTTACTAAATTTTTCTCCTGTTTTTTTCAAAAATATGTGCTGCCTGACAAAGGTTATGTAATTTATGTCAACGTGAGGTGAAATGCCAGTACCTGTGGAACACCAGGAGGTTTATGGCGTCACACCTGGCTCTTCGCACTGGCTCAATATTTAGAAAGCTCACAGAATACAATCTTCCTCTTTTCCACACTCCTACCCCTCAGCCCTGATCAAACAATGTGATTCTTTTAAAGACCTTTTAGCTGGTATTAAGCCACAGTATATGGCCCATCACTCATGACATCCCTGAAGTAAACTTCCCAGAAGCCATCAGGGAGAACTCATTTGGAAATCCAATTGAATGTCGCTTGCAAAGGGCAGGCTCCTAGAAGAGGCGACCAGTCATGCATTCCTGAGTTATTTGTCCTAAAAGCATTAATCACTGTGAACTCATTTGCTCCCGATGCAAACTCGCCACACTGTAGCACAGGAATTCTGTTCCAAGCGATCATTAACGTAGAGAACAGAAGCTGCTGACTGTGGGCAGGGATAATAAACTCTGTCAGATCAGTGGCCAGTATAATGGGACTGTTAATGGTTCCTAATAGAAGTCGGACCTTCCTGCCGGAGTGAAGGTGGAGCAGAGAGGCAGGCAGCTCCCCTGGGCAGACAGCCCCATCTCTGGCCTGCTGGAGGATGAAAGGAGCATCAGTGGCGGTCACAGAGCATTGCTAGGGCTCTGAGGTGGCCATCGCTGGGAGCATGGGCAGCAGCTATGGGTTGGGGAGGGACCCGTGGAGACGCAACCACACTCCAGCTGGTCGCCGGCCGCAGGCAAGGTTGCCGTCGGACATCTGGCGCTGTGGACATCCCAGAACCTTGAACTCACCCCACTCCACGCTGGGTCACCACTGACAGGGAGGATGGCAATCACAGGGACGATAGCACAGCCGGGCACGGGAGCATGTGACGCGGCTCTGTGACATTCCTAAGCCCCGGCCACTGCTGTGATTGAGGTGCTGACACGGCTGTCCCGGGGCTCAGCAGTGGGGCTCAGTGGCTTCCAAGAGCTGAGGGAACTGGGGAGAAGGGATGGAAGAGGGATGCTCGCTTTAAACATAAAAAGTGTAAAGTACTAACACTGCGAGATATTTGCCAATAAGCACAGAGTATCACAGTGGAACTGAATCAACGCGTTTAATAGATGAAAGGACATTGCCAATAGACTCCAGTCACCTCTCCCAGATGAGTTCCCAGAAACCAGAGCGGAGTGGGACACGCCAGTCTGTGCCAGAAAACACCACTCATCCTCGATTACGTTGTTTACTAAAACCTAGTGTTCAAGAGTTTGAAAGATGTGAGAAAACAGATGGTTATAAAGGAGGAGGTGAAGCAGGGAAAGCGCCGGGAGAGTTTTCAGAGGAGCCTCTCCCCACCCCCTGCCCAGCACCCATCACCGTCAGCAGGACCGTCCCACGGAACTAGGCACCCCACAGCGGGCAGAGATGGGCTGATGGCTTCTCGGCCTCTCCCCCACAGAGCCGACGAACCTGCGCCGAGAGTGCTAGACTCCACGGCACGGGGTATAAATGCAGCGGCACTGGGGGAGCGAAACCAGCAAGAGGGAAATTCAGAGACAGCGGCGTGGAAGACTGCGCTGGCTGTGAACAGCGTGGACGAGATGAACCCGGGGGTGGGGGTGGGGTTCACACAGACTGTCGAGGCATGAACAGGAGTGTGAAGGGGGAACAGCATGCTGAGTGCAAAGAGGGAAGGAAGCAGCCTGGTTCGGTGACGGAGTGTTGCATATGCGTGTGTGTGTGTGTGTGTGTGTGTTAAGATAGTGGAGCAGCAGGCAATACGCAAGACCAGAAGGGTGGTCGCGTGTTACAAAGAGCCTTGGTAGCCAGACAGAGGAGTCCGGATCAATGTGGTGGGCAGTAGAGACCCGCTGTAAGCCCTTGGCCTCTGAGGAGCAGAGCCAAGCCAAGTTCTGGAAAGTTTCATCTGGTGTCTGTGTAGGAGGGGAGACTGGAGGGGAAGAGAGAATTGGGGGCGCTGGGGGCAGCTGGGGCGCCCTGACTTGACTAGCTCTCACCGTTCCTCCTGCAGCACACGTTCATCCTGCCCTTCTCACTAGTTGAGGTCATCCTCAGACCACACTGCTACCCACTGAGGAAGAAAGGACTCACTCTGTTGGCCGCTGCTTGCCTCGCCTATGTCAGCAGGTAAGACTGGCAGAGAGAAAAATCAACTTGGACTGGTCATTCCAGACTCTGAGGAATATTCCAGAAGCAGCACACTGTTCTATAAGCGTGCCTTCATCTTGGGACAGCAGGGATTTCACCATCTTCTAATTTGCAAGAAAAAATGAATCGTATTGCTTGCTTTTGCTGCTCGTGGAGACATCACTTGCCCAAGAATACGTAGGTATGCGTGCGTGCACACACAGCAGGTCACGAGCTCTCCCAACCCCTCGTGAAGAATTCATCTTTGTAAAGCTATGCATGTTACTTTCCCTAGGAAAACATTGATCTTTGGTTCCATCTGTAATTAAAATGTTTGAATGCTTGAATGACCTAGGGCACCTAAACATATTCCATCTGAAAAGTCATTTGACAGATTGAGGGGCCGAGGTTTGTTCCATCCGTCTTGCCTGGATCACCATGGGCTTATTTGCATCAACATCTGGCACTTGAGCACCGAGAGGGCATTTGGGCAACTGCCCAGGGGCTTGCAGAACAGCCTAGCTGGAGGCCTGGGAGATAATACAAGGAGCTGGCCTAGCTTTCATCATTCAGCCACCTGGCGACACTAATTCTCAGAAATTTTGCCCAGTGTCTGTAATCAAGGGAAAGTGCTTGGCCACGCACTGGTAACTGGAAACCCCCCTTTCCATTCCACAGCCTTCTCATCCACGGCCAAGCTCTGGCTCTACTGGGAGGGGCTTACCAAGGAAAATACCTGCAGATTGCATGTAAATCATGGTGTTCCTACGTTAGCCTCGACTCACCTGAGCTTTTCACATCTGCCAATTTGGCTAACTCCCCAACCCCCACTGGGGGAAAGTTTCACCCAGGGCAGTGTTCTGGTAGAGACAAAAGCCTGGGAGAGAACACAGTCCACAGGACTTGGTCTCCAGCAGCTCCTGCTTCCCCAGCCTTTGTCTTAGAGCCGTAACCTTTATGCCCAGAACTCAGGTGCTGGTTCCTCGATAGCCTTCCCTTCCCTTTTGCAAGATATGCTCCTCCTGCACTTCTGCAGCCTTCTTTCCCTGAGGGCAAAGTCCCTTCAGGTTTCTCCTTTCCCTAAGAAATCACTTGCTCAGTAAATCCACCCCAGCTCTCCATTGACCTACACTGTTCACTAGCCTGGGCCTCTGCCTTTTAACAAAGGACAGTTTGAGAGAATAAAGCATAAACTGGGGACCTGCTGGTAGCTGAGGTCTGGAGCACGGTGTCGAGGAGGATTCTGGGACCCTAAAAGAGTTGTGCTATCATCTAGCAATATCTGCCAATAGCATGTGATTGGAGAGTGGTGTTGGAGAAGACTCTTGAGAGTCCCTTGGACTGCAAGGAGATCCAATCAGTCCATTCTAAGGGAGATCAGTCCTGGGTGTTCATTGGAAGGACTGATGCTAAAGCTGAAATGCCAATACTTTGGCCACATCATGCAGAGAGTTGACTCATTGGAAAAGACTCTGATGCTGGGAGGGATTGGGGGCAGGAGGAGAAGAGGATGACAGAGGATGAGATGGCTGGATGGCGTCACCGAGTTGATGGACATGAGTTTGGGTGAACTCCGGGACTTGGTGATGGACAGGGAGGCCTGGTGTGCTGCGATTCATGGGGGTCGCAAAGAGTCAGACACGACTGAGCGACTGAACTGAACTGAACTGGAGAGTGGTGGGACATGTGCTGTGTATTTTCCAAGCCTGGCTTAACCAAAGAAATAAATCCCTAACTACAGAATATCTAGGACCTGGGGTGGGGTAAGCATATGCATAAAAGATACATTTTTTCCTCTTGTGTGTGTTGAGAAGAAGCAGGATGGTAGCTGGTTGATTACGCACATGCATTTCCATACTGGCTTTTTTTTTTTTTTTTTGGTGGACTTTCAGCTGATTTTATTCTTTCTTGCCAAGGGTAACTTTTAGACTTTGTATATAAGATAGCCTTTTTGGTTTATTAATTTTTTTCTGCCTAAGGACTTGGGGGTTGATAATCAATCCTCATATCTACCCTCACTCTTTCTCCTCAGAAACCAAGGAGGTCAAAGAGCACCTGAGGCCACTGGTATTTGGAGAAAACTGTGATGCCTGTAAAGATGAAATGCAATGGTCAAGAGGGTTTGGCTCATAGCTGCCCGGGCATGTACTCTGACATGCAGGGAACGTGGGTGTTGGAGAAAGGAGGTATAACAAGAAGGCACTTATTCCTCAATGCCAGGCATTGAGCAAAAGGTATGAGGACACGGAGATGTACAAGATACCAGGTTGCCTTCAAGAACTGCCCGAGACAGAGAAAGGAAAAGAGACGATGGTCAAACAGGGTGATGAGACTCTCAAAGGGATAAGCACAGGGTGCTGGAGAATGTCGAGGACTGGCTTCTCAAGGGAGGCGGTGTCTGACGTTAAGTCAACAGCGATGTGGAAAAGAGAGTCAGGCAGAGGGAAGGGCATACCCGAAAGGCTAGAGGAGCTGAGGGCATGGCTAAACTGGAAGACAGGGAGGAATTAGATCAAGAATTCACATCAGTGGGTTCAGACTTCTGAACGGAGGGGGTTTTCTCTGTGAAAGTTTTCACAGACAGGTGAAATAACGTGGCTTGTGGAAGAAAGATGACTAGAAAGATGATTCTGGCTGAAAAGTGTGTAAATTAAAGAGGAACAAGACAGGGAAGCCAGTTTGTGGCATTTGCAGTAACTCTGGAGAGTTGATGTTGGCTTACAGATGATGATATCAATCAGTCTGCAAACAGAATCAGACAGGGTGGGTGATGGAAGGCTCAGCGGGTTAAATGACATGGCCAAGGTCACATGGCGAGGGAAAATCAAAGCTGAGACTTAAATCAAGGACTTTCAAATCCAGTTCTCTTTTCAGTGTATTCAGATGGCCAAGTATTTTGTTCACTCCCTGTTTGGGACTTCCCTGGCAGTTCAGATGGTAAAGAATTTGCCTGCAATGTGGGATACCCAGGTTCGACCCCTGAGTCTGGAAGATCCCCTGGAGAATGGCAACCCACTCCAGTATTCTTGCCTGGAGAATCCCACGGACAGAGAAGCCTGGACTAACACGGTGTAAAATATATGCTACTAAATGCTGGAGGGGTGAGAATGCAAACAATCTTACCATCATCTCTAGAGTCTAAAAGCTTGCATGAAGTCCTTCTCAGGTCTGTGCTCAAACTGTACGTTACAGCGAAATAATAGAGCAAATGAAGGGAAGGGACGGAGGCTTATCACCAGCAGGAATGTAGGCAAGTGGACCCTGACAGGGAGTTGAAGTGTTTTGGGATTTGGGTTTTCTTATTATTAATGAGGGGCTTCCCAGGTGGCTCACTGGTAAGCAAGCTGCCTGCCAATGCAAGAGATGGGAGTTCGACCCCTGGGTCGGGAAGATCCTCTGGAGAAGGAAATAGCAACCTGCTCCAGTATTCTTGCCGGGGAAATCCCACGGACAGAGGAGCCTGGTGGGTTACAGTCCATGAGGTCATGAAAGAGAGGACACAATTTAGTGATGAAACAACAACAACTCGTTAAGGAAGTACAAAATCAGCACTCTGGCCCGTAGGCCTCATTTTTGCTGGAGTGCACCAAAGGCACCTGTATACCGGCTTTATACGCTGCCCTCCTTCTTGACAGCTCCCCACTCTGGCTGTTCCCTCACCAGAGGAGCTCAGACTCATTGCTGCCAGCTGCCTCCACCCTTATGTAACACCCTGGGGGCTACATGGGCCTTCTCGGCCACAGATGACCATCAACAAGTCCCACAGACTGTGGATATCCATGGAGATATTTTAGGGTCATTTGTCAGGCGTGTCCATTTGGATGCTCAAATAGGGAAACCACATAGCAGGAATGAGGTAAAGAATATGGTCCCGAGCCAGAGAGAGCGTGGGAAACCAACATGAGTCAAAAAAATGGAAACAGCCCTGACCCGGGGAAGCATTTCTCTGCTGAAACCATGTTACAATGACTTAAAAATAGTCCCCAAGACCATGGGGACGGCCTCCTATGTGGCACTTGCTTTTTTGTTATTTTTCAGATTGCAAAATTGGAGGGTTGACCCCGAAGAGGGAAAATAAAGCTTCGCAATGTAGTAATAACTGTAAATCTTTCATTTCCTTTGGAAAGCATTAGTCATGTATAAATATGGTAGCTCACTCACTCCACCCTTCTCTCTCACCCCGGAACACATCACCTAGCTCTCTGTGAGGCTGTGCTGAAGAGCAGGAAAACAGAAATGTTCCTACTGCTGGCTTTTAGTCACTCTTTTATTGAACAAATATTTCCCCTAACACAGGACTGGTCCTGCTGGGGAAAGCAAAGCTATATAAGGCCAAGCCCCAGCCGGGAGGGGGTTTGTTCTTAATAAGTGGAGATGAGCCATGCATGCAAATTATAAGAACACAAGATGGGAAGTGATAAACTGTCATAACAAGTATGAGGAGCCAACAGGAACACAAGGAGGAAGCGGTTACGTCTGGCTGGGCCGTGTGGGAAGGACTTCATCAAAGGTGTCGTTGGATCTGGGCCCTCAAGGACTGGCTGGGTTGGAGCAGCAAAAAAAAAAAAAAATAGAAACTGAACAACACAGCACAATCGCAAAGCCAAGAGGACACAGATCCCATTAAAGCAATGGTTTCACTTTAGCCGGACCTACAAGTGAAAGAAACTAACAGGAAATGACCCTGAAACTGCCCGCTCACAGTCTTGCAGATGGCAGGCTGGAGGGTATAGACTACATGAGATGTGCCCGTTGCTGCTGTTTGTTTGCTGTGGCATTAGGAGTGAGAATTATAACTTGGCCAGAGAGTCAGGCTTTAAAAAAACTATCCTGACAACTGTACCTATAATGGATTGAAGCGGCAAGACGTGGAAAGCAAGAATCAAGCAATATCCAAATAAAAAGCCATCCAGAATGCTCTGAAGTCATCCAGTTCAGTCACAATGGTTTATTCTACATCCATGGATATTTCACAATTGCAGCGTCTGGACGCTTGGAACATCCTTCTGCAAGGGGTCTAGTCCTCCAAGACTGCCATCTCCGAGGGATCTTAACAACTCAGTGAGTGTTCACACATGGCCCTGTGTACACTGTCCTGAGCATTCCTCTCCCTCACAGACTGTAAAGTCACAGTACCCAACCTCTGGGATTCAACACTCCACTGGGACCTGCCTTAAGGTCAGCTTACCGCCCCCACCACTGTCCCGGCCCACACTGCCCCCGCCCATCAGTCTCCACTGTTGGCAGAAGTAGGATGCTGCTGCTGCTACTGCAGCAGCCCCAGGCCAGTCTCCACTGTTGGCAGAAGTAGGATGCTGCTGCTGCTACTGCAGCAGCCCCAGCTGGCCTGCAGTGCGCCGACACCTTGCTCTTGATGGACCAGAAGTCTGCTGATGCAGTAGGTGTCTCTGCCAGGGTGTCAGGTGTTCCACGCCAGGCGCAAGTGTCACACAGCTGTGCAACTATACCCCAGCCTGGGGAGAGAGATCTGTAAAGTCACTGCTCAACTGCAGTTCTTACGGGGAAAGAAATGATTCCTATCTTCTGTTCTGTGCTCACTTGGGTGAGGGCCCAGAGCAGAGCTGTCTGGTCACTCCTAGTGTAATAACCCTCTAAGTTTCTGCACCCGTTTACACAGTTACACACATAGACATCTTCCCAGAGAAGACATTAGAAACTGCCAGAAGGGCGAACTGAGCTGAGTTCCAGGACCAGCCTCCATGTTATACACGCGCCAACAACCCTCTCCTACCCCTTCTACTGCACTGTGTAAATTCCCTCCCAGAGTCACTGTGACCCTTTCCTGAGATGTGACCTTAGTCCAGGACCATCTAGATGGCACCATTGTTTTACAGCCTACAAAGTTGGGGTCGGAATCCTAGCCTCATTTTCCACAGAAGAACTCCTTAGCCCTCATGTAAATTAATATAGGAAAATAAATATAAAGATGCCACACAGCTTCCCCTGTTATCAACATCTGGGGTCCAGGTCAGCCTGCATGCAAATTGAAGAGGAATGGAAATGGAGGGCTAGGCATGGAAATGAGTGTCTACACTCTTCATGCTTCCTGTGCAAATCTCAGTTCCTGTTCACCCAAAATGCCTGTTACAAAAGTGAGAGATAAGAAGAGGTTGAAAATGGATATAGCTGTACAATTAGGAACGAGGGACATACCTGAGACATATTGTTGGTGGAACAGAATGGGGTTTTATGGATTGATTGGTGTGTAGTAGGCTAATGAAAAGGAAAAATCAAGGAGAATACTCCGGATTTTCAGCTGGTGAACTGGGAAGATGGTGATTCCATTAAAAGATATGGAGACGTTAGAAAACAAATAGTTTTGGGGTACCACTCCAGTACTCTTGCCTGGAAAATCCCTTGGATGGAGGAGCCTGGAAGGCTGCAGTCCATGGGGTCACTGAGGGTCGGACACAACTGAGCAACTTCACTTTCACTTTTCACTTTCATGCATTGGAGAAGGAAATGGCAACCCACTCCAGTGTTCTTGCCTGGAGAATCCCAGGGACGGGGGAGCGTGGTGGGCTGCCATCTATGGGGTTGCACAGAGTCAGACATGACTGAAGTGACTTAGCAGCATAATGTTAAAAAGCCAATTTAAAAGCCCATATCTGGGTCCCATTCCAGAAGATTCTGGTTTAATTGGTTCAGGATATGTCCTGGGCATCAGAATTTTTAGAATGCCCAAGGCAACTCTGGACTCAGCCTGATGGCTCAGACGGTAAAGAATCTGCCTGCAATGCAGAAGACCTAGGTTCAATCACTGTGTCGGGAAAAGCCCCTGGAGAAAGGAATGGCTACCCACTCTAGTATTCTTGTCTGGAGAATTCCATGGACAGAGGAGACTGGTGGACTACATTTAGTCCATGGGGTCACAAAGAGTCGGACATGGCCGAGTGACTAATGCCCTAAAGACAACTCTAAATCTTCAGTCAAAGATGAGCCACTTGTCTAGAGGAACTTGCAATTGGAAATGCAGATCTGGCAGTCTCCAAGGAGGTGGGACTGTGGAGATGCAGGAAGTGGAGCCCCGTGGTGGGATGAGGTTTCTCAAGAGAAGACAGAGGGAAGAGGAGGAAGTGGGCAGCAAAGGCTAAGAAAACACCCTCCTCTAAGGGGCAGAAGGGGCCGCAAAGTACCAAGAATGACCAGATGGTAGAAAACCAGGAACATGAAAGAACCCCATGGCCCTGAGGGAAGAGGAATCTTTGAGGCAGAAGGGAGCCTTCCAGCGAGGGTGGGCAACAGTTTTAAATGCTATGAAGAGGCTGCCACCCCCAACAACTCACATTAATGCTGGTATTTTAAACACCCACCCAGGTAAACTGTTTGTTTATCTAACACTCTAGCTTCACAGTTTCTTTTCACTCCTTTAAAAAAAATTTTTATTTATTTATTTATGTTTTTTGCTTCCCACCTAAGATTTATTTGAAAGTAAATCATGCAGGAAATTTATTTTTAGGGCACTAGTAGAACTTCACAACTTTATATTAAAAAAAATTTAACTCTTGTAGTTATTAAAGCTAGGAAAGTGAAAGTGTAGCTCAGTCATGTCTGACTCTTTGTGACTCCATGGACTGTAGCCCGCCAGGCTCCTCTGTCCATGGAATTCTCTAAGCAAGAATACTGGAGTGGGTTGCCATTTTCTTCTCCAGAGGATATTCCTGACACAGGGATCAAACCCTGGTCTCCTGTATAGCAGACGGATTCTTTACTGACTGAACCACCCGGGAAGCGATCATCCTTCGTATCTTGTCAGGAACAGAAACCCTGGACAGATAGGTGAACTGAGGCAGGAGTTTCGAAGTCAGTACCAGCTCCACCCCCATGCTAAGGAGTCACCAGGGAACAAGTTCTCAGGGGCATTTTCAGTGCAGGAAGTCCTCTGCTAACTTGTCGAATTTATTCACAAAATGTAAATGCAGACTGTGCTTGCTTTCTGGCATCAGATGTAACTGTGACCCTCTCACAGGGTTACTTATGAAGTCTATGAAAACATGGAACCAGAGGATCCTACCATTCTGTTTATTCTGCTGGTCTCGAAAGATATGACGTGAGAATTAAAACGTTGAGAATTATGTGCCTGCAGCCGACCAAACCCCTAGTTATCTACTAACCTCTAACCCAACAGACTTCCACTATTGATAAGACACAGAAAATACAAATTTCATGATCATCATTTGATGCTACAAGATTTAGGATGAGGAGATTATAAAAGATTAATGTTTGGCTACCACTTTATGCCCTCCTAGCCTGACTCACATAGATTCACGTGGCAGACAGCTCCACATACAGTATTCTTTGCCGAACTGAGGGTCAGAAGCATTGACCTCTTCAAAGTATTAATAAAGTGAGCGGCTAATTAACTACTATTTGGAAGGCTACTGTTTACACTTCTGCGGTGTTCTTGCTGCGTCAGCAGCCAAGGCCTGCCTGTAGAAGCCACAGCGAACAGCAGTTAAAAGGAAACACTGGTGCTCGTGGTGCCCCCTCAACAGCCATTTATTTAAAAATAAGGAACTTGGGAAACAGATAACACATATCAGATAAAATCCCCATCCTCATAGAGCTCCCAGAAGCCCTGAAGGAAGACAGACAAATATGAGGGCAGGGTAAATTCATGGTCGGGGAAGCACACGGCATGGCAACCTAATCGGATGTGGGTTGTGGGAAGAATGGGCAGGAAACTTTTCCTGGAGAAATGAACTTTTAAGTTAAAATTCAAACGTGAGGAAGATTCAGCTAGGGACAGAGTAAGAAGTGTGTCCTTGGAAGGGTGAAGATCAGAGTTGTTCCAGAGATCATAGCAGGATGCAGAAGCTGCAGAGCTTGGTCCATTCAAGAAACAGAAATGGGTCCGTAATGGTCGGGCTGCAGATCTGAGGATGGGTGGGTGGACGGGTGGACAGGGCAGGGCCAGGTAGGCTGGGGGAGGAGTGTGGGCTTTTTCCTAAATCAACGTGGATCCCCGGGAGGAGGGGGGAGCGCCGGGAATAGGTATTTTTCTTTTAGAGACATTATTGAGTTGCTGCGGTGTGGAAAGTAGATGGAACGGAGGATCCTGGATTGAAATCATGAAATGAGTGCCCTGCAGAAATACCTAAATAGGATTCCGTGGGATCAGATTGGCAGCTAGGAAGGACCTGGGACTTCCCTCATAGCTCAGCAAAGAATCTGCCTGCAATGCAGGAGACCTGAGTTCGATTCCTGGGTCGGCCCTGGAGAAGGAAATGGCAATCCATTGGAGTATTCTTTTGCCTTGAAAATCCCACGGACAGAGGAGCCTGACAGGCTGCAGCCCATGGCGTCACAAGAGTTGGACACGACTGAGCAACTAAACCATCACCACCACCCCCACCAGGGAGGACCTAACACTGACGGGGGGAGGACCAGGAGGGTTCAGCTGCATGCAGGCTGAGTGCCTTTCCCCTCCCCCACGCCTCCCAACTTCCGCCCTCTCCTTCCGCCTCTCCCTCCCTCTCTCTCTTCCCTTTTTACATATATTCTGGCAAGCCATAAAGAGGTAATAGCACCTGAGCATGACTATCTCTGCGCTCAAGCCTCTCTGCGGACCGTCCTGCATTAAATTGACTGCCATCTCCCCTGACACTCTATTTGTATTTGCATTACTTTCCCCGCCGTCAGTTATCACACTTATAACTTTCTCTGCACCTTCTCTGGGAAAGCACAGACTTCGTTAACTTACCTCAGGAAATTTCCTTTACAAACCTTACTCTGGAGGAAACAAAAAGTAAATAAACAGAAACTTTCCAGGCCTCTAGGAAAACGTCCTTATTTGTATACTATCTTATGTAAATGTGCATGGAAACTAGGAAGCCCTAACTTCAACTCTAGGAAATAAAGCAAGCAAATTAATGCAACCCATTTGGAGTCTGTTTGGAGCTCCTCACCGACCCCAAACGCCTGGCCCTAGGTACTTGAGGGTATTTGCTTTCTGTCCCTAAAATGTTCCTTTCTGTCCCTTCCTCTGTCCTGTCATGCAGCCAGGCAGGAAAGAAGTGTCATGGGTGTCCTTCTAGAATGCACCCACGGGACACACGTGTCACAGAATTCCAGCATTAGTCATAGCGCTAATAACTGTTATTGTTATTGTCCTGTTCTGAGGACATGAGAGCAGCATCTAGACAAGTCCAGGGCAGCAGAGCAACACCAGCAGGGCCAGAACGACACACACACAGCATGCAATTTACCATTTCGAGGACACCGTTTAGTGGCACTAAAGACATTCTCACTGCTGTGCACCCATCACCACTATCCTTTTCCAGAATGTTTTTCTTCCCAAACTGAAGTTTTGTACTCCTTACACAGAAACTCCCCATTCCCTCCTCCCTCAGCCCCATTCTGCTTGGTCTATCCGTTTGATGACCCTAAGTACTTCATGTAAGTGGAATCATACAGTATTTTTCCCTTTGTGACTGGCTTATCTTACCTAGTATCCTCAATTTCCATTCATGTTAGCACATGTCAGGATTTCCTCCCTTTTGAGGGTTGCATAGGGCTTCCCCGGTGGCTCAGCAGTAAAGAATCTGCCTGCAATGCAGGAGACTTAAGAGATGTGGGTTTGATCCCTAGGTCGGGAAGATCCCCTGGAGGAGGGCATGGCGACCCACTCCAGTATTCTTGCCTGGACAATCCCATGGACAGAGGAGCCTGGCGGGCTACAGTCCATAGGGTTGCAAAGAGTCGGACACGACTAAAATGACTTAGCACACATACATGCAAGGGTTGCATAATATTTCATTGTGTGTGTATACCTGAACCACACTTTATCTGTTCATCCTTAAATGGACACTTGGGTTGCTGTCATATTTTAATTATTGTGAGTAATGCTGGTATGAACATAGGAGTACAAATATCTCTGAGTCCTTGCTTTCAATTCTTTTGAGTCTGTGCCCAGAAGTTGGAATTGCTGGATCATATGGTAATTCTAGGTTTAATTTTTTTCAGGAACTGCCATACGGATAGCAGTTACACCATTTTACATTCCTGTCAACAACAGTGCCCAGGGGTTCCAATTTCTGCACATTCTCTTCAACACTCGATGTTTTTTCTTTCTTCTTCTTTTTTTTTTTTAATAGAAGACAGTCTAATGAGTATGAAGGTAGTATCTGACTGCAGTTTTAATTCATATTTCCCTAATGATTAGTGACACTGAGCACCTTTTCCTGTATTTGCTGGCCATGTGTATATCTTCTTTATAGAAAGATCTATTCAAATCCTTTTTCCATTTTTCATTGGATTTTTTATTTCCTGTTGAGTTCTAAGAGTTCTTTATATATTTGCATATTCTGGATAACAATCTTGTATCAGATGCATGATTTGTAAATATTTTCCCCATTCTGTAAGTTGCCTTTTATATCCTGTTGGTTGTGTCCTTTGATACGTAGAGATGAACTTCTGTTCACCTCCCTCACCTCACCCTAGGCCTGGCCCTGATATTAGGCCTTCTCTCTTCCAACAAAGCATTTGACGAAGTATTTGAAACAACCAAGAACGCTTGGGTTCTAAAAATTGAATTAAGTGCATAATTTTCATTCCTCCATCTGAACTCCTATGACACCCTGGGATATCCAAATCTGAACATCGTTTCTGAAGCATAAGCTAGGCTGTGCTAAGTTTCACAAGGGATGAATAGCCATAAAGAAATTGCTGAGGCATGCCCACTGTGCCATCCCTCGGAGAAGAGAAGCTTTTAAATTATTATAGAATGATTATGATATGCCAGACGCTGGTGTGTGTAATTTGCATGTGTTAAATTAACGCCCTTAATCTTTACAATAGCCTTATAAGGTGTATGCCCTGTGCATCCCCACTTTACACAGAGCTTAGGGGGAGAGGAAGCTTAATAAATTAGTGAAGGCAGCGTGGCTAGTAGGAAGCAGAGCTAGGATCTGAATCACAGAAGCCTGGGGCCACGTTCTGTACTCTTAACCAAGTATAAACTGTAGCTGCTACATCATCTTCCTCATATTTAAGGAGTTATTTCAGACTCTGGCATCTTCTGGTGCAATTTGTTTCCAGCAAACTGCATTTTTAGGCTTCACTTAGACATCACGGCTCCTCTCCCAGCATTTCTTTTCCTTCTCTTGGCTGACAGAAATGACTTATATTCTATCCTCACAAGAGCAAAATCTGAGCCTCCTGGAGATCCATCCATTCCTACTTAATACTCTACCCACGGCTATTTCCCCAAGCTGAAATCGAGGCCAACAATTAAACCCCAGGCCTATTGTATTAGAGTAATAGTGCTCAGTCTCTGCCCCTCCTACCCCAACGGGCTTGGGGGAGCTAATGGAAAGCCACATTTAACTCTTAGGTACAGAAAAGCAAACCCCACTTGTCTGGCTGAGAGTGAGCATATTGGGCACCATCTCAGCAAGTTCAATGTCTCAGCAGGTCATATCTCTCAGGGGAAGAAATAATCCATGTTCTTATACATTTTGTTTAGCTAATGATGTGTACAATGTTTTCCCATATTCTTTTATAATCGTTGAATTTTAATGGATTGGGTAAAATAGCCCAGCCCAGCGCATAAAACAGAAGGTCTCAATGAAACAGTCTAGTTATCCAGGAAATACTCACTTCTGTAGCTTCAGCAAACAGCACAGCTGTTAAAAAAAAAAATGTTCCCTGGGGCTTCTTTCCCTCTGCCTGGATTCCAGGATCTCATTGGTCTTGAAGGGACTGCGGCTTTCTCCCCGCTGCTGTCCTAACCATTGTGATTTGTCATTTTTTGCAGGGTCCTATGGATCTACTCTGAGACGGGTACATGGGTATATCCTGTGTTTGCCAAACTCAGCCCAGGGGGTCTAGCAGCCTTCTTCTCTCTCAGCTACATCTTTACCATCGGCATCTACCTATTTGGAGAGAAGCTCAACCACTGGAAGTGGGGTCAGTTCATTTCTCTTTTACGTACAGAAACATGTCTTTGTTATGTGTCTTTACTCCTCCTGAAAACAGAAGGATGCCCTAGTAAAGCAGAAGGCAGTAATGTTTGATGCCTTTGTCCAAAGTAAGAAAAAGCCTGGGGGAGGTTCCCACTTTGTCAAAAGACCCCATCAAATTATCTCCCCCACTGCTCCTCCAAACAACACCTCATTTAACTTTACAGCTAAACGCCATCTTGCTTAGAGAGCTTCGGATCCAAAGAGCACGGTGTCACCATCCCCTCCATGCAAAAATGGACGCAGAACCTCCCTCCCTTAATGGGGACTTGAGATTCACAAGCTCTTCAATGTCAAGATTTCTTCTTCGACTGAAATGGGTCCAGATGACCTTCTGAGCTCCTCCCACCCTCAGCTGTGCCTTCCCTAAAGAGTTACCACCCCTCTCCCACTAGGTTGCTTCTCAGACTTCAGTAAAGTGTTCATCAGGTAAAATCACACCCTGTACTTGAGATCAGAATTCTCGATGGAGGCTTTAGGCAATGTGAGTATGTCAGAGAGCTGAGCTTTCTAATTATAGGTAAGCAGAACCACGTTGCTTCTTCATAGCAAAAAAATAATCCTAACTTAGTTGGTTTTAAAGTGGAAGATTTCATTCTCCTCCCTGCTTCCCCCACTGCTCCCACCCCCAGAATATTTTCTTTTGGAAAAGTAACCACGGAAAAGTCAGGTTGCGAAATATCCATGATTTGTTACCTACCCCAGGAGAAGTGCGGGAACTCCACTCTGATTTTGTACATAAGGAAGGCAAGAGTCACACACAGGCCCCCACCACACACCCACGAGCCATTCTGTTCCATTAAAATAGAAGTGGCATCTTCTGCCCAATCTATGAACTGGTGTGAAAACATAAGCCTGTGTATGCAAAAAAATGAAAAAGAAAAACCAACAATTTCAGAAGGTTCACTACAAGAGTGTATATTTCTGAGAGGAGACTGAGACCCTGGAGAAATAAGCATACAACTTGGCTTTCTCACGTATTTTCGATGCTTGGAGAATTTAACTGGTTAAGAAAGCCTCAAAGGCAATATTCTCCTTGAAAGCAAACACTTTAAAAGAAAAAAAGGACATACTAAAAATTACCCAAAAAATCAGGATTTCAAATCACAGGAAATTATCCAGAAAAAAAAAAAAAAAAAAGTGTTGACATTTCAGATGTGCTGACTTCTGATTCTAACTAGTTTTGGCTTCCTGAAGTTCTGGGTAGATTTTTGATGCCTTCCCAAAATCTATATTAAAAAAAAAAAAAAGAAAGAAAGAAAGGAAGGAAGAAAACTAATCCATTTAAAACTTGGCAGAAAATGTGCAGAGAAAAAAGTGATTACTCAGAGCTTAGAGAACAATAACTTTTTAAATCAATTGTATTGAGTTCAATAGGATTAATTTTAAAATTGACAGTCTACAGTGACTTTTAAACATTTTATTGAATTAAAAAAATTTTTCACTGTATTCATATTATTGAAATTGCTGTTTTCAACACAAAGCCCTTTTAATAAGCCTCATTGTTTAAGTACTATATCCAGTTTTCCACGAAAGCCCCAGTGAGCAAACGAGTTAGTGTCAACATGTGGTCGCTCATTTGCATCATGCATGTGTGAATGTTCATATTAGAGACAGACACTCCCATCAGGGGCTGTGTTTCTCTCTTCTCTCTAGATTTTTAACTCCTTAAGAGCAGAATGGGTATTCTATATGAATTCTATGTAGCATTGGAATAGGATGTGTTCTATTCTGAACTGATCTTAATTATAAATGGTTAAATAAGAAATTAAAAGAGAAATTAGATCACATAAAATTCCAATGGCAGTGAACACTGGCTTGCATGTTCATTCACTCTGTCATGTCTGATTGTTTGGGACGGTATGGACTGTGGCCCACCAGGCTCCTCTGTCCGTGGGATTTTCCAGGCAAGAATACTGGAGTGGGTTGCCATTTCCTACTCTAAGGAATCTTCCCGACCCAGGGGTCAAAACTGAGTCTCCTGCATTAGTAGGCCGATTCTTTACCACCGAGCCACCTGGGAAGCTAGCCATGTCCCCAGTGAACACTTAAATCATCTACAAGTAAACAGAGCTAAATATGTGAAAATATTTCTCACTTCCTATTCTGCTGAAAGCCCTGTAAAGAAAGTAAAAGTGAAAGTCACTGGTCATGCCTGACTCTTTGCAACCCCATGGACTACACAGTCCATGGAATTCTCCAGGCCAGGATACTGGAATGGGTAGGCTTTCCCTTCTCCAGGGGATCTTCCCAACCCAGGGACCAAACCCAGGTCTCCCACATCATAGGTAGATTCTTTACCAGCTGAGCCACCAGGGAAGCCCAAGAATACCGGGGTGGGTAGCCTATTCCTTCTGCAGCGGATCTTCCTGACCCTGGAATGGAACTGGGGTCGCCTGCATCACAGGCAGGTTCTTTACAAACAGAGCTATCAGGGAAGCCTGAAAGCTCTGTAAGTCCTCCTCAATTGACAGATGAAAATCCGAGTCTTCAGAAGGCTCACAAGGGTCTCTGTGAGCCAGGCCCTGCCCTGACTCTTGCTTACCTATCTGCATTAATGCATTCAGGTCCTCAGTGATAAGATGACCTGTATGAAGGGCAATTGCTCATCTCCGTTTGCCCAGGACCGTCCTGGTTAATGCCTGTTGTGCACATGTGAACAGAGTTTTACCCTGGCCAGGCTTGAACAACACATCCTTCTATCTCTGAGTCCCTCTCCAAACCCTCTGTTCTGGATGTATGGAAACATGTAAGTAGCCACCTACTCCATCCGAATTGAGGGCTCACTCTGCTTTCCAGCCTTTCCCACAGCCTGAGCTTCCTTGGATGAGAACAGAAATTCAGAGGAGTGCTTTGATGATGCGGCAGGAGGCAGTGGTTAGGAGAAAACTTCTGTGCCTGATTGCCTGGGCTCCTCCCTCGGGCTCACCACTTACAGACCTATGACCCTGGGCAAGGCACTCCATGTCCTTGCATTCTGGTTTTCTCTTATGCATCATGGAGACAATTTTAGTACCCTTCTCACGGGATTTTGGAGGATCAGAAATGACTTGGGAAGTGTCAACTGCCAAGAACAGGGTCTGGCACACAGGGTTAGCCACTACTGCCCTAATAATTACATTATTACTATTGCTGTAATAATTTCATTCTCACCAAGGAAAAATCAGTAACCTTCTTTTCTGTGTGGATATTCCAATCATCTCCTGCAATGGCATGCACATGTTATCAGTTTCCCCAGCTGAAGGTGATTAAAAGTAGCAACCACCTGCTACTGCTGCTGCTAAGTCGCTTCAGTCGTGTCTGACTCTGTGTGACCCCATAGATGGCAGCCCACCAGGCTCCTCTGTCCCTGGGATTCTCCAGGCAAGAACGCTGGATGGAGTGGGAGCAACCACCTAAGAATGCAAATTGACAGAGGTAGTGTAGTTCCTAGAGAACTTACAGAGTGAAATGGGAGGTCAGGCTAATGGAGGCTAAAATTAATTGGAATCTCTGCTACTGAAATCCTGAGCTACCCTGGCTGGAGGTCACCAGCCAGCCACCAGGTAATCAAGAAGTATCAGTTAGGACCCAGGTCATATGCAGGTGTCTCTCTAGTAATCGTGCTCAAATGTGACTATAGATTTATAAAATCACTAGGGGAATTTTAAGAATACTAAGTCCCAAGCCCACTCCAGACCAATTAAATCCATCCATGGAGATGGGGACGTAGCACGGGTATTTTTCAAAACTTCTCAGTTATTTTAATTTATATTCAGGGTCAAGAACCAATGTCACAGAACAGTGACCCTCAAACTTGTATGTGCCTGAAAATCTTGTTAAAATTAGGATCTTGTTAAGATGTAGACTGTCATTCAGGAGATCTAAAGAAAAGCTTGGAATTCTGTCCTTCCAGCGTGTGCCCCAGAGAGACAGACACTGCTGGTCTGAGAACAAGGCCCGATGTGCCACAGGATGCTGGACTCCTCCCAGCTGAGACAATTGTATCTACCAGCTTCCTTGTGCAATGTGGTGTTTTCCCAGGTCAGATGCTTGGACGAGAAGGCTGTTGGTAATGATGGTCATGTCTACGGACTTTCTGCCTCCTCATGTGTCATGTCAGTAGGTGAAAATGAGAAGCTTTAGAAGGGCAATAACCATGAGTGACACCAGGAATCAAATGTAAACTTGGAAGTGTGTGGCATTCTCTAGGGGTATAGAAATGCAGAGAGCAAGCCCTGGGCACCAGGGAGACAGCCCCATCAGGCCCGCAGGAAGGTGCCACTGGCCTTCAAAAAGATGCTGTGGCTCGGAAAGCTCTCACGAGGTTCCAGAGGACCAACCTGCTTGAGTTGTTACCATCTCATTCCCAGACCTGTACTAGCTTTTCTGCGTCATGGAACAGAGGGGTGGACAAGCACTGAGCCAGTTATTGAGGCCAGAAAACCACTGGGTAAGAGCCATTTTCTACATTGCAGGCAGAGTGAGGTAAAACACGGATTTCCATCCCTGACGAAAGCCAATGGGGGAAGCAGTCTTTGGTAGATCACTGAAAGCTTGGCTCACCATGTCTGAGCACCTAGAGATGCTCTAGACAGATTGCTGCCACTCTGAATGCTCGGAGAGAGGGGCTGTCATGGGGTCCCAACACAGGACCCCTTCTCTGCCACTTAATATTTAACTTTGCTTTTTGTTTTTCCCCCTTCTTAATAAGACATAAAGATTTTGATGCCAGGACACAAGTCCATCAGGAAGAAAAACCCAACAACCCACAAGATATATCAGGCGTGAAAGGGGCCATGTGCCTCCTGGTCAAAATGGAGAGCCTCTTATATGTAGGTGTGGCTGGAGAGGTGGTCAGCTTACCTGTGGCCCATGTTCCCTGTCCTTACATTCACATGAGGGCTATGTGCCAGGCGTATCCTTCGTCAAGGCCCAAGACCACAGATTCTTTCCCCTCCAGGATAGTTTATAAGCTGAAAATTCCAATCTGGCCAAGTAACCTTGTGATGGTGCCTTGGACAGAATGTTATTAAAGTCTTCCTATAATATAACTTCTTATAGATCAGATTTGTTTAAAGGAGATTTTATTGTTGAAAGCTACTTAGAGGCCATCTAGTATATCCCCTCAGTTTTATCCACAAAGACATTTGTTATAAGGTCTGTCTATCTTGCATATTGTCCCTGATCACTTCATAAAAAAGAATCCTACCATGAGCTGACTCCATATGTATGTATAAAGCGTAACCCCACTGGGCACCATTTAGTCAAAAACAAGAATACAGCTCCTTTTTGCATTTCTTGTCCTAACTTCATCTCTCTAAGCTCTAAGAGAGTCCACTCAGGATTATTACTTCTCCCTCTTCCTCAGCCTCTTTTCCCTCGAGGATTTCTCCAGCCAGCTCTCAATTCCATCTCCCCCCTCTACTTTCTACACTGTGACTTGTACTCATCTATGTTCGAATCTCATTCTTCTAACACCTCATATCCCCCCAACAATCTGCCTTCTCACCCTTTTCCAAGCCAAGCCTCTGAAACTCAACAAATGTTCTTCAGATTTTCAGCTCTAAGTCTGTCAGTAGCTTTCATGATTGTGGATACATAGGTGTCAATTTTTTGAAATAGTCTGATTTTACTTATCCCGTGTTCCAACTGTACAAAGAATAGGGTGTGTAATTATATATGTGTCCATAGTGATGTTGGCTAAAGGAGTGGTTTCCCTTACCATGCCCGCAGAAAAGGTTTGAATCTTGCATGAGACGAACGTTAAATGTTTGGCCTAAAATATCTCTACTTCTTGGTACTAACAGAGGATAAAGAGAGGACTGAAATAATTCAGGATGGGAGGAGATCAAAACGGGCTAGTAGGAGGATGCCGGGCTCACCTTCCCTCATGAACACATCAGAACCACAACTACATATAGGGTGACTCTTGATTTCAGCGAGAGTACAGCAGAGCAGCTACTCTCCAACCCAGGCTGTAAAGAAAGATCCATGCAGAGCTGAGGAGGAGGGAGGAGAGGCAATCTGCTCAGGACTTGCCCTCACCGGTGGGGGACACAGGGGCGGGGGAGATATCACGGGCAAAGGGATCCTCCCTGCAGAACGAGGACTTTGAACCGTGTATCAGGCACCTCAGCTCTTGGATCTGACATGGGGAAGATGAGCCTGCTTGGCTGGCTTGAAAACCAGTGGGGTTTACTGAGGGCTGTAAGAGACTGAGACTCCACTCTTAAGGAGGTCATGCACAGGTCTGCTTCCTCCCAACGACAGCACAGAGGCAACTGGTTGCAAAATGCTTGGGGACCGCCTCGGGGTGCCCCTCAGCCCGCACCAGGCTCCGGCTCCAGCCCCTCTTGCTCTGGTGGTGCTGGTCTCCTCTAAGGCAGAGGCCACCATTGCCAGCGAGAGTATGCACACTCGAGGGCATGGAGCCAGCCTGGCCCCTGGCCCTGCTCTGACCTGGGTGGAGGCAACCATTACCAGCTCATGAATCCCTGCCCACACTCTGCAGGGTGAGTGTCATTGCTGCAGGACAGATCCCCTCTGGGGGGCGGAGGGGTGGGGGTGGGGTCAGCTCAGTGGCATGGCATCAGCCTCTAACCGAGGGCACACACTGGGGAGAAAGTAAAACCAGCACTGAAGTGGGGCCCCAAGGCCTTAGGCCCCGCCTTTGTCCCAAACCAAGATGGGACTGCCATCACACCCGAGAGAAACCAGCTCCCTCAGGGGTCCCTGCTCCAGCCCCTATGCCCCCAGCCACTGCCCCGCTCCAGCAGAGCAGTGACAGTCACTGAGCATAGAAGCAGCTCTGCTTGCACCTGGTTCCGGCTCTCGCCCCTCCAACCCCAGTCCTTCCACCCACCAAGGCCATGAGCACCAGCACATCCTGGATGAAGACATGCTCACTTCAAAGCCGGCTCTCTCACCAGAGCTGATGGGCTCACACAGACTCCAAGGGAATCTAACACCAGGACTTGACTTCAAGACAGAGATGAGCATCTGTTTCACCTGACTTCACATAGACAAAGAAAGTTAAACAAAATGAGAAGACAAGAGGACTATGTTTTAAATGAAACAACAAACAAACAATAAAAAGTGCTAATGAAACAGATAAATAATTTACCTGACAAAGAATTCAAAGAAATAGTAATAAGAATGCTAAACTGGAGAAAAGAATAGATGAACACAAAAAGAATTTCAACAAAGAACTAGAAAATACAGGAAAGAATCAGTCAGAATTGAAAAATGCAATGACTGAAATGAAAAATACTCTAGAGTGCATGAGCAGGAGATTATGTGATATTGAGCAATGCATAAGCAGTCCGGAAGATAGAATAATGGAAATCGCCCAAGCAGAAGAGCAAAAAGGAAAACTTAAAAAATGGGAATAGTGTAAGAGACCTCTGGGACATTATCAATTGTACTAACATTTGCGTCTTAGGGTTTCCCAGAAGAAGAGAGAGAGAAAAAAAGTATAAATTGTATTTGATAAAATCATGGTTGAAAACTTTCCAAACCTGAAGAAGGAAACAGATGCCCAGGTACAGAAGCACAAAGAATTCCAAACAAGTTGAACTCAAAGGGACTTACACCAAGACATATCATGATTAAAATGGACAAGGTTAAAGACAAAAAGAGAAGTCTAAGGACAGCAAGAGAAAAACAGCTCCACATACGAGGGAACCCGCCTAAGGCTGTCAACCGATTTGTAGCAGAACGTTTGCAGTTCAGAAGGGAGTGGCATGATAGAGGTAAAGAGCTTAAAGGAGAAAATCACAACCTAGGATACTCCTCCCAGGAAGGTTATCGTTCAAAATTAAGGGGAAGATAAAAAGCTTCTCAGACAAGAAAAAATCAAGAGCTCGTCAGTACTAAACCAATCTTACTTCTCAGGTGGTTCCCTGGTTAAGAATCCACCTGCCACTGTAGGAGATGCAGGAGACGTGGATTTGATCCCTTGGTAGGGAAAATCCCCTGGATCCCCTGGAGGAGATCATGGCAACCCACTCGTGTTCTTGCCTGGAAAATCCCATGGACAGAGGAGCCTGGCAGGCGGCAGTCCATGGCGTCACAGAGTCGGACACAATGGAGTGCATGGAGAGAGAGAGAGAGAAATCAATCTTACAAGAAGTGTTACAGGGTGGTCTTTAAATAAAAATGAAAAGGCTATAAAAAAAAAGATAAAATTATAGGAAGGGGAAAATCCTACTAGTACAGGCAAATATATAGTAAAGGCTGTGGATCAACCACTGACATAAGATAGCGTGAAGCTTAAAAGATAAAAAGGTAAAATAAGCTACAACTACAATAAACAGGGAAGGGAGAGACATGAAGATATAAAATGTGACATCAAAAACACAAAACATGGGGATGAGGGGGAAAATGTAGACCCTTTAGAATGTGAATATTCATTGGAAAGACTGATGCTGAAGCTGAAGGCCAATACTTTGGCCACCTGATGCGAAGAACTGACTCATTAGAAAAGACCCTGATGCTGGGAAAGATTGAAGGTAGGAGGAGAAGGGGATGACAAAGGATAAGACGGTTGAATGACATCACCGACTCAATGGACATGAGTTTGAGTAGGCTCCAGGAGTTGGTGATGGACAGGGAGGCCTGGTGCACTGCAGTCCATGAGGTCGCAAAGAGTCGGACACAACTGAGCGACTGAACTGAGCTGAACTTTAGGACGTGTTTGAACTTAAATGACTACCAGTTTAAAATAAATGGATATAGTTACTGATCAGCATATATGAAGTCCGCAGTAACCACAAGTCAAAAAACTACAATGTATATACAAAAACCAGCTATGCATTGTGAAAACATCAGTTCAGTTCAGTCGCTCAGTCGTGTCCCACTCTTTTCAACCCCATGAATCGCAGCACGCCTGGCCTCCCTATCCATCACCAACTCCTGGAGTTCACTCAAACTCATGTCCATCGAGTCAGTGATGCCATCCAGCCATCTCATCCTCTGTTGTCCCCTTTTCCTCCTGCCCCCAATCCCTCCCAGTATCAGAGCCTTTTCCAATGAGTCAACTCTTCGCATGAGGTGGCCAAAGTACTGGAGTTTCAGCTTTAGCATCATTCAGAGATAAATTCAGAGAAGGAAATGGCAACCCACTCCAGTGTTCTTGCCTGGAGAATCCCAGGGACGGGGGAGCCTGGTGGGCTGCCGTCTATGGGGTCGCACAGAGTCGGACACGACTGAAGCGACTTAGCAGCAGCAGCAGAGATAAATTCTGAAGACTCAAAGAAATCTAGAGACTGTTGAGCGCCATGAGAATTCAGAACTAAGAACCCATCCCTACCTTCTAGAACCCAACATAAAAATATGATTCCAGTGATATTCACAAGATGTGAGTCCCCTCAGAGCTTCGTGGTTGGACATGGAGACTCTGATCCAGTGGAAGGAGCCACCTGCCTTCCTTCCCCTGAGGAACTGCCCACCATCACCTCCACTCCTGCTTCTGCTGTTTCTCTCCAAGACGTCGTGTTCTGTTGTGTCTCTTGACTCAAGAAGGAATCTCCAATCCTTGGCACCCAGGGTTGAAGCAATGAGCTTTTGATTACAGTTAGACTTTGAGGATTGGTAACAACATGGATAAACAAAGTTTTAGGTTGCTTCAGAGAGATCCTGGAAGGAACAACTTTGAGAAGTTTACAATGAGCAAGCTACTGAATACAAGAGAACTAACTTGTTGTTTCAGAGAAGGCAATGGCACCCCACTCCAATACTCTTGCCTGGAAAATCCCATGGACGGAGGAGCCTGGTAGGCTGCAGTCCATGGGGTGGCTAAGAGTCGGACACAACTGAGCGACTTCACTTTCACTTTTCAGTTTCATGCATTGAAGAAATGCATTCATGAAATGGCCACCCACTCCAGTGTTCTCACCTGGAGAATCCCGGGGAGCCTGGTGGGCTGCCGTCTATGGGATCGCACAGAGTCGGACTGAAGCAACTTAGCAGCAACGTGTTGTTTACCTGAAAACAGATTCATTAAAGGTCCTAAATGTATACTTCAGAAAAAAGAAGATATTGTGCTTATGTCTACAGACCTAATGTAGAGAAGACCTAACTGGGGCAAAGAGAATTCACATCAAAAATGTAAAACAAGTGGAAGCATCAATGAAAAGAAGTGAAACATGTAAAGCCAGATAAATCAGCAAGGCTTCACTTACGTTATTGGGTGTAGTATGGATTGATGAGGAACTGAAGAAAGGAGACTGTGCTTAAAGATGTTGAGAGACATGAATTCAAAGGTGGCTGTTGGGGCTGGGTGATTAGGAGCTGGCCACCCTAGAAATCAGTGTGATGAGGGGGCTACAGGAGGACCTCATGTCATCAATCTCTAACACCTCTGAGAAGGGGAGTTCCAGCAAAATGCAATGATAAGCTATTTAAAGTTTACTGTTAAGGATATAACTGATGGAGGGGGCAGGGTTTAAAGAATAAAGCCTGGAATTGCAAACTGAGACTGTTGTGATAATATGAGCCAGGAGTAATGGGGCTCTAGAAGGGCTGAGAAGAGACTGAGCTGAAAAAAGACTGCGTTTGGCAACAGACAGGAAGGACAATGAGCTAATGAAGTTTCTGAAATTTCAAAGTTTATGTGAAGATTTGTGATCATTAAAGATGGAGATACCAATTGTTGGCTAAATGGAAGTCATTCTAGAAATCTAATGCTACAATTTCAGTAGAATAAACCCCTCTAATAAGCTTACTAAACACTAATCAATATTCCAGTACTTTTCTATGCATGCCAATAAACTGATTTGGTTAAAGGTCACAGAACGGCACCTAGTTAGGTGAATAGCCACGCTTCTATTTCCTCTCTCATTTGATTGATGTGGTCTCTTCATCTTCATCTGCAGTCTCAAAATTTGTTGACAGACTGTGTGCAGCCTTCAAACACATGCCGAAAGCAACAGCCATCAGTGGTTCACAGGAAATGTTCAGAGCCACAGGATGCCAACTGCCCCTTTGGTCAGCTGGCCAGCTGTGAGTCACGCCCCAAGCAGGACAGCAGAAGCGTCCCCTCCTGTCCTTGCAGCAGTGCTGGTGGGTTTCAGAGCTCTTCAAGTGCATCATCTCGCCCATGCAAAAGTTTCCTCAACTCTCCACTGTGCCAAGTCAGGGTGGACGTCTACCCACAGGAGAACACCCATCAGGGAAGCCCAAAGACTAAGGTCTCTTTCTGTTCTCGTTTGTGCAGGTGATACAATGCAACCCAGGAAGAAGAGGAAGTGATCAGACACTTTTGCAAGAACTAAGACGGAAGAAAACATGAGAATTTTTTCCCATCTTTTTTTTTTTTTCCTGGTAGGGGAAGGTGGTAGAGCAACATAGAAGAGTAGAAAGGACAGGGAATAACATATAAATTTTAAAAGAGGCTTATGAAGGTAGGGGATTAATTTGAGGACTTTTGGCTTTTGGAAACATTTGCCCCCAAAACAATTCCTGCTCTCTCAGAATGTGTTACCTCTGTCTGACCTCTGGGGAGGATGGTCTGTGGTCAACATCTCGCCGAAGGCCAAAGACACTTGTGTAAATGCAGTGTCAGGGAATGTTTAAAGAGAAAGGAACTTCGGGTCATCCACACTCTTCACAGAGAAGGAGCCTGAGGACCTAGACGGGAAGTTACCTCATGCGGCCAAAGCTTTAGTGTTAGAACCAAGACAACAACTTTTATCTCCCAGATCTGCCAACTCCCAGTCCTGGCCCATGTCTGAATAATCCCAATTTTCCTCAAAAGAAGAGCTTTAATAAGCTAGTTATTTTCATGGATTTCTCATCTATTTTTTTTTTTTCCTGTAAATGGAAATGTAGGAAGATGGCTGTTGCTAGCAAATTAACTGGGGCAATGAGAAAATAAGTTATAAAAATATTGGGAAATCTGTCCCTTTGTGAGCAAGCATTTGGGGCAAGTAAACACAGAACACAGGGACATTGTTAGAATCTCTTACATGGGAATACTGATTGATTCGTTAAATAAATGATCATTTTACTTGGGGAACAATCTGGATGGGAAGTGACATGATTATGACTACTGAGACTGCTTTGGTACGAAGCACTTTGCTGAGTTGCTGTTGTTGTTCAGCTGCTCAGTCGTGTCCGACTCTTTGTGACCCCATGGACTGCAGCACGCCAGGCTTCCCTGTTCTTCACCATGTCCAGAAATTTGCTCAGACTCATGTCCATTGACTCAGTGATGCCATCCAACTCATCTCGTGGCTTAGGTTATGGTTTAAAAAAGCTGATTGTCAACTGATTAACGAACGTGTTCGTAAACCTGCTTTAATTTTCCTAGAGAATTTTTCTGGGTCTTTATTTTCAGACACATTTTATAAAGAACACAAATGATTAGTGGTAGGTAAACATGTTTGAGTCCATCGATACGCCAACAGACCCATATGGGCTGGGTGAATTGTACTTGGGCTTTCCAATCTAACATGATACAGGAGAAATATGGTTAAAATGGACACCAAGGGCGGTTTGATAGACTTAGGGAAGAGAGCAGCGTATTCCAATAGGGCAGGGAGTCCAGGGGAAGACCAGGACAGGCACCAAGAGACCCCCACTCCTCTTCAGTTATGCAAATATGAGCCTTGAGTCTTTTGTTCTGAATCTGGAAACACCACCTCCTTTCCCACACCAGCTGCTTCTTGACTGCTCCACACACCTGGTCTCAGCGGGAGCTGAGAAGCAGTTGTCACAGTGGAAATTCTCCAAAGGTGAAGCCCACAGGGGATCACCCAAATTTTCCACACCCCCCGAATGACTCGGGGCTGCATATTTCTCAGAGTCATAGTAAGCTCCTGCCTGGGATGAGCCTACAAATTTCTATTTGTGACTTCACTGTCCCCGGGACCAAATTAAACTCTGCTAGCTGCATGACTGGCCACCGTGCAGTAGCTAATCCAGCTCTAGAAATACCTCAGAACCATTCCCCAGTGAGCACAGATGTAATCACACAGTGCTTCCTTGACGCTGCTGTAGCTTAGGAAAGGAGAGTAATAGAACACCAGTCATGAACACTGATGAAACGCTCCTTAGAAGGGAGATAGTGTCAGCCGCCCACATAAAGCTGTGTGAGACCCTTAGTGGTTAGAGAACAATACGAACCAAATGATAACGATGAGAAAACTGGCAACAATATTTGTACAGTGTCATGAATTTAGAGCCACTCTCATTCCAAGACCTCATTTTATCTTGGTGGTTGTTCAGTTGTTCGGTCATGGCCGACCCTTTGTCACCATGGACTGCAGCACGCCAGGCTTCCCTGTCCTTCACTATCTCCCAGAGCTGGCTCAGACTCATGGACTGGTCCCTACCTGTGCTTATACTCTGAAGTTGCTCTCTCCCACGTGACACTGATTTTGAGTTTGGGGAGAAGACTTGCCTTGTTTGCCTAAACAGTACATTAGCTCCATCCTCCCTGTGAATGGGTCATCCGTTTCTCAAGCTATTTTTGGCTCCTCTGCACCTACTTGCTTGCAATACTTGTCATTACAGGAAGTCAGTTTCATACACTGTAATCCCCAAACGCCTGGTGCTGGCATGTGGAGAGTGCGGGGTGTGGGGGAGGGGGGTTGAGAAAAGAGTGAGGAGGCCAGTCTCCCAGAAGGCTGCCTGGCTGAGCGCTGAGCCCACCCCAAGTCCGGGTACCCCCAGCCCAAGGGCACAAGTGTCAGAAACCTGAATCCATATCCAGACTTTATTTTCCATTCTCATGTAGCTGATGGTTCTTTTCTTTTCTTTTTTTTTAAATAAGAGCATTTGAGTAGGCAGCAAAGCCAGTCAGAACTGTTTATTTATAGCAGTGGATTTTCAATGCTGTATAAATTAGAAATCATTGCTGAATGAGGCCCGCGCCCACTCACACAGGCAGTGCCGCTATCTGAGAGTCCTTTCACACAGTTTGACTGTACACAGTCTAAAACGGGAGAAAATGACATGCTCCGAGTCAAATGACGGAGTCACAGCTAAACTGCAAAGCAGAAAACCAGCAATTATTTTTCTCCAGCACAATATGGGGAGTACGACAGGTGCAATTATCCAATATTATTTAACAGCACCGGTTTGTGGTGTAGGGAGAAAATAAAGGTTTCTGTGTCGTGGAGAGAAAAAAAGGAAAAGGGAAAGAACTTGCCTCCAGCTCCTGTTTCTGTGGATTAAGCTGTGTTATGTAAATTGAAACTGGCCTGGATTCCAAAAAAGGAAGGAAGAAGCACCTGGCTTCCTCAGCTTGGCTCCCCGGAAGCTCCCCACTTGCGTCACCAGGAAAAAGACCCTTTCCTGGGGATCCTGAGCCTCCTTCTCAGAGGCAGTGGCTCCAGGTAAGACTGTGTGGAAGGCTGAGCTTCCTGAACTCCTGTCCCTTAGAGGGAAAGCATCTCCAGCAATGATTCCTCCACCCTCAACTGAATTAAGATGCAGTAAAAGCGAAGGCAGACCACAGGAATAATTTTCACTCCCTTAATCAGATCTCCAAGATTTTGTCCTTCAGCACACTTTTATTTCCACTCCCAAGCCTTTCCTTTCTTGGCCATCCAACTTGGATGAGTTAGATGGCATCGTCAACTCAATGGACATGCGTTTGAGCAAACTCTGGGAGATGGTGAAGGACAAGGAAGCCTGGTGTGCTGCATCCATGGCGTGGCAAAGAATCGCACATGACTGAGTGACTGAACAACAACAAACCTGGAAAGACCTCTCTTCTTCCAGCTATTATCAAATAAGTTGTCCTTTGTGGCTTCCAACTCTGAGTGTCACTTAGTTCTAAAAAGTTCTCTCTTGCCGGTCCAGGGCAGCGGGCTCTTCCTCTCAACTCCCACCGCAGGCCCCATCCCGCCTTCTAGGCTCTCCTTTTCACCTCTCCCTCTGGGATTCTGTTTCCATAACACTACGGAATGCTGAAAAGAACATAAGCATCAGAACCCCGTCAGACCTGAATTTAAATCCTGACTCCACCACTCAGTATTTATATAGAACCTGGGGAAAGTTTACTTTTCTGAGTCTTGGTTCCTTAAAATCATGTGATAATCCTGATCAAGTGAGATGATTTAAAGTGATGCATGCAAGTGTTTGGCATCCAAGGTTCCCTCCCCATTCCACCTCACTTAGCTGCAAACTCCTGGAGCCCAGGTATTTGTCTATATCCCCCATAATGCCTAACTCCAGGCCATGAGAAAGTACTGAAAATACATGCAGACTCACTTGAGGATTATTTACAACTTCCAAATTCTACAGGCCTAACCACCAAAGAGGAACTAAAAAGCCTCCTGATGAAAGTGAAAGAGGAGAGTGAAAAAGTTGGCTTAAAGCTCAACATTCAGAAAACAAAGATCATGGCATCTGGTCCCATCACTTCATGGGAAATAGACGGGGAAACAGTGGAAACAGTGTCAGACTTTATTTTGGGGGGCTCCAAAATCACTGCAGATGGTGACTGCAGCCATGAAATTAAAAGACGCTTACACCTTGGAAGGAAAGTGATGACCAACCTAGATAGCATATTCAAAAGCAGAGACATTACTTTGCCAACAAAGGTCCGTCTAGTCAAGGCTATGGTTTTTCCAGTGGTCATGTATGGATGTGAGAGTTGGACTATGAAGAAGGCTGAGCACCAAAGAATTGCTGCTTTTGAAATGTGGTGCTGGAGAAGACTCTTTCGAGTCCCTTGGACTGCAAGGAGATCCAACCAGTCCGTCCTAAAAGAGACCAGTCCTGGGTGTTCTTTGGAAGGACTGACACTGAGGCTGAAACTCCAGTACTTTGGCCACCTCATGCGAAGAGCTGACTCATTGGAAAAGACCCTGATGCTGGGAGGGATTGGGGGCAGGAGGAGAAGGGGACAACAGAGGATGCGATGGCTGGATGGCATCACCAACTCGATGCACATGAGTTTGGGTGAACTCCAGGAGTTGGTGATGGACATGGAGGCCTGGTGTCCTCCCAGGGAGGACAGGGAGAGTCGGACACGACTGAGCGACTGAACTGAACTGAACTGAATCACCAAATCACTTCCTTCTTTTCCAGAAGCTGAGAATCCTAGCATGAGATTCACTGTTTCATTTAAGATACTTTCTCCATCTTAAGTCCCAGAATCTTACTGACAATGGTGATCAAATTTTCACATGATACTGCAGTGGAAAGCATATGGATAGAATGGGACTTAGGACAAGTAAATTTTTATAAAGAAATAAAAAGAAAGATGAGGGAAGGCCTGAAGAATAAACATTGCATACAGGTGACTCTCCAGATTGGACTGTCTGAATGACAATGATTAACCCAAGGAGAGCCCACAGAATGCTAGCATTCAAGTCAGGGAGATTGACCTTTAAAAGGTGGGGGGGAGGGCATCAAAAATAAATAGTGTTTAGCTCTGAATTTATTTTCCTTTAGGTGCCTGCCCACCTCTTCCTCACAGATGATACCTGCTGTCATTGAGGCTTGGTCTAGTTTAACTCTTAATTCATCATAACTAAGACTTCTTCAGTCACTCCGTGGTATGAGTCTTCAGGGATGTTGGAAAGGGGACTCTGCCACCCAAATATCTTGCCAATGTACAAAAAACCTCCTTCACTAGAAATTAAAACCTTTCATTTTACAGGGAGAGACATATTGAACATAAACACTTCTGAGGCCTTCCCTGGTGGCTCAGATGGTAAGGAATCTGCCTGCAATGCAGAAGACCCATGTTTGATCCCTGGGTCAAGAAGATCACCTGGAGAAGGAAGTGGCAACCCACTCCAGTATTCTTGCCTGGAAAATTCCGTGGAAAGAAGAGCCTGGCAGGCTACAGGCCATGGGGTCACAAAGAGTCAGATACAACTGAGCAACTAACACTTTCACTTCTTATGAGAGAAGTAACTTATTGACTTACACTCATCCATGTCCAATTACCAATGAAGGATATTTGATGATTTAAAAGTACGGTTTAATATGGCAAGAGGCATGCTTGGAAAAATAAAAATTGGGATATTGTAAGAAAAGGAGCAGTACAGAAAGAGTCAGCTACAGACTCAGAGGACAAACCTTACTAATCCACAGCGTTTTATCACATGGCTGCCAAGAAAGGACTGGCTGTGTGTCCTGTGATGCTCACCCCTCCTTCCGAGAGCTAATCTATGGCTGGAGCACCCCCAAATAGAGTGGACAGTGATCTCAGCCACTGATGGGTCAGAAAAACTCTGCATCCCTTTGAGGAAGCACGGCTGTGACCCACCACACTTGATGATTCCAGTCTTGACCAACTGGCTGCACTACAAGAATTTAAACTTGCTTTATGACTGGGGAGAGAACTCACTACAGGGTTGTCACCATTCTTAAGAAGAGAGGAGACAGCAGAGACAAAAAGGGATCCCACTGGCTCCTGAAGCAATTATGATGCCTTCAGAAATGCATTTTACATCATGATCCAGTAGAAACACACACACACAAAACACACTTTTAATATGTATGATAGACCAATTTATTTTCTATCCTATTATTTTCTACTATTTGAAAGATTTTGTGATAATTGAATTGATTTCTTAATACAATAGCAATAGGGTTGCAAGCAATGAGTTGAACAACACTGTACTCCACCATATTGTGGGATTGATTCATTCACTCATTGAACGGTAATTATAAAGTGCCTACTATGTGTATGAAAGTGAAAGTGTTAGTCACTCAATCGTGTCTGACTCTTTGCGACTCCATGGACTGTAGCCTTCCGGGCTCCTCCGTCCATAGGATTCTCCAGGCATGATTACTGGAGTGGGGAGCCATTCCCTTCTCCAGGAGATCTTCCCGACCCAGGGATTGAACCCAGGTCGTCCACATTGCAGGGAGATTCTTTACTATCTGAGCCACCAGGGATACTTTGTGTATGGCCCTGGCCATGTGCACGCCGTAGCCTGACGACAGGAACGTGGTGGCCGTCATTGCATTAGGGCCTGGGGTGTGCGGCCTTTTATCTTGCTGCACCCCTGGGAATACAGAACCAAGCCTAGTTTTTCCAGCTCAGTCTGTTAGCAGCTGCTCTGCCAGGCTCAGCTCCTCTGAGATGCTGACAGGAAGAAGAGAAAAAACACTTCCACTGCGAGAGCTTACAAAACCTTCCGCTGAGGCTTAAGTCTGGCCTGAGCCAATATATTTGGTTACGCTTTGGGGATTTGTTTTCACTCAACACTTAATTTTATTAAGATTCAAATGATGAAGTTAGATGACGCAGAGTTAGGAAAACATACTATACGACTTCTACCTTGCCAGGAATCTGGTACAGGATTCTGAGAACTCTCAATCTAGGCATGTTTTATTCCATTTGAAAAGTTTTCTAACTAAATCCTAAAATGCACTCATGTTGGACATTTTATGTACATGCATTAACGCAACTTGGCCAATTTTTAAAATCATGGAGTTAAATAAAATTCTTTTTACTGTGAAATAAGTTGCATTGGCACTGCCTGAATTTTCCCCTGTAGACTTCCTGTCATTGTGAACTTCCAGTACCCTTATACCACCAAACCAAAAGGAAGAGGCCAGGAGGTCTATCTGCACCCAATTCAGTCACAGCCGCCTTGCTCAGCAGTGTGGGTAAGCCTCACATTAAGGGAAAGAAAAGATGGGTTGAAAAATATTCTTCCCAGTTACAGACGAACCTCTCCCGGGCCCACCTGGGGGCCATATTAGACCATAGGCATGGAATGAATATAGGGGTTACTTGTGTGACTGTATCAACAATGATGAAGGGAGACTTTGCTGTCATTCTGGTGGGTTTAATGAAAAGGCTGTGTGCTCGTTCTGTGGCTGCTCATTAGGACAGAGATTGAGACCACAACTCTAGAAGCAGATGTCCAAGGATGAAAGCCAGCAAAGTCTAAGCTCTTTGTGTGTGCATGTGTTTATGTGTGCATTACAGGAGTTGTGCTTGTACACCTGAGATTCAAGGGCAGCAAGCCCCTTTCCCCTGGTTGGTGGGTGGAGGTGCCAGGGCAGGCAGCAATGCGACTTGTCCTTATTGCCTTCCTGCCTCTCCCTTTTCCCCCTCTACACGCATCACGCATTAGTTCACGCATCTCTCACACAGTCACCCTTGAACACCCTCCCCGTGCTAGTGGTCTCAGCCCCTAACATAGAATGTCATCAGATAAGTTGTTTATCCAGTATCTAAATAATCTTAATTAACATTTAGCTAAAACAAGAAGGGGATGACAGAGGATGAGATGGTTGGATGGCATCACCAACACGATGGACATGAGTTTGAGTGAGCTCCGGGAGTTGGTGATGGACAGGGAGGCCTGGCGTGCTGCAGTCCATGGGGTCGAAAAGAGTCAGACACAACTGAGCGACTGAACTGAACTATCATTTCTAATTTTAATTATATTTACAATACAGATTCATTTATAGTTGCGATAACCCGGAAGTACTACATTACCTACTGAATTAGTTTCCTCGGGCTACCATAACAAAGGACCACAAAGCAGGCTGACTAAAAACGGCAGAAGTTTATCTGCTCACAGTCCCAGAGGCTGACAGTCTGAAATCAAGGTGTTAGGAGCACCACGCGCCCTCAGAAGGCTCCAGGGAAGAATCCTCCCTTCTGAGGGCTTTTGATGATCCTCGGCTTGCGGCCACAACACTCCAATCTCTTCTTCCGGCTTCAAATGGCATTCTACTTTGTGTGTCTTTGTGCCTCTTACCTTAGAGAAAATCTGGAATCTGTGTTCCAATTCCCCTCTCCTTTCTTGTGTAAAGACAGCAGTCGTTAGTTTTAGGGCCCACCCTAAGTCCAGGATGATTTCATTTTGAGACACTTCACCGATCACAGCTACAAGGGTCCCATTTCCTGATAAGGTGACGTTGTGAACTTCCCAGTGTGCAGTAATATTGCAGAGATGCTGTTCAACCCAACACATTATCCCAGTTTTACAAATGAGAGAACTGAGGGGCACAAGTCGTTAGACATCAGATTTTAGCTTTTAATTTCTCTCTCTTGTCTGTCTTAAGCCAAGCAGTCACCAATAGTTTATACCTCTTTGAGTGCTTACTATAAAAATGGCCATTTACTATGCATTGACCATGTGTTATGCCATTTACTATGCATTATCATCTAGTCTACTGATGCCTTTGAACTGTGGTGTTGGAGAAGACTCTTGAAGAGTCCCTTGGACTGCAAGGAGATTCAACCAGTCCATCCTAAAGGAAATCAAACCTGAATATTCATTGGAAGGACTGATGCTGAAGCTGAAACTCCAATACTTTGGCCACCTGATATGAAGAATCGACTCATTGGAAAAGATCCTGATTCCAGGAAAGATTGAAGGGGATGACAGAGGATGAGATGGTTGGATGGCATCACCGATTCTATGGACATGAGTTTGAGTAAGCTCTGGGAGTTGGTGATGGATAGGGAGGCTTGGCACGCTGCGGTCCATGGGGTCGCAAAGAGTCAAACATGACTGAGTGACTGAACTAAACTGATCTCTCTAGTCCTTCCCTGTCTGAAGGGCAGACATTATTACCCCAGTGTTAAGGATAAAGAAACAGGTTCAATGAGGTTGACGAATATGACCAAAAAAGAAAGTTACCCCTGAAAAATGGAGCTCAAGCCCAGTCTGGTCAATTCAGGTGGCTCCTTTTCTTTACACCATGTAGCTTCTACCAAAGCTTGCTTCTGTTTCCTCTGTGATGTCTTTCCCTCATGATCAGTCCTTCCTGCTAACTCCTTGAGATCACTTTATACCCTCTGATATGACATGGGAAGGTACAGGCCCCAGGAAAATCACATTATAGTGGAAAACTCTCTTTTCAGAGCCGGAGCAGCTCAAATGGCCATGAAAATGGGTTACATGGACATTGTGGGGAGCCTCATACAATGTTCAGCTCAAATGGCCATGGAAATGGCTCACATGGACATTGTAGGGAGACTCATACAATGTGGGGAGGTGGGGAAGGAAATACAGCTGACCCTTGAACAATGCAGGGGTTAAGAGTGACGACCTCGCCCACAGTGGAGAATCTGTGTATCTTGTATAGTCAGCCTTCTGTATCCGAGGTTCCTCTGTACTCATGATTCCACACCCATAGATTTAACCAACAGCAGATCATGCAGTACTGTAGCATTCACTACAGAAAAAAAATCCATGTAAAAGTGGACCTGTGCAGTTCAGATTTATGTTTCTCAAGGTCAACCGTAGTGCAAAGGGCTGTTGGAGCTGTATACAGAAGAGCTATTCAGTCTTGCCTGCATATTTGGAGTCATCTGGGAAGCTTATAAAAATACTTTTGCCCAGATCCCTCCTCCAGAAATTCCAAATTGTTCTAGGCTTTGGATTAGGCATTAGGAGTTTTAAAAGCACTTCTAGGTCATCAATGGGCAGCCAAAGTTGGAAGCACTGATATATGGGAATTCTGTTTGAATATTATTTGGAAGTGGCAGCAGCTGAGGCCTAGTTGAATATAGTAAGTTTTGATTGCTTTAAACATGACCTGGGAGAGCCCCCGCCTTCTATCCTCACTGCCTTCTGAGGCCCTGCCATCCTAGCACCCGGCAGATCTGGAGGCTTCATTGACGGTCTGCTCTATTCGGATGCAGTATCGGAAGTGACTTGGGCAGAGTGCGGGACCAGCCTCTGAGGGTGGTTCACAGTCCTCTCCAGAGCTTTCTGGTGGGGTCTCCTCACAGCTGCCTGTAGATCTCATTGTGGTTCCAGAGGAGGCTCCTGTCGGGAACTCTGCGGGCAATCAGCCTTTGGATCTTAACTGCAGCACTGGCCTGCCTGGATCTCCAGCCTGCAGGCCCACCCTGCAGATTTCAGACCTGCCAGCCTCCATGACAGCTGAGCCAACCTCCGTGAAACCTCTCTCTCTCTTTCTCTCTCCACCTACCCACCCACCCAGACACACACCCACACACCAAGACACACCCACACCCACACCCACACACACCCCCACCCATTGGCTCTGCATCTCTGGAGAACCCTGGCTAACACACCCCTCTCCGTTCCCCTTCCCAGCCTCACTTCTTCACTCCTTGTCTGCGCCCCACCCTTCCCGCTCCATGCCTGCCCCTCATTCACTCACCCCTCTCTGATGACGCCTGCAGCCCCTGTGACTCACAGGCCTATAATAAGCCCTCAGCTTCCGTTTGACAAATTCTCCCTCCTCTCTTCATTCAAGAGTCTCCCCAGATCCCACATCATCCAATCAAGGAAACAACAGTCTGTCCTTCCTCCGATGAGTTCATTCAGTGGAACAGATTTCAGAAAAAAATCTAATGCATGAATGTTGCTTTGAAAATTGAATTCTGAGACTGTTCCACACACGACTGTAAGAGGCCTTGGTGTTTCAAATTTCTCTGCTTTAGGGGCCGGGCTGCAAGGGGCTGGGTGTGGACCACAGAGATTCATCCTTGGCACATTCTCACACATGCTAATGATGCTCACGAGGCCATGGCCTTGGGTGTGACTTCCTGACTGAGGTACTAAAGGCCACTGCCCTCCATGGCTACAGATTTTACAACCAACCTCACACCACCTCTGTCCATGTGACACTGCTTACCAGGTGCACTGGGTCAGAAGGAGTAAAGGGGTCAGGACAAATCCGTAAGCATATGTTCTCCCACCTTCTTTCTGGGGGCAAAGCCCATTCTTACAGCTCAGTTTAGTTCATGTCTGACTCCTTGCGACCCCATGGACTGCAGCATGCCAGGCCTCCCTGTCCGTCGCCAACTCCCGGAGTTCATTCAAACTCATGTCCATTGAGTAAAGGAGTCAGGAGTAAAGGAGTAAAGGGGTCAGGACAAATCCAAAAGCATATGTTCTCCTGCCTTCCTTCTGGGGCCAAAGCTCATTTTTACAAAAGTTCAACACAAATGATCAATATGTTACAATTACTCTGGAGCCTTGTCAACCCCACTTTTGCTTTACCTGCAGACCATTCCACAGTCAGAGGCCACTAGTATCTGAGATAAGAAGAATGAAGGGAAAGTGAAAGTTGCTCAGTCCTGTCTGACTCTTTGCGACCCTATGGACTATACAGTCTATGGAATTCTCCAGGCCAGCACACTGGAGTGGGTAGCCTTTCCCTTCTCCAGGGGATCTTCCCAACCCAGGGATCGAACCCAGGTCTTCCACATTGCAGGCAGATTCTTTACCAGCTGAGCCACAAGGGAAGCCCGAGATGAGAAGAATAGCCATGGCCAAACCATGGCAGTTATTGCAGAAGCTCTGCAAGGGTCATCACGGCCCCCTGCACAGTGGAGGATGGAGGGCTGGGGGGCAGTATCCCTCCCTTTCCTACTGCACGTGCAGAGGGGCCTTGTGGTGCTGCTGCAGCTGCCATCACACCACACTCTCAGCAGGCATTTCAGGGCCTCATTGCAGGGGCTACTGAACACACTGCTCCACCAACGAGCTGCACTTTCAAAGGCTCCTAAATGGTCTGGGGAGAGGAATCCTTGGGTAGCCAGGGGATAAAGAAAACACAAGTTAAGGGCATGGCAACCCACTCCAGTATTTTTGCCTGGAGAACCTTCTAGACGGGGGAGACTGGTGAGCTATATAGTCCATAGGACTGCAGAGTTGGACACAAACTGAAGCGACTTAGTGGACACACACATGCACACAAGCTCATATTATTGAGGCTGGTCTGAAAGACCATGAACTTCACAGGTAAGCAAAATTCAGTGAGTCCACAACATTTACCATCTTGGGTGACTCGTTCAGCCTTTCGGATCTGGGTTTCCTCCTATATAAATTGAGACAGCAATACTTACTTTATGTTAGAGTTACTTTAGGGACAGACTTTAATAATGAAACTACAACACAACCCAGCGTGTGGCCCCCAGTAAACTTCTGTTTCCTTCTCTGTTCTCTTAACTCAAAGGCTCTATTAATCCAATGAGGGGTTAATAATGGGGGCACCAAGGGTCAGAAAATTTTAATGAGAGGGACACTAACCTATCGCTTGCACAGCTTCACAAAATCAACAAAAGGGTCCCAATCATTCCCTGACTGAAAAATACTAATAAGAGACCATTACAAATGACCCAACAATATAAAAGTCAGAGAAGGCAATGAAAACTTGTAAATGCCAACCCAGCAATCCTAGTTTTAGACTCTTCTAAGTCTTGACAGAGCACTGAAATTTTAGCGAACGTCACCACTTCAAGCCTCATTGTAACTCTCCTCTTCCTTCCATGCAACACATGGGAATACCTCCCAAGTGTCCTTGCATTATCATAGAGCATTAGAGATAAATTCATTTTTCAATTAACAAAAGACAAAGAGGCCCTCCTGGACATTCAGAGACAGACTGTTTAAAGCACACTGGCTAGTTTCAATTCTCTCATCTTGTAGTAAGACGACTCGGCAGGATGTCCTTGCAATGGTCGTGTCCAGCTAATGGTGTGGGAAACCATCATACACACATCATCATACATCCTCCTCTGGTCTGCAGACGCAGTTTTGTCCATCTCATGAACAGTTCTGAGCTTACAATTACATGGAATGATGAGAGCCCTCTGGTGGCTAAATTCACTCTTCTGTTTTTCTTAGATTAAATTCCCTTATGTTGTGAAACTCCTATGAGTTATTCTCATTAGCAACTTGCTGCATGAACATCATTGTTTCTCCACCTGTGTCCCTTCCCCCTCTGATAAACAGATGATGAGGTATTTTATTTTCAATCTATTTGATGCTCTCACTCAGCAAATATCTGGGCAGATATTTAATGCTTCTGAAAAGATAAAACACGTTTTAAAAAATTAATTTTCAGACATTTGTCTAACATATCTATTGAGCATCTATGCTATAAGAGATACAAGGAAATTTAAAATATAATCTCTAACTGCAAGGAGCTTACTGAACAGTACAGAAAATAATAACATTCAAGACTCTGGCTTAGTTGGTCCATGGCATGTGGGATCTTATTTCCTGGACCAGGAAATCAAACCCGTGTCCTCTGCATTACAAGGTGGATTCTTAAACCACTGGACCACCAGGGAAGCTCCTGAACGTTTTTATCTTCTTAGGCCTAATGGAGAAGAGGACAACAGAGGATAAGATGGTTGGATAGCATCACCCACTCAATGGACATGTGTGTGAGCACCGGAGATGGTGAAGGACTGGGAAGTCTGGCTTGCTGCAGTCCATGGGGTCACAAAGTATCAGATTTGATTGAGCCACTGGACAACAGCAAAGTTAAGTTTGGCCTCAGGTCAAACAACAGGGAGGGAACACAGCCCTGCCCATCAACAGAAAATCCAATTAAAGATTTACTGAGCATGGCCCCACCCATCAGAATAAGACCCAGTTTACCCTTGTCAGTCTCTCTCAACAGGAAGTTTCCATAAGCTCTTATCCTTATCCATCAGAGGGCAGAGAGAATGAAAACCACAATCATAGAAAACTAATTGAACTGATCACGTGGACTACAACCTTGTCTAACTCAATGAAGCTATGAGCCATTCCATGTAAGGCCACCCAAGACCGACAGTCACGGTAAAGAGTTCTGACAAAACGTGGTCCACTGGAGAAGGGAATGGCAAACCACTTCAGTATTCTTGCCTTAAGAAGCCCATGAACAGTGTGAAAAGGCAAAAAGATGGGACACTGAAAGATGAACTCCCCAGGTCGGTAGGTACCCAATATGCTACTGGATATCAGTGGAGAAATAATTCCAGAAAGAATGAAGAGATGGAGCCAAAGCAAAAACAACACCCAGTTGTGGATGTGACTGGTGATGGAAGTAAAGTCAGATGCTGTAAAGAACAATATTGCATCAGTTCAGTTCAGTCGCTCAGTCGTGTCCGACTCTTTGCGACCCCATGGATCGCAGCACGCCAGGCCTCCCTGTCCATCACCAACTCCTGGAGTTCACTCAGACTCACATCCATCGAGTCAGTGATGCCATCCAGCCGTCTCATCCTCTGTCGTCCCCTTTTCCTCATGCCCCCAATCCCTCCCAGCATTAGAGTCATTTCCAATAAGTCAACTCGTCACACGAGGTGGCCGAAGTACTGGAGTTTCAGCTTTAGCATCACTCCTTCCAAAGAAATCCCAGGGCTGATCTCCTTCAGAATGAACAATATTGCATAGGAACATGGAATGTTAGGTCCATGAATCAAGGTAAATTGGAAGTGGTCAAACAGGAGATGGCAAGAGTGAAGATCAACATCTTAGCAATCAGTGAACTAATATGGACCGGAATGGATGAGTTTAACTCAGATTACCATTATATCTACTACTGTGGGCAAGAAACCCTTAGAAGAAATGGAGTAGCCATCATGGTCAACAAAAGAGTCCGAAATGCAGTACTTGGGTGCAATCTCAAAGATGACAGAATGATCTCTGTTTGTTTCCAAGTCAAACCATTCAACATTATAGTAATCCAAGTCTATGCCCCGACCAGTAATGCTGAAGAAGCTGAAGTTGAACAATTCTATGAAGACCTACAAGACCTTCTAGAACTAACACCCAAAAAAGATGTCCTTTTCATTATAGGGGACTGGAATGCAAAAGTGAGAAGTCAAGAGATACCTGGAATAACAGGCAAATTTCGCCTTGGAGTGAAGAATGAAGCAGGGCAAAGGCTAACAGAGTTTTGCCAAGAGAACGCACTAGTCATAGCAAACACACTCTTCCAACACAAGAGAAGACTCTACACATGGACATCACCAGATGGTCAACACCAAAATCAGATTGATTATATTCGTTGCAGCCAAAGATGGAGAAGCTCTATACAGTCAGCAAAAACAAGACCAGGAGCTGACTGTGGCTCAGATCATGAACTCATTATTGCCAAATTCAGACTTAAATTGAAGAAAGTGGGGAAAACCACTTGACCATTCAAGTATGACCTAAATCAAATCCCTTATAATTATACAGTGGAAGTGACAAGCAGATTCAAGGGATTAGATCTGATAGACACAGTGCCTGAAAAACTATGGATGGAGGTTTGTGACATTGTACAGGAGGCAGTGATCAAGACCATCCCCAAGAAAAAGAAAGGCAAAATGGCTGTCTGAGGAGACCTTACAAATAGCTGAGAAAAGAGAAGTGAAAGGCAAAGGAGAAAAGGAAAGATATACCCATTTGAATGCAGAGTTCCAAAGAAGAGCAAGGAGATATAAGAAAGCTTTCCTCAGTGATCAATGCAAAGAAATAGAGGAAAACAATAGACTGGGAAAGACTAGAGATCTCTTCAAGAAAATTAGAGATACCAAAGGAACATTTCATGCAAAGATGGGCTCGATAAAGGACAGAGACTGTATGGACCGAACAGAAGCAGAAGATATTAAGAAGAGGTGGCAAGAATACACAGAAGAGCTATACAAAAAAGATCTTCATGACCCAGATAACCGTGATGATGTGATCACTCACCTAGAGCCAGACATTCTGGAATGTGAAGTCAAGTGGGCCTTAGGAAGCATCACTACAAAAAAAGCTAGTGGAGGTGATGGAATTCCAGTTGAGCTATTTCAAATCCTAAAAGCTGATGCTGTGAAAGTGGTGCACTCAATATGCCAGCAAATTTGGAAAACTCAGCAGTGGCCACAGGACTGGAAAAGGTCAGTTTTCATTCCAATCCCAAAGAAAGTCAATGCCAAAGAATGTTCAAACTACTGCACAATTGCACCCATCTCACACGCTAGCTAAGTAATGCTCAAAATTCTCCAAGTCAGGCTTCAACAGTATGTGAACTGTGAACTTCCAGATGTTAAAGCTGGATTTAGAAAAGGCAGAGAAACTAGAGGTCAAATTGCCAACATCCATTGAACCATTGAAAAAGCAAGAGAGTTCCAGAAAAACATCTATTTCAGCTTTATTGAGTATGCCAAAGCCTTTGACTGTGTGGATCACAACAAACTGTGGAAAATTCTTTAAGAGATGGAATTATGAGACCACGTGACCTGCCTCCTGAGGAATCTGTATGCAGATTTAGTTAGAACTGGACATGGAACAACAGACTGGTTCCAAATAGGGAAAGGAGTATGTCAAGGCTGTATATTGTCACCCTGCTTATTTAACTTATATGCAGAGTATATCATGTGAAATGCCAGCTGGATGAAGCACAAACTGGAATCAAGCTTGCTGGGAGAAATATCAATAACCTCAGATATGTAAATGACACCACCCTTATGGCAGAAAGTGAAGAGGAACTAAAAAGCCTCTTGATGAAAATGAAAGAGGAGAGTGAAAAAGTTGGCTTAAAACTCAACATTCAGAAAACAAAGATCATGGCATCTGGTCCCATCACTTCATGGGAAATAGATGGGGAAACAATGGAAACAGTGACAGACTTTATTTTGGGGGCTCCAAAATCACTGCAGGTGGTGACTGAAGCCATGAAATTAAAAGACGCTTACTCCTTGGAAGAAAAGTTATGACCTACCTAGACAGCATATTGAAAAGCAGAGACATTACATTGTCAACAAAGGTCTGTCTAGTCAAGGCTATGGTTTTTCCAGTAGTCGTGTATGGATGTGAGAGTTGGACCATAAGGAATGCTAGTGCCGAAGAATTGATGCTTTTGAGCTGTGGTGTTGGAGGAGACTCTTGAGAGTCCCTTGGACTGCAAGGAGAAACAACCAGTCCATCCTAAAGGAGATCAGTCCTGGGTGTTCATTGGAAGGACTGATGCTGAAACTGAAGCTCCAGTCCTTTGGCAAAGAACTGCCTCATTAGAAAAGACCCTGATGCTGGGAAAGATTGAAAGCAGGAAGAGAAGGGGACAACAGAGGATGAGATGGTTGGATGGCATCACCGTCTCAATGGTCATGAGTTTGAATAAGCTGCAGGAGTTGGTGATGGACAGGGAGGCCTGGCATATTGCAGCCCATGGGGTCACAAAGAGTCAAACACAACTGAGTAACTAAACTGAACTAACAGAAAATAATACCCTTTAGTTTTTTAAATTGTGATTTTTCCATAAAACGTAATTGTCTTATCAAATACACATATTTTCCTCTACGAGATATACTCTTCGGTGCTCTTTTTCTGCTCACTTGGGTACTGCAGCAGGAATCTGAGCGCCATCCTGGACCCTTCCTTCTTCCACTCGCCTTTCCAATTACTCACCATGTCCTGCCAATTCTACTTCTCTTTGTTTCTGTTGACACCAGCCTAGCTCAGGGCACCATGATTTCAGGTTATTCTAATATATATTTTTTAATATTTTAATTATTTTCGAGTGATTAAATCATGCACATATTATAAAGTTCAAAAGGTACAATGAGAATACATAAAAAGTAGGTCTCTTTCATACCCTTAGTTCCCTAACTACCCAGTTTCCCTCTATGAAAGCAAGCTACAATCCCAATCTCTTCCATGTGCTTCTAGAGATACTATGTTCATGTATGAGCATATATATATTTTTTTGCATATACATATTTTTTCACAAGTAGTGACATTGTGTTCTGCACTTTGCTTTCACATCTTCCACACATTTTGGAGAAAATCTTAACTATGTGTAAAGAGGGCTGCCTTGTTCTTTTTTAAGAGATTAATAGAATTCTCCTATATGTGTACTACCATAATTTATGTAATCAGTTCCCTATTGATGGAAATTCAGATGGTTTCCAATCTTTTGCTATTATAAGTTGATGCAGCAGTAAAGATCTTCATACAGACATCATTTTGCATGTGTGCCAGAATATATTTAGGCAAAATTCCTAGAAGTGGAAGTGTTGAATTGAATGAAATGTTTTTTTTTTTAAACTACTGAGTTATTGCCAAATTACTCTTCAAAGACATTTTACCACTGTCTACACTCACTGACAAGACATAAAACCCTGTTTCCCCAAATTCTCAACAATATAGTGGGTTATACAATCTTATGGGTAGAAACAGCATCTCAATATAGTTTTAATTTACATTATCCTTATTTTGAGTGAGGTTGAGAGTCTTTTTATGTTTAAGATGTATTTTAGTTTGTGTAATATATATGTATTTCTATGAACAGACTTTTGTATCTTTTCTCCATTTTTCTGTTTTGAGAGTTTTTTGCCTTACTGAAGTGTAGGCACTTACAGCAGGCAGCTTCAAGCGTGACCCCAGATGACCCCCAACTCCTGATATTCACATCCTTGTGTAATCTTCTCTCGTGTCTTACCAGGGTTGGTCTCAGGGAACCAATACAATATGGCAGGAGTGATGGTGTGTCATTTCAAGATCAGCTTGTAAAAGATGTTGTAATTCTCTCTTGGTGGTCCACTCTTTCAAGTTCCTTACTCTGGCAGAAACCAGCTGCCCTCTCAGCCAACTGCTGATGGAGAAGGCCAGTGTTGAGGAGCCCAGGCCTCCAGCAGGCAGCCAATGCGGAACCAGGGTTTCCTGACAGGAGTCACATGAATGACCTTAGAGGTGGGTCCTCTAGGCCCAGCTGAGTGTTTCGATGACGCTGTGGCCCCACCGACAGCTTGCCTGCAGTCTCATCATGAGAAACACTGATCCAGACACCCAGCCTAGCTGCTCTCAGATTCCAGATCCTTAGGAACTGAGAGATAATAAATGTTTGTTCTAAGCTGTTAAGTTTTGAAGTAATTTATTACATATCAATCAATAACAATATAGAATTCCAATTTTAAGAAATCAGTCTTTTCCTTTGAGTCTAACTCTTTGTATGAGTTTCAAGTACTTCTCTCCATGTGTTGAGTGTCTACTGGCCTTCTTTGTGTTTTTTCTTTCTTTTCTTTCTTTCCATGCAGAATTTTAAAAACTCACTGTGTAAACATAGTGAAATTTACCAATTTAGGGGAATGCTTCTATACTCAGAGAACAGTGACAATGAGACTATTAAAAACATTCCAAATTTAATTTCCCTCCTTTTCTAAGAATAAAGGGATGGGCCATTTGCATCAACCCCCTGATAAAAATTTATAAAATAATTTTCCTAAAAGTTTGTAAAAATTCCCAGTCTCTTTAAAAGCATCTAAGGAATGATAAGATAATGAGGAATTACCAGATCAAGTTCTAAGAGAATCTAAAAACCCAGAAAGGCAAGAAAAACAACCAAAGCCTTTTGCCCTGAGGACATATATGGGGGACTTGTGTTACTGTTTTGAAGACTTGACAAAGTAAAAGAGACAAGTCAAAGCTCAGGGTCCACCCAGGTTGAAAGACCAATGTTAGATACCACCTCTGTTAATCTAGAATCCCAAAGGGAGAACCCACCACAGGATAAAGGTAAACCAGAAGTAAAACTACCTACTTCTCACTCCCAACTTCAAACAAACAAACAAACAAAAAAAACCCACCAATAACTAAGAGTCCAAAGACAGAGATGTCTTAATAGAGCAAAGAAAGAAAACAGACACACACACACACATAATCTCTCCTCCAATAGTTCTACCCAGAGACCACCCCCCTGAGAATTTACAGTGTGAATTCAAATCCTAGAAGTAGTTCAGAGAACTTCAAGGCATTACTTTAGTTTGAACTGGTTACAGATAAGTGTTGTTGTTCAGTCGCTAAGTCATGTCCTACTTTGTGACCCCATGAACTGCAGCATGCCAAGCTCCTCTGTCCTCACTATTTCCCAGAATTTAGTAGTAGTGCCATAAATGTCTGGGGAGGTAAAGACAAGACTGTCTGGAGAAGGGCTCCCTTACTCAACTCACAGGAATCACCAAAAACTATGTCTAATGGACACGGATCACTGAGAAGTCAATGACAATCAAGTCACAAGAAAAGTTACAATGAGAAAGAAACAGCAGCAAAAGAAAAGTACTACACTGTATAAACAGACCCTGAAAGACTTCAGATCCTGGAATAATCAGAGGCAAGTTATGAAATACCTATGTTTAAAAAAAATAAAGATAAAATCTACAGTATATAGAAACTTGAAAAAATGACCTAGCAGATTTGAAAAAGAACCAGGTGGGACATCTAGAAATGGAAACTACAAAAACATAAATGAAAAACTCAATTGATGAGGACTTCCCTGGTGGTCCAATGGTTGGGAATCCACCTTCCAGTGCAGGGGACACGGGTTTGATCCCTGGTCCGGGGAACGAAGACCCCGCATGCCCTTGGGGCAAGTAGACTCATTTGCTGCCACTGAGCCTGGACACCTCACCTAGAGAGCCCGTGTGCTGCAAACTACACAGAGCCCAGGCCCCAGGGAGCTTGCATGCCACAATCAGAGAGAGCCACATGCCGCAAGTAGGACCCAAGGCAGTCAAAATGCTTGTTAAAAAATTAAAAAACAGAAAAGCACTACCCCGCCCCCTGGTCGCCCTTTGCCTCCCCCCATGCTGGGCTGCACCACTAAAGGCAAATCAACATAAGGGGCCTCGGGGTGACAGGTTCCTCGGGGACAAACATGGCCAGGCCTGGGGCAGTCGCCACACTGATCTCTAAGCCTGTCACCCACCTCCGTCCGAGTCTGCTGACATGGAGGTCAGAGGGCAGGCTTCCTGTTTTTGCTCTGCTTTTCCTGCACCTGCTGCTTTTACCACCAGTGCACTCCGTCCCCACCCCTACCCACCCCCTACCACTGATTATCACTTGGCTGCTGGCTTTCTGGTACAATCAGCATTTCTGTTCCAAGGATTACAGGTAAACTGCTACCCAAGGTTGCTATGTTTACTCACTTTTACTGCTTTCTCTATGAGGTCGTGTTGATGGCTTTTTCCCTATTCAGGAACTTAAATGAAGTCCTCTGGTTGTTTTACGGGGGAAGCTATTCAGCAAAGCACCATGCAACAGCCCAACTCCTCTTCTTCCTACCATATTCTCTATGCTCTACAGAGAACTCATTTTCTCTAACGGCCTCCAGCCCCTAGTAGGACTAATAGTTCACCAGAGATCTCTGGCCATGAGTCAGAGGCAAAATCCTCATGTCCCCGTGCTGGTAACTAGATGCTCATGTCATGAGGGGAGAAAGTCAGGGTTATAGTCTTTTCCCTTTAAATGCAGGGGACTTTCTGCATAAAAGGTTCCCGGAGCCCCAGTGGCCATATGTAAACTAACCCAATGGTCCTGGGTTCAGACAGTCAAAAGATATAGATCAGCCATCAAGTTCTCTCGAACTTTTATAGCCTCAGAATCCTAACATGTTAATCTAAGAGCAGAGCTGTAAGGACTCTGTGATTAGCTGCCCAAACTCCTACCCCCTGAGGTGGCGTTGATAAATGCAGGGTTTTTTTTTTTTTTTTAAACCATGCTTTTCAATCATTTCTTTTCAAAGATGATATTTTCCATTGCATTTATTCCTTAGTCTGTACCTTTCAGTGACAGGGATACAGGAAATCTGTGAGGATACGTACAGATTTGTGCTTCATTGCAAGGAAGATGTGATTTTGAATCAACCGGAACACACGCTCACTAGACTCAAATCCATTCAGAAAAATGGTCAAGGAAGCATCTTCCCTGGAGACCCTCACAGTAGCGGACACTTGTTTTCTAAACGGTTCCAGGCAGGCAGAGATCGCTGTTTGATCTTTGAGTGTGACTGAAAGCGTGTCCTTAAACCTAAGTTTAAGCCCTACAAATTCCCAGGAAACAGTCCCTCTTTATGACTTCCTAAATGTTCTGACTCAATTTTTTTTTTTTGCTAATAATCTCATCTTCACACAGACTTACACATTACTTCTATTTTTTAAGAATAGAGGTAACTTTGTTCATTGGAATGGCAGCATGAAGATAGATACCGAGAATTCTAATAGCTTTTGCAGAGAGACCAAGGTCAAACATAGGAGCCTGAAGGAAAGTGAAACCAGAGAAATAATTACAATAATAGTTATGCTTATACAATTTGCCAAAGTTTACAAAGCACTTTTACATATATGATCTATAATAATCTACAATCAACTTGGAGGCAAATAACAGACAGGATTCCTGACTAATCGCAGTGGAAATTAGTCAGACTCTTCACTAGACTATGCCAACACTGGGATTCTGCCACCATCGCAGCCATTCTCTGGAGCTGACCTCTAAAAGCACCCAAGTCTTTGTATCCCTCCCTCCAGACTCAGAGTTCCAGGTGGGCCCATCTGATCAGCTGACCCTGTGCCTCAGCTGCTAGAGAGATAAGAAAGCCAGTCTTGACTTCCTTTGCTCTCACCTCTTGGTGTTCAGTACTGAGTGTATCAGTTCCTACTGCTGCATAATAAATTATCACAGACTTAGCAGTGTGAAATGACACAAACTGATTATCTCACAGTTTCTGTGGGCTGGGGATTCTGGCATCGCCTTAGCTGGACTTTCCATTCAGGGTCTCATAAGGCTATAATCAAGGTGGCAGCCAGCTGCATTCTTATCTGGAGAGTCATCTGGGGAAGAATCTGTTTCCAAGCCCCCACAGGTAGCACAATTCAGTGTGTGTGTGAGGCACACACTAGCACAATTGTAGCTGTGTGACTGGGGCCCCTGATTTCTTGCTAGCTGTCTGCTGGGAGCCATTCTCAGCTCTTAGAGGCAGCACTCAAGTTCTTGCCGTGTCCACAGGTCCATCCATCATGGGAAGTTCACAGTCAGACTGCTTGCTTCTTCAGGACCATCAGGGTATCTCACATATTTTCCTTCAGGGAGGCCTCAGCTCTCTTTTAAGAGTTCACTGGCTTAGGTTAAGTCCACCCAGGAAAATCTCCCTTTGCATTAACAATTCTGCTTAAAGCACTGTGGTGATCTGAATGGGAAGCAAGTTCGAAAGGGAGGTAATATATACATATGTATGGCTGATTCATTTCGCTCTATGGTTGAAACTAACACAACATCGTAAAGCATCTGTGTGTGCTAAGTCACTGCAGTCATGTCTGACTCTGCAAGCTCATGCTCTGTAGCCCTCCAGGCTCTTCTGTCCATGGGATTCTCTGGGCAAGAATACTAGAGTGGGTTGCCATGCCCTCCTCCAGGGGATCTTCCCCACCCAGGGATTGAACCCCAGTCTCCTCTAGTTCCTGTGTTGCAGGTGAATTCTTTACAGTTGAGCTACTGGGAAAGCCAAAGCAACTACACTACAACAAAAATTAATTTAAAAAATAAAAATACTTTTTAAAGGAAGATAAAAAGAAAAAAAAGAAACAACTTGGGGACAGGGAGAGAGATCCTTCATACTGGTTAGTATGAGAGCTAAAGTCTACATTCTTACTGTAGCTTTTAAAAAGTGTTTACTCATCACAAAGAGTGATTATTTTCTAATTGAAAAGAATAAAGCTGAAATAGAACTTAAAAAAAAAAAACTTCACAGGAGTAAAACCTCATCATATTCACAGATGTCACCCACACTCAAGGAGAGAGGGTTACGCAGGGTACGTATATCAGGGGTGGGAAATTCTGGGTGCAACTCTGCATTCTGCTTATCATACTTAGCAAAAAATGACAAGAACCCTCCCACTTCACCTTATTGGAGAAGCAGGTCAGGCGTAACATTTCTAATTTTACAGAGGGGAAAAATAAGACTCTGAGAAGTCAGGGACTTGGCTATAGCCACAGAGTTAATACACAGAGGGTGCAGGTTCGACCCCTGGGTTGGGAAGTTCCCCTGGAGGAGGAAATGGCAACCCACTCTGGTATTCTTTGCCCAAAAAATCCCATGGACCGAGTAGCCTGGTGGGCTAGGGTCCAAAGTGTGGCAAAGAGTCGGACACGACTGAACGACTTAAACATAAGCACCGAGTTCAGAAGCAGCTAAACAGGAACATGCCATCCGAACTTTTGACAGTGCTTTTTTCAAAGACAAATGGAAAAGTCAGTAGCAAATGTAAACATTCATGAAAATAAATGATTTGACCATTGATGCCACAAGTTCTGATGGAAATAAGAAATGAAAACTAAAGATGGAGACTTATGACTAATGAGCCCACGCCTGCTAAAGGGAGGCTGTTCTTCAGCCTCGGGAAACAATGCCAACAAAGAACATGAGCTGTCCGTTTGATGTTAGAGAGAATGACATGCATCTGTGACATAACTACTATTTTTATAAGCAGCAATTGAGAGCAGGTTTCAAAGGTGAGTATTCAAGGAGACAAAGGGCTCCAGAAAAGACCACGCAGGCACTAGAGAGATCACTGCTAAAGCCCTGTAGTTTCTCCAGCTCTCCTCCTCTGTGTGTTTTTTGCTTCCTGTTCACCTCTTGACAGTTCAGAGACCACCCTGCCCTCCTTGGGCAGGATTCTCAAAGAGAAATTGGGCTTATGTCAAGCTAACCAGGTTGTTCCCTTCATCACCATAGTGAAAGGTTACCAAAGAAGCTTTTGAAAGGCAGGATTTAGAAAGATAAAAGAGTTAAGGTCCTCAAAACTTTAGTGTGATACTCTACAAATAACAAAATTTTGTTGTCTAAGGATATATAAGTAGAAGTTTAATAGGTCTTTGAATTAATGTCTGTGAATGAAAAAAACACCTAAATGTATAAAAGAGAGCAGTTTTTAAAAATATATTCAAATGTGTCTGAACACATAATAACATATTTAAGGAGATCAAACAAGCCAACCCTAAAGGAAATGAACCCTGAATATTCATTGGAAGGACTGCTGCTGAAGCTGAAGCTCTAGTACTTTGGCCACCTGATTCGAAGAACTGACTAATTGGAAAAGACCCTGATGCTGGGAAAGACTGAAGGCAGGAGGAGAAGGGGACGACAGAGGATGAGATGATTGGATGGCATCACCGACTCAATGGACATGAGTTTGAGCAAGCTCTGGGAGATGGTGAAGGACAGGGAAGCCTGGTGTGCTGCAGTCTATGGGGTCACAAAAGAGTCCAACACGACTTAGCAGCTAAACAACAACAAAATAACAATTCACATGTATACCACATGCAATGAGTAACAATAAAGTTACCAGAAAACCTCTGTGCTAATTTAGAGCCTGCCGCCATCCTGTTGGTGATTTAATTTATTGGATACATCCAATTTTGGATATCACCAATCCAGTATTGAATATCACCATCCTATTGGAGATATGATTTAACTTATAGAGGCCTCAATTTTCTACTGTGTAAAAATAAGTGAGAAAATGTGATTTCTGAAAGCCCTTCCACCTTAAAGTCTCAGTAATTCTTCAATTGACTAGATAGTAAGCAATAGTCAATATTTGGGGAAGACCATCTTTAGATGGAAGGATGTTACTTCACTTTGATCATGGGTGACCATGAATTTAGTTACATTTTGAATTACATTCAACTAAGAATATTATCCAGCCCCTGTTTATCATTTGGGGATATTTGCCTACTGTAGAACAACTTAGCATAGCTATATATCTAGCCATCTAGAATCCCCTACTGTAGAACAACTTAGCATAGCTATATATCTAGCCATCTAGAATCCCCTACAAAAACCCACACCATAAATATAAAGACAACATAGTGACCAGGTTTCACAGAGCAGAAGAAAGGAGTAGCTGAGTTAGCAGAGATTTGCAGGAGGAGAAAAAAAAATAGAAACAGCACACAGCTTTCACAAATTGACATTATCCATATGGATCACCATTAATTATAATAATCGTCTCCTTTTACAACAAGTATACTGTTTGACCCATGTTTTCTTTCTTTCTGTTTTTAAAATTTCTTTTCTCCTTTATTTTTACCTTTAGGCTGTTAATTAACTGCAGCGAAAGATTAAAGGTCTCCATCACATGATCTTTTTGACCTGTCGCTGCTCTCTGCTATCTTTAAAGACTCCCAGCACTTTTACAGGAGAAGGGAACGGCAACCCACTCCAGTGCTCTTGCCTGGAGAATCCCAGGGGCGGGGGAGCCTGGTGGGCTGCCGTCTATGGGGTCGCACAGAGTCGGACACGACTGAAGCGACTTAGCAGCAGCACTTTTACAAACAGCAGTCTGTTTCAGCAAAACCAAGATAGCCAAATCTCTTCTCTTAACCCCTCGTGTTCAATTTTAATTGCAGAACAAAGCACAGGAATGCGAGACCAGAGTCCAGACTCTGAAACACAGTGGAATAGCTGGGACTTGTGCCCACTGTGTTTTCCAATCTATGCAAGAGGAAAGCATATTCTTGCTAGGACCTTCTTAAAAGTCAACTGTATTCTCTTTAAAAGAGATACGGAAACATTTTTTAGGAAAAAAAATTCCATTTTGTTGCCACTTCTGCTTGACATATTCCATCAACCAACTCAGACTGAACAGTCTTTTTCATTGAGGTAACTTCCTCACTTAACAAATGGTATTTCAACTTTACCTATAATTCAAATTTCAATGATTCCCTACTTGTCTACTGTCTTACCCTACTCTCTTTACAGCCAAAAGGAAAGGAAAAGGAAAGTGAAGTCATTCAGTCATGTCTGGCTCTTTGCGACCCCATGGACTGTAGCCTACCAGGCTTCTCTATCCATGGGATTCTCCAGGCAAGAATACTGGAGTGGGTTGCCATTTCCTTCTCCAGGGTATCTTCCTGACCCAGGGGTCAAACCCAGGTCTCCTGCATTGCAGGCAGATGCTTTACCCTCTGAGCCACCAGGGAAGCCTTTACAGCCAAAAATTACCTATGAATTGCTTTGCTCAGTGGGCATGGTGCTTTTACTACCCAACCTGGGGTCAAGTCACGGCTAAGCCCTCTCCCATCTTGGTGAAATTCCCTCTTCCTTGGTTCCTGAGCCTTCTCCTTTTCGTCTGTCCTTTCTACCACTCCAACTACTCCTCTTCTGTCTTTTGGAGGCTTTCTTCCTCTGCCTGACCCCAAAATGTAGGCACTCTTCACAGCTCCATTCCATGGCCCTTTGCTCCTCTCATTCTTTATACTTTTCAGGATTACATTCAAACTCACTCCCCACTCAGTGACTGCCTCTATATCTGTATCTCCAACAAAGACCTGAAATATCTACTAGAAAGCATGAGTAAGATGTTCCTCAGATACCTCATACTCACCTGGGCTGTCTTAGTGCGCTCAGGCTGCCATAACAAAACACCACGGAATGGGTGGCATAAGCAACAGGAATTTGTTTCTCACAGTTCTGCAGGCTGGAAAGTCTAAGATCCAAGTGCCACCTGCCTGAGTTCCTAGTAAGGGCCCTCTTCCTGGCTGGTTCAGTTCAGTTCAGTTCAGTTCAGTTGCTCAGTCGCATCCGACTCTTTGCGACCCCGTGGACTGCAGCACACCAGGCCTCCCTGTCCATCACCAACTGTTGGAGCTTACTCAAACTCATGTCCATAGAGTCGGGGATGCCATCCAACCATCTCATCCTCTGTCATCCCCTTCTCCTCCCACCTTCAATCTTTCCCAGCATCAGGGTCTTGTCCAATGAGTCAGTTCTTTGCATCAGGGGGCCAAATTATTGGAGCTTCAGCATCAGTCCTTCCAATGAGTATTCAGGGTTCATTTCCTTTAGGATTGACTGGTTTGATCTCCTTGCAGTCCAAGGGACTCTCAAAAGTCTTCTCCAACACCACAGTTCAAAAGCATCAATTCTTTGGTGCTCAGCTTTCTTTATGGTCCAACTCTCACATCCATATATGGTGCCATACTTCTTGCTTTGAGCTCTCATGGCCTTAACTTGGTGCATGTGCGTGTGTGTGTGTGTGTGTGTGTGTGTGTGTTTAGAGAAAGAGAGAGAGAGATTTCTGTGTCTCCCTTTTCTTTTAAGAGCACTGATCTCATCACAGCCTCTTGACCTCATGTAACCCTAATCGCATCCCATAGGCCCCATCTCTAAATACCATCACATTGGGGATGATAGCGTCAACATGTGAATTTGGAGGGGACACAGACCTTCTGTTTGTAACAGCAGCCAAAACCAAACGCCTCACCCTCGCACTTACATAGCTGCACCTCGGAGGTCATCTCATTGAGGACAGCACCACCCCGTCAGCTGCCTGACCGGGTAACTGGAAAGCCACCTTCTAGGTTTCCCACATGTTTTCTCATCTGCAAAATAAGGATACGAACAGTATATGAGATTAAGTAAGTTAATACATGTAAAATGCTAATATAACGTAGGACACAGAGTAAGCTATTGGTAATATCACCTCTCACATTTTCCCTGCAATTTCTTTTTATTAAACCCACAAAAAGCTTTAGATCTTACCTTCTGTAATATCCTTGGACTTGCAAACTTTCCCCAGCTCTGTCTCTAGCACCTTGACTTTGGGCAGTTAACTGCACACATAGTAAGCTGGAATTGCCTCCTAACTTGATTTTCTGCGTTCTCTCAGCTATCTGTCTAATCTTTTCAGTACACAGTTATGAGAGTAATCTTTTCAAATTGTAGTTATCATCATCACAGTTCTCTGGTCAAGTCTTCAGTGGCTCCTCATGCTTTCGAAGTTCAAATTCCTTAGTGTTGCCTAAGGTTCCCTTACTGGTGTAGCCCCTGCTTAACTCTCTAGCCGCTGTTGGGAGACTGTCCACCAGGGGCAATAAGTGTCTCTCCCCTCTTGCTGAGGGTGCCAGACTGCAAGAGCCTCCCATCTCCTGACCCAGAGCAGTCCCTGGAGCTGGTCACATAAGGTACCCACAGCGTGACTACTGTGTCACTGCTCACTCCCTTGATGGTTGACTGCTTCCATAAACAGTGCTGTGTCCTTGGCTTTGACTTTCTCAGCCGCCATGCAAACCCACTGAATGGGTAGCATCCATCTAGGTTATCATATCAGCCGAGTGGGACACGGAGGGGAAGGAAAACCAGTGTAAATAGGCTGATGGGAGAAGGCAATGGCACCCCACTCCAGTACTTTTGCCTGGAAAATCCCATGGATGGAGGAGCCTGGTAGGCTGCAGTCCGTGGGGTCACTAAGAGTCAGACACGAATGAGCGACTTCACTTTCACTTTTCACTTCACGCATTGGAGAAGGAAATGGCAACCCACTCCAATGTTCTTGCCTGGAGAATCCCAGGGATGGGGGAGCCTGGTGGGCTGCCGTCTATGGGGTTGCACAGAGTCAGACATGACTGACATGACTTAGCAGCAGCATGGCCACTTCCTCCAGGAAGCCTTCCAGACTTCTAGTGAGGTTTTGAACCCTTTCTCTCTTCTCCCACAGAGCCCTGTGCATGTCTCTACAGAGCTCTTGATGTATTGCACTGTGGCTTATTTCACTTGCACAGCTTCTCTACTGGACAGAAAGCTTCTTGAGGGTAAGGGTCATGTTTTGTCTTTATGTGCCTTGTTGACTTGAGACTTTGTATCCTGCTATACCTGGCCTGTAAATGTTCAATAAATGGTAAATGCCTGAATGCATGACTGGACCTTAGTAGGTTGGACTCATTCTGAAAAGTGAGCTTAGAAACAAATTACTCTCTATGTCCCTCTTTGTCCTCCACATATTTTTTCCTCTTTTTAACCTTCCCATCTCCTTTTTTCTATTCTAAGCTACACCCTATTCTGTGTGCTTAGCGAGACGCAAATAGACTTAAGCGGGGCAGAAAAGTATGACTGGAAAGCCATGAGGTGGATTCCATGCACCAGATGGGAAAACTAACCTCACCTTATATAATCAGGGCCTAAAGAGAGACAGACTTCCTTCCCTCTCTCCAATTTCCCGAGAGATTGCAAAAATGGATTAAGTAGCAGGGATGAAGTAGTGTTTCTATTTTTTAATATTTTTAAATCAATCTCCCCCCAGCCCCCTCCACACACACAACACACCCCTTCTGATAACAGGGAATGGGCCATGGTGAAAACTAAGCAACACTGCCAGGCTTCAGACAAATTTGCTGCTACCACGTGGAAAACTCAACTTTAAATGAGCCCCCTTTTCTGCAGACAGTCCCCAGGCAGCACACCATAAACCTGGATGGTACATCCTGACGTGTACTACATAAATGCATGAGCCGATGAATAATGTTCATGGCATAAATGACCAACCCCATGGACACGAGACTGTAGAAATAAACATTTTCATACAGAAACGAATAATATTTTCCTTCCAAGGAAAAGTCTATGTCCTCCCCTACTTGCCTTAATTACCATCCTGATTCTGACCATGCTTATAAGTGTATTCATAATAAATGGCTAGGACTTCATCCTAGCGCGCTCCGTCACCGAGTCAGTTATTAAGCTACTCTCTCTCCGTGAAATACACCCTTCCCTCCTTGGCCCTGCGATTCTGGCCCTGCTCTGCAAACTCCGGCTCTGCTTTACTGTTCCTTGCATGTTTGCCTCTTCTGTGAGGGCTTAATAGAGAAAAGAGGGACTTGCTCCTTGTTTGTTCACCATTGTGGTCAATGTCCCCCAGCCTCACTTCTTGTGATTCAAAAGAACCTAGCTCTCCCATAAACGGCAAAGAGCCCATCCCCACCCCTGGGGCAGCATCTTCACCGCCTGCTTTCCTGTTGGCTTCCGCGGGCTGCCAGCACTCACGGCTCCGCGCTCCTCCCGGTCATGTCATCATGCTCGCCTCTTCCCTTTCTCCTCTCCCTTTTCCAGCCCTCTGTGAGATCACAGCACTGTCCGTTTATAGGGCAATTGCTAAAATAGCAACTGAGGTGAGACCAAAAATGAGCAGCCAAGAAATAAATATTTGTGCTTGTGTGCTTAAAAATAACCAATCTGGAATGACACAATAGGAAGAATCCAGATAAAACAACGCTTGCCCTGCTATGAAATCTCAAGTGGCTTTACTGCTCGATGCATTTTTTTTTCTGATGGTAGCACAAATATTTAAAAACGAAAATAATCTCATGCATTCCTTAATCTTTCTTCTCTCCAAAACACATTAAGGAATTTAAAAGATTTCATTTAGTGTCCAGCATTACTTTTTCCATTTAAAAGAGGGATAAACTGAGGGGCTGGCAGTTTTAGTGTAAATCTTGTCATTTTCAGCTCAGCCAAAAACTTAAAGCTCCATTATATTTCTTAAAGGGATGACACAGAATTGGTGGGGTATGTAAAAAAAAAAAAGGAAAGAGAAAAGCAGAAGCAGTGACCACCACTGATGCCACCCCCACGACTGCTGCCCCAGTTGCTTGTCAGGTGGGTCACCACCTTGCTCTGTCCCCCCACCCCACCCCTACAACCCTCTGTGTTCTAGAAGAACATGGAACACTGGTGACCTGTCTTCTCAGTGCTGAGCAGTGGCCTGGTTGCTGTCCCCAGAGTTGTCTGAAAAACCTATCCTAGCGCTCTTGTCAGTGTTTCATGGGTAAATGACTTGAATAAGGATGTCAATAACATACTGCTGCTGCTGCTGCTGCTTCGTCGCTTCAGTCGTGTCCGACTCTGTGCGACCCCAGAGACGGCAGCTCACCAGGCTTCCCCGTCCCTGGGATTCTCCAGGCAAGAACACTGGAGTGGGTTGCCATTTCCTTTTCCAACGCATGAAAGTGAAAAGTGAAAGTGAAGTCGCTCAGTCGTGTCCGACTCTTAGCGACTGCATGGACTGTAGCCTACCAGGCTCCTCCGTCCATGGGGTTTTCCAGGCAAGAGTACTGGAGTGGGGTGCCATCACCTTGTCCGCAATAACATACTAAGCAACTGTAAATGGCAATTGATGGAGACACGAGCTAAAACTTTCCATGGGCGAAGGAGAGTCCAAAAAGATCTCAACAAGCAGATAAACAAGCTTAATTAGAACATTTAGGTCCCAACTAATATGTAAGATAAGGGAAGTTTGGCACACATGATAGAGATGAGGCAGTTTTATTGACTGAAGATTCCATATGAATCATTCATGTGTGTGTACTAAGTCGCTTCAGTGGTGTCCGACTCTTTGCAATATGGACTATAGCCCACCAGCCTCCTCTGTCCATGGGATTCTCCAGGCAAGAATACTTGGAGTGACTTGCCATTTCCTTCTCCAGAGAATCTTCCTGATCCAGGGATCGAACCTATGTGTCAATGCATTTCCTGCATTGGCAAGTGGATTCTTTACTGTTGAGCTACCAGGGAAGCCCCAAATCATTCATACAAGTGGTTATTGCATGTTAGGGACCCCTGCTATGAGTTCTCTCTGTGCTTTTGGCTGAATCCTATTACAATGCTTATCACGCAGTACTGCAATGATGTTGTCTATCTTCCACACCACTATAAACTCTCAGAGAGTGGAACACTGTCTTTTTTCTTTCTTTACTTAATTCACAAGTCTAGCATAGTATGTAACCCATTGTGGGAACTTCGTGTCAATTTTCAAAATGAAGTGGACAGCAGTTTTTAACTACAACACTCAATACCACTTATACTATAACAAAATGAAGCTACTTGAAGATTGTAATACTATTTATATTGTATTTGAGGTGAAGTCATATGAGACAGTACAGTGATTAAGCATGAGTGCTCGGAGAGAGACGGCCTTGGTGCTGATTCTGTCTCTGCCACTTACTGGCTGAACAACCTTGGTCAATTTCCTTAGGCCTTTCTATAGCTCAGTTTTTGTCTATAAAGTGGGGTATATAACAACCATCAATTTCAGAGGGCTGTTGTGAGAATTAAATTAGGTAATACCCCTACAGTACCTAAGTATACCTGGCACAAGGGGCGTGTGTGTGTGTGTGTGTTAGCCGCTCAGTTGTGTCCAGCTCTTTGCGACCCCATGGACTGTAGCCTGCCAGCTTCCTCTGTCCATGGGATTCTCCAGGCAAGAATACTGGAGTGGGTTGCCATGCCTTCCTCCAAGGTAAGCACTCAATATACTTTAACTATATGGTTATTATTAACTGTATTAAAAAGATGATAATGATGATGACAAGGACTATAACTGAAGTTATAAGACAGTGACATATTAGAATACAGTACTTGAAACATATGAAAAAGGAATAGCATATAGAATAGATATACATATAAGGAACTGCAAAATTACATTTAAAAATATAATATCAAAGAATGAGGAAAAATGGGATTTCCCTGGAAGTCCAGTGGTTGTGTTTCCAATGCAGGGGGTGAGGTTCGATCCCTGGTGGGGGAACTAAGATCCCATATGCCACTCAGTGTGACCAAAAGGAAAAAAATGAAGACAGGTAATAAAAGACAACTGGTCGAAGTAGAAACACAAATAGCCAACAAATATTTAAACCCAAGCTTATCAATAATTTGGAAAATGTGAAGCAAAATCCATGAAATAACATTTCTCACCTATTAAGTGGGCAAAAATTTCGAAGTCTGATGATATCAAATGTTGACAAGCAGATAGGGTGATGGGAATGCCTATACACAGTGGGTGGAAGTAGAAATTAGCCAAAAATACCTTGCAGGCAAATTTGGCAGTATATATTAAATTTGAACATATCCAAGAACTTGGTGGTCTTCACACCAGGGTTATTCAAGGAGTTCACAAACACAGAGTTTTACTGAACTGGCCTAAGGACCTGCCTGTGTTCACAAAAGCCCTTTCCACATTCATCCCAAATCTTACTTCAGTGTGTTGTTCCTGAGTTTAAAAACCTTTAGGTAAATAAATAAAACAGAAGGTTCCTTTTGTGATTACTTAGAGTACCATAAAGCCCTTGGCCTTCTAGTCTTTCCTATATTACACACATTTCTGTTAAGAGTGAGGTTGGGGTTAAAATGGAATATTTATACGGTAGAGAGGGGTAGAAGAGATAAGCTCTGCATTTTTACCCCTATTATTTTGCCTCTACTATTCCTAGACTAATGTCAAAAATTGCAACTCTACTGGCAGTGGTGGGGTAGGGGAAGTTTATGAGAACAAATCACAGGTAAGATATTTTTAATACTCTATGACTTTTTCACATGTAGGCAATTTCAGGTATAGGCCTTTCTTTTAGGCTGCCCTCAATATTTATGTACAAAAGATATCATCAGCCAGAAAGAAAAGTAGCTTTGAATAACCAGAGGAATACATGTTAGTGACTCAGATTTGTTTTAAATGCACTTGAAATGTTTTCCTGGAACCACCAAACTGTGCAGAGTAAACTGGATAAAATCCATAAATGAAATATAATTCCTTTCTGACTTGGTGTGTGCGCTTCAATAAAGCAGTTAAAATGCATGTGATAAAGGCTTATCATTAAACATGTATTACAGCTGAAGAAAATTCTCATATAATTTTATTTATAAAGCACTTAATCCTTTCTACTCCTCTAACAAAAAAATAATAAAATTATATGTTTGCTTCTAGATCAATGAGTTTCAGTGTAAGTTCTTTTTCCTTCCTTTAAATACTAGGAACGTATCTTAAGGTCTAAAAATTAATAGTGCTATTTATGTGTGATATTTATACTTGCTTCTAATTTAATTATTCCTCATGGCAGAATACCAACAATCAATATGTACACACAAACACATTTGCCAAAGAAACAGCATGCTTTTTTTTACATACCTACTTCAAAATAATTTATGATTTTTGCTAAATATAGTATGCTACATTATTATAAATTAAATAATGAAAAACAACATCTCAATTCGTTATCTTATTTGTATAACTTCTTATAAAGTAAATAAATTATATTACATCTGCATTTCTTAAAATCTCTTTTTACTATGCATTATGAAATGTATTTCTTAGTTGTAGTAGTATTTAATATTTACTCAATATTAAATTCAAGGAATACATAATGAGATTTTTTTAATCCAGTATTAACATTTGAATTAAAAATGAAGTTAAAACACTTCTGTCAGAAAATAAGTCTTATCTTCCTGATAGGTTTAACAAAGGGTACTGGTTTTATTTATACTGGGAGGACTTTTTTTTTAATAAATTAAATGAGATAAATCTGCCACTTAAGTTTGATGAAAATATATTTTAAAACACAATAAGATAAATATTTTGATTAGTAACAAAATTAATGTTTTTATTTTTCAGCTATTACAGAAATTAATCAGAGTATCCTAGTGGCCTGGTGTCTTTAATTGGTAAAGAATCCACCTGCAATGCAGGAGAGCCTGGTTTCATCCCTGGATTGGGAAGATAACCCACAGAAAGCAGTGGCAACCCACTCCAGTATTCTTGCCTGGAGAATCCCATGGAGAGAGGAGCCTGACAGACTAGAGTCCATGGGGTCTCAAGAGTCAGACATGACTTATCAGCTAAGCCGCCACCACCATGTAAGGCCCCGCTCTGAGCTCACTTCACCTTCTAGTGCAAGCGCCCAAGTCTTTCTGCTTCTCATTCTTACTGCTATAAAAATGAGGTTGGGGCAAAAATAATATCAATGCAGAAATCTGTATTGTTCTAGCATTATGCCACTCATCAATGGATTTAAGAATTAACTAGAGAGACAAGCATTATTTCAGAGAAACATTTTCCATGATACTTCATTTTTTCTGTTTAACAAATTACAATAGAAAAATTATTTTATAAAAAAAATTATCTTCGTCAATTGTATTAACAATAATAATTGCAACAACTCAATCTACAAGAAAGTTTGAATACAGCCTTATGATCCCAGGAAATAAAACATATTTTAAAACTTCAATTTCCATTCACTATTTTGTTAAGGAGAAGTATGATAGGGTGGTTCAAAAAGAGACTTCTGGCATGAAAATACATTACATGAAGATAAAATTCTGTGGGAGAATCGGAATGGAAAGAGAAAATGGAAAGAAATAAACTTTCCACAGGAAATTATGCATGCATTTTTCATAATGGATTATGGTTATTGAGTCAAATTGTTATGGTATTTAGACTCCTTTGGATACACTTAAAAGGGTAATCGTTTTATTTTCAAGTGTTAATATTTACAAAATGTCAGAAATTTTATTCTCTGGAACAATTTAAACCTATGACCTAAATCCTTAAATGCCAATGTTAAACTGTGTGAGGGACACAGAGTTTTTCCAAATTCTTTAAGGGTTATGCAAAAAATAAACTTGAAGACTTACAGGTTGAATTGTGTCCTTCCACCAAATTCACGCATTTGAGTCCCAACCCCAGTACTTCAGAATATGACCTTATTTGAAGATAAGGTCTTCACATCTGCATGCTCAGTCATTTCAGTTATGTCTGACTCTTTGGGATCCTATGGACTGAAGCCTGTCAGATTTCTCTGTCCATAGGACTCTCCAGGCAAAAATACTAGAATGAGTTGCCATTCCCTCCTCCCAGGGATCTTTCCAACCCAGGGATCGAACCTGCGTCTCTTGCATTACTGGCAGATTCTTTACCGCTGAGCCCCACCGGGGAAGCCCAAGGCCTTCATAGAGGCAATCAAGTTAAAATGAAGTCATCAAGCATGGGCCCTAATTCAGTATGATTGGTGTCCTTATAAAAAGGGAAATTTGAACACAAATAGACAGAAAAGATAATGTGAATAGACAAGGGATAAGATAGCCATCTACAAGCCAAGGAGAAAGTCCTAGAACAGGTTTTTCCTGACCACCCTCAGAAGAAACCACCCCTGTTAACACTCTGATTTTGACTTCTACCCTCCAAAGCTGTGAGAAATACATTTCTGTTGTGTAAGCCTTCTAGCCTGTACTCCTTTCTGACAGCAGCCCCAGCAAATTGTACAAAGACCACACTCCTGGAGAAACTCAAGTGCAGTCAAGGGGAGATAGACATTACTCACTCCTTGCATTAGCGGGGGTGGATAACTAAAATGGTATCCCAGCATGCCCTGCATAGTGCTGGGGATGGGTTCCCGGAAATGGGAATGCAAAGTCTGGTCTCTCTGGCATTATCCCTTTGGATCCCATGGACAGGGATCCCAGGGACCCCATGGACAGGGAAGCCTGGTGTGCTGCAGTCCATGGGGCTGGCAAAGAGTCAAACATGACTAAGCGACTGAACTGATCTGATCCCTGCGGAGTCACGCTCCTGGGTATCGAGAAGTGGCCAATGCTCTTCCATTCTTTTCAAATGTCCTAAAGGCAGGCTTTGAGCCAGTTTCATGTAGCTTCTTTCCATGCAAATGTCTGGCAATCTTCGGGGTTTCAGTGAGCATCCTGACTCACTTCATCATGCCAAAGGACTTCTGCAGTTCTTAACTTGCAGGCTAATTTTTATCCTTCACATTCCTCTAAATGTGCCCCTTCCGTCACATCTATAACATTTCTATCTTAAAATCCAGCACGGTTCTCTCCCTTGGTCTCTTTGCAACAAGGCTGGCTCTATTTTCTATTACATCAAAGGGCAAAACTGGCAGTATTGAAAATAAATGACCAGACTTCCCTGGTGGTCTAGTGGTTAAGAATCCGCCTGCCAACACTGGGGACATGGGTTCGCCGCCTGGTCTGGGAAGATCCCCCATGCTGAGGCGCAACTAAGCCCGATGACACCCCTACGGAAGCCTGCGCACTCTACAGTGCGTGCTCTGCAACCAGAAAAACCACCGCGATGGAAAGCCCAAGCACCGCAAGGAAGAGCAGCTCTCACTTCCCACAATAATAGAAAGCCCGGCACGGCAACAAAGCCGCAGCGCAGCTAGAAATAAATACAAATGTTAAAATAAATGACGGAATTTTTTAAAAAGGTGGGTTGATGTGGAAAATGATAGAATGGATAGACAGGCAAGTATATGATAAAGTGTGTGTAGTAAATGTGATAAAATGAGTGTGGTAAAAGACCAACGGTATCATGGAATGTGTTTTTTTAAAAAAAACTATTATAAAAACTTAAACCTTCGACTTTTCTGTGTGTTTTCAAATTCTCAAAATATTGGAAAACAAAAAAATAAATGGCAGGCTGGCTACAGCACAGAGTAAACAGCACAAATTACAGTACACGTTTATTAATAACTCAGGTGACCGAGGTTTTTATCAACTGTTACATTAATGAAGTGTCCCTGATGTGATGGCATGAAAATGATTCTTTACCTCTGTGATTTTCTTACCACAGAGAATCCCAGTGTAAACATGAGAAAAACATCAGACAAATCTCAATTCAGAGACCACATGCAAAATACCTGAGCCGTAAAACCTAAAACCTTAAGTTCATCAAAACCAAGGAAAATCTGAGACGCTGTGGCAGCTCAGAGGAGCCTAAGGAGGTCTGAGGACAAAGCGTAACGTGGCATCGTGGCTGGGACCTTGGAACAGAAGCAGACATGGGGTGCAACCTGTGGAAACCTGAATGAAGCATGAATCTTAGTTAATAATGTATCGATACTGGCTAGTCCTTTGATCAATGCACCACAGTAATGGGAGATGTCAACCCCAGGAGAGGCTCAGTATGGAGTAAACAGAGACTTCTGTTCTGTCTTCACGATCTTTCTGTAATTCCAAAACTGTTCTAAAAGTTCACTTGAGAAAAACACAGAAGAAGGACTTTCCTGGTGGCTCAGTGGTAGAGTCCGCCTGCCAGTGCAGGAGACATGGGTTCAATCCCTGATCCAGGAAGATCCCACACGTCCCCAAGTGACAAAGCCCGCGTGCCACAGCTGCTGAGCCTGCGCTCGAGAGCCTGGGAACTTCAAGTAATGAGTTCACATGTGGCAACTAATAAGTCCAAACACCCCAAAGCCCACCTGTGCTCCACAATGAGAGCAGCCATCGCAATGGGAAGCCTGCACTCTGCAACTACAGGGTAGCCTGCTGCAACCAGAGAAAAACCCGAGGAGCAGCAAAGACCCAGCACAGGGAAAAAATAGGTAAATAAATAAAAACTTATATTCAAAAAACAAAACAAACAATTACCTAAAGTACTTAATGTTTCTTTGCAATTATATTACAGGTGCTGTTTGATATATAACTCTCTAAATGCAATTGTAAGATCTTTATTTGTGAGTCCGTATAGAATAAATGCTTTTATTTCCAATGCTGACCATTGTAGTACAAGGCAAAAGCAAAATCAACACAGGAGTGACATGTGGAGTTAAAGCATCTAGTCAGCTCAACTGTTACCATCAACTTTGTGTGTGTGTGTGTTTGTGTGTTTGTTTTTAGGATGATGAGATAGGGAGATGATATTAAACAAACAATTAAATTAAAATGGAAGTGATGGCATTTTCCCAGATTTGAACTGATAATATGTGTTATACAAATTCAAACACATTAATAGAAAAAGTATTTTATGAGAATGCCAAGAGTATTCTTTAACTTATTTATAGTAGCACGTACGAGATTTCAAAGTGCATAAATGCTTCTGTAATGCTTCTAAGACACCCATCTTTATTGCATTTTAAATCTACAGAAAAAAACAGCTTCAGAAGTAGTGTCCTTCAGGGAGTCAGCTTTCCCGTCGCCGCCCTCCTTTGGGCCCTCTGCTGGCTGCTTCAGAGCCTGCCATCTAGACACTGTTCTGCCTCCTGGAGTCTCCAGCTCTCTGGTCACTGGGCTTTCTCCCTCAGCCACTTAACTCTTGCTTACTCTTTTTTTAAGTCTTGAATCAAAAGGCTCAGTTCTAAATTTTTATGGGTTTTTAAAAAACTAACATTTCACATTATACTGAAAACTGCAAAGCATTTCCACATATACAGTTTTATAAATGTTATTTATAAATTGCAAAATGTTATTTAAAAAAAAAAATCCATAAAACTTTGGAACTGAACCTTTTGAGTTGGGAAGATTCCCTGGAGAAGGGAATGGCTACACACTCCAGTATTCTTGCCTGGAGAATTCCATGAACAGAGGAGCCTGGCAGTCTACAGTCCATGGGGTGGAAAAGACTCAGACATGACTTAGGAACTAACACTTTCGCTTTTACTTTTCACATAAATGACCTTGTTTGATTGTCACAGAAATCTTAAGAAATACTCCTGCATTGGCTGAGGAAACTGGGACACCGAGGGAAAGCTGAAGGGCATCCCTGACTCTCACCATCAACTCTTCTTCCTCTCATCTATGCAGCATGCGATTATCCTTACAGCCAGTGGTGAATCCTCCGTCTTATAAGGTAAGCATGCATGTTCTGAGCCTCTGTTTCAAAGTGTATGCTTTTGTCTGGCTGTTTTCACCCAGCATAATTATTTTGAGATTCAGTTAATCAATAATTACCTCCTTTTTATTGCTAAGTAGTATTTCACTGTACTGGCTTTCTAAGTGGTACCAGTGGTAAAGAATCTGCCTGCCGAGGCAAGAGACATAAGAGGTTCAGATTTGATCCCTAGGTCAGGAAAATACCTTGGAGGAGGGCATGGCAACTCACTCCAGTATTCTTGCCTGGAGAATCCCAAGGACAGAGGAGACTATGGGCTACAGTCCGTAGAGTCACAAAGAGTCGAACATGACCGAAGCAAATTAGCATGCAGGCAGACATTCCACTGTATAGAGAGACCATAAATTGTATGTTCATCTACTGATAGGCACTGAGGTGTTTTTGTTTTGTTTTGTTTGGCTTGTTAGCTTGTTTTTCTATTCATCTGTCTGCGTCCAGTCTTGGTTGCAGCACGCGAGTCTTTGCTGTGGGGCATGAGCTCTGTAGTTGTGCCCCGCAGGCTCATCAGTGGCCCTGCTCCGGCATAGTTTCTCTGCAGCATAGTTTCCTAACTAGGGATTGAACCTGTGCCCCCTGCACTGCGAGGCAGATGTTTAACCACTGGGCCACCAAGAAAGTCCCTGGTCGATTCTTTATCTGTTTTGACTCAACATACAACACCCAGCACCTGGCACAGCACTGAGCACACACAATTCCCTCTTTTTCAAAAATGGATGAATGAATGAAGTAGGTTAGGTTCCTCGACTAAGGCGACACAGTGATAAGTTGGGAAGCAGGAACTGGGTTTCTGATTCCTGGCTCAGTTATCAGCTTCATGTGGCACCTAAATTAAAAATTTGAAAGAACTTCTGAACTGCTGTCAGACTCCCATATCTGTTCTGGAGATGCTGATAATGATACCCAGCCTGTAAATCTCTTAATGGGTCAGTCCCTCCATGCCCCGTGATCAGTTGTTGGTGCATTTGGCCTAAAGAACTGTGATGCTCTGAGGTTATTTATGGGTGACTCCAATCTTCAGGAATTTCGGTTGATCCAGTAACTGGCCTAAGAATTCGTTTTTGATGATTTAGCCCTGTGCCTAGTGAATTAATGATGACCAATGATAGGGATTTCTAACTGACACTCCCAGGTAGTTAGCTGTTTTAAACAGTACATTAAATAATGTACTGTACATTAAATAACAGTACATTAAATAATGTAAATAAAGTAACACTAAAGTTCATGTGCCTTAAAAATATTTTATGAAAACCCAGGAGGTGAACTATAAGTGTTGGATTAGTTGCACTAAGAACTGATTTTATAGCTCAGAGGTAGAGCCAGAAGCAGTTCTTTTTCCTCTAAATGAACGTGCCCTTCACTAAGAATACAGGCTCATGATGACTGAATAGCCGAATACGCATTCCAGCTCCCAAGCTTCCAAGATCCAGGGCCTAAAAGGGAGAAGCATGCAAAACTGAATTCAACCACAAGTAAAATTCAGATCAACTCAAATCAAGAGACAGGTCTCAAAAGTTTCTAGGTCATGAAAGACAAAAAGACACCGATGAACTGTCCTACACTGAAGCCAGACGACCAACTAAATGCAATTGATGCTGTCTTAGATTCTAGATCCTAGAAAGAACTTTAGTGTGACAACTGGTAAAGTCTGAAGAAGGTCTGTCAACTAATTAAAGGCATTGTGTGTACTGTTTTAACTGGTTTTGGTCACTGTACTATGGTTACATTTGTGGAAGCTAGAAGAAGAGCATATGAAAAGTTTTGGGACCGTTTTTACACCTTGGTTACAAGACTAAAGTTATTTTATGGTTCGGTGTTTAAAACATCCCTAAAATGAATGAATAAGCCAATAAGATGAATACATCCAAAGAGAGAGACACAATTTCTATGCAAAGAATGTTATAAATATTTAAAATTTCAGGCAGGTTTCAAAGCACAAAAAACAAGATGAAGGGAAAATCAGAACCTATCCTCTTGAGCCTACAGCTCCTCAGGAAAACCAGTTTTATTCATGTAATAGAAGAAAAACAGAGCCACCGCCACTGGTCTCAGCAGATGCAATAGAAGTAGCTCCGAGCAGACACCCGACCTGTTGCCCCGGCCAGCCCTGCAGACAGCGGCCTGCTGCTGCTGCTGCTAAGTCGCTTCAGTCGTGTCTGACTCTGCGACCCCATAGACGGCAGCCCACCAGGGTCCCCCATCCCTGGGATTCTCTAGGCAAGAACACTGGAGTGGGTTGCCATTTCCTTCTCCAATGCATGAAGCCCTAATTCTCACAGGGCCTGTTGTGTACAAGCTTCCTTTTTTCTCTTTAGAGTTGTCTTATATGTTCCAGTTCCTTTGCCTTTCCATGAACATTTTAGAATAACATTGTCTCTAACCACAAAATAATCTTGCTGTCATTTTGATAAGAACTATATTAAGTCTGTTTATCAACTTTGGGAGAACTGACTTCTTAACTGCATTGAATCTTTCAGTTCATTAACTTGGAATATCTCTCCATTTGTTTAGATTTCCTTTGATTTCTTTCATCGCTGTCTGGTGGTTTTGAGCATATGAATCCTGCATATGTCTTGCTAGATTTACATCAAAATATTTTAATTTTTTTAACAATTGTAAACAGTATTGTATTTTTAATTTCAAGTTCCACATGTTAATTGCTAGTGTATAGAAATACAACATTTTTTTATGTTGACCTTGTATCCATACTGACATCACTAAACAGTTGTAGGAGTTATTTTGCAATATTGGGTAGACCAAAAAGTTCATTCAGATTTTTCTTTAAATTCAGATGATCTTAAATGGAAAAATCTGAATGAATTTTTGGACCAATCTAATACATTCCTTGTGATTTTTTTGTGAAACAACATGTAATCTGAAAACAGGAACACTTTTATTTCTTCCTTTCCAATGTAGATGCCATTTAGTTCCTTTTCTTCCTTACCGCACTGGCTAGAACTTCCTGTGTTGAATAGTTGAGAGTAGGTATCCTGGCTTGTTCCCCACCCTAAAAGGAAAGTATCCACTTTTCATCATTATGACTGGTGCAGCTATAGGACTTTTTTATGAACATTCTTTTACTAGATTGTAGTTTTCCCTCTACCCCTATTTTGCTGATTGTTTTATGATGAATGGCTTTTGGGTTTTGTCAAGTATTCATCCTCAATTGATGGATATGATCATGTGACTTTTCTCCTTTAACCTATTAACATGGTAGATTATGCTGACAAAATTTCACCTTGAACCAGGTTTTCATCACAGAACAAACCCGTGTTGGTCACGGTACATAATTCTTTTGTTCTCAGTTCAGTCACTCAGTCGTGTCCGACTCTTTGAGACCCCATGAACCACAGCACACCAGGCCTCCCTGTCCAACACCAACTCCCGGAGTCCACCCAAACCCATGTCCATTGAGTCGGTGATGCCATCCAACCATTTCATCCTCTGTCGTCCCCTTCTCCTCCTGCCCTCAATCTTTCTCAGCATTGGGGTCTTTTCAAATGAGTCAGCTCTTTGCATCAGGTGGCCAAAGTATTGGAGTTTCAACTTCAACGTCAGTCCTTCCAATGAACACCCAGGACTGATCTCCTCTAGAATGGACTGATTGGATCTTCTTGAAGTCCAAGGGACTCTCAAGAGTCTTCTTCAACACCACAGTTCAAAAGCATCAATTCTTCAGCACTTAGCTTTCCTCACAGTCCAACTCTCATATCCATACATGACCACTGGAAAAACCACAGCCTTGACCAGATGGACCCTTGTTGACAACGTAATGTCTCTGCTTTTTAATATGCTATCTAGGTTGGTCATAACTTTCCTTCCAAGGAGTAAGCATCTTTTAATTTCATGGCTGCAATCACCATCTGCAGTGATTTTGGAGCCCCCCAAAAATAAAGTCTGACACTGTTCCCACTGTTTCCCCATCTATTTCCCGTGAAGTGACAGGACCACATGCCATGATCTTCATTTTCTGAATGTTGAGCTTTAAGCCAACTTTTTCACTCTCCTCTTTCACTTTCATCAAGAGGCTCTTTAGTTCTTCTTCACTTTCTGCCATAAGGGTCGTGTCATCTGCATACTGAGGTTATAGATATTTTCCCCAGAAATCTTGATTCCAGCTTGTGCTTCATCTAGCCCAGAGTTTCTCATGATGTACTCTGCATAGAAGTTAAATAAGCAGGGTGACAATATACAGACTTGACATACTCTTTGCCTATTTGGAACCAGTCTGTTGTTCCATGTCCAGTTCTAACTGTTGCTTCCTGACCTGCATACAGGTTTCTCAAGAGACAGGTCAGGTGGTCTGGTATTCCCATCTCTTTCAGAATTTTCCACAGTTTATTGTGATCCACACAGTCAAAGGCTTTGGCATAGTCAGTAAAGCAGAAATAGATGTTTTTCTGGAACTCTCTTGCTTTTTCTATGATCCAGTGGATGTTGGCAATTTGATCTCTGGTCCCTATGCCTTTTCTAAAACCAGCTTGAACATCTGGAAGTTCACGGTTCACGTATTGCTGAAGCCTGGCTTGGAGAATTTGGAGCATTACTTTGCTAGCGTGTGAGATGAGTGCAATTGTGCGGTAGTTTGAGCATTCTTTGGCATTGCCTTTCTTTTGTTCTAGTTCTGTGAAAAATGCCATTGGTAGTTTGATAGAGATTGCATTGAATCTGTAGCTTGCCTTGGGTAGTATAGTCATTTTGAAAATATTGATTCTTCCAGTCCACAAACATGGTATATCTTTCCATCTGCTTATGTCTTCTTTGATTTCTTTCATTGGCATCTTGTAGTTTTCAGAGTACAAGTCTTTTGTTTCAGAGTACAAGTTTATTCCTAGATATCTTATTCTTTCTGATGCAATAGTAAATGGAATTGCTTCTAGAATGTCTCTTTCTGATTTTTCATTGTTAGTGTATAGAAATGCAACAGATTTCTGTGTACTAATTTTGTTACCTAAAACGTCACCAAATTGACTGATGAGCTTTAGTAGTTTTCCGGTACTCTCTTTAGGATTGTCTATGTAGAGTACCACGTCATCCCGGTACTCTCTTTAGGATTGTCTATGTAGAGTACCGTGTCATCTGCAAACAGCAATAGTTTAACTTCTTTTCCAATTTCAATTCCTTTTACTTGCTGTAAAAGGATTGCTCTAGCTAGGACTTCCAAAACTATGTCGAATTAAAGTGAGAAGAGTGAACATCTTTGCCTTGTTCCTGATCTTAAAGGGAATGCTTTCAGCTTTTCACCACTGCGTACGATGCTAGCTATAGGTGTGCTGTATATGGTCTTTATTTTGTTGAGGTACGTACCCTTTAGGCACACTTTCTAGAGAGTTTTTATCATAAACGGGTGCTGAATTTTGTCAAAAGCTTTTTCTACATCTATTGAGATGATCATATGGCTTTTATCCCTCAATTTGTTGATGTGGTGTATCACATTGGTTTGCAGATGCTGGAAAATTCTTGCATCCCTGGAATGAATCCCGCCTAATCATGGTGTATGATCTTTTTAATGTATTGTTGGATACACGTTGCTATTATTTTGTAGAGGATTTTTGCATCTATGCTCATCAGTGATGTGGCCTGTAATTTTCTTTCTTTTTTTTTTTCCGAGGTATCTTTGTCTGGTTTTGATATCAGGGTGATGGTGATGGCCTCTTTTAGATTTCACTTACTGTTGTCATTATACAAAAATAATCTTTTTCATGCATATTGCCCCAGAATGATCTTTTAAAGCATAAAAATGACTGTGTGATTACTCTGCTTCTATCTTTCAGTTATTTCCAGTCACCTGTTGGGAAAAGATCCAAGCCTCATTCTGACCCAGGTCATGGCATACCCTGGCCCCTGCCTTCCTCCCCACCTCATCCTAGGCTGTTTTCTGCTCATCTTCTTCACCTTGATCTCTCTACCTCCAACACTTTCCCCACCTTTTACCCAATTAATTACCCTTCAGATCTTGGTATAAGTTTCCACTCTACACCAAATTGAGTCCAGCTCTTTTTATTTAGCCATTATAGTTGTATATTAATTTCCTCTGCACACAACTTATATGTGATATTTAATGTCTTCCTCTCCCACAAGATGTCAAGCTTCGCATGACCAGGGACCATGGCCGCCATTGTTGCCGCAGTCATCCCCTTACCTGGTAAACAGAAGGAGTCTAAATACTTGTGGGAAAAAATGTAGCAAAGGAAGTCTAAGTGGAGGGGTAAGCAAAGGTACACAGGTGGGTTCAGGGGTCATTGTACTGGGCGACAAAGGGCAGAGTTTTGATTTTTAGATGGAATAAGGAATGCTCTGGCTTGTAGACAAAGGGAGCCACTGGGTTCTTTACGGAGAAGGCTCCTGAACTCGCTTTTATCAATTGTTATAAACTTACATATGCATTAATATTTAACGTCTTTTCTCCCGTGTTTTTCTCTGTAAGATGATCTTTAAGTAGTAAATATGCTTATTACTCACTTATATGTATGTATACAAATTGATTTGATCTTCAGGGTCAGCTTTCAGAAACAAAAAAGGCAGCTAATGGGGCTTCCTTGGTGGTTCAGTGGTAAAGAATCCACCTGCCAGTGCAGGAGACACGGGTTCAACCCCTGGTCCAGGGAGATCCCACACGCCATGGAGCAACTAAGCCCCTGCACCACAACTGTTGAGCCTGTGCTCTAGAGCCCAGGAACCGCAACCACACGCTGCAACTACCGAAGCCAGAGAACTCGAGAGCCGTGCTCCACCACAAGAGCAGCCATGGCAAGGAGGAGCCCGTGCACACAACAAGGGAGATGCCCTTGCTCCCCGCAGCTGGGGAAAAGCCACGCAGGATTGAAGACCCAGCTCAGCCAAATAATAAATAAATAAAATTATTATTTTTTTAAAGGCAGCTAACAAAACATCTTGGTGATCTCAGAAAGTTAAGATCAGAAATTATATTCCAAAATTTTGCTGATGACTTTGCAAAGCCGAATCTCAGATCTTTTTAAATCTATTGTGTTATCTCGTGTAGCTGTGTTTGATTCTGATGAAATCTCTCTTCCTCATCTTCTATGAGTCGACACTTTCCTGAAACTGCTCTCGTCTTTTGTTCCACTCTATCCTTTTGTCTTTCCCACACCCTACTCACAGGCCTTCTCCAGGGTCCCGCCCCCCGACCTTTGCCCCTCCACACTCTTCCTGTCCCAGGCTGACCATCTCTTCATCCAGCATCCCCAGGGGGGTAACTCCCTCTCTGGTGACTCTCAGTGATCCTGATCTCTGGGATCCCTGGCCAGGGGCCAAGTTCCGCAGCTGCCTTCAAGCCCCCAGGATCTCCCAAGTCCTTTTATTCAGAACCCTCTGCAGTCCGCTCGGTTGTAATATAGGATGGATAGAGAAATCCCTGGGTATGTCATATGTAGATGGTCAGATTTCATTGCTATTAATTCCCCATAAAATCTTTTCCTGAAGAAAAGATGAGTCCCAGTACACTGAGCACCATTCAGCTCTTCCTCTGGGAAGGAGCTATTTTCTTCTACTCCAAGAGCAAGAGTCCTGAGAAAATGATTTACATTTCCCTAAGAAAATAAATCTCAGTTCAAGCTCAGAAGCATTTAACCACAGGTTCATCATAAGCATTTAAAAGATATTGATTACCCGGGGAATATCGACATCCATTTCTCCCCAGTTACTGAGTACTCCACTGATTCGAGGGAATGTGCACATTGGAATAATAACTAGCCTGTGACCACAAAGTAACATAACATTTCTCATTTCTCCTTATTGCAAGATTAGCTAAAATAGGTGTGTGTGTAGTGTAAGATTCAGAAGTTTTTTTAAAAAGTTCCAGCTGCTCTCGTTTGCTCTCTTAAATCTCTCCGTTGTTTGTCTTTCTAGATGTGTGGGTCCCCTCTGCACATGTCAGCAACTCCAAAATTTACATTTCTAGCCTTGACTTCTCTCCAGAATTCTACCCCCCAAGTTCTGTCTGCTTGACAGAGCTTCCTGCTTGAAAATTAACTGAATTCCTTGAAAGCAAGAGCAATATCAGATTCCATTTTATATCCTCCGTACTTAGTACAAGGCCTGCTACAGAGCAGACACTCACAGATGTTAAGAAAATGAATAGATGTTTTGTAAAATTGCAAGATTGTGGAATAACACCGGTGGAAAGCACTAATAGTCAAACAAGTTGGCACAGGTAACTATTACTTTTTTAAGTAACAAAAGCAACAGCCGACACTTGCATCACACTTGAAGATATGTGAAAACTGAAATAATGGATCGATATCTTAGACTTAATTTATCACTGTCTTACTCAATGTGGCTGCAAACTTAGCTGCTACTCCTACAAACTAATAAATTTACTCTAGTCCCTGTCTCTGGGACACACGATCTTTGTTTCTTTGCTTCTTTGTAATCCTTTTCTTCTAAAATTGTATTCCTATTTACTCTTATTTAAATTTTCTTCAAAATGATCCATCTACACTCCCATTTTCTGTATAAAGCATTCCCTTAACCTTCAGGCCAACATATCCCTCTTTATCTTCTCAATTCATAAAACCAATGGTCTAACCTCCTAATGGAGAATCAAGATATAGTTGTATGTCTAAGTTCAAGCTCTAGCACATTCTATGCAAACCTTTCAGTTACTTAAGTTTCCTGAACTCTGTTTCCTAATCTGTGGAGAAGAGATTCTAATATCTACCTCAAAAGATTCTCAAAGGTTACATGAAATAATGTTCATAAAGAACTTAGCTAGCACGTCTTAAGTACTTAATGAAGAGTAGCTATACTGTTACTATTGGCACATAATATTTGTCACCTCATTTTGATGTGGACTTTCAATATATATGTCATAACTCCCTAGATTGGAGGTATTTCTTTGTCATTCTTTTATCATCAAGAGTTGTGCCTTACTGATAGATGTCCTTGCTGATTTATTTAATCATGAGAGTTATTGTTGCTGTTATTGTTATTTTAACAGGCTTGCATAATATTTTACAGTGTATAAAGCACACTTGGATGAACATTATCCCAATTTATCTTTATAATCATCTAGTGAAATAGGCCGGGCAAATATTGTTAGAACCTATAATGTACTGGATAAAAAATATTTCGGAGGACTCTCACTTGCATTCGATTGAATTATCTAGTACTACACTTGTTCTAGTGAACTCCGGGAGTTGGTGATGGACAGGGAGGCCTGGCGTGCTGCGACTCACGGGGTCGCGAGGAGTCGGACACGACGAGCGACTGAGCTGAGCTGATCTGACACTTGTTCTTCCACTACACACACATAAACCTAGACAAAACGTATGGCACAAGTGTTTTAGTTACTGGGAAATAGGCATACAAAACTGTAATCACTGAAAAAACAAGAGCAAGTAACAGGAGCATGATCGCTTGACCAGCTTTCTTCCTGTAGGCAATTTCTGGAGCTTGACACAGAACAAGGGAACCTAGGCAGAGCATGGCAGTCTCAATGAATTGAGAATACAGACATCTGAACCCAGGGAGGCTAAAGCGATATAAAAAATATATCGGACAAAGTACAGGAGAAGACAGAGCTGCACAGAGAAAATGTTTCAGAGATTTGAACAGGGCTACCCTTGAATTTTTGCTGAATATTAAGTATCCATAATAATATGGACATTGCTAGCATAATACGTAGGGAAGGAACTGGCAACCCACTCCAGTGTTCTTGCCTGGGGAATCCTGTGGACAGAGGGGCCTAATGGGCTGCTGTCCATGGGGTCACACAGAGTTGGACACGACTGAAGCAACTTAGCATGCATGCATTGGAGAAGGAACTGGCAATCCACTCCAGTATTCCTGCCTGGAGAATCCCAGGGACAAAGGAGCCTGGTGGGCTGCCATCTATGGGGTCGCACAGAGTCAGACACGACTGAAGTGACTTAGCAGCAGCAGCATAATAGGAAAACATTATGAATGATTTTATGCCAATAAATTTAATGGCAGAGGTGACATAGACAAATTTCTTGAAAAACAAAAATTATCAAAACTCCAGAATTAAATCATCTTTATAGCTTTATATCTAATAAAGAAGTTGAGGCTGATGGAGAAGTCATATATCTTGATTATGACAAACATACCCATTTATCAAGCCTCATGGGCTTCCCAGGCGGCGCAGTGGTAAAGACTCTGCCTGCCAATGCAGGAGACGTGGGTTCGATCCCTGGGTTGGGAAGGTCCCCTGGAGGAGGAAATGGCAACCCACTCCAGTATTCGTGCCTGGGAAACCCCATGGATCGGGGAGGCTGGTGGGCTACAGTCCACTGGGTCACAAAAGAGTCAGACACGACTGAGCGAGCATAGCACAGCACACCAGGTGAGTTGGACACGACTTAGCAACTTAACAGCCAACAATGTGGACTGTACACTGAAAATGGGGACCTTTATTGTATTGTAAATTATACTTCAGTCAAGTTGATTTAAAAGGGGGGAAGGAAGGGACGGAAGCGTAGAGGATTTACTTAATTTACTGAAGACCAGGCCCAAAGCAAGGTGCTCTGATTCCCAGTAGACCTCTTTCCCCACCAGATCCCTGTGCCTTGGTGTTACCATGGGGGAAATGTAGTCCTTACGCTCTTTGAGATGAGAAAAAGCAGTCACATCTGTTCAGAAATTGCCACTGGTCATCTGTTTCTAACCTAATTTCCCAAACTTTAATTCAATCTGCATTCTGATCTCTGATCAGGGCAGCACACACATAAACCCGGGGAAAGCGCCTAGGCTGAGGTAGACCTGATGGCTGCCCGTGGGAGTGCAGGTATTCAGAACCTCTCCTTTGTCTCTCATCGCTCTGCACCCCACTCCGCCACGTCCCCCCCGAGTCGGAGCTAGGACTCTGCTCTCCCAATTCATGGTCCCGGGCTCTTGCCGATACACTAAAACCAACATCAGCTGTGAATTAGTGGTGTTCAGCTCTAAACTCACAGTTCATATGGATGTATGCTTTAGAGATACTGGACTGAAATGGACGTCTAATTCATTCCACAGCTTCAAGGCAGAAAGCCCTGCCTCTGCTTTATCCTTCTGCCATTAACATATTAACCAGATTAGCAAGCTATCAGCAGCACTCAGTCCTGGGAGCCTGGTATAGTTCATTCGGGGCATTTCACAGTCTCCTGACTGCCTTTCAGTGAGAGAGAGGGAAGCTGAAAAGAGAGAAGGCAAGAGGGTTAACGTAGGGCACGGGTGAGGACTCGTGTGCCAGGACGGGGTAGCACAGAGTCTGAGGAGCGTGGGGACCCAAGGCATTTAAGAGAGAGCACCCAAAACTGGGGGAAGGAAAAATGCCTCAAGCAAGCAGCTGCTGACTCTCGTGTTTCCCTCAGAGCAGGGGACAGGGCGGTTTGGCGGAAAGTACAGGACTTTCAAAACCAGACGACTCTTGTTCCAGTGCTGCTTAGTTTCTGAGTAAACTTGAGCAGGTGACTTAACCTCTCTGAACTTCCATTTCCTCACTTTGCCATGAAAACAAAGTCTTCCTCATATTGTTAGAAGACCTAAAGGGCCGTGAAAAAGCCACAAGCCTGTTTTGTTCTTCCCTTTCTTCTTTTTTCCTCCATCCCCTCTTCCTAACTCCCTCAATATATGAAAAGTAGAGATCAAAAAGACCCTAAAATCCTTTATGACAACACCCTCCTTTTACAGGTGAGAGAAGCAAAAGACTGCCTGTGATCCCACCGCTGGCCATTGGCAGTGCTGTGATCCCCTGAATATAGCGTGCTCTTTCCACACCAGGGCTGCGGGGTGGGGTGGGGGAGCATGTAATCGACTTAGAAATTCTAAGTCCCAGTTTCCAAAATGCATATGTGCACGAGGAGGAGAAGGGGGCAACAGAAGATGAGATGGTTGGACAGTTTCACTGACTCCACGGACATGAAATGGAGAAAGCTCTGGGAGATGGTGAAGGACAAGGAAGCCCGACGTACTGCGGTCCCTGGGGCTGCAGAGTTGGATACGACTGAGCGACTGAACAACAAAGGACCCTGACTGGGAGACAACTGGAATGGGGATGTGTGGGAGGACTCAGAGGCCTCCTGTTTTCCCAGCCCCCAGTTCGCTCTTGGCCCTTCTTGCCTCCTTTGCCAGCCTCTTCTTCCTTGTCTGATGACGTGCCTCGTGTCCAGTCTGAGAACACTGCTGTCTTCTCCCAGAGGCCTTTGGTATAATCTTGGGAGAGGGGACCAGACTCTCAGCATGCTCTGTGCCCACCCCACACACAGATTCTTCATATCCTGAGACCTGTCCCCACCCCATACTGTTTCTTGATATCCTGAGCCCTATACCTGAAGTCAGAGTACAGCACATTCCAGGAGAGGAGGGATATTTATAAGGTCAAATCCAGTAAGAGATTTCCCCACCAGAAGATTAGCAGGACTGTACTCAGTTATATTGTAAAGGCCTGAATATGTGTGAGGAAAGGGATCATAAGGGCTTACTGGTCATGGAGGAAGGAGCATCATTTTGATCAAGGTAAATTTGGATGCACCAAGCGGTGACTCTGGATGCAGTGATGCTAGCTCGAGCAACTGAGAGTGGTTCCATTAGCTCGCTTTGCTGGCTGAAGAAGACTTGAGATCAATTAGGACTGTAGCCTAGGGAAAGCTGAGATGCCGGAAATGGTGAGGTTCAATTACAGAAAAGAATTCAAAGATGTCAAGAGAGAGGAATGTGGCTGTAGATTTAGGCCTATGGATGATCTCATCATCAAGGCCTGAGACAGACGCTGGCAAAGGAAATGCCAGCATCTTTGAGAAGCAGTGCAGTGGCTATTTTGTGAGGGTTTGGGATAGTGGTAGAAACAGGACCCCCTGACTACAGTGAAAGGTCCCAAGGTGTCAAAGGGCAAGTAGTTACCCTAGAACAGTCAGAGACAAATGAATGTGGTTACTTCAACAGGCATTAGGGCTCATGAGAATAGACGGACCTGGTGAGATTTTAGGGTGTGCTAGATTGGTCGTGGAGACTCCGGGCCAGCTTGATGTATACAACTGAAAACAATTTCAAGTCTTTTGAATCAAGGCTACCACCATATCTAAAAGTTTGACTCATTTCTTTTTTAAAATTTTTATTGGCGTATAGTTGATTTTCAATGTTGTGTTAGTTTCAGGTGTACATCCAAGCGAATCTTTTATGTGCATACGTATATCCACTCTTTTTTCAACTTTTTCCCATAAAGGTCATTACAGATTATTGAGCAGAGTTCCCTGGGCTTTACAGGAGGTCCTGGGTTCTAGGTCCATAATGGCATTATTTTATTCTCTTTTAATGGCTGAGTAGTATTCCATCGTCTATATGTATCACATATTCTTTATCCATTCCCCCATCGATGGCATTTGGGTTGCTTCCATGTCCTGGTATTGTAAATAGTGCTGCAATGAACATTGGGGTGCATGTATCTTTATGAATTATGGTTCTCTCTTGATATATGCCCAGGAGTGGGGTTGCTGGGTCGTATGGGAGCTCTAAATCCCAATCAATTCACTGAATTGTATCCTCTATTGACAGGAAAAGGAAAGTGCCTAAGGAGTCAAGTTCTACTAATGCTGCAAATGTGTTCTGTAAATTTTCCTCCTTGCCTTCCCCAAAGGCACTTGTGTCTGTTTATATGTCACTGTACTGGGGACGGGTTTCCCTGGTGGCTCAGATGGTAAAGAATCTGCCTGCAACGTGGGAGACCTGGGTTGGGAAGATCCCCTGGAGGAGGGCATGGCAACCCACTCTAGTATTCTTGCCTGGAGAATCCCCATGGATAGAGGAGCCTGGCGGGCTACAGTCCATGGGGATGCAAAGAGTCGGATACAACTGAGTGACTAAGCACAGCACAACACACCAGGGAAAGGAAAATGCCCAAACTTTTCAGAAATATCTGGACACTGACTTCAATAATACTATGAAAGCAGGGGGACTAGTGGGGATCAGGTAGTAACTGAATTTTGGAGTGTGTTTTGACCTTTTTGGTTTTTTTGATGGAGGGAAAATATAATAGAAATGGAAAAGAGTGCAAAGATCATAAAGAGTTTTCACTCATGTAACAGCATCCATTCTCCCTTCCCATCGCTGAGTCCCTCCCTCACCTGCAGCTCTGCATCTCCGTCTCCCTTCTCCCTCCCATCCCAGAGTCTTTGAAGAGACTACTCTCTGGTCTGAATATTCCTCTCAGCTCCTCCCACCCCTTCATCTAACTAATCCCACCTCATCCTTCAGAACTCAGCTCCAGGCAGGGTCCCTTCCCTAAGAAACTGTGACTGCCCCTGAATCTGGGTCAGCCTCCTTGCTTCAATGGTATCATGCAATCATGTTCCTTTCCTTCAGAGCACTTTCCCCAGCAGGCCTCTATACATTCACACAGGTGACTTGGTGAATACCGGGTTCTTCCACCAGAGGATCACCACCACAAGAGCAAACTTTTAGCCAGACTATAGAAGCTGACTTAGGAGTCTGGAAAAAAAAAAGATTGTGATGCAAAGGGAAAATTGAAGCATCTCACTGCTCTTTGTTTTGGCATCCTGTGTACTCACAGGCCTAGAAGGGGCTGATGGAAGGGTTTGCAGGCTGAGAGACTGGACTTTAAGTGGTCGGCAGAACTCTAATAAACCTTTGTTTCAAGTCTTTTATTTTGCCATACTTCCCTTTTAACAAACTTTAAGGAAATAACTCCCCCTGAACTACAACAGTGTACTGCCAAAGAGCTATCAAATAAGAAAGGCACGTGTTTCCTGAGTTTGGGTGAATGAACCGCAGCACTCACTTAAAAGCCTTTTTTTTTTTTTTTTTACTAGCAGGGAGGATGCAAAGGTTTTCCTTCATGTTATTTTTCTTGTGAAAACATTTGGCGCCACCTGCTGGCAAAAGCCACACTGACTTCTGAGCATTCACAGAATGTGTTAATAAATGTCTCTCAAACAAACTAGGTATGAAAAACCTTGATGCGGCTTATTTGGTACATTTCTAAGAATACAAGGAATTTACATTTCTTCCTGAAAAAATTCCCATCTGACATACCCCCACCACTTGGGGCAATTTGTGTTCCTGCAGAAGTGGCTTCCTCTAAGGGAAAACTTTCTTTAACATAATAAATTTTATGCATCTCATGTTTGACCTAAAAGAAGGACAAACGAGAGAAAGAAAAGGAATTGCCCAGAAATTCTTAAGGTCCCTTCCAAACTCTAGCATCCTAGGGTTCTGAGGAGGTTTGCGAATGTTTCTGATAAGAACGCCTGGCCCAAGCATTCTCAGCCTATCGGTCAGTCCTCACTTGGAGCAAAGGTGTATGTTCCTCACCCTCGAATAAAACATAAATAGGCCCAGTGAATCCCTGTGATGTTTCATGAACTGGAAACGTACTTCTTCACCTTTCACGCCTGAATATAAGAAAAACAAGAAGAGTGTTATTTAATCTCTTGACTAACTTATGCCAGGTTACCAGTTCTAACTAGCTGACATAATTAATGCAAATTATGTGTCAGGGAATGATTAACGCAAATTATGTTTCAGGGAAATTCACCCCTTTATAAATTGACTGTGTTTTAAAATCTCCACATGCGCAAGCCATGTGTGTGAATTATAGGGGGGAAACATAATTTTCCTGGAAATGTGTAGGTTGATAAGCAGAAACATGCCCTGTCTGCCTGATACTCCAGAGGAACGTTCATGGCAAAAGAGTTAGTGTGCCAGCCATAGGAAACCCGATCCTAAGTGTCAGCCAGGAGAGAAAAATGTCTATAGGAACTGAAGTCCATCCTTGAGAGAGAACAGCCCCCAGAAACAGCCCAGCAGGAGCCTGAATTCACTGATCTTTTAGTTCAAGTCTCTGGCTTCCCTCGTGGCTCAGGTGGTAAAGAATCTGCCTGCAATTCAGGAGACCGGGGTTCGATCCCCGGGTCAGTCAGGAAGATCGCCTGGTAAAGGAAACAGCAACCACTCCAGTATCCATGCCTAGAGAATTCCATGGATGGAGGAGCCCTGCGGGCTACGGTCCATGAGGTCCCAAAGAGTTGGACACGACTGAGCGACTGCCACTTTCTCTTTTTACAGACAAACAGAGGTCTCAAGAGTTTAGGTGACCTTTTCACAGGCCTTTATCAAGTCAGAGAAGAGCCAAAGGTGGGTGCCTGACCTTCTGTGCTTGCTGTTTCTCCCTCTCCATCACCCTGGCTCTAACCAGTGTCCTCTTTTTTGGTGATGCAAAATGCAGAGGTGGTGGGAGAGGTGGCAAAAGCCCCTCTGGAGTATATATAATATACATCACTTAGACTGAATATCTTTCTCTTTCAAATAAATAAACAAAGCTCTTAATGTAAAATAAAGGAGGAAGGAAGAAAACCCCATCCCAGTTAGGCAGAGGGTATGCGACAAAGTGAACACTGATGTCCATGTCATCAGGCATCAACTGCGGCCCACGCACCTTTCACACTTTGTCGTCAAGTCTCATAAACACTCTTCAGTATAGCGTGACTACATTGCAAAAAGTCCTGCTCAGAGAACCTAAGGAGGTGCTGTTTCTAGTAAGTCAAATTAATACAGAGTGTTGCCCCAGGCAGCGTAATCCCAGTAGCTGTTGAGCTCAACATTTGCCTTTAAAAAGAGAATTATTGACTCGGGTATAGACTCCAGTTGAAGCATGAGTCAGGCAGCCTAGCAGACCTGGTTTGTTTTTAGCCAAGTGTCGGGGAAGGGGTGTGCTCACCAGCAAAGCATGTCACAGAGGATGTAGACACACACACGCACACACACACACACTCATCTGCCTAGTACAGCTGGCCCAGGCGTCTCTCGCCTGACAGAGTAGGGGCTGTTTCCGACCCCTACACATCCTTAAGGAATGCGATCCTTGTAGAGTTCATAGACAGGAAATGACCTTGAGGAAAGCCACTCGATGCCATTCTTTGAATGTTCTGCTGTCAGCTCCCAAAACTGTCAGGAATGAGGTAGTGAGTGTCTACTTCAGCTGTACAAACTGGGGCCATCAAAGAATTTCAGGAAAGAAAAAAGCTGGGAATCATCGTAATTCACACTTGAACCAAATATGGCAGCTGCAGCAGGCGGCTGATGGGCATTCTGAACGAGGCCACCTCAAGTTCAAACTCGAGAGCTGCCGTTTTTCAGCATAGGACATTGAAGATCATACATAACATCTCAGGTTTCCCATCTGCTTGGGCGGGGGGAGCGGGGCGGGGGCAGTCCTCAGAGCGTGATAAAACTAGTCAGTCTTTGATAAATGCTGCTCCTCACTCTATCTTTCCAACCCCCTTGATGACCTGGTGAGAATTCACCGGTTTCTATCCGAACCAAAGACTAAGGCCCATACAAAGGGGCTGCCAGCCCAGCTTCCCTGCCACTGAGGTCACATTGATGCTAAAAGGAGCAAATGAGCAAGTTTGACACTTAATACAAAAGTGCTTACATCAGATTCTCAAAAGGCTTCATTTCCCCCAAACGTTTAAGAATCACTGCTATAATTTCTTCCTTGCAGCTCCCAGCACTTTTCCCTCTTCTCCTTGGTAGCTGTCATCACTTCTCCCCAAATACCTGAGAACCTCTCCGTCTCCCTGCCTTCAGCTGCCCCCCACCCACTCTCCCCTCTGCTGCCAGAGTGGGCTCCCTGACACATCAGTCCTTGCGAAGAAAGCCTGGGTTTTATTCGGGGGTCTGCAACTCCCCTTACTGCCTTGTGTGGAGGAAAGATGTCCTTCCCTCCATCTCCTGAAGTGTGACTGTTGGTCTAAGAGTCAGACTATTTGCCTTAACAGCGACTGGTTTACTACCGATCTGCGTCGCAATTCTGAGCATTGATCTGTGAGAGAAGGTTTTTGGCTTTTTCTCAAATTACTCTCATCTATAGGCCACGAAATATTCATAACTATCATCTTACAATCCCCCTGCCTTACTCATGGACGTTGGATTCCCGTGAGACTGGAAGCTCATGGAGCAGAACTTCCCTTATGCTACTTTTCAATTCGTCCCTATTATATTGTATAATAATAGATAAAGAGACAAAGATTCTAGTTCACAATAAAAATAAAATCCACTTGATGATTATGTTTGGCTCCAAACTGTCATCTGTTGTTTTCCAGAATATGGTGTCAGGCTAGATTTCAGCCTTCTTTGCTAATTAGGAGATGGTTCCTAAATGATACAAACAAGGAGACCTCTCTACAGGATGTTATGGTCACACCCAATCAAGGTTTTAGGACACCAAAGACAGAGAGACTTTCAACACCCTGTCTTCTCAGCAGAGACAAGGTCACATACTGGCCTGAGTCATCAAAGTCAACAAGACAGGTAGTCAGAAGGGATCCTGGCAACACCGGCAAGAAGATGAAGTGGACATAAGATACAAGGTCTTCTCCCCTAATCACCCAAATCATTAAATTAAAAATCCCGCCTGTCCCTACACAGTCCAGAGAACAAATTAGCCGCCTTGTGTACAGACCATCTGCAATTAGGGGCAGTAGCATAGCTTCTGTTCCTGTAATTACAACTTCTCCTGTGTGGACAGACAGATCCCTCATTGTGTCTGGAACAATCACAGCATTCCAAACACTAAGCAAGCCAAAGTTGCATACCCCAGGGCCGGCTCTTTCAACAATCTATCGCTCAGCAGCTCCTCCCGCAGCCAGCTCAAGGACCCGGTTTCCTGCCATTGTTAGTGAGTTGAGCCTGGAATTCCATCCAAATGGATTTGACCCCTTCACTAAACAGCAGAGCATGTTTCCCTGATTAGTATATTCCTGTGTTTAGACGGGAAGTGGAAGGATTGGGGGAAGTGGAGGGAGAAGACAAGAAAAATAACAAGGAGGAAGAAAAATACTTCATTCTATTCATGCTATAATGATAACAACTTGGAACTCTGGCTTCATCCACTAGTGTCATTAAAGTTCTCACCCATGCATAAATACACATGGGTCTATCAAAAAGCCCATTTTATACAGTAAAGTAACTGGGCTGAGTATGAGCAAGCGTACCTGGCTTCATTAATAAACAGTTATTGCTCACCAGGCTCTGAGCATTCTAAGCAGGAGAATGCAGAAAATTATAAACTACAGTCTCTTGTGAGTGTACTTTTCTGCGTGAGTTCTGTTCCCTAAGGATATTATTTCTTCTCACGATGATGGTAATTAGGGGACCTTTGATACCAGGTAAGTGGAATGATTCCTAGTTGTACAAGATTGCAAGGGCCCTTCTCCACGACATGCGTTCAGGCACTGCACTCTACTTTTTTGTTTTTTTCTATAATATGAAAGCATTTATCAGTTTTATTGTCTTTTAGGGGATTCCCTGGTGGTCCAGTGGTTTGGACTCCTTGCTTCCACTGCCAAGGCTCTGGTTGATCCCTGGTCAGAGAACTAAGATTTTACAAGCTGCTCAATGCAGCCAAATTTAAAAAAAAAAAAAATTATTGTCTTTTATATCTAGTTGAACCTGCCTTATATAGATCAATACACTATATGTTCTTTGGCAAATATTTAATTATCACATGTATAATAAGGTCTTGGGCTTTGCAGGTGGCTCAGTGGGAAAGAAACCACTTGCCAATGCAAGAGCCAAGGGTTCAATCCCTGGGTCTAGAGGATCCTCCTCGAGGTGGAAATGGCAACCCACTCCAGTATTCTTGCCGGGGAAATCCCAGGGACAGAGGAGCCTGGCCACAGTCTATGGGGCTGCAAAGAGTTGGATACAACCGACAGACTTGAACAAACACACACACACACATTTAATAAGGTCTATACGTCGAAATGACCCAAAGATATAGAAAATGTAACTCGCATTTAAAAGCCTATGAAGTTATAACATTTTAAAACTTAATGTTCCTTAAAGACACCATCAAGAGAGTGAAAAGGCAACCCACAGAATGGGAGAAAAATGTTGTACATCATATATCTGATAAGGAATTTGGATCTAGAATATTTGAAGAACTGTTATGACTCGAGACAAATCACATAGTTAAAAGTGGGAAAGAATTTGAATAGACATTTCTCCAAAGAAGATACACACATGGCCACCGCACACATAAAAGATGCTTAATATTGCTAGTTATCAGAGAAACACAAATCAAAACCACTGCAGATCTGCTCAAAAGTGTGTGTTTGTTGCTCAGTTATGTCTGACTTTTCATGTTCCCATGGACTGTAGTCCGCCAGGCTCCCCTGTCCATGGAATATTCTATGCAAGAGTACTGGAATTCCCTTCTCTAGGGGATCTTCCCAACTCCGAGATCGAACCTGGGTCTCTTGCATTGCAGACAGATTTTTCACCATCTGAGCTACTAGGGAAGCCCAATAAAACTGAAGCGAGTTGCCATTTCCTCCTGCAGAGGATTTTCCCAACCCAGGGATCAAACTGGCTCTCCCTCAAGTCTCCTGCATCGTAGGCAGATTTTCTTTACTGCTGAGCCACCAGGAAGCGCATTTGCTAAGACATCTCTAATAAAGGTGACAGATAATCGTCATTGGTGAGAATGTGGAGAACTCGGAAGCTTCAGACATTGCTAATGGGGATGTAAAACGGTGAGACTTTGGAAGACAATCTTACAGTTCCATATTCAGTTAAACATGCAGTTACCATATGATTCAGCAGTTCCACTCACTCGCAGGTATCCTTCCAAGAGGAATGAAAAAATAGCCACACAAAAACTTGTATATTCATGTGTGCTGTGCTGTTCTGTGCTGTGCTCAGTCATGTCTGACTCTTTGTGACCCCATGGCCTGTAGCCCGCCAGGCTCCTCTGTCCATGGGATTCTCCATCAAGAATACTGGAGAGGGTTGCCATTTCCTCCTCCAAGGATCTTCCCATAGCATCGTTATTCATAATAGCCCAAAAGTGGAAAACAACCCAACGTCTAACAACCGTTCGATGGATAAATAAAATGAGATATAGCTATACAACAGAAAAGTATCCAGCAGTAAAACAAACGAAGCACCGGTGTATGCTACAACATAGGTGAATCTTGAAAACATACTAAACAAAAGAAGCCAGGTGCAAACAGCACATACATTATGATTTCACTTTATGAGATGCCCAGAGCTGACAGAGACAACAGAATTGACAAAACAGAGACAGACAGTAGACTAGTAGTTGCCCAGGGCTAAGCAGGGGCCGCCCAGGTGGTGCTAGGAGTGAGAACCAGAGATTCCAGCGTCAGGAAGACCCCCTGGAGGAGGGCACGGCAACCCGCTCCAGTATTCTTACCTGGACAATCCCACAGGCAGGGAAGCCTGGTGGGCTACAGTCCGTAGGGTCACAAAGAGTCAGACACTGAGCGACTGAGCACACACGAAAACATTTAATTGGTTTTGCTAAACATAGAACCCAGGGAATCCCTACAGAGATGTGGCCCAAGCTGATGTCGTGAGACAAGTAAAGTGCTCCCAGTTTACAGAGTTCCAAAAACAGAAGTAGAAAGCTTTCAAAGATATTATGGTCCTGCTCTACTCATTATCCAGTTAGAACCTTTCTCCAGGCACCTTTAAGAATTTCTAGAAACACCAAAGTCTTCATTGTCTTCTAGCTATTGTGCCGGGGGCAGGGAGAGAGGTGGAGTTTCTGCTCTTGTTTCCATTCATTCCATCCCTTCCCCAGTGTGCTCTAGAGCAGATCTTGGCCTAGACTCTGAAGACCTCCGCTATGCTATCTTCCTGTGCTTACCTTTTTCCCCTTTTTCCTCATCTCACTGAATCCTCTTCAACAGTAGCCTTTTTGCCTCACACTATTTTGGAGTAATAAAAATGTTCTAAATCCATGTAAGTAAATTCTACATTTTATCTACAATTTGCAACCTTCCAATAAATAGAATCTATTCCTGGAATAAATCCAGTCCATGGAATTCTCCAGGCCACAATACTAGAGTGGGTAGCCTTTCCCTTCTCCAGGGGATCTTCCCAACCCAGGGATCAAACCCAGGTCTTTCACATTGAAGGCGGATTCCTTACCAGCTGAGCCACAAGGGAAACCTGACGGAATCATTGAAAGTAACTTAATTCACCTTGGTCATGGACAACTTTTGCAGTTTGGTTTGGTTTTGGTTTGGTTTGGTAAATCTTAGTAGCTTTCAAAAACATTCGAATGGAAAATAGTTAACTTTCCTCTGCAACCTCATTAGCAAGCCATAATGAGAGCAAGTCTCAGGCCAAATTTTCACACACAGACACCTATCTGATAAACATTCATTAACAAAACAGGCTTAGAACAATTCATCAACTGGATTTCTAAACTTGACCAAGCCCCAGCTGCCTGTTCTTTAGGTGTGCCAAACATGTCCTGTAACATGTTTGCTCACCGCAGATATGACAAAATTCCTAAGTAAGAGTCAAAACATTGTAATTGACAACATTTCATCCCTTAAACCAATGACGGGATGTAGGACCAAATAGGGATCAAGCTAAGATGTGAAACGGGTCCATCGTTGAGCTGAATCTTAGGTCCTGCTCATTCAGAGAAGGAGCACCTCTGAGCTCTAGTTTATGCATCTTGAATCCCTTTAAATTCACAGTGAGAAGTAATTAACAAGACTCTAGTTTCATCAATAAAAATCCATTGCTGATAATTATATGAATTAGCAGAGCAATGTAACTGAACGAGGAGACCTTATAAAAGATGTGAATGACCTTTCTGATATAACCCTGGCTGGCCACCTCCTAACTGCTGCTGCTGCTCAGTCGCTTTAGTTGTGTCTGACTCTGTGCAACTCCATAGACGGCAGCCCACCAGGCTCTGACGTCCCTGGGATTCTCCAGGCAAGAACACTGGAGTGGGTTGCCATTTCCTTCTCCAATGCATGAAAGTGAAAAGTGAAAGTGAAGTCACTCAGTCGTGTCTGATTCTTCGCAACCCCATGACTGCAGCCCACCAGGCTCCTCCGTCCAAAGTAGGCCTTCTTAACCTGAGACTGACCTAAAGTAACACACGCAGAGCGTCACTCTCATTATACCCAAGTATTTCTAAAGAGGGGCTTCCCTGGTGACTCAGCAGTGAAGAATCCGCCTGCCAAATACGGGAGATTGGAATTCAATCTATGGGTCTGGCAGATCCCTTGGAGGAGGAAATGGCAACCCACTCCAGTATTCGTGCCTGGAAAATCCCATGGACAGAGGAGCCTGGCGGGCTACAGTCCACGAGGTCACAGAGAGTCGGTCATGACTTTGTGACTAGACCACCAGCATCATTTCAAAGAAACTTATAGGCATCATAACAAGCCCATAAATTAACATTTTGTAGATTGAACCTCTGTTACATATGAACAAACGCTCTAGGATCCGTACCTGTGTGCTTTTGGAGGGTCTTCTGAGTAAGCAATGAAGATGGATGTCTTCCTAGCCACACTGCCTGCTGCCCAGGGAAGGGTCATTTAAGCAATGTTGGAAGCAGAGGGACAACCACTCCCAGCCTGGACTCCCCACCTCACTTACGGACCCCTAATCTCTTCCGGAAAGGGTTGTGTTCGGTGAGTTTTTTTTTTTCCATACCACTCCAGTGACACATTGAAAAACTTAAAGCTCTTACTTTTGTGGTTCAAGGACTACTTTGAGAATGTAGTAATAATCTCTTCAATAAAGGTGCACATACGCACGTGCAAAAAATATTTTTTAAGAAAACTTTAAAAAATTATTTATCTATCTTTGGCTGCCCTAGGTCTCTGTCGCTGCCCTGGGCTTTTTCATTTGTGACGAACAGGGGCTTCTCTTGTCATGGCGCATGGGCTTGAAGCTCTTGGGCTCAGTAGTTGTGGCATATGGGCTTAGTTGCCCCCACGGCATTTGAGATCTTTCTGGACCAGGGAAGTGGCAATCCACTCCAGAATTCTTGCCTGGAGAATCCCATGGACAGAGGAACCTGGCCGGCCGCAGGCCATGGGGTCGCAAAGAGTCAGACACGACTGAGCGACTAACACCACTCTGACTACGGACCAGGGATCCAGCTCACGTCCCCTGCACTGGCAAGCAGATCCTTAACCACTAGACCCCGGGGAAGTTCTGCAAAAATTAAACTTTCAATTCCTTTTCAGAGTGTTTACAAACCCTGGCCCTACCCCCACTCACCACCGTCATCACCAGCTTCTTCCTCTAATTTTCCAGGAATCCACTGAGGCTTTTCAATAGATCACCTCTGGCATTATGACATCAAGAAAACCAGTTACCCGCCTGAGCCCCCAAGTTTCATCTTGCCTGTAGTCTGCTCTCACAGCGCTTCCTCCTCCTCCATCACAGTACTCTGAAGAGGAGTGAAATATCAGTTACGGACGCAGATCAGTTATGGAAGCGCAGATCACGGTGTAAACGCATCGGATTCTGTTAAGGAAAGTACAGCCCACAGTGAGGAGAGGCTTTAGTCTCCTCTGCCTTCCCCTGGACACGTAGGATATTATTAATACCTGGCACCAAGTCTGCTCACACTTTCTGTGTTTTTTCAGAAGCAGACAAGCAACAGTGTTTTCCAGAACGGCCCTCTGCAATGTTGTTGTTTAGCCGCTCAGTTGTGCCCGACTTTGTGACCCCTTGGGCTGTAGCCCACCAGGTTCCTCTGTCCATGGGATTTCCCAGGCAAGAATACTGGAGTGGGTCGCCATTCCCTTCTGCAGGGAATCTTGCCACCAGGGGATGGAGCCTATACCTCCTGCATTGGCAGGATTCCTTACCACTGAGCCACCCGGGAAGCTTTCTGCCATGAGCAGTGCTCGCCTTGGGTTTCTTCTCCCCTCTTGACACCTGGCCCTTGCTTTTACCTCTCAGCTTTCCTTCCCCACCCGTCCTCACTCAGAGCTGACACAGGACCCTGAACTGCTGAGTTAATTCACACTGAAGCCACGTGTTCCAGGAAACTAACTCACTCAGAAGGACAATGCAGATCGTGGAGTGCAGGTTATTACAGCGGCGGGCCCAAGGCAGAGTCTCCTCTTAACCAAGGACCCCGATCAGTTTTTGTGAAAACTTTATACACCCTAAGTATACATGCCCAAACCCACCTCCCCAAATTCCCTGAAACTAGTTTGAACAAAGGAAAAGAAAGATACAATCAAAGTTAACCCGTGATTCATATGCCTTAAGCCTAGGTAGTTAACAGTGGGCAATTATCAGTAGGCCTGTGGTCATACCCCAATAAGCATAACAGAATGTATGATCCTATTTGGTTACACAGATAATTAGGATATTCTTTTAGGCTAAGGAGAGTCTGGGGACGAGCCCTGGGGCTCTTCCCTCCAGGGGCCTGGTTTTCCAGTTGGTATGTTGTTTCCATAGATACTGGGCATAGAGCTCAAAGTCCACATTCCAGCCCACGATGGAGACCTGCCTTCAAGATGGAGCCTGTTCTGTCTGTTTCCTCCTTCATTTACCCCAGCAGTATTTCACATTTTAAAGGCAAGCTGCACTGTCAGCGTTACAGTCGACGCTAAAGTAAGGATCTCTAATGTTGAAATTCCAGTAACTGTCACCCTGGCCTGAGGAAGCTAGTTTTTCAGGAGGATCCTCAAGTCAGTCCTGTAGGCAATCACGTATTCCTGGTCAGCAGTGGTGGGGGGGTGAGGGGTGCGTTAAGAGTGTCATTTGCTTTAGGGAGAGAATATCCTCCTATATCTAGGCAGGAGTATTTCAAAAGAGATAGTGAAGAATTGCACCCATTTTTCTATACGAGCACAGCTTTTCCCTAACAAGAAGGGGAGAATCAGGTCTGTGTCAATATTTATGGCTGTTTTTGGTGTTTAGTCGCTAAGTTGTGTCCCACTGCAGCACGCCAGGCTTCCTCCAATTCGGATAACGTTAGTTATCCCAACGGCTTCCATTCCCACTTGTCCTGGTGTCACCTAGCACTCCCGGCCCACCTTGAACTCATGCGTAAGTGTAGGAGGCGCATCAAGGAACCCACCTCCTTGCTCCACCCTTTACCTCAAAAGCACTTGAAAACACATACTGTTTGATTTCACTTATACGAGATATCTGGGCTTCCCGAGTGGCACTAGTGGTAAAGAAACCGCCTGCCAACGCAGGGGACATAAGAGATGCAGGTTTGATCGCTGGGTTGGGAAGATCCCCCAGAGGAGGGCATGACAACCCACTGCAGTAATCTTGCCTAGAGAATCCCAAGGATAGAGGAGCCTGGCGGCCTACGGTCCATGGGGTCGCAGAGAGTGGCACATGAGTGAAGCAACTTAGCACACACGCAAACGAGAAATCTAGAACAGTCGAATTCTTAGAGTCAGAAAGTGCACTGGTAGACGCCAGGGGCCAGAGGCGGGGGTGGAGATGGAGCGCTTACTGGGAACAGAGTCTCAGGATGTTGTTGTTTAGTCTCTAAGGCGAGTCTGACTCTCTGCAAACTGATGGACTGTAGCCCATGAGGCTCCTCTGTCCCAGGGATTTCCCAGCACAAATACTGGGTCGGGTTGCCATTTCCTTCCCTTGGGGATCTTCCCAACCCAAGGATGGAACCTGCGTCTCCTGCATTGGCAGGCAGATTCTTTACCACTGAGCCACCTGGGAAGCCCGAGTTTCAGTATTCAGTTCAGTTCAGTCGGTCAGTTGTGTCTGAGATTCTTTGCGACCCCATGGACCACAGCATGTCGGGCCTCCCTGTCCATCACCAACTCCCAGAGCTTGCTCAAACTCATGCCCATCGAGTCGGTGATACCATCCAACCATCTCATCCTCTGTTGTCCCCTTCTCCTCCCACCTTCAATCTTTCCCAGCATCATGGTTTTTTCCAATGAGTCAGTTCTTCGCATCAGGTGGCCAAAGTATTGAAGTTTCAGCTTCAGCATCAGCCCTTCCAATGAATATTCAGGACTGATCTCCTTTAGGATGGACTTGTTCTATCTCCTTGCAGTCCAAGGGACTCTCAAGAGTCTTCTTCAACACCACAGTTCAAACGCATCGATTCTTCCACCCTCAGCTTTCTTTATAATCCAACTCTCACATCCATACATGACTACTGGAAAAACCATAGCTTTGACTATACAGACCTTTGTTGGCAAACTAGTGTCTCTGCTTTTAAATATGCTGTCTAGGTTGGTCATAGCTCTTCTTCCAAAGAGCAAGTGTCTTTGAGTTTCAGTTTAGGAAGATGAAAAATTCAGGAGATGGATGATGGTGAGAGTTCACTAACAATATGAATGGACTTAGGGCCACCAACCGTATAGTGAAGTGTGGTTAAAATAACATGTTTGACATTATGTGACTTTTATCACAATACAAACAGGTAAGTAAATATACATTTTTTTTTTAAAAAAAGAACTTGAAGGTTCAAAGTCAAGACCACCCATTTACCTGTTCCCACGTGGCCTTCCCCTACCGGGAGCAAATCTCGGCCTGGATGCCTCCCTCCATGGCAGCTCCCACCTCACCCGGTGACTCTGTCTCACTTCAGTCCAGTAGTCTGGCCCTTGCTCTTGGCCCTCCCCCTACTGCATTTCCCCATCCCCGCCCTCTCCCTGCCCTGGTGCATTTCCCCATCCATGCCCTCTCCCTGCCCTGGTGCATTTCCCCATCCATGCCCTCTCCCTGCCCTGGTGCATTTCCCCATCCATGCCCTCTCCCTGCCCTGGTGCCGCTTGCCTAATCAAATCCTGGCTTGACTCTGTTGGAGAGGCTCTACGTCCAACTCACAGCCCTGACAATTCTAAGCCACCCCAGTCCTGCAGGGCAGAAACAAGGCTCTCCCTGGCTCAGGTTGCCCAGTTCTCTAAGCATACAGCCAGCCCTGCCAAGTTTTAACCAGAGACTTACATTCCAAAGGAGAAACTTATAAATTCAAATGCTTTCCTAGAAACCAATGATGACTCTTTTAATGCAGTCATATCGTGTAAAGAAAACTCAAGCCTGCATTAATTTCATTTTTCATATAATTCATACAAGGAGCCTGGACTCTGTATTTCCTATCCACCTTCTATTTGCATTCTCTGTTGCTCCCCTGTCCAGGTTTTAATGGCTCAGCTGGAATTGAGACCATATTTGCTCCTCATGTTTGTTTGAACACTTAGGTTCTGTAAAAATATTTGCCTCCCAAATTCCCCATCACAGACAGATGTCCTAGCTCATTGCTGTTGTTAAGTATCTTGGCAGGGAGAGAACTGGCTTCATATTTCAAAGAATCCCCTTTTCTACTAAAAAGTTTTGGTATCACTGCACAAAGGCAGTTACAACATGCACTCAGAGTGGAGCCACCAGGACCCTCTTAAAAAGAAAAGGCAAAGCTTCATTTTCTCTCAAGGACGACTAATTAGCTCGGTGACCTCAGGCTTAACCTCTCCAGGCCTTGGTTTCCTCATTTGTAAATGGGGGATTGGTTTGATTTAAAAGGTTTCATCCAGCCACAACCTTCTACTATTCTCTCAAGACAGATCATAGCAAAGGAAACCGTAATTTGACTCTGGGCACAGGGATTTTTAGGAGAATATTACAAACCTACAAATAGAGTTTAAGATGGCATCAGTCTCCCTGTGGTAACAGCATGCATGTCCATTTTCTCCTGCTGTACTCTTTCACTGAGTAATTGGAAAGAGCCTTGAGGGGTAAAGACTTGATGAGCCTCCAGGACAGCGGGGTTCATTCACATTTAGCTTCCGAAAGTAAAAATCCACTGAAGCCAAGTCCTCTCACCAGGCAGGACCAGCAGCCGCCACCTCAGTTGAATCCATCTCAGTGTCGCATGAAATGAATACAAACACACGTTTTCATAAATGGACAAATATGAGAAGGACCCCAGCTCCACTCTTTCGTTCCTTGTTTTTTTCACTGGTAAGATGAACTTTCCCCTTCTGTTGCAGCTACCTTTGACATGCGCACTCAGTTACTCAGTCCTGACTCTTTGCAACCCCCTGGACTGTAGGCTTCTCTGTCCATGGGATTTCCCAGGCAAGAATACTGGAGTGGGTTGCCATTTCCTGGTCCAACCTGCATCTCCCTTGTCTCCTGCATTGGTGGGTGGATTATTTACCACTGAGCCACCAGAAAAGCACTGACACCTTTACTGTTACTACTAAAGCTCTGGTCATAGCAAACACAAGCCTTACAGAGTTCTCTGATTCGTACCAATGAGCTTTCACTCATGGAATCTTACAAAGTGGGAGCTATTGTTAACCCCTTGAACAGACTGGGAATGGAGGAGAAAATGGCAACTCACCCCAAGATTCTTGCCCGGGGAAATCCCACGAACAGAGGAGCTTGGTGGGCTACAGTCCATGGGGTCCCAAAGAGTCAGACACGGCTGACTGAGCACACATGCAGAGATTGAGATACAGACTCCCACAGCATTTTTGTGCCTTCAGATCAGATCAGATCAGTCGCTCAGTCGTGTCTGACTCTTTGCGACCCCGTGAATCGCAGTACGCCAGGCCTCCCTGTCCATCACCAACTCCCAGACTCACGTCCATCGAGTCAGTGATGTCATCCAACCATCTCATCCTCTGTCATCCCCTTCTCCTCCTGCCCCCAATCCCTCCCAGCATCAGAGTCTTTTCCAGTGAGTCAACTCTTCGCATGAGGTGGCCAAAGTATTGGAGTGTCAGCTTTAGCATCATTCCTTCCAAAGAAATCCCAGGGCTGATCTCCTTCAGAATGGACTGGCTGGATCTCCCTGCAGTCCAAGGGACTCTCAAGAGTCTTCTCCAACACCACAGTTCAAAAGCATCAATTCTTTGGCGCTCAGCCTTCTTCACAGTCCAACTCTCACATCCATACAAGACCACAGGAAAAACCATAGCCCTGACTAGACGAACCTTTGTTGGCAAAGTAATGTCTCTGCTTTTGAATATGCTATCTAGGTTGGTCATAACTTTCCTTCCAAGGAGTAAGCATCTTTTAATTTCATGGCTGCAGTCACCATCTGTAGTGATTTTGGAGCCCAGAAAAATAAAGTCTGACACTGTTTCCACTGTTTCCCCATCTATTTCCCATGAAGTGGTGGGACCAGATGCCATGATGTTCGTTTTCTGAATGTTGAGCTTTAAGCCAACTTTTTCACTCTCCACTTTCACTTTCATCAAGAGGCTTTTGAGTTCCTCTTCACTTTCTGCCATAAGGGTGGTATCATCTGCATATCTGAGGTTATTGATATTTCTCCCGGCAATCTTCATTCCAGCTTGTGTTTCTTCCAGCCCAGCGTTTCTCATGATGTACTCTGCATATAAGTTAAATAAACAGGGTGACAATATACAGCCTTGACGTCCTCCTTTTCCTATTTGGAACCAGTCTGTTGTTCCTTGTCCAGTTCTAACTGTTGTTTCCTGACCTGCATACAAATTTCTCAAGAGGCAGATCAGATGGTCTGGTATTCCTATCTCTTGAAGAATTTTCCACAGTTTCTTGTGATCCACACAGTCAAAGGCTTTGGCATAGTCAATAAAGCAGAAATAGATGTTCTTCTGGAACTCTCTTGCTTTCTCTATGATCCAGCGGATGTTGGCAATTTGATCTCTGGTTCCTCTGCCTTTTCTAAAACCAGCTTGAACATCTGGAAGTTCACGGTTCACATATTGCTGAAGCCTGGCTTGGAGAATTTTGAGCGTTATTTTACTAGCGTGTGAGATGAGTGCAATTGTGCAGTAGTTTGAGCTTTCTTTGGAATTGCCTTTCTTTGGGATTGGAATGAAAACTGACCTTTTCCAGTCCTGTGTCCACTGCTGAGTTTTCCAAATTTGCTGGCATACTGAGTGCAGCACTTTCACAGCATCATCTTTCAGGATTTGGAATAGCTCAACTGGAATTCCATCACCTCCACTAGCTTTGTTCGTAGTGATGCTTTCTAAGGCCCACTTGACTTCACATTTCAGGATGTCTGTTTCTAGGTGAGTGATCACACCATCGTGATTATCTGGGTCGTGAAGCTCTTTTTTGTACAGTTCTTCTGTGTATTCTTGCCATATCTTCTTAATATCTTCTGCTTGTGTTAGGTCCATACCATTTCTGTCCTTTATCGAGCTCATCTTTGCATGAAATGTTCCTTTGGTATCTCTGATTTTCTTGAAGAGATCCCTAGTCTTTCCCATTCTGTTGTTTTCCTCTATTTCTTTGCATTGATCGCTGAAGAAGGCTTTCTTATCTCTTCTTGCTATTCTTTGGAACTCTGCATTCAGATGTTTATATCTTTCCTTTTCTCCTTTGCTTTTCACTTCTCTTCTTTTCACAGCTATTTGTAAGGCCTCCCCAGACAGCCATTTTGCCTTACAACAATCATAAAACGCTACTATGCAATTGGGGAAGAGATAATCCAACTCCCCTGTTATACTCATGCCACTCTATAATTATTCAACAGTCTTAAGGATTTAACAGATATTTATTTTAAAATTTTTATAAATGCCTTAAACTCTGTAAAATCATAGTATAAGTATGAGTAGAATATTTACACGTATAGGTAAGTTTGATGAAGAACTATCTGCTTCAGCCCTTTAACATGTACTGTTACCTTCGCATTAACATGCTTTCTACCTTTGACGGGCAGCCACCCAATCACTTGTTCCTTGAGTCAGGGCTGCACCCGGCGCCTTAGTTCTGGAGGAGAGGGTGTGGCCAAGTGGGGGAGACAGAGTTGCCAGTCGTCTGATGACTCCTCCCGAGCCAGGCTGGGAGCTGATTATCAGAGCTACAACTTGCGTTACTCTGTTCTTCTAGCCCCTGACTTCCCCGCACAGCTCTGAAACGTCTCTGCCTTTAGGAAGGGGCAACTCCATGAAAAGGTCCCAGATCACTGTAACTACATCATGAGTCTAATAAGGCCGAGGGGTGAGCTATAAAGCAGTTTGCTGCAGGAGCTTGGCCTGTTTCCTGGAGGTCTTTTGGCCTCTTCTCTCCCATAATTCCCTGGATGCTGTATCTGTCACTGCATTGCTCCTATGGGCTCTTATTCAAACCCACAGGCTGTTTTTCTATGAACAAGCACTAAATTGAGATCCAGGATGTCAGTTTCAGGCACCGATCAGAGGAAACTGCCCATCTTAGCCCTGCCCTCTTACAGAGTTCCAGTCACATAGGAAGATTTTGGGCTCACAATTCAGTCTTCAACCTCCACTCCTCCACATTCCTCTCTTCTAATGAAAAACAGTCTGGGGAGGGAAAAAAACATATACATGACCAGCTGTATCTTCATTTTGTCTACTGTCCTCTGTGAGCAAAAATACAGGTTTTCATTTCTTTCCATTAAATACATAGTTGTGTGCAAGGAGAATGGGTTGAAAGAAGCCTTATTATGTCCAAGAGTTCCTATTTCTTTAAAAATATTTGCTGTTAGGACTTAGAATCCTTTCTACCAACCATGGGTCAGAGAGATCAGGAAAAACATTCACTGCCAGTGATCCCATTTATAAAGGGGTAGGGAAACTTTCCATATGGGGAAAAATGAGGCCAAGCAAAGAGGGAAAAAGGAAGCTTCCCCAACCAAAATAGAGAAAGGGCCCTACAAGAGACCAGGCAACAATATCTCAAAGAAAAGGCATTCCCAGGCAGTGAAGGCACACTGCACACGTGCACACACGCATGTGCACACGCATGTGCACACATGCACACGTACATGTTGTGCTCTTCAGTCACTAAGCCATATCCGACTCTTCGCAACTCCATGGACTGTAGCCCACTAGGCTTCTCTGTCCATGGAATTCTCCAGGCAAAAATATTGAAGTGGTAACCATTTCCTTCTCCAGGGGATCTTCCCAACCCAGGGATCAAACTTGGGTCTCCTGAACTGCAGGCAGATTCTTTACCATCTGAGCCACCAAGGAAGCCAAGATGGTCACAGAAATAGATAATTAGAATAAATATGTTGGGGGCTTCCCTGGTGGTTCAGTGCTGAAGTATCCGCCTGCCAATGCAGGAGACATGGGTTCGATCCCTGGTCCAGAAAGATCCTACGTGCCCCAGAGCAACTAAGCCGTGTACCACAACTACTGAGACTGTGCTCTACAGCCCAGGAGCCAAAAGTACTGAAGCCCGAGCAGGCTACAGCCCATGGCCCACAACAACATAAGAAGCTATTGCAATGAGAAGCCTGTGCACCACAAGTAGAGAAAAAACCCATGCACAGCAATGAAGACAGCACAGCCAAAAATAAATCAAAATTTAAAAAAAAAATAGAAATGTTTGGTATGAAGGAGGGTGTACATCACATGTGGAAACATAGATAAAGGAATGACTAACTCTGCTTAAAGAAACATTTGTGCGGTGTTCACTTCTGTGTGTGGGTGTCGCTGACCACCATGCTCAGAGATCTTAGCTTCATAGTACAAGCAGTCTGGCAGCATCAAGGGATCCTCTTTCCCTCTCTTTCTGTCTGTCCCCCTCTCTCTCTCACCATCTCTCTCTTCCACCGCTGACAACTATCACTGCTAATTTAGGGCTTTGTTGAGAATTTCGGCACTGCTGAGTAACTTTGGCCATAGTGAGAGGGAAGGACAGGAGGAGGCTACTGCAGTCCTCCTTGTAAGAGCTGATGAAGGGAGCCTGGACCCGGGAAGTGAGAAGAGAGATGCAGGCCAGGAATGAGCCGGACCACCCTGTGCTCCTGGTCTCCTAGATTCCTCTCTCCTGGGGGCACCTGGCCTCTCGGCCCCCAGACCACAGTGGGCTCCTGGCTGTGCTGGGAATAGCCGCCAAGCCCCACTGCAGACTGGCAGAAGCACCTAGCTCTTTCTTTCACTCTGGCCCCATGCAGAACCAGAACTCTCGCTAGGTCGGGATGTGGGGGACACCAGCATCCTTCTTGCAAACAACCTTCCATATGGCACATTATGAGGATGGAGCTAGTGGTCTGACTCACCTTTGAAATTGGTTTTAAGAATAAACAGTCCATCTCCTGGGCTCTCAGAAGCAACTTAGTGTTGAGGACGCAGGAGTGCTGAGCACAAGAGCACTTTTTGTTGCAGCTCTGTAGGCACACACCAGTCGCTCCCTCGCCTCGAACGCTAAGTGACTGGTCAGAGTTTCCAACAAGGCGGTGCAGTTATGCACAGATGAGAAGACACCCAGGCAGGCTGTCCCACCATTAGGAATGGGTCGGCAGTGGGGACGAGGGAGTGGGGCTTCTGCGAGAATGAGCATGAAGGAGGGCTCAGATTTCTCGTACTCCGGAAGACAGATTCACCAAGGAAGGTGGGTGGTGAAAACCATGTTCCCCACTCCACCCAGGCAGGTCCCCACCATCCCCAGCAACCTCCAAATAGGGAAGCACAGTTAAGTCAAGAAGGATGGCTGACCTCCCATATTCACTTCTTCTTTTAAGCCTCAAACCTAGCACATTGTTCAGTCGCTACATCGTGTAGTGACTCTTCGTGACCCCATGAACTACAGCACGCCAGGCCTCCCTGTCCTCCACTATCTCCCGGAGCTCGCTCAAACTCGTGTCCATTGAATCAGTGATGCCATCCAACCATCTCATCCTCTGTCAGCCCCTTCTGCTCTTGCCCTCAATCTTTCCCTCTTTTCCAGTGAGTCAGCTCTTTGCACCAGGTGGCCAAAGTTTTAGAGCTTTAGCTTCAGCATCAGTCCTTCCAGTGAATATTCAGGACTGATAGATTTCCTTTAGGATGGACTAGTTGGATCTCCTTGTAGTCCAAAGGACTTTCAAGAGTCTTCTCCAGCACCACAGTTCAAAAGCATCAAAAGCTTCTTGGTGCTCAATAAATGCCTTTGAGTGAATAAGAATAAGTGAATAAGAAGGTTCAACTACACAAGTGGTTTTCAAACTGGGCTTTCTTGAGGCACCAGGTTTTCCCAGAGAAGTTACAGGACCTGCTGTAAGGAAATGTGTGCTGGGGCCCGGCGGGGCCACTCCATCTGTATTCCTGTGACTGTCTGTATCTCCTCTGAATTCAAGCAAAGTCCTCTGTGGCCACCAGAGCTCAGCGAACTGACAGCCAGTGCACGCCAGCAGGTCGTGGGCACGGTGTTTTTCATTCAGTGATGATACATAAAAACCAGCTCTTTCCTCACATCTGGGGAGAAAGGATTTCTAGAAATAGACCAGTTTAGGAGGGATGAGGCTGCCATCATGGGATTTGCCCAGCTAGCTTCATAAATATTATTCTACCCCAGTCTCCAGTTCTTCAGACACTTGGGGATACAACTGTGGTTTAAGATGACCAGCTCTTGCCCACCCTCTGGCCGTAACTCTCCCTCCTCCCACAACCTCTCTAGGGGAGCCGGGCTTCCAACCCAGAATGATTTCATCACCACCAGGCAATTGGACCCGGATTTTTCTCCTCTTAGGATATCTCGCTAACTCGTCATTTCCATAATTAGCTTTAACGACCCTCTTCTTCTGTTTCTTTCCAAACAACACACATTCTCACTCTTTGTGGGGGTGGCAGACCTCCAAGCTTTTGGCAACTCTCCTGTTGACCGAGATCCCAGAGAAGAATTTCAGACGGTCAGCTGAGGGCATCTAAGACAGCTGTGTGAAGAATGAGGCTGGGATGAGAAGGAGGGGTTGGAGGAGGAGAAGGGGGGGAAGAGAACTGTAGAGTGGAAGAAGGACTCAGAGAACATTTACTCCAAGCCCCATTTCACAGATGGGAAAGCTGAGACCTAGACAGGTGAAGCAGCTCACAAGGTTGCCATGGGGAAGTCTTAGGGACATCAGATGATCAGAGCTGGTGCTGGGTTGAAACTCAGACTATCCTTTGTTGGCTTAAGTGGTGAGCTGAGCCCTTTGTACTTTTCCAAGTGAAATGTGGCAGCAGCAAGGTCCAGATTTTTCTGGAAACTCCAGCTCATGTTTCAGCATCTAAGGCACTTAGCTGATCAGGCCTCTTCTGTAGATCTCCTAACCACATCTTGCTGCTGGCTGCTTCTCAGCTCTCTCTGCCATGGTGCTCAAGGTCTCCATGACCCCGGGCCCATGGCAGAAGGAGCTTGGAACCCCGCAGTGTAGAGAAGGGGATTCTCCAGCACCCCAGACAGCTCCCCATGTTTCTCCAAGGGTCTCCTCTCTCCCACGTGCCTGAGCCTATCATGCTTCGCACGTGTGATTTTGAACCTAACCTCTCATATGAACCTTAAATTACTGGGACATACAAGGACCATCCCCTGTGTACTGCCCAGGGGTTCTGAATCCCGACAGCCTCCAGCCTGGGATGAGTGCCCGGCCTAGGCTCGCTGAGGGACTCCAGGGGTACACTCCCTCAGGATACAAGGACTGAAACTACAGTAGCCGGAGGCCCCCAAGAGGAAAAGATGGAGAGAGGCAGGGCAGTGGGCACAGAGGGTCCCGGGGAGGAGAAAGGAGAGCTTGCCACATGCTTGACACAGTTGCTAAGTTCATAACTGAGCATTAAAGAGACACAAGCAATGAGAGCCTTAAGATTTTCCTGGAGAATAGAAAGGTGACTTGAGGTCTGTAAACTTAGAAAGAAGAATTTAGAAACCATGACTCCAATAAACTAAAGAGGTGGGGAGAGAAGGAATGAAGTAATTGGTCTGCTGGGAGCAAACAGCCTTGACAAGGGACAGTGGGGCGCCCGCTGTCCAGGGAGCCGAGGAGATCAGCACCAAGACGATGCCTCCGGTGCGGGGGACTGCCCAGGGCAGCCCAGACTCGGAAAGGGGTGCTCTTAATACCCTTTCCAGCAAAGGTGGCCATCCTTTCCCCAGATCACACACCTGACTGCATATGACAGAGGAAAGAATGACAAGGAGAGTTCACAGTACATCGGGCTTTGCATTCATCACAAAGTAATAATATAATAGTAACAAGGTGTTATAAAGTGATGAATGCAGGGCAAGCCCATTTTGCTAAATGCAAACACACAGACACATACACAGTGCCCACATTTCCCTAAACCACCTGGACCTCTAGGAAGAAATAGATCATTTCCGTTCTCAATCTATCACTTATCAAGGAAAGAAAGATACATTGAAGACACCGGTGAGATAAATTGCATAAACCCAATTCTGACGTTAAAATATGATTACAGAAGATTTCTTAGCATCAGTTAATGATCAGAGTGGAACATTAGCACCCCAAAGAACTTTCCAGCCCAACCAAAGAATCCCCCAGGGCCCAAAGATAGTGGGGTTTAACTGTGTGACTGTTTAGGTAAGGAGGTTCAGCTCTTGTTTGCTCAGCGACACACCAGAACTGCCATCTCCAAATAAACGGCATCCTTCAAAGTAATCCCCTTGGAAAATTACACTCATTCTAACCGTGCTGTCCTTGCTCAGATTATTTTGGGGGCTGTTCTTTTGCATCCCTCTTTATAACCAGTTTATCAGCCACATGCAAAAAGCGGTTCCTTTTTCTGTGGTCTTCTTTAGAATTCATATTAAAAGGAAGGGGGATCAGGACACACAAGATGCCAGATGTGATGGAGAAAACACCCCAGACAGTGAGGTCTCTGAGGGCAACTGCAGGGCTTCCCCTGCTGCCTCGCAGAGTGCCCAGCAGACAGCTGGAAATTCATAGATATAGCTGGAAAAAAAAAATACAATGAAGGTGGAAAAAAGTGAGGCAGCATTATGACAACATTATTGGCTCAAACGGTAAAGAATCTGCCTGAGATGCAGAAGCCTTGGGTTTGCCCTGGATCAGGAAGGAAATAGCAACCCACTCCAGTATTCTTGCCCAGAGAATCCCATGGACAGAGGAGCCTGGCAGGCTACAGTCCACGGGGTCGCAAAGAGTCAGACACGACTGAGCAGCTAACACACACATACGTGGTCAAATGAGTAATGGCAATACACCATGCTCGCCAGCTGTCTGGACCATCCAGGGTGCCTCCCTGTAGAGATCAGCCACTCCTATCGAAAGTCAAAGGACAATTCTCCTCTTTTCCTCCTCATTTCTAATGAAACCACAGAGTCAGGCCTTAACTAAAAATATTCTCAGTCTCAACGTCCATAACCACGTTGGGCACAAAGCCTGAGGGATGTGAGAACGGCCTTAATAGCCAAAGGCAGGCTGGTTCAAAACCACACAACCACACATTGCACACACAGGTCAAAGCCCACAGGTCCGGACAGGCTCTCCCAGAGGCTGGAGCATGTGGTGGCCTGTCTGTCACTCCTGTGCCCTGCTCACGTCCAGGGCTTTGGGACAGCATCAGGCAGGGACAGCCAGGTCAGCATGCACTGGCCCGATCTCCTGGCAAAGCAGACACAGGTCTGCAGAGGTGCCCCACTCTGCTCCTCCCTGACAGTCATGCATTCAGCTCTCCAGACTCGGGGCTACCAGCCAGGGCCAGCAGGGGCCAACAGCGCTCTCTGACTTTTTCTCTCAAAGAAAAGATGTTTCAGAAGCGAGCCCCTCCCTGGGGTGGACTCACGAGTGTTGGGGATGGAGAAGAAGCTGATCTTTGTCCAGACAATCAAGCCCCGCTGTTATCCTTCAGTGCCCCAGAACATGAAAGGAAAAAAAAAAAACACTTTCTTCCTCCTCCATTCAAACACCTTAAAATAAAACAATGACCTGCAGTGTGCCCGCCAGAAAGGCCAACATGGTGCCCGTGGGCCCGTGAGCTGACCTCTGCAGGCTTTTCCCACCCCCAGGCCTCAGGCATGCAGGACTGAAAGAATTTTTTTGGCCAGGGCTGGAAGCTTTTGGGATATGAGCCTGCCACCCTGCCCCCCAAAGCTGAGAAGCCACCCAGGACTCGTCCTGGCCATTCACAGAGCAAGCATTTGTCTGCTGCTGCCTGCCTTCCATTCGGTTCCTAATCTTCTTGGTGTCCAGTGTCCCTTTCCTCTAAATATCCCACTAAAGCACTCACTGATAACTAAGGTAGAAGATTCCCGTTTGAAAAGTAGACTCATACTGGCCTTCCCAGGTGGCGCTAGTGGTAAAGAATCACCTGCCAATGCAGGAGATGTGGGTTCAATCCCTGGGTCGGGAAGATCCCTTGGAGGAGGGCATGGCAGCCTGCTCTAGTGTTCTTGCCTGGAGAGTCCCATGGACAGAGGAGCCTGGTGGGCTACAGTCCATGGGGTCGCACAGAGTCGGACATGACTAAGCGCACGGGCACACACACACACACATATGTATTGGAAAACTCTCATACTTAAAGGAAGACAGCTCTGATGAGGAGGCGATCAGTGTGGACGGGGTAGGTGAAGGCAGGACTCCTTCTGCCTGATTTCCCTAAGAATCACACGGTGGTAGTTGTCACTTAGAAGAGCCACTCAAAAGGCTGGTGTTGCCTACACTCTACAAGGGTCTGTGTACAAAGATTATACATAATAACAGCCTCACCTGAGAGATCTTGGGGTACATCAGCATCCTTTTTTATAAAGCACCTGAGGAGAAGAGAGAGGGAGGAGGAGTAAGAGAGAGAGAGGGAGAATGAGAAAGAGAGAAGTGTTTAACAAATAGTTTCAAGACCTTCTGTTTCCCAGCCACTCTGCTGAGCCCTGATCCTAGGCGCAAAGAAGATAAAGGATGGATGCTGGCAAGAACTCATGAAACAGAAGCAGATACTGTCAGCAACAATGTACCAGCTCTTACAAAACCAATCGGATCAGGGACACATGGACAGAAAATCCGCCCCTAGCCCGGGATTTCAAAGAAGTTTCCCCACGGGGACTTCTCTCACATTAAAAGTACACACTTGGCTTGGCTTCCGATAATTTAGTGCTGGAGATTTCTCCCACCTGGCCGGCCTCCATCAGCGCTCTTCACAGAGCAGTGGTCTGTGCATCATGCCCCTCTAGGTGGAAAGCACCCCCGTTCACCCATGGAGGACTGACTATCTTGCCTGGCCCGCAAGCTTCCATCCCATGAAGGAGCCTGATCTCTGTGTCAGGAGCCAAAGCCACTTGGGGTAGAAAAAGCAAAATTTTGCTGAATCTCACAAAACACTTCTCAACAATGTCATCCTAGAGGCAAGGGCAGAAACCCAGGTTTTGTGGACCTTGAAGCTCAGACAATCTGGGGAACCTCTTTAAGAAAATGCATATGAAAAGATTCTTTCCATAAACTGTCAAAGGCTTATTATTTATGAACATATTGTCTGGGTCCTTTGAAGAAAGGAGTGCCTTTGCACATGGCGGAGAGGGTGGGGCAGGATGCCCAGAGCTCAAGCTTCATGGACTTCGTGGTAAACCCACCTTTGCTCAGGGGCCAAGAAATGGTCTTTCTCTGGAGGAAAGAATTAGGATCCATCCCACCTCCCTCAACTTAGCCATCTTTGAACTGCAAAGGCAGAGCGGCAGGTTGCCTCAGATAGAGAGAAGCCTCCTCTGCCTGTTCCCTTAGGCCTCCAGAAAGATTCCAAGCTATTTTTGGAGCACGAGCTTTCTTCAGCCTTTCAGTTCAGCCTCTTGAAATTTTCACAGCCAAGCAAATTACAGTACTGGGTGGAAACAAAGTAGCTATCCTATTGGTTTTTGTTGTTGCTATTCTAATGAGCCAAGGTCAGAAGATATTAGTTTTTAAGCAACATATCAAAAATATTTGCCCTTATTGCTTTTCTTTCTTTCTTTCTGGAGATTAAAAAGGTCAGAGGTTCAAACATCTTGCATTAATGGGCAATACTGCACTAACTTGTTTTCCTCTAACAAACGGTATTATTTAAGATTCAGAAAAAGGAGTCTCTCAAGCAGTTGGACATTGATAACTGTTGTCTTCATCCTTATTACAGTTCTTGTGCCTATTACTATTACATATTAACAATAGTAATAACCACTCCTTCCCTAAGATTTCACAAGAGAACAATGAATCATTGCTTTTGTTGTTTAGTCATTCAGTCGTGTCTGACTCTAGCGACCCCGTGGACTGTAGCCCGCCAGGGTCCTCTCTGTCCATGGGACTTCCCACACAATACTGGAGTGGGTTGCCATTTCCTTTGCCAGTATAATGAATGAATCCATCAAATAACAGTCTAGGCAGTATTTAGGAAACCAATCGTACTGGTGATGCTAGCCTAGCTGAGATTTCACTCCAATCCCCACCCACATGGCCTCCCTGGTTTTCCAGGCCATGAGGCACTTTCTCTTTTAAAACTCAGCCCGGGCCTTCCCAGGTGCTGCAGTGACAAAAAAAAAAAAAAAATCCACTTGTCAATGCAGGAGACCTGGGTTCCATCCTTAGGTGGGGAAGATCCCCTGGAGGAAGAAATGGCAACCCACTCTAGTACTCCTGCCTAGAGAATCCCATGGACAGAGGAGCCTGGCCCGCTACAGTCCGTGAAGTTGCAAAAGAGTCGGATACAACTGAAGCAACCAAACAACAAGAAGAAGGAAAAATCTCAGGCTGCACTTAGCAGTCTAAGTGCTCCATTAAGACTTTCTCATTTTTACAAGAACATGACTTCTTTCCCCTTTTAAACAATCAAGTCACAAAATACTTTTGTAAAAATAGCATTAATATCAAACCAGGTCTTATGAAGCAACCCGTACTGGCTTAGCAAAGGCCTAAAGTAACTTCTTAGCCTACCATGGCTCTTTTAACTTTTCAACACTTGGCTTAAACGTTAACGACCTATTGTCTGATTTTTATGGACTTTTAAATACTGTTGCCAACTCTTCTGGAAGAGATCGGGTTTTGTCAGCAATTCAGGCATGAAAATTAGAATTTGAAAACAAATAAAAAAGACCCAGTAAGCTCATGAGACTTCTACTCAAAATAGTTCCCACTCTCCTACAAAGCCGAGCGTGCTCTCCTTCTACGACCATATGTACATTCACGATCAGATGCGTTTTCTTTAGGACTGGAGTAATCATGTATAATTTAGATAAGATGACTTCGTGCCAATAATATCTGAGTCACAGGGCCATGAATTTGAACTCCATGCCACCCAGGTGGGATGGGAATTCTGAGTAGTCATAGGAAAGAATTGTAGAGATAATTAAGAATTTTACAAAGAGCCATAGCTTGGAAAAAAATGAGAAAACTTTTCAGGCTTCCCTTGTGGCTCAGCTGGTAAAGAATCTGCCTGCAATGCAGGAGAACGGGGTTTGATCCCTCGGTTGGGAAGATGCCTTGGAGAAGGGAAAGGCTACCCACTCCAGTATTCTAGCCTGGAGAATGCCACAGACTGTATATGTATAGTCCATATACAGAGAGTCAGACACGACTGAGGGGCTTTCACTTTCTATAGTGAGTTCAGTACAAAGGACTTGTTTAGTCACTCAGTCGTGTTCTACTCTTTGTGACCCCATGGCCTGTAGCCCACCCGGCTCCTCTGTCCATGGGATTCTCCAAGCAAGAATCCTGGAGTGGGTTGCCATTTCCTCCCCCAGGGGTGTGAGGTAAAATGAGGTCATAGGATGAGCCAGGCTTCAATATGACTGTTATCCTCACGAGAAAAGGAGATGAATACACAGACAGCTGCAAGATGGTGTGCAGACGTAGGGAGGACAGCCATCTGCAGAACACGGGGAGAGGCCCAAGGAGAAGCCGGTGATGCCCACACCTTGATCTTGGACTTTCAGCCTCCAGCACGGAGAAGAAATACACTTCTATTGTTTAAGCCATCCCATCTGTGGAACTTTGCTCTGGAGCCCTAGGAAATTTATACACCTTCTGTCAAGACCAACGTCTTAAGACACACCTGAGGATGCTCACGGTGGTGGGACAATGCCTCTCTGGTTTACTCTGCATGGAAGTTCTGGCGGCCTCGGGTAAACTCTCACTGGCCCCCTGAAAATCCAGGGGACAGGGTGTAAATCTGCCCCTGGGGCTGTACCCACGCCATATCTGCAGCAGGTCTCCAAGGTGAGCAGCCTCCGGCATGGTGGGACAATAAGGGTAAAGGAGGGGCTTCCCAGGTGGCGCTGGTGGTAAAGGACCTGCCTGCCAATGCTGGGGACTCAAGGGGGTGGGAAGATGCCCTGGAGAAGCAAATGGCAACCCACTCCAGTATTCTTGCCTGGAGAATCCCCCGGACAGAGGAGCCTGGTGGGCCCCACTCCATGGGGTTGCAAAGAGTCGGACACGACTAAGCACAAACATGCACAGTCAGGGCCAAACCCAGTGCCTGCCCTGCAGGATACTCAGTCAGGGTTTCTGAAATAAGTAAATGACTCAGGATAAACTCTTCTGGAATTGAAACGTTCCAGGTGGTCTCACTTGGCGAGCGACTCTTGTCTGAGTGGCTGCCAGCAATCTTGCTCTGTCTCCAGAGGCTACAAATGCATAGCGGCAGGAGTAATCCGTCCAGGGAACAGCCCTCTGGGGAGAGGAGGGGGCTGACCCGGCTCAGTTTGCTCTCTTCTACCCTCAGCGCAGCTGCCTTAGGCCAGTAAGTGCTTAATTAGTGTTAATATCTCTTTTGATAGTATTATCCTATGAGCCGGTACCACAGAATCCATGTTTAGTAATAACACCAATGCAGTCCGAGGCTTTTTCCCTTAGGTATTCACCGCTCCAGGACTGATTCCATTTCATTCTTCCCCATGTCTGTCAATGGTCTCCGCCTTCTCCCAAAGCTCAGACTCAAGCCCTTGGAGTTAGAGATGATTCTTCCTAATCCTGGAATCCCTAAATCCCATCAGGAACAAAATCTTTTCCATCTGACCCTTCCCTGCATCTCCTATCTCTCCCTCTCCAGGCTCAGCACCATCATAACCCAGCCCACACCTCGTGGCAGAGGAATCCTCACTGAGCCACCAGCCTCTAACCTCTCCATGCCATCGTATGACATCATATGACACCTGTGTCAAGCCTCAGAAACTCTTACAAGGAGCCCTGGCTAGGCAGTTAAGAAGGTTAGTCCTAGTTATTTTATGCCTGGTTGCAATAACTAAGAAGTTTGCAAGAGCAGAGGCATTCTAGGCTAGTAGAATTTCTGGAAAGAGCTGCTGTGTTAACCTATAGTCATTGCTGTGGGGTCTTCCGGAATCATAAACTCCATTTCCAGATGCTACTATACAAAACAGGCTTCCTCGGTGACTCAGGCGTAAAGGATCTGCCTGCCAGTGCAGGAGACCCAGCTTTGATCCCTAGGTCAGGAAGATTAGCTGGAGAAGGGAATGGCAACTCGATCCAGGATTATTGCCTGGGAAATCCCATGGACAGAGGAGCCTGGCGGGCTACAGTCCACCGGGTCGCAAGAGAGTTGGACACGACTTAGCAACTAAACAATAGCACTATATAAAATACACATGACCGGGTTCACCTTAGGTGGTGGAATACAAGAACTCGGCTTTTACAACACAGCAGAGTTCGTATGTAAACTGCTAATTATACGATCTTTCCTGTTTGTTTAGTTTTACAAGGATGGTTATATGATGAGGTGGGGTTAGTGGGTGGGAGGCGACATGTGGAGGCCAGAGGATCATGGGGAGAGAAGACGGCTCCCAGGAACCCAGAGCAAGCGCCAAGAACTACAGTGCTAACCTTCGCCCTACATGGTTCAGTGGCTTGTGGGCTGGAAGCAGGAGGGTGACATCTGTGATTGAGTCCATGTGAGATGCTTGACCTCCCCAGTTTCATGCTCCAACGGGCGCGATGTGGGGCTGAGTCCAGCCAACAGAACAGGGAGTGCAGAGCAGGGAATGTTGACAGAAGAAACATCCGTATGTTCTTCTCCGGATGCTAATTACAGAAAGCCTATGTTCCTACGGGCTGTTTCATGGTAAACTTTCTCCTTATGGAAATTTTTTTATAACAAATCAATCTGTTTGGTTTGGTTAACTTTGGAAGGACGACTTCCTGAACATTGACACAGGAAAGACACCTGGCCTGAATTCTCCCTGAGCCCATGTATCTGCCTGTGTCATGGAAGTTTCTGCAACTGAGAGTCCTGTAACAGCCTGTGGCTGACCCCGGATCAGGCCCTAGGATCTCCAGGCTGGACATGTAGTAGGGGGTTGGAATTAATAAAGGACTTGAGAAAAACAGGAATTGTTTATCTTGTTAATTGTTGCAAGTTTAGGCAGCGGCAAACCATCCCTGACAGGTCCACTCAGATCTCTGAATCCTGAGTTTATTCCCTCTCTCTGCCTCTCCCCCACCCTAGCAAAGCTTTGACTAACATGTCCCTGTGGGCACCCGTAACCTAAGAATCCTAATAGCTGAAACTTTGGGGAAACACACAGAAAGGCATTTCCAAGTGCATCTGGCTTACATCATCCAGAAAGAAGGATCAGAGCTCTTCTTACTGAGTCAAATCTGCCTCCTCCCCTGGCAAATGGAAAAATATTCGGACTGACAGAGAACGTCTTTCTGCACATAGATCTATGATTTTAAAATATTGCTCTTTTAAACATTGTTCAACTACTACTGATAACACGTATTAACATGCCTTCATATAATTAATTGACTGATTACCTGTTTTAATTGACTCTGGTAAATACATAAAATGCATGTGCTGGTGACACTGGTATGCTGGCAAACTAGGTCTTCAGGGGAAAAAAAAAAAAGAGAGAGCTCTGATTTGTAGTTTTTGGAGATTTTCATGGTATAAATAGCTCTGCCATAGGCAGTTTCAAGCTGCATGCCTAACATTACTGAACAACCAAGCCATGGACTGGGGAAGACACAGGCTCAGGCCAGCCCCAGCACACACCTGTAGTGTAACCTAAGAAACGCCAACATTGGCTTAAACCAGTTTAAATTCCTCTATTATGGCTTTGTTTTCCATTTTTCTCCTTTTTTTTTTTTGCACTTAGTCATGTCCAACTCTTTGCGACCCCATGGACTGTAGACCAGCAGGCTCCTCTGTCCATGGGGATTCTCCAGGCAAGAATACTGGAGTGGGTTGCCATGCCCTCCTCCAGGGGATCTTCCCAACCCAGGGATCGAACCCAGATCTCCCGCATTACAGGTGGATTATTTACCGTCTGAGCCACCAGGGAAGCCCATTTTTTCCCCCTTAGGATACATAAAAACTCGTGGCAGTTGCTATTGGACAGACAATAGGCAGACACATATGTTGAAACAGAGCTTCCATGAGAGTGGAGAATAAGGGGTGGAAATACTGAAGCCAGGTTGGGGTCCAGGCACCTGGCTGTTGCCCAGCGGGTCAGAGAGTAACGGAAGTAGTGAGGCCATGGCGTCCTCCTCATCACTTCAAGCCACTTAGTCTCGTACCTACTGGAGCAGAACATGCTGGCGGCAGCTCCATTTCCATCAAATTCTTACTGAGCTTTGTGCCAGGAACTCAGCTCAACTCACGGCCCACGACAGACATTCAATAAAAGTAAGCCAAATATGAACGCATTCTATATAACAAGGTCTTGAATTACAGCCATCAGAACACTCAAATAGTTTCTGTTTTGAACAAAGTTAAGCAGACACAACAGGCTGTTGGCCAATTAAGTGGGGGATGGAAGTAATCAGAGATATACCAGAAAGCAAGACGAACACTGACCTCCCTAATGGTGCCTGGATTCATGCTGCTGATGTGTTGAAGCTCTAGGTTAGACCAAGTTTACCAACAGCAGAGAGTTTCTGGGAAATCTATAAATATACTTTCTTCAGGGAATGTAACGCTAGTTATTAAAAACCACTTGCGGGAACAGCATCTCTACTAAGAAGTAGAGGTTCCTGAACTCCAACATAAAATGGAAGCTGTGCTAATAGACCATAACACTTGTACAGTTAAGCTTCCCTGGAGGCTCAGTGATAAAGAAAGCCCTTGCAAGGCAGGAGACGCGGGTTCAATCCCGGGGTGATCCCCTGGAGGAGGAAATGGCAACCCACTCTAGTATTCTTGCCTGGAGAAGTCCATGGACAGAGGAGTCTGGTGGGCTACAGTCCCTCATGGGGTCGCAAAGAGTTGGACACGACTTAGCGCCTGAACAACCACAACAAAGGTCTGTCAGAAGTGTGGTTCTGCCTCTCCATCTCTGAGACACCTGGAGGAATTGTTAAGGGAGTTGATTCCAAGCAGCTCAAACCATAGGCAATACGTAAAATCCCACCTCGGCTGGTCGAGCACACTGAAAGGTCACGATCTCAGTAGTTGTGTCTTTCAGGCTGTGGCAGACAGAATAAAGTCCCCTAAAGATGTCCGCGTCTTAATCCCCAGAGCTATGTGCGACCTTACCCAAGGCAACGGGGTTCTGCAGATGTGATTAAGTTAAGGCTGTAATCACCAGGGCTCTTACGAGGGAGAGACAGGAGGGTCAGAATTAGAGGAGATGTGATGATGGAAGCGAAGGTCAGAGAGATTCAGCTGTGAGCCACAGAGTGCTGGCAACTTCGAGAAGCTGAAAGGGGCAAGGGAAGGACCCTCCCCGGGACGTCCAGGAGGAACCGGCCCTGCTAACACTTGGGCTTCAGTCTAAATGAGACGGGTTTGGACTTCTGATCTCCAGAACCATTAGATGACAAACTGCTGCTTTACATCACTACATTTCTGTTAATTTGTAATACAGGCAACAAGAAACCAATATACACAAAGAGACACGGATCATAAGTCCTAGGAGGGGAGCAACCCTTTCTCTCCTAACCTCCACACATAAGAAGAAAAGATGCAGTCTCCTTGGCATATGACTGTGTCCCTTCCTCAGATGAAATTTCTTCAGAGCAGGAAGTGAAAGTGCAAGTGTTAGTCACTCAGCTGTGTCTGACTCTCTGCGATCCCATGAACTGTAAGCCTGCCACTCCAGGCTCCTCTGTCCATGGGATGTTCCGGGCAAGAATACTGGAGTGGGTAATTATTGCCTTCTGCAAGGGATCTTCCTGACCCAGGGATCAAACCCGGTCTCCTGAATTGCAGGCAGATTCTTCACTCTCTGAGCCACAAGAAAAGCCCTGTGCAGGAAAGCTCTGGTCACCAATGGGCCCTGAACCTTTCAAGAACACAAATAAAACTTAAATCAGGGAATATAAAGGGACGAAGGCAAGCAGGTGGAGGGTCAGTGTGTAAAAATGCTATAAACCATCAGGATTGTTCAACTCAGGTGGTGTATGCATATATGTACTTCTTTTAATTTTAGAAAGGTTCAGGGCAATGGCATTTTAAGTGGATCAAGGAAGCTAAGTGAAGGATTTTCCAAACAAATGTTAGAGAAGAATTGGAAATTGATGACCTCAACTGGATTTTAGCCTAGTCCTCCAAGAAAGAATGAAAGCTCCAGCTTAGAACACGATACGGATGTTGTAAAGCAGTTGGAAACTATTTGTTAGGAAACAATCCCCTTCTCGAAGGAGTCCTGGAGCTCTTTCACGACCTCATGGGGAGTGTTCCCTGGGTCTCCTGGCCCCGCCCATGGACTGCGAGCCACATTTGTAAACTCCAGAAGAACACAGGTCATTGGAGAGTGTCTTACGTATTCTATGGGGTTGGCAGGGAGACCTGAAGAAATCCGAAAGGAAATCAGAGTGTGGCCGACACCCTGGACTCCCATTTGGTTTGGGTTGTCCTATTTCGCGGAAGGCCCCCTGCTGTCTTCTCTTTGAGCCACATGCTTTTCACACAGAGCTGCTACTTTAAATGGAAGGCCTTTCCGTGGGCTCCCTCTAACATGTTTTCATTGTGCTAACTTAGAAAGCATATGGAAAAGTAATCATTAACAATGATTTTCATTTGATATCTATGTAAACCTATACGCCCCCTTGGGGCTCAGACGGTAAAGAGTCTGCCTGCAGTGCAGGAGACCGGGGTTCGATCCCTGGGTGGGGAAGATCCCCTGGAGAAGGAAATGGCAACCCACTCCAGTAATCTTGCCTGGAAAATCCCATGGATGGAGGAGCCTGGGAGGTACAGTCTATGGGGTCACAAAGAGCCGGACACGACTGAGCAATTTCACTTTCACTTTTTTTTTTCAAACCTATATGCACAAGGATCAAATGCTATTCATTTTATTTCTTTACAAGCATATTTGACCCAGGGATCGAATTCCCACCCTCTGCGCATCTTCTGCATTGCAAGCGGATTCTTCCCACCAGGGAAGCCCATTGAGTCTCCACAGCTGCTGCTGCTGCTAAGTCGATTCAGTCGTGTCCGACTCTGTGCGACCCCAAAGATGGCAGCCCACCAGGCTCCCCCATCCCTGGGATTCTCCAGGTAAGAACACTGGAGTGGGTTGCCATTGCCTTCTCCAATGCATGAAAGTGAAAAGTGAAAGTGAAGTCGCTCAGTCATGTCCGACTCAACGACCCCGTGGACTGCAGCCTACCAGGCTCCTCCACCCAGGGGATTTTCCAGGCAAGAGGACTGGAGTGGGGTGCTGTCTCCACAATTCCAGCCAAAGAAAGGCACTTGCCCATCATGGGGGTTTCCCTCCTTGCTGAGCTGACGGGGCAAACCACAAACATAGACGCACAGGAATATCTTGGGTAGGATATAAGTAGAATTGGTTACCAGTGTGTACTTTCATGGGTGGGATTAGAAAAGCCGTAGGGAAACTCCCAATTATTTGTTCGTGGTAAGTGGGGTGATGTGAAAGGTGCGTTCCCTTTTTTTTTTGTTTCATTTGGGCTTTTTTCCCCAAATACATTTCTTTCAACAGAAAATAACATTTCCCTTTTGATTGAAAAGGTGGTAGCATCACAGAGCAGAAAATGGGTCAAGTTCTGATAGTGCTCCCTGAGTTTCCTGAATTGGATCCACTCTTCTTAGAACAGAACTGTCCTGGACTCCTGCAGTGAATGGAAGGTCTATCTCCTGGACAACAGGACAGGGTGGCTCTATTTCAGGAATTCTAGCACAGAGCTTCTCAACCTGGAATGTGCTAATGAATCACCCCGGGGACTTATTAAAGGGCAGGTCTCATTCGGTCATTCCAGGGTGGGGTTGAGATTCAGCGTTTCAAACCAGCTCCCAAAGGATGCTGCTGCTGCTTGCTGGTCCACGGACCAGCTGTGGGTAGCCAGGGCCCAGACCGCTGCCAGACAAGGTAGCAAGCCAGGCGATCTGATTTAGGGATGAGACCACAGAGCAAACTAGCAAGTCAGAAGCTTCCCAAAGTTAGGACCAAGGAACGCCCAAGATCCTCGGGCCAAGAGTGGATTCCGGTACAGGATCAATCAGGAGTGGTCAAGGGCCCAGGGTCTCTGAGGCTGGAGGCAGTTGATTGATGCCCACTGATCTCATCGCTGGAACACCTAGGAAGTGCTAACACCAGTAGAACTAGGTTTAAACATCAGCTCCCCATTTCTTTACTGGCTTTTACCATAAATGGAAAGGCTTTCCCTGGGAAGTCCCCAGGGATCTTACACTGCAGTGTGGTCACTGCTGTTATCGCTGATATTATAGTAAGGCCAGTGATGCCAGTAAGCTGGAATGTTTGTTCCAAACACCAGAATGTCCAGTTCTTTGTGATGATTCTTTAAGGAGAGCCTCTGGTATTTTGAAATTGACACACTTATGAAAAAAAGTAAATACTAGGTGGCCAGCCAGAATCGGAGGGAATTTCCCACCCTGACCTGCACACGCCAAAGCCGGCCAGAACGCTCGGTGGCGTTTTCCTCCTTATTGCTGGCACCGAAACAATACAGGCATCGTAGTGTACGCAGGAGATAGGGTACACCCGCTAACCAAACAAAAGACCAGAACGGGCTTTGTTCTAGGACTCTCCGTTCTGCGGCTGAGGAGCTCCTGAAGGCTTTCTACCTGCAAGTCCTTGGAGTGCAAATTGGATTCCTTCAAGCCCCCAGTGGGCTTCTTCCTATAACCAGGACTTTAGTGAGGACATGACTCCTGGCGTTGCCTGCGTCGTTGTTGTCTTAGTTGTTTAGTTGCTAAGTCCTGCCCAACTCTTCTGCAACCCCATGGACTGTAGCCCACTAGGCTCCTCTGTCCACAGGATTCTCCAGGCAAGAATACTGCAGAGGGTTGCCATTCCCTTCTCCAGGGGATTTTCCCGACCCAGGGATTGAGTCTGTGTCTCCTGTACTGCAGGTGGATTCTCTAGTGCTGAGTCACCAGGGAAGCCCATTGTGTGAGTGTGTGAGTGTGTGTGCATGCTAAGGCTTCAATTGTGTCTGACTCTGCGACCCTACAGACTATAGCCCACCAGACTCCTCTGTCCATAGGATTCTCCAGGCAAGAATATGGAGTGGGTTGCCATGGCCTCCTCCAGGGGATCTTCCTAACCTAGGGATTGAACCCAAGACTCTTAAGGTCTCCTGCCTTGACAGTCAAGCTCTTTACTAAGAACACCACCTGGGACCTTACAAGGGTCTTATTTCTGAAATGGTATCATCCTACCAGACTGAGGAAGCTCCTTAAATTTCTTTATCAAGTGCAAGCAGGTCTCACTGAAGGACTAGAAAGAATTTAAAGGACATCCCCCTTTCTTTGGGGTTCCCCTGCTCTGACTGGTGCCACTTAAAAAGTGAAAAAAGCCCCACAGCTTTAGAAAATATTTGGCAAGAACAAAATTCCTTCTAGACATTAAGATAAATTCCATGCTTATTTTTCTCTTAAATGCTGAAGGTTTCGTAGGCTTTCTATAGACTGAGTCTGAAGCCTGAGGGCAGATACGAATGGGGCTTTCCCAGGGGGCTGCCAAAGCAGGAGACATAAGAAACTCAAGTTGAATCCCTGGGTGGGAAAGTTCCCCTGGAGGAGGAAATGGCAACCCACTCCAGTATTCTTGCTGGGAAATCCCATGGACAGAGGAGCCTGGAGGGCCACGGTCCATAGGATTGCACAGTCGGACACAACTGAAGTGACTCAGCACACGGCACACGTGCAGACGCCTTCGGCTGCGTCTCAGCGCCCACGTCCGCACGGTGTGGTCACTGAGGCCGCTGCGCCCCTGTTGCGTTCGCGGGCTTCCAGCTGTGTTCCCTGGGCCTGCCCTCGCCGCTGCTCTGCACGTCTGCTGGTTTTTCCGTCTCAGGCCCGTGGAAGAACATAAACATTTCGCCTTTTCTGAACGGGACTTGCAGGGAGTGTGTGAGTATCTAACTTCCTAGAAACCAGGGCTGTTTTCTCTTGCCAGGCGCCACCGCCGGGCCTTCCTGTGCAGGAGGTCATTTCAATGAGGACTCGGAGCTTCGTCAACGGAGAAAAGAAGGTCACTCTCAGACAGGATGTAGGGAAGACGTCCTGAGTGAGCCTTGCTGGGCAAGAGACGCCGAGGGGACCAAGAATGTGGGCCAGTCCCCCAGGAAGTTATTCATGAGCCTGCACTGCAGGATAAACAGCCAACCAAAGTCTTTTCTAAACAGCGAAAATCACAATGCTCCGAATTCCAGAAAATCCTCAAACAATGGCTGCACATTCCTTTTCCTCTATTTGCTTATTTGTGCACCGAGTGCTTTCAGATAGACCAGCAACTGGGGTCCTGCCTTGGGCTTCGGGGAGAGAAACAGGCAGGGCAGTGGCCGAGCTCGCCAGTGCTGCCCGTCTTCTCGGAGCGTGTGGGTCTCGCTCCCCACGCCAGCCCCGGAGCTCAGAACCACTCTGCTCCCACGAGCCGGCCCGAAGCCTCTTTAAGCCTCATCAGCAGTATGGGGGGCAAAGGCAGGGACATGCTTCTGTGGTTCATGTCACCACAAGATGTAAATGGGTCAGTTTAGAAAGTTCTTCCTGAGGAAACCAAAAGACTATTTGGGGAACTAGAAATTTCCTGTATATCCACCTGACTTCAGTTCAGTTCCAAAACTCCTCTGATATATATATTTTCAATTAAATTATAACGTACACTTGATTACATATGTACACATACATAGATGTATATAATTATAAAATAATATCCTGAATATTATTTTATTGCAGTTGTTCAGTCACTAAGTCATGTCTGACTCTTTGTGACCCCATGGACTGCAGCACGCCAGGCTTCTCTGGCCTTCACTATCTCCCTGAGTTTGCTCAAACTCGTGTCCATTGAGTCAATGATGCCATCCAACCATCTCATTCTCTATCTTCCCCTTCTCCTCTTGCCCTCAATTTTTCCCAGCATCAGGGTCTTTTCTAATGAGTCAACTCTTTGCAGCAGGTAACCAGGGTATTGGAGCTTCAGCTTCAGCAACAGTCCTTCCATTGACTATTCAGGGTTGATTTTCTTTAGGATGGACTGGTTTGATCTCTTTGCTGTCCAAGGGACTCTCAAGAGTCTTCTCCAGCAACACAGTTCGAAAGCGTCAATTCTTCGGCTCTCAGCCTTCTTTTTGGTCCAGCTTTCACATCCATACATGACTACTGGAAAAACTGTAGCTTTGACTAGATGGATCTTTGATGGCAAAGTGATGTCTCTGCTTTTTAATTCGCTATCTAGGTTGGTCATAGCTAGTCTTCCAAGGAGCAAGTGTCTTTTACTTTCATGGCTGCAGTCACCGTTCATATTGATTTTGAAGCCCAAGAAAATGAAATCCAACACTGTTTCCGCATTTCCCCATGTATTATTTTATAGATAAATAAAAATATTTGTAGAAAATAAACTGTGATGCTTCAGATACGTCATTATCCCAATATTTGTTTATTGGCAAGTATTTATTCTTCACAGGAAGGAATAGAAACACTCGTTTGTCTTTTTCCTTATTCAGTAAAGTTCACTTGGAAATTTTGTTAGCGTTGTCCCTTCCCTGCTCCACCTGCACACCAGATGTCCCTTCACCTGCTCTATTTTTTCTACAGTATTTATAACTTCTAATGCACTGTGTGATTTATTGTTTATTGCTTACCATCTGTCTTCTGCACTCCCCTCCCACCCTTATAATGTAAGTTTTCAAGACAACAATTTTTGGTGTTGTTCCTTTATGTATCCCAATCACAGAATAGCGATTGGCATAACTAAGACCATCAAAATTAATTTTCGAATGAATGAATAACTACTTCTGCCTCATCTCCCCTGATTCAAAAGCATCAACCAACACTTCTGGTCACTGTGAATCTAAATGGAAGGCTGGGGAGGTGTTGGGGTGGGAGGTACTTTCTGAAGGATGGATGACCAACTCAGTTTAATTCAGTTCAGTCGCTCAGTCATGTCCGACTCTTTGCGACCCCATGAACTGCAGCACGCCAGGCCTCCCTGTCCATCACCAACTCCCAGAGTTCACTCAGACTCACGTCCATCAAGTCAGTGTTGCCATCCAGCCATCTCATCCTCTGTCGTGCCCTTCTCTTCCTCTCCCCAATCCCTCCCAGCATCAGAGTCTTTTCCAATGAGTCAACTCTTCCCATGAGGTGGCCAAAGTACTGGAGTTTCAGCTTTAGCATCAGTCCTTCCAAAGAACACCCAGGACTGATCTCCTTTAGAATGTACTGGTTGGATCTCCTTGCAGGCCAAGGGACTCTCAAGAGTCTTCTCCAACACCACAGTTCAAAAGCATCAATTCTTCGGCGCTCAGCCTTCTTCACAGTCCAACTCTCACATCCATACATGACCACTGGAAAAACCATAGCCTTGACTAGACGGACCTTTGTTGGCAGAGTAATGTCTCTGCTTTTGAATATGCTATCTAGGTTGGTCATCACTTTCCTTCCAAGGAGTAAGTGTCTTTTAATTTCATGGCTTCAATCACCATCTGCAGTGACAACTCACAGGCACACAATTAAGAGTCAACAAAAGAGGCATTGGGGTGGGTGTGGAACAAATCGGTTAGATTTTAATAGGCCCAACGGAAGAAACTGGGACTCCCCTGGAACGAAACACAGAAATAAGCCCCCAGAAAGCCTGTGGGGCCCCCACTGTCAGGTAGCTTTGAAGCCCATCATCTGGAGAGGCCAGTTCCCAGAGTGCCTACTTGTGCTTGTAGGACTCAGGCTTCGAAGAAAGACCCTTATAAGCCTCCCCTGCTCTCTTTTTCTGAGATTCTGTGAATTTCTCAGTCCATCCCAGTGGCAGGAATTCACACCACATCAAACTTCCTGATGATGCTGGTAACACGACTGATGTGAAAAGGACTCCAGACGTGGATCCGAGAGAGACGGAAGAGGGTGAGGCTGAGCACTCTGAGGAAAGAGCCAGGGGCGGCTGGCTTTGCTCCGCTCACTTGCTCTGGTTTCTACCAGACGCACATCAATCCTGCAGAGCTTTCAGCGAGCCTTTTCCTGGCAACATTCAGATTATTCCTGAAATCAACACGATGCATTTTTCAGCTCCTTCCGGAGACTGTGATATGGGAGTGGAGGTCTTAAAGGAGACAAGGGGCTCAGTGCTGGAACTCAGTCACAAAACTGGGTCCATGAGGGGTAAAACAGAGTGTCTTTGGGGCTGAGACCTTAATTCCATCCATGCCACCCACCTGCCCAGCCCGTAACTGATGCAATTGCATTATCTAGTCTCTGCATTCCCTAGGTTCGCCGTCTGGTGGCATTAGTGGTATAGAACCCCGCCTGCCAATGTAGGAGACACAAGAAATGCAGATTTGATCCCTGAGTCAGGAAGACCCCCTGGAGAAGGAATTGGCAACCCACTCCAGTATTCTTGCCTGGGAAATCCCATGGACAGAGGAGCCTGGAGGGCTACAGTCCATAGGGTCACAGAGTCGGACACGACTGAAGCAACTGAGCACACACAATGAGATCCTTAAAGCACCCTTGGGTTCTCTAGATAAGACGCACCTCTGTGATGTTGAAGATGGGGATTCATTCAGCGTCACAAAGAGGCATGTAAGGTCCTCTTTCGGCATTTCTGGGCAGAGTGGAGCATGCTATATATTTCATGTCTTTAAGACAGCAATCTCGTAAAGAATGAGGATCATTCTTAATTAAATCATAGATCACCATCCCAACAACAAAAGTCAATACAAATTCATTTATAGGCAGAGAGAGCTTGGAATCCTTGATAGTTGGTAAAGAATCCTCCTGCAACGCAGGAATCCTGGGTTCGATTCCTGGGTTGGGAAGATCCCCAGGAGAAGGGAATGGCTACCCAGTGCAGTATTGTGGCCTGGAGAATCCCATGGACTCTGTGGTCCATGGGGTCACAAAGAGTCGGACACGACTGAGTGACTTTCCCTTTGAATTTGGAAGGGTCACTCATGGCTTTCAAGGCAAACTCAGAATGAAGCAGTCCCACTTCCTGTTGGGGGCACTTTCCTCCTTGAAAGCCATCATTAAGTGGACTCAGGTAGACCACCGATGTTTATAACTTAAACCGTTTTGATCTTGTCATTCAACCCCGGCCACTGAGGCTCTGAGCTTGGGACTCCAATTTAGTGGGGGTTAAATGTTTTTAAATGTTAGCTGCTGCACAAAGACCCTCCTAAAGTAAGACTGTAATTCTTACTTTAACCAGAAGACCGGGGTTTCTTAAAAGGCCACTTCCTTTCCCGCATTTTTTTTTTTGACCCAGCTGGCTGCACTTAGAGCGGATGGTTCTCAGTGCAGTTCAGGGGCTGCCTCTGTCTTGACAGGGCAAGTGGCCAACTGGATCTTAAACCAGCCAGTAAACAAGAAGTACTGGAATTGAAGGAGGGTTGGTGGAAGTGCCTGCCAGGGGGAGGAAGCTGACCACGGGTGCAGAGTCGTTAACTCCAGGGTTAACTGCCCATTGAAATGCTGTCTAAACTGAGCCCTGCCCTTTCTTCAGCAGGTTCTCATAGCTACTGCTTGATCTGCACAGGAATGGAGATGCTGCACAAGATAAGAGCTGGGGACAGCCTGCTTTGGTTCATGGGGTCATAGCAAGCTTGCCAAACAGCTGAAGGGGGTGGGGGAGAGCATCTGCTTTTTAAAAAGAGTCATAAATGTAAAATTAACACACCATATCCTGTTTTGGATGGCCTTCCCTCACGGCTCCGTGGTAAAGAATCTGCCTGCTAACGCAGGAGATGCAGGTTCCATTCCTAGGGTGGGGAAGATCCCCGGAGAAGAAAATGGCAACCCACTCCAGTATCCTTGCCTGGGAGATCCCATGGACAGAGGAGCCTGGTGGGCTACAGCTGGACACGACTTAGCGACTAAACCACAACAACAATCTTGTTTTAGAAGCAGCCGTGCTGCAGCAGCTCTGCCATCTTTCTGTCTGAACTGTGAGCGGGGCTCGGGTCAAAGGTCTACCCCACCCTCCCACTGGCCCAGATACACCGTGCTCAATCAGGGCAACGTCCCAATAAGCCCTTTGCCCGAGGCCAGGATGCCTTGCTCAGAGCAAAGCCTCCAAAGCGGTGGCTTCTCGCCTCTCTAGCTGTTGGCATCACGCACACGGATTCTTAAGTTTCACTTTCGCACTGATTCTGCCCAGTCTGTTTTCCAGGGAGGCTCAGGATCTCTTTGCAAATGATGCCCCAGGAGGCCTCCTCTGTTTCCCCCAGTCCCAGTAGCTTTACGTTCTCTTTTCAGCCCCTGCACACAGTAGCCCTTTTGTTTTCTCTGGAGCCATCATGCTGACACGGCTTCCCTTTGCCTGTTATAATCCGTCTGTCTTTCTGTGTATTTATCTCTGCAGGGATGTAGTTCCGAAGAAAAAAGAGTCAGCTATGCATTGATTCCTCGCAGCCTGCTGGGCTGTTTATGTCCTTACAAAGCACTTGCCCCAGAAAGGAACACGGGCGGCGCTAGACATCCCAGAAAACAAACCATTCCAACATCAGGTAACCAAGCAGGCACACAGGGAGCTCACAACACACCTATTTTTTCCTTTGTATGAGAACAAACGGTGCCTGGGAGTGCCCACACTCGAGTGTTAGGGGAAACAGGCTCGTGATGCCTCAATCAGGATTTCTTCCTTTCCCAGGCCTCCTGTACCCACCCGTGGGCAGCCAAGCCAAGAATGGGAGTGGATTCTTGAGTGGAAGGCTCCAAATGAGACTCTGGAAGGTCCTGGCCCGCTGGGATCTTGGAGGTGGTGGCTGATGGGGCTCTGAAAGTCCTGCCTGGCTTCCGATGATTCCCTTGTATTGATGGTTACACTACCCATTCCAAGTTCCTGAAATATAAGTGTTTACCAGAGGATTTTTAAAAGGAAACTTCTGGAAGCTGATAAAAATTGCTTTCGGCTTTGAGGAAGAATGGCGTTTTGTGCTGCTGTATTCCTCCACAGAGGGCTTCCCTGGTGGCTCAGTGGTAAAGAATCCACCTGCCAATGCAGGAGATGCAGAAGATGTGGGTTCAATCCCTGGGAAGGGAAGATCCCCCAGAGAAGGAATGGCAACCCACTCCAGTATTCTTGCCTGGAAAATCCCATGGACAGAGGAGCCTGGCGGGCTGCAGTCCATAGGGTCGTGAAGAGTCAGCCACAACTTAGCGACTAAAGCAACGTTCTTTCACCAAGGCTTTGACAAAGATACATGATGATATTTCAAAAGGCAAGGCACAGCCCAGGCAGCATAGTTGTGAAAGACGCCAGGGCTCTCCTGCCTTGAACCCTTCTAATCACAACAGAAACTGAGTGAAGCGCCAAAGCCCCGGAGCTCGGCCCACCGTCCTCTCCCCTCCCACCTTCAGCCCTTCTCTTCCCCACGTTCCCAGGGACCGGAAGTCACCCTGGCGTCATTGCCGTCTCCAGGGGTTACAGTTTCTCCCGCTCAAGGCTGCTGTTTGGGGTCGGTCTCAGCCTGTCCGCCAGGAACATCTGAGGGCGCTCCCCTGGGGCCCTGCTCCTGCAGGGAGCCCCCACGACAGTCCCCCTCACTGAAGCTACTTGGAGACTGGACCAGTCCTCGTGGTTCTCATCATGATCACAGATTGTCCCCACCTCTACAACAACCATCCGGGAACTCAGAGAAACCAAGATACATAACTCACAAGTCCTGGGGGCCAAAGCGAGGGAGGGAGAGAAAACACAGACCCAGGCTTCTGCCTTTACTGGGGTCCAGGGAGGAAGAGGAAGGCAGGAAGGAGGGAAGGGCAGGTGAGGGCAGCTGGCAGGGGAGCAAAGTGGAAGTCCCCCTCGGATGAGCCGTGGTGGCTCCCTGAGCCAGGGGGTCACGTGGGAGGCTCAGAGGGGGTGGTGGCAGGAGTGAAAACGGTCTGGAATTCCATCTGGTTAACTGTGGTGCTGGAGAAGACTCTTGAAAGCCCCTTGGACTGCAAGGAGATCCAACCAGTCCATCCTAAAGATCAATCCTGGATGTTCATTGGAAGAACTGATCTTGAAGCTGAAACTCCAATACTTTGGCGACCTGATGCGAAGAACCAACTCATTTGAAAAGAGCTGATGCTGGGAAAGACTGAAGGCAAGAAGAGAAGGGGACGACAGAGGATGAGATGGTTGGATGGCATCACCGACTCAATGGACATGAGTTTGAATAAACTCTGGGAGTTGGTGATGGACAGGGAGGCCTGGCGTGCTGCGATTCATGGGGTCACAAAGAGTCGGACACGACTGAGCGACTGAACTGAACTGAACTGAAAATAGGAGAAACTGTTGATCAGCAGGAGGACGAGGCTCCACAGAGCCCTTAGGATAGCCGCTCCCAAGCCCGGGAGGCATGCTCCTCTCCAGTAGCCCGCAAGTGTCCAAGCGAGAGTGAGTTCAACGAGATTTTCCAAGAAAAGTAGAAGACTTTGCATCCATTCCAAGAATGGTGCCAAGCAGTGAGGTCGGGCCAGGAGGATACCCAGGAAGGTGAGGTCGCCGCCTGCAAGGGTGGTTGGCCGCTCTGCCCCTCCGCAGGGATCTGTCTAGCGTCCACCCTTGCAGCCTGTTCCCTCAATCCAGCCGTGAGCATCCTGGGAGATGAGACCCTGGTCATACTGGGAGCCAGCCTTACGGAAGAAAGAGCAGGGAACTCCCTGCAGGAAGGCACAACGGGGGGTGCCTTGGAATGTCCTTACTGCTTGGGAACTGCTGCCTCTCTCACTGCTGGAAATGAGCCTTTGAAATCACAGTGAGCGGAGAAGCACAGTAAGAGGAAGACCATTCATGATGGCATCTGGGACTGCCTTAGGCTGACTCCTGAAAATTAGCCAATATCAGCTGTTTGTGGCTCAGCTGGTAAAGAATCTGCCTGCAATGCGGGAGACCTGAGCTCAATCCCTGGGTTGGGAAGATCCCCTGGAGAAGGGGAAGGCTACCCACTCCAGTATTCTGGCCTGGAGAATTCCACGTACTGTGTAGTCCATGGACTCGCAAAGAGTCGGACACGACTGAGTGACTTGCACTTTCACGTCACTTTCAGCTGTCCCAGGAGATACGCGTGATGCAAGGTCACCGAGACAGGCTGTTTTGGAAAACAAGGAAGAGGGTGGAAGTGGACAGGCAGTGCGGTGAAGATTTTAGACAGCAAGACCCCTTGGGATTCTAGGGTGACGGGAAGGAGATGGAGATGAGAAGCCTACAGACAGGAGGCAGAGCGCAGCAAGACCAAAACAGTACCACAAGAGAGCCCTGCGTGCGCTGTGATTTTACTCAGAGGTGACATTTGGGGAACAGTGGAGTATTTTGAGGGAAAAGAAACCCTAGAATCAGCGAATTTTGCAGAATATAGCGTGGGATTAGCTCAGTTTCTTCTATCAAAACAATCCACCCAGGTTCAACGGAATAAAGTCAGGATGCACTAGAGTGAAAACAGAAAGTAGGAAAATCAGAAGTCTGGACGGGGCATCCTCACCTTCTGACTTATCCTGCATTCGTAGCCCCCAGGCAGACAGTCTTACTACAAGCACCTCCCTTTCTCCTGAGAACTCACTTCTACTGAGCACAGTACATGTGCTTTGAGGCTTGAGTCTAGCAAGAGGGGGAGGCCCAATACCCCTCGCCGTCCCACTTCAGCAGGAAGTAGCCAGAAAGACTGCCCCTATTCCCAAAGAATTGGGCCTCCCATCTCTTGAGGGGGGAATGTTAGGTAGTTAGAATAGAAAACAGGAGTCCAAAATGGTGGTGACTAAAAGACAAGGAAGGGAAAAATCCACGAAAATAGAACAAAGGAAGGTCCGAGGACCGGAGTGAGGACTTCAAGTAGAACAGCACTCCTGACTAAGCCCAATTTGCATAGGGCAGGCCCAGGGGGAAGAAAAACACATGTAAAAAGAAGAGCCAAACTCCCTCCGCGGGGCTGGGGCGCTCTTCTCTTTGCGTCTTTGAGTCAACGTGCCCTCACGTCTCAAAGATGGATTTTCCTGCTATTATCTAAATAAAATAGAGCTGTAACACAGAGCTGGAACACTGATTTGTCTAAGAGCTATAACATGGTCCGTTCGAGACCTGAGAGCCATAACATGGTCTGTCCAAGACCCAAGAGCTGTGACACGCTGAGGGGGCTTTAATGTCCGTCACTCCAAATCTTTGTTGTGACGAGACAGAACCGAGGAGCATACACTTGCCTGACAACCCCAACCACCCTGAGAAATGGGTACTATTATTCTTCCCATTACACAGATGGGGAAACTGAGGCCCAGAGAAATTAAGCAACTTGTCCAAGGTCACTCATAGAGTAAGTGGCAGAGTCCAAACCCAGATTCAGGCCAGGAGGACTGAAGTCTGTGCTCTTAACCGGAAGCTTCATCACCTCCCAGATGCTGTATTTTCCTGGCTGCAGGAAGGAAAATGAGAAGGAAGAAAGGAGCACGGAAGGAAGAAGAGGGAGAGGGGAAAGAGGGGAAGGGGGGGGTCGTATGGGAACATTCTGAGAAATGGTTCTGCAGATACATTCCAACAGGCGAGGGGTGCAGTTATACCAGATGCAGGAACAAAGCTCCAGTACCAACCAGTCCGGAAAGGTGAGCCAGTGGGCACCCAAGCTCCCAAAGCATATACCACAAACTTGGATATTTTTACCTCTGGCTTATCCCCCCAGCCTCCCACCTCCCTTCCAAGTATTAGTAACACAACATTCTTCTGATAATTTTTCCTTTTAAAGGAGATACTACTCTTACTAAAAGGTCAACCAGCTAAAAATATTTTGCTCCGATTTTCCATGAGCTTTTCAGCATGATTTCGTTGCCTCAAGCTTTGCCTGGGAGAAACAACTGGAATATTTTCCACCCACGGAGAGCCCTTTTCCAGGCCCTGGCGCCAAAGTTTCTCTTCTCCTTGTTCCTTCCCTGTTTAACCCCCTTTGGTCTTATCAGTAACGTTCAGAAGAACCAAAAGAAAGGTTTTGTTTTTAAAGAGTGAAACATTGCTTTGACATTTAAAGACAAAGGGCCCACATTCCTTTTTAGCAAATCCCTGTACAAAAGCAAGGACTTCCCTGGTAGCTCAGCTGGTAAACAATCCTGCTGTAGAAGGAATAGGCTACCCACTTCAGTATCCTTTGGGCTTCCCTGGTGGCTCCGACGGTAAAAAATCTGCCCTCAATGAGGGCAGACCTGGGTTCGATCCCTGGGTCAGGAAGATCCCCTGGAGAAGGAAATGGCAACCTGCTCCAGTAGTCTGGCCTGGAGAACTCCATGGACAAAGGAGCCTGGCGGGCTACAATCTGTAGGCTCGCAACCAGTAGAACAAGACTAAGCGAGTCTCACTTCACTTAAAAAAGCAAAGGCAGGGTGCAGTTGCTGCATGTGAGTAATTGAAATGAGAGTTTTCCTTGAGGTGGGGCCTCCGGGTGCCATGGAGCACCTAGCTGTGGACAGCTCAGCAGCTGTGCCCCAGGTAGAGAGCTCGGAGAGGTGCGGGTTTCCCCCACAATTTGCAGGCAGAGCATTCTCATGAAAACTTTCATAAGCTGAAACGGAGCAAAGGAGCAAGACCTAGAGACACAGCTTGTAAATAGATACACAAAATAAATCAATTTTTGCCTTTTGCCTTTATTCTTAAAAGCAAAAATCCTCTTCAAATTTCTTTCAGTTTGTGAAAACACGTACGGGCGTATCTCAGGGACACTGTGGGTTTGGTATCAAACCATCATGACAAAGCAAGTCCCATGGTATTTTTCGTTTCCCAGTGCATATAAAAGTAACAATTAAAAAAAGTAATAAAAACGTTTGCTGTAGTCTATGAAGTGTACAATAGCATTATGTCTAAAAACAACATACAAACCTTAATTTAAAATACTTTCTTGACAAAAACTATTAACCATCATCTTATCCTTCAGTGAATCGCAGTAAGGACAACAAAGATCACTGATCACAGATCACGATGACGAATGTAATGATGATGAAAAAGTTTGGAATAGTGTGAGAATTCGCAAAATGTGACACAGAGACACAAAGTGAGCAGATGCTGTTGGAAAAGTGCTGACGATGGACTTGAGTCCCCACTGTGGTCCTCCCTGCTGGGGTCCCAAAGGGTCAGACATGACTGAGCAACTAAGCACGCACACGTGCACACACACACACACGTGCACACACACACACACACACACACACACACACAACCTCTATAGCAATGCTTCCCTATGAACAGAGTCAGCCGAAGGGTCTTTGCCAAGCATTATGAATAATTTGTCATTCACACATTCTTTCACAAACCGAGGGCATTGACAAGGGGTTGCAGGTAGGGAGACCTGGCTGGGATGCTCTCACCAGGCAACCTGCGGCCATGGCCAGCTGGGAAGCCCAACCCTTGCACTCGAGATGTCAGCCTCTCCTCATATCTGGTTACACTTTCAATCTGCTACTACTTCCTAAGCAAGGAGGGTTTTTGCTTTTGGTGGGTTTTTTGTGTTTTTTTTTTTCTTCATTAAAACATTTTCAGTTTAAACATGAAAAGTAGTCTGCCTTTTTTTGTTTCAACTTTCTTGATGCTTTGAGAGTATCTTTCAGTCCCGAAGCAGGCCTCATGGGAAATTCTTAGAAGACTCAGAAACTTAGGAGATGAGGAGCAAAGAGTAGAAAGCAGAGATGCCCAGGGGAGGGTGAAAGTAAAAGATGAGTTCTGTTGATTTTTTGACTATTTCTGTCCATATCATGTCCTCCCATTAGGAGCTTTCTCTAACCATGATACTCTCCTCAGGGCTTTTAGAATTGGGTGAAGTTCATCCCAGACATACCAATGCTTTACAAGCAAAAAGAAAAAAGGCCACAGAGGCTGAGATAGAGGGGAAGGTGTTTGCTGGAAGTTCCAGCCCTTTCCAGGAACAGAATCAGCACAGGAACCTCCACGCCTTAACTCTCAGCGCCCAGCAGAGCTCAGCAGAACAGAGCACTCCGACTTAGAACTAGCTGTTAACTTGTCCAAGCACCTTTTTTTGGAGTTCTTTATTCTATTTGTTTTGATTTAACTTAAAAAAAATGTTATTGCAGTATAATTGATTTACCAATGCTGCGTTAGTTTCTGCTGTACAGCCAAGTGAATCAGTTATACATACACGTACATCCCCTGCCTTTTCAGATTCATTTCCTATTAGGCCATTATAGAGCACTGAAGAGTTCCCTGTGGTATATAGCAGGTCCGTGTTAGTTATGGCCTTTGTATATGGTAGTATGTATGCATCAATCCCAGTCTCTCAATTTATCATTCTCCTCCCCTTTCCTCCTCCTTGGTAACTATAAGTTTGTTTTCTCCATCTGTGACTCTATTTCTGCTTTGTATTAAGGTTATAGTTTTTTGGGTTTTTTTATTTTAGGTTCTACATATCAAAACTATCATATGGTATTTGTCTTTCTCTGACTTACTTCTCTTAGTATGATAGTCTCTACCCATGGTGTATCCATGTTGCTTAAAATGGCATTATTTCATTCTTTTTTACAGCTAATATTCCACTGTATATATATGTACCACACCTTCTTTATCCATTCCTCTGCTGATGGGCGTTTGGGCTGTTTCCATGTCTTGGCTGTTGTAAATCGTGCTGCAATGAGCACGGGGGTGCATGTATCTTTTCAGATTATGGCTTTTTCCAGATATCGGCCCAGGACTAGGACCACTGGGTCATATGGCAGTTCTATGTTTGGCTTTTTAAGGAACTTCCATACCATCCTTCACAGTGGCCGTACCAATTTACATTCCCACCCAAAGTGTAGAACGGCTCTCTTTTCTCCACACCTTCTCCAGCATCTACTGTTTGTAGACATTTTGATGACGGCCATTCTGAGCGGTATGAAGTGACGCTTCTCTGCACTTTTGATTCGCATTTCTCTAGTGAACTCCGGGAGTTGGTGATGGACAGGGAAGCCTGGCGTGCTGAGATTCACAGGGTCGCAAAGAGTCGGACACAACTGAGCAACTGAACTGAACTGAATTGAATGATTAATTATGTTGAGCATCTTTTCACATGCTTTTGGTCATCTGGATGCCAAGAACTTTTTAAAAAATTGCAGCGTAGTTGATTTATAATATTGTGTTAGTTTCAGATGTATAACATAGTGATTCAGCTGTTTTTTTCAGATAATATTCCTGTAATTGTGTAATAATAATGTATAATAATGTAATCTTATACATTATTACAAGATGTTCAACACAGTGCCCTATGCTAAACAGTAAATCTATTTTATGTACAGTACTTTTATCTGTCAATCCCAGGATTTTTTCATAGGTTCATGTCATTTGAATCCTGAGGTCCTGGAGACTTGTTTACACAGGGATTTTTGTGTAGAAATAACATCGTGGTTGTATTTGGCAATTTGCAAATAAGCCACTTAGCTGGCGTTTTACAGCTGCTGGGAAAGAGCTCCTGCTACTTCTCTTTCTGTGATAATGAGGGAACACAGTGAGCCAGGGAAAGCAAATGTCAGCGCACAACAGGAAACTCAGGGAACTCTCAGGGTTCCTGCACTTACGGGCACGCCTGGTGGGGAGGCAGCCTCCCAGCGCAGCGTGAAGATGGCAAATACACCCTATACCCGAATCAGCTGACTCAGCTTGTTTCATGATAATATCAGCTGGAGCCTTCTCAGTCTAAAGGTTAAATTCAAAACATGAACAGATTATACATCCAGATACATACAGTTGGCCCTCTATGTCCTCAGGCTCTGCATCCTGGGATCCAACCAACAGTGGATCAAACAAATTCCAGAAAGTTCCAGAAAGCAAAACTTGAATTTGCTGCACATGCACAACTATATACAACTACTTACATAGCATTTTCATTGTATGAGGTGTTGTAAGAAATCTGGAGATGATTTAAAATATACAGAAGGATGTGCATAGGTTACATGCAAACACTGTGCTGTTTTACGGGCTTCCCTGGAAGCTCAGTGGTAAAGAACACGCCTGACAATGCAGGAGACCCGAGTTCAATCCCTGGTTCGGGAAGATCCCCTGGAGAAGGAAATGGCAACCCACCCCAGTATTCTTGCCTGGAAAATCCCATGGACAGAGGAGCCTGGAGGGCTACAGTTCATGGGGTCGCAGAGTCTGACACAGCCGAACGACTGAGCACAAACATGCCGTTTTACGTGAGGGCCTTCTTTCTCAGATTTTGGTATCCGTGGGAGTTCTGGAGCCAGACCCCAAGGGTCCAGGGGACAACTGTATCTAATACATGACTATATATATATGTTTTAAATTTTTTATTTGAAATAATTTCAAAGTTACAGAATAGTTTTTAAAATAATACAAAGAACCCTCATACTGTGTTTATCCAGATAAACCAGATTTTAACATTGATCCACATGTGCTTTATCATTCACTCTCCCTTTACATATAATTATTAATATAATGTATAAATATTAATGTAATTCATAATGTTGGTATTGCTGTGCTTAGTTGCTCAGTCATGACCAACTCTTTGCGACCCCATGGGCTGTAGCCCACCAGGCTCCTTTGTCCTTGGGATTCTTCAGGCAAGAATTACTGAAGAAATTCTTCAGGAGCCTGTTGCCATGCCCTCCTCCAGGGCATCTTCTCAACCCAGGGATCGAACCCAGGTCTTCCTCGTTGCAGGTGGATTCTTTACTGTCTGAGCCACCAGGGAAGCCCGACATTAATATTAATATGAGCACTTACAAACATTGTTCCTCTTTACCCCTGAACATACCAGTGTTTGCCTGAGAACAAAGATATCTTCTCACATGAACACAGTTTAGTTCTCACATTCAAGAAATGCAACACTGATGTGACACCGTGATCTAATCTGCAGTTCATAAATTACGGCTAGAAGGCATTCCAAAAGTCTCAGTGCAGTTATTCGATGTTTTAATAAAACAAAGGAAAATGTTTTACTCACTGCAGGTATCATTCGTGACAAACATTTTACTTTAAAAACAAAGTATTAGCTCCATAAAATATTTACTGATATCTATCTATTTTCAGCTTGTTTATCACCTAGCACTGAAAGCATCTGAATACCTCTTTATAAATCCAGGAAGACCTTCTGACAATCCTGCTGGCATCAGGTTGATTTGAAAGATGTGATATATTATTACAAATGCAATTAATGGTAGGAAATTGTAAATGGTAAAATATAAGCTTTAACGTTTTAGCAAGATTTGGGCTTCTGAGGCATACAAAAACGCAAACGTGGACGAGGAGTATTCTTTATGAACATTACCCCTGTCCCTATAAGATGAGGAAACGCACAGTTAAGCGCCACAGAAGAAGCCGACAGCAAGAGCCACTAACCCAAAGACTGCCCTGTTCCAGTGCTCCTCCTTCTGAAGGGGAGAGGGGTGTTTTCCACTGGAAATGTGTGTGTGTGTGTAATCATTTCATAATAACGTAACATGGAATTCCATCAATACCACCTACTTACCCTCAGACCCACAATCTTACCTCCCTTTCTTCTATGTCATTGCAGGGATGTCTTACCAGGTCAAGGCTCCCCCAGGAATCCATCAAGCTCTCTCTTTCCCGCCCTTCCTCCCCCAGCTTGCCCTCCTTCTCCTCTGGCTACTTCCCCAAGGCCTGGAGCCTACTCAACTCTTGTCCAGAGAGCCAAGTCCAAATACCCCTCGCCTGGAGCAGGTTGAGCTGATGGGTGTTGTGCCTGGGGGGAGGCCGAACTGGGAGGTGCGGGGTCAGAGACAAGGAACCAAATGGACACGCGAGTAAAGAGCTACCATGTGAGTAGAAAGTAAGGCCTTCAGTCCAGAAGGAGAGAGCCTGGGTTGATGGGAAGAAGTTTAAATTAACTTGATAAAATCCCAATGTGCAGAGATAGGGTAAGGAGCGAAATAATACATCAAAGGACTAAATACATCTCTGGCATGTAATAACTATTCACTAAGTATCTTATGGTATAAAATAAACCCTCACGCATACGAGTTGGCTTGAACTAATTTGCAGTGCCTTGAATCCAGGTCGTGTCCTGATAAGAGATGTTACAGAGAACTCCCGTCAGGCGTTCCTTCCCTTCATTAACCAGCTTTAAAAGAAGAAAGGGAGAGGCCACGAAGGGAATTTGAGTTTTCCAGCTCTAGGCAAACCTGCCGGGTTGGGGTCAACGGGTTTCACCTCCCTCTGACCGTCTTCTTTGCTTGGGAGGCAGCTGGGCAGATTGGGTTTCAAGAAGTCTCGCTCCCAGAGCCAGTCCAGGTGGCTGCTTCTGTCTGTTGACAGCAGACGCGAGTGCTAATGGGGAGAACGAGAGATAAGGGCCTCAACAGCAACCAAAATAACGCAACAACTCAGGTTAGGAAAGAAAAATACCGGTAGCAGCAAGGTTCTCTCTGTCACGGGCAGTTAGGGCAGTGCGGACTCACATCCTTTGAGACACAAGCAGCTGACCGGGGAGCACGCCTGTCGTGTTGCTGGAAAATGCAGGTCAGAATGATCTCCATGTGCATGACTTTATGAAGCATGTCTGCAAGCTGGGATTTATTCCAACAGCACTATCCCAGGTGGGGCTAGTGGTAAAGAACTCACCTGCCAATGCAGGAGATGTAAGAGACATGGGTTCAATCCCTGGGTCAGGAAGATCCCCTGGAGGTGGGCACGGCAGCCCACTCCAGTATTCCTGCCTGGAGAATGCCATGGACAGAGGAGCCTGGCGGGCTACAGTCCATGGGGTCACAAAGCGTCGGACACGACTGAAGTGACTCAGTCCGCAGTATGTAGTACACACTGCTGAAGTCTCACAACACCCTGAGGCCGCTTCTTAAATCATTTCATACACGAGGAAACTGAGGCTCTGAGAGATTAAGAAACTTTCTCAAGCTTATATATGGCCATAATAGGTGGGAACCGGTCAAGGATTCCGACTCAGAAGCCCCTGTTCTTTCCCACGAACACCGAGGAAGCGGACACACGGACGATTTAAAAGCGCTGACGGGGCTCCCCACTCGCCTTCCGAGGCTCGTTTCGCGAGGAGAGCACGTTGCCTTCTGACACAGCTTCAGTGGTTTTCCTCTGCCTGTGGGAGAAAATTCAAGTTCACGTGCCTGCTCGGAGCGCTGATGCCTGGCATGTGGTTCCCTTTTCGTGTTGCCTTCCGCGGTCTCCCCCTCGAGCCTCACCTGTCCGTGACTCACCTCACACGTCCCAGTCCCCGCCTGGCTTTCCCTCGTTGTCCCGCCTGAACTGGCCCTGTCCGCCATTTTCCTCTTCACTGCGGGCACCTCTTCTGTCTTTAGAAACAGCCTTCAGGGTCCAACCTATCGCCATGTATTCTGTGAAGCTGCCCTGACTTTCCCAGCCCCCAGGGTCTCTTCCTTGGGGGAAATGCTGAGACAGTTAGCCTGCACCCCTCACTGGACACTTTTCAGATGCAACCTTGGATTTCCTATGAGGGTCCCACTTAGTTTGACCAACATTAAGCCAGGGCCGTATGTAGCAAGGAGAAGGCACTGGCACCCCACTCCAGTACTCTTGCCTGGACAATCCCATTGATGGAGGAGCCTGGTGCGCTGCAGTCCATGGGGTCGCTAAGAGTCGGAGACGACTGAGCAACTTCACTTTCACTTTTCACATTCATGCATTGGAGAAGGAAATGGCAACCCACTCCGGTGTTCTTGCCTGGAGAATCCCAGGGACAGGGGAGCCTGGTGGGCTGCCGTCTACAGGGTCACACAGAGTCGGACACAACTGACGTGACTTAGCAGCAGCAGCAAGAGTATACGCAGCAAACATTATCCAGGAAACTTGGGCCCAGGAAACATCTAGAGGATGTGTAAGTGAGGAGGAACCTGGCAGAGACCTGCCACATATGAAAACACAGGGCTGAGAAGGTTCCAGAGTCCCAGGGCCGAGCGAAGGATGGGGACCTAACATCAACAGACACTGGAGGCGAGAGGAATAACACTGGAGATTAAAACTCAGATATGAAAACCCTGCTTCAGACAGAGTGTGACTGAGCCAGAGATCTGCCTGGGGACACCAGGTAGAACTTTAAAAATGCTTGGGAATGCTATCTAGAAGTCCACAGAATCAGCAAGCGAGATTTCTCTTACTGCAATAGACGTTTTTCAGAGCATTCATGGCAACGAAACAAAGACAAATAGGGTTTCCTGACTCAAAATGTTTCAGTCTTTAAATATGTCTGTGTGAATTGTGAATCTCTAAGACAGAGGCATAGGAGGTAAGTCTGATGAGACTTGCTTGTCCAACTGATTCTTTTCCTCAAAAGCCCCTCCGGGTGAGGGCTCTTCAGCACATACTTAACACAGGCTGTTTACATTTAGTCTGACCCATGTATCATTGTGGCTTAAAAAAGAGAGAAGCTGGGGAAGTTGTAAAGAGAGTGGGCCTTATTTTACCAAATTTATCAGCGTATAAAAAGCCAGCATATTTATTTATCAGCTTTGGACAAAAGGATGAGCCCAGACTGGATTAATAACAGCCAAGATAACCATCAAATTTTTCAAGGTGTACATCATAAAACTGGAACCTCACCAAATGATTTGATATATTTCTCAGGTTGATATTTGATATGTTCCAATATTAAAGACACTGTAGGCATATTTAAGAGAAACAAATTTATCTTTAGCTAGATTGTCCTCATTTCAGTTTATGGAAAAAGCCCAGCTCTAGTGACTGAATCTTGAAGGGCTTATTTTGTTAACTTTGGGGACCTTTCGGAAAAAATCTTATCCACTTGATCCATCTTAATTCTCCATCTACTCTGCATGGAAAGAAACCCTCTGACTCTTGACCATGTCTGCCCTCTTCTGGAGATGGTGAGTGAAGCAAGGTTTATGTTGGAGAAAGAAACGCTTTAAAATATAGAGATATTTGCAAAGTGGGGCTTCCCTGGCGGCTCAGTGGCAAGTAATCTGCCTGTAAGGCAGGATACGCAGGTTCGATCCCTGGGTTGGGAAGATCCCCTGGAGAAGGAAATGGCAACCCACTCCAGTATTCTTGCCTGGGAGATCCCATGGACAGAGGAGTCTGTTGGGCTACAGTCCATGGGGTCGCAAAGAGTCAGACACAACTGAGCAGCTAACAACAGCAAAACCCTAAGGCTCATCAACAACAAGTTCTTTCAGGGTTGCTTGTCGGTTTCTTCTCTCTGCCTCCTGTCCTTCCATAATGTTGAGCTGGTCTTTATTTATGGGTACTGTTGTCATCTAAGTTTCCGTTCAAGCTTTTCACGGTTTCCCAGTGCGTTTTCAAATACCACAAACAGATCTCCGTGGTCTCGGGTGGATGCATTTTTTCACTTGATCCTGATTCTGAGGTTAATCGGCACACTGTTCATTTTTTCCATCTCAGCCAACGAACCTGCTGCTGACACCCTGCCGGCCCCTGCCTGCGGACACCAGACCCTGCCTCCCGTTCCTGTGATACCGAAACTACCCTTTCTTCTTTTGGTCCGTTTTGGTTTCAGAATATTCAGGAAGACGTACACGTTTTGCCTCGACGTGGCAACTTTCCCTGTCCAGATCACTGGCGGTGGGCATAAATCAGTTGAGGTGACACAGGGTCTCTGAAGATTAAGAAGTTCGAACAAGGAAAGGGATAATCTGCTTAGTTAAATGAAAACGTGGGAAACGATGAAACGTGGGGGCACCTCTGCTGATAACGAGCGTCTGTCTACATGGTGGTGTATACGCTGACAACTGAAGATGTCTGATATAAGTAGGATACTTCTGATAGAAGAAAACAGGGTAATGCCCCAGGAAGAACTTGTGTGAACACACTGGGGTCTTTCTGCATCCTTTCTCAAAAAGTCTGAAGCCAAAGCTTTGTGGCAGGAGAGTGAGCCAGTCCTGGGTTACCCAGAAAGTGGTCAGTTTCCACCGGGATCCCTTCAGGCTCCCGAGTTGCTATCGCTACTTTAAGTCTGCTCTTGTATTGGCATTTGTCCAAATAGCTGCCCAGGTCTCAAGAGAGACCTGTGCTTAATCAGGTAAATGGCTTTGATGTTTTTTTAAAGCACTTTTTCCTTTCCCCCAAATAAAACAAATTGTGAGAGTAAAAGAGAGATGTGAAAATTATTTGGAAGCTGAATGCCAACATAGGAGTACCTTATCAATAAAATGGGCCTGTATAGCTCCTCCAAATACTTGTTAAAAAGTACAACAGCAGTTGTACTTTCGATTTGAAATGCTCATCTCTTCTCACTCACCTGGCAAAAAGTCTCTAGTTTAGGCAAGCTCCAAATACACCTACAGATGCACTAAAGCTTAAAGCTGTAGCAGGTATGGCAAATGTCAAGTTCAAGGTGTCAAACTGGTCCAGGTTTCAAAATGTCCAAGAATAACAGACCTAAACTGATGGTGTCCCATTGAAAGTTTCAACCTGCATTTAAGGGAAGACAAGAGAAGCTAACTGATTTTCATGTTTACTGCAGAAGATGTGGTCATAGACTAAGTCTAACATGAGGCTTCCTGGGCACAAGAAGTCAGAACTAGGGAGAAGTCCCAGGTCTGATACCCTCCCACTCTGTCAACACACACAGGGCCTTCAACAGTCTGAAGTCTCCCAAAATTGGTGTTTTCTCAGCCCTACAGTGTCTCTGACCCATCTCTCTATCTTCCCTTATTTTCCACGTCAAAGACAACACATGTGGGACTTCCCTGGCAGTCCAGCGGTTAAGACTTTGCCTTCCAATGCAGGGCGATACGGGTTTGATCCCTGGTCGAGGAGCTAAGATCCCACGTGCCTCGAGGCCAAAAAACCAAAGCAAAGACATAAAACAGAAGCAATATTGTAACAAAGTCAATAAAGACTTTAAAAATGGCTCATATTTTTTTTTTAAATCTTAAAACAACAACAACAAAGACAATACAAGTGTCTTCTTGTAAGACATCCTAGAGTCCTACCCATTGATACTAATTCCCACCAAAAAAAAGCAAAAGGGACAGGAGCTCTGCCATTTTATGAAAATCTGTTTGGTCCTTTCTCTGGTCTGTTAAGTGCCGTCCTGATTTCCTTAATGACCTGGAGTGCACGTGTATCTCCGAGGCCACTACAGACCACGCTGTGTACTGAGACTTGTGCTTTTCAGGTCGGACTCTCTGGAGCTGAAGAGACCAACACCATCTCTGCAAAACAACAAGCAAAGCCAAGAAGCCCGCTTACAGCAGGATCATGGTGGTCGATGACTGCAGGCAGCCGACAGGCAAGTCAAGAGCATCTTTCAGGGTTTTATGCTGACAGCTTTGGCTTCCTTATCTTGTACATATTTGGTTTTGAGAACGCAAGGAATTTGCTAGCTGAGCAAGTTTATCCACTGTTTTCTAAGCAGGCTGTTCCCCACTGAGGTCTGTTTCTGAAAAATTCTCTCGGCAAACTTTGCTGCCAAAGCAGCACACGGTTCAGTGGGACGGTTTAAACCTGAGACAAGTCCTCTCTAAAATCCCAACGTGCATGGTATGGAAACGACTCTGAAATAGAGGTACTTGGACTTACTATTAAAACTCACAGCAAAGTCTAGGAGGACATCAACCTTCCTCCTGCACAGGATGCATGAGAGGAGGAAGCCCATGGGACAGGGTGTTTGCTGAGCGCCCCCTGCAACAGGAGATATTACCTCATTCACTGGTGAGGTAACTGAAGATCACAGAAGTGAATCAACCTGGCCAAGTTAAAATCCTAAATGGCAGAACAGGAATTCAAAATCAAGTTTCACAGTATAAGACTGGTTGTGATACACAGGTATATTCCTCTTATCCCAACAGGTTGACCAACTCTGCAATTAAAAATCACCAAAGTATAGACTTTTAAAGACCATTATGCAATGAGCTGGAGCATGAATTTATGAAAAATAGAAAAATCAAGGTCCAGATTAATGACCTGCCAAAATCATAAAGTTAATGTGGTTTTCCAATTTGTAAGTGACCCCTGAACACTGTATCTTAACCTTCTTTGGAAAATTAGTGACAACCTGGAAACTCTTGGTTTTCCTTGTATTTCATTTCCTCACATGTATCTTTATCAGAAAAATATACATTAATATATGTTATGGAGATGAGTCCAGAAGTATAGGCTGATTTAATTAGGGTTGGTTCACAGACAAGAATGGCCAAAAGCCAGGATAAAATGAAATAGAACTCTTGCACCATCTAGTGATAAAACTCTCTCTTTGCAGGAAAACCAACTAATGTATTTCCATTTTACAATTCAATCCCTAGAACTCTGAGCCTGAAGAATATTCATAAAATTGGCCAAAAGAAAAATGATAACAATGAATTGTTGTTTAGTTACTAAGTCGTGTCCGACTCTTTTGCAGCCTCATGGTCTGTATCCCGCCAGGCTCCTCTGTCCATAGGATTCTTCAGGCAAGAATACTGGAGTGGGTTGCCATTTCCCTCTCCAGGGCATCTTCTGGACCCAGGGATCAAGCCAGCATCTCCTGCATTGACAGGTGGATTCTTTACCACTTGAGCCATCAGGGAAGCCCCAAGAACAAAGAATACAGAAAATTAAAAGTAGACAAACAGGGAGGAGCTCTGACCGCGCTCTCTCCTGGCAGTGGCTGCGCGTCTCAGCGCTTGTTGGGTCCCCACCCCTTTTAAATAAGCCGGGCTGGTCGCCACCTTCACAGACTAGTTGACTCCGGGGAGGCGGCGGCAGCGGCGAGACAGCGGGGGAAGAGAAGTTTTTGTTTTTTTTTTTTTTTTTTAAAAAAAGTAGACAAACAGGAATAGTAAAATGGGACAGATTATTCTGTTAAGATTCTGATAGAAGCTGGATATAAACGCCAGTTCTACTCCTCAAATCTGCCACAGGTCCTGTTTACCTTTTTCTTTATACCCTAAAACTTTAGGTACTATTTTATGAATTAACAAATGTTCAACTTCAAAGGTGGCTCTAGTGGTAACGAATCTATCTGCCAATGCAGGAGATGCAAGAAGTGCACGTTCAGTCCCTGGTCGGGACAATCCCCTGGAGGAAGAAATGGCAACCCACTCGTTATTTTTGCCTTGAAAAACCCATGGACAGAGGAGACTGGCGGGCTACAGTCCATGGGGTCGCAGAGAGTAGGGCACGACTGAGTGACTGAGCATATACACAACTTTAAAACGTCTAAGTGTCCACTTGATAAGTCTGAGATGTTCCTCCTCCCCAATACCTCATTCTCCATCGGAAAACAAGCGCAGGACTTCCCTGGTGGTCCAGTGGCTAAGATCCTGCCTGCCGACGAGGGGGACACGTGTTGACCCCTGGTCTGGGAAGGTGCCACAAGCCACAGGGCAACTGAGCCCGGGTGCCACGACCACTGAGCAGGCCTGACGCCACTGCTGCTCGAGCTGCGTCTGCACAAGAGAAGCCGCCACAGTGAGAGGCCCGAGGGCCGCAATGAAGAGTGGCCCCGACTCATCACAACTAGAGAAAACAAAGCCTGCGTGCAGCACCGAAGACCCGGCACAGCCAAAAATATAAACTTTTTATAAAAGGAAGAAAGAAAACAAGTTCCGTCTAAGAACTGAGGATCTTTCTTCTAGATTACTTTCCCCTCTGGTCTTATTCTAAATGGGTGGCAACAGATATGAAATCCAATGCTTTCTTTCGATGCTCAGTGAATTATCAAGATACCCAAAGACAGATTTCCTTTTACAAAAATACTATAAAAATATTACTTCAGGAGCCCAAAAGAATAAAATCAAAAAGGAAAATTTTAATCTCAAGATTTTTATCTTAAGGACTTTTTAAGACTCATGGTCAGGAAGGAAAATATATTTAATAATTTTATAAATCTTATGGTTGAATGAAGAAGTTACCTAGAAAAAAGAAAATACATTTTAATGAAGCGATACATGAAATAAGTCAGTATATGTGGGGGAAAAAAAAAGTTTACTTATACTTTCTTTGCACAATTTTTAAAGTTAGTCAAGTTTTCATACCAGCAGGGTTTGTTAACAATTACAGTGACTGGCTTTGTTGGCCCCAATCTCTTTTTAGGCTGGAGATTAGTGGACCCTAACTGGGTAACTAGTACCATGCCTTAGGAATCCCCAACAAAAATTCAAAATATGCTTAGATTTGGCAATACAAATCTTGAGGATGATTTTTCAAATCCCTGTATTGCCATCTGGTCTTTGTCTTACCTCATTACAGAGCTTCCCTGGTAGCTCAGTTGGTAAAGAATTCGATTGCAATGCAGGAGACCTCGGTTCGATCCCTGCGTTGGGAAGATCCCCTGGAGCAGGGAATGACTACTCACTCGTGTTCTGGCCTGAAGAATTCCATGGGCTGTATAGTCCAAGGGGCTGCAAAGAGTCAGACACGACTGAGTGACTGACCGATCTCATTACCGGCTCCCTGATACTTCGAAGAAACCAGCACAGCACAGTGGGGGAAAAATATAGGTAATAAAATAAGAAAAGCCCACTTCAGCATTATTAGCTGTGTGACTTTGAGAAGCTGCTCACCCTCTCTGAACCTCAAATGCGTCACTCATAAAGTGAAGGATTACCTTCAGAATTCTTAGTAATCCCCTTAGCCTGAAAGGCTACGTGTTAAAGAATGCCTGTGAGGTGTCTAACAGACTAAGTACTCAGTAAAGGGTAGTCATTTATTAATAAAAGTGACAATGGGCTCTTTAATACAGTGATTCTTAGAAGCAGATCCTTATGTGGCCTGGCACTGTCCTCCGTAAAACTGTGAAGTAGGCCAGGTTTGTCTCTTACATGTGATCAACTTCTCAGTGCTATCTTCCAAATCCACTGTAAAACTGGCCCAGAAAAGCCGACCAAAGGGTAAGAGGAGACACTTGGCCTTGTGTCAGGTTTGAGTCTGCAAGGAATGAGTTGAAAATGTATGTCATAAAGAGACACACACCCTATAAAGCTTTTAAAGACAGGTTTATTTATATATAAGTGCATGAAGTTGAATACAGAAACTTTATTAAAATACTGTATATTACAAATTTTAACCCAATAAATTCTGTGTAATGACATTTAAGTGCTGGAACAGTTGTTCTGTGTGTATCAGTAAAGAGTTCACCCTGTACATTACAAAGCGGAGAGACACATACGGACCTCAGAAATGGTCCTGAGATTAGACGGTGTGTGATGTTAATTGTGCATCTTTTCTGTAAAGCAATGAACTGGAACCTAGACCTTGTCTTTGCAGACCAACGTTCTGTAAATCAAAAATAACTTGCATATATTTATTGCTGCCCTTTGAAGAAAATGAGTGGTGGAAAATAATTTAAAAATAAAGATCAACATTTCTATGCTTACCACAATCAAACCCGATGCTAACTACAATTAAAATTCACTGCAAAGTTTGTGTTCTCCGGGAAAGTACACTATATACACCATGGGATTTGTACATGAGTTGGAAATAAAAAATTGCTTATATAAAATTAAAAATCAATAGTATACAATATTTACAGCTTGTTAGGCATTATAAATAAACATACTTTTTAAATAACCCTTCAAAATTAAACTGTATTATGTAAACATGCAGCACACATACTCATACAGTGTAGATTACAGTCTTAACAGAAGGGGGACCTTTGTGTTCACATAATGCAGGTTACTTCGTCACATACACCTCTGTTTTGTGCACACCCCTCCAAGGTTTCTTCTTCCTGTCTTTAAGTTTCACAGTACATTAAGTGTTTCTAGAGTAAAAAACAAAAAGTCCCTGATGGTAAACATATTCCTAAAAGTGACAATTAAGTGTCTGCCCTTGAACTACAATACGAAGCTGACACTGTTCACGCTAGCGTCTCTAGTTTACAACAAAACCAAGTTTTAACATTCCACATTTAACTGTCTTGACTACATTTTCTCCCATTTCAAACTTACTTGGAAAGAGGAAAAAAAAAAAAAAAACACCACACATCATGATAATGTAATGAAAGCAGTTGTCATCTGTCAAGGATGAAATAACTGTTTACTAAACCACAAGGAGTTAATTCAATTACATCCTTCCTCAGCTCTGAATTCCCAGCAACAGGCATACCAATCCTGAATTCTGCTAAATTCACTTTGCGAAAGTATCTTAACTTCCAAGGCACTAAGGCATCATTTAGCTTTTAAAAACTGCACTGTGGTTTACTAAATGATTCATCAGTGGTCTGAGCATTAACACAGTTTGCAAGTGAGTTTGTAATACCTATCAGGCAAACTATATTTTTGCTATGTAAATAAGAACATTTTAGCTGATTGAGATACAGTTGATCCCCTTGTTCTAGAATGACTAGAGTCAGGAGTTAATACTTCATGGTAGAATCCTATGAATTTTAACCTAGTTAATTAAATTAACTAAAATGAAAAATACTGTGGAATTGTATACTGTTCATCTAAATATACAGAGCTCGTGTGTGTGTATGTGTGTGTTTGGGAGATGGCCAGAACTTTAAAAATTCCTCCAGTGTAAATGCATGTGATATCACAAATACTAAGAAAGCGTCAATAATCAGACTCTCAACTCATCCAGTATTGAAAGTAAATCATTTTTAATTCAAACAGGTGCCTCTCTTTTGCCTTTTATGAAGAAAACTTAAAAATGTCCCTACCCAAAGATACTTAGTGAGGACGTATAAATACGTTAAAGACAAAGGAAATTTCTCACCACCAACAGTACTATCAAGTTACCATTCATTTATACAGGGCTATAAAAAAGGGATGATCTTTAGAAATTACCAATATGCAATATGTTCAGAAGAAAGAGTGTTACAGTTATGGTGATTATACATGATAGCTCCTCTTCCTATGTATTTATGTTACACTGCTTCCCAGTTTCAGTTACATACTTAAACGCAGTCCCCAAAAGAGGACAGGCACATCACCTCTGAGCGGAGATATATATTGGTACAGGACACCATCCTAAAAAAAAAACCACATAGGAGGTCCATGCTCTCTTGATTTGTTTACAGTATTTAATTTTCAGCAAGATTACAGCTGCATAACTGTAAGGTGTTGAGAACATTCTCTTCTAAACCAGCACTTCTGATTCTATCAACAAACTGTACATATGTTTAAACTACCCCGTATGATATGTGTATGGAAGAGGGAGGAATATTAAAAAAAAAAAAAAACTGCTAAATTAGTTCTCAAAAATCAAGACAGGGTTATTATGAAACCTCAACATACATGCAATGAACATAAAGAATGTGAAAACAAGGCCCCTGTGCTCAGGGCAGGAGATGGTTACAGCTCAGCACACTGAGAAATTTGGGTGTTTCCACTAATCTAATAATGTATTAACCGGTTTATCTCCACATTTACAGAAAATACTGTATATATTAAGCGTTACTTTCTCTAAACAAATTCATAGATAAATTTTTAGACAACAGCTTCAGCCACCTCCTCAAAAACACTGTGTTGCCTACCCTGAACAGAGGTCTCTGAGGGAGTGGGGCAAACCGACCACAACACGCACGAAACCGGAGAACAATCTCATGCTCTGTGGTGCGTTTAGTCTCACATATAAAGAAATGCGTTTTGCAAACATGCAGTAAACATACTCACGCGGTGGCATCTGTAGTCTTACCAGAAGGGGAACCTGCGCTCACATACTGCAGGGCATTTCGTCAAATGCCTCTGTCTTTGTGCATTACCCTTCCAACCTTTCTTCCCATCTTTAAACTTTCCCCCTGCTATAAATACTACTACATGTTTGAACATTTTTATCATTTTTTAATCAAATAATGTCCTTTTTATGCTGCAGTCTTCCTCCGCAATGTTATAAAAAGGACAGGAAAAGGGAAATTGCTGGTCAATTTCAACCACAGACATTCTCAGCCTTGAAACCATTTACCCAGTTACCCAAGTGTTGCCAAACTTCTCTGCAATCTAGGTCACTACAATTTTTTCAGTAACTTTCCATTCTTCACATCTTAAAAACAAATAGCGACTCTTTGAAGAATTCTAAGACTTTCAGAGAGACACGTTTGTTACAAGAGTCAAGTGGCTTGAGAATATTTCAGAAAGTCCCCAACATCTTATTATCTCTTGAATTATAAAATGGACATAAATTTAAAACAAAAGTATTACCTTTTAAGTTAAAAACAAACAAACAACAAGTAGGGCTGAAGCACGTTTGCTCCAGGGGAGCAGGGACATGGCAGACAGCACTGCCGAGTTATGTTCTCCTGCAGGCTGGGGTGGCAGGAGAGAGGTGGATGCATGGGCGAGGGGTAACCTCCCCATGCCTAGAACAAGCAGAGTAAGCTGCATGCAGTGGAGATTCAATGGATATTACGCAAGCCAGAGAAAATAAGGGGTAAGTCCTGACAACTTCTCACCTTTCCTGTTTTTTAACTAGTAATACGCACAGCCTGATACTGATTCCTGCCTGCCCTGGCCATTTCTATCACCACCAGCCCCCAGAAGCACTCTTGGAAAAATATCTGGTGATTTAAAAAAAAAAGAGGTTGAAAGTAAGTAAAGAAAGCAACATAAGAGAATTTTTTTTTTAAAGTTTCCTTCTTAAAATACATGTAGGGGAAATGTGGAAATGAAAGACAATAGATGAATCTTACAAAACAATGTATTAACTTGGTATTGCAAAGTTTAATTTAAAAAATTAAAATGACTATCGATCATTTCCTATTAAATACTGAGTATTTTCTTAGTATCTACAGGGGACTGATTCCAGGACCCCCGTGGGTACCAAACTTTGAGGATGCTCAAGGTCCTTATGGAAAACGGTGCAGCCCTTGCATTTAACCCACACACACCCTCCTATATAACTTTAAGTCACCCCTTGATTACTTATACTACCTCACACGATATAAATGCTGTGTAAACACTATGAAAATGTTCTGTGTGGGGCATTTTGCTTTTTGGAGCTTTCTGGATCTTCTTTCCAAATATTTCCACCCAAGGTTGGCTGAATCCCTGAATGTGGAACCACAGATACGGAGGGCAAACTACGCACTTCCACCGTAAACAAACGGTCAGCAAGTGAGAGGTCCTGGATTCAAGCCTGTGTCACCGGCGTGGTTCCAGTGTTCTCGTTGCTGTGCCACAGCAGTGGGGTCTCAGTTTCTAAAATTCCACTTGGTGAATGAGAAAAGTCAGAACTGGGGGAGGGGGCGGGCTGGGGGCTCTCAACTAGAAGCAGGATGTTCTCCCAACTGTTTTAGGATTTAAATCATCTCAGTAGCTCTTGGTGGACTCAAGCGCAGGGATCCCATTTGGAGGTATCCTGTGCTTACTACAGAAAATACTAGGCTCAGCACTTTGTATATATTAGATCCACGAAAAATGCTTACAAAATTGAATTAGTTGGTATGTAAGTGCCAGCCTGGGCACATTGACTTGGCAGCTCCATTCTCCAGATCTTTATTACAGGTTCTCTAAACATGTTTTCCAAGAACATTTTTTTTAAACTTGTTCTTGTTCCTTATACCACAAATAGGATATATGGGGTAGCTCATTTCTTTATTTCTCACTTAAAGTACAAACAAAATCTTCACATTTTGGGAGGATGGTGGAAACACATTCTGCAAATACCAAGAAAGCACACTGGGTTACAAACTGTGAACCTGCTCGGTAAACACACAGACCTAAAGGAAGAGTGAGTAACTAGTGTGAACACGGAGTACGGCCCGAGTTTAGGACTCACGTTATTCTAGACAACCAGTGGGACTGTCCAGGGGGGACTGCTGGCACCTTCTTCATTTAAAGCATTTTAAATTTTAAGCATCACTTGTAGCTCAGATGAGACCCCCTAACTCTGATCTATGGACATTTCTAACCAGTGTGTTAAGTAATTAATGATTAGTTTGGGCAGACAGGAGTCTCTTTCTCAAGGAACTGATTTCACTGTCAGCCATATTTTATTAGCATTTCTTAAGATAAAGATCTATAAACTGCCGAGGCTCTCAGCCCCCTTTCCTCTTGCATTTATCACACACACAAAAAAGTTTACTGCTAAATCACATACAAATTTTAAGAATAACCCAAATATATCAATATGGGCTTTTGTTATATCACAAACAAGGATATCTAGCACTAAGAAACCAAGAAAAATTTCCCCCAATTCAAAAATCTCAAACTTCCTCAAATCTGTTTAAAAGATCATTCAACTGAGCAAATACATTAAATTCTCCATTACATCAAAGTGTTCACTGAACAAAAGCTTTTCAATTAGACTCTATTCATATACAGCAGCTTTACATATATGTGTGTGTGTGTGTGTGTGTGTATAATGACATATATGTGTATAGACATATATCATTAAATGTTTTCTTTGCCTCTATAAGAAAACCATTGACCTTTTAAAAAAAGTCTCATAGAAACAGCTATTAAAACATTTCATCCGTTCACACTACCAGCTGCATTTCACAGCATCAGAAGAGTAACAGCTGCACAAAATCCCAATGAAAGTAACTAAGAACAACGGAAGAAACCAAAATCCCCCAAAGTTAAAAGCGCAGGCGCAGGCACACACGCACAGCTCGTAATACGAAGCGACCTGATAACGAGATGGTTGCAGGGCACGCTGCAAACCGAGCCACCTTCTTAGACTTCTATCCGAGAGCAGAAACAGGAGTTTAAATCTCTTTGGTCCATGCAGCCATACATTTAACGTGTCCAAGTTATTTTCTGGCTAATTTCAGATTCTGAACCACGTGCCCCAGCTACCTTACCAAGATAACTTTCTGAAAACATAAACTAATCACGTGTTAAAATAAATATTCATTTCTGTAGAATCTCAATTTCAATACATTATTGATAATTTCTCCCCAGGAATATGAACACTTTAAATTACTGACAGAATAACCAAAGTAAAGGAAGAAAGTGATTCAAATCTAACAGAAAAGGAAAAGTCAAGTGGACTTGGGAGATTTAGACCTAAATTTAAGAAAACATCAGGAATATAAAGAACATGTGAAACTAATTTCAGGCTAAACATAATAAAAATAATCCACTTTAAGATTTAAAGATCTCTAAGAATGCATAGTTGCTTCTTGGCTTCTATTAAAACAGATTTCCAAACCACAGTGTTATTAAATTACCCCACCCCAAACTGGCTTCCATACTGGAAAAATACCCCCAACACATCATCGAGTTGTTGATGTATTCTGCTTTTTGGTAGAGAAAAGGTGTCGTGGGTAACAAAGGTCTTAAATTTGAATGGGACCTAGTAGAAGCTTACTTGTTACCAAGTTAGACTATAAAAGAGTGAGGCTAGAGTATGGATTGTCCATAACTTCATATTTTCTGCAATTGGCTCTTCTGTTGAATTAACATATATGCAATCATGGGCTTCTCTGGTGGCTCAGTGGTAAAGAATCCGCCTGCCAATGTAGGAGATGCGTGTTCAATCCCTGGGTCAGGAAGATCCCCTGGAGAAGGAAGTGGCTACCCACTCCAGTATTCTTGCCTGGAGAATCCCATGGACAGAGGAGTGTGAGAGGGGCTACGGTCTGTGGGGTCACAAAGAGTCAGACATGAATAGCAACTAAACAACAATGTATAATTGCATCTAGTATTCGAAAAAGTCTCAGTAGGAGACGAATTCAACCAGTTTCTACGCTTCCCTTACTTCTTACACTCTTAAATACAATTACATATGGCCAAAACCTCTTAAAATGTTTTATACCAATAACTTTTCATTCTAATAAATATCACTGTAGGTGCTAGTAAATTTAAATAACAGAATGAAACAAGAGTTGAAAAACTGAAATGAATCACTTAAATATATGTTCAACACTGTACTGATATGCTGAGAGTAACTGCCAAATTTTAAATGTACTATATTCCCCAATTTTTACTTAGAGAAATTATGATGCTACCACACAGCCAAAATAAGATCGTTCATTATTCTTCCTATATGACTTGTTTCTTAACTACAAGTGAGGCTTCTTGTTTTCACAGCCTAATTTAGGCCACTCTTTATATATATTTGATACTCCAGAATGAAAGATTGCTTACATTTTGTCAAAAATCGAGATATATGCAACAAGTAATATAATCCCACTGAGATACCAGTTGTAAAGATGTTTTCTCCATGAGATACATGGCAGAAACTTTCTTCAGAAGGATCAAGAATAGGATGTGTATTTCAGACTTTTCTTACAAAATTTATAAGAAAATTTTCAAATTAAATTTTCATGACACACAAACTACAATCAATATGTGTGACCCAAAAAGTTTTTAAAGTCATAGCAACAGAATGTTTATGCATGAGGGAAACTATTAAAGAGTGTTATTTGAGTGAGTGAAAAGGATGCACCCTATAGATCTACTTTGAATCCTTGAAAGAGTCTAGCAGTTCTCCATTCAGTATTATTTTCCACATAAAGTAAATAACAATAAATACCTAGTTTATATGAAAGCCCTAAATCCCAGAAACGTTCAAAAGTAAAAATCAGGTAATTTGTCTCATAATAAATGACTTGATATTCAGCACTCATACAGGATTTAGCATCACAAAACAAAATTTCTCACTACATCACCTGAATTCATGTCAAATATGTTCACAGCACTCATCTACAGCTACACTTGCAAATTTCACATGATCAATGTTAAAAAAAAAAAGAGTTTGGCACATGTATCAATTCTTCAAAACGTCCCTGTAACTTAACACAACACTGTTAAGAATGATGATTCAACACCAGTGTTAACCTGATTGGCAGCTAAACAAGGTGCTTTTTCTTGTAGCTTCACGCAGCAGTGCGCCTTGCCCGGGACGGAGGCACGTAAGGTGCGGTGCGGTAGTGCAATCATTGAACACCAGAGGGCGATCTTCCCACACGGCCCGAGGCCTTGTGTTTCGACCCGCTCCTTCCACGTCCTTGTACCATCTCACGCCCACTCGCTAACGATGCCGTTTTCAGAGAATCTGTACGTCTGTTTCCTTATGTGAAGTAAAGACATTCCCACAGAAACCTCAGAGTGTGGCGAGGATCCTTGAGAAGGAGATGATGAGAGTCAGTACTGTCTGCCCAACGCCCCACACCAGGGCTTCCAAGGGGGCCATGTTCTTCCCGGCCACTCGGTAAATGCCGGCCACGGCTGCACCTGGCGAGAGAGGAGACGACACGTTCAACTCCCGAGGCTCGCTGCAGGGCTGCCGCCTGGGCTCGCCTTCCCGGGAGCCAGACAGCAAGCCACCAGGCATTCTCATTCTACAGTTCTCTGCGAAAGAGTTTCCATGCGACTGGTACAAGTCACACTCTACCATACCACATTCACCCACAAAACCGAATAACAGGCTTTTCAATTCGACTGCAAAATATGTATTTATGGTATACGCTGCTTACTTGACACAAGATATGTTCATAAAAAAATGAATCACTCATTAATCTCTCAGCTGGGTGTTGACTCAGCCAGATCCCATCAGCACTTTTAAAAACATATGACACAATATATTGATGATTATAAATAATAATATAGAAAAACCACACAATATAATTTCTAAATTATTCAAGAAAAAGTTAATATTAAAGAAATTTTTATGTCTTTCAGTAAAATGAATTCTTAAACGTCATAAATAATATCAGAATTTTGAATAATGTACTTTACAATCTACCGTATAAAATGGTTTAAGTATTTGAATAAAACTGTAAAATTATCTGGAGACTAGTATTTTGACATCTAATAAAAGTGGGAGATGAACCTGACATCTGTTTTAGGAAAATGCTTTAGATATCAGGCACTTCTGAGAATGAGAGACTCTCAGGCACCTTAGTGCCCTGAGGCTCTGGCTCAATACTTTCATCTTACTGCTATAGTATACATAACGGGATCTAAGAGTCTGACTTTAAAAGTACACTCAGAAATCATAAAAGGAGGAAACGTTTAAACTACGGTTATGGCATTGAACAGGTTGAGAAGGCCTTAAAACTTTTGTCTAGAAAAAACTGTCTATATATTCCTAGAATGGTCAAACAAAAGGAAAGAAGAACAGAAATGTTATTTGAAGACACTTGAATTAGATCATTTGAGATAGAAATCTACTCACAAAAATTAGCTAAGAATTAATTCCATAGTTCATCTAAATTTTCCAAATAAAAATTATTATAGTCCTCTACAGAAGATACAAATAGGAAAAGCAAATTATTAATTTAAGCCAAGGGCTTTCATATACATATTTTAAAGAAAGAAATTAAAATGCATAGTATATTTATAGTATATATGTAACTTGTCAGAAAATTTACAAATATCATCTTAAATATCATACCACTCCTGAGTATTATCACTTAATTTAAAGATGAAAAAAAGAGAGGTTCAGAGAGTTTCAGTTACTAGTCCAAGAAAATACATTTAAGTATAGAGCTGGAATTTCAATCCAGATTAGTCTGGCTATAAATCTCCAAATCATTCTATTTTACATTTACACCAAGTGAAAAAATAGAATAAGAAATTCAGTAACTGATAATTACATCAATATTAAATAAAATTCCTAGGAGCACCAACATTTATTCAATCAAGTAGAAAACTTCACTAGTGTAATTGGTCATATCCTTGAATTTTAAATTTTTTTTTGGCTACACAATGCAGCATGCAGGAATTCAGTTCCCCAACCAGGGATCAAACTCAAACCCTCTGCAATGGAAGTGGGGAGTCTTAACCACCAGACCACCAGGGAAGCCCTATCCTCAAATTTTAGAATTGGATAACAACCTGAAAAAAATTTAAATATCTTAGGCTTCTTTGTTATCAGAAAATATGTTAAAATAAACCTGAGAAATACTGTTTTCACTTTGGATTTTCCCTAGATTTCCATGACTATCTTCAATTTTAAAAACCGCAACTTGGCCTCCATTCTCCAGCACTAAATTCCCCTGGTGGCTCAGATGGTAAAGAATCCGCCTGCAATGCAGGAGACGAGGGAACGGTAACCCATTCCAGTATTCTTGCCTGGAGAAGCCCCACAGACAGAGGAGCCTGGCGGGCGACAGTCCATGGGGTCACAAAGAGACTGAGCAACTAAAAAGAAAAAAAATTTCAAAAATGATCCAAGAGGTGAAAAACATAAGCTCAGGCTGCCTGCTGCTGCTGCTGCTAAGTTGCTTCAGTCGTGTCCTACTCTGTACGACCCCAGACGGCAGCCCACCAAGCTCCTCTGTCCCTGGGATTCTCCAGGCAAGAATACTGGAGTGGGTTGCCATTGCCTTCTCCAATGCATGAAAGTGAAAAGTGAAAGTGAAGTCGATCAGTCATGCCCGACTCTTCTCGACCCCATGGACTGCAGCCTATCAGGCTCCTCCATCCATGGAATTTTCCAGGCAAGAGTACTGGAGTGGGGTGCCATTGCCTTCTCAGGCTGCCTGGGAAGTACCAAATATTTAATTCCAACAACTCATGCTTATATAAGGTTAGGAACATGGATTTTGGAGTTAGACTTGTGGGTTAAAATCCGAGCTCACTTATTAGTAGCTGTGTGACAATGAGCAATCACCTAACCTCTCTGTGCCTCATTCCCTCAAATGTAAAATGGGTGGGTATGAAGAGTAAGAGATAATATTTGGAAAGTATTTAGAACAGTGTCTGGCCCTACTATGTACTCCAACTTTTGATTAGTAGTTGTCTAAGTAGTACATGATAAATGAATTTCCAATCAGTGATTCATCATTCAATCAGTTCAGTTCAGTCGCTCAGTCATGCTCGACTCTTTGTGACCCCATGAACCGCAGCACGCCAGGCCTCCATGTCCATCAACAACTCCCGGAGCTTACCCAAACTCATATCCATCGAATCAGTGATGCCATCCAACCATCTTATCCTCTGTTGTCCCCTTCTCCTCCCACCTTCAATCTTTCCCAGCATCAGGGTCTTTTCCAATGAGTCAGTTCTTCACATCAGGTAGTCAAAGGATTGGAGTTTCAGCTTCAGCATCAGTCCTTCCAATGAATATTCAGGACTGATCTCCTTTAGGATGGACTGGTTGGATCTCCTTGCAGTCCAAGGGACTCTCAAGAGTCTTCTCCAACACCACAGCTCAAAAGCATCAATTCTTCGGTGCTCAGCTTTATAGTCCAACTCTCACATCCATACATGACCACTGGAAAACCCACAGCTTTGACTAGACGGACCTCTGTTGGTAAAGTAATGTCTCTCCTTTTTAATATGCTGTCTAGATTTGGTCATAGCTTTTCTTCCAAGGAGCAAGCATCATTTAACTTCATGGCTGCGGTCACCATCTGCAATGATTTTGGAGCCCAAAATACAGTCTCACTGTTTCACTGTTTCCCCATCTATTTGCCATGAAGTAATGGGACAAGATGCCATGATCTTAGTTTTCTGAATGCTGAGTTTTAAGCCAACGTTTTCACTCTCCTTTTTCATTTTCATCAAGAGGCTCTTTAGTTCTTCTTTGCTTTCTGCCATAAGGATGGTGTCATCTGCATATCTGAGGTTACTGATATTTCTTTCAGCAATCTTGATCCCAGCTGGTGCTTCATCCAGCCCAGCGTTTCTCATGATGTACTCTGCATATCAGTTAAATAAACAGGGTGACAATATACAGCCTTGACATACTCCTTTCCCTATTTGGAACCACCTCTGTTGTTCCACGTCCAGTTCTAACTACTGCTTTCTGACCTGCATCCAGATTTCTCAAGAGGCAGGTCAGGTGGTCTGACATTGCCATCTCTTGAAGAATTTTCCACAGTTTGTTGTGATCCACACAGTCAAAGGCTTTGGCGTAGTCAATAAAGCAAAAGTAGATGTTTTTCTGGAACTCTCTTGCTTTTTTGATGATCCAGCAGATATTTGCAATTTGATCTCTGGTTCCTCTGCCTTTTCTAAAACCAGCTTGAACATCTGGAAGTTCATGGTTCACATACTATTGAAGTCTGGCTTGGAGAATTTTGAGCATTTCTTTGCTAGCAAGTAAGATGAATGTTGTATGGAACAACTGATAGCCATTTGTTAGCCTAGATTGATAGCCTAGATTGATAGCCTAGAAATAAATCTAGGTCCCTATTTCACACCACTCCCCAAAGTAAATTTCAGATGGATTAAAAAACTAGTTGTTAAAAACAAATAAATAAAATGAATTTCCCTTGGAAGGTTGTACTGTTCAAGGAAAAGCTTAACACAACCGTAAATAATCCACTTTTCTTTATACTTTCAAGAAACAGAGGGTAAGATCTTCAAGCCTATGATGTTAAGGGTAGAAAACCCAGTGTAAAACTCCAGTTTCCAAAATCAAGGGAGACACTGTAGTGTTATACAGAAAATAAAATGAAGAACCATCTTCCTCCCTGTGGATGATCAGGAACCAGTGTGTGAGTCACAGCTTCCCCCTGAAGGCAGCACTGCACAGCAGTTCCACCGCACTGCATCACTGTGCGACCCGAAGCACTAGCCAGAGAGGACCGCTCCCGTGGGACTCTTCAGCAAAAAGATCGAAAAGAAGACAATTTTGTGTGCCTATTAAATGGTTTTGGAAGCTGCTATTAAATACTGAGCAGACAGGAAGCAGTATTTACAAAATATATGTAGATTATAAAATTAAAGCCAACAGCTGCCCAAGTACCATCATCCAACTGTACACAGGAACGTTACTGTTTTACGTGAGGCTCCCACGGACTCCTCTGTCACACCCCAATTCCTCCCAAGTTTGGTTTTCATCATTCCTTTGCTTTTCTTCAGCATTACCACCTGCCTATATCCTCAGATATTACTTAATTTTTTAAATAAGCAAATTTTATATAAATTGATACTCTAAGTATTTTGGAATTTTTGGCTGTTTGTGGCTCAGATGGTAAAGAATCCACCTGCAATGTGGGAGACCTAGGTTCAGTCCCTGGGTTGGGAAGATCCCCTGGAGGAGGACATGGCAACTCACTCCAGTATTCTTGCCTGGAGAATCCCATGGACAGAGCCTGTAGCCTGGTGGGCTACAGTCCATAGGGTTGCAAAGAGTTGGACACGAATGAGCAACTAAGCACAGCACATATGTCAGGAAATTATCCAGGCTGTTGTATAATATGGAGCTGTAATTCATACATTTCCACTGTTGTGCAGAATTCTAAGTATGGATATACCACAACCTATTTTTCCATTTTAATGTGGATGACACTGTTTCTAATCCTTAATAATGACAAACCCTGCTTCTGTGAACATCCTTGTAACATGACCCCCAGCACACATACTAAATAGAGTTTCCCTACAACATGTGGGTATGCCTATTATGGCATTTTCAACTTTACTAGGTAATGCCAACTTGTTCCAAAGTATTTGAACCAATTTATATTCCATTTACTCCATATCCTCAGGAGCAGCTGATATCTTTAAACACACTTTTTTTTTGGTCAATCTGGGTAAGAGATGTTATCTCTGCAATTAATTTGTGTTCCCCTGATATTTAACGTCACAGAGCTTTTCCTCATATATCATTCAAATTTGACCATTAGGGTTTCTACTTTTACGAAATGCTTGGCATATCTTTTATGCATTTTTCTACTGGACTGTCACTTTCTTATTTGATTCATAGGGTTTTTAAAAACATAGTTTGGATATTAATCTATTGACATTTATATAAGCTAACAAATGTGTTACCCCAACTTGTGCTTTAGTTTTCACTCTTGTTAAGGTATATTTTGCTGAACAATAGCCAGCTGAAAAAGTACAAATATTGTGATCCTTATTTTCTTGGTGAAATATATGCAAGAATGAAGAGGGTAGAAGTATAATAGGGTGCATGAAATAAGTGAAACATGTTTGGAATGGCCACTGTGAACAATGGCAGAAGGTATCAGCTGCTGCTGCTGCTGCTAAGTCGCTTCAGTCGTGTCTGACTCTGTGCGACCCCATAGACGGCAGCCTACCAGGCTCCCCCATCCCTGGGATTCTCCAGGCAAGAACACTGGAGTGGGTTGCCATTTCCTTCTCCAATGCGTGAAAGTGAAAAGTGAAAGTGAAGTCGCTCAGTCGTGTCCGACTCTTAGCGACCCCACGGACTGCAGCCTACCAGGCTCCTCCGCCCATGGGATTTTCCAGGCAAGAGTACTGGAGTAGGGTGCCATTGCGTTCTCTGGAAGGTATCAGCTAGAAATAAGTAAAGATTCCCCAAAGCATTAAGGAGCTAGAGAAGACTGGTATAGCAAAGATGAAGTGGAGAAAACAATTCTGCTGAATTTTTTAAATGGTTTTAAAAAATCAAAAGAAGAGTATTATTTCATTATACATGAAAATTATATGAAATTCAAATTTCAATGTCCATAAACAAAGTTTCATTGGCATACACCCACAGTCATTTATGATACTGAACTATCTTTGCATTTCCAGGATAACATTTTTTTTCAAACTTTAAACTTCTTGTTTCGAATTGGAGCAGAGGGGTTAGCAATGCTGTGGTCGTTTCAGGTGAACAGTGAAGGTCCTGAGCAGTACATATACAAGCATCCATTCTTCCCCAAACTCCCCTCCCACCCAGGCTGGCACCTAACACTGAGTAGAGACCCACGTGCTGTACAGTAGGTCCTGGTTGGTAGGATAATATTCTTGAAGCAAATGAACCTATACTTTTCCATTTTTCTGTAGTCTTCATCTTGTTTAGCAAAAAGATTACAATGATTCAGCAAACATGCTGTGCACAGCTTTTAACCTTTCCATTTTCTGCAATAATCTGGATAAATAGGAACTGTTCCCAGAAAATCTGGTAGAACTCATCTGTAAACCTCATTTGAGACTGGACTTCTTTCAGGGAGGAGGGATCTTCAATATTTCAACTGTTTAATAATATTTATTGTATTACTCATATTTTCTATTTCTTCTTATGCCAATTTTAACAATTTATATTTAGGAATATATAGCTGTGTATAAAACTGCTATTTTTATAATTCTTTATTCTACCTTTATTGTCAAGCCTGTAGTTATTTCTTCTATTTTATCCCACATTTTATTTCTCTGTCTTAACTATTTTAGAGCTAAGGCAACAATATATTCGGCTTATTATCTCTCTAGAAAATTATTTTTTTGCTTTGTTATTAATCTTTCATAAACTTTACTTAAAAAACAGCAATTCTTTATACTAATAAAACTAAACAACATAATTTAAAAAGATACCATGTACAACAACATTAATGTAATAAGGGTTTAGGAATTAACTTAATCAAAATGTATAACTCTCCTATTGGGAGAAGAAAAAACTTTGAAACTCTAACAAAAGAACCAGAAAATGATCTGAACAAATGGGGATATATTACATGTTCTTGGGTGGAATAATTTAATATGTCAATTCTTCCCAAATTAACCTCTACCTTGTATTAAATCCCCACAAAAATCACAGTTATACTTTTTGAGGAATTCAGTAGACATATTCTAAAATTTATATGAAAGAATAAAGGTCCATAAATAGTTATGTGAACTTTGATAAAGAAAAAAATGAGGGACCAGCTCTACCAGATATTAAGAAACAGTACAAAACAGGAGAGATAAAAAATGAGACCTTGCTGAAACAACAGCTAAAAGGACTAAAAAAATCAGAACAGAGTTCAGAGACAGATCCATGTACCTTGAGAACATAGTATACAACAAAAGATGGATCAATGGACGGATTTTTTTTTAGGATGTAGTAAAAATTGACTTACTCTGTGGAAGGAAAAAAAAAAACAACCTGAAATCCTACCTAATTCCAAAAATGAAGACAGACTCTAAACCAGAAGGCGATTATGACCTGAATGTTCAACATCTGCCTTTGCAAATAAAGTTTTATTGGAAGAAACCACGCCCATTCATTTACTGGTAACTATGACAATTGCACCCATCTCACACGCTAGCAAAGTAATGCTCAAAATTCTCCAAGCCAGGCTTCAGCAATACATGAACCGTGAACTTCCAGATGTTCAAGCTGGTTTTAGAAAAGGCAGAGGAACCAGAGATCAAATTGCCAACATCCACTGGATCATCGAAAAAGCAAGACAGCTCCAGGAAAACATCTATTTCTGCTTTATTGACTATGCCAAAGCCTTTGACTGTGTGGATCACAATAAACTGTGGAAAATTCTGAAAGAGATGGGAATACCAGACCACCTGACCTGTCTCTTGAGGAACCTATAGGCAGATCAGGAAGCAACAGTTATAACTGGACATGGAACAACAGACTGGTTCCAAATAGGAAAAGGAGTACATCAAGGCTGTATACTGTCACCCTGCTTATTTAACTTATGCAGCGTACATCATGAGAAACACTGGGCTGGAAGAAGCACAAGCTGGAATCAAGATTGCCGGGAGAAATATCAATAACCTCAGATATGCAGATGACACCAACCTTATGGCAGAAAGTGAAGAGGAACTAAAAAGCCTCTTGATGAAAGTAAAAGAGGAGAGTGAAAAAGTTGGCTTAAAGCTCAACATTCAGAAATCTAAGATCATGGCATATGGTCCTAGCACTTTATGGGAAATAGATGGGGAAACAGTGGAAACAGTCAGACTTTATTTTTTGGGCTCCAAAATCACTGCAGATGGTGACTGCAGCCATGAAATTAAAAGACACTTACTCCTTGGAAGGGAAGTTATGACCAACCTAGACAGCATATTCAAAAGCAGAGACATTAGTCTGCCAACAAAGGTCCATCTAGTCAAGGCTATGGTTTTTCCAGTGGTCATGTATGGATGTGAGAGTTGGACTGTGAAGAAAGCTGAGCGCCAAAGAATTGCTGCTTTTGAACTGTGGTGTTGGAGAAGACTCTTGAGAGTCCCTTGGACTGCAAGGAGTTCCAACCAGTCCATTCTAAAGGAGATCAGCCCTGGGTGTTCTTTGGATGCTGAAGCTGAAACTCCAGTACTTTGGCCACCTCATGCAAAGAGGTGACTCACTGGAAAAGACTCTTATGCTGGGAGGGATTAGGGGCAGGAGGAAAAGGGGACAACAGACGATGAGATAGCTAGATGGCATCACCGACTTGATGGACGTGAGTTTGAGTGAAGTCCGTAAGAGTCGGACACGACTGAGCGACTGAACTGAACTGAACTGATGGCTGTTTTTAAGTCCTAATGGCAGAGCTGGAGAGTTGTGACAGAGACCATCTAGCCTGCAACATTTAAAACAGTTATTATCTGGCCTTTCAAGAAAAGTTTTGCTCAGTCCTGCTCTCGATAAAGACTTTACTACCAAGGTAAAACTATAAAATTAACAAAACACAATATATCAGAGTGTCTTTTGACCTTAGTGTGGGGGAGAACATAAATAAAATTATGAATTATAAACCACAGGCAAAAAACTCTTTAAGCTGGTTACACAGAATAAGAATTTCTACTCAATGAACAGTATCATGGATGAAGGCACTGCTAAAAGACAAAGAAGTTATTTGAGAAGTACAAAACCAACAAGACACCAATGTATCTAAGAAACATCTATCATTTAATAAGAACAAGGACCCCAAAAGAAAAGCACAGAATGAAAAGTAGCAATTTGCAGGGGAAAAAAACTAAATATATAATAAGAATAGAAAGAGATATTCAAATACATTAGTAATCAGAGAAATGCAAATCAAACCAACAAAGAGATGTCACTAATTTAGCCCTCAGACTTGCTAAAATTAGACAGCAACACAATGCCAAGCAATGGCATTATATAGAAACCCATTTCCTCCCAATTCTGGTATTAACTATCAGTACTAACTAAAATGAAAATTCACCCTATCCTGGAAATAAACATCTAAGAGGTAGTAAAATATAATAGTTATGTATCTACATTCAGTCAGTCATCATTTTGCTGAATGGAATATATAGCTGTGACTATGCTAGCGCTCACAAAATGCATTTAAGAAAATAAATGCAGGTAAATATTCACATTGGACAGTCTTCTTAATTCAAGTGTTTGCAGGTCAGAAAATTAGCCAGAAGAAATTTGTATGTTTTATTGTCAACCTGGATACAAGTTTTTACTCGAAATTGTGTCACACGTATTTGTGATAGTCACTCAGTCATGTCCAACTCTTTGTGACCCCATGGAGTGTAGCCCATGGGCTCTTCTATCCATGGAATTCTCCAGGCAAATACTGGAGTGGGCTGCCATTCCCTTCTCCAGGGGCTCTTCCCAAACCAGGGATCAAACCCCAGTCTCCTGCATTGCAGGCAAATTCTTTACAGTTTGAACCACCAAGGGAGCCCAGACATATTTGTAAGGAATTTTAAATATAACAGTTTCTAAAATTATTAGTTTGTTTTATTCTTGACTGAGTTGAAAGTAATACATACACCCATCATTAGAGATAAACAGAAGTAGAATAATGTTCTCTTTAAACTTTATGTATACCAATAAACACACGTGTAATACACACACTATTTTCAGCTTCTGAACAAGCTGTTCCTTCGTCCTTCTGCCTCTGCTCACGGTTCCACAGTTACAGCAGTGGCCACATCAAAAACATGAGCTGTCCCTTTCCAGGCCTCTTTGTACGTCTCCACAGTGAGCAACGACCAATCTGGACTCTCCGCTTTGTCACAGTCCTTATAGCAACTCTTCCATCTCACTGCCACGGCCTACTTCAGATCCAGCCTCAAATTCAGACCAAAAGTTAAAGCCTCGGCTCGTTTTCTCCCTCTCCGCCCGCCCCCTCTTCCCTCCTCCACTTTCTTCTTCCTGTCCTCTGCGCCTCCTCCCTCACTATGTCCATCTATCCAACCAGTATTTCCTGAGTATCTGTTACATTCCGGGTGCTGTTTTATTGCTGGAGATTCATCTCTCAGAGTTTCCTTTTGGTTCTTCCTTCACATATATTTATTCTACATTCAGCCACAAAACAAATTTCCTAGTGAACTGCTCTGCCCCTTTCCAATTCCTTTCTAAAATATCTACTTGCTTTCCATGGCCTGCAGAATAAAGTCCAAATTCTGGCTGACCTTCCAGGATCTTTGAGGATCTGGCTTGTCCCAGCTGAATTTCCCATTACTCCACTCTGTACACTTGGTGCTTCAGCTAAACCTGATTACTTGTTTTAAACCCTATGGCAAAGGGAATGAAGTAGTATATGAGAAAGTTACAGGTGAATACAGCAACAACAACAACAAAAAAACCTAACACAAGATGACACATAAGAATAGTAAATGAAGAAAGGAAGAGAAAATAGACTGCTCACAGCTTACCACAGCTGTGCCCAGGGCAGACCCAGAGCCCCGGGGACAGGGCTATGTTCTCAGGCAAGGCACACTGATCACTCCGGGGAAACGTGACTGTGCCACAAGAGGAGGGAGGCCATAGAGCTATGGTAGGAACAGATTTCCTCTCATCTCTGAGCTAAGGAGGGTCTTGCACACATCCAGTGGTGGCAGGCAGCTGCCCTGGCCTCACGGAAGCAGGCCAGGTGACCAGCAACAGAAGTGCTACTGTTTGCAGGCGGTGATGAGACCACGGCAGCAGACAGCAGCACCAGTGTTGAGCAGAACCACTCGAAGGAAGCAGCTGAGGCCCTCCAGGCTCAACAGGACACATCAAAGTCCCGGTTTAACTAGCACAGCAGAACCTAAGGCTGGAGCTGGGGCCTCAATGCTGTGGTAAGAGGTGAAGGTCAGAGGGCATGAACCTAGGGCCTGCAGGACACACACATGAGGCAGGGAAGTAGAAAACCTCCAGACAACTGGAGGACAGTGTAAAGTGGCTAATAGTTTCTAGTAGGCCAGGGGAGACTTATGTCATAACAACTTGTGTTTAAGAAGGAAGTGCACGATTATAGTCAGTTAATCTATGACAAAGGAGGCAAGAATATAAAATGGAGAAGAGACAGTCTCTTCAATAAGTGGTTCTGGGAAAATTGAGAAGCTACATATAAAAGAATGAAATTAGAACCTTCTCTAAAATCACAAACAAAAATAAACTAAAAATGGACTGAAGACCTAAATGTAACACTGGATACTATAAAATGCCTAGAGGAAAACATAGGCAGGACATTCTTTGAAATAAATTGCAGCAATCTTTTTTTCGATCCATCTCCCAGAGAAATGGAAGCAAAAGCAAAAATAAACAAATGGCACCTAATTAAACTTAAAAGCTTTTTGCATAGCAAAGGAAACACAAACAAAATGAAAAATACAACCTATGGACCAGGAAAAAATATTTGCTAACGATGGGACCAATATTTGCTAACAATTTCCAAAATATACAAGCTGCTCATAAAGCTCAATATTAAAAAAAAAAAAAAAAAAAAAACCCAACAACCCTATCAATAAATGGGCAAAAGACCTAAATGGATATTTTTCCAAAGACGACATACAGATGGCCAACAGGCACATGAAAACATGCTCAACATCACTAATTATTAGAGAAATGCAAATCAAAACTACAATAAGATATCACTTCACACCAGTCAGAATGGTCATTATTACAAAGTCTATAAATAATAAATGCTCGAGAGAGTATGGAGAAAAGGGAACCCTCCTACACTGTTGGGAATATAAACTGGGACAGCCACTATGGAGAACAGCATAGGTTCTTTAAAAAACTAAAAATACAGCTAGTGTGTGTGTGTGTGTGTGTTAATTGCTCAGCTGTGTCTGACTCTACAACCCCATGGACTGTGGCCTGCCAGGTTCCTCTGTCCATGGAATTCTCCAGAATTCTGGATTCTGGGGAATAATGGAATACTGGAGGGGATTCCCTTCCCCAGGGGATCTTCCTGACCCAGGAATCGAACCCAGGTCTCCCACATTGCAGACAGATTCTTAACCATCTGAGCCACAGGGAGGCCCCACATGAATCAGCAATTCTATTCCTGGTTATATAACTGGAGAAAACTCTAATTAAAAAAAGATGCATGTACCCCAATGTTCATCGCAGCACTGTTTAAAATAGCCAAGACATGGAAGCAATGTAAATGTTCACTGATAGACGAATGGATAAAGATATGGTAGACACACCCAGTGGAGTATTATTCAGCAATTAAAACAGGATGAAATAATGCCTCTGCAGCAGCACGGATGGACCTAGGGGTCAGCGCACTGAGTGAAGTCAGAAGACAGATGCCACATACCGTCACTTGGGTGTGGGATCTAAGGTATGGTGCAAATCAACTTTATTTACAAAACAGAAACATACTCACAGACACAGAAAGCAAAGTGGTATTTACCAAATCGGAGAGCAGAGGGAAGGATAAACCTGGAATTAACAGATACAGACTACTATAGAAAAAACAGGTAACAAGGACCTACTGTGTAGCACTAGGAACTATATTTAATATCTTGTAACAACCTATAAAAAAAAATCCCACGGACAAAGGAGCCTGGCAGGCTATAGCCCATAGGGTCACCAAGAGTTGGACATGACTGAGTGACTAAGCACGCACACGCCCACACACACGCGCGCACACACGCACACACAGAATAACCTATAATGAAAAAGCCCCAAACTTACGTGCATATAAAATGACATTCTTAAAAGAGCATCTACTTACTAGTGATCATCGCTCCAGTCACAGAAGCCAGAAATCCGATGCTGACGGCGATGACGGAGATGACTCTCCCTTGCCGATGTCTCTGCAGCATCACGAACATCAGCACTCCGGCAGCACCATGGACGAACAGAGAGGAGAAGAGGGCCCAGAGGAAGATCCAGTACCACATCTCTGAAAGGGAAAGCAAGGCGTTGAAAACTGTGCTGGAAAACCTCTTGGAAAAATCCAGCGTAACAAAGCGTGAGCACCCATGGTCTGGATAATCATGGTCTGGTTAGAGATCATAGATACAAACATGCCCAGTACAATACTTGATACATAGTAGTACGAAATTTTAACAATTATCATCATTACTACTGCTTGATGGGGAAATCAACCTCCATGACTTCACCAGGTCAAAGCCACACTCCAATTTCCTCTAAATGTCCCCATGACACAGCTATGCTCTATTATTTTCTCTGATACACCCTCTTGTTTGCAAATCTCCTGGAATAAATTATATGTTAATTAATTGCTGTCTGATATATAACTGTCTACACTAAGTGTCCAAACCTTAAAAAACAAAAAAAAACTACCCCTTAATTCAAATAATTCCAGAAGTGAGTCAATGATTTTTGTCTTTTACAATTTTAAGAAGTTCAGGTCCTTTCCCTCTTGGCTCTCGACTTTGTATACTGAAGAACTGTCCAAATCTTTTAAGTTCTTTGTCTCAGGTCATATACTAGCCCTTACCCAGAACTCATCAATGTGGTCTCAACTGCTTTCACTGAATTCGGCTACAGCCAGCCAACGGGCATGCCCTCCACTCTCTCTCTAGCACCCACTCCCTTTCTTTCTGGCCACCTGCCCCTCCATCAGTGCCCACGGTTCCTGCAGAGACTGCCTGTCCTCCACCAACTCCATCCCCCTGACTGTGCCTGCGTGGAGGAACATCTGGACAGGCCACTGATCCAAACTGGGTCCATCAGTCCCTTCCCCTGGGAACTCTGAACTGGGACCAAAACCGAGCACCTCAGTCTTTATCCTTCAGGCTGAACCTGAAGGGCTCAGGCTTTGTGAACAGTCATCTCATCATAACTTGATCAAACCCATGATAACAGGGTAAAAGAAAAACAGAAGCATCAAAGGCAAGGGACAACCAAATCCCTTATTCCAGTGCTACATTCAGCCCTGCCATGTTAATACCCTTAGATTCAACGTGATAAAATCTCCTTGTAATGCAATCCTTTTAAATTGGCCCATGTAAGGTTTCTGTTATTTATAGCTGAAAGAACTGACTCCAAAATATTTAGATGTCACCTTCAGGATCAGCCTTGGTATGCAAACATTCTGTAGTGCAAAATGTCTCATCTGCTATTTGAGCTATCTGTTCACTCTCTATCAAGTGAAAAAGAAGGGCAATAAAACAGTCATGAATAAAGAGAACAAAAACGGATTAACTGAAACTTATTTACTCAAACATCAGTGGAGTACAGATATACACTGCTGGTGGGAATGTAAAACAGGGCATCAGCTATGGAAAACAGTGTGGTAGCTCCTCCAAAACTAAAATCAAAATGACCACTTGATCCAGCAATTCCATTTCTGGGTATATATCCAGAAGAATCAAAGCAAGATCATGAAGAGACAGCTGCACAACTATGACTCCAGTGACAGTATTCGCCATTGCCACGAGGGGAAGCGACTCAAGTGCTCATCCATGGGTGAGTAATAAACAATAAGGTTTATATGGCAATGGAATATTCATTGGGAGAACATTCTGCCACATGCTACAGCATGCATGAATCTCCTGGACATTACGCTAAGTAAAATAAACCAGGCCCAAGAGGACAAATACTGGTAAATTCCACTTCTATGAGGTATCTAAAGTAGTCAAGTGAACAGAAACAGAAAACAGGGTGGTGGCTGCCAGGGACTTGGGGCAGAGGAAACGTGGGACTTCTTGTCTTAAAATGGGTACAAACACCGAGGATCTTTGCAGCGGTGGAGTTGTTCTGTATTTTGATTGTGGTGATACACACATATACAAATGGTAAAACTGAAAAGAAATAAATATAAACACACCCATGAGTACAGGTGTACAAGTAACACCTGTGAAATCTGAAAAAGGCTGGTGGACTGTGTCAAGGTCAACATCCTTGTTTTGGTATTACACACTGGTTTTTCCAAGATGTTCCCACTGGGGAACTGGGGTACAGCTCAGTTGGTAAGGAATCATCTGCAGTGCAGGAGATCCCAGTTCAATTTCTGGGTCAGAAAGATCTGCTGGAGAAAGGATAGGCTATGCACCCCAGTATTCTTGGGCTTCCCCTGTGGCTCAGCTGGTAAAGAATCCGCCTGCAATTCAGGAGACCCCAGTTCAATTTCTGGGTTGGGAAAATCCACTGGAGAAGGGACAAACTACCCACTCCAGTATTCTTGGGCTTCCCCTGGGGCTCAACTGGTAAAGAATCTGCCTGCAATACGGGAGACCTGGGCTTGATCCCTGGGTTGGGAAGATCCCCTGGAGAAGGGAATGGCTACCCATTCCAGTATTCTGGCTTGGAGAATTCCATGGACTGTATAGCAGCTTTCACTTTCACTTTTCAGCTGGGGTAAAGGCCACTTGGGTTCTCTCTGTACTATTTCTCACAGCTGCATGGGAATCTACAATTACCTCCAAATTAAAGGCGGAATTTTTAAAAGGGAGGATATATAGCAAACAGATTTTATTTAAAAAAAAAATCAGTTTCACCCTGCCAAATTTGTAAGAACTGACACTTAAAATGGACTGATAATTTCAAGGAAGAGAAATCTGATAAATCTCTGTGTTAAAGAATGCTTCTCTATGGCAGAAGAGCGAGACGCTCGTGATTAAGGAAAACAGACAAAGCTTGCCTTTCAGAGGCTTCTCTCTCTTAGCTTTCAGGGAAACAATGCTTTCATGCTGTCTTTCCCAAACAAATAGCTTCAAATGCATTAAAGACAAAAGCGCTTAACTTGCCCAGATGATATTTGTATTTTAAAAGATCTAACTTTTCAGAGTGAATCTAACCAAGAATATAAGAGAACAAAAATTCTCTAAGGGAGCTTTGAGATGAGGAAAGGCTCTGTGGCAGGTGCCCGCTCTTAATAAGAGGAGTCAGGCATCAGTCATTTGCGCCCCAAGCCTGCTTCTTACCAGAGTGAGCCCCCAGAGCACTTTTCCTTGTTGTCCTTGTCATGCAGGTGGGGTGAAAATTTCGTGACCATGTGTAACACTATGAACAGGAATTATTGGACATTATTAAGTAATGTTGTCTGCCTACTGACTATACAGCTATTGACCTCAACAATAAATTTGCCTAGTAATTAGGAAAAGTAAGTTTTTAAGTCTAATGTCTTATAAAATCCCTAGATATCAAAGAATGATATAACCAAAAGGCAGAATCTCAAACAGTCCTGTAAGGATCAGTCCAGGATTATCCCTCAAGCAGACTGAGCACAAACTACCCAAACGCAAATTTATTTTTATGTTTCTTTTTTTTTTAATCACACTATTTATCACAGAAAAAAAAACCTGAATGCTGCTCAGAATATCTAGAATTAATTTAGGTTGCATGTTGTTACTACTATTTTTTTTTATAATTTTATTTTTAAACTTCACATAATTGTATTAGTTTTGCCAAATATCAAAATGAATCCACCACAGGTATACATGTGTTCCCCATCCTGAACCCTCCTCCCTCCTCCCTCCCCATACCATCCCTCTGGGTCGTCCCAGTGCACTAGCCCCAAGCATCCAGTATCGTGCATCGAACCTGGACTAGCATCTCGTTTCATACATGATATTTTACATGTTTCAATGCCATTCTCCCAAATCTTCCCATCCTCTCCCTCTCCCTCAGAGTCCATAAGACTGTTCTATACATCAGTGTCTCTTTTGCTGTCTTGTACACAGGGTTATTGTTACCATCTTTCTAAATTCCATATATATGCGTTAGTATACTGTATTGGTGTTTTTCCTTCTGGCTTACTTCACTCTGTATAATAGGCTCCAGTTTCATCCACCTCATTAGAACTGATTCAAATGTATTCTTTTTAATGGCAGAGTAATACTCCATTGTGTATATGTACCACAGCTTTCTTATCCATTCATCTGCTGATGGGCATCTAGGTTGCTTCCATGTCCTGGCTATTATAAACAGTGCTGCGATGAACACTGGGGTACACGTGTCTCTTTCCCTTCTGGTTTCCTCAGTGTGTATGCCCAGCAGTGGGATTGCTGGATCATAAGGCAGTTCTATTTCCAGTTTTTTAAGGAATCTCCACACTGTTCTCCATAGTGGCTGTACTAGTTTGCATTCCCACCAACAGGGTAAGAGGGTTCCCTTTTCTCCACACCCTCTCCAGCATTTATTATTTGTAGACTTTTGGATCGCAGCCATTCTGACTGGTGTGAAATGGTACCTCATAGTGGTTTTGATTTGCACTTCTCTGATAATGAGTGATGTTGTTACTACTATTTTAAATTACCTGATAGATCAATACCAACCACCCCATCAGTGAACAGGGAGGGCCTCTGAAGACCTGGATAAACAAGTCTAAGGCGACTCACTTCTGCAAACGCAGGACACCTGGAGAACTACCTGCAGGCCCCTAAGAGCAGAGCACAGACAGACGCCCCAGAGCCCCAGAGCAGAAAGAGGTGCTGAGACCAGGAGAGGAGGGGGACCACCTGTTCTCAACTGCTGTGCACGGCACGGCTCACACGAACAACCCAGAGGCCCAGGCTGCTCTCCCCACTCATACCCCGCCTAACCTGCGCTTCCAGCAACTGACAACAAGGAAAGGAGGGAGCCAGAGGGAGGCTTCTCTGGTGCTAAACAAAATACAAAACAAAAAGTCAAAAAACACACTCTACAAAACAGAAGTATGCCACCCCTTCAATCCCTGCCTCGATAAAGGGAATGATAGCAGAGTCGTGTAGCTCTGTCATCTAGAGAGAGTTTAGCTGCTCTGGGGGTAATTCTTGTGAGCAGCCTGGGTTGAGAAGCACTGGCCTCACAGAGCATCTTCTCCTTTGATGAATTCTAGAATGAAAAACTGTTTTTAAAAGACAGTGTATCTGCAGTAAAACAGTGTGCGTGTGTGTTTACCTTCAGTGGGATCAGAGGCAGGGGAGCTGTGATCTGCTCCAGCGTGTATGTGTGTGTTCGTTCTTGTCATGTGTGTGTGTTCACTCTTGTTGCGTGTGTGTTCATTCTTGCCGTGTGTGTGTGTGTGTGTGTGTGTGTGAGTGTGTGTGTGTGTGTTTACCTTCAGTGGGATCAGAAGCAGGGGAGCTGTGATCTGTTTCAGCCTTCAAGCAATACTAGAAATAGCCTCACTCCCAGTCTGTATCTCCCATCAGCCCTGGTTGCCAAGTCACTAGAAATTATCTTCTGTGCTTTTGTTTTTAATCCTTGGACAAAATTATTTCTGGGAAATGAATTTCTCTAGAGTATATTTAACCAAGTAAAAACAATTCAAAGAATGGTACATATTGTATGACCCTGTATTTGTTAAAAATAATAGGTACAGAGAAATACAGAAAATAATGGCTATCTTCTAAGAATAAGAGAGGATATGCACGATGTTATTTTACTCTTCACTGGTTATGTTTTAGCAACCAGCCTGAAGTTCTGTTTGTTTTACTGCAGATATACTGTCTTTTAAAAACAGTTTTTCATTCTAGAATTCATCAGAGATGCTCTGTGAGGCCAGTGCTTCTCTATCCAGGCTGCTCACAAGAATTACCCACAGATAGCTAAAACTATCTATAGACGGGGACCTGAACAACTCTGTTTTCATTGCCTTTATCAATCATGACATGTAATAAAGACAGAAATCACTGCTCTAGGCTAAGGTTACACATGAGGTACCTATAAAAAAAATCCCAAAGCCATAAAAACAACAAAACGTATCTTACTAGACAAACACTAAATATAATCTTTAATCCTCTACAGTGGATCTAACCCTTCTAACAAAAATCATACTGAACACTTACATGTACTCAACATACTCTAAGCCTCGAGGTGACTATAATACACCAGTAAGACTAAACTTGGGGGCTGCTCATAGTTTCTCTCTTCTTAACAGAAATGGTCCTCACTGTACGTTTAACTGATCTGTGTCCAAAGTGAGTTATCTCAAGCTTCCATCAAATCTAAGGGGTGGCAACTGTCCCCCTTAGTTTCTGACATGAGACCTCTCTGTCGTGGGGGTGTGTCCCACACTGGCGGCTCATTAAATTTCAGGGAGATGATGCCTTTATAATCTGAGAAAGTCACCTAGAGCAGGGATTGGCAGAGTATGATTCACGAGTCCTAGCAACCACCTGACTATGGGGCACATATTACCACAGGGACAAAGAACCAGAGGAAGAAATATCAATCAAGAAAGATCCCAAGAGAATCTGTTACCACCTGAATTGTTAATAAACAGGACTGAACCACTGAACTGAATGATAAAACATACTGGAGACAGACGAGGGTAGGGGGTGGAGAACAGCTCATGGTTCTCAGGCCTGGCTGGTTCTCAGGCCCGGCAACCTCTGGGTCGGCTACTGCCAAGAAATACTGAGAGAAGATGCTCCGGATTACAACGTGGGCTGGGGCCAGGGTGGCTTTTGTGGGGGAGGGGAGGCTGCTTATAGACCCTAAAGATATAGACTTCATTCCAAAGGCTGAAGGTAATAAGGAGCCAATGAAAGACTTTAAACAAGGAAGTGATACAATCACATTTATCTTTTAAAACAAATTAATTATCCTGGCAGATATGGGAAAGGGGGACTAGATGGAGATGAGAGAATATCAGAACATTTCAAGAATCCAAAGAGAAACTGAGGCCTGGACTTAGGCAATGGCCAGAGGGTTGAAAAGAATGTGAAGTGTCTGGACTGGCTGATAGCCTGGATGATGGAGGAGATGCGATGTCTGGCTTCCCTGACTCCTGCTACGGACACAGCTGAATAGAGCACAGGCCATCAGGTATGGAAACACGGGAAATATATTCGGTACATCTGCTGTATACTCAAACGTTGGTGAGCAGCGAACAGTAAAGAAGCTAAAGCCAAGAAAATGTCAAGTAGAAAAATGTGAAGATCTAACCCTATACATTTATATTATGGGACATGTTTTTAAAAAAGAGTAAATCTCAAATTTTTAGTATCTCTAATCTTCCTGTGTGACTTGTCAAATTTTAAATCTATGATTACTAAAACAATTCTGTTATTAGATACAAGTTTGAATCAAATTTACTATAAGGAATGTCATTGTTACCCTAACAATGAGAAGAAGATAAACTACAAACTCACAGTTTTTAAGCCTACCAGTCAGGTGACCCTGCAAGATAACACAGTAACATGAATTCCAAAGAGGGACCCTCCAAGGAAAGGGTCTCCTGTGGCAAAGCACAGGAGCAACAAATGGGTACCATGTGCGTGGGAAAGAAGAGCAGCTGAAACTGTAACTGCAAGTTGAAGGCCAGGTGTGCAGTTAACCTGTCAGCCTGGAGTAAGTGACACAGGAAAGCTCAGGGTCACCTGCAAGCTCTTTCCACGGGTTGCTACCGAGCATTCCCTAGAAATACAGGGTCTCAGGCAGGAGACTGAAGAGAGCTTGACACCAAGTAACGAGCAACAAGGCTGTGATTGGGGGCAGGCAAGTGTGTGGGAAAGTGTCTTCCAGGTAGGCCTGCAGAGATGGCTAAAAGCTGACAACACAGCACGAACACTGTAATGACCCTGCAGCACTGGCCCGCACCCCAAGTACCATGTACAACATCACCTTCTAGAGAATTTGAAGCCTAACCAGTAGCAAGAAAGCTCAAACACCGATCACTCCTGAGTAAATTAAATGAACCTGAACCCTACCCGTCTAGCAGAGGCGGCCCATTTCCAGGCACAAATATTATTTACTTCAGTCACTACTGTTATACATGTGAAGGCCTGAATTCAATAAAAAGTATAAGACACTCTCAAAAATAAGAAAAACAATTCATCATCAAAAAATAAAGTGATCAGACTCAGATGAGCCAGATTTTAAAACAAGCAGACAGGGACTTTAACTATAACCAACATGTCAAAGTCAGTCATGGAAAAGGTCAGCAACTCACATGAACAGATGGGGATGGTTCAGCAGAGAGACAGAAAGTCCAAGAAAAAGTCAAATGAATATCCTCAAGAAAAAAAAAATCCTCAACAAAACAAAAAACAAACAAAAACACATGATATCAAAGATGAAGACTTCCTTCAGTGGGCTCACCAGTAAACTCGACACTGAAGAACAGGTGAGCTTATCACAGCAGCGCTATTTACAAGGGTCAAGACATGGAAGCAACCTAAGTTTCAATTCATGGATGAATGGATAAAAAAGATGAAGTATATATACACAATGGAATATTACTCACCCATAAAAAGAATGAAATAATGTTAGGGCTCATCATATTAAGGGAACTAAGTCAGACAGAGAAAGACAAATATCATATGATATTGCTTATATACGGAATCTAAAAAAAAAAAAATGATACCAATGAGCTTATTTACAAAACAGAAACAGACTCATAGATACAGAAAGCAAATTTACGGTTACCAAAAGGAAAGAGGGGGAGGGATAAATTAGGAGTCTGGGATTAAATATATATACACTACTATATACAAAACTGATAACCAACAAGGACCTACTATATAACACAGGGATGTACTCGTTATCTTATAATACCTTATAACGGAAAAGAATCTAAAAAACAAGTATTTATATATGTATAACTGAATCCTTTTGCTGTAAACCTGAAGCTGACACAACACTGTAAATCAACTGTATTTCAATAAAAAATGTAAAAAATAAACTATCAGTGAACGTAAAGGTTGGCCAACAGAAATTACTCAAATTGAAATACAATGAGAAAAAGGTAGGAGGAGGAGGGAAAAGAGGAACCATACAAGAGCTATGCAACAATTCAAATGGTTTAACGTACATGTAACTGGAGACCCAGATAGAGAAGGAAGAGATCATGCAGAAGAAAAATATTTAAATAAATACTGGCTGAAAAGCCTAAAAATGATAAAAGATATCAAACCACAAATCTAACACTCCCAGAGAATCCCAAGCAAGATAAAGATCACCCAAAAGAAGTAAAAAACAATAAAGCAAAAATAAACCACACAAGCATCATACCGAGATATACCACCGTAACACGACCTAAAACCAAAGATAAAGGGAAATACTGAAGAAGAAATAAGGGAAAAAAGAAAGAGAGGAAAGAGACGTATTACCGAGGGACAAAGATTAAAAAGTACCACAAGCTTCTCATCAGAAACCATCAAATCAGAAGACAAACTAGAGTAACACTTTAAAAGACTAAAAGGGGAAAAAAAAAAAAAAAACAAAACTGCAAAGCCAGGACCTATATTCAAGAGAAATAATTTTCAAAACTGAAGGTGAAATGAAGTTTTTTTCCAGAAAAAAACAAAACAAAACTGGGAGAATTAACTGCCAGCAGATTTGTGCTACGTGGCATATTAAAGGAAGCTCTTCAGACAGCAGGGCAATATGAAATGAGAACCCAAGTCTCCACAAAGCAATGAGCAACAAAGAAAGTTAAAATATATTGTTTCTAATTTTTAATCACTCTAATATTTTAACTGGATTTAAAAATAAGCTGCTGCATTTGTTCACTTGAAGCCTCATTTAACGCAGGAAAAGTTAAAGCTATGATAGATATTTAATAGCTGTCTGCTTCTACTTCTTAAAAAGGGGCAAACACATTAGTTTGAAATTTTAGTTGTGACACCTTCACGAGCTACTTTAGTATACTGCCTCTCTCAGAGCTTATCACAATACTGTTTATTACCTACTTAAACTAAATTACCCTTTTATCGACTAATTATATAATTTTAAACTGTAAATTACAGTACTCATCATTGAACAGAAAAAAAATTCTTAGAAAAACAAGTTATAAATTTAAAACAGAATATCATTTTTTATTTTAAAAAATCAGTTTAAGGCTATTTAAAATAGTTCCAAAATAGCACTATCTTCCTAAAAAATGCCATTCAATTTGCCCTTTTCATAACTGATTAGTTACATAGTTATAAATGTATAGGATTAAATGTCAAAATCTGAGTCTATTATGAAATTAGAACAATATACAATAGTTTGCATTGTTATTATTTATACACCTTTAAGCATCTTAAATTATACATCCTACCAAAAAAAATTTTCAGTAACACGAATTTGTTTGAATCAGTCACTGAACTAAAAAAAACATCTTTTCAGGGATTGATAAAATGTTTTACAACTTCATGATACAGTATTTCCAAGGGATATTTGCACTGAAGACTGAAATAGGAACTCTGCCGGGAGCCGGCGAGAGACATTCCGCTCGTGACAAAGGTCATGAAGGAGGAGGCTCGGCATACGAAAAGGCGGGATCGAGCCTCGGGAGTCTCCCCGGATATTCTTGAGTATCTTCCCCCAAAAAACCAGAGTCTGCCTACTTTATTGCTTTGTGCTCTCACCTCTGACTTTACTGGGGGCTGTCCCCTACCACCATCTCTCTCTCTCTGTCAAAGACTTAACTTACAGCTCCAATTAATAAAGTTCCTGGGCAATTAGGAGTGTTTAAATCCAAACCCCTCAGATGGCTCTCTAACTCGCCTGACAAGTTTACCCCGACTCCTGCAGCTATGCATACGATAGTTTACAGTCTCCCAGCCTTCAGAGGCACGGGAAGCTTAAGATATTCAAATAGCTTAGAGCCTCTCAGAGAGTTAGAAACTGTCAGAATAAGACTAATAAGGGATTTCATTGATGAGTCAATGCTTGCTGCCAAGTTTTCACATCCCCTGAATTGTATCCTTGAATATGTATTAATTAATAGTTGGTATGTAGAAAAAATAAGTAGTGGCCTTGGTGTTAGTAACTTTAGACCCTTAAGGTAATAAATTCTTTCCTTTGTTGTAAACCCATTACACATCCACCCTATAGGAATGCAATTTTATCTTTGGAAGATGGCGCCAAACCTTAAAATAATTACTCTTAGAGAAAATAAGTCTTTGTTGATAAGTCCTTGTCAAGAGTCATAAAATGTTAGTAGGCCTTCTGGCCAGAAGATGATGTAAATCACCTAAACCATTTGTATACGATAAATTTGCAGGAAAGAAACCCCGGTTTTTGATAAGAATCAAAGATTGCTGACTTTGCATCCCCTATTATCCTCTATGTGTAACTTAGGGTATAAAAGCCCCTGTTAAAAATAAAGCTATGGGCCTTGCTCACCAACGCTTGGTCTCCCCATGTCATTCTTTCTTTTCACATTCTGGCTGAAGTCTCCATCTGGAGCGTGGATATCCTCTGCGACCACTTATTTGCCTGGGCTTCTAAGACCCACTCGAGAAGGTGTCTAAGGTGGGGCACCTTCCGCTATTCGAGAGGGCGCCTGCGGCCTCCGTGGTCAGAGCTAACCTGGTGTCACGGGTTATATTGATTTTCCGCGTAAACCAAGCTACTCAGCCTCTTTTCTCCACTGAATTTTCCTACTGAGCTATCCTCATTCTATTACTCTTTATATCTCTAATTACCATTTGAATAGGTCGCCGACGCCGTCTCCCCTTCGAATACCCTGGATCAGCCGGGGCTGGTCCCCGGCAGAACTCTTCACATCAATGAGCATATCTTATAATGAAACTCTCAATGTAACAAATTTCTAAAGTTAAATCTAAATAGGAGTCCAAATGAAGGACAGATCAGAAGATATTAATGAAAGCACAATGGGGAAAACAAATAATGCACAGGCTGGTAAGAACAGTCATACCTTTGATAGGATGACAGTAATCCTGAGGAAGCAGTTATTGCCCACTGAGGTTAAAAAACAAACAAAAACAGATAATCTCAGAACTGGAAGGGATCTTCAGATACTGAATCCAGAGTTTCCTAAATCAAGTTTTAAGAAAGCCCAATTCTAAAAACTAATTATTAAATGGTGTTAAGAGCACAAAGGTTTTTCTAGGTCTTAAACTCTTGCCTGGAAAATCCCATGGGAGTAGGAGCCTGGTGGGCTGCAGTCCATGGGGTCGCTAAGAGTCGGACACAACTAAGCGACTTCACTTTCACTTTTCACGTTCATGCATTGGAGAAGGAAATGGCAACCCACTCCAGTGTTCTTGCCTGGAGAATCCCAGGGGCGGTGGGGCCTGGTGGGCTGCCGTCTATGGGGTCGCACAGAGTCAGACACGACTGAAGTGACTTAGCAGTAAACCTCACAGGTAAAGAATGTGCCTGCAATGAAGGAGATGTGGGTCTGATCCCTGGGTCGGGAAGATCCCCTGGAGAAGGAAATAAGAGCCCACTCCAGTATTCTTGCCTGAGCAATCCAAGGCATTGAGGACTGAGCAACTAAAACAAAAACAAAACAAACCTCACTCTACAAATTAGCAATATTAAAGGTCTGAAGCCCCACTTCAAAAAGAAAGCTTAAAGATAAAAAGACAAATTTATATGCAAATGGGTAAATGTTTTCCTTAACTCAAAATAAAAGTCTCTCAACTTTTTTCTTAACTCATTAATATTTTTAGATCATTTTTCCTTTAACATCAACATGAAAAGTGTTGTCACTGGATTGTGTTATAAATGAGGAAACAGAGGCCTGGTTAAATATGTGGTTTTTCAAGTATAAGAGCAAATTAATAGCATTCAAGGATAAAACTCAGTTTATTGATTCATAAACTCAAGGATCCTATCACTTCTTTAGACTCTTCATTTGGATACAAAAGTCTAGCAGGATCCAATTTATCCCAGTAGGGGGCAAGTTCTGATACCTGCACATCATGTTAAGTATTTACATAAACATTGTTAATGTTTAGTTCTCCCATATATAAACTTCAGATTAAATATAACTTCAGATTAAATATAACTAAAGTGCTTAGGATTTCTTTTAAAATACCATTTAATAAGAATTTTTCTCTGTTGCTAGTAACTCATAAATAAAACATTTTTTTTAAGATAAATTCTAATATCCTCTGGGTTTTCCTGGTGGCTCAGATGGTAAAGAATCCACCTGCAATGCGGGAGACCTGAGTTCAACCCCTGGGTTGGGAAGATCCCCTGGAGGAGGGCATGGCAACCCACTCCAGTATTCTTGCCTGGAGAATCCCCTTGGAAAGAGGAGCCTGGCAGGCTACAGTCCATGGTGTCGCAAAATGTCGGACACAACTGAGTGACTAAACACACAATATTATCCTCTAATGTTAAAAGGCAGTCACTTTTTAAAAAACTGGGTTATAGCATCCTCCTGGAAATGAGTCACTTATGTTGAAATTTTAATAAATCTTTAGCTATACTACAACACTCCATATTTAGACTGAATTATATATCACAAGACAGTTACAAATATCACAAAAAAGCTTAATTTTTAAAAAGTTGGTGTTCCCAATCTTTGAGCTCTCAATACTAAAATCACCTTAGAAAGTGGAGTCACTCAATCATGTCTGACTCTTTGCGACCCCACGGATTGTAGCCTACCAGGCTCCCCTGTCCATGGGATTCTCCAGGCAAGACCACTTGAATGGGCTGCCATTTCCTTCTCCAGGGGATCTTCCCAACCCAGGGATCGAACCCGGGTCTCCCGCATTGCAGACAGGTGCTTTACCATCTGAACCACCAGGGAAGCCCCCAAAAAATCACCTTAAGAGCTAGTTAAAAATGTACCTTCCTAGACTATGTTCTCAAGGGTCCTAATTCCATAGCTGTGGACTGGGGCTGTGGACTGTACCCTTAACCAGCCCAAAGTTATTATGACATGTAGCAAGATTTAGAAACCATGCTGGATTACAGCCATCCATGGAAGGGGACGGGACAGGGAGAGAATTTTAAAATGAAAGTTGACTAGCTACACATAATACCCAAGAGTAATATTATACTTTTAAATTTAATCAAAACCGAGTAGTATCCTGAACCATCCTAAAAGCAGGCAACATCCTCTCCTCCATCTCCATCATCCCTTAAACACGTTCTTTCTCTGCTCTCTACCTCTTCTGTTGTCTTCCAAGTCCCATTATTTGGTTCTCCCTGAACTCTACAAACCACTAGAGTACTATTAACCTGAAGGTTAGTTAGCATTTCTACACTGAACCCCTTATGGATGACTGACATTTTCATTTTTGTTTATCAGTGTTTACCACAGAGACTGGCAAATCACTCAAGATCAAGAAATACCCAACAAGATTGACCCTTGAAAATGCTAGATGCTGCTTTTTAGTATAAATCCTCTACATACATTTAATGAAACAATACATTATATGGCCACTTTGATTATAGGAAGTGAAATGCATGCAGAATGTTTTGCACAGGGCCTGACATGTAGTTGGTGTTCAGTAAACAGAGCCCCATTAGGATTGTTCGTCTGATTCTAAGGTAAGTTCAGTGTTCTGTGTTCTCTGGGCTCTCCTCTTACCTCTGACCATTCTGAATACCAGTTTCCTACCCTGATTCCAATTCCTCTTCCCCATCTCTGCCTCATCCTTCCTCTTCTGCTTAGGATTCCTTTCTATAGGAAAAATATCTCCAGCTACTCCAAGTCCTCTTTGTGAATTATCTTACCTTTCTGGTCATTCCTTCCAATCACTAAGCAAGAAAAGAGAAATGCATTTATATTCTGATAGTTAACTATTCAAGAATCAAACTTACAGCCTACACAGTCTCAAGACTCATCTGGAAATTGCTTTAGGTTTAAGAAATATCATCTGGACCTTGGACGTGGTATTGCCAGAAGATACAGATGCACGATTCAAAGATAATGAGGTGGGAATTAAGAAAGTAAGAACCTGAAGATGACAATTCTAAGTTTTGAAAAATGATAGTGACTTCATTCTTGATCAAGATACACAGCTAGGTCTTCCAAATGACAAAACCCTATAAAGTAAAAGTCACTTATTAATTGGCTCAGCACCACAAAAGAGTAAGGTACTGTTCATGTTTTCAGAAAAAGTGAATTTGGGGATTTGGCATAAATATTGAAAAGTAGCACACTGTCTTTAAGACTACATGTACTTTGAAACATGTGTATTACCATCCGTGAGACAGATCAGCAGTGCAAGTTCAGTGCATGAAACAGGGCACTCAGGGCTGGTGCACTGGGACTACCCTGAGGGAGGGGACGGGGAGGGAGGAGGGGGGGTTCAGGATCAGGGACACATGTACACCCGTGGCTGACTCATGCCATTCATGTATGGCAAAACCCACTACAGTACTGTAAAGTAATTAGCCTCCAATTAAAATAATTAGTTAAAAAAAAGACTACAGTTTCAAAACATATCTGTAAGTGGACATCTGAAATAATTTTACCTACATAAACTCACCGCCTGTAATAGATCATTTGGGAATGGGACATTAGAATACAGGGTAACACTGGGAGAAGCAAACCTGTTTGGGAGCACCACCAAAGAAAGGTTCTGGCTACACGAGCCTGAGGGGTGTTGCTGTTCAGTCATCGAGTCCTGTCCAATTCTTTGTGGCTCCCTTGAACTGTAGTGCCCACCAGGCTCCTCTGTTCATTGGATCTCCTAGGCAACAATACTGGAGTGGGTTGCCATTTCCTGCTCCAGGGGATCTTCTCGACTCAGGGATCGAAGCCCCGGTCTCCTGCTTGGCAGGCAGATTGCCACTGAGCCACCTGGGAAGCCCAGTATGAGATGTGAACAATTACAAATATGCACAGCACATACCCAGTTGTTTTCCCTCTTTTTTTCTGATAATCCGATTAACGCTAAGGTGGCTTAGCAACTACAAAGTCTAAAGGGGGACTATAATAGTGTGTATGTATACAGTGAACATAAGCACACATACATTTTATAAACACACATACAGACCTCTGACCTTCATTCCAGTTTGAATTCCCAGTCTCCCGGTGTTTGTATCAATAGAGGAGAGAGCACCAGCTCCCACATTTGCTGCTGACACTGAGAGAGGGGTGCAGCCTACCTTCGCTTTTTTTCCTAGGGACCAATTATTCCTTTCCCAACACCAGCTGGGCTATGTTTATCCAGGGGTCTAAGGATCCTGCCTCCTTTTAAGTAACAAAATTCTTCTCTAAACTCTTAGCAACCAAGCTTGGGTGGGAACACAAGGTTGGGAGCCAGTGTAAGCTGAAGAAAATAAACATAAAGCAAAAGAATACATTTCACTGTAGACCATTTTTTTAAAAGTCAGGTTAACCACAAAACTGAAAGAATATATACATACTGACTCTAATTTTAAGTTGTGGCAAGGAGGAGGGCTTTAGGACATATTCAGAGAAAGAAAAAATAATTGAGAAGGAAGGAAACCACGTCTCTCTCTACTTGAGTGAGCTGAATAAGCATATAACCTACATACAGTTAACAAACAATTTGGGAATCCTGAGAATCACACACACTGGGAAGTGACAAACACAGAAGAGAACCCTGGCAACAGTTGCTAAGTGACAAAGATGGGGTCTCAAGGGGTTAATCTCCATACGGAATCCCCATACTACTGTCTTCCTGAAAGGAGAAAAACACAGACAGAAACTGGTATAATTTCTAAAAGTAGATATATAATACATATGGGTCACTAACTTTTACAGAGACTATGGCAACTTTACATTTTAGAAAGATTATTACTATTATTATCACTAGTCAATATCTTACAATGTCCAGTATCTTTTATTTCTGGAAAAAATTAGTTCCATTCACCCATTCTTGGGCTCATTTGGGGTGAACACTTACACAGCAACTTTTACTTGCCTTAAGATTTATCATCTGTCAGACCTGCCTGAGTTAAGAACCGATGTGGAATAAAAGCAGAAGGTACAGAACTGAGAGTCAGTGAACATCAGTTTTACTCCTGGCCCTGTCATTAGATGACCGTTTGTTCCCAGCAGTGTGTATTTCAGTAATCCTAAAATGAAGTAACCAAACTTTATAACTTCTATCTCTAAAATGTTAAGCTAGTTCTAATTTCTAGTTCCTATCACTTTTTAAACATGTATTTCTATCAAAGCAATACATTCACAAGACCAGTTTCTAAAAGTTGGTCTTTAGATCTAAAATCTACATCAGCCTGGTTCTACACTATGCTCCTTTCTAGTTTCATTTCCAAGTTTATGATGATGACAAAAATGCCTTCTGACTTAATATGAGTCATCACAATCTGAAAAAGTAGCAGTTTTCACTTATGAGCTACCTGATCCAAGCAAGGCACTCTACGCTTCAATGTCTGAATCTATAAAAGAAGGACAAACACTAACCTCTCTCAAAATGGTTGAAAAGATGAAATAAAACATATGAAAGAATAGCAACTAGCACCAAAAATAGCATTTGTATGTATTAAAGGTATGACAATAATCTCTATAAATTGCTTAAACAACTTATGTCCTCCTTAAAAGCACATTCACTCCAACAGATGTAGCTGAAAAATAAGGCAACCAGAATGTTTTAATCATGCATCTGTGATGTATTGTTTTAAAAGCTCAAAATACATGCATTGGGCATATACTATGTGCCAGATATAACATGCTAGGATTCCAGAATTCTATAATTACAACAAGGACCCAACCTTCAGAAAGCTCACAGTCTCAAAGACACGAATAAAACAGCAAATGTAACTGAAAACCATAACAACAAAAGCATGTACAAAGAGCAGAAGTAGCAGGATGAAGCGAGTAATTCATCTTGTTTGAGGAGGACAGAGAAGTAGCTAAAGCAGCTTGGAAAGGGAGAAGGAGTGGTTCTGCAGGCAGAGGCCGGGGCTTCAGACCCACTTAACCATTTCGAGCTATATGACGTGGGTCAACTTAATTTCCCTCCCTGAACTTCTTTGTAAATATACTGTATTCTGATGATTAGAAGTAATTATTTGTAAAGTGCCTGATACATAGCAGGCATTCAAGAAACAGGAGTTATCTTGTTTCACAAGTCGGGTTTGACTACTTCTTTTTAATAGACTGAGTTCTAAATGGCACTGCAGGTAACATCTCTTAACTCAAGCTGCGTATGGAATCAGGAAGGTCACCAGCATGGAGAAGGCCGTAAGGAACCACATCAGAGTGTCACCACCTGCAGAGTCCGTTTTTTAGCAGTGATGCCGTTCCTAACATGAGCTACATTCACCTGGTGGTGAAGCCTATTTCTAATCTGTTTTCTCCATTTTCACAGAATTTTGCATACTCGAGATTGTATTTATTTCCTAGAACAGGTTCCCATGCTCCTCAGTCCCACCTGAGTCCTGGTTTTGGATATTCAGCATATCCCATATCCTTTATAAAATGGCAAAGTCCAATGAGAGACTGATGATTATTAAGATTACATAAGGAGATAATTAGAGCTAACCCTGGATTGAGACTACTATTGTTAACCTAATGGTTGACCTATGGGAACTAAGCCACTGTAATGATTCAGAATCTTAAAAGTAAGTATTTCAAAATATTGTTAACTCTGGCCAGGAGGTTAAGTTACATTTACTCTATGGTTCCCGAAGTTACTTTTCTCTAAATATCCACTGATGAGTGAAGACAGTCATTAACAGATATAAATACGTATACTCAAATCCTTGTTTTTCATTTTACAATATTTGAAATATTAACAGTGAATAAATCCAAGGAAAGCCCTAAGTAAGATAAAGCAGTCTATCTCAAAATTCAACTGAATTATAAAATGGTTTTTATATCAATTTAGGTTTTTCAGAAATAAAAACATGTTCCTGACCTGCGACCATCATGTAAGATGGGTGTGCTTCGAGTTAAATAACCACAGATTAAAAGCAAGTGAATCAATCCAGAACTGATGTTCATTTTATAGTTTTCACATGCAAGATACCCAATGCCTTTAAAGTCAGCCCTCAATTTTTCTCTATGAATATCTGAATTCCATATATACCAGATTTTATAACATCCTGTATCCTATCAAGACAGGTTACATTTATAAAATAGTCGTCATCCTCTTAACCAGTTTAGCATAATGCATTTTGAAACACTAATGCTCTATCAAAATTAGCTGTCTTATACAAGAATTAAATCCTGGGTATGTCTGTAAGATTTTTCACTGAGAAGCAGGCACTGAGGGGTCATCAAACCGCAACTGAAAGCACTTTCTTGTAAACACTTGTCTTTAGAGGGTATGTTTTAAATTCAGGGTATAAGACAAGCATTTCTATAGTAACCAAGCCAGAAGTTTCTTCACAAAGCAGACCTACAAATTCGATTTTTAAAGTCTGAGTATTATGGCTCACTTTTACAACCAGAAATTGATGTTAATTATTATAACATTTTAAGTCCAATTCCCTCCTGATAGCCTTGACTTGTGAAGGGAAATACACAAAATTATCAAATGTCACAGGGGCAGCAGCTTATGGGCAGAGGGAAAAAGACAAAAGGAGATAGAAGAGGGAGAAGATATACGATAAAAGCAAAAAGTGCTTAGAACGCGCTAGACCTTGGTCCAGCCCGTGACCTAATATAATCTACTCAAGGAGTCATTTATATCGCCAAAAAAAAATTAACTGAAGCAAACTGATCAATCCGAGCAGGCAATTTAAGTCCTGCATTCGACTTGAGATTTGCTAGAAAGCGCTAAATCAGAAAAAGATCGCAAGAGCAAGAAGCGCGTGTGTGTGCGTGTGTGTATGCAGGTGGGGAAGTGTGTGTGTGCGCGCGTGTGTATGTATGCAGGTGAGGGGGGCATAAATAAAGGCTAAGTGTACTAAGACTCGGCGCTAAAGCAGTGCTGCGCGTACTACGGAGGCAGGGCGGGAGGGAGCGAGGCGGGGGTCGTGGACTGTCCGCAGCCACTCTGGAGCCCGGGGGCGCGGGGCGCTAGGGGGGCCGGAGTCGGCACCCTAGAACGGGCACAGACCGGCTCCCATTCCCATCCTCCACGCCGGGACCGGGGGCCGCGAGCTCCGGAGCCAGGGCGGCGCGGAGATCCCAGAGGCGAGGGGCGGCGCCGCGTCCCGCTCCCCACCGGGCGCATCAATTACCCGTGAGGTTCCTCAGCACCGTCCCGTGGGCCCAGAGGCTCAGGACCTGCTGCACCGATAGGTTGATCATGGAGGCGTCGCCCCCCTCCGCCTTCATCTTCCCCGGGGGGCGCCCGCCGCCCTCTCCTCGGGCTCCGGGGGCGGCGGCGGGTGCGCGGCTCCTCCAGGCCGCCGCCAACGCCGCCGCCGCCGGGGGAGGCTTCGGGGCGCTGGGCTGGTCGCTGCTGCCGCCGCCGGGCCTCCGCCGGGGGGCCGATCAGCGCGTCTCCCAGGCAGCCCCCTCCCCGCCGGGGAGACATTGAGGACGGCCGGCCGGCGAGGGGCGGGGGCCGGGCGCTCTCCCCGCGCGGCCCGCGAGCGAGGAGGACTCGGGGCGCTGTGGAGGCCGCGGCCTGTCAGGGGCCGCGCGGCGAGCGTGAGGAGGCCGAGGTCACGCCGCGAGGGCCGGGGTGACGGGCAGCCGGCAGGTGCAGCCCCCGACGGGGCCCAGGCATCACCGCGCGAGGACGACGAGAGCCGAGACGCGGACGAGCCGGCGGCGGCGGCGGCCGCGGCCCCTCCTGCCGCCCGCCTGCCCACCCTTCTGCCGCCGACACTCGAGGACCCGCCCCCTCCACCCGCGGCCGCCGGCGGGCCGCTCGTGCGCGCGCACACGAGCCCCCTCGCCGCCCGCCCGCCCCGCCCTCGCCGCAGCCACCGCGCATGCTCACTCCCGCGACCCGCCGCCCTCCGACAGCCGGCCGGCCCCGAAGCCCTCCTCCTCCTCCTCCTCCCCCCGCCCCTTTCAACTTCTCGCGCGCGCGAGCTCGGGTGGCTCGCGGGGCCGAGCGTAGGCCCCGCAGTGGGGCGGGGGGAAGCGCGGTCTACGTCACTAGCGCCACCGCCGGCACTCGCTACTGATTGGACGCTCCGAGGGAACCGCCTCCACACCCTCCCTCCCTCCCTCCGCCTCCCGCCCCGCCCTCCAGCCGCGGGCGCGCGCCCTGGGAGAATCCCCCGCCCCGCGGTACCCGGACCGCTAGGCCTGGGGCTGCGGCTCGGAGCCAACGCGGCGGGGAGCTCAGTGTCCAGGTCCCACAGGTGGATTCAGTGACTGTTCACATCTTTGGTTTCGAATGAAATGCTTTGAATAAAAAGGTTTGAGTACAACTTTTTTTTTTTAAGTGTAAATACCTCAAAAGATTTGAAATATATGTCAGTTTGCGAGTTTGTTTGTTTGTTTGTTTGTTTGAGAGCATCAGATGACCTGCAAGGAGTGCAGAATATATTTGAAGGCCATTGAAACAGACCCACTTAACGATTCATCCAGTGGATTCTTCCTACAGGAAGACCCTGGGCCTCGCGTGGTTCTCCCCATCTGAAATCACCGACGGTGCCCGGGGCTGGGCAGGTGTCCCAAGAAGGGGGCTAGCTGTTTTTTCCGTGACAATACTCTTTGTATGTAAATTGTAGACGTCTCTATTATTTCCACCCCCTTCCCCATCCAGGACTTAAACTAGATCTCGCTTTCTATGATTAGCTGCCTATCTTCATGTCCATGGGAGGCCAAGGAACTGTCTAAAGTTCAGCTACAACAAATTAACTCCTCCTTCAAGTTTGAAACCTCTTATCTTGAAAACTATTAAGTTTGGGTAATAAAAACATATGCACTAGGCAGCTGCCCCTCCACATCCTTTTGCAAAAGAAAATCTGCCAAGGACACCAAAGCTCTTGCTGTAGCTAAATCATGAAGTATGTTGAGCAAAACGCAGAAAGGGTGAATCACCTGTAAAAGGGTGTTCTTTGGTGACTGCTTTAAAATATATATATATGTATAGTTATGTACGGATGTATTTGTGTGTATGTGAAAAAAAAAAATGTACAGCCCAAGAATGGTGAGTTAAGTTTCATCTGGGGCAAAATGAAGACTATAGCCCGGGAGACAGCCTCTCAGATAACTGCGAGGAACTGCTCTGAAGAGGTGGGGGGAGGTCACTGTATGTGACTTCCATGAAGAGGATGCTTGCACTTAAGCACACATTTTGGCAGACAGTTGCTGCTAGTCGCAAGGAGCAGATACCTCCACTAACGATTTTAGTGCTTTTCTAGATAAGAGAAGATGCAAGAAACTGGGCTCATAAATTCTTCTGAAAGGCTCTAACTATCTGAAGACCTGTTCTGCTAGTTTCTCCTGGAGATTAGAATGCTTCATTCCTGATCTCCTCCCTTATCTCCTTTCAGGGCGTCCTGAATGTTAGTAACTGTACTGGCTAAGGACTTCATGTGTATAGAACCTGAAGTCAAGAGACATTTTTTAGTTGGCCTGTGTTTTGTCTGTTTGATGTCACAACACAGGAGTAAAGGGAAAATTTTGTATCACAGGTGGACATCACCAGATGGTCAACACCGAAATCAGATTGATTATATTCTTTGCAGCCAAAGATGGAGAAGCTCTATACAGTCAGCAAAAACAAGACCAGGAGCTGACTGTGGCTCAGATCATGAACTCCTTATTGCCAAATTCAGACTTAAATTGAAGAAAGTAGGGAAAACCACTAGACCATTCAGGTATGACCTAAATCAAATCCCTTATGATTATACAGTGGAAGTGAGAAATAGATTTAAGGGACTAGATCTGATAGAGTGCCTGATGAACTATGGACGGAGGTTCGTGACGTTGTACAAGAGACAGGGATCAAGACCATCCCCATGGAAAAGAAATGCAAAAAAGCAAAATGGCTGTCTGGGAAGGCCTTACAAATAGCTGTGAAAAGATGAGAAGTGAAAAGCAAAGGAGAAAAGGAAATATATAAGCATCTGAATGCAGAGTTCCAAAGAATAGCAAGGAGAGATAAAAAAGCCTTCCTCAGCGATCCATGCAAAGAAATAGAGGAAAACAACAGAATGGGAAAGACTAGAGATCTCTTTAAGAAAATTAGAGATACCAAGGGAACATTTCATGCAAAGATGGGCTCGATAAAGGACAGAAATGGTATGGACCTAACAGAAGCAGAAGATATTAAGAAGAGGTGGCAAGAATACACAGAAGAACTGTACAAAAAAGAGCTTCATGACCCAGATAATCACAATGGTGTGATCACTCACCTAGAGCCACCCATCCCGGAATGTGAAGCCAAGTGGGCCTTAGAAAGCATCACTATGAACAAAGCTAGTGGAGGTGATGGAATTCCAGTGGAGCTATTCCAAATCCTGAAAGATGATGCTGTGAAAGTGCTGCACTCAATATGCCAGCAAATTTGGAAAACTCAGCAGTGGCCACAGGACTGGAAAAGGTCAGTTTCCATTCCAATCCCAAAGAAAGGCAATGCCAAAGAATGCTCAAACTGCCACACAATTGCACTCATCTCACACGCTAGTAAAGAAATGCTCAAAATTCTCCAAGCCAGGCTTCAGCAGTACATGAACCATGAACTTCCAGATGTTCAAGCTGGTTTTAGAAAAGGCAGAGGAACCAGAGATCAAGTTGCCAACATCCGCTGAATCATGGAAAAAGCAAGAGAGTTCCAGAAAAACATCTATTTCTCCTTTATTGACTATGCCAAAGCCTTTAACATTGTGGACCACAATAAACTGTGGAAAATTCTTCAAGAGATGGGAATACCAGACCACCTGACCTGCCTCTTGAGAAACCTATATGCAGGTCAGGAAGCAACAGTTAGAACTGGACATGGGGGACTTCCTTGGCGGTCCAGTGGTTAAGACTTCGCCTTCCAATGCAGGGGGTGAGGGTTCGATCCCTGGCAGGGAGTTAAGATCCCACATGCCTCATGGCCAAAAAACTAAAACACAAAACAGAAGCAATCTTGTAAAGATTCAATAAAAACTTTAAAAATGGTCTACATCAAAAAAAAAAAAAAAAAAAAGAACTGGACATGGAACAACAGACTGGTCCCAAATAGGAAAAGGAGAACGTCAAGGCTGTATATTGTCACCCTGCTTATTTAACTTATATGCAGAGTACATCATGAGAAACACTGGACTGGAAGAAGTACAAGCTGGAATCAAGATTGCCTGGAGAAACATCAATAACCTCAGATATGCAGATGACACCACCCTTATGGCAGAAAGTGAAGAGGAACTAAAAAGCCTCTTGATGAAAGTGAAAGAGGAGAGTGAAAAAGTTGGCTTAAAGCTCAACATTCAGAAAACGAAGATCATGGCACCTGGTCCCATCACTTCATGGGAAATAGTGGGGAAACAAGTGGAAACAGTGTCAGACTTTATTTTTGGGGGCTCCAGAATCACTGCAGATGGTGATTGCAGCCATGAAATTAAAAGACGCTTGCTCCTTGGAAGGAAAGTTATGACCAACCTAGACAGCATATTCAAAAGCAGAGACATTACTTTGCCAACAAAGGTCCGTCTAGTTAAGGCTATGGTTTTTCCAGTAGTCATGTATGGATGTGAGAGTTGGACTGTGAAGAAAGCTGAGCGCCAAAGAATTGATGCTTTTGAACTGTGGTGTTGGAGAAGACTCTTGAGAGTCCCTTGGACTGCAAGGAGATCCAACCAGTCCATTCTAAAGGAGATCAGTCCTGGGTGTTCTTTGGAAGGACTGATGCTAAAGCTGAAACTCCAATACTTTGGCCACCTCATGCGAAGAGTTGACTCATTGGAAAAGACTCTGATGTTGGGAGGGATTGGGGGCAGGAGGAGAAGGGGACGACAGAGGATGAGATGGCTGGATGACATCACTGACTGGATGGACGTGAGTCTGAGTGAACTCCAGGAGTTGGTGATGGACAAGGACGCCTGGCGTACTGCGATTCATGGGGTCGCAAAGAGTCAAACATGCCTGAGCGACTGAACTTAACTGAACTGAATAGGAACTGATCCAAAACTCATAATGTGGAGTGATTTTCTTTTGAGGACTTAGAATTAATTAGATCTTAGTTTAAGATTTTAAAATATCAGACAAAAGAGGCTTTACCATTTTTGTTAATTCACTTTATTTTGCAGATAGGAAAAACTTATTCTGCAGAGTTGTGTTGACAGAGGTGACACCACTTTGCAATCCAGTTTCTGAATTTCTTAAGTCACTGTCAACTGCATTCTGTTAAGGTTCTGGGTGGGAAGATGCAAGTTACCTAATGGTTACCAATAAGAGAGTTGACATTATATAATTAGTGATATTGGAGAATGTGACTACCTTCAATGTCCGGTTAATGGTAAACTTTCTAAACTCATCAAATTCACATCAGGAATGTTTAGTTTTCATGGAATCATTGAGGTTCTTATCATTACACACTTGTGAACCGTGAACTTCCTGATGTTCAAGCTGGTTTTAGAAAAGGCAGAGGAACCAGAGATCAAATTGCCAACATCTGCTGGATCATGGAAAAAGCAAGAGAGTTCCAGAAAAACATCTATTTCTGCTTTATTGACTATGCCAAAGCCTTTGACTGTGTGGATCACAATAAACTGTGGAAAATTCTTCAAGAGATGGGAATACCAGACCACCTGATCTGCCTCTTGAGAAATTTGTATGCAGGTCAGGAAGCAACAGTTAGAACTGGACATGGAACAACAGACTGGTCCCAAATAGAAAAAGGAGTTCGTCAAGGCTGTATCTTGTTACCCTGTTTATTTAACTTCTATGCAGAGTACATCATGAGAAACACTGGACTGGAAGAAACACGAACTGGAATGAAGATTGCCAGGAGAAATATCAATAACCTCAGATATGCAGATGACATCACCCTTATGGCAGAAAGTGAAGAGGAACTAAAAAGCCTCTTGATGAAAGTGAAAGAGGAGAGTGAAAAAGTTGGCTTAAAGCTCAACATTCAGAAAACGAAGATCATGGCACCTGGTCCCACCACTTCATGGGAAATAGATGGGGAAACAGTGGAAACAGTGTCAGACTTTATTTTTCTGGGCTCCAAAATCACTACAGATGGTGATTGCAGCCATGAAATTAAAAGACACTTACTCCTTGGAAGGAAAGTTATGACCAACCTAGATAGCATATTCAAAAGCAGAGACATTACTTTGCCAACAAAGGTTCGTCTAGTCAAGGCTATGGTTTTTCCTGTGGTCATGTATGGATGTGAGAGTTGGACTGTGAAGAAAGCTGAGCGCCAAAGAATTGCTGCTTTTGAACTGTGGTGTTGGAGAAGACTCTTGAGAGTCCCTTGGACTGCAAGGAGATCCAACCAGTCCATTCTGAAGGAGATCAGCCCTGGGATTTCTTTGGAAGGAATGATGCTAAAGCTGAAACTCCAATACTTTGGCCACCTCATGCGAAAAGTTGACTCATTGGAAAAGACTCTGATGCTGGGAGGGATTGGGGGCAGGAGGAGAAGGGGACGACAGAGGATGAGATGGCTGGATGGCATCACTGACTGGATGGACGTGAGTCTGAGTGAACTCCGGGAGTTGGTGATGGACAGGGAGGCCTGGCGTGCTGCGATTCATGGGGTCGCAAAGAGTCAGACACGACTGAGTGACTGATCTGATCTGATTGTTTAAAACACGGTAGCATGCATTTAAAATATTCAGAACCTGGGACAGTGTCTAGCAAAAGGTATTCATCAAATATTTGTTGAATGAATAGCTGGATAAGCTTCATAGAAAAGTTAGCATTTTTCTTGTTTCTTGTAATTTTTTAAAGTGGAACCTAAGTGTTGATTTCTGGAAATGAGAAAGTAAGACACAGTAAGGAAGCCCCAAGCCATTAATGTACTTTGATAACCAGACAACTTTTCCCCTGCTTTTCAGTTCAATTCAATAAGCATTTATTTGGCATCTCTTACCTGAAATAACATTCTGTGCTAAGAGTTATCTGTAAGATTTGAAGATCATAAGGTCACAGTTCTGTAGGTTAATACCTTGCATTTAACTTGTGTTTGCCTTGATAAAGCTAATGATACTCACTATGTTGAAAGCCTATATTCTTAAGTGAATTGACTGTTTTCCAATGGCTAGGGTTATGAAACCCAAACTGAATTAATGCAGGTGGAAGTTGTATGATTTCTTGCAGATTTTTGATATTGAATTAATGTACCAGTCAAGGAATGGTTCAGTTACATTCCTGCCAGAAATCAGGGAACACCTCCAAGTAAATCCTGGAGGTCTCCTTTAGCCCTGTGGCCTTGAATGTGAAATAGACAGCAATTCACAAAGAGTTCCTGGTTTGTTTCTTACCCACCAGTGAGGGAACACCCAAAAGTCTTAGCATGTTATTAATTCTCTGGAGAGGGCCCAGAAGAAAGCTTTTAAAATCAATTAGAATATAAAATGATATTGATCCCTTGAGAAAAACATTAACTACTGAGGACATCTTTTTCTCCCCTTTATTATCTTTCTTCCCTGTTGTACGGTACTACCTCATAGAGTCACATTACAGAGGCAACCTAATTTCATCTTGCTACACGTTTCACACCTTGAGTAGGATATGTGATATGTATTGTATGAATCCGCTTCTATTTGTCAGTAACCTTTTAGCTTTAAGTCTTTGGTCTTGTAGAAATTTCTGATATACTATATTGTCAGCTTTTTCTTTTATGGTCTCTGAGTTTTCTGCTTTAAAATGTCTTTTCCCTGTCTCAGATTTTATTTTAATTTTTTAAATCTCATATCTTTTCTAAAAACTTTATGGGTGTCTTTGTTTACACCTTTGGCTCACTTGGAATTGTGTTAGTACAGATCTAATTTTGTTTTTCCAGATGGCAACTGAGTTGTCCCAAAACATTTATTGAAAAATCCATCCTTTTCCCACTGACCTAAAATACTAGCTTTATCATGTGCAAAATTTCTATATATACTTGGATTTATTTCTAGACTTTCATTTTTGTTCCATCTATCTGTTCACGTGTCGGCACCGCACTATTTTTATTTTCTTTAATGCTACAGTTTGCTTCAGGTTCTGCTGAGATAGGTCTTTGTTTTTTACTCATTTTCAGTTTTTTTCCTGATTAATCCTGAGTGTGTGTTATTCCAGAAGAACTTTAATTCCTAATTCTAAAAGTATTACTGGTTCTATTTTCATTGAAATAATGTTACATTTATAAATAAATTTAGAGGATCTCGAGAGATCTTAATGTTTTCTTTTACTAAGAAATGTGATTTTGAAAAGATGCGTAATATGTCTTTTTTTAGCGTCTGTGGATATGCATGTGAGTCCTTTGATTCTAAATACATGAGGATTACATTCAAATAGCTCCTAACACATCCTCTTTGACTTTCTGGAGTTAATGGCACTTAGTTATGATCTCTCATTTTTTTAATATCCTACTTAATTCCATGTCTTAATCTTTTATTAGAATTATGTCATCAATATTGTGAGTGAAATTGATCTATGCTTTTCCCTTTAGAGCTGTGTTTAACTTAGTTTCATGGGTTTTATTTATTTTTTGCTAATTAACATTGTGTTGGCTTTATACAAAATATGTAGAAGCCGTCTTATTTGGATTTTTCTTTTCCTTCAGCTTTTGGTGAAATTCAACTGTAAAACTGCTGTCAGTGCTTTGGGGAGGCAGCTCTTTGTCCATTTTCTTCTATGCACCGTGTTTTTTTCTATGGCAATTGGTCCATTTAGACATTTTTTTCTCTTCCTGATTTCTTTCTGTAATTCTTTTATTTGGCTTGTTTTTATCTGATACAATTTAAAAAAATAATTTGCAGTGTTAATCAATACCTCTTTTGTAAATCTTTTAACTTCTCCAACACATTGCTTATTTTGTGAATTCACTTGTCTTAATTATATTTGCTAATCATTCTTTATTTTTCCCAACTAACAAGCTATTCGATGTATTTATCAGTCCTCTGTGTTTCTTTATATTAATTTGCTTTTTTCTTTTATCGTTATTAGTTATTCTGCTTTTCTTTGAGTTGTTTTGTTATTTTCTGTAAATTTTACACTCGCTCCTTGATTCATTCATTTGTATTTCTTCCTGCTTCTTCTGCATCGGCAGGCGGCTTCTTTGCCACTGAGACACCTGGGAAACCTTCTTTTTGTTTCTTCGTGTAAGTATGATGTAACTTTGAATTTGCCGTGAGCACTGCTTTGGTTGTACCCTGTAGCTTTTGATGCATAATGTTCCATTAACATTTTCTATTGTTATCTTCTAGAAATTCTGCCAGTTTACTTTTGATTTCTACTTTGAAGTCATGTAAAAGAGAGATTTTTTTATAACTTTCAACTTTCAAAGGGAGGCAGTTCTATATTTGTTAGCATTTCATAGTTTAATTACAGTGTAGTCAAAGACTGTTATCTATACCATTTCCACTTTGAAGGATATACTGATGTTTTCTTTGTAGCCTAGTATATGGTTAATTTTGGGAAGTTAGTACGCAGTAAAAGAAGGTGTATTCTCTGTTTGGGGGCTTCCCTGGTGGCTCAGGCAGTAAAGAATCTGCAATGCGGAAGAACTGGATTTGATCCCTGGATGGGGAAGATCCCCTGAAGAAGGGATTGGCTATCCACTCCAGTATTCTTACCTTGAGAATTCCGTGGACAGAGGAGCCTGGCAGGTTGCAGTCCATGGAATCACAAAGAGTCAGACACAACTGAAGGACTACTTACTTTTTTCACTTTTCTCTGTTTTTAGGGAATAGTGTGGTCTGCATGAAAGATCTAACATATTTATTACATTACTAAAGGTCATCTGCAATCTGACATTTTTGTCCACTAGATCAGTTCAGTTCAGTTCAGTCCAGTCACTCAGTCACGTCTGACTATTTGTGACCCCATGGACTGCAGCATGCCAGGCTTCCCTGTCCATCACCAACTCCTGAAGCGTACTCAAACTCACGTCCATTAAGTCAGTGATGCCATCCAACCATATCATCCTCTGTTATCCCCTTCTTCTCCTGCCTTCAATCTTTCCCAGCATCAGGGTCTTTTCAAACAAGTCAGTTCTTCACATCAGGTAGCCAAAGTATTGGAGTTTCAGCTTCAGCATGAGTCCTTCCAATGAATATTCAGGACTGATTTCCTTTAGGATGGACTGGTTGGATCTCCTTGCAGTCCAAGGGAGTCTCAAGAGTCTTCTCCAACACCACAGTTCAAAAGTATCAGTTCTTCAGCCCTCAGCTTTCTTTATAGTCCAACTCTCACATCCATACATGACTACTGGAAAAATTGTAGCTTTGACTAGACAGACCTTTGTTGGCAAAATAATGTCTCTGCTTTCTAGTATGCTGTCTAGGTTGGTCATAGTTTTTCTTCCAAGTAGCAAGAGTCTTTTAATTTCATGGCTGCAGTCACCATCTGCAGTGATTTTTGGAGCCCAAGAAAATAAAGTCTCTCACTGTTTCATTCTTTCCCCATTGATTTGCCATAAAGTGATGGGACCAGATGCCATGATCTTAGATTTCTGAATGTTGAGTTTTAAGCCAAGTTTTTAACTCTCCTCTTTCATTTTCATTAAGAGGCTCTTTAGTTCACTTTCTGCCATAAGGGTGGTGTCATCTGCATATCTGAGATTATTGATGTTTCTCCCGGCAATCTTGATCCCAGCCTGTACTTAATTCAGCCTGGTATTTCGCATGATGTACTCTGCATATAAGTTAAATAAGCAGGGTGACAATACAAAGCCTTTACGTACTCCTTTTCCAATTTGGAACCAGTCTGTTGTTCCATGTCCAGTTTTAACTATTGCTTCCTGACCTGCATACAGATTTCTCAGGAGACAGGTCAGGTGGTCTAGTAGTCCCATCTCTTGAAGAATTTTTCACAGTTTGTTGTGATCCACACAGTCAAAAGCTTTGGCATAGTCAATAAAGCAAAAGTAGATGTTTTTCTGAAACATTGGAGAAGGAAATGGCAACCCACTCCAGTGTTCTTGCCTGGAGAATCCCAGGGACAGGGGAGCCTGGTGGGCTGCGGTCTCTGAGGTCCCACAGAGTTGGACACGACTGAAGCGACTTAGCAGCAGCAGCAGCAGCAGCTTGCTTTTTCGGTGATCCAGCAGATGTTGGCAATTTGATCTTTGATTCCTCTGCCTTTTCTAAATCCAGCTTGGACATCTGGAAGTTCATGGTTCACATACCGCTGAAGCCTGCCTTGGAGAATTTGTAAACATGTGAGATGAATGCAATTCTGCAGTAGTTTGTGCATTCTTTGGCATTGCCTTTCTTTGGGATTGGAATGAAAGCTGACTTTTTCCAGTCCTGTGGAACTCGATCAGCCATAGGCTATACATTAGGTTTCACTAGACCATGCTGCATGACAAAGAAACTTCAAATCTCATTAGTTTAAAAAACAAACCTTATTTCTTGCTGGCATTGCATGAGTGCTGCATCCCCACTGTGGTTCCCCTGGGATCCGCCTGGTTCAGCCCAGCCCAGCTGCACAGTCTTCTCACTCCAGATACAGGGCTGAACGAGTACCTACTCTCTGGGTTCATACTATCATCATGGTTCGGGGCAGGAAGCAGAGCCACCAGCAGGAAACTTGCCTTGTGTACAAAATTTAAGAGGACTTAAAAAAAAAAACAACTCAGTGATCAGGATAAATGAATTTTCTAATGCAATATTTTTAAAAATTAATACAAAAATCCATGATGAACAAATATCAAAATTTTTAAATAAAAACAGAATATGACCCTGCACTTGCATGATCCTGCTTCACCCACTCCACCCTCCCCCTGGTCCTGGTAGAACAAGAGTTGCAGGGTCAAACCGTGCGAGCGCATTTAAAGTTTATGCTCGGATGGTCCATGTCACGCGGGTGTGTGGGTGTGTTAGTCGCTCAGTTGTGTCTGACTCTTTGCAACCCCATGGACTGTAGCTTGCCAGGCTCCTCTGTCCATGGCATTCTCCAGGCAAGAATACTGGAGTGGTTGCCACTCTCCAGGGGATCTTCCCAACCCAGGGATCAAACCTGGGTCTACTGCATTGCAGGCGGATTCTTTACCATCTAAGCAACAAGGGAAGCCCATGTCACATATACTCACATTCTTTTGGACAGAGGAGGTTGTGTGGTCAAAACGAAAGTGAACAGGATAAGAGGTATTCTGCCTAAAGAAAAGAATGACAAAGGAGAGGTGGGTGGAGGCAACAGATGATTTGAACACATAACACAGGTTAGCACAAGGGAAGTGAGATCTCCCTCCTAATAGTGATATATTTGTGCCTATTTCTCTCACTTCTTTTTTTTTTTTTTTTTTCAGTTTAGGCTTTATGAACTTTGATTCTATATTTTTGATGAATAGATATTGAAGTGTGTTGGATTTTAATTATGATTCTACTTTTTAATTTAAAATGTCTTAATATGTATTATTAAGTGATGGACAGGGAAGCCTGGCATCCTGCAGTCCATGGGGTTGCAAAGAGTCAGTGCATGGGGTTGCACTGAGTGACTGAACTGAACTGAGCTGAATGTAAAGGTCATGACTTTAGTAGAAATGTTAACTTTTTTGTTGTTTGTATTTGCCAAGTATATCTTGCGTGCATGCTGAGTCATGTCCTACTTTGTGACCCCATGGGCTATATAGCCCACCAGGCTCCTCTGTCCATGGGATTTTCCAGGCAAGACTACTAGAGTGGGTTGCCATTTCCTCCTCCAGGGAATCTTCCCTACCCCGGGATCAAACCCACGTCTCCTGTGTCTCCCGTCTTGGCAGGTGGATTCTTTACGATTGTGTCACCTGGGAAGCCCCTTTAAGTATATCTTGGTTCTTTCTTTTCAAACTTTATGAATCATTTTGTTTTAGGGATTCTCTTGCTGAATTTAACTATTTGATCCAATTTGAGATTCTTATTTTAATAGGAGAATTTAGACAATTTCTGTTTGTTGATTTAATAGGTATGTGGTAGCAGTTGTATCAAAGTTGTATTATTATTTATATTTTTGTTGCTTCTTTTAAAATAGTAATTGGCATGGTTTGTTTCCTGTGCTTTTTTTATGTGTCCCATATAATTTGAAACAGTTGGTTCTGTTTTTATTTTTCATGGTAATCTCTATGACCAACATTGCTAAACACTTCATCTGTTTACAATGTATCTATTGACCCACTCTAAGCAACCCTAATATTATATACCTTTACTTTCTCCCATCTCCTCTTTTCCATCAAATTCTTCCTCCTTTTCTCCATCAGGTTATAGTATATGATATGTTTTCTACTCTTTACCCTCTAAACCCCAATGGGATGATATCTAGAGATTGGGCCTTTGGGAGGTAATTAGGTTGTGAGGGTGGAGACCTCATTAATGGAATTAGTGCCCTTATAAGAGGAGGCACAAGGCAAATGATCTCCTCCAGCCGTGTGAGGATACGACTGGAAGGTGGCCATCTACAAACCATGAAGAAGCCCTTCAGCAAACGTGGAATCTTGCTGCCACCTTGAACTTGGACTTCACAGTCTCCAAAACACTAAGAAACATTCTTGTTTGTGATACCCAATCTATGACACTTAACATAGCAGCTCTCGGTAACTAAAGTTGACTGCCATCCAGATGCAGAGTGACACCTGGGTGGTCTGTGTGTTGGGAAGCTCCAAGAACCACTATGAAGGATTTGAACTACAACCCCCAGAAGAATGATCTGAACCTTGTGCCCTGAACTAGACCACAGGGATTGCTCACTTTAAAATTAAAAAAAGTCATTATTATCCATAAAATTTTAAACAAAATGCAGTTTTACAATATTTTAAATGCCCAGGAAATAATTCAATATTACTGGACATATGAAAAGCCAGGAAAATTTCAGTTTTCATGGGAAAAAAAGATAATCAACAGCTGTCAACTCCAAGATGACACATATGTTGTAATTATCTGACAAAGGTTTTAAAGCAACTCTTATAAAAATGCTTAAGTAAGGAATTAAAGACAATCTCAACAAAGAAATGGAAACTATAAAAAGGAGTTAAGTGGACATTTCTAAACTGAAAAACACAATAAGATTCATTGGTTGCAACAAAGATTCCACTCTGGTATGAGATGTTGATAGTGGGGAATTCTATGGTGTTGGAGGGAAGAAACATATAGGCTCAGTGCTTAATTTTGCCGTGAACTTAAAACTGCTCTAAAAAGATAAAATCTATTGAGAATGCATATCCTCAGAAAAACATGATCTGAAAGGATACACACACCCCAGTGTTCATGGCAGCACTGCTTACAGTAGCCAAAGCATAGAAGCAACCTAAATGTCCATCGACAGAGGAATGGATAAAGATGTGGCACATATATACATACACAATGCAATATTACTCAGCCATTAAAAAGAAGGAAATAATTCCATTTGGAGCAACATGGATGGGCCTATTGTCATCCTGAGTGAAGTCATAGAAGATGTATCATATGACATCCCTTATATGTGGAATCTAAAAAGAAATGATACAAATGACCTTACTTACAAAACAGAAAGATACTCACAGACTTAGAGAACTGAACTTATAGTTTCCAGGGGAAGGATGGGGAAAAAAAGATAGGGAGTTTGGGATGGACATGTACACACTGCTATATTTAAAATGGATAACCAACAGAGACCTATTGTATAGCACATAGAATTCTGTTCAGTGTTATGTAGCGGACTGGAAGGGAGAGGTATTTGGAGGAGAATGAATACATGTAAATGTGTAGTTGAGTCCCTTTGCTGTTCACTGGAAACTATCACAGCATTATTTATTAATAGGCTATACTCCAATACAAAATAAAAAGTTAAAAAAATACATATGCAAAAAATATAATAACCAAAATTAAGAGCTTATCGGATGGGTTCAATAGCAGGAAGTTTACAGCATATCTATCCATAAGCACACAAGATTGCCAGGAGAAATATCAACAACCTCATACAAATGTCCTTCAATAGGTGAATGGATGAATGAGTTGTACTGTAAAATATGTGCAAACTATACAATCAAATACTATTCAGTAGTACAAAGTAATAACAAAACTACTGGTACACTCAAACAACTTGAATGAAGCTTAAAGGCATTATGTGAATGAGGGGAAAAAAGCCAGTCTCAAAAGGTTGCATATTGTATGGTAACAGAGCTCCATGTTTTGGTCAGAAGCCCAAAAAGGGGAGCCCCAGGAAACTGAAGACAAAGCTATAGTGACTGAAAACTGGTTTGTTCTCAGCAATTGGGGTGAAGGGTAGCTTTGACTAAAAGGGGATAACAGGGAATTTGGGGAGGTGATAGAATTATTCTGTATTTTCATTGTGGTGGTGCTCACATGAATTAATATGCATAAAATGCATTAAATGCATAAAAATGTGCATCAAAAAGTTCAATTTGAGTGCATCTTAAAATACAATTTTTTGACAAAATCAGTGAGCCACATTTTCTTCACTGAAGAATTTCAGTTTTTTCTCTATTGTCCTGGAATGGACTGTGGCTAAGAGAAGCTAACTTTCTTGTTTTCATAGGTACTTGATATTTTTCCTTGGGTGCCCACAGAATTATTTTCTTATCTGTGAAGTCCAGTAATTTTACCAGGAAGCATCCCAGACGTCTAAGACAAGAAGCAACAGTTAGAACCAGGCTTGGAACAACAGACTGGTTCAAAATTGGGAAAGGAGTATGTCAGTTGTCAAAGGAGTACATATATTGTCACCCTGCTTATTTAATTTATATGCAGAGTGCATCATGCAAAACACTGGGCTGGATAACTCACAGGCTGGAATCAAGATTGCAAGGAGAAATTTCAACAACCTCAGAGACACAGATGATACCACTTTAATGGCAGAAAGTGAAGAGCAACTAAAGAGTCTCTTGATGAGGGTGAAAGAGGAGAGTGAAAAGGCTGGCTTAAAACTCAACATTCAAAAAAACTAAGATCATGGCATCTGGCCCCATTACTTCATGGCAAATAGATGGGGAAAAAGTGGAAACAGTAACACATTTTATTTTCTTGGGCTCCAAAATCACTTTGAATAGTTACTTCAGCCATGACTTTAAGACACTTGCTCCTTGGAAGAAAAGCTATGACAAACAGCGTATTCAAAAGCAGAGACATCACTTTGCCGACAAAGGTCCATACAGTCAAAGCTATGGTTTTCCAGTAGTCATGTACAGATGTGAGAGTTGGACCATGAAGAAGGCTGAGCACTAAAGAACTGATGCTTTTGAATTGCAGTGCTGGGGAAGACTCTTGAGAGTCCCTTGGACAGTGAGGCGATCAAACCAGTCAATCCTAAAGGAAATCAACCCTAAATATCCATTGGAAGGGCTGATGTTGAAACTGAAGTTCCAATACATTGGCCACTTGCTGCGAAGCTGACTCATTGGAAAAGACCCTGATGCTGGGAAAGATTGAAGGCAGGAGGAGAAGGGGGTGACAGAGGATGAGATGGTTGAATGGCATCACTGACTCATGGACATGAGTTTGAGCAAACTCCGGGAGATAGTGAGGGAAGCCTGGAGTGCTACAGTTTGTGGAGTCACAGAGTCAGACACCACTTAGTGACTGAACAACAGCAATCTCAGAGTTAATCATTTTGAGTCAGTGTTTTCCTAAGACATATTATAGGCTTAAGTCTCTGCTCATTCCTCTGAAGTGCAGGTTCACATGATCTTTTCTGAGTATTTCTCCTCTTCATTTGTTTTGGTTCCTTCTTAGAAGACAGTAAGTAACATATTGGATCTTATTTGTCTGTCTTCCTTAGCTGTCATTTCTTTTTTGGTCCTTTTGGACTGTTCATTTCACTCTCATTGTGCTCACTAATTAATTACAGGACATTATTCTGCCCTTCACTGTGTCTGCAGAAGGGTTCATTATGTTTCAGGCCACTTCCGTTGTGCCTTCACTCTGGATTTCTCTTCTTTCCAAGGTCTGCCAGTTCTTATGTCCTCTCATTCTGTTGTCTTGACAGATATTCTCCAAGCTCTTATTTCTCAACTTCAAGCTCTATGTTTCATCAGCTTTTTAGAGTCCAGTTCAGTATTATTAAGGCCTGGAAGACCATATGTCAGCTGGTCACCCTTTCTCTCTCTCTCTGAACTCTTTGCCTTCCGCTCTTTGTCTGCTGCATTTTAGCAATCCTGACCTTCTTGCTCTTCCTTCCACTCTCCAACACACTCCGTCTCAAGGTCCTTGCAGTCACTGACCTCTCTGCCTGGAACACCCCACCCCAGAGGTCTGCACAGCTTGCTCCTCACTAAACTGCCCTTAAAGAAATCTACCCAATGCCAACCCACAGTATAGATCTTCCATCATATCTCAATACTGTTCCTCCATTGAAGACTTCAGCACTGGTTTAAGAGAATAAAACGTACATTAGAAAGAGTAAGAAGGCAGTTAACAACCTGTGACTGAGTATACACTAGCGTTATATAGTTATGTATACGTATATATGAGAAATCTGTATGCAGGTCAAGAAGCAACAGTTAGAACTGGACACAGAACAACAGACTGGTTTAAAATCAGGAAAGGAGTACGTCAAGGCTGTATATTGTCATCCTGCTTATTTAAGTTATATGCAGAGTACATCTTGTGAAATGCCAGGCTGGATGAAACACAAACTGGGATCAAGATTGCCAGGAGAAATATCAATAACCTCAGATATGCATTTGACACCACCCTGATGGTAGAAAGCGAAGAACTAAAGAGCCTCTTGATGAAAGTGAAAGAGGAGAGTGAAAAGTTGGCATAAAGGCAACATTCAGAAAACCAAGATCATGGCATCCGGTCCCATCATTTCTTGGCAAATTGATGGGAAAATAATGGAAACAGTAAGAGACTTTATTTTGGGGGGCTCCAAAATCTCTGTAGACGGTGACTACAGCCATGAAATTAAAAGATGCTTGCTTCTTGGACGATAAGCTATGACCAACCTAGACAGCATATTAAAAAGCAGAGACATTACTTTGCCAACAAAGGTCTATCTAGTCAAAGCTATGGTTTTTCCAGTAGTCATGTATGGATGTGAGAGTTGGACTATAAAGAAAGCTGAGCACCGAAGAATTGATGCTTTTGAACTGTGGTGTTGGAGACGACTCTTGAGACTCCCTTGGACTGCAAGGAGATCCAACCAGTCTATCCTAAAGATCAGTCCTGGGTGTTCATTGGAAGGACTGACGCTGAAGCTGAAACTCCAGTACTTTGGCCACCTGATGTGAAGAACTGACTCATTGGAAAAGACTCTGATGCTGGGAAAGATTGAAGGCAGGAGGAGAAGGGGACGACAGAGGATGAGATGGTTTGGTGGCATCACCAATGTGATGGACATGAGTTTGAGTAAGCTCTGGGAGTTGGTGATGGACAGGGAGGCCTGGCGTGCTGCAGTCCACAGGGTCGCAAATAGTCAGACACGACTGAATGAATGAACTGAATGGATATATGTGAATGTATTATGTACACATATATAATATGATACATACTATCTGTTATACATGTATATAATGTACAATAGTATTTTAGTATGTATTCTATGTAACATGTATATAATATATATGCATTATGTATTATAAAAATAGTATATTATGTATATTTTATATGTTGCATAATATTTGAATATACTTAGGAAATATATTACATATAGGTATGCCATTTTATATATACATACAATGCAAGTGTGTACTTAGTTACAGACATATATATATATATACACCATACATATATATATTCTATAAATGCTGATGGCTTTATAAGAATAGGACAGGATGAATCAGAGCCTTTTTCAGAACCAAAGCCATGTGATCCAGCTGCAAGTTTGAGAGAAGGTCGTATTTCATAGGGCACTCCACTTCCTCTCTCAGTTCCCCCATCTCTCCTGATGATCAAAGGAATGGAAGACTGTATCTTAAAATCTAGCTAACAAATCCTGATTGAGAAAGGAGTTAGTTGGGCAATGGTTGACCAGATGTCATCTCTCAGAATCAGGCCAAGAGTTCTGTGTAACCAATGAGTTGTACAACCGAATGCAACTTCCTCTTTGCAATCAGGCAGGGCACATTTTTGCTTCTCAAAGTCTGGGCTCTGGGGGAGCCTCCTCTTTTATTGCAACCTCCCTATATTTGTCCTGGATTTCCAAGCTCAAATAAAGTGCAGGTTAGTGTTTCACTGTGAAATATGGTGCATAGAATGCAATAGAAGGATGAATAAAGAATTTAATTTACTCCACGGTGAAGGTAAACAGCAAAAAAATTTTTGGTTCTTATACTAAAAGGCCCATTTTAAAAGATCGCATTTTAAGCAAAGTGACTTTTTGTTAATGATCTTTTTTTTTGTTTGGATGGAAACTCCGGGAAAGTTAAAATGGGAACAAATTAAAGATGGCCCTTTCCGCCTTTACTTGTCCTTCCTCTCTGAAAATCTGAACACGATGTGAATAGTTTATTAAGCATTTTAAAATCATTGTTTATTCCTTTCTGTTCTTTGTAAGCCTTTGGAAAACAAGGCCATTTCTTTCTTGTGTATCCTGAGGTATGAGATATAAGGAGGAAAAAAATAAAGCCATGTACTTAAATGGCTTACTTAGAAATAGCTGAGTGGATTTCAGTTGGAAATTCACCAGTAAAAATTCCATCATTGCTTCAATGAGTAGCCAGTTAGGCCTTGAGTGTTAACATATCTGGGAAAAAATTGATATATATTTGTTTTAAAAAACTTCTGTCAAAACACGTGTCTAGTTTGAAGTCATCAGGGTTTTATGCCAACAAGTTTGATATTCTATTTGAAATCAGAATGTTTTCTTTCACATTTTGGTATTTAAGACTACTTTGATAAATATTTGGTACACCTTTTAAAAATGCCCTCAATGATGCTAATGTTTATAATTTCAGGGTGGACTTGGCATTTGGAAATAGAAGTTGCTTGGTGTCATGTCAGTTGAGTAAACAGCCTGGGAAGATATGTATTTTGATAAAGAATGAGATGTGTCATAATTAATGAAAACTTTGTCTGTGTAGTTTGGAACTATGTGGTTTGGAAGAAAATTAAAAAGTATTTGTGGTGATGGCAATGCCATTAGAATAGCAGTCTACCCTCCAGAACATCTTCTCTGGAGGATAATATCGTCTTGGGACTATAAGTGGTAGTAAGTCATTAAAGTATGTTGTCTATTACTTTATAGTCCCATCTCTTGAAATCTCTCATTTGCACTGGATTTGGTCTTTGACAAAGATTATATTATCGCCAGATTCTTTAGTCTCCCCCTCTCTCTGGAGACTTTATTTATTTTCTGTGTTTTAATATGCATGGACAAGTGCTGTTTAAAAAGAAACAATAACAACATTTACTTTACCACATCTATGACTTATCTAGGACCACTTTTTCCTTTCTTCCACACCAAATTGTTCAAAGAAAAATATATGACGACATGTAACTGAGCTCTTGCAAGGGGGAAGACACTGAGCTAAGCATTTTTAATATTATATTTCCAACCTTCCCAATAGGAGAGTGCTAGGTATCCTCACTTAAGGATAAGGTTACCAAGAATATTGGTTTACTGGAGCTGCCATAGCTAAGTGCCACAAAATGGGTGGCTTAAAGCAATAGAAATGTATTTTCTCACAGTTCAGGAGGCTAGAAGTCCGAAATCAAGGAGTCAGCAGGGCTGTGTCCTCTCAGGTTCCTGGGAGAGAATCTGCCCTGGGCCTTGCTCCTAACTTCCAGGGTTGCCAGCCGTGCTCGGCTTTCCTTGGCTTGCAGCTGCAGGTTAACTCCAGTCTCTGCCTTCATCCTCACGTGGTCGTCTTCCCTGTGTCTGTCTCTCTCTGTCCCTTCCTCTTCTCATGAGGCCAGCAGTCATATTGGATTAAGGGCCCACCTGCTGTAGAATAACTTCATCTTTACTAGTTTATATCTGCAAGAACCCTGTCTGTAAATAAGGTCACATTCTGAGGCTCTGGGAGGGATGTGAATTTGGCGGGATGCCGTTCAGTCCCGTGCATGGAGACTTAGGGCAGCATCTGTGTGTAAAGTTGCCTGGTCTGGGCGGAGCCAGGATTCAGGTGGAGTTGCTCGCAGAGCCTGTCCTCCCAGCTGCTTTATAATTCCGCCCGTGTCCTCTGGCTCACTGTCTCAGCTCCTTCCCTCCCTTGTCTGTGTGATCTGGTCTCCAGTTCCAGATGGTTATTGGTTATTAACTTTTCTCCTAAGGTCCTCATCTTCTGGCTACTTCACCCTCTTCCAGCTCTGGTAACAGAGTCCTCCTCCTTAAGCACCCTGCGGCTTCAGTTCTCTGATAACACCGTCTTTTAGTCTCACCGCCATCTCAGATCCCGTGTTTCCTCTTCATTGGCTCATTTACTTGTCCTGTGCCCTCCATGTGGGTGCCTGCCAACTTTTGTTTCTCTGCTCTCTCCTTCACATTCCTTCTTTGATGAAGCCTCCCTCATTCTCGGCTTCAGCTGTCTCCTCTGTATCACTGACTACTAAATCTGTGTCAGTCTACTTCTCCATGCTGTCTGCTTCCCTAAGCTCCAGCCTCATATTTCCCAACTCCTTTTGACAAGAATTTCTACTATCATCTCTGACTCAGGTTGCTCAAAATCAGATAGTTTTCTTTCTTGGAAAGCGCTTATTGGTCCTTCTTAACACTGCCATCGTCGCCTCGTGGAAGGATCACTATGGCAATGTCCTAGTTACCATGACAGACTCCAGTCCTCACCCTTCCCAAGCACCTTTCATGACCTTGCTCAGCTGCTGCTGCTGCTGCTAAATCACTTCAGTCGTGTCCGACTCTGTGCGACCCCATAGACAGCAGCCCACCAGGCTCCCCTGTCCCTGGGATTCTCCAGGCAAGAACACTGGAGTGGGTTGCCATTTCCTTCTCCAATGCATGAAGTGAAAAGTGAAAGTGAAGATGCTCAGTCGTGTCCAACTCTTAGCAACCCCATGGACCGCAACCTACCAGGCTCCTCCGTCCATGGGATTGTCCGGGCAAGAGTACTGGAGTAGGGTGCCATTACCTTCTCTGTGCTCAGCTAATCCCCCCTAACCAATTTTTATCCTGTTACCCCTCTTCTCAGCATTTTCCTATGTTCTTCATGTTTCAAATTCTTCTCTATTTTTCCACCTTGCTCTCCCAGTTCTCTTTCCTATGACTTCCAATGCTAGTAAGGTTAACTGCTCCTCTTCAAAACTAAATATATTCTCATCTCCATACTTTGGCTTATGTTGTCTACTTGACCATTTATTCTTTCAAATCCCGTCTCTTCCTTCAAGTCCCAAATCTAATCCAACTCTCTGGGAAGTTCTCTCTGACTATTTCAACTTCAGTTCATTTCCATGGAGCCCCAAGAAGGGAATGACAAAAAAGTTGTCAGAAATGCAAGATGCATGCTCTTTCTTTGTATCCTCTGTTCTTAGCTTCTTTGTTTACTTTTTTTTTTCCATTTCTTACCCCTGCCTCTCAGGACTTCTAAAAATCAGCATGAACATCCCTGCACAGTGTCTTGGTTTATTACTGTTGTTCTGTGTCTCTTCCTAACTACTTTACCAGGTAAAGGACGGCATCTTTTGTTTCTATAACATCTATATCACCTAGCCAATGTTGACTATTTATTGAATTTGTTTTGTTTGATTCACTTAATTTAATAAAGTTTCACAATAGTTTGAGAATGTGAAGAAGCCAAGTTTCTAAAACCTAACATGTTCTACAAATTGGTTTTATAAACTAAAAATATTTCACCCGAGGTAAAACAGAGTCTGCAATATGAATAGTAAAGATAGTTTCTAAGTCATGTGATGAAAAATTAGTATTAGGACATTTTAGGGGTTGTGTTACTTCTCTGTCTTTGGTTTTCTAGACATATCCTTCGAACTACACTAACCAATACAAATTACATTGGTAATACTGGAATTGTTTTAATTTAGCAATGTGAGTGAATTTTGCCTTTAGTCACTAAAAATATGTCGTGTAAATTTATGACTCACTCAAGACAAATTTTTGAAAACAGAACTCATCGACATTCAGAGGCCAAAAAAACTGAAGTGCTTTATTCTCACAGTATTAAAATTAGTGACTACCTTGGGAATAATAGTAAGACAAATAAAACTTGATTTCCTTTCTAAGAACAACACAAAGGGATTAAGAGTTAAAAACTCATTTGAAGGAGTCACTGAATATCAAATCCTAAGCATTTTCTGACAATGTGCTGTCTCAGATCAAGAAAGTATACATAAAAGTTTGACACTGATATTTCAAAAGAGCAGAAATGATCTAGGTAACAATACAGAGAACACCCTAGTGAGTGAGCAGGGACACTGCAAGTTTACAGCTAACATGGACCTCAGATGGAGGGAATAGATGAGAGAAGGACTTCCGTCCGTGGGCAAAGCCAAAGGGTACTCGGAACAGTAGGGTTTATGAACAGGGTTGGTTGTTTTGGGGATAAAACTTCCCATAGTCCATATTTGTCTCTGTGTTATTTGGGCTTCTTTTAACAAAAACTTGACTTGACAAGAGAAAAGTGAGAAGTTGGGTATGACAATGATTGAGGGGTTTCACAGGACCCAGAGGCAGGAATGCACCTGGAGTTGTGAAAGGAAGTAAAATCAGCAATTAGCAGCTGGCAGAATCCAGGAAGAGCTCTTGGTTCATATCTGCTTCTCCTTTTTCTGCATTTCCTTCCATCTTCTCTCTCTTGGAAGACTCCATTTCTCCGTCTTCAGTCCACAATGTGGGCTCTGGTTGTAGGCAAACTTTCCTACGAACTTAATTTTGGAATTCCTGAGTGAGAGCGTTATCGGCCCATTTTGTTCAGGTTGTCAGAACTTGAACAATCACTCGTGGCCTTGGAACAGATTTTCTACTGTAAATTTGGCTGCCCAGAGATGGCTTCTGTGGTTTTCCTTGTAACAGGATATTTAAAAATAATTTTGAAATGCTCAGTTGTGTGACCTGCCCTGAATTTCATCAGGGGCAAGAGAACAACTAAACACACAAAATAAATTTAAAGTAAGAGTTTAAAATAAAATGTTCTGTGATTGCTTCTCTGAGTCATGCTTGTTCAGTAGTACAGTTACATTTTAGATAGGGGAGGTTGGCAGATACTCCAGAAATAGATGTCTGTTGGAAGCGCAATCTGAATGTAGCTTACAATTCAAATTTATGTCTTTAGGAAATGCAATTACAACTGTCATAAAAATATGTTGAAAGCTAATATTGTCATATTATAGGCAAACAATAATAATAATAAAATCTCAGAGTCTTGAAAAAATAAAATTACATGCAAAATAATATTAGGTTAAAAATACATCATACAATTTTTATGACACTAGATACAGAAGATTAGAAAAACCAACCCCAAAGGTCAGTTTGGATAATTTCTGGGTTGTGTTATCATGAGTAATTTTTGTTGACTTTATGCTTTAACCTATGAGTTGTTATAAATGAAAAACTAGCTTTTGTAACTTAAAAAAGTCATTTTTTAAAAGGAAAAATTTGCAGTGGGAATATTATTTTAATAATGGAAATGGTGCTTTGATTCTTTAGCAGCTGAGCCACAAGGGAAGCCCGATACTACATTACTGATGTGTAAATAGAAAAGGAAAACATCAGATTAGTGTATTGAACAAGGGCAAAGCTGAAGAACATCCAGGTTCCTTTTGAATAAGCACTTCCCAGTTGAGTATCTGTTTATTCCAGTACCTTTCACTCTAATATTTCTGCTGGGATAATCCCATGGACAGAGGAGCCTGGTGGGCTATGGTTCATGGGTTCGCAATGAGTTGGACAAGACTGAGCGTTCATTGAAAAGATTTTGCTTGCCCAAATGTACTAGTTTGGTACCTTTGTTGAAAACTAATTGATTTTATCAATGTGAGTCCATTTCTGGGCTCACTGCCCTGTTCCATTGATATTTCTCAGTGCTCATGCAATATCACACTGTCCTGATTTTATGTAGTCTTGTGTGTGTTAGTTAGTCACTCAGTCAAGTTCAGCTTTTAGCTGCCTCATGTACTATATAGCCCGCCAGGCTTCTCTGTTCATAGGTTTCTCCAGGCAAGAATACTGGAGTAGGTTGCCATTCCCTTCTCCAGGGGATCTTGTTGAAATAGTGTAAATCCTCCAACTCATTCTTCTTTTTCAGGTTCACTTAAGTCTTCTAATCCATGAACATGGTATTGATATACATAGCCATTTATTTGGGTTTTCCTTAATTTCCCTCAGTAATGTTTTGCATATTTCAGCAGAGAGATCTTGCATGTTTTAATTTATTTCTAAATATTTTATGTTGTAGTTGCTTTTCTAAATGAAAATTTTTATTTTTATTACCATCAAACCAGTAAAATATAAAAGAACAATTGATTTTAGAATATTGACAGTGTACCTTGAAACATTTAAAAATTTGCTAATTCTAGTAATCGCTTATAGTTCAGTTCAGTCGCTCAGTTGTGTCCGACTCTTTGCGACCCCATGGACTGCAGCACGCCAGGCTTCCCTGTCCATCACCAACTCCCAGAGCTTACTCAATGTCCATTGAGTCGGTGATGACATCCAATCGTCTCATCTTCTGTCATCCCCTTCTCCTCACTCCTTCAATCTTTCCCAGCATCAGGGTCTTTTCAAATGAGTCAGTTCTTTGCATCAGGTGGCCAAAGTATTGGAGTTTCAGCTTCAGCATCAGTCCTTCCAATAAATATTCAGGACTGATTTTCTTTAGGATGGACTGGTTGGATCTCCTTACCATACAAGGGACTCTCAAGAGTCTTCTCCAACACTACCATTCAAAAGCATCGCTTCTTCGGTGCTCAGCTTTCTTTATAGTCCAACTCTCACATCCATACGTGACTACTGGAAAAACCATAGCTTTGACTAGATGGACCTTTGTTGGCAAAGTAATGTCTCTGCTTTTTAGTATGCTGTCTAGGTTAGTCATAATTTTTCTTCCAAGGTGCAGGTATCTTTTAATTTCATGGCTGCAGTCGCTATCTGCAATGATTTTGGAGCCCCAAAAAATAGTCTCTCACTGTTTCCATTGTTTTCCCATCTATTTGCCATGAAGTGATGGGACCAGATGCCATGATATTAGTTTTCTAAATGTTGAGTTTTAAGCCAAGTTAAATTGCTTTTAAGTTCCTTAGAATTCTCATGCAAACACATTATGCTCTTTATTTCATTTTCTTGCCCTAGTCCACTGGCTGGGGCCTCCATTACAACATTAAAAGGAGACATCTTTACCCTATGTCCAGTCTGAGAGGAGAAACACTTATTCTCTCACCAGTGAGCATTATATTAACTGCAAGATTTTCATAAATATCCTTTATCAGGTGGAGGAAGTTCCCTTCTATTTCTGGTTTACTTAGAATTTGTTTTAATCCTATAAGAGTTTTTTTTAGTCTGTCAAGTGCTTTTTACACATCTATTGAGGAGATCCTACAGTTTTGTTCCTTTAGTCTGTCACTATGATGAGTAATACTGATTGACTTTTGAATATGAAACCAACCTTGCATTCCTGGGATAAACTCTACTTTGTCATGGTATATCATTCTTTTAATATATTGCTGGATTCTACTTGTGAATATCTCATTAAGGAGTTTGCATCTATTTTTGTAATTTGCTTTAAAAAATAACATTTACATTTTATTTAGAAAGATTAAAACACATTGTACAAAATTTTTCTCATCAAAATAGCAGCAACAATTTCTGTATTATTCCTCTAAAAGAAAAAAAGACCTCTATTTTTCCCAGCTAACTTTTATAAATCAAGACAATGCAGTAGATATAGACATGGAAAGAAAACTAGTAGATGGTAAGTAACTTTGGCTACTGATTCTATCTTGACCATGAAACAAAAGTGTTCAATGTACACTTGCTAGAAAGACTACGACTCAGTTAATGAATAAATTAAATGAATGATTGTGTTAATAAATAACATCCAGAAGTAGAACCACAGTAGATTGTTTTCTATTTGAACTTCAGTTGTTTTTTTTTTTTCTTTACACTCACTTAGTGGAGACAAAATCTACACTTCAGTCTGTCCTTGTTTTGTGAGCTCAAAGTTTCTTCTTATTGGTAATTTTCTTAACTGCCCATTACATATTTTTAATCACATACTGAAACACCTACCAGTCAGTGATCAGTCCTGAGCTTTATTGCAGTATTTTATGAAATATATTCCTTCTCCCCATGCCTCTCCAACATTTACTTCCTCAAAGAATTGGAAACTAATACCTCATCATTTGATTTGTGGCAGTAGTAATGTTCTATTTTAAATGACTCAACTAAAATGTCCCCAGAGTATCACCAAGAGAAGTCACAGAGAAATGAAATGGTCTTTCAGTGCTGTCTTCTGAAATGAGAGGTCTTTGGAGAATAAAAGTTCAAAAAGTGGCCACTTATCAGGTAGTTTATCAACATTTAATGCATTCAGTGGAAGGTCCAGAAGCAAATATTCAGTGATTAAATGCCCTATATGCACCTTAGAGCTTTTCTTCCAAATATCAACTGCAAGGATAAAACCAATTTTTAAAACTTCTAGATATTTTCAGTGGTTTTTGAAAAATACTTGGAGGAAACTCTGGCTTAACTGTATCATTTGATATGTGTTTCTACCATTAAATTAAGATCATATTTTATATCAAGGATTATGTTAAAGTTATTTGACCTCTGGTCTGTTGAAATGTTTCTTAATTATGCTTAAGATGCTGTCATCTAATTTCACTGCTCTCATTCTCAGTCTTCATCAAGGAAGAATATATGGAATCTTCAGCCATGCATGTGTGTGTGTGTGAGTTGCTCAGTTGAGTCCGACCCTTTGTGACCCCATGAACTGTAGCCTGCCAGGCTTCTCTGTCCATGGAATTCTCCAGGCAAGAATATTGGAGTGGGTTGCCATTCCTTTCTCCAGAGGATCTTCCTGACCCAGGAACTGAACTCTGGTTTCCTGCATTGCAGGCAGATTCTTTACGATTTGAGCTACAGGGAAGTCCTTCAGCCATATACAAATAATAAGAAAAAAATTGAAGTGAGACAGGTAGGGGGCTTTGTACATGGTTAATGGATGCTCTATGTCTTTCCTCCGTGTTTTGTTTGATCCTGCTTCCCAGGTGGCGCTAGTGGTAAAGACCCCGACTGCCATTGCAGGAGACCTAAGAGGCCTGGGTTCGATCCAGGGAAGAGCCCCTGGAGGAGGGCATGGCAGCCCACTCCAGTATTTTTGCCTAGAGAATCCCATGGACAGAGGAGCCTGGTGGGCCACAATCCATAGTGTTGCAAAGAGTCAGACACGACTGAAGTGACTTAGCACACAGCACCAACAGCGAAGGTTGGCAGAGAGTGTTGAGAGTGGATTAGTCACTTTGGTACATGCTGGCATGGTGTTGAGTGTGAGTTGTTCTGTGACTGAGGCTGTAAGAGATAAGCATTTAAGAACGGTGAGGTGCTATTCTAAGAAAGTATCTTTAAGGTCCTGAGTAATGTGCCTCACTGTTGGGACAGCAAGTATTTGTTTACAGTAATTCTCAACAGTGAGTTGAGATTATCTTGCTGAGCCCCAAGGAAGTTCTAGGAAATTCCACTTAAAATCAAGTCTGGTGCTGCATCATAGCTTTCTCAAATCAAAATTTACAATAAACATAGATATTTTCCATCCCTTCATATAATGCAATTCAGCAGTCAAGGTGCTGGCAGCAAAGAAATATTGGAAGTGTGGCCCTGGAAATTTTCCCAAAGGCTATTTTAAAAAATAGGACATTTTGATGAACAACAATGATAATTAAATGAAAAATCTGTCAGTGCACTACAGAGAACAAAACCTCAACCAGCTGTAACGTCATTCTAGCTAACATTTGTATCATTATTTATACTATCTAAACACAAAGCAAGTATTTGCAGGAGTTCTACAAAAATTCCAAAAGCATTATACCTGCTATTCGTGGAGAATGGCAAATTTGCTTTGGTTCATTTGCCTTTTATCCCTCACTGTTCTAAAAGAGAACAGATATTACATTGTTGAGCTCTAAAGCAGTTGGGATCAACAGAAAAAAGAACAAATATCTTTAATTGTTCACAAGGCAACAGATGACTCCCACAACAGACACTGCTTCTGACAACCACATATTTAAGGTAGAGGAAAAATAGATTGTGTACATACCATAGGTTTATTCCCTAAAAGTCTAGTCACCATGACTTGCATTTGGGAGAAAGTCCACTAGACATAATCTAAGCCAGACCGCATCAGTGCTCCAAATCTGTCCCCCTCTCTTCCATTGTCACGGTGTGAAATTTCACAGCTAGAATGTCTGCATCAGCTTCTGAAGGAAGAGAGCCCATATTCCTCACTGTGACCTTGATTCCCTGATGAACCTCACCAATACTGTGACTGCTCCTCCCCTGCTCTGTCCATCTTATTATCAGTGAGAATGGAAGAGGTGAGTCTCTCACTTTCCTATTTCTCTCCCGTGGCACTCTCGCCATCTCCAGCACCTATTTTTGTCATGTTTTCAAAAAGATGGATATGTCAACTTCCATTGTCTCAAAGCACTTTCTCAGAACTGCCTCACCAGAAAATCCTCTGCACGCCAGCAGGAGAAAAGAGACCTTTTGAGATTTTTGTCAGCTTCATCTTAATCCAGACATGTGCTTTATAAAAATTGAACTTCCAATAAAGATTTTAGGTACTCTTTGACTTTATTCTCTGCATAATTTAAGGATAAAGAAATCTTATTCTTTACCTTCTTCTTCATCAGCGTTCCAAGGATTGCTGTGGGTTTCCTGCCTTTGTGTTTGTTCCAGTTCAGAATTTTACCATTTCTTTTTTCTGTTTGTATTTCTGATTTCATGATCACTCCATTATTTTATTCATCTTCAGTGTCTCCATGTGGGTTGTTCATATGACTGGTGACATCAGTGACTGCTGGCATAGCATAATCTCAAAGAACTCTTATATTAATAAGTAGTCGTTCTACAAGCCATCAGTTACTTAAGGCATTTGGCAATAATGTTTGCTTAGCAGATCAAGTGGTTTATCTTCTAAGTCGTGTATCTTACATTTCTTCGCCGAATTCTGGCTTCTGTCTAGATCTTGCTGGAACCTGAAGAAAGTCACATGGAGCTGCATCAACTTCCTTGTTCAGCTGGGGACTGTGCAGTCTGATGATGTCACCCACCAGCCAACCTGTTCTTCCCTTCCCTAGCCCCAGTGCAGGGGAGTGTGTCTCCCTGTTGAGGGAGGGGAAAGGAAACCAGATGGGGTGGCCAGTTGGAAACGACTGGTGTTTTAATTTTCTTTTTTTTTTTAATGACTTTGTCAGATTTAGTACCAGGATCTAGCTAACCTCATAGAACACATTGCAAAGTGTTTCCTCATCTTCTGTTTTGGAAAACATTTATGTAAGTTTGATACCTTTTCTTACCTTAGTGTTTAAAAGAGTTCACCAGTGACACCATCTGACCCTGATGTATTTGAGGAAAGATTTCAATCACAAATTCAGTTTACTTAATAAATATATTTTCAGCAATATTTCCTATTTCTTGTTGCGTCTGTTTTGGTAAGTTGCATTGTTTAGGAATTTCATCTAGCTGTTGAATTTATTAACATCAAATTGTTAATAATATATGTAGTATCTGTAGTATACTCACGTATTTATTCCTGGTATTGATGATTTTTCTTATTTTTTTCTTGATTAGCCTATGTAGGGCTTAAGTGTTAGTTGTTCAGTCGTGTCTAACTCCTTGTGACCCATGAACTGTAGCCTCCAGGCTCCTCTTTCCATGGGATTTCCCAGGCAGGAATACTGTTGCCATTCCCTTCTCCAGGGGATCTTCCTGACCCAGGAATCAAACCTGGGTCTCCTGCACTGCAGGCAGATTCTTTACCATCTGAGCCATCAGGGAAACCCATGTAGGGTTATCAAATTTGTTATTGTTTCAAAAAGAAAAAAAAATTTGTTTGTGTTAATTTTCTCTGTCATTTATGTTTTCTATTTCATCGGTTTCTTTTCTTTACTATTTCCTTCATTCTATACGCTTTGGATTTACATACTTTTCTCCACTTACAATGAGGTTATGTCCCGATAAACCCATCGTGAGTTGAATATATCATAGAACTGTTCTGTGGTAATTTCTCACAGGAACTAAAAACAGTTACTTATTTAGTTATATTCAAAAGAGTATATATTTTCTTTTGATTTTTGTAATTAAGAAAAAGAAGAGCAACTTCCGACATGACTCAGAAGCAACCGCGTAATCAGATTTCAATTCATGTAACCTATCCCTTGGTCAAAATAGTTAGTGATACCAAAGAAATATCTGTGTGTCAACACATTTGATTAACCACAGCTTTTAGACAGTTGAAAATAGAAAATCTCAGGTGTCAGAATATCAAACAGGAGCTACAAAAATGTTCTCCATTAGGTTTTGGACAGGTAACATTCATTTGCTTTTAAACATGTTATAAAAGCTGAAGGTTTTACTATATAAATATTGTGGTAGCAATTTGTACCACCCACAAGTTTTAGAGGCTCCATGAATGATTAAAAAGAGTTTCTTGTCTTTGTAAGGAGTTTTAGGAACCTAATGATTTATTTGTGTTCCAAGTGCTGTCTTTCCTCCCTTTCATGTCTTGACAATTCTTATCATACATTCCTTACTGGTGATTTAGTAGACACAGTGAGCAGATCTTAACTTTAAAATTATACAGCTCCCTTATTTAAAGCTGCAGGCTATCTGTTCGGATGTCATTTTGCTTCTTTAGCAAACTTTTATTGATACCTTGTTATATACCAGATACTGTTTGGAACTGGGGGCACCAAAATGAAGAAGCATTGTCCCTTTTTTTTTTTTCATGAGTTTATAATCTACTGGACATCAGAGAAATAATTGCAGTAAGTTTTATAATAGAGAAATGTTCAAGCTGCAAGTGGAGGTAACTGAGGCAGTCTTCAAAGGAAGAGATGACATTTCAGTGTAATATTGCTGCTGCTGCTAAGTCACTTCAGTCGTGTCTGACTCTGTGCGACCCCATAGACCGCAGCCCACCAGGCCCCACCATCCCTGGGATCCTCCAGGCAAGAACACTGGAGTGGGTTGCCATTTCCTCCTCCAATGCATGAAAGTGAAAAGTGAAAGTGAAGTTGCTCAGTCGTGTCCGACTCTTAGTGACCCCATGGACTGCAGCCCACCAGGCTCCTCCGTCCATGGGATTTTCCAGGCAAGAGTACTGGAGTGGGGTGCCATTGCCTTCTCCAGTGTAATATTAGGAGCATGCAAAATGTTATAGCTCAGTAAATTGAACCCTTGTGACTTTTGTATTTAAATGTATGTAAATTTTATCTGAAAAAACTAGCAAGTTATTCAGCTCTAGTTAATAGGAGTGTTTTTTACAGGGATATGGGTTGGCAATTCTGAAAAGTCCATCTGTGTATTATAGGCTTTATTTATATATATGAAATAAATATAGAAATATGTGTTTACTGATAGCATATTGATTGTGATAAATATACTGTTGTTTATAAGAAAATTTTCTCACAAAGATAATCCATTAAAGTATTTAGGATAAAAGGTATGATAACTTCAACCAGTTCTCAAATAATTCATAAAATATGAATATACAGATATAGGTAGAGAAATATATATAAAGAGAAAGGCAGAGAGAGAAAATGATAAAGCAAGTGAGGCACATATAAATAATTGATGAATCTGAATAAAGGTTATTTAGGAATTTCTTTTACTATTCTTACAACATTTGTTTAAATGTTAAGTTATAGAAAAATTAAAAATTATGGTTTCTCTTAAGGATATAAAAAACTATATTTTAAAAAGAAAACATCACTTCCACCATGAAAACAAGAAAATGCAAGATAAACTGTAAAAGTATAGCTCTCTTTGAACCCATCAGAGAACTAAGTTTTCAAGATAGCCAAGAAGTCTGAAATTTAAAGAAGACAGGCCCTTCTGAGGACGTAGGCGCTGTCACACGTGGGTCAAAGCACAAGAGTAAGAGAAGTTAGATGCCATATAAGCAAAATAAAAGAGAAAGAATGGGACGATAATATTTGAAGAGCTAACAAAACTAACATAAGCAAAGGCTTCAAAATGCATACCCAGGAAGAACAGGAAATGTGAGGAAAAAGACATCCACCTAGACAGATAAGAGTGAAACTGCTGGAAACCAAAGACAAGGAGAAAATCCTGAAGACAGTCCAAATAAAATGACAGCAGACTTCTCACCCCAGAAGATAACAGAGTGACATCTTTAAAATGCTGAGAGAAAAAAGAAAAACCTACCAGTCAGGATTCCACACCTTTCAGAAATTAAGTCAAATATTGATTTGTACAAACAAAAGCTGAGAGAATTCATTACCCAACTGCTAAAAAGAAAATTTAAAGTACTTTAGTGGAAGGACTACACTGCTAGAAACTTACCTGTACACAAGAAATGAAGGTCGTAGAAATGCTAAAGAGTAAGGTGTAATGGTTAATTGTTTGTGTTAACTAGACTGAGCCAAATGGTGTTAGATTGTTTCTGGTATGCCTGTGAGGGTGCTTCTGGGTGACATTAGGATTTGAGTGGGTGGATTCAGTGATACCTGACATTGCCCTTCTCGGTGTGTCTGATCATCATTAAATCACTGAGGGCCTGAAAGAAAAACCTGAGGAAGAGAGCGTTTGCCCCTTTTGCTTTCTGCCTGCATGCTTGAGCTGGCAGGGCCTGAAAGAAAAACCTGAGGGAGAGAGCGTTTGCCCCTTTTGCTTTCCGCCTGCATGCTTGAGCTGGCGCGTCAGTCTTCTGCCCTTGAGCTGGGATTCATACCACTGACTCCCCCAATTCTCTGGCCTTCAGACTCAAACTGGAATTACACCAGTGCCTTCCACAATCAGCTTGCAGACAGCAGATTGTGGAAGTTTTCAGCCTCTATAATCAAGTGACACAGTTCCTCAGAATCTCTCTCTCTAGGTATAGAGACATCTGTCAGTTCAATCACTCAGTCATGTCTGACTCTTTGTGAACCCATGGACTGTAGCACGCCAGGCTTCCCTGTCCATCACCAACTCCCAGAGCTTACTCAAACTCATGTCCATCACGTCGGTGATGCCATCCAACCATCTCATCCTCTGTCGTCCCCTTCTCATGCCTTCAATCTTCCCCAGCATCAGGGTCTTTTCTAATGAGTCAGTTCTTCACATCAGGTGGCTAAAGTACTGGAGTTTCACCTTCAGCCATCAGTCCTTCAAAAGAATATTCAGGACTGATTTCTGGAGTTTCACCTTCAGCATAAGTCCTTCAAAAGAATACTCAAGACTGATTTCCTTTAGGATGGACTGGTTGGATCTCCTTGCAGTCCAAGGGACTCTCAAGAGGCTTCTCCAACACCACAGTTCAAAAGCATCAATTCTTTGGCACTCAGCTTTCTTTATAGAGACAGATGGATACAGATATGAAGATGTATAGATATAGATATCTAATGGTTGTGTTTCCTATGGAGATATATAAATGTAGATGTTCTAACGGTTCTGTTTCCCTAGAGGAAATACAGAAAGTAAATATAAAAGACATTATGTAATCGATAATTGCTATAAAATTAAAATACTAATCTTTTAGTGCATGTTTATAGACTATATAAATTAAAATTTATGAAAACTATAGTACACAAGATGGGAAGGAGAACTTGGCAGTGTGTAGATGTAGGTTGTGAGACTCTTAAACTACATGTGGAGTGCTCTATTATTTGAGGTAGACTGTGAATAATTAAAGATACATACATATGCGTGCATGAGTGCTTGCTGAGTCGCTTCAGTCACATCCCACTCTGCAACTCTATGAACTATAGCCCGCCAGGCTCCTCTGTCCATGGGATTCTCCAGGCAAGAATACAGGAGTGAGCTGCTGTCCCTTCCTGCAGGAGATCTTTATGACCCATGGACTGAAGCCATGTCTCCTGAGCCTCATGCATTGCAGATGGATTCTTTACCACTGAGCTACCAGGGAAGCCTAAAGATATCTATCTATCTATCTATTATATATAATAATAATATATATTAATTATATATTTATAATTATATTATATATTTATGTATTTTACTATAATTATATACAATTATAGTAATAATATAATATAGTGTATACTATATATTATATATAATACAATCTATAATATACAAAAGATTATATAATATAATATTTATAATATATACTATAATATATTAATAAATATATATTAATATAATATATTACATATAATAACTTATAATATATAAATATATTTATATATTACTATATTATGTAATATAACATAATTATATAATATAGCAATATATAAATTATATTAAATATATAATTCAACATATTTTAAAATGTAATATTAAATATATCTTTAATTTTAAATATATATTATAATTTAATACTATATATAATATATTTAATATAATATATATAATTTAATAAATTATATAATGTTATATAATGTGGTAATGTATAAATATAATATATTTATATATCATAAATTGTTATTATATATAATATATATTATATAAACCACAGAAAATTATAGAAGAGATATAAGAAATAAGAAACAGAGGATTTAAACTGAAATCATAAAATCACAAAAATACTCTATTAACACAAAAACTTATATGCAGAATACATCATGAGAAATGCTGGGCTGGAAGAAGCACAACCTGAAATCAAGATTGCCAGGAGAGATATCAATAACCTCAGATATGCAGATGACACCACCCTTATGGCAGAAAGTGAAGAGGAACTAAAAAGCCTCTTGATGAAAGTGAAAGAGGAGAGTGAAAAAGTTGGCTTAAAGCTCAACATTCAGAAAACTAAGATCATGGCATCCGGTCCCATCACTTCATGGCAAATAGATGGGGAAACAGTGGAAACAGTGTCAGACTTTATTTTGGGGGGCTCCAAAATCACTGCAGATGGTGATTGCAGCCATGAAATTAAAAGACGCTTACTCCTTGGAACGAAAGTTATGACCAACCTAGATAGCATATTCAAAAGCAGAGACATTACTTTGCCAACAAAGGTCCATCTAGTCAAGGCTATGGTTTTTCCAGTAGTCATGTATGGATGTGAAAGTTGGACTGTGAAGAAAGCTGAGCACCAAAGAATTGATGCTTTTGAACTGTAGTGTTGGAGAAGATGCTTGAGAGTCCCTTGGACTGCAAGGAGATCCAACCAGTCCATTTTAAAGGAGATCAGTCCTGGGTGTTCTTTGGAAGGACTGATGCTAAAGCTGAAACTCCAATACTTTGGCCACCTCATGCGAAGAGTTGACTCATTGGAAAAGACTCTGATGCTGGCAGGAGGAGAAGGGGACGACAGACGATGAGATGGCCGGATGGCATCACCGACTCGATGGACGTGAGTTTGAGTGAACTCCAGGAGCTGGTAATGGACAGGGAGGCCTGGCGTGCTGCGATTCATGGGGTCGCAAAGAGTCAGACATGACTGAGCGACTGGACTGAACTGAACTGAACACAAAAACAGAAAGAAAAAGAGGGGAAAGAGAAGCAAGACAGACCAAACAGAATAGATATAAAACAGTAGCAAGACTGTAGCTTTAAACCCAACAATATGAATAATAACATTCAGTATTACCTTCACTGGGTTTATTCACTGGCTCCAGACTGCCTAGAAAAAGCATGACCTAGCTCAGTCACAGTGATGGATCCCAGCAGAGGCACATCAGTCAAGGCTGTCAGCCAGCTGTTCCTCTCACTGCTCATCTGCTAGTCCTTTCTTGAAGGGAGAACCAAGTAGCACCTCTCCATGATGGCCATACCTGCCCTTTGGCAAGAACTCTGTGCTTTCTACCAAGATGCTGATGTGTGTGTGCACACGCAACTGGCAAAGATTTATTTAACACATTAAAGTAGGAACTGGCATGATGACAATGAGAATATAAAGAAGGAGAGGAAGATCTATTATATCTAGTCAGCAGGTGAAAAGAATGCTGAAATGAGATTACACATTAGATTGAAACTGATCAATGCCGTGTAAAGTCAATCTGTAGGATTTCTTTTTTTCTACTGGATAGGAATAAATTGCAATATATAGACCTTCTATGAGTGGATGTTAACTTTACAGAGCCCTGTCTCTCTGTAGACCTTCTGTTGACTCCCTGGAATAGCCAGACTTCTTTCAGGTTGGGTCCCAACAAAGAGCCAGGAGGAAGCTGTATTGCTGTTTATGACCTCATTGAGAGACAGGGAGCAATGCTGCATGTTCTAGCTCCAGCTCGTCCAGTCTTACAGCTCAGCCTCCTGATAGGTGAGCAAACAAATCTGAGAGATGTCCCAGTCACCATCTGACTGCAGTCTCATGAGGGACCTTCAGCCAGAACCAGCCAGCAGAGCTGCTCGGGAATTCCTGGCTCACAGAAACTGTGCGAGATAATAAACGATTGATGTTTTAAATTACCGCATTAGGAGATGATTTTTCCCCCTGCAATGCTCAACCAAGTTGGCGCAGCGGTCAAGAATCCTTCTGACAATGCAGGAGATTCAAGACATTCGGGTTTGATCCCTGAGTTGCGAGGATCCCCTGGAGTAGGAAGTGGTAACCCACTCCAGTATTCCTGCCTGGAGAATCCCATGGACAAAGGAGCCTGGTGGGCTACAGTCCAGGGGGGTCTCAAAGTCAGGCAGGGCTGAGCGACTAAGCACACACAATGCACAGCCAAATCACCAATACTCACCTGGTCCTTAGCACAGTGCTTGCCTCATAGAGCATAATTGGTCACTTTTCCTGTGTAATGTTAGTATTTTGTAGTTTTAATATTTTTCATGAGTATTTAATTAGTAATTAGAATAAAGAAGACTGAGCACCAAACAATTTATGCTTTCAAACTACAGTGCTAGAGAAGACTCTTGAGAATTCCTTGGACTGCAAGAAGATCAAACCGGTCAAATCCTAAAGGAAATCAACCCTGAATATTCATTGGAAGGACTGATGCTGGAACAGAAGCTGCAATACTTTGGCCACTTGATGCCAAGAGCCAACTTATTGAAAAAGACCCTGGTGCTGGGAAAGATTGAGGGCAAGAGGAGAGAGGACAGCAGAGGATGAGATGGTTAGATGGCATCACTGAGTCCAATGGACATGTTTGTTGTTCAGTCACTCAGTCGTGTCCGACTCTGCGACTCTGCAGCATGCCAGGCTTCCCTGTCTTTCACCATCTTCTGGAGTTTGTTCAAACTCATGTCCGTTGAGTGGAGAAGGAAATGGCAACCCACTCCAGTACTCTTGCCTGGAGAATCCCATGGACGGCGGAGCCTGGTAGGCTACAGTCCCTGGGGTCGCTAAGAGTCGGACACGACTGAGCGACTTCACTTTCACTTTTCACTTTCATGCATTGGAGAAGGAAATGGCAACACACTCCAGTGTTCTTGCCTGGAGAATCCCAGGGACAGGCGAGCCTGGTGGGCTGCCGTCTATGGGGTCGCACAGAGTCGGTGCGACTGAAGCGACTTAGCAGCAGCAGCAGCAGCATGTCCATTGAGTCAGTGATGCCAGCCAACCATCTCATCCTCTGTCGTCACCTTCTCCTCCTGCCATCAATCTTTCCCAGCATCAGGGTCTTTTCCAGCGAGTGGGCTGGACATGAGTTTGAGCAAACTCCAGGGGATAGTGAAGGCCAGGGAACCCTGGTGTGCGCAGGCCGTGGGGTGGCAAGAGTCAATCAGGACTTAGCAAGTGAACAACAATTAGCATTTAATTTGTAGCTTAACTCTGTTTCTGGGCACTAGAGGGCACACTTATCTGTTGATGCGGTCTCAGACCTGCCGGTGCAGTTCTCCAGTCGAGGCACCAGGGGGAGCCCGCCTCTCATTTTTCACTATCCCTTTCAAAAGGTGGACTTCACAGACCGAAGAAGAATTCAAAACCAGTGAACTAGCGTACACAAGGGAGAATGTGTAGTAAGCACATTCTCAAAAAAACAAGAAAACATGAATAACGCTACCTCCGTACTGGATGTGCAGACAAAGAACAAGAAAATACCCCACCCACACTTTTTTTTTTTTCCCCATTTTAAATGTGGTCGAGCAGGTTGTATTTTCTTTAATCCCTGAAAAGGAGAAGGGCTCTGCAAACCTGTTATTTCTAAACAACATTGTACTTAGTCTTCACCATAAACGACAGTGAACCTCGTCTTTACCGTATCTAGGAACAGCGACAGCAGTCTCTCTGTCACAGCTTCTGATGGCGAGAGGGTAATTCTGAGCACTGGTTCCCAGGGGCCCGAGGAGTATTTGTACCACCACTTTCACAGATTTTAAAGGTCTTATTTTTCCCTAGTTCTTATTTACACAGGATTGATAGTCTAGTGGCTGTGAAAATGGGCCATGATTATGATTGCAGGAAATTTGGGAAACGAGAGCCTTGAAATGAATTGCCTGAACCAAACACATTGTAATTCACCCCTCTTTCCAACTAATTCAAAGCAGACTTTACCCATAATCGTTCATAGTAACCTGAGGAGGTTGGCAGCCTGAGCGATGATGACAGTCTGTCCGTCTCAAAGTAAGTCTTGAAAGCTGGCCCTACCCCAGGGTGGCTCAAGTACTCCTGGGGCTTGAATGGGGCAGGGTCTTAAGAATAAAAAAGGGTGGGTTGTGCTGGGTTTATCTGATGAGAGCCTTGTGCTATGAGGCCAGGACTCTGCAAACCCAGAAGACTGTAAGTCAAAGGGGGCTGGGGTGGGAGAGAACTGTACTCTGAAGAGCTGATTCTTTGAGGGCATCCAGAAATGGCAGCCCAAACTCTAGCTGACCCACCAGGTTGATGATCAAGCACAAGATTTGATCAGCTCAGATCCTGTTGTCTTGTTTTAATCCCCATCATACGGGGATTAAAAAGCAGAGACATTACTTTGCCAACAAAGGTCCGTCTAGTCAAGGCTGTGGTTTTTCCAGTAGTCATGTATGGATGTGAGAGTTGGACTATAAAGAAAGCTGAGCACCAAAGAATTGATGCTTTTGAACTGTGGTGCTGGAGAAGACTCTAGAGAGTCCCTTGGACTGCAAGGAGATCCAACCAGCCCATCCTAAAGGAAATCAGTCCTGAATATTCATTGGAAGGACTGATGGCTGAAGCCGAAACTCCAATTCTTTGGCCACCTGGTGTGAAGAACTGACTCATTGGAAAAGACCCTGAGGCTGGGAAAGATTGAAGGCAGGAGGAGAAGGGGGCAACAGAGGATGAGATGCTTGGATGGCATCACTGACTCGATGGACATGAGTTTGAACAAGCTCTGGGAGTTGGTGATAGACAGGGAAGCCTGGCGTGCTGCAGTCCACGGGGTCCCAAAGAGTCAGACACGACTGAGAGACTGAACTTAACGGGTTAAAACAAGGCCAGTACAAACACAAATATATAGTGAAGGTAGTAGAATGATGTTTCTACCTAACACATGTCTGTAAATAGTGATATTACTTTTCAGGTACTACTTAAGGTGAAGTCTTATCATTTGATGTGCAGTGCTTGCTTTAATACATGTAACATACTTTCCTATAACACTCTGGTAATAGCAAACGCTGCCCTCTTTAACTTAACCACAAATTGTGGACTATGGGAACCTCAGAGTATCTCCAGTCCCTCCCAGCTAGTAATGGAAATTTCCAGAGAGTTTCATACACATGCTGCTAAGAAGCCCTAAGTGAAAGAAAGTGAAAGTGAAGTCTCTCAATCGTGTCCGACTCTTTGCGACCTCATGGACTGTAGCCCACCAGGTTCCTCCGTCCATGGGATTTTCCAGGCAAGAGTACTGGAGTGGGTTGCCATTTCCTTCTCCAGGAGATCTTCCCGACCCAGGGATTGAACTGGGGTCTCCCTCATTGTAGGCAGACGCTTTACCATCTAAGCCACCAGGGAAGTCCAAGAAACCCTAAGGCTCCCTCAAACTACTTTGTAGACTTGAAGTAGCAGGTATGCCACGCCCACTGCACTCGTTAGAGGCTACCTGGCTGGGTCCCCAGGTCACTGATTCTGTGAAAAAATGGTGGTAGATGACATTAGGGTGCTTCATGTGAAACCCTATGACAATTCACAAGACAAGGAAATGACCTTGAGTTGTGAACTCTAAAGGGCTTCATGGAGGACAGCCCCCCAGTGGGGAGTAGGGTTGGGCATCCAGGCATGGAGTAATGGACTTTCTGGGCAGGGCTGGGTACACTGAGGCATGGAGGCAGAAAGTGAATACGTCTATTTGGGAACACTTCAGTCCGATTGGATCCTTACATGAAGGAAAACAGCAACAGAGGGTCTAGAGAGGGTTGATTCAAGTCCTAAGTCAAAGTCAGAAAGTTTTATCTAGTGAGCTAGGCCAGTTCTAGCCAACAGAAATGTGTGCAATGATAAAAATGTTCCAAATATAAGTTGTGCAATATGGTGGCCAGTAGATACATGTCACTGTCAAGCACTTGAAATACACTAAGGCAACTAATGAACTGGATTTTAAATTTGGTTTCATTTATTGCTTAATGTTTTTTACATTAGGGTTTGTTCTCTAAAACACTTTTTTATTGAAGTGTAGCTGATTTACCACGCCATGTTAGTTTCTGCTGTACAGCAAAATGAATCAGTTGGGCATATACCCACTCACTTTTGGATTCATATGTGCTTCTCAGGCGGCGCTAGTGGTAAAAAACCTGCCTGTCAGAGCAGGAGACATGAGTTACAGGTTCTATTCCTGGGGTGGGAAGATCCCCTGGAGGAGAGCATGGCAATCCACTCCAGTATTCTTGCCTGGAAAATCCCACGGACAGAGGAGCCTGGTGGGCTATAGTCCATAGGGTCACACAGAGGTGGACACGACTGAAGCAACTTAGCACGCATGCATGCATATAGCTAATGGCCACCATATCTAGCAGTGCATTTCCAGACAGTGGAAAAACGACATGATCAAAAGTGTGCTTCCTTTTGAATAATCTGAAAGCCGACTATAAAGTAGATTTTAGGATCGGTACTCTGAAGATAGGGTCTCATGGTGTGACGTGTGACAGAATCAACATGTGGGTTCCTCTTTTTTTAAGTAAAATACAAAATGTTTTCTCCAAAAACAAAATACACAACTGATTCTGTTTCAATGAGGACACAGAAATGGACTCTGTGAGGGGCACACCACTTTCTTGCCTTATCACCTACAGAATGTCCTTGAGGAATCTCCCTGTGATATCCAGAAACTTCTCAGAACTCAGTTTGTTAACTGCTAAGCCAGGTCAAAAGTAGTGGGGAATGTTACCAGTGAAAGTGAAAGTCGCTCAGTCATGTCTCTTTGCAACCCCATGGACCATAGAGTCCCCAGGAATAGAACCTGTGACTCATGTCTCCTGCTCTGACAGGCAGGTTTTTTTTTATTTGAGGGAGAAAAGAAATCAGAGAACTCTGGAACTGAAAGGTACCCTGGGGACGGTTAGGAGCTCAATTGCCTTCCCCCAAAATTCAGATGTTCTAACTCCTGGTACCTCAGAATGGGACCGTATTTGGAGACAGGACTTTTAAAGAGGAGATCATGAAGTCATATGCGTGGGCCCTAGTCCAGTGTGTCTGGTGTCCTTATGAGAAGAGATTAGGACACAGACGTGCTCACAGAGGGGGGACCATGTGAAAACCCAGGGAGAAGACAAGCTAAGCAGAGAGACTCCAGAAGAAACCAAACCAGCCCATGCCTAGATCTTGAGCTTCCAGCCTCTGAAACGAGGAGCGCACACGGCTGTTGTTTAAGCCGCCCCTGGCAACCCCTGGATCCAACCCTCTTTCCTCCTGAAGAATCCGAGGCCCGGTGTCACACAGCTTGGATCGGTGGTAGGTCCAGGCCCCAGGGGTCTTCCTTCTTGTCCCAGAGGACTTATACCAACCACACCCCTGAATCTGACTTGGATGCATTTCCAGAAAGGAGACAGGAAGATGATGAAAAGAGCAATGAGCAGAGTTGGCATCTACTCGGTTGTGTGAAAGGAATGGGCGGAGAGATGATTCGGTGGTTTGACAGCTTCTTATAAAATCCCGTGACTCTTGAGCTATCTTGCTGATGACTTGTTCCGAATTCTTACTCCCATTCTTTGTTGCTAACTGGGGAAAATGTAGGCATTCCGAAGTGACTTCAGCATGATTTTTAAATACCTGGAATCATGTTGGACTAATGGGTCCAAACGTAACCAAGGAGATCTTACTCTTTCATTTAATGTTTGCATCTCTGATTTGTTGACCGTCTTCCAGAACATCCTTTGATGAAAAAAAAAAAAAAAAACAAACCTCGAACAGCTGGGGGATTCGTGGTGGGAGAGTTTGATTTGTAATTCAATTTTATTTTAGTTTTAGTATCTGTTTTGGGGTTTTTTTTTAAAGCACGGATACATTTTTAGTTTTATTTTTTTAACATGAGGGCCTCAGAATGCTGACTGATTGTCTCTCTCCACCCTGTGTTGGTTTCAGATGACAAGCTTTTCAAAGCACAGCTCTGTGACTTTTAGGGAAGCTCAAGACTCATTGTCTTGTCGCCTTCCTGTCCCCAGCAACTCTTGTTGTTGCCACATCCCGGAGTGCTCTAAATCTCTGATTTCCCTCTTTGAGTGGCTGTCTCCCGTGTATCTTATTTACAGATAAGGCAAAGAAAGCCTTTGAATCTGAATTGAAGCATGGCTAACTGTGCTTAAGTTGTTGGAATCCCCGGATAATCCCGATGTTAAATGAGGGGGGAAATGCCTACAGGCTGTTCCTCAGAAAGCCCATCATTTTCCCCACACTTCTGTAGGTGAAATTCAAGCTTCCGCACCTGTTCCCACTGATTGGTGTGACTGACACGGTGCCAAGCACTGTGCCGTGAGCCTAGTGGCTGGTGGCCTGGCCTGCCTGTCTCTGACACCGACATGGTAAGCTGAGACTGCCGATCAAGTCTGCCCCCACCTCCGCAATTCTTCTTCTGCTCGTGACTATGCCCAGATCATGCGCTGGGGCGGGGCTGTGGGGGGCACGGAAACTGTGCTTTACATTCATTTTCATCACTCGGAGAAGAAATAAAAACAGGCCTGATGCGTAAGGACCAGTATAGGACACAAAATGTAGTGCTTCCTTAAAAACAGGATCCAAACAAACACTCTGACCAAAGATTTGGCGTTGGCGTAAGACAGTTCAACTGCCGAAAAACGTGTATTGGGAAACAGAGTTCTGTTTTTAATCGGTGTTTCGTTTGTTCATTTGTTTTTAACAGACCTTAAGAGTAACTTTTAGGGTCTTGCCCCTGAAAATTGTTCTTAGTTGCATGCTATATTCTGTGCTGTACTAAGTCACTTCAGTCATGTCCAACTCTTTGAGACCCCATGGACTGTAGCCCACCAGGCTCCTCTGTCAATGGGATTCTGCAGGCAAGAATTTTGGAGTGGGTTGCCATTTCCTTCTCTAGGGGGTCTTCCCAATCCAGGGATCAAACCCCTGTCTCTTAGGTCTCCTACCCTGGCAGGCAGATTCTTTGCTGCTAGTGCTACCTGTGCGGTTACCAGCAAATGATATGTGAATTAATTAATATTAAGCCTTTCAAATTAGCTTTTTAAAGTGATAAACAAAATGCATTTTGTTCTAAATGAAAATAAAAAACTCTTCATACTGAAATTTCTTTTAGAGTAACTAGATCAGATGCAAAACCAATGTCTTCCACTTAATTCCTCCTTTACCTACTGCTTTCCCCAAAAGAAAGTGAAGTTATAAAGAAAGAAACTGTCTTCCTGGGATTTTGTTCACCATGGGCCTTTCAGGGAAGACGAGAAAAGTCCTGGTTGCTTCTATTTGCAATCACTTAAACCTCCTTGGAGCTGTTTCATCATTGTGCGGCTCAACTATTTGGAACTCTGGAGAACTTTCAGGGGAAGAGAGCATAAGTGATAAATAGTTTGGAAATGAAGATCAAAAAGAAAGCATTGGGGGAACTGGGGATGTTTAGTCTAGAGAAGAGAAGGAGGAGGAGAAGTCGTGCTTTTTCTGACTGGTGAAAAAGACGAGGACCGTTCTTTCACCCCAGAGTTAAGAAGAGCAAGTGGATATAGGCAGATGCGAAGGATTTAACTTAACGTAATTTCTTTTATTTTTATTTTTAAAATAATAATGGAATGCTCAGGGACTCTTGAAATTATCATATAATGGTTTCAGAATGCTATTCCACAGAGCAATCTGGAGATTAAGAATGTCACAATATCCACCAAGGGGAGTAGAGAATTAATCGTATTCACATAACAGAGTCAGAAATACTTTCCACTGATAATTGCAAGAGTAGTGATGTTTACTTCCAACAGGAATTTAACATTCATCACACATTTGAATGGATTTTCCCTGGTGGCTCAGACAGTAAAGAATCTCCCTACAATATGGGAGACCTGGGTTCGACTCCTGGGTGGGGAAGATCCCCTGGAGAAGGGAATGGCAACCCAGTCCAGTATTCTTGCCTGGAGAAATCGATGGACAGAGGAGCCTGACGGGCTATAGTTCATAGGGTCACAAAGAGTCGGACACCACTGAAGCAGCTTAGCACACACACGCACACATTTGAAGCTGTCTTTAAAATTTGTGTCTGTCTAGCCCGCCACCCTAAAGACCTAAGCACTGGTCTTTAGGAACTGGTAGGAACAGATATCTTAGATTACGCTTAAAGTGCCAAGTTCTCTATTCACGCTGTCCATGCTGCACCAGGAATGTACACCCCGTGCTTGGTGTTGTTTAGTTGCTAAGTCACGTCCTACTCTTTGAGACCCCATGGACTGCAACACGCCAGGCAGCTCTGTCTTCCACTGTCTCCCAGAGTTTGCTCAAGCTCACGTTTATTGAGTCAGTGCTATCTAACCATCTCATCCTCTGCTGCCCCCTTCTTCTTTTGCCTTCAGTCTTTCTCAGCATCAGGGTCTTTTCCAGTGAGTCGGCTCTTCGCATCAGGTGACCACAATATTGGAGCTTCAGTGTCAGCGTCAGTCCTTCCAATGAATATTCAGACTTGATTTCTTTTAGGATTGACTGGATTCAACTCCTTGCAGTCCGAGAGACTCTTGGGGGTCTTTTCCAACACCACAATTCGAAAGCATCAGTCAGGCTTCTTTATGGTCCAGCTGTCACCTCCGTATATGACTACGTGAAAAACCATAACTTTGACTATACAGATTTTGTCAACAAAGTGATGTCTCTGCTTTTTAATATGCTAAGTTTGCCCTCCCATCAGTCCCCACACAACACATTCCTTTTGTATATCGGCCTGATTGTATATTGTATATTGGGCTGATGATTCAATGGGATTCTTCCAGATGCACATCCTGCTCTTACTTGTTGGTGGAAATCATGACTTGAGAGTGTACTTTCTCCCTCACTTCCTCTCTGCCAGCCTTGCTGGCTGTCTTCTTGTGCCTCCCTTCATCCCTTTGCTCAGTGGGCACCTTCATATTTCTCAGGTCTCCCACTCTTGTACTCTTGCCTGGAAAGAGGATGGAGGAGCCTGGTGGGCTGCAGTCCATGGGTCGCTGAGGGTCGGACACGACTGAGCGACTTCACTTTCATTTTTCACTTTCATGCGTTGGAGAAGGAAATGGCAGCCCACTCCAGTGTTCTTGCCTGGAGAATCCCAGGGACGGGGGAGCCTGGTGGGCTGCTATCTATGGGGTCGCACAGAGTCAGACACAACTGAAGCGACTTAGCAGCAGCAGCATAGCTCCTGAGATCAAACCTTCCTGACGATTCTGTTCAAAGGACGTGCTCTCTCTCATCAGCACACCCAGTTCATTCCCAGCAAAGCCCTGACTACAGGCTGTAATTACAGGCTTGTCTGTCTCTCATTTGCTGTCACTCGTCTCCCACAAGAACGTGAGCTCTCTAAGAGTAAGGACTTGCTCTGTCTCACTCATTCCTGTGCCGCTGCTGTCTAGAAAAATGCCTAGCCACAGTAGATGTTCAATAAGTATTTGTTGAGTGAATGAATCCGTTTTTAAGATTATTCAAGCCATTTGTTTTTCCTTGATTGTCTGCCAGTCTGCTCCTTGGTAAGGTATCTGACCATTGGAGGAAGAAACGTGTGTCATTTGCAGCTTCTGTTCAAAGAAGATGTGGAACTTTAATAATTAGAGGGAGGTCCTGGCTTTTAAATCTTAGCTTTGCAGCTGTGTATCCCTTAATCAAAGATTCAGTTAGGAGAGCCAGCAGGGTTTCATGAGCAAATTTTAATTTTTCTATTTTCTGTCTGCTTTGTGAGTTTTATTTTATCTGAATTTGGAATGAGAAGTACTATGGAAGATTTAGGGCTGCCCATATGTGATTTTCAATTATCAAGATGCTAAAAATGCTACAAAATTAACATTTTTGTTTATTTCAAGTACAGTGGTCTCAGGATTACATAACACTAAGTCTTCTTAAGAATTACAAAATAAAGATGCTGATGTGAAACTCATTGCAACCTATGAACTTGTGTCTACAAAACACTGATGTAATGCTATGAGCTCATAATATAAATGGATGCTGAACCATCTGTGTTTTGTGACACACTGTATCATAAAAAAATTTGTGTATAATTCTAAAGTAAAAAATGAAACAAATTTTCAACTAACAGGTGCGTTGCTTCAAACATACAACTCAGCAATTCTAAATCCTGACTTGAAACAATGCCTGCAAAAGCGAAGAGTCAGGGGAAGACACTACATTTGATACTCTTGAAAAATATCAAAGAAGTACCTCTAAAATGTAGTAGAGAAATGATAAATATAAGATGTTGCAAAGCGGGATAAAAGAGTCAATATAAAATACTTCTTTACTGGAAGGAAAGAAAAAGAAAGAAGGAAAGACAAGGAGAGGAAGGCAGAGTTTGCGGAGGAGGGTCCATTCCTGAGCTGGTTGAAGCTCTTGAGCTCAGGCTCTTGGGCTGCGTAGTCAAGAAAACGATGGTCAGAATTCACCTATAGCACATCTTTATCCATTTATCTGTCGATGGACATTTAGGCTGTTTCCATGACCAGCTATTATAGATAGTGCTGCTATGAACACAGGGGTGCATGTACCTTTTTCAAATTAGAGTTCTGTCTATATGCCCAGGAGTGGGATTGCCAGATGGTATGGCTATTTTAAAAGAGATACAGGAGTAATCCCAAGAGGCAGTTTGAAGGGAACAGAAGTAGACATTTATCAAGGTGTTCCATACTTAATGCTTCCCTGGTGGCTCAGATGGTAAAGCGTCTGCCTGCAATACGGGACACCCGGCTTTGAGCCCTGGATTGGGAAGATGCCCTGCAGAAGGCAATGGCAACCCACTCCAGTACCCTTGCCTGGAAAATCCCATGGACAGAGGAGCCTGGTAGGCTACAGTCATCCGGCTCACAAAGAGTTGGACATGACTGAGCGACTTCACTTTCACTTTTCACTTTCCATACTTTATATATGTTACTTAATTCTCATAACACTTCCAAAGAGGTGTTACTAATCCAATTTAGAGAAAATTGATCAAGAGGGAGGGGTCATATGTATACCTATGGCTGATTCATGTTGATACTTGGCAGAAACCAACAAAATTCTGTAAAGCAATTATCCTTCAATTTAAAAATAGAGATAATTGAGTCTCAGTGACTTATTAAATATCTTACTCAAGGTCAGACAATGGAACTAGATCTGAGAACCAGCAGATTGGCTAGGTGGTGGACTAGGATGAGTCAAAGCATTTTCACTTGGCTTGTTTTATAAAGCTGTATTTGTATTTTTATTAATTTTTTTTCTCGTAAATCTGGGAACCTAACATTCATTTGTGCTTGATTGCATATCAAAGCCACGGGCTGAATAGGTTAATGCCCAAAGCAGAGAGTGATGGCCAGATTTGTCTTAGTTTTGTTTCTTCATCCTTAAGGCTAGCATTTGGTTTTAGGTGAGGGAAAGATGAGTTCCTGACAATACACAGCAGTTTAATCAAGACTTATAATGAGGGCTCACCAGCCGGTTAAGGCAAGCAGCCTTCACTAGATTTGCCTGCTCTCAGTGAGTCCCTCTGGGTAGCTGTGACTCTGGGCTGGAGGGGAGTCACAGAGCTGAGGTCCCTGCAAAGGGAAGCCAGCCTGCACGCATTTCCAAGAGTGTCCTGCTGCCGACTGGCGCCACGGTCACCCACTTGGGGCATTTTGAAGCAGCCTCAAATAAGCTTGCAACATCAGGGTTAGAGAAGAAGGTGGGTTAAGAGTCAAGGACACAGCACAAGTTTTAGATTTAGGTTTTAAAACCTGGTAAACTCTTATTTTTCTTTTTTATAAAGAAAAACAGAAGTTTGCAGTCTCCCTTCATTACCCACCGGTGCTTCTGAGCCATGAACTTTCCCCCACTTCGGAAACTTCTCTGGAAAATGCATTTCATGCTTGTCTACTTCAGTAAAAACCCTTGACTGAATTGTTACAAAACAGGAGACTTGGCCCAGGGAGTGTGAGAAATCTCCCGACGCGGCAAAGCCAGTTGGCATCCTTGAAGCCCTGTGTGCTCCGACCCCTGGTTTACCTGTCTTCTTGGACTGTGACCTTCTTCCAGCAGAAGGGGGTTCTGACTGTTCCCATGCCAGGGGGCCAGGAGGAGGCGGTCACAGCACATACATCACTTTCTCAGACACACTGAAGGGTGTCTCTTCGGATGAGGGGGGCTGACCTGACTTCAGGGCTCCAAGCTCACCAATACGTGAGACACAATCTTCAGAGAATTCGCAGAGCAAATCTCTCTGAAAGCCTCAACTTGGATTTTTGCTCTTATAAGGCTATGCCTGCCTTATTGGCAACCCACTCCAGTGTTCCTGCCTAGAGAATCCCACGGACACAGGAGCCTGGTGGGCTACCGTCCAGAGAGTCGGGAGTCGCAGAGTCAGACACGACTGAAGCGACTTAGCTCACAAAGCACACACAAGGCGGTGCCTGCATCATTATTAACTTCTCACTGCTCTTACACAAATGGGATAAGCCTCCTCTTTCTCCGCTGGTACAGACTTTTACCCAACAGTCCTTATATAGATCCTTAGCCAGCCAGTTTCCTGTTCTCCAGCACTGGGGTTTCTGAACTTAATCTCTTTTCTCAAGCTCTCACCCTGTTCTTTACTCCTTCACTCTCAGAAGTTGATCCAAACTCTTGTTTCCTTAAGAAAAGGGAGTATTTTCAATAAGAATTCATTGGGCACCTGCTATAAAGCAGGAAGTATGCTATTTGGGGAACATAAAGACAAATAAGTCATGAACTCTACCCTGGAGGGGCTTATAGCTGGATGAGGGAAAGTCACTCAGTCAAGTCACTCAGATCACTTGACTGAGCGACTGAACTGAATTGATGTGACATGTGGGATCTTAGTTTCCTGACCAGGGATCAAACCCAAGCCTCTTGCACTGGAAGCTTGGAATCTTAGCCACTTTACTGCCAGGGGAGTGCCTCACTGTCATTTTTTAAAATCAGACCCTGACTATTTCTTTTCTGGTCTGTTGGATAGCCCCAATAATGAAGACTCTGCTTTCTGTCTCTTTTTATTTCACTTTATCTTTCATGGCATTTCACAAATTACATTTCTAGAATACAGATTCTTTTTTGAAAAAAAAAATTCCTTAAAATAAAAATTGATGATTTTCCACTGCCTGCACTAAAATTCAAATTTTTGATGTAGCACTCAGGACAGTGTGTCCTTGGCCGCCAGTTTTCTTTTTGAAACTCCCTTCTTTCCTTCTCATTCCACGTACATCATCTGATGTAGCCCTGTGTGATCACAGCGTGCTGCCCTGCCTCCCCAAACTTGCCTTGAATTCTTACACCTCCCAGGACCTACTGTGGTTTCTTCTCTACCTAGAAATGGCTTGTGCACTTGTCGAAATCGTATTCATGCTTCTGAGCCCAGCTTAAGTGTTACCTTCTCTGTGAAGTCTTCCCAGACCTCCTTTTCTCCTGGAAGATCAGTGGGTCTCCCCTCTGTGTTCTCATACCAGAAAAGTGAAAGTGAAGTCACTCAGTTGTGTCCAACTCTTTGGGACCCCATGGACTGCAGCCCACCAGGCTCCTCTCTCCATGGGATTTTCAAGGCAAGGGTACTGGAGTGGGTTGCCATTTCCTTCTCCAGAGGGATCTTCCAAACCCAGGGATCGAACCCGGGTCCCCCACATTGCAGGCAGATGTTTTACATCTGAGCCACTGGGGAAGTCTCTCTCTCTCTTTCTCTCTCTCATACTCTCTCTCAGGGTGGTTCCCAGACCTGGCTGTGCACTAGAATCAATTGAGAAGCTTTAAAAAGATCCCGAAGCCTCAGCCTTACCTCATACCTTACACCAGAATATATGAGGGAAAGCTCTGTGCATTTGTAGCTTTTGAAATCTGATCTCAGGTGCTCAGAATTTGATAAGTTCAGATATTTATTCAAGATTCAATAATGCACAGGTTACTAACGGTCATCAAGGAGAACAAGATTCACTTTATTCTGGGTTAGCCTGATTCTCGGACAAGGAATTACTTTCCTCATCAGTTAGATTGTCTCCAGGATCTCTGTCTTTATCTCCGAAACAGACGTTCTTTGAAAGACCAAAGAAGACAACGGATGAAGTGGCCTGCTGTGATATTCTCATTTTGGGAAAATTACAGAGGTAATTCAGAATAAAGTTGGGACGTCCCATTCTCTGTTCTGTGGTTGTAACATTTTAAATCTCCTCTCTTCCAGGCACACGTGTGTGTCAGAATCTCTCCAGTTCTGCCAAGTCCAACTGCCATCGTACCCATGCTGCTGCTGCTGCTAAGTCCCTTCAGTCGTGTCCGACTCTGTGAGACCCCATAGACGGCAGCCCACCAGGCTCCCCCGTCCCTGGGATTCTCCAGGCAAGAACACTGGAGCGGGTTGCCATTTCCTTCTCCAATGCATGAAAGTGAAGAGTGGAAGTGAAGTCGCTCAGTCATGTCCAACTCTTCGAGACCCCATGGACTTCAGCCTACCAGGCTCCTCCATCCATGGGATTTTCCAGGCAAGAGTACTGGAGTGGGGTGCCATGGCCTAGACAAGACTAAATAAATTGAGATGAAGTGTTCCCTTGCACCACTAAACTGGGGTCTGAAGGTAAGTCTGCTAAATAAATTGTAAAAGATAGTATAATGTTTGTAAGTGAAATATTGTCAATACTCACAGTGAATTGTTTTTATAGTTCAGACGGGAAGTATCACAACAACTTACAGTGTGTCTCAGAACATCAAAAAGGTTCTCATTTGAGAACCAGAGCAATAAGTTTGCTATTACAGATTGGACTGGAAAGCATCAAAGTAATAGAATTGTTTTCTTGGAGGTTTAAATTCATTGAATAACATTTAACTATGATCTGTAGGAGTTTTAAATTCTAGAACTCTTCCCTGTGTCACCAAGCCCAGCTATCATTCTGATCCTCGGGGATGTGAAATGCTAACATATCTGTATGTTCCGTGATTGGGTAGACCAGAGCTCTGCACTTCTCCCCACACACACCTGCCCTTTGCAAGGATGTGCAGACACCACACATGCGTGTACAGATACGTATGCCCACACCTCCACCGCTGGTCTGTCCACAGCCAGGGTCTAGATGAAACTCTGACTTTTAAGGTTGCTGTTTTCTTTGGCTTTTAAATCATGATCTTACTGTGGAATCCAAAACTCAGACAAACATGATGCCAGCGGAAGTCACAGCAGGATCGTTTGCGGAGGTTGGATATCTTTAAATTAAAGAAAAGAAAAAAGAGTGAGAGCGGGTCCTTAAAAACCAACATTTTATAACCTGAGTCATGCTCATGTTTTTGCTCCTTTGCTTAGAAAAAAAACAGTATCTCAGAGCTGACCTAAAACCTGGTTAGTGGTGCACGGCACGGTAGGGGATGGGCTGTGCACACCAAGGGGCATGAAGGAGGGTCCTCCTGCCCTTGGGGTCTGGGCGAGGCTGAAGTCCTGAGGTTCTGGAGGACGATCCTTCTCACTCATACAGAAAACATGTCCATAAGAACAGTGTATCTAAAATATTTTTATTTAAAACTTTTTTAAGGTTCACTGTTCTGAACTGTAAAAATGAGCAGAAGTGACTACCCCTGCCGCCAGTCCCCTACTGGCAAAGCTGCCTCTTAACTATCAAGGCTCAGTTGAATTCAGTGGTTCTCAGCATGCGGTCCCCAGGCCAGCAGCAGCATCACTCCAGAACTTGTTAGAAAAACATATTCTCCAACCCTTCCCCAGGCTTGGTGGCTCAGATGGTAAAGAATCCACCCGCAATGCAGCAGACCTGGGTTCCATCCCTGGGTCGGGAAGATCCCCTGGAGAGGGAATGGCAGCCCACTCCAGTATTCTTGCCTGGAGAATCCCATGGACAGGGGAACCTGGGGGCTACAGTGCATGGGGTCGCAGAGTCAGACATGACTGAGGGAGTAACTCTTTCACTAGCACCCCAGATTTGCCCAATCAGAAACTCTGGGAGTAGGACCCAGAAGTGGGTGCTTTGACTGGGTGTCTAGGTGATGCTGAGGCAGGCTCAAGTTGAGGACCACTGGCTTCAAACAATTCACTCTATGAAGAACCAGCAGGTTGAATATAAGCCAACCATTCGCCATTGCTTACTGATAACATAGAAAAACCAATAGGGTCTCTAGAGTATTTGAGCCTTTTCCTAACATTTTTGTCATGTCAAAGAAAAGGGGGTAATGCAGGTATGGAGAAAAACATGTTTTTCAGCCGAGTCCCATTGATGTAAAAAGTGAAAGGCTGAGTGTCACATAAAGGCACAAAAAGTAAACCCACTTAGATTTTCCTTGTGTTCCTTCCAACAAGAGATAGAACATGTTTAATTTGCTTTTTCCCCAACTAACTATGAAGAACAAAAGACAAAGCCGGGGAAAATAACTGTTTTCTGTTGTGGTTAATTAAAGAGAGATAGCAGACTCTACAGAAGAACTCATTTTCTTGAAGGGCAGAGGCTTTCTCTATACTTCTTTATGTACCTAGAGCACTAGAGGATGGTTGGGTGGCATCACCGACTCAATGGACATGAGTCTGAGCAAACTCCAGGAGATAGTGAAGGACAGGGAAGCCTGGCGTGCTGTAGTCCATGGGGTCACAAAGAGCTGGACACGATTTAGTGACTGAACAAAGCACATTCCTTAATCTGAAATAGGGGTCTAATAACTATTCATTAAAATTGAGGGGAAAAGCAAATAGGAGAAAAGAAAAAGAAGTAAAAAGATAAAAATAGAAAAGCATCACAGGGAGAAATATAAACTTGAGAGACAAAGAAACATCTACAAGAGAAGGAAGATGCCAGGGGGAAATCAAAGAAAGCGACGGAGGTAAAAAGCGAAGTGACAGTTCCCTGAGAAACAGAGAACTCACCTGACTTATCAGTTATATGAATAAGGCTCATGAACTTCAGAGGCAATGATCTGGCTGCTCAGGCATGCAACATTTTCCCCTTTAAAAACCGCTTCTAAAACTCTTTGTCCCAAGATGCTGGCCAAGTTTCAAGGACCAAGGAGCAGACTCTTAGGGACACAGCGTGTGTACTAAGTCACTTCAGTCGTGTCTGACTCTGTGTGACCCCATGGACTATAGCCCGCTAGGCTCCTCTATCCATGGGATTCTCCAGGCAAGAATACTGGAGTGGGGTTGCCATGCCCTCCTCCAGAACCCTCCGACCCGTGGATCAAAAATGTGACTCCTGAGGCTTGTGCATTGGCAGGCGGGTTCTTTAGGTAGAATCCAGCACCACCTGGGATTTTTACCTGAAGAAGGAACACCTTCCGTCAAGAAGAGATACTTGGATCTGAGATGAGTGGCTTATGAGGTAGTGATCTCCCCGTCACAAGGTATTCAAGCCGAGGAGTCCAGGAAGCTGCAAGGAGTACGACAGATGCTGTATCAGAAGAAGGGGGGACTTCCCTGGTGGTCAGTAGCTGAGACTCTGAGTTCCCCATGCAGGGGGCCCAGGTTCGATCCCTGATCAGGGAACTAGATCCCACATGTCGCAACTAAGAGTTTCACAGACTGCGACAAAGGTCAGAGATCCCACGTGCTGTGACTGAGGTCTTGTGCAGCCAGATGGAAAAAAAAGAAAAAAAAAATTTTTTTTAAAGAAGAAGGGGAAGGGAGAGGTTGATTCTTTTAAAATCTTGAACTTTATTGAGCATATTTCTCAGAGTTCCACCTCACAGCTGCTGTTTCACAGATAGTAAGCGTGGGAAATATGGCTCAGTAGACCAAGGCCTGTGAATTCTCAACTTGAACCAAAATTCACCTTCACCTCTTCACCCGTCGCTACCCTATTTCACACTTGGTTTCATCTCCACAATGAGAATATGTCCTCACAGCAGATAGTGCAGATAACTGAGAAAAGCAGTTCTGAGAACTTAAAAAAAATGCAAATGTTCAGTAATTACCCTTTAAAATGTGAGAACAGTGCTTTAGAGCAGTAACTGAATAGTTCAGTCATAAGCAGAGTTGGCCTCAGGGGAAAACATAATCCGACTTAAGAGTTGGCAGGAGACGTGGTACCCACTCCCAAGGAGGGACCTACTTATTCGAGAAAAGATGTCAGAAATCCTGAGCTACCACATGAAAGCAGGAGCTGGTGGCCACTTCTTCCAAGTCAGAGATGGTGATCCAGCCCTGGAAAATGGCAGTTTCTGCAGTTAGTTTTCCCCTTTGGGAAAGCACCAGCACCTCCACACTGCTGATCTGGATACTGGCCTCGGACTTCCCACCACGGGCAATAAACAAGAGAACCACGAGGAAAAGCAACCTGTGCGTCCACCGTCCTTAGACATCGAGGCTTATGTCACTATGGTGGCGGTGCTTTAGTCGCTCAGTTGTGTCCCGCTCCTCGCGACCCTATGACTGTGGCCCACCAGCCTCCTCTGTCCATGAGATTTTCAGGCAAGAGTATTGGAGTGGGTTGCCATTTCCTTCTCCAGGGGATCCTCCCTATCCAGGGATTGAACCAGCTACTCCTGCACTGGCAGACGGATTCTTTACCAACAGAGCCATTTTACAGTTGCTCAAACCCACAGAACGTACAACAGCAAAGGTGAGCCCTAACTCGAACCTTGGCCATTGGGTGATGGCGCTGAGTCCATGTAGATTCATCAGCCGTAACCGATGTAGCGCTCTTCATTCAGCCCAGCATTTTGCGTGATGTACTCTGCATGTAAGTTAGATAAGCAGGGTTATTTAATTTGCTTCGATCATGCCCAATTCTTTGTGACCCAATGGACTGTAGCCCTTCAGACTCCTCTGTCCATGGGATTCGCCAGGCAAGAATACTAGAGGGGATTGCCATGCCCTTCCCAACCCAGGGATCAAACCCATGTCTCTTATGTCTCCTGCATTGGCAGGGTGGTTCTTTACCACTAGTGCCACCCGGGAAGCCCTCCTTCTTTCATTGCTGATGGTCAAAAAATATTTATTATAGGTATACATCTATGCACACCTATTCATATATTGGAAAGAGTGAGATACATGTCGTGTGATGGTAAAATGCATGAATTCTAGAGTAAAACTGCTGGTGTTCCAATACCCCGACCGGCTGTGTACTCTGGGCCAGGTGCTTTGCCACTTTCTGACTCATTTCCTGCTTGTACAACAGGTATACTCAGAGTGTAATAGTTAAGAATGTTTTTGGAACGTTTTAGGCACTTTGCAAGAATTAGCCAATACAGTTGTACCAATAAAGGTAGAACTCTTGAGTAATATTTCTCATTCGGTGCCTGTTGGCGGGAACAATGAACATTTAGTGGAAAGGAGACAGAGATCAAAACTGAGATAGATTTACAGACCAATTAGCTTCTTTTCTGCTCCATGCCCATAGATTTCCCAATCCCCCCTCAGCTATATCAGTGAGGATAGTGGGCCAAAAGAGCTTCCTGAAATGAACCAGTTTTACACTCTCCATAAAACACCACTTCTTGAGGATCAGACATAACCCTCCATTTCATAAGCTCGTCATGAAAGGGAATCTGAGCCTTTCCTGTTTTAATTAGAAGTGCTGATTCCATACACCCATGTTTATAGCAGCATTATTCACAAAAGCCAAAAGAAGCAATCCAAGTCTTCATAGCAGATCAGTGGATGATCAAAATGTGGTATATGCATAAATGGAACACTATTCAGCCTTTAAAAGGAAATTCTAACACATGCTATATAACATAGACAGACCTTGAGGGCGCAATGCTAAGTGAAATAAGCCATTCACAAAAGGACAAATGCTTAAAACGTGTATAATATCATATAAGAAACGAATCGCCAGTCCAAGTTCGATGCAGGATACAGGAAGCTTGGGGCTGGTGCACTGGGATGACCCAGAGGGATGGTACGGGGAGGGAGGTGGGAGGGGGGTTCAGGATGCGAAACACATGTACACCCGTGGCGGATGCATGTTGATGTATGGCAAAACCAATACAATATTGTAAAGTAAAAAATAATACTAATAAAATTTTTTTTAAAAAAGGACAAATGCTGTATGATTCCACTTATGTAAGATACCTAGGGGAGTGACCTTCAGAGACAGAACACAGAAGAGTGGTTTCCACTGCTGGGGGAGACAGGAAATGGGAGTTATTGTTTAATGGATACAGAGTTTCAGTTTTGCAAAATAAAGAGAGTTCTGGGGACTGCTTGCACAGCATGGTGAGTGTACTTAAAACGACTGAACTTAAAAGTGATTTAAAAGTGTACTTAAAAGTGATTAAGATGGTGAATTTTATGTTACCCATATTTTGCCACTTTTAAAACATTTTTTAAAATACTGACTTCAATCAAACCACTACAGGTACCCTGGTGGCCACCAGTTGGGGAAGGGTGTGCTGTTGTTCCTGATCTATAAGACCCGATGAAATTGTTAATGCTTTTTCCTGTCAGCAGCCAATCTCACTGATAGGCTGCAGCTGCTGTCTGTGCGCTCCAGTCCAAACAAGAGTCCGGGCCACCCCCTTCTGGCCTGTGATTCTTTCCTAGGGGAGCTACAAATATGACTCTTAAGTTAAAAGGTATGCATGGGGCACATGCATGCCTGTATCCCCAGGTGGGCTCCCTGTTGAACCCCTGCACATATGGGAGAGTAGGCCAGTACTGAAAGAGTCCACCCAGGTCAGCCGTGTTGGATCACACAATTGTCAGATGTAATGTCTGGGTTTTTGACGCCATCGTTGGAGCTCTAGGTAACGTCCCAGGGTCTCTGGGATTGCACTCTGGGCTTCCCTGGTGGCTCAGTTAGTAAAGAATCTGCCTGCAGTGCCAGAGACCTGGGGGGTTCGACCCCTGGTTTGGGAAGATCCCTGGAGAAGGGAATGGCAACCCACTCCAGTATTCTTGCCTGGAGAATCCCATGGACCAAGGAGTCTGGTGGGCTGTAGTCCATGGCTATAGACCTGGTAGGTGAGAATCCGCCAAGAGTTGGACACGACTGAGCGACTCACACTTTTTGCACTCTGCATGAATGTCAGGTCTGCATGGGAGCTGTTTCCCTGCAAGCAGGGAATGCTTGAGTTTCTTCGTGAATTAAGACCACTTAGATTTCTGTGACAAGTGGTTTCTATATGAGTCTTTTAGATTAGACCTTCTGCCTATCGATTCTTTTAAAATGTATTAGAATTTCACAAGTATGTGTGAATTACGTATCTTTTATTTTTCCGGGTTGGAAAGGAGATGGGCAAAGGACAAACATTTCATGTTTCATCACGAACAAGAACTACTTTCAGGTCCAGCATGCTGATTAACTAATATGATTATCCTTCATAACAGCAGCATGATATAAAGAAGATTTCATTTATTTTATTCATAATTATAATAAATTCTCTGTGCTTCCTTTTCTGATTGCTTACACACTTCCTCATGTATGTTAGTGTGTATGAGACAAAGTGTGTGTGTGGTATATTTTGTGACATCCTGAAATTTGAAACAAGGGCAGCTCACATGACTGAAAGAGCAGAGACTTTGCTTCTGAGACCTCTGACACCTACTCCTGCAAGCTTCTATCAAAAAGTCAGCTGTCAAATAGCTTATAGAAAATAGGCTTTTCAGAACATAAAAAGCAACGTGACCACATTTTACCCTGAATGTCTCTTGATTCAAGCTCTCTTGAGAAATAGAGGCCAAGGGCCACCTGTTACTGGAAAGAGACCAGCTGACCTCTGACCAGACTGCTGCTGGGGAGGTCTAACCACATCTGTGAGTTCCATCAACATCTCCCTTCCTTGGCCCATTAAGAAACTGGGGCAGAACTCAGGAGGAGAAGCTGCTTTCACAAGTCTGAGATGAAAGAGCCGCTGGGATCCAATGGTGATAACAAGGACTGACTCTCTTCCGTGCAGTCCTAAGAGCTGACATGTCCTTGGCCTTCCAAAATGTTGCTTCCAGAATAACAACCCGTCAGGACCCTGGGGAGAAACCACCACAAACGGTGAGACCACTGGCTGTGATCTGTGGGTCTTGGTGATAAAAGCAAAGTGACTCTTCTTCTCTCTCAGCCCCCAGACTCTCAGGTACGGTAGGACACTGTCAAGACTGAGCCTGTGTGCTAAGAGAACTTGGATGGCCTGACTCTGAAGCCCAAGCTGACCTCGGCAGGAACTGTCTTTGCAGAGAACACAGACTCCTGAAAGAAGGGGGAACAAGAGCTTTAAACCAAGTTTGCCTTTTGCATTCCATCAGAAACAGGTGTTTGCTTCGGTGGAAGAGAGAGTTCACAGAGGGATTTCATGCATAGCTAAGAGCAATGGTGGAATTTTTCGGATGTCATAGCTGGGATCGACTTATATCATCAGGGCATTGTCACTCCAGTGGCTTTCTACAAGCAAGATATTAAACACGTGTGTGTGTGCCTGTGTGTACACAATACTTGAAGCTGGTCAAATCAGCACCCACCATTTCTCCAGCATTCTTGGGTATATTTCCAATATAAAGGCACTTCTCTTATCCTCTGGTTATAGTAACCCAAGTTACTTTATTCACAACATCTCCTTTGATTTTCATCACAATGCTATGAGATAGGCATTGTCTCCATTATATAGATGGGAAAACTGATGCTTAGAAAGTTTGTGGAACATGCTGAGGGGACATAACCAGGAAGTGCCAGAGATGGGATTTGATTTTGATTTCACCCCCGATTCTGCTCCCACAGATCCCACAAGATAAACAGCACACGTTGCACGTTGTATTAGCTGCAGAGTCAGTAAAAATTCCCGGGTGACCATCTGCAAAGCCCATTCACTCACCTTCCTCTCCTCGGCCGAGCTGACCCACAAGTACCAAGTGTGGCAGGGCCTCCCTTGTCTCCTCACCGAGTGTCCCTCTGCCTCTGTTGCTTTCAGTCTTTTCCAAGATTAACATCTGACCTACCTTCTTTCCATGACCTGGATGGTCAACCCTCCCAACAACGAGTCCTGAGTGATGGAATCGGGTGAAATGACCTCACCATCTTTCCTAGTAGAATGGCTATCCTTCTGCGGACTTCTGAAGAGGCACCATTTATGCAGCCATAACTAACTGCCCAGTCTTCTGTTTAACCAGAGTTCCAAGACATCAGATCCTCTTGACAGCTGCATAGAAGTAGGAAAAAGTCAGTTTAGCTGTTGATCATCAACTCACTCTTTCTATTCTCGCCCAGATTTCTTTATTCTTTATCTTCTAGCTCTTCAGCTGTCTGCCTTCTTTAAGAAACTGCACTGGGTTGCTCTCTTCGAGATGATAGGTAAATAGACAGAGGGGTGAGTAGATGGGAAGATAGGTAGATATATGATTGATAGATAGGTAGGTAGACAGAATATAGATAGGATCTAGATCGGTAGACTATATATGGGTATGTACTGTATGTGTACATATATTATTGATTTGGGTTCCCCAGAAGCAGATTCTGAGATAAGTGTCCACATGCAGGAAGGAAACACTAGGGTGAGGATGAAGCCATGCAAAACAGGAAAGAGAAGAAAACTAAAGGAGACTAATCAGGCAACTTCTTATTGAAGGCAAGTGGCACTTGATTTCTCTGGGGACCTTGGGAGACTCTAAGACTTCCAGTCTCTCAAGCTCCACCCCAAATCTCCTGAATCAGAACACGAATTTTTAACAATATCCCCTAGTGGTAGAGTTTATAGAGCACTGGAGCAGAATATGCCTCAAAATTAAACTAACAACGGGGCAGGGAAGTTGTGAGATTTATCCTTCCGCTTTCCTATTTGACGTGGGTTGTGGGCAATTTCTGAGGGTTTTCATTCTCTGGCATTTCTGGCTTAACCTTTGTATTGTTGGAATGATCAGACTCCAGTGGCTAGAAAAAGTCCTCAGACAGAGAATTAAGTGTATTAGCAGTAAGCAGTCCTTGGCACATATAGTTATTACTAGTTCAGCTATGATTCAGATGTATATAAATGTGATATTAAAGTTGAGATTGAATTGCAATAATAACAACTTCCATGAGTGTAATACCGATCCAATGTTAACGATGCATTAGGTAGATTGAAGTCAGCAAGATTACATCTGGGCTTTTATTTGAAATAAAGCAGTTAATTTACCTAGCAGAGAAATACCATTATCACAATTAACTTTAGAAGCACTAAAATAAATCCGTATTATTTTTTTCTCAGAGTTATTTGAGGCTTTTTAAAGTAGGCCATGAGTGAGGTCAGGAAATGGGCTCCATCTTTCATTTACTTATTATAATTCCTAATATTAACCCCCAGGAGGGGTTGGGAGGAAGGCAACCAGTGTTCTTCACTGCAGTACCAAACAGTGCACCACACATATCCTGGAATATGTTCAAGAGCTGAAATTATGGTGGAAAAAAAAAGACTTGACTCCTATTATAACGTTAAACACGGTAAAGACATTTGGATGACATCCAGAAAAATCCATCACTGCTCCTGGACACAATAAAGTAACTACAATAAAGTGATTTCAAGAAAATGTTAGTTCTCTTACCCATCACTTGCATTTTAAGGGGATATTAGGGTATTTCATATCACACAAGGAAAAACTAAAAAAAAAATCAGGATGCATCAAAAGTTTCTAAATCAGCTTGGAAAAAATTAGAATAATAACCTCTTATTAATTCAAACTGTGATGTTGGAGAAGACTGTTGAGAGTCTCTTGGACTGCAAGGAGATCCAACTAGTCCATCCTATAGGAAATCAATCCTGAATATTCATTAGAAGGACTGACACTGAAGCTGAAACTCCAAAACTTAGGCCACCTGATGCGAAGAAACGACTCATTGAAAAAGATCCTCATGCTGGGAAAGGTTGAAGGCATGAGGAGAAGGGGACCACAGAGGACGAGATGGTTGGATGGCATCACCGAGTCAGTGGACTTGAGTTTGAGCAAACTCCAGGAGATGGTGAAGGACAGGGAAGCCTGGCATGCTTCTGTCCGTGGGATTGCAAAGAGTCAGACACAACTGAGCAACTGAACAACAACAGTAATTACTAGAAACAACAGACTTAAACAAAAATCCTAAATAAGGATTTTGTGTTCAAATAATAGCTATAAAAAGGTGTGAATCCAAAATTCTGTATTTCATAGGATGTATTCATTATGAGCTCCAATTACAAGCTTAACGTGAACTTAAATAAAATTTACAACAAAAATGAATGAGCAGCATATCCTGTTCTACATTTTTTTGCTCAATATGACACCAAATGAATTTTAATATATGATAAAATTAAACTCATTATTTATTAACCAAGTACCAAAATGAAAAAAACATTTCATTTAGAAAATAAAAAGTTGATGCACAGAGTATATTCTTGAGTAATGAAACCCTACAGAAAATATTCTTATACCTGCTTCTCTCCTCTCGGTCTCCCTTCTGTCTGCCCTTTAGCATTAGCAGCAAAACCAATTTTGTATCTAATAAGTCTCTCTTGAATCCACCAAGCACGTAACTTTCTGTACACTTCCTCCTGCTACAAAAAAAACTGCCTTTTTTAGAATAAAGTCTAGTGAAATTCTGCTTTTGCTGACATCTTCTCTTTCTCTTTATAAGCAGTTCCTGCTCTGTCCAGCCAAGACACTGAAGAAGACATCAGTGGCTTTAAATCGTATATTTATTTATAGTGTGGTTGACAGACTCATTGGTGTTAGAAAGAAATGTTCTGCCAAATTTGACAATTCACTCCTTACTCTAATCCAAATTTCAGTTTAAAAAAAGAACCCACAGTGTGGAATGTCCATTTGGATTGAGGAAGAGGGTATTTTCTTCAAAGAAATAAAATGATTTCCCTTTTCCCCAAAGTCTGTGTAGGAAACAGCTTGTAGAGGTGTTGAGATGAGTCTGCTGAGGGCAGACTGGGCTGCTCACCAGCAAAGGACTCACTGCTGAGACTGAAGTTAAGAAGAGTGCACACTGGGATGGGTCTTTGGGGGTGAGAACAGATGTGTGAACACCAAAGGTCCAAAGCTGAATGGTATGTATCAAAAACTAACTGGATTCTGAACCAGTCCTGTCTAACAGAGGTGTAATGAGAGCTACAAAAGTCATTGTCAATGGTCTGTAGCCTCATTAAAATAGTAGAAAGAGGGACTTCCCTCGTGGTCCAGTGGTTAAGACTCCATGCTCCCAATGCAGGGAGCCCGGGTTTGATCCCTGGTTGAGCTTCCCTGGTGGCTCAGACAGTAAAGAATCTGCCAGCAATGCTGGAGTCTTGGGTTCAGTGCCTGGGCTGGGAAAAACCCTGGAGGAGGGCATGGCAACCCACTCCAGTATTCTTACCTGGAGAATCCCCAAGGACAGTGGAGCCTGGTGGGCTACGGTCCATGGGGTTGCAGAGTCAGACATGACTGAGTGACTAAGTACCCAGGGAACTAGGTCCCACAGGCCAAAACTAAGAGTTGGCTAAAGATACTACAGGCCGCAAACTAAGACATAACAAATATTAAAAAAAAAAAAATAGAAACCAAGTTCATTTAAATAGTGTATTTTAAACCCAATATGTTCAAAATGATATCATTCCTAAAAATGGATGAGATGTGTTTTTTTGCATACTAACTTTTCAAAGTGAAGGGCAAGTGTTATCCTCACAGCACATTTCAAGGGTCCCAAAGTCACTTGTCACTAGTTGCCACTGTGCTGGCCAGCCCAAGTCCAAACAATTCTAAAATACAGAATCTCTGAGAGCCAGATCAGAAGGACTAGGTGAAATCATAAAGCCAGACTACATTCTTATTATCATGCGGTCTGACCTCGTTCATTTATACTTAGAACTCCAGCAACCTAAGAGGCTTTTCCTGCAGTGCAGGCAGCTTCTTTACCATCTGAGCCACCAGGGAAGCCCATTATTTTGTCATCCAACTCGATTTCACATCAACACACGTTATGAGCTGCATACCCTCCCCTACACATATAACCCGGCAGTATCTTATCCTGCAACCCCTGGGAATCTCTTTAAATTAGGAAAGTACTTTAATTCTGACTGGCTTTTCAGAACAAAAAGCAGTGTTGGTACATTTGGGTTAAAAGTGTGATCTGCCTAAGGTACAGAAAAACCGTTATGTCAAAGCTTCATCTAGGTTTTTGTGCGGCCAGAGCAAGGACTTCAAAAAGCGAATAGTTCTGTTACTTGAAAAAGTGATATATGTTAGGGCTCATTTTTAATGTGCCGTGGGCCTCTGGTCAAGTTGTGGAATAAAGAAGGAGACAGAGGCCAGCCTGACACTTCAGTGCATTGTAATGTATGTCGCTCAGCAGCCTGAGCACACTTTGCTGTAATTAGAAAAACGTTTCTCATCCTTAACATGGATCTTGATTGCAGTATTTCTGACACTTAATGTCTCTCCTGAGACAGGAGTTACTTCTGAGATGACTCAGAAATAATAAGGCATGTTTGCACATAATACTACCAGGGAAATCTCAAAGAGTGCTGAACTTGGAGAGCCAAGATTTATCCTGGACTGTCTTCAGGAAACCCCCCACCTCCCAGCGAGAGTCTGAGAGAGACTTAAGTTGAGAAATGTCTTGCTTCAAGGGTTGTCCGAGGAATCGTACTGCTTGAGTGTAGACATGAGTAGGGAGATCATTCTAGGACATAATTGCTACCACTGTGGAGGGACAGGTTTCTCCAAGGGTCAGTGAAGAGTCACACCCTACTGGTTTGAAGAAGGAAGCCCACCTCACAGAGAGGTAAAAGCCAAGGTTCAGGAGCCAACGCTGAGCACACTGTGTGTCTGGGAAAGGTTTAACTTTCTGAGTGATTTTCTCATGAACTATTGGAAGAGCTTTGTGAAGGACACACTGTTAATTTCCCTTCCTCTATTTCTTTATAGTTTTTCTTTGTCTTTATTTTTTTTACTTTGTTTATTTATTTTTTGCCTGCACTGGGTCTTCGTTGCTTTGCACAGGCTTTTCTCTGGTTGCAGCGAGCAGGGGCTGCTCTCTAGTTACGGTGTGTGGGCTTTTCACTGCAGTGACTTCTCCTGTTGCGGAGCATGGGTTCTAGGGCATTCGGGCTTAAGTAGTTGGGGCACACAGGCTCAGTAATTGTGGCTCGAAGGCTCTAGAGAACCGGCTCAGCAGTTGTGACACACAGGCTTAGTTGCTCTGTGGCACGTGGAATCTTCCTGGACCAGGCATCGAACCCTGCTTTGGCAGATGGATTCTTATCCACTGAGCCACCTGGGAAGTCCCTCTTTTACAGCTTTGCAATAAAAGTTTTGTGTGATAGAATAAAAGCAGAACTAGCTATATAATTGCAGGACAAGTGCAAAATGAAAATGCAGGAACCCTTGTTAAAAATTAACAAGAACTCCAACAGAATGTGGTATACACTTATAATCAAATATCATTCAGTCTTAAAAATGAAGGAAATTCTGACACATGGTCAGTAGCTAGCAGCAGAATACTAAAGACCAAAGAAAAATTTTAAAGCAGTCAGAATTAAAAAGTAAATTACTTACAAAGGACCAATAATTAGACTAGCAAAACTCTTATTAGCATTAGTAAAGCCCCCAAAACAATAGCAAAATGACTATGTATTGGGAGAATATAGTCATCAACCTGGAAGGTTCTATCTAGCTAAATTATTATCAAGACTAAAGGTGAAGTAAAGACAAGTTCAAACAAACTGAGCCTGAGAAAGCTTATAACTCAGGGTCTTTCCATCACTGAAAAAACTACAAAAGGATGCGCATCAGTAGGAAGAAAACAAAGGCAAGAAGGGGGACTGACACACGGGTATTTTGTAGTTTCTCATTCTATCCCCATAACTTTTCATATTGTCTATTTCCCTTTTTCTCTGTGCTGCGACAGAGGATGAGATGGTTGGATGGCATCACCAAGTCCCTAGACATGAGTTTGAGTAAGTTCCAGGAGTTGGTGAGGGCCAGGGAGGCCTGGCATGCTGCAGTCCATGAGGTCACAAACAGCTGGACACAATTGAATGACTGAACTGAACTGAACAATGAAAATGGGGGTATATATGGGCTTCCCTGGTGGCTCAGATGGTAAAGAATCTGCCTGCAATATGGGAGACCTGGCTTCAATCCCTGGGTTGGGAAGATCCCCTGAAGGAGGAAATGGCAACCAACTCTAGTTTTCTTGCGTGGAGAATCCCATGGACAGAGGAGCCTGGAGGGCTACAGTCCATGGGATTGCAAAGAGTCAGATATGACTGAGCGACTAAGCATGGCACTCACATACCTTCTCAAATCAGTATTTTCATTTTCTGTGGATAAAGACCCAGAAGTGGAATTGCTGAATCATAAGTTCGTTCCATTCTTAATTTATTGAGGAACCCTCATATTGTTGTCTTCAGTGGCTGCCCCAAGTTATGTCCCACCAACAGTGCACGAGGGTTCCCTTTCCCCTGCACCCTCACCAACCCGTTATTTCTTGTCTTTTTGATAATAGCCATTCTGTTATGTATGAGATAATATCTCACTGTGGTTCTGATTTGCTTTTACATAATGATTAGTGATATTGATCACCTTTTCATGTACCTATTGGCCCTCTGTATGCCTTCGTTGGGAAAATGTCTACTCAGATCCTCTGCCCATTTAAAAAAATAAATTTATTTCTTTGTTTGGCTGCATTGGGTCTTAGTTGTGATATGTGGGTTCCCGAGCTCACAGGCTCAGTAGGTACAGTGCATGGGCTTACTTGCCCCATGGCATGTGGGATCTTCCTTCCCCAACCAGGGATTGAAACTCATCCCCTGCTTTGGAATGCCAGTTCTTAACCACTGGACCACCAGGAAGTCCCTGCCCAGGTTTTAATTGGTTTTTTGTTTGTTTGGAGTTTCTTTGCTACTGAATTGTATGAGTTCTTTATACATTTTGGATACTAGCTCCTTAGTAGACACATGATTTGCAATATTTTCTCTCGCTTAGCAGGTTGTCTTTTCACTTTGTTGTTGGTTTCCTTTTCTGTGCAGAAGCTTTTTAGTTTGATGTAGTCTCATTTGCTTATTTCTACTTTTATTTCCTTGGCTTTTCATGCCAAATCCAAAAAGCCATCGCCAGGACTAATGCCGAAGAGCTTATCACCTATGTTTTCTTCTAGGAATTTTAGTTTCAGGCCTTACATTCATGTATTTAATCCATTTTGAGTTAACTTCTGAGTATGGTGTAAGATAGGGGCCCACTTTCATTCTTTAGCTGTCCAGTTTTCCTAGCACCATTTATTGAATATCCAACTGCTTCTTCAAAAGACTTGAAGCAGCTAGGAATAACCTAGAAATATAGCCAAAGATTTATTACCTGACATATGTATTTTATACCCTTGTGTACGTTCCTAATTTTCCTTCAATCAGAGGGAGATTATTGAGTGACTTACACGCTACAGGACTAAATAATGAGGAAAGAAACCGTAGATCTTGTATATGGTTTCCACTGTCTAGACTTGCTTATTTTAGATCCATCTAACGCATGAAGGATAATGGGACATTTTCCAAGACTGGGAAGAGCAACACGTAAGTGGAGCTGACGTCATAGTCCTTCTCGTGTTAGGAAATTTCCCATCATTGTTCCAAGAAAGCAAACGCTTGGGAACCACACTGCAGGAAATGAATGGTTTCACATAAACGCTCATTTGCCCTGCCGTCTGCAGTGTCATAAAATGTTTTATAATGATGGCATCTCCTGCTCAGTCTCATCCCTTCTTGAGAAAAGTTTGATTCTTTTTAGAGAATGAATTGGTGACTGGGGATTTACATTTTCTCTTGGAGAGAAATGTTTCTCCATGTTTGTGAAAAGTTATACTAACAATAACTGATGCTGAATGTTAGGCATTAGGCTGATGTTTCCAGCACACTTAACTGCTTTTGGTAGGAATCAAGGAGGTCTTATATGTTCTTTCCATCCAACGAGGCTATAGGTGCTTCTGTTATCACCCAAAAGTATCCAAATAACCTACCAGGAGCAGTGACATGTGGCCCACTGACTCTGCATAGAACTGGATGCCCTGTTATAACACACGTTTGAATTCCACAGCCTCTCAGCTGACCACCTGGATGCCTAAAAACAGCCAGGAATTCCTAACTGACCTGGAGTTCAGTGTCCTGGCCATGCCTGAGGATCAAGAATTCAGGATATGGGGTTCCAACACAGTGCATTGCACCACAGAGAACACGGTTGAGCAATCCGGTGGATGGCCTTAAGCCAGCCATTGATTTATGGCCAAGAATGCATTACTGTTTCTGGTGACAGAAAAGCAGCTCTAAGATCCATTCTGGTTGACCACAGTAGCTGTTCTGATCAGAGCAGGCATCGTGAATTGAGTTGGTTTGGTTAATTCCCTGCTATACTCTACATATGGGGCTCCCCTGGTAGTGCAGTACTAAAGAATCTGCTTGCAGTGCAGGAAACGCATGTTCAATCCTGGGTCAGGCAGATCCCCTGGAGAAGGAAATGGCAACCCACTCTGGTACTCTTGCCTGGAAAATTCCATGGACAGGGGAGCCTGGCAAGCAACAGTCTATGGGCTCGCAAAAAGTTAGATGTGACTGAGCATGCCCGCAAGCAGTATAGTACATATACAAGCTCTGTCTACTAAGACAACACTGAATCTGTAATTTCTTCAAAGTTTACAGTAAGTTATAAGAAAATAAAAGACTAGAATCAAGTGCCTAGGCTCTGTATCAGGTTACTCAAAGATTACAAGGAATTCCTCAGAATTTAAGGGAAGCAGCAAAGTCTATTCCAATAGACAGCTACAGATTTGATTTTGATCAAGAGTTTACTCATTTAGTTTGATTCAGTTTGACCTTTGAAGCCTTATTGTGAGCTAGACATTAAGTTACAGAGCAGAAATAAATGGTTCCACATCCTGAGTTTCACTAGCTCACTATACCTAGTGATTATAGAAAAGAAGTTAACATATTTCAACAGATTGCTTTGTCATTTGCTACTCTTTGGTGGGTCAGAATAGAATTGCTCATAGCATATACATGCTGGTTTTTTGTTCTCGAAGTCAGAATATACGGTAATTATAACAGATGATAACTTGTGTATAAGTTATGGTGCCAATAAGTGATATCTAGATCCTTCAGTTTTAATATACTTCACATGACCACTTTCTCCTACACTGGGGGAAAAAAAGCAGAGCTTTTCTCTACCAATCCTACTTTTTAGAATATGATTAAGAAGCTGGATTTTACCCTCAAACCTGCTTAGCTGAGCGATATTTATCTGCAGGATAGAAAACTCCAGACTTCTCAGTGGTGATGGTTACATTAACTCCAGAAGGAAAAAGTGGGGAAAGTTAGAGCAAGTGAGAAAGAAAGAAACCAAAGAAAACAAAACTTCAGCTCCAGAAGAAAAGACAAAGGAAGTTTGGAAATTTAGAAAGAGGAAAGAAAGCAAAAGAAATGATGGACCAAACACTGTTAGGAAAAATATTTTTTAGTCTGAATAGCAGGCTGATTTACTATAATCCTTCATTTCTTTGCTTATATACCCAAAATAGGATTCAACTTAGCTTCAAGTAAATGACATCAAACACCAAAAGCACCAAATGACTCATAAGTTAGAAAATCAGTTGAATGAGCTACAAAAAATAGACCCAAGTTTATTTTTAGAATTTAATAGAGCAGTTTCATTTTCCTCTAATAACATGTCAGAATATACAATGGCATTCTCTAAGGTCTAAAAATATATACTTAAATATATTTTATATGTAAAAATATGATTTAGCATGGTGCTCTCCTCTTGTGAATTTTTTTTTTTTTTAGTTAAGTGCATAGAACATTACAAAACCACTCACAAAGCCATCTAACCATGATTCTTGAGAAAGACGAATAGGGAATGATTGTGTATCATATTAGGATGAATTACAGAACTGGAGTAGGAAAGATGGTATTAGAGATGGTGTTTCTCACCTTAGTATTTTCCGGGTCTTCAAAAGCTCATTGTCCACACCCCCAGCTGTGGTCCATTGTAAAGGTGGTCACACTTTTTAATGGGCCCTATTTTATTGAGTCTGTGTTTTATTTCTCCACCAGTGACTTTCCCACTTGACTTTTAGCTTGTAGTCATTCACCACATAAAAATGCCAGAGCTAATAAGATGATTGGATGAAAATGCAGAATAATAACCATGTAATATGAAATATGCCGTAAATGTGGTGTACACATATTATATATTATGGCAAAACCTTGGTAATTGCCTGTCTGGTTTAATTTTCAGCTGAGTAAAGGGAAAAAAATCTGAGGTTGTGCTATCTTTTGCTCTATTATTCTTATTACAAATATCTGAATTGGTCAGGGAACCACAGAAATCCATCGCTCCAGTTTTATAGCTTTCAAAGTTTTTGGAATTGGAGGCTAACCTAAGGTAAAACATTTACTCAAGCACAGCTCTCCAGAGTTCTGTGACTTTTCTCATCAGAAATGAATTTCAAGTTAACCTTTAAATAATAAGAAACAAGAGTTTCCTATGCAATTGTGGGGTAGCCAAACCCCAGGGAAGGAATGGGGGCAGGACCCAGGGCAAGGACATGGTGTTCTCACTCACCCTTGTTTGTGATGGCTGTAAACACAAATGAACTTGGATCTTGGAATCTTGCTGGGGGGGGGGTCTCTGTACAGAGAAAGAAGTGTCATGATTTGGGAGTGGAGGGTGGACGGTGACGGTAAAATCTTGGGCAAAATTCCAATGTCTACCAATTCCAGCCTCTCTGTTCTCTGTCCTTTGTAGCCTCTGTCTTCCAGCTTAAAGCCTGAGCAAAGCTTGCCTTAGAAGGCACTTCAAGCCTCTGAACTACGGAATTGATCCTCAGATTTCTGCAAACATCCAGGGAGGTTGCCAGGTGCTAGGGATCCCAGGATTAATAACTCCAAGTCCCTGTGTGCAGGTAATTCAAAGTCTGACGGAGAAGTTTGTACTAGCTTCCCAAGGCTGTGGTTAACCAAGTACCACAAACAGGGTGACTTGGACAACAGAAATTTCCTTCCTCCCCGTTCTGCAGGCTGGAACACTGAGATCGAGGTGCCCGCGGGGTTGGTTCTTCCTGAGGGCTGGGAGCGCTTCACAGGCGGCACTAGTGGTAAGGGAACCCCCCTGCCAATGCAGGAGACCCAGGAGACTCAAGTTCAGTCCCTGGGTCGGGAAGATCCCCTGGAGGATGGCACAGCAAGTCACTCCAGTATTGTCTGGAGAACCCCATGGACAGAGGAGTCTGGAGGGCTTCAGTCCACGGGGTCGCAACGAGTCAGACACGACTAAGCAACACACACACACACACACACACACACACACACAGGCTGGGAGGGAAAATCTGTTCCATTATTTTCTCCTGCTTCCAGCAGCCTCAGGCATTCCTTGTCTTGTTGGTAGTGCTCTCCCGTGTCTCCACATTACCTCCCTTCACGTGTATCTGTCTCTGTGGCCAAGTTTCCCCTTTTTATAAGGACATCAGTCATATTGGATTTGGGCCCAACTTAATGACCTCATCTTTTTTTTTCTTTTTTCTTCTATCTTTTGGCTGCCCTGCAGGGCACGTGGGATCTTAGTTCCCCAACCAGGGATCGAACCCACACCCCCTACACTGGCAGCATGGAGTCTTTCATCTCAATGATTCCAGCCACGTTTGAGGCCCCAGTCTGACTTGGAGGTTCATGCTGAACACCGAGCGGCTCCCTAGTCTTTGCCCAGCAAACTACCCCCCACCCTCCCCCACGTCCTTCCCTCCTTCCCTGCACCCCGGCCCTACTTTGTGTCAACAACTTAACTCCCTGTTCCAAGAATTTCACTGAAAAACACCTTTCACTTAGCAAGCATTTTCTACGCCTGTTGGTCTAGGCTCTACTCCTGGAGCTCAGCATATACCCTTGTCTTCAATGAGAAGCTCAGCCTAGTGAAGGACAGTAAAGAGTAAAACTCAGAGGAATAGAGCTTTTGGTAGAAGCCACCATGGGGTGATATTGGTTGGGGGGTGAGGGGCGGTGTAGAATCAGCCCTGAATTCAGCTTCAGGTGAAGAAGAGAGCAGGGAAGGCTTCATGTAGGAGGGGACACCTGAGCTGAGTCTTGACATACATGCAGTAGGGTTTATTCAGGTGATTATGTAGAAGCAGAAAAGACATGCAGTGTGGTGGAAAAGGATATTGGGACAGATAAAAAGACAAAAAGAGAGTACATAAAAAGATGCTCAGTAAATGCTACAATTATTAGGTGAATAAAGAGAAAAGAGGGACTTCCCTATAGCACAAACACTAAAGAATCTTCATGCAGTGCAGGACACCAGGGTTCAATCCCTGGATCAGGAAGGTCCTCTGGAGAAGGGAATGGTAGTCCACCCAAGTGTTCTTGCCTAGAGAATTCCATGGACAGAAAAGCCTGGCAGGCTACGGTTCATGGAGTTGCAAAGAGTCGGATACGACTGAGCGACTAACACACAAAGAGAAAAGGAGAGTAGTGTGCTTGAAAGAGGTGGGTTTGAGCCATTTTCTTTTCAAAAATAGACAGCTTGTCTTGGTCAGCTTGGGCTACTATAAGAAAATACCATAGCTTGGGCACCTTAAACAGCAGACGTTTATTTCTCATAGCTCTGGAGACTGGGAAGTTCAAGATCAAGTTGCTGGAGTGTTTGGTATCTAGTAGGGCTCTCTTCGGAGAAGGCAATGGAAACCCACTCCAGTACTCTTGCCTGGAAAATCCCATGGATGTAGGAGCCTGGTAGGCTGCAGTCCATGAGGTTGCACAGAGTCGGACACAACTGAGCGACTTCACTTTCACTTTTCACTTTCATGCATTGGGGAAGGAAATGGCAACCCACTCCAGTATTCTTGCCTGGAGAATCCCAGGGACGGGGGAGCCTGGTGGGCTGCCATTTATGGGGTTGCACAGAGTCGGACACGACTGAAGCGACTTAGCAGCAGCAGCAGCAGCAGCTGGGCTCTCTTCCTGGCTTGCAGAGGGCTGCCTTCTTGCTGTGTCCTCAGATGATGGAGAAGTAGTCTCTTCTCATAAGGGCACTAATCCCACCATAGGGGTTCCACCCTCAGGATGTCAGCTAAACCAAACCACCTCTTTAGGTCCCACCTCCACATACTGGGTAGACCAACCCAATACCATCACCTTGGGGATTAGGGAGTCAACATACCAATTCAGAGACACACAAACATCTAGTCCATAGCCCAGCTCTTGCTGATATTGGGAGGAGAAGGAATATGTGGTGCAGAAGAAACTGACTGACACCTTCCTCCAGCCAACCCCCAATGCCAGTGGACGTGAGCACAGAAAACCCTAAGATTCCTGTGGTTTGGCTCAGTCAGACCTATGATCAGTTACCAGGGCTCTCATGGTGGCTCATCACTCAGTGTAAGTGTAGACCTGTTCAAGACAGTCTTTTATTATTAATATCTAGCCCTACAAACTGGGGTTTCTCAGAAACCCACAGATTTGCCCAGCTCAGGGCTGCAGAAAGGGGACGCAGTTCTTCCCCAGCCGGGGCGTTAACAATCTCAGCTAGACGGGAGCATTGCTGGGCTTCCTCCCCAGCCATCACGGGTTTGTGACCGCTCTTGCTCCAGCACTGTGGTCATCTGACGTCAGGGGGTCCCCCAGAAGCCTATGTCTAATGCTAATTTAAGACAGGAAGCCTATTCCATGTGACTTCCTTCACCTCAGCACAGAACTCCTTATGCCCTGACACCTTAAAATGCACACGCAACCCTCAGGTAAGTGTGAAGTTTCACCAGGTTGTCCAATAAACCACAAAGCTTAAGCAAGATTACAACTAGGGCTGAAATTTTTGAGTCTGTAAGAAAGTATGGTGAGAATATAGGTCTCATCAGTTACCTAATCATCTGTGTGTTTTTATAAACAAAACTTCGGTGTTCCTTTAATGTCGTGTGGATATCAGGAAGGAAGCAGCTGATGTCATGTGTTTTCCTAAAAGGCATCAAGAGTGTTGACGAGGTCTTAAGCTGGAGAAAAACACTGGTATAGGTGCGATTTGCCATCCTCTAGTATGAGCTGTGCTGGTAGGAAGGAGGAATTGGTTAGAAAAAGACGCAGTGTACACAGGAGAATCTATGTGTCAAAGAACAAGGTCAGTAATGAAGCAATGTGTCTGACCTAGGATCATACTAGCAATGTGTCATACTAGGATCCTGGGTCACTGAGCAATTGTGTTCCTTCTTCTCTGAGTCCTATCTGTCTTTTTCCAACCTCCCTGCTCCTGGTTTGTGGGCTGAGCTAAGTCCCTGTCCTGCACCAGTCATCATCACCCAGAGAGTCTAAAGACGAATACCCTGAGGGCTCGGTTTCCATCCTGGGGTGGGAGAAGAGGGCTGGCATTTCACAGCTCAGGCTCTGAGATTCCACAGCCTCTGAGCGTAAAGGGGAGATGTTTACAACTGCTGTCTGGCTTGAGGGCTGGGGTGTTTCTCTGAGATGTGTTTGATAAAACCAGGATTCTGCCTTTGAGACAGAAAACAATCACATGTTGTTTTTCATAAGAAGGAAATGTATTCCTCTTCTTTCCACATTCAGCTTTGGTTATTGAGAAGGGTCATTTATAGTGTTGACTCAAATTCTGTATGGCATTGCATGAAAGAAATAATGACTTCATTGGTTAATCAGTTCAGTAGATTGGACTGAATTCTTAGTACCTTCTGGGGGGTGGAAATAATGGTTAGACCCAGTCTCCCGTACAATGAACCTCTGAGTGTCTGGGGACCGACAGCAGGGCAGAAAGCTCTGTGCTTCATCCATCACTGTATCTGCCACACGGAGTGTCGTGTTTATTCAGTGCTTACTAGCTGTTCATCAAATATTTGTCAAATAAATGAATGAGGTCAGCCCCGCTTGAGGACAGAGAGTCCTTCCCAAGCTGAGAGGTGAGCCGTTCAGGCACAGGTGACTAGGGCAGGCTTCATGAAGAAGGTGGAATTCGAGCAATGCTTTCAGGAAGGGGTTGGACTCCAGGCATCAGGTGGAGGGGGTGACCAGAAAGGGGTTATTCTTTCAGGTCAGGGGGCAAAGGTGAGTCAAGCCAGGAGGGCGTTTTCAGGAGGTTAAAGGACAGAGTGCAACAGGCCGGGCAGGGGGAGAACAGCCTAAGAAAGGTGGGCTCAGAGCGCGGGCGAGGAAACCACCTCCAAGCTGACTCCCCACGTAGCTGAGGAAGGGGAGCGACGGAGAGACTGGGAAAGGTACACGGGCAACCCAGCCCAGTCCATGGGACTGATGGTCAGCTCCTTCCTGCCGTGATCTTAACCCTTTAGGAAAAGTGGAAAAAAAAAACAAACTGACTTCCTATGTACTTTCCAAGTGAATCTTAAGGATCATTAAGTTCCTAGTCAACTTTGAATAAAGGTATGAAGAGGAATAAGAGCGGATCCCAGAAACCCCAGGGGCTGCTCTCAACCACAAAGTGTCCCAGGGGAGAAGCAGCGGCCCATGTCCCCTGTCCCTGCGATCACGGGCTGGAGGACCGCAGGCGCCCGGGGAGCCCAGGTCACTGCCCTGCAGTGGTGTGGGGTGTGGGGTGCCCATGTGTGCAGGTGAGGTGTGTGTGTGTGGTGTAGTATTTGGGGAGTTTATGTGGTGTGTTTATATGGTATGCGTAGAGATGTGTGTCGGTCTGTGGTGTGTGTGTGTGGGTGTGGTATTTGGGGGTGTGTGGGGTGTGGTGTATGTGTATGAAATGTGTTGGGATGTTTGTGTGTATGTGTGTGTGTGGTGGAATGTGTGTAGGGCTGTGGGGTGTGTGTTATGGTATTTGGGGGTGTGTGGGGTGTGGTGTGTGTGTATGGAATGTGTCGGGATGTGTGTGCGTGTGGTGGGATGTGTGTAGGGCTGTGTGTGTGTGGTGTGGTGTGGCATTTGAAGTGTGTGGTGTAGTGTGTGTGTGTAAGGGTGTGGTGGCACCGAAAGGGCTTAGGGAGGGGTAGACAGGACCTGGGGCTCAGGTCAGGCTCTGCCAAGTTTCCCCTGAGTGGGCCCTGTGTATATGGCAACCTCAGTGACAGTTACACACACACACACACACACACACACACATCCCAAACCCAGAAAAACAAACTAGTCGGGAAAAGGACAAAAAAAAAAAACACTCATGAGATTAGATTTCTCAATAAAATAGTTACAGGAAATTGTTTATACTCCAGGAGAGAGGAATTTTTTTCTAGAATTAGCTTTTACATCCGTGTTGCAATCATGTTATTCATCTAAGTTGGAGCCATCAGCCTTGCCCGCGGCACCCCCCTCACTGGGCACCTCTGCCTTTGTCTCCCCTGCCTCCCTGGCAGCCTGTGACCTCCAGAGGGTGCGGACTGATTCATTTACATAGAGCGTGACTTGTACTAGGAGCTCAGTGAATTTTCTGACTGCCTGGGGTCTGGGACAGGCTTTGAAGTACAGTCTCCTTGGGAGTCTCGAACGTGGGCCAGAGAAGGGGGGCTTGCTGATTGCACACACACCGCGCACACTCACAACTTCCAGAAATGACTGTTGCTTTTTAAACTCATGTGATGTACTATCACATCCAGGAACAAACGTGCTTTCTGAGGACAGCATAAGCATTCAGCACGAACACAGGGGAATTCTATCCCGTGGAATTCGTGCATGAATGCTGCGGACAGTGTCAAGGGCCACTCATCCTCCCCATCCCCAGCCCCACTCACCCTCAGCCTGCCTGGGACCCCTGGTCCAGAAACCCTGGATCTGTCAGGACCAGCTAATCCTAGCCGGCTGCAGGAAGCCCTGCGGAAGCTCTGAAATGCTGCTTTTCTAATCCTTGGGTCCTGTCCCTGTCCTCGGGAGGCCTCTCAGAGACCTTCCATCAGAGGAAGAAGGAGCGTGAGGATTTACGACCCTCTGGGCAAGGACCACTCGACACAGCTCCTACTTTGTTGGGGTTGGTGAGCGGGGTGGGGAGTAGAGTGGAGGGACTGGTTTATCCCACTCTTCTAGTTACAGAAACGAATTTCCAGTGATAAAAACCGGATAGCTCGAACTGTCACAGACATTTAGAGGCAGTAGAATGTGGATCACCAAGCAGTGCCTAGGGAAGAATTCTCCAGGCCCTGGGATTGGAGCCCGTGATGTGGGTACATGGGAAGGCATTCCTAGCATTCCTGTGCAGGGGTCAGCTGAGGGGAGCTGGGAGTGGGCAGAGTCTGTAGGGTCAGGGTTCCCTAAAGCCACTTTCTGTGCAGGAGTCAGAGAGGATGAGAACCTTGCAAAGGCAGGGTATGTGCAAGCGTGTGCGTGCACATGCATGCGTGTATGGGTACACGCACACCCATGCATGCACATATGTGTTTTAATAGGAATCTTTATTTGCACACCCTGCCTCTGAAATCCTTTTACCTCCCTTTTCTTAACCTGAAAAACAAAGCCTGAGCATCAGTCAGGATAACAATAGCTCACATGCGGAACTGCAAACAGCTCCGAAGTGGGCTTGTCATATCTTTGTCTCGTTTATTACATTATATTGTTAGCTGGTTTTGAAGTGATCCCACATCTGCCCACTCCTGGAGCTTTCTGGAATGCTTATCAGCTGAATATTGCATTCTTGCAATGCCACTTAATTTAAATGAACCTTAGAATGTTCTCTCTGTGCTTGGAGAAGCAGATAAGAGTATGCACTTAACACTCACTTGCTTTTCAGAGGTACGCCTCCTCCAGGAGGGTCTGGGAGGAGCAGCAGCAGGAGTGCCCAGGGATCTCTCTTTCTGACGATGAGGGGCTGGGCTGTGAGTCGCTGTTGCCACTCTGACTCTACTATTTCAGCACCAGCTACCAGCTATGGGAGTGTAGGAAGGACCCCGTCCCAGACTTTCTCTCTGCTGCCCACCCACCCACTTCTCACCCTGTTCAAATAAGGGCAAAGCGCCTTTTAGCAAAGCCAGCCAGGGCGAGCTGAATCAAATTTTTACCCTTCTGTCTATTGAAAGCCACGTGCTGTTGGTTATCACATGCTCCCACGCCTTCTCAGCAGCTGTCCCCACTGGGCAAGGTACGACCCGGCCTATGGCCCCTGTTATGTGGAACAAGGTTATTCTTGAAGACTGTGTCAATACGGGAAAATCCCTAAGCGTGTTCTGCTGCCCTAGAGACCGTGGGACCCGTGACAGGCCCAGGCCTTTGCCCTGATCCATGAAGGAGTGTGACGTAGCCCTGAGGCTTAAACTCTGTGGTTGAAGGGAGGGTTCTGAGTTCTAACAACTTCCCAGGTCTGGACTCACTGGAATAGTAATGCGTTTTTTTCCATATAGCCACGCTTTGTTGAGTGCTTACTGCAGGCCAGGTTCTGGGCTTGGTTGAGCATTTGACATCATCAAATCCTCAGTCAGCCTATAAGGTACATGTTGCTGCTCTGTTTCATACACAAGACGCCTGAAAGCCAGGGAGCTTGCTCAGGATCGCACAGCTCAGACCACCGTGCTATGACCTCAGTCTGGCCTCCCCTAACCCCACGTCACTATTTGAAAGAAGACCGCATTCCAGCATGTCAATGCATCCTTTCATTCAATAAAGGTTTACTGAGCTCCTACCAAGTGCCTGGGCAGGAAACACACCTGTGAACAAAACAGACAAAGCTCAGGATCTCATGGAGGTTACATGCTCGTGCACAGAGGCAGAGAATGAACAAGTGTGTAACACGCTTCAGCCAGTTCGGGGGCTCACTCATATCCTACTCTTTGCGACCCCATGGACTGCAGCACGCCAGGCTTCCCTGTCCATCACCAACTCCCGGGGCTTACTCAGACTCATGTACATACAGTCAGTGACGCCATCCAACCATTTCATCCTCTGCCATCCCCTCTCCTCCTGCTTTCAATCTTTCCCAGCATCAGGGTCTCTTCCAACGAGTCAGTTCTACGCATCAGGTGGCCAAAGTATTGGAGTTTCAGCTTCAGCATCAGTCTTTTCCATGAATATTCAAGACTGATTTCCTTTAGGTTGGACTGCCATATGGCATTTAGTATTCCTTTGAGGTGAAGTGAAGTGAAGTTGCTCAGTCATGTCTGACTCTTTGCGACCCCATGAACAGTAGCCCACCAGGCTCTGCCATCCATGGGATTTTCCAGGCAAGAATACTGGAGTGGGCTGCCATTTCCTTCTCCAGGGGATCTTCCCAACCCAAGGATCGAACCCCGGTCTCCTGCATTGCAGACAGATGCTTTTACCGTCTGAGCTGTAAGATATGTTAAATGCCGCAGGGAGCAGTAGATCCTGGTAACTGAGAAGAGCTGGGGGTGGGGCAGTACTGCTTCTTCCTAATGTGGGAGGTAACACATTCCTGACGCTTGGACATAAAAATGCTTCCCATCATGCTGAGCACAGATTCTGGATTCCTGGAACCTGTCATGTCCAGCTGTGATGACAGCACGATGGCTCCCCAGCCAGCAGAAGAGGAGTCTTCTCCAAATAGGTGCATTTCAGCTCAGTGGAACCTCCAGTCAGGACGGAAATGTTATAGGACAGACGGACTGAGAGACTCAGGGAACGATTCAGTCCTGTCCGGAGCCTCACTCCCTAACTATCTCGACTGGGAACTAATTCCTTCCCCTTCTTTCTCCACAAGGAGCTTTTGAAAACCAACCCCACCCCCCACCCCCTGCACCAATCTGGAAACTATTTAGAGATTCCAGAGAGAAAAGAGCTGTGTACCAATGTAATTACTGGTATTGTGCTCATTAAATATGACATGCTTGGGAATTCCTGGGGAAAACCACTCCCCGTCAAGGAAGGAGTTTCAAAAGATGTGACAAATGAGTGTGTCTAAAAATCGGCCATAAAATCAGGAAGTTGATCCACTATTGATGTTTCTAAGCTGTAAAAACAAACAATTCTATAAAGTGTGATTTCGAGATCTTAAGAGAAGGTAGTCCCATGCTTTGGAAACCAAGTAAGCTAACAACATAACCAAGTACTTTGAAAGGATTACTTTCCCGGAGAAATAGCAAGGTTTGTTAATGCCCCCACTGGGGCAAGGAGGTCAGACCTGCCTTGCTGCCCGAAATACCTGGAATGTCAGACTGTAAACAGCCTATCAAAAGCATCGTGTGTGTGTGCTTAGTCACTCAGCTCAGTTCAGTTCAGTTCAGTCGCTCAGTCGTGTCCGACTCTTTGCAACCCCGTGAATCGCAGCACGCCAGGCCTCTCTGTCCATCACCAACTCCCGGAGTTCACTCAGACTCGCAACCATCGAGTCAGTGATGCCATCCAGCCATCTCCTCCTCTGTCGTCCCCTTCTCCTCCTGCCCCCAATCCCTCCCAGCATCAGAGTCTTTTCCAATGAGTCAACTCTTCGCATGAGGTGGTCAAAGTACTGGAGTTTCAGCTTTAGCATCATTCCTTCCAAAGAACACCCAGGACTGATCTCCTTTAGAATGGACTGGTTGGATCTCGTTGAAGTCCAAGGGACTCTCAAGAGTCTTCTCCAACACCACGGTTCAAAAGCATCAATTCTTTGGTGCTCAGCTTTCTTCACAGTCCAGCTCTCACATCCATACATGACCACTGGAAAAACCATAGCCTTGACTAGACGGACCTTTGTTGGCAAAGTAATGTCTCTGCTTTTCCATATGCTATCTAGGTTAATTACTCAGTCATGTCCAACTCTTTGCAACCCCATGGACTGTAGCCCGCCAGGCTCCTCTGTCCATGGGATTCTCCAGGCAAGAGTGCTAGAGTGGGGTGCCATGCCCTCCTCCAGGGGATCTTCCCAACCCAGAGATAGAACCGAGGTCTGTTATGTCTCCTGCATTGGCAGGTGGGTTCTTTACCACTAGAGACACCTCTCAGAAAAGCCAAATATCCTTTGCCTGGGGGGAATTGAAAATTAATCTTAACCAAAAAAAATCCATATAAACTCATAAAACTCCGTGATACTTTACTCTTCTAACTCTTCCTAGCACCTTCAAGTGCTTTGGGGGAGTAAATGGAGTTTAACTTCTTAATTCATTAGGTAATTAATGTAACGACCATTTCAAAACACTATATATTCTCATTTCCTGTCTCAGAAAAAAAACAAAACTTCGATTTTTCATAAGCCAGTTTTTCAAGGTGGAAAGATGGTCTTATTTCCGTTGTAAATTTGTCCACACAAGACTTTTCACTGTCTTCCCTCGATTCAGAAAAAGCAAATAAGAACAGGTTTCCAAATATACCAGCACTGTGATGACAAGCGTACTGTAGAGGACCAGACAGCTTTTGAGGGCATCTAAATCTTGCTGTGTTCTTAATCACTCGATGAAATTCTTGGAACAAAAAAAAAGTTTAAAAAGTCCAAAGTAGTAGTGGTGATATTAGAATTATCGTTATCTTATAAATACCGTAAATTTGCACCTTCCATTGTGGCAGCCACTAGCCATATGTGGCTGTTGAGCATTTGAAACATGGCTCCTCTGAACTGAGAGGTGCTGTTAAGTATAAAATACACACTAGATTTCAAAGAATTGGTGTGAAAAGAATAAAGATCCTGTATTAATAACTTTTTGTTGATTTTATTTAAAAATGATAATATTGGGCTAAGTAAAATATATCATGAGATTTCATTTTACCCATTTTTTAAAACATATTTTTAGTGTAGCTGCTAGAAAATGTAAAAGCATATATGTGGCTTGCATTTTATTGCTGTTGGACAAAACTGCTCCAGAGTTTAAGAAAGCATTAAGAAAGTGTTGATGGACTTCCCTGGTGGCACAGTGGTTAAGAATCTGCCTGCCAATGCAGGGGATATGGGTTCAATCCCTGGTCCAGGAAGGTTCCACATGCCATGGAGCAACAAGCCCCTGTGCCACGACTACTGAGCCTTTGCTTTAGAGCCTGTGAGATGCAGCTACTGAAGCCCACCCACCCCAGAACTACACATCACCGTTAATAGTATAATAGTAAGTGCATGCTCGTATACTCAAGCCCTTCCCCTTCAAATAAGCACAATGGTAGGCAAAGTATAATTAAAAAAGTCAAATCGATGTAAGCAGGCCCAGAACACAATAGACACCTGCATGGACCAGGTATGCAGGCCAGAAAAGCAAGGTCAGCGGTAGCACGTGGCACAGAGATCTGGACCTGCTTCTGGGGCAGGAAATGAGCAAACATTTCTGGGAATTTTGCTCATCTGCAATTATGGTAATTAAAATTACTCTATACAAAGTGGCAACAGGACTAAAGCTGGAGACTGGGGGGAACTTCCCTTTATTAAAAAAAATTATAGTAATAATAATAGTAAAGGCTGAGAAAAGCTCTGCTAATTGTTGCCTGGGAATATTGCCTCTTTGAATTGATAGAGCATAAAAACATTCTCATCTCCAGGAACTGGCCATAAACCTTAATACTTGAAGCCATAATCCTTGAGGTATATGAGCCCTGAACCTGTATCATAAGACTTCTTCGGTCAGCAAGCCCCAAGAAGCCAAATGGAGGCAATTGTAAAAACTAGAGAGAGAAGGATAAGCAGAGAAGGGAAAAAACAAAAAGAAAAAATTCCTTCCCAAAATGAGCCCAGAAACCATGATACCAAAACCAAAGAATAGAAGGCTAAGACAGAGAGCCAATATAAATCAATAAAAAGGATATACATTTAGCCAAACAAAATTAAAGTACAAGAGCAGCCAGACAGAGACTTTCAGGATGATAAAGGACACAGTGAAAGAATAACATCTTTAATAATAACTAAAAATAGAACATAGAATTGGCAAGCAAAATCAGAAAGAAGTGAGACAAAACTGATGGATCTAAAAGAGACAGTGTAAAAAATTTAGACGTGAAGATGTTTTGTTTAACAACTAGACTGTACAGAACCAGGGAACTGGAAGATAACCCTGAGGATTTTACTAGACTGCATCACATAAAGGCAAAGAGAAATATGACAAAACAGTTAAATATCTTACAGGGTAAATGGAAATGTCTAATTTATTTAGTAGAATTTCCCAGAAAGGTAGAAAAGCAATATTTAGGAGAGATTTGCTAATGTTTTTCCAAAACTGAAGAAAGACATGAGTCCTCAGAGTAAAAATTAAGTGTAAGGACCCAGAGGGATAAATAAATATTAATTACTACAAAGTAACAAATGTAGTGAGACTACAAATCACTGAGAACAAAGGGAGGGGGAAAAATCTTACAATGACTAGTGTGAAAAGGTAGATTACTTACAAAGGACTGACAAATTGACAGCAACAGTAGATACCAGGAGATAAAAGAATAATATTCTTAAAATGCTAAGTGAAATTATCTCAGTCTAAACTTTCATACCAGACAAGCTATCATTAAAAAAAAAAAAAGAAGAGAAATAAAGGTGGCTTTAGATTCATGAAGAAAGAACAGGAGAGTTTACCATCAATCGATGCTTATGAATACAAATATTAAAGAATGTATTTAAGGTCTAAAAAATGGACCCAGAGGGAGGGCATGGGATTCAAGAAATAGTGGTAGACAAAATATTAACAAAATGGGTTGATTAATTTAATCAACTATCTTAAAAGCTATTTTAGAAATTTTGGGGCAAAGTTTAAAATCTCCAGGAAATGGTTGTTTAATGAGTAGTTAAATATGCCCACGAAGTTTGTAAGATTCCAAAATTTCTTGACTAAATGTAGACTTCAGTAAAAATATTATAGTCAAAGATTGGAGATGGTAGTAAAATAATAGAAGTAATAAAGTTAAAATAATATAAATACTTCCAAACCAACATACTAGAGAAAAAAGATGCATGGATAGTATTTAAGAGAACAATGACAACAATAACAATAACAAAACCACAACTTTGTCCAAAAAGAACATGGGAGAATGAAGATATATATATATATATATTTAAATCCAATAAAAATAGTAAAAAAAAAAGTGGTAGAAATAAGTTCAAATGTACCAGTGATTATAGCAATGAAAATGGAATAAATTTGTCTAATAAATGACAGAGATTAACAGACTGATTTTTTGTAACCCAACTACTTGCTGTTTGAAGAAACCCTAAGCAAAATCGAAAACACAATCACTCAAAAGATCAAAAATTACGGGAAAAGTGGTATCAGTCAATTGATAACCAAAGAAATTTTGAATAACAATATCAGTATAAGGCAAAACAGAATTTCAGGCACAACAACACTGCTGCTGCTGCTGCTGCTACTTCGAAGTCGCTTCAGTCGTGTCTGACTCTGTGCGACCCCATGGATGGCAGCCCATCAGGCTCCACCGTCTCTGGGATTCTCCAGGCAAGAACACTGGAGTGGGTTGCCATTTCCTTCTCCAGTGCATGAAAGTGAAAAGTCAAAGTGAAGTCACTCAGTCGTGTCCGACTCTTAGCAACCAGATAAAAATAAATTTGGTTGCCACTTCCTTCTCCAGAGGATCTTCCCGACCCAGGGGTTGAACCTGCGTCTCCCACATTGTAGACAGACGCTTTACCATCTGAGCCACCAGGGAAGTCCTGCTGAGTATTACATAATAGTAAAAATAAAAATCCATCAAAAGGTAATAAATACAAACACTTTTAAAAACACTTTAAAAAACTTTTACATGTGCTCCTAAATAACTCAAGGGGAAAACCAGAAATCATAATAGACTTTGCAACATATTCATATATTTTATGTATTTGGAAGTTGTAATTTTAGAGGCATAGAAATATATGACAGTTATAAAATACTTGTGACAGAATAGAAGTATTACTTTAAGAAATTGTTAAAGGTAGCTAGAATGTTGTCAAAGGTTAATATATAACTTTAAGTAAACCAATTAAAAATGAGTGAATTAAATTTACATCTTACGCTAGGAAAGAAGGACAAATCTAATGAAACTTAAAAGAAAGAAAAAAAGCAGAAATTAATAATATACTGAAAACAGAAGCAGTAGAAATGATGAACAGAATCAATACTTGTTTTTAAAATAGCTTTGCTAAAATATAATTCACATACCATAGAGTTCACTGACTCGAAGGGAACACTTCAGTGTTTTTAGTGTATTCTGACAGTTGTGCAACCATTACCACAAGCTGATTTTAGCATATTTTTGTCCCCCTCAGCCCCTTAGCAGTTACTAGGCAATCAGCCACAAGCTGATGGCTATCAAACAACCACTAATCTACTTCCTTTTTCTCTACCAGGTAGTTATCAAAAAACATTCCAGGAGAAGCCCAGGTCCAGTGGTGTAACCGGTACATTCTACCAAATGTTTAAAAAAGAAGACCTATCCTTCATAAATTTTCCCGAAAAAGAAAACATAAGGGGACACTGTCCAACTTACTGTACTAAAGCCGGCATTACCCTGATAGCAAAGCCAGACAGAGACATCACAAGAAACGAAAACTCTACATGCAAACTCTATGACTCGACAGGAAGTTTTTGCATCACTCCTCCTCGAGAGTTAAATCTACAACCAAAAGCAAGAAAATTAGCCATGAAGAATAAGTGATGGATGCAAAGACCTAAGATTTCTGAAAAGGAGTCATTTCGATTTGCCCACTCTAACATACACTGGTGATGCCCACAGATGGGGCCTCCAGAAATGGGCGCTGGTCTCAGATTCTCATCCTAGCTATGGCACAGTTTGGAAGCTCCTCCTTTTGAAGGAATTGCACTAGATTCATGACTGAGAGCAAGGCTATCCCATGCTCGACTTGAATTAAGCAAAGTCAGGATTGATTCAATGGACATGAGTTTGGGCAAACTCCAGCAGATAGTGAAAGACAGAGAAGTCTGGCGTGCTGCAGTCCATGGGGTTGTGAAGAGTCTGACACAACTTAGCCACTGAGCAACGACAACAACAGCATTGATTCATTTCCACCCTCAGCGAATCTTTCCTCATTATTACCCCATAGCAACCCAGTAACCCCAGTTCACCTCTTTTCTCTAGGTCACAATCTCTCAGAATCTTTATTTGCATTAAAGTTGAAACGAGTGATAGAAATATAAAGAATGTTTCAGTCAGACAATGTGCATTTCATCAGAGATTTGAGCTTACACCTCAAGACTGGAAACTGATTGTTCCTGTCATCAGACAATTAATTGTATAGGGAATAATTCAAAAGGCAGGATCATGTCAGTACCGAGGGCCTCTGGATTTTAATGCAGTCTGTATACTGAGAATCTACTTTAACTCTGATGTCAAATTCTAAGTTTCCAAAAACATAAAGAAGGAAACACTCTAACTCTATGCCTGTCTTTATAGAGTCCCTGAAATTTGTCTAGGATGGACACAGTAGAAGGACTTCCCTGGTGGCTTAGTGGTAAAGAACTTGCCTGTCAATGCAGGAGACACAGGTTCGATTCCTGGATCAGGAAGATGCCCGGAGAAGGAAATGGCATCCCACTCCCGTAGTCTTGCCTGGAAAATCCCATGGACAGAGGAGCCTGGAGGGCTACAGTCTGTGGGGTCACAAAAGAGTCTGGCATGACTTAGCAACTAAACAACAATAACAATACACACTAGAGTTTCTGTAAGCAAAATAAACAGACATGCTGTGTATATACGTATATATATACATGTGTATAAACACACACATGCTGTGCTTTCTAAAAGAAGTAAATTTGTCTTTCCTTTCAGTGATATATATGACCAAGACTGTTGAAAACTTCTGTAGATACAACCTCGGAAATATAAATGACTTTAAAACTCACTAGTTTCAATCCATGGGACCATCACGCTGACTTGAAATCTTTTAATGATTTAGACGATGTTTCTAGTATCTGATAACCAGTCACTTTGAATCATGAGTATTTGGTACTATAATCACCATGGAATGTGTGGCCAGGCCTCGGAAAGCCCTATGTCCCTCATTTACCTCTGAGATTAAGAGCATCCATAAGACAGCCATTGTGTTTGCTCCAGGACCATGCAGCCCTTAATTCCCATTGGCACCATCTGGACTAATTCCACTTTAAGACCAAGTAGGTGAAGTCTTCTAATCACTGGCCAGCCTCTTATCACAAAGTCAGATCTCTGTAACTACCAGTGACTTTAATCCTACCCTTGCAATGCCATATAAAGTGTTGGTTCTCAACTTTTTCATTAGAAAAAGAGCAGAGGGCTGAAATGTCGGCAGTCTGCTGAGTCATAAGGTTGAGCTCATGGGTTAAAAACGGGGACAACTGAAATACTATGTGAATGGTGGTATAAACAATTAAATTGCTATTAATGTCTTTAGGTTACAAAAGTAGGGCATACCCCGAAAGAAAAACAAGAAGGAAGGGAGCTAATGTGAAGGTAATCATAAAGATGGAAGCAGAAAAAAGGCATCTCAGCCGAGGATTGTCTCCAAGAGACGGCACTGGGAGACGGCTTTTTAATTTTATTATGTAATAAAAAGGAAAAATGGAGATTTTTTTAAAATAAGGATCAGGCCAAAGAAGTTTTTAGCATGTGTTATGAACTCATTCACAGAGACATCAACATATTTTAGGACAAAACTGTCTAAAAATAACTTGCTCCATCGGCCTGGGACATTTTTCAGTCTTTTGCCAAGAATCCAATTAATGCATTTTTTTTCCAAGCAATTTTCTGTGGCTTTTATATCTCATACTCTTCTGTAAAGAAGATTCATATGCCCAAGTGGGTGTGAGCCCTGTTATATTGTGAGTTGCTAAGATGCTAAGGCTCATTATGGGATTACTTGTTTCCCTCTGGCCCAGGACACTTATAAAGATCAATTAACTCAGTTAAGCTACTCTTCAAGCTCCCTTCCTCTCTGTCCCCAAGTTCCACCATATTTCACTTATGCAGAGAGCTGGCGCTCAGACTCTGCGTCTGTGAAGCAGGTGGTGAGTGAACGAGTTAGGGAAAGACTAGGAAATAGTGGGAAAGTGGAGAGTTCCAGCCAGGGACCCTCAGCCTTGCTCAGAGGTTATGCAAGTAAGTATGTGGAAATATTTAAATCTAAGGGGTGAAGCTGGCCTGTCTTCTTTAGGCATTAGTGAATAATAACACACATTCATGGTAGTCATGTCAGAGACTTCTCTGGTGGCCCAGTGGCTGAGACTCCATGTTCCCAAACCAGGGGCCCCGGGTTTGATCCCTGGTCAGGGAACTAGAGATCCCACCTGCTGCCTCTAAGAGTTCTCACACCCCAACTAAAGATCCCGCGTGCTGCAACTAAGACCCGACACAGCCAAATAAATAAAATAAATACGTAAATAAAAAATAAAATAAATGACAAAACAGTACTCATCAACAATACTCACCTTGGACTTCTTCACATTATTTATCACAACTCTAATACTTATGATGCAAATTTTTAACTGTAAGACTCAAAAGGCCAAGGACTGCATCTGTCTTCTTTGTCATATTAGGAGATATTCAGCACTTAGGAGATAGTCAATCAACATTTATTGAATAAATGATCATCCCACTTTATTACCATCCTGTATATATCTGTCTTTTCAGCCAAAATACGAATTCATTGTTTTAGTCACAAGCATTTATTGAGTTCCCACCTTGTGCTAAGGAGTTAAATACTAGGGACAGAGTCATGAAGAAGATAGATGGGGTCCTTGCCTTTGGAACTCTGCAGAAACTGTGTTTTTGTTTTTCATATCTCAATTCCTGGAAGATACCAACTATGCAATGCTTGCGGAATGAATAAGTGAATTAACTAATGGACACTCTGACCCTGATTATCAGCTGGTCTCTGTTCTTGACACTTTTCCTAATCCTGTGTGTTTGGAATGACCAAAAGGCTAATGGCAGAGGAAAAATGGGCCACGAGCCATGGAATTTCTGGCTGGCAGTGAGCTGGACCAAATAATCACCCACTAGGCAGAAGTGAGATAGGAAAGTCCAAGATGGGATACTGGCAAAAGGGTGGAAGGATGGTTCTAGATACACGGTATCTGGCAGCCTTGGAGCAAAAGGATGGGAGAAAAATTACAATGTCAGTAGAGGAAGGAAGGAAGGAAGGAAAAGGACCAACGAGAGATGAGATCTACCCACTTTTCACTGAAGTTTTTAATTTAATGTCTGTCTCCCATTTTGCATTGTGATCACCAAGACAGAACAATGTCTGTCTTGGTTATCAGAGCATCCCTGGTGCCAGTCGAGGTAGCCATGCTTTCTTGGTGAATGAATGAAATCTCAGGCAGAGTAGGCTCAGAGTCTCAGAATCACAGCTCCTGGAGCTAATGAGGCCAGGACACCTGTTCTATAACTCACATCACCCAGAGAACACACTTCCTGTGATTGGTTCTGGAGCACACCTTCTCCAGATAAGCAGGAAACCTTGAGAGGAGGTTCTTAACCTAGATATTCCAACCAGTTACCAGCCCTGCTGCTGCTGCTGCTAAGTTGCTTCAGTCATGTCCGACTCTGTGCGACCCCATAGACGGCAGCCCACCAGGCTCCCCATCCCTGGGATTCTCCAGGCAAGAACACTGGAGTGGGTTGCCATTTCCTTCTCCAATGCATGAAAGTGAAAAGTGAAAGTGAAGCCACTCAGTTGTGTCCGACTCTTCGAGACCCCCTGGACTACAGCCTACCAGGCTCCTCCGTCCATGGGTTTTTCCAGGCAGGAGTACTGGAGTGGGTTGCCATTGCCTTCTCTGAGTTACCAGCCCAAGATATCCCAAAACCAAAAAAAACAAAAAGGCACAACACAGAGAGCTCAGCCTGGTGCTCTGTGATGACGTAGAGAGGTGGGATGGAGGCTCAAGAGGAAAGGAATATATGTAGTGTAGGGAGATATAGAATACAGGAGGGCTGCGTGCGTGCTCGCTCAGCCATTCAGTCACGTCCATCTCTTTTGTGACACTATGGTCTGCAGCCTACCAGGCTCCTCTGCCCATGGGATTCTCCAGGGAAGAATATGGAGTGGGTTGCCTGCCCTCCTCCAGGGGATCTTCCCAACCCAGGGATCAAACCCGTGTCTCTTACGTCTCCCGCATTGGCAGGCAGTTTCTTTACCACTAGTGCCACCTGGAAGCCCAAAAGAAGGGCTATAGGTACCTTAAGTGAAGAGAGAATGCCTTTAGGGAGAAAAAGGAAGCAAAAATTAAGGGCCTTGAAGACATCAAACATAAATATAGGGGCAAGTTCTACTGAGAGCAGGTGTAATGTTATACCTTCCTATCTCAGTAAAGGTGATATCCCATAACAACTATTAATAAACGTATGATCTCAGGAACCTGACTTTGAATCACAGCACCGTTGATTCTGGACAAGTCAGCATCTCGAGGGTTCAGTTGTTTTGTCTGGATGTGAGCATATGGATGAGATGCCTCTCCTAAGGTGTTGAGAGTACTAAATGAAGGAAGCCCTGTGAAGCACCTGGTACCAAGCACACATTATGTGCTTGGTAAATATTAGTTGTTACTAATACTCATGTCAATGACTTGGCAGGAGGTGTATTCACCATCTGGGCTCATCTTTGATACCAGAGATTTGGAGGAGAACCAGAGGAAATGAGGAGCCCCCGAGAGAACCTCCCTGAGACATGTCCATGCAGACCTGGGCACCCAAGTGGCACTCAGTAAGTGATGACTTTCCTTCCTTCCACTTCGGTCATCTCCCTGTTTCTGTGAAGTTGAGACTCAAATGCACAATTCTCCCTGCCCTACCCTATAGCTTCCCTGTGCCCATGAAACCTTTTCTGGTTTGCAGATGGCTGAACCCAGCCCAGCAACGACACCAAAGGAAAGTGGTCAAAATGCAAATAGGAGTTTTCTTTTTAAAGAAATGCATACTTTAAGGTAACCATCCAGATGCCCAGTTCGCATGAGAATCTAATCAAGCACAGATCATGCAAAGTTGTAAAGCCAGATTATTTATTTATTTTTCTTCTTCATTGAACATTTCGAGAGCCCTGGGGCTCAGGAAGGCGAGGGGCGGTTGCCTCCTGGCTCTGCACACAGATCCCGGAAGGAAGTGAAGTTGAGCGCCCTTGGGCTGCCTCCTTCCCCTTTCCCTTCCCCATTCTACTCCCCAACCTCTGCCCCCAGCTCCGAGCACAGAACCGTCCACAGTTTCCCAACCAAAATCTCCTCTCAAGAAGGACCTGAAACTCATTTTACATTAAAACACAAATAAGGACCACAACTGAGTAGCCCAGTGTGTATCAGCTGAACTACTCACCACTCCCAGATTGCTCACAGATCGTGTTCAGACTGAACTGATAATGGTCCTTCCAAAATGTGATTCTCTTCCAGTGTTCTCAGTCTCAGGAAATAAGAGAGATTGTCCTATGCTGGTTCATGAACTACTCAAATACTTTTATTATTCTGCTTTGAGGCTGGGGCTGTGCAGGGGAGCCCCTGAACTGGGGAGGACAGGAGGGCTGGCTGGAGGTGGGCAGAGAGAGAAGGCTTTAATCTTCCCATGAGAGAGCCAGGGAATAGTGATCAGTATGTGGCTGGATTTATGAGTTTGGAGTTCATGGCAGATGCATGCTAAATCGCTTCAGCAGTGTCCAACGCGACCCAATGGACTGTAGCCCGCCAGGCTCCTCTGTCCATGGGGATTCTCCAGGCAAGAACACTGGAGTGGGTTGCCATTTCCTTCTCCTTTCAGGAGAGATCCCAGGGCTCAAAAATAGATATAGCAGTCAACATGCGGTAATCAGTGAGGATTCAATTTCCCTAATCCATTCACTCTTCAAGTTGACTATCTCACATCCTGTCCTGTCTCCTTAAACCTCCATCACCTCCTCCCCAGACTTCAGTCTTGGCTGATGACCTTATTTTCCATTTCACAGAAGAAATACAAGGGTCAGCAGAGGTCATGCACCCACTCACACCCCCCTACCTGTCGCCTGCCCTTCCTTCTTCATGAGAAGCTGTTACCAACTTTGTTAACATTTGTTAAGGGAAGCGCAGAGTGCAGGATGGTGACTGAGGTTCAACAAAAGACCACAGGAAACAGTGAAGCTTGTTCATTACTATGGATCCTGGAGGAAGCACAGGGCATGGCGCCAGGGGCCACAAAGGGAGGTCACGGTGGGGTATGGCTGAGAGAGTGATGGGGCTTTGGGGTTCCCAGGCAAAAGCCAGATTGGTCAACTCAAACCAAAATGAGTGTGGTTTTGGTGAGCACCACGGGGTCTTATCTACGGGGTGTGTAAGGGGAAGGCCCTGGGAGACAGGGGAACCTGCTGATCACAGGGTCGCTGGGGAAGTCAGATCAGGAACTCAGATTTTGCTTGTGACTCTGCAGGCTGCTCTTTGGGGCATGGGCTTGTATGTGTTCGTTTAAGGCCCCTGCAGGCTACTTGGCTAAACAACATGAAGGCCGAGGCAGCGATGCCGCAGAGAAGTTTAACACACTCTTGGTAGAAGCCATCACCCCCCACTACTTCTTCAATCTCATCCCTTCACTTTCTTCAAGACCTTCCTCCAACAAGTCACTCCTCTCCCCTCATGTCATAAAATCTCCCTGTTAGCTTGTCAACTATTGAAGCACATTAGATCTCCTGCCTTAACAACAACCAAGAAAAGTCTCCCTCATCCCTCTACCCTCTTTGCATTCTCACCCCGTTCTTCTGATTCACAGTCAAGCTCTTGAAGAAGTCATCTGCCCTGAAGCCTCCAACTTCTCTTCCCCTTCCCTCCCACTCACGGCTGAAACTGCTTTGTCAAGGCCACTGTGGGCGCCTGCATCCCTGACTCCAGCGGGCAGTTCCTGGCCCCTGTTGGACTTTCCTTTCAGCAGATGACCTACTTTACACCACCCTGGGTGCTCCTGGGTGGTCTTTCAGGACACCACGCGTTAATAGAGGTCTCTTCCCTTTTAGGTCAGTCCTCCTGAGTCTCCCCTGCTGGGAACCGGCCTCTCCCAGCCTCTCCACTTCACACACCCAACGCTCATGTGTCAGTTCGTTTCCCTTTTTGAGCACATGCCCTTGGTGATCTCATTAGTGTTCAAATGTCACCCTCCATGCCTGTGACACCCAAAGGTCTATCTCCAGACCTCTCCCTGGCATCCGCCTTTGTATATCCTACTTGCTTCTCAGCGGCTACACTCAGGGTCTAAGAACCTTGTAGAACTTAACCTGGGCTTCTCTGGTGGCTCAGTCAGTAGAGAATCCACCAGCAATGCAGGACATGGGTTCAATCTCTGGGTCAGGAAGATCTTCTGGAGAAGAAAATGGCCACCCACTCCGGTATTCTTGCCTGGGCAATCCCATGGACAGAGGAGCCTGATGGGCTACCCCTGCTCCACCCCAATGGGATCGCAAAAGAGTCAGATACGACTTAGCAACTAAACCACCACCACCACCAGAACTTAACCTGCCCTAGATCTAACTCTCTGTCCCACCCCACCATGTCCCCCATAGCCTTCCTCATCTTTTAAAATGACCACTTGCCAGAGCCCAAACCTTTGGGCTTAACCCTGGTTCCTTTCATTCACTCCCCACATCCAACAGATGGATGATAGTAGCAATGCTATAGAAAGATATAGTAATAGGGAGAAAAGATGGTAAGGACCCACTGGATGTATCAAAAGCATTTGGGGGAAAGCTGAGCAATGAAGAATTGATGCTTTTGAACTGTGGTGTTGGAGAAGACTCTTGAGAGTCCTTTGGACTGCAAGGAGATCCAGCCAGTCCATCCTAAAGGAGATCAGTCCTGAATATTCATTGGAAAGACTGATGCTGAAGCTGAAACTCCAATACTTTGGCCACCTGATGCAAAGAACTGACTCACTGGAAGAGACCCTGATGCTGGGAAAGATTGAGGGCAGGAGGAGAAGAGGACAACAAAGGATGAGACGGTTGGATGGCATCACTGACACAATGGACATGGGTTTGGGTGGACTCTGGGAGTTGGTGATGGACAGGGAGGCCTGGCATGCTGTATGGGGTGACAAAGAGTTGGACACAACTGAGGGACTGAACTGAACTGAACTGAACTGAATGATTCCTAGTAACTGTGATAGTGACACCTCCACCTGGAAGCCTCTGTAAATCCTCATATCCCAGTGCTTATCAATCAGAATACAAGCTGACTGACTTGTCAGTTACCCAGCCATTTAGATTTGAGCAACCTGAGGACTTTGGGGAAAGAAATGACATTCACTGGGCAATCCCTATGGGCCTGGCAGAGTGCTAGGTATTTTGCAAATGCTAACGTATTTGATCCCAGAGCAACCCAATGAGATAGGTACGATTTCCCATTTTACATCTGCAGAAACTGAGGTTCCAAGAGATTAACCCAAGATCTTGTAATTGCTCAGTAGCAAGGTGGATATTGGAACCTCTGTCTTTTGGACTCCCTACAAAAAATGTGTATGTTGAGGAATGTTTCTCCTGTCCCTCATGTGTCATCTAGAAGTTCCACACTAAGGCTGACTTTTTGGTTTCTTGTCCAATAGTTAATCCTTTCTTGCTGCTAACAGAACTGAATTTTCTTTGTGTATGGGGCAACCCTGTGCTTCAGCAAAGACTGAGCCCTCTCCTAATCCCCAGAGGCAATATTTGACTAGTCTAAGCAAATGATACCCATCTCATTTGTCATGCTGCTTGATCAGCTGAGGAACAGGCTTGAGATGCAGTTCTGCCTCCCAAGGCTTGAGGGCACATCTGCTGGGGAGTGGGACCCAAAGTGGGGGTAATTTCATTTTGGCTTTATTTATTTATATACTTATTTGCATTTGGATGTGGTTGAGAAGGTACTACCTAGAGCTATTGCAGCCACTTTGCAATTATGAGGGAACCAACCACCTGAGAATAAAACTGACATGAAGATGTTTCTTGATCTACCCCCAGACTTCTTGCTTGGGGAGGTAACAAGTATTTATTATTATTCAAGCCAATTTAAGTTCTATCTTTACATTATTTGTAGACAAAGCATTCAATATACACAATATATTGAGTATATATTTACTCACTGGTTTATCCCCAGATCCTAACACAGTGGTAATTGCTCAAAAAAAAAAAAAAAAAAGAATGTTTTGATTGCCTGTATGAAGAATGTTGTGTGTTTCAGAGTAAAAACGAATGAATTCAATGAATTATTATGGGATACAGAAAATCGAGGTGACAACATGCCACTGGCCTTCTCTCTAAAAGCACAAGAGGAGAGAAAAAAGAGCAAACCACGTAGAAGTAGCCCTGCTCATGTGTAACATGGCGACATCCCAAGGCCTGTCACCAGGGGAAAATATTTATGCTAAGACCTCTATCAGATGGCCATTTCCTCAGGTGTAATTCATTGACGTTTGAAATCAGTTTCTGTCCCGGGTTACCGAGGTCCAGACTAAAGGGCAGCCTAGACTGTGTTCTCCGTCAGGAGGTGGCCGTGTTTGAGATTTGTGTTGGCATCTCTGAGCTGTGACCACAGCACACATTTTTGTGGAAACTATCCGTTGAGACTTCCACGGCAGCATTCTTCCATGAGGAAGGGGGGTGTTGGAGGCAGGCTTCAGCATGCCCAAGAGAAGTTTTCTCCTTCTGAAACTTGTTTCGACTCATTCTTTCCAGATTAATGAGGTCACTTTCCCCTTTCAGAGCAAATGCAGATGGAGAAACAAAAGGGTGAAAATTTAGAAACTTCAGGGTCCCCTTTCCAAAGCCTTATTTCACAAGGCCCTGTGTGGTTTGTGGGAGCAACTTGAGGTCCCGGTGACTGATAAATATGATATAATTTTAGAACTTTCATAAGCCTGTGTGGCCTCTTTGTTGAAGATCAGCAATTAGGACCTTAAAGAACTGAAAGCAATTACCCAAATCGTTTTTGAAATGTCCATATTCAGTATTAATTCTGGGCACTGTTCTCTTCCCCTTGTTCAGCCCCTGCATTTATTCAGTGAGATTCATCCCATGTACCCAGCATCCATTCAGTGTACCCAGGGGTCCATAAGGAAGACATTCCAGCCTTGGCTTTGGAGAAAAGTCTCTCGGTGACCAGTTGCTCCAGCCTTCTTCTGAAAGAAGGGACCCGAGGTGATTCCTTACATATGTACAAATTATCACGTTTGACCCTGTCATCGTGGCTGATGGAAATAGGAGGGGGCAGTTTTGAAGGTGGCCATCCATAAGCTGACCAGCAGCCATAGGGAGCCCTCAATGGGACAGGGCTGTCCAGGGCCCTGTAGTGACCAACGGACTCCATCAGAGACTTTCTCTTAGGAAGCAGGAAGGTGACACACAGAGAGAATTACAAGTGACAGAAGGGTTCAAAAACCCAGAGACTCATGGAGAGAAGGCAGTGGGCTAAAGCCATGAATCAGTAGAATTTAAGATTAAGAAGCTGAGCAGGGCATCGGGGGAAGCTCAACAGGGCGTGAGAAGTGTCAAGAGAGGCCCAGAAACAGGCAGTGGCCTCCTGCGGTGCTGTGGGCAGCTGTGGCCAGGTGTCAGTGAGATCCTGGCGTCTGTAGGCTGAGGACGAAGTGCCAGTTCCTGGGAGGCTCGTTCCACGTGTATGCAGGCTCTTTGCTGTTCTGTCTTACATGCCTTTATCACACATCTTCATTCACTGAAAATCTGATTGTGTCAAACTCTTGCCATCTGAAAAAATTTAAGTACTAAGTTTAATATTTACAAACTTTGTGATCTTGGGTAACCTCCTTGAACATTAGATGTTCATTCTCTATGTGTGAATGGCCCCCAACATGTCCCTGTCCTAATTCTAGGGACCCAAGAAAATGTTCCTTTGTTGTTACTGTTGTTTAGTCACCAGGTCATGCCCAATTCTCTGCAACCCTATGGACTGTAGCCCACCAGGCTCCTCTGTCCGTGGTATTGCCCAGGCAACAATATTGGAGTGGGTTGCCATTTCCTCCTCCAAGGGATCTTCCTGACCCAGGGGTCAAACTCATGTCTCCTGCTTTGGCAGGCAGATTCTTTACCATTGAGCCATCCAGGAAGCCCTATATTACTTTACATGGCAAAAGGGATTTTGTGAGTCTGATAAAGTTAAGGACCTTGAATCGGACTCCTGTATTATCCACGAGAGTCTAAGCTAGTCACAAGAGTCCTTAAAAACAAATAGGAGAACTTTTCCCAGCTGAAATCAGGGGAGAGGTAACTATAGAACAGTTACAGAGATTCAACGTTACTGGCTTTGAAGATGGAAGAAGGGGCCAGGAGCCAAGGAATATGGGCAACTTCTAGAAGCAGAAAAAGGCAAGGAAACAGATTCTCCCCTAAACCTTCCAAAAGAATGCAGCCCTGCCAACATGATAGTTAGCCCGGGAGACCTGTGTTGAACTTCTAACCTCCAGAACTACAAGATAATAAATGTGTTTTTGTCTTAAGCAATTGATTTTGTGGTAATTTGTTACAGCAACAGTAATAAACTAATAAACTATAATATTGCTCTACATATATATGGGAACACATCAGATCAGATCAGTCGCTCAGTTGTGTCCGACTCTTTGTGACCCCATGAATTGCAGCACACCAGGCCTCCCTGTCCATCACCAACTTCCGGAGTTCACTCAGACTCATGTCCATCCAGCCATCTCATCCTCTGTCGTCCCCTTCTCCTCCTGCCCCCAGACCCTCCCAGCATCAGAGTCTTTTCCAATGAGTCAACTCTTCGCATGAGGTGGCCAAAGTACTGGAGTTTCAGCTTTAGCATCATTCCTTCCAAAGAAATCCCAGGGCTGATCTCCTTCAGAATGGACATATATATGTAGATTTAAAAGAATTACACTTTCCAGTGTAACACGGTTATGTTGCCTTTTTGAATTGTTTTCTTCTTCTGTGTTCAAAAATGAGTATATGTTCCTTGTGTTATAAAGAAATTATTTTGTATACTTTTAGTAAGATTTATTTGGTAAATAGTTCAGCAAACATTTCTTGAGGGTACTTTGTGTATGCCTCATATAGATAATGTATATATTTTAGTCTTTGTTAGGCCTGGTATAGTGCATTGTGGCAGAGCTCAAGGTCATGTTGAGAGAGCTCAAAATCTACTGAAAAAATTTAAAAGAAGACTCTGTGATTTCACAATCCATCAGCCTCACCTGAAGTCTAAAAACTCTTAGGCTCATTCACAACCTACCCGATGTCTACAAGGGAGGACTATGAACTGGTATTAGAGTTACCAATGCTGGTGATAAGTACAGCAAATGAGACAGTGAGACTCCTTGGAAGGTTCTTGTGACCCACTTAAGCAAAGGAACTTGGCTTTGGTGAGTTAAAAATGCAGAACACGCCCGCAATACCAGTTCTCACTTGAGCAAGAATTTCTCCATCCTTATCAGGACCAACCATCTTCAGGGCTTTGAATGGCCCTAAACCTAATTTGGCATTTGGACAGGACAATAGGTGCTTTGCATGACCTGATTAGAAAATAATGCAAAGCTGTTCCCATTAGGTCATTTTGATCCGTGGCTGAGCCAAATTCCCTGGACATGCCTCCAGCCAAAATACACCGCAGAGGAATAAAGGAAATAGAGCAGATTTCAGGAGTAGACATCTTAGCTCTTTTCATCACATCTTTATTCATCAGATACTTGTTGGATGTTGTAACCCTGTCCCCAAATGCCCATGTGCATAAGAATTACCTGAGAGGGTTCCCTTCTCCAGAGAAACTGACTCAGCAATTCCAGGATGGGGCCCGGGGATCTATATTTAACCACCTGGTGGGTGATTTTGATGCAGGACCGCTACAGACCACTTTGCAAAATGTTTGGTTTCGTCTCCAAAATGAATAAGCCACAGTTCCTCACCATCCGGAGCCTGGAAGTCCAAGGAGGCAGGCGCACTATGGTGATCCTATGTGATGAGCACAATAATAGTAGTTTTAGGGGCAGTGAATGGGGGAAAGATTCTCTGTCCAGGGGGGCAGCAGTCCTGAAGGACGTTGACGAAAAGAGAAGGAGGAAGAGCATTCTGGGTGGGGGGCAGGCTTTACAAGCCCCAAGTCATGAGGAGATGTGATCTAGAGGGAAGAGCGAGCAGTGAGTGCGACTCTGGGTGAGGATAACAGGAGAGAATCTGAGAAGAGCGCATGGGTCTTGACTCACCAACCAAATCATTTCATTTTACTTTGTAAGCAACAGGGAGTTGGTGGAGGTATTTTTTCTTTTTTTTTTTTTTTGTTGTTGTTGTTGTTGTTTGCTGTGTTTGGGGTTTTTCGGCTGCACAGGGTTTTCATTGCAGCACATGGGCTTAGATGCCCCACCACATTCATGGAGAGTCAGGAGGAGAAGGCTTGCCCCAGATCCACATGGGAGTAGAGGAATCCATCCAGAGAGAAGTAGAGTGAAAACGTGTGAGGTCCAGGGGTGAGATGTCGGCAGCAATAGGCAGAGGAGGTATGCTGAACCGTGAAGGAGATGAACCGAGATGGACAGGGTCCCCCTGCTAGAGGGTCTGAGAGGAGAGAGGTGATGGGCCACTGGGAATGCAGCAGAGGCAAGTCATTGTGATGGCTTTTGGCTTCACCCTCTAGGATGCCATGGGCAACGGTCGCAGGGACTTACTGCATGCAGAGGGCAGGATGGCAGGAAGGCAGTGAGGAGGAAGGGCTTGGACCATGTGGGAGCGAAGGCACGCAGGGTAGACGACTTTCAGGAAAGCTGAGCATCAGAGGCAGGAGGCCCCATAAGAAGGACAGTATTAGGAAGGCAGTAAGTGTTAGGGTCCCTATGAGACTGCAGGCACAAGGCTTCTGCTGGTAAGATAGGAAAAGTGGTGGTAAAGATAGAAGAGGAATGAGTTGGATTTCTTCTCAGAATTTCTATTGTCTTAGAGTAAAATAATTATGTAAAAACTAAAGGGGAAAACAAACAGACATGCTAGTGTTTTAAGCACCAGGAATAAGTAAAAAATATTTCTAAGTCTTCAGAGTTGGGTTGTCTCGGTATGGGACAGTGACATAGAGGCTGCTCTAGTCAGAAGAAGGAAATGTTCAAGGAAAAGGAAAGAAAAAGAACCAGCCATTGTAGACAAAAAAGTGTCCATAAATGATCTTAACACACAGCAGTCCCTCCCTGGGACTGGGCCATGATCAGGGCGGCAGACCTGCCTCGGGAGTCGCATGATTGGACTTGATTTTTTGGTTAAGTGACTGTGTAGGCAGAAAGGAAAATCCAGAAAAATCACTTAATCAAATGACTGATCAACCTTTGGTGTCTGATCTGGGAATCTCTACTCAGGGGCACACCAGTTGGACATAAACCCAGCTTTCTGTGTACTTAGAAAACCAATGACCCAAAGTCGGATAGAAGAGCAGTCTAATCTCTTCAGGCATTGAAGACAGCGGTGTAATTTTATTCCGTATATTCTCATGAATAAGATGTTGTTTTCAAAGTCCTATTTCATGTGAAACCAGAACAGCAGTTTGTACAGTTCCTTCAGAAACCGAGCTTAATCTGATGGTTTCAGTCTTGTGTTCTGTTTGTGCAGAAGAGCACGCTCAAGGGTGAGGTTGCACGTGTGCACGTTGCAACCTGAGAGTGGTTACGTATATTCACACAAACGCCTGGCACACAAATGTCTTGGAAGGACACATACTGAACAGATAGCAAGGGTTCCCTGTGGGCAAAGCCGAGGAGGAAACTGAAATGAGGGCTGATGGTCAGAAAGCATTTTAGTTTTACCTGCAATGTTAGTTTTTTACAATATCAATGTATTAGTTACATATTTTACATTGATTTGTAAAAATAAGCTAACATTGCAGGAAAAACTAAAATGCTTTCAACCATCAGCCCTAATTTCAGTCATTTTTTAATTTTTGTTTGTTTGTTTGTTTTTAATCTTAGCTACACTGTGTTTTCATGGCTGTGTGGGCTTTCTCTAGTTGCAGAGGACAGGGGCCACTCTTCGTTGCGGTCACGGGCTTCCCTTTGCAATGTGCTGCCTTCTCGTTGCGATGGCGTCTCTTGCTGTGGAGCACAGGCTCTAAGCACACGGGCTTCAGTAGTTGCGGTGCAGTGGGCTTAGCTGCTCCTCAGCACGTGGAATCCTCCCAGACCAGCAACTAAGCCCTGCATTGGCAGGTGGATTCCTTCCCCCAGGCTCCTCTGTCCATGGGATTCTCCAGGCAAGAATACTAGAGTGGGTTGCCATGCCCTCCTCCAGGCGATCTTCCCAACCTGCTATAGAACCCAGGTCTCCTGCACTGCAGGTAGATTCCTTACCATCTGAGCCACCAGGGAAGCCCCTTATCCATTGCACTGCCAGGGAAGTCCTAGTTGTATGCTTTTAAAATTAATTTAAAAATTATTGCAAAATCAGCACTATCAAGATTTTCCTAAATTTTTTTTTTTTTGGAAAGTTCAAGGTGGTTATCATCTAGTAGAGGAGTAGGTGACTAAGTTGTCGGTTGTAGAGAAAAGTTGGTGTTTGCCAGATGCTTAAACACAATGAATGCCTCCAATAAATCAGAATCTTCTATGTTTGTCATCAGTTCTCTCTTAAAAAGAATTCAGTCTTCCTTCCTTTTGTTCTTCGTGGGACCTATGTTTCTTCAAACAACTGTTCTGTGAGCCAGAAGAATGGTTTCATCTCTGAAAATATCATTTTCCTCCTAATGATAAACATTTTTATTAATCCAATGGGAATGTTTGAAGGCAGAATTCAAAGGATGGAAGAATGAGCAGAGGATAAGAAGCTGGATGGGTGAAGGAGTGAGGCTCTGCAGAGATCATGAGGGATAATGAGAGAGCTCACAGCGACATCTCACCCCCACAAGGCATGAGCTGAGGGCGGGGCTCAGAGCTCTGGAGAGTAAGGAAAGCTTGGGAAGAAGATGTGACAGATAGTCAGGAGGAGATGAGTAGGAAGGTTCATGAGCTGTAGAAGGGCCTCGGTTGAGGTTATTGGGGGAGAATTTGCCAGAAACAATGTAGTCTTTGTTAACTTGCCCCAGCGAGTTTGGGTAGCTCTGAAGCATGAGAGCAAGTAAGTAGATTGAACTTTCACCTGGGGCTGGAAGTGGATGAACACCCAGAAGAACAAAAACAAGGAAATCAACATTAACGGATTATTGAAATAGCTTTCTGTGGGGTTCTGGTCATGTAAGAGTGCCACACACCAGGACTCGGCTGATGGACCGGCAGAGTAGAAGAGATGGAAGACAAAAATGTCCTGTTACAGGAGAGAGAAAAGGAGAGTTGTAAGCACCAAGATGGGGAAACAGTGGAAACAGTGTCAGACTTTATTTTGGGGGGCTCCAAAATCACTGCAGATGGTGACTGCAGCCATGAAATTAAAAGACGCTTACTCCTTGGAAGAAAAGTTATGACTAACCTAGATAGCATATTGAAAAGCAGAGACATTACTTTGCCAGCAAGGTCCGTCTAGTCAAAGCTATGGTTTTTCCAGTGGTCATGTATGGATGTGAGAGTTGAACTGTGAAGAAGGCTGAGTGCCGAAGATTTGATGCTTTTGAACTGTGGTGTTGGAGAAGACTCTTGAGAGTCCCTTGGACTGCAAGGAGATCCAACCAGTCCATTCTGATGGAGATCAGCCCTGGGATTTCTTTGGAAGGAATGATGCTAAAGCTGAAACTCCAATACTTTGGCCACCTCATGCGAAGAGTTGACTCATTGGAAAAGACTCTGATGCTGGGAGGGATTGGGGGCAGGAGGAGAAGGGGACGACAGAGGATGAGATGGCTGGATGGCATCACTGACTGGATGGACGTGAGTCTGAGTGAACTCCGGGAGTTGGTGATGGACAGGGAGGCCTGGCGTGCTGCGATTCATGGGGTTGCAAAGAGTTGGACACGACTGAGTGACTGAACTGAACTGAAGCACCAAGAGAACAAAAGAGGAAGGTGAATAAGGTTCATTTTGTCATACCTAAAAGTGAAGGAAGGTGTCTGACTCTTTGTGACCGCATAGACTGTAGCCCACCAGGCTGCTCTGTCCATGGGGTCTTCCAAGCAAGAATACTGGAGTGAGTACATTATACCTACTAAATTGAAATTTCTCTTAGGGAAGGAGTGGATTTTCATTCATTTTTTATTTATCATAGCACTTGTTCCATAAATGCTTTTAATATTCTGAGTGAACCAATTAATGGGAATAGCGATCTCACTAATATCCCCAGTCTGCTATGAGTTTTCTGAGGACAGGCCCTATGTCTTGTGAACTGATGCGTCAGCCAGGTGCAGGGGCACTCGGGGGAGTTTGCAGATCCAGCACAGTTACTGCATGGACAAATGAGCTGGATCCTTCTGAGGTCTGATTTCTTCATCTGAAAATTAAAACCACAAGACCAGCCCCCAGTCCCAAGAAGGGAGGAGGCATACATTCTAATACTAGACAACTCTGCTCATAAAACCTGCCAAACCAACTCCTGAGCATGTTCATTTAAATTCCTCAGTGGGCAGCTGACTCCCCATGGCTAATACTGTGTTCAGTCGTGGAGGGAAATGAGTCAAGCCAATGGAATCATAAATACACACACACACACACACACACACACACACTCAGACACATCTTGACCATAGATTTTTTTAAACTTTTCATCCTCCTTGGACCAGACATCCATGACAGATTCAAAACAGTTGCCGGGAGGTTGGCTACTGCCTAACAGATAGTTATAAACCATTCTATGGCGCTGAGATTTCAGCCAGGATGGCACGAAGAAGCTAATTAAAGCAGCCAAGAGGACTGTTTACATCAAGAGGAAAATGTAAACACAGTCTTCACTGGATACAATGATTAGAAATAACACTTGTTTGTTTTTTTTCACAGCCATCTGTGGTTTGTCAAAATTTTGACATGTGGCATAATCTGCCACGAATCAGAACAGAGGAAAACAAATGAAAAAAAGAAGAAGACAGTCTAAGACTGTAAGTAGGAAAACAGACATAGAAAACTTCTATCTTTCCAAGTAGGAAAAGTATTTAGCATGTTTTTCTAAAACAAAGCTGATCTGTCTTTGGACAAAGTTGGAGCTCCCTAGTTTGCCTTGACAGATGTGACTTCTCTGTGTCCTGCAGAGCTCAGCAGTGGGGGTGCAGGCAGCTCAGAGTGGGAAAAGAAACCATGTGGATGCAGATGAAATAACAGAGTTAAGGATAGTCAAATCACCAAATTTAAGGACTTTATTTAAAAGACGCCCAAGCTTAGTTTTGTCTTAGTATAGCTAAGGTGTCATTAACTTACAGAAACAACTCAATGGCGTTAATCTTCGGGTTATATATTATATAACTGTAAAGCATTTTCCTAAGATTTAGCATTTGAATTTATATGGTATGGACATCTACTACAGAAAATACTATTTATTGATAAGGTACTTTAATGATATGGGAAATGCATGGAGAAGCATTTTGAAAAAATTATTTGCTGTCTCTGCTTCTTGTCTTCCTCTATTGATTTGTTATGAAAACTCTACACATACAATAATAAGTGTAGAATAATTCTACCTCAGATCTGGAGCAGGTCCCAATATATAGCACATACTCAAGAATATTTTTTTAAGGAGAGAGAGGGAAAAAAATGGAGTAGCTTAATGATATTTATACCATGAATGCTGCTAAAATGGGTAAAAATTAATGCTGATATGTACACATATAAAGATTAATAGAGACTTTCTTGTTGTTGCTGTATTTCTAAGTCCCAGTTGGATAAGGCGTTGAGCTGAGTATTTCTCTGTTTAAACATAGCATCTGCTTATGGGCAGAGGCCTCCTTAGCCTGATTCAGGCCAGCTCTACGTTTAAAAATAAATGACGTGGATCTGAGTTTCAGAGAAGTAGTACAGGAAAATTGAGACAAAACAACAACAAAACAGAAGTCACAAGAGTGTACCAGACAACAGGAGCAGAGTGTGAAGATAAGGGGAAGGTCAAGGACAGACCTGTCCTTACCTCCGAGACGGAGCTGAAACAACAGACACCATAATCATTTCAGGGTATCGATTGTTCAAACCATCTCCCTCTCTGCTTTCAATCCTCTATGCCACCAAGTCATCTGCTAGGCACCGGCAAGGGGTGGGAAGTGGGGCAAAAAAGGAAAAAAGTAAAGGACTGAACTTACATATAATTTTCCACTAATTAATAATGGTAAGCACACATAACGCTGCTTACTTATTTATTATGCCGGGTGCTCCTTGAGTACTCTGTGTATACTAACTCCTTCAATTCTCACAGCAGTCCTTTGATTATTTCCAGTTTACAGATGAGGGGGTCAAGGCACAGAAAAATCAAAAGTGTTTGAAGAGTAAAGCCAAGATTCAAACCCAGGTGGTCAGTCTCAGAGCACGTCCCCTTGTCTATTACTCAGATGCCCAGGTGGAAGAAGACCCGGATTTGGGATGAAATACTTTCAGATTCCCTTTCACATCATCAGGTAGTCTAGACTTCTGTGTGCTCAGTCACTCAACTGTGTCAGACTCTTGCCACTCCAGGGACTGTAGCCTGCCAGGCTCCTCTGTTCATGGGATCTTCCAGGCAAGAATACTGGACTGGGTTGTCATTTCCTTCTCCAGGGGAATCTTTCCAACCCAGGGGTTGAACCCGCATCTCCTGCCAAAGATTCTCCTGCAAGCAGATTCTTTACCGCTGAGCCACCTGCGGGCTTCTGTATCACATTGTAAATAGGAATGGTCTGTTTGGGTACCTAGCCCCCGGCACAGAGTATAGGTTCAATAAAATACTTGTCCAGTGAAAGGATGTTTCAGGTCAATTTATAATAGAACTCTTTAGAACATATTGATGAATTGATGCTTTCAAATGTGGTGTTGGAGAAGACTCTTGAGAGTCCCTTGGACTGCAGGGAAATTAAACCAGTCAATCCTAAAGGTAATCAAACCTGAATATTCATTGGAAGGTGCTGAAGCGAAGCTCCAATACTTTGGCCACATGATGCGGAGAGTCAACTAATTGGAAAAGACCCAGATGATGGGAAAGACTGAAGGCAGAAGGAGAAGGGGACGGCAGAGGATAAAATGGTTGGATAGCATCACCGACCCAATGGATGTGAGTTTGAGCAAACTCCAGAAGATAGTGAAGGACAGGGAAGCCTGGTGTGCTGCAGTCCATGGGGTCACAAATAGTTGGACATGACTTAGCAACTGAACAACAGAACATATTGAGCTGATAAAACTGAAAAATCCTAAATTAATAGGTCTTAAATAGCCTAATTTTTGCCTCAGTGCAGCCTAAAAAGGTCTTTGTGCCACTAAGAAAGGATATTCCACAGAATTTCATGGCACCAATAACCTAAAGACCACCTCTCTTTCTCAAAACAGCGAACAGTGTAGATCAGAACTAGATGGTTCACCTGTCGCTATACAACCAACTCAGTGAATCAGGAGGTCTGACAGAGAAGAGAGAGAAAAAAAAAAAAAGGCGCACAGAAAGGAAATGAACTGAGACAACATCACTTCTCAGCAACCGGAAGGAAAAACACACAGAGGCTCGCCACTTGTTGTCTACACATGGGGTCGCTCCGTGGGGCCGTGTTCACAGCTGCCTTCAAAAGCCGGTCTGGTGGCCGCAGCTAGAAAGAAGCACAGCCATGAGGCAAGATTGAGCTGCCACCTCCAGCCCGCCCATCCAAAGGGAGGGTGAGGACGCCAGGGAGCCCCGAGGGCCCCACCACCGCGGTTTCGCCCTGGGTGAGTTCCCCAACTCTTGCTGTGGCCTAAGGGGAGGGGCGGGCGGCAGGCTCGCTCAGACTCTGACTTCCTGAGCTGATGTCAGACAGCTGGTGGGGCTCCCCACCGTGGGCACCCCCCCTCTGCAGCTGCTGGGAGGGATACCACATGCCGCCGAGGGGCAATGAGTGGCTCCTGGTCTCCTGCAGGTTGACCTGGAGACGCTGGCTTACAGGCAGCTTCAAATCGATGTGGTTCTGCATTTCAAACCTTCCTGGGTGGGTGCTTCCTGCGTGTAAAGGTCATGGCTCCTCCCCCTTCCTGCTGTCAGAGAGTTTCCCCTGCGATGACCCTGAGCTTTTACTTTTCTGAAATTATTTCAGACCCTCTAAGTGTGGGCTGTCACTTACAACTGATGGTGGATCTGAGTCCCTTATAACTGGTGGTGTTCAGCCTCTGCGGGAATGACTGAGGGACAGGAAGTGGTGACTGAGAATCACTCAGTGAGTGTCTAGACTCTGCCACGAACTGGCTGTTAGCATCCTCTCTGAGGGGGTTGGAGACAAAGGACAGTATTCTTCGTGTCCACACTGAGCCACCCCAACAGCTCCATCCTTGCATTTCTCTGTTTACATTAATTCATTTAACGAATTCGTTCGTTCAATTGCCTTTCTTCCTCAAAGAACTGGAGGCCACCTTTTTATCTTGCTGAATCTATGAATACTTCGAAATGAGAACACACGCAACATGAAAGAGGGAAAGCCCTTCTAAACAGGTCAGGCACTGTCTAAAGCTGCCAGAGGGTTGGTGAACAGGCTGGTCCCCATGTTAGTGACCAGAAGTGAGGGCAGGGGGCTCCAGTCCTTTCAGCTCCTGCTTGGAGAGCCCCTCCCTTCCCCCCAGAAGCTGGTTTCCCATCCAGAAGTGAGTGTGAGGTAGGATCGTCCACAACAGAGCCCTGGGAACCAGCCAAGCGGTCTTCCTCCAATTTTCTGTCTCCTCCCAGGTTTGCTTATTTTTTGGATATTCCTGTTCTAAGAATGGGGCAGAGGGGAGCGGTGGACAGGGCAGGGTGAGAGCCACTTCATGTGAGAGCTCCACTGTTTCTCGTGAACTAGTTCACTAAATTATTGAACAACTGTCTAGTGAGCGTTCACAGTGTGGAAGCCACATTTAAGTCAAAACTTCAGTAAGATGGAACAAAACTGACATTGCCCTGCCCTCCCCCCAGCAAAAGCTTGCAATCCAGGGGAGAGGCAGATGTTGACTAATCATGACCCAAGTGTGATAAGGACCAGAGCACATAGCAGGGAAGCCTGATCTGTCTGGGAGTCAGCGAGGTTTCCATACCCGGGAACCAGGAGAACTGGAAAACGCTTGCACAAGGCAAAGCATTGGGTAGTGCCAGGCAGGAGACCCGAATTGTCTGGCTGAATTAAGGTGTGGCCAGAGGAAAGAGTAGAGTGGCTCAACAGGAGTCCGGACAAAGAGGCAGCACTGAAGATGCTGGTCATTCTAAAACTGGTGGAGAAACTTGGAGCGTTGTCGTCTGATGTGCGTTTTTAAGGAATCCATTTTGCTGCTGTGTGGAGACTGGATGGGAGGGGCCACACCCACAGAGAGGGAGACCGGTTAGAAGGCTGATGAAGTCAGCCAAGCAAGAACATCAGTGGGAGTCCAGACAAGACAAGGGTGTCTAGTGAGTATTCACGGTGGAGACAAAATAGAGAGAAGATAGACAAAATAGACAGAGAGGCATCGAGAAGGACAATCAGCAGGACTTGGGGGCAGACAGGAAAGGAGATCCCAGGGGCAAGGTTGAAGGTGATCCCCGCTGTCCTGGTTGGGGCTTCCGAATGGATGTTGATGCTGCTCGCTGGGACTAGAAGGGTTAATGAACATCCAGGCCTGGGATGAGTTCTCTTGGATTTTGGAGGGCCTTGAACACATCCATGGGCAGATGTCAGCCAGGCCGTTGACATGCTGGCCTAGAGCCCAGAGCATAGGTCTGGGGATCCTTAGTATATACATGCTAATTGGTGCCATGGGTTTGGATGAAATATTTTTGAGAGAGAACATCAAATGAGAAAAGAGGGGGTGACTTGGGATGGAACCTCAAGAAATCCTAACATTTAAACAGCGAGAGGAGCATGAGCTCTCTAAGAAGACTAGGTACTTTCTTGAAAAGTTAGACACAGAATGACGACATATCCTAGCAATTCCACGCCTACCTACATTCCACTCCAAAGAACTAAAAACAGGGACTCAAATCAGTACATGCACATGTGTTCATAACAGCAATATTCACAATTGCCAAAAAGTAGAAATAGCTTAAAAGTCCATCAACAGATGAATGGATAAATAAATTCTTATACAACCGTAAGATGGAATATTATTCAGTCACAGGATAGAATATTGTGTGGGCCTGCACGCTCAGTCATGTCCAACTCTTTGTAACCCTATGGACTATAACCCACCAGGCTCCTCTGTCCATAGGATTTTTCAGGCAGGAATACTGGAGTGGGTTACATTTCCTTCGCCAGGGGATCTTCCTGACCCAGGAATTGAACCTGTGACTCCTGTGTCTCCTGCATTGCATGTGGATTATTTACTGCTGAGCCATCGGGGAAGTCTTGATAGAATATTATTCAGCCACAATAAGGAATGAAGGCCTGATACATGCTACAACATATGTGAACCTCAAAAACATTGTTCTAAGTAAAAGAACACAGCAAGGAGATCAAACCAGTCAATCCTAAAGGAAATCAGTCCTGAATATTCATTGGAAGGACTGATGCTGAAGCTGAAACTCCAATACTTTGGCCACCTGATGTGAAGAACTGACTCATTGGAAAAGAACCTGATGCTGGGAAAGATTGAAGGCTGGAGGAGAAGGGGACGACAAAGGATGAGATGGTTGGATGGCATCACCAAGTCGCTGGACACAAGTTTGATCAAGCTCCAGGAGTTGGTGATGGACAGGGAAGAATGCCATGCTACAATCCATGGGGTCTCAAAGAGTCAAACACAACTAAGCAACTGAACTGAAGTAAAAGAAAACTAGATCCCAAAATGTACGATTCCATTTAAAGGAAATACCGAGAATGGGGAAATCAATAGAAACAGAATGGAGATTGGGGGCTGGGAGCAGGGAAATATGGGGAACCACTGCTTCATGGGTACGGGGTCTCCTTTCGGGGTGATCCAGTTGTTTGGAACTAGATAGAGGTGGTGGCTGCCCCACACTATGGCTATATGGAATGTCACTGAATTGTTCTCTTTAAACTGGCTAATTTATGTTGTGTGAGTTTTAGTTCAATATTTTAAAAAGTTGGTGGGGGGCGGGGGTAGGAAAAAGACTAGAAAAGTATAAGCAGAGGTGCAGGATTACAGACTGACTTTGGTCAAATTATGTAACTTCTGGTGCCTCTTACTTTATATGTAAATAAGGGGAAATTAGTCACTATTGTGAAGGGCTGCGGTAAGGATTACATGTGATTTTTTTTTTTAACTATCTAGCAGAGAAAGGATGTAGTAGAAGCAGTCAGAGTCCTGCCTACATTCTTCAGGCCTCAGCACAACTTTGAGCTGACTTCTAACAGCCTGAATCTTTATTTCATGACCTGAGGGCTATCTCCAGGCCAAGTAGAGCCATTTCCATTGCCCAAAGGCAAATGAAAAGCCCCAGGGATTAACTCTCTCATGGGCTATAGATTAGTACAGTTCAGTTCAGTTCAGTTGCTCAGTCATGTCCAACTCTGCAACCCCATGAATTGCAGCATGCCAGGCCTCCCTGTCCATCACCAACTCCCAGAGTTCACTCAGACTCACGTCCATCCAGTCAGTGATGCCATCCAGCCATCTCATCCTCTGTCGTCCCCTTCTCCTCCTGCCCCCAATCCCTCCCAGCATCAGAGTCTTTTCCAATGAGTCAACTCTTCACATGAGGTGGCCAAAGTATTGGAGTTTCAGCTTTAGCATCAGTCCTTCCAAAGAACACCCAGGACTGATCTTTAGAATGTACTGGTTGGATCTCCTTGCAGTCCAAGGGACTCTCAAGAGTCTTCTCTGACACCATAGTTCAAAAGCATCAATTCTGCAGAGCTCAGCTTTCTTCACAGTCCAACTCTCACATCCATACATGACTACTGGAAAAACCATAGTCTTGACTAGACGGACCTTTGTTGGCAAAGTAATGTCTCTGCTTTTGAAATGTGCTATCTAGGTTGGTCATAACTTTCCTTCCAAGGAGTAAGCGTCTTTTAATTTCATGGCTGCAATCACCATCTGCAGTGATTTTGGAGCCCCAAAAAATAGTCTGACACTGTTTCTACTGTTTCCCCATCTATTTGCCATGAAGTGATGGGACCAGATGCCATGATCTTAGTTTTCTGAATGTTGAGCTTTAAGCCAATTTTTTCACTCTCCTCTTTCACTTTCATCAAGAGGCTTTTTAGATACCCAGCTCCATTAGAGTGGAATACTCTAAGACTGTCTTCACTTCAGTCACTCAGTTGCGTCCGACTCTTTGCAACCCCATGGACTGCAGCACGCCAGGCTTCCCTGTCCATCACCAACTCCTGGAGCTTACTCAAGCTCATGTCCATCGAGTCAGTGATGCCATCCAACCTTTCTCCTCCAGCCTTCAATCTTTCCCAGCATCACGGTCTTTTCCAATGAGTCATTTCTTCACACCAGGTGGCCAAAGTATTGGAGTTTCAGCTTCAGCATCAGTCCTCCCAATGAATATTCAGGATTGATTTCCTTTAGGATGGGCTGGTTGGATCTCCTTGCAGTCCAAAGGACTCTCAAGAGTCTTCTCCAACACCACAGTTCAAAAGCATCAATTCTTTGGCACTCAGCTCTCTTCACAGTCCAACTCTCACATCCATACATGACCACTGGAAAAACCATAGCCTTGACTAGACAGACCTTTGTTGGTAAAATAATGTCTCTGCTTTTTAAAATGCTGTCTAGGTTGGTCATAACTTTCCTTCCAAGGAGTAAGCGTCTTTTAATTTCATGGCTGCAGTCACCATCTGCAGTGATTTTGGAGCCCCCAAAAATAAAGTCAGCCACTGTTTACACTGTTTCCCCATCTATTTGCCATGAAGTGATGGGACCGGATGCCATGATCTCAGTTTTCTGAATGTTGAGCTTTAAGCCAACTTTTTCACTCTCCTCTTTCACTTTCATCAAGAGGCTCTTTAGTTCCCTTGGTATCTCTAATTTTCTTGAAGAGATCCCTATCTTTCCCATTCTATTGTTTTCATCTATTTCTTTGCATTGATCACTGAGGAAGACCATCTTACCTTTTCTCAAAGTTTCCTCCTGGACTTATGCCCCCATTGCCCACATTGGCAACTGACTTGGTCATGTGCCCTTTCTGGCTTTCCTCTCTTCTCTTTTCACTCTTCCCTCCCCCCAGCACTCTTCCTACCCATTCAAGGGCCCTGTGTGGGAGGGCCTTTCTCATCCCCTTGTGAGATTTCACATGGCAAAAGACCCAGGCCCGGGAGGGTCCATTATACTCCGCACCTCCCGTACAAAACCGCACCACGTGAAGACACCTCCCACCTTGAATCACCTCCACTCCCCCTCTGCTTCCTGGCCTTCCCATAACTCATTTGATCAAAATTTCCAAAGTGTGGGACACAATAAGTGGGTATGGTAGGCGACATCAGATGTGGCATTTAATCACACGAGTCACTCGACTTAGTCACTGTGTCATGGAGAGAGATCTTCCATTTCACTCTTTTCATCCTTTGATGTAGGCCTGATCTGAAGACCCATCTAACTGTGGCCATTTACCTTTTCCACAAAGACCTCAGGCTGTGAGCCATCAGCAGGCAGTGGTAGCTAGCTAAAATTTAATGGCACAATTCTGTCTTCTAGTAACCACAGTGGCACTGGCTTTTTATTTGCAGAAGTGGCATGAAAGGTTTTTATTTTTTAATTTACATATCTTTAAAAGAAGGCGTCTTTATTTATTTTCCTTTTTTTTGTTTTTGTATTCTTCCAGTTTTTTTTGAGATATAGTTGACATACAGCAACAAATAATTTAAGGTGTACAACATAATGATTTGACTTAGATACATCATGAAGTGATTGTCATAGTAGAACATCCATCATCTCATATAGATACAACATTAAAGAAATTGAAAAAAATATTTTTTCCTCGTGATGAGAATTCTTAGGATTTATACCCTTAAAAACTTCCATATGTAACATAGAACAATGGTAATTATATTTGTCATGTGGTATGTTATCTGATGGTTCAGCGGTAAAGAATCCACCTGCCAATGCAAGAGACGAGGGTTCAGTGCCTGGCTCAGGAAGATCCCCTGGAGAAGGAACTGGCGCCCCACTCCAGTACTCTTGCCTAGAGAATCCCATGGACAGAGGAACCCGGCAGGCTACAGTCCATGGGGTCACAGAGTCGGACACGACTGAGCGACTACACCACATTACATCCCAAGTACTTATAACTGGAAATTTGTACTTTTTGACCACCTTCATCCAATTGGCCGTCCTCCACCACCCTAAAAGTGGGTCAGTTTAAAGTAAAGGACCATGTCCCTCCTGGTACTGGCAGCACACTTGATGAGGAAACCCCGACAGGTGGGGCCTGACGGAGGGAAGACTTGGAGAGAGGTCTGCGAGAGCAGGTGCTCCGCAACGGCATGGCTGTGTCCCGTCCACCCAGCTGCAGGGCCAGGAGGGGCGGACGTCCTGGGCAGGGGCTGGCTGAGCCAGCCTCCTGTGGGCACCAGGCTTTTTTGGTCATTAAAATAAGCAACTTCACTGTGCCCGCCATGGCTCCCACATGTCCAGGCCGTGAGGGGAAAGACTGCCTGAGATGGGCACAGCCCCAGGCTCCTGGTCGCAGAGTCCTGCCCTGAGGACTGAGGCTGGCCGTTCAGGAGTAACTCAGCAGAGGTGCCGACACGCCCACTTTCCTTTGCACGTTCACTTCAGATTAGAAGTTGTGGTGGAAGGAGGTCTATAATTCAACTGTATTTAATTTTTTTTAAGTTTTTTTATTTGGCTGTGCTGAGTCTTCATAGCTGTGCAGGCTTTTCTCTAGTTGCAGAGAGCAGGGGGCTCCTCTCTAGTTGCTGTGCGCAGGTTTCTCACTGTGGTGGCTGCTCTTGTTTCGGAGTCGGGCTCTTAGGCCACGTAGGTTCAGTAGTTGTGGCTCCTGGGCCCTAGGGCCCAGCCCAGTAGTTGTGACGCGTGGGCTTACCTACTCCGAGGCACGTGGGATCTTCCCTGACCAGGGATCGAACCCGTGCCTCCTGCATGGGCAGGCAGATTCTTTACCACTGAGCCACCCGGGCAGCCCTTCTACTTAATTTCTATTGGCGGCTGTTCTTCCCCAAGCCTCTCCCTCCACTTTCCAAGGAAGATGGTAAATGGGGGCTGCTAATCCAGATCCATTTCACTTGAGAAAAATTTTTAAATACGCGAAACATCTCATGCTGCAAAGAGCTATATGTGATGTGCACACACATTCTAAACAATAGTAGAAGTAAGAAAACAAATACATGTGTACCCACTGCCCACCTTCCCAACACGTGAAGGGAAATGCTGTCTTAAATTTTGTATTAATTACACTCCATTATTTTTCTTTTTAGGCTGGCCTCATGTGCCTATATATATACATGTATAAGCAATTTATATGTAATTAATTTATATGCAGTTTATGTGTATATGCAGTTTATTTTTGCCTGTTTGGGAACTTAAACACAGGTAATCATACCATATACATTCCTCCGTAACTGACTCTGTGACTCCAGACTGACTCTGTGTCATTTTGGAGGGTTATCCATATGGATGCGGATAGATGCTGATGACTCATTTTCACGGCTGTAGAGCATTCTGTTGTGTAAACAAGTGACAGTCTACTTATCATCTCTACCATCTCTATCTCTACTTATTATCTCTATCAATGACAGTCCTAGGTCATTGCCAAAGATGAAGTTTCAAGAATGATTGCAGGAAGGCATAATGCCTCCCAAATTTCTCCCTCTCTCATGTACAAAACCCTACCAGCAGAGGTGTGAAGCAGCTTTGCCTTATGTTAGAAACTGGTTTTAACTGGGGTAACAGGTGAACGAACTAGGCACCTAAAAGCCAGAAGGAAAAAAAAAACATCAAAGGAGGAAAGGGTCCTTAAATGAAAGGAAAGGATAAATAAAAATGACTGGCCATGGCATCACAAGGAGTTGGACACGACTGAACGACTGAGCACACATCCACAGAGGGAAAGAGGAAATAGAACTGACTCCTGGAAGGAGAACTGTCCTGATTGTGGGCACGTTCAGGGAAGCTTTCACTCTCACTGTCCACTTCCCCTACCGCAGAAACCCTTAGTGCAAGGATCTGTGTGATACTTAGTTTTCAAAAGCACCCTTTGCCAAAATCAGCAAATGGCCATGATGAGTTTTAACCACTCTGCTAGATCCTAAAGAGTCCACTTTTCATACAAAACTCCCCCGGAGCCTTCCCACTAGTGTATTTTTAGATTCATCTTTTCCTTAGAGTATATGGGACTGTTCATCACATAGTCATCGAATGGTACCGTGTCCGTGAACCTCTCATAACCTTTTGGCTGTTTCCATGGCTCTGAAATTCCCCACCCACAGCTTCGCCCATAAGGAGTGGAAACATTTAGAGGAAGTGATACTATCAGCGGCTGAGCATCACCATGGGAGGCATTTTCCCCTGAAAGCACGGTGGTGGGCCTGTACCATCACAGCACGGCTCTTGCAAGTGCAGTGTTCTCTCAGTACCTGTGTCTCTAGAGGGAAACGTGCAGCAGAAACGGAACGCTGGGCGGCAGTGCGCTCTGTCCGTCCGCAGAGCAGAGCTGTTGAGGTCAATAGCTAGCGTCAGGGTTAGTGTTACTGGGCTGGCCGGAGCAACTGGTAGAGTGCTTAAGAGGGCAGCTCTGGAGCCAGCCACCTGGGTGGGAAGCCCTCCTCCACCAGCCAGCCGCTGTGTGCTCCTGAGCAAGTTACTTTATCTTTCTGTTTCTCAATTTCTTATCTGCAGCAAGGAGGTAATAACAGTCCTACCTCACTGGGTGGTTTTGAAAGTTATGAGTCAATACTCGGTTTTGAGTGTTCCATAAATCAACATACACCAAATCCCTAAAGCAGTTATTTGACACATTTAATGCTCGATATTTATTAGCTGATAAGAGGAAGAGGGGGAGACAGAATAAGCTTTTTCAAAGAAGGAATCTAAAGAATGAGTGGGATTTGACAAGAAAAGAGCGTTCCATAAGAGGAGAGTATGGAGATATATATTTAGAGAGAGAAGTCTTCTAGGGTGAATGAGTCAATCCAATTAAATTCAGCTCAATCTCTGTAAAGAAAGTCAAAATGGTATACATCTCATTACCTAGGTGATAATCCAGATTACAGAGGCACAAGTATCAAAAGGAAATTTAGGACGGATTTTTTTAAGTTAGCTTTCCTTTGTGATCATGTTGACCAACCTGCGTATCAGCAAATATTAATGGAGTCCCTACAATGGTCCCCACCAGCATGGATCTTTTTTTCAAGTGAGTTAAAAGTCAGAAAATTATTGGGATCATTTGTTTCATTTGTGTTGGTTTGTACGGTACCCAAGTATTAGAATAGTTTCCTCATCATTAATAAACAGAAAAAAAACTTGTATTTTATTTTTGGTCATACATTAGAGCTTGCAAGATCTTAGCTCCCTGACCAGGGATTGAACCTGCACCCTCAGCAGTGAAAGCTCAGAGTCCTAACAACTGGTCCACCAGCCAAGTCCCTGTATTACCTTTAAAGCATAGACAACTCTTGATTTTCTGTGTTAATGAGGACTCACAGGAATAAATATAGTTGATAGATTAAATATGTTTATCTGTAAGTTAAATCATCATCGTTTGCCTCTTAAGTTCAATGCCTTCCCCCATCTGTTTGGATTTCTGGTTATCCTTCTTTCCTTCTCTCTCATTCTCAATTTGCAAACAGCCACCCGGGCCCAGGGGAGATAGGAGAAGCAGCTGTCTTATTCTCCCCAGTAAGTTCTAAGCAGCCTCTTGGTCACTGAACAAAGTGACCTTGGCAAACACCTTATCACCGTCTCCCAAAAAAGAAATGCAATGTGTCCCTGAAACACTGGGGCTTCCCTGGTGGCTTAGTGGTAAAGAATCTGCCTGCTATACAGGAGACCCAGGTTCGATCCCTGGGTTGAGAAGATCCCCTGGAGGGGGGCATGGCAACCCACTCTAGTATTCTTGCCTGGAGAATCCCATGCACAGAGTAGCCTGATGGGCTACGGTTCGTGAGGTCGCAAGGAGTCAGACATGACTGACATGACTAAGCCGCAGCAGCCCTGAAACACTGAGGCTTGTGCTTGTTACCCCTGATCACACAGCCCTGTGAGAGCCAAGATCCTGTCATGTATATCTCTGATTGTTCAGACAGGAAAGCCAGACATTTCATAGTTCGGCAGGATTAATTTGCAAGGGATGCTGTTTGGAAGGTGCCAAAACAGCTCGTAGCTAAATTGAAGTACCTATGGCAATTAGTTGGTCCCAAAGGGTATTATTATTCACCCTTAGAATCACATTGCCAAGGACAGAGCTGAGGAGCTTGGTCTTCAGGAAAGAGTTAAAAAAAAAAAATCAGACAGAAACATTACAAAAATTTCCACTGAAAACTAAGTTCCTTAGAAGAAAAGCTGAGAGATTTGCTAATGTGTAGCTTTCTCTGAGCCTAAGGATGGTCCTCAGCATTTGGGAAGAAAACACAGGGTGTTTGAATGATGGTGGTGGGAGAGGGGACTCCAGGCAGACAGATGGGAATATAGCAGGGCAGGGTGAGTCCTTTAGAATAAGGATCCATTTTAGAGTGAACTACACAGGGGGATGAGTCCAATCTGCTTTCGCCAAGATTCTTACCAATGGGAGAGATTGATAAAACATATTTGCTCCGCTGTGTTTTTCAAAAGTTCAACCATCTAATACCTTTAGCAGGCACATCATACTGCCTGAATGTCAAACATTTCCTTGCTGTAGGATGATCACAGTAGAGAGGAATGTTATTCTTATCCAGCCATTGGTAAGACTTTGTCTTCCTTAATCCCAGAACCTAAATCACTGGTTACTTCAGAGGCTCTGACCTAAATCTTAATTGATGCCATCGCCTGTTTAGACCACTGTGTGTGTGATTTCAGCCAGACAAACCCAGGAGGAAGGATTAAGGTGGCTGCAGTGGAGAACGGCTGACATTCTGACCAGTCACACCGTGAGTTTATTGCAACACCCCTTACCTTTAGCTCTGTAAGTTTCTCCTCTTGAAGTAACCCTCCTGTCTTGACATCCAACATGGTGAAAACTAGGGTTTTATTTCATGTTTTTGATTTACCTCTTTAATCTTGGTGCTAGTTAACACCACTGGATCAAAACGTTAATAGCTAACAAACATTTAGATGTGTGCCATCATGTCTGACCCTTTGCAATCCCATGGACTGTAGCCCACCAAGCTGTGCTGTTCATGGGATTCTCCAGGCAAGAATACTGAAGCAGGTTGCCTTTTCCTTCTCCAAGGGATCTCCCCTACCCAGGGATTAAACCTGTTCCTCCTGCACTGGCAGGCGGATTCTTTACCACTGAGCCACCGGGGAAGCCAGCATTAAGGCGTTAACTTGCAATCCCATCAGAACATTGACCCACATCAACTTATTTAATGTTCACAGCAGTCCTGGGGAGTGTTATTTTATCCTCCACTCTACAGAAAATGAAACTGAGGAGACCAAGGTGATATGAAGTGACTTACGTGAAGTCAGGCAAGTGATCATTTGACAACTGCTAAAACTGAAACCCCAGTCTTTCAAATAAGGTATTTGCATAAAGATGTTCATCTAATGACTAAGCAGCTCCTTGCAGTGGATCCTTACAGCATAGATGCCTATGCTGTGAAGACACTGATTTTTCTTAGAGGAAAATGCATTTATTTAAAGATGGGAGGCTTTTCATTTTATTCCCATCTTTCCCTTGTTGCTTATAAAGTGCTAGCCTTGAAGAGCCAAGCTTTCCTGTAGAAAAATCTACCGTATTTATGAAGTGATCCTTGAGTACCACCAGTTTTTCTTCTTAAATTCCATTTCCTTTTTCTGGCGCTTGTTTTGACCAAGTCCTCTTTCCATATGCCTAATATCCATGGGCTCCTTCCAATTTGACTTTTATCAAAATGTGCTTGTTGGGAAAGATTTGATCTCATTGATTTTAACTGGTGGGATGTCAAGCCGTTACTCTCCTGCTAGTTCCATTTTAAGTCATATTCCTTGCTATGAAATGAGAAACTTGCTTCTCTAGGAAGAGGGGTTTGAGGGAGTAGATGGAGATGAGGTTTTAAAACAAGGACAGCTTCCTTTACCCTCTAAATTCTACTGTATCTATATGTACTCTGCTTACCCAGCCCCATCTCTAACTAGAGCATCTTGACCCATCAACTGAAGCATCATAGCAACTTGCCACACGTTTGTTCTGACACATAGAAAACAGGCATTTAGAAGAAAGTTGCTTTTCTTTGGACTTCCCTGATGGTCCCATGGTTAAGACTTCACACTTCCAGTGCAAGGGGCACAGGTTCGATCCCTGGGATAGGAAGTTCTGTGTGGCATGGCCAGAAAAACATGCAGGTTGTTTTCCTTTGAAAGAAGTGCAAGAATGTTTGTGGAATGCTGGGATCATCTAGTTTCCTCAGTGAAAAGAAACAGGATGTTTCTGCATTCATTAAAAGGTTTGAAAAGTAGGAAGGAGTAAAGGTGATTGGGAAATCATTTCAGCAAACAGAATGTTAAGTATTCTGTTTTTAGACAATGTGTTCCGTTTAGAGAACAAGTAATAGAAACTGTGGTCACCATAATGAAAGGGGATGAAATCACCCCTTCCTGTCCAGCTTCTACCCCAGTTCTTCTGAACACTCAGACTGCTGTACTGACTCCATCACCGATACCACAGTGACCAGTCTCCAGTGGCCATGAGGAGACCACGGAAGAGGTGAAGAAAAAGGAAAGAGTCGAGGTTCCAGTTAGCTGTCAGGAAAAAATGTTATAATGCTGCTGCTGCTAAGTCGCTTCAGTCGTGTTCGACTCTGTGCGACCCCATAGACGGCAGCCCACCAGGCTCCCCCGTCCCTAGGATTCTCCAGGCAAGAGCCCTGGAGTGGGTTGCCATTTCCTTCTCCAATGCATGAAAGTGAAAAGTGAAAGGGAAGTCGCTCAGTCGTGTCCAACTCTTAGCGACCCCATGGACTGCCGCCTACCAGTCTCCTCTGTCCATGGGATTTTCCAGGCAAGAGTACTGGAGTGGGTTGCCATTGCCTTAACAATGTTAAAAATAGTGGGATGAGTTCCATATCATTCCCCTCCCTTTTCCTTCCTCCTAGATGTTTCGGCTTCTTGAAGACGTTCCACTTGTCACTGAGCTGCAGGAAATGTATGGTAGATTTCCTGATGAGCACGTGGAAAGGATGGGTGGCTGATGCGTAATAAAACAATAGTAGTTTTATTGAGCATTTAGTATATTCTGAGCAAACACTCCCCCCTTTAACTCACAATCTCCCAATGAAGGAGGCATTATTATTGTAATTCTGGAGCCTCCACAGGGGTTAGAAGCAAGGGCTCTGAAACCAGCCTGCCTGGGTCCAAATCCCAGCTGGGTCATGTGCCCGCTATGTGACCTTAGGGTAGTTACGTAACCTCTCCATGAACCAGCTTCGTCGCCTTCAAAATTAAAGTAGTGATAATGTCACACACCTGTGTCAGGGTCCCCAAGCCCACCCGTGGGTTTGATGTCTCACTAGGAGGACTTATAGGACTCAGCATATAACCATACTAAGATCTGTTACACCTATCCATGGGATTCTCCGGGCACCAATACTGGAATGGGTTGCCGTGCCCTCTTCCAGGGGATCTCCCTGACCCAGAGATCCGACCCAGAGATCCAACCCGAGTCTCCTGCATTGGCAGGCAGATTCTTTACCACTAGCACCACCTAGGAAGCCCAGCTATTGCATCAAATGCATACAAATCAACCTCAGCAAAAGGAAAACAAATAGGGCAAAGCCCAGAGGAAACCAGGCAAAAACTGCCAAGGTTCATCTCTCAGCAGAGTCACATAGGACATGCTTAAATCTTCCTGCAACGAGTTATGGGAGGTGTGAAGTGCTGTCTACTGGGAAGCTCATTGGAGACTCAGGGCCAGAGCATTGACTGAGCACTGGTTGCTTGGGCACCCTCTGTGTGACATATCAAAAGTCAAGATTCCCAGGAGGCAGCAGCATAAACCCCATGTTTATACAGTTAGGTGCAGGGAATAATTCTCCTCAGAATGATAGGAACCCTCTTGAAATCCAAGTTCTAAGATGCTGCTAATGGTCAGCCTTGCAAGTCTTTTTAAGGATAGCAATCTCAGGCCTGCTATGTTAACTCTTTTTTGTACATCATCTTGTTGGATTATTGTGAAATTAGATGAAGTAACATATATCCATTCCAGTATTCTTGCCTGGAGAATCCCATGGACAGAGGAGTCCGGTGGGCTACCATCCATAAGGTTGCAAAGACTTGGACACCACTGAGTTAGCACAACATATACCTACTGCTTACTGTATATTTACCTACTGGTCACATAGCGGGCACACGACACAGCTGGGATTTGGACCCAGGCAGGCTGGTTCCAGAGCCCTTGCTTCTAACCCCTGTAGAGGCTCCAGAATTATAGTAAGGTAGGCTTCAGCAATACATGGCCCATGAACTTCCAGATGTTCAAGCTGGTTTTAGAAAAGACAGAGGAACCAGAGATCAAATTGCCAACATCTGCTGCATCATAGAAAAAGCAAGAGAGTTCCAGAAAAACATCTATTTCTGCTTTATTGACTATGCCAAAGCCTTTGATTGTGTGGATCACAATAAACTGTGGAAAATTCTGAAAGAGATGGGAATACCAGACCACCTGACCTGCCTCTTGAGAAACCTATATGCAGGTCAGGAAGCAACAATTAGAACTGGACATGGAACAACAGACTGGTTCCAAATAGGAAAAGGAGTACATCAAAGCTGTATATTGTCACCCTGCTCATTTAACTTACATGCAGAGTACATCATGAGAAATGCTGGACTGGAAGAAGCACAAGCTGGAATCAAGATTGCCAGGAAAAATATCAATAACATCAGGTATGCAGATGACACCACCCTTATGGCAGAAAGTGAAGAGGAACTAAAAAGCCTCTTGATGAAAGTGAAAGAGGAGAGTGAAAAAGTTGGCTTAAAGCTCAACATTCAGAAAACTAAGATCATGGCATCTGGTCCCATCACTTCATGGCAAATAGATGGGGAAACAGTGGAAACAGTGTCAGACTTTATTTTTTGGGGCTCCAAAATCACTGCAAATGGTGACTGCAGCCATGAAATTAAAGACGCCTACTCCTTGGAAGGAAAGTTATGACCAACCTAGATAGCATATTCAAAAGCAGAGACATTACTTTGCCGACAAAGGTCCGTCTAGTCAAGGCTATGGTTTTTCCTGTGGTCATGTATGGATATGAGAGTTGGACTGTGAAGAAAGCTGAGCACCAAAGAATTGATGCTTTTGAACTGTGGTGTTGGAGAAGACTCTTGAGAGTCCCTTGGACTGCAAGGAGATCCAACCAGTCCATCCTAAAGGAGATCAGTCCTGGGTGTTCATTGGAAGGACTGATGCTAAAGCTGAAACTCCAATACTTTGGCCACCTCATGCAAAGAGTTGACTCATTGGAAAAGACCCTGATGCTGGGAAAGATTGAAGGTAGGAGGAGAAGAGGACGACAGAGGATGACATGGCTGGATGGCATCAATGACTCAATGGACGTGAGTCTGGATGGACTCCGGGTGTTGATGATGGTGTGCTGCAATTCATGGGGTCACAGAGAGTCGGACACAACTGAACGACTGAACTGAACTGAAGCAGTAAGTAAGTATATAGTAAGTAATACTGCTTACAACAGTGCTTTATACTTAGGAAGCCCTGAAAAAGTTTTTAGCCATAATTATTAAGTGGAAAAAAAAAATATTAGGTTTAGAATGCTGGTGGGACTACCCTGGTGGTCCATTGGTTAAAACTGCACTTCCAATGCAGGTGACATGGGTTCTATCCCTGGTCAGGGAACTTTGGTAAAGAATCTGCCTGCCAATGCAGGAGACATGGGTTCGATCCCTGGATTGGGATGATCCCCTGGAAAAGGAATGGCAACCCACTCCAGTATTCCTGCCATGGACAAAAGAGTATGGTGGGCCACAGTCCATGGGGTCGAAAAAGAGTCAGACATGACTTAGAAACTAAACAACTCCAACTCCAGCTCAGCTTTCACCAGGTTTTCATGTCCTTGGCTATGTCCATGGAATGGGTAGTAGATGCATTCGTTGGCCAGATGCGAAGGTGCTTTAGACAACTGTGGCCCAGTCTTATTAAGCTGAATCAAATAAATCCTTGTATCGAATTGTAGCCCTTGACTGCAATTGAGAGGGAATCCCATCGAGAGGGATCTTTTAATTAAAAAAAAAAAAAAAAGATTTAGAAATGGGACACGGCTAACAGAGTACTTTGAATATTGCCTCAATAGTTCAATTCTAAAAGAGAAACTTTACAAGGAAAGAAATTTAAGTTAAAAGTATGCGTTATCTCTGGGGATTGCAGTATGGCCGTACAGTATGATGAAATGAAAAGTCTAGGAGCAATAATTTATTTTGACATATAGCATAGTTCATTGTTACACATGTGCCTCTTCCAATAAATGAAATTTTTGTAAACTTCCTGGCCATTTTGTCCCCCACAGAGCCGCATGTAAAATTTCCACATGGCAAATGATCAATAAAGATCTATTCCTTTAACATTCAATTCCTAATATCAGTTCAGTTCAGTCACTCAGTAGTGTCGAACTCTTTGCGACCCCGTGGACTGCAGCATGCCAGGCTTCCCTGTCCGTCACCAACTCCCAGAGCTTGCTCAAACACGTTTTTTGAACGTTGAGTTTTAAGCCAGCTTTTTCACTCTCCTCTTTCACTTTCATCAAGAGGCTCTTTAGTTCTTCTTCGCTTTCTGCCGTAAGTGTGGTGTCATCTGCGTGACTGAGGTTATTGATATTTCTCTAGGCAATCCTGATTCCAGCTTGTGCTGCATCCAGCCAATGTACTCTGCATATAAGTTAAATAAGCAGGGTGAGAATATACAGCCTTGACGTACTCCTTTCCCAATTTAGAACCAGTCTGTGCTTGCTTCTTGACCTGCTTCTAACTGTTGCTTCTTAACCTGCATACAGATTTCTCAAGAGGCAGGTCAGCTGGTCTGGTCTTCCCATCTCTTGAAGAATTTCCCAGTTTGTTGTGATCTACACAGTCAAAGTCTTTGGCGTAGTCAATAAAGCAGAAGTAGATGTTTTTCTATAATTCTCTTGCTTTTTCAATGATCTCTTGCTTTTTCAATGGATGTTGGCAATTTGATTTCTGGTTCTTGTGCCTTTTCTAAATCCAGCTTGAACATCCAGAAGTTCACATTTCACGTACTATTGAAATCTGGCTTGGAGAATTTTGAGCATTACTTTGCTAGTGTGTGAGATGAGTGCAATTATGCGATAGTTTGAATATTCTTTGGCATTGCCTTTCTTTGGAATTGGAATGAAAATTGACCTTTTCCAGTATTGTGTCCACTGCTAAGTTTTCCAAATTTGCTGGCATATTGAGTGAAGCACTTTCATAGCATCATCTTTTAGGATTTGAAATAGCTCAACTGGAATTCCATCACCTCTACTAGCTTTGTTCATAGTGATGCTTCCTAAGGCCCACTTGACTTCACATTCCAGGATGTCTGGCTCTAGGTGAGTGATCACACCATTGTGGTTATCTGGGTCCTGAAGATCTTTTTTGTATAGTTCTTCTGTGTATTCTTGCCATCTCTTCTTGATATCTTCTGCTTCTGTTAGGTCCATACCATTTCTGTCATTCATTTTGCCAATTTTTGCATGAAATATTCCCTTGGTATCTCTAATTTTCTTGAAGAGATCTCTAGTCTTTCCTATTCTATTGTTTTCTGCTATTTCTTTGCATTGATCACTGAGGAAGGCTTTCTTATCTCTCTTTGCTATTCTTTGGAACTCTACCTTCAAATGGGTATACCTTTCCTTTTCTCCTTTGCTTTTCGCTTCTCTTCTTTTTTCAGCTATTTGTAAGGCCTCCTCAGACAATCATTTTGCCTTTTTGTATTTTTTTTCATTCTTTAACATTAAATTCCTAATATATTGCCACCTAATAAGAGATTCACCTCTGGGCATGGTGGCTTATGACTTATCCCACACATGTAGGTGGGTATTTCCTGGATGACTATAGTCAACCCAGGGCCAGATTTTTACACCTACACAAATCCTATCCTCCAGTGAGAAAAGCAAGCTGAGAAGGGAACTAAAGTGAAAGAACAATGTGACTGGGATTGTTTAATATTATAATTTGAGGAATAAATAATGGAACCTGGAAAAAATAAGTGAAACTCATAGAATATGGAGGTCGAAGTATTGACTGTGGCTCTGGTTGCTTGTAGCTGGGCCCAAGCGTGCTAGTGAAAGGCTTGACTTGCAGAAGAGGAGCACGAGGCAGAACACGCAAAAGAGGGAGACAGAAAAAGAGAAAGACGAAAGGGGAAGAAAGGCCGCATAGCACCATTCATTCGCACTTTATTTTTTTCCTACGCAGTCTCCTTTAAGTATTCCTTTAATAGGTCCTCTGCTGTTGTTCAGACTAACTTCTTCCTGCCGTGTACCAGGGTCACATTTAGATTTTATACACGCACACACACACACACATCTACAGGAGAAATACCCGTTTTCCTCCTAAAGTAACTTGATTCTCCAAATGGAGAGTCTTTCTCTTCTCTCTTTGGGGGTGTGTCAGGGTCTAGGTCGGGTTGCAGCCACGCATAGATCTCTGTAGTCCACGAAACAGTTCTTGCAGCAATGAAGATGTGTGGGAAGACAGTGCCAAGGTGCTCACCGGTACACAGGCACCAACAGAGAACCAACAGGCCAGTGGATGCAGGATGATTAGGAGCCCTGCACGGCCCGAGCAGGCACTGGAATCATTCATTCTGAGGCTTCCAGGGCGGGTAATGACAAGTTTACCCACAGAAATGAAAAGCTATAGAATCCGCTTGCCAGTGCAGGAGACGTGGGTTCCAATCCCTGGGTTGGGAAGATTCCCTTGGAGAAGGCAATAGCAACCCACTCCAGCATTCTTGCCTGGGAAATCCCATGGGCAGAGGAGCCTGGTGGGCTACAGTCCATGGGGTCGCAAAGAGTCGGACACGACTGAGCGACCAAACAATGTCTCAGCAAGTCAATTTAAAAACTTAAATATGAGGAGAAGGAGTAATGGGTGAAAAGTAAATCAACCAGCATTATAGAATGGAGTCTTTGAGAGTCCAGTGAGTGTGACTGGAGGCCCTGGGAGAGGCAGCACACTTTATTGTATTCAGCACAAAGCCCCTAAAGCTGAGAGCAGGAAATCCTGTTGTTCCCGCCTTTGTCTTCAGCTGAGGTCCCCAGATACCATCAGTATTCCTGAGCTAGCCAGCCGAGACCTCTCTGACACGCGAAGGGGTGCAGGACACGATATGCTTTAGAAAGTTGGTAGAAAAGTCACTGTTGTTGAGGCCAATAAGACATTGATCCAAGGGTGCTGTCCTAGGGGGAGATGAGAGAGTTATAATGATGACAAAGATTAAGGAGATCGGACTAGACCCTCAACTGAGCTTACAGTCTGCAAAGATGCTACGGAAGGTAGCTGAAGGCAAATGAAGATTCCCTGTCAGCCCAGCCCTGCAGAAGAAACCATGAGTGTGAGGCCCAGCAAGCTGTGTTTTCACAAGCCCCCCTGATGCCTGGAAAGTTTGTACCCCTTAGCCCTTGGTGAGGTGTGTGGAAAGTGATTATTAATGACATTTTACACGTCAACATTTGTGAATAGTGATTATTAATGACATTTTACACGTCAACATTTGTGAATAATTTACATGTCAGTTGCAAAGATTTTTTTAAACTACAGACCTCCAATCCACCCAACTCCATCTGAGTTGGAACCTTTGGGTGTGGCTTTGGGTGTCGTAGCCAAGAACACGGATTGCAAGTTCCCCCAGGTGACTCTTAATATCAGCCCGTTGTGGCGACCACTGGTCTATAAGAGCCAATTAACAAAAATTAAATAAAATCATGGAATTCTTGAAGGAGGTCCCTCAGAGAACAGGTTTCCCTACCCCCCATGAATCTCCAACTTTTAAAACTAACAGCAGAGGAACTCTGATGCCTGAAGCAGAAGAGATCACTTGACACCCTCCCACCCCCGCAGGAGCTGCTATGACTATAAAAATCTAGTACTCCCCTTGGTGTGACTGACTGTCCAAGGGCTAAGGAAGTCCTGAGAATGTAGGACTTCCAGTTTTAAAACGGGGACAGTCCCTGTTTTGTCTAGGCTCTGATCTATGCTACTTTCCAGGTCTGGCCAGCGGGACTGTCCCTTCTTGGCTTTGGGATGGGATGATGGTGTTGGTGTCGGTGGTGATGATGCCATCTTACTGCAGGATCCAGACTACCGTGTTTTTTGTTTTTTAACTTTCTCTTTATTCCCTAATTCCAGACGGATGTAAAGAAACACTACCCTCATTTTGTGTGTTAAGATACTTTAAAATACTCTTGTAACCATGCCTTTGTATACATCTGCTCTGTTTTACAAGCCCTCAGGTGCAATATGCTGCAGGCTGACAGACAGAACCTTTGGTCTGGCTTCTGTGTAGCTTCATGGTATTTGCTGTGGACCTATTGTGTCTTGCTGAGGTCTGTGTATTAGCCAGAATTCTTTAGGTTGCCAGTAAAGGAAACCTAACCGCTCACAGCTGAGGAAAATAAAAGGATGGAAGGTATTGGCTCTTGCCACAGAAAAGAGCTTTGGTGGCAGCTGGATACAAGAAGCTCAGTCTCGTCAGGACTGAGTCTCTCTCTCTCTCTCCCTGAACTCACTCAAGCTGGCTCTTCCAACATGGTAACAGGATGCGCCTAGCAGTTTCAGACACACACTGCCTTCTCTCAACAACCCGGCTGACTGCATCTCATTGCCGATAGCTTGTGTAAGAGTCCCTGGATTGACCCTCCTCGGGTTGACGTGTGTCTTGTGCCCATTCCTAAGCCAGGACTGTAGCCAGGACAATGGAGAGTTCTGATTGGCCAGTGGTAGGCATATACCTGCCCCCATCACATCTGATCATGCCTTCAACAGCGTGCACCCCGTTTTCCTCCTCCACCCCCACGCAGCTGAGCTCTAAGTACTATTTTGCCCTGAAACACCAGGCTGTGTGAGTCCAAGGCCATGATCATCCATTCTAATGTTTAAGACCTACACGTATTTGGCTGAAGCTTGAAGCAATCTGAGAACCAAGGACGGAGGCAGCGGGGTGGGAGGGGGGTGGTGTGGTCCACTGGAATCATGAAAAGCTTTTGCTGGGTTGAGAGGTCTGAAATGCAGAGCTCCTGAAAGTCAGGAGCTGGTGACTCACACCCCTTCGGCCCCATCTGGCCCCGCATTTTCCAGCTGGGTCTGTGACATGCGACTCGATCTTTTCTTCAGTGTGTTCCATAGGAAAGGCATAAATAGCCTTAGAGCTCATTTTCTTCCTTCCTTTCTTCCTGTAATTCATACTCAGGCCAACTCGGTTTTGTTCAAACCACAGCCTCTCAGGCTGGCCTGCAAGTTCAGACACAGCTGATTGTTTTAGTCTTCTCTTAAGCCAGGAGTAAAGTTGTACCTTGTGGCTAATTTTTAATCTGTACACCTGATCCCTTTGTAAGCTGAACTCTTAAATCAAATCAGCACAAAAATGCCAGCTCCCCAGAGACATCCGAATCATGACCTCCTAGACCTCTTCCCACCCGGACACACACCTAAGACCTTTCCAACTCTTACAGAAAGTTGCTTTCTTCTACCCATCAGTAAGGTAGTCTTTTGGACGTGAATCTGAGCAAACTCCGGGAGATAGTGAAAGACAGGGAAGCCTCGTGTGCTGCAGTCCAGGGTGTCACAAAGAGTCTGACACGACTTAGCAACTGAACAACAAGGCAGTGTTTGGGGTCTTAAGCAGTTTTTTCTTTCCTCTTCTTGATCAGCCTAATCTCACTCCATTTGATCCATTTTATTTATACATAATTGCATAATATATCCTTCATTTGGATAAAAAACTAGTTTAAGGACTGATGTTGGAGTTGAAACTCCAATCCTTTGGCCACCTGATGCGAAGCGCTGACTCATTTGAAAAGACCCTGATGCTGGGAAGGATTGAAGGCAGGAGGAGGAGGGGACGACAGAGGATGAGATGGTTGAATGGCATCACGGACTCAATGGACATGAGTTTGGTAAACTCCGGGAGTTGGTGATGGACAGGGAGGCCTGGCGTGCTGTGGTCCATGGGGTCTCAAACAGTCAGACACAACTGAGCGACTGAACTGAACTGAAGGCTGTACAAGCATTTCTTTCACAAATAAAAGAATCTCAGTCACGTGGACCCAAACTAGTGATGGAGCCAGGGTGTTACTTTGCTAGAGCTGCATAACACAGTACCAAACCTGTTGGCTTAAAATGACGAAACGTGTTCTCTCACTGTCCCGGAGTGAGTGAGTGAGTGAAAGTTGTTCAGTCAGGTCCAACTCTTTGAGACCCCATGGTCTGTAGCCCACCAGGCTCCTCTGCCTATGGAATTCTTCAGACAAGAATACTGGAGTGGGTTGCCATCTCCTTCTCCAGGGGGTCCTCCCAACCCGGGATCGAACCCAGGACTCCTGCATGGCAGGCAGATTCTTTACCATCTGAGTCACCAGTCCCACAGTCCTGGAGACTGGAAGTCTCAAGTCAAGGTGGTGAGGTCATGCAGTCTCCAGAGCCTCTTGGGGAGGAGCCCTGCTTGCCTCTCCCAGTTTCTGGCATGTTCCCAGATGTTCCTTGGCTCTGGTGACAAGACTCCAGTCTCCTTCCATCTTCACACTGTATCCTCCTCCCCACGGGTCTCAGGCTGCACACAACTTCTCTTCTCTGCTCATCCGGCCCACAGCCATATTGGACTAGAGCTCACCCTGGAGACCTCATCATAACTTAAGCCTGCAAAGAACCTATTTCCAAATAATGCCACATTCACAGGTGCTGGGCATTAAGACCACAAGGTATCTTTTTTAGAGGAGAGAGTAAAGGACACAATTCAACCAATAACAGGCACGTAAGAGAGAACAAGAGAGAAACAAGGGATGGAAAAAAATGACTCTTTGATCTTGGGCAACCCAAACGTGGAACCTCATCTCAGAGGCTGTTTGCCAAGAAGGTGCTTGAGACCCCTGCCAGGAGCATCTCAAGACGGGGGTAAAGGGCCTAGTAATGGATGTGACAGCTAAAAGTGGAAGGGACCCCCTGGAGGGCGAGGAGGCAGAGAAACACCCGCGTTCCAAGAGCCTACCGTGTGTTCCACCCATTTTTATCACCTCGGATCCCCCAATCACTCTACTAAGTAACTACACTCATCCTCACTTAACAGACAGGAAAATAGAGATTCTAAGTCAGGAGAGCCAGGGCTGTGGGTAGAAGAACGGGATTGTTATCATTAATATTACCATTATTTTTATGATTAATAGCTCTCAGTTCTCACGTGCCTACTGGGGGATCTTCCCAATCCAGGGATCGAACCTGGGTCTCCTGCATGGCAGGCGGATTCTTTACCAACTGAGCTACCAGGGAAGCCCACCAAGGACATTACCTGTTAATAAATTAGTTAAACTCCCCACAGTTCTGAGGAATAGACAGTGTCAGCCTCACACAGATGGGAAACTGAAGCTCAGACAGGTTAAGTCACTTACCTGAAGACAGTTAATAATGAACTGAGCGAGCATTCAAACTCCAACCATTGCGCCATGTCGCCTGGGAGGAGGGGTGGCATTAAGACACCCAAATTAACACTGACCTAGCTTCAGAGAAGGAAGCTGCCAGAAGAAGCTGAGCAGAATGAAACAAAGCAACATAAACAAGAGCGTGTTCCTGGGGAACAGGCGAGAGTAAAGAGGCGAGCTCGGATCCATGAAACAGAGGCCAAACTCTGATTGTTCCAAGGCACAGCAGGCTGGGCTCGGTGTAAAAGTCTGTGCTGCCTACCTGGAGAGGCTTCCTCTGCTCTATCTGCACTTGGATGGCTCCGGTGTAGACGACTCACTTCTCTGGAGAAGAGATAAGAGGGGGGAAGGCTGGGGTCCCCAAGCCCCAGACTTCTGGGGATAAGCTGTCCTGTGTCCAGTGAGAGGGAGCAGAAGGGCCCGGGCGTGTTAACACTGCAGGAGAGGAAACCCGGGACACGGCGGGATAAGGGGAACCCTGTGGCGAGCACTGCAGGTGGAGTGCGAGCCGTGGAGGGCCGGCCGGGCCGTGTGCTTGTAGATGGCAGCTGTGGACGTGGTGCCAACAAGCTGGCCTGCCTCTGCTGTCTGCCAGGGGCCCACCGAACAGTTTATCTATCGTTCCCTAACCACTGCGCTGTTAAAAGCCTTCGGAGTCCCCGCCTTGTTGTATGCGGGGGGAAGCCCTGACTCCTCTTAAGGCGGAGGCCCCTCCCGACCCAGCTTGGGCTTCCAGCTCCCAGTCTCCCGTCCCCCTGACCTTGAGCTCAGCCACATGCCCCGGCCCTGGGCCTCCTCAGCCCTTCAGTCTGCCCCCTCGGTTTCCCCGGCTCCCTTCCCACCTCTTTTCCTTCTTGGCCTCTCTGCCCTGCACTTGCCATCAGCTCCCTCCAGAATGTCTTTTCACTCAGCTCTGTGATCATCTGCCAGCTCCCTCTCATCTTCCTTCAGGACTCCTCCTCTCCCCCAAAACCTCTTCTGATTCTCCCAGGCCTGGCCGACATCCCTTCCTCTCCACAAGCCCCCAAGCGTACACCTCCATTCTGTTTACCTAAGCAGCCCAACCGCCTGTCTCCTTGCCCACCTCCCTCCCTCAGGGCGAGTGATGGAGAGGTCTTGCTCAGCATCTTGTTCATAGGCCCCCCAGCCCCGACTACAGCCTCTTGTACAGAGCGGGTACTCAGTAAGCCTGTTCGCTGGCTGGTGACATTGAGGACGGGTGGGCCTGCGGCCTTCTGACTTCCCATCTCCTCTGAGAGTCTGTGAGTCTCTATTTCTGCTCCAGCAGTGAGGCACAGAGGACAGGAAGTTGCCAAAGCCAGATGATAAGACTTCTTCTGTTTGGGGCTGCCCACGTCGGCCTGGTCTTCGCAACTTGTAATCCGGGTATTTAAAAGAAAAACTGAACCAAGAGGAAAAAACATAGTTTTGATGAGGCAAGAGCTGCAAAAGAGCTAGCAGTGTAACAGTGACATGGCGTCTCAACCAGCTGTGGCGTGTCCAGATTATATGGAGCCTCTGGTGGCTGTGGGATTGGGAAGGGTGGACGGGGGCGGGCGGCTTTGTGTAGGAGTCAAAAGGACAACTGTCAAAACTGATCTGAGTGTTTCAAAGCCTCTTCTCCCTCAAGGCATTGCCTCTAGAGGTCAGCCTGACACCTGAAATCCTCACCTTAAATGCTTTCTTCTTGAGGCTGGATGTACCGGAAGAGACCAGACAGAAAAGAAATATGTTACCCAGATGGTGTAACCCTTGAAGTCACGTTTGGCCATTAAATGTGTGTGTTAGTTGCTCAGTCATGTCCGACTCCTTGTGACCCCCATGGATTGTAGCCTGCCAGGCCCCTCTGTCCATGGGATTCTCCAGGCAAGAATACTGGAGTGGGTTGCCATTCCCTTCTCCAGGGGAGTCTTCCCGACCCAGGGATCAAACCCAGGTCTCTTGCTTTGCAGGCAAATTCTTTACTGGCCGAGCTGCCGGGATGCCCTTAATTGGCCATTAAGAGCCGATTGTAAATTAGTTTTTCATTGCCCAGACTAGCTCCTGAAGAACTGTGAATGATGAATATCTCAGTTTAGAAGGTTGGGTAAGACTCTGTACACTGCCCATCAGCTCTTTTGAACGTAGAGATAATCTGAGCTGTAGAGATTGAGGATTTTTAGCACAGATTTGCAAGGAAAGAAATTGAGCTGGGAGAAAAGTGACTTGCCCCAAGTTGTAGCTCATAAAGAGGGAAAGACATGGTTGGGCCTCCAGTCTTCACCGCCCCCACCTCCCACAGCACACCCCCCCACTACTGCCCCTCTTCACCCCACTTCACCTCCTGGTTCTGCTGTATCGGTGGAGAGATGGGTTGGGGGCTGGGCAGCGCGGGCTGGCTCCCCTTTTCCTAAATGTGGAGTCATGAAGGGCAGAGGGGAAGGGGCTGGGGCCTGGAAAGGCTGATGTGAGTGGAGGCAACAGGGAAGTTTGGCTGACCCTGCATAACTCAGCTTCCTGTCAGCCCTGACTCAGTAGCCCTGGACTGAAGCTGGCTGTCCGGGCTCCACAGAGAGAAAAGATTTTCACAGCCTCTCTGCGTGAGGCTCTGAACACAGACTCAGGCTGCTGCCCGCAGCAGTTACTGGTTGAGTGATCAAAGGCAGTCAGGGAGCCTTGAAAAGCTGAGCGGGCTGGGTGGGGGGGTAGGGGTGGGGGGCAGTGGGACTGCTCAGTCAACAACCAGCCTGGATCCGCTCCCTAGCGCTAACCTCCCCTCCCCAGCCCTAACCTCCCCTCCTCCCCAGGAAGAGTCCATGCCAGTCTTGGAGGGAAAGTCTGGAGATAAATCCAAGACAGAGCCAAGCCCTCCCTACCTGCGAATTCTAGTGTGTGCCTCATAATAAGAATTTTTCCCCCAGCAAACAGAGGGGGCCTTTGAACTCACCTGGGGGCCTCTGAGCCTTCTCCTGACCACACAGCAAAAGTGAACCACAGATATCTGCTTCCTCCTTAAAGAGCATTGCTCTTTGGGGTGGGTCTCTAACACCTATCACTGTTCTCTGATCTGGTAAGGACCATCCTCTTCATTGTATTTGGCTTCCCCGGGTGGCTCAGATGGTAAAGAATCTGCCTGCAAGGCAGGAGACACTGATTTGATCCCTGGGATAGGGAAGATCCTCCGGAGAAGGAAATGGCAACCCATTCCATTCTCTTGCCTGGAGAATTCCATGGACAGAGGAACTTTGTGGGCTACAGTCCATGGGGTCCCAAAGAGTTGGACACGATTGAGCAACTAACACTTTTACTTTCTTCTCATCACTGTGTAAGAGACTGCTGAATCAGCACCTACTGCAGAAAATTGCCTTCTATGTAACATACAAGATACAGACCCTACATCCATGGGCGTGTTTATTCATTCGACGAGTGCTTACTGAGAACTTCTATGAGCCAGACTGTCCTTGGTACGGAAGAGGATGGACAAGCTCTCTGTTCTCGTGGAGCTTGTGTTCCAGTGGTGGGGACACAAGGAAGCCAAGAAAGCAAATAGAGACACTAGGCTGTAACCAGAGAGTGCCAAGTGCCATCAAGAAGCGAAAGTGGGTAGTGTGGCATAAGAGACCCTTCAGATAGAGAGGTCTCAGGAGCTGGGACCTGGGGGGTCCAGGAGTCAGAGCCTTGGAGCAAAGAGAATGAGGGGCAGAGTGGTGTTTAAGGAACAGCGGAAGGCCGGTGGGCTGCAGGGCTTGAGCAGCAGGCAGGGTTGAGAGTTGTTAACACCCTCTTCTGTCACGCTGACCCGGCCTTTTGATCTCGGCCTAAGATACCTTTCACCAGCACCGCTTTGCTGACTTCTAGATACTGGTATTTACAACCAGCTCGTGATGTTGTGTACTTTGAACACTCTACAAGTGTTCTTGGGGTTGAAAAGAAGATCCTCTCTCCTCCAGAAAGGCTGCTGGGAGACTTGGGGCAGGGCACGGGACTCAGGGCGCTCTTAGTGTGGTTGGGCAGTCTGAGGTTCCCTGGAAATGAAGCCGTGATGGCGGGGAGAGGCAGCTCTGATTCCTCGTGCAGAGCTAAAGTTGGTTCAAGTGCAGTGCACACACACACACACACACACACACACTCACACCTGCTACCTCAGGGTTCACTTTTCCATCTCCTCCACCTCTGTCCTATACACGGAGATAAGCAAGGTAACACCACAAGTATAAGCTGAAACCCCAAAATCCCCTCACACAGTGTCCCAGACTATATACTGTTGAAATAAGTCATAAATGTCGTGGTGTCTTGTTACCCCAACCAACTTTTCTCCATTTGGTTCAAAGCACTGATCAGCACATCTTCCGCATCTCCCATCCCTGACTCCCAGCAACTCCCTGGTAAATCTTAGATATTCCCTACGTGGGGGAGGGCGGATTTCTGGTCCCTCTTTCCAGGCCCCCTTTCCAACCACCCTGTCCCACACAAGATCTTTCACACTGTGCCTTTCTTTTCTGATGTCTTCTCTACTTTTACTCAATGGACACGAGTTTGAGCAAACTCCAGGAGATGGTGAAGGACAGGGAAGCCTGGCGTGCTGCAGACCATGGGGCCGCAAAGAGTCAGACATGACCAAGTGACTGAACAGCAAGTACTTTCACAAGAACCTCCCAGATTCCTTTTGTTTCCGTTGGAAGAGCTGACTCCTAGCATTTGTAACTCTGACAGTCAGAAGGTCATGGAATGAGAAGTATGAGTTCTCCCCTCCTCTCCCCCATCCCTGAGTCTTAATCTTGTTTCTTTAAATATTCTCTAATGGGGGTGGGGGACTGGTGTCAGAGAAGAAAGAAGGATGAAAAGGAAGAGAAGACTCAAAAATACACAAAGGTACCTGCTTTCTGAACTTTGGAGCTGGAGAAGCTATAACCAGGATGGCAGGTGGGAGGGGACCTCAGGGGACAGTAACCCTTAGAATTCAGTCCCTGTGGGAGAAGTCACCATGAGGTGGCCGTTTGCCTTGGAGGAGGTACCGATGAGGGCGCATACTTCAGAACCATCCAGATGGTTCTGGGTGTTGGAATCTCATTTTATCAGCTGTGACCTGGAATAAACCTGCCCTTAGTTGAAGCTTGGAATCCAGTTCGCTCTTCACGTTGAACAGGCGTGACTCTTAGGACAGGAGTGTGAACGATGCTGTTGGATATTTCACCCCAGGCCCCTTCCAAATGTTCTTCTACCTTGAATGAGTCTACCTTGAACGTCTTCAGTAGGGCGGAACTTCCCATATGGTGGACCTGGTGGGTTTTTCTCAATTGTCTGGACTTTGACGCTAAATGAGGCGCCTACCTCTTGAGAACTGAGGCCACTCTCATATTCTAGTATTATGCCCCCCACAAGTACTTATCAGTATTTTTTATAGCCAGAGATATGTCAGGCCCAGGTGGCACAAAGTCCACAGTTTTAAGAGAGTTTATTCTTACTGATTTTCTAAAAGAACAAAAAGGGGCTTCGGGTGGTAGGTCTCAAGAAGATCAATAGCAGCCCACTCATCTGTATCTATCACTTGCCAACTGCAGCTCCACTTCCCCCTGTTATTTTCCTAACTCCCAAGTTATACCTCTATTTTCTAGTGGGTAAAGTACAAAAAAAAAAAAAAAGCCGAGGAAATATTTACTGTAAGCATCCATAGTTCACCTGAGAGCCTGGGTGAAGTGTCTCATGTGCTGTGCCAACTGTTCACATGTTTAGTCCATGTTACTGTTTTACTCAGGTGTCTTGCCTTTTAACTTGGAGTTAGACTAAAATATAGTGTCCTGAGCTTCATAATATTTCAGTGTATCTTTATTTTAGCCCATCTACTCAATTTTAAATTTGGTAACAGTAAAGGAAGTCAATTCATTCACTCATTTATCCATCCATCCATCCATTCATTCAACATTTGTTACATTGTGTATAATGTAAGACAGCTGGATGGCATCACCAATGCAGTGGACATGAACCTGGGCAAACTTTGGGAGAGGGTGAGAGAAGAGAGGGCTGGCTCTGCAGTCCGAGGGGTCACAAAGAGTCAGACACGACAGGGCGACTGAACAACAACAGATGTGCCAAGTGGTGTTCTTAGCACTGTTGACAGAAAAGAAGTAAGTGGACAGATGTCTGTGCCCACATGGAAGTTACATTCTAGAAAGGAGGATAAAACAACACAAACAGAATATACAGTGTGCTGCCGCTGCTGCTGCTAAGTCGCTCCAGTCGTGTCTGACTCTTAGCGACCCCATGGACTGTAACCCACCAGGCTCCTCCATCCATGGGATTTTCCAGGCAAGAGTCCTGATAAATATGGGACCATGATATATATATGGTCCCATATTTATCATATATATCATATATATGCTATGCTAAGTCACTTCAGTCGTGTCTGACTCTGTGCAACCCCATAGACGGCAGCCCACCAGGCTCCCCCATCCCTGGGATTCTCCAGGCAAGAACATTGGAGTGGGTTGCCATTTCCTTCTCCAATGCGTGAAGTGAAAAGTGAAAGTGAAGTCGCTCAGTCGTGTCTGACTCTTAGCGACCCCATGGACTGCAGCCTACCAGGCTCCTCCGTCCATGGGATTTTCCAGGCAAGAGTGCTGGAGTGGGGTGCCACTGCCTTCTCCGATATCATATATGTCCCCATATATATATGTGGGAGAAAACTAAAAATAAGTAGTAGTGGGCCGCAGCTTTAAACAGAGAGGAAAACCTTGCTGAGAAGGTAGCTTAAAACTTTAACCCACCTTGTTCATTTATCTGCTGTAAAATTCACATATTTCAGTGAAGAGATGGATGATTTTGACCAGTGTACACACCCACGACCCTAATCAAGCCATGGAGAAGTCCCATCTCCCTCCCCAGAAAGGGCTGCCCCACTGTTTCATGTCATTCTCCTACACCCCACCCCCAAGACACCATAGATTTTACTTGTATCTCTATAGATTAGTGTTTCCTGTTAGAATGTCATGTACATGCAATCATATAGCATAAAGTCTTTTGTCCATGGCTTCTGTCAACTTAATCCGTGTTACTGTATTTATCAATAGTTCTGCTCTTTATTACTAAGTATTAATCCACTGTATGAATATACCATAATTTATGTATTCAATTATTTATCATTTCTCTTCTTTCATTCTTTCTGTGGTTTCCATCTGGTATTATTTCCCTTTGGACTGAAGGACATCCTTTACCATAGTCTGCTGGTAATGAATTTTCTCAGATGTTTATTTAGGAACGTCTTTAGATTTTGAAGAATATTTTTGTTTCATATAGGACTCTGGATGGGCAGGATTTTTCATCCGATACCTAAAGAATGTTGCTTTATGGTCTTCTAGCCTCTATTGTTTCTGATGAAAAATTAGCAGTCATTTTAAACTTAGCTCCCCTGTATATAATTTGTCTTTTTTTTTTTCTACCTGCTTTCAAAATTTTTGTCTTTCTGTTCCGTGTTGAGTAGTTCAACTTTGATGTTCCAATGTAGGATTTTCTTTATCTTTATTCTTGAGCTTCTTGGATTTGTAAGTAATTTTTTAAAAATCTGGAATGCTTGACCGCTGTTACTTCAGATATTTTTTTTTTTTCCATTCTCGCTCTCTATTTTTTCTGGGACACGAATCACACATGTGTTACACTGTTTGTCTGATACTCTTCTACAGGTCCCTGACCCTCTGTTCATTTTTCCTTAATCTTTTTTCTCTCTTTGATGATTTCTACTGACCTGTTCCCAGCTTCACTGAGTCTTCTTCCATCTTCACTTTAAGGCCGTCCAGTGAGGGACTCATTTCAGGTAAAGCACAGTTTTAGAATTTCCACATGACTCTTTTTCTGATACATATTTTTCTACTAAGATCCTTACATATTCATTCATTAGGACATTTTTTTAAAATTAATAAGTATATTTTTAATTTTAATTTTTTGAGTATATATTGTAAAACACATATGTTTTGGATTTTTTACCTTCTAAGTTCAACACTTGGTCCACTTTAAAATCAGGTAGGTTTTTTTCTTCTTTTATTGTCTACTGTGGATTACACAATCTTAGTTTGTGTGTTTGCATATCTACTGATCTATGATTGACTACTGGACATTGTGAATTTTGCATCATAGAGACTTGGGATCAGCAATAAAACATCCTGCTTCGAGGAAAATACTCTATGTCTGCACCACGCAATATAGTAGCAGCTGTTAAACACTTGAACATGACTGAGGAACTGAATTTTAAATTTCATTTAATTTTTGTTAATTTAAGTTTAAATATTCACATATTTACCACCCAGAACTGCTCAACCTTTATTATATTTGTTTCGGTTTCACCCTCATGGCAGCAGAGGTTTGGTAAGGCTTGGATGGTTCTGCCTGACATGTGTACAGTCCAGCTCTCGGCCATGAAATCATGAGCAAGCATCCCACACACCTGCATAGACTTCTAGGGCTTTGTTTCCAACAGCGGGGCTCCCCTCAAGTTCCCTTCTCCCAAGCATTAAACTCGTGTGCTGGTTATTTTCCATTGCCTGAAAAATCTCTTGTTGCTGTTCAGTTGCTAAGTTGTATCCGACTCTTTGTGACCCCATGGACTGTAGCCTGCCCGCGGCTACGAGGTCCTGGTCCTGGTCCACGGGCTTTTCTAGGCAAGAATATTAGGAGGGGTTGCCATTTCCTACTCCAGGGGACCTTCCCCACCCAGGATTGAACCCGTGTCTTCTGCATTGGTAGGCAGATTCTTTACCACTGAGCCACCAGGGAAGCCCCCAAAATATCTTAACATCATTATCTTATCCAATTTCCTAATTATCTAACATATAAAGTATCATGTAGTTATAGTACAGCTGAATGGTTTTATTAACTTACTTTAGGAAATTAGATGATGAATGCAAACAGAATCTTGTTGAACCAGAAGCATTTACCATTGTCTCTGTGAAAATGTAGGAAAGAGTCAAGAAATACAGGCAGAGAGAAGTCAGGTGAGTCCTGAAATCCCAGGGCAGTAGCATCTGGGAAGTGAATGATGGCCATTGAGCCCCAGGAAGGTAATGGATACATTACTCAAAGGTTTTGACTAATGCATGTGGTCTCACATTTCATCTGGCCCAACGTGTAACTAATTGGTCATTTCTATCAGAGCCCACTGGAGAAGAAAAACTTGTTGAAACAAGATCTAGTGAGCCAAGACGGGTCAGTCCTACCCCAAACATAAGCTGCTGTGCTTTGGAGATACCTGTGTAAAACATAAGGAAAGCCAGCTTTAAACCATAGGCTTTAAAGCACGTCTAACAACCCCTTGTGACAAAGGATCCATCTCTTTAATAGGATAAGAGCTGTGGGCAGGCTCAGTCCAGGCTGCAAAGAGAACTTTGGAAATGTTTTCTTCTTGTTTTGATTAAGAAAAGCTGGCTGAGAAGTTTCTGTTCTTCTTATATTAGAACAGGCAGAAAATATCCATCCAGGAAACAAAATGCAGTCCACAAAAAGAATGAGGGATGTGTGTATATTCTAATAAAGAATCCTCTCCAACAAAGAAAACTCAGCCATCAAATCAAGGTACAGCCAGAATGATGTTTATGGTATAAGATCATTAGTGTAAAAAATGAAATATAAGTATGCACAGACATAAAAGAGGCAGGCTCTGGGGAAGAGAGTTGAGTAGCTGAGAGTAAGCAGGGAACTTATTTTTCAGTCTATCCTTCAACTCTTGAATTTATTTCTACATGTACTTAAATTCAGATAGGTTGTTTTTCTCAGTTGAAAATATTGAAAAGTTTAGGAGAGAAGAAATAACATCCATAATGAAATTTTCAAAAGAGCTGGAATGGGTCCTTCCCTTTTCCATTTGCAAAACAAGCCATAATCACGCCGGACGCTGGGACCTAAATGAGCATTCATTCAATAGATGAGGTTTAGGATACAGTGCTTCTTTCTGACAGTGCACTCAAGGGTCCCTGAGTGTATTCATTTGCTAGGATTGCTGTAAAAAAGTACCACAAACTGAGTTGCTTAAACAACAGCAATTTATTATCTCACAATTCTGGAGGCTTAAAGTCTGACATCAAGGTGTCAACGGGTTGGTTCTTTCTGAGAGCTCTGAAGAAAATCTGTGAGAGTGAGTAAAAGTTGCTCAGTGGTGTCTGACTCTGCGGACTGTACCCCGCCAGGCTCCTCTGTCCATGGGGCTCTCCAGGCAAGAATACTGGAGTAGATTGCCATTTCCTTCTCCAGGGGATCTTCTCAATCCAGGGATTGAACCCAGGTCTCCTGCATTTCATGCAGCTTCTTTACCATCTGAGCCACAAAATCTGTGCCTCTCCTCTAACTTCTGGTGGTTTTCCGGTAATTCTTAGCGTTTCTTGGTTTGTAGAAGCACCACCCCCAGCCCCACCCTCATCTTCTCACGGTGTTCTCCCTCTGTGTGTGTCCAAATTCCCCCTTCTGTAAGGACATCAGTCATATTGGATTGGGAATGACTAATGACTTCATTTTAACTTACCTAATTACATCAGCAAAAAGCTTATTTCCAAATAAGGTCACACTCTGAGGCACGGGGAGCTAGGACTTCAACATATAAATTCAGTTCAGTTCAGTTCATTCGCTCAGTCATGTCCGACTCTTTGCGACCCTATGAACCGCAGCACACCAGGCTTCCCCGTCCATCACCAACTTCTGGAGTCCACCCAAACCCTTGTCCATCGAGTTGGTGATGCCATCCAACCATCTCATCCTCTGTCATCCCCTTCTCCTCCTGCCCTCAATCTTTCCCATCATCGGGGTCTTTTCCAATGAGTCAGCTCTTCACATCAGGTGGCCAAAGTATTGGAGTTTCAGCTTCAACATCAGTCCTTCCAGTGAACACCCAGGACTGATCTCCTTTAGGATGGACTGGTTGGATCTCCTTGCAGTCCAAGGGACTCTCAAGAGTCTTCTCCAACACTACAGTTCAAAAGCATCAATTCTTCTGCACTCAGCTTTCTTTATAGTCCAACTCTCACAACCATACATGACCACTGGAAAAACCATAGCCTTGACTAGATGGACCTTTGTTGGCAAAGTAATGTCTCTGCTTTTGAATATGCTATCTAGGTGGGTCATAACTTTTCTTCCAAGGAGTAAGTGTCTTTTAATTTCATGGCTGCAGTCACCATCTGCAGTGATTTTGGAGCCCCCAAAAATAAAGTCTGACACTGTTTCCACTGTTTCCCCATCTATTTGCCATGAAGTGATGGGACCAGATGCCATGATCTTAGTTTTCTGAATGTTGAGTTTTAAGCCAACTTTTTCACTCTCCTCTTTCACTTTCATCAAGAGGCTTTTTAGTTCCTCTTCACTTTCTGCCATAAGGGTGGTGTCATCTGCATATCTGAGGTTATTGATATTTCTCCTGGAAATCTTGATTCCAGCTTGTGCTTCTTCCAGCCCAGCATTTCTCATGATGTACTCTGCACATAAGTTAAATAAGCAGGGTGACAATATACAGCCTTGATATACTCCTTTTCCTATTTGGAACCAGTCTGTTGTGCCATGTCCAGTTCTAACTGTTGCTTCCTGACCTGCATACAGGTTTCTCAAGAGGCAGGTCAGGTGGTCAAGAGGGACACAATTCAACCCATAGCCCCAGGTAACCTTCACTTATCCAGACTTACCTTGCTGCAGAGGGGAAGTGTATTGAAATGTGTCTATAAAGCACATCTCCTCACACCCCAAGTGTATAAAGTGGATAAATGCTGGCACAGTTGATTACCTTACCATTTTCGAGGACATTACTATCCTCTGAGGAAAGAGAAAGGCTAAACTTGGTTAATGAAGAATTAATAGTTTCTACAGTCACAGCAGTAAATCGGTAGAACTGATTCCCTCACACGCTCATATCCTGTCCACACCAGCCAAGGGTATAGTCTATCTTTAATGTCTATTAAGCACCTACTGGTGCCTGACACTGCTCTGAGAGCTGAGTAGAGTTGGACAGAGGATCCTCCTTCCCTTCAGGTGTGGAAAACAGACACCCAAAGTAATAATTATGAGATGTAAGTGCTTGTATAGAGATATGAACAAAAAAAGACCCCTAACTCCAGGCGAGAAAGCCTTCCTGTGAGAGGTGATGCTGGGGTTGACTCTTGAGGGTTGGCTCAGAGATAAAGGAGGTGGGTGAGGGCAGGGAGAGGCGAGAAGGAGAAGGGGATGCTGCGTTCAAAGCAGGAGAGATTCAGCCTCCCTTCCGGTGACTGCTGACCAGGATTGGAAACCCAGGAGCATTTCAGCCATCAGCCTGAGGGTTTTGAACTTCCTTATTCTATAGGAGGGCTTCCCTAATAGCTCAGTTGGTAAAAAAAAAAAAAAAAAAAAAAACCCACCTGCAGTGCAGGAGACCCCAGTTCAATTCCTGGGCCTGGAAGATCCCCTGGAGAAGGGATAGGATACCCACTTCAGTATTCTTGGGCTTCCCTTGTGGCTCAGCTGGTAAAGAATCTGCCTGCAGTGTGGGAGAGCAGGGTTCAATCCCTGGGTTGGGAAGATCTCCCACAGAAGGCAAAGACTACCCACTCCAGTATTCTGGCCTGGAGAATTCCATGGACTGTATAGGCCCTGGGGTTGCAAAGAGTTGGACACGATTGAGCGACTTTCACTCACTCACTCATCCTACAGGAAACCCTGGAGCATTTAGAGGAGTTACTTGGTCAGATTTCCTTTACAGAAAGACCTTTCTGAAAGAAAGTGAATAAAGGTGAAAGATTAAAGAGAGGGTAACATGCAAAGAAATTTTTGTAGATAAGGGAAACAATGAGCAATGAACCATGGTCATGATGACAGGAAGAGAGGGGAGAAGGAAGCCTTGTTTTCCCCTATTAGCACGCATACATTTCATTTCCTTAAATTTTTCTATTATTTTCCAGATTATGCAAGTTAATGCAAGCTCATTGGAAAAAACTTTAAATGTGTATGAAATAAAACAAACTGCCAGAATTCTGAAACTCCTTAATTCCAGTTCAGGAATAAGCATGACTGTTTTTGTGTGTATACTATTAGATTTTTTTTTTTCAAGATCATATATGTGAACATATGTAATCATTTACTCAAACTGTTTTTTGTAACCTGATTTTTCCACTCTATATATCTTATTTCCCTATTCCACTAAGTGAATTTGTATAACCTGATTTTTAACTGATATGACATATTTATTTAGCCAACCTAGGGGACAGATTTGCAAACTGTTTAAGGACTACAAATAGTGTGCTGAGGTGACTGATGAGCTGTTAAGGTGTGGAAAAAAAAAAAAAAGGAGAAAACCAGGAAACCCCAACTTCCGGGCAGAAACTTTTCTCTCTGCAGTTGTCTTCCTGTTCAGGTCTGAACTGGAGGGATGGTCAGAGAAAAAAAGACATCCAAAAGGAGTTCGTGAATACGTGTCCTAGTCAATCTCAACAGCGGTGAAAATAAACACTCCTCGGGGCATGCAGACACAGCCCCGTGTTCAGAAACCGCCAGAGCATTCATTAAGAGAGATAAAAATGGCCTGCCCTGAAATCCTCAAAGGATGTGGGTAGATAAGACAAATGCACCCCTAAACACAGCTGCTGGCAGTCCCAAATCCAGCCACACCTGATGAGCCGTCTCAGAGACATGCAAGCAGAGACAGCCTTCTCCACCACGCGGGCAAGCCTCCCCGGGCAGTGCGGCCCTTCCCACCTCTGCACCGGTCACTCCCCTGATGTCGTCCCCGCTTCCTGGGAGGGCGGCTTGTCCTGGCTCCTCCTTCTCCGAGAGGCTTTGTTTTTGCACAGCGAAGTGGGGAGGACAAGGAGTGGCCCTTTTCAAGAGGCGCCTCAGTCCCCGTGAGGCACAATAAGTCCAGCGGAGGTGAATAATGCAGCTTATTCATTTCCAAAAAATGAAAAGCGGAGCTATTTGGCAACAGACTAATTAATCAGGCACCTCACGATAGGTGCAACTTGGTTTCCATTGTCTAATGCAGCTCCTACCTACACTTCTGGGCCTCTTTAGAAAAGGTTTATGGTTGAAATATAACTTGTGGCTATTGACCAATGAGGAGCTGAAAGACTCCTTTTCATCTTATGAATGTAAAGTAATAAATTTCAGTCACTTTCTTCTTTATGTTCATGGGTCAAGTCTCCGAGCAGAATATAAATAATCTCTTCTCTTGCACCTGAGGTAGACTTTCAGAAGCCAAGGACCTTCCTACCTTCCTTCCTTCTCTTCTTCCTTGTTCTTTTCCCAAAGTGTATGAACGATTTCTCTTCTTACTTTCTTTTTGTCTTAAGGGAAACCATGGGGTTTAGGACTATTCCTTATGTGGAGCTGATAGCAAGGCAGTCTCATAGTATTCTGCCAAAGAGAAAATGTGGGATGCACCTTTATCAAAATGCTCCCCATCATGCACAGTTAATTGAAATCACTTGTTCCCTCATTGAGCATTTATGGACCTGCTACTCCTTTCGTGCCTGGCATTGGATTAGGTGTTGGGAAAGTGTAGGGACCACTGCAACCTAGCCCCCAGCCCTGGCTTCAGGAAGCTCACAGTTGACTCGGGAAGTAATTTCAATAGGACTCGATGGATGATATAATGAAATGTAGCACAGAGTGCAAGATCAGATCAGATAAGTCGCTCAGTCGTGTCCGACTCTTTGCGACCCCATGAATCGCAGCACGCCAGGCCTCCCTGTCCATCACCAACTCCCGGAGTTCACTCAGACTCACGTCCATCCAGTCAGTGATGCCATCCAGCCATCTCATCCTCTGTCGTCCCCTTCTCCTCTTGTCCCCAATCCTTCCCATCATCAGAGTCTTTTCCAATGAGTCAACTCTTCACATGAGGTGGCCAAAGTACTGGAGTTTCAGCTTTAGCATCATTCCTTCCAAAGAAATCCCAGGGCTGATCTCCTTCAGAATGGACTGGTTGGATCTCCTTGCAGTCCAAGGGACTCTCAAGAGTCTTCTCCAACACCACAGTTCAAAAGCATCAATTCTTCAGCGCTCAGCCTTCTTCACAGTCCAAATCTCACATCCATACATGACCACAGGAAAAACCATAGCCTTGACTAGACAGAACTTTGTTGGCAAAGTAATGTCTCTGCTTTTGAATACACTATCTAGATTGGTCATAACTTTCCTTCCAAGGAGTAAGCGTCTTTTAATTTCATGGCTGCAGTCACCATCTACAAAGGAGAAGCTAATTCAAGGGCTGTCGAGGTTGGTTTCGCAGGGAAGGTGCATATGACTGTGAGCTAACAGTGCATGCTAAGGGGTGGGATTACAAGAAAGCATGAAGTGTTTGAAGAACTGGAAGAACCTCAGGGGGGTGGAAGCAAAGGCGAGAGTCATAGGTACTAACCAGGAGACCCCCGCCCCCATCCTGCAGGTAATAGAGAGCCTCTGATGAGTCTTAAGGGTCTAAGAATAAGGATGATATGGTCAAACGTGCACTCAGTCAAATGTTCCCTGAACCTTTGTTCACTGCACCGCCATATATGAGTGTCATCATTTTACTAAGCTAAAAGCTGAAAGTCCCATTGGAAACCCTACCCTACAGCTCCTGTAGTGGAAGCATGAAGGTAGCTCAGGGTTTACAACCCTGGGCTGAGAAAAAGATCAAGGACATTTCGTAGATCTTCTTGCTTTACTTTTTCTGTCAGGGCAAAACCCATGTGAACAAAGACCCTCAAATGGTGCTCACGGTGACCAAGATTTTCTGTTTTAATCTTAGATCTTTCATCCTTAAATGCTCGTGAAAGACATGTTGCTTCTGGTTCAAACTTGGGCCAGTGACAAAGCTTTTCATGTTTGTTGACCCAATAATCAGCCATTGCACTCAAAGACTTAGAGTGGATCAGTGTAAAAACAGCTCTTAGTGCATCTGAACGCCAGCCCCCACCCCATAGGCCTGGGCTTGCTGCTGCCACGGGGCCGCTACCACTTCTTCCCAGGGAGGTCTGTGTTTCTTAGCCTGTTTTAACACTAATGTGGATAAACTACTTGTGTCAAATGTGGGCAAATGGCAAACTCACTTAGGAGATTAGCTCACCTCTGTTCCACAGCAAGAGTGGCTGAATGAGATAAACCCAAAGATTTGTGGTGAGACTGGTCTAGTGTCCCTTTTCAGAGAACGGCTCAGGGGTCCTTATGGGAAGGAGGTGGAGCCCCTCTCTTTCTGCTTATCTCAGGAGATCAGCTTTAAACACCCTCGTTTCCTCCAGTCAAGCATTCATTATGGAACCGTCATTTTCCATTTAAACATCGTTGAGCTCTTTATTTCTGCAGCCTTCAGCATGGAGATAAAAGGCTCTTAAATCATCCTGCCTCACTGCTACACTGTATTAAATAATCGCCATAGAATGAATGCTTTGTGGCTCCGCCATTCATATGTTGAAACTTAACCCTCAGCTTGATGGTTTAGGAAGTGGAACATTTGAGAGGTGATTGGGTCGTGAAGGTGGGGCCCTCAGGAATGGGGTTAGTGCTCCTTTAAGGACAGCATAAGGTTGTGCCTTATGCCTCGTGAGGACACAGCAAAAGGATGCTGTCTATGAACCAGGAAGAGGGTTCCCACTAGACAACAAATCTGCTGATGCCCTGACCTTGGAATTACCAGCCTCCAGGGCTATATGAAGTTCTTCCATGGTGGCACTAGAGGTAAAGAAGCCGCCTGCCAATGCAGGAGATGTGAAACATGGGTTCGATTCCCGGGTCAGGGAGATGCTTTAGAAGAGGGCATGGCAACCCACTCCAGTATTCTTGTCTGGAAAATCCTACAGACAGAGGAGCCTGGCGGGCTACAGTCCATGGGATTGCAGAGTCGAACACGACTGAAGTGACTCAGCATGCATGCGGAGCCATTTGAAATAGATATTTGCTTATAAGCCACCCAGCCTATGGTATTTTTGTTATAGCAACCTGTACAGACTAAGAGAGAAACTGCTACTGAGAAGTCGGTTGCTGCTGTAGCAAATATTTTAAAATGTTGTGTGTGTATGTGTGAAAGTTGCTCAGTCATGTCCGACCCTCTGCGACCCCATGAACCATAGCCTGCCAGGCTCCTCTGTCTGTGGAATTCTCCAGGCCAGAATACTGGAGTGGGTATCCATTCCCTTTTCCAAGGGATCTTCCCAACCCAGGGACTGAACCCAGGTCTCCTATATTGCAGGCAGATTACCATATGAGCCACCAGGGAAGCCCAAGAAGACTAGAGCTTAAGATGTGGAGGCATTGCGTAATGAGGATAATGGACAGGGGCTGGGAGAATTTTGAGGTACATGCTAGAAAAATCCTACATGGCGATAAATGGACCAGGTCCATGGGATCCCAAAGAGTTGGACGTGACTTAGCAATTAAAACAATAATAAGAGTGATTCTGGTGAGAGTTCTGAAAGAAAGGAGAACTGTAGAGACAGCCTTAGTCTTCTTAAATAATACCTAACTAATCATGAGCAGAATGTTGGTAGAAATATGGACAGAAAAGGTCATTCTGAGCGGTCTTAGATGAAAATGAGGAATGTGTTACTGAAAACTAGAGAAAAGGCCATCCCTGTTATAAAGTGCCAAAGAACTTGGCTGAACTGTGTTTGTGTTTTAGTGTTTTGCAGAAAGTGAAACTAGTGAGTGATGAAATCAGATGCATAGCTGAAGCTATTCTAAGCAAAGTGTAGAAGGTACAGCTTGTCCACTCCCTACTGCATATAGTAAAATTTGAGAGGAGAGAAAAAACTTAAAGATGGAATTGTTAAGCAAAAGGAAAGCAGAATTTCAAGATTTGGAAGATTCTCAGCCTGTCCATATGGCAAAAAAATGAAGACGATCGCCAGGCGACTGTTTACTAGGAAATGAGTGTGGATCAGCCATCTGAGGCCAATCGCTATTCCTCAAGACTACGGAAGGATGACCCTGAAGGCAACTCAGAAGTCATCAAACATACCACTCCTATCACAGGCCCAGAGTGCAAGGGCCTAGGGAGCAGAGTGATTTCAAAGCGGCAGGGGTGAGGAGGAGGGGAGGGCACCTTTCTGGGTCAGGTGAGGCAAAATGCCCGTGGAGTGCCTCCAGGTGTGGAATCCCTGCAGAGAGATTCCCTTGGTTTGGGCTGCATCCAGGGGAACCGTGGCATGGACAGGGCCTGCTGGGAGAGACAGAAGGTCCCCGCACAGAGCCGGCATGGGGCAGAGCCTGGCAGAGAACTGTAGTCTGGACATGGATGGAGCCCTAGCAGAGAGCCACCAAGGCGCTGTCCCACAGACACATGGCAGGGGGCGACACTGCCACCCTAGCGGGCCTGGAAGGGGGAGCGTTGAACCAGAGTGCGCTCAAGTCTTAAGTTTCAACGCTGTTTACCTTGTTCGGTTTTAGACGGAGCTGGGACCTGACATCCCTTTCTTCTTTCCTGTTTCTCCATCAGGATGGGAGGTCGAGCCTCTGCCTGTCCTACCTTTGTGTCTGAGAAGCAACACAGCTTGTCTGGTTTCAGAGATTCACAACTGGGGAGGAATTCGCCGCAGGATGACTCATGCCTTGAGTCTTGCCCATTTCTGATTTAGATGATATTAAGATGAGACCTGGGACTGTAGACTTTTGAACTGTTGCTGAAATAAGACTTTGAGAGGTATCTGGGATGGAATGAAGAAATTTTGTATGCAGGATGGATACAGATTTCAGAGGGTCAGGGGCAGAATGCTATAGACTGCAGGTCTATGTCCCCCGCAAAGTTCATATATTAAAACCTAATCCCCAGTGTGCTGATGTTTGGAGGTGAGGCCTTCGGAAGGCTGTCATGTCATGAGTCTTCGAGGATGGGATTAACACCCTTAGAAAAGAGACCCCAAAGCTCTCTTGTCCCTTCCTCTACAGGAGGACATGGGGATAGAATGTCTGTAAACCAGAAAGCAAGCCCTCAGCAGACACCGCATCTGCTGGTGCCTTGATTTTGGACTTCCCAGCCTGCAGAACTGTGGAAAAATAAATTTCTGCTGTGTAGCCCCCAGTCCATAGTATTTGGGTTATAAAGAGATCCAACCAGTCCATTCTGAAGGAGATCAGCCCTGGGATTTCTTTGGAGGCAATGATGCTGAAGCTGAAACTCCAGTACTTTGGCCACCTCACGTGAAGAGTTGACTCATTGGAAAAGACTCTGATGCTGGGAGGGATTGGGGGCAGTAGGAGAAGGGGACGACAGAGGATGAGATGGCTGGATGGCATCACCGACTCGATGGATGTGAGTCTGAGTGAACTCCGGGAGTTGGTGATGGACAGGGAGGCCTGGTGTGCTGCGATTCATGGGGTCGCAAAGAGTCGGACATGACTGAGCAACTGAACTGAACTGACCTGAACCTCGATGGACTGAGACAGAAATAGTTCTTTACACTGTGCTAAATGTACCTACCTTCCCCTGGGCACTTCCTCACCTGTGTCATGTTCAGACAAACTAGTGATTTGTGAAAAAGTTCAAAATTCTGTCTTCTCTCCTGTATTTCTCTGTTGCATCTTTCTAGGCAGAAGAATTCTCATCATTTTTGCTATGCTTATATCGCAGTTGCCAGTCCCTGCGATAATTTTGATGGACTTGCTATTTCTGTTCAATCTCCGTTGTGCCCCTTGGGAATGACCAGAGTCTATGCTACCTGCTGCTCCAGTGTGAGCCTATAGGATATTTAAGAAGAGAGGATTTGTGTTTGGTTTGATTTCATTTTCAGTCTTTCCCCATCTCAAGAAACATGGGTAGATATAGTTTACCAATGAGGCTGGTGACTTCCATCTCTAGAGGTCTTGAAAGTTGAGTACACAATATTTCATCAAGGAAAGCTTATACAGTAAGCTGGCTTTTCAATGGATTACATAGACTACAGTCCCTACAACTCAGACCCGAAAGCAGATCTGTGTTAAGAAGGAGGCACTCACTGGCTTGGGGAACCAGCAGAAATCACAACAATACAGTTTGATGAGCAGCAGTGAACACAAGCCTGGAAAAGGTCAGTTTTCATTCCGATCCCAAAGGAAGGCAATGCCAAAGAATGTTCAAACTACTGCACAATTGCACTCATCTCACATGCTAGTAAAGTAATGCTCAAAATTCTCCAAGCCAGGCTTCAACAGTATGTGAACCATAAACTTCCAGATGTTCAAGCTGGATTTAGAAAAGGCAGAGGAACCAGAGATCCAATTGCCAACGTTTGTTGGATCATTGAAAAAGCAAGAGAGTTCCAGAAAAATATCTGCTTCTGCTTTATTGACTATGCCAAAGCCTTTGAGTGTGTGGATCACAACAAACTGTGGAAAATTCTAAAAGAGATGGGAATACCAGACCACCTGACCTACCTCTTGAGAAACCTATATGCAGGTCAGGAAGCAACAGTTAGAACTGGACATGGAACAACAGACTGTCTCCAGATCAGGAAAGGAGTATGTCACAGTTGCATATTGTCACCCTGCTTATTTAACTTATATACAGAGTACATCATGCAAAATGCCAGGTTAGATGAAGCACAAGCTGGAATCAAGATTTCCGGGAGAAATATCAATAACCTCAGATACACAGATGACACCACCCTTATGGCAGAAAGTGAAGAGGAACTAAAGAGCCTCTTGATGAAAGTGAAAGAGGAGAGTGGAAAAGTTGGCTTAAAGCTCAACATTCAGAAAACGAAGATCATGGCATCCGGTCCCATCACTTCATGGCAAATAGATGGGGAAACAGTGGAAACAGTGACAGACTCTATGTTTTGGCTCCAAAATCACTGCAGATGGTGACTGCAGCCATGAAATTAAAAGACGATTGCTCCTTGGAAGAAAAGTTATGACCAACCTAGACAGCATTTAAAAAGCAAAGACATTACTTTGCCAACAAAGGTTCGTCTAGTCAAGGCTATGGTTTTTCCAGTGGTCATGTATGGATGTGAGAGTTGGATGATAAAGAAAGCTGAGCTCCGAAGAATTGAAGCTTTTGAACTGTGGTGTTGGAGAAGACTCTTGAGAGTCCCTTGGACAGCAAGGAGATCCAACCAGTCCATCCTAAAGGAAATCAGCCCTGAATATTCGTTGGAAGGACTGATGCTGAAGCTGAAACTCCAAAATTTTGGCCACATGATACGAAGAGGTGACTCATTGGAAAAGACCCTGATGCTGGGAAGGATTAAAGGTGGGAGGAGAAGGGGACGACAGAGGATGAGATGGTTGGATGGCATCACCAACTTGATGGACATGAGTTTGAGCAAACTCTGGGAGTTGGTGATGGATAGGGAGGCCTGGCGTGCTGCAGTCCATGCAGTCGGAAGAGGTAGAGTGACTGAACTGAACTCCAAATTTCATAGTCAGATCAAAGGGAAAAACCATTTTATGTTCTGTGGTTTATTACTGCTTCTATTTGGGCTACATGGGGCTTCCCTGTGGCTCAGTGGTAAAGAATCCACCTGCCAATGTAGGAGATGCGGGTTCAATCCCTGGGTCAGGAAGATTCCCCCAGAGAAGAAAATTGCAAGCCACTCCAGTATTCTTGCCTGGGGAATCCCATGGACAGAGGAGCCTGGCGGGCTACCCACCATGGGTTCACAAAGAGTGACCGCTTAGCGACTAAATCACCACCACCATTTGGGCCACATCAGAGAGAGGGCACCCTAACATCTCAGTGGTTTGGAGACTTGGCCTAAGAGCCAAAGGCAGAGAAAGAACAGGAAACGGGCTCGGCTCTGTGACATACTTGGTCTTTTCCGCTTGCCTTTGGCTCTCGTTTTTGCAGACGGTAAATATATCTGAATGGAAATTGTGAGTACAGTGGTTCCACCTCTGGTTTTTGCTTCCATGGGCTCTGCTTCTGCGGGTTCCGCCCCCTCCACAACCCAGTTCCAGTTTCCCTGGCATCCTCCTCCGCCTTTCTACAGGCCAGCTGTAGTACATCATTTCATATAAGGGCCTTGAGCATCCGTGAATTTCGGTATCTGTGGAGGATCCTAGAACCGCAATCCCCTCCAGATATTAACAGATGACTGTATTTGACTTCTGTTCTCAGCAGAGTTTGAGTAAAGCAGGCACAGGTGGCCTCTGCTACCTCTAGCCTGTCACCACCCCCTCCCATTTCCTCTACAAAGTCCCCCATCTCCTGGTGCCCTCTCCTTCATTTCAGGGCCCCACCCCCAGACATCTTTCAGATCCATTAGTCATATTAGCATCAGTGTTTGATAAGCTAAAGGTCATCTCCGTCCCAGGATAATATCATATCAATAGGGGTCAAAGTCTTAGCAAAAGAAGGAGTGTCTAACTGTGGAATTTTAATTATAATCCGGTAGAGTAGAGAACCAGCCAGGGCAGGCTATTCCAGGGCTTCTAAACTCCCATGATGTAGACCGGCATTGTCTAAAATAGAAGTCACTCGCTGCACGGGATGACTAATATTTAATTAATTAAAAGTAAATATAAATAAAAATTTTAAAAATTTCTAAAGGGCTTCCCTGGTAGTTCAGTGGTGGAGAGTCCACCAGCTAATGCAGTCCAGTCCCTGATCCAGGAAGATCCCACTTCCCTCGAAGCAACTAAGCTACTGAGCCTGTGCTCTAGAGCCCACGAGCTGCAACTACCGAGCTCCTGTGTCCCAACTACTGAAGCCCGCCCACCCTAGAGTCTATGCTCTGCAACAAGAGAAGCCACTGCAGGGAGAAGCCTGAGGCCACGACGAGAGAGTAGTCCCCACTGGTCACAACCAGAGAAAAGCCCATGCAGCAACGAAGACCCAGCACAGCCAAAACTTAATTAATTTTAAAAAATTGTAAGTAAAAATTCAGTTCCTTAGTCACACTGACCACATTTCAAGTGCTGGACAGCACGAGCACCAAACATTTGCATTATCTCAGAAAGCTCCATCAGACAGGGCAAGTTTAGAGAACGACTTCTTGACCTGCACAGACGCGATCTACCCTTACCCCAGCACTGGATTTCTCAGCCTTGGCACCACTGACATTTTGGACTGGACCTTTCTTTGTTTCCGGATGGGTGGAGGGGTGTCCTGTGCGTTGCAGGGTGTTCAGAAGCGTCTCCGGCATCTACCCTCTGTCATTGTTGTCAGTGCTCACTTGTGTCCACCTCTTTGCAACCCCATGGACTGCACACCAGGCCCTTCTGTCCTCTACCATCTCCCTGAGTCTGCTCAAACTCATGTCCATTGAGTCCATGATGCCATCCAACCATCTCATCCTCTGTTGGCCCCTTCTCCTCCTGCCCTCAGTCTTTTCCAGTGAGTTGGCTCTTTGCATCAGGCGGCCAAAATACTGGAGCTTCAGCTTCTGCATCGGTCCTTCAAATGAATATTCAGGGTTGATTTCCTTTAGGATTGACTGGTTTGATCCCCTTACTGTTCAAGGGACTCTCAAGAGTCTTCTCCAGCATCACTATTCAAAAGTATCAATTCTTGGGCACTCGGCCTTCTTTATCGACCAACTCTCACATCTATATGTGACCACTGGAAAGACCATAGCTTTGACTATACAGACCTTTGTCAGCAAAGTGATGTCTCTGCTTTTTAATATGCTGTCTAGGTTTGTCATAGTTTTCCTTCCAAGGAGCAAGCATCTTTTAATTTCATGGCTGCATGCTGGTAACCCTTCTCATCCAGTTGTCATCATCAAAAATATCTCTAGGGACTTGCCCAGTGGTCATACGGTTACAACTCCAAGCTTCCATTGCAGGAGTCATGGGTTCTATCTCCTGTATGCTGCTTGGTGTAGCCAAAAAAACAAACAAAAAGTCTCTAGACCTTACCAAACATCGCCCATGGGACAAAACTGCTCCATCTGAGAAGCACTGCAGGAAAGCTGGCTGGCGTGTGGGGATCAGAGAGGCCAGCTATCAGCACACTTGGAGTGCTTGGAGGACGGGGACGCTGCAGGGGGCAAGCCATGCATGTTCCATGCGCTCTTGAAACATTACAGAGGAGAAGAATTTCAGAGTGATGTTTATAGCTGAGAAGGAGATTCTTCCCCTGGTCTTAGGAATTCCACTGATGCTGAGTTGCCACATGTGTCAGAGCTCTACAGAGCTGCAGGGAGGGCTGTAAATCAAAGGAAAGCAAAGAAAAGGCCCTGGGGGGCAGGTTGTGGGGTGAGCACCCTTATCCCAGGAAACGGGGTTCGCCCCCACTTCGCTCTGAGATTTTCAGCCTGGCATGCTAAGCCCTCTGTCCCCAGAGTGGCCATTCATGCACTAAACGGCCGTAACTGCCTCATCAGCAGCTTGTCAGCTGTAAATTCTAATCCCAGCCCGGGTCTCTCTTCCCAGGACCAAAGGCATAAAGATGTTTGCCCTTGCACAGGCCTTTGACATGTGCTAGGCCGCATCTGTTTATTTGTCTTAGGGCCCTCTCAAGAGCTTAGCACCTCTCTGTGACCCAGGCGAGGCTTTCTGGGCTCTGCATTCCTCCTGACCATGACATCATGCTTGTACCTCGCCATTGGAGACTGAATCCAAAGGCCGGAGAGGACTTAAGAGTCTTAAACAAGCAAATGTTTTCCATTATTGAAGATGTTAAGGAAACCAAATTCTGAAATATTTACGGCCACAGCCTCCTCTGTGGGTCGTCAGTGACCTCTTCCCTTTCAGGAGGCATCTTACAGAGGGGGCGCCCTGGCCAGCTCCCCCCGAGGCCACTGAGACTGCAGAGCTGAGTCAACCATTCCATGGGAAGACTGGTGAAAAGTGTATTCGCCACACACGCCTAGCTGAGATGACCAAAACCAAACCCAGGAGAAGTCCAAGTTTACCATAGAAGGCAAAGCAGAGACCCAGGACCGCCCTGTGGGCTGCATACCTGCATTCTAGAGTTAGCCCAAGTTGTTTTCCTGTCTTGAGGGACGATGTCAATCATCTCATAAGTAAATGAACACCATCATTCAACAATTCTGTAAACAATGAGAGAAAAAGGAAACCGCCCCACAAAATACTTTGTGTGCTTTAGACAGGGGTAGGGATGGTTACTCGGGGACTTCTGGTGTCGCCTCTCCTCCTGCCTTTTTTTCAGGGTCTATCAGACCTAAGTGGCTCCATGCAGAAGTTCTGCGTGATGCTCTGGCACCATGGGAAGCACTGCAGCATGGTCTGAGCCCCCTTGTGTGTGCCCTGCTGCTGCTGCTGCTGTTAAGTCGCTTCAGTCGTGTCTGACTCTGTGTGACCCCATAGACGGCAGCCCACCAGGCCCCGCCGGAGTGGGTTGCCATTTCCTCCTCCAATGCATGAAAGTGAAAAGTGAAAGTGAAGTCTCTCAGTTGTGTCCGACTTGTAGTGACCCCATGGACTGCAGCCTACCAGGCTCCTCCATCCATGGGATTTTCCAGGCAAAAGTACTGGAGTAGGGTGCCATTGTGGCCCCATGGACTGTAGCCTGCCAGGCTCCTCTGTCCATGGAACTTCCCAGGCACGAATACTGGAGTGGGTTGCCATTTCCTCCTCTAGGGGGGTCTTTCCTACCAAGGGATGAAACCTGTGTCTCTTACGTCTCCTGCATTGGCCGCTGGGTTCTTTATCACTAGCGCCACCTGGGAAGACCTCTGCTGCTGCTAAGTCGCTTCAGTCGTGTCCGACTCTGTGTGACCCCACAGACGGCAGCCAACCAGGCTTCCCCGTCCCTGGGATTCTCCAGGCAAGAACACTGGAGTGGGTTGCCATTGCCTTCTCCAATGCCTGAAAGTAAAAAGTGAAAGTGAAGTCTCTCAGTCGTGTCCAACTCGTAGCGACCCCATGGACTGCAGCCTACCAGGCTCCTCCGTCCATGGGATTTTCTAGGCAAAAGTACTGGAGTAGGGTGCCATTGCCTTCTCCGGGGAAGACCTCAAACCCTGTTAATAGTATTAGTATCAGTCGCTCAGTCGTGTCTGACTTTTTGCGACCCCAGGGACTGTAGCCCGCCAGGCTCCTCTGTCCATGGGATTCTCTAAGCAAAAATACTGGAGTGGGTCACCATTTCCTCCACCAGGGAACCTTCCTAACTGTGCCTAAAGGAGACTTCATTAATGTGCATTAGAGGATACCCCAGGTTAACCTGTTATAGAAAACTGTCTCTTGAGTCTTTAAATTCTATACCAATTCTATACCTCTGGTTGGCTGACTGTTTGTTTCTTTATTTAGGTTTTAAGGTGAATGACCTGGGGATATTTGTTTCCATCAACCTGATTGCAAATCTAAAAGCACAGTTGAAATGTCTATTTTTCTTGCCATCCTCAGAAGAGATTGCTGCAGATCTACTCTATGATTCTCATTCTTTTCAGCTTACAATACAAATAGATTATTATTTTTTGCCATCTATGTCTTATAATAAAGCAGTGCTGAAGAATTAAATAGAAGAAAGTTCAGTTGCCATATAGGCTACTAAAATGATTTGCTGGTGGTGATTTTTAAGCTTGATTCTAAATAGATTTATGAAGAATGGCACTTGGAAGACGTGGTTCAAATTTTGCTGTTTAAGGTATCTTGAAATTATAGGCTCACTCTCCTTAAAATTTCAGAAAGCGTAGAGCTTAGGCTCTTAAGTGTATAGCAGTGATAAAAGCTTTCATAGTCATTTCTAAAAAGCAACACTTCATAGTTTTCTCTCTCCAGTGGTTCTCTAATACACTTGTAGAAGGAAGGCAACAGTTCTTTACAGGTCATAATTAAAAGCCCATTCTTTTATGCAGTGTTCCTCGGTGGGGGTGCTTCTAACTTGTGGGATAGGATGACTCTTCATTACGCAAATGTCTCTGGCTCATTGCAGGGCCTTTAGCACCCCCAACTTCTTGGCACAAAATGCTAGTGGTGTCTACCTTCCACTGAAGTTTAGACAGCTAGTTAGTGTCCTGGCACTATGGTGCCCACGTCTCACCAGGAATGCCTACTGTCCCAGTAAAGTTTTCAGCAGTAATATCTTTGCGACCCCATGGACTGTAGCCCACCAGACTCCTCTGTCCGTGGGATTCTCCAGGCAAGAATACTGAGGTGGGTAGATTCCTCTGGAGAAGGGAATCTACCCAACCCAGGGATCAAACCCAGGTCTCTTACATTGCAGGTGGATGCTTTACCATGTGAGCCACAAGGGAAGTCCTCACCCCAAAAAGAGTCCCAATTTGGATAATAAATAATGTGATCATCCTACTTCATACCCAAGTCCCTCTAACCATCAGTTTATCACTTTTACCACTCCACAACCCTCCCCCTTTCTCTTTTTAATGATTCTCAAAACTTTTCCTCCTCTCTGAGTCCATTTCACATGCTTTCATAACTTGGTCATCCTCGAAGTTTGGGTGGCTATAAATGACAACTCCAGGTCCGGACTGCCTGCACTATGGGGCCTTTGGCTCCTGAGTGGGCGAGGAAGCCAGACACCCCAGGAGAAGGATCAGTGGGTCCCAGGCAAGTCCTCGGCCTTGACCAAAGCCTTGGAAAGCCCCCCGTGTGCTCCGACATCCACAGTAAGAAAGGCTGGAGGTAGATGGGGGGCAGGAAGTCTGATGAACATCCGTGATATTTTTTTTTTTTAATGAATCCAAGATGAACTGAAAAGAAATACACTGTGAAACACCACCCATTCGATTGTGAAAGTCCAGTATGTCCAGATGACTCAAGCGTAGTGTTCATACTCCGTGGTAATGCTTTGAAATCCTTTGTGAATAATAAAAGTTAAATATAAGCAAGAAAGTGTTTCTCATAACAAAATAAAATCCCCTTTCCTTGTCTGCCCCACGGGGCCAAAATACCAGTGCCCGTAATTGATATATCAGTACCACCCTCAAGAATTTCTTAAATGTCATAAACCCACAATGCAGTTTTGGTGGAGGCCCCCAGCAAGCTGTAATCGTGAGCTGTGGGGAGCCTGGCTCTGCAGCTGTGCTTGCTTTCCCTATTGCTGTTAAATCTGCAGCAGAACTAAATACCTGTGCAACGAGACCTTCCCATACCAGAGCTCAACAGACTTGGGAAACACTGGTTAAAATGAAAGCTGGTTCCAAGGAGAGTTGGGAGATGAAAAAGGCTTCTTTTTTAATGTAAGGAATTTTGCTCTTCTATTTAATTAAGAGGCCATTGCACAGACAAGTCTGCCTTCTAACAAGCTCTCTTCCTGACAACCTTGGAAAATACCTACTCACCAACTTCGTTTACTCCGTGGCAAACAACACGGGCTCTGTTGTACAGCTTGGGCAGCTGTGCGATCTTAGGCAAGATCTTACCTAACCTTCCTTGGCCTCAGTTTCCCCAGTTGTGAAACAAGGGCACTAGTGCCCGCCTTATAGGTACCAGTGGCTGTCGTGAAGCGGGAAGGCCATACTGCGTGTGGAGTGCTCAGCATCGTGCTTAGTCAGTCGTTCACACAGTTGTGTCCTGCTTTTTGCGACCCATGGACTGTAGCCCGCCGGGCTCCTCCGTCCATGGGACTTTCCAGGTAAGAGTACTGGAGTGGGTTGCCATGCCCTCCTCCAGAGGATCTTTCCCTATCCAGGGATCAAACCCACGTCTCCGGCATAGGCAGGTGGGTTCTTTACCACTGAGCCACCTGGGAAGCCCTCAACTATAAATACAGACAAGTACTGACATGGACTGTGAAACAGTCTGTAGATATTGTGTTGTGTTTTGAAGCATGGAGAAAAATTTTCCTGGCAGAGAAGGTGAAAAGACTTCCCAAGATTGCTCAGGATAGGTAACCACATACCTGGATGAACGGAAAAAGATGATACAAATGTTTGCTTTGGCACTGGCCTGATTTTTACAGAATACATTATGACTAATTTTTTAAAAATATATTTATTTATTTAAAATAAACAAAGCTACAGCTTTATTTATTTATTTATTTAAATTTATGTATGTATGTATGTATGTATTATTTTGGGTCGTGCTGGGTCTTCGTTGCTGGGCCGGCTTTTCTCTGGTTGCGGCCAGCGGGGTTCCTCTCCGGTTGCGGGGTGCAGGCTTCTCACTGCCACGGCTTCTCTTGCTGCAGAGCACAGGCTCAAGAGCACAAGCACTTCTGCAGTCACGGCTCCTGGGCTCCAGAATGGGAGCTAGCTGCGCTGAGGCCTAGCACATTGGTATCTGTAAGGCAGGCACTAGTATCCTTGTTTCACAACTGGGAGAACTAGCTGCTTCCCAGACCAGGGATGGAACCCGAGTCTCCTGGAATGGCAGGTAGATTCTTAACCTCTGCGCCACCAGGGAAGCCCCAACTATGACTAATTTAAAAAGACAAAGCCCGCTGTTTGTAAGTTCTTTTTCTCCTTTCCCTCAGCCAAGCAAGCAGAGCTGGGGACACTGTGACATCAAGTCTTGTTAGGTAAACAGAACACATTTCCCTGAGGTCCAGGTCATTCATTGGGTCTTCTCTGCCTGGGGGCTTGGCCCAGACCTGCCAAGAACAGCACTGCTTACAATAGAGCGACTCCCAATGGAGCCCACTCTCCAAAGGACTCTCCAGGTTCCCTCTGACCTGCACGGAAAGATTGCTGCTTAAAAAATTTCAGTGTAAAAAAAAAAAAATTTCAGTGTAAACCTTAATACTCAGTGTTTCCGGAAGAGCGCTGTGGGAAGGTCCGCAGTGTTGGGGTCGCAAAGAGGTAGACAAAACTTCACGACTGAACAACAGTAGTGTTGGGGTTCCTACCCCACATCCTAATTGCCAAAAACACTGGCCTTGTAAGAGACAGATCACAGACCCTCAGAAGCTTCAGCTGGCTGGGGCCCAGATTTTCAGATATGGACATGATGTTTCCGGTTGAATGGAAGTGATCATTGCAGAAATCTCCCCAGGAAAACTAGAAGGAGTGAGGAAGTGGGACCTTGGAGGTGAAGGGCAAGGAAAGATACACTGTCAGGAGCCAAGCCAGATAGAGGGTGACAGGGATCAAACCCATGGGGGGCTGCTCCAGGCCAGGGCTGGTGGGGAACACAGGAGTTGCGATGATTCCATCTCCTCCTCCATCATCACTGGTTCAGTGCTGCTGCCGGGGGACTTCAGACTCTGGGCACTGCCTGTGCGCACAGACAGATGGATTCTACAGCCAGAAGGCCGTCCACCGTCACTGTAGGAAGAAAAGTGTACAGGCAGGGCCTGGGCGAAATGAAAATGTGGGAGCCCTTTTTTAAAAAGCAGGGGAAGAGGTGTCATTAGAGGCACTAAAAGAAAAGCTTCTCCTTTCTTCCAGTCTCTCTCCACTTGTCATGTTTTTATTTTTAAAATGCCGCTTTTGAATGCCACTCTAATTCAAGGAAAATTTAAATTTTAAATTGTTAGCATAAATTCTACCCCTTTCATTTCAATGTTGTGCAGTGCCTGTTTTAAATGCAAATAGAAGAGCATTTAACACGTATGCTAATCAACAAAATTACACAATTTGCATATTCCATTCTTACCCTAACGGTGGAAAGACTGCACCCAACTAAGTCACCTGCTTTTATTTCATGTCTTGACACGTGCTCATTGTACCAGCAGTGTCTCTACCTTCTGCTTACTGATGAGTAAGGAGGGATTGAAAGGGAAGAGATGATGAGTGGCCATCTTGCTGCTTTAGGCCATGATTTCTGGTGAGCTGTTGGGGAGGGGTGAAGAGGAAAGAGGAAAAGAGAGGAAAAGGGTTGAGAGAGAGTAAAAGCCTCTGGGGTCCCTCTCACATCCCTGGAGGCTCAACCAGGTGTCTGATGCTGTTTAATTAACCCACGTCCGATTCTTTTACAACCCCATGTAGCCCACCAGGCTCCTCTGTCCATGGGATTTCCCAGGAAAGAGTACTGGAGTGGGTTGCCTGCTCCTCCTCCAGATGATCTACCCCACCCAGGGATCGAACCCGTGTCTCCTGCATTGGCAGGCAGATTCTTTACTATTGAGCCACCCAGGAAGCCCCTACCTGGCAATACTGTGTCCAAAAATCTAGTCCCCACTGGATGCCCATTGACTTTACCTGCTCCTCTGCAGTGAGAGAGCATCTGAAGGGCTGGTGGGTTCCCCCAATTCAGGCCTTAGGTGCCAGGACCCAGGCCACGGTCAGCCTACCTGCCAGTCATCCGCAAAGTGCTTCCATCACTTTAGCTGAATTATGGGAATTAGCCCAATAATATTGCATCTGTTTGTCCACAGATACTTTCAGAAATCTTTGGCCTTCCCGGGAGAGTTTTCCTGGAATCTTTGCCTGCCCTGGCTTGATCATGAAAAACCTGGATCAGCCCGGAAGTTGGATGTCTGCTCACTTGAGCTTTCAAACAGTCTGGCAAAGGGAAGGAGTCCAAGCCACCTTGGTATGAAGTGTTTCCAGCAAAAAATATTAGCACACCCGAATAAGAATAATATCTGGAGGGCTGGGTTCCCATTAGAAATCGGCAAATAAAGCCAGAAGAGCCCCTAGGTTCAGATCTACTTTAAGGGAGCATCTTGGCCGAGGCAGGTTTGAATTTCAGACCTGGGTTTCTCCCAGCTCCCTCGAGACACCAAAGAGAAAACCTGCAGAGAAACACAAAACGCTGCTCACTGTACCTGCTACTTGTTTGCAAGCAATTGTGTGTCTGCCCTAAAAGCCCCACTGGGTTCACCACACTCTGAAATCAGCCTCTGTGATGTAACACGCCCGGCTGTCTGCCCGCACTGCCTGCAGGGTTCGGCATCTCATGAGTGCGGTGGTTGCCCTTCTCTGATCAAACTGTGGCTGCTGGTGGCTCTGGCTTTCATTCAGTGAGCTGCAGCTTCAAGAAAGAGCCAGTCCTCTCCTGTGGCCCCGATCTAGCATAGCTACTGTCTCTCATTGCTCTTCTGTGCACCCACCTTTTTCGGAAAGACAAACCCTATTCTTGGTGGTGCCACCAATGCGATGGACCGTTCAGAAGACAGGCTGTCGATTTCCTCCCTCCCTCCCTCCTTCCCTTCCTTCCTTCCTCTCTTCTTTCCTTCCTTCCCTTTTCTCACTCTCTTTTTTTAAAATAGTTGACAACACACTGTGTGTGTGTATATATATACAAAGAAAGTGAAGTCACTCAGTCGTGTTTGACTCTTTCCAACCCCATGGACTGTAGCCCACCAGGCTCCTCCATCCATGGGATTCTCCAGGGACAAATACTGGAGTGGGTTACCATTTCCTTCTCCAGGAGATTTTCCCAACCCAGGGATTGAATCCCAGTCTCCCAAATTGTAGGCAGACGCTTTACCATCTGAGCCACCAGAGAAGTCTCTTTCTTTCTCTCTCTGTCTATATATACATATACATATATATATATATATATAAAGTCTCAATATATATATATATAAATTTGCTCAGTCATGTCCGACTCTTTGAAACTCCAAGGGCTGTAGCCCACCAAGCTCCTCTGTCCAAGAGGATTTTCCAGGCAAGAATACCAAGTAGGTTGCCATGCCCTTCTCCAGGGGATCTTCCCAACCCAGGGATCAAACCCAGGTCTCCTGCATGACAGGCAGATTCTTTACCATCTGAGCCACCAGGGAAGCCCAGTATAACATTGTTTAAAAGTCTCATAAGAGGCACAGTCTCCTTCCTATTAAGATCTAGGCTTCCCACCCACAACTCCCTGCCACCTACACATTCATAGACACGAGTAAACTGCTGGTATTAATTTATCTGTTTCACTTGCCAGAATTTTTTTCAATGTATACGTAAGGAAATTTGAATGGCTGTCCTTATGCCCCAGTGATGGCCTACAAAACCTGCTGTCCTGCCCCATGCTCTCTTCACTTAGCAGCCTTTCCATACAGAAGCACTGCATTCACTCCTTTTTATAGCACCGTAGTACTCCAGTTGGGTGCATGTGTATAATTTATTGGAGCCTGGTGGGCTGCCGTCTATGGGGTTGCACAGAGTCGGACACGACTGAAGCGACTTAGCAGCAGCAACAGCATATTAATAGAAATGTAGATTGTTTCTGATATTTTGCTCTTACCAACAGTGCCTTACCAAGTGACTTTCTACTATGTCTTTTTTGAACCTGTGCAATTTTGTCTTTTCATTCTGTTCATGGGGTTCTCAAGGCAAGAATGCATGGGATCACAAAGAGTCAGACACAGTTTAGCAACTGAACAACAGTTTTATCTGCATGCCATTTTCCCTGCACTATACAAGTTTATCTGTCTCACAAATTCCTGCACATGCTCCTGCTGGGTCAACAGGGATGTGCACGTGTAATGCTGTCACACACACTGCAGTGGCCACGCTCCCTCCAAGGGTGCGGCAGTGCTGGCTGTGGCTCGTCCCTGAGGCTTTCTGGGGATGAGAAAGGGGTTAGAGAGTATGGGTGGTTATTTAACTGGAGAACTGGGCTCCCCCATTGCAGCGTTCCCAGCTGTAACTGTTGAAATTCTTATTTCAACTCAAGTAGGGAATATTTTTATAGTTTAACTAAATAAATTAAGACTCCTTTGGCTGCAAGTAATAAAATACAGTTCAACTCAGCCCCGTGGCGGGTGGGGCAGTGAGAAAGGAAGGGAGGTGGTCATCATCGTAAGGACGAGGACCCCAAAACAGACAGGCAGCCCTGCTCCCAAGCTCGCACTTGGAGAGGGACTGCATGAGTGACTCAGTGGGCGCGTGAAGGACGTTGAACTTGGGTCAGCCATCCACCCCAGGTCCAGGCAGCTGTGAACAATAAAGCATGTTGTTGTCCAAACCGAAATCTGGAACCTACCACTCTGAGTGAGCAGAGCGACTGAGCAGATATTCCAAATGGCATTGGCTACAGCCACAAATGACATGATTTATCTTAGTCACTTGAATCGTATAACAAAAGAATTTACAAAAGTAGAACAGACATGAAACGGGTTCTGAATGCCCAATAAATCTCTCATTTAAGTCACACTAGCGGTTTCTGAGGTTATCCTATCACTGTGGCAAAAATGAGTCAGGTATAAAGAGGCCAGATCCTCACCTCTGCTACTGTTTCTGCTCAGCAGGTAGTTTCCTAATAACTGGGTTATCAGAGAAGACTTTTAGAATAAAAAATTTTTTCTAACATTTTTAAAAACAAAAATTTCTCTTTCATGAGTTAAAAAAAAAAGAAGACCATAGATTTCAGCCTGGCCTATAGAGCATATTTATTTCAAAGTGACGTGTGATGTCACTTTAGGAAAGTGAGCTGTTTCTTTTTTTCAACCTAAAGACCAAATGGCCAGGGAGAAAGCAGCCAAGACTCTGAGTAATCTTATTGAGGGTTCAATTTTCTAAGTATGACCTTATGCTAGCAACAGCTCCTAAGGAACAAGAAAACAAGCCGAGCAAGGAAGTCTCGCTTCTATGAGACAAGAGCCTCCAAGACAGCAACGTCTGAAGGCAAATTCTAATTACATAACAGGAGTGAGTCATCAATGCCATCAGAGATTACAGACAGCTAAGCGGTCACCCGCCCTCTCCCTGCAGTTTTGAAGCACGTAGGCTCTCACGGACCTCATCCACTCCACACCTGACCTTCACTCTCCCTTCCTTTATTTTCTTTTGTCCCCCTTTTATTTTCCATTTTATGTTGTGTTAGTCAGGGTTCTCCATAGAAACAGACACAATAACATGAACACACACACACACACACACACACATATATATATATGTTTTATTATAAGGAAGTAGCTCATGTGATTATAGAGATGGGCAGGTCCTAAGAATCTGCAGGGTGGGTAGGCAAGCTGGAGACCCAGGAGAGCCAGCGATTTAGTTCCAGTCCAAGTCTGATGGCCTGAGAATGAGAAAGACTGAGGGTGGAGTCTGAAGTTTTCCAAAAGCTGAGAGGCCCAGGAAGAGCCAGTGTCTTCAGTCAAAAAGCAGGAAAACACCAATATCCCAGTTCAAAGACATTCAGGAAGGAGGGATTCTCTCATCCTCGGGAAGAGTCAGTCTTTTTGCTCTGCTCAGACCTTCATCTGATTGGATAGGGCGCACCTACATTAGGGAGAGCAATCTGCTTTACTCTGTCTACTTATTTAAATCTTTTAATTTACTTTAAATACATTCCCCGATGTATGTTATTTGTGTTACAAATTATGCTGAAGCTGAAACTCCAATACTTTGGCCATAGAAGAACTGACTCATTGGAAAAGACCCTAATGCTGGGAAAGATTGAAGGCAGGAGGAGAAGGGGATGACAGAGGATGAGATGGTTGGATGGCATCACTGACTCAAGGGACATGAGTTTGAGCAAGCTCTGGGAGTTGGTGATGGACAGGGAAGCCTGGCGTGCTGCAGTCCATGGGGTCACAAAGAGTTGGACATGACTGAATGCCTGAACTGAACTGATGTTATATATCCACTAGTGTAGATTTATAATTACTTTTTCAGTTTTTGTCTTTTAGACACTGTAAAAGAATCAAGAGTAGAGTTATGAACCAAAATCATAGTGATACTGGTTTTTAGATTTTTTTTTTTTGTATTGACCTTAGCTACAGAAATGTATGCTTCATATGGCTTTGAGCTAGTGTTCTATCTCTTTGTTTCAACCTGAAATATTCCCTTTATCAAAATAAATTACTTAAATGTTAATCTCATCCACAAATATTCATGTGGGAACACCTAGAATAGTGTTTAGCTGAATATATGGACACTCTGTGGCCCAGTCAAGGTGACACATGAAATTCAGCATCTCAGGCGCCTTTCGGTTCTCTTGTGTACAGGCCACTGCTACATGCTCCCCCAACAGTGACCCTGCATGTGGTCAGGTTCTGTGTCCCACTTCTCCTCTTGTTTCTATGGTAAAGTTTCTAGAAAGAGAAATCTAGATTCACTGTCTGAAGTGTCTCAACTCTCACTCACTGTTCAACGCAGATGTCATTTGTCTTCTGTCCCTATCACTGTGTTTTCTTAAGAACATCCACGGGGCTTTATAGTTGGTAAAGAATCCACCTGTAATGCAGGAGGCAGTGATTCAATCCCTGGGTCGAGAAGATCCCCTGGAGAGGGAAATGGCAACCCACTCCAGTATTCTTGCCTGGGAAATCCCATGGACAGAGGAGCCTGGCGGGCTACAGTCCATGGGTCGCAAGAGTTGGGCATGACTTAGCGGCTAAGCCACCACCACCAAGAATGCCAATAATCTAATGTAAAATTCTTTGCTCTCTTGCTCTCTGAATTTCCTCCTACCTCTCCAGCCCCCTCCCCTCAGTGGTGTTCCCCAGGGGACGCACCGTCTTCCTTTTTGACTTTACAATCTCTGTTCATTAGTGTTACACATTCCATGACTTTATCAGCTCTAAGCCCAGACTCAAAGCCTATCTTCAACATTAACCGCTCTCTGAATCCCAGACTTGTATGTTACTGCTCATAGATTCCTTCTCCACATGACATTCCCCACATGAAACTGGAACTTAACACATTACCTTAAATTCATCGTTTTCTCACAGACTTAATTGCTTCTTTCCATAATGACACTGTCATCCACCCAATCTCCTAAGCTCCTAGCAGTACCGTGGGAGACCATGATAAACACCCCCTATCCTTCACCTTCTAATTCCAATCCATCACCATGCTCTATCCATTTTACATGCTGAACACCTGCCTCCTTGCCTCCTTTGGGCTTAACCCGGGCCCTCCTAATTTCTCGTCTAGACCCCAGCAGAGCTCTGCATTGGATTTCTCTCTGTCACCATTCCAGCTGCCTTTCCAGTTCATCCATTAGATTCAGTGTGATTTTCCATGACAACAGAATGTGATCAAGTTACTTTCCAGCTAAAACTTTTCGAAGTCTTCCCCATTGTTTTGAGGTTGCAATGTGAAGACTGTTCAACAGTCCAGGAGAGACACTATGAGCTAAGATAGTGGCAGCTGAGATGGAGAGTTGGAGGAGAGGAAGCCAGAGGGCCTCGGGAGTGAGGAGGATCCCTTAGTGATTAGATGTGGGGAGTGGAAATCAAGGAAGTGCTAAGGAAAGCTTTCTACTTCTGACTTGGATAACTAAGCGATCATGGCCTGGTTCTCTGAGACTGGGGACCCAGCCCTTCCTTTGCTGGTGGACAGCAGCCAGTGGAGTTACCTGGGTGGAGCCCCACGTCTGGGGAAGCAAGGCCTCCAGGAAACCTGTCGGTCTGGGCGGAGATGAGTCAGAACCTAGAAAAGAAGAAGAAATAAAAATTAATACCAGATGGGAGAAGGAGGCAGTTGAAAGTCCCTATAAATAGTCAGCAACTGAGAACTCTACGGGAGTGGAAGGTGCAGCGAATTGTGTCTTCTCTTCTGCCAGGAGGTTCCTAAAAGTTTGCTGGCAAAGGCCAGGAAAAGAACCAGGGCCATGTGCTCAGCAAGACATTACCTAAGTGCAAAAAGGCTTAAAGGACTTAGAACTCTGACTTCCATCCTCATTTATTTCCTGAGCATTGTCGTTCCCTTCTTTCTTGGTTGGGGTTTTGGCTGTAGTTTGGAGCATCTTGCTGTTTACAGAAAATTTTTAAACATGAATTGTTTAGTTGCTATGCCTCCACATTTAGATGTGCACACAGATGAACTAACAGCTTTTCTCATCTCACCCTCTTCACTGAGTCTTCCCGAGTGAAAACAAAGGAAAGGCTTGTCTCATTCACCTTTGAAACATACCTGAGCATTTCCAATTCACGTAATAATCAGTCCCCTCCAGGGATGACTCTGAAAGAACCAAAGTCATCTGCAAGTCTATATACTAACAATATTTAAACTGGCTAAATTGAGCCAAATCACCAATTTGACTGTTTTGTCAAATTCAAGTACATCCAATGCATTAGGATATTCAATCCTCAACAAATTCTTCTTTGGCACAGGCAGAAAGAGATCAGCGGTACTTATTTATTGTTTTTACACAAATGGAAATATATATACGTGTGTGTGTGCTGCTGCTGCTGCTAAGTCGCTTCAGTCGTGTCCGACTCTGTGCGACCCCATAGACGGCAGCCCACCAGGCTCCCCTGTCTCTGGGATTCTCCAGGCAAGAACCCTGGAGTGGGTTGCCATTTCCTTCTCCAATGCAGGAAAGTGAAAAGGGAAAGTGAAGTCGCTCAGTCGTGTCCGACTCTTAGCGACCCCATGAACTGCAGCCCACCAGGCTCCTCCATCCACGGGATTTTCCAGGCAAGAGTACTGGAGTGGGGTGCCATTGTGTGTATACTATATAAATAAATAAATAAATATATATATATATATATACACCATACTTAAGAAAATTTTTCATAGATAACCTGCTTAGAATCCCAAATGGGAATCAAGAGAAGACTGATCTTTCTGGCAAAGAGCAACAAAACATCTGACTTTTTGCTCCACAAGCAGGTGTGGCTGATGGACTGTTTCATGTAAGGTATAATTAATTCTGTCTTTCCGTCTTAGTTACCAAAATAAACTGTGTAAATCCGAACATGATAGAAGGACTCTATCATCAGCTGACAAGGCTCTGCAGCCTAGGGACATGAAATTACTAAGGAAGACAAGTCGGGAAGTGTGTAATTTCAAGAGGCCTCTGCTTCAGATACTGGCAGTGGCCGGACAGTGAAGAGCCAGTGTGCTCAGCTGGCTGACCAGTCAGGGCCTAGAGCTGTCCTCAAGCCATAAGGGGGACGCAGCTGGTTTCAGCCCTTGGGCTCTGCTCCTCCCCCTCTTGGTGTCCTCCTCTAGGGAGCATTACCTGGCCCCCTGACGAGGGTCTTTCTGACACCTTTGCCCATACATCTGACTCAGGCCAAGCCTTGAGCCGTCAGGACACTGCCCAGGTGATGAAAGGGGGACCAGATAAATGCACTCAACTTATGATGTCTCTACTGATGGCTGCTTGGGGCTTCCCAGGTGGCTCAGTGGTAAAGAATCCGCCTGCCAATGCAGGAGACACCAGTTCAATCCCTAGGTCAGGAAGATCCCCTGGAGGAGGAAATGGCAACCCACTCCAAGATTCTTGCCTGGAGAATTCCATGGACAGAGGAGCCTGGCAGGCTATAGTCCATGGGGTTGCAAAAGAGTTGGACATGACTTAGCAACTCAACAATAACAACAACTGATAAATGTCCGGCTTCTGTGCCTTTTCATTAAATAGCACCGCATTTTCACTATCACCTTCAAGGTCTTACATCAAAGGCTCAAGCAAAGTGGAAACATCGCACAGTGTGACAGGGTCAGAGACAGACAGAGTCAGAAACAGAAAGAGACAGGAAGATACTGTCTTTGGTTAATAGCACCTTTTCTGGTATCTCACCAATTACATATCCAAGTGACATGTATTCAGTCCTACATCTAACAAGATGTAGAATTGAGGACACCGTTTTGTCTGAGCCCTTCAGCTCACACATTAGGAAACCAGGGCCTAGAAATGACTGAGCTGCCCACAGTCACACACCTGGGACCAGAGGCCGGGTCTCCTGATTTCAGGCCACTGATCTTCCTACCGCATTCCCAGTCGTGGATGGCCAAATAGAAGAGGAGGAAAGCTGGAGAACCTGGCTTATCTTAGCAGCTACCCAGGCCCCTTCCCACCAAGGATCTTAAATATAAGGGTCAGATACCTGACTAAAGACACATCCAAGAAGAAACGGGGAAGATATAGACTCCGTGGTCCACTGGCCTCAGTGTGGGAAATGAAATAAGTTGCCAGGAAACCAGGAACTTAGACTGTCCGAGGCACGCTGTGAAGGCTGCCTTCCTTAACTGTGGATATCCCAGCCCACAGGAATAGCCATCCTGCATGCAGAAGTCCTGCATGTTCACCTAGGCCTGGGCCAGGAACACTGCCCCTCCTCTGGCTTCCAATCCACCCACCCCTTCCTTTAGAAAGTTCTTCTTTCCTGTCACCAAGAATTCTCACCAAGCTCCAGGGAAAGCGTCTACGTCATCATATGTTTTCATTCAACAAGCATTTATTAAGCATCTACTGGGTACCAGATGGGGCTTCCCAGGTGGCACAGTGGTAAAGAACCTGACTGCCAATGTAGGAGATGCAAGAGACGTGGGTCGGGAAGATCCTCTGGAGTAGGAAATGGCAACCCACTTCATATTCTTCCCTAGAAAATTCCATGGTTAGAGGAGCCTGGTAGGCTACAGTCCACAGGGTCGCAAAGAGTTGGACGTGACTGAGCACGCATGCGCGTAGCATGCAGTGTACTAGATACTAAGCTAGGTCCTGGGGAAATACAGATGGAGCAGACACAGTTATTCTTCTCAAGAGCTCATCATCTGAAGGCCCTATTCATGTGCAACTGCTTGCTCATGGGTCTGATAGCCTCATGTGGACAATGGGCATATTTTTAAACCCCAAATCCCAACATATGGTCCCAAAAAAATTGCTTTTCTAGTTTGCAACTGTTCTATATGAACATCTTTAAAAGGCTTGAAAGTTAAATTGCTTTCATAAGTCCTTTTAACAAGTTTCCTTTACTGAAAAGAAATAAAATATATTAAATCAGGCTTTTTTGAGAAAAATCTGCATTATACGTTCATCAAACCCATATGTGTTAACTTGTAAAACCTTATAATCATAGGCTATTGCAGTTGGAAAGGATCTGAAATAACACCTAAGCCAGTAGCTTTGAATTTTTTAATTTTATTTTTTAAACAATGAAACACGTTTCAAGCCAAATATCACCCAAAGTTCCCAAATACAAAACAGTTAAAACTGGACCTGCTTTGGTCAGAGGAGAGATGGAGAGCTCAGTAGAGTCTTCTCTTCTAAACTCCCTCACCCCTCCCACCACCTCTGTTCCCACAGATTTTGGAACTTCACCCCACAAAAAGGACTGTCCAACCACCCATTATGTCCCAAAATGGGGACACTGAGCTCCAAAGAGAATATGACCTCCTTCTGATGAATTATCTCTATGAAAGAGTCTTATCTAATGAAAGAGGCCTGTTCCCCAATAAGGTCACGTTCTGAGATACTAGGAGCTAGGACTTCAACATATGAATTGGGGAATCGGGGCAGAGGGAATGCAGTTCAACCCACAGCGCTGCTTCCTGCCCTCTTCGGATGAAGGTCCCGGTCAAGCCAAGGAAGTCCCTGATACCAGATCCTTAAGGGACAGTCGTGAACCTGTTTGACCACTGCTGGGAAGAAGTCTGGGGACAGTCAGTGCACAGAGAAATGGGGAGGTTAGAGAGGGTGGCTCCATGGCCAGGGAGAGGGATTAGCCTTAGCGGGAGGGGAGACACTTCCTGTATTGTCGCAAGGAGGTAGAGGGGAGAAGGGATGATTGTGCATGCAGAATGATATACAAATATGAAGGATGGAAGTCAAGGGAGTGGCTTCAGACGGCCCAGCTTTCTTCACGAAGCAGGAGGAGAGACTGCCTGAGGAGACCGACAGTGGAGGCTGGGATTGGGGCTCAGGAGACAGACAGGAAGTGGAACCGGAGATTTGAGGAAGGTAGAGACAGTTCGAAAGAGCCTTGTGCATGACGGACAGTAGTCAGCTCTGTCTTGAGTAGCGGCCCAGCACATTATTAAGCAAGGTCCAGTATCGTTGCTTTAGGAAAATGGTACACAGGGCGGCGAGCTGAGCAGGGGAAGAGAGAAGGGCTGCCTGACAGTAACCAGGGTCCAGATGGCATCGGTGACCAAAGTTTACAGAGGCACCATCTGCAGGGTGTGAGGTTTTTCCAGCCATGCTTCAACAGCCGGGAGATTGATGTAGAGAAAGTAAACAACTGCGTTGATCCAGACCTAGGCTTTGCCCAGGAGGCTGCGATAGCAGGACAAAGGGGCAAGGAGACTGAGGAGATCTGCATGAGGAGGGTGAAGTTGGGGGGAAGCTCAGAGGCCAGGTCGGTAGAGAAGCCAGTGGGCAGTGAGCGGGCTGTGCTATTTCTGCAGAAGAGCATTGCACGTGCCCCCTGCTCTCTGTTGACCAGAGCATGTGGTCTCTACTGCCTGCTGGAGGAGCAGACGCTGCCAGATGTGACCCCTAACGAGCTGTAAGCTGACAGGCTCCTCAGCTGACCTTCCTCCTCTAAGGTGGTCCTGACTGGCCCCAGCTGGGTAATTCAGCGACTTGCACCCAGCCACAAGGGGTAGGCGTGCCCTTGGGACACACATACCCCTATGAAAGGATGAGAGGTCAACACCAGCTGGTGTATTGATTCAATCCCTATGTCAGTTTTCTAATCTGGGTGTTATTTTTAAATGCTGTATGGGTCAATTCTGTTTATTGGGATTTTTATTACTGTGAATCTTCCAAGGCCACATATCTTCTCTTAATGTGCCTCTACTGATATTAATAGTAGTCAACTCAGAACTCCAAGTTACTAGAATCACTTTAGTATCTTCAGATGCAAAATAATCAGGGTGACGGGGAGGGGGGGAGAAACTTTTTAGTATCATATGAAAAATACTCCTAATACAGCATGATTAAAACTAAAAAACAAGTACCAAACTTTGTTAGAAGCAATGGAGACTCTCATACCCTGCCAGTAAGAATGTAAATTGGTACAACCACTTTGGAAAACAAAGTGGTTGTACCAATTTGGTTGATATTTTCCATTAAAAAAACATTGATATTTTCCATTAAAATTGAAGATATGCATATCCATCATCCAGCAGTTCCATTCCTGGGTATATGCACAGAAGAAATAGATAAAGATCTACCTAGCATAAATTCTTGATAATGGTCTAACACCAGCAACAACTCAGTTGTCCATCAGGATTAAAATGGAAGGATACCCACAAGGTGGAATACTGTACAGCAATGAAATCTACAGGCTACAGCCGTAGGCAGCAGCATCAATGAATTTCACATCCGTAATGCCTAGTGGAAGAAACCAACATAAACACATACTGTGTGATATGTCCTGCCTTTAAAGGAAAAGAAAGTTGTATTAGCAAAGGCACTGGACAGTCCTTTCTGGGGTCCTGGCAGTGTTCTATATCTTGACCCGGGTGTGGTTACATTTATGATAATTTATTAAGCTCTACATTGTTTTGTACAGTTTTCCGCATGTGTCATATTTCACAATAAAGAATTATTGGAATCTCTCTATATACATTCTATCCATGGTGCTGCAGTTTATGGGATCCCCATAGACAGATCAGCTCTGAATGGTCACCTTTAAGCTCAGACACCTCGGGCAGTTGAAATGCCTCTGGGGGCGAAGACCTCAGTGAGACGTGGACCCTTTCACAGCTGATTCTCTCCACTGTCCAGACTGAGATCCTTGAGCAACATGGATGGTGCAGGCAGAGTCTGTGAGTTACGGGCCTGTGTCCTCCTGCCTGGCCACTGTGAGTGCCCCGGAGGGAAGTCTTCTTCCTCTTAACCGAAATTACAAATACTGTGTTTATCAAACAAACTACAGGATGACATTCCCATCCTAAGAGAAGTGAAAGGCGCCCAGCTCCCTGTTTCCCTCCAGTTGGAAAGGGAGCGTAAGGAAGGAAGACTAGGAAGACTGCTAGGAAGACTTCTCTGCCTTGAGGCCGCTGATAGGTTCGTTACACAGTTCACCAAGCTTCTACAATGTCTTAGACACAATCCTTATTTTTCTGCTCCACAGTTTAAAACATCCATTTAGTTTTGATTTTTCATTCTGGATGGGAAAAACACTTTCCTTTTACAAAGATTCAGATTCCTGATTCTCAAAAAGACTTCCAAATGCCCCACATGGTTTAAGTATCAAGAGTTTTTCTAAAAATATATATTTCAACTACGGTCTATAAAGATACACACATATCTCATACCAAAACTGAACCTTATGGCTGAGACATGATGAACGGGAAGTGAAAAACTGGCCAGTACTAACCAACCAAAAGCCCAGGCAATTTTTTTTTTTTTTTTTGCAAAAAATCAAATTCCGGGCTTTGTATCTGAGCTGTTTAAAAGGCTCATCGCCAAAGTACCAGTTCTCCTCATTTTGGAGAAACAAGAAAAGCATATGGCTCCAGGGACCTTCACAAGTTGATGCCAAAAAGTGGAGCCAGGCACATTTCAAGATCATCAAAGGAACAGCAGGTTGGATTAGTTTAAAGGGGAATGGGGGCGTCTCAGGTGGCTCAGTGGTGAAGAATCCGCCTGCCAAACAGAAGACACAGGTTCAAACCCTGGGTCGGGAGATCCCCTGGAGAAGGAAATGGCAACCCAGTCCAGTATTCTTGCCTGGAGAATTCCATGGACAGAGGAGCCTGGCGGGCTACAGTCCATGAGGTCACAAAGGGTCGGACACGACTGAGCAACTGAACAGCAGCAGCAGCAGTAAGTGAGGCAGGGAGGTCGAGGTGCAGAAAAACAAGGGAAATCAATGGCAGAGAAAGTTGTAGGTTACAGACAATGAAGGATCACTCATTTCTACCATTTTAGCCCAGTAAGAAACACCTGGCTAACATCTACCCATCGCACAAGACTCCAGCCAACGTTTACTTTTTCCCTCCTTGGTGCCCTTACCACACCCGCTTTGCATTCTGCCAGAATTGCTGTAACATTTTATAGGACCGGATTATTCCGTTTGCCCTCCTAGACTGTGAGCTCTTTGAGAACAGGACCATACTTTGTGCATCTCTAAGGTTTCAGCTCATGCATAATAAAAAGTATATTTACCATATTTTCCATAAGTATTACCCTTGGCTGCATGAATGAACGATGGGTTCCATTAATGAGACAACTCTATTACTGAGACTTTGGATTCTATTAACAAGATTTCCAGCTCCTGTGATGCCACCCATAAGTGATGAAAAGCATCTCGGCCTCTGCCAGAGTTTACCCACTCTTTTTTTAACTTCTCTTTTCAGGCCCAGGAAGCTGTGAGCTCCCTAATGTCATATACCGGCATGAGAACACAGTGTGTTCTCTAAGTAGATCTATGAAAACGAAGAATCTGATCAGCCAACTAAAACACTGGGATCATCCTTTTCAAGACCCAGAGCTCCAGCATTCTTTGGCGTAAGAGACAGAGAGGCACCTGGGAAAATGTGGGCAAGGGTGAGTACTATTGAAAAAACCACGCATTATGTGTGGGCCGACTCAGACAAATGCATTTGAAACAGTAATAGAAATGGTATTCCATTTCCCACCCAGGATTGCAACTAACGCTTGAAATGGAAGGTTTATGTTAGGCCCACAGATTTTGCTCTGTTAGGTGAATCTTTTTACACGGATGTGCTGATACCCACAGAAACTCCTCTTCCATTCAGAAATCTCAGGGGAAGAATCTCTTGGGACAGAGGTCGAATATTCCACCTTGTGTAGTAGTGCCCTAGCAAGTCTGGAGCTTGCACTTCTGAACTGATCAGAAGCTGATCACCTGGGTCGTTGGCCCCCAACGTTTTTGGCACCGGGCACCGGTCTCATGGAAAACAATTTTTCCACGGACTGGAGGTGGGGGATGGGGACGGCGTCAGGGTGATTCAAGGACATTATTTATTTATTGTGCACTTTATTTCTATTATCATTAAATCAGCTCCACCTCAGATCATCAGGCATTAGATCCTGAAGGTGGGGGACCCCTGACCTGGGTTACCAATTAGCCAGTCCTCTGGTGTCTCCTCTCTCTGTCTGCTAGTCCTAAACCAATCCTTTTTCATTCAGCTGTTCCATAAGAAAACATGTTGGCCTAGGGTGGAGGTTAGGGTTAAAAGAGTCCATCCTTCTTTTGAACCAAGGCTTGCTAAGGTCTTATGGAAACTAAGCAAAAGAAGCGACGTGTAATTTCGCCTATTAATTGACTTCTAGTGGAGGCAGGCAGCGTGCTCTTGCGTGGTACCCTTGGAGGCAGACCTGGATTTAAGCCTCACTCCACTAACTTGAGACTTTTGAATCTGTTTTCAAGTTTATAAAATGGTGATAGAAGGACTGTCTTGAGGATGAAATGAGAAAGTGTACATAAAGTAACTTGTGCTCAATGGGAAAAAAGTTAATTCCTCTATGGGTTAGGATCAGTAATCTGTTGTCTCTATCACGTAACAACTAACCATCAACACAAGAAAACTCCAGGTAGCCTTGGGAGTCCATATACACGTAAATGGCTGTCAGTTAAACAAAATGACAAGTACGTTCTTAAAATATTTTAAGTAACAAAAGGATTTCTTTTATTCGACCAGCTAGGCTGTCATATCACTGTACTGTTTGAAAGTTAAAGGCCTATTAAAAATCTTCCCTAGTCCTAGGGTTCTATGACAAAAATCTGTGACAGAATTGGACACTTGGAGGCCTCCACCCAAGTCTGAATTTAAACTGGAGCAAATTACGTTTGTGATTCCTCGAGGCATTCAATGTGAATTAATTTCTTAATGAAGAGTGAAATAAAAATCACCTCCTCTCATTTTTTTCTACCTGCTCAGGCAGTTTTCCTAAAATAAGACAAAAGCAGAGGAAGGAAATAAGAAAGAAAGGGAGAAAGAAGAGGAGGGAAGAAAGGAAGATAGCCTTCTCCAAAGCAAGGCGTATTTCACTTCATTTCAGTCCCTGCAGTGAATATTAGCTCTGGGATATTTCAAATACAGGTTGCTTCTCAACTTTTGGTACCCTCACCTTGAAAACCAGACATTCCTACCACCCGGAATCCTCAATTTGCTTATCTACATTCAGAGTCCAAGAGTCCTTTGAGATCATTAATTTCACAACTTTGGAGTGATTTTTTTTTCTCATCACTGAAATTTATTTAAAATATTCCATACACACACACACACACACACACTTACATGACAGAAGACTATGTAGGATGTAAATATTTGGCAGCTCTCAGTGTCACCTATTAAAAAGGAACATTTATTCCCGGCTGTCAGGGCTTCCTAAGGATATATTCCTGCTGCTCTTCGGGGAGAAGGCGAGACAGTGTGCCGGCTGCACAAACGGCCGTGAAATCAGACTGCCCGATTTGAATCCCAGCGCCGCCACTGATGGGAAGTGGGACTTTGATCAAGTTATTTAACCTGTCTTTGCCTCAGTTTATTCATCTATAAAATGGGGGTGAGAATAGTAATCTACCTCAAGGGGTTCTCTTGATGATTATGTATATAAGTTGCTTAGAGTTGCATTTGGCAAGCCCTCCAGTCAGACCTGGCGAGGGGGTGGGGGCCGCTTCCCAGGTGGCGCTAGTGGTAAAGAACTCACCTGCCAATATGGGAAACACAAGAGACACAGGTTCGATCCCTGAGTTGGGAGATCCCCTGGAGTAGGAAATGGCAACCCACTCCAGTCTTCCTGCCTGGAGAATCCCTGTGCATAGAGGAGCCTGGTGGGCTACAGTCCACAGGGTGGCAACGAGTTGGACACGACTGAGCTACTGAGCACACCCAACAATCAGTGAGACCTGGAGTCCTGTAGCACAGATGAAATAAAGTCTATGCAGCTAAACAAAACCACCAAAGGGGGAAGATGGGAGAAGCAGAGTGTCAGGAAAGGCTGGAGAGATGACGAACCTTTGGGAATCAGGCTTATGCTGACGTGGCTGATCTCCTGAGACCCCTCAGGCTGCGGTTTTCTGGCTCCAAGAGTGACGGTGGAGAACCCATGAGCGCGTGGCCCAAAAAAGTTTGTTTGGGGAGACCTGTGCTAAATCCATAAACACTCCTGAAAGGAAGCACTTACCAAAGAGCTCAGCAAACACCGGCAGGCCCTGAAGCAAACATCAGTACAGATATCAGTGTGAGGAGAAAGTGGAGGGACTTCGCTGGTAGTCCAGTGGCTAAGACTCTGCGCTCCCAGTGCAGGGGCCCGGGTTCTATCCCCAGTCAGGGAACCAGCTCCTGCCTGCCGCAACTAAGACCCGGCGTTTTCAAATAAATCAATATATATTTATTAAAACAACAAAAAAAAAAGAAAGTGGAGAATGCAACTCCCACCTGGAGGGCCAGCTGAGGGCTGCAGAGAGGCCAGCAAGCAGCCTTCTTCTGCATCCAGCTGCAGTCAGTGTGTGTGGGGGCAGCTGGTCAAGCCCCCAGACCTACTTCACACTCTTCCCTAATCTCTTGATGTCAGCCATGGTGGGGGTATTTACAACACAGAAGTCGGCAGAAACTGCTTCATGTTGTTTTGCATTTAGAAAGCCGGGAGTTAAATATTCCCCAACACACTGCTGGGGGAGAGTGAAAGGCTGGCTTGGAAAAGACTGAAGGAAAAAACCCTTTAAACTGCAAAGCTTTTTCTCTGGCGTCCCTGACTCTTCCCCTTTGTATGAAGGCAGGAAGCTGGAAGTTGGACAAGGTCTGTTAGGGTTTCTCTAAAGAAGAAAGCCAGACTGAGTCTGTGCTTCACAGAGGCCAGAAAAGCGCTGACTGACAGAACTTGAAAATGGTGTCCTTTTTTCCCATTAAATATAAGTTCACCCCCGGTCCAAACTAGTTGTCAGATGGTGGATTTACAGGTTTGTGATAAGTGTCCTAAAAAGGAAAATACGTTGAAGTGGGGGTAGTTCACATACTATTTTTTCACCTCTTTAAAAATATGATTTTTTTGATATATTTTAGAGAATACGAAAGCTGTCTACTGGGAATTATTACCTTACCTCCTCCCATCTAAAAAGACACTTTAAGTTGTTCAGATTTCTGAGTTGTTCCTTGAGAGGAAAGATGAAAGAAGAGGGACAGAAATGAAGTACCTTGAAATCTGCCTTTATCAGTCCACAGGGGCTGTCACTATGGAGCCCTCTAGCCCCGGTGACTTCACAGAAACGTATGTTCTGGCGATTCTGGAGGCAGGAAGCCCAAGTTCAAGCTGGCAACAGTCTGGTTTCTCCTGAGGCCTCTCTCCTTGGCCTGTAGGTGGCCATCTTTTCTCTGAGTCCTACGTGGCCTCCTCTCTGCGTGCCTGTGCGCTCATCTCTTCTCACAAGGACACCAGTCCTGCTGGAGCAGCATCCGCTCTGGTGACCTGACTGACCCTTCATCACCTCTTCAGAGACTTATCTCCAGGCCAAGTCACATTCTGAGACGTGGGAGGGGACCTCAACATACAAATTTGGAAAGGGACGCAAGCCCAGAACACTGACTAGCAGGATTAGGTGGAGAGAGGGCTGACCTCAGCGCAGTCACAGTAAAGGCCCCGGCTAAGCGCACAGACCCTCTGGGGTGGCCCTTCCGAGGGTCCGAAACTGAAGCCAAATGGGTGGACCAGCCGCAGGGAGTGGACTGCCCCAGGGAGGAGGCATGATGTCCCTGAGACCAGCCTGAGATGCTGTCTTCTGTTGAGGACGGTCTAAAGGGGACTCATCCGGGAGCTGCCAGTGGCCGAGTCTCCAGGTGCTGACAGGATGATTGCTCGGTCTCAAGTGGGGCCCCCGGTCAGTGCTCTGCAGTGTCCACAGTGACACACATAAATGGATGTCCCCTAAGCGGATGGAAGGATTCACCGTCATCTTCTTAAGAAATTTCTCATCATGGCTCTCAGTAGGTTGCTGCTAAGTCGCTTCAGTCGTGTCCGACTCTGCGACCCCATGGACTGCAGCCTACCAGGCTCTTCCGTCCATGGGATTTTCCAGGCAAGTGTACTGGAGTGGGTTTCCATTGCTTTCTCCTGGTTAAAAGGAGGTTTAACTGAAGGTTAATTGTCTTCAGTAGGTTAAAAGGTGACTAATTCTGAACCCTAAAACATGGAACCCAATTCTGCACACATAGAGAAAGCCCAGCAGGATGGTGACAGAGTGGCTTAGTGGGGAAAGGATGCTCTCTGGGGCCAAAAAGATAGGATTCAAATCTCTACCCCACTCTTTACTAACATTTCTTACCCCCTCTCCACCTCCGATTCCTCCTCTGCAAAGTGAGGAGAATAATGCCAACTTACGTCAGACTGTTGAAAGATTTAAATAAAAAATACGTACTCAGAGCGGCTAGCACTATGTTTCATGCAAAGAAGGCCTCCGAAAAGAATTAGCTGCCTTCCCTTTCTTTCAGCAAATGGAAAAGAGACGATTCCTCTCCTAACTTGAAGGAGGACATCTCTTAGATTCTGGGGTGATCTAAAGATGTCTGGGGACGTTTCTTTCTGCTGTTCTTCACTGTCACCAGCTCTGTCGATGTGGAAATACACCTCCCGTCACAAAGACCTCGCCCCCTTGCATAAATACCAAGTTTATTCCAAAAGTAAAACATGCATAAATTATGTTGGTGTACAATCAAACCAACTCTCCATTTCAATACGTAGTTTTATTGGGGTATAAATCACTACTACGGGGCAATTTAGTGCAGACAGAGATTGTATCAGGAGACTCAGATCCCCTGAGCTTGTCTGGAAAATGGGAAGCGTATTCCAGGATGAAGTGTCGTGCATGGGTAAGGGTTGCTGAGCCTGCAAAGAAACACACCTGGACAGAGGTTGAACTGTCTCATCTAAATCAAGTCAGGTTGAGCTCCCCTTGGTGGGAATGCTGAGGGCTGACTATGTTCGATTGTGGATCACAAAGCCCCAAAGAAGCGACACTGTCAAAGAGACATCAGACCTAGGTCCAATTTGACATGGGGCCACGTGCTTTCCCAGCATCTTCTGGCTTTCTTTTCCCATGGAGAGGCCTCATTTATTCTAAAGTATGAAGCCTTGGGGGTTTCTTGAAAATGGTACTTTCACTCAGTAAAATTAAGTTGGGATGAAAATGGTTTATAGTGGGAATCTGTTCTGGAAAAGGATTAAACTAAAAACATGGAAAGAGCAGCTCTTCCCCTCAAAATGATCAGTAGCCACCTAGACCTGCTCACTTTCCACGTGACAAAAAAAAAATTCTAGAAGCAGCACAAGAAAAACATCACAGCCACTGAGAAGTCAGAGGTGACTCTACACTCACCATCTCCCCACAAACATGACGAGTGTGGGAATCAGCGAGCTTTTCATCCTTAGGCCTATTCTGAGTTCTCTTATTGATGGAGGTTTCTGTTATAATTTTCCCACAATTGTCCTATATTCTCTTTTTAAAAGTATTTCTCTGGGTTTGACCAGGGCTCGGTAACACACACAGAGTCACAATTACACCATAAAGAATCACACATATGCAGCCCTTTAAGCATTACCCACAGATCCTTCTGACTTTTTACCATCTCTTTGAGAGAAACATCTTTGAGAAAGACATCCAAGTAAACAGCAGACTTATATCCAGCTTCCTTCCTCTGTTCAAATCTCTATCTCTGATCTGTACTTGCCATTTATTCAGTTCAGTTCAGTTACTCAGTCATGTCCGACTCTCTGTGAACCGGTGGACTGCAGCACGCCAGGCTTCCTTGTCCATCACCAGCTCCCAAAGCCTGCTGAAATTCATGTCCATCGAGTTGGTGATGCCATCCAACCATCTCATCCTCTGTCGCCCCCTTCTCCTCCTGCCTCCCAGCATCAGGGTCTTTTCCAATGAGTTAGTTCTTCGCATCAGGTGGCCAAAGTATTTGAGCTTCATCTTCAGCATCAGTCCTTCCAGTGAATATTCAGGACTGATTTCCTTTAGGATTGACTGGTTTGATCTCCTTGCAGTCTAAGGACCTCTCAAGAGAGTCTTCTCCAACACCACAGTTCAAAGCATCAATTCTTCGGCACTCAGCCTTCTTTATGGTCCGACTCTCACATCCATACATGACTGCTGTTTATTAGATGTAGCATTTTAGAGCTGGAAGGTCATGCTAGTCAGAGTAGTCCTGCTGTGAGCTGCAGTAACAAGTAAATCCTGTCATCTTGGGGGGCCAGCCCAGTACAGTTCAGTCCTCACTCCTGTGAGAGTCCATGACTCTCTTGGGCAGCTGTCCTCAGGAATCTGGCTTTCCATTATGTGGCCCCACCATCTCAGGGTCCTCCCCTTCCAGCAGTATGGCTAAGAGAGAGAGGGTGGGGGACTTTCTAGGGAGCAGGCCAGGAACATGGAGTAATCACTTCCGCCAGCAGGCTACTAGCTGAGAACTAAGAAGCTCGAAGATGATAGTAGTGTTTGCCTCAGAGAGTCCTCAAATGCCCCTTGCTTCCCATCCCTTCAAGTTTTTTGTTACTTGGTTTTTTTTCAGTTGAGGCAACAGAGACCCAAAGAGCATGTTACACACAGCTCATCACACAGCTAATCAGCAGCAGTTCAGTCTGGCCAAGAGGCTCCTGCCCATTCCTGTTGCTTTCAATTAGTGTATAAAAGGGCTCATAAAAATCTCAAGATACAGTTGGAGCATTGTTTCTAGAACTTTCTATCCAGAACTCCAGGGTGAGAAGGACTATGACCACCCCTGCTCTGAACCCACAATTCCGGCACAGTTCTCAGCCTGGGAGCTGGACAGATGAGTGTTTCAGGGAGCAAGTGCCAGTAGCAAACCCTAATTACAGGAAATGCCTCTTGGCTCCCAAGGGATATGAAATTACTTTGCGGAAAGTCAAGAAAAATAGAAACAGAATACCCTGTAATGCTTTATTCAGAGGCCAGAGTCACCTATTAGGGCTTGTGTTTTGTGCTCGATTCTACCAAGAGAGCTTAAAGGGTGGAGACAGAGATTATATAGAGAGAAAGTCTGGATGGTGTCAGCCCCAGTCCCAACCATCACACTGTCCTGCGAAAAAGACGCCCGGACGTCCTCCTCACAGTTGAAATCGAATGTGAGAAAAAAACAGAGGTTTCCCAAAAATACCTGATAAAGAATGAGAAAGTGGGCCAGGGAAGGCTGGTCTCCTTGTCAAGTTCTGAAAGTTGCCTGGAGAAACCTTGGCCACGTCTCTGACTGTCTCCATCAATGTCTACTGAACATTCAGTTATGTATCTATTTTTTTACACCCTGACTTGATCATCATGAAGGTTCTACATCTGGAATTTTTTTGCCTGGATTTTAACTTTTTCATCTGGAGATATGACATTGAAGACAGGCTGCACGTTAGTTCTCTTAGGTTTAAGAATCTTTGTCAAACTAGTTAACATTCTGAGGTCTCCCCTCCACCACCATAACAACAAGACAGGGAAAAGAAATAAGAAGAATAACTGCCACTTGGCTGGAAATTAAGGTGCTGATCTAATCCAAACATTATCACATAAAATCAAGTAACAGTAATAATAGAATAGACGTATAGCAGTGGCAAATTATATTTTTAGCCAAAGGACAATCACATTTTCATGTTTACAGATTAGATATTAAAAATAGTACAGAATTTAATTACATGTGCCTTTATCCCACCTTTCTACCTCATTCTCTTCTTTCCATGCCCACTGCACCCCTTCTTTCTTCTTTTCTTTTTTCAGCTGCACCGCACAGGCATAGGAGATCTTAGTTCCCTGACCAGGGATGGAACCCTGCCCCCCTGCAGTGGGAACAGGGAGCTCAGAATCTTAACCACCAGGAAAAACCCCCCCCCTTCTTCAAAAAAAGTTTTTTCTTGTAAGTTGGGGAAATAGAGTGACATCTTATTAAGACAGCAAGATGAATGGATTCATTGAACTCAGGTTAATCTATGGCAAAGCTTGAACTCAAAACAAGGGTCAGTCGGGGAAGTAGGAGAGATGGAGGCTGGCTGGTTAAGAGTCTTTAGAGAACTTGGAAATAAGGTTGCTTTCAGAGTGGAACTATTAAAATGCATAGATCAAATGCATACAAAATGGCAAAAGCAGGATGGATATAAATAGCCCACTGTGGAAGTAAGCCAAATAGAAGTATATGGGAGTGTCGCAGACTTCAGCCCCACAGATCTAGGGGTACAGTAACAAGGAGGGTATATATTTGATTGTAGGTTCATGGGTAGAAAACGGAGTGGTTGTTTGGATGAAGGCTGTGTAAGCAGGAGCTGGGTGGCCAAGGAAGCAGTTAAAATAGTCAGGGGGTCACAGAAGCCCTCTGGATGGCAGAGCCCGACAACGTGAAACCATCTAGGGAAGACACAGTCATGGGAGTGTTGAACATGGCAGTATGGCTCTCTTAATGAGACCATCCCTACTTTGGCCAAAGTGCCTCAAACCTTTGTCAGTAACATTTATGACTCTTTGGACACCACTCAACCTTGTCATAATGTGGTTCTTCATGTAGCAAGCCTTCTGGCAGAGCTGTCTCACACCTTTCTGGTCGACTTGCCAGTTGCATTTACTTTAAACTACTCTAACTGATGCTGTGAGCCGGTTCCACCTTAAGCATGCCAACAAAGTCAGTTTTATGAAGCTAACAGACCTTAGACCATGGTATATACTTCGAGGTAAACATCGCTTTATGGGGTGCACCTGGGCAGGAAGTAATATTACTCAGCAACAGCTCAGGCTTGTTCTATGCTCTTCTCAAACTGCAGCTGACCAGCCTTATTCAGTTTTGACTGAATCATATATATAAAGTCAAGATCAAGATGTTTTAATAATATGACTGCTTTTCGTGATCTGACAAAACAATTGCCATATTATAAGCCAGAAACAGTACATAGAATGAAGGGACATAAAGAACCTAAACCATTTTAACAGGCTGTGGGCTGATTTTCAATTACATCTGGGACCCTACCATAGACAGCTTCATCAAAGATACCATGGTCACTGACAACTAATGTTTTCCAGGTTTTCTTCACACCTTATTCAATTGCAGCAATTGTTAGGTGATAAATACAGTGACAGCTCATTATAAAATTCAGCTTCCAGAAGCTGAAAGGGTAAGTGCCACCTCTAACCTGCCAGGTGATGGGTTAGCATCCTAATTAGCCCTGTCCCTTCTCCCTTCTGCTATACAGGTAGGTCATTCTCCACTCTCCTTCCAACAACTTTGTCTGAAATCTTGTACACTGAAGGCTTCAGTGTTCACACAATCCTTTTTAAGTGAAAATAAGCTCAGAAAGCTCTACCGCAGAACCTCAGGAGTTTATAGGACAGTACATAAAGGACAGTCAACTCTGAATATTCATTGGAAGGACTAATGCTGAAGCTGAAGCTCCAAGACTTTGGCCACCTGATGCAAAGAGCCGACTCATTGGAAAAGACCCTGATGCTGGGAAAGATTGAAAGCAGGAGAAGGGGGCGACAGAGGATGAGGTGGTCGGATGGCCTCACCAATTCAATGGACATGAGTTTGAACAAACTCTGGGAGATAGTGAAGGACAGGGAAGCCTGGTGTGCTGCAATCCATGGGGTCACAAAGAGTCAGACACGACTGAGTGATGAACAACAATGAAGGGCAGAGACAGAGGGGATAAAGAACACAGCCTGAGGACTCGAGGGTATTGTTTCTAGTCTCTAGGTGTTCTTATTGATATGTGCACATGTTTGTGTCTATCTGCCCATCTCCTTGTGTGTCTAGGGAGAGGGTTTGTATACTCTGTGACGTCATGCCAGCTTGTCACACACATATAAACCTATGTCTACAGATTAACTACTTGGGTTTATTTAAGTAGCTTTATTGAAGTATACTTGGAATACAATAAATTGCACATATTTAAACTGTAAATTTTCATAGTGTTGACATACATGTACACCTGTAAAACCATTACTACGACCAAGATAATGAACACATTCATCACCTGCTCCCTAATTTTTTCTTGTTTCTTTTTAATCCCACCTTCTGCCCCTTTCTACGCCTGTCCCAGGAAACCATTGATCTCCTTTCTGCCATTGCATTTTCAATTCCTAGAAATTAATATATTAATAAATGAAGCCTATAGTACATACCTTCTTTCTGAATCCTTCTACTGAGGAAAATGAAAAGTCTCTGCATGGACAGATGTTCTCTTTTCTTTTGGTTAAATAAATGCCTAGGAATGAATGAATAGGTCATGTGGTAGGTCTAATGCCCAGCGTTCTAAGAAACTGACAAACTGGTTCCAAAGCAGTTGTACCATTTTACATTCCCGTCAACAGTATACGAGAGTTCCAGTTCCTCCATATGCTTGCTGACACTTGGTATGGTCAGATTTCTCTTTTATTTTTCAGTTCAGTTCAGTTCAGTTGCTCAGTCGTGTCCAACTCTTTGCAACCCCATGGCCTGCAGCACGCCAGGCCTTCCTGTCTATCACCAACTCCTGGAGTTTACCCAAACTCATGTCCATTGAGTCAGTGATGCCATCCAACCATCTCATCCTGTGTCGTCCCCTTCTCCTCCCACCTTCAATTTTTCCCAGCATCAGGGTCTTTTCAAATGAGTCAGCTCTTTGCATCAGGTGGCCAAAGTACTGGAGTTTCAGCTTCAACATCAGTCCTTCCAATGAACACCCAGGACTGATCTCCTTTAGGATGGACTGGTTGGATCTCCTTGCAGTCCAAGAGACTCTCAAGAGTCTTCTCCAACACCCACAGTTCAAAAGCATCAATTCTTTGGTGCTCAGCTTTCTTTATTGTCCAACTCTCACATCCATACATGACCACAGGAAAAACCATAGCCTTGACTAGACGAACCTTTGTTGGCAAAGTAATGTCTCTGCTTTTGAATATGCTTTCTAGGTTGGTCATAACTTTCCTTCTAAGGAGTAAGCGTCTTTTAATTTCATGGCTGCAATCACCATCTGCAGTGATTTTGGAGCCCCCAAAAATAAAGTCAGCAACTATTTCTGCTGTTTCCCCATCTATTTGCCATGAAGTGATGGGACCAGATGCCATGATCTTAGTTTTCTGAATTTTGAGCTTTGAGCCAACTTTTTGACTCTCCTCTTTCACTTTCATCAGGAGGCTCTTTAATTTTTCTTCACTTTCTGCCATAAGGGTGGTGTCATCTGCATATCTGAGGTTACTGATATTTCTCCTGGCAATCTTGATTCCAGCTTGCAATTCATCCAACCCAGCGTTTCTCATGATGTACTCTGCTTTTAATTTTAGCCATTCAGATAGTTGTAGTGGTATCTTACCATGGTTTTACTTAGCATTTCCCTAATCACTAATAATCCTGAATGTCTGTTCTTGTGTTTACTTGTCATCAATGCGTCTTCTTTAATCAAATGTCCATTCATATAGTTTGTCAATTTTTAAGGTTTTCTTATTACTGAGTTTTGAGAGTTTCTTGTCAATTCTGGAAATGATTGTTTTCTGGAGTGAACATTTTCTTCCAGTCTCTGATTTGTCTTTCCATTCTGTTAACATTGTCTTTGGAAGAGCAGACATTTTAAATTTTGATGAAATCATATTTATTAGTTTGTTCTCTTATGGATTGTGCTTTTGATGCAATATCTAAGGAATCTTTACCTAGCCCAAGGCCACAAACAGTTTATCCTACAATACCTTCCAGAAGTTTATGTTTTTGGTTTTACATTTTTCTTTGATCCATTTTGAGTTAATATTTATATGATAGAAGTTATGGATTGAATTTCATTGTTTTATATGGCTATCCAATTGTACCAGTACCATTTGTTGGAAAGACTGTTTCCCCACTCAATTTTTTTTGCACTTTTATCAAAAATCAGTTGTTTGTATATGAATTTTTTCCATTAATCTATTTGTCTACCTTTAAGCCAAAACCCACTGTCTTGATTAGTGTAGCTTACAAGTTTTGAAGTCAAGTTGCATTAGTTCTTCAACTTTGTTCTTTTATCATTTTTTCATTTTTAAACTACTGTTTGTTTTATTTTGTTTTTGCTGTTCTAGGTCCTTTGTACTTCTGTATGAGGTTTATAATCAGTTTTTCAATTTCTAAAAAAAAAAAACCAAACAGCTCTTTTGAAAGATATGATGCTGAATGTATAAATCAATTTAGGGAGAATTGACATCTTACCACTATTGAATGTTTTGATCCATGAACGCATTATATGTCTCCTCTTCTTTAGGTCTTCTTTCATTTTCTCAGCAATGTTTTAATGTTTCTCAGTGTTTAGAGAACTGTATTGTGATTTCTCAATCACAAACCGTAAGGGAGTTAGTCTTGACCAATTTCTTCAAGACAGATATCTTAAAGGCACTCACTAAAGGCTTAAGCCCCTGTATCCTTTTACAGCAATTCAAGACAGGAACTATTAAGAGGAGGTGATAGTATCTATTTCCTAGAGTTGTGATCATTAAATGAGAGAGCGCATCTATGCCGTTTAGTATAGCACAGCCTCTAGGTCAAACTGCCTGTGTTCAAATCCCAGTTTGACCACTTACTGCTGAGCAGTCCTCTAGAATTCAGTTTTCTAATTAGCAAAATGCAGAAAATACTAGCACCTTCCTTAAAAGTGTTCTCACGAGGGTCAGGTGAACTTGTTAAACATTTAAAACTATGTAGTCTCGTCACGTAATAAGCCACAAATAAATGTTAACAACGGGTGTTGATTTTATCATAAATAAACAGCATCTGGAACATAGTAGGCACTCAATAAAGGGTAGATTTTATTATCAGCTGATCCAACTTAAACTAGGCTACTTGGTCAACACCTTCAGGTATGTTTCTCATATGATTTGAATGTCTCAGACTGAACTGAATTTTCTGGAAGGAGGTTTGGTCTTTAAAGACCCGACCTTAATCCTGAACACAGACTCCCCATCCTGCAATTTGGATGTTGCATTTCATTTTCTCTCATTGCTCATTAAAATCCTTAGAAAGCTGACTCCTTCATTAAAAGGCATCTACTGGCTATAGGGTAAACAACAGTCCAGGCTACATGCTGGATTGGTTTTGTGGTGTGATACGATATCCAAGTCCAGGAAGACTCTTGGCACCCCTTGTTACCCAGCAAACACCCACACACACACGGTCTCCCTCCTGGCTTGTTGACGCAAACTGCCCAATTGGAAACCCATTTCTGTGCTAGGTGACTTTGCTCCCTATAAAATCATAAATTACCTTTGAAGGAAAATAATCATTAACTTATGCAGGTAGGTGACAGTATAAAGTAATAGAAAGAGCCCTGGACCACAAGAGTACAGGTTTGGGTCCGAATCCTAGCTGCCTTTTTTCCCTCTCTGTAACCTGAGATCCCATGTAAGCTCCCCGCTATACGACCAAGGAATACTGGAGCGGAGTCACTCATTCATTCAGCAAATCTACACGGCCAGGTATTGTTTAAAGTGCAGGAACACAGCAGCAAACAAAACAAAATCCTGGTCCCACAGAGATTATATTCAAGTCAGAGAGACAGGTAATAATGCAAAGAAACACATATGCAATCGATTATCAAGGAGTGGGGCTTTATAAGGATAAAAAATAAAGCAGGGTAGAGAGACAGAATGAAAAGAAATGCTGGTTTGGTAGAGGATTAAAGGAAGTTCTTTCTGAGACGGCTGGTAGTTCAGTGGAGACCTGAAGAAAGTGAAAAGTGTCTGTTATAGAGAATACACTGGTGGTTACAAATGGCAGAGGGGAGTGGGGAGAGGCGAGATAGGAGCGGGGGACTCAGAGGCACAAACTTCTAAAACATAAATAAATATAAGTAAGCTAAAGGATAAAATAAATAAGCTAAAAGGATATCTTTTTAGCAGGGAAGACAGCCCATATTTTGTATACGAGCATAATCTGTAAAAATTGTTGAATCACTATGGTGTATACCTGAAACCAACATAATATTGTAAATCATCTCTACTTCAATAAAAAAATATATATAGTGATGTGGCATGAGGCTTGTTGGTAGAACATTCCAGACGTGGGGAGTGGTCAGTGCAAAGGTCATAAGGTAGACTTGTGCTTGAGGGAAAGAAAACACGTTCAAGAAAATTGCATGAGGCTGGAAGGGTTGCAGTAAAGAGAAGGCGGGAGGGGCTTCTAGAGACCAAACCCACTGGGGCCCTGTAGGCCAGCATAGTGACTTTTGAGTGTATTCTAAGTGAGATGGGAAACCAGGGGGTGTTTGAGCAGGGAAATAACGAGATCTGACTTATTTTAGGAAAAATCCCTGAGGCTCATGTGCTGACGGCTGATGGTAGGATGGCCAGAGAAGCAGGAAGAACCAGAAGCTGTCGCTGTCGTGCAGGACAGAGAGATTGTGGCTCAGACTAGCAGTGGTGAAAGAGATAAGAAATAAATGGAACATTTGTTAAACAAGTAGATGTAGGGTATGGTTTCCGTGGGCTTCCCAGGTGGCTCAGTGGCGAGGAATCTGCCTACCAATGCAGGAGATGTGGGTTTGATCCCTAGGTCAGGAGGATCCCCTGGAGGAGGAAATGGCAACCCACTCCAGTATTTTTACCTGGGAAATCCCATGGACAGAGGAGTCTGGCGGGCCACAGTCCATGGGATCGTAAAGGGACACAACTGAGCTACTGAGCATGCTCGGCTTCCATGTTGTGGGGTGAGAAAGGAGGAAAGGATGACTCCGATATTTTGGCCTGTGCGAAAAGAGGATGCCATTGACTGAGATATAGAAGCCGGGGGAAGTTTGAGGGGGTGGGGGGACACCCCAAGGACTTGTTTGGGATGTGTGAAGTTGGGGTGGTCTATCAGCTAGCCAAGGGGCAGGTCGAGCAGGCAGTTGCATACACAGGACTGAACGACAGGGGGGCAGTCAGGAGATTTACTTATGGAGCCATCTGTGCCCGCGTGGTGATGAGATAGGTGACTATCGCTGGAAAAAAGAGAGTCCCCACAAGAAGAGTAGAATCCCAGAAAGAGGGAAATGGGGCAGCCAGTGGGGCCAAGGAAAACCCTGGAGAGCACGCAAACAAAGAAGCCAGAATTTAAGATTTTCAAGGAGAGAGTGAGCAAATGCTGCTTCAAGGCTTAGCATGACATTTTTAATCCCTGCAGTTCATTACTGGATTAAATGAGGTGCACACCGGACAGCAGCCTATGAGAGTACTTTGGGCTCCTGGCCAAGTACCAGAAATGACAGGTAGAAGTAGCTGAAACAATAAGAACATCTACCGTGTCTCATGGTATAACTCTGGAAGAAGAGTAGATTTAAGTTTGGTCAATTCATTGACTTGAAGATGGCATCAAGGACCAAGATCCCTTCATCTTTGAGCTCCACTTTCCTCCTGGTGGCAAGAAGGCTGCTGCAGCTCTGGATATCACAGCCCTCACAGTGTCCAGAGGTGGGATAAAGGGAAGATCCTTTACTTGTGTGTCTTTTTATGATTGAGGAAACTTTACTAGTAGCCACTCTGAAGAACTCCCTTTTCGACTAATCCCGAGTGCATCACACACCCATGCCAAAGCTCATCTTAGCAGGAAGAGTGAAGTAAATCAGTACTCACAACCCAGGGCTGAGAAACAGCCCAGGGTCTCTTGAAGGACATGGCCACTCCAAGGAGGGTGATAACAGCGAGGATTCTGAGAGAGAAAGAAGGGCTTGTTGGAGTGGTTCTTGATCCAACGACCGATACTGTCTGCAATGCTAGTGCTTGGCATTCTGAATATGCCTGTCTTTCCTCCATGATGATGACACAAATATAGACACTTACAAATAAATATGCATTATCTCTCAACCAAGATAAAAGAGTTATTCTCCTCAAAGTAGTGTTCAAGCGACTACTGAAATACTCACCTGTGCCTACCATAGCCTCCTAGATCTGGGGCTCAGAAGAGGCCTTGAAGATCCATGGACCCTCAATATAAAGTCCCTGTTGGTGTATGGCAGAAGCCATTGTAATATTATAAAGTAATTATATTCCAGTTAAAAATATAATATAAATATATACATATATAAAGTCCCTACAACTTTGTGTACTACACAAGGTCCCAGCAAGAAATATACGATATACCTGGATTGTCCTACTTTAACAGGAACTCAGAGGGTTTGATGCTATGATCGGGGGCTGGGCAGAGCAAAACCACAGGTTGGTGCAGCCGCCGGAGCTGGTGCAGAGAGGCCCCCCCCCACCATCCATGGGCCCAAGGAGGCCGAGCATGCTGAAGGGGGCACAGCCAGCCCTCAGTGACCCTGCAGGATGAGGGAACATGAGGAATCAACAGCCTGACCTCACCTGCTTCTTCCCTCCAACTAAAAGCCAGAGGGCAAGGAAGCCTATCCCTGGAGTCCCTGCAAGTGAGAGTCTGGGCCACAGAGAAAGGGGGAGAAGAGTGAAGATGCTTCTGGAAGAGCAAAGAGAAGATACCAGCCTACTCTGGAAGGGAAGACCAGGGTCTTCCTGGAAGCCGGCCGGAAGCCACTCATTTCACCTTGGGACACCTCTGACTGCTGGAAAGTTGCCCATCAGCCGGGGGGCCATAAGCAGCAGGAGTCACTGCTCATCCCCACGACGAGGCTTTTGATAGAGGACGGCAGCCTGCACATCTCACAGCCAAGTGCTGGCGCAAAACTTGTCCAGACTGCAGTCCTTGACCCCAGCATCCAGTGGAAGTTGATGTTTGGGGTCTACATATGTGGTTCTCAACCAGGGACGTTAGTCCCCCACCCCTACCCCAGGCAATGTCTGGAGACATTTTTCACTGTCACAGCTTGGAGGAAGAGATACCACTGGTACCAGTGGGAAGAGGCCAGGGATGTTGGGAACCATCCTACAATGCACAGGACCGCCCCCCAGGACGACATGGCCCCAAACGTCACCAGCGCCCAGGATGAGACCTTCAGCGGGGCCTGTCTGTGCAAGGCTGTCCCTGTAAGACAGTCCCCAGGAGCCACACCCCAAAGTTCCCCTAGTGTACTGGGCTGGATCTGTTTTTTCATAGGGATCTAATTTAAAAAAAAAAAAGAGCACCAGGGCCCTTTGAGAGCAAGGGGGTGCCAGGGAGGCATTAGTGGGAGCAGAGATACAGGGGTGAGGCAGGTGAAGGGAGAGGAGGGTCCTCTTTGCGCTTTGAATGGCCACTGTCGAATCTCCCCTGGGTCAGTGGCCCTGCTTCTGAGCTCGGGGCGGGTGGCTTGGGGAGGCGGGGAGAAGCGAGCCGTCGGGGCGCAGCAAGTGGACCAGAGCCAGCCGCTCGGCAGCGTGCAAACCATCACCACATCCCACATCAGTTTTGTGTAGGCAAGCATGCAAACAAGAAGACCAGCCACGAGAAACATAAGAAAGGAATAAACGTTGTTTGGTCTGCCGTCAGGAATAGACTGGTGGAATATTCCAACCCCAGTCCAAAAGGAACAACCAACAATAACAACTAGGAGACCGCATCCGACATTTAGACCCACGAAGCCTGCATTTTCCCTGTGCCGACCATCTCCAGGAGACGGGCCGCTGGCAGCAGCCTCTGTTTCCACCAAGGCCAAACACCACGTTAGGACCAAAAAATGTAAAACTGTCAACCGTGACCACAAATCAAGAGCAGGTGAGCTAAGCTTCTGCTGAAGGTCAGCAAGTGTATTTTGATAAATGTTTGTTGTCAAATAGCAATTCGTTCTTTATTTGGCATCTACAGATCAATCCAAAATATTGTATTTTAAGTATATCTTCCAGATACTTTGTTTAGGAATAACTTCACTGATGTAATCTTTGGGGTTAAAAGTTTTCTGAAAGGTATACCTGTCCCTTTGCTTCATTATACAAAGTATGTGGACGATAACTCTACCTTCTAAAGTGACTCCGGACCATGACTAGAATGTAATAGCAAGAAAACAATGTCTTCAGACCTAGGAGCAGTTTGCACTAAATGAACCCAGATCTTCCTTTATTTTTTATTTGTCGTTGGTTCCTTTGCAAACCCTCCGTGGCTCCTCTCCATCCTCCACTTGGACCGCTGCCAGCGGCTACTCCTTGTTTGTGTCACCAGACCTGCCCACTCATAGCCCTGCCTTCCAGTAACTGCTGCTGTGGCTTAGGACAGTGGTTCTCAGATTTTGGCGGCATGCTGAAATCTCCTGGGAGCTTAAGAAATTATCCATGCCTGGGCTCCATCTGCAGCGTTGTGGAAGTATTTGGCCTAGGGCATGGCCTGGGCATAGGGACGGATTAAAACTCCCCAGATGATGCTCTTGTACGACCAAGGCTGAGAACCAGTGTGATGGGAAATTTGATAGCCAGTCATAATTAGGCATAAAACAAGAGTGAATTGTGATCTGAGAGATTTTCCTATGAGTAAGCTCTAGTATATGAATCTCTGAGGCATGTATTTTTAGAGTTCTTTGAGTCTAATGCTCTCATTTTTTTAGCTGTGCTCCAAGGAAGTGACTCAAGCTGGGGAAAGAGCTAGGATGAATCAGTGGTTAAGTACTCGGGAGCCTAGAGTTCAGATACCTGGGTCCGGACTTGACTCTGCCACTTACTGGGCAGCCTTGGGCAAACGTCTTAACCTTTCTGTGCCTTGGCCTCGTGAATAAAGTTGGGAAGGCTGAAGTGGGTCAGTGTGCGCAGAGGACTGAGAATGGAGCCTGGCACACGACAGCACTCAGCAGAGTTAGTGTTCGCAGTTCGGGGTTTGGTCAAGGTGTTGAGCCGGAGGTGTGGGCAGGGCTAAGCGAGCAAACCAGGGGTGTCGAGGCTCCCAAAGACTGGCAACGGTGGGAAGGCATTCCCAGTCTAGTCTGGAAGGGCAAGAGCAGCAGAGGTGATACCAGGATCCAGTGAAAGCTCAGGCTGGAGAGAGACGTGGGGCGGCTGCCAAAGATACAGAATGAGGAGGGGGTGGGGCAGAAACGCTGGGGTCTCTCTCTCTCCTTCCAACCTCTGAACCTGCTGAGGAGCCAGCCAGCGGAGGGGAGGCAGCCCTCGCGGTCAGCCTCCCAGGGTGCGAAGCTGGGCCGAAAGGGGAGGAGAGGGAACCCGAGTGGGTGGGGAAGCCAACGGAGGAGAACCAGCCCACGTAGCTGTTATTCATGATTACTGCAGGTCGCTGGAGAAAGTCCCTGTTGCCCTGGCGTGGATTTAGCATCAGCTGTAGAATCAGAATTGCCCCTCAAACCACTCTCATTCTGGGAGAAAGGTGCCAATCCCCACAGACCTTTCGCAGCAAACTAAGATGATTATGAATGGCTGTGAGCAAAAGAGAGAAAGAAAGTGAAGTCGCTCAGTCATGTCTGACTCTTTCTGGCCCCATAGACTGTAGCCCACCAGACTCCTCCATCCATGAAATTTTCCAGGCAAGAGTGCTGAAGTGGGTTGCCATTTCCTTCTCCAGGGCATCTTCCTGACCCAGGGATCAAATGCAGGTCTCCCGCCATGCAGGCAGACGCTTTACCGTCTGAGCCACCAGGGAAGCCTTAAGCAAAAGTGAGCAAAAGTCCAGTTGAATTTTTTTTGGAATGTCCTAAGCTCCTTGGGTCTTTCAGGGCTCAGCAAAAAGCCCCTCGCCCCCGTGGACTAGTTCATGCTCCTGGCCAAGCCCATCTCTCACGCGCTCACCTGGGCCTCTTTCCCAGCCCCTGCCCCTGGGCTTCAGAAAGCAAGAGGTCCTGGCTTCCTTTCTTTGCTAATTGAAACCCGTTCCTGAGCCTGGCCAGGCAGCATACTTTGGAATGTCTTCTTCCATCACTTCCCCACCCCCAGACACCATCTCTTTCTTCTTACCCGTGAATGCTGACCTTTCATCCAATAAAGACTGTACTCTTCCCCATCGCCCACTTTCTACTTAAGCGGGCCTTCTGGGGTGTGTTTACATTTGACCTACAAGACTGCCCCGGAGTCTCACTCCCTGTGAGTTCTGAGCTGCTTAAGCAGAAGCCCCCGTGTGTAAGGGGTGAGAGCAGGTGCTCAGGGCGACAGTGGCTTTCCCCATACACATCCACGTGGCGTGACATTTCCTCCCCACGTTTTGCCACCGCCCCACATTGCAAATGAAAATGATTAACTTGTAGCTTCACGCCCGGGCGCGTCTGGCTGTTCTCTTAGGGTGCTGATACACAGGCTCAGCTGCACTGGAGACCCTGCCATGACCCTGGCCTCATTTCCCATCATCATCGGGGTTTTTTTTTTTTTTTCCAGATCCTATAACTAGATATTCCTCGACTAGACTTAATGGAACTATTCATCCTCATTACTCCATTATGTTCATTTCAAATTCCTTTGGATTCATGCTTTCCATCACATACACGCTGCATGCACACACTGAGTTACTATACTGCGTATACCACTGCTTGGCTCCGTTCCCCCTCGGGAGCCTGTCACACGCACACTGAGCGTACACCCTGTGTTATTATACTGCATATACCACTGTTTGGCTCCACTCCCCCTCAAGACCCTGGCAGATGTTACTACTCTGTTCTTCTGAGTAAAGAGAGAGAGAGAAGACAAAACCCTTCCTGTTCCTCTCTCAGACCGTAGGTGCCCTAAAGCAAAAGTATCACAGCGGTGGTGCCAATGCCTCTAAAAGGAGCTTGAAGTTAAAAGATGCCTGGTGAGGTGTGAGTTGGCAGGATTTTGATCACTGATTTGGGGTAAGTGGGCCAGAAGCAATAGTAGCAGAAATAGCAGCGGTCGTGGATAGATAGGTCCCGGGGGCTGAATAAATCCTTACCCGTAAGGAGCTTTCAGGGCTTCCCTGGTGGCTCAGCTGTAAAGAATCTGCCTGCAATGGAGGAGACATGGGTTCCATCCCTGAGTCAGGAAGATCCCCTGGGGAAAGGAATGGCAGACCCATTCCAGTGGTTTTCTTGCCTGAAAAATCCATGGACAGAGAAGCCTGGCAGGCCACAGTCCAAGTGGTTGCAAAGCCTAAACAACAAGGAACTTACATTTTAGAGAAGGAGGGAGGACCCAGCACACACACACACACACACACACACACACACACACACACACTCCTAATAACGCAGGCCAGAATAGAATGAATTTCAATTAGCATATAAATAATAATAACTGAAATGCACTTTAAAAGTCTATAATTTAGACATTTCCCTTAGTCAAGGCTGGTTTTCTCTCCAGGTAATTTCCATTTCTTTGTTATCGGCAGGGTTGTTTTTTTATTATTATTATACTTATAATTCATTTCTTTGTTTATACACTTAACTCTCATGGCCAAAAGATGTCTCCCATTTCCAAACCTAGTTCATTGATTAAAATTTTGAATTCATGTCACATCCACGAATATATTCAAGATGTATCCATCAGTATCTGAAGACTTGTCTTGAAGTGATGTCAAGATAAGAATGTGCTGTGCTAAGTAGCTTCAGTCGTGTCCGACTCTTTGCGACCCCATGAACTATAACCCGCAAGGTTCCTCTGTCCATGGGATTCTCCAGGCAGAAATACTGGAGTGGGTTGCCATTTCCTTCTCTAGGGGATCTTCCCGAGATGATGTCAAGATAAGGGCACTTTAAAGTGAAAGTAATTATTACGCAGAGAGGAAGCACATTTGGATATGGAAGTGTCATTGGCCATTAGTGCAGGCAAGTGCTCTCTGGGCCCCACTTGAGAAAATGCTACTAAAGAAGGAACAGACCCAGCACAAGGGGTCAGAGCTGTTGGATGCAGATTTCTAATTGGACGTGGGAGTCACATCCGTGGGGGGGTCAGTGTGTCCAAGAGGGACAGTTGTTTTCCAGGGAACAACTCCATACTGAACTACGTGCTGAGAACTGCTGACACGTACTCTATCGATCACGGGGTGTTGATCCTGCCTGCAGTTGTACCAACAAGCCCTAGAACCCTTCCCGCCTTGATAACGTTGATGCCAGTGACGTCATACTGAGTCACTGGCAGAATGGAACTTGCCAGCAGGAAAAGGAGCCTCAGGTTGGCACCCAGCGGGGACCACACGTCAAGGGCAGTCCAAGTGAGCAGACAGAGATGAGTATGCACGCCTCAGCCTCGGGGGCTCTGTGTGACACGTGGCACTGTGCAGCCTGCCCCTGCTTTAATTCAACCTTTGGTGTACTGGGCTTCCCAACTAGCTCAGCTGGTAGCGAATCTGCCTGCAGTGCAGGAGACTCAGGTTAGATCCCTGGGTCAGGCAGAGCCTCTGGAGAAGGAAGTGGCAACCCACTCTAGTATTCACGCCTGAAGAATCCCATGGACAGAGGAGCCTGGCGGGCTGCAGCCATGGGGTCACAAAGAGTCTGATAGGACTGTGTGACTAACTTTCACCTTTGGTGCACTTATCTTTATAGAAACTAAATGAAAGGAGAATATTCACTTACGAACAACTTTTTCATTTCACCAGAGTCTTAAATAACACCTCTGCACCAGTAGTTACCATAATTTTTTTTAAATTTCAGCTTCATATATACACTGCTGACACTATGCAGACTACTGACACGTGTCCACTGTTGATAGTGCGTACAAAACAGAGAACCAGGGAGAACCTACTGTATAGCTCAGGGAGCCCTACTCAGCTGCTTGTGGTGACCTAAATGGGAAGGACGGAGAAGGCACTGGCACCCGACTCCAGCACTCTTGCCTGGAAAATCCCATGGGTGGAGAGCCTGGTGGGCTGCAGTCCATGGGGTCGAGAAGAGTCGGACACGACTGAGCGACTTCACTTTTTTCACTTTCCTGCATTGGAGAAGGAAATGGCAACCCACTCCAGTGTTCTTGCCTGGAGAATCCCAGGGACCGGGGAGCCTGGTGGGCTGCCGTCTATGGGGTCGCACAGAGTTGGACACGACTGACGCGACTTAGCAGCAGCAAATGGGAAGGAAATCCAAAAAAGAGGGCATATATGTAAACAGAGAGTTGATGCACTTTGCTGTATAATACATATATCACCATAGAAACTAACACAACATTACAAAGCAACTAAACTCTGATAAAAAATTTTAATAAATAAAAATAAAATAAAATTTTAACATCAATACCTATTTTCAAGAGTATAGCTATTATAAAATACACTCATGTAAGGAAAGGTAAATAGGTAATCATATGGCTGTTTGATGTACAACATTATTGTCTCAGATACCCCTTTCAACAAAACTTCACCTTGTCAAGAAACCACATCCTTGACTGAGTTAAATTAGGCACCAATTAAGCAACAGGGCTATCTTTCCATACCCCAGCACAAGGCCAATCGTCCTTTTGATGATCTGTTAATAAGGAAGACTGGAAAACAAAGAGCCCTGTGTGACTGATCCATTCATTCCCCAGGCCCCACGGCTGTGGGAGTCAGCCTGCTGGCTTGGACAGACCAACAACTTCAGGGTCAAGAGAGAAGCGATTAAGCAAACCGGGAGGGAAGAGAAATGAAAATGAAGCAGACAGTTATGAAGACCAGATAAGCAGCATAGCAATCCAGTATCTGTGTGGATCAACAGTGGTCTCCTTTGCATGCTGCAGAATGTGAAATGAAGCACGAATAGGCTGAGGCCAGGAAGAAAGAAACAGCGCTCCCAACTGCAGCTCCCAGGCACAGCTTTTCTCTCCTTCACTTGGAGAACCCTCCCCAAGGCCTCTTTCCTGGGGCTCTTACACCTATATCACACATCTCGAGGGTCTGTGGGAGCCAAGGCCAGTGCAAGGAGGAGGCAAAGATCCAGCCCGGGGTTGGGAGGGAGGAAGGAAACATACCTTCTGCCAGGTGAAAAGCAGAATTTCCCCAGTTCATGAGCTTGAGGTAAACACCACCTCATCAGATGGTTTCCACCTCGTTTTCCACCTGGTGCTCACACATCCTTGTTGTTGATGTTCTGTCTTCTAGTCTTATCCGACTCTTTGTGACCCCATGGACTGCAACATGCCAGGCCTCCCTGACCCGCACCATCTCCCAAAGTTTGCCCAGGTTCACGTCCATTGCATCAATGATGTCATCCAGCCGTCTCATCCTTCGACGCCCTCTTTTCCTTCTGCCATCAATCTTTCCCAGGATCAGGGACTTTTCCAGTGAGTCGGCCGTTTGCATCAGGTGGCCAAAATACTGGAGCCTCAGCTTCATCACACATCCTACCTTAATTTAAAACATTGCAGGGATTTCCCTGGTGGGCCCCTGGTTAAGACTTCGTGCTTCTAATGCAGGAGGCATGGGTTTGATTCCTGGTGGGGGAACTAAGATCCCACATGGTGTACAGTGCATCCATTAAAAATAAACATAAAAAATTACGAACTACAGAGACACATCTAGGTCAACCTGAGTTCAACTGTAGCAAGAAATCTGAAAAGTAGGAGGTGATCATTTTGTTTCATTTATTGAAAAAGCTTTGGGAAGTGCTGAATGTTAAAAGGTCACGTCGTATCATCACCCCTGCCCCCAATTCCTTCCATGGGACTTCCCCTGTGGTTCAGGGGTAAAGAATCTGCCTGTGGTGCAGGAGATGTGGGTGGATGTGTGTTTGATCCCTGGGTCAGGAAGATTCCTTGGAGGAGGAAATGACAAACCGCCCTAGTATGCTTGCCTGGAGAATCCCGGGGACAGAGGATCCTGGATGGCCACAGCTCGTGGAGTCGCAGAGTCAGACACAACTGAGCGACTGAGCACGTGTTGAGAAAATACTCATAGCTTTGGGAAGTGCTGAGTGTTAAAAGGTCATGTCACATCAGCCACCCCTGAGATCCTTCTACCCCACTGCTCCCCACTCTCCCACCCCCTACCCACTGTCCCCCTCCCTACTTCCTTCCACGGGGCTTGGGCAGGTGGGAGGAGTCACAGATTGTGACCAGTGTAGACAGAGGTGAGAATGGAGGGCGTGCCCAGATCTGGCTCTTTGCATTCACAGAAGGGGTGATGTGGGGAGGCTGTGTCTTCAGCTTGGAGAGAGGGAGGTGAGCTGAGTGCCCAGCTCAGGGCCGATGGACAAAGCAGGTGGGGAGCGGGTCCTGACCCGGCTCTCCAGGTCTTCCCTGGGCCGCCCTTTGCTAAGACAGCTGCCTTCTGCGGTGGGGCCACCTAAGATGAGAGTGGCGAAGTGTCTCAATATGAGAACCAGACGGAAACAGGCTTTAAGGGCAGGGATGCTCGTTGTGGTTTTACGATACACGAGCTTGGTTTACACAGCAGCAGTGGCTCAGACGCAGCTCTGTATGGTATTGTCATACTTGAACTATATGCGTGTTTATTATTTCCTTCCAAGGACAGCTGGAAAGACTGGCTCAGTGAGGTTGGGGAGGAGGGAAGGAAGATGGAGGGAAAATTAAAGCACTGGAACAGATGACCTACAACTTCCCTGATGAATGAAGCTCCAGATCCAGTCGTAATGTGACCGGTGTCAAAGTGTCCTGACTCTGCCTTTTTCCTTCCAAACACAGAAGTAAGGGTGGACATAAAACAGAGCTGGAAAGAAATCAGATGACTTTCTACCGTGACTTCTTACTGGTCTAGGGTGTGTTGACCCTCTCTCCGCACTGGGCCCCTTTTTCTGCAGGCACCTATGGGTCCTTCTCTTGGGGGACTAGCTTTCCCCCCAGAAGCCCAAGAGCTTGGATTTCATCTGCTAATTGTTAAGATTCAGATCCAGCTCTGCCACCAGATCATACCGCAACCCCAGACGGGCCCGCATGGCCCACGCAGGCCTTCCTGCCCTGCCGGTGACTCCACAGTGCAGAAAAGGTGTCAGTCAAGGATTCCGCCGTCTTAGGAATGTGTCAGCCACGAGCACTGCTCAGTTGCTGTTTGCTCAACAGCTTGTCTTGGCCTCTGCCATCACCTGGCTCAGAAGGCTCTCTCCCACCCCCCTACCCCCAATTCCCTTCTGTCATCTAATTCATATTTTCTCTTTTCACCAATATTCAGCCAAGGTATTACCTCCTCCTAGAAGCCTTCCCTGAAATCCTCAAACGATTCTCTTAAATCTACTGCCTTTTTTGGATTCCTAAGTATCTCTTTAGGTTTGTCTGTCCAGCTAGATGGAAAACCTTTCGGAGGCAAGAGCAATGTTCTTTTCATCTTCGTGTTTCCAAAACCAATCATCATGATATGTGTGTGTCAGTCTCTCAATCGTGTCTGACTCTTTGCGACCCCATGGACTGTCGCCCGCCAGGTTCCTCTGTCCATGGAATTCTCCAGGCAAGAATACGGGTTGCCATTCCCTTCTCCAAGGGATCTTCCCCACCCAGGAATTGAACCTAGGTCTCTCGAATTGCAGGTGGATTCTTTACTGTCTTAGCCACCAGGAAAGCCCAGTCACCATGGTAGGCACTCAGCTTATGAATAAATGAGTAGTGCTAATATATATCTGTAGCCACTTAACCTCCAGGCGTTTCAGCTTGTGAAACATAGGCTTGACACTGCAAGGGCTGCTGCAGCTCAGAACGAAGTGAAGTGCTCAAGACTTTCCTGGAGGCTGATAAACTGGCTAAGACAGTTCAAGGTCTCCAACTGTCCTGAAAGTGTCTGCTTGCTTATTTTAGGGAGAGAACTTGTTGCTATTATTCTTGGGAGGGTAGGAAATTCCGGGGGATGGAAAGATCACTGGAGAGTTTTTAATTAGAACAGCGTGAAGATATGTTGGCCTCCCTGGCACTTTTGAAGGGGGAGGGAGAGAAAGCCTGTACTCTGCATTTGGTGACGCTGTAATTATGGCTTCCCCTTAAGAGCAGCGAAATAACTATCTACTAGGTTGTAACCTCAGGGTAATGAGCACTGGAGCTTTGCTTGTTAATTGAAGTTGACAGAAGGCAAGAAGGAGCCCCGTGGCACACCTCTTACCTCTTACCTCATTTTCTCCTTGTTTATGAATAGGGTGTGTTTGTTTATTTTTTATGGCTTACTCCAGGCTTGCAGCTGAGGAAGTAAAGAGGTTATTCTCAGGAACATCCTTGGTGGGGAAAGTCTACTTATTTGTCCTGAGTGTCACCTCCATATTTGGCCTGGCACACACCAGTGATAAGCGATCATGATAATATGTCGTCATAATATGAATGTATCCCTGGGAATAACAACAAACCGAAACAAGCAGGACGGTCTCTCAGTCTTCTTCCCAAAGCTCTCCCCAGCTCTCTAAATAGCCTAAGGCTTCAGAGAAGGTCAGAAATCAGTTGTTCAGGTTGTTCCCAGCAACGAGAATGCCCCATGGCCTAACCAGACGGAGCACAGAGCAGAACTCTGGGGGCAGGGCTTCCAGAATGCATATCCTGCAACGCTATCACCAAGCTTCTCCCCAAGCCCAAAAGCCTCATCAGATACCAGTTTGTGAATCTGCCCAGCATGGGTTAGATTCACTGAATACAGTTAAATCCAGACTCCTGGGCTCGCATTAAACAGTTTCAAACTAAAAGAGAACAGCACTTTTGCACGATAAGGAATCTTAGAATTTGGGCCCTTTCTTTAAGTTCACAAACTCTGATTTCAATGTTCAACCTTATTGAACTTTCTTATAAATAAGTAAAATTCCTCCTCCTAATTTCAGTCAGATTTAAATATCTCTGAAACTAGGTAAGGAACTAAGATGAAATAAAAATAAATGTAATCCTTTTTTTGCCAAACACTGGAATATCCTTTATTGTCATTAAAAGTCAACAACTCTAATTCAGTCTTATTTTATATAGCTGCTCTTTTAGTCCTCTTGTGTTAACAAATGGATGCCTTTTATAAGTCTACTGACTTTATTGTTTACCTTGATTGATAGACATCCAATATTAAAATCACAACCTTGTAGTTTCCAAATCAGAAATTAATTTGATGTAAATTAATTGAAGATCAGTTTTCATTTTCTATCTTGTTACAGCAAACAGAATAGCAACTAATTACACTGTTATGAATTTTCCAGAAAATATTAATACCTTCTTTTGTATTTTTTCATTAGAAGTCTGTTTCAGCTAGAGGTCAAGGAAACAGAGCTGCTAATAAGGGGAAACCAGCCAGGCAGTTAAACCACTTGCCTCGTATCACCACATTCCAAGATTTGCTCCTAGAAGTCAAAATAAATAAATAAATAAATTTTCTCTTTGTGCCAGAGCTAATCAGACTTTCAGGAACTGATTCAGCTCGATCACATGGAAGAGATTGATGTGCAACCTGTAGCGATCAGATGAAGACGATGTGGGAAAGGCAATGGAGCCAGGGCTAGGCGGCATCACACAGGCTGGTCCTTCTAGGAGCTTCATGCTCTGCTTTGGGATCCCAGAAACTTACTCTTATCTGTGTCCAGGGGTGTCCAGGGTTGATCTGTGTCCATCAACCAAAATGCTGGTGTGTTTAGGGTATCCCCTAGAATACCTAATCTATTCAAAATGCAATGGACCAGACTAAGCAGTTATGTGGGTGTGATACCCACCTAGTTCTCAGGCCTTGAGGGAAACTCTGTCCTAGTCTGGAGCCACTCTGTTGGTTCATCTTGAGGAACTATTCTCATAAGAAACAGAATGCTGGCATTTCATGCCATCCCTACCAGAAAACTTGTGGAGAAAGCCAAATAATAACCAGAAGGAAGGGTATATTGTCAACTCAGGAGTTTTGCATCAAATTTTTCAAAGGCTGAAGCCAAATATCTCTCCAAACATGAATTCAAGTTCATTTTCTCTAATACCTCACTTATTCCTGATACACACATGTCCTGCTCTGAAAAGGGTGTGTCCCAGCCAGCAGACAAGTCACAGAGAAAGAATAAATGCACCGTAATTGGCATTAGGAGACTGACATATCCGCTCATGTCATGAGTATGTGGGAGCTTCTGAAAGCTGCCCTAGAATAATTGAGAAATTGGAAAAATAAGCTTTTCAGTTGAGAGTTAAATTGTAAGATCAATATATAGAATACTTCAAAATATGCTTACTTCTGCATCCTCCAGAGGCTCACAAGAATGGTTCAAAGATGTCGTGTTAAGACTGCCTTTCTCCCCAGTGGCCAGGGAAAGGGACTCGAATAGAGGTGAAGATCTGACTGCCTCATCCCAGGGCAGGTGTGTGAGCTGAGTACACACACCAGGGCTGATGGAGACAATGAGTATTATTCTGCCTCCTCCCCTGATTCCTTGTACCCAATAGAAAATCAAATGGCAAAATAGCCTGCCTGTGAAAATGATCCATGCACAGTGTGGTGCTATTCAAATGTTTTGGGTTGGCAAAAGATTTCATTTGGGTTTTTCCATAATGAGTATTTATAGCCAACCCAATAATGTGATAACTGAAATCTCTATTATTGGTAATATAAAATACCTAAGGTTCCAAACATTACAAATGCTCCAAAGGATTGGAGCTTCTGCTTCAACATCAGCCCTTCTAATGATTATTCAGGACTGGTTTCCTTTAAGATAGACTGGTTTGACCTTTAGTGTTAAATTAACACTTCTTGGAGAGTCAGGCCATAGAAGATGCTGCTGCTGCTGCTGCTGCTAAGTCGCTTCAGTTGTGTCCCACTCTGTGCGACCCCATAGACAGCAGCCCACCAGGCTCCCCCGTTCCTGGGATTCTCCAGGCAAGAACACTGGAGGGGGTTGCCATTTCCTTCTCCAATGCATGAAAGTGAAAAGTGAAAGTGAAGTTGCTCAGTCATGTCCGACTCTTAGCGACCCCATGGACTGCAGCCTACCAGGCTCCTCCGTCCATGGGATTCTCCAGGCAAGAACACTGGAGTGGGTTGACATTTTCTTCTCCAATGCATGAAAGTGAAAAGTGAAAGTGAAGTTGCTCAGTCATGTCCGACTCTTAGCGACCCCATGGACTGCAGCCTACCAGGCTCCTCCACCCATGGGATTTTCCAGGCAAGAGTACTGAAGTGGGTTGCCATTGCATTCTCCGGAAGATGATGATAAATGAATCCAAATTAAGGATAAAATCAGGAACATTGATCCCTTAGAAAATCTAGTGAAAAGCAACACAAAATGCATAGATTTATCCACAGCCAGAAATAACAATCTTTGAAGTGCTTTTGAAATGTGTGCTGAGAGACACAGGAAATACATAAGTCCCTGTCAAGGAATTATCATTTTGCAATAATTTGCAATTACATTGCAGCTTGCATGAGGAAAGTCTGGTCTGCAAAAGACTGGTTGACCACATGGGGTCTGTCTAGATAAAAGTGCTAAAGAATGTGTCCACACGTGGACAAGAGACTTACACTGAGCCCTAGGATTCTTCTTAAGCTTCTTCTCTGAAATATGACTAGAGAACACTAGCCTAGTGGTTTTCATACTTTCTAAGTATGGGAGGAACCATCACGGGAGGAAGGGCTTTATTTTAAAACTAAGTAAGTTCTAAGATTCTCCCACATGTAATATAACTTGTTCCTAAAAATTGTATGCAAAAGTTCCAACCTCACACCTGCTGAGACCCGCCTGCTGTGGTCAAAAGCGTTGTTGGGAGAAAGCTCAGGGGTCAATCGTTTCCCTTTTTACACCTCTCTACTTCAATCCAATCTATTGTTATGGCATGTGCTTAGAAATAAATCTTATTATAAGCCTTAGATATAATATTCAAATTAATTAGTTTATGGAATATAGAAGAAAGGCAATTCTTCTCCCCCAGATAAGATCCATATCTCATTAGACACTATAATAGCTTTATTTTTTCACACTAGCTCATTAGTGTTACATCTACACACCCCCATACTCTCCCCACCCCAAGATCTCTGTTGTAAATTAATAATATATGCAGCAAACAGCATACTTCACTGAAAGCCAGTACCTCTAACAGCCCTCGATGCCCAACTTGATCTCCAGTACCAAAAGATTCTCTGCTACCATAAAGCCATAAAGGGTTTTCCCTGGTGGCTCAGATTGTAAAGAATCTGCCCGCAATGCAGGAGAACCAGCTTGGATCCCTGAGTTGGGAAGATCTGCTGGAGAAGAGAATGGCAACCCACTCCAGTATTCTTGCCTGGAGAATCCTGTTGGACAGAGGAGCCTGGCAGGATACAATGCATAGGGTCGCAAAGAGGAGAACACGACTGAAGTGACTGAGCACACGCGCACACAAAGCCAGTTCTACATTTTTAAAATATATACATTAGAGTCAAGTCAAAGGACAAGTATCAAGGCATTATTATTAATAAAATGTTTGGGAAACTACACCCCTGCCACCAAGGAAGTGGTAGCTTCTTATTTTTGCAGAGGCGTCAGACCTCATCAAAGTTTCGGCCCAAGAATTCAGCTCATCAGCTCATCTGGCATCTAATAAACTTGAGAGTCATTTGTTCTTGGCCTGATAGAGTCGGATGGCATGTCACAAGCCATTTCCAGCTTTAGTTTTCTTGAAAAGACACGTATTCAGGAAGCACTGCCAGAGAAATGACTGTGCCTGAAATAAAATAATTGACATCAAGGGATACTGACTTCAGAAAGAGCCGCTGCAGGCAGCGGCTACAGATGCTGAGATTTTCATAGGAGGGCTGTTTATAATTATGACAGGTAATGCCAGCACATGCAGATTTTCTTTGGTGTGAATGCTGTAGAAACTGCTAGGCTGAAAGCAAAATTGCTCCTCCATGGAAGCTATCTCCACTCCCACCTCTGATGCTCTTGATCCACAGTAATGGATGGTCCTTACTGTGAGTGAGAGGAAGGTGGTTCATTCCATACATGCTTATATACCAAGATGGTCCAATCTTCCTGTACTAACTTCCTGCTTAATGCAACTGATCTGGGCCATCACCTGGCTTCTCAGAGACTTCAGATGGTCTGGTTGGACTTGTAGGAATGAGATCAGAGGCCAGCTCAGTCAAGGCTGTTCAGTCACTAAGTTGTGTTCAACTCTTTGTGATCCCATGGACTGCACACGCCAGGCTTCTCTGTCCCCCACTGTCTCCTGGAATTTGTTTACATTCATGTCCATTAAGTCAGTGATGCTCTCTAACCACCTCATTCTCCATTGCCCCCTTATTTTTGCCTTCAGTCTTTCCCAGCATCAGGGTCTTTTCCAATGAGTCAGTTCTTTGCATCAGGTGACCAAAGTATTGGAGCTTCAATTTCAGCATCAGTCCTTCCAATGAATATTCAGGGTGATTTCCTTTGGGATTGACTGGTTTGATCTCCCTGTGGTCCAAGGAGCTCTCTAGAGTTTTCTCCAGCACCACAGTTAGAAAGCGTCAATTCTCTGGCGCTCAGCCTTCTTTATGGTCCGACTCCCGTATCTGCCCATGACCGCTGGAAGAGCCATAGCTTTGACTATATGGACCTTTGTTGGCAAAATGATGCCTCTGCTTTTGAATGTGTTTGTCACAGCTTTCCTTCCAAGGAGCAAGCGTCTTTTAATTTCATGGCTGCAGTCACTGTCTGCAGTCATTTTGGAGCCCAAGACAATAAAATCTGTCACTGCTTTCACTTTTTCCCTTCTATTTACTGTGAAGACTGGATGACATGGTCCTGGGTTTTTAATGTTGAATTTCAAGCCGGTTTTTTCACTCTCCTGTTTCATCCTCATCAAGAGTACCACTGTACTCAGTCAAGGTACTACTGGAAATTACATCTGCCCTTGGCTAGACCACTGATTTCACTGGCAGTTTTTCATTTCTCAGTGACAAATGAATCAATCCCATAGCTGAAGACTAATTGTTGCTGCTGCTTAGAGACCAATAAAAAGCAGAAACTTTGTTTTTAAAGACGTATTTGGCTAAAAGCCCTAGTGGCCAGAGAGACTAAACTCAACTTCTTTTATCTCCAAAATAGAATCCTCTGCCTCCAGACTCACTCTTGTGAGTGAATTAGTTGTCTCTATAGTAGCTACTTTTCTAAGACTTTAGGGCAGGGTTTCTCAAACTGGCACTGTTAACATTTGGGGCCAGAGAGTTCTTTATTGTCGGTGCTGTCTGTGTGTTTAATATGTTAGCAACATCCTTGGCCCCCACCCACTAGATGCCAGTAGCACTTTCCCCACCCTAGTTGCGACAAAAATGTCCCCGGAAGAAATAATCAAATCTCCCCTGAGGTGGGGGTGGGGAGGGTGGGGGGGATGCACCATCACCCCCAGTTGAAAACTGCTGGTTTAGGCCATTCTTTAATAAACACATTTCATCTGTACCCATGACACCTCTCTCCCAACCGCTACAAAAGAATTGCCTCTTGCTCTGTAAAACGTGACCAACTTTTGTTTCTAGGACTTTCCCATCAGTGTTACTGGTTAAGAATAAAGCATGCATCTATTCAATTGTTATCCCAGGATAGAATTCTTAGAGAAAAGTGTTTCCATCCACACATTCTGGAAAACTAAAATTGAAAACTCCAAATGTAGATTCACTGAAAGAATAGGTTAAAGCCCAACGTGTACTCTCCAAAAATTCAAGTGATAGAGAAATTTTTTTTGGAAACAATTTTTACATTTGTTGTTGGCTGCGCTGGGTCTCACTGCTGCATGGGCTTTTCTCTCGGTACGGCGAGCAGGGGCTACTCTCTAGTTTTGGTGCACGGGCTTCCCATTGCAGAGGGTTCTTTTGTTGTGGAGCACAGGCTCTAGGGACGCGAGCTTCAGTAGCTGTGGCGCGGCACACGGGCTCAGTGGTTGTGGCCCGCGGGCTTAGTTGCTCCATGGCATGTGAGATCTTCCTAGACCAGAAAGCAAACCCACGTCTCCTGCATTGGCAGGTGTAGTCTTTACCACTGAGCCACGAGGGAAGCCCTTACATTTAGAAAAAACCTAACATTTAAAAATCACCCCAAACCTCACCATGCAGAAATAACTATTACTGATCTTTGGTGAGTATTCTTCCAGACAGTCTTCATGAACACAGACCAGGTATAAAGCCTGACTCTGTACTGAAGTTCTTCAACAAAACAGCCCAAGATGAATGAATCCCATGATTCCCTGCTGAAATTTATAGAAGAAAAAAGATTACACCTATGCAGTTTTAAATGACAAAAGTTATATTTAACTTTCTCACGAGAAAGACACTGAAACCTGAAGAAACCGATGCATTTCAAATAAATGTTTCTTCACTACTAGAAAGACTGGTTCTTAAATCTCCCTAAATTAAGAAAATCTTTGGGCAAAATTTTAAGAGCTGGAATTACTGTTATTTTTAAACTGTCTCTTTCAACATTAAATGGCGTGCACTAACTTCCTAACAGGAAAGATGAGGAAGTTGGTTAACGTATAGTTTTCTCCTACCCTTGTTCTTCCCATCCCCAATTTGATTAACTGTAATATTTACATATGACCTTTAAGTTCTCTTCCTCAGCCATACTTCCTATAGTTATTTGCTCTCACTTCCATTTTAAATGAATCCACAGCCTCTCGGTTCCTGAATTCTTTAACTCGTTTTTTTAAAATTTGACTTTTTCAATCAAAGTGTAGTTGATTTAAAGCATTGTGTTAATGTCTGCTGTACAGCTGAGTGCCTCAGCTATTCATGTATGTTATTTTTCATATCCTCTTCCATGATAGTTTATCACAGGATATTGAACATGGTTCCCTGTGCTGTGCGGTAGGGCCTTGTTGTTTATCCATCCTGTATATACTGGTTTGCACCTGCTAACCGCCCCAGCCACCACCGTACCTGCCTTTGCAGCCACAAGTCTGTTCTCTATGTCTGTGAGTCTGTTTTTGACAAATATGTTTATTTGTGTCGTATTTTAGACTCCACATGTAAGCGGCATCATATGGCATTTGCTTCCCTGATAGCTCAGTTGGTAAACAATCCACCTGCATTGCAGGAGACCCCGCTTCAATTCCTGGGTTGGGAAGATCCCCTGGATAAGGGATAGGCTACCCATTCCAGTGTTCTTGGGCTTCCCTTGTGGCTCAGCTGGTAAAGAATCTGCCTGCAGTGTGGGAGACCTGGGTTCAATCCCTGGGTTGGGAAGATCCCCTGGAGAAGGGAAAGGCTACTCACTCCAGTATTCTGGCCTGGAGAATTCCATGGACTAATGGGGTCGCAAAGAGTCAGACACAACTGAGCAACTTTCACTTTCATATGGCATTTGTCTTGCTTTTTCTGACTTACTTCGCTTAGTATGATCTCTAGATCTATCCATGTAGCTGCAAATGGCATTATTTCATTCTTTTTATGGCTGAATAATATTCCATTGTGTGTCTGTGTGTGTGTATACACATATGTGAGATGTCTGTATCTCACTTATTTGTGGCTGGATTGTTTTTTAAGACAGTTTTTACTTGCCAAAAGAACCCACTGAGACTGTATTTCTTGAGCTTTTGAAACCTTGATGATAGCTTTCAGCTGTTTTCACACTCTAAGGACAACTTGGCTGGAGATTCAATTTTCAGGCGACCATTTCTTCCCTTGAGCTCATAGACTCCACTCCAGGATTGTTGTTAGAGTTGACAGCCGGCTCCCACAGCAGAGACCTCTGAGCCCACTGGACCCTGGGCACTGTGGCTCCATGGAGCTTCCTGGTTTCTCATCTCTGGAGCATCCCTTAGTGAGGCCGCACCTTCTAGTCCAATCACCTGAAGGCCTTTGCCGCCCATCAGAAGGGGGAGGTGTGGACTACCAGCCCAAGCGAGTCTCTTCCCACTTCAGTAGCCTGTGCTGGGCACAGAGTCCCTCCACCCCCCATCACAAGGCCTGGAGCAGACCCTCCTTCGTCTCCACTGTCCACCGTCCACATGCTCCTCTCTCACTTCTTCTGGTTCTCTTCCCACTGGATCCAGAATGCACAGAGCCATCACTCCCTGCCCTCTCCCTGAATAAACGACCATCACTCTCTCCTCCTCTCTTCTTGCTGCTTAATTTTCCCACTTAAGATCTGCAATTGAGTTCCGCCCTCTGGGCACAACTTGTTCTTCTAGTTCTTCTAGTACTTTATTGTTATTGCTCTTCAGTTGCTAAGTCGTGTCAGACTCTTTCCAACCCCATGGACTGAAGCACGCCGGGCTTCCCTGTCCTTTACTATCTCCCAGAGTTTGCTCAAACTCATATCCATTGAGTCAGTGATGCCATCCAACCATCTCCTCCTCTGTCAACCCCCGCCTTCTCCTCCTGCCCTTAATCTTTCCCAGCATCAGGGTCTTTTCCAATGAGTCAGCTCTTCACATCAGGTGGCCAAAGTATTGGAGCTTCAGCTTCAAAATAAGTCTCTGGTGGGTACCAAAGAGGTCTTCTTATATACTCTTAATATCTCTACTCATTCCAAAATCATACATATGAAATAACCAAAGATTAATTATCCTTGATTCCGTGATGACATTCTGGGGTTAAGTACATCCCTGTCTTTCAGCTTCTTCAACTGTCACTCAATTTATTCTCACGTCTCCCCGCTGAACTTTGACTGCATTTTTCATCTTAGCATGTGGAAAGTCCAGACTGTGTGAATAGTTATCTTTTTAGATTCTCAGAGCAGATACCCTACCCATAGAGGTATTCAGTGAACAACTGTTGATAAAGGGGATGTCTTGAGAATTCTGTTAGCGGGCTCTGGGGCTCAGGGGGAAAAAGGATGCCTAAGGGAGTAGCAAAAACAGTGAAACGTCAGGATATGGAATTTAATCGTAATAATAATTAAAGGAGTGCTTCCTGTGTACTTGGCAGTGCTTTAAGTTGTTTACAGAAGTAGTCTTGTTCCATCTTTATAACAGCCCTAGGAGAAAGGTACTGTTAGAGGCCCTGCTTTTTCCCCAATTAATTGGTTTATTCATTGACTTGTTCATTCATATACTTATTCACTCACTTCACAAATATTAACTGAGTCTTCTGTTGCTAAGAATAGGGTTGCAAAGAGTCCAGCACGACTGAAGTGACTTAGCACGCACGCGTTTCTAAGCAATGCATTGAATACTGTGACTACCAAAAGAGAAAAGAATAAAAAACTGGGGGGAAAAAAACCTCACAGTGTCCCAAACTGAGACCTAGAAGAGGTAAGGAATTTGCTCAGGTCACACAGCTAGTAAGCGGGTAAGTCTGAACCTGAGCCCAGAAAGACTGGGAGATGCTCTACAGGAATTAACTGTGAGGAAAACAAAACCGTCCGCCATCTTGATTTAGGATTGTAAAGGTTTAGGCTTAACAAACCGTGGATTAAAATTTTAGTTAGGACTCATGAACTTTTATAAACGATGGGACTCCGTCCCTCAAGAGGTTACACACTCCCTGGGTCGGTGTCCCAGACAAAAATGACACCTATCCATGTGTGACCTTAACACACACTCTTCGATTCCAACCAAACGATGACCTCATGCCATCCAAGGCCAGGAATGTGAGCTGAGGAGGAGAAAATAACAACTTGCTTTCACTTTCCGAGCGCAAGCGCTGCAGCCCAAGAAGGCTCTCCTCGCCCCACATTCTCTACGACTCGAGAGGGCCCTCGGCATGCCAGACAGATTAAACACGTGGTGAATTTGATACAGTCATTCCTGGGAGGGGGTTTTTCCACTGCTCTCTAACGCAATGAAGTCTGGGCTGGCAGAGACAGTTGAACTGAGAGAGTGACTACATATGCAGAGTCCTTGGAGGTTAGAATACAGTCTGTCTATGAGGGGAAGGCATTTTGCCTTTAGTCTGTCTGGATTTGTAATATCTACTGCAGACTATTAATCGTGCAGGCCAGACTCTTGAACTTCTTTGAACTGTTTTACATTTAATCAGAACCACCCCCATCCACCCCAGCTTACCCCCAGAAAGCTACAAAATCCCACCTGGTTATTTGATCTAGATAATTTTAAACTTTTAAATGATAGTTTACCCAGAACACATACACCCAACATGGAAAATATGCATAATAGGTTTGAAATGGACTCAAACAAAACCAAAAATGCAATTGTTATGCATATCATGAAATCGTGAGAATTAAAAATCAGCCATGGACTTAGTGTTCATTTCCTTTAGATTTTCTGCTAACACATCGGCTATCCTAGATTTCATAGAAATACCATGGGAAAAAATGGAATAACTTAATTTCTATAGGACCATTTCGATCTAATTTTACAAGGCCCACAGTTTGCACATTAATATGTAAATTAATTATGTGTAATAAATAATGTGTAGCATAATTCTGTATGTTAAAATGTCACCTGACTTTATCTGTGACCTTCACAAAAAGCAGATGTCATGACATAAGAAACCACACCTGTCTGAAGAATCCAGGACTATCTCTCTACCCTGCTCCTCCACAAACATATTTTCTGGGCATTCACTTATTTTAGCCTTTCAGCAAATCTATATTATGTTTTTACCTAAGAGTTTTCTATTTCAGTTTTCTGGGCTCTCTAGATGGGAATGCTTTCCTCTAACAGCCCTATCCTGGGATAACAATTGAAGCCAAATTGGAAATGTGAGGTGGTATGCAGGTTCCAGAATCGTCAAAACTCCCCATTCCAACCACACATAAATTCCTAAACTTGTTTCAAGCGGAGAATCCGGGAAGCAAACAGAGTCCCTGTGTTCCTTCTTCTACACTCAGAGGGCAGGTGGCATATTTCCACCTTGGGGCAGGGAGGGAATTGAGACCCATAATTGCACAATCTGGAAGGCGAAAAAAAAAGAGCAAACATTTACCCAGGCCAGGAGAATGTTGCCACAAACCTGTCACCAAGAGAGCCGCCAGAATTTTTCAAAGTGCCAAAGAAAGTAAATCTTGAAAGCAAAGCCTCTTTGGCGCTTTCAGTTTGAAAGTTACTTATTAATTTCCTCTTGCCCTTTTCGGGCCGTCTGAAAGTAGGAGCTTCTTTACCAGTCACTCACAGCAAATAGAACCCAGGCCAGGGGACTGCAAGACAAAAGGCCTCAGCAAACCACAGCCCTGTGTAAATCTAGTCTGGACACATGTCCTGCACCCAACTTCCACACTGGGGAATATTCAAGAATACTTGAGGCTTTTGTTTTGTCTATTTCTTTAAAAAGATGATGTTTCAAAGTCAGATGAAGTTGAGAAATTTGGGAGGTGGTTAAGGTGGAGGTGTCTTCCAAGAAGATCATTTCCAAAGATATCCTCAGGATAAGACAGGAGTCTAACATATCCCAGCAACAATTGTGTGGTGGTCGGCAAGCTTCACCACTGGGCCTGCATGATCTCTCACTGCCCAGGCTTCACCCCTTTGGGATTTTAGTGGAGCAAGAATAGGGGGAAGCAGAGAAAACGAGGTTAAAAACAAGGTGTAGGTTGTGAACAAGCGCCGCACATCCTGGATTTTCTGTCACTTGTGTCCCTGTCATCTCTCCGGTTGTTCCCACAAAGATAGTCATACCTGACAGGTAGTGTGTCTCCATTTTTAACTGGGAAAATTCAAATTATAAACTGGGTGCAGTTTGTAAAAGACAGGACGCAGTTTAACTGCTCCTTGAGGGCAATGACTACAGTGGATTCATCCCTGGATTTCTAATGCCTTATCTGACACATGGCAAATAAAAAGGACTCTGTAAGTTGAACGAATGAATAAACTGAAAAATGACTAAGCTGATGAAAATCAAGATAAATACGGTGTGTGTGTGTGTTTGCTGTAAAGCGGCAGTCACTGAACTGCTAACACCATACCGTCCAGTCCACCAACTGCTCTTATCCCTCGTGGTTCCAATCTTATTGATGTGATTCTCAATGCCTTCATCCTTGATGTAAAGATGGCTAGTTGCTGACATTAATATTTCATCGTGCATACTCAGTTGCTCAGTCATATCCAACTCTCTGAGACCCCACAGACTGTAGCCCTCCAGGCTCCTCTGTCCATGGGATTTCTGTTCATGGCAAGGATACTGGAGTGGGTTACCTTTTCCTCCTGAAGAGGATCTTTCTGATCCAGGGATCAAACCTGTGTCTCCTGCGTCTCCTGCATTGACGGGCGGATTCTTTACCCCTGAGCCACCTGGGAATCCCCAATAGTTGGTTAGTCTATCTTAAAACAATATGCTAAAGATCTGACTTGTTTTTCTAACTCCAGTGAAAGGGAGAGAGTATGTTTCAGACTTCGCATGTTTGTGCATTATTTTTGCAAAGTGTCATTTTTTTGCTTTGAATAAGAGCACACAACAGAACTCCACTGTACAAGCCGTCAACTTTGTTAATAATACCGCATGCCTAGAGCTCGAAGATTGGATGACTATACATGCTCATAAAATCATTTGCGGAGACACCCCTTTGGTGCCTGACTTTAGGGAAGAGGACTAATACTTTCAAAATCCACCTTTTACATCAAGTTTCTTAGGGCCCTGCTCTTTTCAAGGATATGATCACATAATGAATAGAAATCTAAACAATGACTTGCCTTTAAAAAAAACTTGGAATTCACCATTTTTCTCCTTTCAAGGTGGCCTTTGAAGGCAGAAGGCCTTTAAGCTTAGATTAACTGGAAAATGCTTCTGAATACCCAGGTTCTAGGTGGGGAGTGCTGCCCGGGAACACCTTCGCTGACAGACACAGTTCTCCCTGCAAGGCTGTCAGAGCCAGGCGAGGGGAGACGCCCTCATTCTGCCAGAGGGCCTTATTTTACAAGCCTTCTCAGCTGACCCGGGGTCACTGGGTGAAGAGAGGCAGGGACACCCACTTGGAGGAGCACAAAGGTCACGCATGTGTCCCTCTTAACCTAGAAGCCACATCCAGGTCCATCGCATGAACTGCCCAGAGCTGGGTCATGTTTCCAGGTCCCCTGCAGTCCTGCACAAAGAGACTCCTGGGACCCCCAGGAAAAACAGCAGCAGCACCAGGGTGCCAGCAGGAAACCATGATGGGTGCATTTTCTGGCTTCACATTGCAGCTCCTCTTACGACAGAGGAACACCTGCAATGCCAGAAGCCTATGAAGTCATAAATAACCTTTCTCCCAGACACTCAGCAGCCTTATTGTGCTTTGAGTCACAATCAACCCTGATCAATTGATGACTTTGTGCCCTTCCACTCAGATCGACATCACCCCTTCGGAGGGTGTCATGACCTCACTCAGCTTCACAAGCTCTCTAGCCGGGAAGTGTGGGCAACCTCACGCATGGGCTGTCACCACTTGCATGGCTTGGGATGGTTCAGAACCTGCGACCTTTGGTTCAGATGCCAGGGAAAGGGTGTAGATGGCAAGCTGGCTTTCATTGCTGATCAAATAGCAAAAAAAAAAAAAAAAAATTAAAAAATGGGGCTTTAGACCAATAAACGAGTGACCCAAAAGTTAAATGTAAAAAATGTATTCAAACCCACAAAACCACTTCCCTTCAAATTCTTGATAGCAAACGCGTTAAATCCTTAAGTAAGCAAAGTTCAGAGAAGAGCATTCACACCTTCTACAGCAAAACCCATCGGGGTGCTGGAGCTCCGCTCTCACCTTGTTCTCTTGTGATAAAATGCTGATGTGCCGGCCGTGGGGGCTGGACGAAGCCCCTGAGCCTTGCTGGCGGGCACGTGCTAGCCTCCGAGCATTTCACAGCTGAATGGTCCCAGTCTTGTAAACATGCAGTTATGCCAGGAAATTGCTGTGTGTGCTACAAGATGCTGGGGTAAAGTCTGAGTTCATCTGCACTCACTGTGGACTTTGGTTTTCGATGATTCATGTAGAAAAAGGCCCATTCTTAGGTGCTACAGAAGTGCTACCAGTTACGCAGCTGCCACAGAGCCTCTTCCAGCTGGCCTTTGTCTCTTTCAGGATATGCCAGCTCTGCGGAAACTTCTTATTTGTGGTTATTATCAGTTATTCATATCTCAGTGTGAATAAAGGCTGTAAGATTCCATTTTAAAAGCAACAGATGGACACAGGACATGTCTCTGTTGTTGTTGTTCAGTCGCTCAGTCACGTCCGACTCTTTGTAACCTCATGGACTGCAGCACGCCAGGCTTCCCCATCCTTCACTATCTCCCAGAGCTTGCTCAGACTCATGTCCATTGAGTTGGTGATGCCATCCAACCATCTCATCCTCTGTCATCCCCTTCTCCTCCTGCCTCCAGAGACTGACCAATCACTAGAACACTAGATGAGGGATTGAAAAGATAACCTTTATGCTCCTCAATGAAAGCGCACACCCACCAAGCATCTACATTGTGCCTAGCGCTCTGTACGCTGGGGGAAGGCAGAAATGAAAAGCCTCAGTTCTCATCCTGTTGAGAGCTGTGCCTGACACCAGCTCTTCTGTTGACTTGGAACTTAACCTTGCAAATCTCTTAGTGCTTCCCGGCAGACCTCAAGAGCTAGAGGACCCAAAAAATGGAGAAACTAGAACAGAAGGGAAGAGTAAAGAGCAGTGTCTAGAGGAGGGAGAGTGACAGAAAAAAGCACAGTTGAGAAAATTGGTCTGTTCAGGAGACTGAGCCAGATCAGGAGTCCAGAGACCCTAGGGCTGTTCCATGTCATCCCCTGGAATCGTGGACCTTCAGGAAGCATTAGTCCCTGCCCAGGTCCTGCTTTATTAGATAAATGAGGAACATGGAATCCACCAGAGGTTCTCTACCAGGGTCAGTCTGCCCCCTCAGTGGGTATTTGTCAATGTCTAGAGACATTTTTGATTGTCAGAACTGGAGAGAGGGATGTTCTGACATCCAACGTGTAGAGGCCAGAGATGCCACTCAACATCCTGTAACACACAGGACAGCCCACCACAGAGGGTCATCCCGCCTATTATGTCCACAGTGGTAGAGGGGAAAAAGTCTGGCCTGCCTCATTTGCAGGGTCTACTAAGATCTATGTGGTTTATGGCCCCTTGAAAGAGGATTGGTCTGGAGCCAGGAGTCCAGTGGCCATCCTTTGCATTTTCCCCGGCATCTAAGAGACAACATGACCCATTATACTTCGAAATTTTGCCTTGTTTCCTGGCATCCATGAACTCCTGTCCCACATACACAGAGGTTGACCACTGCTACTCAAAGGGAGGTTCAGCCTGCAGCAAAGTTGGAAGGTGCGTGAAAGTGGACCAGTCAGCAAATAAGCCATCCCCATTCAGCAAATATGCCATCCACATGGGGCCATTCCGGGTCTGCACAACGTGTAATTCATCTAAATCCACTCATAATCATTAATCCTCCAAGGCTCCTGCAAAGGCCCTTTTGAATCCACAATTTATAGCAATTATATATTGTTCAGTTGGGGTCGCACAGAGTCAGACACGACTAAAGTGACTTAGCAGCAGCAGCAGTTGCTCGGTCATGTCCGACTCTTTGTGACCCCATGGAACAATTATATACATCATGTTAAAATTAAATATCAAAGAACGCCCTGAAACAGATGCCAGCTACTCTTCCTGGCAATTGTTTGGTGAGTGCAGCCAACAGGAGCAGAGGTGTTCCTGTGGTTTTAGAGGAGGTGGAGAGGTTCCAAGAGTTTGCCAAGAGTTATAGAACCATTCTGCCCTCAGCCACCAATACACCTGGCAGGGAAGGGACCGATGGGAGAGGGAAAACGTTAGCTCCGTGAAGGACGCCACAGGAAGACACTGCTAGAGCAGTGGGGGCTGTGTTTTGTCAGCTGCTTGGTGTAAGAAAGGAGGTTCCAAACTCCCAAGACCAGCAGGCGTGTCAGTCCGCTGCGTCCCGCCACTCCTGAGGCCCGGGACAGCCCTGGGCACTCTGTTGAACAGGTCTGAGACCACCTTCAGCAATAACCACACACAGTGAGTTATGAAATTCCTCTCACTTGGCTGGTCATCAAGACCCCGATGCTCTGTGGTGTGATCAGAGGCGTAGTGATGCTCTTCCCAGATCCCTCTGAAAATATAGTGGAAAAAAAAAATCATCAGGGAAGATGGAGAATACAGGTGTCCCTCGGTTCTTGCTCAGATTACTGAAGTTACCTTCTTACTGGTCTCCTCACAGCTGTCTGGTTCCTCTCCAATCTTCTCCCCAGCACAGTCAGGGTGGTTCTTTCAAACTCAAAGCTAATTATGCTGCATTCCTACATATACGCGTAGAATGGCTCGTTTTTGCTCTGCAGATCAAGATGGAATTAGTTAACAGATCCCAAAAGGCCTTGCATGGATCCAGCTGTATCCTGCCTCTCAACCACATTTTCTGGGCTCCACATACACTGGCTTCCTTTCAGTTCTTTGAAGGCTTCCTGCTTACTTCTGCCACAGGACCTGTGCACATACCATTTCAGTTTCCTCAATGTCCTCCTCCTCCCGGCCCCTGCTTCAGTCTGTTCTCCCTTCAGAGCTCAGCTCAATCATTGCCTCCCTCATAAAATCCTGTCCCACCTCCCTCACTGTATCATGGCACCACTTGGCTCTTCTTCATAGCTCTTTACACAATTACGGTTCTGCATTGACGTGTGCATGGGTGTTCAGTAAACACCTACTGAACAAACAAGCAAATAAATCATTCCCTCCTGGTAGAATACTCTCCTTGACCACACATTCTTATTTCTGTCTCTTTAGTGGTTCCTCTTAGAATTTTCTGTCCAACTGTTAGCTGGCTATGCAGCATGCGAGATCTTAGTTCCTTAACCAGGAATCAAACCCATGCCCCATGCATTGGGAGCATGGAGTTTTAACCACTGGACCTCCAGGGAAGTCACACCCACTCTTTCCTGTGTGAACTCTTCTCTCATTTTCCCATGCTTACAAAACTTATCTGTCTCTCTGTGTGATTCTAGAGCTCTTTATTTGTACCTTTCAATGTAATTATTAAATTTAAATTAAGTTTAAATTAATTATTAAATTAAATATGTAAAACATATATTGAATTATCAAATATACAGTTTAATTAGCATCCACCCTAGGCATGTTAGTCTCCCCCTTTGAATTCTAAACTCTGGAGAAAAGGGACTCAGACTAGCATACTCTTCTGCAAAGCTGTATGTGCTTAATAAATATTTGTTGAACTGAAATGCCACTTGTTAAAGCTCCAGCGTCAGGGAAAAATCTCAATTAGTCACTCTTAGATAACACATACCAATGACATTCTACCCAGTTGAGCTCTAAGATAGGATCCAGAATGTAGAAGGGAAGAGGTGCTTTCTTCATAGAGGGAGAGAAATTAGGTATATTGTGAGCATCTTCTAATTCAAAATAAGCTATGATCATCTTTGGCATTTCTCCTCTTGTTCCAGATGGCTGTCAGGGCAGTAACACTATTCCTCTGCAGGTAAGGTTGTCAGCTTTAGGAAGTAAAAATAGGGGACTCCCAGCTAAATTTGAATTTCAGATCAACAGATATTTTCTTGTAGAAAAACGTCCCAAATATCTCATGAGATATACTAAAAAAAAATTATTCTTATTTATCTGAACTTCAAATGGAGCTTATTCTGTATTTCATCTAACAACCTTAACCCCATGCTTTTGCCATCTAGTTGACGATGCTGTGATATTAATCGGTAGCTCCAAATAACACACACAGACACACAATTGCCAACAGGATGATCACATGGATGTAGTTCCTTCTCGGTGTTCGCTGGCTGGTCTGTGTGGCTGTCGCGTCACCACCTGAATCATCACCATCTTAGAGGGCAGGTGCGGGTCTAGTTCACTGTGTGTGCGAAGCCCTTTGGATGGTGCTGCCGTCACACATGCCCTAGAGGCCTAGCTGTCTTGCTGCCCATTGTGTTCAAAAGAAAGCAATGAACTTTGTTCATAGTCTTTATATCTTCTTACAGATTTAGAGATAATGGTTTCCCACACATACAATTATACATGAAAGAAGGGAAGAGCAGAAATTCATCTTGAACACTTTAAATATGTGAAACCGAAAAGTTCAGGATTTAATTCACAATCAAATGGGGTTGTGCAGGAAAAAGAAAAGGCATAAATTCTCCTGCCACATTCCTGGAGACATACAGCTTTTCAAAGAGGAGGAAATAAAAGTGAAGAATGAGACAGAGGCTCTGATCACATTTTCCCTTCAGAAATACTGACTGCTACATGACACTTACTCCCAGTAACCTTGACTGAGAAGGCCAGATGCTCACAACTGAGGAGGCTTTGTTTAATTTCCTTATGTCTTTTCCTTCCCTTACAATCCTGCAAGGTGGAACTTTATTATTATTATTAACAAGAATTAAAACTCCGTTTGATTTGACAAGTGTTTTTGAGTTAAGTGCACGTGTGAACGCAGCAAAACCAACATAGGATGCTGCCTTGAGAACCTATTAGGACTGAGGTCTCTGCATTTTCTTTGGACCATAATCTGATCCTTGTCCTAGAGGTTCTTGTGAGATATGTCTCGGCCTCCTTAGGGCTTGGCTCTTTGCAAAAATCTTAGATTGTTAAGACAAACTTAGACATTCTTCTGTCCCTACAGTTGCCTCAGACAATAATGTTTTGTTCCTAGGCGACCATCAGGAAGCATCAAAAACATCTTGCTCAAGCTCAATTTTCCAAAAAAATGATTTCTGTGTTGAAATAGAGGGGGGTGGGAGGTACATTCGTATTGTTGCTCTCTGTTTAATTTTTATTTCTTCTTTTTGTTTTAACGGATATGTTGGACCCCAGGATACAAAACCAATTTACACACAAAACAAGCCATGCACTTGAGAGGCAGAACTTTTTCAGGGCAAATAGAACTACACCAGGCCAGGAACGCGTTTCTCTCTGACTTCTCTCCATTTCTGACTTTGCACATTAAGATAGCAACGCTTTGCCTGTGCAGAGGGCTCTGTAGAATCAGACAGAGTAAGGGACATGGAACAAAGATGTCGACTTCCTAGCAGCTCCTTTCTGATCGCCGGGGTGTTTCTTTGACCATGGAAGTGGGTGCTTCCAGGAGGCCCGGGAAAGGTCAACCATAACTTCCAGGGTCTTTAGCGCCATCTGCACTGAATCGTGTTTAAGTGTGTATCCGTGTGTGTGTGTGTGTGTGTGTGTACGGAGGCGTGGGGGCTGCTTGTGTGCATGTGTTAATTTGTTCTGCTCCATTTAAAGGGAAGGAAGGGCCCCCTCGGGTTCATAGAGAGGCATGTCAGCACACGGTTTACAAAGTGAACAGAGATAAATGAATTACCGCGAGGTGGGGAACAGCAGAGCCGGTTTTGATATTTCCGTGGGAACCTGCTGCTCTCTCACTTGAGTGGCACCTCCTTAGACCCTCCAGAGCCCTTTTTCAACTTTTATATTCATCTATATTCTCAGCGGCCCGAGGGCCAAGAAGTTCATAACACACTCAGGCTGGTAGAAAGTGAGAGCGCCATTGTTTCTGGAGAGGCTTCCAGTGCCGCAGCTAAGAGTCCAAAGACAGATCTGAGGATCTAGCGGGGGTGGGACTGCCACACCCAGGCCTGAGAATCAGGCTGTAACTCACACAGTTCAGCCCGTGACTCACAGGTCAGATAACACAGCCTCACACCAGGGCAGAACAGAGCACGCGGGTTCGTGGGGAGGTAAAAGCGGGAAGCAAGGGGAGAATTCTGCCCTTCACCCTCCACTCCACACACACGCACACACGCACACACGCACTCACACAGACTCAGGCTGAGGTGTATAACAACACAGAGCCTGCAGCAAACACACCCTGGGATGCACCCACAGAAAAATTGGACAGACTCTGAGGCAACTGAGTATGAGAGTTACTTCTTTGTAGAAACACCGAGAAAGAACCACATTCTTCAGCAAAACCATACCAAGCCCCAGTTTTATTTTCCCCTTTTAGCTCCGTTCCTAACTCTCCAGCATGTTTCTGAGACTTCCGTGGGTCACTGGAAACAATCCCGTCAGTGGGGGACCTGGATCCGATGGGGGAAGCCTGTGTAGGTCACTTCCACAGCAGACGAGCAGGTTCAGCATTTTCCCACCAAAGTGTTAAGTGTTAGTCACTCAGTCTGCCCGACTCTTTGCGACCCCATGGACTGCAGTCCATCAGACTCCTCTGTCCATGGAGTCCTCCGGGCAAGAATACTGGAGTGGGTTGCCATTTCTTCTCCAGGGGATCTTCCCGACCCAGGGATCAAACCCAGGGTCTCCTGCATTGCAGGCAGATTCTTTACCGTCTGAGCCACCAGGATCCTAATATGCACCCTGCCCACATTAAAGGGGAGAGAGAACCATGAGAGCTGGTGCTTCTGGACACAACTTCTCCACTGCAAGGCTGATGTTTTCCTCTACCCTGTGGGTGTGAGCTCCTTACTTGACTGCCCAGCCTCCAAGATCCTCCTGCTCTCCGTTTAATACCAACCCCCCTGAGATGTCCCCATCATAGGTGTCCCATGACTAGAAGACAAGAGACCCAGGAAGGTGATTTAAACAAAGCAACCACCACCACGTAACAGCCTTATTGTTCCCCGAGACCTTTATCTTCCCTGAAATATAAGCCATAGTAGTTATGCTTGAACTGACATTTCCATGTTGAGAGACTTAAGAGCCAGAGAAAGAAATAATAGGCCACCAGTTTTTATAGGGCTTTAATTTTTTTAATAGGATTACGTTTATTCTTTCCATCAAATGTTATATTTCTTTAAAACTCAAACAGTGCCTTATCCTATACTCCATTGTCTTCTTAAGCCCCGTTATAGGAGCAAAATTCTGTCTCCACAGGTGGAAAATCCAGGCACAATACCTACAGAAATTAAAATATGGTGCACTGACCGGCAGTTAAAGATTACAATTAAAGGTAGTAAGGAATTCGCAGGTGTGTGGTTTCATTCCCCAATCTAGTCAGAAGAACCATTTTAATACTGTTAGGGAGTTCCACCTGGGGCCTTGTTAAATTGATTTGCAAATGAGAACTTTGAAACTGGGGCAGAGGGTGAAGTTTAAAGGAGCCTCCATGCTTGGAGGAATGGGAGTATGTTGCTGTGCCTACTTCCGGAATCTCAGCGTGTTTCGCCAACACCTTTATCCCTTTATCCCAAGGGAACAATTGTAGTCAGGCTCAAAGACTGTCACTGGACTCAGCTAATGTGTCTTTCTGGGATCTGGGGAGGAAGGACTGGATGAAGCATGTGGGAGTGGGTGGGTGGCAGGACCGTCAGCTAAAGCTTCCTTGTAGATTCGGAACGGATTCTGGGTACCACATCATCTCTGTCCTCTTTGGTGGTTAAGGATGCCCAGGGATGCTTCCCCATCTGTGATGTAGAGGAAAAGCAGAGATTCTGGAAGCCACCCCAAGGAGGAACTAATAGAGGGTGAAAGGTGGGGATTCTGGCAAGGCTAGCGCACGACTGTCTCATCTTCATGGCGTGTCAAGTTCAATGCAGGCTTCGGCTACCATGCTTGTCATGGGGCTCTAACTCATCCAGAGCCAACATCTCACCAGTGTTATGATGTTGCACTGTCTTTGACCTCTAAGGACAATGGCCAGTTGGCAGAAGGAGCAGAAGGGACCCTTTCTCCTCCCTGTCGCAGCTCTTCCCTCCCTCCTACTCTCTCAATCATACGCAAGGGCGGGGGTCTGGCTCTGCTCTGGCCATACCCATCCATATGTGCACCTCTTCCAGCGGAGTCACGGGAAGAGGGAGGGCCCGGGTCCAGATACCTCTGTGGGTTGGAGAAGACTGGGAAAGACCAGGTCCTGGCAGGAGCCCCTTCACAAGGGCCTCTACACTTGTGTCAGCATGCACCAGGAGGGCAGACCAGCAGCAGAGGCTGGGAGGAAGCCCACCCCAGCAGACAGAGCACAACCTCCACGCAGCAGGGGGGTCGTGTTGTATATAGCCTCCTGGCCCGTTATGAGTACATGCCATAAGCAGAGGGCTATCCTGACAGGCGGACAAAGCCTGATGTGTGTACATTCAGCAGTTGTCACACAGGTACTGTGCACAGTTACACTGTTTACCTAGTAGTTACTAGTGGCTGACACTGTCATCCTCTGATGCCCATTCTCCTCTTCCCCAGAATAAAGACTACATTTCCCAGCTTCCCTTGCAGCTAACTGTGGCCATGTGACCGATTCTGGCTGATAGAATATCCGCAAAGGGTCCTTGGGCACCTTTCAGGGAAGAGGCACCTTTTTTTTCACCCCTCTCTTCTTGCTGGCGGGAAGGAGGCTGTGATGGCTTGAATCTGAGCTGCCTTGGACATCGTATTGAGGATAGCAAAGCACACAATAGGAGGAACTTAAATCTTTGCAGACTTTATGAAGCCCTCAAACAGCCCTGGATTGCTTTCCTCTAGACTTCTAATAAACAAGAAGAGAACTAACTTTTACCTTTCTTAAGCCCACCCTTCTAGGGTTTTTCTATCATTTTCAGTCAAACTTAACCTTCAATAGGACTCAATACATGTTTGTTGAGTGACTGACTGACTTATTGGGTGATTAATTTAAAAAACTGAATGAATGTCATTGTAGGTACTCAGCACTTTGTCCTCAGCCCTATCCATGAGATTTGAAACCTGCTGACTCTTAATGAAACCCTTGCTGTGTGACCCTGGGCAAGGCATTTACCTCTCTGAGGACCAGGTTCCTCATATCTGGTATGGGATTCCTAACCCCTATCTGATTGGTTGTTACAGAGATTAGATGATGCACTGAGGTGGCAATCCACTACAGTATCCTTGCCAAAAAACCCCATGGACAGAGGAGCCTTGTGGGCTACAAGCCCATGGGGTCGCAAAGAGCCAGACACGACTGAGCATCTGAGAATACACATACATATTAACTGTGTCAGGCGTGTGGTAAGACCTCTTTATGGTAAATACAAACAACAGTCTCCCTATCTCCGGGAGAACTTGCTTCTCCTCTCTCTCTAAAGACTTCACTTCCCAATACCCCCCAACTTTTGCTTTTCCTTTATAAATTGAATTACCATTTATTGGTTGTCATCATTCTATATTCTCTCACAAGTACTCAGTTCATACAACTGACACCATCTTTCTCGATGTGTACAAAAAACTGCATAGCTCGTCTCTTTTTGTGTTAGCCTTTGGAATTGCACCTAGAAAGAAAGGCATAAAGTCAGGGATCAATTGTTACTGCTACAAAGAAACTGGAACGGTGGTTATGGTCATCAGGGATTTGGGGTGGGGAGGAGGAGGGGTGGAGAATGCCTGCTGATGGACGTGGAGCGTCTTTTCAGGGTGATGGAAATGTTCTGGAGTGGGATAGTGATGATGGTGGTATAATTCTGCGAATATACTAAAAGCCACCAAATAGTCCATTCTAAAATGGTGAGCTGTGAGTATGTGAATTGTGTCTCAGTAAGTTGCCTGGGTAAGATAAGGGATTGCCTGCTTCCAAGACCAGCCGTTGTGCAAATGAGGGTCACTCGCCACACACAAGGCACAGTTAGAGGGTCGCAAGTCATACACAGTGGCGCCAGGACGCCAGTGTTCCAGGAGGTGGCCCGGAGGTGAGCCTGCACGAATTCATGAAAAGGACTCATCCGTAGAGACTGGAGGACGTTTCAGGGAGAAGGTGGGGATGAGGGAGGAGTTGGATGAACTTGCAGAGGTGCAAAAAGAGACATTCCAAAGAAGAACCTAGAAGGAGTAAGAGATCATAGTATTGTCTTTACTATGTGGTTGTTGCCTTTTTAATTTCATTTCTTATTACAGTGTTCTCAAAGGGAGGTGGGAAGACTGGTCTCCAGGGCAGAGGAGTTGGGAAAGCAAATCCAGGCAGAACAGGGCAGAGCAGACAAGTCCGCTCCGATGATACCCTGGCCTCGTCTTGATGCGAGGGATGCAGGGTGTAGTCATCACAGCACTCTTTCCCATACCTTTCTGAATACCTGTATCCTGGCTCCTCTGACCTGCCGTGAAGATGGTCTGTTGGAATAAAAACACGTCAACTGGCCTGGTCTTTGCAATTGCTCGTTGTTAAGAGCTGTCTAAACTCTGAAGAAGATGAGGTTTCTTTGTTTGAAAGAAGCACAGCGCTGCAAGGCGCAGGGGAAATTCCTAGGCCAACATCTTATTTTATGTGGGTGTGAAGTGAAAAACCTCTCGTTTTGTAAGCTGAGCAAAACCGAGGTACAGCAGAAGCAAAATGAGTATGCACGGGCCTAAATACCACTTTGAAAGTTCAGGGCGGACTTTGTTGGCTAAACCACAGCACATCTGGGAGGTTTCAATGAATAGGCTTGGCACGAGGCCTTGGTTTTTCTGTAAAATGCCATAGGGTAGTCGCCAAACTACGGTGCCAGGTAAGTTGGTCGAGCCCAGGGCCTGGAAAGCCACACAGAGGTACAGATGTCCGTCTTCTTATATTCCACTTCACTGGGATATTTTGCAGGTTCCCCCTTTGGGATAATGGAAGTCTGCGTCTCTGGCATCTTTTTATCCTTTGGTATTAACATTGTTATTATTTTGCTAGCAGCATAGCGTAATATGACTGCTATTTAAATTTCTGTCCCCCATCCCAAAGTATTTGTCTGCCATGAAAAGAAGTGGTTTGGCATAAAGTGAAAGTTTTTAAGCATCCATTTTCCAGATGGACCTCTCTGTTAAATTTATATACGTATATACCAAAAAAAAAAAAAGAGAGCTAAACCATGTGGAATGCTCCTAAGTGAGTATTATTGTTTACTAGACTTCTTACTCTGTCTTACGGCATTTTATAATAAAATATCAGCAAGCTCATAAAGAGGGCTTTTTCTAAGGTCCATAATCTTTCTAACCATAACAAAAGGGCGGTAAATATATTGTACAAGAGTGCGATGGAAAAATGTGCTGAAGTATTTCCATAAATCAAATGTAGCACTTTGGCATTGACTCTAAAGCATTAAATTTAGTAAATTAGAACCAGATGATTTTAAAATAGAAACTTACATAACTTTACGGTGTGATTTTTTTTTTCTACACAAGTTTATCTTCATGAAGTCCCCTTGGCAGCTACCGTAATAGGTATTTAAGAAGTGAGAGCAGCGTGTGAGTGTTTATACATCTTTGTAATTTCCATCGAGCCTGGCATTCTATTGGGCAATTAGTTAAGTCCTGGTGGACGGATGAATGAGATCTCAGCCGTGATTAACAAGTACAAGTTAATTGGCAAAGGAAATGTAATATAAACATTTATATGGATCTCCAGGTACACAAGACACTGCTACCCCACACTTAACAATAAAATTCTGCCTTGTTTTTCCTTCCACTGTTGAATCTGTGTAGCTAAATCAATGAATCTGAAAGAAAAGGGTAGATCTGCTTCTCATTTGGGTCACCAAATTCCCAGTGGAATTTTCCTAATACATAAGTCTCCTTTTTATTTCTGCCTTCTTAGGAACCAAGGGAAAATGCTCCTTTCTGTCATTTCTGTCTCTCTTCTCTCATTCAGACACAATATCAAAAGGTAGCTGGTAGCTCAAGGGCAAGTTGGGGATTAATGCAACACGCAGACTGAGAAGATTGTAAATGCAGTGCCACGTGGGGGCCAAATGCATAAGGTATCGACTGTGCCCTTCAGGAGAATACTCTCTGGCAGAGGGTTAGTCAGGACACTGTAGTTGCAAGTGAAAAAAGCTCAGCCCCAACTAGGTTAAGCAGAAAAGTGTATTTATTGCTTGAGCATTCAGGTTAAGATCGGAGTTCGGGTGTGGCTGCACGCAGAGACGTAGGCAACAGGATCAGAGTTCCCATCATGCCTCCACTTCAAATATCTTTGCTTCTTGGGTATATAACCATGGTTCTCCCAAGAAACAGAACCAGTAGACCAAGAGGATGTGTGTGTGTGTGTGTGTGTGTGTGTGTGTGCGCGCACACACACGTGCGTGCACAGAGAGAGACTGATTAAGGAATTTCTCACATGACTGTAAAGGTTGACCAGTCCAAACTCTGCAGGGCAGGCTGGCAGGCTGTAGACCCCAGAGAAGAGCTGACAGTGCAGCTCAGTCCAAAGGCCGTCTGGAAGAACATTCCTGCTTCCCAGGGGACACTGGTCTTTTTTCTCTTAAGGCCTTCAACTGATTAGGTAGGTCCAACCACATGATAGAGCCTTAACTGCTTTACTCAAAGTCTACTGATTTAAATGTCATTCCCATCTAAAACGTATCTTCACAACACATCTAGGTTAGAATTTGACCAAATAACTGGATACTGTGGCCTAGCCAGGTTAACACGGAAAACGAATCGTCACACTCAGGGAGCTGAAACCCAGTGCTCTGTGACAGTCTAGAGGGGTGGGATGGAGTGGAAGGTGGGAGGAGGGTTCAAGAGGGAGGGGACAAATGTACACCTATGGCTGCTTCATGTTGATCAGTGGCAAAAACCAACACAATATTGTAAAGCAACTATTCTCCAATTTACAAAAAAATTAAAAAACAAAATGAACCGTCACAATATGTGAATAAGAGGAATTGATAAGAAGCCTCTGGAATACTTGGGTGCAGGAGGAAATGAGAGTTTGGAATTCAGAACACGGGCCAGGGCATGTGATTGTCATCAACGCAGAAATGAGAGTAGAAGTCATTGGAGAAGATAAGACAGATAAAGGAGAAAATACAGAAGAAAAAGACCTAAAGGATGCACCCTTGGGGAAAGTCTGCTTGAAAAAGAAGATGCAAATGCAGGTTCCCTTGGTATCCCCAACAGGATGGACACCAGAATCTCCCGTGGATACCAGAATCCGAGGATGCTCTATCCACGGGCTCCACATCCACAGATTCAACCCGTGCTGGATAGAAAAATCTACACCATCTGCGATTGGTTGAATCCATGGATCAGAACCCTGTATACCAAGGACCAGGTTGCCAACTGTACCCGTCAGTGAGAGAAGAGTAGGAAGAGCCCACTGCCGTGGAGGCTGAAGGAGGGGACCATTCAAGACAGCTGGTGGAGGAGAAGGTCAGGAGTAGAGGGATGCAGATGCCCAAGGAAAGCCCCCAACTTGGGCAAAGGAGGGTGAGTACCTCATGCCACGCCATCTGCAGACCCAGTCCACACAGCACCCAGGCCCACAGCAAGAGTGAAGCTGAGAGTGAGCCCTTCACAGTCTGACAGCCATTAGGAGTCATTTGTAATAATAAGAGAATTGGACCATAAAGAAGGCTGAGCGCTGAAGAATTGATGCTTTCCAACTGTGGTGCTGGAGAAGACTCTTGAGAGTCCCTTGGACATCAAGGAGATCCAACCGGTCAGTCCTTAAGGAAATCAACCTAAAAATTCATTGAACTGGCTGATACTGAAGCTCCAATACTCTGGCCACCTGATGCAAACAGATGACTCATTGGAAAAGACCCTGATGTTGGGAAAGACTGAAGGCAAAAGGAGAAGAGGGTGGCAGAGGATGAGATGGTTGGATGGCATCTGCGACTCGATGGACAGGAACTGAGAGATAGTGATGGACAGGGAAGCCTGGTGTGCTGCGGCCCATGGGGTTGCAAAGAGCCAGACACGACTTACAGACTGAACAACGTGATAGTAACAACAAGCAAGACTTGTATTTCCTAAGTCTTTTTCCTTCCGTCTTTCCAGTAATGTATTTTTAAGCGTGGCCTGATGGCTTGAGAATGGAAAAGGCCGCGATTTTACAGTAGGGAGCATGTGCATGGGGTACACCGGCCTGGATGCAGATGGGTGGAGAGGGTGTCAGAGGCAGAGGCCAGGGGGAGGGGCCCGGGACTGGGCGGTTCAGTGTCTGGTGGCAGCAAGCGACAGAGAGAGCAGAGTGCTTGCGTGGAGTCGGGGCAGGAGAGGCGGCCTAGGAGAGTCTAAGAAGCTGGGGAATGTGTCGGTGGTCCAGGTTTGTTCACCCACGATTATAAGTATAAAAATTCAGCATTCTTTCATGACTTGTTTGGCAGCAAAACCTGCCTGGATTGGCTCAACGTGATACATATTGCTCGTTTACCCACCTTGATACGAACATTCACACACCTGCCGAAATATGAATGAATCTGCGTGCAGTGTGCTGGCCAGGTCCCACTGGGAGTTTTGTTGCATGCCGAATAGACGTGAAATCAGTCCTGAAAAACTGAAATACTCAGAATTCCACAGCTCGCCTGGCCTCCAGGTTTTTGAACAAGGAACCGTGGATCTGTGAGGTGCGAACATCCTTGTAGAGAAGGGGATTTGAAAGACCAGGGGTGGGAATGGGAGCACAGGGACGTGGGGACCTGAGTCCTGGCTGAGTCCTCCCCTCTTTGACGGGGAGGATGGAAAGCACAGAGCTGTCAGGTACTGTGACGTCGCTCAGTCGTGTCCGACTCTTTGCGACCCCATGGACTGTAGCCCACCAGGCTCCTCCACCCATGGGATTTTCCAGGCAAGGGTGCTGGAGTGGGTTGCCATTGCCTCCTCCAGGGGATCTTCCCAACCCAGGGATCAAACCCAGCTATCCTGTATTACGGGCAGACGCTTTACCATCTGAGCCACTAGGGAAGCCTTCAAGTCAGGTAAAGTGGGAGGATTTCATTTCCTGGTGACCTGACTGCATGGGGTTTGGCTTTTGAAGACAGAGAGCAACCTTGAGATGGGAAAATCTAAAGGTAGGGAGCACATGGCCTCCAGCTTCTATGGACAGGAGGGCCACGGCCTGACTGCTTCTCCCAACCCTCCACCCTTCCGAAGACCAGGAGCTTCCCAGGCTGGTTAGAGCCTGAATCGTGAGAATCACAGGCCATCAAAGTTGGAAAACCCTCGCAATCTCCCCTCCCTTGTCTATACCTTCTGATCTAAATCTCAGGGTGCCAGGACTTAAGCTAAGGGAACGGCTACTTAGCATCTGTAAACCTCAGGGCTGTGAGTGAACCTTTAGGTCCTGCACATGCCAGTTCACTGGGCTCCTCCTGGCTTTCCTGACGGAGAAGAGAGCTGCTTGCTGTTTCTTTCCAGCCTCAGTGGCCAGGAAAGAGTGTGCCGGCCACAGTCGCCCAGCCCGTCGAGGGTGGACGCCGGTGTCTCCACCACCGCCCAGTCTCCAGCCCACGCTGGAGAGGCATTTTTCCAGCAGACAAAATAAAAGATCGCTGATAGCTGGAGCGCTTTGTTTGCTCTCTAAAATGAATCAAACTCTTCAAAAGCTTGGATTCAACAGCGCATTCCTCCATCCCCCCCCAACCCTCCTCCTCCCCACCCCCCACCGACCCCAGGCCCTGCATTGCTCAGATTCCTTGGGCCCCGCTCCTCAGCGCCAGCTGGCGGCCGACAGGGTCTGCTCAGATGGGTCAGATGCCTGGGGACGGGGCCTGCTGGACATTCTCTGGCCTCTGCTGAAATGATCTATCCGGGGCCTCCAGTTAAGTGACTGTTCTGTGCTTGAAACACTGTGCCAACCCCCTCATTTCCCTGTTCCCTCCATTCTTCTCCGCCCACCTCCACCCTGAACCTCGCTGGATGCCAGATGGGAAGGGTGACTTTTAGTCACCCGTGCATGCATCCAGAGAATGGTAAAGCTCAGGAGTTGACCGGAAACAGAGCATCCAGCCCCACCCGAGAATGTAGGGCAGGCCGTCCACAAGCCTCTGCCCATTGCACCTGGACGGGAGCAATGCGGGGAGAGTAAGAAGGGCCAGCCAGAGCTCTAGCACAACACGCCGTGTTCTCATGTCCAGGCACAGAGACAGTGATGCTACGGATGCAAGGAGGGGTCAGGAAGTCTTTTCAAATTTAAGAATATACAAAGGAAGAACAGAAGTTACCAAGAAGGAACCATGGGGCCTTTGTCCCTTCTTAGGCTTTCCCGGTGGCTCAGTGGTAAATAATCTGTCAATGTAGGAGACTCAGGTTCAATCCTGGGGTCAAGAAGATCCCCTGGAGAAGGAATGGCAACCCACTTGCCATTCTTGCCTGGAGAATCCCACGGACAGAGGAGCCTGGTGGGCTACAGTCCGTGAGTCTGCAAAGGGTCGGACACGACTGAGTGACTAAACAAGAACAGTTGAACACACACCATGGAGCAGTATCACCGTGCTGGATCCTGCCTTCAGAAAGAGCAGCGGCCATCCTCCGTCCAGTCACAGCACGTCTGTTTATTTGGTCTTGGCAGATCACCTTGACCTACGTAAAAGCCCACAGTCCAAATTTCTACCAGCAGAAGAGATTTCCATGACAGTTTCATATAACAAATCGTTTATTTGGACAAACTAAAGCGTGCACGAACAGAACACCTCAAGGCTGGGGAAAACAGGAGGGAGCCCTTGGCAGGAGTCTGCACAATTTTACTGTGAAAAACTCCTTCTGTCCCACTGAACTTCATTCCTCTGCCCAGCTGGATACATACAAATAGTAGAAATCTAAGCCTTTGCACATTTACGACGATAAATAAACCTAAATCTTTATTATGTGTTTCTAACTTTGCTTATCATTTCACTCCTGAGTTAACTCCCCCAAATCCTTTCGTATAAAGAACACACTAAATGTTAAGATGGAGCCTCACAAATTCTTGTCATATTTCACTAGAGTTAAGTGGATTTACTTAACATATAATTTATTCTGTTACTTTTTTTTTTTAGTTCTTTGCCAGGGGAAAGATAGTAATTAACTATTCCCAAGTTATAATAGCAGTATTCTGTATGTATAGAAATTTTGCAGTTGCACACGTTTTTCAAAAATCAAGTCAAGGTATTAACCATCACCCATTTACAAGGGTCTTTGTAGCATGTTAGTGACACTGTGCTACATGTATTCTTGGAAGATTTATCAAGGACTCAGAGGGGCCTAGGGCTTCCAAGATGGCTCGGTGGTAAAGAATCCTCCTGCCAATGCAGGAGACACAAGTTCGATCCCTGGGTCAGAATAATCCAGATCCTTGACCACTGAGCCACCTGGGAAGCCCTAACCAGACAAAAAAGGGAGGGAGGGGCAGTGACTGCTTAGAGTGGGAAGTGTTCTTGCCCCTGCCTGCTGAACAGTAGCTTATTTTTTTCCAGACTGACATCAGTGAAGGCTTGGTGCGCGGACAAGACATAGGGCCTTGAGAAGACATAGAATGTGATGCAGTGACCTACACAGCTGCAGAAAGGCATCCTTTTCTACAAGCTGCTTAAAAATCTCACTGTGGAGAAGGCATTCTCAAGGGTGAAACAGGACCAGGCAGTAACTGAGCACTAAATGATATGCCCCACGCACAAGGCTGTGTGTAGAATCCTCTGAGGATCTCTGTTCACGTGTAGATACCAAGGTCTCCCATCAGGCCTGTGGAATCCAACTTAGAGGGGACAAGCCAAAGCATCCACAACTGTTTTTTTTCCCCTCAAGGATGAAGTTTCCACATTTCTTTTCCTTTCACATGAATAGAAAGCTGAGTCAAGTGTCCTGCGAAGGGCCGGGCTCGGTGCTGCTGCACAGACTTGACTTTGCGCTTCAAAGGTGCACTGGTCATTTTGAAAACAAAGGATGCTGTGATTTGTTTTTAACTACTAACGATTCCTTGGGTTTCCCATTTGGGTCTTAAGCTGCCAGTTTCTCCAAGTTTCTTTCCAGACGACACCCTGCATTATGCATGATGGCACTTAACCATTGCGGCATTTCATGCTTTATTGCAATTACTAAACGTCAAGAGGGTATGCTAGGACGCCTTGCAAATTTCTTTTGTTGACGTAAATACGGAAATATCGCAACTGGCTTTTAAGGGAGGTCAGATTTGAGAAGCACTGACCCAGACCCTAGGTGATGAGAGACACTGGGAATTGGGGGGATCAACAAAGGAGAGACTTTGTAGGAAAGGTTCCATGAGGAAGATGGGGTGGAAACTGGAAAGAAGACAGGATTTAGGTAAGCAGAGGATGAAAGGAAGGCAGTCTGGGCAAGAGGGACCACGTACACACACACACACACGCACACTCACAGACACAGACTTAAAGTACGAGTTAGTAAGATGTGTGTGTTTTTGTGCACACTAGTAGCCTTATTCACAACTGGAGAATTGTACTTGTTCCTCGGTTAGGCTGAGTCCCACTAGGATGGAGATGCTAATTTACTGAACTCACAAATGGGACTCAGATAACCAAAGCACACAGAGGGCTCCTGGTAGCATGTAGCACCCAAACCCAGGAGCCAGAAAGCCCAGGTTCACATGCCAGACCTGCCCCTACCTGCCTGGACCTTTGTGTAAGTTGAACAAGCTCTCCAAGTCTCCGTTCTGTTACATGTAAACCTAGAATATTGTGACCCACCTCATTAGGGCTTCTTAGGTGAATATTAAGTGAAATAATGTTTGTGACTTGCCCAGGACCGGGCCTAGAACCTGGGACAGTTTCCAGGTACCGACCCCTGAATGAGCTGGGGTCAGTGGGCTGAGGCAGAAAATTCCCAATGACCCAATGAGAAGTTTCTGGAGACTTATGGAATTTAAAAGTTGCTGCAGCCAATTATTTTTTTGAAATAACTCTGGCATAATGTAGACTCTCAAAAAAAAAAAACAACCTGGTATCAAACTAGAAATGATAAAACATGGCTCTAGAGTGAGTATTTCTAGATTGTGTCTCAGGAGATGTGGAAGAATCTCTACACTAATCTGAACTCTGGGATGAGTGTATCTTGCACTGTTCTAGAGCATGGGTCATCAAACTTTTTCTCTGGAGGGCCAGATAATATATTTTTCCCTTTTTAGCTTTGCCCTTTTCACCACCTCTGCTCACACTTACTCAAGTCTGCTATTGCAGCTGAAAGTCAATGTGTAAGCAAACAGGTGTGTCTGTTCCAATAAAACTTTATTTATAGGCACGGCAATTTGAATTTCATGTAATTGTTTCATGTCTTATGAAATATCATCCTTATTTAGATTTTATTCTAATCATTTAAAAGTATAAAAGCTATTCTTAGCTCATAGGTCATATAAAAAGCTGTAGTTATCCAACTGCCCTGCATCCAAGAGCCAGGACAGGGAGCAGGCCTTGAGCTGGTCTGAAGCTCTGCATGTAATAAGTGGAAAGAGCAGTCCTTTCCCTCCCTCTCCTCCTAAACAACAGGCAGAACCTGAAGTCGGCAACATTCTCCTAAGAAGCCTTGGTCTTTTTATTCATTCAGAAGGCATTTCAGCTCCTGTAAGGTATGAGCCTGCAGGGAACTCAGGTCACCTGGGAGCGGGGGACCCAGACATCACCCAGTCGTCAGGACACAGCGTGGAGGAGCCTTCTGCTAGGGCCATGGTCCAGGCACAATAGGGCCATAGTAAAAGCGGGGAGGAATTCGATCTGAAAAGGCGAGGTGGGCAGGGTGGGGGTGTAGACGACGCGGGACAAAAGAGTTAGTGTTGGGACTGGGTTGGAGAGCAGAAGAGGCAAGGGAGGACATTCTGGGCGGAGGGAACTGTCTGTGTAAAGTCAGGACAGTACAAGCGGCTCAGATTCAGTGAATCTGCCCCCCTCCCCTACTCTGTCCCAACGTGTGGAGGATGTCAATGGGGGATGAGGCCAGAAAGGGAGGCTGGGCTCAGATCATAGTCCATGCCGATGCGTGTGGATTCTATTTTTAAGGCACTGGAGTATTTTTAAAGGCTTTTAAATATAGTAGTAACGTGATCGACTCTGTATTCTAGAAATTAAGCAAGTGGCTATGTGGAATATAGACCGAAGCGGAGAGAGATTTCAGGCAAGGAAACTGAAAGTTGTGGCTGGAATAAATCAGACAGGAGATACAGAAGACTGACCTAAAGCACTGACTGTGGTTAGGATCCCCCTCGAGCAGGGCGCCCCCAGAGCGGCAGCTTCATCTTCCTTTCCCCAGGCTAGACGGGGTGACTCACTAGCTTGCTTCCTGCCCTCACGGGCTCTGACTTTGCCCTTCACTCTTAGAGAGAAGCCACATGAGCTCCTCCCAAGTATAGACGGAAGAACCTCTTCCCTCCAGCATCCTCTCTGACTTCTGGTTGCATCCACGCCAGTGCCCAGTGGCAGCTGGAAAATGGTTTGGACGGCCTCTGTGTCATTTCCTTCATTCCGGCCTGCACGAGCTTCTGGTGGGTGGGGAGTTGGTGGGGGTTGGGCAGAGCCCTTGGCAGAGGTGGCAGGCAGGTGGCAAGACCGACAGGCTGAGAGACAGGTTAGTGTCCAAGGCCCGGGGGCCTGGACCACTTTGGGAAGCCATCCAAGGGAGCATGAGGGTGGCTGCATAAACCAATCGCCAGTGTTTATACAGCACAGTTTAAACAGTTATTTCTGCATCCAAAAGCTCCCTTAGTAGATGGGGAGGGGGCTGTTTCTGCTTTAGTTGAGAGAATTTGTGTTTCTCCAAAGGGTTGTGAAGGAAACAGCAGATGATGCTAACAAAGTAACAGTTTCAGCACTATGTAAGTTGCATGAAGAAAAGGCTCAATATTTCAGTAGTCTGCTGTCCATGAGTATTTACACAAACCAAGGGTGAAAACAGAGAGGACTAGATCCTTTGCTTCCCAGCTCAGGACACTCCGGTGACTTCCTGTCACACTCAGGAAAAAATCCAAACCCTGCCACCACACTCTCTCCATCCCTCCTGTGGGTCCTCCTCTCTGAGCATACTGACCTGCTTGCTCTTGAACGCGCCGAGCTCACTAGTACCTCAGACCCTTTCCGTAGGTCACAGCGTCTGTCCGGAACGTTCTTTCCCCAGATATCAGAGCAGATCCTGTATAGTATTCAGATTCCTGCTTCCATGTCAACTCCCTAGAGGGGCTTGCATGACCATTATCTCTAACATGAGATACCCCTCACCCACCCTGGTCTATGAGGGTGGAACCTGCTAGAAACCACCTTCTAGTGGTTTTTCCCTGCTCAATATTTTTCTTCATGGCATCCACCACTTCAAAATTGTATAATATATTCTTTGAACTATTGTCCTCCACTCCTACCAGACTGTGAGCTCTATGAGAGTAAGATCTTTATCTAGACTGCTGTATCCTCCCTTCCCAGAACAGCCCCTGGCATGCGGCAGGTGCTGAATTGATGTTTGTTAAATTAGAAAGCTGCCCAGGGATGGGGTGCCACAGAGATGGGGACATTTCTCCAGCTTCTTCTGAGTGCCCACCACACTTAACAATATCGATAATAGTCTAACAGTGATAATAGTTATAATTAACCATTTTAAATGTATGTATATCATATAACATGAATACTGATATTATAATGATATATGATGTTACAATGTTATATGATAGAGTCATAAAATAATACAAAATAAATTTAATATTAAAAGAATAATGGAAATAATACTAATAAGCAACCATTTCCTAAGGTTTTGTTGTTGTTGTTCAGTCGCTAAGTCATGTCTGACTTTTTGCAACCCTGTGGACTGCAGCATGCCAGGCTTCCCTCTTTTTCACTGTCTCCTGGAGTTTGCTCAAATTCATGCCATTGAGTCAGTGATGCCATCCAACCATCTCATCCTCTGTCGCCCCCTTTTCCTCATGCCTTCAATCTTTCCCAGCATCAGGGTCTTTTTCAATGAGTCAGTTCTTCGCATCAGGTGGCCAAAGGATTGGAGTTTCAGCTTCAGCATCAGTCCTTCCAATGGATATTCAGGACTGATCTCCTTTAGGATGGACTGGTTGGATCTCCTTGCAGTCCAAGGGACTCTCAAGAGTCTTCTCCAACACCACAGTTTGAAAGTATCAGTTCTTTGGCACTCAGCCTTCTTTATGATCCAATTCTGACATCCATACATGACTACTGGAAAAACCATAGCTTTGACTAGACAGAACTTGGTAGGCAAAGTGATGTCTCTGTTTTTTAATACGCTCTCTAGGTTTGTCACCGGAGAAGGCAATGGCACCCCACTCCAGTACTCTTGCCTGGAAAATCCCATGGACGGAGGAGCCTGGTAGGCTGCAGTCCATGGGGTGGCGAAAAGTCGGACATGACTGAGCGACTACCCTTTCACTTTTCACTTTCATTCATTGGAGAAGGAAATGGCAGCCCACTCCAGTGTTCTTGCCTGGAGAATCCCAGGGGCGGGAGCCTGGTGGGCTGCAGTCCATGGGGTCGCACAGAGTCGGACACGACTGAAGTGACTTAACAGAAGCAGCAGCAGGTTTGTCACAGTGTTTCTTCCAAGGAGCAAGCATCTTTTAATTTCAGAGTAAAACTAATGTTTTTACTATGTGCCAAATACTATTCACTTTTATCCACATGATATCATTTAATCCTCATTATAGCCCTAGCAGGTTGGTATTATTCTCTATTTTACATTTCAGAACACCAAAATTAGCAAGGTAGAGATTTGTTGAGATTCTAACATGTTTACCGGACTGTAACACCTTTGTGCTTTTTTATGTGCATGTAACTAACGAGACAGTGACGCAGACCGCCTTGAAATGAACTTCAGGTAGGTTTTCAGGTATATTCTGTATAGGACAGAAGTAGCAAAGCAGGAGAGCCACTTGGGGTGAGTTAAGCTTTTTACCCAGAGAATGAAAAAGCCCTAGCTATGCTTTGGGAAACTGTTTGAAAGCATTAAAATGAGGTGAGAGCGTGTTCACTATTCAATGATGCTCACCAAACAAAAAAGGTGATTCGGCTTTACTGCTGAGGAAGCCAGAGGAATGTTATCTAGATCTCCTGGAGGCCAAAGACTCGTCATCTTACAGATGAGAAGGCCTGTGACATATCCAGGCAGACACCAGAAGAAACATTTCCGGCAAGCTAGCGACTGTTCCGTGTCTGTAGGACTGTTAGGAAGGTCCCTGCCGTGTGTTGACAGTACGGTGTTGTTTAGTCTCTCAATCGTGTCCGACTCTTTATGACCTCATGGGCCGTATAGCCCACCAGGCTCCTCTGTCCATGGCAGCGTCATATGTCGCATGCTTAATGTGTGTTCAGAAGGACCTTGCAAAATCACTCAGGCTCATTTTCCCTCTAAAGCTAAATGAGGGAAAGAGGCCTAGTGAAGGTCCAAAACGGTGAGTCAACCTTGTCATGACCACCTGGGCCGGGTCAGGGGTGGGTGGGTCCTGTCCAGGGAATAGGTGCCTTATTTAAACTGTGGTCTGAGCTGTGAGCCCTATGTCTGGAAACCCCTTTTGTAGGACAGCTCCTCTCCTGTACTTTTTTGCTTAGCTCATAAAAGTAGAATTTTAATCCACTGGGAATTGGGAAGGAAAAAAATCAAACTGATTCTGATCCAACCCGGTCAGGAAAAAAAAAAAAAAACTAAAGGGTTGAGTTTTTCCATCAGAGTCATGTAGTCTGGTTGGAGTCCATCCCTTTCAGGGATAGCCATTGTCTGTATTCACCAAGTCTCAATCCTGAGGTCCCATGAAAAGGAATTTTCCCCTCACCGGTCCACCGCCTCGTAAGAGTTGCTGAAGGTGGCCATTTCTGTCCTCTCCTGGGTGATCTTTCTCTCTATAGAAAGCATGAAGCTGAACCAAATGTTCCGTGCGTAAGCATGAAGCTGAACCAAATGTTCCGTGCGTCAGTGAGAGAAGACTGGTCTTTTTAACCAGCCTTCTCAAACAGCAGGCATTTTTTTTGTCGTTGTTCCCCAGATAATAAGTGTTGGTGGGTTAATGGGTCATCTTCAGGAGAGAGGTCAGAAGGAAAAACTGCAGTGTTCAAAGCTGGAAATAGAAATGCCAGCCATCAAAGAACGCAGTACTTGGTGAACAGTGATGATGTATGGGGCGGGCACACTGGCCAGCCCCATCCGAGAGGTCACAGCTAAGCTTTATCCTCTGCAAAGCCAGAGGAGGTCTCTGAATGCGGCTGACCCCTCAGCTCTCCGAGGCCCCGGTGAGAAGCCAACCAGGGAATCCCTGGTGCCCAGCTTCAGAATTCCCTTTCACTGAGGGAGAATTGTATTCTGTCGCCTTGCAGACTGACACTGCAAGTACTTTGAACACTGAAAAGAACAAACACACAAAAAGCAAACAGCCACAAAAGGAAGGGGAGGGAGGAGAGAAAGGGAGAGAGAGAGATATCAGCAGGGGTAGTTAGTAAAAAGGGGCCCCCGGAGACAGAAAACCTTTTGTTCCCTGAGTTCGTTTCATGTAGAGCTTGTGAGGTGAATGGCTTTGGAATGAAATGGATTTATGAAGGAGTTGCTAGGTCACAGGACGCACGGCTGTCAGACTGCTTTGTGAATTCCATTTCTTTAAAATTTGGATTAAACTAAAAAAAATTCAAAATAGTTCATCTCCTCTTCCCAGGGTTTTGGTAGAGGTTCGGGGTAGATGAAGTATAAGGTTTGGTAAGGTTCCGGGAAGGTTCCGGAGTTTCTTTTCCACCCTCTCCGACAATGTAAAAATAAATGGTCGCATTGCAAGTTCTTTGTCAGTTTCCAGGATTTCGGGGTGAGCGGGGCGTCCGCGTTACCTTGGCCCGCGAGCCAATGGCGAGGCGGTATGCAAACGAGCTCCGTGCTCTGCCGGCCCGGACGAAAACAGTGAGCTCAGAGGCTGGGCGTGCTGAACGGCGCCGGAGGTCCGCGCGGCGTGGACAAGCGGCCCGAAGCTCGGCGGTCCCCGCTTGCGTTTAAGCCTAGCGCTCGATGGAGGGGCGGGCTCGCCGGTGCTTAATGCAGTCTCACTAGTGCAGGAAAACGGCTCAGTTTACCGCTGCCAAGATGAAGTATAAGGTAAGAGAGTGACTTCTGCAGAAGGTTTCTCTGTATTTGTGTGTGTCCACCACTGTGACAACTCCTCTGCTGTGCCCCCAGAGGGGTTCTGAGATGGGTCACCGGGTTGCCAGACAAGCAGGCAGGCAGAGATCCAGCCTCTGAGACCTACGCCGGGAGCTCGCAGCGCGCCCAATCCACCCCCGCTGCAAGTTCCCGGCGTCAGTCTAGGTCTTGGCGCCGGGGTATGGCAGTCACTGCAGACCGGAGAGCGTCTAACTCCAAGGGGAGCTCGCCTGGGCTCAGGACTCCCGGCTCCCGGGGCCTAGCCTCCACTGCCCCCACCCCCCGGAGCCGTAGTAAGAGAAGAATCAAAAGTGCTGAGTCTCTCAGGCTGGCTATTTTCAAGCAGTTTTCATCCTTTGCATTAAAGCGTTCGCTTTGGGAAGCAGTTTGCCATATATAATTTTAGTGGGAGAAGTTAAAGTCTCCAGGTACTATTATACAGCTGATGATGGAGGATTTTGATACCCATAAAGGATGTTGGATTCAGAACCAACTGAGTATATGCTATTTCTTGGAAACACTTTCATGGCGTTTGAATGGACAGAGGGTCTGAAGGCTCCAGCCAGTTTATTGTCTCCGAAACTCAAAATTTTGAGTGCTGGGACGCTCAGCAGCCTGTTTTCCCATGCATTTGTGTGTTTATTGCTGGCAAAAGGATTATAGCTTATTTAGAATATACTATTTTATCTAAATTGCCTCCTTCTAACCAGGCTAGCAGCTTCCAGAGACCCCTATTCAGAGCTGACTGCAAGGAATTGAAAGTGAATTTTCCTTGGAGGATGAACACTTAACTTCTGTTCTGGAATAGACAAGTCCTAGAGACGCAGGGTCAATCACTGGGTTGGGAAGATCCCATGGACAGAGGAGCCTGGAGGGCTGCAGTCCAAAGGGTCGCAATGAGTCCCACAGGACTGAGAAAGAGACTGAGCATTATTGCTACATTAGCAGGTTTAAACAAACATTCCGCTATTGAAATGCGTTTTGGCAAGGTGTTTATGCTTGGGGATTGGCAATTTGAATTACCTGTCTAACCTGCAGGATTGCTTTGCCTTCTTTCTGAATATCTAGCTTCTGGCTCATCCTTTTTTAAATGTGAGGCTGTAAATCCTCAGTCCTGGCTGATAGCCACTGGCTAACCTCCATGATAAGCCTTTTATTCAAAAGCTATAAATCATGTTCAATAGCTCTAAATCTAACTGTTGAAAGTATCTATTGTGATGCATGAGTTATAGTTCTCCTTGAAAAGGTTAGAACCCTCTGAAGGCAGGGGTATCAGTTATCACAACTATCAGCTTTCCATTTTCTGCCTCAATAGGAAAGATCAGAGAGCTGGATAATCCTGAAGATTCTTAGTATTTTTGACGTTAGGATACAACCGGAGGCAGATCCTTCTACCTGGCAGGAAAGCTCTCATTCTTGATATGGTTCACTGGTATTTACGCAGTTTCTTTATTTAGAACAATGATAGTCTATCACTAATGTTAAGTCCCCAGGTATTATTTAGCCTTCAGTGAATCTTTGCCCTCCTCTTCCTACTCTAAATGTCTTTAGATTCGTAAAAGCCTTGGAGGGGGGGGGGGGAGCGGGGGGTGCTGTGGGAGAGAAAATGTGTTCCTGCATTTATTATTGGAAAGCATAAATGGCTGTTTTTAACATAGAGTACTGCAACCTGGAAAGTGACAAAAAGTCTAAAGTCTCTTTTATTCAGTGACCTCATCATGTTTAGTTTTATTTTGTGGAAAGAAAACATCATGGCAGCTGATGATGTGAGCTGTGGTTGGCATTCATGGGGAAACCCTGCCTCTCTGCTGGGTCTTCCCAGCATCAAACACCCTGCCAAATGCTGTAAAGATATGATTTTTATTAGCTTGTGGGCATCTTCACCAGCAAAACTTCTGACTTCCCCAGCTAACCAAATGACAGATTGACACCTTGTGGTGACTATAAACGGAACCAATAGCTGAAGCAATCTACTTTCCCTTTCTTATAAAGCCTATTTTCTCTCTAGTTAATAATGGACTGTTTCAGGAGAAGATTTTGTTATTATAAGTAGAGGAGATGACACAAAGGTAGAGGAATGATAAATAACAGTTTTTAAGACTCACCATGACAATACAAGATTGTCATATTTAGCTTTCCCAATTAACTCCATGAGGTAGTGTTAATACTTTATATTCATTTTCAGATATGGAAATTGTGGCTCAGGGAGGCTAGGTAATTTATCCCAAACCACGCAGCTGGAAAGTAGTAGAGCTGGAATTTGAACCAAGGTGATCTGGCCCCAGAGCTTGTGACTTTAAACAACTATTAAAGAAAGAACTATCTGTGACTTCCTAAAATGTCCTGTGTGACTGCTTTTCCCTCTCCCATGTAGCTCAAGATTCTATGTCATTCAAAGTATCCCTGCAGAATAGGTTTTTTTTTTTTTTTTTTTTTTTAAGACTGTGCCTCTACAAAGCAAAGTGAAATGAATGTCTGGCAGTTACTTCATTGAAGCCACTTAGGTAGTAAAACCAGATAATTATTAGATTGTAAAACCCTGGAATTGGGAATTAGCTTTTAGATACTCTGTTGCTCTAAACAAAATAAATTTAGCTCAGTCAAGACTTAAAAATGCTCACTGAGAGATTTATAATCCAGTCACTATAAGATTTTTTTTTTAACCAGATTATCTGGTTTGGCTGCTTCGGGGATCATAACTAGACAACAACCAAGCCTCCACCCATTTTGAACTTACACACAGTTCCAAGTCAGCCAGCTATGCGTTTACAGTCATCTTGAGCACCGTGGAATGCAAGCTATTAGAAGCTATTACTTTGGTGAATTTTGCGGGGAGCCAGCCTATATCGTCTATTTTGGTTACATTCTATGTGTTTTAATTTGTTCATAGGAAGGGAGCAGTTACTCTCATATGCACTTAAGGTTCCATTGCTCTTTAAAGGATGCCCTCTGGAGTTCTCTAATCAGTAAATTATGGGGGCTTCATTTATTAAGAATTTTCCCCAAGCTCCTTTGAATATACACAGCATGTGCTGAAATACTGGAGGCGGGTGAGGGGGCAATGCCTCAGTGGCCATGGCCTGCTCAGTGAAGGCCTCCCTCCTGAGGGTCTGGGGGTGGGTTGTTGCTACTTTCTGCCAGGAGGGTAATTGAGAGGTGGATGCACAGCTGTGTTTGAGCAGAGGCCCCGCCCACTTTGTGCAGGCCCAGGCCTGGTAAGTGCCCCACAGGCCTGGCCTGTTTGATCTCTAATAGCTGAGCAGCTTTTGTGGCTTGGCCAAATTTCTGTATCCTGTGTGCCTACACTGAAACTCTAAATTATTTATCTAGTCTGCCATTCAACAAATTCATTCTTGAATGTTTTGATTGAAGAAAATTACAGATGAAGCTTAAACTACAAATAAGAAAACTACATTCTGAAGTCCAGATTCTTGGGTTCTGACTGAACATGGGTAAGGTAGGTTAGGGAAAGCAGGAAGTGCGCACTAAAGAAGAGCTTTCCAGGGGACTTTGGAAATGTTTTTATTTTCTCAGAGTGGCTGGAGAAGATGTGATCCGAGTGTCTTCCATTTAGTCAGCATATTTACTTAGTCTATATGTAATTCCTGATTCTTTCCTGGCTTTGCCATTTTGATTTAAAATGTTTTATACGCTTCTGAATGGTGTATTGCATACCCTGCCCCTGCGTCTTTTTTAAATCCCATCTGAGCTTTCAAAGCAACAAAAGATGCTTTGAAAAAAATTAACCGTTTTCTTATGTATTGTTTCACTGATTGAGCAAGCCCATTTTCAGAGCTAAATGACTTACCTACTTGGAGACCAAAGTCTTTACGAGACTGAAGGTGTTCTGAGAGCACCAAGTGTGCAAGATGCACGTAACAGATTCCTTAAGCGCCCCTTCTTTGCTAGGGTGTACATGGGTCCTCTTCTAAGAACTCATCAGCGGCTTCCTGTCTGCACCCCTGCCCCCCACTTCTAAAGAAACTTCCTCTCTACTTTTCAAGCCTCTTTGCCAATTCCCTCCCCTTTTGTGCCCTTAATGACCTCATCGTCTCTCATTTTTTTCATTCAAGCATCCATTATACTTCTCCAGTACCAGACTGCTCCGGGCTGGCCTCCCCCCACCCACACAGACGTGACATACTTAAAGCGCTCTCTGTACCCCTGTCTTCCTCCCCTCTTCTGAGTCTGCTGTGGAAAATCGTGGCCCCTTGCTGCTCCCATTCATTGGCTCCTGTCTCTTTGTGCTTGTGTGACTTGGTTCGTCGGTACTTGCTAGAAGTCAAGTCTCCTCATCCATCCACTCTATACAACAATCAGAAGCCTAAACCTTTATCTCCTATCATCTCTACAATAGGCTTTCTGTTTTTCACCTCTGCCCTACTCTGTTAGCACTGCCTTACTCATTAACCCCTTTCAATAAAATTACTATCTAAATGATACCTGGAACTCACCCAGGCTGCCCACTGGGGCTTTCCAGCTTCAGGTAAGCCCCACTTGATATGAGAGACTCACCCTTTATCTGTGTGTAGAGGCAGATTGGTAGGCAAGTCCTTGAATAAAAAGTATGATCCAGGATCTGTTGTGTGTTGTGGCCTGGACGGGGACTTGGTCTTAGGTGTTCTTGCAGTAGAGGCAAGGTAGAGCGTGGGGTCTGGTGAAAGGCATTTCTGTTTCCTGTGACTCGATGCTCTGTAACCTTGGGTAAGTTAAGCTCTGTGAGCCTCAGCTTTCTTATCTGTAGGGTGGCTCAGCGGTAAAGAATCTGCCTGAAATGCAGGAGATTCAGGTTCAATCCCTGGGTCAGGAAGATCCCTGGAGGAGGAAATGGCAACCCACTCCAGTATTCTTGCCTGGGAAATCACCATGGACAGAGGAGCCTGGCAGGCTACAGTGCATAGAGTTGCAAAGAGTCGGATAGGCTGAGGGAATGCGCACCACCACCACCAAACTAGGGTTGATCTGGCCTCGTGGATTGTTGTAAAGCTGAAGCGAGATATTTTCCATGGGGAGGTGTTTACCATGGCTCCACTGGAAAGAGACAATTCTAGCAGGCCCCAGCCCTCCTTATATAAGTAGATGCCCAACAGATGTTGAAAGGATGTGTGGACTCAAAACTTGGATTATGTCGAAACCCTATTTCCTATGTTAAGATAATCGAGTACTATTAAATATTCCATGGGCCTGGCTGTGTCTTGTAGAAATGCAAATGCCAGACATAGGGGTGTACCAACACACCTGTGTCCCCACTTGCTAATATATTAGTGCTTTGGTATCTTCATTGTTATTAATAAGATTTGATATTCCTGTGGTTATAGGCCCTTGCTCATAGTAGGTACTCAGCAAACATTGAATTGAATGTTGGATTACATGAAATACACAAATAGCTATTAAAAGAGTTTTCCCCATATGGCCTATTGGAAAGAAGATAGATTTTGTTTTAAATCTCACTTTTGTTGCTTTTTAACAGTATAATTTTAGGCAAGCCTCCATTTCCTCATTTATAAAATGGGAGTAATAATACCTGTCTCATTAGATAGTTGTAAGGATATAATATTTGAAAATCATCAGTTTCTAGCACATAGTAGGCATTTAAAAATGGCAGCTATGTTATGATGCATTTATAAGATACATAAAATATTCAGAATACACTCATATATAGGTATATTGATAGACGCACTATATAGGTTAAAATGTAAGAGAAAACCTTCACTAGAATTGTTTTTCCATAACAAAAATATTACTGAAAAAAAGAGAAAAGTCATGACTAAAGAATCAAAGGTGGATTTGATACAGGAGGTGAGTAGGGCCCGGGATAAAGCACATCTCTTATCCTTCTGGGGTCAGAGTGACAGAGGTATAAAGTTAGAGATGCTGATGATCTGTTTTTAGATCACTTTAGCGCTAGAAAGGAACCTAAACAAATTAGTTTGAAATCCCAGCCCTTGGTATCCCAGCCCTCCAGTAACGTATAGACTTAATTACCAAGCCTCCTTGCCAAGATAAACAAAATGGGGCCACTGGGAAGAAATACTCTCTTTTCAATTTAAAATGCAGAAAATAGCTACCAGTTACCTAGGCAATGGATGATTGCAAAGAACGTGGGCATGGAAAAGGGGTCCCCCTTAAAAAAAAAAAAAAAAACCGTTTATACTTTGTCAACAACCCCACCTCCATCTTATTTACTTTGAACATTCCAGTTATCTCCCTGCGGGATTTCTTACTAGTAAAGGAGGACTCCACATGCCTGGGGAACATTACAGTTCAGTTCAGTCACTCAGTCATTTCCGACTCTTTACCACCCCATGGACTGCAACATGCCAGGCTTCCTTGTCCATCACCAACTCCCAGAGCTTGCTCAAACTCATGTCCATCGAGTCAGTGATGCCATTCAACCATCTCCTCTGTCACCCTCTTCTCTTCCTGCCTTCAATCTTTCCCAGCATCAGAGTCTTTTTCAGTGAATCAGTTCTTCGCATCAGGTGGCCAAAGGATTGGAGTTTCAGCTTCAGCATCAGTCCTTCCAATGAATATTCAGGACTGATTTCCTCTAGGATGGACTGGTTGGATCTCCTTGCAGTCCAAGGGACTCTCAAGAGTCTTCTCCAGCACCACAGCTCAAAAGCATCAATTCTTTGGCGCTCAGCTTTCTTTGAGGTCCAGCTCTCACATCCGTACATGACCACAGGAAGACTCATAGCCTTGACTAGACGGACCTTTGTCGGCGAAGTAGTGTCTCTGCTTTGTAATATGCTATCTAGGTTGGTCCTAGCTTTTCTTCCAAGGAGCAAGTGTCTTTTAATTTCATGGCTGCAGTCACCATCTGCAGTGATTTTGGAGCCCCAGAAAATAAAGTCTGTCATTGTTTCCCGTTCTATTTGCCATGAAGTGATGGTACCGGATGCCGTGATCTTAGGTTTTTGAATGTTGAGTTTGAAGCCAGCTTTTTCACTCTCACTCATTACTGTCTTCCTGAGGAATTTTCATTTTAATATAAATGCTTCGTTGGTAACCTTTTCCACTTTGCACTGGAAAGAGCAGTTGTGACTGTCAGCAGTTCTTTCAAAAGGCAGACAGTGTGACCTAGGTGAATTCAGGCATGCACTTTGAGGAAGGTGGAACAGATTGCCCAGGAAGTATAAGCAGTGATAGAATGTGACTGTGATTTTTTCATGGTTGAAGTGGGGGTTGGGGAGGGGCAACTAGTCATAGAGATAATATTGGGTTGGCCAAAAGTTCATTTGGGTTTTTCTGTATATCTTCCATATATAATGAACTTTAGGGCCAACCCAGTAAAGCTGCCAGTGGAGTGTACATATGCTTAGGTCTCATCATGGACTGGGATTCCCAGGTAGCTCAATGGTAAAGAATTTGCCTGCCAATGCAGGAGACACAAGGGACCAGGGTTTGATCCCTGGGTCAGGAAGATTTCCTGGGGTAGGAAATGGCAACCCACTACATTATTCTTGCCTGGGAAATCCCATGCACAGAGGAGCCTGGTGGACTACAGTCCATGGGGCCACAAAGAATCAGACACGACTGAGCAGCTGAGAACACACACACACATCATGGACCACTAAATTCCAGTTTATTCTTTTTTAAAACAAAGAAAAAAATGACTAGTCCCTTCTCTCAGCCTCTTCCCCAATTAATTTAGTACATGAATTGTGCTAAATGGTATTTAGGGCTTCCCTGGTGGCTCAGAGGTTAAAGTGTCTGCCTGCAATGCGGGAGACCTGGGTTCGATCCCTGGGTCGGAAAGATCCCCTGGAGAAGGAAATGGCAACCCACTCCAGTACTCTTGCCTGGAGAATCCCATGGACGGAGGAGCCTGGTGGGCTACAGTCCACGGGGTCACAAAGATTCGGACACGACTGAGAGACTTCACTTTCAAATGGTATTTAGGTAGGTGGTTCATGATCTATTCAAAGGCTGGGTTTACTGATTTGGAGACATCTTATTTCTTTGTAGATCTTGGTATGTACATTGCAGATGAGAATTCCTCCTGGTATTTCTAATATGTCAAGGTAATAGTTATAAGATGTTACAAAGTTGTTCCTTATGTGGAATGTTGATGTTTATACTTACCAGAAGTAAAAATTGAGCAACCCTGAATATGTAAAAGTGCAAGCTTGGCACAAAAATGCTTAATAGCATCTTCTGAATTTAAGTTTAATTCCTTCCTTTACCCTTTGTTGTGTGTGTTGGGGAGAGGGGATTATTTGAGAAACTCTAAGTTGTGATCACCAAACAGCATATACAGCTAAGATTTGAACCAGATCTTTCTATTTAAGTAAAGCAATGTGTATTTAGACAGCATTTTTCCTAACTTCTAGTTATGTGGAAACCCAGTGCTGTCCCTTGTGTGAATTAGCCATAGTCTCACTGACTTGTGGTAGTCGGCGTGTTACCCGGAACTCAGCACCTCACTCCCACAGAAGATGGGGCTGACTCAGGCCTCAGGCGTCTCTGTTCCCAGGCTCTGTACTCTACTGAAAGAATGAGCTGGACTTCTCTCTCTCGGCCCCCGAGTAGCCTTAGCCAGCCCAGCCAGCACACTGTGGAGACAGGGAAGTGGACTTCTAGGCTCTGCAGCCTCCTTACAGGACGTGCCAGTGATCTGTCAACGAGTCTGTTGTTGTCACTGGATTTTGTTTGTTTGCTTGTTGTTGCTCGTCATTCATGGCGTGACTTAGAGTCAGCAGGAAATGTGGCTGAGACGAGCAGCACTGCTTCAGGGCCATCAAAACAACACTGGCAGAAAACCAGTCCCTTTTCCCCTGAGTGCTCCTCTGGGATAGACCTTCCGTGTTCTTCTCTGATTCTCCATCCTTTCCCACTCAGAGCTGCTAAGTGCACCGGGAAAGGGATGATAAGGACACAGTTAGCCCAGGGCGTCCACGGTGAAGTTGGACGGCTCGACAGTCCCACAGAGGCCTGGATGCCCTTGGAGCAGATCTCGATTCCTTGCCAATGAGAGAACATGTCCGTTGACTAAATCCAAGACTCTTATCAGTACCTGTCTTTTTTTCTCCTATATCCTAAATTCAACCAAGGCAGATCCATTAACAAGATACATACTTAGATGTCTATCTTTTACTTTTAGTTTAAAATATATTTCCCTTCTGTGGGTATGTATCCATGTTTCACAGACCCCAACATGGGACAGATGGTCTAACCGCGGGAAGGCTATTTGAAACAGGGACCATCTTGGGAAGTTTACACGTGGTGCTTAGGGACACTAAACACAGGCTGCTCCCAAGATCAATCGGCTGTCCAGGGCATTATCCCTTTTGCCTTAGGTCAGCTTTCTATCTGACTTTTTCCAGCTTTTTATCAGAAAATTGCCTAGGGGCTTTTTTTTCTAAAGTGGATTCTGGCACACCTTTCATAATTTACTTCTAAATAATATCTACAACATCACATTTTACTCCAGGAGATGGTGAGGGACAGGGAAGCCTGGAGTGCTGCAGTCCTTGGGGTCACGAAGAGTCAGCACAACTTGGCGACTGAGCACACACACATTTACTTGTAAATAAGAGGGTCCTTTTCTTTCTCCTTGTGGAAGTGAAAAAATGAAGGCAAGACCCTTTGAAATACAGACCGTGCAGAGGACTCCTGAGAGAGCATGAAGCAGTGAGTGGGGCTGTGTTTCCATTGTTCTTGTTGAAACCTGGCAGGATGGCTCTGCGCTTCAGAGCCTGCGGCATCTGCATCCAGCCTCCCGCCCTCCCTTATTAAGATCTTAATTACAGACGCAGCTTACTTCGTTGCTGGAGGGAAAGAATTTAGCTTCTCTGAACTGTGTCTGTTTTTTGGTGTGGCAGGTGTAATCACGATGAGATCATTCTGGTTTTTCTTTCCCTGGAGGAATTTTTTTCTTTTTTTTTGAGAAGGAGGAGTACAGTTCTTAAGATGCAATTTCATGAGCTCATAATAGTGCAGTAATCATAACTGTGCTTTGATTTTATAGAGACCCTTTCTTCTGAAGAAATCAGAGTGTTTTGCATATATAATTTCATGACTCCTCTTGATGTTATTATAAAGAACGTGTTCATTATCCCCATTTTGCAAATGGGGAAACAGAGGCACAAAAGGCAGTGATTCATTGTCATTAGTCTGACAAGATGAGGACCGAGATTAGACTATCGATTTAGTAATGTCTCATGCATCCTTCTGTCAGGGTTTCCCCCACTCAGCCCTACTGACATTTAGGGTGGATAATTCCTTCTTGTGGGGACTGTTCTGTGCATTGCAGCATCCTTGGCCTCTGACCACTAGCTACCAGTAACATCCACACACGTGCGCACACAATGTGATGACCAAAAATGTCTCTGAACGTGGCCACGTATCACCTGGGGAACAAAATCCCCGCTGGTGAAAAATCACTGCTGCAATCTCCCCGACCTCCTTCTGCTTAAAAATAATTGCCTCAATGGTTTTATGTGATAGAAGCACAAAAATACAACCATAGATCGGTTTGCCATCATTTTATCATGACTGAAGTTGGGCTTCATGTAACAGTTCGTAACCAAAAGGAAGCTCCCTCTTACGTACTTAGCCCCGCTTTGTTCAAGGGAATACCACAAGGTACTAAGAAGCATGGGGCCTCATAAGGTCACGTGTAAAACCATCAGACCATCTCTAAGGCCAGCCGAGCTCTCTGAAGTCTTCTGTTGGCTTCCTTTTCCTAATAATCTTCCTATTGTAGATACAATATATAACATTAAAATGCGTACAATAGCTTTCTTCCAGGCCCATGCATTCTAAATGCATGCTTCATGAGTAATGGACTCTGAAGAAAACTATTTTATTTTCATAAACCAGTGCATCCTTTATACACGTAGGAGCTTGTCTGTTTCCCTGGCCACTGAACAGCTTCATCAGTTTCGTTTGGAGGTCTTCTTCGCCTCTGTTTGCTCCTGCCATCTCTCCTTTCTCTTCTAACTGAGAAGCTAAGATTAGTTTCCCAGCATCTAAAGATTCTTTCTTGAGACAACTCTGCAAATGCAGTGCTGACAGTATGTGATTGTATATAACCGCTCAGCCAAGTATACAAATCCATTTTTTTTTAAACTCTTTGAGGACTTCAGAAATTAAGTAGGAGAATAACAATCAGGCATCAAACCTAGGTCAGGAGTCATCTAAGAGTTCCAGTGAGGGGTGCCACCCAAGTTGCATCAGCTGTGTTCTGGCTGGAAGGCAAAGGTTGGTAGCATGTGTACATATATGCATTCATGGATTTAGATATAACCTCATACCTTGGGGATTGCATACATTGATGCAAGAAGATAAGATAGATGGGCATGTGCAAATAGGAAGATCTTTCCCTTCTTTCAAATATGCTTTATTAGATGTTACAACTTGTGTGTTTTGACTGTTGGGAAATAATACAGTTGGGGGGAATTATATTGTAATATTTGTGGACTAGAGTCTCCTACTCCTTTATGACTTAATTTTCATTTCACTTCCCCAAGTACCTGAATGTTAGAGGGATTTGTCTAGACAGGCAAATAGAAGTCATTCGGTGCCAATACTGTAATGTTGGCTGAAATCCAGATGGTTGTTTTGCTGTTAATAAAACCTATCTTTTGGGTGAGTGGGTGTCAGGCCATCATCATTATATGGCGCCTGTCAGATTTATCTAGGGACAGACCCTGGAAAGCATTTGTGCCTGCCCTGTGGTTTTGATCCTTTGCCAATACACTATGCTTAAATCTATCAAAACCAGGCAACCTGGGACAAATGCTTACAGATTCTGAGGCTTAACAGCAATGGTACTCAATTCTAAGGTGGAGAAGGTTCTCAGGAAGCACACCCTAGTCCAGCAGGAAAAAAAAATCCGAGATTAAGAGGGGAACCAGACACTAGATCTGCTCTGCTGCTTATCTAATAGGAGACCCTCTGGGCTGTAAAACAAGAAGCTTGGGCTAGAATGATCTCTGGGATCCCTTCTTAGTCTAAAATTCTAGCCTGGTGGGTCTGGTCAAGCCATGGGTGACTACTGGTTCTGAGTACCTACAGAAACCTGGGTGTTCTCCCACCTTCTTTCAGACCCTCAGGAGCTGCCCGAGAAAAATCCCCAAACCACAAAAGAGCCGAGAATTGAGCTCATAAAGACACATGTATATCATCAAACTTGTGAGCAAAAGCTGATTTATGTTTCTCAATTAATGTCAGCAATCAAATCCATCCCCTACAGCCAGCCAAGAAGTAATAGAAGTTGGCTATGAAGTCACACACTTACTTGCACACACACCCACACCACCCAACAACCTGTTTGCCATTTTTCTTATTTGAAGCAGAGGGTTTGCTCCCAGCCACCGTTGGTTTCTTGATAAACAGGTCCCAGCGTGTGGATATTTCTGTCCTGCATCAACCTCAAAAATCAGGGGTGAATATGTAGCATTCGTTCTAGGGCAGGCAGAAAGCCAGCACTTGGAGAACCACTTCTTTAATCTCAACTCTGCTCTCCATATCATGGTACAAAATCTAGTTACATAGAAAAATTCTTCTGACATCCAAACACCCAGATTTGTTGGGATTTCCCTGGTGGCACAGTGGATAAGAATCCACCCACCAATGCAGGGAACACAGGTTCGATCCCTGGTCTGGGAAGATTCCACAGGCCTCGGAACAGCTAAGCCTGAGAGCTACAGCTACTGAGCCCGCACGCTGCAACTGCTGAAGTCCATGCACCCAGAACCTGTGCCCCGAAACCAAAGAAGCCGCCACAATGAGAAGCCCCAGCACAGCAACCAAGAGTAGCCCCCGCTCTCCGCAACTAGAGAAAGCCCACGTGCAGCAACAAAGAGCCAGGGAAGCCAAAAATTAATAAATTAATTAAAAATATTCAGGTTTGCAGTGAGTGTCAGATCTGTCTTCTCACTGGCTCTCAAGAACTAATGCCCCTCTGGTCTGTGAACCACAAAGTCATGCTGGATTCTGAACCATCCCTCACCAAACTGGAACAGGCCAACGTGGAAGGAACCAAACCTGGGCACCTCCCGGGCCACCATGCCCGGGGCACAGCCGCACCGGTCACTGCAGGTCAAAGAGCACCTTTGGGAGACGAGTGCCCGAGGCCACATTTTTTAAAAGCACCTTCCATTCAGGAATTAACATCTTAGAGGATGCGAGAACTTGGGGCCAATGAATATTCAGAGAGACATGAATATTCAGAGAGAGTCCAAGACACTGGTGTGAGCTTTGTGATCATCATAGGGCTTCAGAAGCACTTTCCAGGATATGTAAATCATTGGCTGAAATTTGGTCCCGGTGCAGAGGGACCTTTGGTGGACACTGTCCCCAGAGGTCAGGAAACACGACTGGGGACTAGTATTCCTAGACACCTTGCGGGATGTCACACTGCCCTTCTGCAGCTGGTTCAGGGCACCTAATGTGTGTCAGGTCGCAATGGAAAAACATTGCTGAGAAAAAAACCTTAGATGCGCTCTACATCATGTCTTCTGACTCCTAAACCTGAAAGCTTTGTATCTACTACTTAATCTCCAGAGGATTCAGCTCTTTAAAAAATTCAACATTCCAGATGTCATCTGATGAAAGAATCCAGGTCTAAACCAAGTATTCCAAGAATCAAAACCCAGACACTTGCAGATATCCAGGGTTTTGGACCGTGACTGTGTCCTTCTTTGGGGAAATTTCACGTCCCACTATATCCTAAAGATGAGAGCAGGAGGAAGCCAAAGTGGTTTGATGGCTCTCAGACTGGAGCTGATTTTTTTTTTGACTGAAGTAGAGTTGGTTTACAACATTGCGTTAGGTTTCAGCTCTACAGCAAAGTGATTTGGAGATATATATATATACATACACATATATACATGCCTGTATGCATGCTAACTTGCTTCAGTCGTGTCCGACTTTTTGCAACCCTATGGACTGTAGTCTGCCAGGCTCCTCTGTCCATGGAATTCTCCAGGCACGGATTCTGGAGTGGGTTGCCCTTTCCTCCTCCAGGGGATCTTCCCAACCCAGGGGTCAAACCGGCAACTCCTGAGTCTCCTGCTGGCAGACAAGTTCTTTACCACTAGCACCACCGGGAGGCTGTATATATACACAGGATCATACAGGGCTTCCCTGGTGGCTCAGGTGGTAAAGAATATGCCTGCAATGCTGGAGACCTGGGTTGGTCAGGAAGATCCCCTGGAGAAGGGAATGGCTACCCACTCCAGTGTTCTTGCCTGGAGAATCCCATGGACACACACACACATAAGTGTGTGTATCTGTATTCTTTTTAAAATTCTTTTCCATTATAGGTTATTACAAGACACCATATTCAAAATCTCATAATAAACTGTAATGGAAAAGACCTAAGCTGATTTTTGTCGGCAGACTAAAGACACCAGATCGTCTTGCTCTTCTCCCGTGTGTCCCGAGACCGACCTCGCTCACGCTCATGCCCCAGCTACTTCCTTGGGGACCAATTTCCTTGACCATGGCCGTTTCCTCCTTTGTTCTGTATGCATGTCCCTGCTGGAGTCCAGGGCTAAAGTTTGGGGTGGGGGCGGGGTTGGGCACAGGAAAGTCATGTTGTTGCGAATGTGGCGGCCTGAGGCCTTGGCAGGAGCTCCTGTGTGGTAAATATAGAACGAAGCCAAATAATAAGAGGAAGCTGGGCCATTGATGATGCGATCCGTCCAGGCAGGGTAGGGGGAGGGAAGGGAGGATGACACACCAGCCATTGTGTCTCACTTCTCTTCAGAGAACGGCATAAATGGTCATGGAAATTATAAGTCACACCTCCCCATATTTGGAAGATCACTTCCCTGGCAGTAGGAGTAATGCGCTCTCTTGACGTTTTGGTAGCAGGGCAGGCAAGAGCGGGTCTGGAAACCCAGTGTGGTCCGGAGCTCCATGTACTTGCTGTAATGCCCCCGGGCATCTTCTTCCCAGTCCTCAGGCACAGCCTGGGAACCTGGGGATCACAGAAGCCAAGCATTCTGGCCAAGCGTGAATGGTGCTCAGTCACCTACCGCCAGACGTAGGTTGCTGCACTGAAGGGAGAGAAAGGCTCTCTCACAGAGACCATTGTACTTAACCAGATGGGGACGGCCGGCTCCTCTTGGCCTTCCTGTTTGCTTCTGCAGTAGACGCAGGCACCCCATCCTGTTTTAAGAGGGTGGGGCGGGCGCTTTCCTGCCGGCCGCCTCCCACGTTCTCTGGCCCTGAGGCTTAGTGACCTGGACGCGCCGTTTATCTTTCTGGTCCTGTTAGTTCATCTCCCCACGTCCATTTGAAAATCTCCACCGCATACCTCGCAGACATGTCTAGAAAACCATTTCACCCTCTCTGTAGAGAACCAGAATGAGAGTCCATTTCAAGTTAGCAAACACAATGAGTGTGTATTTTGCTTTAGACACTGGTTCTGAAAATGCCCAAGGAAGAACAGCCTCCCTGAACTTAAGGAGTTTGGTCTTGAATGGGATGGTACAAGTCTGTTGTTCAGTCACTGAGTCATGTCTGATTCTTTCTGACCCCATGGACTGCAGCAGGCCAGGCTCCCCTGTCCTCCGTTATCTCCTGGAGTTTGCTCAAGCTTATGTCCATTGAGTCAATGATGCCAACCAACCATCTCATCCTCTGTCGTCCCCTTCTCCTCCTGCCTTCAATCTTTCCCACCATCAGGGTCTTTTCCAATGACTTGGCTCTTTGAATCAGATGGCCAAAGTATTGGAGCTTCAGCTTTAGCACTAGTCCTTCCAGTAAGTATTCAGGGTTGGTTTCCTTTAGGATTGACTGGTTTGATCTCAAGAAATGCTATCACCAAGAACTAGAAAGGGAAACAACTTTGGGAAGAGAACTCTTCTGGTGATGTGGAAGATGAGTTTGGAGGTGGGAAGAAGTTGAATGCAGGAAAACCAGTTGGGAAGCAGTTGCCATACCTGCCCTCTCTTCCCTTCCCACCAAAAATAGGTCGCTGGTGGCCTGAGCGGGGAGCAGCAGTGAGGAGGACGAGCAGGTCCCAGCTGATTGGGGTTCGGGTTGTGGAGTGACTCAGCAAACCTCTGAGGCTCCAGTCTTGGGCAGCTATGTGCCTGCTGTTCACTGAGAGAGACCAGGAGAAGGGGGGTTTGGCACTTGGGTGTGAGGTGAAGATACTCACTAGACGATGGGAAGTACAGGACTGGAGAGCAGAGGGAATATCGAGCTGGATCTGAATATCTGGAGCTGTGGATCTGAGTGTCACCTGGGTGTTTAAATGCCATCAGCATGAATGAGATGTCCTGTAGAGAGCGAGCTCAGAAAGAAGAGAGATCCTTTTGGAACATGACCACTAAAATGATAGGCGGAAAAAAATAGGGGCTTGCCTGGCAGTCGAGGGGTAAGGCTCTGCACTTCCTCTGCACGGGGTACAGGTTCAACCCCTGGTCAGGGAACTAAGATCCTGCATGCCGCACTGCTAAATAAATTTATGTGGCTAAATAAATTAATAATAAACCTTAAAAAAATTTTTTTAATGGCCTGTGGAAGAGAAGGAAAATGACTGGTTTTGAGCTCAAGGGAAGAAGGAGAACCAGGATGGGGAGCACAGAAGCCCAGGACAGTTTCAAGTAAGACCAGGGTGGGGTCAGCGCCACAAGCTGAGATGATTAGAGTCCTTCAAATAGGATTTATGACTCTAAATGCAGATTTCCCATCCTAATTAGAACCGCAGCTTTTGTAGCACATGCCTCTGACTTTATTAAATACCATCCTAATTCTCGAGCTGGAGACAAGAGGCCCGACTTCTTAGCTCAGCTCTCTGACCGTCTTGCCAGGTGACTTGGCAAATCATTAACTTCTGGGGCCTCGTTTTTCTCCTTTGTAAAGTGAACAAGTTGGACTGTAATTGTTTGATGTTCTTCTGGCTTTCGAGTTCTGTGCCCCGACTATGTTGGTGCTTTGCCAAGCTCTAGCTGCGTTTCTAACTGCCAGCCTCTGGAGGCCAACCATCCAGCTGGATATAGAATTACATAGCTCTCTTATCTTTCCCTGATGTGTTTCTGTGTTGACCTTTCCTGCCCTGGAGATAAATATCCCAGGGAGAGTGGGCGAAGCAGTAGGTCTTGACCAGGCAAACTGTCTTGCCTGGGTTTTTGTGAGATATGCAGAGATACCTTCTGACTTTGTGGCCTTAAGGAACCACTGAGAGAAGGGGTCCCTCCAGCTTGTCCTCGCCAGGGAAATTAACTCTTTACCTGCCTGTCTGTGAGTTGCCTGTGCACTTTTGAATGAGATGGTTCCTATTCTGGTTGAAGTTAATTTTGCTATTATCTTCTTACTAAATTCTTGCCTCAACATATCAAGTGTTTTCAAAAGTCAAGCTCCTCTTTGCCCATGTTTTTCCACATTTTCTGATGGGTGGTACTCTTCTGGAACCTCATAAAATTTTTCCAGAAATACCATTGTTGTTTAGTCGCTAAGTCGTGTCTGACTCTTTGAGACCCCGTGGACTGTAACCCACCAGACTCTTCTGTCTGTGGGGTTTTCCAGGCAAGAATGCTGGAATGGAATACCATTTCCTTCTCCAGGGGATCTTCCTGACCCAGGGATTAAACCCATGTCTCCTGCATTGGCAGGCAGGTTCTTTACCACTGAGTCTCCTGGGAAACTTTTATTATTATTATTTTACTTTGTCTCAGGAAGTCTCTTGAATCAACCAATGATTTCACTTTTGTTGTTTGTAGGCAAATACTCAACAAGAGGTTGCAGTGACCAGAACTCATTCTTAATTCAGAGAAATACTGCTTCAACATACAGTTCTCTTGAAGTGTAATTGTGAGCAAGAGAAACATCAGATGTATAAAGAAGTATATATAATAGCATCATTAGACTGAGACCAACCCTTGATTGCGAACTGAGGAGGTAACCTACTAGGAGGCTCACCATCAAAGCACCATCATGCATTAAACAGTCATCATCGCTTCCCAAGGCTCCCACGATGTTCAAGTACTTGACTTGAATGAACTCATTTCATCCTCACTGCAAATCCATGACATAGGGATGTTATCCTCATTCTCATTTTACAGGTGCAGAGGCTGTGGGGAATAATCTGCCCAAGTCACACAGCCAAGACCCCCAAACCCCAAGAATTGACTTATTCCCTAGACATGACAAAAAGAACCGTCGTCTTCAGAGCTTTACTGTAAAATGGAGTGGAGCCCAGTTTGGAGGACAATATGAACTAGAGCTAAGGTGGCCTGGAGTCCTGGAAGGAGAACTGGGCCAAGAGACCACAGTTCTGTTCCGATCTCTGACTCCACCGGTGTGGCCTCAGGCAGATGATAGACTGTCCCCTTCCCCGGATGCGTTTCCTCACCTGTTGGGACAGGGAGGCCGGGTCCAGGTGTCCTCTGAAGGTCCTCTGAAGGAGCTGTAACCCCTCTGTGTGGGAGACTGCTGGCTCCCTGTAGCTCGTGCAGGTATTAAATTACTTATTCCCGTTGCGCCGAGGCTGAGAATAACTCTCAGTGTTGAGGCACCAGGCTGGCAGTGGGTGCCTCTCTAGCAGCCTCACTGGACTCCCTGAATCCCAGTCTCTGTGGGCACGAGGAGGAGCTAGTCCGAAGACACCCACGGTGCGTCCACAAGCGGCTCCCTGGGTTTTCCACGAGAAGCGGCTCTGGCGACCTGTCTGGAAACCTGAACATGCTGCTTAGCTGGTGGTGGTGGAGGGTCACGGGGGCAAGAGACAGAGAACATCAAGACTAGCTTTCGTGCAGGGATTGCTATCCGCCTCGAGCTGGTTGTGGTCCATGGCTCCGCTTCAGCGCCTCCCAGAGCTCCACAGCTGTGACCCAACTCCAGATGCCTGGAGCTCGTGTATGCTGATGAGGTTTGTGGTCTTTCACCCTTCTGGTATTCTCTGTTTTTGTTTTTAGTTTTTGGCCACGAGCAACATAGGGGACCTTAGTTGCCCAGTCAGAGATGGAAACCAGGCCGCCTGCATGGGAAGGTCGAGTCTTATCCACTGGACCACTGGGAAGTCCCTGTTCTGTTTCTTTTCTTTCCCTTCTTGATCACCAGTATCAAGCTCTGGACCCTCAACTCCCATAGATCTGGTCCCAGCCCCGTCACTCCTGATGTCAGGAGGCATCAGGGCCTCCTTGCCAGCCATTCCCAGTCCTTGAATGGGCCCTGGAGAAGGGGACAGAGTCCAGAGTGGTCAGCTGTCTCCCTGCTCTGTCACTTCAGGACAGTTTTGGTGGACTCATGTATGGATGTGAGAGCTGGACTATAAAGAAAGCTGAGTGCTGAAGAATTGATGCTTTTGAACTGTGGTGTTGGAAAAGACTCTTCAGAGTCCCTTGGACAGCAAGGAGATCCATCCAGTCCATCCTAAAGGAAATCAGTCCTGAATGTTCATTGGAAGGACTGATGTTGAAGCTTTGGCCACCTGATGCGAAGAGTTGACTCATTCGAAAAGACCCTGATGCTGGAAAAGATTGAAGTTCAGAGGAGAAGGGGAAGACAGAGGATGAGATGGTTGAATGGCATCATCGACTCAATGGACATGAGTCTGAGTAAACTCTGGGAGTTGGTGATGGACAGGGAGGCCTGGCATGCTGTGGTCCATGGGGTCACAAAGAGTCGGACATGACTGAGACTGAACTGAACTGAACAGACTGAATTTCCTTCCCATCATTTAGGTACAGAGGAAGAGTCTTGTCTTCTTCAATTCAATGAGTTTTCTTTCAAGGACAGATCACCCACAAGATGGGAGAAGAGAAACGTAGACATTTTAAGATTAGGACTCATCCTAAAATGGCTCCTCACGTCAGGTTACGGTGCTGTGTGTTTTATTTTTATGTGTGTGAACTTTTGTTAGAAGGAACCCAAAGCTTCCTAGAATATAAATACCAAGTACAACTTTCACCTGAACACAAACCCCTCAGTATCCTTTAACTTCCCTTTTCTGCCCACCTGTCTACATCATAGGCTTCCTGGATCAAAAAACTGTCAAGAACAAGGACTTCAGTCTTATTCTTAAAGAGCATTACCAGGCTTCCTGGGCACTGAGTTCCAGGGCTTCATCTCCTTCCCTCAGGTTAAGCCGTTGCACTGTACTCAGAGGAGCTTGGTTAACAGAATAAAAGTAGGAACCTCCCCAACCACTGAGCAGGGGACAGACCCCTCACGTAGCACAGCCCACGGCACAGGACCTGTGTTTATGGGGCCTAGTACAGGGGGAGATGGTGAGTGCATGTCAGTGATGAAGGGCTGAAAAGCAGGAGGCTGAAAGAGCAAATCCACATTTTTAGAGAAGAAAACACAGGGGCAGAAATCCAAGCAACAACAGCCCCAAATTCCACGGGTGTGTCATCAGAGCACACTCCATCCAATCGGCAGTCTTTTCTCCCACAGCCGATCGTCATCACCCCAACATCGAGGGCATCCCGACTGTCTAGTGAAGCACTGAAGAGACCGCTTTGAGTTTTCCGATGGCTGGAGATGAATTTGCAACGTTCCAGGGCTCTGTGTGTGCTGGGAAGGAGCCGGCATCTGGGTGGGGAAGGCTACCCTCATGCCCTGAGACGTGACTGATGCCAAGAAATGAAATCGCTGAGCCTTTGAAAGGCTTCCAAGAACGTCGGCATGTACTGCCTACCCGCTCCCCGCCGAATGCCTACTTTGGCTGTCTGCTCAGTACTGTGGCAGACGGGCCTTCACACAAAGAGAGAAAGTGTCTGGGGCCCATGAAAGGGGAGGGCAGAGCCTTTCCGATGTGAATGGTGAGATTCAAGGAGGAGCAAATAAAGTGGCGGGGTGAGGAGGGGCCCTCAGGAAAAGTGGGAATAAAGCACCGGAGAGGACGGGGCGGCCTCTACCTGCCCACGTGGGGCAGCCTCTTTGGAGCTCCACACGCTCGGGTCTGGAGGTGTGGGCCACCGTCACTGCACTCCGCACGGGATTATCGTGGAAACATCCCCCGCTTGTAGAGTCTCCCTGTATCCAAGGACCTCTTGATCAACTGAGAGTAAGAATTGTTAAGGCCTACCAAGGCAGAGATCAGCATACTTCTGTTTCCATTTTAACAGTGGATATAAACGCCATTTGTGCTGTTTGTGGGGGGTGGGGGGAGGTGTTCTTTGACTCTCTTTACCTCCAATATACTTAAAAAAAAAAAACAAAAAACGAAATGTCTGTTGTAGTCCATTTGAATATCTTGGAATATATTTTTCTTCCTTCAGCTGGGTTGAAGCAAGGAAGAAAAATGCTTTGTAGAGTGAACTGCTCTCCAGCTCCTTCACGGAGCTCCTTATAATTCCCTTGGCACAGCCTCTGCTGCTGGAACACAGCACTCGGTGGTGTTCGGAGCTTTTCCGAGGAGGCGGTCTGATGTCATTGGTGGCAGACACAGTACGTATGGATCTGTCTTTTGTCTGCACCATCTGTTTTTCTCCTTACAGCTTATTGTTCAGATCCTCCTCTTTCCAGGAAGTTTGCCTCTCCATAAGAGCACGGGCCTAGGTGTTTCAGGGACTCAGTTCATCTGCTAACCTGCGTTCCTCCTCTTCTCTTTCCTACCTAGAATCTTATGGCCCGAGCCTTGTACGACAATGTCCCGGAGTGTGCCGAGGAGCTGGCTTTCCGCAAGGGAGACATCCTGACTGTCATCGAGCAGAACACAGGAGGACTGGAGGGATGGTGGCTCTGCTCCTTACACGGCCGGCAGGGCATTGTCCCCGGCAACCGGGTGAAGCTTCTGATTGGCCCGGTGCAGGAGACCTCCTCCAATCAGGACCTGCCCACTTCGGGACTGGGGGCGCCGCCGTTTGGCCAACAGAAGCTCTATCAAATACCAAACCCACAGGGCGCCCCTCGAGACACCATCTACCAAGTGCCTCCTTCCTACCAAAATCAGGGAATTTACCAAGTCCCCACCGGCCATGGGACCCAGGAACAAGATGTGTATCAAGTGCCACCCTCAGGGCAGAGAGGCGCTGGGGGCGCTAACGGTCCCCACCTAAGTAAAAAGGTGAGTGAACAACAGCTGGATTTCTGTTCTTAATTTTTTCCAATGCAATCAAAGTATGTGTGTGTGTGCTCCTAAAATAAGAACTTGGAGCTTCCAAGAAACCCGTCGAAGAAGTAAGTAAATCTTCCAAGAAGTAAGAACATGTGAATACTCTAGCTTGCACATTTTTTTTGCGGGGGGGGAGGGCATCATTTTTCCATTCGTTGGTCAGTAAAACCTTCTTGAACACCCACCCCATGCCAAGTACTGTTGATCCATAGCCTTTACGAGTTCCCAAGTTGTGCCAGGTTATCCCGCATCGTCAAGTGTTTCCATCTTTCTGATAGACCTGCTTTTACATGTGGGCTTTGCACTCCACAGTTTCCAGTCTTTCTCTTTCTCCCTTGAGTAGTACAAGGCACCGTACTTTGCACAAGCACAGTGAGGCAGCAAGGACTTTCCTTTCACTAAAAGCTGAATCATGACCCCACCAGCCATGAGCCATGACGCCACACACCTGGCTGCACAAAGAACCCATGAGAAATAGAGGCTGCAAGGAAGGGGAAGTGGGTGATGCCAACCACTGTGTTCTGGAGAGCTATCAGCCTCAAGGTCGACTCACTTAACACATAGACTAGTGAATTCAGAGAAGAGCCAGCCTCCTGTCCTTCTAGTAGTTCCTATAGTAATGCCTGAAGTGGTGGGTGAAAATAGTGGAGCTAGGGTATTTAAGAAGGCATCATACTAAAAAAAAAAAAAAAAAAGTTGAGGGGACTTCCCTGGTTGTCCAGTGGTTAAGGCTTCACCTTCCAATGCAAGCGTTGCATGCAGGTTCTGTCCCTGGTCAGGGAACTAAGATTCCCACATGCCTCTCAGATAAGAAAAAAAAAAAAAAAGTGAAACAGAAGCAAGATTGTAGCAAATTCAATGAAGACTTTAAAAATGGTCCACATCAAAAAATCTTAAAAAAAAAAAAAAAAAAAGAAGGACCTCTTCAGCACTCTCTGTAATTCCAAATGCTGTAAGAATTTGAGATAAGTAGACCATTGAATGAATTTTAAGCATATTTTCGATGCTTGTGATACCGTGATGTAATACCAAGAGTGAATGTGGCCCCCACAATACTTAAACTGTAGGGAGAGACATCAGCCAACACCAAATGTCAGGTGGGAAAACGGCTGTGAAGAAAATAATGGCCGTGAACTTGTGTGTGTGTGTGTGTGTGGAGGTGGCTGGGGGTAGGAGCCAACTGGAAGATGAAACTTCTATGCACATTACAAGGGAGGGCGTTTCTGTTTGGTTTACTGGCAAATTCCAAGGATCTGCAATGGGTCCTGTGAGGTCTGGTATTAAGAAGGGGCTCACTTAACAGAATGAGAAAAGATCACTGAGTCATGAATGAAAGGATGCAGCTAGACACCAGAAAGAGCTTGTTGATACGGAGGACGTGATGTGTACATTACATACGCCCTGCCTCGAAAAACCCAATGCAAGAGTCTGAGTTTATAATCCCAAGTAGATAATGGAATATCTATTTGCATGATAATGGAATCCTCTGTCGGGGAAAAAAAAAGTAGGGGGATTTACTGTTGGAATCTTTTAAATTACAAAGCCACGAATGTATTTTCAAGTCACCTTTCATAAGAAATGTGTGTTTTACAAAATGCTGCTCAAGAGCACAGGTGTTGCATAAGCCTGGTGTAGGATGAATTCCTCAAGGAGTGAACAGTTTTCCAACTTGTATATTGTCCAGGATGACGATCCCAGTCTAGAGGTCATGGATGACATCTGTGACCTTTCATAGTCCTTATCCCAGAGATTTTAGATTCAAAGGGAGAGTCAAGCCAGGCCTGTATCTCCTGGAGATAGGGGAGAGAAAGAATGCTCGAAAGGTGTAACTATAAATAAATAACTTCTCTCATTCTTGGTCCTGGCTGTGGCATCTTAAAAATAGCCCTCCCTCATCGGAGCTGGTGTGAGGCAGGTGGGGGTGGTGTGGCAGGACAGGAAACGCTCGGCCGAAAGGTGGTGGGGTCCGAGCATCCATCACAGTTTATTTTGGCAGGAAGGTGACATGTTTTCATTTCAGACTCAAACCTTTTTAGTCCCAAGCCTGAAAAGTCTGAAACTTGGGACTTCTTCCCGCTTTGTAACTGTTCCGCAGCTTGACTCCGGAACCCTCTGTCCACTTAAAGGGGAGAGACTTTGACACACTTTCCCTTGGATGGAGGTCAGGGTGCTGAGGTTACCCTTGGGCACTTGTTTTTTTTTTAATTCTGAAATCAGTGGTTAAGCAAGAGGCAGGTGATTCCGTAGGAGGATTCTGGAAGGGCACGTGCTCTGCCAGCCCTTCGTGGAGGATGCTGCAGACCTGGGGGAGGTTTACAGAGTGCAGGGGCGGGTGGACCCACGAGGGTGGAGCTTCGAGCCATCAAGGTCTGAGGCTGTTCTCGTGGGGAGGCAGGAGGCATAGCCCGGGCTCGTCTCTGCCATACACCCGGTGAGACCCCTGGCCTCACCTCGAGTCGCCTTAGTGCCGCTGGCTCTGGGCTGCCACCTCCATGCTGCCCACCGGACCACTTGCTCGTACCCCACGGAAGTGGGCTTGTGCTCTTCTTGCCTTTCCTCTCCCTCCCTCCACGCCTCCTGCTCTTTCTGTCTCTCTTGCCCCTTTTTTCTTCCCTCCTTTCTTCCCTTCGTTGCAGTGGAGAGAGCGGACTGCTAACAGGTCATTTTAATCTTCTGAGTGCCAACAGCTGCTTTAAAAGCTCCCATAAGGACTTCCCTGACGGTCCAGTGGTGCTCCTTCCAGTGCAGGGGGCCAATCCCTGGTCAGGGAACTCAGACCCCATATGCTGTGTAGCACAGACAGAAAATAAAAATAAATAAGAATAATAAAGTAATTTTTTAAAAACTTCATCAGCATCTCCTTCAGTTACCGAATCCTTGTCTGTGATGGTCTGTTACTGTGTCGAGTTGAAAAGTAACTTTATGATTGATTATTTCAGAGGATGAAACATGAAATACAGTTTTGCTTACACTCAGCTTTCTCACGTTAAAGTGAGAAGATAATCTTTTTTGGAAAAATTTAAAAACATTGAATTAATTCCTGACACATGAGGTAAAGAGGTATAATTTTTTTTTTTTTTTCCGTAGCACACACACATTAACTCTTTCTTTAACTTATTTTGTTAAAAACATATACGCCCATCTGGTCTGAGCTTTGGCCACAGATTTTTCTTCAATTTTTGAACCTAGTAGAAAAAACAAATGCTCATTCTTCTTTCAAATTTTCAGTGTGAGAAAAATACTGGGATACTTACATGCTACCCTGAAGCTAATTGATAGTATCTTTGTCACTTTGGGATTTAGAAGAATAAAGCAAAACGTTTTTTTGTGCTTGTTAAAAAAAAAAAAATCTCCTCTGACTCAGGAGCTTCTCACTGGGTGAGAATCACACTGATGACGTCAGCCAAGGCCCCAAGAGTTTATCTGGGTACATGGAAGGATAAACCCCCTGCAGGGGTTTTGTTTGTTTGTTTTGAGTTCTCATTGGATAGTTCTCATTTCCTGACTTAACTAAATAGCCCCATATCCAGTTTTCTCTTTTAATTTCCTGGCTGCAAAATGGTGGTGAACCCAGAACTGGCCATTCCTGGTGAATTACGCTCTAGTCCTTGCAATCTCTTAAAGGAGAGAAAGAAGAGGCAGTGGAATCTGGCTCTGAACCACCTAAGTGTAGTTCTAAAATCTGAAACCACTGAAGTGTGGTTTAAAATTTACCTCTCAGCAAGGAAGAGAGGGAAGGTGCGTTGAAATGCAGGTTCCCAGGCCCCGGGGAAGCTGGGAATTTTAGGAAGCTGCTGGGATAGCAGAGGAAGGTGGTCCAGGACTGCACTTAGAGACGAGCTGTGACAGGGCCACGAAGGAGGCTGGATGTGTTCCAACCTGTGATTTGGGACTTTCCACAGTTAAAGATTCCCTTGACGCTGCTACAGCCTGTGGGCTTCAGAAGTTTTATCCACCACAGTTTTTTCTACTAATGAATCATTCAGGAAAAAAAAAAAAAAAGGTGAATTCTGCCTTGTATCAATTCAGCCTTGCTCTCTGGGAAACTCCAGCCCCCACCCTGCTTCCTGCATCCCATCCACAGAAAATGACATTCGTCACTTATTAAATCAGTGGTTAGAGAAGGAAAAAATCATATCATCCCCACCCTTTCCTGAAAGAAAACAGCATGAGCGTTGTGAAAAGAGCCTGGGCTCTGGGGGAGGTCAACTCCTGGTTCTGTTTCTCCGTAGCTGTAAATCTCTTGACAAGTGACCGAACTTCTTTAGACTTTAGTTTCCTCATCTGTCAAATGGGAATAATCATAAGGCTCTGCTAGGGCTGCTGTGAGAACGAAATGACAGACAGCATGGAGAGGGCCAGGGCAAGGGATTTGCAGAGCAGGGCCTTAAAAAACCAGTGCCTGTCCCTGGCGTTTTTCTTTCCTTTCTCAGGGTTTCTTTTGAACTGATCATCTCTGTGTTTTATACTCTGCACTGAATATGCAAATGCTTTATTGCTAGTGTATATGCTGTTCCCATTGACTGTGTGGCTCTTTCTTTGGTTCTCCAGAAATTTTGCACAGAGTGGAAAGAACTCCCCAAATTATCTGGAAACCATATACATTGACACCTTGATTTAATTTCACTGGTCGCTTTCACTCTGGGTTTTGTGTGCAGGGCCGCTATATCCATTAGGCACTGTGGGCAGAATGCCCAGTGTCTACGGGAACCTTGGAGCACTGAATAAAAAAGTTTGGCTCCAAAATACGAAAACTGCAAAATCGAAATTAATAGAAATTAGTAAACATTTAGACAAATGTGCCAGAAACAACACAGTGTCAACTTCATTAATTGTTACATTTAGATGTCATAACCATTTCATTACATGTGAAAGCAATCTGTAGGTTAGATTCTTCTCACTTTGCAAAGACTTCTAAATATGCTCTGTGATTGCCAAGAACTCACAGGCATTTCTAAATTAAATGAGTTACTCATAGTCCAAGCTTTTGAAAAGCTGAATTATATTTTTTAAAAGTGTCCTCGATTTTTTCAAGGCAAAATTGTCCTTTTGGGGGCTCTGTGGTTTAGAGGGGATGGTTTAGACCCACACTTTAAAAGCACAAGGTCAACAAAGGTCTAAGAGGTAGATTTCTCTGCCTCAGAGCTCAAAACCTGCCACCTGAGTTCACCCATTTCGTGCCTGATCTTCACAGGGAATTATGTGTGTTTCTCTGATCCTTTGAACATATGGCTTTTATTCTAACTGGTGGATTTAGATTTCCTATGCATCTTTCTCAAATCAGTTTTGGGCTAAATTATAAATTCCATTAAGGCAGGCAGAGGCCACGGCTGGCTCTCTTTTATTTTTTAAACTTTTTATTTTGTATGGGGGTATAACTGATTAACAATGCTGTGATAGTCTCAGGTGAACGGTGATGGGACTCAGCCATACGTATGCACGTATCCATCCTCCCCCAGACTGCCCTCCCACCCAGGCTGGCGTGGTTGCCTCTGTACTGCGGTAGGCCAAGCTCCTAGCAAACCATCAGCACGTCAATAAAGCCAATGAGAGAATGCACAGGCAGAAGCAAGGAAGGAGGCATTTAATTCAAGTTGACCTTTAAATAAGCTGAAAAGTGGCTCTGATCTTATCACCCCTTCACCAGCACACACAAGTCAGATCCTGCGTCCAGCGCGTTAGTCTGTTACAACACATGTCAGATAATACACGGTCCTTTTCCCCCAGGAGGGTCTTGGAGAATGTCACCATCTGTCTTCTGTAATCATAACTATCTGTTCACAACCAGTGAGCATCCGAAGCATGACTGAGGTCACATTCAGCTTTTCTGAAGGCATAACTTGTATGCATTTTGGAGAATTTAGACAACAGGATAAGTTAACACTCGTATAGTCTCGAAAGAGGAGAATCAAACTGTTCCTACTGAGGACCAGAGCCTCCTTTGCATATGCTACTGTTTACCGCCTTCCCTTCTCTGTGCTACCCGTGAACTTCTGTTCATACTCTAAAACCTATTTCAATGTTCATCTCCTCTGGGAAGCTTTCTCTGCACCCCAGCAATTTCTCCCTTCTCAAGGTTCCCAAAATATGTTGTAAATTTCACCTAATCTTAAGGGAGCTCATGCCTCTGTGCTAAGTCACTTCAGTCATGTCCGACTCTTTGAGACCAACCCCATGGACTGTAGCCCAGCCAGGATCCTCTGTCCATGGGATTCTCCAGGCAAGAATACTGGAGTGGGTTGCCATGCCCTCCTCCAGGGGATCTTCCTGACCCAGGGATCAAACCCAAGTCTCTTACATCTCCTGTATTGGCAGGCGAGTTCTTGACCACTACCACCACAGCTCACAGGCGCACTGAAACAGCCCACCATTATACTGTGTATGATAGACTAGGCTGGGGCACGTTCTGCTTCCGGGTAGCACACAGAAAACTCAAGTAACCTTTAAGATTTATCTAAACCCCATGACATCATCCTTATAAAGACTGCTTCCTACCTTCCAAAATGAGACGTAGCCCAGTATTGGCAGGAAATGATTCAAAGACTTTAGCCAGGTCTTCCAGGCCCATTCCTTGAAAGGTAATATAAGAACCATAAATAGTTGAAGCTACAATGTTTGTGCCTTCTTAGACGCTGAGTCATCATAAATTACACACACCCCCGAAGCCTTTGGTTAGGGGGCAGAGGACTTCCCTTACTGGGATGTGAAGCATTGTGAAATCTGGTTGTCCAGGACAGCACTCCGATACCAGCCAGCTAGCTGCTTATTAGCAGTATGACTCGTCTACCAACAAGTAAAAATAGATTAAAGGAATTAGCGAATATAAACTCTGACTCCACCTCACTTTCCTTTGTTCACTTCCTAGACAGACACATGGAAACACACACACACACAAAACCGTACATACACACCCTGAATAATATTGGGGAGAATCAGAGTTTGACAAGGTAGAGGGTACCTTCAGTTTCTCCACTTATAAATTCAATAAAATATGACCCTGTTCCAGAATTGTGCATTTCTAGATAGCTCTAATTTAATGAATTTTTCCCTCAATACGTGGCTCTTTGGGGTATGTAGAAAATTGGACTTTCACCTAAAATCTCTACCTTCAAAGTCAAGATAAAATTTAAATCTTTAGGGACTTGCCTGGTGGTCCAATGATTAAGGCTCTGCATTCCCAATGCAGGGGGCTCAGGTTAGATCCCTAGCAGGGAACTACATCCCATACGCCCCAACTAAGGTCTGATGCAACCAAATGATTTTTTTTTAATTTAAATCTTACACAAAATTGGAGGTCCTTGAGCATTTCAAGGACTCTGTGACATCACTTTAAAAATGAAAAGTATTTCTTCACTGTCAGCTCACCCACGCCAGTGGGGTGAGCAAATTGTAACACCTTCAAACAAAGGTCTCTTTTGTTTGGTCAGTGCCAAAGCCTTCAAACGCCGTTGCAACTGGTTACAAAGCTCAGAGATAATGCATATTTCTAGGAATGATTTAGTCACTTCTTACAGACTCACACCAAAGCAAACAGAGGTAGTGTCCCGTCCTTCTAGAATGACTTCATGCTATGTGACTGTGCTTATCGGAGAGAACGGGTCAGCATCATAGGTAGTGTGTTGTCTGGGCCGGTAGACAATGCTCTATTTGTGAGGGAGAGGAAAGAATATATAAATTTTGGAGATTTGATGGTAAAGTTGAGACACTATTGGTTGAACACATCTTTAAAGGCAGACTAGTTTGAGTACATTGTGCTCACAGAGGTAGGTGTAGTCAGAAATGCCCCCGGGCGACTCCTGGCAGTCCAGTGGTTAAGACTCTGCTCTTCCATCGCAGGGGGCACAGGTTTGATCCTTGGTGGGGAGCTAAAATTCTGCACGCTGCACAGGGGTGGCCAAAAAATAGGAGAAAAAGAAAGAAAGAAATGCACTTGGTTCTGAATAGCTGTGCCATAAACCTCGTGGTCCAGGCCCCCATCCAGAGAGGCAGGCTGCTCCTATCTAAGTGTGACTCACTGCACAAGTGTGACTCACTGCACAGGTGTGACTCACTGCACAGGTGTGACTCAGGATAGTATGTCTTCCTTCAAAGTTGTGACTCCAGCAATGTGTGAAGAGCACAAGGAGTCTCCCCTTAAAGGGATCCCACAGTAGATCAACTTTTGGAACAAAGAATCCCTTAGCAAGGTCATACTCACATCTGGTTTATTTGAATCATTTTTATAGTGCTCAGTTTCCTTAGAGCAGGGCACACTTAAACCAGCTATTTCTTACAACAGTTTTTTGTTTTCACATTTACCACCAATTAACCTTGAGCATGTTACTAAGTTATTCATTGTTTTAAAGATCATTTTAGATCTAAAGTGGGGGTAACCCGGGGATCCCTCAGAGCTTGGTTGCATGTTAGGGATGTTACATACATAATCTCATGTAGTCCCCCCAGTGGCCTCCTAAGGCGTTCCTCACCACCTCCACTTTCCAGGGGTGGGCTCTGAGGCCTGAGACATGACCTCGCTGATGGATGTAGTTCTAGGAAGATGTCGGATTCATATTTGAGCCCACGTCTGTCTGACTCTGAAGCTAATGACTTTCACATCCCAGCTAATGGCTGATGCTGCCAAGCCCTAAAGTGAGAGGCATATTTAAACACTCCTGAGCAATTCCAGCTCACCAGAGCCCTGGGTGCTAAAAAGCATCCTGTTGGCCAGAAAGAATGAAAGTCACTTCCAAAGGCTGCCACCTCGGATCCAGAGCATGGCCTGGAGGCTGAGGGAGTTGGAGTCAAGGACCCAGGATCTACTGCTCCAGGGCAGGCTGACCCTTAGAAGCTCTGAGCAGGTCATCAAGATGCTGTAAAGACCCTGGTACCGCCGAGAACACTGCCATGATGGCTTTCTCTGCCATTGGAAACACCATCTTTTCTAATGACTTTAAATCACTCCAAGTGGATAAATTCATTTAAGCAGATGCAGTCAATTCTCCCAGAACCTGCTTGCCAGTGAAAGGGGCACCCCCCAAACATAAGCTCCCCAGATGTCAAGTTTTGCTTCTCGAATAAGGAAGTAACTTTCTTTTAGGAGTATTTATTTGTGAAGTTAGAGAGGTGATGTTGTTGCTGTTTAATAGCTAAGTCGTGTCCGACTCTTTTGCGACCCCCATGGACTGTAGCCCACCAGGCTCCTCTGTCCATGGAGATTTCCCAGACAAGAATACTGGAGTGGGTTGCCAATTCCTCCTCCAGGGGATCTTCCAGATCCAGGGATCGAACCCACGTTTCCTGCATTGGCAGGCGGATTCTTGACCACTGAGCCACCTGGGAAGCCCAAAGTTAGAGAGGTAATGTCGGATTTGTTCACTGGCCTGGTAGGGGGGTGGGGGGGGTGGGGGCGCGCCCCTGTCATCACCCAGCTGAATAACCTCTGAACTTGAGTCCCTTCGACTGTGAAATGGGGAGTAGGGTTGGGTTGTCGCTTAATGGTCTTAGCTAAAATTTTATGACCCAGATATCCTCATCTGATTCTTTTCCCAGAGTCTCTTAAAAAGTTTAATTACACAACCTGGCCTTAAGAGTCTTAAGAAAGAAGAAAAGACAGCTGGGCGTTGATGTCAGTTTCAGTTGACCCCTCCGTTTGGGCTCGTCCTTCTTACACCCTTCCTTTAGGATCCCACCCACCTTCTTATCTGGAAACCAGTCTCCCTTAAAAGGCAGAACCGTGTCTTAAAGAGCAAGGAGTAGACAGCAGCACGGGGGTGGGGGGCAGAATGGGGAGCCGGCAGGCAGTGGAGTTAGTCCCATACAGAGCACACTTCCCAGGAGCATCTCATGCCTGCCTTGTTATCAAGAGCTCAGGGAGTGTCATCCTGGGACTCACATTCTGCCCATTTTCCGTTTAATCCTCCGGGCTCGGCAGGGGCCCTTGATGGGTCTGGTGCCTCTCGAAGCGACAGCCCTGCCACAGCTCTGGGTCAGCACCTTTCAGATCCGCCTCCAGGTTCTGCCATGTGAGCCGCCTCTGCCTGCCATCACCCTTTTCTCCCAGTTAAGTCACAGCATCTTCCCGCATCCTATTTAGGAGGAAATGGTACCCAGAGGCATCTGGGTGTGGAAATTCTCGCCCTTCCCTCTTCCCATCATCACATCCCTTTCAGGCAGTCTGTGAGCACCTCTCTGAAAAATCCAAGTCAAAAATCTAGATTTCATGCTTCACGTTTTGTTGAATTTATTTGGACAAGAAAAGAACCAACATGCTTGCGCCTTTTATAGTTTTCTCTCAAAGAACATTTCGGGCCTCGGGATATATTTTTTTTTTTTAAAAATGGCTCTGTTGTGCCCAGCTCTGTCATGGGCTGTATTCAGCCCCGTCCAGAAGAAGACCTCAAGCGCTTGGAAAAGCCGGACGTCATTTCCCATCGTGTTCTTTCACGTTTCAATGCTCCTAGCTGCTCTCTGGCACTTGGTCACTCCATAACTAAATACTGCTTTAGCACTTGACTCACAAAGCACTTCCTGAAAGCAGCAGGGAGACGTGCTGGGGGTCTAACAATCGGTCCACTGTTTGCACAGAGTTGTTTGCCGTCCAAACGCCATGTCAAAGGAGCAGGACCCAAGAGCGCAGTTCCACCTCTGAGTTTCGGTGACTTTTTTCCCATTTGGAAAAAGGACCTGGCCGTGATTGTCACGTGGCTAGCAAAAGGTTTCATTCTAGCCTAAAACCAGACATCCAAATGTCCTTGAAGGAAAGTCGATCACCTCCCCAAATACGGGGGGAGAGCTCTCGATGCACATGGGAGAAGCATTAGGAAGGGTTAACCATGGACACAGCCCAGGAGGGTGTATTTCTAAGGCCAGACTCAGTTTTCATTATATTGTTGCTATGCGAGTAAATAAATGAGCTCACTGCTACACCCAAGCGGAGCAGAGAGAATTTATAGAGAATTAATAATTTCAGCGTCGGCAACTTGTGACATTTCCTCCAGTTGGAGAAAAGCAAGGAGTCATCTTGTACTTTAAACAGACAAACCCCTGTAACTTTGCAGTTTCTGAAAATGGGATCCAAGCTCTCGTGAGCGGGCACTGATAATACTGATGTTGCTTTTCCTGGGGCTTTCTTTAAAGGGAACGGGTCACACCGTCCATGGGCTTTAAGACAAAGAGGTTATTATAAGATGGAATAAATACTGTGGTGGCTCTGTTAATGCTTTTTAAGGGCATTTAGGTGAAATAAGTCCTTTCCAATAGGCAGTTTTTGAAATCAAAATACCCTTGTTAATGCACAAGTCCCAGAGACAATATAAATAAAACACGGTGTCAAGGGATTAAAGATAGACACGCTCAGTCGTGTCCGACTCTGCGACCCCATGGACTGTAGCCTACCAGGCTCCTCCCTCCATGGGATTCTCCAGGCAAGAGTACTGGAGTGGGTTGTCATTTCCTTCTCCAGGGGATCTTCCCAACCCAGGGATCGAACCCAGGTCTCCCGCATAATAGGCAGACGCTTTACCCTCTGAGCCACCAAGGAACCCCAAAGATAGACAGGAAGCCATCTAATTTTACTTTCTACATATATCTAGGAAAATGCAAAAAGATGACTGCTAATCGGTGAGGCCTGCTTTTGAATTCAGACGGTCTTTGGTGCTGTTAGTGTCAAGGTGATGAACACGTGCTGTAGCCACTATGGCATTTTTTCGCTTCTCATCAGTCACCCGTTACATTTCCTGAGCACCACCTGGGTTGCCCAGTTCTTGACGAGGCCTTAGGGCAGAGCACCAGGAGCTGGTCACACACATTCCTGCTCTGCTGGTTTCAAGGGTCAGCTCCACTGCTCCATTACTGAGGCGCTGTTCGTGTTAAGTCGTTTCATTCGTGTCCGACTCTTTGCAAACCTATGGACTGAAGCCCCCCCATCTCTTCTGTCCATGGGATTCTCCAGGAAAAAATACTGGAGTGGGTTGCCATGCCCTCCTCCAGGGGATTTTCCCAACCCAGGGACCAAACCCATATCTCTTACATCTCCTGCATTGGCTGCTGCTGCTGCTAAGTCACTTCAGTCGTGTCCGACTCTGTGCGACCCCAGAGACGGCAGCCCACCAGGCTCCCCCGTCCCTGGGATTCTCCAGGCAAGAACACTGGAGTGGGATGCTATTTCCTTCTCCAGTGCATGAAAGTGAAAAGTGAAAGTCAAGTCACTCAGTCATGCCCAACTCTTAGCAACCCCATGGACTGCAGCCTACCAGGCTCCTCCGTCCATGGGATTTTCCAGGCAAGAGTACTGGAGTGGGGTGCCATTGCCTTCTCCCTGCATTGGTAGGCGTGTTCTTTACCACTAATGCCACTGGGGAAGCATTATCTGGGTATCAGAAGCAAAGGATTATGGAATTCAGACCATTCCTAATGTTGCTTTGGATTGTAGAGAGGGACACGGAATTAAATCATGGAACACAGAGATTAGTTACAGAAGACTCCTTCCTACCCCAAGTGGAATTTCTTATTATTTTTAAAAATTTTGTTAAAACTTTAAAAAATCCTGTTTTTGCGATTTTGTAATTTTTGATAAATACATACATCAACTGTAGAACCATGAATAATAATAGCAATAACAGTAATAAAACATTAGGGGACTTCCCTGGAGCCGATCCAGTGGTTATAAGACTTTTCCTTCCAGTGCAGGGGGTGTGGGTGCGATCCCTGGAGGAGAAGCTAAGATCCCATATGCCTTGTGGCCAAAAACACAAAACATAAAACAGAAGCAGTACTGTAACAAACCCAACAAAGACTTTTTATAAATGGTCCACATCAGGGCTTTCCTGGTGGCTCAGTGGTGAAGGATCCGCCTGCCAATGCAAGAGACATGGGTTCGATCCCTGGTCGGGGAAGATCCCGCATGCTGCAGAGCAACTAAGCCGGGGCACCACAGCTCTTGAGCCCGGGAGCCGCCACTCCGGAGCCCACGTGCTGCAGTTACTAAAGCCTGCGCTGCACGAGAGAAGCCACTAGAATGAGAAGCCTTCGCACCCCGACTAGACAGCCGCCCCTTCCCTCCCCAACTAGAGCAAAGCCTGCACGAAGCAGCAAACACCCAGCACAGCCAAAAATAAATAACATTTTTAATTAGTTTTAAAATGGTCCACATCAAAAAATAAAAAGTTAATAAAAGCTACAAGAACAGGACCGATGGTGCTGAAGTTCCTGTGCTCCTCCGCATCCCGGCCCGGGCTCTCATTCACTCCACCCAATGCTTTCTCTCAAAAAGGAGGACTTTTCTGCATCCTTTTTTCTGTTTTTGTTCTTCCTTCCGGTTGCTGGGAGCGGGGAAGGAGGGAAAGAGTCAAAACAGGAGCATGAGTTGGTTGGCAGAGGGAGATGAGAATTTGTGATAAGTACATGAGCCATAGGGCTGGGGCAAGGGAGTGCAGAACGTGAGAGGGCCTGAGACCCTAATAACGGGCTTTCGCCGGGTTGAGGGCAGGCAGGATCTGCTTTCTTTCACACCTCAGCCAGCTTCCTCCCCACTTTGCTCGGTGCCCCATGAATGGGCAGCGTCTTGCTGAAGCTCTCCTAACCACAGGGCCTCTGCTCTGCTGTGCACCTCCCCGCGCACCCCCCCTCCAACGCCCACCAGCTCTGCTTTAAGAAGGTTCAGTGGATGTCCATGGGAAGCAGTGCCTCCAAGGAGACTCACTGAGACCTTGGTACAAGTGATGCCCTGTGAACAGAAGTTGTCTGGAAAGGAAGTGTTTTGCTTCTAAACATTCCTCATGCATATGCGCCCCCACTTCTCCGTGAGAGCCTCTTGACAAACCAAGCCCACTGAAAAGAAATCCACCGAGGAGAAACTCAGTAGTCTCTTGGATTAGGTTCTTTGCTGTCTTTCTCTTGGATAAATCTCTGTATCTCTCAGATTACAAAGCACGCTTTCTCCTGGGGTTTCCTACTGGCGTGTCTTGTGCTGTTGTGGTGATAACTGTGACAATGGCAACACTGATACGACCAAAGTAAAACAGTAATCCAAGTAAATCCGCTCATGATCACCAGGGCCAAAGTCCTTTGTCATGTCCTTCGTTAGTTTGAAATTTCCACTGCCTCATAGACGCCTTCGAGAACGCTTTATACATTTGCGAAGGTCAGTGTCTTTCTACAGGACTTAGATCTTAGGATGATTACATTTGGTTTTCTCCTGTTTAGTCATGTAACATTTTGAAAGCAAGTGGCTTTGAGATTTGTGATCAGACATCCTCATCCTATTAGGAAGGAAGCAGGAATTGGCTGTTTAGTTCTTGCTTCTCTTGCCTTGTCTCCTGCATTCCTGGTTATCTTTGATTGTGTGTTGGACACTGTGTTTTTTTTAAATATTGGTAGAAATAATCGAAGGCCTATAAAGACGTTCTGTACTTGCAGAGAGGATTTCACTTCTCTCTGCCAGCCTCACAAGTGCACATAAATCTAATTTCAGGCTTTGAGATGTTCTTCCCCACCGTGATGACTTAAAACCTAGCTCAGGCCTGTACAAGAGTACGTTCTCTTCCAGTTAATCCTTACTTTCCCATGCAGCCATTAAGGTCCCAACCCAAACTGGAGGGTGGTTTTCATGGTTTCTACCTTGATGAGCCCTCAAGTCCGCTCACCCATAGAAGCTGAAAAAGCACACTGTAGCCTCTCATACCTGTTTTAGGTCAGCAAATGCCCAGAAGAAAGCAACCTCAAAATTCAGGCTTCTCTTTGTGAATTTCTTCTCCATTTCCCTTTTCTTTGTCTTCTTTTTAAAATGTATTTGGCTGCGCCAGAACTTAGTTGTGGCACGTGAGATCTTCATCACGTCATGTGGGACCTTTTCACTGTGGCAGGCAGGCTCAGTGGCTCCACAGCATGTGGGCTCTTAGTTCCCCAACCAGGGATCGAACCTGCACCCCTGGCATTGCGAGGCAGATTCTTAACCACTAGACCACCAGGGAAGTTGCCCCTTCTCTGCTTTTCTATTTTGACCTGGTAATTCTTTACTATCTTTTAACTTTTGATACCCTCAAGAGGATTTTTCATATTATCTCCTCACTTTTTTAAAGCTGTCTTCATTGAGATGGTTGATCTGAATTACCTAGTGCCCAGTTTAAGTCCAGAAGTAAAATCTGCATAACCTAGGTAATAATTATGATAAAGATAGCTGAGGCTTACAATTTTATACTATACCAGGTACCCTATGTACTTGATGTCACTTAATACTCCTAATAGCCTCTAAGTATTATCATTTATGTGTTACTAATAAGGAAGCAAGCTTTCCTGGTGGCTCAGGTGGTAAAGAATCTGCCTGCAATTCAGGGGCCATGGGTTCGATCCCTGAATCAGGAAGATCCCCTGGAGAAGGAAATGGCAACCCACTCCAATATTCTTGCATGGGAAATCTCATGGACAGAGGAGCCCGGCGGGCTACAGTCCGTGAGGTCACAAAAGAGTCAGACACGATGTAGCGACTAAACAACAGTGAGGGAACAGGCTTAGAACGGGCAAATGCCTTGGCCACGTCATGGCTGCTAGGCGGCATAACCAGGGTCCACACCCAGCTCTGCCTGCGTCCAGCCTATGTTCTCAATCACTGCCCTCGTCAGACCTGATCCTTTCAATGGGCCAGAGACCCACTGTGACCTTGGCCTTCGGTCCAAGGTTTCATGTGACATGGGCCTGTCCCCTGTTTTCAGAACTAGAGAAAGCATGACCCCTGTTCCTTTCTACTGTATCTTCTTTCTGATGCAAAGGCAGAAGGCATTTCTTTTTGCAAAGCTCCCCTATATGTTTCTGGCTTGCAGCTGAGAAGAATGCAGGTGTTTGGGTCACATGCAGGCTCTAGGCTGGGGAGAAGGAAACCACCAAAGAGTGGCGCAGGTGATAAAATGCCTCCGTGGTTTCCCATTGCTCACCTCTACCCAAGACTCCCCTGCTTTGTTGGCCACCCCACTTGCCCAGCACTGCCCTGCATGGCTGATAAGACATGCCCCTCCTCCCATGGGTCCCACTCATCCTAGAGCTGACCTGACTGGAAACCAGCCTCATCCTCTGTAATTCCCCTCTGCAGAGCCACATCCCTTTGCTTAAGAAAAGCCTCGAGTTTTCTTTAGTTCGTGACTATATTCATTCCATGGTGGTGGTGGTTTAGTCGCTCAGTCATGTCCGACTTTTGCAACCCCATGGACTGTAGCCCACCAGGCTCCTCTGTCCATCAGATTTCCCAGGCAAGAATACTGGAGTGGATTGCCATTTTCTTCTCCAGGAGATCTTCCCGACCCAGGAATCAAACCCAGGTCTCCAGCATTGCAGGCAGATTCTTTACCAACTCAGCTAAGAGGGAAGCTATATTCAGTCCATACGTTTATCCAAGATCTACTATGTTCAAGGCACTTTCTCGGCCCTATCTCTGTGTCCACAATGAGAAGAAAAGAGATGAGATAGTCTGAAACAGTCAAACCTCCAGGGATAAGCACTGTTAGAGATGTAAGTACACACGCAGTCAGTTCCAAGGAGGGAGATGTATCTGTCTGGGAAGGGCTTTGTGGGAGAGGGGCACTCAGGGTGGCCCCCCAAATTGAATAAAATTTGCACAGGAGGAAAGAAAGTCGAGCATCTTGTACAGACACAGCATGGGTGAAAGCACAGAGGTGTGGCACAGGGGGTGCCTGTAAAAAGTGGAGTGCGTCCGCCTCGCCAAAGCACAGAACTGGTGCAGAGCTTTTGGGTTCTGCCCTCAGACTGAGGGGGTGGGCGAGGAAGAAATACACAGATGAAAGTTAGGCTGGCACCTGGGGGCCAGAGACATGTGTCGTTGGCCAAGATGCTGTTTGAAATAGTTGAGCCAATTTTGAAAATCAGATATCACATAAAAACCCGGATTTCTGGCTTCTCGTGAAAATTGGAAAGATCTGGCAACCCAGGGAATATTTTTTTTCAAGATGGCAGTTGGCTGGAGCTGAGGACTGGCTGCCACCTCTCAGAAGGGGAGGAATTCTGTGCTCCCAGCACAGGATCTCAGCTTGTCTCTCCCTTCCCCCGACCTGCTCAGCACACAGGCAGCTCAGCATCAGGCCAGGGCCCTGCTCCAGGTGCAAACCCAGGCCAATGGAATGCAGAGACCCGGGTGACAGACCCAGGGCTCCGTCCTGGGCCAGTGACTCGCACACCTGGTGCTGTGCGAGTGATGCCACAAAGAGGGGGCAGATTGTGGCCAATCAGTGTCCCCTAGCTCTCACTGCCACCCTAGACACAGACACCTCATCTTTCAAATTTCAGCATGCACAGGTCTCAAAATTATGAGACGTGGAAGTCTTAATAGCATCTCTAAAGAGCTCATGCTGCCCAGAATCTGAAGCACAAAATGACACAAAGTAAAGTACGGGACAGGGTAAGCCCTGAGCATTTTCTTGCTTTTTCTACAAGCAAAATTAGTAGATTTCATTATATGTACATTAATAATATACAATATTTGTTTTTCTCTTTCTGCCTTACTTCACTCTATAACAGGCTCTAGATTCATCCACCTCACCAGAACTGACTCAAATGCATTCTTTTTTATGGCTCAGTAATATTCCATTGTATATATGTACCATGACTTCTTTATCCATTCACCTGTTGATGGACATCTAGGTTGGTTCCATGCCCTGGCTATTATCAGTGGTGCTGCAATGAACATTGGGGTACATGTGTCTTTTTCAATTATGGTCTTCTCAGAGTATATCCCCAGTAGTGAGATTGCTGGGTCATATGGTAAGCAACCGGAGAAGGCAATGGCACCCCACTCCAGTACTCTTGCCTGGCAAATCCCGTGGATGGAGGAGCCTGGTAGGCTGCAGTCCATGGGGTTGCTAGGAGTCGGACACAACTGAGCGACTTCACTTTCACTTTTCACTTTCATGCACTGGAGAAGGAAATGGCAACCCACTCCAGTGTTCTTGCCTGGAGAATCCCAGGGACAGGGGAGCCTGGTGGGCTGCCGTCTCTGGGGTCGCACAGAGTCGGACACGACTGAAGTGACTTAGCAGCAGCAGCAGCGTGGTAAGCAACACAACATGGAAAAGCAATTGTCTTCCAATAAATTTTTTAAAACCTGAAAAAAAAAAAAAATTAGTGAGTTAACATAACCCCAGTTCCCAAATTTTTGATCCTCCCCTTCTGGGATGCAGCCTCAGATCTATCCCGTGGACTGTCCCCTTTCTACATGTCTACAGTCTGCCCTTTGCTCCATAGCTCTTCTCAGAGAGCCATCTCCAGACTCTTCCGCTAGTTGACACGAATGACAGGTGTACGAGCATCCCAGGAAGGTGGATTTCTCGCCTGGACAGAACACCCTCTGCAGGGGAACCAAGAAGACACTTTCAGGTGCAGCTGGTCACAGAGCCTCGGGAAGCCCACAGTTTGCCCCCTCTTTGTGGCATCACTAAGGAATTAAGAGGTCACTTTGGTAATTCCTAAGGCTAAGCCCTTGTAACTATAAATAAGTACGCAGAACGAAAGGAATGCAGGAAAGAAAAACAAACGGAGGGAGAAAGGAAATGAAAAGCCTGACCTGATCTCATTGAGAAAATTAGTTTCTAAGACACCCTTGGTGTGGAGCAGTGGCATCCGTGCCTTGCCTGCCGTGCAAACATCCAGGAGATTTCGCCCCAAATGTACGTTCCCCTGAGCCAGACCTTGGTGTACCTCGGAGGCTGAGGTTTAGTGATCCTGGGAGAGGAGAAAGGTTTTTGTGGACTTTGTCAAGCAGAAAGAAACTGGCCTTTTAAACCACAAAACTGGATACTTTGTAAGGTACAGAACAGTCAGCACTTTGCTCTGAGGAGAGAACACGCAATTGGCATCAAAGTGACCCAAGCAGTGGGGCGAGGAGGAGACAGTCCAGAAGGGGAAGGCGTCCAGCTCCTGGTCCTTCCAGGCGGCACAAGGGACCTCACGCTACGCCCCACCCACGTCTGACCAGATGCACAGCCCAGGTCCCCGCTCCGTGCCATTTGAGAACTGATGTGAATTGGATGGTCGTGTTGAGGGAGGCTGTATTTTGTTGGCTTTTCCCCCCTGTGGTTTTCACCATCTGTTTCTTTTAATGCATAAACAAGGAAAATGACTGGTTTGGAATGCAAAGTTTAAAAAAAATAGATGACCACAGGCATCCTCTAAATGAGAAAGAGGGAGCACGCAGGAGTTCAGTGACATTTGTCAGGAAGTGAGGCGTTAAATACTGGGGAGCTCAGATGCTCTCTGCCATGGACCGTCCGCACAGGCAAGGCAGAGCCTTGCCGGGGACCCGCCTTCCTGAGACGGCGCCTCCTGTTTACATGTACCAAGGGCTATTTTTGATACCAGCACCACCCCATCTATCTCCCAGCCCCCCTCCGTTTTTCAAACTAAAGATGAAACCCTTCGGCTGGCCTTCAGCATAACCAGCCTTGATTTTCCATTAGCATTATTACTAACTTGGCAGCCTTGGATAGAATCCACTCTTAGAAGCTTGTAGACTGAACAAAAGCAGGGTTGTGAGTAGGTTCTATTACAGAGCCAAAACAGAGAGCTATAAATAGAGGAGCTGATGAGATAGAGGAAGAGAAGGTACTTCATGTCTCTCCTGGACAATAGTGAGTGAAGAAAAAAAAAAAATCATCTAAGGGCATGGGGAACACAGTGTATCTTTCTTGAGCGACCAGCATCCTGCTTTAAAAAGGAAGACTTGCTCTGCAGGATACAGTAGCCACTTTGTGAAATGGTTCTGTATGCTTTGTGCCAGCAAACCTTAAAGCAAGAGACTCCTTTTTTAAAGCTGAGGCAGTGGAGAGATGGGCTGGGCTGGTGGCTGCATACTAATCTCTTTTACCTTCCTTGCAAGACATAATCAGCTACAAGCACCAGGGATTTAAGGAGCAAATTGAACCCAGGCATTTAGAGCCCCCAGGGAGAAGGGCACTGGCGCTTTTGGCTGAGTTCCACCCATTTCAGGGTAAGACGGATATGAGCATTTTTCGCATACTTTTGTAGGCAGCCTGACGCCAGAGTTTTCACATTAGAGAAAGGATAAAAGATGATGGTTTCTCAGGAAACAACCAGCTCTTCCTAATCTGCGATGTCTGTTCTCACAAATGTCATGGAGCTGGGTGCTGTTAGCACGTCACCCCACAGAGGCGAGGCAGACACAAGACCCTGGTCATTTAGAAGCTCTGGGGGGGATTAAATATACTTTCAAAGGAGCTTAAGTTCCAGTCATTTCTCTACCCGGGCTTAGGACACAGTGGGGTGTGTAGATCTGAAAATACGAGCCTGGCTGGTGAGGTTTGTTTCATTGACATTTGTTCCAGATGCTGGGCTGCGATGAGCATATCTGACGTCTGACGTCACTTGGTCGTGGGCACCGTCTGGACGTTTGCTCCCCTGGTGGAAATGGGAAAATGATTAGACCTGAACTCTCTTCCTGGTTGGCTCCAGGACTCAATGTTTCATGCATTTCATTCTTTAGCATGAAAGCTTCTGGAGCCTTCTCAGGACAGTGCTGTGCAAGCTTTAGCTTCATAAACCTATGGAATTCATGCCTATGGAATTTTAGTTATAATCATAATCACGTCAGATGAAGAGGCTTCCGGGGGAAGGTATGAGAGGAATTTTAAGTGGCTCAACTCTATTTACATTATTCACTTTACAAATGGTTTCAGAGCCCTTTTTTTTCCTTTTCTTTTCTTTTCATTATGCTGTGCTCCAGAGGGTTGATCTAGGACTTTCATAATTTAAACACAATTCTCCCTTCAAGTGGGCTTCTGAGGTGGCTCAGTGGGCAAAGAATACTCCTGCAATGCAGAAGATGCAGGTTCAATTCCTGGGTCAGGAAAATCCCCTGGAGGAGGAAATGGAAACTGACCCTAGTATTCTTGCCAGGAGAATCCCATGCACAGAGGAGTCTGGTGGGCCACAGTCCACGGGGTCGCAAAGAGTCGGCCACAACTGAAGCAAATGAACTCGTTCTCTTCAAGTACCTTTTGGGAATCAGGACTTGGTCTGACCAACTCTAAGGTGATTTTATTACCATGAGGAAGGCAGAGAGATTTCAGGGACTGGTTCTTCACTGGGATTCAAGAGGGACTTGAAAGTTGACTGGCTTGGTGTCTCCTCGTCTCCTTCCTTTGGTCTCCTCCCTCTTCCTTTTTGCTTCCTGGTGGGGGAGAGATGGGGGCGGAGCGTCTGATCCAGAGGCTTTGCGATGCCCTCAGGACTCGGTTTGGAAGTTTACTCGTGTCTCCCCATCCACAGGTGATCACGCCGGTGAGGACAAGCCACGGCTATGTGTACGAGTACCCGACCAGATACCAAAAGGACGTCTATGATGTCCCTCCTTTCCAGACGGCTCACGGGGTGCGTACCAAGAACGTGGTCGTCACCGGGGAGGGGCCACCTCGGGGCAGCTTTCCTTCTGGGCTCCAGAGGAAAGGGAAGTTCACAAAATCTGCACATTTCATGTGAAGCTTTACTTAGGTTGTCTATTCAGGGGCCAGGATTACTTGTTTTCTGGATTTGTGTTATTAAGGAATCTGAGGCTTTGATCTCACAAAGCTTTTGTTGCTTATCGTTTTCTCAGGGAGCGTAAAGTTTAAAATACACTTTAAAGTACAGACAGTGTTGGGAATTCCCTGGAGATCCAGAGGTTAGGGGGCACAGGTTGGATCCCTACTCAGGGAACCAAGATCCCCTCATGCTATGCAGTGTAGCCACAAACCATTAAGTTAAATTAAAAAATAATAAAGTACACACAGTGCAGATTTTTTTCACCTAAGATCATTTTTATACTCAATCTAAGTCAAAGAACCCAAAATTGAAAAATTCCGTCAATTTTTATTACATAGAATTCAGCCAAAGAGCAAGGGAATACATAACCTGGTAAACACGTCCATCATTAAAAGCTTAGTACATAACAAAATAACAAGTAGGACTTTTCTTGGTGGCTCAGTCGTAAAGAAACCACCTCCCAGTGCAGGAGACTTGGGTTCGATCCCTGGTCCCAGAAGATCCCACGTGCCACGGAGCAACTCAGCCCGTGAGCCATAACCAAGCCTGTGCTCTAGAGCCGGGGCTCTGCAACAGAAAAAGCCCCCAAAACGCGAAGCCCCCGCACCGCAACCAGAGAGCAGCCTCCTTGTGCCATCACTAGAGAAAAGCCACACAGCAAGAAAGACTTAGCACGGGCAAAAATAGATGTGTAAATTGAAAAAAAAAAAAAAAAAACATAAAAATGACAAGTATTTCCATGCTGGCTGACTCAGGTGTTTCTCCCCAGGTGTATGACATCCCGCCGTCCTCTGTGAAGGTTCCTGTGTTTTCTGTCCCTGTGGGAGAGATAAAGCCTCAAGGGGTCTATGACATCCCTCCTAGCAAAGGGGTAAGTGAGCTACTGCAGAAGCTGCCACAAGCGCGTGCATGTGTGTGTGTGTGTGTGTGTGTGTGTGTGAGTGTGCACACGCTGAGATAATCCAAAGAGGAAAAACTTGTCTTTGTGTGCAAGAACAGGGAGGGAAGGGGAGCCAGGGGGGAAGAAGAGACAACAAAGACAATTGTGGGGATTCCATATTTAACCCCCCTCCCCGTAAGAAAATGGGTAGTCAATAAGGTGAGCCAGTAGGAAGGAAAAGCAATCGATTCTGTTTGGCAAGCAACTCATATATGTCCTATGGTGGTGGTGTAGTCGCCTAGTCATGTCTGACTGTTTTCAATCCCATGGACTGTAGCCCGCCAAGCTCCTCTGTCCATGGGATTCTCCAGGCAGGAATACTGGAATGGGTTGCCATGCCCTCCTCCAGGGGATCTTCCCGACCCAGGGATTGAACCCAGGTCTCCAGCACCTCAAGCAGATTCTTTAGGGACTGAGTGAGGAGGGAAGCCTATATGTTACGTGGCTCATGTTTATACAGGACATCACAGATGACTCAGGCCGTGTACGGGCATACAGGTTTGGAGTCAGTGTGGGCTAGGCCTGCACAGGAAGTACAGTTATCCTGATTCCACATAAGAGGGAACTGCGTCTCAGGACCTTTCAGCAGCTGATTGAGCATCACCTCGCTGGGAGGTCCGGGAGGAGACCTCCGGTCTCCTGACACGTGGGCCAGGAACCCCGAGGGCAGCTGAGACAGGAGGGTCCACACAGGGCAGCGGGGCGTCCAGGGGAGGGCGCCCTCGACAGAGGGTGGGGCGAGAGCCCTGCACAGCCTCAGGAGACGCCTGGTGCGCGGAGGAGAGGGGAGGGGGCGGCACTCGGGAGCACCGCTGGCCCTCGTGGGGACGTGCCGCGTGGTTTCTGCACTGCCGCTTAGACCAGCTCCGCAGATAACAGCGTCCTTGTCCACTTGCCTCCCAGGGATACTCCACTCCACCCTCTGGCTACAGAGACGAGGCCGGGCTCCGGGAGAAAGAGTACGACTTTCCGCCTCCCATGAGACAAGCGGGCAGGCCCGAGGGTGTCTATGACATCCCCCCAACGGGCGCCAAGCCCCTGGGGAAGGACCTGCACCCTAAGTACAACGGCGACGCCCCCGGAGCTGCCGAGCTGGCCCCGCGGAGACACGGGGGCACGTCCCTGACCCAGCCGGCCCCCCAGCTGGGCCCACCCGTGGGCTCCCAGAACAATGATGCCTACGACATCCCCCGGGGCATCCAGTTTCTGGAAGCGCCAGCAGAGACCAGCGAGAAGGCCAGCCCGGAAGAGAGGGACGGGGTGTACGACGTGCCGCTGCACCAGCCGCCGGAAGCCAAGGGCCCCGTGGACGTGGTGGACGGCATCAACCGGCTGTCCTTCTCCAGCACGGGCAGCACGCGGAGCACCATGTCCACGTCCTCCACCACCTCCAAGGAGTCCTCGCTGTCCACCTCCCCGGCGCAGGACAGAAGGCTCTTCCTGGACCCTGACGCGGCCCTCGAGCGGCTGCTCCGGCTGCAGCAAGCCCTGGACGGGGCCGTCTCCAGCCTGATGGCACTGGTCACCACCGACTGGCGGAGCTACGGCTACATGGAGCGGCACGTCAACGGGGTCCGCGCCGCCGTGGACAGGGTGGAGCTGGCCCTCAGGGACTACCTGCACTTCGCGCAGGGCGCCGCGGCGAATGCCGCCTGCCTCCCCGAGCTCGTCCTCCACCACAAGGTGAAGCGCGAGCTCCAGAGGCTGGAGGACTCCCACCAGATCCTGGGCCAGACCAGCCACGAGCTGAGTGAGTGCGGCTGGTCCCTGAACGTGCTGGCCGTCCACAAGCCCCACAACAAGTGGGACAGCCTGGACCGCTTCGTGATGGTGGCCAAGACTGTGCCGGACGACGCCAAGCAGCTCACCACAACCATCAGCACCAACGCCGAGGCCCTCTTCAGACCCGGCCCCGGGAAGGGCGGGCCGGAGAGCATCACGAACTCCACCGAGTACCCGCCCACCGGCTCCCCGGGGCAGCTGCTGCCCCCCGGGGACCACAAGGCCCCCGCCCTCAACAAGCCACTGCCCCCCAGCCTGGGCAAGGAGCAGCCCCCTGACTGTAGCAGCAGCGATGGCTCTGAAAGGAGCTGGATGGATGACTATGACTATGTCCACCTGCAGGTAAAGATTCCAGACCCCGAGGCACCTATATTTACCTGCAGGGGCCTGGGGCTCACACCTGTAAGATGTAGACTAGACCACTGAAGTGGAGACCACGATTAAAGGTTCAGGAACACGGTTAGTGGTTCACAAGCTGGAGGTGGTGTTGTCCAGTAGGAAGAACGCTGGTCTGAGGGTCCAGAGTCCTCTAGACTTTTCCAGGACACTGTGTCACCAGCTTATGTAAACTCACCTGAATTCCTCATTTGCAAAATGAATGAAGCACAGAGTTGAATTAGATCTGATCGATACGCCTCAGGCAAGCAGGAAGAGACCAGCCACCCCTGACCCAAGTAGGATAGTGCTAAGTTGCTTCAGTCGTGTCCAACTCTCTGTGACCCTATGGACTATCGCCTGCCAGCCTCCTCTGTCCATGGGATTCTCCAGGCAAGAATACAGGAGTGGGTTGCCATGCCCTCCTCCAGAGGATCTTCCCAACCCAGAGATCGAACCCGTCTTCCGTGGCTCTGGCACGGAAGGCAGATTCTTTACTGCTGAGCCACCAGGGAAGCCCCAAGTAGGGCAGTGGGCCCTTGAAGCCAGCTCCACTTATATTCACATTTCACGATATGGTTCTGCAGGATATTTAATTTGAAGAAAAGTTAGGAGGAGTGGGTGCTTCACTGTTTTAGAAAAAAGATTCAAAAACCTCTGCACTAGAAAATTTCCTAAGTTCCCTTCAGCTCTGTACTCTGTGTGTGGGGGGGGGTGTAATTACTCACAGAGAAACTTAACCCCACCGTAGACTTGCTTTGAAGACCACTGGGCATTTGCCAATTGATCTAGAAGTTAACCTGCTTATCGGAAATCAGGCCATCACAGTCTGCCTCCTACAAGTGACAGTTCTACCAGATTGACTCAGGATCATGACAGCTTGCCCTTTCCCTTCGGGGAATTAAAACATTCTACAAGATCCGTTATTTAGAATTGGGCTTACTATCTCATTCCGCCATTCTTTTCATTTGACCGACAGCCGTGGATTGTCCCGAGGATTATTGAGCACCGCTCCATCGTGTGCAGCAGGGGGAGGAGAGAGCAGAGCCACCACGCCTTGTGCTGAAGAGCAGTGTGGGGCGAGTAGATGGAGGCATTACACATCTCCCCAGGGACATCCCCGGCAGTCCCGGGGTTACGTCTTTGCACTTCCAATGCAGCGGGCACAGCTCCAGCCCCTGGTCAGGGAATTAAGATCCCACATGCCATGTGGCTGGGCCAAAAGATAACAAACAAACAACAACAACAAAAGCCACTTACCCGGCTGGTTGACCAACTCTGCATTTTGGAAAATACTAATTTGGTGTAGAGCTGCAGATAATTTGAAGAGACTAGGACTTCCCTGGTGGCTCAGAGGGTAAAGCGTCTGTCTACAACGCGGGAGACTGGGGTTCAATCCCTGGGTTGGGAAGATCCCCTGGAGAAGGAAATGGCAATCCACTCCAGTACTATTGCCTGGAAAATCCCATGGACAGAGGAGCCTGGTAGGCTACAGTCCATGGGGTCGCAAAGAGTCGGACACGACTGAGCAACTTCACTTTCACTTTCCAGAAATGTAATGTGGCCACATTTAGACATGCAGGGGCTTCCCTGGTGGCTGAGAAGGTAAAGAATCTGCCTGCAATGCGAGAGACCTGAGTTCTACCCTTGGGTGGGGAAGATTCCCTGAAGAAGGGAATGGCCACCCACTCCAGTATTCTTGCCTTGAGAATTCCCTGGACTTAGGAGCCTGGCGGGCTACAGTCCGTGGGGTCAACTGAGCAGATGACACTTTCACGTTGGGACTTTCCGGGTGGTGCTAGTGGTAAAGAACCTGCCTGCAATGAGGAGACGTAAGAGACGCAGGTTCGATCCCTGGGTTGGGAAGATCCCACGGAGGAGGGCGTGGCAACCCACTCCAGTATTCACGTCTTGAGAATCCCATGGACAGAGGAGCCTGGTGGGCTACAGTCCGTAGGGTCACAGAGAGTCAGACACAACTGAAGCAACTGAGCAGGAGGTTTATGGGTTTGCAAATAATCTATTAGAAAAGAACCCTGAGAAAAAGTACTGCTTAAGGAGGTTGGGGGGAGTGGGGGTCATGGGTAATCCTACAAAAATGGTAAAGTGGAGCGCAGAGTGTGGCGCCCCATATGGAAATGGATCTTAGTTTTCACTTCTGATCTACATAGTGACTCTGGAAGTCCGGATGAGAGCTGGGGTTCACAGGGCCTAGCTGGGCGTGCAGGACGTTTCCAAAGCTGTGGAAAGTAGCAGAGTATTTGCGTGTTTGTCAATGAAGCTGTTAGCATAAGTGAATCATAGTGGTGATGTAATGTTTTCTTTATGTTGAAAAATAATAGGGGAAGGAAGAGTTCGAGAGGCAACAGAAAGAGCTCTTGGAAAAAGAAAATATCATCAAACAGAATAAGATGCAGCTGGAACATCACCAGGTACGTCCAATCGGAACAAAAACTATTTCGTGTTGAAAAGACTTCCCATTTAATAAGAAAGGTGTGACTTCAAAAGATCGTGATTTTGATCCTTCCAGTACACTTTAGCATAAATAGGGTATAAGAACACAAAGAAGGTTCTGTGGCCTTGCTAATCCAGCTGTGTGTACCTGCACTCTGTTCAAATAGCAGCTTTCCAGGCCAAGACTGTACGTCTAACACACTAGGACTGTTTGGGTTAAGGCAGTTGGTCCCAAGGAGCAAGACCCACTCAAACTGGCCCAAGCAAATGGGTTTTATAGTAAAGCCCTAACGGGAGAACTCAAGAACAGAAAATGAAACAGATAGAGCCACATCTGAAAGATCTAAGACTGTACGTTCCCTCTCCTTTCTGTACTTCCTTTGCTTCTCTCTATATTGACTTCCTCTGCCTCTGTTTTCTGCCAGTTTCCTCTGCTTCTCCACTCATTTGGCTTCCCTGGAACTTTTACAGAACCCATAAATGGCCACTCAAAGCCTTTTCTGTAGATAGGTTTTCATCTCGGCTTCCTAAGCTAATAACTCCTTCTGTGGTTTATAAAATTCCCCCCAAACGAAAGTCTGAGCCATATCTATCTGTCCGTCTGTCTCCTTCTCTCCCCTCTCTCTCTCTGTCTCTCCCACACAAGCCCATGGCTTGGCTATTCTTGGTCCAGTCTAAGGGTTGGAGGACAGGATTCACTGTTTTTGAAATATATCCAAGTCCATTTACTAAGGGCTTCAGGCAAGGCACTTTCATTCAAAAGTTGGGCATGAGTGTGGCAAATAATAATGGGTATTGCTAATGTAAGGGCATAAAAATAGCGAGAAATGGATTGAGGATTTCTAGGCCTTTTAAGATGAACTGAAATGGTGTCCAGTGACATGAAATAGCACACAGAACTCAGGGAACCAGAGTTCCCATCTGTGCTTCCTCACCAACCAACTGTGTGACCTTAGTTAAGTCACTTAATCTCCCCAAACATCAATTATTTCTCTATAAAATGAGAAAATCCCCTCCCCTCCATCTAATGAGATGATATGTTTATGAACATACTTGGAAAAGCATAAGCTGACTACGCTGAAGCATCACACTGTGTATGTTTGCTTTGGCATTCGGCCAAGTTAAGACTGCAGGGCTTTAGGGGACTTGTTGGAAATCATAGTAATTCCTAAGAAGAAAACAGAGTCTAAGGAAAAGGAAAGCTCACTGTGCATTTCTCAAGGGAGAAGCTGGGTGAGGTTAGCCATGCTCAGACTCAACCCTATTTGAGGGCAGAAGATTGACTGACTCCTAAACTCCAGTAATGGATAGTCCTTGCATGCCAAAGACAGTCTCTCCTGACACTTGGTGCAATAGCTGGAAATTATTATCATTGCATTTTAAATGATACACCATCTAGGAGCAAGGAGAGAAGGGAGAAAGTTAACACTGAGTCTGATCCGGGGTGAGGTCCCTTCCTTTAGACAGCGTTGAGGGTCTAGGTGTTACGAGCCCAATCAGTGTTCAGATCCCTTTAGAGAAGATCTCTTCCACAGTGCATGTGTATTTGTATGCATTTGTTGTTTTCTTGTTTAGTCGCTAAGTCGTGTTCTACTCTTTGTGACGCCATGGACTGTAGCCCACCAGGCGCCTCTGTCCATGGGATTCTCCAGCAAGAATACCGGAGCAGGTTGCCATTTCCTTCTCCAGCAAATTTTCCTGACCCAGGGATCGAACTCAAGTCTCCTGCATTGGCAGGCAGATTCTTTACCACTGAGTCACCTGGGAAGCCTTATTTATATGCATTAGTCATCCCTGTGTTGCTGGATAATGACATTTATAAACCTGGACAGAAAGAGTAGGCAAAATAGAAAAGGGTCATGGACTATCTTCTATTAAAGGGACAAAGTCGAGGCTTTCCTCTAGAAGGAGCAAACAACATCAGTGGCTGACTTGACAAAAGGATTTGCTTTTCCCTGGCCACCACTCAATAAACATTTACCTAGAGCCTACATAATACCAAACATTATTCTAAGCACTTTGCAAATGTTAACTCATTTAACCTTCGTAAAGACATAGGTAACTGTTGTTATTCAGTTGCTCAGTCGTGTCTGACTCTTTGCAGTTCCAAGGACTGCAGCATGCCAGGCTTCCTTATCCTTCACTATCTCCCGGAGTTTGCTCAAACTCATGTCCATTGAGTCGGTGAGGCCATCCAACCATCTCATCAGGGTGTATAGCTCAGTGGTAGAACATTTGACTGCAACCATCTGATTGTCTGTTGCCCCCTTCTCCTCCTGTCTTCAATCTTTCTCAGCATCAGGGTCTTTTCCATTGAGTTGGCTCTTGGCATCAGGTTTACAAAGTATTGGAGCTTCCACTTCAGCATCAGTCTTTCCAATGAATAGTCAGGGTTGATTTCCTTCAGGATTGACTGGTTTGATCTCTTTGCTGTCCAAAGGAGCTGGGTTGAAACCCTACGCTGCCTGCCCCTCTGAGGACAGAAGAGATCAATCGTGTCCAGTCGCAGAAGTCAGAGCTGGAGGATTCCTTGCTGCTGCTGCTGCTAAGTCGCTTCAGTCATGTCCGACTCTGTGCGACCCCATAGACAGCAGCCCGCCAGGCTCCCCCACCCCTGGGATTCTCCAGGCAAGAACACCGGAGTGGGTTGCCATTTCCTTCTCCGGTGCATGAAAGTGAAAAGTGAAAATGAAGTCGCTCAGTCGTGTCTGACTCTTTGCGACCCCATGGACTGCAGCCTACCACAGTCCTCCGTCCATGGGATTTTCCAGGCAAGAGTACTGGAGTGGGGTGCCATTGCCATCCTCTTTCCCAACCTCTGCATTTTACAGCTCAGGCAAGCCAGGCAACCTGATAAGGCCTGGCATCTAAAAAACCACCTGACGTGAGATCCCTGTCTTACAGCTACAAGCCCTGGTTAGTTTCCACTTCGGCACACACCACCTTGTCCTTAACTAAGTCGGGCTTTTTTTCTCCCCTGCAGCTGAGTCAGTTCCAGCTACTGGAACAAGAAATCACAAAGCCCGTGGAGAACGACATCTCCAAGTGGAAGCCGTCCCAGAGCCTCCCGACCACCAGCAGCGGCGTGAGCGCGCAGGACCGGCAGCTGCTGTGCTTCTACTATGACCAGTGCGAGACCCATTACATCTCCCTGCTCAACGCCATCGACGCACTCTTCAGCTGCCTCAGCTCGGCACAGCCCCCGAGGATCTTCGTGGCCCACAGCAAGTTTGTCATTCTCAGCGCCCACAAACTGGTGTTCATCGGAGACACGCTGACCCGGCAGGTGGCCGCCCAGGACGTTCGCAACAAAGTGATGAACTCCAGCAACCAGCTGTGCGAGCAGCTCAAGACTATAGTTTTGGCCACCAAGACGGCCGCGCTCCACTACCCCAGTACCCCCGCCCTGCAGGAGATGGTCCACCAGGTGACTGACCTGTCCAGGAATGCACAGCTCTTCAAGCGCTCTCTGCTGGAGATGGCCACGTTCTGAATGGAGACGCAGGAAAGGGAGCATTGCCTTGGGTTACTGAGGAAAACTGGAAAATACTCTCTGGTTTTTGTAAATCTTATCTATTTTTGTAGATATTTTGTATAAAAGTGAAAGACTTTAACATTTCATGGGTTAGATGGCATTCAGAAATTCAGGGAACTCCGGGGGGGCGGTGATAGGCAGCATTTTTTCCCCCCTGTGTTGTTCTTATGTACACATATAAGCATCTGAGACACAAACTGTACAGAATCTTATCCACGTGTGTATGACTACATGTTCATGTTCGTTTGTAGATGTTTGTCTGATACATTCCATTAAGAATCATGGGTTAAGAAGCACCTTAGGAAGCACCTCCCAATGCGGCATTTTCTTTTTAGAAAAACCTACCAGCTGGTTGTAATATTGCTCTGCATATACTCGTGATTGTTCCGAGCCTGTCACTCCCAAGTCTGAGACACAGAGTACAGTGTATTTGCAAGTGTTCACCTTCCATAAGGAGGCGGGTTAACACCTTGTTTTCCTTTTTGAAAGCCCTTCCAAAATTGGCCGTATCGGGCACGTAATTGCAAGATGCCTCACTTCTGGTTGAAAAAAAACCCTCTTAGAAAGTTTCAGAAAATATTGATATATCTTAACCCAAACTCTGACGCATTAGGTGCCAGAGGAGAGACACGTGTGTTTTGAGGCCGTGTCCTGATTAGCGCTGGGTTGTTTCAACACAGAGAGGACGCTGTCCCAATAAAAGGAGACCATGTGTTCCCCAAAGATTTTCTTTTATGGCCCCACCAGGTGGCATGTGGGATCTTAGTTTCCAGACCAGGGATAGAACCCAGGCCCCCTGCATTGGGAGTTCAGAGTCTTTAACCCCTGGGCCACCCAGGAAGTCCATCCCCAGGGCTTTTTGATCATCGGCATTTATTAATAATCTGGCCACGAGATTTTCCAAAGGATGTTTTCAGATCATATTGTTTGCAGCAGGAATTCCTAAAGACACATTGGACAATGATCATCCACAAAAGGAGGACAGTTCCACCTGAGTTGTAAGCGGAGGCCTTTCTGACTCTCATCATTCTCTTAGGTGCTGCTGTCCCTGGTACCTGAGGGAATCCCTGGTACCAGTTCCTCAATCACCTAAAGGTTAGAGCCGCCAGGCCGCATCTTATTCTTAAGAGAAGTTGTGGCTTGACTGTACCCTCCCTAAAATGTGCATGTGCAGACCCGGCGCTCAGAGCAGCTGTCTGGAGCCCATCTAGGCTTTACAGCTCTGTCTGTCCATTGACCCCATGTACAGCTCATTAACTGTCCCCCGACTCAGCACAGCATCCATTCCACAGTCTGTCCTCCGGTACATGCTGGGGTTGGCACAGCACAAACACATCACAAGCCATCGGATTCATCAGGGGGCAGATGAAACCCTTCCAACCCAATGGGTAAATGTATTCACATGTCACCAAGTCAAGAAGCAAGTTATTTATGGTTTATCAGCCCAGTTTTTATTTAATGATCCCATTCCAGTCAATTGGAAAATGTTTGATTTGCAATATGTGCCTTGACTTGATTAAGCTTGCTTGTTTTAGACAACCAAATTATTGGAACAGGAAAGGATTTAGGAGAGAAGGATATATGATCTAAGTGGGATTAAAGAAAAAAATAAAAATCAGTGAAACTTACTCAGGAGGTGCTTTTCAGAACAACCACTGTTGTAGTTCTCAACGTTCTATTCTGCCAAAAGAAGTCGGATTGCTGTAGGACAAGCAAGTGTGTGCGGAGGAAGGGGGTTGCTGAAAATCAGCAATGAGTTTGAAAAAGTGTCCTGGTAGATTTCATTGTATCATGTGTATTTCTTAGATGACTTGTTCTATGCTAAGAGGTGACATTTCATGTTTTCAAGACCAAAATGTTCAATGTGTATTAATCTCTTTCCCATACTGTATGTAGAGGCTATTTTTAAATCATTAAAATTTTGGATGTCTGTTTTCATAGACCTTGGGTTTTCTTTTTCCATTTCTTTCTTTGTCACACAGTTAAATGTTAGCTTATTTTGGCACTCCTAACATAGAAAGTTAAATTATGGTGAGTTTATTAATACTATAGATCTGGATTTTTGAGTAAAATTGAGAGCTATTTGTTCATTTTGTGTCACTTCAGGGTGTATTGCATTTGAAGGAAATTCTGGAATTTGTGAGCATTACCAAACCCAAATATCTGGAAAAAGGCTTCTCTTCACCAGGAAGCCTGAATTTTTAAATGGTAGATGGGATGGTATCTGCTGTCATAATGTGAATGTTACTATTCATGTCATTTTAGAATCAAAGAGAATTGCTCAATGCATTTTTGAATAGGCATCAAGAAATATTTAAAAGAAAACTATATTTGATGAAAATAGATTCATAACCACATAAATTATCTTTAATGCTTGGTCCAGTTTCATTCTGCTATCCTACTGAGAGTTACAGATAAACTATTTGAATATACCTTTAGTATACTCTTTTCCCACATCTATAAACATTTCCAAAGAAAGTGTCAAGGCACTTATTGGGAAATGGAAAGTCTTCTTGAAAAAAAAATTGGTGCTGGAAAAACTAGATCTCTCCATGGAAAAAACAGAATATTTACCTTACACCCTACACAGAAATTAACTCAAATGCTCAGCTGGATAACAGACTTGAACATGAAGCTCCAGTACTTCTAGAAGAAAACGACAGAAGAAAAATCTCTGTAATCTTAGGTAGACAAGAGTTCCTTAAGTGGAACAAAAAACATAAATTATAAAAATTGGTAAACTGGACTTCATCACAATTTAAAACTTTTCTAAGAAGACCATTAAGAAAACAAAAGGTCAAACCACAAACAGCAACAAAACATTTGTACCACCTCAGCCCAAGATATGTATTAGAATAAGGATACAAATAACTAAATTTTTTAACTGGGCAAAAATTTTGAACAGAAATCTCACAAAAGAAGGCATGTGAGGGACTTGCCTAGCAGTCCAGTGGTTAGTGTGCCAAGCTTCCTCTGTAGGGGGCGCAGGTTCAATCCCTGATCAGGAAGTAAGAGCTCACAAGCCAAGCAGCTAGCCAAAAAAGAAAAAAGACATGAATATACAATAAGTAAGTGAAATACAAACCCACCAAATAGAATTATTAAAGTAAAAAGATAAGCCATACCAACTGTTGACAAGGAATTTGAACAAACAGAGCCCATACTCTGCTATTGAGAGTGCAAACACTTGAAAAATAGATTGGCAGTTTAAAAAAAAATTAAATGTATTAATTAAATTTAGTTTAATTAATATATTAAAACCATGAATGTGTGCGTGCTCATTCACTTCAGTCATGTGTCTGATTCTTTCCAAGCCCATGGACCATAGCCTGCCAGGCTCCTCTGTCCGTGAGAAGAATACTGCAGTGAGTTGCCATTTCCTCTTCCAGAGGAGCTTCCCGACCCAGGGATCGAACTGAGCCTCCAGGGAAGCCCCATGACACCATGAAAAGAAAAGTGAAAGTGTTAGTCGCTTAGTCGTGTCCAACTCTTTGTGACCCCATGGACTATAGCCCGCTGAACCCTTCTGTCCTTGGGATTCTCCAGGCAAGAATCTTGGAGTGGGTTGCCATGACCTCCTTCAGGGGATCTTCCCAACCCAGGGATCAAGCCCAGTTCTCCTGCATGGCTTTACATGGTAAAGAAGGCAGATTCTTTACCATGCTGCTGCTGCTAAGTTGCTTTAGTCGTATCCGACTCTGTGCGACCCCATAGATGGCAGCCCACCAGGCTCCCCTTTCCCTGGGATTCTCAAGGCAAGAACACTGGAGTGGGTTGCCATTTCCTTCTCCAATGCATAAGAGTGAAAAGTGAAAGTGAAGTCTCTCAGTCGTGTCCGACTCTCAGCGACCCCATGGACTGTAGCCCAGCAGGCTCCTCCATCCATTGGATTTTCCAGGTAAGAGTACTGGAGTAGGGTGCCATTGCCTTCTCCACATGTCACCATAGGACCTAGGAATTAATTTCCTAGGTATTTACCCAAGAAAAACAAAACCATAGGTTGATACGAAAAGCATGTTCATAGTAGCTCTATTTGTAATAGCCCAAAGCTAGAAACAACCCAAATGTCTACGTGAATGAATAAACTGTTAAAAATCCACACAGTGGAATACTACACAGACACACAAAGGAGCAAAGAAACAGGTGAAACAAAAAACAACATGAGTGAACTTCAGAGTCCTGTTGACGCGCACAAGAAGAAAGAGCACACCCAGCGCACATTTATACAGAATTCTGCAAAATGCAAACTACAATGGCGGAAAGCAGATCAGCAGTTGTCAGGGAAGAGATGTGAGTTACCAAGGAGCTCAAGGAAACTGGGGAAAGACGAAAATGCCCATCTTCTCAGTTGCGATGGCTTCACAGGTACACACATGTTGAAACTCCTCAAACTGCACACTTGGAATGAACACAGTTTATTCTTTGTTGGTTATTATCTGTTTTATACAAATGGTCTGAACACTCCAATTACAAGTCAGAGATTCTCAAACTAGATTTTTTTAAGAAATACTAAATTTATATTTTATTTTATTAAAATTATTTATTATTTAATGTTATTCAATTTAAATAATTGAATCATTTAAATTATTTTAAATTATATTTTTAAATAAAAATTTAAATTATATTTAATTTAAATAAACTAACTGTATTTATTTTATCAATTAATTATATTTAATTTATTTTATTATAAGATTATTAACATATATATTATTTATTTCATTATTGGAGTATAATTGCTTTACAATGTTGTGTTAGTCTCTGCTGTACAATGTGAATCAGCTCTATGCATACATATATCTCACCTCCCTCCTACCCCACCCCCTGCAAGATTAAATTATATGCTATTTAAAAGATGCCTGATTTAAGTGAAAATACACAGATAAGTTAAAAGCATGCACATTCTAATTTTTAAAAAGAAAAGCTGGCATGGCTTTCTCAGCAGACAAAGCAGAATTCAGAACTTGGGCAAACAGGGCTTCATCATCATGAGAAGATCAGTTCAGAAAGAAGACAAAATGTTCCTCAATGCAAATGCAGCTAGTCACAAAGGTTCAACATATGGTGAAGCAAAAACAGAGCACCGAAAGGAGAAACAGAAAATAGTTACAGTGCTGGAGACACTCTCTTTTAGTACTTAATAGAACAAACAAATGAAAAATAGTGAAGGACAGGAAAGCCTGGCGTGCTGCAATTCATGGGGTCACAGAGTCAGACACGACTTAGTGACTGAACAACAGCAACAAAACAGAAAACGGTAACCACTGGAGCTCTCTGGAACTCCCCTCCGTTGCTGTAGGAGTGTAAAATGGTAAAGCCATTTTGGAATACAGTCTGGCAATCTCTTACAAAGTTAAGTATACACTTACCATATAACCCAGCCATTCCAAAGGTATTTAGGCAAGTGAAATGAAAATCTATGTCCATTAACAAGGACCTACTATATGGCACAGGTTATTAATATCTTGTAATAACCCAAAAAGAACCTGAAAAAAAGAATTCCTTTGCCGTACACCTGAAACTAACACAACATTGTAAATCAACTGTCCTTCATTTAAAACTTTTTTTGAAAAAGAAAATAAATGTCCACAAAATTAACTGCTTTATTTAGCCTAATCCCAAAATGGAAGCAATCCAGACGGCATCGACAGGTGAGTGGATAAATAAACTGTGGTCTCTGCACACAGTGGAACCCTGTTTAGCAGTAAAAAGAATGAGGGCTTCCCTGGCTGTGCAGGGGTTAAGTCTCTATGCTTCCACGGCACTGGGTGTGGTTTGGATCTCCGGTTGGGGAAGTTCTACGAACTGCAAGGTGTAGCCCTCAAAATTAATTAACTAATTTTAAAAAATAAAAAGGAGAGAACTAATTACAGATCTTACAGCAAGAATGGATCAACCTTACAATCATTATGCTGAGAAAAAGCCAGGTAAATAAAGACTACATATAAACATGGAGCTCTAGAAAACACAGGTCTAATGTGTAGTAGCAGCTCAAATCTGTGATTTCCTGAAATCAGAGTTGGGAGTTAGGAGTTATCTGGAAATGAGCACAAAGGAACTTTTGGGTGTGATGGATGTGTTTTATCTCAATAATATATATATATATATGTTTTATATCAGATATGTGTGCATTTGTACTCTTCACTGTCCAATACAGTGGCCAATAATGTCACATGTTGCCATTAAGATTTTGAAATGTGATGAACCGAGGAACTGCTTTTCATTTTAGTTACTTTTAATTTAAATAGCCACAAGTGGTGAGTGGCTATCACAGTGGACAGTACTGTATTTACATCTCGATTCCTAGGGTAATTATGTGAACCTAAATATTTGCATGTGTGCAGTCTCTCAGTCATGTCTGACTCTTTGCACCCCATGGACTGTAGCCTGCCAGACTCCTCTGTCCATGGGATTTTACAGACGAGAATACTGGAGTGGGGGTGCTAGTCCCTTCTCCAGTGAATCTTCCTGACCCAGGGATAGTACCCAAGTCTCTTGCATCTCCTGCATTGGCAGGCAGATTCTTTACCACTAGCGCCACCTGGGAAGCCCCAATATTTGCATAATATACACTTAAGTGGGTACATTTTATTGTATGTGAGTCATGCAGGAATAAAGTTGATTTTGAAAAGAGGTAAAAATATTTCCCAACTGACTCTAACGTTTCATTGTTTTCAAATCAATATTAATGCTGATATTAATAGAATTGATATTATTTCAAATCAATATTATCGTTCACTGACTCACAGAAACCCTGGAGGGCCTGCAAAAGAAGGGCCAGTCGGAAAGCCCAGCTTTGTAAACAGTCCATCAGGGCTAGTTCATGACCCACCTGGGGACAGACGTGGTTTCCTCCTCCCCAGTCAGTGAAAGGCGGTCTGGTCTTCAGATGATTCCCCATAAATCACATCTACATTCTTCCCAGTGTTTGCAGAGTTACGATGAAAGAAACACTGCCGTTCACCAGAGGACGTGAGAAAGAAGGATTGGTTTATTCATTGAACGTTTCCTGCCTGGCCGAGCAGAGCAGTCAGGCCCGCCCCGTCCATCAATCACATGGCAGGTGCCCCTGCCCAAGCAGCAACCCCAGTCTCACAGCCAGGGTCTCTGCTCAGCAGCGCGCTGGGCACCCAAGGGGCAGGAGGGAAGGGGAACCCTGCTCTCTGCTGTTCTTTGTTTCAGAACAAAAAGTAAATATGCCTCTTACACAAGTCGAGGCAGGGGATGGACCAATGTTCAGCTGAAAGCTTCAGGCAAAGACTCGGGACTCAGGGAGAGAGAGCATCAGAGGGATCCAGGATGGGGAGACAGCCTCACTGGGGCGAAGGAGACTGAGGGCAAAGGAAGGGCTGGCAGGATGGATGGAGGGCGGAGGCGGGGGGTGGGGGGGAGCCGGCTGAGGCTGGCAGGAGGGGAGGGCAGGGCAGAGGCGTGGGGGGCTCCACCACACAGGGATGGGGCTTCACACTAAGCTCACACCCTTTCAGACCAGAGAAAGGGGAGTGAGCGGGAGAAGAGGTGGAGAGGAGACAAAAGAGATGAGAAAGACACGAAGACCGTGAAAGGAGGAGAGTGGAGAGAGGAGGGGAGATGGGGGCAGAAAGAGGGCTGGGGAGAGACCAAGAGCCAAAAAAGACTCTCACTCAACGCTCTGGAACGGCCTCTGCAGGAAAAGAACCTGATAAGACAGGCTATCTCTATATGCATAACTGAGTCACTTCGTTATACACCTGAAGCTAACACAACCTTGTAAATCAACTATGCCCCAATACAGAATAAGAATTGAGTTTAAAAAAAAAAAGCAAAGGGACAGCAGAGCAAATACGAAATGGGTATTCTAAAAATCTATTTGAGGCTCCTTGATAGTCTAGGCTCTGGAGATAGCTTGAGAAATAAATTGTTAGTAGACACGCTGTGGCCTTGTCGTTTTGGAAAACACCACTGAGCACATAGTGAAACTCAGGAGCAGAATAAAGCCTCAACGGAGTCTTGCAATAGAGAAACCTGTCTTGTCTACTGTTAACCTAAACTTTTTTGACCCTAAGATGAGTTTTTTTCTCTCCACACTTACTAAAACCTGGCCAAGGATATTCAGGTAGTTCGTCTTTGTTTTCCTCCCCCCTCAAAAGGCTGAGAGGCGTGCGAATGAGATGTGTTAGTTTCACTGTATCACAAAATGAATCAGCCATCCATACACATGTACCCCCTCCCTCTTTGGCTTCCTCCCCACTCAGGTCACCCCAGAGCATTAAGTAGAGTTCCCTGTGCCCTACAGTCTGTTCTCCTTAGGGACCTATTTTATACCTGGTATCAATAGTATATATGTCATATGAGATGTTTTCCAAATAAAAGGACTTTGAAGATTGGACACAAGAAAGGGAAAGAAATATAAAACACAGCATAGACTGGAAGAGCAATCCAGTCGTAGATTAAGAGGTGTTTAATACATGGGAAGGCTTCTTGAAAAGGGGCCAATAATGATACGGACAAATACGCGCTCTGTTTTGAAAACAGCCCTCTGAAGCACGGGACGAGAGGAGGGGCCTTGTTGCTTGTGGATCTGACCAGCTCAGTTTGGAAGCTCTTTTGTCCATTCCAGGCGAAAGGCAAAGGCAGCCTGGATTTAAAAGGAGGAGTGGAGGTAGATGTGGACAGATTCCAGGTCTGCCAGAGGGGAGTCCGCACGGTCCAGGAAGAGCTGGATGGGAATCTGATGGAGCGGGAGCCAGGCTGCGGGTTCCTCCTGTGGCATCTCCTTGGGTGTGGATCCTTTCTGACCTAGGAAGCACCACGGTCTCAGCTTCTCCATGGAACCGGCCTGTGTGAACTCCACGCTTACTGCACCGTCCCCACCGGGCATGGGACACGGGGCTGCTGGGGAAAAATCTAAGGCAAGAGAGTGACGCCTCTGGTGGTCCAGTGGTTAAGAATCCGCCTTGCCGGGCAGGGCACACCTGGTCCGGGGAGGTCCCAACGTGACAGGAAGCAACTGAGCCCTATGTCACCACTACTGAAGCCCTCGAGCCCCAGAGCCCATGCTCTGCAACAAGAGAAGCCGCGGGAATGAGAAGCCTGCCTAAAGCAACTGCAGAAAGCCCACGCCCAGCAATGAAGACCCAGCACTGTCAAAAATAATAAATAATTTAAAAAAAAATCACAGGAAAACTGCACCAGGAGGAGGACATGTTAGGCCCACCTTCCTTCTTCCCAGGTCCCCGACAAGTAGGCACAGGTTTATTTTGTGGCTGAAAAAAAAAAAAAGAAAAACAATCTTGAAAGGGATTTAATGAGTAGAGGCCAACATTTGGGGTGGGGAAAGGTCTCTAAAGAGGGGTAACTAAAAACCCCGAGTACACACTGACTTTTATCTCAGAGCTGACTATTACCAGCCTCTAAAATTCCTTTGTAGCTGGGGGGCCAGGGGAGTGGGGAAAACAACGCAAAGCTCTCATGGTCTAAGCCACCCCCCAACAACTATCATTAAGAAAACTGAGCTAACAGAAAGGGCACCTTAGTCCGTCTCCTCACAGATAATTTTCCAGGCAGACAAGCGTCAGCAAGAAATGATGTTCAGTGAAAACATACCCGTAATTTTCTCTAGCCGGCTGGGCAGTCAGGATACTGTGAGACTCCCAGGAGCAGCCAGCCCTCCCCTGCGTATCGTCCAAGAACCGTTTACGAGTCTCCTTTATGACCCAGGGAGCCTGACAGGGTCACCCTTTGTGATTTAGGGCCCTAAATCCCTATTAAAAAGCGGTGAATTCTCTAAAGAGGATGGTTGTGAACGGGCCAGCTGCCTGGGTCGTGCCCAGTGTCAAAACACCAAGACAAAAGACGATGCAGGTGTACTTTTAGGAGGATGAAGAAATGTGAATGGACGATGAAGTCGAGGTTGTCCTTGCCCTAGGGCAATTATTTTTACCTCTCTGTCTAGACAGCCAGTCAACACTAGAAAGGGCCTGAGATTTGACAAAAGAAGGTTTTCCTTGAGTAGCGGGTACCCCTATGCTGTTTGCAAAAGGAAAAATCAATAAGCAAGAAACAAAAGGAATGCAAGGAGCGTTAAGAAGAGGGCCTGTCCGGACCTGCCACGGGGAGAAAAGTTTTCTGGAGCAAAGTTCCCCAGAACGGGTGTACAAGTGAGGGTCCCAGGCTGCTGCTGTGGTTGGAAGGAGTCCCTCAAGAGTCCTTTATGTCCCCCCAGGGCGACTGGCCAGCACCCCCTCACCCCAGAGAGCAATGCCTTCATGTGGGCACCTCCTAAGATGGTGGCAAAATTTCTCACGTGAGGGTCCTGCATTTTGTGGCTCTAAAGCAGAGTTCTCTTGGAACCCCTCAGGGTGGCCTCACACAGCACCCCCTTGTGGTCTGGTGGGGAAAGATGGCCCCAGAGTACAATTCGGCTTTTCTGACAGATTGTGCCACGTAAAACCGGGGTTCCTAAGCAGACCTTGCTCAACAACATGGAAATAAGCATTGAAAATAATTCCCAAGTGCTCTGCAAACACGCCGCTGTACTGGGACTCCTCTGCCTCCACATCGCCCTGTGCTCTTGTACATTTCAGACTGGAGAGCGTCTTGAGTTCACCTTCTCCATCTCGTGACCAGGCTCACACAAGGAGCTCAAGTCATGTGTGTTGACTGACCGAGTGAATGAATCCAGTCTCCAAGTACTCCCCACTAATCCCACATTTGGAGGAGCCCTTTGAAACGAAAGGACTTAGCAGAATCCTTAAAGATAGTAAGACCTGAAATCTCTCCAAAGGGCAGGATTGAGAGTGTCCACAAGTTACTGTTGTATTATCTCACGTTGTATAAGTAATTTCCCATCATTTTCCGCAGTGCCTTTTTTTGTTGCTGTTGGATGTCTAGTGATTTCTCTGTTGCTGGTTCCTGAGGTTAGAATCTGTGTTTCATAGCGCCCCATGGGCCCAGCTCCAGTGCACTCCCATGTGGAGTTGGTGTAACTGGACCAAGCCCTCAGTCCCTGGACTCAGAATCTATGGTTTTGGATAACTGTAATGTTACATCACCCCATGTGGTCTCTCAAAACAACTCAACATTCCTGTTACTTCCCTGTCCTGATATGCAGATCTTGAGCACATCCCAGTATTTACAGATGTTTTAACCGTGGCTCCTACAAGTAAAAATCAATTACAGAAAAAACTGACAAGAGGCTAAATGGAATAAAAGTTTTATTACCAGTAAGCGAATTATCGGCAGACGTATTCATATTTAAACGCTGGGGTGTGTTTTGTTTCTCCTGAGTAACAGACAAGGTTTTTCTCATGGAAATGAGATTTTTGTAACTACCTGATGTTTTCACTTTGCCTTTACTGCCAAGGAGTTCAAAGACAAATGCAGAAACCAGGGTCAGTAACTATTTAGTAATCTAAAGCTTGAATATCTGGGTTCTAACTTCTCTCTTCATCTCATCCTTTTTTTTTTTTTCATCTCATCCTTTTGACCTTAAGTATTCCCTGTCAGTTCAAATCATCAATTCTTCGGCGCTCAGCTTTCTTCGCAGTCCAACTCTCACATCAATACATGACTACTGGAAAAACCATTGCCTTGACTAGATGGACCTTTGTTGGCAAAGTAATGTCTCTGCTTTTCAATATGCTATCTAGGTTGGTCATAACTTTCCTTCCAAGGATAAGCATCTTTTAATTTCATGGCTGCAGTCACCATCTGCAGTGATTTTGGAGCCCAAAAAAATAAAGTCTGACATGGTCTCCACTGTTTCCCTATCTATTTCCCATGAAATGATGGGACCAGATACCATGATCTTTGTTTTCTGAATGTTGAGCTTTAAGCCAACCTTTTCACTCTCCTCTTTCACTTTCATCAAGAGGCTTGGACTGCAAGGAGATCCAACCAGTCCATTCTAAAGGAGATCAGCCCTTGGTATTCTTTGGAAGGAATAATGCTAAAGCTGAAATTCCAGTACTTGGCCACCTCATGCAAAGAGTTGACTCATTGGAAAAGACTCTGATGCTGGGAGGGATTAGGGGCAGGAGGAAAAGGGGACAACAGAGGATGAGATGGCTGGATGGCATCACCGACTCGCTGGACGTGAGTTTGAGTGAACTCCGGGGGTTGGTGATGGACAGGGAGGCCTGGTGTGCTGCAGTTCATGGGGTCGCAAAGAGTCGGACACAACTGAGCGACTGAACTGAACTGAACTGATTCCCTGTCTTTTGTTTTTACTTAATATCTTTAAGATCACACGTGTTCATGTATAATATTCTGAGCATATAGTAGCTTGGATGCTTATGGGGTGTGTACAAAAGCATCAATACTGCCTCTTCCTCTGTGGGGTCAAGATACTCCCAGCAGGATGGATGGGGCCTGTCCTGCTGGGCTCATCACTGATTTTCGTCTATAGACGCCCGATGCTAGGGGGCTGGGCTGGGCAAGCTCTCTTCTTGGCTGTTTCTCACACCCCAGATCAATCTTCCTGTTGCAGCTTCTTCCAGGCTTGGGTATGAAACCAGTGTGTATATCCCTTTTTCCTGCTGTCAGTCTCCCCTTGGGGAACTAAAGCCCTTTCCTGAAATGTGGTCTCGGACAGGTATCAAATAGTTAACTCTTAAAGATAAAATTAAGGATTAGAACCCATTCATGTTTCTTGCAGGAGGCATTCAGTTCAGTTCAGTTCAGTTCAGTTGCTCAGTCGTGTCCGATTCTTTGCGACCCCATGGACTGCAACACGCCAGGCCTTCCTGTCCATCACCAACTCCCAGAGTTTACTCAAACTCATGTGCATTGAGTTGGTGATGCCATCCAACCATCTCATCCTCTGTTGTCCCCTTCTCCTGCCCTCAATCTTTCCCAGCATCAGGGTCTTTTCAAATGAGTCAGTTCTTCGCATCAGGTGGTCAGAGTATTGGAGTTTCAGCTTCAACATCAGTCCTTCCAATGAATATTCAGGACTGATCTCCCTTAGGATGGATTGGTTGGCTCTCCTTGCAGTCCAAGGGACTCTCAAGAGTCTTCTTCAATACCACAGTTCAAAAGCATCAATTCTTCGGTGCTCAGCTTTCGTTATAGTCCAACTCTCACAACCATACACGACCACTGGGAAAACCATAGGCGTGGCGGTCACCTTATCACTTCATGGATGCAAGTTGCGTCATCCCTGCCTGGAAACATCCAAGCCCCTGACTGGGCTCTCCCTCAGCCCTAACCCATCCCCCTGTGACACCTGCAAGCTCACAACTCAGAGGCGGGCAGTCCCAGTTCCGGGTGGATGGAGCTCAAACCCCTCGCTCCTCACGTTCCCACAGGAGGGAAGAACTTCCTTCCACCTTGTGACTGCTGTGTCCCCGTGGCAGAGATAGCGCCTCGAGTCTGCTCACAGACTGCATGTGAGTTGCAAGGGGAAAGCAGTGATTATACGGTGAAGAAATCAGACAGCCGCTTGACAGAGAGGAGCGATCACAGGCAATACCACCAGGGGAGCGGCAGGATGATGGGGGCACCTCCAGGAGGGAGACCCCGAGCCGGTCTCCCCGTTACCGAGACAACACCGGATTCCCTGCCCGTCTGTCTCTTCTCAGCTCAGGGTCTCACCCCAGCTTGTCAGCCTAATCGGAGCCACAGTTGTCTCTCTCTGAACGGGCTCACCGTTTCACACGGGCGCATCCACAGTGCAGAGACCACACAGAAGGCGACCTTTTGAAAACCTGACTCACATCCTGGAAGCCGCCTGCCCAGGGCCCTCCAGGCCTCCTCTCTGCGCTGTGACTCCAACCTTGACTTGCAAAGCCCACTGTGATCGCTGCTGACCTCTGACCTCAGCTCAGACCCTGCTGGCCCTGATCCCCCCACGTCCCAACCACGGAGGCCTCTGTTTTGTTCCCCAAACAAGACGAAGTCATTCCTTTGCTCCAGCTGCCTCCCTGCCCCGGGGCTCCCCTCCCAGATGGTCAAGATCAGGCTCCCCATTGTCACCCCGACCTCAAGGTCACCTCCAGGCCACCTTCGAGCACATTCACTTCGCTTAATCCTCTCTGAACCCTAATTAATAGCTCTTATACCTTCTGCCTTTTATAGTCTGCCTGCTTCCACCTAACCTGTGATCTCGTGAGAAAAGAAATTCTTCTGTCTCGCCCACTGTTGTGATCTCAGAGGCAAAAATAGTGCCTGGCATGGCTATAAGCCACCAAGCATTTACTGAATGAGTCTTCGGAACTTTGTAGACTTTGCAACCATGAGTGTTTCTCTCCCAGCTACCACCCCCAGATTTTCAGGGTCAAAGGCAAGACTCCCTAACAGACCTCATAGCACTCAGCTCAGGAAGCATCTTTACTCTGGCCTTTCTTGTCTCTCTCTTGATTTTCCTCTTACCCTGAGTTACTCATCTTGTGTGTGTATGTGTGTGTAATTTTTTAAACTTTTTATTTTTTATTGAGGAATAGCTGATTAACAACAGTGTGAGAGTTTCAAGTGAACAGCAGAGGGACTCAGTCATACATATACGTGCACCCATTCTCCCCCAAACTCCCCTCCCGTCCAGGCTGCCTCATAACGTGGAGCAGCGTTCCCTGTGCTGTACTTGTAGGTCCTTGTTGGCTATCCATTTTAAGCATCTGTCTTGCTCATCTTAAAAAGCAGTTAAGCCGGGCTGAATGGACTGCTAAGCTTCCTTCAACTCAATAACACACAGTGGTGTGTAAATAAATCCTCCAAGTGGCCTTTTGCTACATATTAGGAGCTAGAGTTGTCCAGGTAACAAGAAGGGTCAGCCCCCAGGGTGATGGACCAACCAGGGGTGATGAGAGCAAAGCCCTCCCCATGAATCAGTGCTGGAAGAGGGGGCAATGGGAAAAATCCAGTCCTCACCCCAGGCTGGGGCCCAAGCCCAGCCAAGGCGAGCAGGGCAGGGAGAACATCACAGGATGAGCCCACTCAGCCACACCAGCTGGGACCCCTTATTAAAAATCACGCGTCTGTTGTCTACATCTGAGTCACTATTCCTGCCCAACAAACAGGTTCATTTGTACCGTTTTTCTAGATCCCACATATATGCCTAAATGTACAATGTTATTGTTTTTCTCTTTCTGGCTTACTTCACTCTGTGTGACAGACTCGAGGGCCGTCCACATCTCTACAAATGACCCAGTTCCGTTTCTTTCTATGACTGAGTAATAGTCCATTGTAAATATGGAACACATCTTCTTTAAGGGAGGTATCAACTGGGCGGTTAGGACTGAGATAAATACACTCCCACGTGTGAAACAGATAGCTCATGGAAGCCTGCGATACAGCACCGGGCACTCAGCTCGGGGCTCTGAGACGTCCCGCGTGGTTCTCGGGCGGTCTCCACTTTTCTCACGCCTTCCAGAATGCATCAGCGCTCTGCTCACATTCCGCAGACGACCTCGGTGGCTGTGGTCCGTCTCAGCAAATGACATCATCAGCCACCTGGTTGGTGAAGCCTGCTTATCACGAGTCATTCTGTTCCTTCAGGCCCCATATCCAACCAGTGACCGAGAGTAACAGAATGTTGCCTCTATCACAAATTCGTCCTCTTTCCATCATCCTTGCGGCTAGTCCCTTGATATCAGTTACCATGGTACCAGTGACGTCACTGCGAGGGCCGCCCCGGTGCTCCCTTTCCCTCCATCAGTCCCAATGTGATCGGGTCACCCCTGGGGGTGCTCCAGTGCCCTCCTGGGGGACGTTCAAGGCCCTCCTTGCCCGGAAGCTCAGTCCCTGCATCCTGCCCACGCTTGCTTCGGGCGTTCGTGAAGAGCCCCTCTGCACACACCAGCCCTCCCGCACCTTCCCAGCTTTCTCACGCTGTGTCTCTCCTGCCAGGGGCACGACCACCACGTTCCTTCTTAATTCATCCTCGTCGCCCATCACCCATGAATCTGTCCGGTTCCTACAGGCAGGCTCTGTCCTGGGCATTGTCCTGATGCTGCTGCCCCAACTTCCCACTCTTCATTCAGCGTCTCATTCTCCCCCTCAGATTCTCACGGGCGTTCTGGGTTCTTCGGGCATGTTCTCGGGACCTCAGGTCATATTCTCCACTCCACTACTGCCTTCTCATCCATGCTAAACAGGCATTTCACAGAGAAATAGTACACAGGAACGTCTTAAAGCCCCAGTGTGAAGCTCGAGTAACGTACAAACAAATGCACTGAGATGGATGTTTAAATTCTGAATTATACACACAAAAGAGACTACAAACAATTCAAACCAGTGAAGAATCGCCCTGCTGGGTGCCTCTGTCGTACACAAGTATTCATGCATGAGGCTGAGCCACAGAACAACGAAGAATAGCCCTTCAGTTCCGTGGTGGGGGCCACAAGGCTAAGGTCACAGACGAGCATCCACTCTGCATCCATTTTCAATAGTTTATGAAAAATTACCCTTTCTGTCTGAGGCTCTCTTTGTGTAAGCTCAAATTTCATTTTGGGAATTGTGAAAAGGCTCTCTTCAATGGAAATGAATCGCTTTTCCACACTGTAAAAAACTGTAAATGTTTCTGAACAAAGTTGGTTGAACTTGGAGAACTGGTTGGTCAAAAAGGAAGGAGATCTGTCAAGTAATATTAACAATCAAGACTTGGGGTAAAGAGGATGATATTTTTAAAGGAAAGATGTTCCTTGTTCAAAAAGGAACAAAAAAGGTGTTCCTGTTTTGAATAGCAACTTTAGGAAATGGGAATTTGGATAATCCTTGGTTCAAGTAGGAATAAAAGAAGAGAAACATGGTCATTCACATTGCTTAATGTTTTCATAAAGACACAGCTTTCTAATTTACAAAGCTAACGACAATCTTCTTTTCTCTCTTGTATATCTAACTTCATATTTTCATGTGAAATCTCTCAGACTGATTCCTTAAATAAGAGATAACAATTCATACAGTACCCAGTTGGAATTTGGAAATGATGTTTTCAGTTCTCTTGAGAGGACATCTATCTTCAAATTCACATTTAAATAAAGAACCTCAAAAAAAAAGTAATCTGAATTAAGGAACTAAACTAATCTTCACTCAAAAAATTTAAGAATACAAAATAAGCCAAAATGAAGTCAGAAAAAAAGAATCGGTAGAGATAAAAGCAAAAATAATAAATTAGACAACAAAAAAAGTAGAATTAATAAGGAAAATCAAGATTTTTCCTTTTAAAGGTCCATCAAAAAGACAAATCCCTGGCAACTGTGTACAGGAAAGAAAAGAGAAAAAAAGAAACATGAATCTGTAATATGAGATATGAAAAGGGAAATGAGCACGGTCTAGAGGAAAGACTACTATATGCAATTCTGTTCATGTGTCTGAAAATCTGGATGAAGTAGGACAGTTCGTGGAAAATTTAAATCATCAAAATCAGGGAAGAGGTAGAAACCTGCATGAAAACTAATCCTTTGGGGAAAAAAAACTGAAAAAGTTACAAAGTACAACCCCCAAAATATGACACTAGATTCAGGCGGATTTTAAAGAGTCTTATCAAAAAAGATATAAATAATCCTTGGGTGAGTAAACTATTCTAGAATGTTCCAGACTACAAAGATGCATTTCTAATTCATCTTACATAATCTTAATACCAAAAAGAAAAAAAGAAATGTAGTCTAAATGAATGCAACAGATGCAACGAGTCTACACAAGAAATTAGTAAATTAAAAGAATCACGTACCTCAGTGCATTAGGAGAATCTACCACACTCATGACGCAAAACATGAAAACTCCACTTACTATTTCTTCTAATATGTCTACCTGCGAAATGTAGGAATCTATACCCTCAGCTTTTTTTTTTTTTCTGGAAATATCTTCATTTTGCCTCCTCTTTAGAAGGATATTTTCACCAAATATGGAATTCTAAACTGCCTGTTATCTCCTTTTAGTTTTTTAAAGCTGTCATTTCATCACTTGGTTTCCATAATTTCTGCTGAGAAGTAGCTTTTAGTCTTAAAAAGTAAAGCATCTTTTTTCTGTACGTACTTTCACGATTTCTCTTCGGATTCGATTGTTGTTCAGCCGTGTCCAACTGCTTGTGACCCCATGGACTGCAGTGCTCCTCTGCCCTCCACTGTCTCGCAGAGATTGCTCAGATTAATTCAATTATGTTGTGCCAAAGTGTAAGATTTGATGCCTTGATCCTGCTTGGGGTTCTTAGTAATTTTTGATCCTGTGACTCAAATTTCTTTATCCCTTTTGGGAAATTTCCTTGGTTATTATCTCTTCAAATACTGCTTCTGCTACATTCTCTTTCTTCCCTTTTGGGACTCTGATTCCACTTGCTAGAACATCTCATATGACAGACCGTGTCACATGTCTCGTACACTTTTCTGTGTTTCCATCTTTTTTGTTTTTTTGTCCTTTAGTCGGGCTATTTTCTACTGCACCCTCTCCGGCTCACTAGTCCTCTCTTCAGCTGTGTCCAGTCTGCTGTTAAATACCACTTTTTAGTTCCAATTTTGATTATTTTATATTTTTCAATTCTAGAACTTCTATTTTCTTCTTTGAAAATATTGATTCCAGCTCTCTAGTCTTTGGTTTTTTCATTTATTTTCTCGACGACATTAATTACAATTATTTTTAAATCTGTGTCTGGTAAGGGCAATAATCTGGGACACCTGTGAGTTTATGTCTCTTTCGCTTTTCTCCCTTGGCTCTATGCCTGGGATCCTGGCAATTCTGGGTGGGATGCTCACCCCTGTGCCTGAGAGAAAGCTCTGGATGAAGTTATCTTACTTTGGAGAAGGTTCACTCTCTGGTCTGGCGGGCAGCTTTTCTCAGTTCAGCCAGGAACTAAGGTGATTCAAGGCTGAATTGCAGTGAGGCTTGGTTGATGCTCAGGCAGCCCCCTTAGGACCCCAGCTGAGAGCCTACAGCATTTATGGAGTGCAGCCTCCTGGTCAGTTCCTGGTTTCCAATTTTTATCTCCACAACAACATAAGACTGCCAAAAATTCCATTCTGTTTTCCAGCTTCTTTTCTTGGCATCTCAGCCTTTCACTTTATGTGACTAAGATTCACCAAGGACTTCAAAGGGAAAACCACCAAATGTCAGGCTCCTTTCTCTGTGCCTCCCTTTCTCTCTGGAACCTTTGCTTCTGGAATCCTGGCTGACGTGGGAGCCCCGCGCTCCAGGTTTTATTTCCTCACACCGATAAGGCTGCTGGGAGTGGTGATGCTTCCATGAACCTCTCAGCCTCTTTCTCAGCGCCAAGAGTTACGAGATGCCAAGACGAGAAAAGCAGCTTTCAGGAATCGAGGCCCACTTCAGTGAGCCTCCCTTCCCTCTGGTGTCTTGCCGCGCACCATAAAGGAAATCTTAGTTCCCCGACCAGGAATTGAACCCGTGCAGCTTGCGGTGGAGGCACAGAGCCCTAAACTGGACTGCCGTGGAATTCCTCTCTCTGGTGTCTTGATCCTTCAACTCAGGCTCTTGTAGTGACTCTCTGAAAATTTCAAACAGATCAATTTTAATTGTTCCCAGCTTTTTCAGTTGTTCTCAATGGAAGAGACAGTTTTCTGCTAACTACTCCATCATAGGAAGTGGGGGTTGTCTTTCCATTTCTTTTTACACTTCATAGTACTTCACTTCATGGATACACCATAGCTTATTTAACTGACTCTCTACTGAGAAACATTTGGGTTGTTCCAGCCTTTTGCTGTAACAAATAAGGTCATGTGAAAAGCTTTCTGCATATGTCTTCATATATTTGCAATTGAATATTTGAGATAGACTCCTAGACATATGATTGCTGGATCAAAGAGTACATACATATGCAATTTTGCTAGATAATGCTAATTTCATTTCATAGAAATTGTACCATTTGGGGTCCGCACTTGCAGTGTATGAAAGTGCCCATTTTTATATAGCCTTGCAAAATTTACATTGTCAAACTTGGGAGTTTTTTTTCAATCTGATTGATGAGAGATGAAATCCCAGTAGTTTTGACACGCATTGCTCTTATTGTGGGAGAAGGCAATGGCACCCCACTCCAGTACTTTTGCCTGGAAAATCCCTTGGACGGAGGAGCTTGGTAGGCTGCAGTCCATGGGGTTGCTAGAGTCGGACACGACTGAGCGACTTCACTTTCCCTTTTCACTTTCATGCATTGGAGAAGGAAATGGCAACCCACTCCAGTGTTCTTGCCTGGAGAATCCCAGGGACAGGGGAGCCTGGTGGGCTGCTGTCTATGGGGTGGCCCAGAGTTGGACACAACTGAAGCGACTTAGCAGCAGCAGCAGCTCTTATTGTGAATGAGGGCTATTCATATACCTTTTCTGAGAATTCTCTATTCATACCTTTGCTAATTTTTTTAAAAGTCAGGTTGTAGATCTTTTCCTTTACAATTTTTAGGAAATCTTTATTATATTAAGGGCTTCCCCGATGGCTCCGCAGGTAAAGAATCCACCTGCGATGCAGGAGACACAGGAGACGTGGGTTAAGTAAGTACCTGGTGATATAAGCTGAAAATTTTCCCCATTTGTAATTACTCCAGGAGTTGGTGATGGACAGGGAGGCCTGGCATGCTGCAGTCCATGGGGTTGCAGAGAGTCAGACACGACTGAGCGACTAAACTGAACTGTTAACTCTTTGCAACCCCTTGGACTGTAGCCTGCCAGGCTCCTGTGTCCATGGAATCCTCTAAGTGAGAATGGTTAGATAGCATCACCAACCCAATGGAAATGAATTTGAGCAAACTCCGGGAGATAGTGAGGGACAGGGAAGCCTGGCGTGCTGCAGTCCATGGGGTCATGAGTCGGACATGACTTACCCACGGAACAACAATTATCTTGTGACTTATTTTGTTGTTTGCAAAGTTGTCAAATTTCTTTTATTGTCTAAATTTTTTAGTTAGAAGTTTCCACTTTGGGCTTTAAAAGATTTACCCATTTTTCCTTCTAGTATTTTTCTTTTTTGTTGCTTAATTTTCATTTAGATTTCGAATATATTTATAATTTCTCCTGGAATACATTATGAGAAAAAGATCTAATTTTTTTCTTTTTCTTTACCGAAGTTCATTTGCCCCAATACTATTCAGTTTTTCCTTCTGATTTCAATGCCTCTTTTGTCATATACTAAATTTTCCTTATGTATATTTTTTGGCGTTCTATTCTGATCCACTAGTTTATAAGTCTTTTCCTGAGCCAATACCTCACTGTTTTAATTTAGAGGATGTTAAATGTTTTGCTAACTCTAATAGGATTAGCTATGCATTAAATATTCTTTCCAAATATTTCCTGGCTATTCTTGGCTGTTTATTCTTCCATATAAACTTTATAATCAACTTGTCTAGTTCCAGAAAAAAAAACCTGAGGAAATTTTTATTGAGATTGCATTAAATTTATAAAACTAATTTAGAGAGAAATAACATCTTTATGATGTTAAGTTTCCCTACTCAAGATTATGGTGCTTTTCTACTTAGTTTGTTCAAAGTTATTTTTATATCTTTCACTAGTGTTTTGCAGGTTTCTTATTATTTTTGCATATTTCTTACTAGGTTTCTGTCTAGGCATTTAAAATTTTGTTACTGTATTGTAACAACATTTAAAATTTTGTTTCCTTTCCATTATACCTTGTAGTGGCTTATAGTTTATATTTACAAAGGCTAGCAATTTTACTAGGCTAATTTTATGTCCTGCTGCTTTATTATCTTATGGTTTGCAGTGCTTTTCCACTGATTCTTTTGGTTTTTCTAGATATGCAATTATATTGTCAACAAAGAGTTTGCCTCTTCCTTTCCAGTTCTTACGAGCATGTTTTCTCCTGCTTGACTGCATTAGCTAACATTCCAATGCAATGTTAAATAACTGGAGAAGTAACAGGCATTCTTGCCTTCCTCCTGATTTGAAGGAAATGCCTCCCTGAAAGTGTTTGACACAATTGAATAAGAAGCTGGCTTTTGGACTGATACACACACACACACACACACACACACACACACACACACACACATATTTTACTGGGTTTAAAAAAAGTGTTTCCATGCTAATTTGTGTGTGTGAGTGTGCGCCAGACATTTGTATTTGAAAAATCACTTGTAGAAATGATTTGATGACATAGCTTGATCCAGGCCAAGAGTAGCCCCTGATACTAGCCTCACTGTCTTGATTTCTGTCTTCTCTGATCTTGGTCATTCATTTCTTCCACCTTGTTGATTCTTTGATGATTTTTAAAACTGCATTTTATACTTTCTCTAGCTTTATCTTTAGCAAGAGGGTTGGTCTGAATCCCCACCTCCTCTGTTACCAAAAGCAGCTCTATTTGATGACAATAAATGGGAGATAAAACTTAAAAGCAATAAAGAGGAAAAAGAGGAACTTCCCTGGCAGTCCAGAAGTTATGGCTCCTCGCTCCCTCTGCAGGTTCTGACCCTGGTCGGGGAACTCAGATTCCACACACCGCATGGCACTGTCATCAAAAAAACCGAATATGGGTGATGTCATACATTTCAGCTTATTTGTGACCCTAAAATAATGTCACAATCTACCTAATGGGCCATATCCCAGAGTTTGAAAAAAATAGAGGTAAAACAGAGGAAGCAGTTTTTGAAGTCACCCTTTTCCAATGTGTGAAAAGTTTCCAGGTGCGTCTGAACTATCATTTAGAAAAGGTACTTCTCCACAAACAGGAGCATAAACTTTTTCTGACTAAAAATGTAACAAGATAGTAAAATTTATTTCCGTAACACGCCCCCCAAAGTAGCGTAACGTCATAGTCACACCTTACATTTAGGTATCATGTTAAGCTCTCCTCGGTATTCCTTACGGCCCACAAGGTGTACTTCTCTTCTCAGGAAACGCTAAGCTTTGCCTTAATACTTACTTGGTGACTAAGCACATTTTTCCAGAGCAGTCACTCTCCTCACATACACAAGGGAAAAAATAAACGAAAGAAATAAACAAAAAAACCCAAAAGCACGACGCGCTTCCACCGTTCGGACACAGAAAACGCTTGATGCTCCTTCATCGTCCTGCCAAACCTCAGATCTCTTGACTGAACCACACGTTTGTTGGGGGGCCCACTCTGTTCTCAACTTTCTCAACTGGATTCCTCACATGTACATTCAGGTCATTCAAAAGCATGCCTCATAGGTTCAACAATGGTACTTAAGAGTTTGAACCAACTGCTTTTGCTAAAGTGTAGGGGTCGGACGCAACTGAGCGACTTCGCTTTCACTTTCACGCGTTAGAGAAGGAAATGGCAACCCACTCCAGTGTTCTTGCCTGGAGAGTCCCGGGGATGGGGGAGCCTGGTGGGCTGCCGTCTCTGGGGTCGCACAGAGTCGGACACGACTGAAGCGACTTAGCAGCTGCAGCAGCAGACGGTTTTGAATATCTGGGAAGTGGGTTGACTAATGTATTTGGAACAGGACCTGCCATTTAATAGGAAATGGCAGGGCTGAGACAACCCCTGAAGATGACAACCGTAGGGGTGACGGGGCGATGGACTCATTTCACACCAGGCCCGAGGTGCTGTATGATGGGTTTCCAAGGTTCGAAAATACGTGTCCATCATGAGAAATCTTTTCCGGAAACGCAACAGACCAAGGTGATGTACACAGGCGTTCCCACCTACTGCAAACAGCTACTCCCTCTCCTTACAAGGACACCAGTCACCGGATTAGGGCCCAAGCTAACCCAAAAGGACCTCACGCTAACCTGTAAAGATCCTATTCCCAAAGAAGGCCTCATCTACAGGTCCCAGGTGGACACTAAGTTTGGAGGGACACTATTCAACCCAGTACGGGGGGTTTTAAATAAAAAGGATCATAAGCAGCTGGAAAGAAAGCAAAAGTGAAGTCGCTCACTTGTGTCTGATTGTTTGCGACCCCACTGACTGTAGCCCACCAGGCTCCTCTGTCCATGGGAATTTTCCAGGCAAGAGTACTGGAATGGGTTGCCATTCCCTTCTCCAGGGGATCTTCCCGACCCAGGAATCGAACACGGGGTTTCCTGCATTGCAGGCAGACACTTTACCCTCTGAGCCACCAGGGTAAGGCTGGGGGAACATTTAAAAACACAGATTCTTAGTTCTGACCTGCCTGGGACTCTGAGTCAAGTCAACTGAAATGAGGAAGAGGCCCAGAGTCTGCATTTAGCATCTTGGTAACTCTGCAGGCACTAGCAGGTCAGATAACCAGGAAGTGGGGTGAGTGGGAAGGGGGGAATTAAAGGCCAGGCAAGGTGACCTGCGTCTGAGCACAGAGCCTGGCTCTCAGCTACACCAAAGGACCCAAGATGTGAGATGCGAAGGAAGATACAAGAAAGCCCAGGGCTGTGGGGTTCTCCCTGTGTTTGTCTCTGGTCTGGGGAAGAGCTCTGCAAGCTTTTTTATTTGTAATCATTAGTGAGGATGGATTAAATTGACAACGTTCAGTGCAAGACTCGTTTCATGTTTTGTTTTGCATTGTTTTGTCTAAACCAAATGAGCTGTGACTCTGAGCCTCTCCACCATGGCTGGTGAGACAGTCAGTCTTAGTCACTATGGGCCAACCCAGCTCCATCCCTGAGAGCCAGAACCTCAGCAAAAGAAACCTTCACTCTTCAGTCCCTCAGGACTGCCTCTGAGATGCTCACCATCCGGCCCCATGAGATCCACTCCCAGCATCACTCCCCGGCCCCAGTGTGGCCGGAGGAAAGCTGGCTGCACTTTCCAAAGCCTGAGCCGAGCCTTCGGATCCCCAGAACCCACAGGTCACCCCCATCGGAGGCCTGCCACCTCCCAGGGCTGCGTGAGAACAGGACACACGGCTCTGCGTTTGGTCCCCGGGAAGCCAACTGGGTCACTCTCCCCAAATGTCCCTTCCCCCTTGACCCACTGCAGGTCCCTCCTCCTGTTGGACCATCAGAACCCCAGTGAGCCCAGCTTGCTGAGCCCCTCATGGGGTGAGGAAGGCCAGCCCTACAGGACACAGAGGCTGGCTGCCATCAGGGGAGCGCAGAGGAGGAGAAAGGACAGAAACACAGTGACTTTCTCCAAGAGCTTATCCCGCCATGCAGGCTCTTGTAGGTCTGAACTGCATCCTGTGTTTGTATTTGAACATATACACGTTCTCTGTGCTGAATGACCTAAGGTGATTCAGATGCTTTAAATTAAAAAGAAACTGTTTCCCTTCTCTAAGCAACAAGGTGGGGGTCCAGGGTTTGGCACTATCACACCCACAGCCGAGTTGCTTCACCCCCTGAACCTCAATCTCTTTTATAAAGGAGGGATGACATGTCCCTTGCCTTCCTCACTTCCACAGAGCTTAGGAACCCAAGATATGAAATTGCTGTTGCTGTTGTTTAGTTAGCTAAGCTGTGGTTGTTAGCAAGCTAAGTCGTGCCGGACTTGCGATCCCAGGGGCTGCAGCCCACCAGGCTCCTCGGCAAATCAAAGGCACTTCCTATCGACACAGAGCCCTTAAGGTCCTAAGGCATCTCCCCAAGGTAAGGATGCTGCGACCACAAGTAAACACAGGGACCTTTGGACCAAGCATCCTTCTCCCCGCCCTTCCTGAAACTGACTGGTTTCTGGAGTCACACGCTGGGCGGTGTTCAGGCGCTGTTTGGGAGGGCTCCTCTGTCTCTGACTTGAAGCCCTCGTCGGAGGGGCTGTAAATACATTGTCATCTGGCTGGCCTCCTCTCTAACTGGAGTGGAAAGACGTCCCTGAGAGGCCCAAATAGCCCTGGTTTACATCTGTCCTGACCTAGCAATGAATAACCCCCCCTCCCCTTCCAGTCTGATCAAAGATTTATACACTCACTTAGCTGCTTTAGGTAAAGGGGATTAAGCTAAATACCTATGACGCAAATCAGGGTGCCACATAATTATCAAACCCTTTAACATCCTTTTAAAGGAACACACCCCGGACAGGCAACTGGACTCTGGCTAATTCCTGAAATCTGTCGCCATCTCGTGGTCAGAAGCTGCTGTTCCAACCGTTTTGACGGGCTCCTTGGACCTTCTCAGAAGGGATAAAGGAGTTATGGACACAAAATACACAGGAGTCAGGTAACATACACTTCTGCGTTTATTGATTAAACAAAACACCATTTTCAGGAGATGCTGACAGAGCAGGAATTAAGTCCCTCAGATTCCAAATAAAAGATCGAATATGCAGTTTCAAGCTTACAACGTCCTTTCAATGTAAGTTCTACCTTAAACTGATACATTGATTAATTCAACAGAGGGGATATGGTAAATGAAACGGAGCTTAAATAAATCCACTTTGTCATTGCTTAGTCGCTCAGTCGTGTCCGACTCTTTGCAACCTCATGGACTGTAGCCCACCACGGTTCCTCTGTCCATGGGATTTCTCAGGCAAGAATACTGGAGTGGGTTGCCATTTCCTTCTCCATGGGATCTTCCAGGCCCAGGAATCGAACCGTGTCTCCTACAACGGTAGGCGGATTCTTGATCATGGAGCCACCAGGGAAGCCCAAGAAGTGTCCAACTCTTGTCTGGAAGAGAGGAGGACTGCTCAGTGTAAGAAAGGAACTGCCTGGAAATGGTCTGGGTGGTGTTCAAAGACGCTGCCTGAGAAAGTGACTTTGAGCTGCAACTGGACAAATGACTAGATGAGGGGAGGGGTGAGAGCCGGAGCAGGGACCCGGGAACAAGGGTGCAGGTGATCAAAGTGGATCATGGAGCTGAGAGGAGGCCCACAGGGCTGAGCGTGGGCTCAGGGAAGGCAGTGGTGCCCGACGCTGCTGCAGAAGCTGGTGAGTGAAATCCTGCCGTGTCCCCAAGTGTGTTAAGGCTTTTCCACCCTTTCTCTAGGAGCAACGGGAAGCCATTCCCATGCTCTATGCAGGGAGCCGACAGAGTCGTAGTTGAGTTTCAAAAAGACTATTCTGGTGACAAGAAGGCTGCAGAGGGACTGTAGTGAATTTGAGAAGGCGCTCCGGCAGGTCCAGGTGGGCATTAGTGGCAGGGAATTCCCCCATACTGTAGCGGTGGTGGTTTAGTTGCCAAGTCGTGTCTGACTCTTGCAACCCCACGGACTGTAGCTTACCAGGCTCCTTTGTCCATGGGATTTCCCAAGCAAGAATACTGGAGTGGGTTGCCATTTCCTTCTCTACATACTGGGCACTATTCTAATTGCTTAGTGTGCGTTCATTCATTTAATCCTAACAGAAACCCTATGAGACAGGTACTATTATTACACCCATTGTACAGGTGAAAAATGAGGCACGCAGAGGTCTAATTGCAGAGACCACTCTCTTGGCTACTACACTTCACTGCCCACAGATAGTAAAAAAAAAAAAAAAAATGGAGAAAGGTAGAGAAGGTTTCAAGAGCTATTTCAGAAGCAAAATCAACCAGACTTTGATGGGCTCAGTGGCCTGAACGATGGGTCAGGAGTGACACCTGGTTTGTCAGCTTCACAAGAGTCGACAGGGAAGCTGTAAGACGCCAGTGTCCGAGGCGCTTGAAGATGCGGGGTGGGACCAGTGTTCAAGACAATCAAGAGGAGACGCCAGGGAGATTGCTGTCTCAGGAGCCGGGAATGTGGCTCCACTGGGGAGAGGCGGAGGCTGAAGTCACAAACAGGACTGCCCGGGGAGACGGGAAGGAAAATCGGGTGAGAACGTAGCCCCATGGAGCTCGGATGGGTCACTGCATGATAAGCCTGCAAACGAGAGGAAGGCTTAAAACCAGTGGAGCCAGAATCTAGTACCATGAAAAACCAAAGGAGGACGTCCCTGGTGGTCCAGTGGCTAAGACCCTGTGCTCCCAATACAGGGGGCCCAGGTTCGCTCCCTGGTTGGGGAGCTAGACCGCACGTGCTGCAACTGGAGATCCCACATGCCGCAACTAAGACCTAGTGTGGCCAAATAAATACACAAATGTTTTTAAAGATCCAAAGGAGAAGCCTTCAAGGAACAGAGAAGGGACAAGCAACCAACCACACGAACGCTGTTGGGAAGTCAAGCAAAGCCGAGGACTGGAAACTGTCCCTCAGATTTGGCGCCAGGGTCAGACATGTCCTTAGAGAAGTCCAGTGTGGCGTGGTGAGGGGAGAGAGCCGGAGGGGCCTTTCCTTTTTCCTTTCGAGGCAGAGTGTTTATTGAACATGCTTGGATGTTGAAGAGGATGACCCAGCTGACAGAGCCATCGAGGGTACAGAATAACTGACGGTGTTACTTTGCTGTAAAGGTGGAAGGGCATCCGGAGCGCTGGAGGAGAAATTCAGTTCTCACCAGCAGAGGGGTCTGTCCTCGAATGTGGAGGGGAAGGCGGGGTCGGAAGAGATAGCACACAGGTGCGAAAGTTCCATGCAGGAAGGGGGAGGAGATACCCGCTGAGGCTTTCATTTGCTCAGGGACGTGAGACGCACCGTCCCCGCCCCGGGTGGGCTACACGATTAAGGATAGAGGGTTAGAATCTTGTATGGTTCACATGTTTTTGTCACCAAAGGACTTCTAACCCAAACGGTTTCCAAGCCTTCTTAGGTGTCATCTCAGATCTTGTAATTATGTAATTAAATATTACAACAAGCCATGAGTGTGAGAAAAGGGTTGCTGTTTCTATGAAAACCTAGTTGAATGTTTTGAAAAACTTGGAGGTCTCCCCTGGTGACTCAGATGCTAAAGAATCTGTCTGCAATGCAGGAGACTGGGTTCAATCCCTGAGCAGGAAGACATGGCAAGCCACTCCAGGATTCTTGCCTGGAAATCCCATGGACAGAGAAGCCTGGCGGGCCACCATCCATGGAGTGGCAGAGGAGTCAGACACGACTAAATGCCTGAACAGCAATAACAAGATACAAAAAGTCTTGTCCACCTGGGGGCAAGCCGGGCAACTGTAAAAGGTAGAAAAACACTCCAGTAAAAATCTTTGCAAGGTTCTGTCCCAGTTTTTAAAAGGATGAAACTACAGACCACTGGATTATAAGACTGGCTTTGGCAAAGAAACTGAGATTGAACTCTGAAGGATCTATATTCAGTGAAAAAAGCCTTGACCTTTCCTCAAAATACTGCAGGATGAATGTGAATGCTTTGTGACTCCCCGTTTCAACTGTTTTCAGTGAACTGACAACTCCTGGACCAAGCCGTCAATAGAAGGGTTCCTTCACTACAAAGGAGAGCAAGAAGTGAGGAAAGAAGAGAAGCAGGGTGAAGTTACAGGTTGCTTGCTGTGTATTAGTGAAAGTCGGTCAGTCGTGTCAGACTCTCTGCAACCCCATGGACTACAGTACATGGAATTCTCCAGGCCAGAATGCTGGAGTGGGTAGCTGTTCTGACTGGATCAAACCCAGGTCTAGCGCATCGTAGGTGGATTCTTTACCGTCTGAGCCACCAGGGAAGCCCACTGTACATTAAGGAGTATGCTTAACAGCTATTTTTAAAAAGGACTCCTCACAACAACCGTACACATTCTCATTCAAGTTCAGCAGAACAGGAACAGAAAGGTTAAGTCATTGCCAACTACCAAGTTATAGCATTTGGGTAGGAACTCAGTTCTGACCTGCATCCTCAGGGGCCTTTTCCACTGGTCATTTCCATCCACCTGGACTCACCCCCCAGATCTTCTCCCCCCACGTCCTCTATCAGCCTCCACCAAGGGTTCATCCTTGCCCTTCACCTCCCATATCTAATCAAACACCAGACCCCATCCAGTTGAACCCCATCAAGGTCTATTCCGCTTGTCCCACCATCACCTTGGAGAGATTTACGTCTTCCTTTGGCTTGGACTTCCAAAGGATCAGCTAGCCAGTTTCTGAGCAGCAACATTCTTTAATACATACCAGTTTAACACGTGTTCCTTCAAGTTCTTTCTTCATTTTGCCGCGAGCACGTTGCCTTCTTCCCAGGTGTGTTTCTGGTTCTTAGCAGTCCTTCTGGGTCCCTGGTGGCCACCCCCCCGCTTTTTTTTTTACCAGCCTCTTAAATATCGATGCCTCTTAGGGGCCACTCCTTGGGTCTCTGGTTCTGGCTTCTCTCCCGGTAGATCCTATTTTTGCCAACAGCTTCTCCTACTCCGACGACCAGAGATGACTCTCCTACCATTTTTACAACTGTCTATTATTTCTGTCCACCCTGTAGCCTGTAAGCACCTCAGATAGGTATGCCCCAACCTGGACTCTCATCTCCTTTGGACCAACCTCAAGCATACTTCTTCCGTACACATCCCAATGCTGTTGACCTCCAACGCTGAAACCATCTTTCACTTCTCTGTCACCTGCCTTCACGACCCAGCCTCAAGCTCTGTGGATGCTTCATCCTCAAACTTCCGGGCCGTCACTCCTCCCCAGCCCGCGCTGGCTGTCTAGCACCGTTCCCACTGTCTTCACGTGAAGACTCCTCCGTGCAGTCAGCACGAGCTTCCTGAGCCACTGCAGTTGATTCAGGTGCTGCAGCCACGCAAGACGGTAAAGCCGCTGACGCTGCATGAGGTCCTTGATGACCTCATCTCTCCTACTTCTCCAGCTCCAAAACATCACACCCCATAGCCACTCTCCATTCCAGGAACAGGCAACCACAATACCTGCTGTTCTGCAAACCAGGCACCTTCCCTCAGCCTTTCTTCTTCTCTCCAGAACCCTCTTCACATCCTCCCCCTGATAAACTCCCCCGCCCCCTAAGATTCTTTGGGAAGCTTCTGTTGTCCTCCCCTCTTCTGTCCTCCCATCCCCAAGGAAGTTCTTCATCAACAGTTATCACTTTTATAACCAAAGCACATTAATTGTATGCTCTGGCTTGTAGAGCTGCCGGGGTGGGGGAAGGGGCAGGCTGAAGACAAAGCCTTCTCACAGCTCCCCAAGAACACGCCTCTTTCATTCTCAGGGAACTCCCTCCTGTTAAGGGCCGCCTGACCTCCCAGACCTGAAGATCAGTCTTCCGCGTCCCTGACCCGGTCCCCTTCTCCATCCTGACTCCAGCCATCAGGCAGAACTATCCGTGGCCGGGCTGATGGCCTTCACAACACCCTAGGATGCGTCACAGTTCTCAGATTCCCCTTTTCTGTGGTTGCTTCCCCTCCAAAATCCTAGCCTCCAACCCAATTTTCTGTTTGGTTATACACATGCATCTTACGACCTCCCACCTCTGTGCCTTCCCACTTGCCCCACTTTTGGTGCTTTACTGATCTGGCTTCCCTTACGATCCGGCCAAGACCCCATGGCCAGCCTCCAGCAATCTCGAGTGACCGTGCCCTTGAGACACCCCTACCTTACAAAGCCTGACCCTGGCACAGGCCACTTTTTCCATTCTACATTCTTGGCAGCTGAGCACCGTGGAGGAAAAATCAAAACTTGGCACCCAGCCATAGCAATTCACGGTTTCCCATCTCAAACGGGTTTCAAAAGCATCCCTCCATGTTCTTACTTGGCTTTCATCAGTCCCCTCAGCCAGCCTTCCTGGTGGTTAACCCCAAAAAAACGGGAGACATGACCTACGATGAACCAATCTTCCAAACAATCTTGAGGATACGGGATGAAGCCTGAGAAGAAAAAAAGGGCTAAACGTTAAAAGTAAACTAGTTCTAACACTGTATGTCCTTAGGTTCCAAGTCCATTCTTTTCATCCACTAGGAATGTTACTGCTAACTTGTCCTAATTTTTGTAGATGCTTAGTTTGACAAATGAGGTGAAGGGTGAACCCACCGGTAAAAATGGCTGGTTTCCAATCCCTCACGTCCAAGCGACGCTTCATACTTCTTATACTTCATCAGTGAAACAAACACAACTTTTGTTTTCACTTTAATTTATTCTTTGTAAAGTGACATCATACAGACAAACCACAGAAGCTTTAGACATAGTGTTGACCAGTTTTAACAGCGAGTAACTGTTTCACAGCGAATAACATTTACACGGACTCCTCATCTCGTTATACAAAGGCATTATGAACACACACAGTTCTAATTCCTTATAAACCTATTTGTCAAGCAGCAAGATGTCAACATACCATAGCATAGCACAGACCATTTCCTTCAAGAAACCAGAGCAGCAGTATTTGGTGAATGGTTATGCATAGAACTTAAAGGGTAATAAACGCTGGTCATGAAGCAAGTGACACATGTACATTAATAAGTGAAAAATGTTAATTTTTATTAATATAAGATAAAATGTTACTCTTTACGCTTTAAGTTAAAACTATAGAATACTTTAAAAGCAGACAATACAAGGTGCTTTCATTTTAGACTCCATATCAAAATACTACTCCATTAATTGCTTAAGAATCCATAACCTCTGAGTACTGCTCATTGGCTTTTTAAAGTCAACCTGAAATAGAAAAGCACTTCAAGTTTACCAGTCAAAAGCTAACGTTACACTGGTTACATGTTACATTAAAACACAGCTTTTAAGAAAAACTGAATTTAAACATACTGCAGCATGGAACTCTAAAAAGTAAAAATGCACTACTTTCAAATCTTTCCACACATTTTGGTTTAAAATGCCCTATTTGGTGAAACCATTACTTACTATATTCCCAACTTTCAGTTAAAATGACAGGTTGAAGTTGTTTTTAAATCCGATAACATTAAAGAAATGGGTCAGCATGTAAACTGGCTATCCACCACAAAACATCACTACAGAGACCCACTGGATGAATGTAAATCTTAAAAACTTTATTTAACAGCGTCACACAAATATTTAGAGTCTTTTGGCCTTGAAATCGGAGCAATGCTACCAATAAATCTGATACACGCAATTTTCACAGAAGTTTCAGAGGCAAAAGAAGAAAAACGATTTGTAAGTGGTTGGCTGGACAGAAATGAAAGCACCCACCAGAGTCCCCTCGTTTTAGAATTCAGACAAGACTAATACTTGGTTTTTTTTTTTCATGCTCTGAACCCTCCAAGCTTCAAAATCAACCACAGACTACTAAGAAACTGAAAATGCACTTATGATGAGTTCAGTAAGTTCAGCTACAAAAACATTAAAACAGGAAAAGCAAAAACGCTGTATCACACAGGTAACTCTGTGGTAATGATTTCTTTTGCCTCTCTCAGTGGCCTTAGAAGTATGTACTATGGTGAGTCTATTAGGAAAAGAGGTGCACAGGGGGAAAAAATGTTTCAAACAAAGAAATTAGTTTGTAGAATTCTCATATTGGCAGCAGCAACTTCTTTTTACTTTCCTAAGAGTTAAAACATGGCAGAGTGTGAGCTATTAATATGCTTTGGGCATACTTCCCAAGCAAGCTAAGCAGAATATTTCTTAAAATTCTATTTTTAAAGACATCCATAAAAGCATAAATATTAATAAATAATACCAACATGTATATCTTTTCATGGATTAATTTGTGGATGACCCTTGCATATTTTGGAGAAGGCAATGGCAACCCACTCCACTACTCTTGCCTGGAAAATCCCATGGACGGAGGAGCCTGGTAGACTGCAGTCCATGGGGTCGAGAAGAGTCAGACACGACTGAGCGACTTCATTTTCACTTTTCACTTTCAGGCATTGGAGAAGGAAATGACAACCCACTCCAGTGTTCTTGCCTGGAGAATCCCAGGGATGGGGGAGCCTGGTGGGCTGCCGTCTATGGGGTCGCAGAGTCGGACACGACTGAAGTGACTTAGCAGCTTAGCAGCTTGCATATTTTAGGGGTTATGTTGGCATCAGTCTTAATACTGACACAATAGGAAGCTTTCCAGCTACTAAAAAAGTTGGTCAGCAACTATTATCTAACCTAAGACATTCACTACAAAGCAGAATCCTTAGCTCCAAGTATCAGCCTGCAAAAAATCCAATTCAAATATCCTCCCAGCACCAAGAAGCATGAGGTTTTCCCCTACCTGATGAGCACGTTAATGTGATATTTAGCTAGTATGAAAGCATTAAAATGAATGCCTGATCAATATACTCACACAGACAGAAAACTGTATCCAGTAAGGAAATAAAGACGGTGCCCCGCTCTCAGCTGCTGGGGACCGCTCCCCTTAGCAAATATTGAAAGTAAAGCTAAACTCTGTAAATTCCCTTTTAGTACATGCAAAGGGCCACAATGACAGCACAGGTGTTCATCAACTCGGGGCAGAGCAGATGAACTGTTAATAAAACTATCAGCATGGAGTATGAGGTATCAAACAAAATTACACAGTCAAAATTAGAGGTGATATTCTGTAATGACTAGTTCTTGAGAAACAAACATTTAAAATAAAAAGAACTTAAGATTAATAAAATAAGTTGGCTTTGCAATTCACTCTCATATAAAGCAGGCAACACTAAATGGGAAAGTTCTTTAATGCATAGCTCTCTTCCCCAGGAAACACTCAGTCCAAAGTTCAGTGAAGACAAACAAGGGAACAGGGCAAGAACCATTTTACAGTAAAGCAGGCATGCTCACCCGCTCTCTCAGTTCCCAGCGCCTCGGAGGCCTTGTCGCTGAATTGCTGTCTGTGAAGAAGTATCTCCTCAGCACCTGCCTTGAGCGTGAAGTCCTCCCATGCGCAAGGAGTAATGAAGCCTACCCTTTCTGAAGGAAGAGGACAGAGCCCAGATCCCCACACTTCTACTCTAGAATCATGAACAGGATGCTCCAAAATGTGTCTCAGAGGATAACTACTTTAACGATATGGTAAGAGTCAGGATTAAGTTCCCCAATAAATAGTTGCTATCCTAGGAATAAAAATAAATTTACAGACTATTTCTTTTTCCCTAAGATACCATCGACGGTAAGATGCACCATAAATATCACCAAGAAGAGACACAGCCAATTCAACTATGACACGATGCTTTTGTATTCTGCAGAATGTCTAGTCAAACACAGCTTTTAAACAGGTATTTATCGCATCAACCTTTGTGCACACATCCAGGAAGTGCATGATGAAATAAGCTGGTTAAGTGATGACTATAACGTCGTAGTCTGAGTCTAACTCTTCGGAATCATTCAGATGGGCGTCTGCGTTCCTCCAGACCACACCCCTCTGGGCATCGTCAAGAGCGCTGGTGATAGAGCACCGCTTTAAACGGCGCTCGGGCACTGCCCGCTGGTTAGCGTCAGCGGAGAGCTTTGGACGCAATGAGGTTTGACGCCTCAAGGACAGTCCTGCTCGACGCATGAATCGATCACACCAGCCTCTGGTGGCTTTGAACTTCGCTTCGTCTATTCCGAGGGCTTTGGCAATTTCTCCGGCCTTCAGCTGCATTGCTTGGCGTGTGACGGGCAATCCTTTTGCACGCGTCTCACTGACAAAATGTAGCACACCCTCGTCTACCTGCGGGTATCTTCCTTTCTTAGGTCCCGTAAAGCACTTTGTGGTGGCTTTACAGGAAAATATGGAATTTCGGTCGCTCCTCCAGCGACGGATATTTGCTTCGCTGATATGGAACGCACGCCCGGCTGCTCTGTTCCCGTGCTTTTCTGCATACACGATGACTTTTCGTTTCAAGGCTGAATCATAGTGTAATCTTTTTGAAGACATTTTTAAAAGCCAGTTAAACCTGACACATTTGATACCAACAACCAATACTGATGCTATGACAAGCCTGAGGTCCACATGTGCTCAGGCGAGGGTAATTACATCATGACTGTTGCCTGGTTGACTGTAACCACGAGATATATCCCAATTTCAGACAAGGCATGATGTGGGGGCGGGGAGGGGGGAGGGGAAACATGGCACAGAACTAACATTAATAAAATATGGTTTTTCAAGCCTGTAATATTTATCAGATTAATACCAGTGCAAGAAAAGAAGCCCAAGGGTCAAATAAAAAGTATATATGTTTAAGCATATAAGCAAAAATTATCTTAACGATGAAATCCGCAACCGTCCGATTTGGTTGAAATTCCCTTTATTTGCATATGGCTTACATGTAAATCTTTTTTTTGAACTGGACTTAGAATCCAAGAATGAATGTTCTTCACTCCTTTAGCAAACTGCAAAGCCCCATCATTACAGACAGAGACTCCCAGAACCCTTGGTCATTCGCTATCACAGGACCGGCTGGCTCAGTGGCCTTCATCGGTAGGGGCCCTCCTCTGGCGAGCGGACCTGATCCTGTGCGGAGACGGTGAAGCATCTTCTTCGGTCTCAGATCCTGAAGGCTCACGGTCTCCCTCCTGGGATCCGGTGTCTCCCACCAGTTCCCGAAGAAACTTGAATTTTGACAAAAAAAGATGCCAAACAAAATACCAACCTAAAGAGAGATAAAAAACATTCAGAAAAATTATTACGCCCAGCATTATCAACTGAGAGCATTTCAGTTAACTCTGTGTCAGGGGTACACCACAAAATAGGAGGCATAATCTACATGTGTAAGCGACTGCAATTTATGTAACAAACGGTTATCAAGCATTTACTATGGACAAGGCATAAAGACAAACTCTGGGATTACACGGGATGCCCATGACCAAGTGCACAAACTTCTGCACTAACATATTTTCACTTCTCCTGGATATAACAACTGACCCTTGAACAAGGCCATGGTTAGACCCTCACCTTTGAAAATCCATCTGCAACTTTACAGTAGGCCCACCATACCCATGGTTCCACACCCAAGGATTCAACCTCAGATCATGCACTTAACTGCAGTATGAATTCAGGGCAAGAAATTCACACATAAGCGGACCTACACAGTTCACACCCGTGTTGTTCGAGGGTTCACTGTACACCAAGGGGTAGAGCTGCTGGGTCATATGGTAACTTTCACGTAACTATCTGTGAAATTGCTAAAGTCCTGTCCAAAGCAGCTGTGCCATTTTACATTCCCATCAGAAATGTAAGAGGCTCTCAGTTTCTCCACATCCTCACCAAGACTTTCAATTTTCCACCTTTTTTATTATAGTCATCCTAGCAGGTATGAAATGGTGTATCATAGTGGCTTTTGTGATCGTATTTCACTAATGACTAAACTTGCTGAACATATCTTTCTTGTGTTTACTAGCCATTCGTAAATCTTCTTTGGAGGAATGTCTATTAAACCTCTCTGCCCACTTTATAATCAGCTTGTCTTTTTATTGAGTTGTAGGAATTCTAAATATATTCTTGATACCAGTTGTTTATCAGAAATAGGATCTGCAAACATTTTTTCCCCATTCTGTGGGCTGGTCTTTTCGTTGTCTTGATCATGTTCTTTGAAGTATGACAGTTTTTTAATTATGATGGAGCCTAAGTTAGTTTTTATTTGATGAAATCCATTTGTTTTGTTTTTCTTTGGTTGCTTATGCTTCTGGGTACCATATCTAGGGAACCACTAACTCAAGGTCATGAAGATTTATGCCTATGCATTATTCTAAGAGTTTTTAGTTTTAGCTCTTACACATAGGTCTTTGATTGATTTTATTTAACTTTGGTGTAAAAGATCCAAATTAATCCTTTTGCATGTGAATACTAAATTGTTGCAGAACTATTTGTTGAAAAGACTATTCATCCCTCTATTAAACTGTCTTGGCAATTTTGTCAAAATTCCAAAGATCATAAATGTTATAGTTTATTTCTGGGCTTGCCTTGTGGCTCAGCTGGTAAAAGAATCCACCTGCAATGCAGGAGACCTGGGTTCAATTCCTGAGTTGGGAAGATCCCCTGGAGAAGGGAACAGCTACCCACTCCAGTATTCTGGCTTAGAGAATTCCATGGACTGTATAGTCCATGGCGTCACAAAGATCTATTCCATTGATCTGCCTATCCTTATGCCATACCTACATCATGTTGATTATAGTAGCTTTGTGTTTCGTTTTAAAATCAAAAGTATAAGTTCACGAACTTTGTTCAAGACTATTTTGAGTCTTTTCCATTTCCATGTGCCATTTTAGAATTATCTTGTCAATTTTGGGGGAAAAAATTGCAAGAATTTTGACAGGGATTGTATTGAATCTATAGGTCAATCGGGGGAACCTATACTTTTTTATGATACTTTTCTGTCCATATCAAAATTTTTCCACAGTGGACATAGAAAAATGTTTTGACAATCAGAAAAATCAGGAGAAAAATATCAGAAACCAACAAGTAAATCATGCATACTCTGTAGACTGCAAGGAGATCCAACCAGTCCATCCTAAAGGAGATCAGTCCTGGGTGTTCATTGGAAGGACTGATGTTGAAGCTGAAACTCCAATACTTTGGCCACCTGATGCAAAGAGCTGACTCATTTAAGAAGACCCTGATGCTGGGAAAGATTGAGGGCAGGAGGAGTAGGGGACGACAGAAGATGAGATGGTTGGATGGCATTACCGACTCAATGGACATGGGTTTGGGTAGACTCCGGCAGTTGGTGATGGATAGGGAGGCCTGGCGTGCTGCAGTCCACGAGGTCGCAAAGTCGGACACGACTGAGCAACTGAACTGAACTGAACTCTGTAGACTTCTTGTTTTAAATACCCAAATACCATTAATTGGCTTAAATAAGCCCAGGGGATTTCAAGATACTAAGGAAAACCTCTCAGGTTAATTCTGAGAACTCAACCTAAAAGTTAAGTGCTAAATAGATGTTATGGAGGTGAATTTACCATCAGGAAAATTATAAGCAAGCTCAATCAATGATGATGATAGTCTTGACCTCATAAAGATCCAAGATTCTAACAGTGGCTATTAGGTATAAAATGAGCAGAAATTTAGAATGTAAAGGGAAGTAACTGGAACTCTTCTGACCGAAGAGGGAAGGGCTGTCATCAGTGGGGCTCCCACCATAAAATACTCTTGCCCTTGGGATGGTTCAGAGAAAGTCAAGTCCCCCAGCATAGGAGTCTGCAAGAAAGGAACTGAAGACCGCTTCAGCAGTCAGTCTCGGGAGATAGAAATAAAAGACCATTCAGTGAGATTACAAACTCTTTCTCAATTTTAATAAAACACATCCAAAACAAAAGACTTAAAAAAAAAAAATCACTGCCAGCAACCAAACAATGTAAAGGATTCAATCTGAAGTCAAAATTCAGAATGCGGCAGCCAATCAGAGAGACTCCAGGGGCTGGGGTAGCAAGTTACAGCCTCCACACACGACACTCCCCTCCCCACCACACCAGCTAAAGCATGTCACACCTCTTTTATTATTACCTTCACCCGCAGTTAAGCAAACCTGAAAAGCAGCTCATTTTTCCCTATTCTGCCTGGGTGGAGTGAGGGTTGCAAATGGAAGAGCATGTAGGTAGGGATACTGCTTCCCACGAAAAATCATGAGGCAGAGGATTCTCCCTAATACAGATGTGGAGCCCATCCTCTGGGTGGCCAAAGAAACATCCACTGTGCTGCCTTTCTCAATGGCTACTGTAATGACAGGGTGAGAAATCAAAGTTAAAAAGGGAATTGTAGCGGTGAACCTGAACAACCAAGAACTGCAGGGGTATTCGATAGATTCGGGGAAGTCCACAGGTTATTCTCCAAGTAAAGACTAAGTTCTCACACAGCTGTAATTCTGGGGAGACGGCAGGGGAGGGGGGTTCTATCTCCCGGCACTTAGAGCCGGGAAGAGCTGGTGCTTAGGCAACAGACCATTCATCAGCGTTAACTGTCTGAACAGAGGATGACACTCAAAATGCCAAGCAGTTTGAATGGAAACACAACCACACAACATTTATTTTAGAAAAAGAACCACTATTAAAACTCCCAACAGGTAAATTGGAAAAGTGTGACTTAACAAAGAAAAAGTTAAGAGAGGTACTACAGTGCCAGATAAAACTGCTAATAGTCACTGGCTATGTTCATTAGACCTGGAAATAAAAACAGCTTTTTCTGTGGGCTTCCCTGGTGGTTCAACAGTACAGAATTCACCTGCCAACAAGGAAGACACAATTTCGATCCCTGGGCCAGAAAGATTCCCCAGAGAAGGAAATGGCAACCCACTCCAGTACTCCTGGCTGGGAAAATTCCATGGACAGAGGAGTCCAGCGGGCTACAGTCCAGGGGTCACAAAGAATTGGACACAACTTGGCGACTAAACCACAACAAACTTCTTAACTTCTGGACAGGTACTGTGAGGAAATGTTCTTTACGGATCATTTATAGCCAAACTGTTGTTCACTACAGACTGTCTTTCTACATCACATTCCCTCCAGGTGAGGTAGGATTTGCTGAGGCTGGAAGTCCTATTCTCCCTTTTAAGGAGAAGAACGCATCTAAGTGGAAAACAATTTTGAAAGCATTTATTTATTGTCCAATGGAATGACCCTACACATGTGATGACCACACTGTGCATCACTCAAACTGGCTACTCACCATGGTCTGCTCGGGAGCCTTGAGATTCCCAGCGACTCACCCGGACCCTGCAAATCAGTCTCCAGAATTGTGCTTGCTCATCCTTTCTAAGTTCCCTAGATGATTCTGATGCACAGGTAGGTGCGGAAAAGAGAAGTCACGTGAAGAAGAAATATGAGTGCTACAGCAGATCAAGTACAGCAAGTGGCCAAGGAAAAGGAGAAAAGGATAAGCAATGGAGGCGCAGGAGAGAGGTGAAATATTCGTAACACACATGCACTCATAGTTCCTCTGCTGCTGCTGTTTAGTCACTAAGTCTCTGCGACCCCACAGACTGTAGCCCGCCAGCCTCCTCTGTCCATGAGATTTTTTAGGCAAGAATAAATGCCTACAGGGCCTCTTGTAGAAGTGTAGCTCATACAGTTCCTCCCACCCAAACCTGATATGCAGACACCAGAAACTCTGTACCTATTTTTATTCTATAGACCATGGGTCTCCTATCTTGTCCTGGGATTCTAAGAGAAAAATGGATGGAGGGAGGGAGGGATAACAAAAAGAAGGGGTAGGGAGAAGGACTGAACAAAATTATATGCACTTATAGTCAAAAATGTATACTAATTGTTAAACAAGTACTGCAGTTTTTCACAGTTTAAAAGGCAAGTCTGTGTGTCAGATAAACGGGCTGGCAACAGAGGTTGTGTATCCTGGGATAAGCACAGAAGTTCTCAACTTGCGTGTGCCAGTACCCAAGCATTAGTTCAGAGGATGCATTCCATGAAAACGCACTGTATATTGCCTTTCTATGCAAGATAAAGGGCTTCCCTGGTGGCTCAAATAGTAGAGAACCCACCTGCCAATGCAGGTGACCCAGGTTCGATTCCTGGGTTGGGAAGATCCCCTGGAGAAGGGAATGGCTACCCACTCCAGTATTCTTGCCTGGAGAATTTCTGGACACAGGAGCCTGGCAGGCTACATCCATGGAGTTGAAAAGAGTTGGACACGACTGAGCAGCTAACACAACAACAATGCAAGATACATGTGCTGGCAGCAGAAGGGTAGCAACGGCAGTTGAACCCGAATAATGAACCATCACCATCAACACGCCACAAACCCAGAGGACAGTTGTAATCACAGAGTTCTCAGTTCACCAAGTGCTTTTACATTCAACATTTCATTTAATACTCTCATTAGCCCTCTGAACTAGTGAGACTAGGAATCATTACCCCCATTTTCTAGATAAGAAAACAAAGGCTCAAAGTAACTCATCACCATGGAAGAGGGCAGGATCAGCAAATCAGAGGAATGAGCTCACCAGTTCAGTTCAGTGGCTCAGTCATGTCCGACTCTTTGCGACCCCATGCGCCAGGCCTCCCTGTCCATCACCACCTCCCGGAGTCCACCCAAACCCATGTCCATTGAGTCGGTGATGCCATCCAACCATCTCATCCTCTGTCGTCCCCTTCTCCTCCCACCCAATCTTTCCCAGCATCAGGGTCTTTTCAAATGAATCAGTTCTTCACATCAGGTGGCCAAAGTATTGGAGCTTCAGCATCAGTCCTTCCAATGAATATTCAGGACTGATTTCCTTTAGGATGGACTGGTTGGATCTCCTTGCAGTCCAAGGGACTCTCAAGAGTCTTCTCCAACACCACAGTTCAAAAGCATCGATTTTTTGGCATTCAACTTTCTTTATAGTCCAACTCTCACGTCCATACATGACTACTAGGAAAACCATAGTCTTGAGTAGATGGACCTTTGTTGGCAAAGTAATGTCTCTGCTTTTTAATATGCTGTCTAAGTTGGTCCCAAGGAGTAAGCATCTTTTAGTTTCATGGCTGCAATCACCATCTGAGTGATTCTGGAGCCCCCAAAAATAAAGCCTGTCATTGTTTCCCCATCTATTTGCCATGAAGTGATGGGACTGGATGCCATGATCTTAGTTTTCTGAATGTGAGTTTTAACCCTACTTTTTCACTCTCCTCTTTCACTTTCATCAAGAGGCTTTTTAGTTCTCCACTTTCTGCCATAAGGTTGGTGTCATCTGCATATATGAGGTTATTGATATTTCTCCAATCTTGATTCCAGTTTGTGCTTCATCCAGCCTGCTATTTCCCATGATGTACTCTGCATATAAGTTAAATAAGCAGGGTGACAATATACAGCCTTGATGTACTCCTTTTCCTATTTGGAACCAGTCTGTTGTTCCATGTCCAGTTCTCACTGTTGCTTCCTGACCTGCATACAGATTTCTCAAGAGGTAGGTCAGGTGGTCTGGTCCAGTTTGTTGTGGTTCACACAGTCAAAGATTTAAAGCAGAAGCAGATGTTTTTCTGGAATTCTTTTGCTTTTTTGATGATCCAACAGATGTTGGCAATTTCATCTCTGGTTCCTCTGCCTTTTCTAAATCCAGCTTGAACATCTGGAAGTTCACGGTTCACGTACTACTGAAGCCTTGCTTGGAGAATTTTGAGCATTATTTTACTAGCATGTGAGATGAGCGCAATTGTGTGGTAGTTTGAGCATTCTTTGGCATTGCCTTTCTTAGGATTGGAATGAAAACTGACGTTTTCCAGTCCTGTGGCCACTGCTGAGTTTTCCAAATTTGCTGGCATATTGAGTGCAGCACTTTCACAGCATCATCTTTTAGGATCTGAAATAGCTCAACTGGAATTCCATCACCTCCATTAGCTTTGTTCATAGTGATGCTTCTTAAGGCCCACTTAACTTCACATTCCAGGATGTCTGGCTATAGGTGAGTGATCATACCATCGTGATTATCTGGGTCCTGAAGATCTTTTCTGTATAGTTCTTCTGTGTATTCTTGCCACCTCTTCTTAATCTCTTCTCCTTCTATTAGGTCCATACCATTTCTGTCCTTTATTTAAGTGCCCATCTTTGCAAGAAATGTTCCTTTGGTATCTCTAATTTTCTTGAAGAGATCTCTAGTCTTTCCTATTCTATTGTTTTCCTCTATTTCTTTGTGCTGATCACTGAGGAAGACTTTCTTATCTCTCCTTGCTATTCTTTGGAACTCCACATTCAAATGGGTGTATCTTTCCTTCTCTCCTTTGCTTTCGCTTCTCTTCTTTTCTCAACTATTTGTAAGGCCTCCTCAGACAGCCATTTTGCTTTTTTGCATTTCTTCTTCTTAGGGATGGTCTTGATCCCTGTCTCCTGTACAATGTCACGAACCTCCATCCATAGTTCTTCAGGCATTCTATCAGATCTAATCCCTTGAAATTATTTCTCACTTCCACTGTATAATCGGAAGGGATTTGATTTAGGTCATACCTGAATGGTCTAATGGTTTTCCTTACTTTCTTTAAGTCTGAATTTGGCAATAATGAGTTCATGATCTGAGCCACAGTCAGCTCCTGGTCTTGTTTTTGTTGACTGTATAGAGCTTCTCCATCTTTGGCTGCAAAGAATATAATCAATCTGATTTCGGTGTTGACCATCTGGTGATGTCCATGTGTGCAGAATCTTCTCTTGTTGTTGGAAGAAGGTATTTGCTATGACCAGTGCATTCTCTTGGCAAAACTCTATTAGCCTTCGCCCTGCTTCATTTTGTATTCCAAGGCCAAATTTGCCTGTTACTCCAGGTGTTCCTTGACTTCCGACTTTTGCATTCCAGTCCCCTATAATGAAAAGGACATCTTTTGGGGTATTAGTTCTAGAAGGTCTTGTAGGTCTTCATAGATCCGTTCAACTTTAGCTTCTTCAGCATTACTGGTCAGGGCATAGACTTGGATTACCATGATATTGAATGGTTTGCCTTGGAAATGAGCAGAGATCATTCTGTCGTTTTTGAGATTGCATCCAAGTTCTGCATTTTGGACTCTCTTGTTGACCATGATGGCTACTCCATTTCTTCTAAGGGATTCTTGCCCACAGTAGTGGATATAATGGTTATCTGAGTTAAATTCACCCATTCCAGTCCCTTTTAGTTCGCTGATTCCTAAAACGCTGATGTTCACTCTTGCCTCTCCTGTTTGACCACTTCCAATTTGCCTTGATTCATGGACGTAACATTCCAGATTCCTATGCAAAATTGCTCTTTACAGTATCAGACTTTGTTTCCATCACCAGTCACATCCACAACTGGGTGTTGTTTTTACTTTGGTTCTGACTCTTCATTCTTTCTGGAGTTACTTCTCCACTGATCTCCAGTAGCATGTTGGGCACCTACCAATCTGGGAAGTTCATCTTTCAGTGTACTAACTTTTTGCCTTTTCATACTGTTCATGGGGTTCTCAAGGCAAAAATACTGAAGGGGTTTGCCATTCCTTCTCCAGTTCTCTTCTTCCTTAAGTGCATCAAATTTCTCATATTTTCATAGTGAAAGTATGGCTAAAACACAAAACACTAATTAGGAAATGAGAACATGACTTCCTACCCAAGATCTTTCTAGTTCAAAAAGCCTGGGTGCAGTAGAAAAAAATTCCTATCTTTGTGGATTCATTTCTCCAGTCTTAACTTAATCCCACCATCATGATGATATCTAAATGGTTAGCTGACTGGCTCAATACCAATCTCAATTGGTATAAAGCTCTTTTCCACGTTCCATCCTGTAACCTTTTTTCCCTTTTACACAGAAGGCAGCTAAGGCTCACTTCTAAGGTAGTATGTCCAAGGCCAAGACACAGGCAAAGTGAAAACAGAACCCTGCTCTTTCAACTCTTCCCACAAAGCTCCCTCTACTGCATGTCTCTTTTGTAAAGACACACGGGGGACCATCACTGATCCAACACAATGTCAAACCAAAATACCTCCACACCTCAATCCCTGTTATCCAGAAAATGAAGGACAGTTTTAAAATTCCCTTTAAAACCTCTTCTTTTTTTAAAATTTTCCTCTCCTTTCAGTTATCACAACACTCCCATAGATCCAAATATGAGCTCTCTTACATATGACTAAATTTTTCATCCATACTTATCCCTTTCTTAAACCTCAGGAAGGAATCTCTACCTCGTTGGCTGGAAGACACCTTTAAAAAGTATATCCGTCCGACATTTCCTTTTCCTGATGCTCATATTTCCATAAGGGGTACTGTATCCCCTCCCCACCCCGCAGGTGGAAAACAGGGTATTGCAGCATGATGGCCCTCCCCTACTGTGGCTTCTACACTAATAAACCCTCTCCTGTCTACTTCCTTTGTTACATTCCCAGCGCCATCTTCCATCCTTACTGTTAACTGGATTACCACTTCAATTTCTTAATTCAAAGGCATACTGCACCCATACTGCTTGGCTATGAATCCTAATTCAACAACTCACTTGAAATGTGAGCAAGTTAACCTCTATGTGTCTCAGTTTCGTCTATAAAATGCAGACAACACCACACACTTTCAAAGAGACAATACAGTAATAAAGAGAATGAATATGTGTCACATGCTAAGGAGAATGCCTGTATATTATAAATTACTCATCAAAGGTTAGCCATCGTCACCATCTCTTAGGCTGTAGTCTCTTCCCCACCTAGGGCAAACTCTACAGACAAGGGGTCATTACCACTGTCACTGACATTTTTAAGCAACCCTGACCCGGGGATCAAACCTGGGTCTTCTGCATTGCGGGCAGATTCTTTACTATCTAAGCCACCAGGGAAGCCCTTTTAAGCAACGTGAACATATAATTTTTACATCTTTCTACTATACTATCTCTTCAGTATTGCACTCTCTTGGGTGATTGCTTTAGGATTTCACATTCACTTCCATCTGTCACTGTATTAATAACAGTCCTCCTCCCACAACAAGTGTTCCTTAAGGAAGGAAAATGTATGGCTTATCTACTTTTTCTTCTGCTTCTTCTATGTTTTAGAATACAGAGTAGAAACCCCACACAAACTATTCAACTTCCATCCTCCAACCCCCACCCTCAATACACACCAAAAGTACCATAAACTTAAGGATTTAATGACTTTCACCAGTTGACCCATCTCAGAGCTCCTAAGATTCCTACAGAATAGCTGATAAACAGAACTGCTGAACAATGCTATCAACCACAGTGATAACACTGAATATCAAACAATGTTATCAACCAAGTTCTGACAGGTACAGAACATTCCACTCAATAACAGCAGAACAAACATTCTTTTCAGGCATATGTGGAACATTCATCAAAAGAGACCATGAATTAGTCTCATTAAGAGTGAAAGTAAAAGTCGTTCAGTTGTGTCTGACTCTTTGTGACCCCATGGACATATATACATGTCCACAGGATTCTCCAGGCCAGAATACTGGAGTGGGCTGCTGTTCCCTTCTCCAGGGGATCTTCCAACCCAGGGATCAAACCCAGGTCTCCCACATTGCTGGCAGATTCTTTACCATCTGAGCCACCAGGGAAGCCCATTAAGTGTAAACCTTCTTAAATTCTATGATACAAGATACATTTTCTCACTATAATAAAATGTAACTAGAAAATGATAAAATGATATATAGGGGGAAAAAAAGAAATGTCCTAAATAACTCACAATTCAAAGGAGAAATCACAAGTGAAACCAAAAAATATTTTGAACCAAATAAAGTTTTTTTCTAAAAAAAAATCAAAACTAATACTTAAAAAGAAATTTACATCATTAAATATCTATTTTTATCTTTTTAAATAAGAATAGTTTAAAATCAATAATCTAAGTTTCTACCATAAGAAACTAGAAGTACAAATTAAAATCAAAACAAATAGAAGAAAATAAACATAAGCCAATGAAATAAAATTTGGACAAGAAATAAAAAAATCAGCCTTTCAGCAGCTGAGGAGCTGGGCAGATGACTCAGAGAAGGATGTCAGATGTCACTGTCCTCCCAGCTTTTCGCTCTTCCCCTGAAGCCCCTCAATAAAATGGTTTGATCCCACCCAAAAAAGAAATAAAAAAATCAGTAAAACAAAAAGATCCTGATTCTTTCAAAGATCAATAAAATTCATAAACCTCTAGCCAGACTGACGATAAGCAAAAGAAAGAACACAATACCACGAAGAGAAGACATCATCACAGATCCTACAGATATTAAATGATGAGAGAATATTAATTCAGATTAAACAGACACAGTGCTTGAAAAACACAAACTCAAAAGCTCAATCAAGAAAAAACAGTATTTGTTGGAGAGCTGGTTTGGTGGTGCAGAATTCTCTCAGCTTTTGCTTGTCTGAGAAGCTTTTGATTTCTCCTTCATACTTGAATGAAATCCTTGCTGGGTACAATAATCTGGGCTGTAGGTTATTTTCTTTCATCATTTTAAGTATGTCTTGCCATTCCCTCCTGGCTTGAAGAGTTTCTATTGAAAGATCAGCTGTTATCCTTATGGGAATTCCCTTGTGTGTTATTTGTTGTTTTTCCCTTGCTGCTTTTAATATTTGTTCTTTGTGTTTGATCTTTGTTAATTTGATTAATATGTGTCTTGGGGTGTTTCGCCTTGGGTTTATCCTGTTTGGGATTCTCTGGGTTTCTTGGACTTGGGTGATTATTTCCTTCCCCAGTTTAGGGAAGTTTTCAACTATTATCTCCTCAAGTATTTTCTCATGGTCTTTCTTTTTGTCTTCTTCTTCTGGAACCCCTATGATTCGAATGTTGTAGCGTTTAATATTGTCCTGGAGGTCTCTGAGATTGTCCTCATTTCTTTTAATTCGTTTTTCTTTTATTCTCTCTGATTCATTTATTTCTACCATTCTATCTTCTAATTCACTAATCCTATCTTCTGCCTCTGTTATTCTACTATTTGTTGCCTCCAGAGTGTTTTTAATTTCATTTATTGCATTATTCATTATATATTGACTCTTTTTTATTTCTTCTAGGTCCTTGTTAAACCTTTCTTGCATCTTCTCAATCCTTGTCTCCAAGCTATTTATCTGTGATTCCATTTTAATTTCAAGATTTTGGATCAATTTCACTATCATTATTCGGAATTCTTTATCAGGTAGATTCCCTATCTCTTCCTCTTTTGTTTGGTTTGGTGGGCATTTATCCTATTCCTTTATCTGCTGGCTATTCCTCTGTCTCTTCATCTTGTTTAAATTGCTGAGTTTGGGGTGTCCTTTCTGTATTCTGGCAGTTTGTGGAGTTCTCTTTATTGTGGCTTTTCCTCGCTGTGTGTGGGTTTGTACAGGTGGCTTGTCAAGGTTTCCTGGTTAGGGAAGCTTGTGTCGGTGTTCTGATGAGTGGAGCTGTATTTCTTCTCTTTGTTCAGTCACGCTGTGGGGAGGGAGGGAGGGATGCTGCAAACAAATAACACTGGCGTGCGCTCGCAGTGCCTCAGCCACACTGGGTCTGCCCCCACTCACGGCGCGTTAGCCTCCCTGCCCACACTGCTCGGGCTCTAGGTTGTTCTGCCGGGAACAATCCGAGGCTGGCCCTGGGTTGCATGTACCTCCCAGGTCCAAGCCGCTCAGGTTCAGGCACTCGGGTAGTCCTCAGAGGCGCAGACTCAGTTGGGCCTGAGTTTTGTGCTCTTCCCAGGTCCGAGCAGCTCAAGTGATGAGGTGTTTGGCGAGCGCCAATGCTGCGACTTATCGCCTCCCCACCACTCGGTTATCTGGGTGTAAAAGTGTAAAACCAGCTCTCCAACAAATACTAAAGGATATTCTCTAGACAGGAAACACAAAAATGGTGTATAAATTCGAACCCCAAACAATAAAGTAAATGGCAACGGGATCATACTTATCAGTAATTACCTTAAACGTAAATGGGTTGAATGCCCCAACCAAAAGACAAAGACTGGCTGAATGGATACAAAAACAAGACCCCTACATATGTTGTCTACAGGAGACCCACCTCAAAACAGGGGACACATACAGACTGAAAGTGAAGGGCTGGAAAAAGATTTTCCATGCAAATAGGGACCAAAAGAAAGCAGGAGTAGCAATACTCATATCAGATAAAATAGACTTTAAAACAAAGGCTGTGAAAAGAGACAAAGAAGGTCACTACATAATGATCAAAGGATCAATCCAAGAAGAAGATATAACAATTATAAATATATATGCACCCAACACGGGAGCGCCGCAGTATGTAAGACAAATGCTAACAAGTATGAAAGGAGAAATTAACAATAACACAATAATAGTGGGAGACTTTAATACCCCACTCACACCTATGGATAGATCAACTAAACAGAAAATTAACAAGGAAACACAAACTTTAAACGATACAATAGACCAGTTAGACCTAATTGATATCTATAGGACATTTCATCCCAAAACAATGAATTTCACCTTTTTCTCAAGCGCACATGGAACCTTCTCCAGGATAGATCACATCCTGGGCCATAAAGCTAGCCTTGGTAAATTCAAAAAAATAGAAATCATTCCAAGCATCTTTTCTGACCACAATGCAGTAAGATTAGATCTCAATTACAGGAGAAAAACTATGAAAAATTCCAACATATGGAGGATGAACAACACCCTGCTGAATAACCAACAAATCACAGAAGAAATCAAAAAAGAAATCAAAATTTGCATAGAAACGAATGAAAATGAAAACACAACAACCCAAAACCTGTGGGACACAGTAAAAGCAGTCCTAAGGGGAAAGTTCATAGCAATACAGGCACACCTCAAGAAACAAGAAAAAAGTCAAATAAATAACCTAACTCTACACCTAAAGCAACTAGAAAAGGAAGAAATGAAGAACCCCAGGGTTAGTAGAAGGAAAGAAATCTTAAAAATTAGAGCAGAAATAAATGCAAAAGAAACAAAAGAGACCATAGCAAAAATCAACAAAGCCAAAAGCTGGTTCTTTGAAAGGATAAATAAAATTGATAAACCATTAGCCAGACTCATCAAGAAACAAAGGGAGAAAAATCAAATCAATAAAATTAGAAACGAAAATGGAGAGATCACAACAGACAACACAGAAATACAAAGGATCATAAGAGACTATTATCAACAATTATATGCCAATAAAATGGACAACGAGGAAGAAATGGACAAATTCTTAGAAAAGTACAACTTTCCAAAACTCGACCAGGAAGAAATAGAAAACCTTAACAGACCCATCACAAGCACGGAAATTGAAACTGTAATCAAAAATCTTCCAGCAAACAAAAGCCCAGGTCCAGACGGCTTCACAGCTGAATTCTACCAAAAATTTAGAGAAGAGCTAACACCTATCCTGCTCAAACTCTTCCAGAAAATTGCAGAGGAAGGTAAACTTCCAAACTCATTCTATGAGGCCACCATCACCCTAATACCAAAACCTGACAAAGATGCCACAAAAAAAGAAAACTACAGGCCAATATCACTGATGAATATAGATGCAAAAATCCTAAACAAAATTCTAGCAATCAGAATCCAACAACACATTAAAAAGATCATACACCATGACCAAGTGGGCTTTATCCCAGGGATGCAAGGATTCTTCAATATCCGCAAATCAATCAATGTAATACACCACATTAACAAATTGAAAAACAAAAACCATATGATTATCTCAATAGATGCAGAGAAAGCCTTTGACAAAATTCAACACCCATTTATGATAAAAACTCTCCAGAAAGCAGGAATAGAAGGAACATACCTCAACATAATAAAAGCTATATATGACAAACCCACAGCAAACATTATCCTCAATGGTGAAAAATTGAAAGCATTTCCTCTAAAGTCAGGAACAAGACAAGGGTGCCCACTTTCACCATTACTATTCAACATAGTTTTGGAAGTTTTGGCCACAGCAATCAGAGCAGAAAAAGAAATAAAAGGAATCCAAATTGGAAAAGAAGAAGTAAAACTCTCACTATTTGCAGATGACATGATCCTCTACATAGAAAACCCTAAAGACTCCACCAGAAAATTACTAGAACTAATCAATGATTATAGTAAAGTTGCAGGATATAAAATCAACACACAGAAATCCCTTGCATTCCTATACACTAATAATGAGAAAACAGAAAGAGAAATTAAGGAAACAATTCCATTCACCATTGCAACGAAAAGAATAAAATACTTAGGAATATATCTACCTAAAGAAACTAAAGACCTATATATAGAAAACTATAAAACACTGGTGAAAGAAATCAAAGAGGACACTAATAGATGGAGAAATATACCATGTTCATGGATTGGAAGAATCAATATAGTGAAAATGAGTATACTACCCAAAGTAATTTATAGATTCAATGCAATCCCTATCAAGCTACCAACAGTATTCTTCACAGAGCTAGAACAAATAATTTCACAATTTGTATGGAAATACAAAAAACCTCCAATAGCCAAAGTGATCTTGAGAAAGAAAAATGGAACTGGAGGAATCAACCTACCTGACTTCAGGCTCTACTACAAAGCCACAGTTATCAAGACAGTATGGTACTGGCACAAAGACAGAAATATAGATCAATGGAACAAAATAGAAAGCCCAGAGATAAATCCACGCACATATGGACACCTTATCTTTGACAAAGGAGGCAAGAATATACAATGGATTAAAGACAATCTCTTTATCAAGTGGTGCTGGGAAATCTGGTTAACCACTTGTAAAAGACTGAAACTAGAACACTTTCTAACACCATATACAAAAATAAACTCAAAATGGATTAAAGATCTCAACGTAAGACCAGAAACTATAAAACTCCTAGAGGAGAACATAGGCAAAACACTCTCTGACATACATCACAGCAGGATCCTCTATGACCCACCTCCCAGAATATTGGAAATAAAAGCAAAAATAAACAAATGGGACCTAATTAAACTTAAAAGCTTCTGCACATCAAAGGAAACTATTAGCAAGGTGAAAAGACAGCCTTCAGAATGGGAGAAAATAATAGCAAATGAAGCAACCGACAAACAACTAATCTCAAAAATAAACAAGCAACTCCTACAGCTCAACTCCAGAAAAATAAACGACCCAATCAAAAAATGGGCCAAAGATCTAAATAGACATTTCTCCAAAGAAGACATACAGATGGCTAACAAACACATGAAAAGATGCTCAATATCACTCATTATCAGAGAAATGCAAATCAAAACCACTATGAGATACCATTTCACACCAGTCAGAATGGCTGCGATCCAAAAGTCTACAAATAATAAATGCTGGAGAGGGTGTGGAGAAAAGGGAACCCTCTTACACTGTTGGTGGGAATGCAAACTAGTACAGCCACTATGGAGAACAGTGTGGAGATTCCTTTAAAAACTGGAAATAGAACTGCCTTATGATCCAGCAATTCCACTGCTGGGCATACACACTGAGGAAACCAGAAGGGAAAGAGACACGTGTACCCCAATGTTCATCGCAGCACTGTTTATAATAGCCAGGACATGGAAGCAACCTAGATGTCCATCAGCAGATGAATGGATAAGAAAGCTGTGGTACATATACACAATGGAGTATTACTCAGCCATTAAAAAGAATACATTTGAATCAGTTCTAATGAGGTGGATGAAACTGGAGCCTATTATACAGAGTGAAGTAAGCCAGAAGGAAAAACACCAATACAGTATACTAATGCATATATATGGAATTTAGAAAGATGGTAACGATAACCCTGTATACGAGACAGCAAAAGAGACACTGATGTATAGAACAGGCTTATGGACTCTGTGGGAGAGGAAGAGGGTGGGAAGATTTGGGAGAATGGCATTGAAACATGTGAAATGTCATGTATGAAACGAGATGCCAGTCCAGGTTCAATGCACGATGCTGGATGCTTGGGGCTGGTGCACTGGGACGACCCAGAGGGATGGTATGGGGAGGGAGGAGGGAGGAGGGTTCAGGATGGGGAACACATGAGAAATAAAGGAATAAAAAATTAAAAAAAAAAAAAAAAAGAAAAAACAGGTTAACTGGAATAGCCCAACATTAACCCAAATGAAAGATACTGAGTTTGTAATTAAAAACTTCCCCCCAAAGAAAAGTCCTGGCCTAAATTAATTCTACCAGACATTTAAGAAAGTATACTGGGGATTGTGCTTTATTAATTTTTGAATACTCATGACCTCCACCACAGCACCTGAACGTAAGAGTTCACTAAGTGTATGTTACTGAGTAAAACAAGGGTTATCCAGTTTGAGACAACCTGGGTTTGTACTACACTTAAGAGTGTGTTTCTAATAGGAATTTAATAATTTATACAGAGCAATCTTTCTTCACTTCTACTTCAAGTATACAAGGGCCCTCTACATGTCAGGCATTACTCTCCAAGATCCAGGAACAGAGCAATGAGCAAGCCAAAGAAGGCCCCTGTCCCCACTGAGCTTTACACTCTCATTGGAGGAAACAAACACAGAAAATATAGCCAGCCTCTGTACCACTGAGTGCCATGGCCAAAGAGTCAAACCACCACAGACAAAACTGACAACCAGACTGAAACTGAGATGGTCGGTGCAAAGGGAAATGGACAGATAACAAAGAGTAAGTATATGTATACAGTGGAGTATCACTCAGCCATAGGGGTTAAAAAATGAAATCTTGCCATTTGTAACAACCTGTATAGATCTAAAAGGTATTATGTTAGTGTCATAAGCCAGAGAAAGAAAAACACTCTATGATTTCACTTACAGGTGGAATCTAAAAAACAAAACAAATGAACAACCATAAATAAACATAAACAGAGTCATAGATACAGAGAACAAACATGGTTGCCAAAGGAGGAGGGGTGCGGCAGGGAGAAATAGGTGAGAGAGATTAAGAAGTACAAATTTATAGTTGCAAAGTAAATGAGTCATGGGTATGAACTGTACGGCATGGCATAAAGTCAATAACTATATAGTATCTTTGTACAGTGACAGATACAACTAGACTTTCATGGCTATCACTTTGAAATGTATATCAATATCAAATCCCGATATCCTGTAACAGGAATTAACAGTATGGTAGGTCAATTAGTACTTAAAAACAAACACATTCATAGAAAAAGAGATCAGATCTGTGGCTGATGGGAAGGAGAGGGATGGGATTGAATATAGGGATAAATTTCTAGTTATAAGAAGAGTACTAGGGACATAATGTACAACAAGACAAATATAATTAACACTGATGTATGTTCTATATGAAAGCTAAGTGAGTAAATCTGAGAGTTCTCATCACTAGAAAAAATTTTCTTCTATTTGTTTACTTCCATATCTACGAGATGATGGATATTCACCAAACTTACTATGATAATAATTTCATGATGTGTGTAAATCAATTAAGTTGCACTCCTTAGATCTCTACAATTGTTGTTAAGTCGCTCAGGTGTGTCCAACTATTTTGTGACCCCATGGTCTGTAGCCCACCAGTCTCTTCTGTCCACAGGATTCTCCAGGCAAGAATATCTGAGTGGGTTGCCATTCCCTTCTCCAGGGGATCTTCCCAACCCAAGGTTCAAACCTTCATCTCCTACATTGCAGGCAGATTCTTTACTACTGAGCCACCTGGGAAGCTCCAAATTTATACAGTGCTGTATGTCAATTATAGCTCAGTAACACTGGAAGGCAAAAAAAAAAAAAAAGAGAGAGAGAGACAAAACTGAAGTGACTTTCAGATGGAGTATTTGTAAGGAACGGGAAAATCCAAGAATGACACCCAAGTCCCTGGCTGCTGATAACATGTGAGCAGGGAGGAACAAACAGGTTGTAGAAATGAAGTTCTGTTTTAGATGTGTTTAGTTTGAGCTGGTTATTAGATCTCCAAGTCAGAGTACTGAAGCATGAACCTAGGGTGCGGGAGAGTCATGATAGCTGGAGATATCAATGCTAGTCATTACTTACAGTTACTATTTAAATCTTTAGAACAAGATAAGGGACAGAATGGAAGGAAGGTGAAAACAGAAATATACATTTATTTTTACTATAACACAATGTATTATAGGAGTGTAGAAAATAGCATGCATCTCATGGAGTAATGGCCAAGTCCTAGTCTGCAAAATTTTTATTTCAGAGATAAGAGCGATGGTAGGTAGACAGATACACGTACATATAAACTGATTGATACATGTAATTTACATACTTATGAATGTACTGGGAATAATGTAAAACATTTCCTATCATAGATTTAGTCAAAAAGAGTTAAATTCTAGAGGATGGGAAGACAGGAAAAGATAAAACAATTAACCACTATGGTAGGAAGAACACCATGAAGGTAGAGTGTACAGAAGCCACAAGAAATGCTTCTTGGGAAGAATGCTCACCTGTACAGAATGAGTCTGTGAGGATAAATAGAATTAGAACTCAAAAGTGACCATGGACTTGGTGATACAGAGGCCATTTGCTACTGACCTTGACAACAGCAGTTTCAGTGAATAGTAGGAGTGGAAAATATTTTTAGAAAGAATGAGAGGCAAGAAAGTACAACCAACAGATAGGAGAAGGAAGACCTCCCTAAGGAACCTGAAATTTGAAAATCAGAATTCACTATGTGAAAGAACCAGTCAGAGTTCTTTCAGGCTATGCATTTCTTGGGGCAGACCCAGGTCATTGATTTTTAATCCCTAATGTGACTGTATTTGGAGGCAAAGCCTTTAAAGGTTTATTTAAAGGTTAAATAAATTGATAAGGATGGGGCCCTAATCCAATATGACTGGTGCCCTTATTACATAAGATTAGGACATAGTCATGGGAAATAGACGGGGAAACAGCGGAAACAGTGTCAGACTTTATTTTTGGGGGGCTCCAAAATCACTGCAGATGTTGATTGCAGCCATGAAATTTAAAAGACGCTTACTCCTTGGAAGAAAAGTTATGACCAATCTAGACAGCATATTGAAAAGCAGAGACATTACTTTGTCAACAAAGGTCCGTTTAGTTAAGACTATGGATTTTCCAGCGGTCATGCATGGACGCCAAGAGTTGGACTGTGAAGAAAGCTGAGCGCCGAAGAATTGATGCTTTTGAACTGTGGTGTTGGAGAAGACTCTTGAGAGTCCCTTGGACTGCAAGGAGATCCAACCAGTCCATTCTGAAGGAGATCAGCCCTGGGTGTTCTTTGGAAGGAATGATGCTAAAGCTGAAACTCCAGTACTTTGGTCACCTCATGCGAAGAGCTGACTCATTGGAAAAGACTCTGATGCTGGGAGGGATTGGGGGCAGGAGGAGAAGGGGACGACAGAGGATGAGATGGCTGGATGGCATCACCGACTTGATGGACATGAGTTTGAGTGAACTCCGGGAGTTGGTGATGGACAGGGAGGCCTGGCGTGCTGCGATTCATGGGGTCACAAAGAGTCGGACACGACTGAGCGACTGAACTGAACTGAGGACATAGACACACGCACAGATGAAAGGTTAAGACACAGGGAGAAGATGGTCATCTGTAAGTCAAGTAGAGAGGATCAGAGGAAATTAACCCTGCTGACACCATGAAATTAACCCTGCTTGAACTTCTAGCCTCCAGACTGTAAGAAAATTAATTTCTGTGGTTTAATGTCTATATTGTTACAGCAGACTTAGTTTTCTCTCAAATCTGGTAGGATCCATCCCTCCCCCTCCCTAAGCCCCAGGCTCCCCCACTAGTCAAAACATGAAGCTACCCCAAAATTCACTCTCCCAACAAAAAAGTGCTCAGATTACTTCTTATAGCTATTAGTCTCGACCACTCCAATCAAAATACGGCATTCTTTTACTTGGCACACCTCACCTCTCATTCCACATTGTTTTTTGAAGTCAAAGGGCAGGGTACTTTTAGAAAAATGAGTAGAATTTAAGTCAAACGGCTACTAGAGACTGAGAGAACAAGTCTGAATATGTAGCAAATAGGAATTTTGAGGTCTCAAAGGCAAGTTTGGCAAATACTCTATAAAATGATGACAAGGGAGCGGCAGAGGATGAGATGACTGGATGGCATCACAGACTCAGTGGACATGAGTTTGAGCAGACTCCGGGAGATAGTGAAGGACAGACAGGTGTGCTGCAGTCCATTGGGTCCCAAAGAGCCGGACACGACTTAGCAACGGAAGAACAAGGAAGTGGTGTATGGTTCACGTGGTGCATGGCCATCTCCAGGTAGTTTGCATGTTCAAATCAGAAAGGAGAGTATGTTTATCTCCTTCCTCATAACCACACAAACCACAAAGATTTGGTTTTCCTTATTTCAAGGATCCTAAACATCTGCAAGTAGCCCCAAATCCTGACATCACAGGCAGGAAGTTGAGAAAGGCCTTCCAATTGCTTTATCATCAGAAAAGCTTGTAAGTTAGAAGTTAGCTCTAACCTTAGTAGCTCTAAGCCTTAGTAAAAGCAAGAAAACTAAAAATATACAAACAAGTATATACACACAAGTTTATCTATACACATGTATATGGTCATGTAAAAGAAAATTTAAAATACACATACAAGTATATAAATACAAATATACATATATGTACATGCCTAAATGTCTCCAAACACAGCTGACGCTGAGCACTTGGTGCATAATCAGGTAATGAATAAGCCCCGTATTTTGAATACTAACCAATTATTGCATCAACCTGAATCCATACTTCAATATGATAATTATGAAAAAGCAAACTCACTGACATCTGGTTGTAAACACTTTCCCAAATGTTCACAGTTGCTCAGTCCCTTTGCTAAGAGAGCTGTGGCTATCTGCTGTTGTTTGTTGTTGTTCAGTCGCCCAGTCCTGTCCCACTCTTTGCAACTGCATGGACTGCAGCATGCCTGGCCTCCCTGTCCCCCACCATTTCCCAGATTTTGCCCAAGTTCACGTTCATTGCATTGGTGATGCCATCCAATAGTATTTTGGTCATCTGATGCGACAGAGGACTCATTGGAAAAGTCCCTGATGCTGGGAAAGATTGAGGGCAGAAGGAGAAGAGGGTGTAGCTACCAGTTACAGTGTATTAGAAAGAAAAAAAAAAAAGATCTACAATTGCGCTAAAATTACCTTGAGAAAAAAAGTTTCACGTCGTCTCATTCCATGGAGGGGAAGGGGGAAAAAAAAAAATCACAGCAAACAAAATAGCACCATTACTACAGAACTAAGAGTTAGGTTACCTGACCCTGGAAGTTTAATATAGCCGGTGTTTTTTAATTTCTGCCTCGTCTCGACACTGCTGTTTGGAATTCAGCTTACGCCTAAACTTCAAGCACACAACCTCACGCGTGCTGCAAAGCCAGCTCTTGCTTCTGCCTCTGGTTCAAGGAAGGTAATGAAACCTTCCTCGCTTTATCATCGAGAGTCAGAACACGTAAAAAGACAGAAAGAGGACGAACCGATCACTGCACCTTCGCAAACAGGCCAAGGTGAGGATTTGGGCTGATCTGTGACAAGGGTGGCGATCGAGGCGCTGCGGCGGCCAGGCTTAATCCCGGGTCCACACGCCCAACGCTGGACCCGGCTCCCTCCTCTGCGGGACGCCAGCGGGCCCGCGGTGGGCAGGGGTACCCAGCTCCGGGCTCACTCCCGAGGGGCAAGTAGAGAACCGATGGATTTTCGTCACGTGCCTACCCAGGTCGTCTTTTTTCTTTTTTTCTCTTTTAAAAACGAGAGACAGAACCAGCCAGTCGGCAGGAGGAGCCGAGTCGGCGGGTGTTAACTACCCACTCACCGCACACCATCAGCAGCAGCACGATCAGCAGCGTGGCCACAAACACCAACAGGGTCAGCCCCACGTTGTGCCACATCTTGGGGGCGGCGGGGCGGCGGCGGGCGCGGGCGGGCAGGCGGGAGGGCGGCGCGGCGGGGGCTTCAGCGGCCGGGGCGGCATGAGCGGCGGACGCCCTCCGCCCCTACCCGCCGGCAGCGCCCCCGGGAGGCGGGACGGGGCGGGGCGGCGCGGCGCGGGGGCTGCCCCGCGGCCGGCGGCCGGCCCGCGCGGTCCCTCTCAGGGCAGCCGACCGATGGCGGGCGGGAGGCGGAGCGTGGGGGCGTCCCTACTCGCTCATCGCTCCGGGGACCCGGGGACGCGGCTCCGGGAGACCCCGGAGGCGGCCGGATGTGCTTCCATGGCGGACGCCGCGAGCCCCTGAGGCGGACAGAGGTCGAGCACAGGAGCGTACGGCGGCCGCCTGACCCTTGCGGTCGCCCGCCCGAGAGTCCCGAGGCTCCCCTCGCAGATGGCAGGTAACGTCTCCTCGCGGCGTCCGCAGCGCTTCTCCGCCCCAGGCCCCCTCCCCCTGCGGCAGCTCGTCACTCGGCGCCCCCACCGCTCGCCGCCTCTGCGACGCGGGGCCTGCTGGGAGATGGAGTGCAGAGCCCGCAGGAGCCTTGAGGAGGCCCGCCCTCACGGGGACTACAACTCCCAGAATGCACCGCCAACGCAGTTGCTTTCCTTCTCCCTCCCTCAGCCTACGGTTTTTTTCCTCAAGCCCAACCTCTGCCTACTGACTGCGGTTCTCGGAATCCGTGCAGTGGTCTACCCCTCCCGCGGTGTGCCAAAGCGCCGTGCTGATTTCAGACACAGAGAGTCGTTCTGTTGGAAGCCACCGTGACCGAAGAACCACGAAGAAGGAAGAAAGGGGACGCAGCTGCCTGAAAAACTGGTTGCTCGTGAACCTAACCCTATTGCTGGCGGCGAGAGTTGGATACTTGGGACTTTTGAGGAGAGACCTGCTTCCCTGCCAAAGAGAGGGGCCAGAGGCATGCAATCTCCCTTTCCCCCCGTAATAGATGTTGTTATATGTTTTCATAGATAATGTATTTCGGAAACGGCCCGCGAGGGACTTATGGACCTTAGCTTTGCCCTTAATTCGCCTGAGTTGTGAATTTTATTCAGCCGCCTTCTTGAGACCAAGTGACAGATGACCCACAAGTGAGGATTTTGCCGCACTGGCTCAAATACACCACGAAAGAGGACGATGTAATGATCTCAATTACTGTCCTCTGAAATTAAAACTCCTCAATTCCGCCAGATGACACTCATTCCTTGAAGAGGTGGCCCCAGAAGAAATGAGGATAAATGTGTATTGCACTTTTAGAAGGAGCCAGGTATAGCCTTCAGGATTTCCTATAAGTCGGTTGCTCCCTGACATACCTCTCCACTCTTCTACTGATTTCTTTCCCCTGGCCTCTTCCTAGCAGGCGAGGTAGAGGGTCCGCTGAGGAAGAGAACAGAAGCCATTTTTGGCCTAAGCCATTTTGTGATCATCACCGACTCAATGGCCATTTAGTAGTGTAGTGTTAGGCACTTAGTCATGTCCGACTCTGTGACCCCGCGAGTTTGAGCGAACTCGGGGATGGTGAAGGACAGTGAAGCCTGCAGTCATCGGGGTCCTAAAGAGTGGGACAGACTGAACACTAAACAAGTTTTTGTGATCTTCACCTGGCCATCGCCGGCCCCCGCCCATCGCCCCCCGCCCAGAACTGCAAGAAACAAAAGTCTATTATCAGGCAATAGAAGTAACAGTAGCAAAGATAACAAATCATTTGTAAACTCCCAGTTCTAATAGTTCCCATTAGCCTGAAGCGCTTTCTTGAGGTGTTTTGCAAAATTCAAACCCCCTTGAGGCACTCAACCACCAGATTGCCCTACGGGCGGATGTTGACTTTTTTTGACTCTAGTTTTCAGTCCAACTAAAGCTAGACTCTGTTGGCCTCCCAAGCCCCTTGACAAATATGCATATACCCTTAGCTTAAAACTTTCCCAGTTCTGTTCAGGAAGACACTGCTTTGGGGGAAATCCTCAGTGCTCTCCTTACTTGCTGCAAATAATAAATGCTTCCTAATGCCATTCTTTGGCTTGGTTGTGTCTTTTGACTCAACCCCCACCAAGAGGCCAACCCAGTGTGAAATAAAATTCGTATTTTATGGGAAGACAGGAAAAATGTGAACAACTTACCTCTGGCCTTCGGCCTCCTCTTTCCCCATTACTGTGCACTGAGTATTTGCATTATGCCGAACCTTCTGCATCAACAGAAATCAACCATAAAGAGCAACATTCTCCTAACATCAAAACAATTCCTTGAAAGATGACATTCCCTCCTGATCTTCTGAGGGGTCACGTGACCCACCATGATGGTGCTCAGATCTGGGTTGTGTAACCTGTCAATCATACAATTCACCTACAGCCTTCTGTCTCAAAAAACATATTTGTGCCTTGATGGGTGGAACAGCTCTTACAGCTTTCTCAGATATTCTTTGTGGATTATAATCCTCAAATTTGGCTAAAATGAAAATTTCCATTTCTTTCTTAGATCAACTGATTTTTTATTGATATCAGTTTTGGGGTAATACTCTGTCTCCAAAAACAAGCCAACAAAATCTGAGCAGCAGTTGCTTGATTGCTTGATAAATAGATCCTGGCCATCCCCAGCTGCTCCATTCTGTGGGCTGTATACCCTGAGCGGCTTTTCAGGTGACTCAGGGGTAAAGAACCCACCTGCCAGTGCAGGAGACGTAGGTTCGATCCCTGGGTTGGGAAAATCCCTGGAGAAGGGAATGGCAACCCACTCCGATAATCTTGCCTGGGAAATCCCATGGACAGAGGAGCCTGGCGGCTACAGTCCATAGGGTCACAAAGAATCAGATACGATTTAGCGAGCTACTAAACAACAAATTTCCCAAGCAGCAGTATTATGAGCAAATACTGCATATCGAAATACATTAAAATGACTTTGCATAAAATTTAATACAGGGTTTCTATGAAGAGAGAATGGATCTCATGCTATTATTTATATATTTACAAAAAAATCCATTGATCTCAAGAGTCTCCTCCAGCACAATTCAAAAGCATCAGTTCTTCAGCACTTAGCCTTCTTTATGGTTGTCAACTACAAATTGTTACCAAGAGCATTGCCAAAGACTGAACAACAAAGGCATTTGCCATCTGCCTCTAGTGGAGATTGAACTCGGTGCTGCTATAGCTGTTGACCTTCAACAACCCCTAAGGGAGTTCAGGGTGGAGTGAGGCAGTCTGCTCCAGGGAATCTGATGGGACAGGTCTTTAGATAGCTGGATGTTTTTAGGAACAGATTTTAGGATCTCAATCCTTGCATCTCCTCATATCTAGAGAAGCACTAAATCCCTTCATGGTGACATGAGACCCTCATGACTAACAAAAAACCTTTTGTCAGTGCTTCATGTTATCGAACTCCCCCTTCACTAAAATCTTATATATTGTCTTTCCCCCACTGCCGCTTTGGAGCAGTCTCTCAGAGCTATCTGAGATGCTGCCTCCCGGGCTGCAGTCCTCATTTTGCCCCAAATAAAACTTAACTCACAACTCTCAAGTTGTACATCTTTTTTAGTCAACATGGTCCAACTCTCACATCCATACATGACTACTGGAAAACCATAGCTTTGACTGCTGCTGCTGCTGCTAAGTCGCATCAGTCCAACTCTGTGCAACCCCACAGACGGCAGCCCAGTAGGCTCCTCTGTCCCTGGGATTCTCCAGGCAAGAATACTGGAGTGGGTTGCCATTTCCTTCTCCAATAGCTTTGACTAGATGGACCTTTGTTGGCAAAGTGATGTCTTTGTTTTTTAGTACGCTGCCTAGGTTTGTCATAGCTTTCCTTCCAAGGAGCAAGCATCTTTTAATTTCATGGCTGCAGTCACCATCCGCAGTGATTTCCGAGCCCAAGAAAATAAAGTCTGTCACTGCTTCCACTTTTTCCCCTTCTATTTGCCACGAAGTGATAGTACCGGATGCCATGATCTTAGTTTTATGAATTTGAGTTTTAAGCCAGCTAAGAGTCTCTTAATTAGAGTGAAAAAAGAGACTGAAAAAGCTTGCTCTTGAATAGGTTTCAGTAATTAATGATCTTAAGAGAATAATGGAGTCAGTGAGAAGTTGAGAGATTTGGGATACGGTTTGGAAGGAAAATCATCAGGGTTAGCTAATGGATTAGACATGGGGACAGGTAAGGAAAAGAAATCAAAAAATGGCTCCAAGGTTTGTAACCTGAGCTTCTAGGTAAATGCAGTGTTATTTCCTGAAATAGGGAAGACTGTGTAACCACCTCCCAGAATGCTATAAGAACTCCAGTCTTTATGTTTGGGTTTCCCAAGTGGCGCAGTGGTAAAGAATCTGCCTGCCATTGCAGGAGATACAAGAGACTTAAGTTCAATCCCTGGGTCAGGAAGATCCCTTGGAGGAGGAAATGGCAACCCACTCCAGTATTCTTGCCTGGGAAATCCCATGGACAGAGGAGCCTGGCAGGCTGCAGTCTATGGGGCTGCAAAGATTCAGACACAACTGAGCACTCACACAGTCTTTATATCAGGGAACCGTTGACTGAAATCGTCCACCTTGGCCAGACACAGTGATTACAACTTGCCGGAGTTGTCTCACAACAGGAGGTCTCGATAAAAGAATGACATGCTGCCAGCAGAAACCTAACCAGGACAATAAGAGAGGGACTGAAAGGAGGAGGGAGGAGATGATATGTCCTGCCAAGTTCCCAGAACCCTTTGCGCTGGAATCCATCTTGGCTAAGAGATGTGTGTGCCACAAGGAAGGTCACTGAGTCTAAATGATTGGCCAGAGACAACCCAGAAACTAACCCCATTACCGTAAAACCCGAGACTTCAAGCCACATACCTGGGGTCCTGGGGTCCCTTGCTCTGCTGCTCTCCTCCTGGGCACCCCTTCCCAGTAAAGTCTTTTGCTTCGCACTGTATCTCCTGAGACAATTTGTTTCTGAGTGTTAGACAAGAGCCCACCCTGGAAGGGGTCCCCCTGCCTGCACCACTTAAAAATGATCCTTAAATATCTGGGTGATGGATATTGTGACGGAGGCAAAGTCACACAACCAGGAACCATCTCATAACTCAACAGTTCATGGTCTTTCCCACTAAGCCATGCTGAGATATGTCTTGTCATTTGTTAGCACAGATTATTTTCCAGGGATAAACTTTGTAAGGGTTTTCAAGAACAAGGTCTTGACTTTACCCCTGAGCCAGTTATTTCTGGAGTCCTTCTACTTACTGTTCTCCTTCCGGCACAGGTGCTTTGCTGTCTCCTTTATGACTATCTCAGTCCTTACCCTGCAATGTCAGTGCAATTTCCTCCTCAATAAGACCTCCTTGAGTCCAGATCACTTGCCTACCTCCTCTCAGTCAATGCTTCTCAGCCCACACCTGCATACCGAAATTACCCAGGAAGCTTTCAAGTCAGATTTCTGGGTTTCATGGCAAGCATATTAAAGCTGAGGAGGGGGGTAGAGAGGGCCTCTAATTACTTAATAATGTCCCTCAAGTTTTGATGAACAATCAGACTTGAGAAATGCAAGTGTCAACTCCATTTAGCAAATAATTAGATCCCATTTTTTGCAATCTTCCCTCAGAGCTCAGTTGGTACATTGCAGGAGATCCAGGCTTGATTCTTGGGTCAGGAAGATCCCCTTGAGAAGCAAATGGCAACCCAATCCAGTGTTCTCAACTGGGAAAGCCTGTGGGCAGAGGAGCCTGGCGGGCTACAGTCCATGGGGTTGCAAAGAGTCGAACATGACTTAGGGACTAAACCACCACCGCATTTTGTGATATCCCTTGGATTGTTTGGGCTTCCCTTGTGGCTCAGCTGGTAAAGAATCCACCTGCAATTCAGGAGACCTGGGTTCAATCCCTGGGTTGGGAAGATCCCCTGGAGAAGGGAAAGGCTGCCCACTCCAGTATTCTGGCCTGGTGAATTTCATGGACTGTATAGTCCATGGGGTCACAAAGAGTCGGAGACGACTGAGCAACTTTCACTTTTGGATTGTTTTATTATTCAATGCATGCAAATACATACTATATGTACTCAGTTGGTACTATGTCTGGTCTCTCCATGCCCTTTGATCCCTTCTGTCCCTAGTCAGGGGAGGAGTGACTTGTCTAAAGGGTGCATTTTAGGAAAACAAGCTGGCTCTGCTGAATTCAGCTCCTCCCACTTTCCTCCTGGGTCTGAGCCACCTTCTGCGTGGTCTGTGTAGGCCTTCAGCATAGGGAAGGCCTAGTTCAGCCTTGTCTCCACTTCAGGTTTAATTAACAGGCCAGACTGGTTCTCACATCATTATATGTTCTCTGATCTAGTTCTTATTAATAATAAAGGTGGTATTTTGGCCTCCATGTCCCTTATTTCTTTTTCAAGTTTCTCAGGTGGGCAGCATTATTCAGTATCCCCCTCTCAGCAATCCCACACTGCTTTTAAGATAGTCAAGGGAAGGAGTCAGCAATCTGGCACTGACGTATCACCACATAGTAGGTGCCTGGCAGATACTGATTGACCTAAATGTTTGCTCTCTGGGACTTCCCTGGTGGTCCTGTGGCTAGGGCTCCATACTCCCAGTGCGAGGGGCCCCAGTTCCATCCCTGGTCGGGGAACTAGATCCCACATGTTGCAACAAAGAGTTTGAATGCCGCAACTAAAAATCCCGCACGCTGCAACTAAAGGTTCCGCACGCGGCTTCCCTTGTGGTCCAGTGGTTAAGAATCCGCCTGCTAATGCAGGCGACACAGGTTTGATCTCTGGTCCAGGAAATCCCACACGCCTAGGGACAACTGAGCCCGTGTGCCACAACTTCTGAGCCCACGTGCTGGAACCACTGAAGCCCATGCTCCATAACAAGAGAAGCGGCAATGAAAAGCCCGCGGATGGCAACAAAGAATAGCCCCTGATCACTGCAACTAGAGAAAGCCTGCCCAGCAATGAAGACCCAGCACAGCCAAAAATAAATAAATAAATCTTCAAAAAAAAAAATCCCGTATGCCACAACTAAGACTCGGTGCAGCCAAATAAATACATAAATAAAAATAAATATATGTAAAAAAAGACAACAAATGTTTGATCTCCAAAGCCTGGCAGTAGGCCTAGAACTTAGCTATTTGATCTCTAAACGTTGTGGGAAGAATTATACTAGCTGTGGGATGGATACAAGATAACCAAGACAAGATTCCTGCCTGCAAGCGAAACTCAAGTCTATGGCAAGTATTTGTCAGATACCCGCTTTGTGCCAGGCACTGTGCTTGCCAGGAACAATGCAAAAATAAATAAAACGTGCTCCCTAACATAAGAGAACCCAAACCGTCTCGGCATTTTTCAATGTCTGTGCTTCGTGAGGTCCGTTTAGTGAGTCATGAGCACTACATGAAGGAACAGAATCATGTGTATGTCCTGCAGGTGGCACGGACACGCACCACTCATGAGACTTGTTTCTGTTTTCTATGTATATGGGGCAGTGGGATGAGACTGTGTTACGTGTGTGAACTGAGTTGCAATACAAAATATATTCTCACCGTCGGTTATAGTTTGTAAAAGTTGAAGAGCTGTAGTCTAAAAGGGGAACCAGACACATGTATGTGACTTTATTAAATATTATTTTACATGTGTAACAGGAGTTTTATGATATGAGACTGAGGCTTAGAGAATCTAAGAAATTGGTAGCAGGTTATAGATAGAGCTGACCTTCAAACACAGGTCAGTCTGACTTAAGAGGAAAAGGTGTTTCCTTTGTACCACAAGGCTGAGAGTGACACTGGGAAAGTTCTTGGGAAAGGGAACGATTAAGGGAAAAGGGTTAAGCAAAGTGCTGAAGTCATGAAAATGCATTTTGTGTGTGGGGGAGGGGGGAGGGGAGAGTTAGGGTCCTTAAGGTTCCATGGAAAAGACAATTCCTGGGACTTCCCTGGTGGGCCAGTGGTTAAGACTCTGCCTTCTGCAGGGGATTCAGGTTCAATCCCTGGTCAGGAATCTAAGGTCGCATATGCCACAGGCTGCAGTGCTTGCCGTGGAGGAGACGCTGGAACCCTTCACCCTTCACGAGGGAGCCACAAGCGCTCAGTCCGGGAGTTGGAGGAAATAGAGGAGGAGACCTACCGGGAGGAGGGGTGAATTCATTTGCTAGGGCTGCCCTGACACAGCATTACAGATCGTACAGCTCAAAACTACAGAAATGTATTCGCTTCAACTTGTGGAGGCTAAAATCAAGGTCCTGAAAGGGCCGTACGCCCCCTCCCAGGAGGATCTGGCAGAGACTCCTCTCTAACTTCTGGTGGTGGCTGGTAGTCCTTACAGCTGCAGATCTCTGATCTCTGCCTCCGTTTTCACAGGGCTGTCCTCTATGCGTCTGCATTTCTATGTCTTCCTGTGGCCTTCTTATAAGGACATCAGTCTCTGGATCCAGGATCTGCCCTGACCTAGTAAGACTTCATCTTAATGTAACTAATTACATTTGCAAAGGCCCTATTTCCACATAAGGTTTCGTTCTGAGATTCTAGGTGCGTGTGAATTGGGGGAGAAGGGAAGGACAACCCCCCAACATGGTGTGATCTACCTGCCAATCAAGACAATGTACCTGGCACCTTCCACCAGCCATGAAAACATTAAAGCAAAAAAAAAAAAAAAACTTGGCAGCTGCTTTATTTCTACCTTGCAAATATGATTCAGAGTGTCTCTATTGGCCGACGCTGATCCAGAACCATTCGGGAAAGGAAATTCTGGGAAATTCCAGTCTTGCTAAGTTGATATAGTACAGAGCTACCACATACAGCATCATTGAAGTGTTTTGTTTTTGAGCAGGGAAATGACTTGATGGAAATATTGTTTTAAAAAATACTGATTTGGCACCAGAGAGGAAAGTGGGAGGAAGAAAGATCAGAGATATTAAAAAATCATCGGCACAGTCTAGCGTGGTCGTGGTGGTTTAGCCGCTAAGTTGTACCTGACTCTTGAGACCCCACGGGCTAGAGCTCACCAGGCTCCTCTGTTCATAGGATTTTCCAGGCAAGATTACTGAAGTGGGTGGCCATTTCTTCCTCCAGGGGATATTCTCGACCCAGGCATCAAACCTGTGTCTCCTGCATTGCCGGCAGATTCTTTAGTGACTGAGCCTCTAGGATGGTGGTCCCTCAAGTTTCTTTGTGCTTTTGGTAATGATAGACTGGTGCCGACCCTCTGCCTGAATACACCTGAAAAATCTGAATAAAAAGTACAAGACTATGTCTCAAAAAAAAAAAAAAAAAAAAACTGAGAAGATGACAAGGAATAATTGCTCCGAGATAGGGGAGCAGATGGAAATGGAAATCCAGAAAGCCAGGCATTTAGGGCTCTTTTACCCGAAAGAGATTGGAGGGTCTTAAACAGGATGCTGAGACGTGCCTTGCGAGCTCTGGGGGCCCCGGGCTCTGGGCACTGGGAGACTGGCCATAGGGGGCTGAGCCACCAAAAGTCTGCATCACAAGAGTGAGGAGAACCAGAAATAAACCTGCAGGCTGGGTCAGCTCTGTCTCATCTGGCTGACCCAGAAAAGCTCAGATCCTGAAATTGGATTAAAGGAATCCTGGATTACTACAATCCCAAGGCCTGGCAGAAGCAAATTAAGAGGCTCAACATCCGAGTCCTCACGTAATTTCTACAATTAACTTTTCAAACACAATATCCAGCACATTCTCAAATTTTTGTTTTTTTTAGTTGCTTGCCATTCTTAGTTTTAAAAAGAATGTTATTGAGCACACACTTTATTTATGTATTCTTTTAGCTGCACAACACAGGGCTTATGGGATCTCAGTTCCCTGACCAAGGACGGAAATTGCATCCCTTGCAGTGGAAGCTGGGAGTCTTAACCACTGGACCGCCAGGGAAGCCCCTGTTGATTATTCTTGAACACTAATAGGTGGGGGGGTGGGGGCGGGGGGGAGGAGCAAAAAAAAAAAAAAAAGAGGAAGGGGAGAAGGGAGAAGGCAATGGACAGAGACCCATGAGTTCTGTGTCCTGCTGAGGACCTGGAAGGAACCAATAACTTCTGAATCATTAGCCCTAGTGACTGAGCAGAAGTCAGGGCCCTGCACAGAAATCATTGACTTGGGGAGTGTGGCAAGGTCTGCTTGGTCATGTGGATAAAGATGTTCAGCGGGAAGATGCCAGAGGGTGTCTGGAGGTCGTTCAAGAGGCCAGTCAGGACTCAAGCAGCCATCTGCAATGGGCAAAGTGGAAGCTGAAGGAGTGATGAACGTTTAAGAAGAGAGGACGAAGAGTTCAGAGAAATATTTTTAAAAGATTGGGCTTGATCTTGAAATAATGCCTCTTCATTATTGAAAACAAACAAAAAAAGATTTATTTATTTGGCTGTGCCAGGTCTTATCTGTGGCATGTGGGATCTAGTTCCCTGACCAGGGATGGAACCCAGGTCCCCAGTATTGGGAGCATGGAGTCTTAGCCACTGAACCATCAGGGAAGTTCTTCTTTATGACTTTTTCGCCCATTTTGAGTGTGATACACATTTACTGAGAAATTGCCTTCCTGACAAACTCAGTCTTTAAAACTCCTTGACTGTATTGCTTCTGTGAAAGCTTGGATTGCCCAAGGGTGATTTATCAACCTCTCTCAGGCTCTGCCTAGATCATGTATTCACATTGATTATCTATGCATCATGAGGTACTCTCACAATTTTTTTTTCTCTCCTACTAAATCGTGTTTTTTCAAACCAAAGGTTTTGACATCTGTGTTCCCTGCATGTTAGTCTCTCAGAATTGGCTTCCAAATGCATAAATTAATGAAGGGGAAAAAAATGGGCTTAAAAAAGAAGAAGAAACTTAAAAAAAGATTAGGCCTAGCAGTGGCATGGAAGGTATGTTGGAAAGACCTTAGGTCTTATAGGGGGTTCTGAGCATGTCACACTAAATGATGCCACTTGGGCATATTGATATTTTGAGTTAAAGTCCCTAGAGAACCAGCATATGTAAAAAGGTCACTCTGACCTTCCTTTTTCTTCCTGAAAGCAGGAGATAAAATTCTCATGTGATAGGTGCCCTCCCTGAACCAGGAGGGGAAAAAAGCCATCTTATCACCAGAGACAGGGAGTGACAGGCAAGAGAAACCTGTGCAAACAAACCTTGTCAAAATAACCCCTTTCTTCCCAGCCACTTCTCCAGGATTAACTGCCCTAGTTCAGACCCCATGTTTTGTCACATGTTAGAAACTGCTCTTTGTTCAACCTGGTGTGTGAGTGTGGCCCTTAACTGCTTCTTTGGGTTTCTGTTATTTTCATGAAGGCTCCTATGTACATACAAAAACTACTAAATAAGACCTGTATGCTTTTCTCCTGTTCATCTGTCTTATGTCTAATCCTTAGGCTCAGCCAGAGACCTAAGAGAACAGAGGAGAGATTTCGCTTACAAGTGTGAAGACAACCCAGAGGAGGCTGCAGGGACACAGATGTGGACTAATGAAGTCCATGGGGAAGGGCCAGGGGAGGGAAGACTGAGGGGTCAGGGAGGGTTCCTGGGGCAAGATCACAGGGTCAGGGAGGGTTCCTGGGGCAAGATCACAGGGTCAGGGAGGGTTCCTGGGGCAAGCTTCGTGTCTAGCAAGAGTGAGAAGCCAGGGAGAGGAAACAGTTCTACTGTTCCTTTTGGGCCATATTTAGGAAAATATCTTTTTTTTTTTTTTGACTGCACCCTGAAACATGTGAGCTCTTAGTTCCCTGACCAAGGATCAAATCCACACCCCTGCAGTGGAAGCACGGAGTCTTAGCCACTGGGCAGCCAGGGAAGTCCCTGGAAAAATATCTTTATTCCATGTATACTGTTCTCTCTTCTCACTGTGATCGCGTGAAAACCCCCATAAATACAGTGTAAGTCCTAGAAGTGGTTTAGTTCAATTATACTTAGGCACTGCACACACACCCATTTCCCTGTGGCCACTTAAAGAAAGAAAAGAAAGCGAAGTGGCTCAGTCGACCCTTTGCGATCCCATGGACTGTAGTCTACCAGGCTTCTCTGTCCATGGGATTTTCCAGGCAAGAGTACTGGAGTGGGGTGCCATTTTCTTCTCCAGGGGATCTTCCTGATCCAGGGATCAAATCCAGGTCTCCTGCATTGCAGGCAGACGCTTTACCCTCTGAGCCACCAGGGAAGCTCCTTAAGCAGCTAGCTATAGCAGAAGACTGTTATCCCCACAGATAGCAACAGCTGGTCATAAGCAAGAAGGCACATGCAACCAATCCTCATTTCCTTTCTTGATCTGTTTATTCCTGTGACAGGTAGAATATTTACTTCTAGACCACATGCATAAAAGTTTATGTGGTAGCTGTTTAGGTTGATTTGTTAGGTTTTTTTTTTTTTTTTTTTTTTTAAAAAGACAGGCCAAACAATTTAGACCTATAAAAGATAGCTATGCTATTACTGAAAACACTTTTTTAAAAAACATTTTTAAAAACGTATGTATTTTTAAACTGAGGGATAATTGCTTCACAGAATTGTGTTGGTTTCTGCCAAATATTTTACCTGGCGTAATATAATAGCTCAAGCTACTGCTTTAAAGTCACTGTTTTAAAAGTACTTTGGAAGGAATGATCCTAAAGCTGAAACTCCAGTACTTTGGCCACCTTATGCGAAGAGCTGACTCATTGGAAAAGACTCTGATGCTGGGAGGGATTGGGGGCAGGAGGAGAAGGGGACGACAGAGGATGAGATGGCTGGATGGCATCACTGACTCGATGGACGTGAGTCTGAGTGAATTCCGGGAGTTGGTGATGGACAGGGAGGCCTGGCGTGCTGTGATTCATGGGGTCGCAAAGAGTCGGACATGACTGAGCAACTAATCTGATTTGATCAGTATAGAACTTTTCTGCATTATCAGGAAAATGTAAAGGGAAAGGGAAAGGGGAAGTCGCTTAGTCATGTCCAACTCTTCGTGACCCCATTGACTGCAGCCTACCAGGCTCCTCTGTCCGTGGGATTTTCCAGGCAAGAATACTGGAGTAGGGTGCCATTGCCTTCTCCGAGGAAAATGTAAAGTTAGGCTCAAATGTTCAAATGTTACTTAATTAAAGTCTAGGCTAACAGTAGCTAATAACACTCCTATTGTGCTTGTCTGCTGTGTTAACTCAGTCCTCACCTCAATTCTATTAGGTTGAAACTATTATTATTCCCATTTTATAGATGAAGAAGACGAGGCCCAAGAGGTTAAGTAGCCAGACCAAAGTTATATAACTAGTAAAACAAGAACCAGGATGCAGATTGAGTCAGCCCCAAGTCCACGTTCTTAACCACTATGCTTATTCTCCCTGCTTAAGTGAGAGCTAAGTGGTTACCGAGAAAAAAAAACAAAAAACTTCTACCTGCCTCCATAAAATTCCAAGAATCAGTTGTGTAGTTATGTTGCAGATTGGGAGAAAAATAAAATATCTGGGATCTATAACATAAATCGCTCTGGAAGACACAGCATATCTTTTCTGCCATCCAGTTTGCTGTAAATCCCACCTGCCAACAGTCCCTCCCTCACAATCAGAAAGACAAATGCATGCTGGAGAAGCCTAAATGCAATAGAGTCTTATGACATTTTGCTGACGAATAGCGATGAAGAATAAAAAGACAGAAAAAAAACTGAAAAGGTCCTTGAGTTCACATTTCTTAAGCTTCATGTCACCATCTGTTTATGAATATGAAAAGAATTTTTTTCCAGATGGATTGCAATAGAAAAAGAAATATTAGAGTGCATTTCACAAAGTAAATTTATTATCTTATTTATGAAAATTTTATATATAGATGGGATCATAGTCTAAAATATATTTCTTACTGCAAACAAAAACCCTGATATCTATGCATCTGGTCTAAATCCCCTTTCCTGGGAGATGAGGACCAAGAGACTGAAATAGGATCAACAACCCAAAGAGGACCACACCAAGACACATTGTAATTTAAATGACAAAAATTAAATATTAATTAAATATTACAAATTTCTGATTTTCACTAAGTTTATTTTGATGTAGTAAATGTGTAAATTACATACACATGGATCTGCTGGAGACAAATACCCCTGGTAGCTGGATAGCTTGTCAGAGGCGTTTGTTCACAGGAAAAACTTCTTTAGTACAGACTGTAGTATACCTCCAGAGCCTGTGTTTAAACAGCACAAGTCAAAAAAGATCATATTGGGGACAAAAAATAAAAGGTCACATTGGCAGAAGTCATCCGTGTTTATCAGCGGTGCATTCAATTTGCCCAGCAGAGGGCGCTAAAATGTAATTTAAGCACAATGACCCTTAGCAAAAGTTTACTTGATACAGTCTTGATGGTGAGGTTCTCATAGCAAATATATCTAAAAAGGTCTAGTCTTGTAGAATATGGGCATAGGAGGTTTTAAGAACCAATGTAAAAATTTTAATATCAAATTGCAAGGCTAATTTCCGCCATGTTGCCTTGTTGTTGTTCAGTCGCTAAGTTGTGTCCAAAACTCTTCACCACCCCATGGACTGCAACCCACCAGGCTCCTCTGTCCATGGATTTCCCAGGTAATAATACTGGAGTGGGTTGCCATTTCCTCCTCTAGGGGATCTTCCTGACCCAGGAATCGAACCTGTGTCTCCTTGTCAAAATAGAAATGAAAAGGGAATTCCCTGGCAGTCCAGAGGTTAGAACTTTGCATTTTCAGTGCCAGGGACCTGGCTTCAATCCCTAGTAAGGGAACTAAGATCCTACAAGCCTCGCAGCATGGCAAAAAACAAAATAGAAATGAAAACCTTGGTGCTCAGCAATCCCTCTTTGCTTAGCCCCGTCAAGCCAGAGAAATAGGTTTCTCAAAAGTTGTAAAATGAAGTCCTTCCAAGTCCTGGAAAGAAGAGCTTCCTTTCTTACTGTCACAGACCTGAAAGGACTCTCATGGATTCGCCCTAAAGCACAGGGTCTGCCCACCTCTGGCGGTCACAGCTGTCATAGCTCACCAAGAACAATCCAGGATGGTAGTCAGTTTGTAATCACAGCGGCATAAAGCTAGTTATCTCAGTCACCCAGGCTCTCCCGCCAGCATGGAGCTAGCAAGTTGCCTGACCTCAGCAAAGCCCAAGGTTTCTGTAGGTCAGAAGCCGGCTGATGAGGTAAGTGGCAGCAAGGGTCATAGGGACCGTGGCCACGAATAATCAAAGACAATCTGGGCTTTTTAAAAGAGACCAGCACAGAGATCCTAGGCAGTTAATCTGGATGGTCAGTAAGCGCCTACTATGGTCACCCCAACCTGGACCCTGGCTGGAGTGCATTTCCATCTGCCTGTGGTACGAGGTGCAGGGTTGTTCTCTGTGCGTTTCTATCAAATCAACAGGGGGAAACAGCAGCCCCAGATACACGTCATTAGAACCTGGTATTATCTTGTCATATCCATTGTCTTCACTCCCCATGCACCTAATCTTTATCCCAAACCTAATATCCTGCTCTTCATTCAAGGGCCTTGCAGCTCCCACGCTCTCAAAAGCTTTTCAACTCCCCCCGCGCCCCCCACCCTCCACAAATTAGAATTCCTTCTCTCCGTTCTGCATCCCTTTTCATGGGTAGCTCTTTGTGAGCACACACCACAGTCCACTTTGCCTTGCCTCTGCTTGTGTATCCGTCTGCCTGCCTCCACACTTGCCTCTGGATTGTGACATTTAGAAGGCAGTGATCCAATTTTGTTAATCTGCTGATTCCACCCAGCTCCTACCCTGCTCTGTGTACACAGAAGGTGCTCAATACATGTCTGTTGATCCACTACATGGACATTTTACGATGGTCAATTTCCCTTGTCAACTTAAGAAAGATTTCAAATACACATAAAGGTACCAAGAATAATAAAACCACCCTCAGAGTGGCATTGGTTTCTCCCGAGGCATTTAGAATCCCAGGCAGTATAGCCTAGAGGTTAGCAACATGGACTTTGGAATCAGAATAAGGTGGTTTGGGATCTCAGCTCTGTTTCTTATTAACTATGGGTTGGGAAGATCCCTTGGAAGAGGATACGGCAACCCACACCCATGTTCTTGCCTGGAGAATCCCCACGGAGAGAGGAGCCTGGCTGGCTATCATCCCTAGGGTCGCAAAGAGTCTGATGACTGAAGCGACTTAGCACACGTGTCCCCAGTCAAATTTCTTCATCTCTCTAATCCTCAGCTTTCCATCTATAAATTGGGGCTTTAGCAGCAGCAGCAGCAGGAGCTGGATTGCTTTAAGGATTAAATGAGATAATACATGCAAAGCACTGGCCACAGTGCCTGGCACACAAGAATGCTATAAAAGGCAGCCATTGTTAGTGCTGTAAGCGTGACCACAAGCTCCTGTGACCCCAGACACGGTCATCCTAAATGTCAAAAACTATATTGGTGGGACTTCCCTGGAGGTCTAGTAGTTAAGACTTCACCTTCCAACTAAGGGAGGGGGTGGTCAGGGAACTAAGCTTCCACATGCCTCCTGGCCAAAAAACCGAAAACATAATACAGAAGCAATATTGTAATAAATACAGTAAAGAGATTTTAAACATGGTCCACATTCAAAAAACCTAAAAAAACAAAAAGTTTACTATTTAAAAACTGATGAGGTGGAGAAAGAGCCTACAGACCAAAAGAAAATTCAGAGACGTATCAATCAGTTACAGCACGTGCTGTGCTAAGTCCCTTCAGTTGTGTCTCTTACATCTCCTGCATCGGCAGGCAGGTTCTTATCACTAGAGCCATCTGGAAAGCCCTAGTTACAGAATAGGGGATCTCATATAGATTCTGACGGACTCTAATGGAACACTGGCTGTGTTGGGATTAAAAAATTACTGTCAGTTTTTTAGGATGAGACAGTGGTATCGCAGCTATGGTTTTTAAACAGAAGAGTACTTATGTTTTAGAGGTGTATCCTGATACCGTCACAGATTAAAATTTATAACACCTGCTTCAAAATAAGCTGCGGTGGAAGAAGGAAGCAAATGATGAAATAAAATTGGCTGTTAATCATAGAAGCTGAGTAGTGGGAACATGGCAGTTCCATTTATTTGAAATTTTGGAGTTTTCCATAAATAGTCCCTTGGACAGCAAGGAGATCAAACCCATCAATCCTAAAGGAAATCAACCCTAAATATTCATTGGATGGACTGATGCTGAAGCTGAAGCCCTGATACTTTGGCCACCAGATGGGAAGAATCAACTCACTGGAAAAGGCCCTGATGCTGGGAAAGATTGAGAGCAGGAGGAGAAGGGGGCGACGGAGGATGAGATGGTTGGATGGCATCACCGACTCAATGGACATCAGTTTGAGCAAACTCTGGGAGACAGTGAAGGACAGGGAAGCCTGGCGAGCTAAAGTCCACAGGGTCACAAAGAGTCAGACACAATTTATCGACTAAACAACAACAAAAAATCAAACTATGCAGTACTTGCTAGAGTCTGGATGTGAGGCAAGGCTTGGGGCACCAGGGTGTGTCCAAACTTGCACAGAGAAAGAGGCCATCCTCCAAATATTGGTCCCGAATGGCCACCGTGTGTTACAGTGCTGGCGCAGCATAGGCTGTGAAATGGCAATGACCACACTTTTTCACAATATTGTTTCTGTAAAAGAGATCATTAATTTAGTTTTTGTTCAGGGACTACATTTCCATTAGCTAATAACAATATACTTTCCAACGACCTTTGAATCTAATGAGATTCTCATTAGAGTATCACAGAAGCTTTAGGTAGCCTGTGGTTAAAAAAAGGGGGAGGCAAGTCTGTCTTAAATATTGAACCAATGTCTATAATGTTATACAAACTATAAAGACAGTCTGAATTAACATTTTAAGTCAAATTCTGACATAGGTTGAAGTATTCATAGAACTAAATTAATTACAAATTACCTTTAACAGAACTGCTTACAGATTGGGTGACAGAATATATCAAGATTATTGTCATTACTATTCTATCTGGGATTCCCAGGTTTTTCAGTGGTGAAGAATCCACCTGCCAATGCAGGAGACCCAGGTTTGACCCCTGGGTCAGGAAGATCCCCTGGAGGAGGAAACGGCAACCACTCCAGTATTCTTGCTTGGAGACCAATGGACTATGGAGCCTGGCAGGCTACAGTCCACGGGGTCGAAAAGAATCAGATGTGACTGAGTGCTGAGCACAGCATATTTTATCTAGTTTAATGAAAGAACCAAAATGCTTCATTCGAAAACTTCGTTATGATCCATCTCCTTCTGAGTTCCGGCCTATTTCCTTGAAAAGGATCAATCACATTAAAGTCTCTGTTAATTATTTTTTCCTTTTCAGTACTTACATAAATATAGTCAAATAGCTATAAGAGTACAAAGTAATGGCCCCAGTAGGGCTTCTTGGACTGACCAGTGGACATCGTCTGAGAATGTCCTGCCAGGGCCATGATCCCTAGGGACCTAGGTCCTCAAAGGTAGGATGTGGTTTTCCTATCTCAGAGCACTTTCATCTGCTGTTTTCTTCACCTAGAGGGATTCCCCCTAGATTTTCTCATGGCTTCGTAACTGCTAGTTCTGCCAGTCACTGAGCTCTCAACTCAGATACAAGCTTCCCTGGTGGCTCAGATGGTAAAAGTGTCTGCCTGCAATGTGGGAGACCCGGGTTCGACCCCTGGGTCAGGAAGATCCCCTGGAGAAGGAAATGGCAACCCACTCCAGTACTCTTGCCTGGAAAATCCTGTGGACGGAGGAGCCTGGTGGGCTACAGTCCATGGGGTCTCAAAGAGTCGGACACGACTGAGTGACTTCACTTTCACCACATCACTCACATTTCTTCACAACACTGCTTTAAAATTATTTTGTTTATTGTCTTATTCCTTCTCATTAAATAGAAACTTCATAAAAGAAAAGGAGCTATAATCTTCAAGGCTTTATCTAGAACATCTAGAGTCAACAGGGATTGGCACACATTTTTATTAAGGACCAAAGAGTAGATACTTGAGGATTTATTGACCACAGAGTTCAGTCACAACTACTCAACTCTGTCATTATGGCATGCAAGCTACCATAGACAATATGTAAGTGTATGGACAAGGCTGTGTTCTAATAAAACTTTATTTACAAAGAACAGTCAGCTGGCCAGATTTGGCCTATGGCTGTAGTTTGCCAAACTTTGCTCTAGAATATTGTATTGGAATGTAGTACTCAGTGTTGGTCACTCAGTCATGTCCGACACTTTGCCACTGTCCATGAAATTCTCCAGGCAAGAATACTGGAGTGGGTTGCCATTTCCTTCTCCAGGGGATCATCTGAACCCATGTATCAAACCCGGGTCTCCTGAATTGCAAGCAGATTCTTTACTGTCTGAGCCACTAGGGAAGCTCCACAGTATTCAGTAAATATTTTTAAATGAATGAACGTACATTTTTTTTTCACCTAGACTGATACAAAGAAATGATTCAGTTCAGTTGCTCGGTTGTGTCTGACTCTTTGCAACCCCATGGACTGCAGCACACCAGGCTTCCTTGTCCATCATCAACTCCCAGAGCTTGCTCAGACTCACAGTCCATCGAGTCAGTGATGCCATCCAACCATCATCTACTTGTTACTCCACAACAACCAAACAACAATGTATTGTTTTGTCATAAATCCTTAGCCCTGGTAATCCTGAGTAAAAGATGCACTAAATTGTTGGAGGTAATCAAGCAGCACCAGTGTGGCTTCATCTGGTTTTACTCTTATTTTTCAGACTGATAGTCTTGGGCTACACCCAGCACGCTCCAAAGAAGGAACCCAGAAACAGCAAAACAGACATCCAAGTCTTAAAGGACGGGGGACCTCACAAGTCTGAAACAAAAGGTCCTGGAGCAATACCCCCACCATGGACAGCAAAGGGCAGGCAGAAAGCAACAACAACCTTCACGCCTCAGGCAAGAAAGAAGCTACTATTTCTTGGCGAAACTGATGGCAGGGTGGCTCATCAGTTACCAGGGAAACAGGCAGCTGGGACGGGGGCAAGCACAGAGGCACTTAATGATTAAGCCCTGTAATTAAGAGGGTTGGTTAACCAGATGAGTGAAGTGGGACTGGTCAAGAAGGGGATGCTGCTGCTGCTGCTAAGTCGCTTCAGTCGTGTCCGACTCTGTGCGACCCCATAGATGGCAGCACACCAGGCTCCCCCGTCCCTGAGATTCTCCAGGCAAGAACACTGGAGTGGGTTGCCATTTCCTTCTCCACAAGAAGGGGATACAGAGTGAGCAAAGAAACAGCCACCTTGAATGGCCTGACCATATACACCAGGACAGAGCTTTCTTTACACAAAGGAAAGCATATGGCCATGGAAAGAATGTGATTTCTAGGGTCGGTTTCTATCGTTCGCCAAAAAACACACTCTGAAGAAAAGCAGACTGATTTAAAGTCACAATAAATTATGAGTGATCCATACAAGAGAACAAGTAATAAAAGAAAAATCTTATAAAAGCATATTTATTGCATATTAATTATGGACAAATGAATGGGAATTCATGTTATCTCTGGTCAGAACGTGAAGATATGATCCCAGTTCCGTGTTAACAGGGGTAGAACCATTTCCTTTTTCTATTTAATGAAATAATTAGTGGGAAAAAGAATACCTTCTGGCATTTGCCATCTCCTATGTTCCTTTATTGTAGCAACAAGAAAAGCCGTAATTTATTTTAAGTGATGGATAATAATATATCCGTGACATTTTAGACCTCCTTCTGGACCTGTGGGCTGATAAATATTTTAAAGTAATAAACAAGAATTATCAGACCAAATGGGAAGTATAATTCAAAATTTAAGGGTTTACACATGTGAACCTGGTGTTCTTTGCAAGGTATAGATGACATCAATGGTATAATTTCTACAAGCAAAGAGCAGAACGCTTAGCGGCTAGCTGTCACACTCTCCCCCCCTTCCCCCACCTCCGCCATCTTGTTAGAAAAATAAGACTAAATCCTTTCAGAGATGACGGACTTGTGTTCTCAAAATGTGGTCCGTGGCCTACGTGCCTGCATCAGCCTCACTTGTTATGCTTGTTAAAAATTTGTATTCCTGATCTGCAGCTGAGAGCAGCTTGATGCATCCAGGTCTCTGTAGTTGATTAAATCCTCAGGTGCAATTTATACACAATAATGTCTGAGAATACGTTGAGAATTCACACTGCGTTACAGTAGATTAATCATACAGTGACACTGAGCCAGTCTTTTCCTAGTTGAAGGTCCAAAGAATGTGAGAACCATTTTTGTGGATTTAAAATTATAAAATAATATGTGTTTTAAAAAACCCTGAAAAATGAAAAAATATTAAGACAAATCATTTCATAATACGGCTATTGGGGGGAAAAACAATTTGGGGTGAGTACTGGGGTGAATTTCCTTCCCACACACATTTTTAATTCAAGGAACAAGACCATCCTCTTGAGCCAGAGCCTCACGCGAGACAAGGGATCTCCTGCGGAGACTGACCAGCTCCCGACCTCATCCCCGAAAGGAACCGGACTGACCCCTCCATCTGACCGCTGCATCCTGCAAAATTCAGGGTCATCCTGCATCCCAAGTGGGAGCCTTCATCTGCCTTTAACGTGTGCTTGAAAGCCCTGGAGCCGAGTCAGCGAAGGACGAACGACGACGTCCTGGCCCCCTGCAGCCCCCTCTTCCCCCAGATCGGCTGCGCTGGCAGCCTCCGGGGCTCGGGGTGGGTGAGACCGGGGTACAGCCGGCGGGCGATGCCTCGGGTCCTGGCTGAGCCTCCGCGAACGTTGAGCATCCGAGCGCAGCGGGCGCCCGCGGGGCCTGCACCTCGCCGCCCGGTCGGTAGGGGGCGCCGGTGTGTATGTGTGTGTTTGTGGCGGGAGCCGGGCCTGCACATCGCCGCCCGGCCGGCAGGGGGCGCCGGTGGCGGGGGGTAGCCGCCGCCGCCTGGCCCGCGCGCCCCTCCCCCGCCAGCCCGCACGCGCGGCGTTCCGCGAAGCCCGGGCGAGGGGCTGGGCGGGGCGCGGCGGGCGCCCGAAACGGCCCTGCGGCGGGGGGCGCGCGCGCGAGCCCGAGGGGGGCGGGGCGGCGGGGGCGCGCGGCGCGCGGGGGCGGGGCGGCGGGCGCGCGCGGCGGGAGCGCGGGCAGAGGGACGCCGGCTACCCTGGACAGCGCACCGCCGGCCGCCGGGGTCGCCGCGCCTCCGGCCATGGTGAGTGGGCGCCGCGCGCCTCTCGCCGCCGCCGCCCCTTCCTCCTTTCCGCCACCGACGCGCGGGGCGGGAAGGGGGCTGAGCGGCCGGCGGCGGCGGCGGCGGCGCGGGGGGCTGCGGGTTCGGCCGCTGGAACCCGTCGCTGTCGGCGGGCCGCGCCGCGCGGGCCTGGGGAGGGGGTGGCGGACGTTTGGGGACGGGGGGCGCGCGGGCCGCGCCCGGGCTCGCCGTGTCGCCGGCTCCGCGGTCCCGCCCGGCCCCTCCGGCGCCCGCCGCCGCGTCCAGTCCCCTGTTGCATGCACGTGCCCTCCGCGCCGCCCCCCTCGTCCCGCGGCGGCCGCTCCACTCTCCGGGTCCGGGGGACGGCGCCCCGCTTCGCGCGGGACCGGCCCCGCCGCGGGACTCACGCCGGCTCCGGGGCGCTAACGGTTGAATTCCCGCCTGCACGGAGCCTGCAAGCGCCGGGGGTGTGTCTGCGCGCGGCCCCCCCAGGTTTGCACGGCGGGGTTGGGGCGGGGTGTCCCCGTGTGAACCGGGGTGAGCGGGCCTCTCTGCTCCGTTCTTCTCCCCCCGCAACCGCTGTCTCCGCAGGCTCCGGCTCATTTCCCAGTTTACGAGGCTTTCTGCTGGATCTTAGGCTTAGTTCCCGGAGAGAAAGGGGCGTGTGTGTGTGTCCCCGCGTGTCCCTGACCCAGGCATCGCTCGAGACTGTTGGTGGCAGAGCCCTATTCTGTGACTCCAAAAAAAAAAGGAAAGTGTGCGCGGAACTCAGATGTGAAGTCTCGTACGTCCTCGGTGGCCCCTGTTTATCTTTGCTTCTCTCCTCCCTCCCAGATGGTCCCCTCTCCCCCACTTCAGGGCTCGTTAAAAGAACGCGCATCTCCTTTCACCCCGCTCCAGCTGACACCAGTCAGTCCTAGATTTTTGTCCACCCTCTCCCCTTTCGGGCACACGCAATCTCCCTGTGGACGGAGGAGCCTTCTTTTTTGGCCACTCACCGCAGTTCGTAGGACCCTAGTCGGCTTCATTTTCTCCCCGCCTGAAGCATCTCTATTGTTTAACACACTCTCTATTTAGTTTATGGACTTTCTTGAATGCGTTTCCCACTGGACTGTCAGTTTCGGTAGGGCAGAGTTGGGGTTTTTATTTTTATTTTTTGTCATTTTGTTGACTGCTCCATTCCTGGTGCCTGCACAGATGCCTGGCCAATCGCCAGTGCTCCGTAATCTGAAAAAAGTAGCCCAGTAAAGGAGCATACTGATGCTAATGTACAAATAAGAAACAGCAGCACGACTATAGGTTTATCTATTCAATTAACAGTTGTAATGATGAGAATCACGGGTGATGTTGAGAGGAGACATGCTTTTGGATGAGAGGGACTCAGTGTGGTGGCCCTTGATGGTAAGAGTAGAGTTGGCCGAGCTTTTGGTAGCTTGGCACCTGGGTGGACAAAGGGTTTTTAGGGCTAACTGGCTGTGTCCTTCTGGTCCTGAACCTTTGCTCCAAATTATTATGAATTACAACGAGTAAGGGAAATGTCCAAGAAAGTCTCCTTAACTGAATGGAAGAATCATGGGAACCTAAAAAAGCCAGAATAAAGGGCAAGCTGATACTGCCTGAAGACAAGCATTTTTCAGAAACTTCGGGTCTTCAGAGAATTATTTCACTTGTAAATGTCCAAATCCGAGTCTTCCCACTTGGAAAAAAAAAAAACGATGCAGAGTGTGTGAAACTTCAGGGTTTATAAGGTAGTGGTTTGGTTCAGAGACACCCCTCTGGATCCAAGTCCAACATGAACAGTCTCTCAAGGTGTGTCTGCTAATTCATCTTACTCCAAAACCCGTTTTTCTTTCAAGTTCCGTTTTTTCCACTTCCAGAGTATAAATTTATGGTAATCCTTTGTTTAAAGCCTGGGAAAGTGTGCTTTTATAGTCTGAGCCAAACTGCTTAATCTACCTGGTTAATGTTTAATCATTTCTGTAAATGATGTGATTTTAACCATCATTGTGCAAGTCTGTGGTTCTGACTACTGTCTTGCCCAGATAGGTAGTAAAAAATTAAAGATAAACAGGAAAGAAAATTTTCTTTCTAATTAAAAACTAGCAACCAACTAAACCAAATATAAGATATCTCATTTTTATGCAAGTTTATATTTTTAGGAGATTTTGCTATGTATGACTCCAGTCAAAATATCAAGCCATTTTTTTCTTTTCTTCAAAAGCATATCAAATCCATTTTAGACGCATCCAGTTGGGTAAGCTTACTTTTTGGTTCTCCAACAAAAGGCTGAAATTTTAGCTTCCTCCAAGACATGTTTTTTTTTTTTTTTAGTTAAGATATAATCGATCCCTTCAAAACATGTTAATCACAGTTTTGGAGTCTTGTCTATCTAGTCATCTTCAGGAGGCAGGGCCCTTCTGGTTAGAGTTAGTTGCGTCCAGGATCACCTGCCTTGGACATGCGCTGTGTACAACCTAATTCAGCAGGTTTGGGTGTTAGGTGTAGACGTTGACTGAAGGCACGGAGCCGCACTGGAAGCTCTTCTTCAGGCTCAACATAGACAAAGGAGGTCAAATTGCTGCTGCTAAGTCGCTTCAGTCGTGTCCGACTCTGTGCGACCCCATGGACTGCAGCCTACCAGGTTCCTCCGTGCGTGGGATTTTCCAGGCAAGAGTACTGGAGTGGATTGCCATTAGTTCCCATAATTCTGAAGTTACAAATTTGCTCACTTGTGTTTTTTCTTAACCTTGGAATTAGGACATTGCTGGTATTTCACCAGCTCTTAACAATGAACTATTACAATAAATTGCTAGTTTAAATACAGCCATTTAAAATTTAACAATTTAATAGCAGAATATCAATTGTTCTGGGGTTGATGTAGCAATTTGGAACCTGAGGCATGGACTCAACTTTGGGTTTGAATTCCAGCACAGCATTTAACTGTGACCTTGGGCAGATTAACTTCTCTTGGCCCCAGCTTTTTATTCTGTGAAAAAAAGATGCTAATGTTATTCCATAAGGTTGTTTTCGGAGAAGGCAATGGCACCCCACTCCAGTACTCTTGCCTGGAAAGTCCCATGGATGGAGGAGCCTAGTGGGCTGTAGTCCATGGGGTTGCTAAGAGTCAGACACGACTGAGCAACTTCCCTTTCACTTTTCACTTTCCTGCATTGAAGAAGGAAATGGCAACCCACTCCAGTGTTCTTGCCTGGAGAATTCCAGGGACGGGGGAGCCTGATGGGCTGCCGTTTATGGGGTCGCACAGAGTCGGACACGACTGAGGCAACTTAGCAGCAGCAGCAAGGTTGTTTGAGGAACAAATAAGATAATGCACTTGATGTGGCTCATTTAGTCCTGCGCATGTTCAGTAAATGTTAACTGTTATAATGACGTGTTTTTTTTTCTTTCTCGCATATGTGTTTGCAGTTCAGACCCTCCTAAATGATGTATGTGATTCTTCTCAGAATTCTCTTCCCCTTATGTGGTCCTAAAACATTCCTAGTATTGTTCTGTATGCATGCCTTCCAGGAGAAATATAATGCAGGCCATATGTGTGATTTAAAATTTTCTACTAGTCACTTTAAAAAGTAAAAAGAGACAGGTGAAATTAATTTTTAACATATTTTTAACCTAATTCACAAAAATGGTATTTCAACATGTAGTAAGTGTAGAAAACAGTGGGTGCTTTTTTTTTTCCATGTGTAATCTTTAAAATCTGGTATGTGTTTTATGCTTGGAACTTGTTCTATTCAGCCTCACCACGATTTCTCAATAGCCACACATGACATGGTTCGAGGTCGAGGTTACTGTGTTAGACAGAACAGCTCTGGGGTGATCCACACCTTCCAGATGTACCTCCTGTCTGCTGGGCCCTTTGCACTCGCGAGAGCCTCCCTGCCACCTTAAACCCAGCATTACTGAAAGAGAGCTCCTCGCCTTTCAGACTTGCCTCCGGTCCGTCTTGCTGTTAGTAATTCCACCAGCTCCGGCATCTACGGTGTCAGAAATCTGATTCTTACTCTTTCTCTCCTCTTTGTGTTGTTTATCGTCTAATCTCATATTTTAACTTGAAAATGTCTTTCACTGTCTCCAGCCCCTTTTCCACTATTGCTTTTTCTCCAGGTTTCCTCTTCTGTTGTCTGATTGTTTCTTTACTTGAAGCTTGTTCTTTCATCATCGTTTTCACGTAGCTCAATGCTGGGGGCTCTCTCCTAATATTTTCACTCCCTCCCACCTCCCCAGCCCCCTGCTTCCCTTCCCCAAGCCTGCCTCTCTCTCCAAACCACCAGCCTCCACACCCTGTCCATTCCTTCACTGGCTGTTTTTCGTGAGTCACAAATGGTTTCCATTTGATCGCTTCTTTCCGTGTTGAACATCTTTTCCTTTATCAAATATCCAAAGAAATAGACTTACTTTAACTGATGATGGACTTTAACTGATGATGTGGTATTAAAACGAACCGTCCAAGGAAAGCAGCACAGGTAGAGGGAGGAGAAATATCAACCACAGGCCGCGCAAAGGATGTTACTGTTGAGCTTCATCTACTTTCCAAGAACTGTCAATGGACCCGGTTAATAGCAGCAACCAGCACATCAGTGATGACACCCTGCCTTTCTCAGTGCCCTAGCGGGACAGGGCACCGCCCTCTGTGCCTGGAGAGCAAGGGCACAGAGCAGAAGAAAGGCCTGAATGGGGAGCCAGGAGCCCTAGCCTCTCGTCCTGGGTCTGTCGTGGACCAGCTCTGTGCCCTTGACCAGGTTACTCTGGGGCACTGGTTACTCATCAGCAAAATGGGCTCCTCTCGTTTTCACAAGATGATTTTGTCAGAAGCAAATGGGGCCTTTACACTGGCTGTTCTCTCTGGCTGGGTGTTTCCTATGCGAGCTGTGTGGTTGTCTTCCTAATACCTTCTTAGTTGGGCTTACCCCAACATCACTATTTAAAACTGGAGCCTGCTCTCGGCCGAGTTACATGCATCTCCTTACGGCTCTCTGCTTTTTCCATAACACTACAACTTTATAATTTACTCATTTACATAGCCCTGGGAATCTTCTGATCATTTATTACGTTGTGTGCTTTCTTGTCCTTCCTACATGAAGGCAGGCTTCGCAAGGCCAGGTGTCTGTCTGCGTTGCTCAGTGACGTAGCTCAGGCACCGAGCCTAACCCCTGACGGTCGGTGAACGCTGAGCCACTGTTGACCAAGTGCTGGCAGGTTCTGCTGGCTCCCCGAGCAGTGCTCCTGTCTCCTTACGTCCCATTTCCCACCTGCCGAGGACGAATTGGGAAACGAACTTTTGCTTTGCAGACATATCCACAGTAATTTACTTCAAAGGACAGTCTCTTAATGCGTTTAAAATCACCACCATTCAGTTTAGGCCTGTTTGAGCAATATAGATACTTCACCAAGGCACAGACGCCCGAGTGACCTGTTAGTAAATGATCATGTGTGTGTATTCCCACATCTGTATTATACTTCATAATCGTTATATTTATGGAAGGTTAGGTTGTTATTTCTAAATAGGTAAACCTGTAATTTCATAAGTTCTTATTGAAATCAAAATGTGTGTGCATTTCTGTAATTCTGCTTGCATTTCATAATTTGTAGACCAGGCCAGATTATATTGTTTTTACATAATGAAATCTATAATTATAGATTTAAGTTCTATAATTATACAATTAAGTTCTTTAAAAACGAATAGTTTAATAATATAAACAAAGTTATCATGCATAAATTTACTGAATAATTACATATGTTGCCTTTTTTTGGCTTTGAGTTATCACTTCAATGCACTACAAGTATAGTAATATTCTATAGTTATTAATCAGTAAGATTTTTTTAATGCATTTTTACACACATTATCTGGTTTGAAGCCTCACAAAAGACTTTTGAGAGAGACAAGTCCTGTAGACTCTACCAATTTACAGGTGAGAAAATTGAGTTTAAAACAAGAAATGATTTACTCAGGATCACATACTACAGGTAACAAAACCAGGCACAAGCCTTCTGACTCCAAAAATGTCATCTCTTTTGCTAATCCTGATATCCTTATCCTAGAACCAGCGCAAATGTACTCTTCTCATACAAATACGATGAAAGAAGAGCTGTTTCTTGTTACTGTAGATGAGAAGGGAAAAATCAGAATGACTTCCCCATGTAATTTTTTTCTCATAAATTAAAAGAATAGGTAGGTAGATGGATAGAGATATACATACACACATACATTCAAAAGTAATGAGTATACATAAAACCTAAAAGTCTGTTTCATTTGTATGGAAATGGAGCACATAAGAGAAAGCCATTTTAAATGGAGGTGATCATGAACAATATATGTGTGTATCAAACCTAATCTACTTACCAGTATAATAAATATGGAAACACCTGAATAGTAGATAATTAATTTACAAAGGAAGTAAAGTCTGTTTTTGAGTAGAATGACTGCAGTGTTGAGACATCACTCAGACCAACAGCAACTCTGCACAAGAATTTTTGGTTCATAATGAGAGTTCACCATTTGGGTTTATTTCCAATACTTAAACAATGTACTGATTTTTCTATGAGGCTCAGTAGAATTTGGTTACTAGAATTTTTGAGTTTAATAACAGATGCTATGGCAACTTGGGAGACCGTAATTTTTTTTTTTTTTTGACCAGGTTCAAAAAGTTTATTGACCAATATGCTGAAGAGTTAGGTTAAAAATTAACTCGCGCCTTTCAAGAAGAAATCAGAAGGTGTGTATAAGGCAAAAATCAGTGAGGCCACTTGAGTTTTCCGGAGGGCTCAGCCTGAGAGCGACTCTCCTCTCTGCCTCTGGGGGGGTCCATGCGGGGCTCACCAGGCACCGTGGGAAGGAGGGCCGCTGCGCTTCGACTTTCTCAAAGGCTTTCGTCCCAGGAAGACACCCTCTCTTGGAGCCAGCAGCTTCCTTGATTTTTGGAAATTACAGATTTCATGGCTGTTTAATGTCGGTGAAGTTATGCCCGAGAGAGGGTGTCTTGGGTTGTCGGCAAAATACTCTGCTGTCAGAATTGTACCTGGAAGCTGTTTCACATCCCTTCTCTCCACGGGCTGAAGAGTTGTTAGTTCTTTGTATATTCAAGGAAAGCATTGCTGTCCTTTGGCCTCTTATCTATTCCGATTCCTAAAAAGGAATGGCATGTGTCACAAGTCATCTTGGGATTTACTGGCTAAAATCTGTTTCAGACTCAAAGCACACTGCCTTCCCTACTGTGTTTCTTCAGCAACGGTGTCATGCTTACCTTGACCCCTTCAAGATCCTGCCTCTCCTACTAAAATGTTTCTGTGGTTTTTTGGTTTCTTTGTAAATTAGATTTCAGTTCAGTTCAGTCGCTCAGTCGTGTCTGACTCTTTGCGACCCCATGAATCGCAGCACGCCAGGCCTCCCTGTCCATCACCAACTCCCAGAGTTCACTCAGACTCATGTCCATCGAGTCAGTGATGCCATCCAGCCATCTCATCCTCTGTCGTCCCCTTCTCCTCCTGCCCCCAATCCCTCCCAGCATCAGAGTCTTTTCCAATGAGTCAACTCTTTGCATGAGGTGGCCAAAGTACTGGAGTTTCAGCTTTAGCATCATTCCCTCCAAAGAAATCCCAGGGCCAATCTCCTTCAGAATGGACTGGTTGGATCTCCTTGCAGTCCAAGGGACTCTCAAGAGTCTTCTCCAACACCACAGTTCAAAAGCATCAATTCTTCGGAGCACAGCCTTCTTCACAGTCCAACTCTCACATCCATACGTGACCACTGGAAAAACCATAGCCTTGACTAGACGGACCTTTGTTGGCAAAGTAATGTCTCTGCTTTTGAATATGCTGTCTAGGTTGGTCATAACTTTCCTTCCAAGGAGTAAGCGTCTTTTAATTTCATGGCTGCAGTCACCATCTGCAGTGATTTTGGAGCCCAGAAAAATAAAGTCTGACACTGTTTCCACTGTTTCCCCATCTATTTCCCATGAAGTGGTGGGACCGGATGCCATGATCTTCGTTTTCTGAATGTTGAGCTTTAAGCCAACTTTTTTACTCTCTTTCACTTTCATCAAGAGGCTTTTTAGTTCCTCTTCACTTTCTGCCATAAGGGTGGTGTCATCTGCATATCTGATGTTATTGATATTTCTCCTGGCAATCTTGATTCCAGCTTGTGCTTCATCCAGCCCAGCATTTCTCATGATGTACTCTGCATGTAAGTTAAATAAGCAGGGTGACAATATACAGCCTTGACATACTCCTTTTCCTATTTGAAACCTGTTCCATAAATCTTTTTCTCTTTACAATTTAAAAGTAAGTGGATTTGTCCCTGTTGTAACAGATTTCTGAAAAGAACACTGATCTTAGTGGTGCTTGCTTTGTGTAAGATAGAACAGGTGTCTGTCATAGTCGTAAGTCTTTGGTGCACACTTTGCGAATTGATAGAATTGCATTGATTTTTGGAATTGCATTAAGTTTTCTTTTGATGAAAAGAGAACTGTTCTCTACATCGAGTGCCATGTTCTTTAAAATTGACATCAAGGAGACATGGCCGTACATGCCTCAGTGAGCCTTTGAGCAGGTGTGCCCACTGGTCATTCATCTGGCACGTGGTCGTAACAGGCAGTGTGCTCGGCACTGTCAGTCAGCCGCGCAGCGGGAGACTCCTGAGTCCTCCAGCAGGAGCGTATGCCCAGGTCAGCAGCCGAGACAACCAGTCACTCAGGCCAGTAAATGTGCTTTATGTAACATTTTATCCAGTAAGAAGACTTACATGATAAGGTGAATAGTTGTGTTAGTAAAAAAAAAAAAAAAATCTAAACCCTGCAATACAAGGCACGTTTGCTTCAATATCAGGCCAAGAATGTGATCAGGACCAGGAGGTGGCTGGTAACTGAAGAGCTGGAAATCATCAGGGTTGATAAAACTGAGGTCAGGATTTGAGTCTGTGACACCAGTGTACTCAGAAGAGGAGGCAATTCAGTGAGAGGGAAAAACATCAAACCTATCATCGGAGAGCTAGCGTGGGTCGAAGGAGCAGGAATTTTAAATGTACATCTCCAGACTTGGTGAAGCCACACGTGCGGACTCAATCTGAATGCTGGCTGTGGAATCTGTTCGCTTGGAATCTCGTGTACATGAATGTGGAATCTAGTGTTCTAGATGGAGTTCTCAAGGAACGAGGGACACTTCGTAGCAAAGGTTAGTGTATGATCATAAAGGTGTTGGGGGTCAACACTGGATCTTGAGTAGGTTGGATTTTAGTAGGTAGGAAAAAGGAAGGTAGAATTGAACATTCCATCTAGGGATATAACTTGGTAGGGAAGCAGAAAGCAATAACAAGTGCATTTGAGTAAAAGCTGTGTGCTATGAGCAGCTTGTGGACAAGGACACATCTTTGCCGAGCCTAGCACAGAACGGGTGCTCAGAAAGAGTTGAGTTGGAAGGTTAGAGACCAAGGGGATTACGGGATGAATCGAGCCAGATTTTGAAGAGTCTTGAATCTGAGGCTGGGAAGTGTCTTCTAGATTTTGTAAACTGGATTTTGGAATGGAGAGCCAAATGATGAAAGCATTGTTTAGGAAGATTAAGCTGGTTTCCATAACAGCTGGGGCTGGAAGAGCCTAGATAAGGAGGTTATAAGGGGGCTAGTTCAGTGCATTAGTTCTCTTATTTTCATGTTGTCAACTTTTGAAAACAACTCTTTCACCACACACTCCTAGGTTCAATTCTCTACTCCATTTATCTCATCTATAAAATATATATAGTAACATAAGGTGAATATTAGATCAAATAAGATAATATATAAGGCCCCTCTTAACATATAAGCTAGCCAAGAGTAAATACTCAAAACTGGTGGCTGTTGCCCACAGAAACTTCATCATATTCATATTTACAAACCTAACTTTTCTCTGTGCTTGGGATAGAGATCTTTTAAAATCTAACTTGATTGATATATTTACATTAAAAAGTTTTTCATATTCCTGAGATTTTAGTTTTGACATTCAGGACTTTTTCTGGAGAGAATTAAAAAGTGATAAAGACTTTATTCTTTGTCCTTTTCTTTAGGCTGCATGAATTCTGTTAAATAGTGAAAAATGAAAGGTAAACTGTGTTCTCATCTTAGAGCAGTTTTTCTCAGTGATTCTCACCCACAGCTGCAGTCACATAACTGAATGTATTTTGAAAACTGTTTAATGGATTTGAAGTACCATTTTGGAACCTGCTAAGAGTGCCATGTAATCAGATTAAACTTCAGCTATTTTCCCAACTGCCCACATCAAATTGCCTGTGTCTTGAGCCTCTTAATTGTGCTTAATCTAATGCCTTAACCCTTACAAATGTACAAGAAAACAGATCTTCCGTGCTCTGCCTTTGCCACCAGATTGCCATTACTTCACATACTAAAACCCTAAATATAGCTGATTCTTGGATTGGTATGTTGTATTGCAAATCATGAGGAAAGAATATATCATATATATATGATATACATGATTTTATATATTTACTGCTGCTTTTCCTAATTTTCCCCTATCAGTTTAGTAGTGGAAATTGATTAGAAATTTTAGTGTATTTGTAAAACCAAACAAAATAGGTGGACGATATGGGGCTTATTACTTTTCATGATCTAGGAGAGGACAGTGTTAGAAGAGGCTAAGATTAGGTGAGAAAAGTCGAAGACTCGTGGGGTGTGTTGCGGGCAGGGAACAGACCCATCTGCCTGGCATGAAGTTGTTGCTTAGAGGACTGGTTCAGGCGAGGCTGGAGGAGGACTTTGAACCAAGGGAGGGAAGTCTCCAGGTTGCTGGTCCATGATGCCCTCGCACATGAAACCCTTTCCTACCTAACAGTTACTTTGCCTTGTATGGTTCATTCTTTTTTAAAAAGAAAAAATAGGATAATTCTACCTTCAGTGTGTGAGCAACCTTAGAAGAACTTTCCACAATGTCCCTCACAGTGATAATCATAACACGACATATTTGTATGCTTTTCAATTTACAGAACACGTTCACAGCATCTCAGTTGTAGGTTAATTGCTTAGTTAATGATCTGCCTTCCCCTCTGCAGTATAAGGTCTGTAAGGGCAAGAACTTTGTACATCCTGCTTACCGCTGCAGTTGCCACACTAGGATGGTGCCAGTATGCAACAGATACCCAAAGAATACTCGCTGGATAAACGGTCAGATGTGTCCAGCAAGAGGAAACAGACTTGGGTTGTTTTATTCAGAGTCCTATGACTAGTACATGGTGGTTTGAGGATTGAAGCCCACTCTATACCTGCGTCTCATCCACCATCGCTTGTTTCATTATAGTAATTGACTTTCCTGCTACCCATGGTAATTTCAGCAAGACTGAAAAATCACAAATCATAGAAAGTGACAGGTTTGATCACATCAAAATGTTAAATTTTGACATGACAGAAGACACTATTAGGCAGAGATTTAAAAAACAAGCAACAGACCAGGAGAAGGTATTTGCCATCTGTGTAAGAGTATAGATTGTTATATAGATGACTTACATAAACTCAGTAGATGAAGGCTTCCCAGGTGGCTCAGTGGTAGAGAATCCGCCTACCAGTGCAAAAGACACAGGAGGTACGGGTTCAATCCCTGGGGCGGGAAGAACCCCTGGAGGAGGAAATGGCAACCCATTCCAGTATTCTTGCCTGGAAAATCTTATGGACAGAGGAGTGTGGTGGGTCCATGCGATTGCGAATAATCGGACATGACTGACCACGCACACATAAATGCAAACAACAGATAAGCAACCTGTTAGAAGCATAGATGGGCAGCCGTTATTAATGGCAGCTCACTGCAGAGGAAACCACAAGTCAATAAACATTGAAAGGCATGCACAACCGCAGTAGTAATAAGGAAATGCAAATTAAAGCCACGCAACACACATGAACTTGACAGAAACTTAAAAATGCTGACAGCAAATCCTGTAACTTTTCGTAGAGCACTATGGTAGTTTTTACCAAAATCAGAAATTTTAATAAACAACATGGCAATTCCCAGAGAAATTCTCGCTTATAAACACAAGGAGACTTGTATAAAGCATCATCATTTGTAATAGCCCCCAAACTGGAAATAACCTATAAAGCCTAAAAAACCTATAATGCATAACATTATAGAATATTCATATGATGAGATACATACAGCAGTTACAGTGAGTGAACTGGAATAGATGAAGCTGCAGAAATCAAGTATAATTTATATGCACCCTTAAAATGTACAAAAGCAATGTGATTTTTGTTTGAATATCTATAAATATATAAAAAATGGACAAGAAGGCCTTATATCAAAACGATTGCAGTGGTTATATCTGAGGAGGGAACAAGGGACTCAGGGTCAGGGAGGCATACAAAGGGAAGGGCGACTTTATCAATTATGTTTTATTTCTCTATTCCCAGCACCTGCTAGGTGTATTCGGTAAATACTGAATTAGTTTTAAAAGATTTGAAACAAATGTGATAGTTTTAACACGTGATACTTATTTTACTCTTCTTTACCTTTTTATGCCTTTCCGTTTTTTTCTTAAGTTGAAAATGGATGTGGGATCTGCATTAGAGATCGGATATGAATAGCACATGTAGGACAGATGAGCTGCAAGACAGGATGGTCTTCTGTTTTCTGAGACCCTAGTCCATCCTTTTTGGCTGGCGGAACCAACTCTGAAAGAAAGACCTTACAGGGTCAGACTCAGTCACCATGTGGTTTTAGAGGACTAAAGGATAAGCTGCACATGGGCCTGTTTGTTGTTCTCAACATTCATCAGAGGAAGAAGGGTGTTTTCCCAGGAGCCATAAATAGCCAAACACCAACAATAGCACCTGATCACACTTAGTAAGCCAGAGCTCCAGGAACTCTCAGGGGAACCTTTCCTGTATTTACTCATCCTCAGGGCAGGCCTGTGAGGTGGTACCAACACCTCCTTTTAGCAGACAGGGAAATCGAGGCAGGCTGGGGAGAGACGCTCGTGTGTCCTCTCAGGAGGCCGTGGCGAGGGACTCTGAACGCCTGCACGCAGCAGCTGTTCGCTCTCTCTAACTGCTAACTTAGGCAGTGCTGTCTCTGCGAATATTCACGTTGAATATCCCTTGGGTCCTTTTCCTGTGTTATAACTCAAACTAGAATTTCGTTCCTCTCCTTTTACACTACTGCACTTCCTCTTCTAATTTTTTGAAAAAGGACCATTAAAAAAATTTTTTTTAAAAGACATCACTGTTGAGATAAGCCTAAATTCAAGAAGGGCCATTTCTCCTATGACATCACTCCCTCTAGATGATTCAAGGGTGATGGTGGAGAAGAGACACAGACGTGACAGTGTGCTGCTCAGTGGGGGCCTGAAAATGCAGGGAATGAATGAACACCTGTTAAGCGTCTGCTTCAGGCGCAGGCCCATCACAGATGCTTTCACAGATATGACATCCACTAAGCTTCACATAAGTTAGGATACTTATTTTATAGATAGCAAAGATGTTACTCTCAGATGATTATCTTGCCCAAGGTTATACAACTACTTAGTGTCAGAACCAAGACTAGAACCCTTGTAAAACTCCCATTCTTTCCAAGGAACCACCCTGAATGCCATGCTGTCTCCTTTAACATAACCCCCACACACACAAGACCCAGGATTGGCTAAAAATAATCACCAGCTGAGTGGGTGGCAAGAAGGCACAACATTCCTCTAAGCAGAGGGTAGTGGTTCATCATTTATTAGCTCATGGAAGTTAGACAAGTCGCTTTACTTCTCAAAGCCTCACTTTCCTGCTCTGTTGAAGGAGGTGAAAATACCTATTTTATAGAGTAGCTGAAAGAATTAAGTGAGATAATAGTATCTAATATCCCCAATAAATACAACAGCTTATTCCTGATAAACACATTCCATTTTCATTTATTACTGCAATTATTATTATCTGTGTGTGTGCTGTGTGCTCAGTCGTGTCCGACTCTCTGCAGCCCCATGGACTGTAGCCTACCAGGCTCCTCTGTTCATGGGATTTCCCAGGCAAGAATACCGGAGTGGGTTGCCATTTCCTCCTCCAGAGATCAAACCGATCCTAGGAGATCAAGCCCATGTCTTACCGACCCAGGGATCAAACCCACGCCTTAAGTCGGCAGGCAGATTCTTTACCACTAGCACCACCTGGGAAGACTATTATCATCTAGTTTCTATAATGAAGAAATCAGTGATATTGGAGGTAATTCTGAAATTAGGAATTCCTCATTTTTTAAAATTCAAAAAACTTTTTTTTTTTTTAAATCTTGCTTCCTGACAGCTGTAGGTAACTAATGAAGGAGAATGTAGTGCTTTCTTTATGAACCAGTCAGTAAGTAAAAAGAAGGAAAGGAGAACCTACACCCATTTTTACAACTCGTAGGCAGTTCTCTGCTGATGGAAATAGTTACTCTGGGCTGAAGCCATTCAATCACAGATCAGCCTGTTCGTTGCCACCAGCTTCTTGCCAAGAGTAAAATCTATAAAAAGTGGCCAAACTGAAGAGTCAGATAAATGTAAAGTTAAATGAAGTTGGAGCTTATCAGAGCAGCCACCGCAAGGGAGGTGTATAGCCTTCTAGGGCAAGAAGCTATTCTATTCCAGAGTTAAAGCGCTACATCCAAATCTAAGGCAAAACCAAATCCCCAAAGAGATTAAGCAACTCATACACTACATTAAGAAGCTCCATAGTCATCATTTAGTTGATGGAAGAGAAGAGAAATCTGTGTCGGTAGATTCTCCCCAACAAAAGTCCAATTTCAGCCCATTTGGAGGTATGGTATTGGAGGAAGTTTTTAGGCACAGGCAAAAGGAATTGGTTATATCAATGGAAATTGGTTACTCCTATTCACAGTAAGGTAATAGTTCTACCACATTCTGAAAATGTTCACTTCTGAAGGCTCTGTATTTTACAAAGATATTGACAGACTAACTGGAATAAATCCAGAAGAGAAAGCTGAAGAAAGCGAGGGTCGAGAGTGCCTGTCACGTTTGTGGATGGGTGTCTGATAGTTTATGAATTAATGGGAGGAGGAAGAAGGGAGCAGGAAAGGCCAGACAACAAAGTTGGGAGTGAGAGCAGGGAAGGGGAGTTTACTGAGGCTTTTGGAAGAAGTGATGGCTTGGTGTGAAATGTCAGGTATGTTCAGGGCTCTCAGGTGAAAGGAAAACGGTCCTGGTCATGTGTGATTTTAGAGAGAACTAGGACTGGTGGGTAACCGTTGGATGGAGAAAGATTTTTAACCCAAAATAAGGAATGGTTTCCTAAAAATGAGAAACACTCTAAAAATAGACTGTGCTACCTTGCCAAGCAGTGAGAAGTGTTTCTCTAGAGGTTTTCCAGTTGGGTGGGTGGGTTTCTATCAGAATTATTGTGGAAATCAAGCATTTCCGACTTCAGCTGCAAAGTTGAATTAGATGCCTTGATTTTTCCCCCCATATTTTGTAAATGAGGTTCACGGCCACAGTACTTGTTGGTGCCGGTTTCCAGGCAAGAACTGGGTCCCTTAACTCGTGTTCCAGTGCTTTCTGCCACATGAAGATGGTTGCTGACTTTATAGGGAAGCAGTCATCTTTACTAAGTGGGTAAATAAATGTGTGGGCATCTCCTTTAAGAGATCTCACGGAACTGGGAAAGCCCCTTCTGGGAGCTTTAATTAATACATGTGTAACATTGAGTCAGTCCTACATTCTGACACTCTGCCAAGTGCATGCAAGTTACCCTTATGAGACTGACATGAATATATTTTATCCTAAAAGATTTTATCCTAAGCTAAAATAACTATTGGAAGGACTGATGTTGAAGCTGAAATTCCAATACTTTGGCCACTTGATGTGAAGCACTGACTCATTTGAAAAGACCCTGATGCTGGGAAAGATTGAGGGCAGGAGGGGAAGGGGACAACAGAGGATGAGATGGTTGGATGGCTTCACCGAATCAACAGACATGGGTTTGGGTGGACTCTGGCAATCGGTGATGGACAGGGAGGCCTGGTGTGTTGCGGTTCATGGGGTCGCAGAGAGTCGGACACGACTGAACTGAACTGAAAATAACCATTGCTGTCATGGAGTTACATAGCTTTGTCTGTGAACATATTTAAGTGACTCTATTAGGAAATTCTTGAGATTGAAGGAATAGCAAGCTAGAATAAGTCCCTGGTAGCTCAGTCTGTGAAGAATGTGCCTGCAGCACAGGAGACCCAGATTCAATCCCTGGGTCGGGAAGATCCCCTGAAGAAGGAAATGAAAATCCACTCCAGTATCCTTGCCTGGAAAATCCCATAGACAGAAGAACCTGGTGGGCTGCAGTCCACTGGGTCACAGAGAGTCGGGTACGACTGAGTGACTAACATTTAGGCTTATAAACAGTTAGGTGAAAATCGGGCTCCTCCTCACTCAGAGGGAAGAGAGAACCGGGGGAAAGCGTGTGTGTGTTGTAAGGTTTTCCCTTTGATGTTAGCAGCTGCTGCCTCATGCTGCATGTCCTGGTGGGCTTAAGAGCTCTATTTTAGTGAGACAATGGACACGAAAAAAATAAAATGCTTCCATTTCCCCACAATTTCTAGCTTGTCTGGTGAAGAAACCAAGGAGACTTGCTATTTAAGAATCAGCTGCTTGGTGGCTGTCCCAGAGATCTGTAATATAACACCTAACCCGAGTCCAGGATTAACGTGGAAGAGTTGGCTGGTCCTTGGTGTTACAGCCGAGAAGGATTGCTAAGGATTTCCCACCACGTGCTGCGCAGCTGAAGCTCGCAGCCCAGCCGGCGTCTTCTGACCTTTTCGCCCAGCCTGCTGCTGGCTGCGGTGGTCTTTCCATTTTCAGCCTCCGGGCTGTTTAAAAGCCATGCAAATTAGTTGGTCAGACTTTCTTTAAAACAACAACAACAAAGAAAACCAAACAAAAAAAAAACCCTGTCTAACATCTCCTCCTTTGACTTTCCACATTTATCTAAGTCCAACACCCATTTTCACACACTCAGACTGGGGAGCTTTTTCTGTCTCTTAAGTCTCTAGGGTCTAAGTTGGGCTACAACTTGAGAAATAACTAGAAACAACTAGAATCAAGTGAGGTCACCAGTGAAGTTCACATGCTCAGCATCCTGTGCCTTCCTAAATAGAACTCTGGAATGTTGCTCACCCCAGTTCTACTGCCCAGAGGTGGTACCCGTTAGCATTACTGAATTTATCTTTTCTCTTTTAAAGACTGGGAGGGAAAACACTGTGAGCCTTTTATAGCTGCTTTAGCTGGGTTGGGAAGATCCCCTGGAGAAGGGAATGGCTACTCACTCCAGTATTCCGGCCTGGAGAATTCCATGGGGTCACAAAGAGTCAGACACGACTGAGAGACTTTCACTTCTTCAGGCATGTATTCACTTTAAAACATTTCTTCTACTCTATTAGAAGTTACATGGCAGATAAGCATTCAAAAGGCCTTGCTTGCATAAAGTTAAACTAAAAAATTACTGAATGAAAATGAGTGAAGTAACCCAGCTTGCCAAAGAAACGACTCAGTGTTCCTCTGAAAGGCTGTGGATTCGGTTTCACCAACTTCAGTCCTGTATGCCCAGTTCATTTCCAAATTACCTGTTGGGCCAACATACTTCAGACACTGGCACCATACATGAAGTTAAACATATTTTTATTTAGTTATAAAGTAAATCACTGTGTTTTATGTTGATCTCCAGTAGTAGCTTCAAAATTCTTATATAGGCAAAGAAGGGGACGGCTGTCTTAATTGGAAGAATAGATAGAGGGTGGGGACCACAGAGGAGGGCTTGAAGCATCTGTTGCTTAGCACTTTAAAGAAAATTGAGAAAACACACTACAAAATACTTTCTATTCTCCACTGAATAGAAATGACTTGTCAATAAGATTAAGGATAGTGAGCCTTCTCTGGTGGTCCAGTGGTTAAGACCTTTCCACTGCAGGGGACTGAGGTGGTCTGGGAACTAAGATGCCACATGCCATGAGGCTAAAAAAAAAAAAAAAAGATTAAGAATGGTAATACTTCATAAAAGTGCTCATCTAACAGGATTCAAAACAATAGCTTGGGAAGAACTAGGAGAGATTTGTGATGCAATGCTGTTTTAAATGGAGAAGGAAATGGCAGCCCACTCCAGTGGTCTTGCCTGGAAAATCCCAGGGACGGGGGAGCCTGGTGGGCTGCTGTCTATGGGGTCACACAGAGTCGGACACGACTGAAACGACTTAGCAGCAGCAGCTGTTTTAAAAAATATGGGTGTCAGAGACTTATATTTATGTAATTTTCTTTATTTTGACATGGTATCTTGGCAGAAATAATCGGCTTAGCCATGCATGATGTATAGTTATAATCACTGTATCTTCTGCCTTATCTCATCTGTCAAATAGATAATACTTCTCACTGCTCTCTTCTCTCCACACCCCCCATAGAGTTGTCTTGTTTTTATCCTCAGTGCAGTGTTTTGGGAGACAGTGTTGGCCTGATGGTTGAATGTTGATTGATGACATTAATTAAGGTGACATCCAGAAGGTGCTCAGAATAACATGAGGTACCTAAAATCAGTGTGTAAAATTCTGACGTCATCATAAATGTCAGTTCAGTTCAGTTCAGTCGCTCAGTTGTGTCCGACTCTTTGCAACCCCATGAATCACAGCATGCCAGGTCTCCCTGTCCATCACCAACTCCCGGAGTTCACTCACAGTCATGTCCATCGAGTCGGTAATGCCACCCAGCCATCTCATCCTCTTTCATCCCCTACTCCTCCTTCCCCCAATCCCTCCAGCATCAGGGTCTTTTCCAATGAGTCAGCTCTTCGCATGAGGTGGCCAAACTATTGGAATTTCAACTTCAGCATCAGTCCTTCCAATGAACACCCAGGACTGATCTCCTTTAGGATGGACTGGTTGGATCTCCTTGCAGTCCAAGGGACTCTCAAGAGTCTTCTCCAACACCACAGTTCAAAAGCATCAATTCTTCGGCACTCAGCTTTCTTCACAGTCCAACTCTCACATCCATACATGACCACTAGAAAAACCATAGCCTTGACTAGACGGACCTTTGTTGGCAAAGTAATGTCTCTGCTTTTGAATATGCTGTCTAGGTTGCTCATAACTTTCCTTCCAAGGAGTAAGCATCTTTTAATTTCATGACTGCAGTCACCATCTGCAGTGATTTTGGAGCCCAAAAAATTAAGTCTGACACTGTTTCCACTATTTCCCCATCTATTTCCCATGAAGTGATGGGACCAGATGCCATGATCTTCGTTTTCTGAATGTTGAGCTTTAAGCCAACTTTTTTACTCTCCTCTTTCACTTTCATCAAGAGACTTTTTAGCTCCTCTTCACTTTCTGCCATAAGGGTGGTGTCATCTGCATATCTGAGGTTATTGATATTTCTCCCGGCAATCTTGATTCCAGCTTGTGCTTCTTCCAGCCCAGCGTTTCTCATGATGTACTCTGCATGTAAGTTAAATAAGCAGGGTGACAATATACAGCCTTGACGTACTCCTTTTCCTATTTGGAACCAGTCTGTTGTTTCATGTCCAGTTCTAATGGTTGCTTCCTGACCTGCAAATAGGTTTCTCAAGAGGCAGGTCAGGTGGTCTGGTGTTCCCATCTCTTTCAGAATTTTCCACAGTTTATTGTGATCCACACAGTCAAAGGCTTTGGCATAGTCAATAAAGCAGAAATAGATGTTTTTCTGTAACTCTCTTGCTTTTTCAATGATCCAGCAGATGTTGGCAATTTGATCTCTGGTTCCTCTGCCTTTTCTAAAACCAGCTTGAACATCTGGAACTTCATGGTTCACATACTGCTGAAGCCTGGCTTAGAGAATTTTGAGCATTACTTTCCTAGCCTGTGAGATGAATACAATTGTGCAGTAGTTTGAACATTCTTTGGTATTGCCTTTCTTTGGGATTGGAATGAAAACTGACCTTTTCCAGTCCTGTGGCCACTGCTGAGTTTTCCAAATTTGCTGGCATATTGAGTGCAACACTTTCACAGCATCATCTTTCAGGATTTGAAATAGCTCAAGTGGAATTCCATCACCTCCACAAGCTTTGTTCGTAGTGATGCTTTCTAACGCCCACTTGACTTCCCATTCCAGGATGTCTGGCTGTAGGTGAGTGATTACACCATCATGATTATCTTGGTCATCAAGATCTTATTTGTACAGTTCTTCTGTGTATTCTTGCCACCTCTTCCTAATATCTTCTGCTTCTGTTAGGTCCATATCATTTCTGTCCTGTATCAAGCCCATCTTTGCATGAAGTGTTCCCTTGGTATCTCTAATTTTCTTGAAGAGATCCCTAGTCTTTCCCATTCTGTTGTTTTCCTCTATATCTTTGCATTGATCACTGAGGAAGGCTTTCTTATCTCTCCTTGCTATTCTTTGGAACTCTGCATTCAGATGCTTATATCTTTCCTTTTCTCCTTTGCTTTTCACTTCTCTTCTTTTCACAGCTATTTGTAAGGCCTTCTCAGACAGGCATTTTGCTTTTTTGCATTTCTTTTCCATGGGGATGGTCTTGATCCCTGTCTTCTGTACAATGTCACGAACCTCATTCCATAGTTCATCAGGCACTCTATCTATCAGATCTAGTCCCTTAAATCTATTTCTCACTTCCACTGTATAATCATAAGGGATTTGATTTAGCTCATACCTGAATGGTCTAGTGGTTTTCCCCACTTTCTTCAATTTAAGTCTGAATTTGGCGATAAGGAGTTCATGATCTGAGCCACAGTCAGCTTCCAGTCTTGTTTTTGCTGACTGTATAGAGCTTCTCCATCTTTGGCTGCAAAGAATATAATCAGTCTGATTTCGGTGTTGACCATCTGGTGATGTCCATGTGTAGAGTCTTCTCTTGTGTTGTTGGAAGAGGGTGTTTGCTATGACCAATGGGTGACCATCAAAAAAAGCCTCTTTTTTTTCTTCTTCACATACAGCTCAGACTGCATTTTGCCTTTCTATGACTTCTTTTCGTCTTAGAGCCTGCTAACGGTGCTCAGTTTGATTTGACATCTGGATTAAAATGTTAAGGAAAAGGTATGATTTTCCCTTATCTTTTAGAAAAGGCCGTACATGGTGAAGTGCGACGCAACTGTCACTATCACTAATACTTGAAACAGAGAGGATGTGATGAGGATCTCACTCAGCAGGGAGAGATGCTGGATTGCTCAGTAACTCCCGCTTATCGGTTGATTTTTATAGCTTGAAAGGAGGAGAATATAATATAGTCTCTCCATGTGACTCATAGATGTCTCTTAGGATTAGCAGTACACATCTTTTGATGTTACCATGAATTTACTGAAATGCTGTGGGTATTGTTTTTGAGTTTTTTTTTTTTTTTTAATGTGGACCATTTTTAAAGTCTTTATTAAACTTGCTACAATATTGTTTCTGTTTTAAGTTTTGATTTTGGGGGCCTGAGGCATGTGGGATCTTAGCCCCCTGACCAGGGATCAAACCCACACCCCCTGCGTTGAAAGGCAAAGTCCTAACCACTGGGCTGCCAGGGAAGTCCCTGTAGATATTATTAGACCATATAGAAATAGAATATAGATGTATAAATAGGTAGAAGACAAAGGTGTGATTATCGCTAAAAATTAGAAATAAAGTCTGGCCCATGTCTTTTACAAGAAACCATTAAAAACATTGCTTTGTTTTCATTTTTGGAAGGATAGCACTTGTACATGCAGAACAGCCAACCTGCCTCCCCTCTGGTCAGCACTTGATAACCAGAGCACATACAAACAGAATCTCCTTTCATCACTGCTGTTAATTGTGAAAGAGCTTCATTCTTCCCCATGTGCCCAAACACAGAAGCTGGTACTGTTCCAAGGTGTCCTGAATACAACTATCTGGCCTTGGGTTAAATCTCCAAGGAGTTTGGTATTCACTCACAACTTCCTGGGGAAATAGAAGTTGTAGTAATCATTGCAAATATCTTGCATCGCAGCCTTAGCAGCTTTCCTGGCTCCTCACATACCCCGTATAGAATCCCTGAATGGCTGTATTTTCTAACTGTGAGATTGACTCTTTTTCTGTATAGCAGATTTCACTTTATACACTTGAAATTAAGGCAAGTTATTTAATAATATCTTTTAATGAGACCAGAATATTATAAAAGAAATAATGTTGGTTCAGTTTTCTTTCCTTATTCTTGAAGAGAAGGTAATAACTTGCAAAACGACTGGCAGGGGAACCTAATATAATTAGGGCACTAATCCGATCATGAAGACCCACCCTCATCAGGTCATCAAAATCTAATTATCTCCCAAAGGCCCTGTCATTGGGGGAGAGGCTTCAACATACCAATATGAGAGAAACAAACATTCAGTTTGTAACACGCAGACTATGCCACTTGTTTTAATTAGTAATTTGAATAAAGGTGCCGAGACTTTAAAAGTGACTAAGCCCAAAGGGAAAATAAATATTTGGAGTTTGCATAATCTTCAGAGTACAAGGTGGGGCTGGAAATGAAGATAAATTCAAAAGGGATAAAGGTCTAAATTCCATTCAAGTAAAAAAAAATCAGTTGTGTAAGTATAGAATGGGTAAAGCTTGAATTTAATAGCAATTAACATGAAACATAATGACAACCTCGGAGATGGCAATGGCACCCCACTCCAGTACTCTTGCCTGGAAAATCCCATGGACGGAGGAGCCTGGTGGGCTGCAGTCCATGGGGTGGCTAAGAGTCAGACACGACTGAAGGAACTTAGCAGCAGCAGCAGCAGCATAATGGCAATCTGCTCTAGTACTCTTGCCTTTAAAATCCCATGGACAGAGGAGCCTGGCTGACCACAGTCCATGGAGTCGCAAAGAATCGGACACGACTGAGCATGCACACACGCAACATGAGACGTACCTGGAAATGCTTGTTGACAGTGACTAACTGGTGTGAGTGTGAATGCAGGCTTCTGATACTTTAATAGAAATACAGCATCCTGATCAAAAGGGGCCACCAGTTTCTCTGCACTCTTCCTCAGTAGGCCACTTTCAGCATATCGTATTCAGATACAACACATAAACGAAAAGTGATTTTATTTCTGTTTCCACAGTGCAGACGCTGTCTAATGGGTTTGTAGAGACAGGTAATTACTAAACTGCCTGTGATATGTGTGGCCACATAACCAGTGTACAGTTACAGACTCACAGTGTACAGTGAGTGTGAGTTTCACAGAGTAGAATATGCAGTGAAGTGCTCGGTGCTGTGCTCAGTCACCTCAGTCATGTCTGACTCTGTGACCCCATGCCTGCCCGGTTCCCGGTCCATGGAGATTCTCCAGGCAAGAGCACTGGAGTGGGTTGCCATGCCCTCCTGCAGGGGATTTTCCCAACCCAGGGATCGAACGTGCGTCTCTTACATCTCCTGCATTGACAGGCAGGTCCTTTACCACTTGGGCCACCTGGGAAGCCTTGATTATAATCAAAGCACATTTCAAGAGCATGAAATTAGAGCATGGAAAACTTTTAGTTGTGTTCAGTGAAAGCTTTAAAAAAGAAATCTATGATGATGTCCCCAAACTTTCTTTTATGAGTGACGCAGTACTTCAGGTAGAGTGAAAGTGAAGGATGATGTGATATCGATGGGTGGTCTCTGAAGGCGGACGCAGGCGTCACCTGGGTGACCCCCAGCACTGCTCCGGGGGTGGGATGCTGGGGGTGTGGGAGGGAATGCTGGCGTGGCAGTGAATGTGGTCAGGTGGGCGGAGGTTAGCTGGCTCTGGGTTGAGGCTCTGTGATCAGGTAGAGACATTTCGGATGCTCTTTATTCTTCTCTGTAAATGCTACTTTCCATATGGAATCATTTCCCACTAGATTTTTTTCCCTAAAGAACAACACCCTTCGCACACCTTGGGGTGTCGTTCTGCTGCTAGAAATTCTCTCACACGTGTGTATGAAAACGTTCCCTGTTTCCCTCTCATTTTTGAAGGCTATTCTGCTCCTCTCTCCTGCTGCCCTGGGCAACCACTGATTTTGTGTCACACAGATAATTTTTTATTTTCTGGAATTTCATGTAAATGGAAGCTGTGTATTTTTTGGGGGGGGGTCTAGCTTCTTTAATGCAACATCATAATTTTGAGATTCATCAACACGTGTTTGCATCAATAGTTCATTCCTTTATGTTGCAGAGTAGTATTTCATTGTAGGCTATATCACAGTCTGTTTATCCATTGATCTGCCTGTGTTTCCACACGCCAGACCCAGAGTGCAGCTGCGAACTCGGTACCCAGGCTCCGCTCTCACCCTTTGCTCGGAGTTCGTCCTGGGTGACTAACGCTGCTCCAACTCTGTACTTCAGCTTACCTTTTCCTGACCCGGTGGGAACTCTGATTTGTTCTTCCGAAGCCATCTCATCCTTGTCTTTTTAAACTGCATCCTCAATAACTGTTTTAAAGAACTCAGAACCAAAGAGGTAATTGTCCTCAGGTTTCTGACCTTCCCCGGTTCGCTTTGCTTCTGTCTGTCAGAAAGGTCACCAGGGGCCCTGGCCACGAGCGTCTCCCAGCTGAGCCTCGTCTCCGTGTGTTTGCTGCTGCTTCCTCTTCGTCTAGACGATGTCCTGGAATCCTTCAAAACTCAACAAAGCGGCAGCTCCTCCTTGGAAGGCTAAATTTATAAGAGATTTAAATGAAATCTAGTATTTTTCCTTTTGTTTCGGGTGTACAGTATAGTGATCTGGTATTTATAGATATTGCAAAATGAACACCACAGTAAGTCTAGTTAACATGAACAGTTACCATTTTTTTCTTGTGATGATAACTTTTAAGATCTACTCTCTTAGCAACTTTCAAATACTCAATACAGTATTGCTATTATTTTGTAAATTGGAGTATAATCGCTTTACAGTGTTGCGTTAGCTTCTGTTGAACGACAGCGGGAATCAGCCACAGTGGCCTGCTGTTAGTTGCTCAGTCATGTCTGACTCTGCGACCCAATGGACTGTAGCCTGTCAGGTTCCTCTGTCCACGGGATTCTCCAGCAAGAATACTGGAGTGGGTTTTGCCATTTCCTTCTCCAAGGATCTTCCCAACCCAGGGCTCAAACCCATGTCTCCTGCATTGCAGGGGATTCTTTATCATCTGAGCCACCAGGGAAGCCCAGCCAGCAGCCATAAGTATACACATCTCCTCTGCCCCGCTCCCCCCAGCCACTCATCTAGGTCGTCACCGAGCACTGAGCGGAGCCTCCTGTGCTGTGTAGCGGCTTCCTACGAGCTGTCTGTTTTACACACGGTGGTGCCAACACAGTGTTGCTGACTGTGGTCACCATGCTGCACGTTGCATCGCTGGGGCTCAATCTTGTTTAGTAACTGAAAGTTTGTACCTTTTGACCCCTTCAGTGCTTCTCCCACTTCCCAGCCCCCACCTCTGGCAACCAGCGATCTGTTCTCTGTATCTCGGTTTGGTTTTGTTTCTTTCAGATTCCGTACGTAAGTGAGATCATATGGTATTTGTTTCTCTCTCTGACTTATCTGTTCACCCAGCATCACGCCCTCAAGGTCCACCCACGTTGTCACAGATGGCAGGATTTTTCTTTTTTTTTTTTTAAAGTATGTTTATTTTTTTAAAACTATTTATTTGGCTGTGCTGGGTTTTCGTTGCTGTGCAGGCTTTTCTCTAGTCGGGGTGAGCAGGGCCGACTCTAGTTTCGGTGCTTGGGCTTCTCATCGAGGCGGCTTCTCTCGTCGCAGAGAGTGGGCTTCAGTAGTTGTGGCTCCCTGGGCTCTCGAGCAAGGCTCAGTGGTTGTGGCCCATGGGCTTATGAGTTGCTCTGCAGCATGTGGGATCTTCCTGGACCAAAGATCAAACCCGTGTCTCCTGTCTCGGCAGGTGGACTCTTTACCACCTTCTTTGCCACCAGGAAAACCCAGGACTCCCCCCGCCCCCCACCTTGGGAACAACCTTCTTTCCCTTTTTATTCATGTAATTATGAACAATATACTCAAGGACGCTTTTTTATGGCTGGAGTGACTTCGCTTTCACTTTTCACTTTCATGCATTGGAGAAGGAAATGGCAACCCACTCCAGTGTTCTTGCCTGGAGAATCCCAGGGATGGAGGTGCCTGGTGGGCTGCCGTCTATGGGGTCACACAGAGTCGGACACGACTGAAGCGACTTAGCAGCAGCAGCAGCGGCAACATTTCCTTTCTCATGGTTCTTACAGCGCACCACTGTTAACCCTTCCTATCATACTTAAGAAACTGACCCCTAATTACTGATGACTTGTCTGTTAGCCTATGTGATGATAAGGGCCATGCCTCATTTGACTTCATATGTCAGCATCTAACATGGTGCTGTTACATGGTAATGTCCAGAAAATTGGTTAATAAATCATGAAGTTAATGAGAAAGAATTCATTCATAGTTATCTTTCATTCTGTTTACTCTTCCTGTCTTCTCTTCTTAGCTTTTCTTTTGTTTCTGTTTTCCTCCACTGTGACTGAATTTCTGAAAGATAATAGAAGTAATACAAGCCTTGTGACTTTCAGCATTGTATTAGATCTGCTGACACTGGAAGATGGATTTTGAATGCTAGCAAACAAACTGGGAAAGTTTAAGCATTGTGGGTAGATGTAGCAATGGAAAAGATTTCGTTGGTGTTTGTTGTGAGGGTGGGTACATCAGCGAGGTTAACCTTCTTTGCTCGGGAATGAGAGGCCTCTAGACAGGTCTGCCCTATTTGGACAGCAGCGCAAATAAAACCGTTTCACCTTGAGATGTTAGGTAACTGACCTTTCCCCAATCTGGAGGTCTCCCAGGATGTCCCTCATGGAAACCAAAGATAAAAACCCTATTTAAAATCTTCCAAAGTGGGTTTAGTTCAGATAGTTGTTTGTTTGTTTTTTTTCTAATTTATCTATTTATATATTTTTGGCTGTGCTGGGTCTTCATTGCTGTGTGGGCTTGTCTCTAGCTGGGGCAAGAGGGGCTCCTCTGTAGCTGTGGTGCGCGGGCTTCTCATTGAGGCCTCTTCTTGTTGCAGAGCACGGGCTCCAGGCACACAGCCCAGGCTCAGTAGCTGAGGCGTGCGGGCTTAGTTGCTCCGCCGCATGTGGGGTCTTCCCGGACCAGGGATCAAACCCATGTCTCCAGCACTGGCAGGTGGACTCTTTCCCACTGAGCCACCAAGGAAGCCCAGTTGAGTCTATATACTTTCCATAGAGATACAGTGAAGTAATAAAGGTCCTAATTCACTGGTCAGCAAGTCGTGGGTGCTCATAAATGCTCGTCTTTCATCCTCATCCTCCTCCCCAAGCTGCCTGAGGTTCCCAGAGACCTACGTTTCCTTGAAATTCCCTCCAGATCAATGTCATGAATGTGGGACAGGTGCAGACAGTAAGTGCTGATCACCAACACACACGTCTTCTTTTCTGAGTCTCCTCTGTGGCACTTAGATTTTCTTTGAGAATAAACTGCGTTTGACTGCACACCAGCTGTTGATCAGGGAGAATGTTCTGCGTGAACTTCCTGACAACCATCCAGGAAACTCACTTGCTGTCAGAGACCAGTCCACTCACCTGAAATCCTTGTCAGAGTTCCCTTTCCTAGGAACACTGTGCATTGTTCTTCTCTTCCTACCTTTCCTGGAGGAGGTGCTCCAGACCTTAGCAGCAGGGGAAGGGAACACCTGAGCAGGTATTCTGAGCGGTGTGATGGCACTCCAGCGTGAAGAGGGGCCAGCAGCCAGTTTATCAGCCACCCAATGCTCAGCAGAAACTCTCCAGTCCCACCCTGAACCCACTAAAGTGGTGGTAATTAATTTGGGATACCCTAGTGACACTATCTATTGTAATAGTAAATGGATGCTAATGTACTGAAAATGTTTTGAAAAACAAAACATAAAGACAATGGGAAAAATAGCCATAGTACCTAATTTCCTTCCTTGAAAAATGAGTTGTCTTTGTAGTTTTATGTTTAGCTTTGTGAAATACAGTTCAGCTGAATTTTTCTTTAATATTAGGTTGTGTCCTGTGGGTGTAGACTCTCCCTGTGGCTTGCACACAGATATTTCACACATCCTGCGAGTGTAGACTCTCTGTGGCTTGCCCACAGACGTTACGTGCATCCTATGGGTGTAGATTGTCCCTGTGGCTTGCTCAGACATTATGTGCGTCCTGCGGGTGTAGACTCTCCCTGCGGCTTGCCCATAGACGTTAGATGCGTCCTGCAGGTGTAGACTCTCCCTGTGGCTTGCACACAGATGTTATGTGCATCCTGCGGGTGTAGACTCTCCCTGTGGCTTGCACACAGATGTTGTGTGTGTCCTGCAGGTGTAGACTTCCATGTGGTTTGCACATAGCCCAGGAACTGCAACAGTAGGAGTTGTTTGTGGAGAAGCTTCTACCTCTCTAAGCATCCTCAAAGGACATGGGACAGTCAGTCACCCTTCAGCGTTTGAAGGTTCCAAACTGTCCTCCAGGACTCCTTTTACCTAAGAAATGGAAAGAGAAACTGTTTCCTTCCCAGTCCTTACAGGCTGGTGATGGTGAGGCCGCATCCCTGGTCCACCTCCCATAAATCTCCGCAGTCAAAAGTCCCCGAGGCCAGGACCCTTGGATTCTGTCAACCGTGTGTTGTTGGCAGTGGTTCATTTTGAGAGATTCCAGAAGCATCTGCTTAAATCATTTTTTCTTTGTCTTTTCAGGAGCATCTAAAGGCCTTTGATGATGAAGTCAATGCTGTTTTGGACAATATGTTTGGACCTCGGGGTGAGTGAGAACTTGAGAACTCAATGTGGAAGGAGCACCGTCTAGTTAGAGAAGAGGATGGTGCCCTTGCAGGTGTCTGGGGAACAGTCTGGCGCCTCCCCTGAGAGACCTGCCACCCCTCCCCCTGGGGCCCCTCCTCCCCTGAGAGACCTGCCGCCCCTCCCCCGTCCCTGCAGGGCCCCCGCCTCCTGCCCTCCAGCCTCTCCTGGGGGCAGGAACACAGCCCAGTGCCATCCGTGTCTCTGGTCCCTCCGCGGCTGCCATGGTGGCAGTCCTTTCCTTCCAAGCCTGCTTCTTCCTCTCTTCCCCTCCTCCACCCGCCTCCCACATCCTCACACACGGTCTCTCTGCCCCTCCCTGTCCGATAGACTCCCTCTAGACACTCTGGGCTTTCCCTGCCCAGAGCCACGGTTCAGACTCCTCAGCTCCCAGCCATCCGGAGGGTCCTGGTGGTTCGTCCATCACCGCCCACTCAGACCACGGGGGGCCTCCTGACGCGGCTGCCCTTCCTCATCGTCTGCTCAGCGGCAGCTGCAGTAAGACTTCAAAAGCCTAAGTCATATTGTGCAGCACTCTAGCTTAAAACCCATCAGGTCTTCCCTGCGTCCTCAGGATAAAACCCAGCTCCTCGTGGACCACGCAGCCCTGTACTGTCCGGCCCCAGCTGTCCACTCTCCCCATGCTCTAGACATCTTCTCCTTCCTCTGAGTGTAAAGTTCATTCCTATGCTGCTGCTCCCCAGCACGGTCAGCTCCTTCTTACACTGTCAGATGTCCGCTTAACCGTCCCCTCCTCAGATAGCCTTTCCCTCACCAGGACGGCGGAGATCTGCCCTCAAAAGCAGCGACTCTTAAACCTGTCATTATGCTCTGTTTCAGCTTCTGTTTATTTCCTTCATGCACTTGATTAATAGCTCTTTCTTCCATGAGGACAGGACCCATGACTGGTATCTCCACGGTGTCTTAACGGTCCTAGGAACCAATTAGACACTATGTATTTTGCAAATAAATGAGGAAAGTCTCAAGAGCATGCTTTTGTTTCCCTTGAGCCTTGCTGGTTCACAAAGCTGGAGAATTTACAAGTTGTCTGCTCAGCATTAGGGGGTGGGAGGAGAGGGAAATGAGGTTTTCCAGTTTCTCAGAACCTTTAAATAGAATCACGCTGGGACACAGGCTGCGTAAACTGTCCTGAGCGTGACCACTTGCATAGTGTTAGTGAGATGCTACTCTGATTGTAGAGAGCTTTCAAATATACTCATCTGTGTATTCACATTGTCTTTGGTCTTCGTTTTGTTTTCCATTTCCTCCTTGTGATGACGCCGTGGGGCGGGCAGAGTGGGATGTCGGTCGCTCTTAGCCCGCTTTGTGTGACGTGCCCTCTGTGGCACTGCTGTAGCAGGCAGTGTCGAGGACATGGCACTCCAGCAGGCACGCGGGGCTTCTGGGTGACGGGCCAGCACGTGACGTCTCCACCAGAGACTTAACAGGCAGTGTCTGAGCCAAGGTCACACTGAGCTTTGGCATCAGTGAGGCCACTGTCACCTGGAATTACGTGGACAGGAGCAGTTAAGGACGGGATTGCAGTTGTTTGCTCAGTTTCGGTCATTTTTATGGAAATTTCCTTTGCTGCGAGGAGACTGTGAGGTTGACAGTTGATCGCTGATCAGGTGACGTCTGTGGTGACAGGAGGCTGAGCCTCCCGGCCGGCAGGCACCCTCCTCTCCCTTGAGAAGTGGGTGGGCTGAAATCATGTGGCAAATCCCCTGGGGAACCGACAGGCATCCCCAAGCCTTTTCCGGCTGTACCCGTGCCATGTTGGCACCATCCAGAGAGATTGTTCTGGGCAAATACCTGACCCCGCTGCAGAGTTAATGTCTCAGGTCCCAAAGACGATGATTTATAAGTGCTCGGTCCTGAGTTTTGGTTAGGGCAATTGTGAGCCTCCCTAACAACCATGGCCATTGTTTACAGGACTGTGACACAAGACAGTCACAGCCTTGAGCACTGCATCACGTACTTGACCTGTCGGCGGGCATGCGTTTGATGACTGTCCCCTTCACCTCCACATTAAGCAGCTGTAAGTTATGAGTGAGACTGAGTAGAAATACAAGGTAGTCTCACCTCTCAGAGTACACTGGCTGGGGCCTGAAACCACAACCTCTGAGACAGAAAGCGCAGAAGTCAACTGCATGTGTTCGTTTCCGGGGCTGTTGTAGCAAAACTCCCACAGACTGTGCGGCTTAAGACAACAGCAGTTCATTCTCTCCCTGTTCTGGAAACACGGTGTCAGCAGAGCCTTGCCCGCCCTGCGCTTCCGGGAGCGCTCTGTCCACACCTCCCGCTCAGGGCTTTCCGGCCGCTGCCCTGGAGCTCCATCGCTCCATCACCCCGGTCTCTGCCTCCGTCTCCACGTGGCCTTCTCCTCCTGCACCTCCCCTTCTTCTCAGGACACAGTTCCCTGAGCAGGGCCCACCTCACCTGGTACAGCCTCATGTTAGCCGGTTTGTGTCTGCAAAGGCCCTATTTCTCAGTAGGACCGCATCTACAGAGACCAGGAGTTTGGACCTGAACACACCTTTCTGGGGGACACTGTTTAACTCAATACCATAAGCAGAGGCAGGGTAGGGTTTAGTGCAAGTTACTTAACTGTTTTACTCAGTTTTTCTCTATTGTAAACCAGAGATAATTCCACCTATAGGATGGAGTTATCCATCACCTTGACTGTGGTGTTGGCAGCACAGGGGTTTGCATATGAATGGCACCCCACTCCAGTAATCTTGCCTGGAAAATCCCATGGACGGAGGAGCCTGGAAGGCTGCAGTCCATGGGGTCGCTAAGAGTCGGACACGACTGAGCGACTTCACTTTCACTTTTCACTTTCCTGCATTGGAGAAGGAAATGGCAACCCACTCCAGTGTTCTTGCCTGGAGAATCCCAGGGACGGGGGAGCCTGGTAGGCTTCTGTCTATGGGGTCGCACAGAGTCGGACACGACTGAAGTGACTTAGCAGTAGCAAACTCATCAGATTGTACACAGGAAAAGTGTGCAGGGTTTTTTGTATATGGCAATGACACCTCTATATAGCTGTTCAAAATAAGATCACCTATATAATTAGATTGTTTTGAGAATTTTAAGTTAACACATATAAAAGGCTTTAGGTCTGTGTGTGGCACAGAATCAGTGCTCAGCAAATGTTCATTATAAAAACAGTGCTATAGCCACATGGGCTTCCCTGGTGGCTCAGATGGTTAAGAATCTGCCTGCAATGCAGGAGACCTGGGTTCAATCCCTGGGTCAAGAAGATCCCCTGGAGAAGGGAACCCACTCGAGTATTCTTGCCTGGGAAATCCCATGAACAAAGGACCCTGGCAAGCTACAGCCCATGGGGTCGTGAAGAGTTGGACACGACTGAGCGACCAGCACACACACTATCGCCATGATAACATGCAAACTGTAAATTGATCACTGTTTTGTTACACTGAAGAGTTGTAGTTATGGAAGAGCAGTGGGAAGTGGCTTCCCTCAGAGGCCAGGCCCTTGACGTGGGCCTTGAAGGACGCGCAGGCTTTAGATGTGGAGGTGGACATTAGGAAGTGGCACGGTGTGCAGACCTCAGGACAGATGGTTATGAGCCCCTTGTGCAAAAGATAACTTGTTACCTGCAGGAACGCTCCCCTTACCTTTCAGCTCCGTCACAGATGTGGGAAGTTCACAGCATCAGTGATGCCACAGAGCTCGAGAAGGCACTTGGCTCATAGAAACTGTGCTCTGCAGGATGGGATGTGGAGAGCCAGGGGCTGGGTGGGGTGGCAGGGAGCAGAAGGGGAACTGGGGCTCTGGGGACCAGAGGGATCCCGGAAAGGGAGAACCCAGCTCCAACAGCTCTGTTTACAGAGATCAGAGTCAGTGTGAAGTTCTCATAATTCTGGGCCAAACCATTTTCTCTCTCTAGACTACAACAAAAAGGAGCAGAACAGAGAACAAAAATCACTTTGTGCCTCCAGTTATTTTCTAATTACTGACTGTATTATAGTTCTATTGTGTATGTTTTCTTTAGGTTGTTTTTTTTAATAGTGAAAACTTTTATATTTGGAATTAGCTAGCTGGACTCCGTTTCAGTTCAGTTCAGTCGCTCAACTGTGTCTTGATTCTTTGTGACCCCATGGACTGCAGCACGCCAGGCTTCCCTGTCCCTGACCAACTCCCAGAGCTTGCTCTAATTCATGTCCATTGAATCAGTGATACTGTCCAACCATCTCATCCTCTGCCGCCCCCTCCTCCTGCCTTCAGTCTTTCCCAGCATCAGGTCTTTTCAAATGAGTCAGTTGTTTGCATCAGGTGGCCAAAGTATTCGAGTTTCAGCTTCAGCGTCAGTCCTTCCAATGAATATTCAGGACTGATTTCCTTTAGGATGGATTGGTTGGATCTCCTTGCAGTCCAAGGGACTCTCAAGAGTGTTCTGCCACACCACAGTTCAAAAGCATCAACTCTTTGGTGCTCAGCTTTCTTTATAGCCCAACTCTCAGTTTACATGATCCCAATTTTGTTGGCAACATCCAAGCATCATAGTCCGGAGCCAGTCAAACATATGCCTTCTCCTCTCCATCAGGCCTGATCAGGGTGTTGACCTTGGCCACGTCAGCATTAGAGGGCTTCTCCACAGCCTGTTGGATTGGGCGCTTGTTGGCCTTGACACCCACAGTGGACACCCGTGTGGTGTGGTCTTCTGTCTTCTTCACGGCTGACTTGGTGGTGAGGGGGAACTTGACGATGGCACAGTGGTCCAGTTTGTTTCTCTTGGGGGCGCTCTTCGAGAATGTTTGAGCTGCCTCCTGAGCCACAGTGTTCTGGGCCACTGGAAGGTGGGTGACGTCCGGTCTTTGTTTGTGGCTGTGGATGCCTTTCAGCACAGCTTTCTTGGCCTCAAAGCCTTTGCTTTGGCTTTGGCTTTAGGAGGGGTTGGGGCTTCCTTCTTCGCCTTTGGTGCCATCTTCATGAAAAGCTTCTTTAGGTTTGTACGTGTTCACTCTCCAGAGTAAGGGACACTTGCCTCCTGGCTGTGCGTACTCTTGGTCCACGATCAGATTTGGATCCTTGGTTTGTTTCCTGTTCTCCATTCCAAACCCTCAGCTCCAAGGCTCGTTCCAGCCTCTCGCCCTCGCCCTCCTGTAATCCCGCTGCCCTGTTTGGACCAGCTGGACTCTAACCACTCCTGGTTTCTATAGTGATCCTAAGCTGATTCCAGGGGGTGTGGGTGCTGGAGCTAGGGCGCAGTATGGACGTGTGCTCTGTCCCGCCTCCCAGAGCTGCTCCATGGAGGCAGCAGCAAGATGCAGTGACCCAGGAGCTGGGTGTGGATTCACGTCCTGACAGCTGCTGACTGCCCGATGGCCTCCTGCAGGTGCTGACGCTTGCTTAGCCGTTTGTGTGGGACAGCGTAATACACATGCCTGCTGCTTACTGAGCGTAAACACAGGACTCTGCCACTTAGACATCGAGAACCATCACTTCCCACCTCTCTGATTTGTCACTGCGTGTTCGGCCTAAGCCCTGTTGGCGCCGTGGAACCTTCCTTAACTATTTCAGCCCCACTGGTTTCTTCTTCCGAATGGAACCCGAATCCAGCTTGCTCACGCTGCGGCCCACGGTTCCCTGCTGGGCCTGGTGCGACACACGCAGCGCACGAGACGGCATCTCCTTACTAAGCACGCAGGGTGCTCTGTGGGATTCTCACTGTGTGTTTCTTTTCAGATTCTCGAGTCAGAGGATGGTTCATGCTGGACTCCTACCTCCCTACCTTTTCTCTCACTGTTTTATACCTGCTGTTGATATGGCTGGGCAACAGATGCATGAGGAACAGACCTGCTCTTTCCCTCAGGGGCATCCTCACCTTGTACAATCTTGGAATCACACTTCTTTCCGCATACATGCTGGCAGAGGTAAGTGTCCGCAAAACAGTTACGTCTGGCATTGCAGAACTTTCCACGGTTTCTATCAATACTGATCTTTAATATCTCAAGAAGCTGTTCCAGCGTCTGATATTATTCCTTCCACATGGGTGGAAGTCTTTGTTTCTAACTTGAATTTTTCTTATTGTAATTTAGACCTATTTCTTTAGTCCTTAGTCTTTAGTTGTAATTTAAAATCACAATTTAGATCTGAATGGGCTTAAAGATCATGTATTATTGTTTTCTCCTTTTATAGATTACCATACTGAGGCTTAGAAAAGTTAAACTGGTTTGCCTGAGCTATTGAGTAACAGTATTTTTTTCAATTAAACATTAAATACAGTTAGTCTGACTGAAATGCAAACATAACATCCCTTAAAGGATGCTCCTCGCATCTCCGGGCCACTGTGTGTCCTGAGGACCACCTCCCGGAGGCCTGGGGTGACATCCCAGCTTGGCTATAGTAGCCTGCATTGCATCATGTCTTCCCTATTCCTTTATAATCTGCCAAACCTGAGTGATTTCACAAGAAAAAGAACAAGTAATGATGGCCCTGCCTACACAGCCAAAGGGTATTTACTGTAATACAAGAGGAAATCTTAAAGTGTTAAATAAACCTCGAGAGAGAGAGAACTAAAACAGAATCTTTTTGGAGAAAAATTAGGATAAAATCATTCATATATATTATAAATGGCTAACAGTGGCACACACATAGCTGCCTTCCTGGGCTCCTTGGATTCTGAATGGAAATAAATTCTTGTCTAAAACATAGGCCCTCTCACCCCTAGTTTTTAATCTGTGTTTAATTAGCCTAATAGGCACCATCCTAATGATGGTTAATAACCATCATCTAAAATGTTTTGAAACGCTAATTATGGGACTGGAGGCATCAGAGTGCAGGTGGCAGAGCTTGGGGTCAGGAAGGCCACCCTGACAGCTCTAAAATCACACCACCTGAGTCTAAACGGGGAACTTGCATTTTAGTTTCCCTCCTGGCTCAATTTTAGTTTTCTCTTGCGAGAGAGTAATTTACGGGCTTATTCCTCCCTGTGCAGCAGGGAGAGGCACTCTTCCCGGGGCGGGTCTCAGCGGCCACGCGTCTGCAGGGCCCGCCTGGCGGGCTCACTCGGTCAGAGGTGTGAGCCCCGCGGGAGGCGTCGGCGCAGCGGAGGCGGGAGGCCCGAGCGCGGTGGCGGCTCTCCACGTCCTCTGCGGCCCTGGGGGACTCACTCAGCCAGCTTAGCTGTAAGATGGAGACGCGACGTCTGTCCTGCCTCACTCCCTCCTGGGTGTCAGGACGTCAGTTCTGTTCAGCCGGCACTCAGCGAGCCCACGCTCGTTGCGGCCCAGGGGCCACAGCGAGGTCAGAGGTGGTTCCTGTTCTCGAAGAGCTCACAGACGCGCGCAAGTGCAGGAGACAGTCAGTCCTATGAGTCAGGACGAAGTCCACAACAGGCACCGACGGCAGGAACGAGAACGACAGTTCAGTGCCTGAGCCGCCACATACATGTACGGGGTTTGTCTCTTTTAGGGAGAAACCCCTGCACAGAGCGCATTCTCCACTGTGAGCTTTAGCTCCCACTGGTCTGCTGTTTCTCTTCTCAGACTTTTCCATCTCTCAGTTCAAAATCACTGCTGGTGGTTGAGTGCCTCCTAGTCTCCTGACCTAACCTCTTTCGGGGTTTAAGGTCTTCCCCCTTACACTACAGGCTGTGTTCGTAGACTAGTCAAGGGGTAGCTTACCTTAACCTTGCTAACCTGTTACACTCAGGCCAGACGTGTGCTTAGGCCAGGAAGCTGCCCTGAAACCACTAACACTGTTCCAGCAAGCGCACCCTGCAGGCCCTGCACGGTGTCAGGTCGAGTCCCAGGCTCTGGAGCACAGCCTCGGCCCAAGTGCAAGAGGGAGCACTGGCCCAGGTGGGGTTGGGGAGGCCTCTCTGAGGAGGCGATGGCTGAGCTGCGCGCAGTGATGAGAGCAGGCCAGGCAGGTCAAGATCTGGCGAGGCCTCGAGGCCGCAGCAAGCTCAGGGTGGTGGTCGAGGACCACGAGAAGCAGCGGTGTGCCAAGGAGAGTGGACAGAGACGGGTGATGCGAGACGAGCTGGACGGGAGCAGGTTACCCAGGGCCTCGCCAGGAATTTGGCTGTTCTTAGGAGGAGCCATCGAAGGATGTTAATGGATGAGTGATGGGATCTTCTACATGGAGAATGGACTCAGCGAGTTGGGGCAAGCATGGAAGCAGAGGCTCTGCTGGGGGGACTTGATGGTGCTACAGTCACAGACACCAGTGGTGTGGACTCGGAGTGGATTCTAGTCATATTCTGGAGCGAGTTGGCCCACACCTCCTTAAGGCTGACAGCCCTGTTTGAAAGCCTGGTTTCCTCCTCTTCAACACTCAGGTTGGGTGCTTCCTGCAAACCAGCACGCCCAGGGCAGCAGGAGGGGTCTGGGGTGAGGCACTCTGAGCCTTCCCCAGCCTGGCTGCTTGCTCTGCCACTCAGTCTGTCAGATGGTTCTGCAGGGGTGCGGTGGGGAGGGGACAGCCGGGGGACAGCTGACTAAGCAGAGCATGGCCTGTTCTTTCCTACTGTGGTGTTGCTATTACATAAACACGGTAGATGGTAGAGCCCCGAGCTGCAGAACTACAGCCTGACCATGGAGGTTTTTAATTAATCTTTCTAAACAAAGTTAAGTAACTTTATTTTGAAAAAGGCAGAAAAAATTTACATACACTTCTAGATATTCCTGGATCCACTGGGGCCTCCCACCAGCTCCCATTTGAGAACCAACAGGGACAGCTCTGGGACCTGGGGGTGACTTGATCTGTAATAGACCCACCAGGAAGGTTCAGTCTCTCTTACTTTCCCTGGATTCATTTATCCTGATAACCTATACTTATCACAATGTTAACTGGGGTGATTTTGTTAGAAGAGAAGCAGTGGAGGATATGGAAGACTCATGAAGGTTCTGAAACATTCTGTGTTCTTTGAGTTTATCTCTTTTTCTTGGTGTTCAGTTCATTAACATCCCTCCCTCCCTGCTCTGTCTAACAGTCGGTCCCTTTACACCTTTTTGATAAGCTACAGAAAATTATAGGCTTTCACATATATCATATGTAAATCAAAGCCAAAGACCTTATAGTCTAGAATTTTAAGTTTCTTAGTAACAGTGAGCAAGAAGGCAGAAAACTTTTATAGAATTTCCCACAAAGAAAGTTCATTTCCTTAAGTTGTAGAAGCAAAACTAGACAAGGAATTAGAAGACCTGAATCCAGTTGTCATTCTACTACTTACAGTCGTGTGATCACAAGCAAATAGTCATTGAGGACTTTCTCTGTGCCAGGCATTGGACAAGGAATTGTAGTTGCAAAAAATGAGCAAAGAAGGAGGCATGGACTTTATGGAGCTTTGTTTTTTGAGCATAATGGGGAAAACAGATGTGTATCAGTTATAATCGCAAAAATGACTGATTACAACATAGCATAAACACAATGAAGAAAATGACTTCAGAATGTCTGTGAGCCCTGGTTTTCTCATGGAAAATGGTAATAAGTACATAATTCATAACTTTGGGATGATCAAATAACAAATACATGTAAGCCAATAAAGTACTTAAATTTTAGTGTAGTTTCTTCACATCTGTTTACATTTAATTCTATATTGTATTTGTAGAGCATATGATTAGATAATTGCTTACGGAAAATATTTTGTTACTCAAATGATAGCTAAATTCTGTTTCTGGTGGCTGTGAAGGTTAGAAGTAAATCCTATATTAACCAAGGATTTTAACCACTGATACCAGTTCAGCAGCAAGAAATTAGGTCCTTTGATACTGTGTATTTGGGAACAGGATTGAGTAAAGCTCATACTGGGAAGAACTCAAACCTTGAATAGATGCCAATCAGAAACATGAATAGGAAGTTGAGTTTTCGTCCAAATTTTTGCACTGATTTTTTTCCTCTCCTTTGTTTCTTTGGCAGCTTATTCTCTCCAGTTGGGAAGGAGGGTACAACTTACAGTGTCAGGATCTGACCAGTGCAGGGGAGGCCGACATCCGGGTGAGTCAGCTGTTTGTAACCATTTCTCACTGAAAAGGAGAGAAAGCTTTCTCCTCCCAGAGACGAGGATGGAGGCTGGGCTTAGATAAGCAGGGGTCTCCGTCGTAGTAGAAGTGCTCATTTGGGGGACAGATGGAACAAACCTTGAATAGATCCCTTTGCAAAGTGGAATGGGGATGACCTCTGTCCTGATACAGAATCATCTCCAGGATGGAGCTCAGTGAAAACAGCAACCCACAGACCATGCCTATAGTACAGGGCCTCATGTGCAGAAAATGATAGGAATATGCGTGTCTTAGCTTTTAGTTTATTCTGCCATTGTTTCTTTTTAAAACCATAAGCAAACATGCTTGTTTCCTTTTAGGGGAGGGACCAGGGCAGAGTAGATAGAGGTGGAAATTGGACTTCTCTGAATGTCCCTTGTCTAATTTTCAGAAACAGTAGGTGTTTTCACATAATTATAAAGCAAATTTTAAAAGAATGCAAGGCAGCCTCTTATTCCACATCTTGGAAATAAAATAATTACCCGTATATTAAGTTGCTGACATAACCACCCAAGGAATTCTTTCATGTGCCTTTAAACAGTGTTTGAGTGCACACCCTGAGCGAGATGACCTCAACGGCATTCAGTAATTTGGAAAGGGGGGCTGCTCTTATTAATAAAAATATTGGTATTGCTTTTTGTGGGACTATTACAGGTATGCTTAAGATAAAGTACATAATAATGTTAATATCATTACAACTAATATTTGAAACATAGAAAAGAGAAACCAAGACTCAGTAATCATAGATTTAAATCAGAAATATCAAAATGAACATTCTTTCTAAAACGTGCTTTTTAGCTCTGTTCACAGGAGAGGTCTAGTTAGTCTCTGAGAAACCAGCAGTGATACCCACATCATGCTCTCTAAATATAATCCACCAGGAGGGTTTAGTGCTCTTAGAGAGTTGACCGATTCCTGTTTGGTTGGGGGGAAGTACATATATGAGAAGAATCCAGGACATCATGTGACAGAGCCAGGAAGCTGGGGTCACGACAAGAAGATGTAAGGGCCAGCTTAAAGGGACTCCCACAGCTAAAGTGGGACAGTTTGAGTATCAAAAGGAATACTGACAAATTTATAAAAACTAAACGAGTTTAAAATGACACTAAAAAAAAATCGTTGTTACTTTTTGAAGGTTACTAGGACACCAAGTAATTCTAGAAAAAAAAAATTGAATCAAACATCTATCCTGCCATTCATATGTAAGTTTCCAAATAGCTAAAGAGGAAGAGCTTCCCTGGTGGCTCAAACAATAAAGAAACTCCCTGTAATGGGGGAGACCCAGGTTCGATCCCCTGGGTCAGGAAGATCCCCTGGAGGGCATGGCAACCCACTCCAGTATTCTTGCCTGGGAAATCCCTCAGACAGAGGAGCCTGGAGGGCTATGGTCCACGGGGTCACAGAGTTGGACACGACTGAGTGACTAACATCATCTCACCTGCTATGTAAAGTTTCCAAATAGCTAAAGAGGAAGAACTATTTCTATAAAGACAAAAACATGCACGTAAGTATGAAGAGAATTTGAAAAGCACCATTTTGCAGCTTCTAGTGAAGGGTAATGGGCCCAGACGGCAGTCATCTGTAAACGATGAAGCTACCGGGTGAAAGCTGAGTGGAAGCTTCGCGATGATTAGGTGACGCTGTTAACACCTGGACTCTGCTGCTGTTAGTGTCAGCGGGCCACCCAGAAGCTGGGTGCCTCTTGACGTGATTCCACAGGAAGTACACAGACCCACGCCTGAAGTACAGATGACCACTAAACCACGTGGGTTTGAATTACACGGGTCCACTTAATACACAGACTCTTTTCAGTACTAAATACTAAGTGCTGTACAACCCGACACGGAGGAACCATGCTATGGAGGGCTGGCTGTAAGTTATACACAGACTCTGGCCTGTGCAGGGGGTCAGTGCCATGACCATCCCTGCCCCGTTGTTCAAGGGTCAACTGTAATCTTACCCCCAACCTTAAACCTGAATCCAGCTAAGCCTCTGTCATTGCTCTTTACAGAAAACGTGGAGGATAGAGAAATAAGTTTAAACAACACTAGGAAAAATAAGTCACCTAAATCCATACTATTAGGAATTCTATACAACTGATCAAGTTTAAGAAATAAAAGATCAGAAAGAAAACAGTGGAGCACGGAAAGGGAACAGACTTTTTGGTCCCCCCCAATATTTTGGAAAGGTACAATTATTCCTTTCACTAGATGGGGCTGGATTGCTGGGAATAAGGAATAGATGGCAGCAGAGGCCGGGTGAGACGGTTCTCGCTGGTCTGGGAGCAGGGCGGGTGAGCCGGTGGAGCATGGCCCGGTGCCCGCAGGGGCAGGTGGCCCCGGGCAGCATCACAGCTCACCCTGTCTTCCTCCCGCTTGACTTCTCGTACAGGTAGCCAGGGTGTTGTGGTGGTACTACTTCTCCAAATTAATAGAGTTCCTGGACACAATTTTCTTTGTGTTGCGGAAAAAAACCAGCCAGGTCACCTTTCTCCACGTCTACCATCACGCCTCCATGTTTAACATCTGGTGGTGCGTCTTGAACTGGATTCCTTGTGGGCAAAGTAAGTATACATCTGTCGGTTCTGTGTAATGGGCCTCCTGCCCGTCACACGGGGAAGCACACGTTTGCTGGTGGCCGTTTCGTTTCTCATCTTTGATCCTGGCAAAACCTTTGAGTATTAGGATAAATTTTAAAAATGTCTTCTCTTCCATGCACCATACATCTGATGGCAGGAGCGCGTGCCCCAGCTGGAGCAGGTTACCCCACGCCCTGGGCTGGTAGAAACAGCGCCTTCTAGTCACGACCCCTCGGCTGTGGTACAGATGCAGTCATTTCAACTTCGGGGGCTTGTTTATCCATTCTGAAAAAATAAAATCACATCCCTCTGACCCACCAGAGCAGTGGCTTTCAATTTTTTTTTTTTTTTACTAAGACATCAATAAATATTACATTATATCACAACCCAGGGCACTCATACTGAATGAAACAAATTCCATGAAACAGTATTTAGCCTGGCTCTGTGTGATTCACTTAAAAAAAAATTGACCTCACTTTTTCAAAAAGTTAATAACTCTCACTGCACTGACTTTCACAGTTGACATGTCAGTTCTGACCTGACATATCAACACAGCGCTCAAGAGAGAACAATACTTTTCTATTGGATATTTATTGGTTTATACCCAAGAATTCAAAAGTATTCTATGAAAAATCAGGTACAACTCAGGTCAGAATGATTTTCTCCTAGGATATAGGAACTTGTAGAGATGATACTTAAAAAAACAAAACAAAACTGGGGTATCTGCAGCACATTGACTATGAAGATGTAAATTTAAACTCCAGTAAGCTTGCTGGAGGCACAGTGGACAGAAGAGACCCTTTTCCACCTCTCCTAGACTGACATACTCTGGTTTCAGTTTAGTTATTAAGAATATAGTAGACTGATGATATAATCAGTATGTAGACTAAAATCAATACCAAAGGACAGTTGTCAAGGCTAAGTATTTTTTTGATTATCAAGTTTCATTTCTAAGTCACTAAAGCATCTAAAAGTCGATCTTAACCATTGTGTAAAGACATTGTATTTCATTCACGGGAATTCTGTGTGTGTGATGGTTTCTTTTCAGTCTAGAATACTATGAAAATTATAAGCAGCAACTACTTTTTTAAAATTAATTGATGGAAATGAAAACTCAGGTTGGTAAAAAAAAAAATCACTAATATTGTGCTGCCTGGTACTCTGAAACTATATTTGTGCTTTCATATAAATCCAGTGTCCTGACAAGTCATTCCAGCCAGTGTATAAGGACTTGCTAGAGTCCTGGTGCTGTTCCTCTTGTCATATTCACTGATTTGCATTGATCTATCCAGATTGTTAATCCAGGACTGGGAAACCAGGCAGGAGAATTTAAATTAATTAACCCCCATATGTGCAGTGCCTTTTAGTTTATATAGTTAACCCCATCACAACCTTAAGTGGTACTTACTTATATCAGTTTTCCAGATGAGAAACAAAATTTACAAAGTAATATATGCAAGGGGACAGAGCTATTTAGGTGGTCCTCCAGCTGCACAGCCCGTCTCTTGGGCAGCTCACAGACCAGCGGCCTGGATCCTGGACCCGCCCATTGTGCTCACCTTCTGCGCGCCCCGTCCGGAGCCCTTCACGTAGGCTGGCGTTGTTCTCACACCCTGCTTCCCGCTCCTTGGCTTGTGCACTTCCTCACCTCTTGCAGCTCAATCCTTTGACCCTTAGTTGAGCCAACACAGGGCTTAGCCCTTGCTCCTTAGTTTCCTGAAACACGACTCACCCACGTGGATGATAGCACCTGTCATGAAGGTGACGGCAGGGGACCGGGGGCAGGGGGGTTCCCCGCCACAGCTCAGCATAGCAGATACCCAAAAGTGTTAGACACCCCTTGTCCCAGAAGTTCAGGAGGCTTCCTGGCCACTGGGAAAGTCCCCAGCCCAGCTCAGCCTCTTCTCATCCTGCGGGACCTTCCCCGATTCACATTCTGCAGCATCTCCTGGTTCTAGGTCCCTTCCAGGGAGATTCCATTTACCAAACTATGAAGGGCAGTACATTTTCCCTGACTCTCAAGTGCCCTGTTCAGCCATGTATGAAGGCTATAATCATATAGTCTGTCTACAACCCAAATGGCTGGAAGGTTTAGTGAAAGCAAACACATGTTCTTTCTGAAATTCTGCCTCCTGGTTAGATGGTAGTCATGACAGAGACTGCATAGCCCTGGCAAAACGGTTTTCAGAGTCCCAGCCAGTCCCGGGTGAGCCCCCTCTCTAGGTGTCTGGTGGAATCCTGCGATGATGGCACAGGAATCGGGTGAGTCACGTGAGCGCTGGGTTGTTTGTGCTCAGTTATGTCAGGGGGAACAGTGCTTGACGAAGAACGGCCGGTCCTGCCTTCCAAAGGAACGATAATGCCTCCTGTGCTCTCCTAGGTTTCTTTGGCCCCACCCTGAACAGCTTCATCCACATCCTCATGTACTCCTACTACGGGCTGTCCGTGTTCCCGTCCATGCACAAGTACCTCTGGTGGAAGAAGTACCTGACGCAGGCCCAGCTGGTACGTCCGCCCCCGCCAGCTCCGCCCCGCGGGCTGCGGCGCATGCTCGGTCCCAGCCCTGGAAGCTGGAGGCACGAGGCTGCCAGGCTCTCTCTAAAAACGGGCTTTTAAGAGTAAAACCTTGTTAAAGTGTCCCTCGTGTACGGAATGCGTCCTGTGCGTATGGAATATGCAGCTAGCTCACTCCTTGCTGTGAAATGTAGACGAATACTTTTGAAGTTACTCTGCTGAAGCGTTTCTAGCTAAATGGCCTGAGATGTTCCCCAGAGAAAATTAACGATGGCCAATTTTACACACTTGCTAACTTCTGACAAAACTCCCAGAGAGGAGAGTGGGCCCCTCGGGCGCTTTGGGGGCTGTCTCGCCCCGGGAGCAGGCTTGCAGCAGAGCCAGAGCGATCCGCCCCTGCCGCCCACAGGTGCAGTTCCTGCTCACCATCACCCACACCATGAGCGCCGTGGTCAGGCCCTGCGGCTTCCCCTTGGGCTGCCTCATCTTCCAGTCTTCTTACATGATGACGCTGGTCATCCTCTTCTTAAACTTCTACATTCAGGTACGTTTAAACTCAGTCAACAGCGAAACATGAGACTGAGCACCTCTGCGTTACGTTTTTAATTTTACCAGTTAAACGTTATGGGAGTGCAGGCTTGTGGATCAGCTCAGATAACAGAGGTGCACAGAGTCCACCCTGCAACCTGCATTCCTAACTCATCTCCCTGCACCTCCTCCACAGGAGAACTAACCCCTGTTACTGCTCTGGTGGGCATTCTGCCAAACGTTTTTCAATGCATGCCTATGAAGTTTAATCAAAAATACTATGTATTTGAATCTTGTATTTGCACCAGGCTGCCAAAGTCTCACCTCTGAAAGTTAAACACTGTGTATAGTAACACAGATCTAGGAAATCTCTATGAATGGAGGAAAACATCGACTAAATGAACCTAATGGTGAAAACCTGTTGCCATTAGCTACTGCAAGGTTGTAGACTTCCTGTTTATTTGAAAACGTTCTTTTGAAGTGAACCAGGATGAGAAGGTCACATTGACTTTTCCTTAGGTGCCATTTTCTTTTTAACAATTTACGTGGAAGGGATTTCCAAAACGCAATTTCAGAGCAACTCTGTTCTAAAGAACCGGTGGCAGCAGTGACAGCACAGGCCTCAGGCGGTCGGTTTTGAATTGCTCCTCTGTGGGCTGCGGAAATAGAAAGCTTCGTAAGAAAAATGAGAATATACAGTTCATTCAGAACAGTACTTCTGAAATTGTATTGGCTGTATTTTCTCCCGCAAATAAACAAGTGCCCACTGACTTTAGTTTGGGTTGACTTTGAGCAAATGTATGGTGGTTTTATACAGAATACGGCTGGGGGAGCAGAACTTCTGATAGCTTTTCAGCTCTTGTGTTTTGGAAATTGGACTGGCGAGGCTTTGTCTCCTGTGAGATAAAAGTTTCCTTTGAGAATTTCTAAAGCAGCAACCATTGATAGAACCAAACAAAGCCACCCCTCTCCTAAAAAAAAAAAAATGATGAACGTTGCTGGCAGACTAAGGGAATCATCTTGGTGTTGAAACTTGAAGGAATCCATAGTCCAGCAGTGGGGAACAGTGGTGCTCAAAGCCGTAGTCAAGGTCAGCCCTGATCCTGAGTTGATACTATTCGCTTTTTTTAAAAAAGTGAGATCATATATTTTGTCTGAATAGGAAGGCTGTACCAAGACATACATCAAGCCAAAATCTCAGGTACCAGTACTTTTGAAATAACAGCACTTTTTCACTTGAATTGTATTTTTTTTTAAATTTCTATCCTTAAGTAAGTCATAGTGCATACTTGAAAGTTGCTGAGACTAGATCTTAAAAGTTCTCATCACAAGAAAAAATTCTAGTGGGATGGGAAATGTGGTAAATCCTGTATGTGGGATGGTAAGCTACACGGTGTGACCACTTACCAAGCAGTAAATCATTTACAAGCATTAAATCATGTTATACACCTGAACTGATGCACTGAATTTCACATATACCTTGACTTTTTAAAAAGACTTCAAAAAAATCATTCCCTCCATGTAAGCAACTAATGCAGAATTTGAATGCTAATCCCATAAAACAATATATATCAATACTAACCTGATGTGGGTAAGGTGAGACAGCTTTTCCTTGGAATTCATGCATTTGTCTTGTTTTTAATCAGAAGCTTAACAACCATCATTTAACAAATAAGCATTCATACTAGAAAGTTCAGTACCCAATGAAATCATGCATTGTTTTAGACCCTAAGTCACATTACAGACAAGGTTCTATTAAAGAATCCCTTTCTCTTTTTCTCTTCAACATGTACACATCCCAACAGACATACCGGAAAAAGCCAATGAAGAAAGCCATGGAAGAGGCAGGGAAAGAAGTCAAGAATGGTTTTTCCAAAGCCTACTTCAGCACAGCGAATGGAGTAATAAGCAAGAAGGCACAATAAGTGTCGTGTCTCAAAGACAAAGCATATATAATAGCCTAACAGATCCGCTTGTTTTAAAGCAAAGACTGAATTGAAAGTTATATATGTTTTAGCATAAACTAATTTCTTTTGAGTTTATAAATCATTTGTATCCGGAACGTATTAATATATTGCTGTTGGGTTGATCTGTTAACTGAATGCTTTCATCAGCAGTGAGGCGAGAACTCCGCAGAACTCAGAACCGGTGCGCCTTCTCTCCTCTCCCCACCAACCTAGCCCCCCCCCCCCCGGCCCCACCCCGCCCGGACACGGTCCCCACCACGCCTTACACACCTGCAGAGCCAGGGCACAGGGAGCACTGTTTCTCACAGCAAGTCTGCAAATAAGTTAGTTTTGTTCAGATTAAAATGTTTAAAACAAAATGTTATTATCTTCTAAATACAGGGTATGCTCTAATCTATATTTAGCAATAATTGTCAGTACACAATCGGTCCATTTGTTCCTTTAGGAATCAACCCCAGAAAATATTAAAATGGTCACATAGATGGACAACCCAGCAACCCCTTTTCTCTCTCAAGTCTGTCTTGTCTCCAGAATCTCAGATTCCCACAATTACTCCTAATTCTCAACTTAGTGACATGGTAATAGTTTTTTATTCCTTTTTTTTTATTTTGAAGAAAAATCTCCCAGACCCTCATAGCACAAGGGCTCTGGATAGGCCTAGTTCTTCTGTTTTAACTGGGTTTCCTTAGTTATTCATGCATTCACATCTACATCCTATGTTAAGGTACCCTGGGTTAGGATAACAGTGTTCATTTTAAAAGTAGGATCCGAATTTGGCTGCCTATCTCCTCTCTGAACAAGGACTCGAGCCCACTAATCTCCATCACTGGGCCCTTAGAATGATCTGTCAATGGACTATCTGTAAGTTAGAATTAATAGAGCATCGAGGGAAAAATAGATACTGACCTTGTCAACGATTTCTTAAGAGCCTACTTGAGAATATTATCCCCAAATAGCTGCTGTTTGTCTTTACAGGTTAGGTTTTTGAAAATAGGAAGAAAGAGAGGGCTATGGAAAGGTTCCAGCACTGCCCGCAGTAAAAAGCGCCGGTTTGGCAAGCCCAGCACACCCTTGCCCTGCTCGGGTAACCCGAGCCCCGCAGAGAAGCACACAGAGGAAGGCGAGAGGGACCACTCCTTTCTCCCCAAGGGCAGGGCGGTCATCTACCATTAAATTGTCCCAAGAATGGAAACGGTATTATCCGAAGATCTGATACAGATTTACACCCTATAAAATAATTCATACCCTGTAAAAACGAGATTTGCGCACTTTGACACTCTCTCTGCTTTCCTGCCTTACTTTAAGAAGTTTTTAGGTCGTAACATTGACATCAGAGGCTTAAATGCCCCAACACATTACAGCACAAAAGGACTTTGTCCTTTGGGGACCATTTCTGTTTTCTGAGCTTCCGTTTGAAAAAAAAAATTTTTAATGGGAAAACAAAAACACGGACTGTGGTACTGACGTGTACACTGACACTGGGCATACTGACACTTCCAACGTCTATTTCTTGTAAACGCCCCTCGGGGTTCCGCTGCCCTGAAAGGCAACTGACCTTACCAGCCTTCACGGCGAGGGCATCGTGCCCTCCAGCCCCTCCTCTGCCAGCGGACCCATTTCTCCGGAACAGACATCTTCCGTCTGATGTCCGCTTTCTCTTGGGTCTTTCTAGTCTCCTAAAGCTGTCTTGTTCTAGGGTGCTCAACCCCCTCCTTCCATCACATCATGCCTGCACAGCTCTAAGTACTGTGTCCTCCCAGAAACTCACTTTAAAACAAGGGCTCGCTTTGAGTATGACTCTCCCTGCTCCCGTAACAAAGTCCTCGACAGACTGGGGAGGAAGCCCCTCGGAGGAGCTAGACTTTGGTGCAGTTTTAGGTCTCAGAGGGGAGCTACAATGTTATCAAAATGCACTCACCGCAGGTAAAAATGAGGCTCAGAAGGCAGAGGTCACGGGTCAGCTGCTGTCTCCAGCTTCCCCTCAGTCATCAGGCCCCGGCTCTGCACTCAGCCTCGCAGCTGCAGTTCCGGAGGCTCCCGTGGGCTCCATCCCCACACGGCCAGGACAGAGGCGTCCTTCAGCCGAGGCAGACCCAGACAGCTGGAAACCACTGATCAAAGGGGAAGCTCGGTTAGTTTACACTCTCCAGCTCGATTTGGATAGAGGCTTCAGGATGCTTACTTCTGACTTGATCTGTAATCCTAGGGAAGCTTCATGAAACACTTTATAGCCTTAAACCATTCAAGGGCTGGTTAAAAAAAAATACAGGGTTATGAAGTCTTAGTCACAAAAACTGAATCAGGTAACTATCTTCACCTGTTATTAAGTGTTACAATTTTAAACAAAATGTTTACTTTTAATGTGATTTTCCTAAAGCAAAGCTGTTTTAAAAAAAGTTCTGTATAATTTGTTAGAAAAAAAAAGGGAAGTTTTCCCCCCAAATAAATTTCTCCTCACTCATAAGAATGAAAACAGTTATATGAGTATGGTAAGCATATGTTTATTCCAATTTTTCAAACAAAAGAATGTTCACTTACTGGAATTAAATACAGAAATCTCAACCCATCAAAATTACATACTAAACTATTTAGACATATTGAGGGGAAAGTCCTCCCCACATTGGAGAGGTATTTTTAAGGCAAAAGGTTACTATGATGGACAGAACTTCATTTCTTGTGTAAGAAACCAGTCTAGTTCTTTCCAGTATTTCCATTTCATTTTATGTTTCTGGGGACTTCCTTATTTGGAAAATAAGGATAGCACTTTTTTGATTTTCCTTGGAAAACACTTATATCTTAAGAACATAGTATCATGACTGAGGTGGCCAGGGAGGCAGGAGAAGCCATTTTTTCCTTGTAGATAAAAAGCATCTGTATGATTGTTGTATAATAAATTGATTTTTACACTAAAGTATGTCATGATTCCTTTTATTCGGTTCAAAGAAGTTAAAATGTGTTCTGCATGCTATTCCAAATGACCTATTACTCAGGAATTTTTTTTTTAACAAAGTTATATTTTAGCAATTAATTTTGGAGGTGTAATTCATTTCAGTAAGCAGTGGGCTTTTATATAACAATGTCACCTTTATGCAGTATTCATATACCAAGTTAAACTCTTTCAGAAAACGGTCATTCGTAAGGAAAAGTTAAGAGTAGACTAGCAGAGAGGATATGGTGGTGGTAATGGTAGAGTCTACCTGCCGATGCAGAAGATGTAAGAGATGCAGGTTCAATCCCTGGGTCAGGAAGATCCCCCGGAGAAGAGCATGGCAACCCACTCCAGTATTCTTGCCTGGAAAATTTCATGGACAGAGGAACCGGGCGGGCTCCAGTCATGGGTCACAAAGAGTCGGACACAACTGAAGCGACTTAGCGTTCTGCACAGCAAGCAGAGGATAGAAAGGTTATAACAAAAACAGCTACACAGCACGACCCAGGGGAAAGTGCAGGACTGGCTGAAGAGGCTAGGCTGGGCACAAGCAACGTGCAGCCACGCTCCAGCCCTGGGCACTCTCTTCGCAGGGTCAGGCAGACAGGAGGCCGCTGCAGCAGCTCAGGAGTGGGTCTGAAGCCTGAGGCAGACTTAATGGTCGTGGGGCAGATCACAGACTGGCCTAGTGTCGGTGTAGAGAGAAGAGGTTTAATGTGACGTTGACAGCAATGCGCAGAATGGTACAAGAGAGCTCCAAGTCTGCTTAGGAAGTGGCTTAAATTCCTGGACAGTAACAAGGATGGGGCAGAATATCCTGAAGAGCAGGAGCGGAGGAGAGTGGGAGGTGGCCCTGGAGAGCGGAAACTTCACCTCACCTCCCCAAACGGGGGCCACAGACCTCCCCATCACCTCCTGGGGTTTCCTTACCTTAAACAGTGGGTGCAACCCGTTCATTAAAAGCCTAATAACTTGTTGCAAATTAAAAGCTGCTTGTACATGACAAACGTTCACCTAAATAAGTTTCAGTTTCTCAGTATAAAGAGAAATTCAACGTGTTTTTATTATTCAGTTTATTATTACCACTTAAATTTATTATTTAGGATTTCTTCAAAATCAAATTATATTCACATTAAAGAAGAATTCTAAAAATAAAAAATAAAGGGTTCTACTCCAGGGCAAGTTAAAATAATAATCACTCTTACAACACCTAAACGACACTCACCTAAAATATCCCTTGACCTTCAGTAACACATGACTTTCAGTCATGGGTAGGTGGGGGAGCAAAAGCTATCGATTTGTAGGTCATTTTTCTGTCTTGAGAGGCAGCACTCAGGAAACACTGGGATGACACCAGGAGGACAAGCAGATGTGAAAGTCAAACCCTCACTGAGCACTTCGTGAATCAGTCAGTTTGGCTCTTGGAAGCAACCCACTGGGAGCCCATTATAACCCTGTGTGTGTGTCCCCAGCTGCTAAGTCATGTCCAACCCTTTGCAACCCCACGGACTGCAGCCCGCCAGGCTCCTCTGTCCATGGGACTCTCCAGGCAGGAGCACCACAGTGGGTTGCCACTTCCTCCTGCAGGGGAACGAACCCACGTCTCCTGCATTGGCAGGCAGCTTCTTTACTCCTGAGCCACGTGGGAAGCCCCGTTATGACCCCATCTGAAGCCAGATCCCATCTGACAGTGCAGCCGGGCTGCAGCAGGCACAGCCACCCTCCAGCCCTGGCAGGTACCTTGGCATCTGTACGCACCAGTCTGACCCTGAGATGGGAGCTGTGCTCTTGTGTGACCAGTTACCACCACTCATCCTCTTACATTCGGCCTGTTCACCCAGGTGACCCCCGAAGGCATCTGCATTTGTGACACCTGAGCACTGAAGAACAAAAGGAAAAATTCTGCATGGTTTTGCCTAGACCGAGTTCACACATTTCAAGGGAAATGAACTTCACTTTCCTGTTGACTGTGACCCTAATGATAAATATCACAAGTTGCAAATTTCTCTCAAAGTTTAGGCACTGTCCCAAAGATGGTCTGTGTACAGAGCTAGCCTTTATTTTTTAAGTCCAGTTTAATCCTATGAGCCTTGATAAACTCTGGAAATAGTCATGTTCAATTGCAAAATTCATTAAATCTACCTTCCCAGTGCTGTATGTTGTTATGGTGATACAGAAGTGACCCAGATGAAATATTTGCCCTTCCGAGTTCATAGTCTTGTAAAGCAAATGGAGAAACATGTAAAATAATAGAAATATGGAAAACTGCTTACCAAGAAAACTTTTCCAAAGGAGACAGTGTCTGGGCTTAGCTTTAATGGGTGAGGAATTTTCCAATGAGACAGGGAGGGAACTTTGTCCCAGCAAATCCCAGAGGTTAAACACCTAGGATTTTACCAGGACTCACCATCCTTCCACAATGAGGAGGCACTTCTCCAGTGCCCCCCATGTGGCTGGCATTGTACCAGGGCTTTGGAATAAAGTAGTGAAGAGATCAAACAGGGTCTCTGCTCAAAGAGCTCAGGTTCTAGGTGGAAGATGGGAGGTTGAAGAGGGAGGGGACATATTATGTATCTATGGCTGATTCATGTGGATGTATGGCAGAAACCAACACAATATTATAAAGCAATTATCCTTCAATTAAAAAAAGAAAGAAAGAAGGGCTCACAACCAGTGAGTACCTGCTAGAGGAAAACAGGGGTTACCGCAAAACTGCAAGAACATGCTGTTGGTGCTGTTCCAGGTGTCAGGATTCGGTCTCCCCGTGTCCCGTGGGGAACCAAAGCCGAATGCTGAGACCACTGTTTGCACCTGATTCAGCTCCCAACACCACTCTGCTACTCCTGGCTCGAGCAGAACGACCCAGACAGCTGAAACGCCGTCACCACGGGTGAACAAGCGCACTTTGGGAGTCTATTTGAAGTTTTCCCTTCTTTTGGTAACAACTGCACTGTGTATTCGGGTGCAAGCTGAGCAGCAGAACCGCTAGGTGACAGCCACGTAAATCCCCCAGAACCTGACCTCACACAGCTGCGGGAATGAAGGAGGAGCCTTGGGAAGGTGGCTGTCATCAGGTGTGATGTGGGCGTTCAGAATGCACACCGCAGACATTCGGGAAGAGAATATGGACCTGGGGTGGGGAAGACCGAGAACGAGCCTGAGCTGCAGCCCACGCAGACAGACAGGTGCCTCTGATCTCAGTGGTGAAGGTGACCTGCGGAAGCCAAGGCCTGTGTCCCAGAGCCCTGCACACACCTGGCCCAGGAGGAGGAGCTGATAGACTGCTGGGGAAGCGGAGCAGCTGCAGGGCCAGCACGTGCCTCAGGGGGAGCCTGCGGACAGGCCATGAGGCAGGCATGCAAACCAAGCCCAGTCCTCTGCCCGCAAGCCTCCCCCTGGACACCCCCCCGTGGCCACTCTCACCAGAAAGGTACAGGGGCACGAGTCGCCCTGCCCAAGTCAACAGGTCGCAAAGCCACCATGTCCTGTGGCGACAATCGAAAGTGCCGTGCACATAGAGAAAGATCCAGCAACCCCAGCTTAGCTTACCTGAATTCCCAGAAAGAGAGGTCTCAGTCAACAGTGGCCAGTCCTCCGGATCCGAGACGGTGTCTGCTTCTGCTTCTCTATTATCTGGTCAGTAGTAACAACCGTATCATAAACGGGAGAATCAAACCATTCAAGGACCAGAAACGTAAGCGCTCAGCCAAGGACAGCTGGGCCTCCGCCTCAACAGATCCCAGTTCATGTGGAAACAAGTTTCTCCAGCTTTCCTTGACCCAAGGCAAAGCCGAGGTTTTTTGTTTTGTTTTGTTTGTATCTTAATTAGCATACTCATTTTCTAAAAGCATCAGAATGCTGAACTGACACCTATTGTCCATATGTTCTAACCACTCTGACCCCCTTACACTTTCCTGTCACACACATTCACAGACACACACACACACACACACACACACACCTTGCATTCCGTAGGCTCCTGGGAGAGGTCTCAACTACACTGGATTGGAGACCTGTATTAGTCAGGATTCTCCAGAGAAAGACAACCAATAGCACATAGATATAAATATCTTGATGTACAATTTATATGTGTATATAACATATAAACATATATATAACATATACACATATAAATTGTATATAAAGAGAGAGAGGGAGATATCATTCAGCAGTTGGCTCCCAAAATTGTGAGAGCTGGCCAGTGTGAAATCTGCAGGGCTGGCCATCAGACTGGAAACTCAGGCAGGGTTTCTAGGCTGTAATCTTGAAACAGAATCGCTTCTTTCAGCAACCTCAGTCTTGACTCTTAAAATCTTCAACTGATTAGGCGAGGCCCACCCACTTTATGGCAGGTAATCTGCTTTACTCAAAGTCTATTGATTTAAATGTTAATCATATCTTAAAAAAAGAAGCTATTAAATAAGTGCTCTGATACTCTTATAGCTTACAATATACTAAAACATAGCTCATTAAAAAATTCAAGGAAAATGACAAATTGGGATTATAAAGACTGTTTTAGGCATATTAAACTATAACTAAGCTATATTATATAACAATTATATACTGTAAAATCTGGCCTTCAGTGTACAGTCTTTAACTGCAGTTATCCAATCATGTTCCTTATAGATGGGCTTAGCTTATGTAGGTTTCATTTTTCTAAAATAAATCCAGTCAGCTGTATATACAACTCCACGCACCAGACTTTATTAGAGCATTTAGTAATTATCAAAAGATGAATATTTCTCCTCTGCTAAAGCTGGAAGTTTTGTTAAAGTTCCAGAGAAACCAGAATATCTGCCAAACAGAAGAAGAACTATTTCAAAATACAACACTGTTTTCATCTGAGCTCTTTTCATCCCAAAGTAAGCTCTCCCTTAAAGAGACACGCTAAGTGGTATATACACACAGATGCTGAGGTTTCCCTTCTCCAAATAACTTGAAGCTGCTTCTCAAAAATCAATTTTACTTTCAAAAATTAAAAAAAAAAAGGGCACCATCACTCCAAGTTGCTAAACATCCTGAACTTCTTATTTTCTGACCAAATTTAAATACAAAAGGTAAACCTTTGTGACCAAATGGACAAACGACCAACATATTTCAGTCTATCCCGACTTGGCAGGTCTCAGGAACTCCACTTGCTGTGAACGTGCACAGAGCACTAAGGCACAGCCTGTGTGGCCGGAGGCTGCTTTGTCTCCTCCCCGTGGCTCAGGCTGGTGGAAAGGGAACAGGAGAACAGCTGTTAGTGAAGCCTGAACCATCCCCTTCCTAGGCCCTAGAACTCAGGGAGCCAACGTGAATGTCACTCCCTGTCATCGGCTACTTCCCTAACTCAGATAATAACTTAGCTCCACTGGGAGCTAAGGTCACTGCACTGGGGGGAACTGCCCAGGGTCAAAATCACTCTCAAAAATCTCTTAAACGTGCTGCTTTCAAGACTCACGTATCATCTCTCCACAGTCTAATGCATGATTTTTTTTTTTCCTTCGGTGTTGGAGAAAAGACAGCTATTTCTTGGAGGGAGGGCCAGTTAAAGTGGCTGGTCTGACCTTTGGGAAAATGCCCATTGTTAATAAGCAGACTGAGTCCAGTTGGAGGTTCACAAAACAAGAGGTGGGTAGGGCCCATATTCTCCCATCCTAAAGTGAACACTAGGGCATGTGCTCATTGAGAAGAACAGACAGAATCACCTCTGAGATTTATTTCTCAATCTTCTCCTGCATTCAGCACATACAATTTAATTTGGGCATGACAGACATTGCTGGTTACCTACCCAACATCTATACTCCCCTTTCTCCTTATTAACAGAATCCCACTTTGCGGGAAGACAGTAACAAGCTCAGTTTAAATCTGTAGCCCCAGATTCCCTTGTAACTAACAAGCTTCATGTGATTCGGTTCCGGCCAATGGAGACAAAAGTCTACTGATTCAGCTTCCATGAAAACTATTTCCCTAATTTTTTAAAAAGAAAAGAGAGTCTACTGGCACACATCTTTTACCAAATCCTTCACCATCTGCCTGCCCCTCCCTGCCTGGAGAGCAGATGTGCTTGAAGGTAGAGCTGCTGTTCTGTGACCATGAAACCCAAAGCCAAAGGAAAGATAACAGAGCAGGAAGTGAAAACAACCTGCGTCCCTAACTAGCACTCAAAGCTGCCGTACCAGCCTTGGATGGGTTTCCCCGATGACTCAGCCAGAGAAGAATCTGCCTGCAAGGCAGGAGACACAGGAGATACAGGTTTGATCCTTGGGTTGGAAAGATCCCCTGGAGAAGGAAACGGCAACCCACTCCAGTATTCTTGCCCTGGAGAATCCCATGGACAGAGGAGCTTAGCGGGCCATGGGGGTCTCAAAGAGTCAGACGTGACTGAGCTCAGCACCAGCCTTGGACAAAATCCCTCTGGGCTACTGCTCACAGGATTCAAACAAAACCTCTATTTGGTTCAGCTTCTGGAGTCTGATTTCTCTTATACATGACTGATCATAACACATACATTTAATTCGCATTAGATCCAATTCCCCACTAGGGCTGGAATTCTAATATACTTAGCCCAGATTAGGCTTTTATCCATATCCTCTTTTAGTACTATTTTGACTTGGAGATTTTGTTATTTTTGTTTTCCCCAAATAAAACTGTAATGTTTCCCTGATACTGAAAGTCATTCAAGATACAGTTACAAGGGTATTCACTAAGATTTGTTTGTGATAATTTAAAATAATCTGAATGCTCATCAACAGTAAATCAAATGTGAAAGTATAATAGACCCATAAACTAGAACAGCTACAGTTATTTTAAAAATCAGCAGATCCTTATTATTGACTTGGAAAGAAACCCTACTTCTGTTACTGAGAGAACAAAGGAAGAACAATGCACATAAAACGTAGTTACGTCATTTATGGTACTTAAAATACACACACTGAAACTTATCAAGATGTTTGTATATATTCTTATGTAAACATAGAAACATAGCTGAGCACCGAGAAATTGATGCTTTTGAACTGTGGTGTTGGAGAAGACTTTGAGAGCCCCTTGGACTGCAAGGAGATCCAACCAGTCCATCCTAGAGGAAATCAGTCCTGAATATTCATTGGAAGGACTGATGCTGAAGCTGAAACTCCAATCCTTTGGCCACCTGATGCGAAGAACTGACTCACTGGAAAAGACCCTGATGCTGGGAAAGACTGAAGGCGGGAGGAGAAGGGGATGATAGAGGATGAGATGGTTGGATGGCATCACCAACTCGATGGACGTGAGTTTGAGCAAGCTCCAGGAGTTGGTGATGGACAGGAAGCCTGGCATGCTGCAGTCCATGGGGTCACAAAGAGTTGGACACGACTGAGCAACTGAACTGAAACAGAAAAAAAATCAAGAAGAATATATACTAAAGAGATAGTTCTCTCTGGATCATAAAAAAGAGGGAAGGTTAGGGAGAGAGGAAAATTCACTTACTTGATAAATGTTATGTTGTTTGAGTTTATTACACAAGAGTCATTTATGAAAGTGAAAGTGTTAGTAGCTCAGTTGTGTCCAACTCTTTGCGACCCTATGGACTGTAGCCCGTCAGACTGCTGCATGAATTCTTCAGGCAAAAGTACTGGAGTGGATTGCCATTCCCTGCTCCAGGGGATCTTCCTGACCCAGGGATCAAACCCAGGTCTCCTGCAGTGCAGGGTGGACTCCTTACCATCTTAGCCACCAGGGAAGCCCAAAGTCATTTATATCTTGCACTACATCTAAAAAAATACAGAACAGCCTAAGTTAGAAAAGTCAAGTCACCTAAAATGTCACCACACAGAAATAACCATGGTTGACATTTTGATGAAAATCTCCTAGAATCCAGACCTCTCACTACATATGCATGCGCACACATCTTCTCACCTTCTGCAACACCACCCCCTCCTCGCACCATCCTCTCGCCCTCTTCTGCTGGCTTCCTCTCCCTTACCAAACTTCAGCTCCCTGGAGCATCCCGAGGATTCTGTCCTGGAACAACTTCTCTCTGTAACTGGTCCCTAAGTCAACTCATCCGGTCTCATTGTCAGACCCTCCACCATGAGTTTCAGTCTTGACTATCCGGTTACCCACTTGAGAGCTCCATTCAGATGCTGAAACCACAAATCTAATGTACACTCACACCCAGCCTTTAAGATCCAGCCACACCCCTTTCCTTCTCTCTCCACCAATAAAAGCAGAACTTTCCCAGTCTACACGCACACACACACACACAAACACACACATACACACACACCCCACTACCAGCAGTTCCCAAAGTGTGAGCCTTTGGGATGTCTAAGTTTTCAAAGATTCTGTGAGGTCAAAACTATTCTGGTAATACTGTGATGAAAACTAGCAAAAATTTGCTTCCTTCATTCCTACTCTCTCTACAAACATACAGTGGAGTTTTTCAGAGCCTACCTGATGTGTGGTGTCATGATGGATGGAATTCAGAAGCAGATATAGAGGCCCTTATTAAGGCAGACTGTGTGGATCACAACAAATTGTGGAAAATTCTTAAAGAGATGAGAAAACCAGACCACCTGACTTGCCTCCTGAGAAACTTGTACAGAGATCAAGAAGCAACAGTTAGAACTGGACATGGAACAACAGACTGGTTCCAAATAGGAAAAGGAGTACGTCAAGGCTGTATATTGTCACCCTGCTTATTTAACTTCTATGCAGAGTACATCATGAGAAATGCTGAGCTGAGGAAGCACAAGCTGGAATCAAGACTGCCGGGAGAAATATCAATAACCTCAGATATGCAGGTAACACCACCCTTATGGCAGAAAGTGAAGAAGAACTAAAGAGCCTCTTGATGAAAGCAAAAGAGGAGAGTGAAAAAGCTGGCTTAAAACTCAACATTCAGAAAACTAAGATCATGGCATCTGGTCCCATCACCTCATGGCAAATAGATGGGGAAACAATGGAAATAGTGACATTATTTTCTTGGGCTCCAAAATCACTGCAGATGGTGACTGCAGTTATGAAATTAAAAGATGCTTGCTCCTTGGAAGAAAAGCTATGACCAACCTAGACAGCATATTAAAAAGCAGAGACATTACTTTGCCAACAAAGGTCCATCTAGTCAAAGCTATGGTTTTTCCAGTAGTCATGTATGGATGTGAAAGTTGGACTATAAAGAAAGCTGAGCACCAAAGAATTGATGCTTTTGAACTGTGGTGTTGGAGAAGACTCTTGAGAGTCCCTTGGACTGAAAGGAGATCCAACCAGTCCATCAAAATCAGTCCTGGGTGTTCATTGGAAGGACTGATACTGAAGCCCAAGCTCCAATACTTTGGCCACCTGATGCGAAGAACTGACTCACTGGAAAAGGCCCTGATGCTGGGAAAGACTGAACAGAGGATGAGATGGTTGGATGGCATCACCGAGTTGATGGACATGAGTTTGAGTAAACTCTGAGGGTTGGTGATGCACAGGGAAGCCTGGTGTGCTGCAGTCTATGGGGTCGCAAAGAGTCGGATATGACTGAGCGACTGAACTGATTAAGCCAGACATTAGAGATCTGCAAAAGCACAAAACACTAATCTTCTCATAGTTCTTGTTTTGAAAAGTCTGGTTATTTTTCATAAAAATCTGTTATTTATATCAATAGGTAAACATTTATTACTGTTCTTTTAATTTTTTAAATCTACTTATTTTTAATCGAAGGAAAACTGCTTTACCATATTGTGCTGGTTTCTGCCATACATCAACAATTACTGTTCTTTTTAAAGGAACACATTTCAAAAACTGTCTCAGAATATTTCCTACATGACAATAAATATACTATTTTAAAATTTAAAAAAAACTCAGTCTCAATTTTTAACATGGAACATATTCACAGACAGCTGACAAAGCCAAAGCTTTCTGGGGATCCTCAATAAATTTTAAAAGTGTTAAGAGATCTTAATTCCAACCAGCTTGAGAACCATTCTTAACAACCATGGGCATTTAGTGAAGAGATCTGAAATGGCTATCCACTATCATCATGCGTAATGAACAGTGCACGGAGTGGGATGTGTGTTTGGAAGAACTTTGGAAATCTAGAGGCTACACTGTCAATGTTATTTCTTGTATTAACTGAGAAAACAGTAGGATGGCTAATTCAAATGCTGACAGTTTTTGTTCTGGTTTGAAATACCTGATATGATCAGAATAATATCCTTTTTGAAACCACATGACAGATTTCTGTGACAAAAGCTGATTCTTATGTGATAGAGAAGGCTTTAGCTAGTGTAAATTTATATAGGGATCCCTTTTGATTCAAGAAAGAAAAAAAAACACTAGAATTCCTCCCAGGGCACAAGCACCAGAGTAAAGGACTTCACTATCCATTTGCCCACTTCCTCCCCTCTAGAAAGAGGAAACGATTCCAAATGGACAGAAGCAGCAGCCTCAGAATGGACATGGGCTAACCACAGTGAGAGGAACACGCAACAAGATAAACCCACATGTTGTTTTAAAATGTATATATACATGTTTAAAACTGGACTCTCCTGGTGGTCCAGTGGTTAAGAATCCGCCTGCCAATGCAGGGGACGCAGGTTCGATCCCTGGTCCGGGAAGATTCCCACATACCTCGGGGGCACCTGAGTCCGTGCACCGCAAACTCCTGAGCCTACACTCGACAACTACGGAAGCCCGCACGCCTAGAGCCCTGCTCTGCAACGAGAAAGCCGCTGCAATGAGAAGCCTGTGCCCTGCAACAAAGAGCAGCCTTCCCTCACCGCACCTAGAGAGACTTTGGTGCAGCAACAAAGACCCAGCGCAGCCAAAAATAAACCACGTAAATAAAATTGAAAAAAAAAAAAAAAGTCTACATATACTACGTATATAAGGTGTGTAGAATGTACTCTATCAAGTACACAGTTCAGTTTAACTGAAAATGAACTGTTCACTCAGGAACCTCGATATTTTTCTCAAAATCTGTTTTAATTTTTTAAAATCTTGCTTAAAAAAAAAACAATGTGTATCCAAAAAAAAAAATGAAGTTTTCATGATCCTTTTTATGCTTTTCAAAATGTATATGTCTTGATGGGTATTGTAAGCCATACTCTATGCCCAGGGAGTCCCACAGAAGCAGCTGGTTAGAAAAGATGCAGCTAATTAGCTACCTAAGTAAGGTTTTACTAACATCAACCACTCATGCTTTAGCTAAATACCTCCTACTTCAACGAAGATACTTCTAGGAAAGATCCTTGTTAAAAAACAAACAAAATACCTCTGCAGCTGCAGTTCACAGAATGATTTCAGGTCAGCTGACTGCTTCCCCCAAAATTCCTAAAATTGAACAAGAGGTGGGTTGGTTGAAGTGGTTGACAGTTTTTCTACACCAGAACACATTCTCTTAAGTCACAGAGAATGTTCCAAACAAAAAGAACTTACCAGAACATCGTCCTCAAGGCGTTGAAGAACCTCGAAATCCTTGTCAAGATTGCTCAGCTCTTGAAGAACAAAACTGTGAAACTGTTCCAGTTTATTCAGTCTGAGAAAAAATAAGAGCAACAAATTTCACCAGACCGCTGGATGTGACAAAGACATCTCTAATCTTATTGCAAAGATACTCCATATTTTTCTCTAGATGTTTCTTGTCTTAAGAATATACATCTCCTTTCTCTTCTTTCCCCTTGGAAATGTTCTTTTGAGGAATCACAATTCCATAAACTTGCGTTGAAACCCAACACTTACCTGCGATGATGTATCTGGTTTAAAAGTTCTATCAGGCAATCTGGTACTTCCTTTGCATTTTTTGAATAAAGTGGGCTCCTTCTGTACCTAATCTAAACCATAACAACAACAAAATGAGCACATCCGGGTTAAACAGAACTACATAAATTGGATGTAGTCTTCATATTAAAAAGATGTTGCCCGCACATAATATTCACAGCAAACATCACTAAAGCACTGTGCATTTCATATATTACCTCAGGTTTGATATCAATAAAGGACAATAAGCTAAAATAGGAAAACATGTATTCATGCCACGGATACACATATTGAGTATCACAAACAAATTTCCATTATAAACTAGCTTACATTAGTACTGCAGAAAATAAGACTGGAGATCTTTCAAGTTAGTTCAATGAATATACGTTAGGGTGAGATCGTAAGTACTTTTCTCAAATGTGCTAACAAATAATTCCTTAGGGATTTATAAACAGTAGGGAAATGGACGGGACACAAATGGTTTCAAAGTCCTCTTGCAGACAAGGTTCTGTGACAGCCTGCATGTGTGGCGTCTCGAAGATTTGCCCTAGTCAGCTGACCACCCACACCCAGTCCACCTGCGTCTCCATCCCAGACGCCTCTCTCATCCCCACAGTCCCCTGGTCCTCCCTTCCTTGTCTATAGCTGTGACCAAATCAATGCTTCCCGCTTGTCCAGTTTTCTGAGACTGCAATCAACAAAAACCAAAGCCTTTCCATACAGGTCCATCTGGTCCCATGAGAGCAAATGGACATGGAATAGCTGCCCTGGTTTAAGCTGGGGTTTTGTTTTTGGGTTTTTGGCGGAGAGCCACACTGTGCAGCATGTGGGATATTAGTTCCCCAACCAGGGATCGAACCCACACCCACTGCAGCGGAAGCTCTGATTCTTACCCACTGACCACCAGGGAAGTCCCCAGAATAGCTGTCTTATAAATACAAACCACAGTTCACAAAGACACTAAATTCAGCAACCACAGCTAGAACAATGTACCTCCCCAGAGACTCAGGTACACCTTCACACAGGAAGGACCACAGTGGTGTTAATGAATGTGAACCTGTTACTTCAAATGCATAACGAGCTAGCTTTTCATTTTTACTGGACCATTACCTCATAGTTTCTTTTCAGTTCTCTAGTGAAGTTTTCAAAAGCAGTGATCATCACAGAACCTTTTAAGTTCTCTGGCAGAACGTTTAAGGATGAAGTTGAAATGCCTTCTGCACAAGAAGAATAGAACATTAAGTAAAACTAACAAAGGGCTCAAAGTAGGTATGCTCAGCCTGCCTGCTGCCCAGAGCATGGGAAGTCCTTTAGAAACTCAGGCATGACCCAAAGAAGACCCGCTGGCTTCTGTGGGTCACGGACTTCGTGACCCACAGAAGTCCATGGCTGCAGCAAGACTGACTCCAACCGTGACTGACCAGACCAGCTTGAGCCAAGAGTCCTCAGCTGATGCTTCATGCAGCTTCCCACCAAAACTCACTGTCTGGCAAGGGCTCATTTCAACAAATTTTCCCAGCACCTTGAATCAGAGCAACTGATCAGATCAGATCAGATCAGTCACTCAGTCGTGTCCGACTCTTTGCGACCCCATGAATCGCAGCACGCCAGGCCTCCCTGTCCATCACCAACTCCCGGAGTTCACTCAGACTCACGTCCATCGAGTCAGTGATGCCATCCAGCCATCTCATCCTCTGTCATCCCCTTCTCCTCTTGCCCCCAATCCCTCCCAGCATCAGAGTCTTTTCCAATGAGTCAGCTCTTCCCATGAGGTGGCCAAAGTACTGGAGTTTCAGCTTTAGCATCATTCCTTCCAAAGAAATCCCAGGGCCGATCTCCTTCAGAATGGACTGGTTGGATCTCCTTGCAGTTCAAGGGACTCTCAAGAGTCTTCTCCAACACCGCAGTTCAAAAGCATCAATTCTTTGGCACTCAGCCTTCTTCACAGTCCAACTCTCACATCCATACATGACCACTGGAAAAACCATAGTCTTGACTAGACAAACCTTTATTGGCAAAGTAATGTCTCTGCTTTTGAATTTGCTATCTAGGTTGGTCATAACTTTCCTTCCAAGGAGTAAGTGTCTTTTAATTTCATGGCTGCAGTCACCATTTGCAGTGATTTTGGAGCCCAGAAAAATAAAGTCTGACACTGTTTCCACTGTTTCCCCATCTATTTCCCATGAAGTGATGGGACCGGATGCCATGATCTTCATTTTCTGAATGTTGAGCCTTAAGCCAACTTTTTCACTCTCCACTTTCACTTTCATCAAGAGGCTTTTTAGTTCCTCTTCACTTTCTGCCATAAGGGTGGTGTCATCTGCATATCTGAGGTTATTGATATTTCTCCCGGCAGTCTTGATTCCAGCTTGTGTTTCTTCCAGTCCAGCATTTCTCATGATGTATTGTGCATATAAGTTAAATAAGCAGGATGACAATATACAGCCTTGACGTACTCCTTTTCCTATTTGGAACCAGTCTGTTGTTCCATGTCCAGTTCTAACTATTGCTTCCTGACCTGCATATAGGTTTCTCAAGAGGCAAGTCAGGTGGTCTGGTATTCCCATCTCTTTCAGAATTGTCCACAGTTTCTTGTGATCCACACAGTCAAAGGCTTTGGCATAGTCAATAAAGCAGAAATAGATGTTTTTCTGGAACTCTCTTGCTTTTTCCATGATCCAGCAGATGCTGGCAATTTGATCTCTGGTTCCTCTGCCTTTTTTAAAACCAGAGCAACTGTCTGCACCTTAAATCAGAGTATGTCTAAGAAGCAGGCTGAGGTGTTGTTAGAGATCTCTAGGATAATGTAATGGGTAAGACATTCTAGGGACTGGCGTTTAACAGCTTCTGGGTACCAAGAGGCTTTACAAGGGCTCACGAAGGGTCTGGCACTGTGTGGACCAACTCATTTAATTCTCAGAAAATCCAAGTGAAGCCGGTACTGTTCATGTCACTTTTCACACAGATCACACAACTGGTGCGAACTCACACTGACAGCTCCAGGGTCAGAACGCAGGGCTGCCCGGCTCTCACCACCCACTTCGAGTACCTGGGGGCCTCCAAATTTGCCTTCTTAGAGCCTTTGGTCTCAAAGGATAGGCGTGTTGCTCATCCAGAAGGCCAACCCCATGTACGCAGACACTTCAGATCATTCTCCTTCATCTGTGGAGTGGATATTTCTAACACAAACATTTGGCTATACTAAAGCAGATACCTGTAAGTTTAAGAACACTTGGGGCCTGGAAATTGCCACAAAGACTTAAGAGGCAGAAATCAAAATGCCAGGAGGAGACAGTGCTTGCTCTTATCTACAGTGTGTGCAACGATTTACTTATGTCTGAAGACAAAGCACTTCGTTTTTTGGCTCCTGCAGCCACTATGATCTTAAAACTCTAGCTGCCTTGTAGTTCACATTGGGACTCTAAGTGCTCACACATCTGAAACATCTGGGTGCCCAGCGTTACCTGCCAACTCAGCTTCTTCTGCCACCAAGGAAAGGGCCCCTGGTTCACCACCGTCTTCCAGCCATGGCTGTTTCCACTTAGCACCGTGACGGTCAGCTCTGTCTGAAGGCAAGCGGAACACACTGATAATCACACACACACGTCTCCTTGTTCCCAGATTTATCTTGCTCTTTTTTCGCCAGTGAATATCTAGCCATGATGAGCGGCAAGTGAAACGTGTTCCTGCCTTGTTACAAATTGCTTATCATTTGGCACGTTGACTAAGGGCACGTCTCAAAGCACGAGGTGTGCTGTTGCCTGAAAGAGGACCCGAGCATCCTTCGATGAGCTCAGTGACATGCAGGAGCACTCTCCTTTCCAGGATACGGGCTGGCTCAAATGGAAAGCAGTAATGGTTGGCATCAACCAGGGCTCCCGGCTAAAGGGGCAAGGTAGCAAGGTTTCCAGGCCGCCTGGCCCTTGGAAGCTGATCGGATCAGCTCAAGGAGGGCACCACCTGCTGGTGACGTGGAGCCTCAGCACCGGACTGAGGACTGTCTCACGAAGGAGGGCCTCACCAGTGTGAGTGATCACATTTTCACTCGGAACCTGAAAGAGCTCACAACCAGCTTCTCTTTTTTTAAAAAAAAGTGAAAAGCATAAGCAATACTCTCAACCTGGAGAGGTGCAACTATCTCTTTTCACTGCTCTAAGATTCAGGTGTGTTCCTTTATTTGAAAAGTATCAGTTCAGTTCAGTCGCTCAGTCGGGTCTGACTCTTTGCGACCCCATGAATTACAGCACACCAGGCTTCCCTGTCCATCATCAGCTCCCGGAGCTTGCTCAAACGCATGTCTATCGAGTCAGATGGGTATTTGCTAGGGAGTCTGGAAAAGACTCTCATGCTGGGAGGGATTAGGGGCAGGAGGAGAAGGGGACGACAGAGGATGAGATGGTTGGATGGCATCACCAACTCAATGGACATGAGTTTGAGTGAACTCCAGGAGTTGGTGATGGACAGGGAGGCCTGGTATGCTGTGATTCATGGGGTCGCAAAGAGTCGGACAGAACTGAGCGACTGAACTAAACTGCACTGCACTGTTTCAAGGCTAAATGATTTTTTAAATCCAGGGAAGAATCCAGACACAGCCCAGTCCTCTTCCAGCCTCTAAACAAATGGCACTCAGGCTTAAATCTCACATGGTGCCTACACCCCGGTCAAGACCCAAAGAAACCACTTAGAAAGAATTCTAGCTAGCCCCAGTTAGGCACCCATGAACAACTACTATGTTTCTTTACATTTCTCTCCTTTCTGCCTCTTTTGCCTCTTCTGGTTTCCCCCCCGCCCCCCCCCCCCCCACCCCGACATTTGTAGCAATAGCTCAAAGCATGGCCTTGAATGTTCATGCCCCACCTGTGGAAAAACAAAGCATCTACTGGCATAGACAATATAATAGCTACCTCCAATGGAGAGAGGAATCCAGGAACCCTGTATAAACAATGTGATGGTTCCCTGAACAAGCTGCTTGGAATTTGTGAACCTACTATATGGGGATCATCCCAGAGGGCCCACTTCAGCGACATGGAAATAATCTGGCACAGAAAACCCTTTGGAAGGGGCAATCCTGTAAATTACTTTACCTGAAATAGAGGAGCGGCTCTCCAGAGAGAACAAGTTCCTCTAGGGAAACCAGCGCACTCCTTAAAGCATGCAGGTCCTAAGTGATGCAGCTGACTCAGCTTTGTTTCCATGGCAACTGCATGCCTCTTTGAACCAGGACCTTTGGACATTCTCATAAAGGGGCTAAAACTATGTACATGCAGCACTTAAAAAACAAACACAGTCAGTAAACACACCGTGGCCGAAACTAAGGTGATCTCGAATGAATGCTGGTTCTCTTGGTGGCTGCTAAAGGAGTGTCCACTTGCTTTCGGACACAGGTGTCTTCATCGCTGTGAAAGCTGAGGGCTTTTGCAATCTGAGGAGCTTCTGAACTTATTTTAGGCACAGGTTGTATGTAGTGAATAATCTGGTGTCCATATTGCATTTACTCACTCATATTTCCGATGAAAACAGTTTTTAGTGCATGAATACCCAAGTTCTCCCAAGTTGAGGCATTAAAAGAAAATCTTACTCTGAAGTGACACCGTGTGGCTATAAATGATAAAGGTCAAGAGCCTTCACTACGACAAGAAAAGTCTTTTTTTATCGAAATACCCTTCCTATGGAGGTACTTTCCTAATGTCAGTTCCTCTGTTTATTCTACCAATGTGTACTATGCTAAGAATCTGAAAGTTAAAGACAATCTTTACTGTTGAATTTATCAGCCTGATGGAGACCACTGAAAAATATTTTGTCTGGACTAATGCATTTCGATTGCCAATGCAGGAGACTCAAGAGCTGTGGGTTTGATTTCTGGGTTGGGAAGATCCCCTGGAGGAGGGCGTGACAACCCACTGCAGTGTTCTTGCCTGGAGAATCCCATGGACAGAGGAACCTGGTGGGCTACAGTTCATGGGGTCGCAAAGAGTCAGACACGACTGAGAGCATGCACACAAACCAACTAATAATAAATACTGATTTCTGAGTATGTATGGATAATTATTCAAACACAGAATTCTGCAGAGGTTCGTCACTACATGACAGCATGTTCTAAGTTTCTTATTCACTTTCTAAGTTTCTTATTCTTCTTTCTAACTTTCTTATTCTTCTTTCTAACTTTCTTATTCTTCTTTCTAACTTTCTTATTCTTCTTTCTAACTTTCTTATTCTTCTTTCTAAGTGGTGTTGTTGCTGTTTAGTCATTAAGTCACGTGTGACTCTTTGCGACCTCAAGGACTGTAGCCTGTCAGGCTCCTCCATCCATGGGATTTTCCAGGTAAGAATACTGGAGTGGGTTGCTATTTGCTTCTCCAGGGGATCTTCCTGACTCAGAGATCAAACTCGGGTCTCCTGCATTACAGGCAGTTTCTTCACTACTGAGCCACCTGGGAAGCCCCTTTCAAAGAAGGTACACGATGAGGGCAAAATGCAAAATCATGAGTAATCAGTCATCCTGTCTGCTCACAGCTCTGGGAGCCCAGCACATCCAAAATTCCAGAGAAAACATTAAAACAACAGCCCATGAGCAAAAGAGCCAAACAGGAGATACCAAGGGAACATTTCATGCAAAGATGGGCTCGATAAAGGACAGAAATGGTATGGACCTAACAGAAGCAGAAGAAATTAAGAAGAGGTGGCAGGAATACACAGAAGAACTGTACAAAAAAAAGCTTCACGACCCAGATAATCATGATGGTGATCACTCACCTAGAGCCAGACATCCTGGAATGTGAAGTCAAGTGGGCGTTAGAAAGCATCACTACGAACAAAGCTAGTCGAGGTGATGGAATTCCAGTTGAGCTATTTCAAATCCTGAAAGATGATGCTGTGAAGGTGCTGCACTCAATATGCCAGCAAATTTGGAAAACACAGCAGTGGCCACAGGACTGGAAAAGATCAGTTTTCATTCCAATCCCAAAGAAAGGCAATGCCAAAGAATGCTCAAATTACCTCACAATTGCACTCATCTCACATGCTAGTAAAGTAATGCTCAAAATTCTCCAAGCAAGGCTTCAGCAATATGTGAACCGTGAACTTCCAGATGTTCAAGCTGGATTTAGAAAAGGCAGAAGAACCAGAGATCAAATTGCCAACATCCGCTGGATCATGGAAAAAGCAAGGGAGTTCCAGAAAAACATCTATGTCTGCTTTATTAACTATGCCAAAGCCTTTGACTGTGTGGATCACAAGAAACTGTGGACAATTCTGAAAGAGATGGGAATACCAGACCACCTGATCTGCCTCTTGAGTAATTTGTATGCAGGTCAGGAAGCAACAGTTAGAACTGGACATGGAACAACAGACTGGTTCCAAATAGGAAAAGGAGTATGTCAAGGCTGTATATTGTCACCCTGCTTATTTAACTTACATGCAGAATACATCATGAGAAACGCTGGGCTGGAGGAAGCACAAGCTGGAATCAAGACTGCCGAGAGAAATATCAATAACCTCAGATATGCAGATTAACACCACCTTTAGGGCAGAAAGTGAAGAGGAACTAAAAAGCCTCTTGATGAAAGTGAAAGAGGAGAGTGAAAAAGTTGGCTTAAGGCTCAAAATTCAGAAAATGAAGATCATGGCATCTGGTCCCATCACTTCCTGGCAATAGATGGGGAAACAGTGGAAACAGTGTCAGACTTTATTTTGGGGGCTCCAAAATCACTGCAGATGGTGATTGCAGCCATGAAATTAAAAGACACTTACTCCTTGGAAGGAAAGTTATGACCAACCTAGATAGCATATTGAAAAGCAGAGACATTACTTTGCCAACAAAGGTCCATCTAGTCAAGGCTATGGTTTATCCAGTGGTCATGTATGGATGTGAGAGTTGGACTGTGAAGAAAGCTGAGTGCCGAAGAATTGATGCTTTTGAACTGTGGTGTTGGAGAAGACTCTTGAGAGTCCCTTGGACTGCAAGGAGATCCAACCAGTCCATTCTGAAGGAGATCAGCCCTGGGATTTCTTTGGAAGGACTGATGCTAAAGCTGAAACTCCAGTATTTTGGCCACCTCATGGGAAGAGTTGACTCATTGGAAAAGACTCTGATGCTGGGAGGGATTGGGGGCAGGAGGAGAAGGGGATGACAGAGGGTGAGATGGCTGGATGGCATCACCGACTTGATGGACATGAGTTTGAGTGAACTCCAGGAGTTGGTGATGGACAGGGAGGCCTGGCGTGCTGCGATTCACGGGGTCGCAAGGAGTCGGACACGACTGAGCGACTGAACTGAACTTCCCCAAAGGACACCGTTTTTTGAAAATCACCTGACAAAGGGGCTTTGTGGAAGTCTGAGCATCCAGTGTGAAGACCTGACACATTGTTGGACAAGGAAAAATATCCAACTGGACGCATCCAAGAGGATAACAAGGACCATCACTTGAGCCACATCAGCGCGTGCTCAGGGCAGCCCAGCTCAGCACCGAGAGAAACCCTCTGAGCTTGCAAGCTTTCTCCCTTGGGGGAAGGCGAGAGCATCTGGGTGAGTGCTCAGTTACCCCAGGCGAAGAAGACAATTTCTTTCTTGCTCCAGCCAGAATCCTGAGGTACACTACATGGCCTGGGGTGAGGAGGGGCTTGGAGAACAGCATCCAGGGTTCTCAGGGAGCATCGAAGGGACGCAGATCCTGCTACCTGCCTCAGGTGCCCCATAAGGAGGCTTTCTCAAGAGCTGCTGGGCACGCATGACCTACGGGATAACCCTGCAGCTGGTCCACGGACACCACAAACAATCTGGACGGCTCGCCCATGCACAAGCCCACCCTGGGGCTGGCTCATTTTGCACACTCCCAAGAGCACACCAGGATTCCTGCCTGGGAAATCCCACAGGACAGAGGAGCCTGGTGGGCTACAGTCCACGGGGTCGCAAAGAGTCAGACACAACTGAGCGATTAAGCAACAACAAAGCTCACTGACTGTGAGCATTCATAAGACGCCAGGCCTATTCGGCAGGAAGCACTGAGCATGAGCACCCCCTAGCCCCAGGGGAAGCGACCAGAGGCTGCCAGCACCCGGCCTGGCTGTGCAGGTTGCAGAGAAAACGCAGTCTGCAGAGGTTCCCTGGAGAAAGAAAAGCGTGGAGCAGGAACATCCCTAGAAAAGGCCTGGGAAGGCTTCAGGATCCCTAGGAGACAAAACACATTTCTCTCTTGAAGCCAATCAGTATAGACTAAATATGAAGACAGCAACACAAAACTTCAAGGAACATGAAACTCAAGGAAACGCGACCTGTCCAAAAAACACAACAATTATACAGTATGCTGGCCTGGAGAATTCCATGGCATGTATAGTCCATGGGGTCACAAAGAGTCAGATGTGACTGTGCAACTTTAAAAAAAAAAAGAAAAAAATACAGCGACTGACCTCCACAAAAAAAAAAAAAAAAAAAAATGGAGCTCTGCAATTTGCCTAAAAAAGAATGCAAAACAGCTGCTCTAAGGAAGCTCGGTTAGCTATAGGAGCACTCAAAGGTACAAACTTCCGGTGACAAAACAAGTTAAGTCCTGGGAATGAAATATACAGGCAGCACGGTGACTACAGTTAAGACTTTATTTGAAAGTTTCTGAGAAAGTAGACCTTAAAGGTTCTCATCACAAGAAAAAGACTCACTATCTGTGGGGACAGATGTTAACAACATTCATTGTGATCATTTTACAACATGCATGAATAGCAAATGATTATGTCGTGCACTTGAAATTAACATGCTACCTGTCAATGATAACCCAATTTTTTAAAAAAGGAAACAATCGATACTTTTCTGGAGCCCCAGAAGGAGAAAAAAGGGAAAAGGAGCAGAAAGCTACTTAAGAAAATAATGGCAGGCTTTTCGGGTGGCTCAGTTGGTAAAGAGTCTGCCTGCCAATGCAGGAGACGTGGGTTCGATCCCTGGTCTGGGAAGATTCTACATGCTGCACAGCAACCAAGCCCATGCGCTACAACTACTGAGCCTGTGCTCTAGAGCCTGGAGACCACAAGTATTAGCCCACGTGCAGCAACCATGAAAGCCTATGCATCACAGCAAGAGAAGCCACCACAGTAAGAAGCCGATGTACTGCAACAGAGAGTAACCCCTGCTCACCGCAACTACGGAAAAGCCCAGGCAGCAACGAAGACCCAGGTACAGCCAAAAATAATAAATAAAATTTAAGAAAATAACAATGGCTGAGAACTTCCAAAATCTGGGGAGAAATCTGGACATCCCAGTTCAGGAAGCTCATAAACTCCCCAAAGATTCCCTCACAAAGATCTTCTATAAGACACACTATAATAAAACTGTCTAAAATCACACACACCCACAGAATTTAAAAAGCAGTGGAAAAAAATTCCTCATGGTTCAGTTCCTAAGTTGTGTGTAACTCTTTGTGACCCCCTGTAGCCCACCAGGCTCCTCTGTCCATGGGATTCTCCAGGCAAGTATACTGGAGTGAGTTGCCATTTCCTTCTTCAGGGGATCTTCCCTGCCCAGGGATCGAACCTGGCTCTCCTGCATTGCAGGTGGATTCTTTACCAACTAAGCTACCAGGGGAGCCCTGTCCACTTGCATAGAATACCTTTTTCCGTTCTTTTACTTTGAGCCTTTGTGCATCCTTAAAGCTGAGCTGAGTCTCTGTAGACAGCATATAGCTGGGTCTTGTTATTTTTATCCATGAAGCCACTCTCCATCGTTTGATTGGACAGTTTAATCTACTTACACTTAAAGTAGTCATTGATTTTTAAGGACTTACTAACACCTTTGTATTACTCGCTTTCTGGCTCTTTTGTAGTCCCTCTCTTGCTCTTTGCTTTTGCGGTCCATTTTCTACAGCGGTATGTTTTGATTTCCTTTTCTTTATCTTTTATGTATCTACTATAGATTATCAGAAAAATGGACTTTAGGTTTAAAAATGTAACGAGAAAAGAGGGCCATTACACAATGACAAATGGATCAATTCATAAAAAGAAGGTAACACACTGTAAATATACGTGCACCCAGTATCGCGGCACCCATGTTACGCAAACGTGAACAGATTGGAAGGGAGAAACCAGCAATGCTACAATAGAGCGGGATTTCAGTACCACCCCGGGGGGCAGAGAGGAGGTGGGCTGGGTGACGGGACCCGGATCCCAGGCCACGCGCTTCCTGACACAGACCTTCCTGTTTCGCGAGTGAAACCCCTGCTCCTCCCGTGCCGGCTTACCACTCGGGGCAGGGCAGCAGACGGCACTGCCCTCTCCAAGGTCTGGCAACTGTCGCTCTGTATAGTGATTATATCTGCCTCAGTTTGAATAACAGCCCTGTCAGCCAAAATCAGATTAATTTTGCTTAATTCTGCAAAATAAAAAAGTTTAGAATTCTCTCACCTCTGTCCTCCACGTTCTGCAGTTTATGTTTGAAAGTAGTACTTTTCATCAATGACTCTGGGGCCACAGTCTTAAAAAAAAAAGAGGTGGTCAGAAATACATGCATTTATGTCAAAATAAGCAATATGCGGTATTACATCATCCCTCAAGAAGGAATAAGCCAGTATATTAAGTATAATATCAATTCTGGAAAACAGATAAATAACCAACAATTAAATAGTACCTTCGATTCATTTTCTTCAACATCTGAGTGCTCCAGCGAAGAGAGATCGCTCAGTGGGCTGGGGCTGTGAAGTTCTGAGTATTGGAAGAATAAATAGTTATAAGAGAATAAACATGCTAAGAAGCAAATGAGGAAATGACATTTCACTATCAATCTATAAATTAAATTTCAACATACCCTGCCCCCTGTAAGGGATACAGTTATTAAAAAAAAAAAAAAAGAAAAAAACTCAAACCAAAAAACATTTTGTATCTTTCAAAGTATACATGGGTACAAGGTTTACAAGTTTGCGGATAAAATGAATAGCCAGTTACCTCCACTAGGCCAGCATCTTTTGTGGCTGCCCATGTGGCCCCAAATACATGGCGAGAGCTCTATCATCTCACCGCGGTAGTTCTCTTGCCTCTCTCAGATCTGTTCCTTTGTTCCCCTCACTCTCTAATGCTGTGTTTCCCTCTCTGCTATTTTTCTTTCCCCACTTCTTTTCTTCCAGTGGCAGCCAAATTAAGAGGCTGGCACTCGTGCCTGCTAAGTGCCTGCCAATGTGCTAAGCTGTAGAATGATAAAGGTGAAGAAACAATATCCTGACTCTCACCAATTTAAAAGATGTGAATTGTTTCAATAAAATACAGTGGGGGCTGAGATAAACCTTATAAGTCAAGGGTTAGCACACCCTGGCCCCTCAGGTCAAATCCCATCTGTCACTTGGTTTTATAAATAAAGTTTTATGGAAACACAGATACAGCCATTAGTTTACATCTTGTCTGCGACTGATTTGGGACTATGAACACAGAGTTGAATAGTTGCAACAGAAACTCTAGGGGCCAAAAAAGCAAAAAATAAATACTACCTGTTCCTCTACAGAAAAAGTTTACCAAACCCTGCAATCAACCACCATTTGCATTTGTTGCTATTTTAAAAGCAGATGAACACCAGCAATTCTTACACACAAGGTGATCTCAAATGTTAAACGAAATTAAAACACAAAGTCCTCTGTCTTTTGTTAATCAGGACAAGAAAGAGAAGATTAATCAATCATACCTTCACACTTTCTTCAACAGATATCAAGAGAAACATATTTTGCTTTTTTAAACTACCATTTTCAAAATATATTTTTTTCTATGTAAATCAACAGAAAATCACATACCTGTTTTCTGGGCAGAATCTTCAGGAGTTAAAAAGGCAGAACTACTTTGAAATTCGGTTCCAGAAATTTTGGGAGGTGTGACATTATTTTGCCTGGAGGAATCTTTCCGTAAGGGTGTTAGAATTTTAACCTAAAACATAGTACTTTTTACAAAGTGCTAACAGTCACAATCACTCAAAGCAAGTTATCAAAACATTCCAAGACACTTCCAATTTCCTTTTTAAAAATGTTTAAGAATTGGACATGATCCATTTGAAAAAAGAAACAGTAAGACCATAAGATCCCAGGGCTAGAAGCACATTAGGTCATGAATCAATAAACTAACTCAAAGCTGACTCTAAGTTCTCAAAGTGTGGTCCCAGACCACAGCCTCAGCAGCACCTGAGAACCTGATGGAAATGCATATTCTTAAGCCCCACTGACAACACACTCAATCAAAACTCTGGGGACAGGACGCAGCGATCTGCATTTCTGGTGACCATTCTGGTCATTCTGATGATCACCAAAGTCTGAGAACCACTGCTCTAAGCCAGGAGTCAACAAACTACAGCTCTCCAGCTCAATGGGAATGAAGTTTTCGTAAACAAAGTTTCATTGGAACACAACACATCCGTGCACTTGGGTATTGCACGTGTGGGTGCCTGCATGCTACAATGGCAGAGTTGAACAGTTGCATAGAAACCACCCGCCCCATACTGCTTGACCCTCCACAGAAAAGGTTTGCCAACCCCTGCTTTAAGTTCTTTTCTTAAACTCCAGCACAGAGACGTCAGTGTCAGCTACCAATGTCTCTATAAAGACAGCAATGCCCTCACTGAGAATCACCACAGACTTCCTGGCAGCTGCATATCTTAAATCTGTGGATTCTTAAAGCTTGGAGGTTTTTTGGTACCTAGTTTTTTTAAAGCTGTATATTGTTAAAAACTGTTCTTTGTGCCTATTTCTTTTTTTTTTTTTTAAGATTTTTTGATGTGGACTATTTTTTTAAGTCTTTATTGAATTTGTTACATAGTGCTTCTGTTTTATGTTTTGGTTTTTTGGCTCAGAAACATATGGGATCCTAGCTCCTCAACCAGGGATCAGACCTGCACGCGTTGCCCTGGAGCCAAGTCTTAAGCACTGCACCACCAGGGAAGCCCTTCTGTGGTCTATTTCTAACCGATAACTCCTTATCTCAGGTTGAACTCCTCAACAAATATTTAGGTACTTGCTCTGGCTTATAGTTTGAGCTATAAACACTCCCTGTCGTTGCAGAACATAAGAGTCCCCCTGGGCAGATGGAAGAAGGCTGGTAGGGGGAGGGCAGTAACAAGCTATGATTAGAGCGCTGTGCTGTGCCAAGTCGCTACGGTCGTGTCCGACTCTATGTGACCCCAGGGACTGCAGCCCGCCAGGCTCCTCTGTCCACGGGATTTCCCAGGCGAGAATACTGGAGTGGGTCGCCATTTCCTTCTCCAGGGGATCTTCCCAATCCAGGGGTCAAACTCACGGCTCCTGCATTGGCAGGCGGGTTCTTTACCTCTAGCGCCACGGCCAGATCCCATTAGGGCACTAAACACATTATATTTTCGTACAGGTGAGCAGGGTGCTGTTGATGTCCTCAGAATCCCAGCACTGCTGTAGAAAATCCTTAAACACTTCACACTATATTCTTTAGTGTGTCTGTGTTTTCATGTGTATATGCACATTTATACAGAAGTGTATGTATTCTATATATATGTACAAATTATATATAATATACATATTATATACACGTGATTATGTATCACATTATATATCATATATAAAATATATTTCATATATACATGATTATATGTTATATGGCAACCCACTCCAGTGTTCTTGCCTGGAGAATCCCAGGGATGGGGGAGCCTGGTGGGCTGCCGTCTATGGGGTTGCGCAGAGTCGGACACGACTGAAGTGACTTAGCAGCAGCAGCAGTGAAAGTGAAAAGTGAAACTAGAAAATTCTTGAACACTTTGCACTAATTCTACAGTGTGTGTGTTTTTGTGTCTGCATATACACACACACACATAAAATATGTGTTACATATATACAAGATTAAATGTGTATATATGTATATGTTTTATATATGGTATATAATGTGATATATAATCATACACATATAATATATGATATATATTTATATACATGATATATTATATAAAATATAATCATATACACACATACAAGGCCAAAAGCCAACTGCTAAGAGAGGTAATTCCGCTAAAAACATGGTAAATTAATCTTGGAATTGGTCTGGAGGACACTCATGTCCATGTTCTTAACTGCTTTCCTATAAAACAAGTATAACTGAAGGGATTTAAGAAACCTTCAGGGTTTATTCAATATTTATGTAAGCCTGAAGGTATTTCAACCTCTGGCAACATAAAGATTTAAATAATTAAAATCTATGTGAATAACATGTCCACAAACTGAAAACTAAGAGAAAAATTAAATCAAGAAGTTTAAAATACAAATTCAAAAGAGCACATATTTGTAGGAAATCAGAATAGCCCAGATTTCAAGCATTCTTTGTAATAAACATCTTTCAATAAATTTTCAACCAAAAAAAAAAAAAGATACTAAATCTTTGCCCAAGATTCATATTAAATGTGTGGAACTCCTTGAAGTTTCTACTGAAAGTGGTTTACATACTAGTAAACCACTGGTTTGTTATTTTTCTCTTCCAGAAAGGAGTTTTTTTTTTTTAAATAAACGTAGTTCAAACCTAAACAGATCAACTTGTTTCAAACTTACCCCATAAAGGGCACATGCAGCACAGAAAAAATTTACTCACTTGATCTTTCTCAAGGTCACTGCCACTACTGGGAGGAAAAAGAGGCAAGACTAGAAGGAAAGGAAAGGAGAGCCCAGTGGATACGTTTACTTACGAGAAACACAAAATACTCTCTAGAAGCAATCCCCACTTCCCACAGCTTGCTGAAATGTCTAACTCTCTAATTATTAAGCTTTGTTCTTCTCTGGCCAGCAGGAATTCTTTGCTCCAGATACTGTTTCTGAACGCTCTTCCCACGTTCTTGCTGTTGTTGTTCAGTCGCCAAGTCGTGTCCGACTCTTTGCGACCCCACGGACTGTAGCACGCTAGGCTTCCCTGTCCTTCACTATCTCTCGGAGTTTCCTCAAAGTCGTGTCCATTGAGTCGGTGATGCCACCCTACCATCTCGTCCTCTCCCACCCTCTTCTCCTTTGAGCTGCCATCTTGCCCAGGGACCGGCCCATGTTCTTCTAGCTTTACCTAACCAGAATACTTCCTCTTCTCCATACTTCTTCAAATCCTATTCTTTTCCCAAGGATTAGCTGAGGTCCCACCTAGCCTTCCTTGAAGCTTTTTCTGAAGATTTCAGCTTAGGTCAGCTTACATCAAACTCCTCTTACCTGAACTCTTTACTCCATTTATCTGTAGTTCATATTTCACAATTATTGGTCAATTCCATATTCTTTAGTACTGTTTCACATACGAACATTTTCCCTTTCCCGTGTAACGGTAGCAGGATCACGTGATCATACATCTTGTTGATACCCTTTCTCATCACATCCCGCAAAAGTAACACCTACTGATTCACTTGAAAAGTGACTGGAAAGAAAACACATATCAGACTTACTTCTTAGGCTGCTTCTTCCGGTTCTTGTCTTTTTCCTACTAGTATACGACTTCAAGGATTTCCTTTTTCGGTTACCGGCCCAAGACAGCTCACTGCCGCTACTACTTGAATCTTGATTACTCTCCGAGAAAAGGTGTTTCCTATAATCAAACTTTTACAAACACAGGTGATACATGAGAGCTGCTGAAAGGATGCCAGTAGCATTTATGTACAATTAAACACATGACTATGAAGTTAGGCAAAAGAGAAGTAACTCCTTGAGAAGACTGGGCTGTCTTACACAATAAAAGGGCACAGAAGTACAGAGAAGGGAGAAAAAGAAGATGATTATATCCTTAGACAGCTGCTGTTGTAAAAGATAACAAAATCCCCTCTAATCATAATTGTAGAGATGGTAGGTAACTTTCCAAAAGCTGATGCACCTGATTACATGCTATCACCAACTTCAAAATGCTAGCCCATAGGACTGAGAACCACAGCTAAAAGAAAGCCAGAAGGAACTTTGCTTGTTTGGAATCCATGATCTCAATTTTAGGAACAAAAATCTCATTTATTGTTCACATACAGATTTCTTTTTTAGTGCACTGACGATAGACTTAAAGCACTCTGCTTCCCACAAGAAGAGCAGCAGAGATGGAAGCGGACATGTAGGAACAGAGCAACATCATTGACTTAGAACAAAACATTTCTTTTCAATTCATTAACACTTCTGATTCTATTCAGAGGAAATCTCAGCTGCTAGAAAGTCTTTAACACTTCTCTTTTACTTCATAATCTTCTGTTAAATTTACTTTTAATTTGGAGGATAATTGCTTTACAATATGGTGTTGGTTTCTGCCACACAACAACATCAATCAGCCTTAAGTATACATGTGTCTTTTTTGACAAAGCAAGGACAGACGTTTGGCTCAAAGCCGAATACAAGGAGAAGTATCACAATTCGATAAAACTTTGCTATTCTCCTTGTACTTACTTGGGGGCTTTACCAACTAGTTGTTAGAATTAATGCTGATTTTCCACTTGAAAGTGAAATACTTCCTTTTAAAAAGACCTTAAGATAAATTTAACTGAGAAACATAAAGACGCAGAGCCAAGGCAAAGTTTGAAGATGGTATGCAAATAACTAAAATGGGAAGGACTGCCCAAAACAATCAAAGTGATCCCATTACCGACATCCGTGTTTCTTGCTTTCTATTATCCTCGAAAGCAGAATCTTTCCTGAAAGCAAAATATATTGAATTAACGGAAGTGTGGCAGCAACACCTTCGCCCTTCTTTTTTCTGCCATGTGCCCTTTGCCTACTGTGAGCCCAGCGCACCAAAAGTGCCCTATTCCGTGACAAACTTCTTGTCTTGCCATCCATTTCCATACATCTTCTGCCTGCCAACAATTCGCTATTTAAAACAAAACCTATGTTGAGCCCATCTCCGTGAGGCACATAAAGCCGAGGATGGCAGGACAAAAAAGGGCAAGGCAGCAGCGCTTCCTACCCGGTTGTGTCTTAGACCCGGCTGGGCGCTACAAAAGCCTTTCTGGGGATCAGTGACGTCAAGCATCTTCTCACACACGTCTTGACCATTTGTATATCTCCTTTGCAGAAATGTCTGTTGAAAGCCTTTCCCCTCCTTTTTTAATCAGATGATTTTTTTTTTTGGCTATTGAATGTAGGCATTCCTTATATTTTTTGGATATTAACCCCTTCTCAGATAACATGGTTTGCTATTATCTATTTGCTAGCATACAGAAAGAAATTTGATTTTTGTATACTAATCTTTTTTTAAGGTTTTAAAATAACATTTATGTCTTAAAAGTTAACACATGCATAATAGGAAACCAAAAAACACAAGGAGCGAAAAAACAAAGTGATTCATAGTCACAAGTACTTTACCACTTGGTGTGTCCTTCTAGGTCTCTTGTATCTTTCAATTTTGTTAAATTGGGGAGTTGTTTAGTGGGGACAGCATTTCAGGCGGGGAAGATGGAAAATGCTCGGGAGATGGGCGGAGGTGACGACTGTACATACAACAATGTGAGTGCACTTACTGCCACGGAACATACACTCACAATGTGAAGATGGCAAACTTTACATGATGTCTATTTTATCACCATTTTTTAAAAAGTCAGCCCTATACTAAATGTTATTGTGCATGTGTGTGTAGTCTGAAAAGGGATAGAATAGGATAATCAAAGAGCTAGTTTAAAATCCCACTTGTTGCCAGTCCAGGTTCGATGCACGATACTGGATGCTTGGGGCTAGCGCACTGGGACGACCCAGAGGAATGGTATGGGGAGGGAGGAGGGAGGAGGGTTCAGGATGGGGAACACATGTATACCTGTGGCGGATTCATTTTGATATTTGGCAAAACTAATACAATTATGTAAAGTTTAAAAATAAAATAAAATTAGAAAATAAATAAATAAATAAAATCTCACTTGGAGACTATAGGTAGACGGGGAACTTGAAGGAACTTTGGGAGACCAATGTAAGTTAATGATCACCCCAGAAAGCAAATGGAAAATCATGAAGCAAAGCAGGCTTGCTTAACAATGAAACTAACAACAGAAATACACATCAAGTCAATGATGTTTGCATCCTGCCGGTTGAGGTCACTAGGTTAATGATTCCTAGGACATGCTCCTCTGCATACATTAAAAACAAAAATAGAGGGGAAAGGTGACACTCCAAAGTGGAAACCCCTCATCATACCGATTGCTGTTGTCTAGTCACTAAGTTGTGTCCAACTCTTGGCGACCCCGTGGACTGTAGCTGCCAGGCTCCTCCGTCCATGGAATTCTCCAGGTGAGAATACTGGAATGGGTTGCCATCTCCTTTTCCACGGGGATCTTCCTGACCCAGGGATCGAACCCACGTCTTCTGCATTGATTCTTTACTGAGTCACCTGGGAAGCCCCATTATACTGATACCTGACATGCTTTACCATAGTCTAGCATACATAACCATTCTTCTGCTGATTTGAATAGTGCCATGATGGTCCCAGTTTGACCATGCAGAGACAAGAAAACTTCCCAGCCTGACATGGAGGAGGAGCCGATGATGGAAGCTTAACTCAAAAATAAGGAAAATGGTGGTCTTCTCCCTGCTGTTCCTTTAATTATAAAAATGTAACTTGTGAAGCGCTCAAAGCCCTCTCACCTGCCTGCAACTCGCACCTTTTTAGCAAGAGCGTGCTCGGCCGTTTCTGACTCTTTGGGACCCCACAGACTGTAGCCCTCTATCCAGGGAATTTTCCAGGCAAGAACTAATAAACTCTTTCCTTACCTGACACTCTGCTTCTCATTGAGTTCTTTATGCATTGAGACAGAAAAACCTACGCTCTTCTGAGCCCTGAATTGCATTCTGTGGTTTCAGTCTGAATGTAAAAGCAGTTGTACGTGCTGTTTTACTTATTTCAACACAAAAGAGCTAAAAAGCTCTGAGCAGTACCCAAGATTTCTTTGCCATAAAGGCATCTGAATGTCCCTTTTAATTGAGGTACTCGTTTACAGACAGAGAAACAGAGACCCAGCGATGAACAGATTACTCCAGTCTAGAAACCTTAGCTCAGAGTCTGTGGTGGTTTTGCTAGACGTTCTTGGGGAATTAGTACCCTCCGGAAGACAAAGACCTACCCTCTGCTCTACGTGGACATATTCTGCAGGATGACAAGTGAGCAGCCCCTTCCCAAAGACAAATCTAGACTTCTTGGAGCAGCAGCAACAATGTTCCACGCTTCCCAGAAGGAGACAAAGGATTCTCGGATTCAAGCAGGGCTGGGGAGTTCTCACATGCTGAATGGAGGATCAGACAGGCACAGAGAAGGGCAGCAGGTTTCTGGGAGGAACAGAGCCCCAGAAGAAGGTTGCTGGGTCGCCTGAGCCCAGCACACTTCCAAACCAGGCTCCAGCTCCCACTCCTGCTGCAGTGGGCGTGAGAGGAAGAAGTAAAGCCGGAAGAAACCTGGATTCCTCTACGGATCTGAAATGACGAAACACTGGATGCCTGGACAAGAAAGTATGACGAGAAGGAAGCAGAGTGGTGGTGTAGGTCTCTGCTCTCTTCTAATTGAAAGAGACCTCTGCCCAGGAAATGGCTAGCTTCAGCGATGATACAAAAACACTCCTTTTTAGTTCCTGGACAGCCTGACAGGCTGTAGGCTTCGAACTTTCATTTTTTAAGGTCAGACAGGAACAGATTTCACAGCGTGACAAAGAGTACTTTATTAATGTTAGTGAAAACATTAGTAAAAATGTTAGTAAAAACTAACATTATTAAAGGAGAAATAGAGCTGTTCATTGGTAAAGCATCCGCCTGCAATGTAGGAGACACCGGTCCGATCCCTGGATCGGGAAGATCTCCTGGAGCAGGAAACAGCAACCCACACCAGTATTCGTGCCTGGAGAATCCCATGGACAGAGGAGCCTGGCGGGCTACAGTCCATGGGGTTGCAAAGAATCGGACATGACTGAGCACAAATGCAGGTCCTAGAGCTGCATACGTAATTTACAACTTGGGGATTTACATATGTGAATTACATGTGTAATTTACAACTTGGAATTTACATATGTAAATTACACATGTAATTTACAATTATATATAAATGGTAAACCCTTAAAGCCCCCAAATAATAAATGCTGACACAGATACACAACACAGAAAGATATCTAATAATTCAAAGAAGAAGAATGGTGTTTGGGAGGTAGAGCCATAACAATATATAAAAACTAATGAAGTAAATAAAGGAAATTATCACTCACTGAGGATCCTTTGTGGGACTGTGTCTGGTAGAAAGAAGCAGCAGCCCACATCAGTACTGGATCTGTTCATTCATTCATTAGTTCATCCATTAGTGAAATTATATTACTGAACCTACTAATGAGAAAGTCTAGCAACCAGAACCCTCAAAGACTGTTGGTGCTAACATAGAATGCTCTAAAGACACTGGAAAACATCTTGGCAGGTTTTAAGAAGTGAAAGATACACCAACTATGATCCAGCTATCCCACTCCTATATATTCACCCCAGAGAAAAGAAAACATAATCTCTATACAGAGGAGTTTCCCAGGTGGCACAGTGGTAAAGAATCTGCCTGCAATGCAGGAGACTGGGGACCAGGAATGCAAGATTCCTGGGTCAGGAAGATCTCCTGGACAGGAAATGAAAAACCACTCCAGTATTCTTGCCTGGAGAATCCCATGGACAGAGGAGGCTGGTGGGCTACAGTCCATGCAGCTGCAAAGAGTCGGATGTGACTTAGCAGCTAAACCACCTCCACCTCCACACAGAGACTTATACATGAAGCCTAAAGGGCTTTACTTGTAACAACGAAAATACTGGAAATTCAAATGTCCATCAACAGGAGAATGGATAGACAAGTTGTGGTATATCCGTACAATAGATCCACTATTCTCCATACCACTCATAACATAAAGGAATGAACTGCTGATACAACGTGAAGAATCTCAAAATACTAGGTTGGCCAAAAAGTTTGTTCAGATTTTTCTATAAGTGATGAGAAAACCAAACTTCCTGGCCAATCCCAATAATTACAAGGAATGAAAGATGCTAGGAAAGAAAAAAAAAAAAGAGTGCGTCCAGTTTGATTCCACTTAAGTAAGATTTTTAAAACTACAAACTCATCTATAGTGACAAAGCAGATCACTGATTGCCAAGGGTGGGGGTGGGCATGGAGAAAGAGGGAGGGATTTCCAAGGGGCAGGAAGAAATTCTTGGAAATGATGGACATGGTCCTTATCTTGATTGTGGTGATGGCTCCTGGGTGCAGACAAATGTCAAAACTCAAATTGTATACTTTACATAGGTACATGTTATTTCAATTGTATCTCAACAAAGCTGTAAAAAAAAAAAAATCACATGCATGGCCCATTCTTCAGAGGCCTACAGAGAAAAGTGGCAAATAAATTATTGCCAAGTGATACTCATTTTCTGTCTCGGAGTATCCAGTGTTCTGCTAGGGAAAACTACGTCACCAAAGATAACACTGGGGCTACAGTTTCCTCCCCCAGTGCTTTGTCAGAACTCTCCACCACGACCCATCTGTCTTGGGGGGCCCTGTAGAGCATGGCTCATAGCTTCATTGAGTTATGCAGGCCCTGTGGCCACGATAAGGCTGTGATCCTTGAAAGGGGTAGAGATCCACAGGACAAGAGAACACTCCAGCCCTGCTGAAATTATTCACAGAAAACTGCACATAACGCTCTCTCCTTGTGTGGGGCAAGGCCAGATGCAGGAAAGGGGAAAACCCAAATGGTCAAATTGCAATTAACGAGTCACATTAACAACAATCTACGTGGTTTATGGGCTTCCCTGGTGGCTCAGATGGTAAAGCATCTGCCCGTGATGCAGGAGGCTCAGAGTTCGATCCCTGGGTTGGGAAGATACCCTGAAGAAGGAAATGGCAACCCACTCCAATATTTCTACCTGGAAAATCCCATGGACAGAGGACCCTGCTGGCTGCAGTTCACGGGGTTGCAGAGTCAGACACGACTGAGAGATTTCGCGTGGTTTATGACTTCTGAAAATCACTTACCTGGATGCATCGTTTAAAGTAGGAAACTGAATTGTTGCTGATGATTCTTGTAAATCTACAGAATACTCATGTTCTGAAGTAACTTCCAAGCATAAAAATGGAAAACAAAAATTGTTAAGCATCTGAAGTATACATTGAAATATACCATTCAAGTCCTATGATAGAAAAAAAAAAATCTGACCTTTTTGTGTATCATCCAGTTTTGACTTTTTGGGTGAATTATCAGCTGTATTTGTTTGCTGCAGGAAAATGCATAAACATCTGCTTAATTAGGGTGCCTTTGAGACTTTTTGGAATCATTCTATACCTCCAAAGAAAAGCATTTGAGTACTAAGATATCAGGCTCTTTCTTCATTAAATTTGGTTCCAAGTGACTACTGGCTATTAAAAAAAAAAGATACCCACCCACAGGAGAAGGTTTACCACATCCGAGATAATCAAGAGTGTCTCATAGTCACTAAGGGAGACATCGAAGGAAGACTTACAAAAATGTCAACAGCATCATAACTGTTCAAGTTCCCCAAAAGACAGTCTATCTGTAGAAATAATCTTTGGTGTATATTTGTTTAAAAAATATGACACTATCATCACACTTCTCTACAGTCTGTCCATGTGATCAAACATAAGAAAATGGACTGAACATCAATACATGCCAAGCCTTGTGTTAGGTGCTTTACATATATTCTGTTTTTAGTCCCAAGAGGGCCACACTATAAAGCAGGTATTGTTTGTTTTCTCTAGTCACTTAAGTCATATCCAACTCTTTATGACCCCATGGACTGCAGCCTGCCAGGCTCCTCTGTCCATGGGATTCTCCAGGCGAGAATACCAGAGTGGGTTGCCATTTCCTTCTCCAGGGGATCTTCCAGGTCCAATAATTGAACCTGCATCTCCTGCATTGGCAGGTGGATTCTTTATCACTGAGCCACCAGGAAGCCCAAACCAGCTTTGTTCTATAGATGAGAAGCCTCAGTCCCAGGGATGTTATGTCATTTCCTCAAGTTCCCACAGTCAGTAACTAAATGCCAGGTCTGATTCCAGAAATGATGCTGCTTCTCACAAGCTCAGTCTCCAAATCCCAAATGAGGGAATGAGGCAAAGCCAGCCAAGTCACACATTCCACTGGAAACCCAAGTTGAGGGAAAGGCAAGCAAAAATAAGTACAACTGATGAACCTAATTTAGAGGAGGGGATCGTCAAAAAAAGCCATGCCTGGGCAGGAGAAACTGGAGAACCAGCCGGGAGAGTCAGCTTCCACCTGCCAGCACCCCAGTGGACACGGTTCAGAATCCTGCCCTCAGGTCCTTGTACTTACAGCAGGCTCAGACTGGTTATTTAAGGGGAGAGTTATCAGGTGGTGGTCATCTTCAGCCCTGGTTAACTCTGCCGGCTTGGTAGAGTCCTTTTCTTGGTCTGTACGCATGAAGAAAAGAGCAATAAAAAATGGTAATAACCATACAAAATGCTGCATACATCCTGCAAATGCTCGTCATGGGATCCACACTGCTGGTACAGCGCCATCTTCTGGTAAGAGCTGGTAATTGGGACCTGCCTCAAACACCAAAAATCTAGAGGCACCTTGGGCTTTGGGTCTAACTCATAAGAAATATTTCACCTGTGCAGGGCCAGCTTTGTGGGCAGACAGGCCCCTACATACCCCTAGCATTTGCCTCCAGCCACCCCATCATTATTTCTCCTTTGTCATTTCCAACTGACTCCCAAAGAGACTGTATCAGGTGGACAAAATAATTCAAGGTTTAATTTGCAACTTTTTTCTTCAAAGGTGTAACACATTAATTACTCTTATATGACCACAGGTTTTCAGTAACTGCTTTCAAGTAACATGTTATCACTGCTTCTACGGGGAATCCAGGTAAGAAATTTTGCTGTTTCCCAATATACCTGTCTCTATTTTGTGGCTGCTAGGAATCTCAGTGTCTTCTTTCTCTAATTCACCAAAAACGGCCGAGATTTTTGTCTGGTCAGGCATCACCTGAAATGCACACCAAAACCACATGGTTTTTAAAAGCAGTAATTCTTTTATAAATTTAACATTAACAGGTATAGAGAGAAATAGACAGCAATATGATAATAGTGAAAGTGAAGTTGCTCAGTCGTGTCTGACTCTTTGCAACCCCATGGACTGTAGCCGACCAGGCTCCTCCGTCCGTGGGATTCTCCAGGCAAGAGTACTGGAGTGGGTTGCTGTTTCCTTCTCCAGGAGATCTTCCCAACCCAGGGATCGAACCCGGGCCTCCCACATTGCAGGCAGATGCTTTACCATCTGAGCCACCAAGGAAGCTATGATAATAGTAAGGGACTTTAAATGGGGGCTTCCCAGGTAGAGCTAGGGGTAAAGAATACACCTGCCAAGGCAGGAGATGCAAGAGACGTGGGTTCCATCCCTGGGTCAGGAAGATCCCCTGGAGAAGGGAATGGCTACCCACTCCAGTATTCTTGCCTGGCAAATTCCATGGGCAGAGGAGCCTGGAGAGCTACAGAACATGGGGCTGCAAAGAGTCGGACATGACTGAGTGACTGAGCACACACAAGGGACTTTAATATCCCACTTACATCAATGGATACATCATTTAGATGGAAAATTAACGTGAAGACATCAGCCTTAAATTAATGTTAGATCAGATGGACTTGACATACACATAACATTCTACCCAAAAGCAACAGAATACACATTCTTTCAACACACATAGAATCCAGGAAACACTTATATATTAGGCCACAAAACAAGTCTTAATAAATTTAAGACTGAAATCATATTAAGCATCCTTACTGACCACACTGATGTGAAACCAGAAATCAATTACAAGAGAAAAACAGGGAAATTCATGAATATGTGGTGACTAAATGACACACTTCTGAAAAACCAATGGGTCAATGAAGAAAGCAAAAGAGCACTTAAAAATACCTTTTGGCAAATGGAAATAAAACATACCAAACTTATGCAGCAAAAGCAGTTCTAAGAGGGAAATTATAGTGATAAATGCCCACATCAAAAAATAAAGAAGAAAGATCTCAAATAAACAACATATCTTTACACTTGAAGGAACTAGAAAACGAAAATAAATGAACCCAGTTAGTAGAACGAAGAAAAAAAGAATGGAGATAAATGAAGTAGAGGCAAAAAAAAAAAAAAAAAACCAGAAAAGATCAACAAAACTAAGAGCTATTTCTTTGAAAATATAAACAAACCTGACAAATATTTCTCTGGAGTCACATATGTACTTTGACATAGAATATTACACAGCCATTAAAAAGAAGCAAATCTGCCATTTGCAACAATACGGACGGACTCTGAGGGCCTTATGCAAACTGAGGTAAGTCAGACAGAGAAAGACAGATTCCGTGTGGTCTCACTTGTATGTGCAATCTTGAAAATGACAACAACAAAAATAAGCTCACAGATACAAACAGCAGATTGGTGATTCCAGAGGAGGGGGTTGAGGGTAAAAGAAACGAGTGAAGGGCGTCGAAAGGTACAAACTTCCTGTTATAAAATGAGTATGTCAAGGGGATTTAACGTACAGCATCGTGACTATAGTTAATACTATACTGCATATTTGAAGTTGCTAAGAGAGTAAAAGTTTTCACAAGAAGAAAAAATTTCTAATAATGGTGATGACTATCAACTAGTCTCATAATGGCAATTATTTCACAATATATACAAAATGGAATTGTTATGATTTATACCTGAAACAAATGTTTTATGTCGATTATATTTCAATTTATAAAACCCCAATATGGAAATGAAACAGAAGAATTAAACACATCACCTGTTTGTCTTCTCCTAAAGCTTTAATGGAAGCTTGTGATATGTTGAATTGCAATTCAAAATGGATTTCTATTTTCGTCACTTCTTTGTTTCTGATATTAATAGGCTTCTTCAGGTAAATTTTGAGCATCTTCATCTCAGTTTCTAGCAAAAAATAAAGTCAATATAGATCAACAAACTGAAAGGGGTTGTGTTTTTAAATTTCATAATTTTAAATGACTGGGATATTTGCTCACTGTCCAGATTTTTCTGCAATGAGAAGTTGAAAAGACATTATTTAAATAAAGTTACTCTGAAATTATTTTTATCAAATGCACATGTGTTTTTATATACACACATTATGTTTAAGTAGTTAATCTTGCAGAAACAGAAGTAATTTAGCAGCATAGCAATTGAGACGGGTCTTCTAAAATTCAATCCAGTTTTTAAAAGAACGTTTGTGAATACAAAGCTATCATCTCTGACAGATATTTTACTTCTCAATATATTAAGCACAACCTTCATTCTCATTCTTTCTCTTAGATCCCACCCATTTCTATAATTCAAAATAAAATCCACCGTTTCCAATATACAAACTGAAATAATCCACACTCATCTCAACAGACTCCACTTGAAGAGAAATGGAAACATCCTCGGAGAGGCCTGCTTCTCAGACAATAGTCTCCTTGAGGGTCTCCGACCAGGACACCAGCTCTTTACTGACAAATAGTAGCTGGTTTTAATAGAGGAACCAGTTCAGACCACAATTCACAGCAAATCCAAGCGTAAGCCACAGCGAGTACAAGCTGCATTGGAAGCAGTAGGAACAAAAACTCATGAGAGCTGGCAAAGCTTGTTCACAAACTGATGAGAATGGAAAAAGGAAAAACAGACACACACCTGGATCCAGATCTGTGGCCCCTGATACTCGAAATACGGCTAGTACAACATGAGATGTGTTATAAGCACAAAACCACAGCTTATAAAGACTAGTACCAAAAAGAGAAGGTAAAGTATTTCACTGATTGTTCATACTGATTACATGTTAAACTGTGAATATTTTGGACATATTGAGTGAAATACACATTAAAATTAGTCCACTTGAAAAAAAACTTTAATGAGGTTACTAGAAAAATTTTAATTAAATATATGGTTCAGATCATATTTACATAGGATAGTGCTGGCCTCTAGTGAAATTCAACAATCCCCCAAAGGCTGATCTTACTGGACATTCAGTCTCTGCAGGGTAAGTCTCAAACTCTGCAGCAAAAACAATTTAAAACAATATCTGAAAAAGTAAATAGCTAACTGTGGTGTTGGAGAAGACTCTTGAGAGTCCCTTGGACTACCTGGAGATAAAAATCCATCCTAAAGGAGATCAGTCCTGAATATTCATTAGAAGGACTTATGTTGAAGCTGAAACTCCAATCCTCTGGCCACCTGATGTGGAGAGTTGACTCATTGGAAAAGACCCTGATACTGGGAAAGACTGAAGGCAGAAGGGGACAGCAGATGATGAGATGGTTGGACAGCATCACTGAATCAATGGATATGAGTTTTAGCAAGCTCTGGGAGCTGATGATAGGGAAGCCTAGTGTGCTGCAGTCCACGAGGTCACAAAGAGTCAGACACAACTGAGCGACTGAACTGAACTGAGCTGTGGGGCTAAATGCAAAGATACAAGGGTGAGAAAAAATAGCCCAAGAACTATACCAAACCCTCAACAGGCTCCTAAAGCACTGCCAACCCCTTAGCAGGAAGGGCTGTGCACACAAAAGGCAAGTCTTGCTCACCGAGTTTGCTATACAAGCCTCAGTTTCCTCAACTATAAAACTACCCCAAGTCACAGCTACCTCCACCAGCTCCTACGAAGCACTTTATGAATCTCAGAGTCTCCCCAAAAGGTGATATATTTATGAAGTATAGGATATTGACTTGGCAAGTGGGTTACTGAAAACCACCTCAGCAGCAAAATCCAGGGTTCAGAAACTTACAATATGCAAAGTAATATTAGGATGTGACCACAGTCAGATCCATGGGAAGTCTCTATAAAATACTGACTTCAGAGTAAACACCAATGATAAGTTATATATCTTAAATAGTAACAGGTGGTGACTATACAGTATCCCTGGTGACTCAGACAGTAAAGAATGTGCCTGCAGTGCTGGAGACCTGGGTTGGATCCCTGGGTTGGGGAGATCCCCTGGAGAAGGGCATGGCAACCCACTCCAGTATTCTTGCCTGGAGAATCTCATGGACAGAGGAGCCTGGCAGGCTACAGTCCATGGGTTTGCAAAGAGTTACTCTTAATTTATACTTATATTTAATTTAAATTTTTAGTGAGATGTTTATAAACCCCTTTCCTAGAGAGAGGGGGCACTTCCAGCTCAGCATATACTGTGACTACAGAACCGCTGGCTTCTGCTCCTTCCCATCTGTGTCACCATAAAAAATATACATTTGATCTTGACCTCGGTTCCTGACACAGAACTCCTAAAATCCATTTTAAGCAACGGGGTGCTAGAAGCATCTTTTGCTCTCATATTTGGTCTTTGACCTTGGTTCCTGACACTGGAGCTTCTAACACCCTTGGCATCTCCTGAGTGATGAGTGTGTTTTGTAAGTTCATGAGGTGACTGGGGGCTGGAGGAGCCTAGACAACTTCAGGATGCACACTGGTCCCCAGAAAGACCAAGGAATGGTTAGAGGGTTGGAACTTCCATCTTCCCAACCTTCAGGGAGGGGAGAAAAGGCCAGAGATGGAGTTAATATTGGATCATGCCTACATGATAAAGCTTCCATAAAAATCCCTAAACTATGGGGTTCAGGGTTCACAGAGCCGTCGGGCTGGTGAACCCCAACATTCCAGGAGGGTGATGCAGCCGACCTCCTCAGAAAGGCAGGCCCCTGCACTGTGGACCCTCTGGATCCTTTATTATGTATGTCCCCTATAATAAACTGATAAATGTAAACAAACATGTTTCCCTGAGTTCTGTGAACCATTATAGCAAATTATGAAACCTGAGGAGGAGCTTGTGGGAACCTCTGAGTGGTACCCGGGTGGTCAGGCATACAGGTGTCAACCTGTAATTGACTTGCAATCAGCATCTGAATGATGGGCGGTCTTTACCACCCTTTCCTTCTCCCAGCTGCACGGTGAAAGGCTCTCCTTCTGCCTCTTCCTCTACTGCCTCCTCATGCCACAACTTCCCTCTTTTTCTAATAATATTTAACAGAAGAAATTAAATAACGCAAGTGATTCTTGTTCATAGAAACTCAAATTGTGTTTATCAAACGCATCTATTTACAAATCTATTTGTGTAGTTCTTTGCATCTTCCTGGTTACTACATCTTACCAATTATCTCATTAACGGGGCCTTTAATCCACGTTTTATTAATGTATTTTTATGAGGGTCACCATGTCACCTTTTCAAAAATTATCCTTTAACAAAACACTGAAGTTAACTTATGTACCTAGGAAAGTCCAGCAAGGAACACTGGGGGCTGAGTGAGGTCCACCTTACCCTCAGGAGCCCCTTGGGAGAACCTCCAGTGAGAGTTTCCAGCTGGGAAGGATGGGTCCGCTCTCTCCAGGGCTGGTGGGGTGAGAATCAAGTTACACGTGGTCCCACTTTTCACCCTAATCTGAACCTCCACGGTGGCCAAGTTCAATTCAGCCTGCATGAGAGACACTGTCCTTCTTGTCTGTGGTTTCAATTTTCCATTTCTATTATTTCGGTATAAATAGGCAAGCTGCCCTAGATTCTTTGTGAAGTAAGCATAGCATCCATATAATTGCATAGTATTTTAACTCTTTAGTAAACCCAATTACTTCAATGATTATGTGTATGGAGTTATTTTCAAAACATCCTTGTATTTTTTTAAAGACCCAATTCAGGGATCCTGGTTAAGTGTGATTACATCTGAAATACTCAACTAGACCAGCACCTTACTTTTATCCACCCATAAAAGAATCACTCCCCAATTCCATGCCCCTCAACTCTACCTACCAAGCAGAGAAGAAAGGTGAGTGGTGGAGATTTAAGAAGAGGGGGACAGAGGGCAGATATTTACATACATGTTGAAATTGTCCCTGTAACTCATAAATTGCTAGTGCAAATATGTGGGAAACAGAAGGGAGGTACCATCAGTTCAGTTCAGTTCAGTCGCTCAGTCGGTCTGACTCTTTGAAACCCCATGAACTGCAGCACGCCAGGCCTCCCTGTCCATCACCAACTCCCGGAGTTCACTCAAACTCACGTCCATCAAGTTGGTGATGCCATCCAGCCATCTCATCCTCTGTTGTCCCCTTCTCCTCCTGCCCCCAATCCCTCCCAGCATCAGAGTCTTTTCCAATGAGTCAACTCTTCGCATGAGGTGGCCAAAGTACTGGAGTTTCAGCTTTAGCATCATTCCTTCCAAAGAACACCCAGACTGATTTCCTTTAGAATGGACTGATTGGACCTCCTTGCAGTCCAAGAAACCCAAGAGTCTTCTCCAACACCACAGTTCAAAATCATCAATTCTTTGGCGCTCAGCTTTCTTCACAGTCCAACTCTCACATCTATACATGACCACTGGAAAAACCATAGCCCTGACTAGATGGACCTTTGTTGGCAAAGTAATATGTCTGCTTTTTAATATGCTATCTAGGTTGGTCATAACTTTACTGCCAAGGAATAAGCGTCTTTTAATTTTATGGCTGCAATCACCATCTGCAGTGATTTTGGACCCAAAAAAAATAAAGTCTGACACTGTTTCCACTGTTTCCCCATCTCTTTGCCATGAAGTGATGGGACCAGATGCCATGATCTTCGTCTTCTGAATGCTGAGCTTTAAGCCAACTTTTTCACTCTCCTCTTTCACTTTCATCAAGAGGCTCTTTAGTTCCTCTTTACTTTCTGCCATAAGGGTGGTGTCATCTGCATATCTAAGGTTAGTAATATTTCTCCTGGCAATCTTGATTCCAGCTTGTGCTTCTTCCAGCCCAGCATTTCTCATGATGTACTCTGCATAGAAGTTAAATAAGCAGGGTGACAATATACAGCCTTGACGTACTCCTTTTCCTTTTGGAACCAGTCTGTTGTTCCATGTCCAGTTCTAACTGTTGCTTCCTGACCTGCATACAGGTTTCTCAAGAGGCAGGTCAGGTGGTCTGGTATTCCCATCTCTTTGGGAATTTTCCACAATTTATTGTGATCCACACAGTCAAAGGCTTTGGCATAGTCAAGAAAGCAGAAATAAGATGTTTTTCTGGAACTCTCTTGCTTTTTCCATGATCCAGTGGATGTTGGCAATTTGATCTCTGGTTTCTCTGCCTTTTCTAAAACCAGCTTGAACATCTGAAGTTCACAGTTCACGTATTGCTGAAGCCCGGCTTGGAGACTTTTGAGCATTACTTTACTAACATGTGAGATGAGTGCAATTGTGTGGTAGTTTGAGCATTCTTTGGCATTGCCCTTCTTTGGGATTGGAATGAAAATTGACCTTTTCCAGTCCTGTGGCCACTGTTGAGTTTTCCAAATTTGCTGGCATATTGAGTGCAGCACCTTCACAGCATCATCTTTCAGGATTTGAAATAGCTCAACTAGAATTCCATCACCTCCACTAGCTTTGTTCATAGTGATGCTTTCTAAGGCCCACTTGACTTCACATTCCAGGATGTCTGGCTCTAGGTGAGTGATCATACCATCGTGATTATCTGGGTCGTGAAGCTCTTTTTTGTACAGTTCTTCTGTGTATTCTTGCCACCTCTTCTTAATATCTTCTGCTTCTGTTAGGTCCATACCATTTCTGTCCTTTATTGAGCCCATCTTTGCATGAAATGTTCCCTTGGTATCTCTGATTTTCTTGAAGAGATCTCTAGTCTTTCCCATTCTATTGTTTTCCTCTATTTCTTTGCATTGATCGCTGAGGAAGACTTTCTTATCTCTCCTGCTATTCTTTGGAACTGTGCATTCAGATGCTTATATCTTTCCTTTTCTCCTTTGCTTTTTGCTTCTCTTCTTTTCACAGCTATTTGTAAGGCCTCCCCAGATGGCCATTTTACTATAACCACTTCTTAAAACTGTGCTACAAAATATAACACTTCCCTTGTTAATCTTTTTAAGTGTAGAGTTCAGTGGCATTAAGTATATTCATGTGGTTGTGGAAAAGATCTCATCTTACAAATCTGAAACCCTGCACCCACTGAACAACTCTCCATTTGCCCCTCCCCACGGCCCCTGGTAACCACCATTCTGCTCTCTGTCTCCATCAACTTGACTTCACTTCAGACACTTCATTTTAGTGGAATCATACAGTATTCGTCTTTTTTGTGACTGCTACTGCTAAGTCACTTCAGTCGTGTCTGACTCTGTGCGACCCCATAGACGGCAGCCCACCAGGCTCCCCCGTCCCTGGGATTCTCCAGGCAAGAACATTGGAGTGGGTTGCCATTTCCTTCTCCAATGCAGGAAAGTGAAAAGTGAAAGTGAAGTCGCTCAGTCGGGTCCAACTCTTCGCGACCCCATGGACTGTAGCCTACCAGGCTCCTCCGCCCATGGGATTTTCCAGGCAAGAGTACTGGAGTGGGGGACTAGCATTTACTAATTAGCATGACATCCTTAGGGTTCATCTATGTTGTAGCATGTGCCAGAATTTCCTTTTTTTTTATAAGGTAAATAACAGTCCACTGTATGTACAGATTACATCTACTTTATCCATTCATCGGTCGATGAACACTTGGGTGTCTTCCATCTCTTGGCTATTGTGAATAAGGCTGCCATGAACATTGGCATGCAAATCTATTCAAGTCCAACTTTCAATTCTTCCAGATATAAATCCAGAAGTGGAACTGCTGGATCCCATGGTGACTCTATTTTCAATTTGTTCAGGAACTATAGCCATTTTTTACAGTGAGAAAATCAGGCAAGCCACTGAACCCCAACGTTACAGACTGGAGGAGTCACCAGTCCTTCCCTGAGCACAGCCTGGCTTCCACCACACTCACCAGCTCCCTCTACCTCAAGTGCAAGCAAAGTTCACCCTGAATTAACTAAGCATACACAGCAACTGTAAACAGAAATAACACTCAGCAGTAAAATGTGGAGTGGTTTAGAATGCACATCTTACCTAGTATGCTGAAATTCATCACTGCTTCCTTCAAAAGTCTTACTGAGTCCCACAGATCACTCTTGAAAAAAAAAAAAGTGAAATTCATGAGCACTTAACACACACTGGATATCAACATTCTCTAAGCACTGAGGTTTAAACAGGAATCAAACATGATTACCTCAGGATTGTTTATACAAAAAGTTACGCTCTGACTCCCTAGGTTGAAATCGATCCAAAATTTCTCTAATTTTTCATCTGCAGGTTTTCTCATCTGTAAGATATAATTTCAGCATTAATATGTGAAAGAGTCAAATGAAAATTCCACTGAAAACAGAACTTCTTTCCCTAGAACAATCCTACTTTAAGATTACAGGGTCTCCTATTGTCTCTCACTTCTGCAAAACAGGAAGAGGGTTTCAACTGTAATAGCTCACCTACTTCTGAAAAAACTCTATATACTTATAAAAACTCCATACTTAGCAACAGATGTTTAAATGTGTCAGATAACTATCCACACCATTTTTTTTTCTAGTGCAAGTCACAGAGGAAATAGTTCTCTGTGAAAGCAGTAACAGTCCACATGGCATATGGATAGGAACTTCTAGCAAGGAGGTGCGGTGATCAAATAAAAATGGTGGTTGGCTGTCTAACTTGCCACGTGTTGGAAGAAGGCTAAGACCTGAAGATTTCACGTTATCCTCATTTTCATTGATTACAGACACTCCTCCGTATCCATGGGTTCATTCAAACAAATGTGGATTGATTCAGAAAGTTCCAAAAAGCAAACCTTGATTTTTGCCACATGCTGGCAATTACTTACATAACATATTAACTTCTATGCAGAGTACATCATGAGAAACGCTGGACTGGAAGAAACACAAGCTGGAATCAAGATTGCTGGGAAAAATATCAATAACCTCAGATATGCAGATGACACTACCCTTATGGCAGAAAGTGAAGAGGAACTCAAAAACCTCTTGATGAAAGTGAAAGAGGAGAGTGAAAAAGTTGGCTTAAAGCTCAACATTCAGAAAACGAAGATCATGGCATCCGGTCCCACCACTTCATGGGAGCTAGATGGGGAAACAATGGAAACAGTGTCAGACTTTATTTTTCTGGGCTCCAAAATCACTGCAGATGGTGACTGCAGCCATGAAATTAAAAGATGCTTACTCCTTGGAAGGAAAGTTATGACCAACCTAGATAGCATATTCAAAATCAGAGACATTACTTTGCCAACAAAGGTCTGTCCAGTCAAGGCTATGGTTTTTCCAGTGGTCATGTATGGATGTGAGAGTTGGACTGTGAAGAAGGCTGAGCACCGAAGAATTGATGCTTTTGAACTGTGGTGTTGGAGAAGACTCTTGAGAGTCCCTTGGACTGCAAGGAGATCCAACCAGTCCATTCTGAAGGAGATCGGCCCTGGGATTTCTTTGGAAGGAATGATGCTAAAGCTGAAACTCCAGTACTTTGGCCACCTCATGCGAAGAGTTGACTCATTGGAAAAGACTCTGATGCTGGGAGGGATTGGGGGCAGGAGGAGAAGGGGACAACAGAGGATGAGATGGCTGGATGGCATCGCTGACCCAATGGACGTGAGTCTCAGTGAACTCCGGGAGTTGGTGATGGACAGGGAGGCCTGGCGTGCTGCGATTCATGGGGTCACAAAGACTTGGACATGACTGAGCAACTGATCTGATCTGATCTGATCTGATTGTATTAATATTTACAACTATTTGCACAGCATTTGCACTGTGTTAGGCACTGTAAGTAATCTAGAGGTGATTTAAAGTATGTGGGAGAGTGTGTGTTCATTGTATGCAAATACTAAGCTGTTTTAGATAAGGGACTTGGGTATCCACAGATTTTGGCATCCACAAGGGGTCCTGGGCCTGGCCCCCCATAGGTACCAAGAAATGATTGTATTACAAAATAAATACATGCTCTTAAAGAAAGGAGAAAGAAGGAAAGAAAGCTAGATTAAAACAGTACAGTACTTATGTGTGTGAATGTGTGTGTATGGTGCTTATAGAAAGAGTAAATATCTCCTTCTTTGTCCCCCAACTTCACAGAGGTCCCTTTTCATAGGAACCATTAACAATGCCTTTGTTTCTTCCCAGATATGTTAGACACGCTCAGCAAGCATATATAAAGTTTCTATTCCTCAGCAAGTGGGACAAACACTAGACTTACTATTCTCCCACTTGCTTCTCCAATAAACAGTATTTCTTGGCCAGCATTGCATCAGGCATGTCTACTTTTTATTAATGACAGCTACAGAGTTGAGCAAAGGTGTTAACATATGTCTGTGGCGTGGAAAGCCAATGTACGGACCCCCTACTGAAGCTGATGGAAATTTAGAAGTCCTAGAAAGAAGCAAGCAAGCAGGGACTGGAGTCCTCAGACAACCAGAAGGAAAAACAGACAGACCTGAGATGCAGGAACCAAGCTACCAAAATCAGTTCGAGAGAGAAAGAGTTTATCATGTAGTCATGATCTAACAGTTCAGCTCACAGAGGCCAAGAAGGGCGCGCTAGACCCAAAACAAAGAAAGGGTTAACTAAGACATTTAAGAGACATGATCCAGGAAACCTCAGTGAAGTCCAGGTCCAGAGACCTTTGAAAATTTTACCCAAAAAAAAAAACCTGAGATGGTGCAGGTTGGAGCACTTTTACATGAAGGATCTTGTTCCTCTAGGAGCCAAAGAAGAGGGTGAAAAGAGACTACACAATTTTGGACTATGAAGTACAAGGTAGAATGACCTAGAGAAAGGAGAGTGACCCCAGTTGCTGGGGACAGAGTGGGAGGCACTTACTGGAAGGAAAGAAGCAAGGGCCCTGCCCTGTTCCCTCCAATCCAGGTGTGAACAATGATGCCCATCACCAGGATAAAGTACGACAAGGTTCCTGTAACTGACCTTGTGAACAAAGTATATAAACTCAAAAATTCATTTATCAAGTAGTAACAGCAGGGCTCTTAAATAATAAGCTTCAGAGTTGAGGCCTCTAGGAAGAAAAGCAAGATTTCTTAAAAAAAAAACACACACACACCCTTCTGTGTAGCGAGAGCAGTTTGGCCTGATGTACATCTACCTATGGATCTCACTATATAGCACCCGACTTCACAGCCCCAAAGACAGACATACCTCATGCTCACCAGCAAAAGCAGCAGTGCATGGAAATGAATAGACCCTGCAAAACATCTCAGAATTAAAAAGTAAAATAAAATATGGATGGACCCCACACACAAGCTACAGACATTCTACAAACAAGCATGGATAACTAGGTGTGCTGTTAAGTCCCTTGGTACAAAGTATGGAAGAGGCTCTCAAAGCTGCAAATGGAGATCTATTACCGTGGGCAAAATTCACATCCCACCTGGCAGGTTACAGGCCAGGTTTTCCAGTACAATATACACCTCAACCCAGCTGCCTGGCAAGAGTCCTAAGGAAAGGAGTGAATTTAGCCAATATTTTCTCAAAGACTTAACTGTCCATAATATGTCTTTCTCTAGTTATCCTCAGACCTACAGGAAATCATTCTTCATAAAATCTCTCTGGAGGATATAATGTTACAACTGCTCTAAATCACAAATAAATATGTTAGACTGAATGAAACCATCTTACACACACACTAATGAATCGCTAGGCACAATGAGTCTTCTCTTCTGAGCGTTCTACTCAATGGATAACCCAGTGATGCCCAGTAAATTCTGTATTCTGTATTCTCCCCTAAAATAAAACAGATTCTAGATTTCTTAAAAAACATTAGACATTCAGTGATTTCTCTGGTAGGACGGGATAAGAATCTGCCTGCCAATGCAGGAGACACAGGTTCGATCCCTAGCCTGGGGAAGATCCTGCATGCCTTGGAACAGCTATGCCCATGAGCCACAACTACAGAAACCCATGCACCCCACGGCCTGCGTTCTGCAGCAAGAGAAACCACCCCAAGAGAAACCACCCCAAGAGAAACCCGTGCACCGCAATGAGGAGGAGCCCCCGCTTGTTGCAATTATAGAGAAAGCCCGCGTGCAGAAACAAAGACCCAGAGCAACCAAAAATCAAATAAAATTTTAAAAAGACATTCAGAAAAGAACTAGTTAATAAAGTAAAGCTCAGAGAAACGTCTTACCTTCTTTGGTCACCAAGTCTGTCATTTAGGTGATTGATAAACCGTCTACAATCCTTCAAAGTAAATAATGCAAACTTTTTGTTAAACAAACCAAGATATTCAATATATCTTTACCCTTTGCAGCATAACAGAGACCAGTGTTTGCTTCTACATTTTCAGGATCCAGTGACATCAAGACTCCATAAGGACTCATTATTAACCATGATAACTGTAACAGAACTTTGTATCAGAAAAAGGAGGCTCCAGGCTCAAGTTCTGAACCCCCAGCTGAGGAATACTTTATGTGCAATTATGTTTCCCTGGGTTAAAAGAGTGAACGAGAGGAATACCTCTTACTGATGATCTAGACTGTAATATTTGACTAACCCTTGGGCATCCATCTCCCCAGCACAAGCCAACCACAAACCCATAAAACTTATCAACTGGGGGTTTATCCTGGTGTATTTATCCACTGTCAATTTCCCTTATCAGCAGTTCTCTCTCCTGCTCCTCCCTGAAATCTCCCTCCTGCTATAGGTTCTAAGAATAAAGAATACGTCTAGAGTTCTCCTAATCAAAACCCATTAGGGAGGCAAACTTGCCAACCCCCAAATTCTAAAACTAGAGAAATACTGATCCAGGCGTTTTTCCCTCTTGTTGGCAGGGGATGTCTGTTGTGGTAAACAGTCCTCACGCTCCACGTCTACATTCAGCACTAAAGGGACACGGATGTGAGCCTTCCTCTAAAAGCAATTCCACTAAGAAATTGCTTTTCTGACGGAAAATGATTTGAGAAACAAGATAATTACTTTTGTTTTGCAAAACTGAAAGTGAAAAGTGAAAGTGAAGTCACTCAGTCGTGTCCGACTCTTTGTGACCCCATGGATTATACAGTGCATGGAATTCTCCAGGCCAGAAGACTGGAGTGGGTAGCCTATTCATTCTCCCGTGGATCTTCCTGACCCAGGAATCAAACTGGGGTCTTCTGCACTGCAAGCAGATTTTTTACCAACTGAGCTACCAGGGAAGCAGGTTACATGAAAGACACCAAAAATTATTGGCTTTTCTAGTGGCTCAGCTGGTAAAGAATCCGCCTGCAATGTGGGAGACTTGGGTTCGAACTCTGGGTTGGGAAGATCCCCTGGCAAAGAGAAAGGCTATCCACTCCAATATTCTGGCCTGGAAAATTCCATGGACTATATAGACCATGGGGTTGCAAAGAGCTGGACACGACTGAGCGGCTTTCACTTACTTCAAATTGCGGAGGTTGGAGGGCCCAGGTCATAACCACCCCACAATACTCCTCTGCCAGCAGAGCCCCCAGGCCAGCTTCAGCCTCCACCACCACCCCAGGTGCTCTCTGCAAGGCACATTCTTTTCTTCTCTGACTCTCCCTACCTGTCAAGGTTTGTTGAAAGTCACTTCCGGCTCCATGACATGGTCTCTGACTGGATCCATCAAATTCACACAGTTCTGTCTCCAGGCTGTCTCCTATAAAGATGTCCTAACTCTAAGCTGGTATTTGTTCCACACATACTCTATTTCTATTGTCCTCAACTTATTTTCACATAAGTGGGAAACAGGAAGCTTCAAAATGCCAACACAATCACACTCGAAGGAAAAAACCCTCCCCTAAGCCCAACATACACGAAGGCTCTGAGAAGTTGCTTCATGAATATTGATTAAATGGAATTTTCATGACCATAGATCTCACCGTCTCAAATTCTCGGTCGTTAATTTCTTTGAAAGCCTTAGCAATGGTGTCATCTTCAAACCACTGAGGGACAAAGTCCTCCCTGGATTTTCTGGTCGTCAATCTACACAATGCTTCACAAAGAGCCACCTGCTGGTCATAATCTAGAGATTAAAGACAGGGCAGACAGGGATGATTCTGGGCACCAAGCAAACGCAGCAACAAGGTCCACAGACCAGCATTTGCTCTAAGAAGCTCCAGCTTAGACGACTAGCACGTGGCTTCTAGTTTTAAGCAGCAAGCTGTATCCTGGAGCAATTATAATCATTTAAAGTGTGAACGTGTTAGTTGCTCAGTCGTGCCTGACCCTTTGGAACCCCATGGACTGCAGCCCGCCAGGCTCCTCTGTCTATGCAATTCTCCACGCAAGAATACAAGAGTGGGTTGCCATTCCCTTCTCTGGAGGATCTTCCCGACCTAGGGTTCAAACTCAGGTCTCCTGCATTGCAGGCAGATTCTTTACAATCTGAGCCACCAGGGAAGCCCCAATAATCATTTAAATTCATCTGTAAGAAATTTTAGGAGAAAAATCCAAACAATAGGTCAATAAGGAAACACTTTCTAAAAAAATTAAATGTTACTTCTGTATTCTGTATTTCAGATATATTAAAACATTCAAAACCAACTATGGCTAAGACTCATAGACATAGAGAACAAATTCGTGGTTACCAGTGGGAAGAGGGAAGGGGAGAGGGGCAAGATAGGAGTGAGGAAGTAGGAGGTACAAAGTATTGGGTATAAAATTAGCTATAAGGACATACTGCACAGCATGGGGAATACAGAAAGAATTTTACAGTAACTATAAACTGGGTATAACCTTTAAAAATTCTGAATTACTATATTGTATACCTGTAACTTATATAATATTATACATCAACTAGACCTCAATTAAAAAAAAAGGAGATTTTTTCCCCCCAGCCTTAAGAAATATTTCTACTATAACAAAATCTCAAGATAAACTATGGTTTTTCAGAGCAGATAAACAAAACTACATATCCCAACATATTTAAATATTAAACAATTTTAAAGGTAACAACCAAATAGCAACTGGATATGCAAACTTAAATTTGCAAAATAACAGTGTATGTTGCTTGTGGATATATGTATTAAAGTATAAACATATTCTTGAAAATGGAAAACAAGTCCAAGTCAAGGATTATCTCTACAGATAAAGAGGGGAATGGGATGGGAATTTGGACATGGGCCTTTACCTGTAACTCTGATTTACTTAAAAAAGAATTTGAAGCAAATGTGGAAAAATGATCAAATTTGACTCACTTCATTGGAGAGTAAAGGAATATTCATTAACTATTCTTTATGGTTTCAGCATGCTTAATGCTTCAATCATAAATTAAAAATAAAATTCTACTTCCTATTTTCAATTTGACCATACATTATTCCCCATAGTTCCAAGATGCTCATTAAACCCCCCCATGTCCAGTATTTAATATTCTCATATTTAAAATTCTAAATGCTTCTTACCACCCACAGTCAAGATTGTCCTTGCAAGGTCTTTCCTGAAATATTTAGATAAATTTCATTTTACTGGGATGAACATAAATAAGTAAAACTTTAATACATTGGCATTAAAATTTTAAACCGAGATGTATATTTTTTTTAAGTATTTCAAACTCATTATCAGAATGTCCTCAATGTCAAGAACATATTTTTATGGGAAAAGTCTCAAATTTATATATTGACTTAAATATACTTTTTTAAAGAGAAACTAGAACTACTACACATTATGAGATTCTAGTTCTTCTATAAATGAGTTTGATCCTCTCCAGACAATTCATCAAATGCTAAGATTCTGGAATTCTATAATCACCTCACCACCCTGTGAAGATATATATTCTTTATTATTATTATTACATAGCTTGACCCTGGAAGAAACGATACAGCAGGTGCTGTGGGTCTTTCCTATTGCTGTTTGGAATCAATTTTTAAAACTGATAAAGTTACAGATGTAATGGGGTTATCGCATTACTGTAACCACCAGAGATTCCCAAACTTCATGTTCATTTAAGAATTTCAATTAAATGCTGACAAGGGTGATGCAGATCTTTTTTAATGTCATAACTCCAAAGCTAAAGAATGGATTTTAGAAATCTTGTAATAGTTCAGTTTCTCATAATAAATGGATGGATTTGTCACAATTTAATAGAAGTCTTAGAATGGTCTTATCAAGAGTTCTACTTAATTTTATGTTTGCAGGTTTTACATTTAACTAGAAATGCAGAACATTCCAGATGAGAACATGCAAACGTTAAGACAGGACCATTGCATTAGTCTGAAAACTGAGCAGAGACCATCAGGTCGACTTCTCTCCAGATCTAAACACATGACTAAGGGTAATAATTAAACTAACGTATTCAAAGAAACTCAGCAGGAAAAATTCAGAGGAAACACTATCCTGCAAAGAGTTAAACAGACAAACACGGTGAGCTCCACAGTCACCAATCACCTTTTTCAGGTCTGTGCTGTGCATAGTTGCTCAGTCGTGTCTGACTCTTTGTGACCCCATGGACTGTGGCCCACCAGGCTCCTCTGTCCATGGGGATTCTCCAGGCAAGAATACTGGAGTAGGTTGCCATGCCCTCCTCCAGGGGATCTTCCCAACTCAGGGATCGAACCCATGTCTCCTGCATTGCAGGTGGATCCTTTACCATCTGAGCCACCAGGGAAGCCCACACTGTGATAAACTGGATCCCCTCCTCTTGCAGGCATGGCTGCGTGTCACGTGAACAACGGAGGGCCATAATGATGTCTCCGATGCTGACTGGTGCTCAGCACACAGTCACAGGTTCAGGCTGATATCTCTAAACAAGGTACTAGTGTTGCTTCCCATGGTCAACACGACCACCTTACCTCCAAATTTCAATGTCCCAGGAACCATGTAACTGTGAGTGTGTCACCAAAACCCCCAAAATCCATCCCGTGGAAAGTGCATTGCTGTACTGGGACAGCTAACAGCTGGTAACCTGTGAGTATCTGCTGTCTACCAGGTGATATGCTAATCGCTTTCAATGGATTGCCTGATTCGGCCTGCACTCTATCAATCAGGTATTAATCTTGGTTCCACTTTACAGGTGAGCAGACTGAGGTGTAGTGAGTTAAGACCGTGGTCTTAACCAGTGAACAACCAGTGTAAGTGGAGAAACCAGGATTGTATCTCCCATGAGTTGCTAATTCAGTTCACATTCACAGTGAAAAATAATCTAAAGCCTGAGAAAGTATTTCACCTCACAAATGTGATAGAACCAAAAAAAAAAAAAAAAAAAACCACCACCGCAAACACCTAAACAGAACAAAGACTGCCTGTGTGTTAGTTGCCTAGTTGTGTCTGGCTCTTTGTGACCCCATGGACTGTAGCCCATCAGACTCCTCTGTCCATGGGATTCTCCAGACGAGAATCCTGGAGTGGGTTGCCATGCCCTTCTCCAGGGGATCTTCCTGACCCAGGGATCCATCCCAGGTCTCCTGCATTGCAGGCAGATTCTTTACCATCTGAGCTACCAGGGAAGCACAACAGATTGGGGTAGTACAGTTCAGAGATTTTGCCCCTACATCACCACCAGATCAGGTCAAGGTCACGTACATAAGACGACAGGGACCTTCCAACAAGAGGAGCCGTTTTCTCTCTTCCCGAGGTACAGCTTGCAGAATGCCGTTCAAGGTCCTCAGTGCCTGTTGGGAGTTGGGAAAGGTTTTCAGAGGAAGAAACAAAAGACAGGACTAGGCACAAACTTCTCCACGGGGCCCAGGGCAGCTGCTGTCAGCAACTCACCTCCCGTTGGATCAAAGGATTTACAGCTTCTTCTGTCACTAGAAATCCCAAGGTAAATATGAAGGAATTCAACATCTGAATTTTCCCTGAAAGCAGAATTTTCGAAGAATCACATTGATGCTAAAAAAAAAAAAAAAAAAAGAATAAGGAAATGATTGTACACAGCAGGAGTGGCAAAGGGTGAAAAGCCATGGGCAGCAAATGTTTCCGAAACTATCTAGGCTGGATAAGGGACACATGCTAGCCTACTGCAAGTTCTAGAAAGCCCCAGGCCACAGTAGATCTGCAGGGCTTTTGTTGTTGTTCAGTCGCTAAGTCGCGTCAGACTCTCTGCGACCCCATGAACTGCAGCACGCCAGGCTTCCTTGTCCTGCATGACCTGGACGCCCATGGAGAGAAACAGCAGCAGTGCCTGCAGAGTCTGACTGTGATCATTGCATCTCAGGCAAAGCTGCTTTGGTATCCAGAGTGAGCAACGTGCAAGGGCGGCTCCTGAACACAGTTTCCCACTGTTTCCATGCATTTCTCACATTTGTGTATTTTATGAAAGTCTTAGGCGGCTTCCCTGGTGGCTCAGACAGTAAAGAATCTGCCTGCAATAGGGAAGACCCAGGTTCGATACCTGGATCAGGAAGACACCCTGGAGATGGGAATGGCAACCCACTCCAGGATTCTTGCCTGGAGAATCCCATGGACAGAGGAGCCTGGCAGACTATGATCCATGGGGTCGCAAAGAGTCGGACACAACTGAGCGACTAAGTACAGCACAGCACATTCACTGCAGAATGTAGTGTGAATTTAGTAGTAGCTTTTCAAAAGGATGAAAAAGATGGAAAATAGGGAGAGGACATAAAATGTCCCCGATATCTATCCATCTTTGTTTTCTTTATTTTGAAGTGGAGGATAATTGCTTTACAGTGTTGTGTTGGTTTCTGGCATACAACATCGTGAATTAGCCGTAAGTATACATGGCACAAATTAGCACAAATTAGCCCCTCCCTCTTTACCTCCCCCACCCAAACCCACCATCTTTGAATGCATGGTTTCATAATTCAAAATGTGGAATTACCTTTAACGTGAGCCTAAGCTGAACAATATCACCCTAACATCCAAATAATCTACCTTTTGTGCTCTTGAAAGACAGAGAGAGGCACAGAATTGATTTTAAGTTAAATCAGTATTAGGTAATTTTGCTGGTTTGGATGATAAAAGTGGCTGTCCATCCCCAACCAGAACTGAATGATCAAATGGTGGTAAAAATGAAGTCGCTCAGTCGTGTCTGACTCTTTGCGACCCCATGGACTGTAGCCTACCAGACTCCTCTGTCCATGGGATTTTCCAGGCAATAGTACTGGAGTGGATTGCCATTTCCTTCTCCAGCAGATCTTCCCAACCCAGGGATCGAATCTGGGTCTGCCACATTGTAGACAGACACTTTACCGTCTGAGCCACCAGGGAAGTAAATGGTGGTAGAAGCAGCGAAATAAAGATGCACCAGAGGTGAACGAGGCACACTTTATGGCAAAATTCGCTGCAGCACCACCATCTGACTGCCATAAAACAGTCAGTTAATCCAAATATAATAGTTAAACCCACAGCACTTTTACATATCATTTAGATAAATATTCTTCTCTATTCAAGAATATTCTAGTAATGAGAGGTCAAAGGCCAATTAGTAGTAAATAATACACTTACCTTGACTACTACTTCTGGAAATAATCTAATGAAAAGAAAAAGTAAAACTTCTATTATTTTTTAAAAGCATTATCAACTGTAACATTAATGTATTAAGGCTGATAATTCTCTAACAGGCAGAAGTTGACTTTAATTACCATAGAAAAAAATTATAGAGAAATCCTATTTGACCTTCAATCCACTTTATTAAAATCAGCCTATTACCTCCAATCAGGTGAACAACATATTTGAAAATAAATCACCTTATTTTTCTATAACATTGGTTACACGTACTGTTTGTTACTATTTCATATAACATTTCTAATAATAAAATACGAGTCTTTTAGTAAAATCCACTTCTTGGAAAAACACAAGCTTTATAAACCACCTGAAGATTCCTGCAAATTACCAACGGTATCTGCTCAGTAAAGCACCCGTCCTTATCCTTACCAAGGCTGTGTCAAAAAAGTCTTCCGTCACGTTCTTCAGAGATGTGTCTGAGGCTAGGTCTGCCATGGTCAGAAATCCCACTGTTCTTTCAAACCAGGAAACCATGTACACAATAAAAGAAATACTTATACAACCTCTAGGACTAAATCACTACTCCCCATTCATTAAAATTTCACAACTCTATCATTTTAAAGACCTCTTTCCATTCCCTGTCATTTCGATTAGGTCTAGTCCTGAAGTCTTCATCTAGACCACTCCAGAATGGACTCAGACCACTACAGAGCTGCAGTAAGTTCTCAGATACCAGCAAGAACTGGAGACTTTGCCAGGATCATCCACACCAGAAAGCCTTATAAAGGGGCTAGTGAGTGGCCAAGAGAACGCAGGAGAAATTCCTCATTCCTGTAACCTCGGAGATTACAGAAAACAAGCCATCCAATATCAAAGGACAGCAGATTCCAGAGAGCTCTCCAGAAGTGGGCCAGTGCAGGACACAGGCCCGACCACCTTCCTTCCTTTTTTCTGCCAGAAGCTTCCAGCTAATTGGAGATCCCCACCCCTCACCACTGCCTCCCACCCCATAGGAACATCTATCTAAGTTCATATTACATCGCTAGAATTGGTGTGCTTTAATTAACTTATATAAACCTCCCTGCTCTGTGTGTGTGCTCAGATGCTCAGTCATCTCCAACTCTTTGCAACCCCACAGACTGAGCACACCAGGCTCCTCTGTCCATGGAATTCTCCAGGCAAGAATACTAGAGTGGGTTGCCATTTCCTTCTCCAGGAGATCTTCCCAACCCAGGGATCAAACCCGTGTCTCCTGCATGGGCAGGCAGATTCTTTACCTCTGAGCCACCTGGGAAGCCCATAAACCTCTCTAGAATATATTTATTCAATAAAGCGAAGGCCATCTTTGGATGTTTTTTGCAGAGACTAGACACTCTTATAAAAAAAAAGAAAGAAAGAAAGAAAATCTTGGCATGCACAATCAGAAATCAGTTGAACAAGAAGTTGGTGACATGAGTTTGTGATGAGAAACTCTTATAGGAGTGGGGCCTTGGAAACTCTCCACTTTAGAGTCAAGAACCCGAGGTACCATCCGAAGGCCACAGATGAGCCCATCAGCTCCCAATCTTGGCTGCACATTAGGAAATCCTGAGGAGCTTTAAAATGCCCTCATGAGTGAGACCACTGCAGACCCAGTAAATCAGAATCTCTGGCAATGGGACCCTCACATGATGTCTCAAAGCTCTTTAGGCAATTCTAAGGTACAGTGAGGTTTGGAAGCTCTATTAAGTTCCAGGTGATTTTCTTTTATCTCAAATCAGACAAATATTTGCATTTGATTGAATCATCCACCTCCTAAAGCAAACTTTTCTCCAACAGTCCATGGAAGAAATGTCCCAGAGGTCAGTGGGGTAGGGGATAAATTGAGACTGATCTATACATGGCACTATTAATATATATATATAACAGATAAATAATAACTTGTTGTATAGTACAGGGAACTCTACTCAACACTCTAGTGGCCTACATGGGGAAAGAAATCCTAACAAGTGGATATACGTATAACTGATCCACTTGGCTATATACCTGAAACTAACACGACACTGTGAATCAGCTACTCTCTAATAAAAAATTTTTTAAGTGTTCCTCTACAAGCAGAACTCACTGCTAAGGCACTTTTTTCTCCCTCCCTATACTCATGCTCAAAATTCTATGCTTTTAAATACATTTCTGTCACTATCCCCCCAAATCCTGTCCCCCTCCCCAGCTCATCAAAATCCACTGAGTATAGATTTAGAAAGCTGGGCAAAATGCCACATTATTTGATCAAAACCTGGACTAGGAATTCACTCTGAAGGCATCTCTGTGCCAAGATTAAGCGTAATAACTGTTACACCAGCTGCCCCTACAGCTGTGTCATTACCAGAAATCAGACAGATAATTATTGACGGGTGCAATAGCTCTTACTCGTGACACATATAGCAAAGGAGAAGTCACTCAGTCCTCCTGAATCTTCAAGTACAGGGCCAAACTTGCTTCTCTCTGTAGGAAATTCTTCTATGGTGAACCACCTTCCAGCACACTTTATGTTGAGCCTGTGAGCCCAGTGGGCTTTAGAAGTATAAAATCTGGTACCCCCCTCCGCTCTGATAATATCAACCTACACAAATTAACACTACGTGCTTTACAAGGTGTTAACTTATGGCTGTGGCATTTACATCACCAGCTAGAAGTCTAACAGAATGTGGAAATTCCTATTTGGTTTCAAAACTCCAGTGGAGACTTGATCTGACACTTTTCAACCCTTGGGAAGGCATTCTGAAGTCTAAATATAGATTTCAGTTCAGAGCAGATCCCAATTCATCCCCCCAAGTAAGCTTCAGCTTCCAAGGTACCTTGGGACACCCTGCTCCATTCCTTTGGAGTTTGGCTGTTTGTCCCTGCTTCATATTACCTGCATAAGTAAGTATATCAGGGAGCTGTTGCTTAGTCACTCAGTCATGTCCAACTCTTTTAGACCCCATGGACTATAGGCCTCCAGGCTCTTCTGTCCATGGGATTGCCCAGGCAAGAATACTGGAGTAGGTTGCCAGTTCCTTCTACAGGGGATCAGAGAGTTGGGTGGGGCTAAAATCAATATGAAATACACGTGTTAATATTTTTCTCTTTATGATATATATATACACACACACACAAACACACTACCATGTGTAAATAGATGGCTAGTGGGAAGCTGCTGTATGGCACAGGGAGCTCAGCTCAGTGCTCTGTGATGACCTAGACAAGTGGGATGAGGGGTGAGGTGGGAGGGAGGTCTGGGAGGGAGGGGATATATGTACATATATAGCTGATCAGTCCTGAATGTTCACTGGAAGGACTGATGTTGAAGCTGAAACTCTAATACTTTGGCCACCTGATGGGAAGAACTGACTCACTGGAAAAGACCCTGATGCTGGAAAGGATTGAAGGCAGGAGGAGAAGGGGACGACAGAGGATGAGATGGTTGGATGGCATCACCGACTCAATGGACATGAGTTTGAGTGAACTCCAGGAGTTGGTGATGGACAGGGAGGCCTGGCGTGCTGTAGTCCATGGGGTTGCAAAGAGTCGGACACTACTGAGCAACTGAACTGATAGCTGATTTACTTTGCTATACAGCAGAAACTAACAACACTATAAACAATTATACCCCATTAAAAAAATGAAATACACGACTTGCATTAAGTACAGCCCTTAGATTTCCACTCCATCCTGCAGGCCTCCCTCTACACACCAGCCGCTAACACTTTTATAGTCCCCGAGAGAAGTTAGGAAAACCTGGAGTTAACTCTCCCCCCGCCATGGAGGGGCAGCCCCATGATTATATGCATTTTAAAGTGAAAAAGGACAGACACATCTCCTTGGCCTAACCCGATCTTGATAAACTTGAGATGTAAGTACCTGCAGAGGGTAAGTAGAGATTTTATTGCCAGCTCTGTCACCCTTCTGTCCCCTACCTACCCTCATGTCCTCATCAACAATCAAGCTCAGGGCTGCAAATCTTATCATGAAAAAAAAACAAAACAAAACCAAAAAACGTGCAACAAGAGACTGGGAAAACTGCTTTGCTTCCAGATGCCATTATCAAAGGCACACACGATGTTACCTTCTGATTAAAAAATAGAACTGTGTAATTTGGGTGACCTAGAATAAGCAACAGAGAAAGCAATGGCACCCCACTCCAGTACTTTTGCCTGGAAAATCCCATGGATGGAGAAGCCTGGTAGGCTGCAGTCTGTGAGGTTGCTAAGAGTCAGACACGACTGAGCAACTTCACTTTCACTTTTCACTTTCATGCATTGGAGAAGGAAATGGCAACCCACTCCAGTGTTCTTGCCTGGAGAATCCCAGGGACGGGGGACCCTGGTGGGAAGCCATCTATGGGGTTGATAGAGTAGGACACGACTGAGCGACTTCACTTTCACTTTTCACTTTCATGCATTGGAAAAGGAAATGGCAACCCACTCCAGTATTCTTGCCTGGAGAATCCCAGGGATGGGGGAGCCTGGTGGGAGGCCATCTATGGGGTCGCACAGAGTTGGACACAACTGAAGCAACTTAGCAGCAGCAGTAGCCGCAGAATAAGCAAAAGATACTTTTGCCATGTGTTTTTTCAGATTTAACTAGGCTTTTAGGAAGTTGAAAAAGTGGCCTGTGGCAAAGGATAAACTGATCATTTATCTAGGTCCAATCTTGTTACTGGAAAAGACCCTGATGCTGGAAAGACTGAAGATAGGAGAAGGGGATTGACAGAAGATGATGGTTGGGTGGCATCACTGACTTGATGGATATGAATCTGAGCAAACTCTGGGAGATGGTGAAGGACAGGGAAGTGTGGAGTGCTGCAGTCCATGGGGTTGCAAAGAGTTGGATGTGACTGAGTAAATGAACAACAACAACAATCTTGTTAATAAAGTATATTGAAATAGTTATAAAGCTTTTGGGGGAGGGGTGTAATAGTCCACTCTCTTCATTCTATATTTAAGCTAAATTCACTGAAATAATAAAATCATACTATTACTGCATTGACTTGTCAAGGGGAGGAGAGGTTGTGTCTTATTCCTGTGCACTCCCCAAGTGTCCTGTCCATCCCACATATCAGGAAACACGTGGAACTTCAGTTTTGATTGGATATAGGCAACAAGCCCTGGCAGCAATTCCTTTTCAAATCTGACTTCAAAGGAATATAAAATACCAAACTGGGTAACTGAATCCTCTCTTGTTCTTTAAATTATCCAAATCCACACAAAATTAAAAGATGACACTTATCTTTGGGATCAGACCCTGCTTAATCAGTAAAGGCTCATCTTCTTTGAGGCCATCAATGAAGAATCGCTGGATACATTTCAGCAACAGAGAAACACGCTGGAATTCATTTTTATCCAGTTCCTTGGGATGAGACCAGGCCAAGTTAAAAACCTTACACAGTTACACATTGGTACTCTGATTACAAAACAAACAAAACTCACTTGCCTTATTTATTGATCTGTCGAGAAGGCGTAATAAAAGATTGTTATATCTTTGAGGAACATGGCGCTGTTCCTGAAAATATTCTTTGATTTTCTGAAATCCTTCATCATGGAATGCATTAGTAATAAGCGATTGAAGCTGGAAAGTTGACAGTTTGAAAATTACTCTTTTTCCCGAAGAATAATTATTTCATAGTGATATTTCTAACAAGTGTTATCAATAACAATTCAGTGCAGAAAAATTCAGTGCCGAAAAAGAGGGTAAGAATAGAGAGTTATATCTTGAACAGTAACCATGCAGGCAATGATTTTGGGGGCTTAAGACAGTAGTTTGCAAAACCACCACCAGCACAGCACGGATGTCACTGGGGCACGTGTTAGGAGTCAGAAACTCTGGGAGCAGGGCCCTTCAGGTGATTCTCAGTATGCAAAAGTCTGAGAACCACTGACTTACGGAAAACCACACCTGAATTACAGATATCTGTGGGCAGAGACTTTATCCCCAGTGATGTTAGAAACTCTAAAACACTACAAAATGCATGCCTATTATCACTCATTAAGTTATATACATGATATTAACAGGAGAAAACGAATTCAACAAATAGTTACATTTAAGGGAACTAATACACACAAATTGCTATGATGAATGAAATTGAACTTTTCTGCCTGAAAGTTAGTCAGTCAAGACCTATCTCTATATGTGTGTCTCTGTATGTGTGCTTGAATAAGATATATTCTTAAATATCTGTACTATAAAAGATATGATTTCTTCTTTAATCAAGAAAAACCCAGTCCAATCCTATAGGCTAACTTACAGTATTTTAATGAATCATTTTACTATATCTAGCCTGAAATTCCATCTATTCCTAGTATTGATTTAAATGAGGAGAGAGCATTTGAAATTAAACATTTAAACAGAATTTAAGTTATCATATATTAATAGTAAGTTTTTTTGAACCAAGGGGGTTTAGGCGTTCTGCAGATATTCTAATTTACTCCTCGCCACTGATCTAGGTGTTAGACTCTCTATCTGGGGATAATAATACAAGGCTGGGAAAGGTTAAGAACGTGTATAAGATCACCCAGCTGGGACTCACGTTCAGATTCTCTGACTCAACAGTCAGGCTTCTTCCTACTTGCAGCTTCTCTATACTCAGAACAAATCCAAACCCTTTGCCTTGGTCTGTAGGGCTCTGCATGATTTGATCTGTCAGCATATCCTGTCTCACTTCCCTTCTGAGTCCCAGAATAAGTCAAGCTCTTCCTGGCCTCAGGGCCTTTGCACTGGCTATGCCATGCCTGGACTGCTTCTCCCCACCACGTACCATTCTGGCTCCTTGTCACCCCTCAGTTCTCAGCTTTAGTATCACCTTTTCAGGGAGGTCTTCTGGACCTTATCTAAAGTTGCATGCATGTGCGTGCGTGCGTGCGTGCTCAGTGGTGTCCAACTCTTTTCGACCCCATGGACTATAGCCCACCAGGCTCCTCTGTCCATAGAATTCTCCAGACAAGAATACTGGAGTGGGTTGCCATTTTCTACTCCAGAGGATCTTCCTGACCCAGAGATTGAACCCAAGTCTCTTGCGTCTCCTGCATTGGCAGGTGGATTCTTTACCACTGCACCACCTAGGAAGCCCCTATAAAGTCAGTCAAGTGCAATTATTCTCCATCACAACATCTGTTTCATTTTCTTCCTACTGTCTTACTTTTGTCCTTATTCTGTCTCTTTGGCTCTCTGCCAGGCTGAAAGTTCTAGGAGAGCCAGTATTGTGACTATTTTGTTCAATACTGTCTACCTCCACCTAGAATAGTACAACGGAATGGCCTAGATTAGGATATTAGTAGGGTAATCAAAGAGATGGTGATAAGTTGATGCAGATTAGAAAAGTAGAAAAGGACTTCTCAGGCTTGAAGAACTGGAGGAAGGAAACAGAACAAGACAGCACACACGCAGAACACAAACTCGATCTTTACAGAGAAAGCATCCCGGGGCAGTCCACTCTCGTCCTTTTCCTGAACGGGCTGCAAAGGACCTTCGTTCTCCTGTGTACAAAACACATTAAAAAAATTTTTTTATTTCAAAGAAATGCACTAAGTTTTAAAAAGAAATAAGGTTTATATTATTTTCCTGAACAAGCTTTCTTCATTCACGCCACTGACTATAGGTCTAAGAAAACTATGACTTAGAAGAAAGCCCAAAAGCTTTATCCAACGCTCTTTAACACTTATGACAAATACAAACTACCGCAAGAAACAAAGTAAATATCATTGTAATAAATGACCACATAAAATAAATTTAAACTCTATAGCAGCAACTATAATAAAAAGAAAGGAAGGAAGAAAGAAAAGGCTTTGAATTAATGAACCATTTTCAGAATGAGAGCTTGTAAAATAAAGTTTTCTAAAGCGAGTTTCAAGCCCAGTCATGAGCTTAAGCTTTATATTTCTGACTTGCATGAATTTTAAATGTGACTCTAGGACTTACTCTTGCCTGGAAAATCCCATGGATGGAGGAGCCTGGTGGGCTGCAGTCCATGGGGTCCCTAGGAGTCGGACAGACTCAGCGACTTCACTTTCACTTTTCAGTTTCATGCATTGGAGAAGGAAATGGCAACCCACTCCAGTGTTCTTGCCTGGAGAATCCCAAGGGACGGGGGAGCCTGGTGGGCTGCCGTCTATGGGGTCGCACACTGAAGCGACTTAGCAGTAGCTAGGACTTAAAACTGAAACTTCAAGGATCAAAACAGCAACAAGAAAACTTACTAAACATTGGGTTGTTGCACATTTTCTTCAAGAAGTGATTCCTGGATTACCAACCTAGTTTTCACAAACACGCTAAACAACGGCATCTCACCTGCTCCCGACAATTAAAGAATAACTTAAAAAAATTTTTTTAATCTCTCTCCCAAAGAGGTTGTTTAAAAAAAAAAATCTAGCTTGGGTTAACAGTCCTTTGTGTACTGGACAAACTCCTTAAATGTCAACATATTTTACAATAATATTATTTATAAATGGGGGGGGTGAATTCAAAGACTCAAATCCAGGCTTGTTTTTTCCACCAACAGTGTATTCAAGAAGAGGAATGAGGGAAAGTACCAACCCACCTTGCCCTCTCCAAACCCTGGGCGGCGGGGCTAACAGAAGCCCCAGAATCTTGGGGCCTGGGTAGGTTTGCGTCCTTGCACTTTCCACGAAACAGGAAAAACGGGCTGGGAAAACATCCCGAGCATCTCAAAAAGAACAACATCGTTGCCTTCGGACATTAATTCTCCAATTCCCCCTTCCCCAAACGCTTTACTGACGAGGGACCAGAAGTTTCTATTCTACCTTACGGTCTCCCTGAAAGCGACCAATAAGCTCCCAGCAACCCTAAGAACGGTGAAGCGCCGCAGCGCCCCTGCGAAGGGCCGGGGGCACGCCAGGCTTCCCAGGGCGCAGTGGTAAAGAATCCGCCTGCCAATGCGGGAGACACCGGTTCGATCCTTGTGTCAGGAAGATCCCCCAGAGAAGGAACTGGCAACCCACTCCAGTATTCTTGCCTGGAGAATCCCATAGACAGAGGAGCCTGGCGGGGCTACAGAAGCAGAGTCGGTCACGACTGAGCAACCGGAGCATTCTGGGCGAGCACGCCAGGCTCGGAGCCCAGAGCCCGACGGACGTGAGCCCTCGCGTCCCCCTGGAACGGTGGAGAGGGGGCCGGGGTTCTACGGTGCTCGGGTCCCCCCGAGGCCACTCACCTCCCCCATCCCGAGGCTCAGGCAGGACGCCACGTACCCGAACCAGGGCGCACGCCGGGAGCCGGACGCGCCGCGCTCGGCCTCCTGGGTTCCGCCGGCGAGGGCTGGGGTAAGCCACGGCTCCCGGACGCCAAGCTCCGCCCCAAACTCTAATTAATCATCCCGCCCCTGAAAACCGAGCAGAGTCCCGTGATTGAGAAGCGTGTTGAGAAACGCTGGCATGTTAACTAGGAATCAAGGTAAGGCCACCTGGGCGCACGCAAGCGCACCTTAAGAAAAAGCGATTTCTCCAGGGATGAAAACATGTCAATTAACAGACTTTAAAAGGGAAGTTCTAAGCTGATAGGCGCACCCTGTGCTGAAGCCGCAGTTTTCTCTCCACCTTTAAACAGATAGCAGAGCTGGTTTCGATCCACTGATATTAACAGACTGAAGCCGAACTTTCCCCATAGGAACCAGATTTGTACCCGAAACTGTGACTTTAAAAAGAAAGCGTTTTAAAATATACACACCTCGCTGTGCTCAGTCAAAATAAAATAAACATTTTCATCCAGTCTGCTTGTTTTCTGCCCACTTACTTTAGCCCCACAGGAATGTGTACCAGGTTTAGGCTGATCGTTTGTCTGATATGGGAACACGGTGACAAAAATAAGTTGAACTGGAATTTTCTTTAAAAAAAAGAAAAAAAAAAGCAGACAAAAGGACCTCTCAGATCCAAACATTCCTTGTAAAAAATTAACTTGTATGATAATTGGGTGCGGTGGGTACTTGGTGTCATGACCTTTACAGAAGATATTTGTTTGCATCAAAGGTAAACTTAATATAACCAGAATCTCTGCAAGTCAGCCCTGAACTCTACCTTGTATCTCCAGTCCATTCAATAAAGTACTTGCTTCAAAGCTCATCATATCCATTCCTGGTAAATATGAGGTAATTTACTTATTTAAATGTAAACCAAACTTTTAGATTCCTTTGCTTTTAAATTAATAAACTACGATTTCAAAATCAGCTGTGAATATAGTGTTCTGAATCAATGTAAGTATTAATGCAGAAAAATTTTAAGGTTGATAACAAATAATCAAATACAGTTAAAATGCACTTTATTTTAGAGAATAAAATAGGTAATACAGTAAAAATATAATGTATGACATTTAAGTCTTCTTGATATTAGTTTAAAAGTTTTAATCAATTATTTTCAGACTGTGGGGAAAATATAACAGCCTTTCAAACTACATGGTTGTTAATGGATTCAAAAATTCAGGAGAAATTAAAGACAACAACACAGACAACACCATTTATATTTTTTTTTATGTTTTCACTTTGATTAACTTCTTTTACTAACATGTTTTACCCAGACATAATTTTAGGACAACTTGGAATATATATTCTAATTCTGCTCAAACAAAATACAGTAGAGACAAGGACTTTTCTTTGGATACCAGAATCTATTTAGAAAAAAAAAGTACTTGATTAATTGACTTGGCTTTCTTTTTTTTTAATTGTGCTTTTTCATATTTTTGAAGGGTAAGGCCTCTGTAGGAATATTCCAAAATTACAGAGAAAAGCAATAGTATAACAATGGTTACAGTAAGACCAGAAATTAGTTTCTACATATTTTCACAAGTGATTTTAAGTTCGTTTTTGAAGTTATATTAAAAACATTTTGTTGTTAAGCTGTGTCTGACTCTTTACGACTCTATGGACTGCATTATGCCAGGCTTCCCTGTCCTTCACCAACTCCCAGAGCTTGCTCAAATTCATATCCCCTGAGTTGGTGATGCCATCCAAACATCTCATCCTCTGTCGACTCCTTCTCTTCCTGCCTTCGATCTTTCCCAGCATCAGGGTCTTTTCCAATGAGTTGGCTCTCTTCACATCAGATGATCCAAGAATTGGAGCTTCAGCTTCAGCATCAGTCCTTCCAGTGAATATTCAGGACTGATTTCCGTTAGGATTGACTGGCTTGACCTCCTTTAAAATGTTTTTAAAACATTTTAAAACGTAATATTATCTTAAACTTGACAAAGAAATGTCGATTTGTAATAAATAAATGAAAAGAGAAGGGTCAGTAATTTTAACCGTGGAAAAAGAAGACAACCCAAAAAGGAACTGAATTATAGAAGTTGCCAGGAGGTTCAGTGCGCGGTTGATACACTGAAAGTCTGTCAATCAAACTAGTGGGTGAACAGTGAACACATTTCTCTGTTTCCTCCCAGACTTTCGCGGCAACTCTGTGAATGATTTTAATCAGAAACGCTGACCCACAAGAAGATAGAAACTTTAGGGGCAGGGTGATCGCGGTAGGGAGGCTGGGGAATGAACTTGTCACTTTCTCTTACAAGAACTTTGCGCCTCTGCTTGGGGCGGGGAGGGGGGTTTTGGGGAGGGTGGGAGCAGAGAATCCCAGCTTGAAACTAGAGAGAAGAAAATTCGTGTCATTACCCAAATCTGGCTTTTACCCTCTTGGGAATTCTCTGCCCCTGCGCCGTCAACGGCAGCGGCTCTGAGTCGAACTTCACTGTTGGTTTGACTTGCCCTCCACCAGGAAAGTTAAGAAGACTGGGAGCATGGACGAGATTCGCTTCCTGTGGTTGTAAGTGCGCATCTCTTTCCTCACCTTTCGCCAAAGAAGAGGCTGCAATCCTGCAAGAGGCGCTGGACTGGGCGTCCTTCCCTTAGGGTGCCACGCTGCATTCGCATGCGCGCTCCGCGATGCCAAATTCTAGGCGCGCGGGGGTGAGGATTTGGCGGGATGCAGGTTCCAAGCGTCCTCCGCTAACAGTGAACATCTTTAGAAGCCGGCCTCCATCTGGCTGCCTAAAGAATCTGCCTGCAGTGTAGGAGACCCGGGTTCTATCCCTGGGTCGGGAAGATCAGTGGAGAAGGAAATGGCAAGCCACTAGAGTATCCTTGTCTGGAAAATCGCATGGAGAGCGGAGGCTGGTGGGCTGCAGACCATGGGGTCGCAAAGAGTTGGGCAGGACTGAGCAACTAACCGGAGAAGGCGATGGCACCCCACTCCAGTACTCTTGCCTGGAAAATTCCATGGACGGAGAAGCCTGGTAGGCTGCAGTCTATGGGGTCGCGAAGAGTCGGACACGACTGAGCGACTTCACCTTCACTTTTCACTTTCATGCATTGGAGAAGGAAATGGCAACCCACTCCAGTGTTCTTGCCTGGAGAATCCCAGGGACAGGGGAGCCTAGTGGGCTGCCGTCTGTGGGGTCGTACAGAGTCAGACACGACTGAAGCGACTTAGCAGCAGCAGCAGCAGCGCAACTAACAGGTCACTTCTGTCTGGCTATGCTGGTAGCAGGAGCGTGCCATCCCCAAGAACAAAGGCGCAGGGAATGAATTCTGGAAACCCACTCTCCCTCGCTAACCGAAGCGGCCAAAGAGCAACTTAAACCCCTTCCATTGGTTTCTTGTATTGGGCCCTTCCAATCACCCTAAGGAAGTGGGTGCACAGCTAAAGAAAGCTTGGTCTCAGCCCTGGGAAGCCCACAGCGCCCTACGCACTCACCTGGTTCTTCTAGTCTCCAGAGCCTCCGCAGACGGAATGGGTGTAAATACGATTTTGTTGTGATATTTCTACGACGATTTCTACGCGGTTAGGGAGGGGAAAAAATACTATTTTTTAAAAGGGTCGTTTCATGTGGATGGCGACTGAGAAATCCCCGAGCCTCAGATCCTTTTCCTAGCAGAAAGAAAACAGGCTCAGAAGTAGCCAGGGCGGCAGAGAAAATACAGGTTAGGGGGCGCTTGGGGGCCGCAGAGTTCCCCCCTCCTTCCCCTTCCCCCTTCCTACCTGATGCGAAGAACTGACTCAGAAAAGACTGAGAGACAGGAGAAGGGGACGACAGAGGACGTGATGGCTGGATGGCATCACGACTCAGTGGACATGTTTGAGCAAGCTCCGGGAGATGGTGAAGGATAGGGAAGCCTGGCGTGCTGCAGTTCATGGGTTCTCAGGGAGTCAGAGACGACTGAGCGACTGAACAACAACATCAGCCGGAACAAAATCCCCGAAAAGAACGCGCCCCAAAGCTAGTAGGCTTGCGCGCATCTTCTCGGACAAGGGCGCTCGGCCTCCCAGGCGTTTAGAGGTGGTTCCCGAACTGCCTGGGGACTGAGAATTGCCTCTTGGGGACTTTGCTGGAAAGGTTCTGTCTCAAAAGCCTCTCTCTAAATCCAGTCGGAAACCCCAGAGATGGGGCGCAGTTAGGAAAATGAACATGATTTTCAACTTAAACTAGACATTCCAACCTCCCCCGACTCTGGCCCGTCTAGGCTTCAGTTTCCCGTCACCTCGAGGGCTCAGGTCCACCTCCCCTCCGTCCCTCGCCTTGCCTGGAAGTGGGGGACCGGCCCTGGCGGGCGGGGAGCGAGGAAAGGCGGAGCACAGCGCGCGGGGCCGCTGGGCGGGGGACCTTTATAAACGTGCGGGCAGCTGCCTGGCGCCGCGGTGTGCTCCAGGTGGAGACTTTCCAGCACTGCGACCAAGAACAGGGCTCCACCCGAGCCTCCCTGAACCCTTGTCCGTCGCTTCTGCATTTCTAAATCGGCTTCTCTGTCTGTCTCTCTCTCCACTTGCTTTTAAAACAGGGGGAAAACAATCTTGGGCAGCTCTAGGTTGGTTTGTTTTTCTTGTGTCTTTCAGGACCCTTGGCCGGGAGTGCCCGCGAGGAGGACCGGATGCCGGCGCCGGAGGCGCAGCTGGCGGACTGCGCGTGGTCCTACGGGATGAAGCTCAGCTGGGACATCAACGACCCGCAGATGCCGCAGGTGCGTGAAACCCGCTGCGCGCGCCGCTCTCCATCCAAAGAGGAGGGATGTCTTGGCAGGGACTGTGAACAGGCCGCCCTACCACCACCCTCCCTCCAAAAAAAAAAAAAAAAAAATACACATCCCTGAGAGCCCGCCAGTGTTCAGGAACTCCATAAATGGCAGAGCTGGGGTTAGAGATGTGTCTTCTCCCACCTGTTTCCTCGAACCCTTTTGAAAACACCGAAAGGAGCGGGAACTGTCCAATTAGGCTCCACGTTTCAGGTCGTCTGGCCGGCGGGAGCCTGACACCTCGTCCCTCACTTTCTTTTAACGGAGGTAGAAATCCGCTGACTCTTCCTTGTCCATTCTTCGACATCCACTAGAAAGGTGGAGGGGCATCTTGGTGAATATAGATGCCACCTCTTCTCACGCAGCAGAACTGTGAGATAGGTCCATAAATTGCAGTGACTGAATCTTAAACAGCAGGACTTGGGCCATTTATCCTGGCTGCCAGGATGAAGCGTGGCTTTTGGGGGGCTTTGTAGTCATTCTAACCAGGTCACAGGTGCCCAGACAGCCTCTGGAATCCAGGTTTTGGACACAACTTCTGAGTTTACTTCTCTAGTGAGGAGAAAATCAAAGTCATCTGTTTAGGATGAATTTGTTTTCATTTTTAACAGAAGGAAGGGGTCTCAAGCCAAGTCCCAGGAATGGGCTGGGCAGTTATGCTTGGTCACGGTGGTTGGGAGCAAAAACTGGGGAGTGACTTTAAAGTCCTGGGTGTAGTGGAAGGAGAATTAGGAGTGACCCGGAAGCATTTGCAGAGGTGGACTTCTGGCAGTGCCCTGGTAAGAGTGAGAGAGACTTGACCTTTATTCAGCATCTATACGTGCCATGCAGGTGTTCAGGTGGACAGCAATTCATTAGCAATGTTGTGTAGCCTCTCAAAGAGATAAGTACTTTTGGGGTACACATTCATGGAAATCTATTTGTTTGTTTTCAAGCCTGCCTACTTTAGGGTCACACTGCCATTCTGTGAAAGTGGACCTCAGTACAGCAAGGGCATCTCCTTCTTACTGACCTCTGTCCATGTAAATCCCCACGGGGCAGGGGGGAATCTGTTCTTGTATTTTAGAAAAGAGCCATATCCAAGTAAGGGAAGGATGGGTTCTCTCACAAGGATTTTCTAGACTTCCCATGTAAGTGTGAAGAACTTATCCTCTGGGAGATTAGTTCTTAAACAGAGAGTGAGTGTGCCGTCTCTAAAGAGGCAGGTGCTCTGGGCTGGAGAAAGAGGATCCTGCTCTGGCTAGCCCAAGGAGGAAGGGCTACCCTCAAGGTGTGACCTTGAGACGGTTCCTGAATTTGCCTTCGTCCCGGGTCATTCACTTGTCATCAAGCAGTGGAATTAGATAACGATCTTAAACTCTCATCCCATGTGTGTTTAGTGCACTCTAGAGTGAAAACAGACCAAATGCAGACAAATGTACATGGCCGTGTTCTAATACAACTTCATTATGGATGGCAAAATTTGAATTTCATGTGACTTTTCATGTGTCACAACATATAACTCTTTTGATTTGTCCCCTCAACCATTAAAAAATGTCAAAATCATTCTTAGCTTGTGAGCTGTACTAAAACAAATGGGAAGCTGAATTAGGCACATGGTCCCTAGTTTGCAGACCCCTGCCATAAAGAGTACCTGGTAAATAGTAAGTGTGCACAAAAGGGTAATTTTATATTAAACTTATAACAAGAAAGACATTGCAGTATAAATAATGCATAATATGGACAAGGACCACCAAACACGAATAGGAAAGCGGTGCTCAGTCTATTAGATATCACATTATTTTAGCCAGGCAGCTGTTTTTGTAGGAGAATGACAATCCATATTGCTCTGGAGAGAGGCCCAGGACTTAGCAGGCTCTACCAAGTGCTCGGGTTTATCTTATAGCCAGGCTATCGTCGTAACGCCCTTGTAAACCTGGAAGGCTGGGCTTCCCAGGTGGCAGTAGTGGTAAAGAACATACCTGCCAGTGCAGGAGACATTAGAGAGAGACATGGGTTCAATCCCTGGGTAGGGAAGATCCCCTGGAGGAGGGCATGGCCATCCACTCTAGTATTCCTACCTGGAGAATCCCATGGACAGAGGAGCCTGGGGGCTACAGTCCATGGGGTGGCAAAAAGGTGGACACAACTGAAGTGACTTAGCACGTATGCATGCAAACCTGGAAGGCTACTTTGGGAAGCTGTTCTTGTCTCTCTCATGTTGTACTGGGTATCAAGCCAAGAGCTTTGGAAGAAAAACCTCTGGATGGAAGAAAAGATACAGGCTCAAGTGTATATCAGTGAAGAACTTTCTAACCACTTTCTGCCCTGGCACTTTAATACTTACCTTAAAAATATTTGTAATATGTAAATATACCAAGAAGTGGTATAACCTGGTGGTAAGGAGGACAGGCTCTGGAGTCAAACTGTGTGGGCTCAAATCCTACAGCCAGATCTTACCAGCTGTGTGACTTTGGGCAAATCGATGAAGCTCTCTGGCCTCCATTTACTATTCAGTTAAATAGGGATAACACTAGTGCCTATTGTCTGTGGGCAGTATGAAAGCCAGAGCTAATACCTGTACCATTTTTGTAGGAAGCACTAGAGAAGCATCAGTTTATAGCCAGTTGTCAGAAGCGTACACACACACGATGAGTGACATTTCGTAAGAGCACGACTTCTGGGTTTTACAGTATTTCTGGAATTAAAAAGACTCAGTTTTCATCCTGATATGCTTGGAGAAGATTAAAAGCTTGCTGCATGGCATTTGGGGTGAATAAACTTGATTGCTGTCTTTGGATACCTTTGCAGAAGCCAGCTCACTTTGACCGCTTCTGCGAGTGGCCGGACGGCTACGTGCGTTTCATCTACAGCAGCGACGAGAAGAAGGCGCAGCGCCACCTGAGCGGCTGGGCCATGCGCAACACCAACAACCACAACGGCCACATCCTCAAGAAGTCGTGCCTGGGTGTGGTGGTGTGTGCGCAGGACTGCGCCCTGCCCGACGGCTCGCGGTTGCAGCTGCGGCCAGCCATCTGCGACAAGGCGCGGCTGAAGCAGCAGAGTAAGCCGTGGGGCCGGGTGGGGGTGGCCCTGCAGGCCTGAGTTCCCCTTCCCAGTGAGTGCGTTCCCCTTCCTTCCTTCCTTCCGGGGGGCTGGGAATTATTAATATTAATTAATTAATTTTGTTAACATTAATATAGTTAATGTTTATTAATATTAATCATTAATATTTCACCACCTCTGGCATTGCAGAGAAGCCTTGTCCCAACTGTCACTCTGCTTTGGAGTTGATCCCCTGTCGAGGGCACAGCGGTTACCCTGTAACCAACTTTTGGCGACTGGATGGCAACGCGATCTTTTTTCAGGTAGATGAGGGAACCCCACAGTTTGAGATGGACAGTCTCATCGTATCACAGCGACCAGGCCACCTGCCAGGTGTCTCAGAAACTCTTGTTTCTGGTTTAGTCCCTAAGCTGTGTCCGACTCTTTGTGACCCCATGGACTGTAGCCTGCCAGGCTCCTCTGTCCATGGAATTCTCCAGGCAAGAATACTGGAGTGGGTTGTCATTCCCTTCTCTAGGGGATCTTCCCTACCCAGGGACTGAACCCCTGTCTTCTGTGTTGGCAGGCAGATTCTTTACTGCCTAAGCCACCAGGGAAGCCCCTTAGAAACTCTGGACCAAACCAAATACAGCTCAACTGGTCAGAAATAGGTGTTGTGGCTTCTAGCCTAGCCTTACTAGGCTCCTAGAAATTAGTTCACCTACTGTGTGCTCTCTAAGAGTGAACTTAGTTATAGTTCTTTTCATATTTAAAAGGACTATTAGGTCATCTTTTAAGATGTCTATTATTAGTGCAGTTTTATTTGTTTAAGAATTTTTCCCCCCGTTTCTTTGAAAAAACAACAACATGGGATGTTGGGAAAGGCATATTTAATTTTTGCCCAGCTTCGCTGCAGAGGAACACATGTGATTCATCCCTTTATTAATGCAGGCCAAGGGAGTTCATGATCACCCAAGACCAGAGAGCAAATCAGAGACGGAAGCTAGAAGAAGTGCAATCAAGAGACAAATGGCTTCTTTTTACCAACCACAGAAAAGGAGAATTCGAGAACCTGAGGTAATGGGGAGCTGATGTTACACTTGTGGTCTGTATTTGTTGTCATCAGAAAATACACTGAGAATTACGCTAAATAGGAATGCCATACCTTAATTTAAAAGGTTTGATTTTATGTGAAAGTTCTATGTCTCTAACAAAATGTCAATGAATCAAATTTTTGAATAGGGTTTCTAATCCCTTCTTCTCCTTGGGGAAAAAAAAAAAGAGCTGAATATCTCTACAGTTAATGATAGACTGGGGATATGAGCTGACATTCTACTACAAGGGCAATTATCCAACGGTCATACAGAAAAACATAGGTGCATCCCAGTGAGTTAACAGTACAGCTTTGAGAGGGCCCTTTGCATTATTAACGTAGAACAGATAAAAGTTCTTTGTGCAACTTGAGCCAGTTTGGCTTCTCTACCAAAGTATGCCAAGCAGGCAGAATATTTGCCTGAAGATAAGAGGCACTGGTCTTGTCTGAGCACTTTCTATGTGCCATGACATACAGGCAAAGAGATTTACACTTCTTAAGATCACAAAAGCCTTAAGAAGAAACTACGGTTATTGAGCCCCATTTTTAAGTGAGGAACCTGAGGCTCAGAGAGAGTAGGTAACTTGTCTAACTCATGAGGGACAGGCAGGATTTGAACCCACGTCTGCGGCAGGCTCCTAAGCCTCTGCTCTCCTGCACATAGTGTGCGGAAGACAGGATCGTCCACCACTGAGACCCACCCTCCCAGGCTATCCTGGACCCTCCGAGGGTCCAGCAGCGTGGAATTCAAGACTGAGCTCAAGCCGTGAAATTCCTGGACCGGGTGCCCAGAAAGTGTTTGCTTGTTATTTGGTTGGTTGGTGACTGTTGACAGGTGAAGATGTCCATGTAATTTACATCTCTATTTACAAATAAAAACTTTGGGTCATTTCTTTAGGCAGGAGAGAATCAGGATCACAGCAGACATTTCAACAACATCCCTTCCCTGGAGAACCCAGAGGGCTTGGATGTGATTCCTGACGCTGGCTTCCCTGTTTCGGGCCAGCACTGCCTTTCCTTTCCAAACTCGGATGCTTGCAAAGCTACCTGCGACCTCACCACCTTCCAGGGAGACATAGTACCACCCTTTCAGAAGTATTCGAACCCAAGAATCTATTTGCCCCGGCCCCCCTGCAGCTATGAATTGGCAGGTCCTGGGTATGCAAATTCAAGCCCGTATCCCACCTTTTATAAAGATGCCGGCAGTATCCCTAAGGACTCGGACTGGGTTCAGCTGAATGCGCTGCCGTACAACGTCAACACCTACAGCAGCTTTGAGAGGAGCTGTGATTTCACCAGTAACCAGCACAGCTGGAAACCAGCCCTTGGAAAAGCTGGCCCAGGGGAGAGGATGGACCAAGGACAGTTCCCGGTCGAGGCCACTCACCCTCAGCACACCCCACAGCCCCCCTGCAGGTACCTTGCAACCGCCCCGCCAGCCGCTCCAGCCCTTCAGACGGTGATCACCACCACCACCAGAGTCTCCTACCAGGCCTGCCAGCCCCCCACCCTGAAATGCTGTGACAACGTGCGGGATGCAAAGAGCCTCTCCAGCTGTGACTATGCTTCTGAAAACACCCAGATGTCCATCTACCCAGGAGCCTTGGACTTTCCAGCTCCAGTTGTCACGACAAGCTCTCCAACAGCATCGCTTCCTCTGAAGATTCCCAGAGATTGCTGGACCGTCAGACAACATTCTCTGCCTTATCCTCTAGGAGCAGCACCCTCCCGGACAGACGGAGCAGAGGCCTGGGAAGTGTGTTCCTCCAGACTGGGGTCTGCAGCCAACTATTCAGATCGAATCAGTCCATTCTTTAGCTGTGACAATGAGGACTTTTGAACAGCAGTCCTGGGCACAGCATAATACTGGTCTTCATGTACGCAGTGGAAGACGACATGGAAGCTCTCTCTTAAATTGGGAGATTCATTTAGCATGCAAAGAAATATATATTATATCAATGATATTTATGTACATATATATGATAGGAAAACCAATGATCAGAGTAAATTATAGACTGGAAATGTTTAGTTACTATAGTACATTTTGCGCAGGAAAGCCTACTATAGTACATAGAATCAGGTCTGGAATGTGACTTCCAAATGAACAGATAAGCATGAAAGTTGGGTCTTCCAGGTGGCGCAGTGGTAAAGAATCTGTCTGCCAGTGCAGGAGACACAAGAGGTGAGGGTTTGATCCCTGGGTCAGGAAGATCTCCTGGAGGAGAAAATAGCAACCCACTCCAGTATTCCTGCCTGGAGAATCCCATGGTCAAAGGAACCTGGTGCGCTGCAGTCCATGGGATCACAAAGAGTTGGACACAACTGAGCACAGCACACACACACGGGCGTGCACGCATGCGCACACACATACACACACACACACACAGGCGTGAGAGCAAACGTTAATGAGCTACGTCCATTTAGTTTGTTAGTTGGAGTAGAAATCAAGAATCTTGGTTCTCACTCAAAGCCTCCTCCATTGGATCCTATTAGAGAATTTCACAAATCTTTATTTGGCTCTTAGGGATTGTCAAAATGGCTTTGGAAAGATATCTGTACAATCTTAACCCCTGAGTCATTTCCTAAGACTTTCATTAAGCATTTACAACCTGTGAAAATACTTCAGGAAGTAATTTGCATAATTTTATCTCCAAAGTATGTATCTATAGCTTTTAAGGAAATCTACCATGTACAGTGATAAAGTGCAGTTGTTTCTAAGTGAATTTTGGTTTCCAGTATCAATTGAATATCTTCTCTCAACGCTGATGAATGTTTGCCTAACAGAGACAGCCTAACACTGATGATGTGTATTTAATGGATTTTTACTGTACTAAAGCATATTTTTTGACTAGGTTTCAAAATTAGAATTGAGATGTTTTATTCAAATTTAGCTTTACTATTTGTAAAGCTCATAAATGTATACCTCATAAATGTAAATGATAATGTTATTGATTAAACATAATAAATAACATTTTAAAATAATGTAGCTGAATCTTCAGTTACTTCATAACAAAAATAGAAAAAAATTGTTCATAGTATGACCTGTAAAACACTTGTTTTAATAGATTAAACATACTAGTTTAAGTTTTGTTTATTTAAGAAAAAACTATTTGCTATCTAATAATAGAAATTCTCTTCCAAATACTGTGATGGGACCTCCCTGGTGGTCCAGTGGCTAAGACTCTGAGCTCCCAATGCAGAGGGCCCAGGTTTAACCCCTGGTCAGGGAACTAGGTCTTACATGCCACAACTGAAGATTCCACAGGCCACAACTAAGACCCCGTGCAGTCAAATAAATGAATATTACCAAAAACACAGGACCTCCCCAGTGGCTCAGCTGGGGGAGAACCCATCTGCCAATGCAGAAAACAGAAGAGGTGCAGTTTTGATCCCTGGGTCTGCAAGATCCCCTGGAGAAGGAAATGGCCACCCACTCCAGTATTCTTACTTGGGAAATCCCATGGACAGAAGATCCTGGCCGGCTGCAGTCCATGGGGTCACAAAGAGTGAGACACAACTTAGAGACTGAACAACAACAACAACAAACTCAAAGAAAAAACAAAGCAGTGTGCATACATGCACACACACACACACTTCTGCGCAGCTCCAGCACACACACACGCACTTCTGCGCAGCTCCAAGTGCTTGATGAAAATGTTCAATTTTCAAATAAGAACAAACTGTAGAGATAAATTTTTGAGAATTGATGGGGAGGAGGATTATTCACAAATTTGATTACTGTGCTCAATCTGCATAACTAAATTGCAGTCAATCATATGCCATTTAAATCACTGAGCACTGTATATTTATTGCTACTGCTCACCTGATTCATAAAGCCCTCATACACTGCTATAATGAATGCATGCATTACTGGCCACGAGATTAAAAAAAGTATAAGCACACTCCTGTTCCATGGCCAACTTTTTCTCAAAGGAAAGGATGCCTAATACATTCATGGACTACTTTTTTTCTTTAGATTTCCATTGCCAGAACTTGCAGCTTCTAATCATATCTAGCAATCACATAGCAATTATGTGGGCCAGATACTGTTCTAAACCCTGAACAAGTATTAATTTATTTGATCTTCATAGTAGTCCTCTGAGCTACCTGAGAGAGGCCAAGTGATTTTCACAGTGAGTGGCAGGGCTGGAATTTGAATTCATCTCCAGAGTCCCCACTTTTAGCCACATCACATTAGCTTTGATTATAGCTATTTATCAACAAAATCCCACTTGTACTTAGCAAGTGTTGTGCTTGGCATGGAGTAGCGAGTTTTATTACTGCCAAGTGCTTATCCCCTAACATTGGACACAAGGGTTCTGTACAGGATGGTAGATAGGGGAGGGGTGGGAGTGGACAGACAGACCCCGGGCAAAGCCCTGAGGTGACCATTCCCCAAAGTGTGGCACAAGGGTGTTCTGGGTGACAGGATGATTCTAGCTGGTCCACAAATATTGTATGTTAATAGTTAGGACTTATTTTAATGTGTAATAGGGAAAGAACAACACATCCCAACTATGATTTCAGGGTATTTTTGCTGAGACAGAGCAAAGCCACAAGGCAATTTAAGGAAAAATATTAAGCAAATAATAGTACAGATGTTACAAGAAATGCCAAAAAATCATCGAAATTGTTGAAAGCCACTGAGTAAGAAGGCACGCGGTAACAGAGAAGAATAAACCTGACTCCGCATCACATCCACTCCTTTAGCAGTAAGCCCTGTGCTCTGTCAGGCTGACTCTCCACCTTCATAAAAGAACGTTGCCTAGAGCCTGAAATATACAAGATAGCCCACCATCACGGCTCTGCCTCCAAGTCTTTAAAGTAGGAAATGGCAACCCACTCCAGTATTCTTTCCTGGGAAATCCCACGGATAGAGGAACCCTGAAGGCTACAGTCCATGGGGTCGTAAAAGAGGTGGACATGACTTAGAGACTAAACAGCAGCATTCAACAATTAGGCTGGAAAATCAATAAGGATAAAGAAGATTTGAGCAATATAGTAAACTAAGGAAACTTGACAGGCATCAAAGAACACTCAACAACAACAGATATACAGTATTCCAAAGTGTGCATGGAACATTCTCCAGAACAGAACATACGTTACAACACAAAACAAGCCTCTGTAGATTAAAAAGATAAAAGTCCTACAAAGCAAGTGTTCCTACCACAGTGGAATAGAAATCAATAATAGAAGTAATCTAGGAAATTCACAAATATGTATAACTTAAACAACATACTTCTAAATAATCAGAAAATCAAAGAAGAAATTGCAAGGAAAAGTAGAAAATATTTTGAGAGTAATGAAAGCAAAAGACAACACACTGAAACTTATGGGATTCATTTTATTGGATCTGGCAATGTGGAAAGCATTGGTGACCATGATAATAATAATTGTTTCCATGATGTGATGGGCTCTGTGTGCTGAGAAGTAGACAAAGCAGCTGGTGACAAAAGGATTAAGCTCAGTTGGTAAAGAATCCGCCTGCAATGCAGGAGACCCCGGTTCGATTCCTGGGTTGGGAGGATCCCCTGAAGAAGGGAAAGGCTACCCACTCCAGTATCCTGGCCTGGAGAATTCCATGGACTGTATAGTCTGTGGGGGGTCCCAAAGAGTTGGACACAACTGAGTGAATTTCTCTTTCACATTCAATGTAGATTTGGACTGTAGAGAAAAGTCTATATTTTCAATTAAAAACTACATTGAGAGCTTCAAATTCCTTCCAGTGAAGTTTGTCTTAGTGATGGGGTTGCCAGAGTTAGCAAAAAATTTAGAGGGTTCCCTATTAGGTTTGAATTAAGATAAACAATAAGTACTTTCTGAGTGTAAGTATATCCCAAATAGGGCTTCCCTGGTGGCTCAGACCTTAAAGAGTCTTCCTGTGACGCAGGAGACCCAGGTTTAATCCCTGGGTCAGGAAGATTATTGCATGGACATACAAAAGTATTGCTTATCTGAAATTCAGGCTTAACTGGGTGTTCTGTATTTTATTTGGCCTTCCTTCTTGGGGAGAATGTTAAAATGTAATTTCATTCCTGGTCAAAATGTGGTAAAGGACATTTGATAAACTGAGAGGCTGAAAATGTCATTACCTAGAACAATTTGGCTGCTGAACTTTTGTGTGGGAAAAACATATTTTTACGAGTTGTTTACTTAATGGGAGAGAATATATTTGTATCATTCTTTAGAATGTAAAAATCATGGTATGTGAATCTCCAATTATAGATATTTTTGTGTTTTGTTTTTTAAAAACATAGTTTGACATTATTTCTAGCACCTATACGTTTTCATGCTTATATCACTTTATTAATGATATTGCTGTTTCCACTTGATACTTCCCTCTCCTTTCCAAATCTAAAACTACTGCTTCATGAAAGAAAAATATACTCGCATATTTTCTTTAAAAAAAGCTAAAAAAAATAAAAATCAGAGATAACTTAATAAAGATTTTAAAAATCCAAGCACATTTATATTTACCAACCTTGCGGGTCGGACAAGCAGAGTCCCACGACCTACCCCTTCAGCTGATGCTCACCCTGTTTATTTCTATTTCTATGCCGCCTGCTTAAAGCAAAGAGTGTTCTGCACCAGTAATGGATTTTCCATTAATCAGCCCTTGAGAACTGGGTCTTCTGATTCTCTCTCGGGCAGCTGCGCTACCCACATTGTGTCTTACAGCTCGTCTGATGAATCTTCTTTGAACACGAGGCAGTCCGAGCCTCGGTGTGGGGGGAAGAGGGTGTCTAAGCCTTTCCATGCTCTCAGCCACCTGTGCTGCCCCGCTGATGAATCAGAAGGGCACTGCTGAGTAAAAATGCCACCTGGCTACCTATGCGGGCCTCTGCCTGCGGAAAATAAGCATTCTCTTGTTTAATGTTTCTAAAGGGCGAGATTAAAAAAAAAAAAAAAAAGCCAATGGAAAAGCCTTCTGCCTGGAAACGTTCTCTCCAAACAGACTACACTGCTGACCCAGGTTTCCATAAACCACCTGAACTCCTTCTCTTAACCACCCTAACCACTGTGCTTTTAAAGACCTTTTCTAACTGTTGCCAAGATGTAGCGAAAAAAAAAAACCCACCTTAATTCAACTGCACAGGGAATTCCAGAGAGGGGATGTACAGATGCCATCTATTCCAGTCTCTATGTTCGGGCATCAGTGCCCTTGGTTATAGGTTATAGAGAAGAGTATAGTTTAATGCCCTAATTTCCCCCATCTCTGCTAGTCGGTGCTCCCTGTCTTTCCCCTCCAAAAGGCCTATTTTAATAAATTGAATCTGTTTAAATAAATACCCCACCTTCTGCATCCCACCTTTGACAGCGGACTCCTACACCCAAAGGAACGGTAGAGCAGAGCCTTTCAAAAGAAGGACAAAAACGTCCTTCTCTGTGTATCCAAAACCTCATGGCCTGCTTATGTTCTATCGAAAGGCTTTTTCTAGTATAGGATTTTGATCCAACTGGTGCTTGGACCAAAGTTTTGTTGTTGTTCAGTCGCTAAGGTGTGTTGACCAAATTTAGTAAGAACCAATATAATATACCTCTAGATGAGATTATGTCTATATCCTTATTCATTTCTAGGGCTTCCCAGGTAGCTCAGTGGGTAGAAGAATCCGCCTGCAATGCAGGAGGTGAAGGTAGATGATAGTTCAGTCCTTGGACTGGGAAGATCCCTTGGAGAGGGGCATGGCAACCCATTCCAGTATTCTTGCCTGGAGAATCCCATGGACAGAGGAGCCTGCTGGGCTGCAGTCCACAGGGTCACAGAGAGTCAGACACGACTGAAGCGACTGAACATACACATCCATATCTATCTATCTACCTGTCTATCTGTATACGAAATTGGCTCACAACTGTCAGATCTGACCTTCAGAAATCAGTAAGGCAAGTCCACAGGCTAGAAATTCTGGCAAGAGTTGGTGTTACAGTCCTGAGTCTAAATCCCACAGGGCAGCAGGCTGGAAATTCAGGCAGGGTTTCTGGCTCCTGTCTTGAGGAAAGATTGCTTCTTTTTCAGGAAACCTCTGTCTTTCCTCTTAAGACTTTCAACTGGTCCTGTGAGGCTCAGGCACACAGTGGAGGGCTATGTGCTTTTATGGGAAGTCTACCAATCTAAATGTGAATCACGCCAGTACACACCTTCACAGAAACATCTAGAATAAGGTTTGGCCGAACGATTTAGCCCAGTAGCCTTGTATAACTACCCAACTTACTTGATAAAGGTGGATTAAAGGGACCAGGAATATACAGCTAGAAAAAGAGACTCAGATGGAATGTGATAAAATCTAGAAGTATTTGCAGTCATCTCCAGTACATATGGGCTACCCTGTGGCTCAGCAGTAAAGAATCTGCCTGCAATTCAGGAGCCTCAGGAGACATGCGTTCCATTCCTGGGTTGGGAAGAGCCCCTGGAGGAGCACATGGCAACCCATACTGTATTCTTGGCTAGAGAATCCCATGGACAGAGGAGCCTGGTGGGCTACAGTCCATGGGGTCACAAGTCAGACATAACTGAGGAGACTTAGCAGGTATACACAGATGGCGTTGTAGTACTGGGTGGCGTTTAGGGACATGAGCTTCAGACAAAACTGAAAATAGCAGAGGAAAGGTTCTGCTGGGACTCTCACAGCTGTGTAGTGGGAGCTGAGATTTGACCCCGCCCTTCCTGCCACTGTGAACACTGGGAAGGCTGTTCCTTTTGTGGGACGACTTGAGGGCTGTAGTTCCTTCCTCTCAGTTCAGTTCAGTCACTCAGTCACGTCCGACTCTTTGTGCCCCCATAAATTGCAGCATGCCAGGCAGCACGCCTGACCATCACCAACTCCTGGAGCTTGTTCAAACTCATATTCATTGAGTCCATGATGCCATCCAACCACCTCATCATTTGTCATCCCCTTCTCCTCCTGCCCTCAATCTTTCCCAGCATCAGGGTCTTTTCCAATGAGTCAGTTCTTCGAATCAGGTGGCCAAAGTATTGGAGCTTCAGCTTCAACATGAGTCCTTCCAATGAACACCCAGTACTGATTTCCTTTAGGATAGACTGGTTTGATCTCCTTGCAGTCCAAGGGACTCTCAAGAGTCTTCTCCAACACTACAATTCAAAAGCATCAATTCTTCGGCACTCAGCTTTCTTTACAGTCCAACTCTCACATCCATACGTGACTACTGGAAAAACCATAGCTTTGACTAGATGGACACTTGTTGGCAAAGTAATGTCTCTGCTTTTTAATATGCTGTCTAGGTTGGTCATAACTTTTCTTCCCAGGAGCAAGTGTCTTTTAATGTCATGGCTGCAATCACCATCTGCAGTGATTTTGGAGCCCCCCAAAAATAGTCTCTCACTGTTTCCATTGCTTCCCCATCTATTTCCCATGAAGTGATGGGACCACAGGCCGTGATCTTAGTTTTCTGAATGTTGAGTTTTAAGCCAGCTTTTTAACTCTCCTCTTTCACTTTCATTAACAGGCTCTTTAGTACTTCTTCACTTTCTGCCATAAGGGTGGTGTCATCTGCATGCTGCTGCTGCTAAGTCACTTCAGTCGTGTCTGACTCTGTGCGACCCCATAGACAGCAGCCCACCAGGCTCCTGTCCCTGGGATTCTTCAGGCAAGAACACTGGAGTGGGTTGCCATTTCCTTCTCCAATGCATGAAAGTGAAAAGTGAAAGTGAAGTCGCTCAGTTGTATCTGACTCTTAGTGACCCCATGGACTGCAGCCTACCAGGCTCCTCTGTCCATGGGATTTTCCAGGCAAGAGTACTGGAGTGGGGTGCCATTGCCTTCTCCGGTCATCTGCATATCTGAGGTTATTGATATTTCTCCTGGCAATCTTGATTCCAGCTTGTGCTTCATCCAGCCCAGCGTTTCTTATGATGTACTCTGCATAGAAGTTAAATAAGTAGAGTGACAATACACAGCCTTGATGTACTCTTTTTCCTATTTAGAACCAGTCTGTTGTTCCATGTCCAGATCTAACTGTTGCTTCTTGACCTGGATACAGATTTCTCAGGAGTCAGGTCAGGTGGTCTGGTATTCCCATCTCTTGAAGAATGTTCCACAGTTTGTTGTGATCCACATAGTCAAAGGCTTTGGCATAGTCAATAAAGCAAAAGTAGATGTTTTTCTGGAACTCTCTTGCTTTTTTGATGATCCAACAGATGTTGGCAATTTGATCTCTGGTTCCTTCCTCTCAGAGGAACTGAAATTTCTCCTTTTTATTCAGGGGCAGAGGTTTTACATTTTTTTAATTATTTATTTACTTATTTGACCTTGCTGGGTCTTAGTTGCAACATGCAGGATCTAATTTAGTTGTAGCAGAACTCTAAGTTGTGGCTTCTGGGATCTAGTTCCCTGTCTGGGGATTGAACTTGGGCTTCCACCGGGAACGTCCCTGAGATTCTATATTATTTAGAGGATTTGTACAGAAACCTGGGAAACTTGCGCTTTACAATCTGAAATAACTGAATGAAAATGAGCCAGAAAACAGGATGTGGTCTAGAAGTCTGCTTATAAGCAACCTCCCTAAGATACAGAGGAAAAGACTGAAGGATAATGCATCAGATGAAGCAAAAGCAGTTTGTTATCCTAGAGTCTTTTCCATGGACCTTGGAATCCTTGGATCAAGCTCACCCCTCTGAGAATGGGACTCAGTACATCCTTAGAAGGAAGACATATGGTGAGACTCCAACATTTCAAATATGGATTCCATCACACATCTCCTGTTTTGTCTTCTTTCGTGATTCATTCCCAACCAGAGTTCAGGTCACACTGATAAACCGCCTACATGTAAAACACAGCTTAGAATACTCAGACTTTATTATATATACAAAATAAATGTATTTGGCTGTGCCAGGTCTTCACACGTGATCTTCATTGCAGATTGTGGGATCTAGTTCTTCGACCAGGGATTGAACCCAGGCCCCCTGCATTGAGGGCAGGCAGTCTTAACCACTGGACCATCAGGGAAGTCCCTGGAATACTTAGACGTTGAAGGCTTGGTTTGACATATAACTGATTCACTTTGCTGTACAGCAGACACTAACAACAAAGTAAAGCAACTAATACTCCAATAAAAAAATTTTTTAATAAAATGGAATAAAAGCTTAGCTTGTTTTGACAAAATTTAGTATTATTAGAGGCTAGACAAGATTATGCATTAAAAAACTGAAATGGATTTTATGTGGAGAAGAAAAGAGAACTAATTATATGCAAAGTTCATAAATGTAAGACTGTCTACTCCTCAGCTGGTAAATATACCATATTCTCTGGAATTCTTGTTTGCTACTCTTCGGTATTAATAGCTAATGAGGTTGCTCTACACTGCACTGCTGGTGGAAACACTGAAGAGAGACTCAGGATTTTCATGAGACCCTGGAGATTCATTTCTTTAACGAGGACAAGATGCCTTGAATCTGTGAAACGTTATACTAAGCATTTGCTGAACCTGAAGGTGTAGCAAGTGGTGACAGAATAATGTTATCAGTGACCTGTATCCGTTGTGCAAATGCCAGGAAAATAATTTCAAGGGGATTTCTCAGGTATTTGTAATAGATCGTAAATCAAAAATGGCTGCTGACTAGTAACATCAGACATTCCAAAAGAGTTTCTAGAGTATTCTTTGAACTGCAAATGTAAAAGTTGTTCTCAAAAGTATAAATACATCTACTTTAGGTAATCCAGAAAAGAATGGATAAATATAATTTGAGTCTCCACAATTATCTCTTAAAGTGCTCTCCAAGGGAAATTCTAAAGTAAGTAAGAAGTCAATTCTAAAATGTAGAAAATGGCATCTTTCCTGGTAGTTTAGCAGTTAGAACTCTGAGGTTCTACTGCAGGGAGCTTGGGTTTGGTCCCTGATCAGGGAACTAAGATCCCACAAGCTGCATGGTGCGACCCAAAAAAAAAAAAAAAAAATGTAGAAAAGGAGTAAGGAATGATGAATTATCCTTTTTTTTACTGGACGTTTGCAGTGGTGATATATATCAACTGAGACAGGTGTTGAGTCTGCCTCAAGGCCACAGGTGCAAAGCCCTGTACCAAGGCCACAGAAGCAGAAAGCAGAACCAAGGTCACCCCCAGAACTGACTGAGCCCCTTTGTAACCATTGCCAAACGCCCTCCCCCAATCATCTCTAGCAGGCTTCCTGACCTCAAATTAGGCAAAAATGCCCACCCATGGTAGTCACCCTATAGCGCCCAAACTAATCACCTAATACGAACCTGCCAGCAGGAATTTTCTTTGTCTTGGGGCTATAATTGGCCACTAACCTATGAAAAGCGTTAGGTCTCACTGGTCTGACAGGAGGTCGGCCTACTGGATCTGCAGCGCCTTCATTAACTCTGTACTTTGTCCTTAATAAACTCACTGCTTTCTGCAGGACTCTGTGTCTGAAAATTCTTTTCCAACTCGCCTTCAGACTGCCTCAATAATGGGGATGGCTGAAGGGAGAGCACTTTGGGGAAGTGGGGCAAGGAGACTATTAGGAGATGAGTTTTAACACATTAAGTTCAAACTACTAGATTTCTCAGTAAAGTGTTGAGCAGGTTATTGGATATATGGGTCTAGAGTCCAAGATGGAGGCATAGAATTGGAGATACAGATTTGGGAATCATCAACATACAATCAAACTTGCCATTGGTAGGTTGTAAAATGCTATTCAAATATAAAGTATCATTACTAGTAGTTACTCATGAACAACACAGCAACAGTCATTGACCCACTAACCCCTTTGTTTGGAACACACACAGTTACTCTTTAAAGAACGAAATAATGTCATTTGCAGCAATTGATGGACCTAGAGGTTATCATACTAAGTGAAGTAAGTCAGACAGAAAAAGATAAATATCATATGTTATTGCTTATAGTGGAATCTAAAAAATGATACAAAAGAACTTATTCACAAAACAGAAATAGACTCACAGACTTAGAAAACAAACTTATGGTTACCAAAGGGGAAAGGGTGGCGGGGGGTGTGGGGGGGTATAAATTAGGAATTGTGGATTAACAAGGGCTTCCTAGGTGGTGAATTGGTAAAGAATCCGCCTGCCAAAGTAGGAGACACAAGAGACGCAGGTTCGATCCCTGGGTTAGGAAGATCCCCTGAAGGAGGAAGTGGCAATCCACTCCAATATTTTTGCCTGGAAAATTCCATGGACAGAGGAGCCTGGTGGGCTACAGCCCAAGAGATCACCAGAGTCAGATGTGACTGCACTGGGGGTTAACAGACACAAAATATAAAACAGATAAACATCAAGGTACAGCCCAGGGAACCATATTCACTATCTTGCAATAATCTATAATGGAAAAGAATCTGAAAGAGAATCTAGCTGTCTATCTCTGAACCACTTCAGTGTATACCAGAAACTACTAGAACATTATAAATCAACCATACTTCAATTTTGAAAAAAGATACTTCATGAAAAATATATATTTTTAAACAGAATACAATTTTTGGAAAATAGGACATATATACATGTGCTAAATTTTTCTTGCTCTATTTCTCAATTATTTTATTGTCAATTTTAATTACTAAGACGTTCAGAGGGTCTCAACTGATTTTAGGCTTACAAAGTATTATCAATTGGAAGCTCTGAGAAGGCCATGTAATGACATCTTCTTCAAGAGTGCTTATATTCCTAAGGAATGAAGAGCTCAAAATGTGAAATATAGTCTCAAAAGAACCTCGAGGCTGCTAGGTCAGCCACAGTCTTGATAAGAATCATGTAACGAAGGATATGCTGCTAATCTTTGATAAGGAACATGCAGGTAGTTTAAAAATATACATACTTTTCAACACTCCATCCTGTAAGGAGAATTGAAAGAAACATCAATTAAGGTTTAAGCACTGAAAAATTGATTATTGAGGATGACACAGTTTATGGAAAGTAGAAGGATGAGGGTTTATAGAAGGGAACTCCCTGGATGATAACATTAAACCACTGCCAATCCTGATGCTATGCTGGGCTCAGAACACATATTTTGCCATTTTGCTGTTACATATCTACATGTCAGTCCATCAGATTACAAATAGGAATATTTAAGAATACAACATTGCTCTGCAATATTTGAAGTATCAACACTTGAAAGTAAATTGTTGAATTTCTAGCTCTGGAAAGGGTGGAGTGGCTTGTATTGAACTAACTCTCCTTCAGGTGGCGGTTATAAACTCTGGACAAATATAAAGCTTAACTATTTGAAGGCCCTGGGAAAACCACCAAAGTCAAATAGAAGTTGGGAGGGGGCGGGAATACAGGGATTGGAGCCCCGAGGGAAGAGAACCAGGATGACTGGCGTCCAGGGCTACAGAGTGCTTGTCAGGTGTCTCCTCAGGGTGCATCCCAGTCTACACCGGCAGGGCAGCTAGAACCAGAGCAGAAGACCGCAGGGCTTCTGGCTTGTCAGAGAAGGGAGGCTAGAGATGCCGGCGCAGCTGGAAACTGAGCCGGGGAACCACAGAACAGCCACGGAGAGGAAGTCCCCCAAACCTGGGTACAAATTCACTTTAAAACTCTTGGCTAACCCCTGACCTGTGCTTGTTTAGACAAGACTCCAAGGAAACTGTTAAAGTCACAGCTGGAAAAAACTGCAGAAATAGAGCAACTGTGTTGTCTGCTGGCTGCTAGGGAGACCTAATGTAGTGCTTAGTCTCACCAAGTTGGAGGGGACCGCAAACACCGTAGGTCTTCCATCAGAACTCTAGAAGGGAGATAGGGCGTAAAGGTTACATCCTAGATCCAAAGAATATACCCCAAAACTAATGGCAAAACTAAAACAAATTCATCTTTATTATTATTATTTTTTGGCCATACTGTGTGGCATGTGGGATCTTGCTTCCCCGATCAGGGATAAAACCCTTGCCCCCTAGAATGGGAGCCCAGAGACTTAACCATTGGATCACTAGGGCAGTCCTTTATTTTGTTTTATTTATTTATCTGTTTATTTGCAAACCCATCTTTAAAAGTGAATTAAAAAAATTAAGGGAATTCCCTGGTTAGGACTCAGGGCTTTCATTGCCAGGGCTTGTGCTCAATCCCTGATTGGGCAGCTAAGATCCTGCAAGCCATGGGAAATACGCCCAAAACAATGAACTAAATAAGTAAATAAAAACATCTAAATAAACACCTCTTAAGTTTCCATCTGTATGGAGCCAATTAAAAGTTATACTTACCAATCAAAGACTTGTGTTGTGTTTTTATTTTTTTATTGATGATGTCGGTCTTTACTTTTATTTTTTTAATTTCTTTATTTTTAATTGGAGGATAATTGCTTTATAACATTGTACTGGTTTCTGCCATACATCAACATGAATCAGCCATACGTATACATATGCCCACTCCCTCTTGAAACTCCTCCCCACCTCCCACCTCACCCTACCCCTCTAGGTTGTCACAAAGCACTGGGTTTGAGTTTCCTGTGTCATTCAGCAAGTTCCCACTGGCTATCTGCTTTACATATGGTAATGCGTGTGCTTCAATGCCACTTTCTCAATTCATCCCACCCTCTCCTTCCCTCTTTGTGTACACAAGTCTTTTCTCTGTGTCTGTATCTCCATTGCTGCCCTGCAAATAGGGTCATCAGTACCATCTTTCGAGATTGAATATATATATATATATGCATTAATATACAATATTTGTTTTGCTCTTTCTGATTTACTTCACTCTATATAATAGGCTCTAGGTTCATCCACCTCATTAGAACTGACTCAGATGTGTTCCTTTTTATGGCTGAGTAATATTTCATTGTATATATGTGTGATGTTTTTAAAACATGAAGTTTACAGTTACTTCTCATGCTTTAAAAAGCTGCATTGATTTTCTGAGTTTTTAAACTTTTAACCTCCTCCCAAGTATCCCACAGCAATCCAAATCAAAAAGTATGCATTTTAATAAATGAAAAAAGGTGGGAATGAAAATTTGGATTTCAATAGTCACTTGTCTTTACGATGTCCCTCTAGTATTAAAAAATTTTTTTTCAGAGATTTTGAACTTCCTTTTGGGCAGGAATTTGATGATATATCGTATTACAGTAGAATCATCTAAGTCAGTGAATAAAACATAAACAAAGTTGCTGAACCTAGAAACCTATTGATAAAGATCAGCTCCAAAAATTCCTTTGACAGAAGCAAACACACTTGAGGTGATATAATTTATGACTTCCTGTGAAGCAAGACAGATTCTAGACTTATTTGTGAAAGTTATGAAGTGAACTGAATAGTCTGTGTAAACACAGAGCAGTGAAGTAGCTGCTCCTTGACAGACAGGCCAGGTCTCAGGTTCCCAACCCGGCCCATGGCCCTTCAAGACGATCCAAGTCATCCATAGGGATTCTTCCTGGCTAAAGTTCCCATTGAGTGTTTCGGCTTCAATGTCTTTTGATCTCTTCCATGTGAGCCCTCCCTGGCTTCTGCCTGAAACTTCTGGGTCCACCCTGGGGCAGGTGCAGAGGGTCCCAGTGCTAGGATGGCACCATCTGTCTAAGTCACATGGTCCTGTCAATTTGAACTCTTAAATATCCCTTGATCTATCTCTGTCATTACTGCTGCAGTTGGATCCACCACTTCTTCCTGATCAATTGCCATAGCCTCCTTTTTATTCTTTTACCTCTAGACTCACTGCTGAAATCTACCTTACCCACTGCTGCTTTTGTGATCTTTCTGAAATGCAAACGTGAACATGTCGCTCCTCTGTAGAAAGTTCTTCATAGTTCTCTCGTTACTGCCTGGTAAGGATCATAGCTGGGCTATGACCTCGATGATCTAACTTGACACTTCTTATTAATACTTTCCCCATCTTTTTCACTTTAAGCTGTAAGAGAACCATGACTGTCTGTCCTGCTACCCTGTCATTATTCCAGAGCATTGACAAATAATGGATAATTGCTAGCAGGTATATCACTACCCCATGTCTCATGCTTCTAATTTATGGGCCTTTTTGCTAGCTAATTGAGCTTCTTCTAGTAGAAACACAAGGGTGCCCTTCTCTCACAACCTGAGGCTAGTTACCATCACTTGTTGTTTATTCACCATTAACCCATTTATCTTGTGATTTACCACAGTATTTTTTGGGCTCCAAAATCACTGTTGACGGTGATTGAAGCCATGAAATTAAAAGACGCTTACTCCTTGGAAGGAAAGTTATGACCAACCTAAATAGCATATTGAAAAGCAGAGACATTACTTTGCCAACAAAGGTCCGTCTAGTCAAGGCTATGATTTTTCCAGTGATAATGTATGGATATGAGAGTTGGACTGTGAAGAAAGCTGAGCGCTGCTTATTTACTTATATGCAGAGTACATCAGGAGAAATGCTGGGCTGGAAGAAGCACAAGCTGTAATCAAGATTGCCAGGAGAAATATCAATAACCTCAGCTATTCAGATGACACCACCCTTATGGCAGAAAGTGAAGAGGAACTAAAAAGCCTCTTGATGAAAGTGAAAGAGGAGAGTGAAAAAGTTGGCTTAAAGCTCAACATTCAGAAAACTAAGATCATGGCCTCTAGTCCTATCACTTCATGGGAAATAGATGGGGAAACAGTGGAAACAGTGGCAGATTTGAACTGTGGTGTTGTAGAAGACTCTTGAGAGTTCCTTGGACTGCAAGGAGATCCAACCAGTCCATTCTAATGGAGATCAGTCCTGGGTGTTCTTTGGAAGGACTGATGCCAAAGATGAAACTCCCATACTTTGGCCACTTGATGCGAAGAGCTGACTCATTGGAAAAGACTGATGCTGGCAGGGATTGGGGGCAGGAGGAGAAGGGGACGACAGAGGATGAGATGGCTGGATGGCATCACCGACTCGATGGACGTGAGTTCGAGTGAACTCCGGGAGTTGGTGATGGACAGGGAGGCCTGGCCTGCTGCAGTTCATGGGGTCGCAAAGAGTCAGACAACACTGAGCGACTGAACTAAACTGAACACCGTGACTGGTACTAAATTCTTTGAGCGAATGAGTGAAAATGAATTCAGAAGTGTGGCCCAGGAGTTAACATATATCTGAGAAGTTGACCAATATAAAGAATTGCAATCCAGTGCAGTTTTCCCCAGGCAGTACAAAATACAAGGGTTACGAGGCGAACAGTTGGCTTCCTCTTGCTCTTCACAAGCCTGGGAACCAGATTCAGCGAATCAGGACTTTATAGAACGAGTGGGAACAAACAAAGGGCAAACAACCCAACTTCTTATAAATAAATGCAAAAGTAATCAGGACTGCCCCAAGCTCCAAATGAAACAGCAGAAGAGCAGAACTCCAGCAGCTTCCAGGCGTTCCCGGAGGCCCCGCCCCTCGGAGGCGGGCTGAGCGCCCATGGGCGGGGCCTTCACGCTCAGCCCCGCCCCATGGGCGGGGTGTAAGCGGGCGGGCGGCGCGGGGGCAGACGCACGCCCGCCGTTTCCTAGGAGATGGAACACACAGGACGCCTGAGCTTCACAAGGGAGCGAACGAGGTAAGCGGCCGGCGCAGGCAGGTAATCCCGAGCGGGCAGAGAGGCGGCCACCGTCCGTCCGACCTGAGCCTGTCCTGCGAGGCGGCCCGGCATGTCCCCTGGGCGCCCTGTCCTACCGGGGCGGACCTCTGCTGAGAGAAGGGGCCTGGACACCGGTAGGGGTGGGTGACTGGAGGGAGGAGGACTCGGAGAGGGGCGGGGCTGGCCGGCGGGGACGATCTACCTGCTCCCAGCGCGGTGGGTTTGCTCCGAAGCGCTCCTGGCCACTTTCCTGCGCCCCTAGACGGCGGGGTTCAGTCCTGGGTTGGAGGATGACAGTGGGCATCCTTCAGCCTCGGAGACCCTCACCCCCGAACCTCGGATCTAGAGTCTCCCATCGTACCCCCTCACCCCGGACCTCCGCTTCTCCCTTTAGTGCCTGGGCTGGAGGGGACACTACTTTGAGGAGTGAGGGGGCGGGACCGGGTCTCGAGAAGGCAGCGGAATTGAGTTCAGAACTGTTACAAAAATGGAAAAGGAGGAAAGAGAAACTGGGTCCAAATTCAGTGCATCCCAAACCGCTCCCAGGTAAAAGCGGAATCCCGGCGCAGGGTGGACCAGCGGGCCCCCGGGGCCCCCCACGCCGAGTCCGCAGCTGCGGTCGGCGGGACACACGGGCCCCCCGGGACCACCCGTTCCCGCAGGCCGGCGGGACTGTGCACCCTGAGTCTTAAGGGCTCTGGTTTGCTGGGGGCGGGGGGCGGGGCGGGCTGGAATATCAGAAATCAGAGCGTCAGGGAACGAAAACTGCTTCCTGACTTGCAATAAGACGGGCACTTAGTTTAAGGACAGAGTTGGAGTCGGGGGAGGGGAGGCAATGAAACTGGCTTTTTATAAGGTGTTTGTAATCTCAACTCTAAACGGAAAGAAATGTATGTAATTGTGTTTAATTTTTAAATGATCAGGCAATTGTTCTAATTGTAACGGAATTCTCATAGAGTCAAAGGTATCGGAGTTATTTTAATCAGAAAAACAATCCCTAGAGTCGAAATAGTAATGGAGGCAAAAGTTACTATCCAGCCTTTTGGCCTGTCTTTACCGTCCCGATCCTCCCAACCTCCATCTCTGCCGAGTGACCGAGTGACCTGAAAAGGAGAGACCCTTCTCTCCGCCCAAGGAGGCTACCTTCTGCCTGGGCAAGGCAGAAGCTGGCTTTGGGCAAAGGTGTTTGATCCATCTGTTGGGGAAGGGTTTTATTTATTTATTTGGGGGGCGGTTGGTTTTGCTTCGTTTTAAAAACAGTTTGTGAATATTAGCACAGAGCACCATGCTTTTATTTTTAAAACACAAAATCTTTGTTTTCCCATTGCAAAAGCTCCCCTTTTAATTTCTGTAAACGTATGACTTGGTTGGCTTGAAAACTTTTTCTGTTTTGCTTTTTAAACAACGTAATGATTTTTATGGCATTACTTTAAAAACAAACAAACGTTAATTCCAGCCTTAGAGTAATAACATTACGGCAGATTGTACCACAACAAGTTGAAGAGGAGCAGAGGTTATCTGCTCAGTGATTGGGCAGACACAGATTTTACCCTCCATTTGCCCTCTCTCTTAATCGTCTTTAATCCTTTCTAAATCCCTTATTAGCTGGTAGAAGCTGTTGAGAATAAAGCTCCAGTTTACAGGAGTTGTGCACTTAGCTAAAAATAAGACAACTAGAATGGAAGAGAAATGGTAAGAGTATTTATATAATGTAAGCCTGTGATTGAGCCTCTCAATAAATGTTTTTTTTCCTTAAACCAGAATATAAGGTGTGTATAACTCATAAGAAAGTACTGTAGCTTGATTGTAGAAAATTCCAAGTTCCTAACAATTCTGTTAAATTAATTGAGGATCATAGTTAAATTACATTTACTTGTGTTATGCCTTGTTGCATCCATGTTGAAATATATACATGGAAATATTCATGTGCAAAAGAAATCATATTAATACACCCCTATTTTGCAGAATTAGCTTCCAGGGGTCCACAGAGAAGACCTGTTGTTGGGAAAGGTTGAGGGCAGGAGCAGAAGCGGGCAACAGAGGATGAGATGGTTGGATAGCATCACCACCTCAAAGGACATGAATTTGAGCAAACTCCGGGAGATAGTGAAGGCAGGGAAGCCTGGTGTGCTCCATGGGGTTGCGAAGAGTTGGACACGACTTAGCGACTGAACAACACAAAAACAAAGAAGAATATACGTAGTTTGCAGAGAAATATCATTGAATGTGAACTGGGGGCCTATAGGCAGTCTGTCTTTTAAATAACATATACTGCTTTTTGACTAGTAAATCAGTTTAGGATCTTCCTATGCTACACTGATAAGAACACTAATAAACAGTTGTTTATGTGCTATCAATGAGTAGGTGCTGTGCTGTGCTACGCTAAGTCGCTTCAGTCATGTCTGACTCTGTGACCCTATGGACTGTAGCCCGCCAGGCTCTCTGGCCATGGGATTCTCCAGGCAAGAATACTGGAGTGGGTTGCTGTGCCCTTCTCCAGGGGATCTTCCCGACCCAGGGATCGAACCTGCATCTCTTGAGTCTCCTACATTGGCAGTTCTCTACCACTAGTGCCACCTGGAAAGCCCCTCAGTGAGTAGGTACATGGGAATAATTTTAAAAACCCTTTATACATCTATGCCTGTCTACATTGGGCCATTATCCTTGTTTTCAGGGGGATAAGGAGATAGCTGGAATGGTCAGCTTCTCACCCTGGACAACTGCTTACTTTGTAATTAAAATGACTCAAAAGAGACCTTTCTGATGCTTTGTATGGGAGCATAGTATGTAAACTTGTGTAAACTCCAATTGTCTTGGAACCACACATCAAACTTTTTAAAATCCACATGATTCCCATAATCTTCATCCCCTCAAACAAAAGAAGCCGAGAAACGGCCGTGTACCTCTTTTAGTTTTCCCTGAGTATGAGTATCCTATGCTATAGCACTTGAAGCAAACTGTGTTTCCAGTGTTTTTTCTTTTGGAAGACTTGGAGTGAGGTTTCTATTACAGCCACTCCAAAACAAAAACAAGAACAAACATCTGGGCTTCCAAGCTGGAGCAGGAAGGCATCAGTGGTCTGTTGTGCTGTAATAGTATTGGTGGTGTTATGGTTGATGCTCTTTACAATGTAAGAGAAAGAGGCAGTTTATTCCACTTTTGCAGGTGGTTGAGCCATTGCAAGGTGAAATTTCCACGTTTCTGGCAGCCCTTACCTCTGAAATTCTCTCCCAACCTGGGCAGCTCCCTCTTCACTCCTTTATCTTTTGTCCCTTTCTAGAGGTGCCTATCGGAGAAGGCGATGGCACCCCACTCCAGTACTCTTGCCTGGAAAATTCCATGGACGGAGGAGCCTGGTAGGCTGCAGTCCTGATGCAGGACTGCATCAGGTCCTGCATCTCTAAGAGTCTCTAAGGTCTCTAAGAGTCGGACTCGACTGAGTGACTTCACTTTCACTTTTCAGTTTCATGCATTGGAGAAGGAAATGGCAACCCACTCCAGTGTTCTTCCCTGGAGAATCCCAGGGACGGGGGAGCCTGGTGGGAGGCTATCTATGGGGTCGTGCAGAGTCGGACACAACTGAAGCGACTTAGCAGCAGCAGCAGGAGTGCCTATAATCACCGCCTACCTCTTAGACCCTCAATGTTTGTCCTCGCTTAGGTGTTACCATGAAAATAATCTGTTGCATATACAGCAGATTTGCAAAGAAAAGATGCTGCTATTTATCCCATTAAAATTTAATTCAGTAACTTGGGGGTGGGGTAAAAATAATAACTTTCTTAACAAACTCCAAGTAGACTCCCTTCTCCCCCACTCACTCACTCCGCCTTCACTGTTTCTGGCCTAATTTTTCAGTGTCCTTCCAGGAGATAGGCATGAGCCAGATCTAGCCCCACGGCGTAGTCGGGGTGGGGAGACCTCTGTGTACTTTTCAGGTTGTTTATAGCATCTTGCCGTGTTGGGGTGAGGAGTTAGGCATCTTTAGTGGGTGGTGGGGGTGGGCAGCCTTCATCGTGGGTTAGATTCTACATGGTTTGGGAGTGAAGAGCGGTGGTTCTTTTACTGCATCAGTGATTGTAGTAGCTAGCAAGGATGGGTTGTTTAGAAGGTGGGGACCGCACTGAAAAACCAAACAGCTTCAAGCTAATGCAGCTATTAGACTAACTCCATCACTGATTCTCTCGATCGATCCTAGGTCATTTAATCCCTCTGCCTTTTTATTGTACATTGTTACTGTTATGATGAACACTGTGGCCTTTTGGACAAATTTATTCTCTGTATTGTTACTTAACCAGAAAGAATTGGTAAACCTCTGAAGAGCACATTTCCTTAAAAGACCTTAAATAGTGAAGCTAGAAAAGAATGTCAAGCAAACAGTAGGTGAACTCCCTGGTGGTTCAGTGGTTAGGACTTGGCACTTTCGCTGCCAAGGCCCTGGGTTCCATCCCTGGTCAGGGAACTAAGATCCTGCAAGCCATGTGGTGCAGCCAAAAAAAAAAGAGTGTCAAGCAGTTTAACATCTGACAATAAACTGAAAAATGCTGATTTAATAAAATTCTAAATGATCAGAAGGAATACATTTTATAGCCTATGTTTTGTTTAATCATAGCACCAAACAAACCCCTTCTGCATCTAAGAATACAGCCTTGTAGCAGGATGATAAATTTTTTAAAGCAACATAAGAATGATAAACAGGTATTACCAAACAAACCCCCAAAGAGCTTTCAAAATTATCTTTCCTTACCTAGATAATGGAAAAATTAAGGAAACCAAATACACAGTCAGGAACTGTGCAGGGGGATGTTGCCTTTCTCTATATTAATGCCCTCGTGTTTAGAACCTGTGTCTATGTATAATGTAAAGACCACTTGCAAAAGAACTTCATTTTCAGGCAAATGGGGAAGCATTTGCTGGCATTTGTTGAAACCATTTGCTAAGACATAACTTAGCCAGATGATCAGATCAGATCAGATCAGTCGCTCAGTCGTGTCCAACTCTTTGTGACCCCATGAACTGCAGCACGCCAGGCTTCCCTGTCCATCACCAACTCCTGGAGTTCACTGAGACTCACGTCCATCGAGTCAGTGATGCCATCCAGCCATCTCATCCTCTGTCGTCCCTTTCTCCTCCTGCCCCCAATCCCTCCCAGCATCAGAGTCTTTTCCAGTGAGTCAACACTTCTCATGAGGTGGCCAAAGTACTGGAGTTTCAGCTTTAGCATCAATCCCTCCAAAGAAATCCCAGGGCTGATCTCCTTCAGACTGGACTGGTTGGATCTCCTTGCAGTCCAAGGGACTCTCAAGAGTCTTCTCCAACACCACAGTTGAAAGGCATCGATTCTTCCAGATGAAGGAACCACTAAATAGAAATGGAATTTACTATCGAGATCTCTTTGTCAAGATCCTGGCCACAGAGTCAGTGTGGCCTAAACTACTCATGCGCCTTTGAAGGGGTTGCTATCTGTCATGAAGTAAAATAAATGACAAATGAAAGCACACTCCTGTTATTTACAAGCCCCACAGGTCCTTCCAGAGCTTCCTGTGGACAAATGTGTCCCGTATAAAGGGAACCGCGTCGTTCAGTGCACTTCTCTGCTGTGCTTCCGCAGAAAAGCCTATTTTTGGAAGCCTTGGGTACTTTGACAATTACAATATATTCTTGTTGCTCCTACAGTTCTGCGTCTAATAGAGAAGGAATTTCTGTCATTTTATTTTGTGGAAGTAGTGCTACAGTGAAAGAAAAATAATCATTGATTGAAGCATCAGATTATAAAAGGCATTTTAATTTTATTTTTTTGGCTGAACCACACCACTTTTTGGATCTTAGTTCCCCAACCATGGATGGAACTCAGACTCTTGACAGCAAAATCACAGTGTCTAACCACTGGACCTCCAGGGAATTCCCTATAAAAGGCATTTTAAAACAGACTATGTCCTTCCATAGTGCCAAACGTTGTTACCTTCTGCAGCTAAGAATACAGCCTTGTAGCAGGAGGATAGATTTTTGAAAGCAACATAAGTATGATAAACAGGTATGAAATGAGAAATTGTTCCTTGAAAGCTGAACTGAGACAGAAGAGTGGGAGGAGATTATTGAACACAGTTATAATGAAGGAGGTACTATGGCTTTATGTGCTTCGGTTTTGTTTTGTTTTGTTTTTAATTGTGATAATAAAATCAGAACCTATCGAAACCTGTACCCTTCTAATATATACACATCCACAACCCCTTTTCTGTAGTTTTGAAATCCACAAAGCTCTGAAAGATGAATTTTCAGAAATTAATTTGTGGAAATTCATTTGCAATAAAATACAACCCGAATGATGTGAGGCCACTTATGGTCTTCATTCCTTTGCTTAGTGTTCTTCTCGTACATTTTTGCGCAGGCACATTAAGCTGCTCTTTGGGAGATGTTATGTACCCTCCTGCTTTTCTGTGGTTGGTGGTTTAGTCGCTAAGCCAAGTCTGACTCTTTTGACACATGGACTGTAGCCTACCAGACTCCTCTGTCCATGGAATTTTCCAAGCAAGAATACTGGAGTGGGTTGCCATTTCCGTCTCCAGGGGATCTTCCTGACCCAGGGATCGAACCTGTGTCTCGTGTTTCAGGTGGATTCTCTACCCCTGAGCCAGCAGGGACACCCTCTATTTCTTTTCTAAAATACGCAAGTACCTGGATCCCAAACACATCTGGCCCAGGAATTTCACATAAGGGACTGTGGTCCAAATTAAACACGATGCAAAAATTGATTCTAAGAATGGATAGAGTGGAGAATCTGATTTTCCACAGTCTGATGTGGACTCATATAGATTCTGTTGCTGCTGTGTCGTTCAGTTGTGTCCGACTCTTTGCGACCCCATGAACTGTAGCCCACCAGGCTCCTCTGTCCATGGGGATTCTCCAGGCAAGAATACTAGAGCGGGTTGCCATGCCTTCCTCCAGGGGATCTTCCCAACCCAGGGATTGAACCCAGGTCTCCCGCATTGCAGGCGGATTCTTTACCAGCTGAGCTACCCGGGAAGCCCATAGATTCTATTATAGTCAGTTAAAAAAAAAAAAAAAGGAATCACAAACATCATTAAGTCAGTGTTTATTGGGTTCAGTTTCATTACATGGTACCATGTATTAATAAATGCATTCTGCAGTGATTTTCATCAGTCTATCATATGTGAACGTCATTCCACATGGCACAAGTGATTTATTGGCACGTGCTTAACAATTAGTCTTTGTCTTACAGTTTTCCTAGGTTACCAGTACATTTTTGGAAGTGATTCTTTAATGAACACTCCTTTTATTCTTGTTGTTTTTTTCTACAGGGTGTTCATAAGAATGGAGGCACCGTTTCCTTGCCAGATTCCTTACTGCTGTATCTTATGAACCTACAGAATCTTGGGGAAGAACTTGTATTTAATGATGACAAAACCTGTCACCAGTGTAGCAACAACGGTCTAAGGGCAGAAACGAGTAAAAATAAAAGACGCATTTATATTTATATACAACAAAGACGTTATTTCCCGTGGACAGCCTGCACTGCATCATTCTTCCGAGATGAACCGGTACACGACCATGAGACAGCTGGGGGACGGCACGTACGGGAGCGTGCTCATGGGCAAGAGCAACGAGTCCGGGGAGCTGGTGGCCATCAAAAGGTACCGCGGGCGACCCTGCCACGTTCACCCGTCTTTCTGTTCCTCTCCTTTGCTTGCTTGAGAACGTATACAAGCGCAGAGAGAAGTCTGGTCCAGACCCCACACTTGTTAGGCCATCGTGGAATGCCATTCTGGAGACAGCACTGCAAAAAAGGAGTTCTGCTGGTCCCCACGTATATGAATTTAATTTTCTGGTTTGTCCAGCAAGAAATATAAGGGCTCTGCTTTTTGAAAAAAATGTATTTATTTTTAATTGGAGGGTAATTGCTTTACAAGGTTGTGTTGGTTTCCGCCATACATCAGTATGACTCAGCCATAAGTGTGCATATGGTCCCTCTGTCTTGCACCTCTCTCCCACTCCCGATGCCATCCCACCCTCTAGGTTGCCCCAGGGCACCAGGTTGAGCCCCCTGCGTTACACAGCAGCTTCCTATTAGTACCTATTTAGGGCTCTGCTTCTTCTGCATGATAAATCTGAACTGAGACTGAAGGTAATGCTTAGAGCACTTAAAGTGGAGTACAGAGTAGAGCCTATTATTTCTTTAAAACAACAGGCCTCAAAATCAGATGGTATTCATAATATCCAACAGTTCTGAATGGCATATGGTATTTCCCCAAGCTTACCAATGAAACAGAGGAGTTATTAATTATTTCTTTAGTCTACTGTATTTGATATGTCATATGTAAGAAAAAACAAAAATTACCCCAAAGCTTAGTGATTTAAGACAAGAAGAAACATTTAGTAACTCATGGTTTTTGTGGGTCAGGAATTTAGGAGCAGTTCAGCTGTGGTTCCGGCTCCAGGTCTCTCTGCGGTGCTGGTAGAGGTTGGCCAAGGTCACAGTTGTCTGTCTGCAGGCTGGACCAGGGCCTGAGTACGCACTTGCAAGCTGGTTCGCTGTGTCAGGTTGCTGGGGGCTGCTCTCACCAAGTACCCCAGACTGGGTGGTTTAAGCTACGTATTTATTTCCCCACAGTCTGGAGGCTGGAAGTGTGAGAGCAAGCTGTTGGCAGGCTCGGTTTCCCCTGAGACCTCTCTCCTCAGCTTGCAGACAGTTCTCTTCTCCCCTGTGTGTTCACCTGGTCTTCCGTCTGTGTATGTCTGGGTCCTAATCTCCTCCTCCTATAAGGACACCAGTAATATCGGATTAGGACCCACCCCAAAGGCCTCAGTTAACCTTAATTACCTCTGTAAGGTCTATCTCCAAATGCAGTCGTTCTCCGAGGTACCGGGAGGTTAGGACTTCAAGATACGGATTTGGGGGGACACAGTGTGGCTCAGACTGGACTTCTGTATGTGCCAGTTTAAGCACAGGCTGGTTGGCTTAAACTGTAAGGATTTATTGAGACAGTTGGGAGGTTACAAGTCTAAAGTCAAGGTGTCAGCAGGGTTGGTTCCTGCTGAGGGCTGGGAGGAAGGGATCTCTCCTAGGCCTTTTTCCTTGGCTTATCGATGGCATTTTCTCTCCATGTGCCTCCCACATCAGCTTCCCTTGATGCATATTTCTTTGTCCAAATTTCTTTTTATATAAAGACAAATTTATATAAAGATAATTTCTCTCTATATGGGGTTCTACAGATCATCACTCGAGTGTTCTCATGACACGGTAGCTGGCTTCCACTGCAACAAGTCTTGGAAACTGATTACCACTTCAACCAAAGGATGATCATCCAAAATTTAAATGCTTTAACAAATGTTTATCAAATGTTAAAAACTTTACAATATCATGATCTAAAATATTACATACATAAGGAAACCCTTTTATAAAGTATTGTCAAATAGCCATTAGTATCAAGTAAGTAAATGTATAATGGATTGGCTTCCCGGGCAGCACTAGTGGTAAAGAAACCTCCTGCCAGTGCAGGAGACTTAAGAGACGTGGCTTTGATCCTGGGTTGAGAAGATTCCCCTGGATGAGGGCACTGCAACCCACTCCAGTATTCTTGCCTGGAGAACCCCATGGACAGAGGAGCCTCATGGGCAAAGGGTTGGATACGACTTAAGTGACTTAGCATGCTTACATAACTGAAATGAAAAACGGGAATAAAAAGAAATTTCCCTGACCTGAAAGGTGAAATATTACAGGTACTTCCCGTAAAGTTGGTTTTAAGACCAGTATACCTGTTGTATCCACTACTGATCAAGATTGTACTGGAGACCCTAACTGGTGCAATAAGAGAAAAAAGTAATAGATGGGGTGTAACTATCAGGCAAAATGAGATGAAATCATTCTTAGTTATAGGTTAAGTGATTATGTAAATTCACAAAAATACTTCATTACATACAAATAAATTTATGTGCAAAAATATCTTTAAAAGGACTGGAAAGATTTACAATAAAATCCATGAATAAAATCCATGAATGCTTCTAGGGAGAGAGGGATAAGAAAATGAGAATGAGGGTTGGGTCTCATGGTATGATCTTGGAAGACTTCCCACAGAAAATGAGATCTTGAGAATGAGAAAAAGCTATCAAGAGGAGAGGGAAGCATAGCCAGGCTTTAAGGATATGTATGAAGGATATGCATATATGAAGGCCTAGAAGCAGGAGAGATTTTCCTTTGGGAAATTTTACTGTAGGTCACTGGTAAGAAACCTTGTAGTATCTGCTGCCATTTCAGGAAAAAAAAGCAAAAAAAAACAACAAAAAAAAAGCTATACCATGGTCCTTCTAGGGGCTGGTGATAAGACCCTCTCACCTCATTAAATTAACAAATATTTATTAAGTCCTGTGTCCTTTAAAGACCTGAGAGGCAGTTCCATTCCAGAGGGTCTCCTGTTTGTGGGACAGTTCCTCAGGAGCCCCACCTGTGGGTTTCAAAACCCATCAAGCCACCATTTAGTGAATATCTATTGAGACTTAAACTGTGTCTCAAAAACTGATCAGGCAGGTGGCGGTGTCCTCAGAGAGCTTGCTGCTGTGCTTGAGGAGAGGCGACAAGGTCTAAACGTAATAATTTAACTATATGGTACATAAGAAAGTGGTCAGTGCTATGGGAGAAAAAGCAGAACAGGAAAGGTGACCTCAGAGCCCTGAAAGCCAGCTTCTGGCGTTCAAGGAATAAGAATCAGCCTAAGGTGAAAGTTCTCTCCATTCTTCTAACCAGCCAAGCTCTTTCTAGCTGTCTTTCTCTGGCTGGTGCGTTCTGTCTTGCAGGCCTCATCTGAAACACTGCCTCATCACAAAGGCCTGAGGCCTGGCCAGTGTATCTCATGATCCTCAAAGCTGATCTGTATGTCTATTTTGTGTTAACTAAAGTCGATTTCCTGTGAGATGCGAAGCACCGGTAACCATCCCCGATTTCATCATCCGGGCACGTAGTAGGTGTTGGATGAATAAATGGAAGAGAAGCTGGCAGGGAGTCTAAAAGGAATTCTAACAAATTGGTTTAACTTCTTACAATTGAATTAATTTCTTTAAATTGGTCTAAGAAATTGCGATAATTGTTTTGTGAAGAAACTTCTATATTTGTTGCATATAGATACCTGTATCACTTTAAGGTAGTATTGATAAGAAGTAGTAACTGTTGAGGAGAAAGTAGCATGTTAGTAAATGTGGATTGCAGCTAGTACAGATTTTTCAGAATAAACATTTCAGTTTGTACTAAATTTTGAAAAAGAACTTGAATATGTTAACTAGCCTCTAAAGGTTGGATTAAAAATTCTATAATTATTTTTTAAGAATTATAGAGATTATATGTACAGTTTTGGATGGATCTGACCACTTGATGAAAATACTTTTATACTATATTTGAATTGATTTGTATTTTATTTCAAATTGAGCACTGGACTTTCTTCATTTCAGCAAGACATTTATGGCTATAGTACTGAAAAGTATCTTTTGGTAAGTCAGTAAGCCCTTAATTTTTAGCACCTGAATACATATAAGTGAAATTCGGATTCACTAAGAGTATTTTAGGAATAATAGCAGTGATGCCCTTCTTTTCTCACTGTAGCCAACCACAGATACTGGTGAGGCTTCCCTGCTGGCTCAGATGGTAAAGCGTCTGCCTGCAATGTGGGAGACCCAGGTTCAAGCCCTGGGTTGGGAAGATCCCCTGGAGAAGGGAATGGCAACCCACTCCAATACCCTTGCCTGGAAAACCCCATGGACAGGGGAGCCTGGTAGGCTACAGTTCATGGGGTCGCAATGAGTCGGACACGACTCAGCGGCTTCACTTTCACTTTCACAGATACTGGTAAAAATAGGAACATCTAATATTTACTAAGTCCTGACCTAAGCCTTTTACAATAAGCTTCTCTTATGCAGCGGTTTCTACACTATAGCTAAGGAATTTGCGGCACGGAGGGTCATTAGGTAATTTGTCCAAGAAGTGACATAGTCATGAGCGTGCACGAAGTGGCCTTGAGATGCACAGAATGGAGATGATCTGCTTTTAAGGAGGAGGGAAGACAGATACACAGCTTGCCTGAAGCAAACTAATAATAGAGTGGAAAGCCAGCAGTGTAATTTGTGTCTTCACACCCTCCGTCCCCAGGCACTAAACTTTTCTTTTTTAATTTCAGAATGAAGAGAAAGTTCTATTCTTGGGATGAATGTATGAACTTGAGAGAAGTTAAGGTAAAACCCCAGAGATGAAAAGAACCTGAGAAGACCTCAGTTCTATCTCACACGTCTCTCATTTCCGAGGGTGGTAGCTAAGGAGACTGTTTCGTTCTCTGTGGGAAGCAGACCAAAGATAATTCTATTTCTTATGTTTTTCTTTATCTTCCTAATTTCTCATCAGAATGTCAGTGGAGAGCAGAAAATAACTGTACCCTCACATTTGAAAGTATACTCACTTTTTTAATGTCAGTGATCTCCATTTATTATTTTTTCTAAACTTTTAATTTTGTATTAGGGTATAGCCGATTAACAAACAATGTTGTGATAGTTTCAGGTGGACAGCAAAGGGTCTCAGCCACATAAATACATGTATATGTATGTGTATCCTCCCCTAAATCTCCCCTCCCATCCAGGCTGCCAAATAACATTGAGCAGAGTTCCCTGTGCTCTACAGGAGGTCCTTGCTGGCTATCCATTTTAAATATAGCCGTGAAAGTACACTCTCACTTTTAAAAGAGCGTTTTAATTCATACTATCAAAGGAAAGATAATTTTTTAAATTACCACATACCATTTCTTTATATTTTATGTGTACAATGTGGATGCATTTTCGGAGACTTTTGCATGGAATTGCACACGGTTAAGTCAGAAGAAAGGTTAAACCTATTTATGACCAAGAAAAAAAAAAGTTGACAGACTGAAATGCTTGATAGCTACTGTTGACCTAGTTTATTTCTGCACTTATATTCATTCCTTAAACAATCACTGCTTACTTTAAGATTTTACTTCTTTATTTTTGGCTGTGCTGGGTCTTTGTTGCTGTTCGGGCTTGCTCTGGCTGCGGCGAGTGAGGACTCCTCACAAGTTGTGGGTGCATGGACTTCTCCTTGCGGTGGCTTCTCTCGTTGCAGAGCACAGGCTCCAGGGTGCTCGGGCTTTGGTAGTTGCAGCTCCCGGGCTCCAGAGCACCGGCTCCGTAGTCATGCTGCACAGGCTTAGCTGTTCCTTGGCACGTGGGCTCTTTCCAGACCAGGGATCGAACCTCCGTCTCCTGGTTCCCAGACAGATTCTTTACCCCTGAGCCATCAGGGAAGCCCTTTTTGCTTACTCTAAATAGGTGTTCTAAGATGTTTTTAAGATGTGTAAAATATTATAGGTATTAAAACATAATTCATTAATGAATTTAGAAGAAATGAAAAATTATGTAATTATCCTATCTAGCATTGATGAGATTTTGCCAGATTCAGTACCTTTGCCTTAAGAATTTTTCATATTTACTTGCTCTGTTGCAGTCTCTGAAGAAACTTAATCATGCCAATGTGATCAAACTGAAAGAAGTTATCAGAGAAAATGACCATCTTTATTTTATATTTGAATATATGAAAGAAAACCTCTATCAATTAATGAAAGACAGGTATGTCTTTATGAAAATTAAGTTTTGCCTTACTGTCTCCTCCCTCAGTCCCTTAGGAGCCCTTCAGTATATCCCACTTTGCAATATACAGGTCCAAGGGGTAGCTCTAAATTAGCTGTTATCTTTATGAAAGGATAATGTCTAATTGGAGAAGAACCATCATTCTTCTGTTGTAATCTCTTAGAAGTCAAGATAAATATTTCATATAAACACACTATCTATAGTTTTTGAAACAAAATCTATAGTTTAATACTCAGTAATAAAGCTGGCCTTGGGCAAAACTGAGAAGAGCATCTACCTTGCTCTCCCATGCATCTTGTGAAGGTTAATTAAGGAATGGAGGAAAGAATGAAGTTGCTTTTAAGAAAGGACCTAATAAACTGGTTCATTAGAATGCTTAAGTGAATGACAACAACGTGTTACAACACCAGGAAAATTCTCCTTTTAAACATACGGACAGAATCTCTAAACAAGGGCAGTTTTCAGTCATGTGCCATGAGCATGGAAACAACTCATGGTAGCTACTGATCACATCTGGAGTTTAATGTCCATTTTGCCTGTCTTTAAAGCCAGAGGCGTTCAGCAAAAGATCCTAAAATATGAGATGAATTTCCCAGTGGATTGATGCTGATTTCTCTCTCTGTGTTTCTTCCACCCACACACACACACATACACACTTTCTCAAGTTCTAAGGATGAACTTGAGAAATCCTATTTAATCCTATTTTTCCTTCTTTCAAAAATACTGAATATATGTTATCTTCCAGGCTGATAGCATTATGACATTAATAGCAGTTAAAAGTAAAGAAAACCTCTACCTCTCAAATCAGTGTTTATTTTTCTCAAGTTCTTCCTAGCTCCTGTATGCAGGCATGCGTGCTTTATATGTAGTTGTAATTTTAGTGGTGATACATTTCTTATTTGATTTATCCACTTACAGGTTTTCTTTTTAATGCTGATACATAATACCCATAGTGACCACAGTTAGAATATTCTGTTAAACGACTATACAAAGCTTCACCTATCTCTGAACTATTTAAAATAAGTAACTATCAATGGGAGAAAAGGTTGGTAATTATAATGGATAATACTGATGTAGTTATTTTGTAGCCATTAGAAGTGATAACTATGAAGATTATGAAAGTGCTTGCTGCTGCTAAGTCTCGTCAGTCATGTCTGACTCTGTGCGACCCCATAGACAGCAGCCCATCAGGTTCCCCCGTCCCTGGGGTTCTCCAGGCAAGAACACTGGAGTGGGTTGCCATTTCCTTCTCCAATGCATAAAAGTGAAAAGTGAAAGTGAAGTCGCTCAGTCGTGTCTGACCCTCAGCGACCCCATAAAAACAGAAACCAAAGTTATATTTATGTAACACTGCCATCTTATATAAGAATTATACATGTGAATTATGACTGGATTAGAATACTGAAAAATCAATATAGTTTCTTCATCAGGTGGTATGATTATGGGTAATCTTGGCTTTGAATAATAATTTATGCTCTTTTAAATATATAAGATGATAAACAAGATACGTTGAGATATAATTTTGAAGAAAAAATTAAGTACATATAAATATAACAAATATATTCATCTGATTTTTTAAAAATATATAAACCTTTCGGTGGAAGTAATTAATACAATTGCAAATGAGCACTGAAAAAGAGTCAGCTTTGGAATTTCATGATTCTATTCTGGATTTCTAAATTAAATGGAAATAAAAGTGATATTGTTTAGAATATTATTTCCAAGTATAAAAGTACAACTTATTTCCAAGTCTCCTATAAATGTGTTATCATACTTTCATAATTTAAAAAAAAAGAAAGAAAAAAGTATAAACGAAAGTACTAATGACTGTACATGGTAAAAGGGCTATTTGAGGGTAAGTGCCATTTTGACACTGTTTTTGGTAGCTTAACTTCCTGAAATATTGTTTATGAGGATTAATTTACAAGCCTTTCCTATTCAAGTAACCTTTTCCATTTCAGCTGAAGACCCGTGTACAAAACACTGTGTCTGATTCTATGACTGTACCTTCAGTATATACCATTCGTTTTACAAACTGAATTACATTACTGTTTATTTGTTCATTTCTTCACAGAAACAAGTTGTTCCCTGAGTCTGTCATCAGAAATATTATGTATCAGATATTGCAGGGGCTGGCATTTATCCATAAACATGGTAGGTTTCATATCCCTACATCTTTAGATTATCATCAGTTATGGATAGGAATTATATGGAAGCTATTATTAAATAAATAATATTATGTTAGATAACTACAACTTTGGAGTATGTGCCTACTAAATGACATATTTAAAAACTTCAGAATTTCTACAATTCTAAATAAAATAGAATTTCTATAATCTATAATTATCTTCCTCTATCGAAGAAGGCAAGGGCAACCCACTCCAGTACTCTTGCCTGGAAAATCCCACGGAGGGAGGAGCCTGGTGGGCTGCAGTCCACCGGGTCACTAAGAGTCCGACACGACTGAGCGACTTCACTTTAACTTTTCACTTCATGCATTGGGGAAGGAATTGGCGACCCACTCCTGTGTTCTTGCCTGGAGAATCTCAGGGACGGGGGAGCCTGGTGGGCTTCGGTCTATGGGGTCGCACAGAGTCGGACATGACTGAAGCAACTTAGCAGCAGCAGCAGCATCGTCCTCTATATATCAGAATTTTTTAGCAGTTTGATCACCAGCATTTAGTCTCAGTCATCATAAACCCACCCTGCTACCTTATTCCACCTAATTTTACCATGGAAATAAAAAAATTATAAGGTTCCTCTTTTGGAAAAGGTTGAAATGCTTTGATCTATCATGACCAATTACTAACATTTAACTAGGTTAAAGCCACCCAAGCTATAGTATTTTCTAGTTTTTCTTAGTACTCATAAATAGTTATTTCTGTTCTTGAAGAAATTAAATCAAGTGCTTGTTCTTATTTTTATGAATTTCTTATTTATGTTAATCTTAACTGATATTGTTTTTTGCATCTCTATCAAACCAAAATAATTTCACCTGAAAAGTTAATATGATTATTATGAAACATTTTAATGAATGTTTAGAATCACTAGCTGTTTCGATATTAAATTAGAAAAGTTTATGCTACCATTGCTGCATTTTGAGCACAAGCATTCAAAACTCACCATCATTAGTCTCCTTTCATGTTTCATCTGATATTTTCTTTACTCTTTTAACTGCTACAGGAAATAAATAGAATTTTCTAAAAATGCCATGCAGAATTCCATATAAACCTTGTAAGAACATTCTTGAATTCCCAGTTTTATATAAGCTATTAAGGTCTTTCAAAATCTAAAACCCATGATAATTTACTACAATTGATTGGTAAAAGTCAGTCATTTGTTAATTAAAATTAAGGATATATACTATTTTAATTGTTTGTAATGGATTCCTTATCTTCAATCCATTTTAAAACTGGTCAGCATGATAACTCTTGATTTTTGCATGCGTTAATTTATGCTAATGGAAGCAAGTGTGGTGTGAAAAATCAAAAGCCTCATGAATTCTTTTGATTTTTTTTGTAAAGAGCTTTGTATTTTACTGTTATTTTTTAGGCTAGTAATAAAATTGGTTTAGATTTCTTGGATAGATGGGCCTGCCTCTTGAGAAACCTGTATGCAGGTCAGGAAGCAACAGTTAGAACTGGACATGGAACAACAGACTGGTTCCAAATAGGAAAAAGAGTACCTCAAGACTGTATATTGTCACCCGGCTTATTTAACTTATATGCAGAGTACATCATGAGAAACGCTGGGCTGGAGGAAGCACAAGCTGGAGTCAAGATTGCTGGGAGAAATATCAATAACCTCAGACATGCAGATGACACCACCCTTATAGCAGAAAGTGAAGAAGAACTAAAAAGCCTCCTGATGAAAGGAAAAGAGAAGAGTGAAAAAGTTGGCTTAAGGCTCAACATTCAGAAAACGAAGATCATGGCATCTGGTCCCATCACTTCATGGGAAATAGATGGGGAAACAGTGGAAACAGCAGCTGACTTTATTTTTGGGGGCTCCAAAATCACTGCAGATGGTGAATGCAGCCATGAAATTAAAAGACGCTTACTCCTTGGCAGGAAAGTGATGACCAACCTAGACAGCATATTAAAAAGCAGAGACATTACATTGTCAACAAAGGTCCATCTAGTCAAGGCTATGGTTTTTCCAGTGGTCATGTATGGATATGAGAGTTGGACTATAAAGAAAGCTGAGTGCAGAAGAATTGATGCTTTTGAACTGTGGTGTTGGAGAAGACTCTTGAGAGTCCCTTGGACTGCAAGGAGATCCAACCTGTCCATCCTAAAGGAGATCAGTCCTGGGCGTTCATTGGAAGGACTGATGTTGAAGCTGAAACTCCAATACTTTGGACTTTGGCCACCTGATGTGAAGAGCTGACTCATTTGAAAAGACCCTGATGCTGGGAAAGATTGAGGGCAGGAGGAGAAGGGGACTACAGAGGATGAGATGGTTGGATGGCATCACCGACTCGATGGACATGGGTTTGGGTGGACTCCGGGAGTTGGTGATGGACAGGGAGGCCTGCATGCTGCGGTTCATGGGGTCGCAAAGAGTCGGACATGACTGAGCGACTGAAATGAACTGAACTGAACCAGCACCTTCAGAGCATAAGGGATTGAAAAAGGAAACTAATTTAGGATTTAAAAATTGCTGCTAAAAGTAAAGGGTAACCTAGAGATGGCTTTTTAAGTGTCTACATTGTGATTTGGGAAAGCAGACTCAAGAACAATAGACATTTTTACAAAAGCTAATTTATTCTTGTCGTATTTAAACGTCTCAGATGTAATCCTTTGAGAAAACAGACACTTTTAAAATGGTAGCTGTCAAAAAATTGAACTAATACTTTAGTTAAAATAGGACCAAGTTACCAATATATTTATACTATATAAGGTGGGGAAAACTTCAACTCTGGTTTAATTCTCTGCTGCTGCTGCTAAGTCGCTTCAGTTGTGTCTGACTCTGCACGACCGCATAGACGGCAGCCCACCAGGCTCCCTTGTCCCTGGGATTCTCCACGCAAGAACACTGGAGTGGGTTGCCATTTCCTTCTCCAATGCATGAAAGTGAAAAGTGAAAGGGAAGTCGCTCAGTCGTGTCCGAGTCTTAGCGACCTCATGGACTGCAGCCCACCAGGCTCCTCCATCCATGGGATTTTCCAGGCAAGAGTACTGGAGTGGGGTGCCATTGCCTTCTCCTGGTTTAATTCTCTAAGATTTTATAGATTAATGTCACGTGCTCCCTCTCCTGTCTTCATTGTGAAAATACAACATGTTTCTCTTGAAAGTGAATGAAATGGATCTCAATAGCTATTTGGAGTAAGGGGTACCAGGGGTGCCGAGTCCATCTGTCAATGTCACACACAGCCCACAACGGCTCTGAAGGGATTAGAACAGTTCAGGCTTAGAAAAGTCTTCTGAGCTCAAACCCTCTTGGAATGATGACGATCACCTACAACCGATTAGCAGGCTGTTCTTAATTCTCCACCCGGAAGGGTCATTAGGATACAGGCCGTCTGTGTACAGCCAGTGTGCTCTGCATACTCCTTAGACGTTTGCAAGGAGGGCTTTTTGCTTCATTTTCACAGGGCTGCCGTGAAGCTTCAGGAACCATCTATTTTATACATTAGTTCGGTAAATAAGCACATTCCCATTGCACTTAATGCACTTCTCAAATAAGTGATTATACTCAAGGAATTGCGGTTAAACTGCCAGCAGCAGGAAGACCAGCTGCATTGGCGTGAACTGATGCACAACCCTCCTTGAGCTTCACATGGCCGCCTCTCTCCAGGCTGAACCTTCTCGTCTGTTACACACTCGTGATCACAGGGCCTCCATAGGGCTGCTTTGCAGATTCACGGAGATAATCGTAATGTGGCAGCACCTAACCCAGTGCCTGAACGCATCAGATCCACAAACAGAAATACTAATGGAGGACTTCCCTGGTGGTCCAGTGGCTAAGACTGTGCTCCCAGTCCAGGGGGCCTGGGTTAAATCCCTGGTCAGGGAACTAGATCCCACATGCCGCAACTAGAGTCCACGTGCCACAGTGACGATCAGAGATCCTGTATGTTACAGCTGAGACCCAGTGTAGCCAAATAAATAAATAAACATTAAAAAAAAAAGGAAAGGAAAGGAAATACATGTGCATATTTATTTTTACCCATCATATATACTGTATAATTTCCTTGCCAAATTATTCTGAAAGCACGGTCCCCACCTCCCATCATTTAATAGACAATAAATAAGGTTTAATTTGCCCCCTAAATTCACATTCCTAATTAGAACAGAGGTTCAGCTTCATCTTGTTAATAAATCAAATATGTCCAGATACGATGATTTATTGTTTTTCCTCTCTATATTACCAAGGTTTTTTCCATAGGGACATGAAACCGGAAAACTTGCTTTGTATGGGCCCAGAACTTGTGAAAATTGCTGACTTTGGACTTGCGAGAGAACTAAGGTCACAGCCCCCGTATACGGACTATGTATCCACCAGATGGTGAGTAGTTTATGCAACTGTCCGGAGACGTTTGTCCCTGGTGAAGTTTTCCTTCAGTAGATTGTTCTGTGTCTTTCTGGAGGTTCTATATCAAGTACTTAAAATATAGAACTGATTTTTTTTTTTTAATATTCTTTGGAGAGAGTGGAAGATTGGCTCATGACTCTTCTGATTAATAAAAAGAGAAGGAAAAAGGATTTCACACATCCATTCACTCATTCAACAAATATTTGCTGAACACCTCCTGTTGGATACTATTTTAGGCACTGGGAGCACAAAAGTGAGGGCTTCTCAGATGGCTCAGTGGTAAAGAATCCACCTGCCAATGCAGGAGGCACAGGCTCAATCCCTGAGTCGGGAAGATCCCCTGGAGGAGGGCATGGCAATCCACTCCAGTATCCTTGCCTGGAGAATCCCATGGACAGAGGAGCCTGGCGGGCTACAGTCCATGGGGTTGCAGAGTCAGACAGGACTTAGTGACTAAACACCAACAACAACACAGAAGAGAACTAAACAGAAAAGAATTTCTGCCTCATGCTACTTACATGACAGCCAGTCCATGAACAAATTAAACACGGCATGAGTTACCCACAGAGAGACATAACAGGTCCATCGGAAGACATCAGAGCTCATCACGTCTGGGTAGTCTGAGACGTGATGCCTAGACTGCTTTATAGCAACGAGATTCAGAGGCCTAGAAACTGCATAAGCAGTTCGATGAATCTCACGGATACAGTGCGGAGAGCAAGAGCCAAACGGAAAAAGAGCACGTTACGGGATTCCATTTAATGAACAAAAATAGATCTAATCTATGCTGTTAAAGGTCAGGATAGCGGCTACACAGCGGGGTGAGGAGGGGCAGAAGTGACCGGAAGAGTGCAGGAGAGGGACCGTCTGGGTGCTGACAACATGCAGTCCCTTGATCTGGGCGCTGGGTCCGTTCTAACTGTGAAAATTCAGCAAGCTGTATTCCTGGGACACATGCTTTTTTCTGTTTGTATCAGTTCAGTTCAGTTGCTCAGTCGTGTCCGACCCCATGGACTGCAGCACGCCAGGCTTCCCTGTCCATCACCAACTCCCAGAGCTTGCTCAAACTCATGTCCATCACGTCGGTGATGCCATCCAACCATCTCATCCTCTGTCGTCCCCTTCTCCTCCTGCCCTCAGTCTTTCCCAGCATCAGGGTCTTTTTCAGTGAGTCAGTTCTTCGCATCAGCTGGCCAAAGTATTTATATTATACTCCAATGAAAGCAATTAAGAATATTTGAGTATCAGATAGTGATACTGAGAAAAATTATTACAGAGAAAAAATTATTACAGAGAAAAATTAAGTCTGGAACGGGACACGGGGTTGGAGGCGGCACGGGAGGGGAAGGGCACGTTGCTGGTTTTTTTTCCTTCTGTTTTGGGTTTTTCTGCCTCTTAGCTCCCTGATCGAACCTGCGTTGGAAGGCCTTGTCCTGCACTGTCTTGCATCCCCTCCATTGGAAGGCAAAGTCTTAGCCACTGGACCACCGGGAAAGTCCCCGTGTTGCTGTTTTAAACAGAAGGTCTCAGTGATGCTGGGGTGCAGGGGTGGGGAGATGCCGGTGAGAGCTTTTCAGGCGGTGAAAACGCTGAGTGTAAATGCTGAGACCAGGCCTGGAGGCAGGAACACTCTGCACAGAGTAGAATGAACACGCATGGCAAGAGCAGGAAACGAGGTTAGAGTGTTTGAGGGGTGGCCAGCTCTCAGAGGTCCCTGTGGATCATGGTAAGGACAAGGGTGGCCCGCTGATCTGCGAGAACTGGCGAGACCCTTGGGAGGCTCTGAGCTACTGGATTGGAAACAGAATTTAGAGGAGCACAGGCAGAACTGGGAGAGCAGGGAGGAGACTGGGGCAGAAGATGGCAGAAAATGACTTGGCTCTTGTGGCCGTGAAGGTGGTGAGAGGAACAGGATGCGGGGTGTGTTTCTAAGGCAGAGCAGACATGGGGGATCAGACAAGGGAGTAAGGAAAGGAGTCAGGCACTTCAGGGGCTTTTCGGTGAGCAGCCAGGAGGCTGGAGTGGGCCCTGATGGGGATGGTGCTGCTGTGGAGCTCCGGGTTTGGGGAAGGCTGTTTTCAGGTGAGGGGTGCCCCTCAGATGTCACAGTAGGCGGCGGGCCCTATGACCTGGGTTCAGGGGGCAGGGCTGGGCTGGAAACTTGGGAGATCTCAGTGTTTAAAATTACAGGGTTGGATGAGGTCACTGAGGGAGCGAGTCTGGTTAAAGAATGAATCAATCTGAGGACAGAGCCGGGAAAGAGTGGCAGTATGTCCCCGTTTGCTCAGGACAGTCTTGGCCGGGGCCTGGGATCAGTAGTTTCATTAAAATGAGCTGAGTCACGTCTGATCCCCCGACACTCTATGCTTCCTGCTTCTCCCCCAGTCTTAGCTGCTAACATGAGAGACAGTGAACCAAGGTCACACTTTAACACACGGCTAATTAACAACGCCAGCTCTCTTTTTTTCTTTTTAATTTTTTAAAAAATTTTAAACAGTTTTAAAAAAATGAGTGTCTTCAAACTGGCTTTGAAGAGAAAAATTAGTTACCTTATTTCTAATAATGGTTTGATTTTTTTCATCACAATCCATGGAATCAATATGAAGCTTTAGGAAGGTCATTCTTTGAAAAGTGAAATGGCTGACATGACTGGGAATGCTACTTAATTTTGGTTAAAAAACTTGTGCATTGAAAATAGCATTCTTTTTGAAGTGATAAACCAAATACAAGTTTTAATGATGCTGAACATCATTAAAACAGTATTCTTACTAAATTAAGAAACCTAGAAAGCTGAAGGGTATGTATTGATGATGCACATCTGTTTTGTAACTGCTTCCAAATAGGCTTCTAAAGTACATTCTAACAAAACAACAAGTTACAGTTGTCAAAATATACACATTACACACACCCACAGACAGAGCCTAACCAAACCACAAATTTTCTTTGATGACATTGAGGTTGACTTCAAAGACTGCTGCAGCATGGCTGTGTATTTTTCTCTCTTTGCTGTCATTCGAATTTTAGAATTGTTTGAACCTTTGAAAAACTACTTTGTAAGTCAATTTTAATAATTTACAGTAGTACCTAGCTTTTTCGTACATAATCCCTTTATATTTTGGTTGCATTTTGTTTCAAATCCCTTGGAAATCTTCCTTCAGAATTTTTGATAAACAGTGCCAAAAACTCACAGTTCTGAAGTTTATAGCAAACTGGAATTATTGAAAATGAGGCTTGCAAACAGGAAGATGATTTTTATCCCTACAAAAGCAAAAGAGGAACTGAACAGACTAAATGCTAAGAGCTCAAAGTATACTAGTTTTTATCTGTTTAAATGTATAGTTAGAATTGGAAAATCTCCTCTTGTGGGGAAGAATCTTTTTAAGGAGCTTCTATTTTCAGCTGGGTAAATTTAGATCCTGTACTGAAATGGAGTGAAACTGAAACTATTTGTTTTCAGTATCTAAACCTGGCAAAACGTTTCAAATAATTTTGCCTCATAAAACTATCAAAACATAGTAACAGGTGTTGGCAAGGATGCAGAGGAATTGGAACCCTCATAGGTTGTTGGTAGGAGTGCAAAATGGTACCGAACAGTCTGGCAGTTCCTCAGTGGATAAACATATAGGTGTACACCCAAGAGAAATGAAAACATATGTCCACACAAGAACTTGTAACTGCTCATAACAACATTATTTGTAATAGCCCAAAAGTAGAAACACCCAATGAACAGATAAACAAAATGTGGTCCAGCCATACAGTGCAATATTGTTGTTGTTCAGTCACTCACGTCTAACCCTGTGACCCCATGGACTGCAGAACGCCAGGCTTCCCTGTCCTTCACCATCTCCTGGAGCTTGCTCAAACTCATGTCCATAGAGTCGGTGATGCCATTCAACCGTCTCATCCTCTGTCATCCCCTTCTCCTCCTGCCTTCAATCTTTCCCAGCATCAGGGTCTTTTTCAATGAGTAGGCTCTTCATATCAGGTGGCCAAAGTACTGGAGCTCCAGCTTCAACATCAGTCCTTCCAATGAATATTCAGGGTTGATTTCCTTTAGGATGGACTGGTTGGATCTCCTTGCAGTCCAAGGGACTATCGAGAGTTTTCTCCAGCACCACAATTTGAAAGCATCGATTATTTGGCACTCAACCTTCTTTATTATTCAAATCTGACATCCACACATGACTACTGGAAAAATCATAGCTTTGACTATACAGATATTTGTTGGCAAAGTAATGTCTCTGCTTTTTAGGACAATGTCTAGGTTTGTCATAGCTTTTCTTCCAAGGAGAAAGCGTCTTTTAATTTTGGGGCTGCAGTCACTGTCTGCAGTGATTTTGGAGCACAAGAAAATAAAATTTGTCAGTGCTTCTACTTTTTCCCCATCTATTTGCCATGAAGTGATGGGACTGGATGCCATGATCTTAGTTTTTGAATGCTGAGTTTTAAGCCAGCTTTTTCACTCTCCTCTTTCACTTTCATCAAGAGACTCTTCAGCTCCTCTTCACTTTCTGCCATTAGTATGGTATTATCTGCATATCTAGGGTTGTTGATATTTCTCCCAGCAATCTTGATTCCAGCTTGTGGAGAAGAAGTTCTGATACATGCTACAACATGGATAAAACCTTGAAAACATGTTAAGTGAAAGAAGCTGGTCACAAAAGACCAGACAGTGTATGGTCCCATTGATGTGAAGTGATCGAACAGGCAAATCAATAGATAGGTGGCAGACTGGAGACGCTGGACCCAGGACTGTTGGAGTGATGTGGGGTTTCTTTGGGGGATAATGAAAATGTTCTCGAGTTGATTGTGATGATGGATACACAACTCTGTGAATATACTATATTATCAATTAAGGGAATTGAGTCAGTTGAGGAACTGCTGCTTTCAAACTGATAAGCAAAAAAAAAAAAAGGATAAATAAGCACAGGATATACTCAATATCCCGTGACAAACCATAATGACTATGAAAAAGAATGTATACACGTATAACTGAATCACTTTGCTATACAGCAGACATTAACACAACATTGTAAATCACTATACTTGAATAAAATAAACTTAAAAAAAAAGGGGGGGAAAGCTCACTACTCAGGGATAATCTTTGTTAATCTTTTGTTTTCTGTCCTTCATATGAATGTATCAGGATGTAATGCATTGTAAAATTATACAGCTGTTCCCATTTAGGATATATCTGCTTCCATTCAGAGCTTCCCCCCCTTTCCTTAGTATTTTATATAGCATTTTCACATCTGTTTGTTGGAGTTCCTATCTTAGGTCACTTGGACATTTCATTGATATTTGTCTCGAGCTCCGCTACATGTATGTGGTCAGGAAAAATCTGCTCCATCCAATAGAAACCCAACCCACTGTGCAGACACCTGATACACAGAAGGCATTTAACACCCAGTCCTTGACTGGAATACACAACCAAACAAAATGAGAGCCTACTGTCCCTCCGTCTCATGAACGACACCCAGAATGCCCTGTTCGGTTTTGTGTTCTCTTTTCATAGGTATCGCGCTCCTGAGGTTTTATTAAGATCTTCAGCTTACAGCTCTCCCATCGACGTGTGGGCTGTCGGCAGTATAATGGCTGAACTGTATACATTAAGACCACTTTTCCCAGGGACAAGTGAGGTCGATGAAATCTTTAAGATTTGCCAGGTTTTAGGGACTCCTAAAAAAGTAAGTACTCTTGTCCCTAAGTTGTAACTTTTCATTATTTATAACTTTTGGCAAGCTAGCTGGTATTTGAATTTTTCAAATAGGCTTATGCTTCAACGGTTAATTTTCTTATAATCTTTTTTTTAAAATTGGGATGGAATGAGGATTGCAGAAGCTAGAATTCTATCAGGTTGTGGAAAAATGGTGCTTGCCTCCCTTGAAGAACATAAGGGAGGATTTTCTATATTTAGAGTTCTATATGTTTAACTTCGAGCAGATGACCAGCTGATGGATACGGAGACATCCTTGCTCAGAATCTTTCCTCCTTGTTCTTGAATGTCCATTGGAATCACTTTATTAATGCCAAGTGTCCTAGATTTTATATTCTCTTAACCTTTTCTTGTTTACTTTTATATACCTCTGCCACAGATATTTAATTTCTTGAAATTAGGACTTTTCAATTAACTATTGCACTCAGCTAGACTTCACTTTCTGAGTTGTACTTATTTAATACATTTAAATATATATAATTACACCTTACTTGGGTGTGTGCCTTGTACTTAATATTAGACAAGTTAACGCAGCTATTAAAAGTTTAACAAAACTGTCATTTCCCAGCTGTGTGCAGTTTTTGACATTGGAGGCAATGCATTAACATATAATGCGGATCTTTGTAATAGTTATTCTCTTTGTAAATCACTTGTCCTTAGTTGTTCAAACTCACCTGGGTGCCATCATCACCATCATCATTAACGTTTTGAAATTTATAAAAGTGCCTTCTCATTTTTCCCCTAACTCTTAATTCAGTGTTCTGTCTATACTGTTTGTAGCACTGAGCTAGGTATGCCATTGGCTATTTCATTTTCACATTTATTTATGAGTCAACACTTCATACATGAGGGATTCTTATATTATTACTATGTTTGTATTAAACTGATCACTAAAAACAATTTTCTTATTGCTGTCTCTCCCCCACTTATATATTCCTTCAACAGAGTGACTGGCCAGAAGGGTACCAGCTTGCATCCTCTATGAATTTCCGCTTTCCCCAGTGTGTTCCTATAAACCTAAAAACTCTTATTCCCAATGCCAGTAACGAAGCCATTCAGCTTATGACTGAAATGTTGAACTGGGACCCAAAGAAACGACCAACAGCAAGCCAGGTAAGACAAATCTCCTTGGTATAGCTTTTTTTTCTTCTTTTAATTTGAGGTTTTACTATATCTGGGGTATCTTCCTTTGCAGAGACAAGTCTATTTTTGACCAGAGTTTTACCAAGAGAATTAAGCCCTAAAACTTAAGGCACGCACTGTACCTAATGAATTAACTTCCAGGCGTGTAAGATTCTTGGAAGGATTGCAAAAAATAGCCACTCCGGTGATTTTCTGTGTTTTGTGGTTCAAATGAGGAACCTACGGAGGTTGAGGCTGAAAGGAATCAATCTCTAATGATAAAAATTCAGGCATGGGACAGGCTAATTAGGAAGCAACTTGTCATGGGTGGTAAAAGAGCATCTCTTCAGTTAGACAGTCTCGTAGAATTTCCACTGCTCTCCTGCTGTTTAGAGGAGTCCTGTTCCCTCCACACAGCACGGTCGTCCCTCTGCGGGAATGGAGCCTCCTCTCTCTGGCTCCCACAGGAGGGCAGCATGTGACACCCACGCTTGGCTTCTTTGTCACTTATACCTTCAGCACCTACAGAGGAACCTTGTCTTGTGGTCTTAAAAACAGTACAGTTTTATCTGCAAATGGCGTAAATTAAAAAGTTGTTATGGGCTTTATGGTGGTCTTATTTAACTATTCATTAAGTGTTGAAATAAACCAAATAATGGTTTGGCTTTTTAAAAATTTAATTTGGGAAAATATTTTCTAAAGATCAACTGGAAGAACAGATAGGAAAGAATAACCAAGACAGGCTTGAATGAGAGTAAGTAACTTGGGGGGTGGTGGTAAGGGTAGACAGTTTGCCCCATCAAATATTAAAGTGATCTGTAATGGGACTTCCTGGCAGTCCAGTGGTTCAGATTCCACGTTTCCACCACAGGAGGGGGTATGGGTTCCATCCCTGGTTGGGGAACTAAGAGTCCCACATGCCTCACAGCATGGCCAAAAAAATAAATTGTGTGTATTACAAGAAAGTCATAATCTGTTAAGTGATAGTAATTATAACAGTGAAGGTGCTGGCATAAGTGTGCTTAGTCGCTCAGTCGTGTCCCAGTCTTTGCAACCCCATGGACTGTAGCCCACCAGGCTCCTCTGTCCATGGGGTTCTCCAGGCAAGAACACTGGAGTGGGTTGCCATTCCCTTCTCCAGGGGATCTTCCCGACCCAGGGATCCATCCTGGGTCTCTGGCATTGCAGGAAGATTCTTTACCATCTGAGCCACCCTAGTACTCGTGTGGAGAAGGAAAAGGCAACCCACTCCAGTGTTCTTGCCTGGAGAATCCCAGGGATGGGGGAGCCTCGTGGGCTGCCGTCTGTGGGGTCGCACAGAGTCAGACACGACTGAAGCGACTTAGCAAGCAAGCAAGCACTCGTGTATTATTATTATAACAGTAATGCTGTTATTAATTAATGACAATAACTAATATTTATTGAGCAGGGACTTTATGTAAAATTTCTGACTGTCCTCACAAAAACTCTATTAGGTACACATTATCACTGCTTAAAAATAAATAAACTGAGGAACTCAGACATTGCATAATTTGTGCAATGTTGTATAGTCAATAATTGGTGGAAGTGAGATATTGTTAATTAAGGTAAATGGCAAAAGGCACAGTCACAAAATATTTTAATAGGGTCATTTTCTATTAGGAATTCTCATAGTTTAATACATTTTGAGTGGTAATAGGCTTTTCTGTTTTCATTTTTTATAAATACATGTGTATTTACAGACTTAACAGCTTCTGCAACTGTGAGTATCTATGCCAGTAACTTCACTGTTGTAATTACTATCACTTAACAATTATTTTTTATGGTAAATACAATTTACTTTTTTTTTTTTTTTTTTGCCACACCATATGTATGTATATGAAAGGTAATGTAAATGAAAGACTAAAAACAAATACTAAAAAGAAAAGCATCAAAATGTGAGCAGTAGTTTTCTCTTTGGTGTTGGCTTTAGAGATAATTTTAATTTCTTCTTGAGAACTTTCTATACATTCCTTATTGTATGCAATCAGTATTCCCTTAACAAACAGGGAAAAAATGTTATTATTTTTAAAGATTTCCTGTTTCTTTAAGGATGGTAGCTGGTATCTTAAAGGGGAAAAGTTACAGATGAAGCTTTGAAATTGCAAAACACACTCTTATAAATGTGTACATTCTTGCCTGAGTAATACTGACATGCTAATTAATGAGACTACTTGATTCAGAATTTGCCTCCTGGCTGCCAGGCACTGATGTATTTAAATCGTCTACAGTGGTTGAGTTCCACCAAGCAGTGTCTGTGTAATTAACACATGCATGGGGTGTGGTAAGGGACAGAACAAAGTGTCTAAGGGGAAAACTCAGAATAAAACTCCCCCCGACTTCTGCCAAAACATACCTCCCTGCCCTTAACCTCTGTCTTGTTCACTATTTCAGTGCCGGGCTTTTCAGTGGAAGCAGGGAGACATAGTTAGGGAGAGGTTAAGTTCTGGATGCTGCCTCTATTCCTTCAAAATCTGCCCTTGCGCACCTAAGAAGTTCACTGTGGGTCATGGTTCTGCCTCTACATGGCGGGTGCGGACTGGCTTAGGGCAGGAGGTGCAGGAGAACTGGACTTGGTTATCTTAAGGAGCCACCCTCCACCAACACACACATACACACACACACACACACACACAACAATAGAACTGGGAACTTCCCTCCGCATCCAGACATGTAATACTGACAAAGATCTATATGCACAGCTGAGCTGCAGATAAACCTTCAGACAGCCTCCAGACCAATTGTCATCAACCCTGGTGTCGTTAAGTCATTTAGTCGTGTCCCGCTCTTTGTGACCCCAGGCTCCCCTGCCCTTCACCAACTCCCAGAGCTTGCTCAAACTCATGTCCATCGAGTTGGTGATGCCATTCAACCTTCTCATCCTCTGTCGTCCCCTTCTCCTCCCGCCTTCAATCTTTCCCAGCATCAGGGTCTTTTCCGATGTTGGCTCTTTGCATCAGGTGGCCAGAGTACTCCGTGGTATTCCTGACATTTTTGACCCAATGATTCTTTGCTGAGGGGACGGGTTGGGGGCGGGCTGTCCTGTTCGTTGTAGGATACTTAGCGGCATTCCTGCAGCATGCCTAGACACCAGGAGCACTCCCCATCCCCTGAATTTGTGACAATAAAAAATATCTCCTAAGGGGCAAAGTCTCCCCAGTCCAGAACCCCTGCTCAAGACTGTGTCACCCAATCATCAGGTCCCCCCACCCAACTTCCACGTAATAGCAGCAGTTTGATGACCGATCCAATTAAATAGTGACCATTTTTACTAGTATTTTCTTTCTTGTTTTAACTAGTATTTTTATATTCTATCCCCTAAGTAATCTTCTCTTTGCTGGCATATTGTTAAATTAGGCTTTATAAGTATGTGTTTGTTATTGTCTTTCTTAGAATTTTTTTATTGCTAGTCAATATGGAGTTATAGTTAGAATAACCCTGAATTTTATATGATGGTAGAGTTTTTCATTAAAAACAAACTACGTAGAAGGCTTTCTTAACTCATTTCTCTTAATGCCTTTATGGGGTCTAAACCATTATCAGTATCTACCATTTTGGTTTGAATTTTTTTCAAATTCAGCCAATGTTACAAGCTAGATTTTGTTTTCATATGAAGTCTTTAAAAGAACATTTGCTTTTGCATTGACTGGATGTGAAAATTACTGAATGTGAGTCTTATATTCTTCCTACTAACATGTACTTTTTCAATTTTTAAATGAAATTTAGTTCTCAAATTATTTTTTCCTGGGTATCTTTTTAAAGTCATCACATAAGGGAAAAGGTGGATGCTCTGTAAATCTTTGAAACTTACCCAGACGAGTGATACATGCCTAGCCCAGTGCCGGATGGTAGTGTATACGCAGTAAATTTAGGAGAAACCATTTTTCATTTGTTATTTCCATGCTGCTACAGGCCTTGAAACACCCATATTTTCAAGTTGGTCAAGTATTAGGCCCTTCCTCACATCATTTGGAATCGAAACAGCCTTTAAATAAGCTTGTGCAACCACTCGAACCAAAGCCATCTGCAGCAGATCCAGAACCTCAGCCTCTGCCGGACATAAACGACCAGGCTGCCGGACCGCCCCAGCTGAAGAACAGCCACCAGCCACTGCGGTCTATCCAGCCGCCGCAGAACGTGGGTGTCCAGCCAGCACCCAAACAGCACAGTCAGCAGAAAAGGCCGCCAACCCTCTTTCCAAGTATCGTCAAAAGCATGCCCACCGTAAGTAGCCCAATATGACACTTTGGATGGTTTGGTTCCACTAGGATTTCCTTTCTAGGCATTCTCTCAGCGTCAGGGAAGATATAAAAGATGTTTGTCTGTTTCGTTTATCAGTACAGACCCAGAACCCAGCACAGTGTCTAAAAGTGAAAGTGTGAGTTGCTCAGTCCTGTCCAACTCTTTGTGACCCCATAGACTGTAGCCCACCAGGCTATCTGTCCATGGGATTCTCCAGGCAAGAATACTGCAGTAGGAAGCCATCCCCTTCTCCAGGGGATCTTCCCAATCCAGGGATCAAACCCCAGGTCTCCTGCATTTGCAGGTAGACCCTTTACGATCTGATCCACCAGAGAAGCTGTCTGGCATGTGGTAAATTCTCAACAAATATCTGTTGAATGAATAAATAAGTAAATGTCCACACTGATTTTGAACCACCCTGAGGGTCTTAAGGAGTCCACGTTACCTTTCAGACAATTCTGACTACTAGAAAGTTCTTCCTCACAATGAACGAAAATCTGGTTTCAAAAAAAAATTTTTTTTTTATGTGGGCCATTTTTTAAAGTTTTTATTGAATTTGTTACAGTATTGTTTCCATTTTCTGTTTTGGTTTTGTTTTGGCCGGGAGGCACGTGGAATCTTGGCTCTCAGACCAACGATCAAACCCATAGCCCCTGCATTTGAAGGCAGATTTTTAACCACCAGGCTACCAGAGAAGTCCTTGGTTTCTGTAGCTTTTAATAAAAGTGAATCAGTCTTTCAGAAAGGCAGCCTTCAGATACTGGAAAGGCAGCCTTACCTTACCTGCCGTTTTCTCCAGGAGAAACACACCCCCAGTTCCCTCTCAGGCTCCGCTGGAACTCACTGATGGCTGACTCCCCGAGTCCCCTCCCTGTCCTTCGTTCCACTTCTCCAGAACTAGCGGCAGAGAGCAGGTAGGAAATACCTGTGGTGGGTGAATCACCACCACAGTTCCGGAACGGTGTTCACTCACGCATCAAGGGTTATCTTTTTTTTTTCCCCTTGAAAGGCACATAAAATGGTGACTCGTACCGGGAGGGAAAGATAAGGAAATTCAGTCGTAGCTACTCAGCGCCTTGCACTATGCAGCCCCCGTGTGCATTCCCAAAGTGACCTGAACAATTTACCGCCTTTCCTTCCTAGCACGCTGTCTCTTTTAGTAACTGCTGTTAGTCTTTGCCCTCAGCTGGCACCAAACTTACTACTGTAGAGTTCGTAAAAATCCACCTGCTACTTTATAAAAGTTATTAATGCTTTCCCTTTTCCAATCTTCTCAGACATAAGACGACTAGATGTTACTGGCGTTGTTCAGCAGCTCCTAACATAGAGTTCAACTGAAATACGAGTCTCGGGCTCAGACAAGGATAACTTTGATTAACTCTGCCCATCTGAGGCTTTGGATCTCCTTGTTCTCCTTAGTCTGGAGCTCATTCTCTCTCAAACACCACTTTTTGTTCATCACCCATCACTATGGCACCATGAGCTTCAAGCAATGGCATATCCACTCTTTAAGCATCTTCTTGCTTCAAATGCAGCTGAATTTGCTGACCTTGCTTCCAAATTCCCAATTCTCAGTCACCTTTTACATGAGTTTACGTGAGCCCCAGAACACCCATGTTAATCTAAATAAAACCGCCTCGTTGTCTGCCCCAGCCTAGGTCTTCCTCATTCCTTATTAATGGAGCCACCCCTCTGAGAAGCCAGGCTCGCGCTGTGAAGTCATGCCTGCCTCTCCTTCTCTGTGTCCTGTAGGACCACACTCGGTGACTTAAGACAGAACCTGACCCCTTGTGGCTTAAACCAGGAGGGGTGTTTTTCTCTGATAGCAAGAAGGCGGGTGGTGGGCCAGCCAGGGCTGGTGCCGCTTGTAAAGAGCACTGGACTGCCCTGTCTCCCTGTCCCCACCACCACGCTCAGCGGGGGGCTCCCGGTCCCATGGATGGCTGCTGCTCCCTGGGGTGGTGTCTGCCATCCCCAAGGGGGCAAGCGTGAAACACACAGGCACACGCCACCAGCAGAGCCTAACGCTGGCCCTCCTGGAAGCCCCTCCCAACAGATGGGCACTTCATCTCACTGGCTAGATCGTGTCCCCTGGGTACACAGAGCTGCGAGGGAGGCTGGCATTTTGTTTTAGCTATTTTACATGGGCAGACTGCCGCCCAGAAGAGAATCCTAGGAAGGAGACAGAGGAGGGTGGCTACTGAGGGGGCAACCAGCAGTGTCTGCCACACTCACCTTGACCTCTGTTCAGAGAGACACTGAGTCCACACCTTTTATTCCTTGTTAACAGAAGCGTGTGCTTTCTCAAGCATTCCAGCCACGATGAATCTGCTGTCCTTGTCACTGCATGCCACTCTAACTGCAAAGGCCTCCTCTCTGAGGAGCCTGACCTTTCCCAAAAAGGGCCTTTATCACATGACTTTTTTTAGCTCAAAAACATCCAGCGTTCTCCGTGGTCCAGAGGACAGCTGCCATGTCTTAGGGATTCATGCACAGTCCTGCATCACAGAGCACCCGTCTGTCTTTACAGCCTCGTCCTCCAACAGCACAACACATCCAGTCCACTCAACTCCGTCTACATTTTCTCCCCAGAACACCCACTGACACTTCTCTATTAAAAAGATATACTTCATCCATTTCCTTTTCCAAACTGTAGAATAACAACAACAATACCTAACATACCTAATACAGTCACACTTACGTGCAAGGAAGTGAAAGTCGCTCAGTCGTGTCCAACTCTTTGTGACCCCATGGACTATACAGTCCATGGAATTCTCCAGGCCAGAATGCTGGAGTGGGTAGCCTTTCTCTTCTCCAGGGAATCTTCCCCACCCCAGGGCTCAAACCCAGGTCTCCCACATTGCAGGTGGATTCTTAACCAGCTGAGCCACCAGGGAAGCCCATACAGGCAAGGGCCCCTGCTAAAAACTTTTGATATATTTTACTATCAAATCCAAAACCACTAAGATATGAACACTGTATCCCCCCCCACACACACCACCATTTAAGGGGAAGGAAACTAAGGCTTTGAAAAGTTAGGTCATTTGCCCAAATAGCCACCCACGGGAGTTTTCTAGATTACACGTCAACGAAGACTCAGCTCTGATCCTGAGTACTCAAGCCTCCCGCAACCCAGGTTCACGGAGATCTTTCTCAACAGCCTATCACACTTTTAACCTGCGCTGCCTTTGTCAGCGTCTTAAAACACTGCGTGCCCGTGTGTCTCCTTAACTGTGGAAAGCCCCTTGAGGACGGGGACAGGCAGCGCCGAATGTGGCAGCCTGCACACAGTAGGCCCTCGGCCCCCGATTAAAGACGGCGACGCTGCTTTCCCACCACAGAAGCCGGGCGGCGCCCTGGGCCACAAAGGCGCCCGGAGGCGCTGGGGCCAGGCCGTGTGCAAGGCTGGAGACGGCTGGGCAGACCTGGAGGACAGCGACTTTGGAGCCTCCCACTCCAAGAAGCCAAGCATGGGCTCGTCCAAGGAGACGAGGAGCAAGGAGTCTCTGTTTCGGTAAGGGAGGGCTCACGTTTTCTCAGGAACGTATATTTTCAGCCCGCGTCAACTTGACTCTACTCATTAAGCGCAAATGAGTGTAGATGGCAAAAGGTAAGAAGTAGCTTGGTGGTATTTTCTTCTCTCAAACCCAGATCTCTGCGCTTCCCTCTGGGGAAGTTTAGACCCCTGACTCCGCACAGGAACGAGTCTCGGGATCACTGGCTGAGGGTGTGGGGTGAGGGGTTATCAGGTGCAGCGTTGAGTGTGCCCCCGCTGAATTACGATCCACCATCACTGCCCTTTGAAGCCCACACGCCTCTTTGCAAAAAGCCAAGCACAATCTACAAAGGTCATGGTTTCCTCTGCCAGTAGTGTTCAGAGTGGATCATTTGCTTGCTGCTCTGAACATTTTTGCTCGTTTTCTGGACTTTTCTTGAAAGCTTGATATCTCTAGCAGTCTCTTTTTAAATTTTTAATTGGAAGATAATTACTGTACAATATTATGATGGTTTCTGCCCGACATCAACATGATTACATGTGTCCCCTCCCTCTTGAACCTCCAGTAGGGCTGTTTCTCATGAAGGGTCTCCCGGTGTCCAGGGCCACCCCAAAGCTGTGGCCAGTGGTTCAGAGAGGACCAGTCACCTGAGTGTCCATCTCCCAGGGGGTCAAGTGGGTGGGGATCTCCCAGGGGTGAGCACGGAGGCCGGGGATCAGACAGGTGACAAGAGCAGCCAGTGTGGCCAGGCCTCCACAGAGGAGCCGGGAGAAGGTTGTGGTGAAGGGCCACATGCAGAGCAACAGGCAGCAAAAAAAACACAAAATCACAGCTGTCTCCTCTGGCAGTGATGGCCGCTGCTCAGAGAAATGGCCTCTGCGCTAGACAGAGCCAGGCCGGCACGCCGAAGGCCTGCGTTCGGGCACCAAACCGGGGCTGGGGGAGGCGGGCGTGGTGGGCAGCGTGGGTCCCTTCTCCCGGCATGTCTCACCAACGTGTTATTTCCCTGCAGGGCATTAGGCTCACCGGAAGTTTTGTCTGGGATCTCTCCTAGCCCTTCTTCCCACTGCAGCCCTCCTTAGCCCAGCCCAAAGTGTTTCCCAACACCCTCATGGAGCCGCACCCCCGGAGTAGACGGGTGGACACGGCTGAGAGTCTCTCCCCTTTCAACACAACATCTTGCCACATCCTGAAGCCACAGCTGCCGCAGGTGTAGACAAAAAAAAAAAAACGGAAACACACTGTACTCAGGGCGATTGCTGCTTAGTTCTAAAATCTTTGTGCTGTACGCTGTCCAGTATCGGGAACGATTTCTGTGCACTGCAGTGTCTCTGCTCAGCCGGAGTTGACACTCGGGGCGTCTTATCAGAAACCAGTGGCGGGTCTGAAAAGGTGTGCAGAGGGTGGGGAGCGCCGAGCGGCTCACCTTGCTGTTCCCCACCTGGTGACACCCCTTCGTGTTGACTTTCCAGGCTTCCAGAGTCGGTGCCCACGGGCTCCAGCTACTCAACGAGGGAAAACAAGAGCTTACCTGCTGCTGTTACCCTGAAATCAGATTCGGAACTGTCAGCTGCTTCCACGGCCAAACAGTACTATTTGAATCAGTCAAGATACCTTCCGGGTAAGTAGAGACCACAAAGTGTTTCCTGGTGGCGAAAGCATGCTAGCAGGTCATGCTCCAGGGCCTCTGAGTCTTTGACCAAAGGGCGCCCGTGACCCGCCGCTGCAGCCCTCCGCTGGCCTGCCTGTCACCAGGTACTGTTCTGGACCTTCTGCCTCTGTGAAATGGGCTCAAGGAACGCCTGGGAGCCGCAAGTCAAGATGATGAGTGTGCTAGAGAAACACCACCCTCCCCACCAAAGCTGCGCCTTCATAAACGCAAAACTTTATTCAGACAGTTCTGCAGTCCCATTACAAGTTTTTTTTTTAAACAGATAGAATTTATATATGTTCCCTAAATAATCTGATGTGTGCTTTTAAAAGATCATCTAGCTGCTAGGTAGACCACGCTTAGGGGCTCAAAAGGGGTCGGGGGACTGGTCGCGGGCCTGCTGCCCATATCTGGGTAGAGAGGGCGAAGACTTGTTCTGGGACTGAAGTCCTTAGGACCGCGGTGAGAGGAGTGGGAATTATTAAGACCATAAGAGAGGGTGCACTTTGGAAAGGTGCAAGGCCCCAGTCAGTGTCAGTTCTGGTGTTGAAACCATGAGAAGGTTCTGTTCTGACTGCGAGAGCAGGGGTGTAACAGGGTTTTCCGAACACAGATTCCTGGGGGACATTTTTCCTTTTTTTTTTTTAAAACTGAATCCACCTCACTGAAATAAAATCAGTGATTGTTATCTATAGAAGTTCGCCCTCTGGTGGTGGGAAAGGAGATTGTAAAATTTTCAGCAGACGATAGTATTAGTGGCTCAGTCATCTCCTGACTCTTTGCCACCCTGTGGACTGTAGCCCATAAAGCTCCTCTGTCCATGGGATCCCCCAGGCAAGAATACTGGAGTGGGTTGCCATTTCGTTCTCCAGGGGATCTTCCCGAACTGGGGATCAAACCCGGGTCTCCTGCATCGCAGGCAGATTCTTTTAGCATCTGAGCTGCCGGGGCAGAGGATAAATGGATCCCAAACACCCTTTTCCCAGTTCTGCTTGTTTCCTAATGTAGTTTTCAAGTTATTTCAGGGTATCTGAAACCTGTCTGATTGTTTCCTTTTTAACCAGAAAGCTCTAACCAATTCTGCTTACTCTGGGTCAGAAGCATGGCTGTAAATTGAAGCCTAAGAAACACAGATAATCACGATGGTGTGATCACTCACCTAGAGCCAGACATCCTGGAATGTGAAGTCAAGTGGGCCTTAGAAAGCATTACTACGAACAAAGCTAGTGGAGGTGATGGAATTCCAGTTGAGCTATTTCAAATCCTGAAAGATGATGCTGTGAAAGTGCTGCACTCAATATGCCAGCAAATTTGAAAAACTCAGCAGTGGCCACAGGACTGGAAAAGGTCAGTTTTCATTCTAATCCCAAAGAAAGGCAATGCCAAAGAATGCTCAAACTACCACACAATTGTACTCATCTCACACACTAGTAAAGTAATACTCAAAATTCTCTAAGCCAGGCTTCAACAGTATGTGAACCGTGAACTTCCACATGTTCAAGCTGGTTTTAGAAAAGGCAGAGGAACCAGAGATCAAATTGCCAACATCCACTGGATCATCGAAAAAGCAAGAGAGTTCCAGAAAAACATCTATTTCTGCTTTATTGACTGCCAAAGCCTTTGACTGTGTGGATCACAATAAACTGTGGAAAATTCTGAAAGAGATGGGAATACCAGACCACCTGACCTGCCTCTTGAGAAAACTGTATGCAGGTCAGGAAGCAACAGTTGGAACTCGACATGGAACAACAGACTGCTTCCAAATAGGAAAAGGAGTTCGTCAAGGCTGTATATTGTCACCCTGCTTATTTAACTTCTATGCAGAGTACATCATGAGAAACGCTGGGCTGGAAGAAGCACAATCTGGAATCAAGACTGCCGGGAGAAATATCAATAACCTCAGATATACAGATGACACGACCCTTATGGCAGAAAATGTAGAAGAACTAAAGAGCCTCTTGGATGAAAGTGAAAGAGGAGAGTGAAAAAGTTGGCTTAAAGCTCAACATTCAGAAAACTAAGATCATGGCATCTGGTCCCATCACTTCATGGGAAATAGATGGGGAAACAGTGGAAACAGTGTCAGACTTTATTTTGGGGGGCTCCAAAATCACTACAGATGGTGATTGCAGCCATGAAATTAAAAGACACTTACTCCTTGGAAGGAAAGTTATGATCAACCGATATAGCATATTAAAAAGCAGAGACATTACTTTGCCAACAAAGGTCCGTCTAGTCAAGGCTATGGTTTTTCCAGTGGTCATGTATGGATGTGAGAGTTGGACTGTGAAAAGAGCTGAGTGCCGAAGAATTTATGCTTTTGAACTGTGGTGTTGGAGAAGACTCTTGAGAGTCCCTTGGACTGCAAGGAGATCCAACCAGTCCATCCTAAAGGAGACCAGTCCTGGGTATTCATTGGAAGGACTGATGCTGAGGCTGAAACTCCAATACTTTGGGCACCTCATGTGAAGAGTTGACTCATTGGAAAAGACCCTGATGCTGGGAGGGATTGGGGGCAGGAGGAGAAGGGGACGACAGAGCATGAGATGGCTGGATGGCACCACTGACTCAATGCACATGAGTTTGGGTAAACTCCGGGAGTTGGTGATGGACAGGGAGGCCTGGAGTGCTGCGATTCATGGGGTCACAAAGAGTCAGACACGACTGAGCGACTGAACTGAAGAAACACTCAAAATTAGAATGAATTGTTTGCAATCTAAACCTGAGCCTTACTGTACCCTGTTCTGACATGTTCTGTCTCAAAGATGGCCCCTCTAGAGCTGGGTGAGAATTGAAACTAGAATTGAGCTCAGCTCAGTCACTTGGACAAACATTTATTGAGCACCTACTGTGAGCCAGCAGAGAACAGATACACAAAAGTGACCTTTGACATTTATTTATGGTCCATAGTTACTCATTGAGTATCTTCAGGAATAACAGAGAATATTACTTTTGGGCCCCACCTTTTTTTTTTTCAACTGTAAAGCCAAGTATTAAGGTCTTATTAAGCATCAACCTTCAGGATCATGGGAGCTCCCGAAATGTGCCATGTAATTTCAGGGCAGCATGACATTATACTACAAGGACTGGCAGATCTGTGACACTGGCCTTCAGGGAGAGAGACACAAGAGTCACAGTTACTGACCTGCTGCTGACCGGCTGTGAACTGGAGCGCGACTCTGCGGTTCTGTTTTGTTTCTTACGGTGGGACTGTGGTCATCAGCTCGCCCTGTAAGCCTTAGGTACTTAATGATCTCAAGGTAGTTGTTGCAAATGGAGTGTACGGAGGACATGCTAACCAGCTCTGGGACGGCCTCTGGTCTCACTCCCGGTTCCGGCACTTCTGAAACCTGGCTCTGGTGGAACCTTCTCGAGTCTCATCGTCACACACAGTCCTTCCTTCTACCTGGTGAATCCAGCATCCTGTGTCATTTCTGTGTGTGCCCCTCCCAACTGTATTTTCAATTTCTTAGCAAGACATGAATTCTGGGATCTGCCACCCGCTCGCCCCCCACTCCAGCCCCATTCAGGCCAGGTCCCATTCCCCCCACCCTCCTCCATCCTTGGGATTGGCTCCAGGTTTTTTCCCTTCCAGAAACACACTTCCCTACCAACTACCAAGTCCCCAGCATGATTCACATTTCAGCTTTAAAGTACCTTTTTAAAATAAAGACTGGCTTAGTTGCTTCTGTTTTTGTCCCCTCGGCATGAGATTCTTCTAAATAATCCCCACACTGCTAATTGCTTCTCTACAGCTGTTGATGTCTCCCTTTTTATCAGAGTAGATTGTAAGCAGAGACGGCAATGGCACCCCACTCCAGTACTCTTGCCTGAAAACACCCATGGACGGAGGAGCCTGGTGGGCTGCAGTCCATGGAGTCGCTAAGAGTCAGACACGACTGAGCGACTTCACTTTCACCTTTCACTTTTATGCATTGGAGAAGGAAGTGGCAACCCACTCCAGTGTTCTTGCCTGGAGAATCCCAGGGACGGGGGAGCCTGGTGGGCTGCCATCTATGGGGTCGCACAGAGTCGGACACGACTGAAGCGACTTAGCCGCAGCAGCAGCAGATGGTAAGAGCCACAAGGGCAGAGACGGGTCTGTTCTGTTCACCACTTTTTCCCCAGTGCCACACACACTGCCTGGCATGCGGGAAGTGCTCGGTAAATATTTGCTAACTGACTTTTTAACTTCCTTTGAGAGGAGGGATGATAGTAGAGTGATTTCTGCGTCTCTTTAAGACTGTTTAGTTTAAGAAGGTGGTCTAGAAAAGCCTGTAAACTAATACATGTTTTAAAATTCTACATTTTGTCTATTTCCAAGAAAACTGAAATCTTTAAAAAGACAAAGAATTGAAGCAGTTACCTTCAAAAGTGTAGTATGTATGTCCTTTTAAGAACTCGGAGTATTGCAAGGCTAATTGTCTTAAAATAACTATTCAGGGCTCATTCTTTGTTGAACTATAAAAAATGTTCACCTAGATAGATTTGTAGTTTTTCCCCCTGACCTGATACCTTCATTGTGGGTAAATATTTAAAGATGTTTTTAACCTGAGTAATTGCTACTTGGTGCCTCTTATTTATTGTTGGGTAATTGCTTATTGTAGTTCTATTTGTAGGTATTTTATTAGAAACCAAAATCCATAAGGAGCTACATCCTATAATAAAGGGAAATGATTTACCTGATGGAGTGTTTCCTTAGAGAACTGATGATAAGTAACCTTGAGGCTCAAGTCAGAACCACCAGGAGTGTTTCTGGCTTTAAAACCGGGGATATTATATGTCTCAGAAACGTGAAACCTTGCCAAGAAGCTCTGTGAAAAGCCAGAGCCTGTATCACCTGGGGCCAGCTTCTGACTCACTACATTAGTGGTAGAGAACCATACACATACAACCCAGAGGCTTAGACAGTGTAATGTCTCTGGTGTCTCCTAAACTGAACCAAATTTAATTATCAGTAAAAAGACAGTAAGTTCAGGAAGTGTTCAAATCTCTTTAAAACATATTAAGCCAACACCTTCTGACCACTGGGTAACAAAGGCTGATTCCACCTTTCCCAGATTTTGGAAAATCATAAATAAATTGTTGAGATTTTACTGTATCTGACATGCAAATAAGCTTGCCAGATGAATCTTTATGTGTACTTTCCAACTTCTCAGTTCCCCTGGGTTCTTGGCCACATGTCTGTTTTTCCAGCTGAATCCAGAATGTTTTCCCAGCTTTAAACCAACCAAGAAGGGTCTGGCGTAGATCGCACACTCAAAATGAGTGAGTGACATGGAAGTGTCTTTTGGAAGATTTTTGTGCCATCTCAGTTTTTACGAAACATTTAGCAGGAAATGTCCAATGTTTATTTGCATTAAAAAAAAAAAAACCTTACATTTCTAAAAGACACTGTGAGGATTCCAGGTTATTGTATTGAGGGTTAGGAAGGTGTCACATAGCAAATATTTGCTATCCTACAGCCAAAATTTATTTCCATTCCCGCAAGTTATTTCTAGTCTTAGTTTTAATGTATATTTCTCCTTCAAGTTTACGATCGCACTCTAACCTCTGAAATGACTGTTTTGTCCTTCTAAGGTGTCAACCCCAAGAACGTGTCCATGGTTGCCAGTGGAAAGGATATGAACCCGTATGTCTGGAACAACCGGTTGTTTCCTAAGTCACTGGGACCCTTGGGGGCAGAACTTGCTTTCAGAAGGAATAACACAGGTAAAGCAAGATTGCATCCAAAGTATGAATTTGCATCGTTCTCCTTCTGCAGATTTTTACTTTTAAATGTACTGGCTGCCTTCTTCCAACCAAGGTGCCTTTGGGGGCAAAGGAGGGTTTCCAGCTGGTCCTCAGCATGGAGAGTTTTCAGGAAATCACTAGCTAGATCTTAACTTCTCTGTGGGTTCTTTCCTAAAAGATCTGCCTGAGCAGGGGTCTCTTTTCTCCTGTTTTACAAAAGAAAAGACTTGTCAGCACTCACACCCACCACTCAGGTGTGAAAATATCTGGGGTGCAGTCAAAGGGCAATTTGATGTCTTGGTGTCAGTGTTGAGACAGTGAGTCCCTCTGATGACTGGGGGACAGATTCTTTTTAAGTCTGTTTCCATTTCTTGTAAAAAAAAAAAAAAACAGAAGGTGAACCTGAGTTACAGCTGAATGATAATTAAAAATCATTCTTAAAACTAATACAATACTGTATTAGTTCCACTGTACTCCAGCATAAAAGTTAAAAAAATTTAAGAAGAACCTGAGTTACAGCTGAATGATAATTAAAAATCATTCTTAGAACTAATACAATACTGTATTAGTTCCACTGTACTCCAACATAAAATTTAAAAACAATTTTAGATCATTTTTTATGAGATCACTGTGTGATATTTGGTAACTCTGAACAGAGTTCAAAGACTACAATCATAAAGCTGTAACTAAACACCTTTCATTTCCTACTATGCATTTATGAGATTTCTTGTTACTTACCATCTTAAAAAAAATTAAAGCTGAATTCTGTCTGATTTTAGCAATAAATAATATTTATTTGGGCTTCCCTGGTGGCTCAGCAGTAAAGAATCCATCTGCAATGCAGGAGATGGGAGTTCAATCTCTGGGTCGGGAAGATCCCCTGGAGGAGAGCATGACAACCCACTCCAGTATTCTTGCCTGGGAAGTCCCATGGCCAGAGGAGCCTGGCAGGCTATAGTTCATGGGGTCTCAAAGAGTCAGACACGACTGAGCATGCTGTATTTATTTATGGATACATGAACCACTTGTATAAGGTTCTATCTTTCTCATTAAGAGATGAATTTCAAAAAAACATCCAGCCTTTCATTTTTAATAATAAAGTTTTATAATATTCACCTTTTTGATTAATTATATACAATGAATCATTCTAACTAATACAGAAAAAAAATTTTTAATATACTTATGGTTGCTTACGAGACCCTTTTCTAAAGGATTTAATCTATACATATTTTTGACTGGTTAAAGACTTTTAAATCTATGTTTGGATAAAATGAGTTGACATATGAATAAAAATAAAATTTTAGAGAGAAAAGAGATTCATGTGAAATTCTCTGTCACAAAGGACTGTGGTCACGTATTTCTTAAGTCAGAATTGCTGCTGCTGTTGCTGCTGCTGCTGCTAAATCGCTTCAGTCGTGTCCGACTCTGTGTGACCCCATGGACGGCAGCCCACCAGGCTCCCCCGTCCCTGGGATTCTCCAGGCAAGAACACTGGAGTGGGTTGCCATTTCCTTCTCCAGTGCATGAAAGTGAAAAGTGAAAGTGAAGTCGCGCAGTCGTGTCCGACCCTCAGCTACCCCATGGACTGCAGCCCACCAGGATCCTCCGTCCATGGGGTTTACCAGGCAAGAGCACTGGAGTGGGGTGCCACTGCCTTCTCCATAAGTCAGTACTGGTGAGGGTAAAATCACTATGGTTTAGGTTCCATTGGTTGTATTTAAGAGAGAGATGTAATAGTTTATTTTTAAATATCTATAATCACACTAGGCCAGAAGGTATATCCTTTGGCATTGCTAAGACTTATGGTGAAACATTTTAGATAGCAGCTGAAAGTGAGCTCTTTTTTAGAAAGGAAATGTAGGTGGTATTGGATCAAGAGGGAGAGGGCCACTGTTGTAGCAGCTGAGGAGTTCTGAGTGCCATCACATACTCTGACAGCTCACAGGCTTTCTCCCTGCTGTGGAGACTCAACTTATCCATCTAACAGTGCTGAGATGTCCGACACTGCAGCTCTGCAATTTCCTTCTTTTTTTCTCAGTTACTTAAAAATAGTATTTGCTGGACCGACTGGTTGAATACAGTCAAATGACAGCCCCACAGCTTTGAGCCTCAGGGGAATAGATGATCAACAGCAAATGAAAGCGGTGACTGCACAGAAAACATATTCTCCTTTCACGGTTTCTCTCTGGATCTTTTCACTAATCATGAAATTCATTTTTTCCTCTGCTTTTCCTGTTAACAGTCTCCTTCTTGTTCATTCTTTCTTTCTGTCTGCCTTCTCTTTAGAAGAAAGCATAATCAAACCCATTGAAAAGCTATCATGCAATGAAAGTTTCCCTGAAAAATTAGAGGACCCACAAGGTAATTTCTGGGCATGGTAGATGAGTACGGTGTGTCCTCTGAATCTCCTGTCCAATGTGCCTCTCAACATCTACCCCAAACCTTGTCGTAAGAGGACCCTGTGATGGCCAAGGGCCCCTGCTTCCAGGGGTCAGACCAGGACTAGGAGAGATGGGAGCGTCCACACCGCGAGTGGCCTCCTTCAGTCGTTGGGATTCTAAGCATAACTTGCTCTCAAAAAAGCTCTATGCTTGTCTTCTTAAATTATGACAATTTATAGAAATCAAGCAAATCTGCTGAAAATAACTGAAGGAGTATTTTCACTGATAGCGATGGAGGGTGATGACAGCTGACACGTGATGGACAGCAGATCCTGTGCTAAGTGCTCCGGATCCACCTCGCTCAGTCCGTACAACAACCCCTGTGAGGACAGGTGCACTCGTCAGGGTGATTCTACAAGGTGATGAAGTGCCAGAGGGACAGGGGCTTCCTGGAAGGAAACCCACTCTCAGGTCACGAACTGGAGCCATACAAACCCAGGGGCGCTCAGGGTGACCTTCTGGGTTCACGTTTGATCTTGGTCACTTACTTTGAGAACTTAGCCAGGTCCAGCGTGGGTAACATGCCTCTAAGGGGGTTGTTATGCGGACTGAATGGGAGTGAGTGCCTGTAGGCTCGTAGTACCTCGCATGAAATATAGAGGATGCCCTCCAAGTAGAATTTAGCATTAGTAGTGGTTGTAATCAAAGTTACTCTCCAGTGCTTTAAAAGTATTAACCTTTTGACTCTGAAACTTTATGATACATCACTAGGAAATCTTGGAAGTTATGCTCCTTACAATCAGTCAGGATATATTCCTTCCTTTTTCAAAAAAGAAGTGGGGTCAGCTGGCCAGAGGATACACTTAGCACCGATTGGTGCAACAGCTTCAGGTAAGAACAACTTCAGATAACAGTTTTTGAGAATTCTGATGAGAACAGAGCGTCCAAAGACTGGAGTCACTTTTCCTGAGTGAAAACTTTTCAATTAGTCTCATCTATTAACTACAGTTCTAATTGCTTTTGGCAAAATGTCCCATTTTCCTTCCAAAGATGTGGTTTGATGAGTCTAATGATAGGAGTCACTTACACAAGGATGTTGCCACTGAATTGTCCCAACGACCTCATCAGGTCGACCTTTTTCAGATGAGGAAGCTGGTGTTGTAAGAGGCTCACTGAGGGTCACTCAGCTCGTAAACGGTGGAGCTGGGACTGACCCTGTTCGTCTTAAGTCCAGAGAGAGTGCTACGCTGCACGACGAGATGTGAGAGGATCAATCTCTCAGAGCTCCCTGCCTGGTACCCAGCACTGAGCAAAACCCTGAGAGATGCTGAGGCTCTGCTGCATGTTAGTTCACGGGCGGCTCTTCTGCAGGTCCGTCTTAGGCTTTAGAACTAAACCACAGAATTCTCACCGGCACTTGCCTTGCAATATAGTAGGTGGTGAAGTCTCCTTCCCCACACTCCAACATAAGGACTAGTTAGGTCACTGCTCTGCAGTTGTATGGCGTACGACAGCCACATTCAGGGGGATGCTCTTGAAACGGAGGTGAGGATTCTGAACTTGCGTTGACAAGATTTGACCATGAATGTTGTCTAAATTATTTCAATCTAAAATAGATATCCTGCCTGATTAAAGCACCTAAAATTAACACTGAGGCAGATAACTTCAAGTTTGATAAGGTACCAAGTTACAGTTTAAGTTTTATGAGTTTACTTCAAAAGTCTTCTCCCAGCCAGGATCTTATATTAGAACTCCTGGTTAGAGTCACCAGTCACACTCTTGGAGTTAAAATTGTAAAAACCACTGGACTTTCATATTTTACATCTTAACCACAGTAGAAGTGCTTACGCAGTACTAAGTTACCTTATCTGTGAAAAGAATTGCTTCAGGATTTCTCTGCTGAAATAAAATATACAAGTAATTTTATACAGCAATACTTTTTATAAAGCCTCAAATATTTTAAGCCAGCCTTATCACGAGTCATTAGCCACAGCTTGCTAGCACTTTTTAATATGAAGACAGAAAATTATAATGTCTCAAAATTATTCTGAGTACCTGAGAAAGAGTATTTTTGAACCTATTTTTTATAAGAGATTGGAGGCCTTTATATATTAATTATTCTGTCAGATTAGCATGCATATTCCTGGTTTCATTTTTTTTTCCTAAGTAAAATGCTCTCTCATAACTTTTCATCTCTTCCATTTACTCTGCTTATCAGATTTTCCTACAGATCGTGATAGGAGGAAAGGTAAAAAAAAGAAGTAAATATTAACCATTCTCAAGTGGTCAATGCAAATCCTTAGGAAAACACTGTTCTGGAAGAGATGTGTCTTCCAGCCCTCCCACTGGTGTGACAGTTTCCCACAAGAGAATAAAACCAGGTCATTACCGTATTTACTCGACTATTTCCCCGTCTCTCGGCCTCCCTCTCTGCTCTAGTCCTCATCCTCGAGTTTGGAGAAGAAACGTCAGATTAGCCACCGCCTCCCTCGCCAGGTCGTCTCTCATCCCGAGCCCCCTTGTACCTCCCTGTCCCCTGAGCTGACAGCCACAGGGACTTGGAGCAGGGACCCGCTTCAGACACCGCCTGTCCTGAGGCACGGTAACTCACTGAATTCTCCCAGCGCCTCTGCGGCAGAAGGTGCCATCGTGAGCTCCACTGCACAGAGGTTTCTGTCTTGCTAAAAGTTACGGATCACGTTCTTAACTAGAGGCAAACACCTTTTCCTTTGGCCAAGAAGGAACTCCTTGGTTTCAGGTTAAACGCCTCTGAGGATACATGCAGGTTTTAAAACAAACACACAGCCAGCATCCACGGGCTCTCAGCTCCGCTCTGGGGGTGGTGCAGGGTGGGCTACCAGGTTCTTCACCCCCAGGGGGCTGGAGTCCTAAAAGAGTTACTTCTCAGCAAAGACTCCTGCCTCAGTGGCAAAATGATTCCCTTTTGGGGGAAGGTTTCATGAATACTGGCCTGAACACAGTCTCCTTCAAATGCATTTAGGACTTGACTTAGTCACTAAGTCACGATGTGGAGAAAAAGCCGCTCTGGGTGTTACTCCCCGGGGCCCTCACTTCTCACCCACTGGTAACTTAGGAATGGGTTCCCTTTCCCTTCTCTGAGCTACCGGGGCCTCCTCCTGAGTGCCCTCTCCTCCGCCCTCCCGTGGTACCATTCTGCTCGGTTGGAGTCTTCAGATGTGAGGGCGCTAATTTATCATACTGATGGTGGTCTGTATCCCAGTGGGTTATAACTAAAGGGCAGTTTCTAGAAAACAGGCACACTTAACTGGCCCTTCTAGACGCTGTCCCTGTCTTTGTTAGGGAGCTTTGTATTGCCTCTGAGAACTTTAAACCAAGTAAGTGTGGGATGAAATGACCTGTTAAAACCAAGAAAGAGCTCCTGGCTTCCCTGTCCCGACCAAACCACCAACCTCCCAGGTGACCGTCACCAGGATGGCGCCTCACTTAAGGCTATGTTCTCTGTCAGCCAAGGTTAGCAGCATGTCAGGACCCACCTGCCCCCATGAGTTCCTCCTACACTCCCGATTCTACGGTAAAAATGTAAGAAAGAAACGGGAAAACCACGCAGATAAATAGAGCAGAGCTATTATTAAGTGTACAGAATGGTTAGTTATTTCAAAATTGACTCCTATAGAGGATAATCCAAGAAAGACACCGACCACACAGTGTCAAAAGGTATTTAAATCCCAAACAGAAAGATGGACCATCAAGTGAGAACAGCTTGACACCTGGCTGCCAGTTTGAAGCAAGGAAGGGGCAAAGCAGGGACTGAGGATGTTAAAAAGTTCTCTATAAAATGATTTTGTCATTTGAGATGTTCAAGCAATCAGAGCTCATAAACTGTTCAGGTAACAAATGTCTAACACAGTAAAATGTTTCACAAAGTTCTCATCAGCCAAATCCAAGTATGAATAAAATGAGCCTCGTGATGAAAGGTTTGGGGTCATGTTGTCATCCATGAGTTGCCCAATAAAACATTTAGGTTTCTTGACTTAAAACCACATTTTCAAGTTTAAAGAGGAACCTACTATGGGGCCCCATGAAGTCAGACTTTACAGGACAATTCTGAATGCATTTTCTGTAGAGACCCTGTGTTCAAGTGTCATTTAGATGTAACCACAGTGTGATATAAATACTAACACGTGGGAAAGACTGCGGGCAAGAGAAGGGGGCACAGAGGATGAGATGGTTGGATGGCGTCAACGACACAGTGGACATCTGAGCAAACTCAGGGAGATAGTGAAGGACAGGGGACCTGCTCCCTGGGGATGCCGTTCATGGGGTCGCAGAGTCAGACATGACTCAGCGACTGATCAACAACTCTGTGGGTATTGTCCATTGAACTGAAACCAAGGAGCTGCTCTTGGTCACCCAAGATGGTATTGCCTATCTAAATATGATGGGCGCTTCAGTGAGCAAAACTTGGAAGAGCAGCAGTGTCAGAATTGCAAACCAGAAATTATGGCTCGGAAGCTGCTGAAAATGCGAACTGGCATCAGCACAATTCTACCTTAGAATTTTTGGTTTATATTTGTATATGCATATATATAAAAACTTTAGAAAACACTGAATTAATCTTTTAAATTCAGACTTCCCCCCATAAAATGAACTGCTTTATTTTGCATGGTCATCTGAATAAAATTCTAATTTCTGATTGTGCTTTCTTTCAGAATATCCCTGGAACACCAAAACTGGTCGGGGGCAGTTTTCAGGACCTACTTATAATCCTACAGCCAAGAATCTAAATATTGTGAACCGTGCACAGCCAGTGTCCTCCGTGCACGGGAGGACAGACTGGGTGGCCAAGTATGGAGGCCACCGGTAGGAATCTAGCGTGAACCCCACGGCGTCACGCCACGGAGTCCACCAAGTCCCCCTGACCCTGGGACATGTCTACAGCTGTCTATTTCTACTGTGTTCTGGAAGAAATATATAATAGTGGGTACTCTGAAGAGCAAAAATCATCTCCTATTTTTTTCCTAGAAATGAAATGCATTTTCTTAGCATCATTGCCCACAATGCTGATATGGGTAGGACTTTAAAAGTATTGAATAAACTTTATTTGCCAAAGTATCAAGTATTTGATCTACAAATTAATAGATACTACTCTAAGAAGCTTTTTTTTTAAAGAAAAATGCCTCCAGAAATTAAGTGTTTAGAGTGTTTTATATTTGCCCCGACTAATACTTTGTTTGGCCTCAAAGGTTTGTTTTGGTTTTGTACAGCAATTACATAGATGCCTGTGGGCTGTCAATTACGGTTCTTTGCGACCAAGGTTCTCCTCTACCATTTGGCAGTGGTAATTTATAAAAGATGGTAATTCATCATTTTCCTCTTTTGGAATGAGGTAATTTTGGGAGCAATGATAATTCCAACCTAGAGCAGGGTGTCTTTCTTAGAAATACTTCAACAAAGATTTCAAAATTACGTCACCTGATTATAGAGGAGAAAGTCTCCTGTTTGATTTTGACCGATACAACCGCTCTGCATTAATGGTGATCATCAAACCCACTGCTTGATGACTTCCAACTTAACCAAGTCAAGGTTCTGTCATCTTCACATCAAGTGTGTTCATTACTTTCAAAATGCATTCTTTCCATGTTCCCACCACAGTATGCCAGCTTGTTCTCCAAAGCAAATTCTTGCTGCTGCTGCTGCAGACAGATCACTGACTCAGCTCTGAATGTCACACTTGCTCTGAAGAGCAAATGCACTTGGTTGCTATAGCAGTGATCTCACTTATGACATATTCTCTTAGTTTTATTTTTAAATTGGTATTTAAAATTGACATTTTGAACTTAGAACTGGTCTAGTTAAGCCTGTCATTTTACGGACTGGATATTCTTTTTAAAGAATAATGTTATCAAACTGCTGATATCTTATGCATTTTATGACTTTATAACAAATGCAATTGGTATCATTTTGTGGATATTATATAAAGGCACATTATAAGATAATAAGAATATGGTATTTTTGTACAAAAGACTCACCTTGTTGGAAAATGTTAAAATCTAAAGAGTAATTTATATTAATATTAGTGATAATGGCCATATATATATTTGTAGTTTTAATGTCTCAAAGCTAAAATACTCTTTTGTGTTGCTGGGAAACTTTTAAACTGTGAATAGATATTAAAATTGATATGGTTAACTAGTCTGTTTTCTTTACATTTTTAAACTTTATACTCGTACTGAGGCCTGTTTTTGTTGTTAATGTCAACTTTTTTTAAAAACCAGTTTCAGGTTTATGAAGCGTCTACTCAGAAAGGAGAGTTTCCATACACTCCCTCATCTCCCCCTCCTCATCCTCCCTACTGTAACTATCTTGCCTAAGTGTGGCACATTGGCTACACCTGATGCACCAATATTGATTCACTGCTATTAAAGCCCACAGTGTACATTAGGGTTCAGGGTTCTGCGCTGTACATTCTGTGGGTCTGGACAGCATGTATAATGACATGTGACAACCGAAGTTGTAGAGTATCATACAAAACAGTTTCACTTCCGCAGAAATCCCTTCCTCCCTGCAAACCTCTGGCAACCACTAATCTTTTTATTATCTCCACAGTTTTTTTTTTTCCACAATGTCATGCAGTTGGAATTACATACCATATAGCCTTTTCAGATTGGCTTCTCTTGCTCCGTAATATCCATTTACAGTCCCTCGCTGTCTTTTCTTGGCTTGGTATCTCATTTCTGTTTATTACTGACTAGTATTCCATTGTCTGTATGTGCACTGTATCATCGTTAATCCATTCACCAGCTGAAGGACATTTGGTTGTTTCCAAAGTTTGGGGAATTATGAATAAAGCTGCTGTGAACATTCACGTGCATGTTTTTGTATGGATGTCAGTTTTCACTTCACTTGATTCACTGCTGGATCATATGGTAGGAGCATGTTTGATTTTGTAAAAATAAAACTATCTTCCAAAGTGGCTCTACCCTTTTGCATCCCCACCAGCAGTGAATGAGAATTTCTATTGCTCCACATCCTCACCATCTCTTGGTGGTGTCAGTGTTTTGGATTTTGGTGTTCTAATAAGTGTGTAGTAGTATCTCATTTTTAATTTGCAACTCCCAGAAGCACAAGCTGGAATCAAGATTGCCGGGAGAAATATCAATAACCTCAGGTATGCAGATGACACCACCCTTATGGCAGAAAATGAAGAGGAACTAAAAAGCCTCTTGATGAAAGTGAAAGAAGAGAGTGAAAAAGTGGGCTTAAAGCTCAACATTCAGAAAACGAAGATCATGGCATCTGGTCCCATCACTTCATGGGAAATAGATGGGAAAACAGTGGAAACAGTTTCAGACTTTATTTTGGGGGGCTCCAAAATCACTGCTGATGGTGATTGCAGCCATGAAATTAAAAGACGCTTACTCCTTGGAAGAAAAGTCATGACCAACCTAGATAGCATATTGAAAAGCAAAGACATTACTTTGCCAACAAAGGTCTGTCTAGTCAAGGCTATGGTTTTTCCAGTGGTCATGTATGGATGTGAAAGTCAGACTGTGAAGAAAGCTGAGAGCCGAAGAATTGATGCTTTTGAACTGTGGTGTTGAAGAAGACTCTTGAGAGTCCCTTAGACTGCAAGGAGATCCAACCAGTCCATTCTGAAGGAGATCAGTCCTGGGTGTTCTTTGGAAGGAATGATGCTAAAGCTGAAAACTCCAGTACTCTGGCCACCTCATGCAAAGAGTTGACTCATTGGAAAAGACCCTGACGCTAGGAGGGATTAGGGGCAGGAGAAGGGGACGACAGAGGATAAGATGGCTGGATGGCATCACCGACTCAGTGGACACGAGTTTGGGTAAACTCCGGGAATTGGTGATGGACAGGGAGGCCTGGTGTACTGCGATTCATGGGGTCGCAAAGAGTCGGACACGACTGAGCAACTGAAGTGCACTGCTCCATATAAACTTCTAGTATTAGTTTACCACTATCAACAACATAACTGGGTTTTAAAAATTAGGATTGCAGTGAGCAAGCAATATGGGTCAAGTCGGGAAGAACTGACATCTTGACACTCTTCAGCCTTCCTGCTGCTGCCAAGTCGCTTCAGTCGTGTCCGACTCTGTGTGACCCCATAGACGGCAGTCCACCAGGCTCCTCCGTGCATGGGATTTTCCAGGCAAGAGTACTGGAGTGGGGTGCCATTGCCTTCTCAGTCAGCCTTCCTATTCATGTACAGTAACTGTCACTCTAGGTACATCTTCTTTGACTTCTTTCATTAGATTGTCATTTTCCTCATAGATCTTATATGTATTTGTTGGATTTATACCCATTTACTTGTTCGTTTACAAGGAAGCAAATGACTTTTTTATACTAAAATTGTACCCTAATACCTGTTTTAATCACTTATAACATTAAATAATTAAATCCAGGACCTTTCCCACCCCCCCAGGAAAATTTCTTTGAAATTTTCTACATAGACAATCATGTCACCTGCAAACAAAAATAGTTTTATTCTTCCTTCTCAATCTATAGCATACTATTAATTTCCTTTCCATGTCTCATTGAACTAGCCAGGACTTCCAGTACAATGCTGAATAAAAGTGGTAAGTGTGAACATCCTTGCCCTCATCCTGATCTTAGCAGGAAAACATTCAGTTTTGCCTTATTAAACAAGATGTTAACCGTAGGTTTTTTGTTTTTTAATAGATTTTCTTGATTAAGTTAAAGATGTTCCTATATTTTCTAGAGTTTTTATTATGAAGAGTTAGATTCTGTCAAATGCTTCTGCATCTACTGAGAATGATCACTGATCGTTAAGATTTTTGTTCTTTAGTCTCTTGATACGATAGATTACAGTAATTGATTTTCAAATGCCTGAGACAGTTTTGTATACCTAGAATAAATCCCACTTAATCATGTTATGTAATTCTCTGTATATATTCTTGGATGTGATTTGCTAATATTTTGTTGAGTATTTCTACACCTACGTTCATATATAGAGAGAACTTTTCACTAGGTTTGAAAATATTTTAAATTAAATGTGAAAACAACATAAATATGTGAAGCAAAGATTAATCATAAATACCAGAAAAAACAGAGTTGGAGGTTTTTCTTAAAAAACAGATCAGAGGCCTTAAAAATAAGACATGAGTAACACAGCAAACAAAGTGTATCCAACATACATACTATGTAGATTTTTGACCAATAAGGCAAAATGCTAACATTTAACAGGCACAGAAAGTTTACATTAGGCTACAAAGAAAATGTCAAATATAGAAATATGTAAACTACTTCTTTATACAGTAGAGTAATAGTAGAATAAAGTATTACTTAAACATTATCCCTTAAAAATTCAAAAATATTTTTCTAAACACTTCAAAGTCAAAAGGGAAAATCAAATCTGAAATAAATACCCTTAGAAATGGAAAATGACAGACCTCTGTATTAAAACTCGTAAAAGTCAGTCAAAACAGACTGCAAAGAAAAAACTATTTTTTGTTCCACTTACGAGAGAAACAAAACCACTGAAGACATGGTGAACCTGAATGTTTAAGACTAGAAAGAGGAATAACAACTTTCAAAAGTACAAAGGAATTAAGGTAAAAGGATAACATAATGTCCCAGGAGCAACAAGCGTCATCCAGCACCAGGTCTTGGCTTCCAATACACTGTCCAATAAAAGAAACCAGGGCTCCTTGGAGAAATGGTGGATTCTGGCGCTGGGGTGTGAAACATACAAGATGAGCCTGGAGCCTCTTACAGTGCCAGGAAATAGTGAAGTCCTATAAAAACAAAAGCAAGAAAGCAAAAAAAAAAAAAAAGCCTACACTGACTGGCTGTATCAATGGGCCGTGGGACAACTAAAAGAGCACCCCATGTTCACAACCGCAACGATCTGAACAAGAAAACCGATGGAGAAGTACTGGATTACAACCCAAACCAGAAAATAATCATACCTAAGCCCACACTGAACGAGTGGATGGCTGGATGGACCTACAGACAGAGACGAGGAGACATCTTCCACGCACCCAAATTCCATGTAATTTTTATGTAGACACACTGACCTCCGGAGGGAGAGCACAACTCTCCATTTCTTAAGCATGGAGCACGCACAGTGACTTCCTTTCAGAGCACCACATGGGAAAGTGGGGAAAAAAGGAGTAACTTCACCATGGAGAAGCCTGAGGAACACTACCTCAGCCAGATGACCAATGTCAGCATCGACAATAGTGTATACATGTTCATATATGTAACCTGAGGAACACTACCTCAGCCAGATGACCAATGTCAGCATCAACAATAGTGTATGTATGTTCATATATGTAACCTCCATCTGATGTGATGAAATCGACACTTCACCTCTGTGATCTTCCTCCTAAGAAAACCCAGATCCCAGTCTAACCACGAGAAAGACACGAGACAAATCTCAACGGAAACGCATTCTATACAACAACCTGATCAGTACTCCTCAAAACCCGGTCACCAAAAGCAAGGAAAGTCGAAGGGATGGTCACAGCCATGAGGACCCTACGTGGCAACTAAATGTAATATGCTACCCTAGATAAGATCATGGAACAGAAAATGGGTATTAGTTTAAAAATAAGAAAAACTGAATAAAGTATGAATTAGTGATAATGTAGCAGTATTGCTTCTTTAGTTGTTAACCAATGTATCATGCTAAAGTAAGATTTACTAATAGTAACAAAACTATAAAATATCCTACAATACTCTTAATAGAAATGCAAAGAACTATGCGAATAAAACTCTAAAATGTTTTAAGACTAAAAAAAAAAAAAAATTTGAATTATATGAAGGGACACACAATGTCCTAGATGGGAGAGTAAATATTTTATATACAGACAGCTCATACATTTCAATATATTAAAAAAAATTAAAACTGGATATCTAAATAGACATTTTCCCAAAGACATACAGATGGCCAACAGGCACACAGAAAGATGTTCATCGTTGCTAATTATTATAGAAATGCACATTGAAACTACAAGGTGTCACTTCACACCACTCAGAGTGGCCACTATCTCAAAAAGTCTATAAAGAACAAACGCTGGGAGGGTGTGCAGAAAAGGGAACATCCTGCAGTGTCGGTGGGAATGTAAATCGGTGCAGCCACCACAGAGGACAGCGTGGAGGTTCCTTTAAAAATAGAGCTCCCATACGATCCAGGGATTCTATTCCTGGAAAGGTATCCAGAGAAAACTGTAATTCAAAGACGCACGCGACCCAGTGTTCACAGAAGCACTATTTACCACAGCCAAGACAGAGAAGCAACCTAAATGTCCAAAAACAGACAAATGGATAAAGCCAGGGTACATACACACAATGGAGTATTACTCAGCATAAAAAGGAGGAAATAATGCAGCGCGGATGGACCCAGAGGCTTCTATACTAAATGAAGTGAGGCGAGTATGACGTCACTTCTAAGCGGGATCTAAAACATGATGCAGACCAACTTACCTATGAAACTGAGACTCAGAGACACGGAACAGACTTGTGGTTTCCGAAGCAGAGGGCAGGTGGGAGGGATGGTGTGGGAGTCTGGGCTTAGTAGATGCAAGCTATTATATACAGGATGGATAAACAAGATCTTATTGTACAGCACAGGGAACCATATTCAATATTCGGTATAAACCATAACGGAAAAAATATGAAAAAGAATGTATGTGTGTATATATATATGTGCATATATAACAGAATCACTCTGGTATATGACAGAAATTAACACATTGTAAATGAACTATACCTCAATAAAATAAATCAAAAAAAAATTGGCTGTGGCAGACGTGTCAAACCACGTCATACACAAAGATGAGAAAAGTAAAGTTTCTTTCAAGGAACAAGCCAATCCATAAAACTGATTCATAAGTGCCTGAATAATATAGAAGAAATCCAATCAATACCAGTGAGAGTTGACGTAAGTAGCAAATGTATCCCCTCCCTTTTTTTTTTTAAAGGGGAAAAGCAAAGGAAGGGGTACCAGAATGAGTTAACTCAATGTTGAAAGAAAGTGAAAATGTGTAATTAGTAACATGTCCAATGTAGAGACCAAAGTAATACATTCCAGTTATAAACAGTTCTCTCAGGTTTCACATTTATAAATTAACTGGTTAACCACAATTTCATTTTTTCTTTTTTGATTATGCAGTCCCACTAATCTTAGAAATCCAAGCCTAAATGCAATGTATAATCAAATAACTTCCCTTCCTTGGTTTTTAAATTATTCAAAATGGCTAATTCCTAAATAAAATATCAATAAAAACATCTTCATGCTCTTTTATCTTCTTTGTTATTCATATCTCATTCTAGAGAGCTGTTCTAGAGAGCTCTGGCAATGAAGAAGACACTGCAGAAATATCATTTACAGTAAACTTTATTTTAATTGATTTTATTTAACATAATTTCAAAGTAGGTCTGTGCTCTAAGATAAGCAAAAGAATAGATATCGTAAATCTCATTAAGAGATCCTTTTCATACTGTTCCTTGAGCAGCGCAAGGGGCTTGGAGGGCCCCAGTGGTGACAGCCTAACATTCTATCCCTGGAGATGTTACCTAGAGATACAGAAAGAACAGGTAACACCACAATACAAGAATTAAACTGTATGAGAGTACCACAGGAAGAAACTCTTTTGTGTTACACCTTACCCATCTCTTTAGGGCTGTAATGATAATGATCGATTTTTTATCTCTGCAAAGTTCAGTGCTGTTTTTTGGTCTGTTTTTAAGAAAAATGTCAAGAATACATGAAAATGCTGTACTTGTTTATCTTAGTACATGAAAAAGAGTAGAAGTTTTAAAAATTCTTCAGGAGTCCAAGCTGGGCCATGACTATTACTGATGGGGTTTACTCAAGGCACTGATTCCAAGTTTGACGACCATCAGCAAACTGTGCAAAGCAAACACATAAAAAAAAAAAAATTACGTCAAGAATAGCACAGGCACTCGACTATTTTTAAGGGACTAGGACTCAGCAGGTTCCCTCCCCTCAGTACGTGCCGAGGTGGTGCCAAGGTAGAGCCAGCAGAGATGGACTCCAACTCTGCTGGAGTAGGACTCCTGGAGCCGCCAAAGGAAGAACACGCCAAGGGCAGTTCTGCGCTCAGGCTTTGAAATCATACACGGGAGCCAAAGTTCCTAATCGAGCTGCCAGTACTTCAAAGACGAGAAACAAGGCTGCAGAGCCCACGGCCTCCCCCGCCACAGAGGCCGGTAACGCAGACCTCCAGCCTGCCAGCTGACATGGCTCTTGACCTTGGTCTACACCGAGTGTAAGACTTTACTCCTGACAGCACCCTGACTACGATCCAAGTCGGTGAGGAAGCTTCTTCTAAAGCAGATTTTAAAAATTCTATCTTCAGGTTATCTTTATTAAAGACTACATTTTAAGATCAACCTGGTTTGGATTTTACAATCAAAGTTAATTACAAAACAGGATTCGATCAGAATTTCTTTTTAGCAAAATTTTCAATAATAAAGGACACCAATACAGCTGAGATATGTACGGACCCCAAGCTGCAAATCACAGCAGTGGGTGCAGTCACAGCTTCGCAGCGAAGCCACCTCCTCTGCAGGGAGGAGCCAAGCGGGACCAGAGCTCAGATGTGAGAGCAAAACCATTTCAGAAGTGAATGAGTATCCTCATCTCATGATGACATGAAATCAACTGTTTTTGCAGTCTTTGCTATTTGTGGATAAATCCAATCATTTCAGGTGATGCTCAGCATCAGGTACACTGAAACAAGGACCCTTCTGAATGTCTACAGCGTTGGGGACACTGAACTAAAGCTAGCAATAGAGCAGAGTACCTGGCACCTGCAATCAGGCCTGCTGGCATGAATTTTCTAGAGTTGTAGAATCTCATCCCCATGATGCCAGCCAAGGTTCCAGATGTGACTGGTGGAAAGATAAAGAGAGTCACAGATCACTACATCTTATAGGTGACAGGACGGAAAAGTGGCCAACTTCCCACCCATCTTTCAAAGGCTCAGACCCCATCTCATACTCCTCCTCCCCCGAGCTGGGGACCTCCACACTGTCCACATTTAATGGGACCAAGTATTAACACCAACACTGGAATCAAAGGCTCTCAGTGTCTGAGCCCAGCCTGCCTCAGCCTCACCTCCTACCACTCTTCAGCCATAATTCTCGTTTTCTCCTACACTGCTGTGGGGGTTTTTGTCCCCTACTCGTTGCCGATGCTGTTTGCCCTGTATGCGCTCAGGCACATCCCACTCCATGTTTTATTAATTCCCACCACCTGGTCCGCAGCAGGTGCTGGGGACACAACCATTATCACAGAGATCTCTGCCCTTGAACAGTGCTTCAAGCTTGATGCGGCTGACTTGAAAGAATCACACAAAAATTTAAAAGTACAATCTGTACTGTCGTTTGAGTCATGAAGTCGTGTCTAACTCTTCTGTGACTCCGTGGACTGTAGCCCACCAGGCTCCCATGTCCGTGGGACTTCCCAGGCAAGAACACCGGAGTGGGTTGCCTCCAGGGGATCTTCCCAACCCAGGGAACGAGCCTGTATCTCCTGCACTGGCAGGTGGATTCTTTGCCACTGAGCCACCAGGGAAGCCCGTAATCTGTGTCACAGGTGCAATGAATGCAATACAGATAACGTCATATCAGGGGTCCAGCCCATTCAGGGAGAAGGGCTTGCTGAGAGAGGGGAGACTGAGCCATAATGTGAAGAGAGGTGGCGGATGAGCTAAGGGCAGGAATGCGGGTCCAGGCAGGGGGCCCGGCGGTGGGGGATGTGCTGAGGCACAGAAACCCACCAGAGCCAGGGAGAGGGCCACCCCTGCAGAGCCCCGCGGGCCCAGGCAGGGACTGGGGTCTTCAGCCGGGTGGTGCGAAGCCATTAACAGACACGAGCAGAGGGATACGCAAGCAAAGCTGCCATCTGAAAATACAGCTGCAGCCGCAGCACAGGGAACCAGCTGCAGGCTGCAGGGCACCCGTGAGCAAACTCCCTCGGGAACGCAGGCATCGGCAGAGCTGACAAGACGCGGGTGATGGCCGTGGAGGCTGAGAAGGGGATGACTTGGGATGTGGGCTGGGGGCGGGGCTGACAGGACCTGCTGATGAAATGGACAAGAGGGATGGGAAGAGAGGAAGGGAGACCCAAGTGGATGGAGCACAAGAGAAGACGTGAAGCCAGGTCGGAGCTGACGCCTGGACACGCCTGGAAACTTCCACGCAGGAAAGCGGATACACACGAGCAAGGCTTGGCGGAGAGAGAAATCTGGGTGGTCTGTGAACTGGTGGTGATCGGAGGCCTGGGCTTCAATGATCTTGCCAAGTCAGAGAGTTTGAAGAAGATAAAAAGAGCCAGGTTTTAAGAACCTTAGTATTTAATGGTCAAAAAAGATGGGTGGACAAAACAGACAGAAAAGACAGATGAAAGAGAATGAGAAAATACAAAGGAAAAAAAACAAGAGAATGGAAAACGGATTGGCATACTGTGCTGAGAACAGCTGAAAGGTCAAAATAAAGGACTGAAGGACTGAAAAACGTACACTGGATTTGGAAAAACACAGCGTCCTGGCAGCCTCGGGGGAGTTATTCTTTGAGACGAACAGAAGTGGAGGCCGAAGTGGGTTAAGAATGTGAGCTGAGGAAGTGAAGATGGCAGGGTGATGGATTTTTTTTAAGAGAAGTTTCTGAAGAGGAAGAAGGGCAGCAACTGAAGAAAGAAGTGGGGTCACGAAAGGTCCCTTTTCTGTTGTTGCTTTTAAATGGGTGAGAGCTGAGCACGTGGGTGTGTTCAGGGCTGGCATCACGGACAGGGTAGAGCTCAGAGAAGGGGGCGAGCAGAGACCCGCAGCCCGGGAGGAGGGACGCGCCTGGAGACTGGGCGTTCGCTGGCGTGGAGGGACGGCATCGGAAATGAGACTTGGGGATCTGAGGCGCTTGGGGGCAGAGCTGGGCGCCTCCTCGTCCCCCTCTGCTGACAGGGACGAAGGACTGGGGCTCCCTCACTCCCGGCACAGCCGTGAGGACCAGAACTGTGGTTTCCTCGAGCGGTTTGGGGCAGGGGGTGGAGGCAGCAGGGGGCCCACAAGCCCCCATAGGGTGTCTGGCACAAGCCCTGTGGGTGGCGCTCAGGAGAAACACAGCCAAGCCACTCAGATAAGACAGAACCTTCACCCTCACTCTCTCACATCTGGGCTGCTCACAGGACATGGCAGAAGCCCGCGGCCACCTGCAGTCCCCAGGCTCCCTGAAGGCCGGGCCTCCGTCTCATACACTTTGCTTATATCTAAAGGACGAATAAATGACTTTCACACGGGAAAAAACGCAATACCGATGCGGACCTCACCAGACACACAGTCCTTCAGCGATGCTCCAGCAGACAGTTCTCAGAGGGCAATCACAATGGTTAAGAGACACGTGCTTGCCCTCTACATGTTTAAGGCTGACCTCACGGAGTCAACCTCCATTCGGGAGGGAGGAAAACTTTATCCTCTATGTAAAAGATCAGCAGCAACGGGCTCAAACCCCCTCCTTTCAAACCTTCCCCAGGACTTGGCAGAAGCGGGAGAAGCATCTCAGTCTGAAGAACCCGCCGCGTCCCACCAACCCAGGGACGCATCAGGGAGACGGTGAAACGACGTACCTAAGAAAAGCCAAACGTTCTTCGGATCCTGAGACAGCTGATAGGACCCCAGGCCGGCGAGACCACCGAAGAGGAGCCCGGCAGCCAGGGATGGAACACTGCCTGGAGGGACGCACACACACACCTGCGTTGTCCTGGCAGACACTCATCTCTGCAACAGAATCCCCAAGGCGCACCACCTCCCCCCACCCCCAGCCCCGAGGAAGCAGCAAAGGGAACGTCTCCCAGTGCCGTTCAAGACCAAGGTGTCCTCATGCAGAAAAATGTTTGGGGGAGATTGCTTTTTCTACTGGAGAAGTCAGGGCCATAACCACACCACCCCCCTCTCCTCTGACAGGCAGGGCAGCTCCAAAGGAGAAGAGGAGGCTCCTGGCCAGGCTTGATTAGCCTTGAAAAGACTGGAACTGCCCATGGGCACAACCTCGGGCTCAGCCCCAAAGGAAGGGGAACAGGGTCAATGAGTTAAAAAAGGATTTGGAGAACGGGTTCCGGTGTGTGTGCTGGTGGTGGGGAGCAGGCACGGAAGGCTCCTGGAAAACAGCCAGATTCACAGACACACCTGTGCCTGGCTTCACGCAGAGACTTCAAAATTGTTCACGTGAAGACAAGAGGCTTTCTCCCACTTAAAGAGCAGGGATGGCCCTCCGGGGTCAAGGCTGATGTATGGCAGGTGATGATAATGACCATCTATTACCATCCCTAACTGGCATCTTTAGATAAAGAGGCAAAAACAAGTGACTGGACAAGAAGCCTGGTTTAGCTCAGCCAGATAACCTCGAGGCGAGTAAAGGAGCAGCTATGGGGCTGATGATAAGCAGGCTCTCCAAAGAGGAGGCTTAAACCAAACCTGACTCCAACAAGACTGTAGTCTGGGAGCACTGGGGACTTGTTCTTCAACGGGAACAAGATTTCCCGAAGTTAAATAACTGCAAACCATACCTGCTTTTGCATAGCCAATAATCCCGCCGGAAGCAACCAGTGCTGCATAGCCAAAGCCAAGCCAGTGTAAAGGCACTCTGAAACAGAACAGTAAGACATTGGTGCCAAACGTGTTCTAAAAAACACGTAACCGTAGGATGGGATCAAAAAGGTCATCAACCCTATCACTGTACAAGTGCTTATAAATCCCGGAGAGGTTAGATGACCTGCCTAGGTCAGCAGCAGAGCTGGGACCTAAGCACAAGTTCCTGTGGGGGGTGTACAGTCCATCCTTCCATAACCCAAGCTGCCCTGCAGTCTTGGCTCAGTGCCCTTTGCAGATGAGGAAAGAAACTCTGCGTCTGAGAAGCTCCTGGCTATTCCACCCCCACCCACCGGGCACTTACAGCGGGCTGGAGTCCTTCGGCATTGTTCTTTCACCTTCTCCAAACCAGGCCTGTACCTGCAAAGGAGGGGCTGGATCAAAGATGGTCAACAGCACAGCTCCCTAGCAGACAGGAAGAGGTGGGTCAAGTTCCAGTTCCAGCCCTGGGGAGCTAAGAGGTAACGGCTCAGCTTCTCTAAGCCTCAGTTTCCTTCACTGTTTACCTACCCTGTGCAAACTTCCCATGGCTAGGACCGGCATCAAATGGGATAATACCTAAAAAGTGCTTTGCACTCAGTAACTGCTGAACAGACAGCAACCATTCTGGTAATAATCTAAGTTCTAATAACATAGGCCTACGGGAAACTTTACTGACCACCTCTGTACAGTTAATAAGCTAATCTTTTCATTATCTAACCAAGTTATAATTAAATTGTAAAATAAACACTTCTGTGCCCTTAATTCAAGTATTTTAATTACCCTTTCTGGGAGGAGGGGTTACTGCTTTTCACCCCCGCCCAAAGAATTAGATTATTTCAAGTCAACATTTATAACACGTTCAGACAGTTGATTTTACATCTCTCATAGTTACTGTTAGATGGGGGGCGAGAGGAAGGATAAAAAATACAAAAACCCAAGCCGTAATTACGTACAGTGCTACACCTCTGGCAAACTAGGATGTAACTAATTTCTTAAATGCATCTGGTATCCACTGGGGCTAAGCTTGAAAGCAACACACAGCTCTTCTGTTTAAACTATTGTCTATAAGGGTTAGGTGACTTGGAATCTTACCACCGTCATTAACTCGACGTAGCACTGCGTCGAGCATTGCACCCAGATTTTTAAAGAGATGGACGGATAAAATCTCCAGGAAACTAAGTAGCTAATTAAATCAGTAAGCGCCTGCCAAGAGCTCAGGGTTCCCGCAGGATTCACTACCCACTAGAAGGAGAGCAGAGAAAAGCAACCATCGCGCAGCCTAAAGCCGCCACCTGGATCCTGGGGAAGAGCAGAGGGCAGCAAAGCCTCTCATGTAATTTCTAAAAGTCAAAACCTGAGTAAAATAATTAATAATTCCAAAGCACACGAACCTCCTTCCCGAATGTCTGCCCGCACAGGTCGACCAGGGCGTACTCGCCTCCGGGCGGGGAGTCGCGATCCCGCCGGAAGTGTTGCGGCGCGTTTTCTGCGTCCCGGGGGCGGGGCTAGAGAGGTGGGGCGGGGTTGAAGCGTGGGGGCGGGGCTAGAGGCCTGCAGTCGTCGCACTCTTTGCGTCCTGGGGGCGTAGCGTGGGGCGGGGCTAGAGGTCGGGAGTCGTCGCGCTCTTTGCGTCCCGGGGGCGTAGCGTGGGGCGGAGCTAGAGGCCTGGCGTAGCAGCGCTCTCTGAGCCCTGGCTTGCTGCCGACGGTCCGGCGCGTGCTCTGTCCCCGAGGCCAGGAGAGTCGCCGAGCACATGTGTCCCGAAAGCTGGACGCGGGCAGGGCCGTCCAGCATCCAGCACTTGTCCCAGATCCAAGACGGCCTGGCCAAAAGCCGGAAACCCAGGACTGGAGTCTAGTTTTGACGGAGTCCTGGCGAGCTGGGCCAGGCCTGCGGTGGTCACCGATGGGGGAAAGAGCGTGTCAGAGACTGGATTCTGAAGGATGCGTTAACGGAGGGCTCCAGTCCTCGCCAGGTGTCAACCATCGGAGATGGTCCCTCTAGCCTGATCACCTAGTTTGCTACCATGAGAAGGGACTATTTTCTACCTGCAGAAGATAAGGTGGTCACAGGCTAGATAATCTGGCTCACTTCCCTTTGTTTTAGGGAGTGAGGCTACTTGAAGAGGCTACTTGAAGAGTGAGGCTACTTTAAGACTGACTGTAGGTGAGTTAAATTTGCAAGTACCTCTGCAACGTCTCCCCACCCCGCCCCCCCCACACACAGATTAACTCCACACCTGCTCCTCTTCCCTGCCCCACCATACTCTCAGTTGATGTAACACCAAAACGTGGGTGTCATCCTTGATGTTGCTTTCATCCCCTGCAAGTACATAACAACAGATCATACATACACAAACCAGTGAAAAGACAAATTGCAGGTCACGGGTATCTTTAAAAAAAAAAAATGCACAAGGAGAGAGTTGTAAGCTTAAGTTTTATTGGAGGCAAAATGAGGACCATAGCCCAGGGCACAGCCTCTCAGTTCTGTGCAACTGCTCACTGAAGGGCAGGGGGTGTCAGTATATGTGATTTTAGTGAAGTGGGTTACTGTGCACTCAAGCACACATTTTGACAGAATGTTGGTGCTAGTCACCAGGAGCAGATGTCTCTGTTAATGATGTCTCTCTTAAGTGCTTTCATAGATAAGAGAAGACGCAAGAGATTGGGCTCATAAACCTCCTGAAAAGTCTCCATCTAAAGGCCTGTTCTGCCAGTTTTTCCCAGAGTGCCTTTTTCCTGATCTCTACCTAGAACTCCTTTCAGAGTGTGCTATAGGTCAGCAACTGCAGTGGCGCGGGACCTAATCCTTGTAGAGACGGATGGCAAGTGACATTTTGGCAGCATACATATTCTAAGAGAAAACTTTTCCACTCGCAACAACGCCTACCTTTCAGATATCAAAACTGAAGCCTGTGTTTACCATAGCTGACTTCAATCAGCCAAAGCTGAGAGTGACTAAGACCTGAACAATTCCACTTAGGCCAGACCCTCACCAACTTAATGGAAGACTCTACTGAAAAAATCGATAGGACTTGCCTTAACCAGCTGGGATGACACTTATAGGAACTAAACCACCCACAACCCAGATAATCACTATGGTGTGATCACTCACCTAGAGCCAGACATCCTGGAATGTGAAGTCAAGTGGGCCTTAGAAAGCATCACTACGAACAGAGCTATGGAGGTGATGGAATTCCAGTTGAGCTATTTCAAATCCTGAAAGATGATGCTGTGAAAATGATGCACTCAATATGCCAGAAAATTTGGAAAACTCAGCAGTGGCCACAGGACTGGAAAAGGTCAGTTTTCATTCCAATCCCAAAGAAAGGCAATGCCAAAGAATGCTCAAACTACCACACAGGTTGCACTCATCTCATAGGCTAGGAAAAGTAATGCTCAAAATTCTCCAAGCCAGGCTTCAGCAATAGGTGAACCGTGAACTTCCAATGTTCAAGCTGGCAGAGGAACGAGAGATCAAGTTGCCAACATCTGCTGGATCATCGAAAAACCAAGAGTTCCAGAAAAACATCTATTTCTGCTTTATTGACTATGCCAAAGCCTTTGACTGTGTGGATCACAATAAACTGTGGAAAATTCTGAGATGGGAATACCAGACCACCTGACCTGCCTCTTGAGAAATCTGTATGCAGGTCAGGAAGCAAGAGTTAGAACTGGACATGGAACAACAGACTGGTTCCAAATAGGAAAGAGAGTTCCTCAAGACTGTATATTGTCACCCTGCTTATTTAACTTATATGCAGAGTACATCATGAGAAATGCTGGGCTGGAAGAAGCACAAGCTGGAATCAAGACTGCCGGGAGAAATATCAATAACCTCAGATATGCAGATGACACGACCCTTATGGCAGAAAGTGGAGAACTAAAGAGCCTCTTGATGAAAGTGAGAGAGAGTGAAAAAGTTGGCTTAAAGCTCAACATTCAGAAAACTAAGATCATGGCATCTCGTCCCATCACTTCATGGCAAATAGATGGGGAAACAAATGCAAACAGTGGATGACTTTTATTTTTCTGGGCTCCAAAATCACTGCAGATGGTGACTGCAGCCATGAAATTAAAAGACGCTTACTCCTTGGAAGGAAAGTTATGACCAACCTAGATAGCATATTCAAAAGCAGAGACATTACTTTGCCAACGAAGATCCATCTAGTCAAGGCTATGGTTTTTCCAGTGGTCATGTATGGATGCGAGAGTTGGACTATAAAGAAAGCTGAGTGCCGAAGAATTGATGCTTTTGAACTGTGGTGTTGGAGAAGACTCTTGAAAGTCCCTTGTACTACAAGGAGATCCAACCAGTCCATCCTAAAGGAAATCAGTCCTGGATGTTCACTGGTAGGACTGATGTTGAAGCTGAAACTCCAATACTTTGACCACCTGACGCGAAGAGCTGACCCATTAGAAAAGACCCTGATGCTGGGAAAGATTGAGGGCAGGAGGAGAAGGGGACGACAGAGGATAAGATGGTTGGATGGCATCACCGACTCAATGGACATGGGTTTGGGTGGACTCCGGGAGTTGGTGATGGACAGAGGGACCTGGCATGCTGTGGTTCATGGCGTCTCAAAGAGTCGGACACAACTGAGCAACTGAACTGAAACCACAGATTTAATTACATACAGTCCTAGGCCCTGGTAGAGCCGTTTTTTGAAATAAGATACAAATAATTAAGATATAGTTTTAAGACTACCTTTGTTAGAAGATTAACTAAAGCCTACAGCCATACCACCCTGAACGCGCCGCATCTCATCTGATGATGGAAGCTAAGCAGAGTCGGGCCTGGTTAGTACTTGGATGGGAGATTAGCCAAGTGTTTTTTTTAATGGGCTGAAGCAGATTTAAAATAAAGGAAATGTCATTTTCCTATCTTAACATTTCCTTGTCATCCACTGGAAATAGAACAGTTTAATCAAGTTTGGCAGCCTCTCTTTAACCTTCTGTTCGGAGCCCTGAACTTCAGCATATGCATTATACATATGTATTTTATTTATCTGTAGCTCTTAAGCTTGTCTTAACTTCCTGGTATGAATGTCTTTTTATACCATTTGTTATCAAAATGAACAAAATCCTCATTAAAATTATTAGAACCACTTGAAGAGGCCGAAGTAATGCAGGTTTTTCATTCTTCCCCCACTTAAATAGAAAATCTGAAAAATAACTCCTTTATCCACTTTTGGTAAAAATGTGTTCAGGATTTTATATTATTTTAAGCCACAATATTTAGAGAAAGATCTTTATTTGCTTTACACAGCAGTAAAAATTATATATTATAGGTTGCATGTGTGTGGGCTCAGTCATTATGTCATGTCCAATTCTTTTGTGAGCCCTCTGGACTGTGGTCCACCAGGCTCCTCTGTCCATGGGATTTCCCAGGCCAGAATACTGGAGTGAATTGCCATTTCATTCGCCAGGGGATCTTCCCAACCCATGGATCAAACCTTTGTCTCCTGCATTGGCAGGTAGATTCTTTACCACTGAGCCACCTGGGAAGCCCATATTATACATTAAGATACTATAATATCACCATGATATATAATTAATATTGCCTTTCAAAAAGTTTTACCACAGTTTTTAAAAAAAACCTGAACGTGATTTTTAAGCTGTACGTTTTCTTCAAAAGAAGAAATTCCAAGCTTTTACTTAGGGAAAAAAAAAAAAAGTATATTTGAAAAAAATTTCCTGCTAGGAAAAATCTGGGATTCACTGCATCATTCATATTTTCTTCTTTTTTCTCTTTTTTTCCAACATTTCTACTGTTTTTCTCTTCTTGGCTGACACCAGGCTGTTTCCCCTTGTTGGCTTATTACTGTCACCAGTTAAACTACATTTCTCTGCGTCTGGTTTTGGCTGCTTTTCTTCCTCCTGGACTGCATGGCCAGATTCCTCTTTGTTGCGTCTGGACTGTTCTTTACTTACTAAAACACAAGAGACAGGGTGTTTAAAGGCTGTTTTTCCCTCTAAGGTAAAATAAGTTGACAATAAAGTGAAGTTATCTGGCACTCCTCCACCTCAAGAGATAGCTTAAATTTTTAAAAAAGATCGGTTTCACTTACCAGGAGCAGGCTCGGCGGCAGCAGGCGGGCTTTCTTTTGTGTCTGTCCTTCTGTCCAGCCACACCCCAAGACACGTCAGCCTGGCGTTCGTGTTTATTTCACACAATAGAGACGGGGAAACTTTCTATAATGTGAGAAAGAAAATGTGAGATAACATAAAGGAATTTTAAATAATTTTGTTTCCATAACCAAGTTACCTTAATTAAAAACTTACACAGCATTTTCTTGAGTATAAAAGGAATGCTGTTTAGAAAACACTTGTGACCTTGACTCGTGATTGGTTTGACCATGTCCACCAATTCCTAAGAAGCACTTCACTAAGGAAAGGCGCTATTTGATCTTGTTCAGTTCCAGGTTTTAACAAAGAACCTTGCACAAACTAGGTACTCAACAAACCACACTCAGAGACTGTTTTTAAGAGAATAAAGCAACACTCTGTAAGAGGGAGACTACCAGAGAATTTAAATGTGTAATTATCTGGTTCAAAACTATTGTTAATTCTACAATTGATCGCAAGTTCCCCATTTTTTCCTAGCAATGGCAGGATTTTTATCTAACAGAAGGTTATAGAGAAGATCATCGATACACATAAGAGAAAAACATGCTGTTTCTCTGACTGAATGAGCAGGAGTTCTGGGATCCAGCCAGTTCAGACTCACCAATACCAACCCCTGGGGCAGCACTACGGAATCCTAATCTTAAAACCATGAATATCAATCAGGCCTTGAAGAGATGTAACATGTAAAAGATCTGTGCCCAATGAACCTTTAAGAAAATCCACCTCACTTAACTCAAAGTCATACTGACAGTAAGACCTGCATTTGGTTTATTTATATTGTGTTGAGACACTGACCTTGTCCTGCTTAAGCTTCCACATTTTGATGAAACCATCACTCGATGCTGTAACAAGAACGTGATGCTCTGGAGTTTCAAAACTGAACATGTCTTTCACCCTAGGACAAAAACAGTGACACTGTAAAGGAGCCCTTCCTCCAGACAGTATGATGCTGCTAGAAAACTTCCAGGCACACAGTCTCTCGACTTTTCAAGGCTTCGGGTATTTCCAAACTGCTCAAACAACAGTGCCAAAAATTTAACGTGCCTCACAATCCCATGAGTTGGCTGAGTCATTTTCAGGGTCTAAATTCCAAGACAGAATTGACTGTCAACCATACCTTAAGAAGGACTTGAAAAGATGATAGACAACTATAATCAGATTATCAGGAATAAAAGGAATTATCAGGAATTAAAGGAAATAAAGATATTCAAACCCCCTCCACCTCAGGAAACTATTGAGAGAAAGACCGAGGCCTCCTCCCCTTGTCCTCAGGGCCCACCACCCACCTTCTGAGCTACTATCATTTTCCTTCTGGATTATGGAGTAAACTAACTGGCCTCTCGGCTTCCACTTTTGCACCCTAACAACTTTTAAAAAAATCAAACCTTGTTATTCCCAGGCTTAAAATTCTACAGAGGTAGGTTCGGTTTCAAAACACCACAAGAGGGAGGAAGTGGCTGGGACATAGAAAACCCAACACCTACAAAGGCATTTGATATATAACTCAAACTCCTTCCCACAACATGTCAGGCCTGGCACCATCTGGCTCCCTCTGACCCAGTGATGGTCTTCTATCTGTTCCTAAAATACACCAAGCTCTTTTCTCCCTCAGGGCCACTGTGCCTATAATTCTCTCTTTTAGAAATAGCTCCTTTATCCCAAAGGTCTCATTCCCCCTTCCCCGATCATCCCATCCAAATAAGTTACCTGTGTTATTCCCAAATTGTAATACCTATTTCCTTCCTGTTAGGATTACCTGAGTTCTTGTTTATCCTATTTGTTGTCCCTGATAAGATAAGAGCCAGGAGAGTGCAAGCTCCTGCTGCAGTCTTTCATTACAGACACTCAGCAAATACTTGTTAAACAAACAACCAAATATCCATGAAGAGCTACATGGCCTTGAAGAATAGGCTCCCTTCCCCAAAACTAGGCGGGCAGAAACCAGGGCCTGTCTAGTGAGTGTAGTACTCTATTTGTAAAGAGAGATTTCTTAAAGCTAAACTAGGACACAGAAAACGAACACTGAGAGTTGTCTGGGACTTCCTTGGTGGTCCCATGGCTAAGACTCCACGCTCCCAGTGCAGGGGACCCGGATTCGACTATATCCCACATGCCACAGCGTGCTGCAACTCAGACTCTGTGCAGCCAAATAAATAAGCATTTTTAAAAATAACTAAGAATTGTTTGAAACATAAAAGAACATGCAAATAAAACACATGATCACCATTTTACAAAATTACAGCAGAAAAAGCAGGAGCAGTAAACTCCTGGGTGGTTAGAACTGGGTTGGTTCCCTTCTCCATCACCTAACAGGGTGGTAACCTTGGTCCGGTTATTAACCATTGACCCTGAGACTCACGTCTGCCTGCAGAGATACAGTGAGTGGTAAGAGGTGACGGAGATGGATGCAAGACAGAGGTCAACATGTCATTTATTTCTCCTGCAGGAAAAGCAGAGTGTGGGAAGGGGCCACTGGACAGGCAAACAGAGGGAAAATAGACAAGAGTGGTTGGGGCAGAGCTAATTTTTTTTTCCCACTCAAGTATGAATTGAGGGTTCCAGGCCGCAAGTGTAATGAAATTATTGAGAAAATAAGTCTGTTGTGCCAATGACTAGTCCTGGTGACAACTTCACCACTTTTGCATCACTATGGCCAAGACAACATTTCCACCATCCTCTTGGGAAAAAAAAAAAAAATCAGCTATGTAGATATGTCTATTTCTGTAGTTGTTCACAAAAAAGTCTGCCTTATGAAGCTACTGCATTTATAAGAGACCCTCCACATACAAGCACACAGAGATTAGTGTGTTAAAAAAAAAAAAAAAAGTACCTGTTTTCATGAGCTTTAAACTCAGACAGGCATGTTAGGGAATCACAGTCAAAAAACCTTACAACCTCTTCATCTCCAGCCACTGCGAGGACAGATTCCTAACAGAGGGGAAAATAAAACACACATTAACACCCAGAATGTCATCAACAACTCTGACCATCACCATATACACTCAGCTCCCACCATTGACTTCCGATCACTTACTGAAAGAAATGTAACAGAAGACACTCTCCTTTCATTTGTGATGGTGCCACTGACGGATGCAGTGTCGAGCTGATAGACGTCTATTCTGTTCAGTATGACAACTACGTATTTCTCTCCTTTTGGCGACCATTCCACTATGTGAGCACCTGTAAGTTACAAGAACAAAGCTGTTGTATTTCACAGATAAAAAAAGAAACTGATCAGGGGTCATAAAAAAAATACCAAATATTTACACTGTGCACTTTCACATCCATTATCCCATTAAACCTTCACAGCAAACTTATGATGCATATTTTTGTTAAATTTTAGACAAGGAATTGGTTTGAAGAATCATTAAGGTCATACAGTTCATAGGTGGCAGAGCCATGCCAAAAATCCCAATAGAAAGAGGAGGGGGAAAAAAGTGACCTAAGGCCTATGCTCTCAGAGAGAACCACCACCACGTAAGGAAATAACTGTAGGTGTGCGGACACGAGAACTTGTGTGTATATACATCCACAGCCTATCACATTTTCAAATGCATTCTAAACAAAAACACTCACTTTAGGCTTCCCTGGTGGCTCAGTGGTAAAGAATCCACCTGCCAGTTCAGGAGACATGGGTTCGATCCCTGATCTGGGAAGATCCCGCATGTCTCAGAGCAGCCAAGTCTGTGTTATTGAGCCCTCATGCCTTAGAACCTACGCTCCACAACAAGAGAAGCCACTGCCGTGGGGAGCCTGCACGCCACAGCAAAGAGCAGCCTCCCATCGCTGCGACTAGAGAAAAAGCCCTCGCGATGACCAAGATCCAGCACAGCCAAAGATGAAATTTAAAGAAAGTCAAAAAACACTCACTTTGTTTTATGTTTTTTATGAATGCCGATCTTCCTTCCACAAGATTCCATGTTCTGCAAAACAGGAAGCTCATTTACCGCATGATCACTGACTGACCGTGTGTAAAGCTAAGTTTAATGAAGACACAAACGAACATTTACTACATAGCCATTCAGAAGAACTACCTTCTTTCTTATGGCAATGCCCGAAATATTTCTTATCAAGCAAGATTAAAACTCGCTCTGTTCCCACAGTCCTTTCATCTGCTGAGTTCACTGTATTTTCAAAAGGCTTCACTTCCTAAAATTCCTCTTTATATAAGACCCCTCTCTACTCCACAGCTGACGATTGCAATGTAGCATGTGTGTTTGAATTTAGAGCTTTTCATTTCCCCCCGCCTTTCCTTATGAAAAGGTTCATAAGCGTTCAGCTTTACCCTGGTGTCTGACAATGGCAGACAGTATAGAAACAGTACCAACACCAACTTCCCTGGTGGCTCAGATGGTAAAGAATCTGTGTGCAATGCAGGAGACTTGAGTTGGGAAGACCCTCTGGAGAAGGGAAAGGCCACCCACTCCAGTATTCCTGCAGGACAGCTACTCACAGGGGCGTGGGCTCTTAAATTTGAAGACCAAAGTCCACAGCTTAGTAAAGGTGCTCCTGGGCCTTCATGACTCACCTCAGTGTCTTATCTGTACCCACAGACAGGGCCAACTTGCCAGATGGGTGAATGGAAAGGAAGGTCACATGTCCTCTAAAAGGAAACCGACAGTTAGCCCCCAGCTTGACTGGCACCTGGAGAACACTGAGAGCAGGCGGGACTCACTTGTGAGCTCTGATCGACTTCAGGCACTCCCATCTCCTTGCGTCCCAGACACAGATGAGGCCGTCCTCGGCCCCGCTGATCAAGTGCCTGTTGCCATGGAATTTCAGGCAAGTGATCGTGCCTGTGGAAAAACCAATCAACGGTCTCTGTTACGTGTACTCACGTCTGCAGCTGCAGTGCCAAGCCAGCCACAGACCTTTCGTGACTGAATGAGCATGGCCATATTCCAGTAAACCTGCATTTATAGAATCAGGCCATCAGCCCAGATTTGGCCTGCAGACTGCTGACTCCTCTGGCTGCAAAGTCTAAATATTTATATTTTGTCCTTTTCAGAATAGAATATGAACCCCTGGGTCAGTGCTGTCTCTGCACAAATCCAGATCGATTCTTCACATGGCTCTTTATACTGAAAGTCAAAGATCTGTGAGGAATAACTGTGCACACACCCCCTCTAAAAACCAAGAAAAATATGTGGGCCTATGTACTCCTCACAGTGGGAGACTCTAGCCATGTCTACCCACGTCTTCCTCCTTCACTCTTGTCTTATTTCTTATTTTGGAAATGCTGCTTTCCCATATCTTCTACTACTTCTGCCCATGATTCTACCTGTTACCTGGAAAATAGCTTATGTACTACCAGCTGTTTGAAAACAACACTTGTATAAGAAATGAAAGAAATCAAGAATCCTGTTTCATTCATCCCCTATCTAAACTCTTGTCTTGAGATTGAACATCTGTGCAGACCAGGTACAGACCAGACTTGTTCAGCTTATGTCTCCAAGCCCAAGGGAGGGAGAAGCCTTCCTTGTATGAACTGGGACTAGGAGACAGAGGAAAAGGAATGCACACTTAAGTCACCCAAAGCTGAGCTGCTTCCGAAAAGCAAGACACTTGTCAAAGTAGCTAAGGACTATCTCACAGGGCACTTAAGGAGGACACTGATCACTCCAAATTTCTGCTACGAACAAACAGCAGACTCTCGGCTGGCAAGAACCTCTGAAATAGGTGAAAGGTAGTGTAAAAAAAAAGGGGTATTTGTCTTATCTGCCTTTTGTTGCAGAAAACTACTTTCCTCAGGCAAGTTTTTCCTAACTGAGCACCTGAGTAAGAGGCTCTACTGTCCTGAGTTCTTCCTTCCCCTTCTTCTCCTGGAGCACACGTGAACCCCCTCCCTGTCTGTCGCCTGGAAAGACGCAGTGACAACAGCATATGATGCTCAACACTAGGGGCTTCCCCCTCGGCTCAGCTGGTAAAGAGTCCGCCTGCAATGCGGGAGACCTGGGCTCGATCCCTGGGTTGGGAAGATCCCCTGGAGAAGGGAAAGTTACCCAGTCTTGTATTCTGGCCTGGAGAATTCCACGGACTATACAGTCCATGGGGTCGCAGAGAGTTGGACACGACTGGGCGACTTTCACTTTCACTTCACTGGGGAATAAATCACCTGCTGGGTCTGTCTGTCCCCCGATCCTGGTGCTATCCTGCTCAACTTCACCATCAATGTGAAACCCCAGCTGTGACTAGGGGATCACTCCTCCTGACCTCCTCCACTCCAATAACCTCCACCTCCTTGCACTCCAGTCCCTCACATGGCTATCCCCTGGAGCTTTTCCACAGTAAATCTCCAGCTCTAAGAATCTATCCCCTGACCGCAACCTCTCACTGTTCCAGCCCTTCCCGGCCTTCCTCCACTCACGCTCGCCTGCTTTATGTTCTGGAGATCTGCAGATCCTTGACACCCTACTCTCTCTAGGCCAACAACCTATTCTTTGTCCAAAACCCTCTGTTCCCATGTAAATCAATCCTTCTCTCACACACACCAAGTAACTTTCCTTTGGCTACAGAAGTGTGTATAGCCTACTGCAAGCAGATGTCCATCGACAGCTTCCGACTCCAGCAGGCAGGCTCTCTGCTGGTTCTCGGCGTCTCTCCCACACTCACACTGCCAGCACCTTCCTCAGGCCTGCACTGCTCTCTGCCCCCATTCAATCCCGACCTCCTCCACTCGGGGTCCCCTGGGATCTGACCCCACTGCCTCTCCAGCCACCCCAACCTCCCTGTCAGCCTTCTCAGAACACCGAGCGCCTTACACGTCCCCAGGCACACCAACAGTCAAAAAAGCACAGGCTGCAGCTGCAGGCTCAGGTTCTGGTTTTAGCATTTTGCGACCGTGGGCAGTCCTGTGACACCTCTGAGGCTACGCTTCCTCTTCTCTGAACTGAAGCCACAGCTGGCCTCTCCTGGCACAGCGCTGGGCACCTGGCCCTCTCCCAGAGTCAGCTTCTCCCATGGCGCGGCCACTTGTGCCCCTTGCACGGCCTGCCCTGCCCTGAGCATCCTTTTCTCCATCTTGCCAGTTTCACCTGCCCAACAACTGACCTCTTCTTATAAAACAGTTGATTTAATGTTATTTTAAGGAAGCTTTCAATAAAAACTTGCTTCCTCCTTCTGCCCCACTAGACTGAGTAAAGTGTTTCCATTCTGGCCCGATACAGACTGTGAATAATGTAAGGATAAAGAACCACATTTTGTCCACTTCTGTATTTCCTAGCACAGATTCTGCTCATGAGACACTTATGAATTGTTCAGCTGAAGTCGAACCATAAAGTAGTAATGCCTCAACACTGTTAACTGAAAGGCCACGATTTTCTTACCATTGTGATGCATGAGCGCCCCATGGTCGACTTTCTTTTTCATGTCGTAAATGTGAATGGTTTCATCTTTGCTCCCTGTGACTACAAAGCGGCTGTTGACAGCCACCGCTGATAAGGAGGCAGTGTGGGCATGGTGGGTGAAGTCGGCCACAGGAGCCCATCTCTGCTGTAGGGAAAAGCACATGGTCAGTGAGCGCCACGGTCACATCACAGCTCCCTACAGAGAGGTAAGTGGCTTCATGATCCATGAAAACTGAATGGATTCTACGAACGGAGAAAAGACAGGACAGATTCACAGAACTGAATAAAGAAGGGACAGTAAGAGAAGGGGAAGGCAACACTGAGCACCATGACTTTAAAAACAATTACGAAGACTGGACTGGGGCTTCCCAAGTGACTCAGCAGTAAAGAATCCACCTGCCAATGCAGGAGATGTGGGTTTAATCCCTGGGTCGGGAAGATCTCCTAGAGGAGTAAATGGCAATCCACTCCAGTGTTCTTGCCTGGAAAATCCATGGACAGAGGAGCCTGGCAGGCTACAGTCCACGGGGTCACAAAAAAAAAGACACGACTGAGCAACTGAGCACATTTACGGACGAAGATTGGGCTACAGGGACTTTAAAATCTCATCCAATCCCTTAACTCCTCAGCAGGTTTACTTATCCGTGAGCCTCCATACCGTTCATTCACTCAAATGTCCAAATTTTGATTTGAATTTATTTACTCAAACACTGAATGACTATTACGTGCTTGGCACCATTTGACACAGTGAACGAAACACACAGAGCAGTGAACAAGAGAAACAAAAGCACGTATTCCAACGGAGCGTCATTCTGTAGGAGTGACAAGACAGTATGATATCACACAAAGCACGTATCTATATAACAACAAGACCTATAAAGAAAAATAAATAGTATTTGCATTAATATCAATATAAGCTCTGGAGAGTGACCAATAATGAGGTCTCAAGACCTCTACACTTGCTGCGATGTAACGCTCAGATTGAACGAATGTGATTTGCTCAGTGCAAAGAATGACTGCTGAATACACACACATATCCTGCCTCCCATAAAAGGACATACATCATGAAGTATTAGCAAAATGAATAAACCAAGGAAGAAATAAATTCACCAAATTTGTTCAAATACACTTAGGAAGTGTCATAAATTAATTCCTAAAAAACAACAGCAAAATAGTCCTTCTGTCAATCAGGACAGAACAGCCCTCTTTTGAGTAAAGGTGCAACATTCCTGAGGGGCTGCTGTGGCCATAAATCAGAGAATAACCTTTGTCTGTACATCTTACAGAAGGAACATTCATCATCGGGGCTACTGCCTGAATAGCTTTAGAGGCAGTACTAGGTAATAGTTAAGAGCTTTGAGAGAGAGGGGAGGGAGGCTGAAGAAAGAAAGGATATTCACGTAACTATGGCTGACTTGCGGTCTTGTAGGGTAAGATCCAACACAATGTACAGCAATCTTCCTCCAATTAAAAAATAAATTAAAAAAAGAGCTTCAAGCATCGGAGACAGCTTGAAAGGTGAGTCCCAGGTCAGCCAATTATTAGCTCAGTGGCCTTGAACAAGCAGCTTAACCCATCTCAACTTCTGGATTCTCATCTGTAAAAGGGGGACAACTGCATCTGCCTCAGAGGGTTGCTGTGAGGATGACTACGTGTCTGCAACATGGAAAGCGCCGTTATTACAAACAATAACACCATCAGTAGCGTCATCTTCTGAGTGTTCAGACCACATCACCTTTCAACCAGAGACAGATGAATAACCAGAGTACACAACAAAATAAACAAAAGCAACTTAACTAAGCTACATACTTCCAATTTTCTGGTTAACTCAAAACTGACACTGCAACATCTTCATAAAGAAGTACTCAATAATTTCTAGGAAATTATCTAAGGAAGTCCTTTAGAGGGAAAACACAGTACTGGGCTAAAAATTAGATCTTATTTCTAGTAGGAAATTTCTGGGTATTTCCTAACTACCTGTTTGAGCACTCCCAATTTACTTAACTTTTATATTACTACACGTAGTAAAATACTGAACATTTTTGGTGGTCTTGAGTCTCGTCAGACTCTGCAACCCCGTTTTCTGTAACAGGACAAGCTCCAGGGGGGTCTGTAGGCAAGAATACTGGAGCGGATGGCCATTTCCTTCTCCAGCGGATCTTCCTGCACAAGAGACTGAACTCTCGTCTCCTGCACTGGCAGGCGGATTCTCTATCACTGAGCCACCAGAGAAGCCCACAATACTTACCATACTTTGTTGTAACCTTTTCTCTACGTTACTTGCCTTCCTCATCATCTCCCTACGTGGTTAAGCTCTCCAATGCAGAATCCATACGTATGGCTTCTTCGCACCTTCACTGCAAGTAATGGTCCCCACTAGAAGGGCCCAATAATTAACTGGTGTCGTTTTACCAACGAAGCGTTTACCTGAATCCAGCGCGAATAATTTGCTAAAATTTCAGGACAAAAACTCAGGGAAAGAGCTAACTGTTCTTTCAACTTATAGGAACGACTCTTAAATTCGTAACCGACGGCCCACAGGCCCGTTTGCAGAAACGCAAACTTGCTTTGTGCGCCGTAGTCACGACGTTCACTACAAAAGCCAGATGCCACGTCTTACTAAATGCCTTCTCCATGCTTCAAACGGCTAAGTATATTATTAGTATATGTTCTAAGAATATTCTACGTGTATATTCTAAGTATACTCTAAGTCTCTTGAGTTTCATTCATCGATGAAACCCTAACACAGCAGACAATGTGGTCCTCTGAGGTGCTGTTTACCTAGGCCGCTGGGAACCAGGCCTGACGCCCCGCCTCCCCACCACCCGCGGTCCCTGCGCGCGCGGGCTCTCACCTCGCAGTGGCCGTCGCCCTCGGGCTCAGGGTGTACAGCGAATCCAAAAAGGACCTGCTCGTAGCATCCAGCAACCACCTCCATCCAGCGGCGAACGCGTCTCCTCCTCAGCGAACCTGACGCGGCGCAGGGCGGAAGTGACGAAAGCGGATGCGACGGGAAGGAGGGTCCTTCCCGGTCGGCGCTCAAGTTACGTCAGGCCTGTGGGGCTGCCTTTTAGATGCCTGCATCCATGATGGAGGTGGGGGGGCGGGTGGTTTCCGGCGGATCAGACGGAATTTCTAGACGATCAGGCGGAATTTCCAAGGAGGGAATAAAGAGGGACGCCCCTTGACGAGGTTGCTCATTTCAAGGAGGGAAAAAAACCTGGGGGCCAGCAAGCATTTTCGAGGGAGCCTTGCGCTAGGCGCTTCCGAGGCGAGTGGGCTAGACAGCCTCTGCGGAGGCCCCCCGTTTCCGGGGCGTCTACGGAAGGGGCGGGCACTTCCGGTCAGGGCGGGAGTCGGAGAGCGCGCCCGGCGCAGCCGCGAGATGTGTGTCTGTGGATTTCGGGCTGCGATGGCGAGTAGGGAGTTATGTCTCCTACTTGTGCTGGAAGCCGTTTCTCGCGCTCATTCTCTGTAACTGGAGGAGGAGGGGTGACCTTTAGGGTTCGCCTTGATCGGAGGGGTCCGGTTCCCGCGCTCCCGCCCGGGCCGCATAATCTCGCCCAGCACCTTTTCTTCCTTCTTGGTTATGGCTTGACGAACCCTTAAGGACTCGTCGGCCAACGTTGTGGCACATTCCTGAGAAGGACAAGGACCCTTTACCCGAGGGGAGTAAAGACAGTACTTGGAAGATGACGGGTCTAGTCATCCTTGGTGAGTTTCCGGAAGGGAATCTCATTTAATTTCTTTTCACCACCTTTCCCGAGTTAGCTGCAAAGTCAAACGGTAATAAAAGCCAGTATGAGTTGCTCAGTCGTGTCCGACTCTGTCCCGTCTCCTGTGTCCATGGGATTCTCCAGGCAAGAATACTGCAGTGGGTAACCTTTCCCTACTCCAGGGAATCTCCCGACCCAGGGATCTAACCCAGGTCTCCCGCAATGCAGGCGGATTCTTTACCAGCCGAGCCACAAAGGAAGCCCAAGAGTACTGCAGTGGGTAGCCTTTCCCTACTCCAGGGGATCTTCCCAACCCAGGGCTCGAACCCGGGTCTCCCGCCTTGCAGGCAGATTCTTTACTGTCTTGAGCCGCAATGAAAGCAAAGATAGTCGTAGTTTAGATTTGAGATTTTCGTGAAATATAAAGATTCAGAGATGTGTCAGAAAGGACAGCTTCGTACAGACTTCCAATAGAGTAAATATCGGAGCGTAAATGACGCTTACTCCTTGGAAAGAAAGTTATGACCAACCTAGATAGCATATTCAAAAGCAGAGACATTACTTTGCCAACAAAGGTTCGTCTAGTCAAGGCTATGGTTTTTCCTGTGGTCATGTATGGATGTGAGAGTTGGACTGTGAAGAAGGCTGAGCGCCGAAGAATTGATGCTTTTGAACTGTGATGTTGGAGAAGACTCTTGAGAGTCCCTTGGACTGCAAGGAGATCCAACCAGTCCATTCTGAAGGAGATCAGCCCTGGGATTTCTTTGGAAGGAAGGATGCTAAAGCTGAAACTCCAGTTCTTTGGCCACCTCATGCGAAGAGTTGACTCATTGGAAAAGACTGATGCTGGGAGGGATTGGGGGCAGGAGGAGAAGGGGACGACAGAGGATGAGATGGTTGGATGGCATCACTGACTTAATGGACGTGAGTTTGAGTGAACTCCGGGAGTTGGTGATGGACAGGGAGGCCTGGCGTGCTGTGATTCATGGGGTCGCAAAGAGTTGGACACGACTGAAGCTCCCTACCGGTGAATATGACTATGGGAGGTTGAAACATACGTTGCTGCGACTTTGTCAACTCACCCCCATCCCTTTTAGACTGTAGTACAGGCCTGTAGCGCTTAGCCTCTTGTCTCTGAGGACGTTTGTTCACCGATGTTCTGAATCGTCAGTACGTGTTTAACTCGGATTTGTTTTAATCGATGCTGGTTTGGGTCTTGTACAAATGAGGTTATTTTGGTTGTCATTTCAGCACAAGGAAAGCCTTCTGCGCGCTTTGGCGTCTGTACATGTTGGGACTCCTCAGGCACTGAAATACTGAAGTCCAGCTCATTCTCAGTCTCTTGAAAACTGTGTTCACTGTTGGACAGTACTGGCACAGGTAAGAAAGATTGCAGGTTCATTTCCAGACCCTCCAAGTAACGTGTCACACAAAATCTTTTCTTTCCCAATGTTAGGTGTATATTATACTGCACTCTATTATAGTGTGCAATCCCATTATGTCTTGGGCTTCCCTGGTAGCTCAGTTGGTAAAGAATCCACCTGCAGTGCAGGAGACCCGGGTTCGATACCTGGGTTGGGAAAATGCTCTAGAGAAGGGAAAGGCCACCCACTCCAGTATTCTGACCTGGAGAATTATGTGGACAGTCCATGGGGTCTCAAAGAGTTGGACATGACTGAGCCACTTTTACTTTCACCGTTATGTCTAAGAAAGGCATAGTCTTTAATTGAAAAATATTTTATTGCTAAAAAGTCCTATCACTTGAGGCTTAACAAGTCCTAGTAGTAACATCAGAGATCACTGATCACCATACAAAATAGACTAATAATGATCAAGTTTGAAATATTCTAAGAATTACCAAAATATGACAGAGGGACCCAAAGGAATCAAATGCTGTTGGGAAGTGGTGCTGATAGCCTTGCTCCGTGCAGGGTTGCCAGAAACTTTGATTTGTGTTTTTTAAAAAAGCTGGATCTATAAAGGACAATAAATTGAAGTACAAAAAAAAAAAGGAGATACAGCTGTAATTCCTTCACTTTGCTAGTTATGTTATTATGTTAGTCCCAAATTGTTTTACTTTTTAAATTCTTTTTTTGTATCTTGCTTGTTTTTCTGGTGGCTCTTCTATCAAAGAACCACTAAATCAGAGGCGTGTGAATTGCTGTAGGAGTGTCCCCTGGGCATGGGATGAAGTAAGGAGGACATTTCTTGAAGTCTAATTTTCTTTTTAAATACATGACTCTTTGCATATCTTTATTTAGGGGGAAGTGGTAGTCTCTCATGCAAAAAGAAAAGGAACACTGAATAAAATTGTTTCAGAATCATGTGCTCTATGTATTTTGTTGCTTCAGGAATCCCCCTGGTGCCCCGCCTCATTACCCCAGTGAAATTTCAAATGCTGTTTGTAAAGAATTAGCATTCATTTGAAATTAATTTTAACATGTCATGATAACAGGGTAATTATCATAGTCAGCATCTATTACTATGCTTGTCAATTACAATCTGGTACATGGATTGTCACACTTTTACCTGCTTAAGTATCTGTCACATTTTATTTTTAATTAAGTTTTATTGGAGTGAAGTACGGTAAAGTCACATTTTAGAGAAGAGCCTTGTGGCTTAAGAAAGTCTTCTGCTCCAACCTGGAGACGTTTAGAATAGCGTGAAAACCACAGTGCACGCGACATAAGCGTAAAATGGTTTTTCCTCCTCTTATTTTTTTAATTGTAAAAAGTTAGTGGAGCTAGGCATAGAGCTTAGAAGACCTTGGAGCATCTGGTCCTGGGGCTCCTAACGTGGGAGAATTGATGGATAAGTTTTGGGACTTGTGAATGCCCTGAAATTATACGCAGAATTGTATGCGTTCGTTTATGGAAGAGAGCATTCGTAGGATTTCGTCACATTTTCAAAAAGATTAATGCCTCTAAAGCTAAAATACTCTAATCTGGTCTGAGGATATAAATGGAGAAGTCGGTCCAAAACTCTCCCACAACCACACAGCTCGGCAGCAGGAGACTGTGGTGTTGCTGCTCCTTTCACTTCTCCTTGGGCTCCAGTGTTGTCTCTTAACGAAGAAGAAAAGTGGTTTTTCTCTGTCTAAAGAAAAACACACAATGCAATATACACCTACTCAAGTGGATTCAAACAGCATACTTCCTGCCAAGCCGCGTGTTCTCTTTCCAAACACAGGGTGGCAAAAGCCATTCAGTCTCATTCTCAGAAAACTGCAATTGCCAAGAAACCACCAACCCCTGCACGATAGGGCTTATTAACTCTAAAGCACAGTGGGGTTTTTAGTTTTGCGTTTATATTATTGATAGAAAAGCTTTTTGCGCTTGAGCCAGGCATTGATTTATTCATTCATTCAACCAGTGTTTAGTAAGCACTTGGCTTTGTTTGGTTTGCTAAAGAAAAAAAGCCAGTCTTTGTTTTGCGGGGTGGGTGAGGGTGGTTAGAAGGTCGATATACTGAGCTAAAAGCAGGATACTGTGGAGAGAAATTGGCCTTGTTAAAAATCTCATGTGAGTCTAATGCTGCACTGTTACACTCCTTTCACAGTGTCATAGGTAGCAAGTCTGTTAAATTTGAGGACTACAGAGAGTGCGTGTGCTTGTATTCTCAGAGGACTTTGATCTCCTCTGCATGTAGAGCTCAGGGAGACAGAAAGTGGGCTACTTTCCCTAGACCCAGACCTGAAAGAAATTGTTTCACCTGCTTCATGAGAATAATCAGGTGAACTATGGGAGGTTTGCATTTGAGACTTTTGGAGATCAAAGCAATATTTGTGAACTCTTCCTTGTCACCATCATCTAAAATTCTGCCTGAATGTCCATCTTCGTCTCTGGAGTCTTGCTCATAGCATCTGGCCCCTGCCGTCTTCCTGGGTGGGTGCAACATGCCTTAAAGACTTCCTCGCAAATCCCAGCCTCCTACCACCGTATCACGAAGGGTCAGCTCCCACATTCCTTTCCCGCTACAGCTCCATCTCTCACTCATAGAAAACATTTTCATTGTCTAAAAAAGTCCAAAATAAGAGAAGGAAAAAAGATAATGCTTTTCTGAAAGAATCTTAACTGATAACATGAAGTTTGATTTCTAAGCTGCTACAATATTTAAGAATAGTTTTTTTCTAAAAAATTCAATAAACTGTGAATACAGCAAAAAAAAAAAAAAAAGGAAGCAGGCTCCCAGATAACAGAGAACAAACCAGTATTACAGTGTGTGTTGGGTGGGGTCGGGGGGGCAGGGGAGGCACAAACTGTTGGGTTAAGATTGGCTCAAGGGTGTATTGTACAACATGGAATATAGCTCTAATAGCTGTTAATGGAAAATAACCTTCAAAATGGTATTAAACATTTTAGGAAATTACTATTTTTTAATGTTTCTTTCAATTTTCCACTCCTCGCCGCCAATTCTCGTTAACTATGCCCATTGCTGCTGTGCTCTGCTCAGCTGTATCTGAATCTTTGCAGCCCCATGGACTGTTGTCCCCCAGACTCCTCCATCCATGGGATTCTCCAGGCAAGAATACTGGAGTGGGTAGCTGTCAGGAAGCATTTAACAGGAGGCTTCCTGTATGCTGTTCTGGATCTGTCAGGAATTCTCTGTTCCTTATTAATTCCTGAATATTCAGGAATTAGGAGAGGCAAGCCTCTCCCAGGGGGCTGAGGAATCCAGGCATTTCCTTCCTTAGTTTTTCTATACGTTAATAAGTACCCTCTTCCTTTTTATGAACCATATGGTAAAAGTGATTATTTACAACTCTCTCTCTGTTTAATATGGATTGCCTATGTTTTTTAAGTCTGGAATTTTAATCTTTATCTTTGCTGAGAATAACTACAGTATATATGCCCACACCATGTTGATTAAAACACCTTTGCTCCATCGGAGCTTTGGTCCCCGTGTCTTGCTTGCTTTCTCTCTCTCTCAGGCTGTTTCTTTGGAGTGCAGAGGCTCTCTAGTTCACTTTACTGCCCTGGCTTCTAAGACCCTCTGTAGAAGGCGCTCTGTGCCTTCACCCCATCGAGAGGGCGCCTGAGGCCTCCATGAACAGAGCAAGCCCTGTGCAGGGGCTTTATTGGCTTTCTGCGTAAACCAAGGAATATCAGCCTCTTTCTCTATCCTTTACTTTCTTATTGGCTGACTCCGGACCACCAGGTTCCAGTCCATTAAAGGACCTCACCAAGTGGTGCCCAGAACAGGAACTTGGTATACATATGCAGATTCGGACGGATGGAGTGACCCCAGGGCCCACTGAGGCCGGTAAGTACTAAGAGATAGGTAAAACGGCTGGAAAACCCCATCACTTTGCTACTTTACTTCATCACTTAAAGGTCAGGGACTTAATAAAACATATGCTGATTTTTTAGATAGATTACAAACTGCTATTTCCCATACTGTAATTGGAGAAGAGGCCAAAAGGCAACTAGAGAAATTACTTGCTTATGAAAATGCAAATCAGGAATGCCAAAAAGCTATAGCTCCATTTCGTGAGACAGGGAGTATTACTATTTGAAGGCTTGTCGCAATCTAGGATTAGAAACTCAAAAGATGCAAATGATAGCTGAAACAGTGGTTGCTGCCTTAAGAAAGGGAAATGAAGGATGCTTTACATTTGGAAATAAGAACCGTTTAAAAAGGGACTGCTCTAAGAAAGCTAAAAAATATATATATATAAAAATTAAAAAACCTCCAAAAATCTGTCCTCGCTGCTGTAGAGGACTGCATTGGGCCCAAGATTGTAAATCTAAATTTGACATTAAAGGGAAACGTATTCCGAGAAACTCCAAACAGGGGACCCACCCAGGTCCCCTTCAACAAAAACCTGGGGCAAATTCCATCTTTTCCCTCAAACCCTCAACATCGGGAAGTGCTGCTGTTGATATACCAGCTTTGTTTTTAGATAATATGAAGTTAATGAGCTCTATTTAAATTAAAATTCACGTGAACTGAAAAATATTTAATAATGTTTATTTAAATATAAATATAATTTGAATATAATTGCTAATCTAATTAAGACATGTCTTAAGTCATCAACATTATATAATACTTTTATTATGCCTAGGTTTAAGGTAAACTAAATTTGTCAACAAAAAGGTAACTATATATATAAATGAGATAAAAACTTTTAGATAAACTATTAAAATAATTACTTTTTAATAGAATAATCTATTATTATAATCTAAAATAATCTCTTGGGATTGGTATAACTTAAATTTCTAGAGCTGTACTGAACTAAATAATACAAGTTTATTAAATAACTAGGTCATTTCCAAATAAAATAAGATTTTAAAACATTAATTACTAAACATTAACTTCCTCTTACAAAAAGTTTTTCTTACATAAAAACTAGAGATTTCAAACTATTAATATATAATGTATAATATATATATAATGAATATATATATCGTAATATGATACAATTAATATACTCACCAATCTATAAAATGCTAATATACAAGACACTTCATAGTTGCTAAAAAAGGTAAGATAGATGCTTTTAATAAAAAGATATAAGATACGACAAACTCAGATATACATTCCACATTTTTCCTAGAGGCCACTGCTCATTTAACAAACAATACAATTATTAAAATAACTTGGAAGAATGACGAGCGTACTTGGACAGAGCAGTGTTGGCCCCTCACGAAAGAGAAATTACAGGCGGCTAAGGAACTTATAGATACACAACTAGAATTAAAGCATATTGAGGAATCTTGTTCTCCTTGGAACTCTCCTATTTTTGTTATAAAAAAGAAATCTAACAAATGGCGTCTCCTAACAGGCCTCTACCCATCACACAAGGTATTAAGCCTCGCGGTTTACAACCTAATGCTTTTATTTGGGCCACACCTCTTCGCGGTGAGGCTACACAAAACATTATAACTCACTTACTAGCTTGTTTTACAGTAATGGAAACTCCTAGTTCCATAAAAACAGACAATGGCCCTGCCCATATTTGTAGAGACTTTAAACAATTTTTACAGTATTTTTCTATTAAACATATTACAGGTATTCCTTATAACCCACAGGCACAAGACAGAGTCAAACACATCACACACTAAAGTTACAAATACAAAAAATTTTAAAAGGGGGAATACACAAGGTGCGCTACTGTCTTAACTAAAGCAGACTTTACTAGATTCCAACATAAGATATTTTCTAAACCTATAACTATCGTTAATATAGCTTTATTTGTTTAAAAATTTTTTTAACCTCTTCAGAAGATTCAACCCAAGGGGGGCCCCAGCATTCAAAATGGAGATGAAACAACAAGACCCCCAGGAAGAAGAAATTCTGATACGGGCTATGTCCGCTCTAAAGATCTCCAGAAAGCACCGCCCTCAGCGGCATCACCCCTATTATCTCCCCACTTGGGGACAAATAAAAACCCTTACTAATCGAGCTGAAAATTTGGTCTCTCAATAGGGATTGCCTGGGAATCCTGAATACATTCTGGCAATGCTCAGTCTTTTGGCCTGTACCACCCACCCCCCCACCCCCGCTCAAGCTCAACTAATCCCCAACCCACCTCTATTACAGGTGGTCGAATGAGCAGAGAGAGGACCAGTCGTTTCAGCTACTGACTACATATGCCCCCTCCCTAGTACGTGAAGGAGCCATCACACCCTGGGGAGGAAGGAAAACTAATTAACATTTCTTTAGGCTATGAAGTCTTTTCCCTGTTCAAGGGCCCAGCAGTACTACGCATAAACAACAAACTTGGGTTTTTGTCCTGCCTCCAAAAGAAGCCCTTCCGACGTAGCTTGGGTTATTTACTGTGAACCACGTTTACACTACTGAAAAGTTAGCTGCTAAGTCGCTTCAGTCGTATCCAACTGTGCGACCCCATAGACGGCAGCCCACCAGGCTCTCTGTCCCTGGGATTCTCCAGGCAAGAACACTGGAGTGGGTTGCCATTTCCTTCTCCAATGCCTGAAAGTGAAAAGTGAAAGTGAAGTCGCTCAGTCGTGTCCAACTCTTAGCGACCCCATGGACTGCAGCCTACCAGGCCCCTCCATCCATGGGATTTTCTAGGCAAGAGTACTGGAGTGGGTTGCCATTGCCTTCTCCACTGAAACGTTAGGGAAAGAACAAAAAACATTATGTAAAAGGTTACTTATGAAACATTACCATGACAAAGGATTTCTTGGCTGGCTTAATGGTGGAATGGCACTCCCCCCGCCCCCCCCCGCCCTCCTTGAACTGCCCTGGATAAACACATTGAGCCTGAACAATGGGACATTTGGAAACTTGCTGCGAACACCGAAAAATTTGGAACTTGGACCGGACATTTCACAGAGACCTGTCGTGGTCATAGTAACTATCTCTTTTGCTGTAATCGGTCATACTTCATACAAGCCCATGTCCCACTCCCTTTTGTTATAGCTATAGGAAGTTTACAATTTAATAAGACTTTACGTTCCATAACTTGTATTAATTGCAAACTATATACTTGCCTTGCTATTGCTACTGCTAAGTCACTTCAGTTGTGTCCAACTCTGTGCGACCCCATAGACGGCAGCCCACCAGGCTTCCCCGTCCCTGGGATTATCCAGGCAAGAACACTGGAGTGCGTTGCCATTTCCTTCTCCAATACTTAACTCCTCTATTTATTTTAGCTACTCAATTTTGTGTTGTGCCTGTTCAATTCAATCACAGTGCCTACAACTGGGTACAAATCAAATTTCATTTACAAAATATACATGATAATGCCTCTCTGAATGTACATTTACTGCAAAAAGGAAATCTTTAAAACTTTTTCTAAAAATCTGCCCTCTTCCCCTAATTTGGAAACTTTAGCTGAACAAATTATCCGGCTAGACCCACGAAGATGGTTTCAAAGTATTACCACTATCAGGTCTGGAACTGTAACTTTGGTGATTGTCTTGATAATTATATTTGTTGTTTACCGTCGCCTTTCTATAAGGTTGGTTAATGCTAACCAAACTCATTGGGTCTGGACGTTTGTTTTTTTTTTTAAGAGTATAATAAAATAGGGGGAATTGTCAGGAAGCATTTAACAGGAGGCTTCCTGTGTGCTGTTTTGGATCTGTCAGGAATTCTCTGTTCCTTATTAATTCCTGAATATTCAGGAATTGAGAGGCAAGCCTCTGGCGGGGGGTTGGGGGGGCGGGGGTGGTGCTGAGGAATCCAGGCATTTCCTTCGTTAGTTTTTCAATACGGTGATAAGTACCCTCTTCCTTTTTATGAACCATATGTTAAAAATGATTATTTACAACTCTCTCTCTTTAATATGGATCGCCTATGTTTTGTAAGTCTGGAATTTTAATCTTTATCTTTGCTGAGAATAACTACAGTATGTATGCCCACACCATGTTGATTAAAACACCTTTGCTCCATCAGAGCTTTGGTCCCCATGTCTTGCTTTCTCTCTCCCTCTCTCTCCCTCTGTCTCCCAGGCTATTTCTTTGGAGCACAGAGGCTCTCTGAGTTCACTTTCCTGCTTGGGTGTCTAAGACCTTGCGAAGGTGCTCTGCGCCGTCACCCCATCGAGAGGGCGCCTGAGGCCTCCGTGAACAGAGCAAGCCCCGTGTCAGGGACTTTATAGGCTTTCTGTGTAAACCAAGGAATATCAGCCTCTTTCTCTTTCCATTACTTTCTTATCGGTCAACTCTGGACCACCAGGTTCCGGTCCATTAAAAGACCTCAACAGGTAGCCATTTCCTTCTCCAGGGGATCTTCCCAACCCACGGATTGAACCCATATCTTCGGCATTACAGGCAGATTCTTTAGCCCTGAGCCATCATGGAAGCCCCGACAATTATTTTTAATTTCAGGCAATTTACAGCAGTGGCTTAAACGAGATTTCTTTCTTAAGACAAAGGCTTTTAGAGGCAGGTTGGTCCAGTGCTGGTACAGGGAGTCTCCAGTCATCAGGGACCCTGACCTGTTTGCTGTTTAAGATCCTGTGTTTGGTTGTGTGACTTCCCCTTTGATATCACTCATAGGCCAGGAGAGATGCAGAGGTCTTTTGGTTTCATCCATCACATCTGTAATCTCAGCTCTCGACCTGTGAGAAGGGCAGAAAACGACAGCAACAAACACCTTCCAGCTAAGCAGACTCCCTCTGCCCACGAAGCTTTCCTCAGCCCCCTTGTGATGGTGCTATTTACATCTTATTAGCTCGACTTCGGCCACCTGGCCACAAGGCACATTGCTACTTCGAAATAAAATCTAGGTTCTATTATTAAGGAAGAAAAGGAAACTGGATATTGGGTGGCCCCTAAGTGTGTGTGCACAGCTGCTAATCAATAACATCTCCCTTGAACACACAGGGAAATCAAATTACTAGAGTATCAGCTCCACTGTGGCACCAATGCCAGGCACCTGCGTTGTGTATAGGAGGGGCTCAGTAAATGATGGGTGAATGGTTGAACGATTAGAATTCATCATGATGATTATTTTTCACATTACAGGTAAATAGAAACTACATTAAACATTTGAATGGGGCTTCCAAGGTGGCCCTAGTGGTAAAGAATCCACCTGCCAGGAGACATAACAGACTTGGGTTCGATTCCTAGGTCAGGAAGATCCCCTGGAGGAAGGCATGGCAATGCATTCCAGTTTTGCCTGAAGAATTCCATGGACAGAGGAGCCTGGTGGGCTACAGCCCAGAGGGTCACAAAGAGTCAGACAGAACTGAAGCGATCTTAGCATGCACACAAGCATTTGAATAGTGGGCTCGTTATTAACAAGTTAACTAGTTATTAACAAGCCATTTCCATTAACAAGGAAATGGCCAGGCCCTATGTGTCCCTGTTTAGACTCAAAAGTTATTTTCTTAGGTTTTGACATTTTGTGTAGACTTGTTGCTCAAAGTGCGTGGAAACTGGCAGAACCTCAGGCTCCCCTCCAGATAGAATTCAAACCCACATTGTAAACACACTCAGGTAATTTGAATGGGCCTTAAAGTTTAGGAAGCAGTTTGTTGTGCTTTAAAAAAACTACTAACTTACAGAGATATTTCTTTGAAAAGTTTTCCATAGTTGCATTAAGCTATGGGTGTGTGTGTGAGATAGCACCACTTCTGTGGTTAGGGTGTGTGTGAGAGAGAGAGAGAGCACTTCTTTCCACCAGCTGGTTAGCGGCGGGCGGGGTGTGTGTGTGTGTGTGAGAGAGAGACAGCACTTCTGTGGTTGGTGGGGGTGTGTGTGTTGGTTAGGGGTGTGTGTGTGTTGATTAGGGGTGTGTGTGTGTTGGTTAGGGGGTGTGTGTGTGAGATAGCACTTCTGTGGTTGGCGGGGGTGTGTGTGAGAGAGAGAGAGCACTTCTTCCCGCCAGCTGGTTAGGATGCTGATTTCAGCCTGCAGTGGGCGTTTAAAGGAAAGTCCACTGGACGCTGATTCCAGTGGTCATTCTTTGCAGATAACTGAGGAGAGAAACAGCAAGTTGTAGTCTTTGTCTTAAGCTTTTAATGATTAAAAGTGACTCCCTTACACATTATTGTGTGGGGGCTGGAGACTTCTGTGTGCTTCGTAGTTGCCCACCACACACTCCCTTTCTGCCCCAACCTCCCCTTTCTGACAGCTTCCCAGGATCTGACAGTTGGGGGAGGAGGCGGGCAGCTCAAAGCCCACCCCACAGTTTGCAGGGGCTCCTCCAGGTGACTCCAATACACTCCTGCCTGTCCGCACCCACTCCTTAACCCACCTGAAAGTCAAGGAATTAATTACCTGGCAGGAATGATCACTGCAGGTATTTCTGAGGCAGCTGGTAGTGCTATTAGTGGGCCTGAGAGGGTTTAGACCAGGGGCTGGGATCTTTGATGCGGGGGTTAGAACTGTGGATTCCCAGTCCTTTTATCAAGGGTCTGGATAAATGGCTGGACAGGAGAGTTTTGCAGGTTTGGGCTCAACTCAACAGGATACTTATTACTGGTATTGGCAAAGGTGTGCCGATTTTTCCTGTTCTGAATGAAAAGGCTGATAGTGTTCTGTTTTGTAACACAGTTTGGCAATTGACAAACTACCGCTTTGGAAATAGGTGTTCTTAGTGAAAGCGGACACCCTCCTTACTTGGAGAAAGAAGAATCGAGTCCTAGGGCTTTGAGCGATTCTGCCTTGGCTGTTGATGTCCTTTCCCTCTTCTCCCTGCTGCTCTTAGAGTGAAGCCAGACTTCCCATCCTGCCAGCCTCACCCCTTCGGCAGCCGGTACGAGCAACAGCAGGGCGGTTACCCTCCTGGCTACAGCTCTGGCCACGGGGCGGGTGGAAATGGACCCAACCTTTATTCTGCGTGTGAGACCTCTGGACACCCTTCTGAGACTTCGCTTCCACCCAAGGTATCTCTCCCTGGCATAGATACTGCGTTGGGCCCGTGTCCGGTATGGGGACATCTTTTTCCTTTCTCCATGCCCTGGAGAAATCCCCTTGAATTTCCCTCAGCCTGGATTCTGCTCCCTGATATGTGTGTGTGCTGTGTGCTTAGTCACTCAGTCGTGTCCGACTCCTTCTGACCCCATGGACTGTAGCCCGCCATGCTCCTCTGTCCATGGGATTCTCCAGGCAAGAATACTGGAGTGGGTAGTCATTCCTGTCTCCAGGGGATCTTCCCGACCCAGGGATCGAGCCCAGGTGTCCTGCGTAGTGGGCAGATTCTGTACTGCTGAGCCACCGGTGCCTGTAGAGAGGAATGGTAATAACTTACACTGCCCCTAGAGAGCCCATGGAGTCTGGAGTAACTAACCAAGATCTGTTTGGGGGGTGCTTCCTCACCTGAGAAGATGATGGATTGGTTTACTTTCCTGTAGCCTCTGCGTTTCCTCAGCAGCTACCGTCTGGTCCTTAGCTGAGCCACGGGGTTGGGATGGGATTGGAAGGCCTCGAGGGATATGTGCCCATGGAGACTTTGCAGATTGTCACCCGGAAGGAAGGGCAGAGCTCCAGGTGCAGGTCTGGGTGCAGGGATTGTGGAGTCTGATGCCAGGGTCCTTGCAGTCTGGTTCCTGCCCCCCAGACCCCAGGGGGCCACTTAGATCCCTGAAACTTCAGAGAAGGCAGGTGCCTTTGACCAGTGCTCCTCCTGTGTGAGTTTTCTTCTATGGGCTCAGCTCACCTGTTGCATAATTGTAGTATTTTGTCATTTAAAGTCTCTTTTAATCAAAATTCAAAATAAAATTTGATCAAAAGGGATTTTAGTGTTGTAGATACTATTTTTGAGAGCTAAATTCTTCCAGGAAAGTGTCAATAGCAACCCTTTAAGTAAAAAAAAATTTTTAAACATACTGATTTTCATTGTAGGAAACCACATCTCTAGCTGAAAACCAAGATGAAGATTCACTAGAAGGTAACAGAAGCCTTATGTTTAGTTGAAAACAAAACTAGCCCTTTTCCCAGGTCCCTCATTCACTGAGCTGGGTTAAACGGAGAGATCCTACCAGAAAGTTCCAACGTAGGTCTCCCTCCCTCAGTTTCTGAATTAATTGTTATAAACCATTTCTTCGTTTCTATCATTCTGTTAACTGAACAGATGAAGCAGCACGTTTATTTTTTAGAACCCTGTCTTAGGGATCTGATCCTGGCTCAGTCCTTGGGGTCATATCCACCCAGGTCCTCAAGCTAGAAACTCAAGACTCGCCCCCCACCCTTCCTCTCTCTTCTGCTCCAAGTTGAATGCACTTCCAAGTACTGTCCATTCGTTTCCAAATTATCTCTTAATTCTGTCCATTTTCTCCATTTCTCCCACCATCTACTCATTGAATCCAGTAGCACTGCTCTTGTAGCTTCAGTTTCTATTTTTAAAGTCTTAACGAAAGGAAACACACCATTTAAAAAACTAACATTAAATATCTGCACTATTTCCTGCTGATGTTTTTTAAAAGCTCTAGTTTTAAGCCATTTCTAATATGTGTCCTGTAAAACTCTATTTTTCTCCCCTATGTATTATTGGCTTGTGCAGATCCAAATCTCCACTTGAATATTGAGGAACTCAACAAAGAATTTATGGTGAAAAGTGAAGAGCTCTACCAATCTCTCATGAATAGCCACTGGCAGCCTCTCGATACGGTATACTCAGAAATCCCAGACAAGACCCCCCAAGAGCAAGATGCTGATTAAGCTACCAACTATCATATTCATTGTGTCTTATTTTGTTTTTGTTTAAAAAAGTTCTCGCAGGAAGGCACTGGATTGTGTGTATAAATACAGATTCTTGAGGGAGTGTAATGTAAATAAACGTTGCCAGCACGTTCACTTCTGGGAGTGTGTTGTATTACATGGGTGCCAGCAGAGGTCACGTCCAGCTTCCTTGGTGGTTCTGGGAAAGAATCCACCTGCCAGTGCAGGAGACTCAAGTTCCATCCCTGGGTCCGGAAGATCCCCTGGAGAAGGAGATGGCAACCCACTCTTGCCTGGAGAATCCTGTGGACAGAGCAGCCTGGCGGGCTGTAGTCCATGGGGTCACAGAGAGTCGGACAAGAGTTAGCAACTGAACAGTAACGACAAAGAGAGGCCACAGAACTATCAAGTTAGACCAGGCTGCACTACAAGGCGTTTGAAAATAGGTGTCCTAAAACAACATTGTAAATCAACTATATTTCAATTGTAAATCAGCTATAAAACAACATTGTAGATCAACTATATAAAACTATATTTTAAAAAAAGGTAATAGATTTAATATGACATGTGCCTGATCTAAACTGATGGTGGCATTAGCTACTCTGATACACTGAATGATTTGCTGCTTTCTTCTGTTCACAAATGGCCATGTCCCTGGTGGCTTAGATGGTAAAGTGTCTGCCTACAATGTGGGAGACCTGGGTTCAATCGGGAAGATCTCCTGGAGAAGGAAATGGCAACCTACTCCAGTACTCTTGCCTGGAAAATCCCATGGACAGAGGAGCGTGGTAGGCTATACTCCATGGGGTCGCAAAGAGTCGGACACGACTGAGCGACATCACTCACTCACTCTGTTCACAAACGGCCATGTCCCTGGTGGCTCAGATGGTAAAGTGTCTGCCTACAATGCGGGAGACCTGGGTTCAATCCCTGGGTCATCGCAAAGAGTCCGGAGATGACTGAGCGACTTCACTTTCACTTTCACTTTCTGTTCACAAACAGTGCAAGCCTTCTTGCCTGCATCTGGTGTAGAAAAATGCAGATTAGAACGAGATGTTTGATCTCCATCGCCAGACCCTCAGGCTCTCTTACAAGAGCACTAGATGATAGAAGACAGTGGAGCTCACCTGTCACAGTTGAGTCCTCAGCATGGAAAGAGTGTGCTTGATCGAAACAGCCTGTCAGCCTTCTGAGACAGAGCACGTGGACCCCCAGTGACACCACTGTGCAACTTCAGTGCATTGGTTGATAAGCACTTTCACTCTGGGGTTTTACTCTTGCAAAACACTTCCACCATCATGCCAAGAAACCCACTCAAACCTAAAGATTAGAGGTCATGTTGGGGGGGAACTGAGGTGCCCCAGTAAACAGCCAACCCACAGCCCCACTCACCTGACATCTTGGACTGTCCGCTGACTGTAACCCCAGATTGATTCCAGGAGAGACCAGCAGGGGAGCCCAGCCCCTAGAGTTGATCCTGTTTTACACGCCAGCCAGGAGAATCCCACGCACGGAGGAGTCTGGTGGGCTACAGTCCACGGGGTCACAAAGAGTCGAATGTGAGTAAGCACACAAAAAGATTACACTATGATTTGACAATGGAGTGAAAAAGACACAAACAAATCAGCATGGCAAAAAAAATTTGAATTTCAAGAGTAAATATTTGTTGTTAGAAGAGTGACCACAAATCCATGTTTTCTTGTGTATTTGTTGTCAAGAAATAGCCAGTTTGTTTCACTTACATCCAACTTGCTGCTGCTGCTAAGTTGCTTCAGTCATGTCCGACTCTGTGTGACCCCATAGATGGCAGCCCACCAGGCTCCTCTGTACCTGGGATTCTCCAGGCAAGAATACTGGAGTGGGTTGCCATTTCCTTTTCCATCTTACATATAAATAAAAGGAAAATGTGGTTTAAAAAAGGTGTCTAGGAATTCCCAGACAGTCCAGTAGTTAGGACTCCGTGCTTTCACTGCTAGGGCCTGGGTTCAGTTCCCGGTTGGGGAGCTAAGATCCTATAAGCCTCATGGTGCAGCCATGAAAAAAAAGTACAGGGGGCTTCCCTGGTAGCTCAGTGGTAAAGAACCCGCCTGCCAATGCAGAAACATGGGTTCAATCCCTGGTCTGGGAAGATCCCATATACTGCAGACCAGCTAAGTCTGTGTGCCCTGACTATTGAGCTTACACTCTAGAGCCTGGGAGCCGCCAACTACTGAAGCCTGCGTGCCCTGGAGCCTGTGTGCCACAAGAGAAGCCACCTCAATGAGAAGCCCATTCACTCCCCAAAACTAGAGAAAAGCCTGTGCAGCAAGGAAGACCCAGCACAGCCAAAAATAAATAACATTAAATATACATATATACATACAAATATATGAAGGAACGAGTGGAAGCTTCCAGCTCAAAAAAATCCTACATAAACACAGCAATTTTTCTTTCCCCCCATTTTATATTGGTGGAAGCTTTTCGAACGGCATTTGCCTAGATGACCCCCACCCCTTGGAAATATTTATTGATTTCATACCCAGATAGGAAAATTTCCATATGTGGTAATGACTACAGCATCAGTAAGTTTCCTACTCATTCAAATTATTTCCCTACCAGCCTGTCCTGTATTTTAAGACACTCTGTTGCTTTTTGTAGCCATTATCCCCAAAGAATCTGTTAAGGACTGCTTTTTCTTTTTAAACCATCATTCTTCCACTGGGTCATCTGATACACAGCCAGCCATGCAGGTGGAAAGCCGAATTCAGACACTTCCTGCTGGGTCCTTTGTGAAAGCCTCCATGGAGTGCTAATCGTGGGGTTATCATGCCTCACCTGCTCAGAGATAACACGTCAAGAACCAGAGTTTCAATCTGTGGCCCTGGTAGTCATCGGTACTTTCCCTCCTCGCTCTTCAAGACCCATTACACCTATTTAGTCAGAGCCTAAGGAAATGAATCTAGAGTTTCCCAGGCAGCGATCTGTGATATGTAGGACACGGTTTACTGCTCTACCCTGCTGCTTTCCCCACTGGTTTCTTCGTGCTCTGGCTGTGGATTTGCTCTGTTCCCCATCCTTTTCTTTTATCCCATTCCCATACTCTAGATAAAGAATATACAGACTTGTCCTTTTCTTTTTTTTATTAAAACATTATTTATGGCTGCGCTAGGTCTTCGTTGCACTTGGGCTTTCTCTAGTGATGGCAAGTGGGGCTACTCTTGTCACAGAGCACAGGCTCCAGGCACAAGGGCTTCAGTAGGGGCCCTTCAGAATGTGGGATCTTCCTGGACCAGGGATCGAACCCATGTCCCCTGCACTGGCAGGTGGATTCTTAACCACTGGGCCACCAAGGAAGCCCAGATGTTTCCTTTCCATAGTACAATCTTCACCATGTCCCCTGCACTGGCAGGTGGATTCTTAACCACTGGGCCACCAAGGAAGCCCAGATGTTTCCTTTCCATAGTACAATCTTCACCAGGAAATGGTATTTGAGACCAGTCCAGTCCGTTTCCGTCATTTGGTTTAACGTGAAGGCGCTCCATGTTACTGGGACTCGCCTTACCCATCTGGTCTGTCCGGCTCCAACTCTCAACACACAGCCAGCACAGAATTAAAAACCAAGCAAAGCTGATTTTGATCACTGAACTTTGATTTTGTAAGACGTTAACCTTAGACATTGACAAATTCTCCATACCATTTTGACAACTTTTCTTTGAAGTCTATAAAGTTTTTTAAAAATAAAACATTTTGGAAAGTCATCAGAAACCTTCCATTTTGCCTTCAATACAGTTGATGCCTTGAAGTTCACTGATAATTCACTTTAATGGAAATAAATAGCCTGAAACTCATAAATAATTCACTTTCACTTTGACTCACTTTTTCAGTGATTCACCTAATAGCCTCAACTCCTAATCACATGCTTGAGACTCACTTTTACCGTTTGACACATGATGCTGGCTGTTGGTTTCTGAATTTTGGTTCTTTTTGGAAGAACCCGGTGTGTGTCTGTGTCTGTGTGCTTGCTTTCAATTGTGTCCAACTTTCTGTGACCCCATGAACCGCAGCCCACCAGGCTCCTCTGTCCCTGGGATTCTCCAGGCAAGAATACTGGAGTGGGTTGTTATTTCCTTCTCCAGGGGATCTTCCCAATCCAGAGATCAAGCCCGTGTCTCTGCCATCTCCTGCATTGGCAAGCGGATTCTTTACCACCAGTGCCCCCTGGGAAACCCCTTTTAGACCATTCATCCCCCCTGTCTACTATAGCCCCCAGGATCCTTCCCAAGATGTAGGTCAGACTTCCTGGGCTCCCAGCAGGATTCACCCCAGTTAATCTTCCCGACAGCCACCATGGAAGCCCACCACGTTCAAACCTTGTAGGTATTGAGAAGTGAACACAGTCAGCTTCATCTCTTTACCTTCCTCCTCCCAGAGCCATCACTGGCAGACCTCTTGCCAAAGTCAGAACTTGGCCTTGGGAGCATGACCTCCAGTGTCTTTCCCATTGGCTTGACCTTTTAATCCCTCAGCCGTCCTGACCAAAAGAGGGAGTAGTCACAATAGAAAATGTAGTTCTGGCATTACTGAACTGGAAGACTGGAGTCTTCCCAAACTCCAGTTATTCGCTTAGTCTGTTCACATGGATCTCGGCTCCCATTTCCCACTTGGCATAGACTGCTATCCTAAAGTCTCACCATGTGGGACTTCCCTGGCGGTCCAGCGGTTTAAGATGCTACACTTCCACGGTAGCGGGGGTGGATTTGATCCCTCATCAAGGATCTAAGCTGCATGGTATAACCAGAAAGTAAAAAAAAAAAAAAAAAACAGGACAATTCTAAAAATAAAGTTTATTTTTGAAGGGCTCAAAAAAGCAAGTTACAAAAAGCTATAATTCTATTATGTATCTATATAAGCAACACTTAAAAAAAAAAAAGCTAGTCTGTGTGTCCTTGTATTTCCGCTGTATAATAAGCACAGGTACATAACGGTTGTGTAGCTATAGAACTGTGCAGTACAACAGCCACTGGTCACATAAAATAAGTAACATTTCCTCAGTCAAACTGGCCACATTTCAAGTGCCCAATAGCTAGGACGAGTGTCAGTATCTCGGACAGTGCAGATGTAGAATGTTCCCATCACGGCAGATTCTTTTGGACAGCACTGCCCTAGGATATCTGAGTGTATATTGCCGTACTGAAAGGACACTGACACCAGACTGATCACCTCTGGAGAAAGGAGTTCACTTTTTATCCCATATCCTTCTGTATTAATTCATTTTTTCATCCTATATTCTCCCGTATTCTATTTTTTAACTTATTAACTTGATTTAAATCGTGTTTAAAATTTTTTATTGAAGTATAGTTGATTTGTTTTCATTGCTCAGTCATGTCCGACTCTTTGCGACCCCGTGGACTGCAGCACACCAGGCCTCCCTGTCCTTCACCATCTCCCAGAGCTTGCTCAAACTCATGTCCATTGGGTCGATGATGCCATCCAACCATCTCATTCCCCTTCGCCCCTTCTCCTCCTGCCCTGTCTTTTCCAGCATTAGGGTCTTTTCCAATGAGTTGGCTCTTCACATCAGGTGGCCAAAGGATTGGAATTGATTTGTGTATTTTCTATTTTTAGAAAATATTTTTATTTATTTTGGCGTTTATGTATTTTCTATATTTAGGAAATATTTATTTAGAAAATATACTTATATATTTTATTTTTATAGTTGATTTATATATTTTCTATGATATACAGCACATATTTTTGTTTTTGTAGTTTTAAATATTTTTCAAACTACAAAATATTTTTTATGAGCACATAGTTTTGTTTTTGTAGTTTGAAATATTTTGTACTTTAGTTTTAAAATATTATGCATTAAAAAATGGTGCATCGGATATTGTTTAGACGAGTTATTTTCCTTAGTATTTCTATCATTTTCCATGTGTCTAGTAGAGGAAATATTCATTTACCCAAACTTAGCACTGAAAGACTGCTCAAAAACTTTGGCATTTGACAGTTGAATAATTACAATATCAACATGTCTTTTTCCTAAATTGTACCTTGATTTTTAAAAAATAAATAAAGGAGGCACGTATAGGAGATAACTTCTTCCTGCCTCTCAGATTTTGAATTTAAAATCCCGATTGAAATGAAACTGACCTTCCATTGTCTCTATCATTCCCAGTTATCCTCTCTGATACTCCTCACAGGGAAAGCTTCATTATTTTTCAGTGGGATGGGCATTTTTAGACAGGTATATGTTTGCATGAATGAATTTATTTGTGTATTTTTAGAAAATGCTAGGAGGGGGACATCCCTGGTGGTCTAGTGCTTAGGAATCTGCCTTGCAGTGCCGGGGCTGCGGGTTCGATCCCTGGCTGAGGAACTAAGATCCCAGGTACCCTGGTGCGGCTGAGCCCATGCGCCACAGCTACTGAGCCCGGAGCCACAACAAAAGATCCCACCTGCTGCAACTAAGACCTGACACAGCCAGATAAAATTTTCTAAGAAAGACAATGCTGGGAAGATGGGCTTGTTAAATACTGATCAAATAAAGCCAAACAACAGTCCCCAGTGTGGAAAACAATATATTAATTTATTTCCAAGAAAACAACATGGAACATCATCGAAAACAAAATTTTCAGGGCATCTTCATGGGCCCGCAGAAACCCACTAGTTCAAACATTAAACTCTCCCAACATTAAAGTATTTGAGACACAGAAGAAATGACCAACAGATATGTAAACATCTTCTATTCCAAAAGATTTCTTCTTCTGCAAGAGGAAGATCCAGTGTAAAGCTCCTCAAGTGGTGTGATGTAAGTTAAAAAAAAAAGGTGATTTTAAATTCTGCCTTTAGCTCCGGGTGTGTTCCCTACCCCTTGACTTTTCGTCACCCAGTGCACTTCCATCTCTCTCGGCAACAGGAAAAAGGACAGATTTTACTTCAAAATCATTAAAAGTCATTAAATTCAAGGTCATTAAATATGATTAAGGGCTTCCTTAAGTTAAAGATAATTAACATTCAACAGGCACAACTGCAGAAAAAGTAACATTGCGTGGATTAAATGTATCGTTAGTCGTAGTCGCTGTTTTTCATTAGAATAAATAAATACCAAGGAACTGGATGGAGTACAAAAGGAGACTTCACATTTTTTGGACGTGACAGGACGTTTTCTCAGTGTGAACACTGAAACCGTTCTGGGATGCTAAGTATGGCTTCACTTCACCCTCTCGAGACGCTCCACCTTAGGAAATGAACTAAGGAGACCAGTAAGAGAAGCCTGATTCTCAGAGCACTTGTTTTCTCATGCTTACTAACAACCTCTCTAAGCCTCAGTCACTTCATCTGCAAGATGGGGTAATTGTGCGAGTTTGCAAGAGCACTGTGAGATCTGAATGCCCTGAGAGGTCAAAGAGAAAGCAGGTTGCCTAGAAGACAATCAGCTGTGGCCTCTGTCTCCAGCCTCCCTTCTCTCTTCAGAATATTCTCTGATTTAGACCTCACTTTGAAATTGGTGATATCTTGGGCCTGATATGACAATCCATAAGCCCACCACTACAGCCACTCCCTGGTGGTCTAGTGGTTAGGAGTCCGCACTTCTACTGCAGGGTCCGAGGGCTTGATCCCCGGTCAGGGGAGCTCCACATGCCTCGTGGGGTGGCCGGAGCCGGCGGGGATAATATACTTTGTGAGATTCTCTGGAGTTCTAGAGATTCTCTTTCCAATCTTGGCTTTATTGCCAAGATTTTCAGAGTGAAAAAGCTTCTCACTTCTTATCTCTGCACGTGTCTGGTGTATAGTAGACACCCAAGAAATACTTATGGATTGGATGGATGAATGGGATAAAGGACAAGTGACAAAGAGGCTCTCGCACAATTGAAAGCTTTTAAAAATCCAGGCACTCCTAAGACCCCACAAGCACTGCAAAGTTACCCAGAGAACACTGTGGACTCCTTAAAGGTTCATGGGATAGAATTTGGTCTCCATTTTGCAGGTAAGATCACTTCGGTGGTGTGTGCATGCTTAGTCACTTCAGTCACGTCCTACTCTTTGTGACCCCAGGACGGTAGCCCACCAGGCTTCTCTGTCCATGGGATTTCCCAGGCAAGAATACTGAAGTGGGTAGCCATTTCCTTCTCTATGGGATCTTCCCGACCCAGGGATTGAATCCAGATCTCCTGTGTCTTCTGCATCACAGGCAGATTCTTTACCACTGAGCCATTGGGAAAGCCCCACTTTGGTGGGGGTGGAGGCAAAAAAGGGAAGTGATTTATCCTGAAATAGTCAAGGCTTGAGGCTACACCCATGCAATAGCACTTCCCCTCTTGAAATACCTTCATTCTTCAAGAACTTTTCCATGTTCTCAATGGAAAATGATGGACGAGGGGTCAGAGGACACTCTGACAAATATTCAAGAAGCGAACTACCTGAGAATCTTTTACTGAAGTAGCAGGCAGTGACGGCTGTCTTAAATTTGGTCTCCTGTGAATAACTTTACATTCTATACAGAATGTAAAGAATGTAAAAAAAAACAACCTGTAGGCACAGGAAACTTGAAAATGTTACTGTTGAAACTCAGGAACAAGACCAAGTTCTCAGTTCTAGCAGCTCAAGTTCTAAAGGAGACTGGAGAGTTACCTGAAAGCAGTTTCTATGCCGACGTGCAGCTGAGCAAAGAGCAGGGGAGTCCATTCATGTGAGGCTACAGATCTGTGATAAAAGATTCCTTCTTCAAAGAAACTTGATTCTTATTTCCCTAAATAGTATTATCCACCATTCTCCTTTTCATGCGAACATTTATATACGATGAGGGTCTGATGCAAAGATCTGAAAACAGTTCAATTTATCACAGATCGGGACATGAGCCTGAAAGAGCGGTGAACCTCAAGAAACTGCCAGAGTGGCCTAAAAACCAGTATCACCGTGCAAGCATCCTGACAGCACATTTCACAGTGTCTAGCAGACATTTTGACGTGTAATTATGTAGTCAGGTCCTGAAGCTATAACCTTGGCCCTGAGACTGTTCATATAACCCAGGCAAAGTTTTTCTCCCAAAGAAAGGCTCTCCTTCCCAGAGGCAATTTCCCTTTAGACTGTGAGTGGCTGTAGATCAGAAATGCCAGCTGGGCTGTATTGCAATTTCACTCTGATTCAGGGTTCTTTCTCGAAGCCTCAGTTCCAGGCATTCCACAGTGAGGGGGTATGCAGTGAGCTCAAACTTGTTTGCAAAGAGGCTTGACGAATTAATCAACCACTTTAAGTCTCCGTTGCCATAGATACAAATGTCATGGACATAGTGGCCTGTAATAGGAGAGAACAAGAAAACAGTCAAAATAGGCTTGTTTCCATGTCAACAGGGGTGAGCTTGCAGAACAGTAGGGTGTCCAACTGACTGCTGCAGGGCTAGGACTGTGCCAAGCGCTAGGGGATTCCGAAGTAGGATTGCGTCAGCCCAGCCCACAAGGAAGTTAAACTTTCTATGAGGAGACAAAGATACAAATATGTACTTACAGAAAATGAGAGTTAAGTAGTCCAAAGGAAAAACACAATAGGGATCACAAGGCAATTCACACATTATGAACTTTGGGTTTCACGGATGAGACGTCCTATATGTAGACAGATGGGAGGGGTCTTTGTGGGCTGAGTTGGTCGGGTCTCTTCCCTGGGCTATCCAAGAGCCTACTTTATCTCTATTATGTATGAGGTTTTTTGTGTGTTTTTTTTTTAAATTAGGAACTTTTGGCCTCGCTGCAAAGCATGCAGGATCCCAGTTCCCCAAGCAGGGATCGAACTTGAGTCCCCGGCATTGGAAGCTTGGAGTCCTAACCACTGGACCACCAGGGAAGGCCCTATCTCTCCTCTTAAATGGGGAATAAACCTCACCCACACGTCACCTATGAACTCCTAATCCTCTCCAAGTCTTCTCTATCGTAATCCAGGGCAAGCCTACTCTTCAGTACACTCGGCCCTTTTCCCCCTTCCTTCCACACCCCACATCCAATCTGGCGGCAACCTTGTCAGCTCAACCTTCAAAATATTAATGCAATTTGACCACATTTCACCCCCTCCGATACCTCCATCCTAGTCAAGTTGCCTCCATCTTCCTGTCTGACTGGTTCCCAGTGCCTCCATTTATTTTAAAAAATTTACTTTTAATTGGGGAAAACTGCTTTACAATGTTGTATTGGTTTCTGCCACACGACAAGGCAAATTAGCCATAACTGTACATGTATCACCTCCCTCTTGAGCCCGCCCCAGCCCCACCTCTCCAGGTCATCACAGAGCCAGCTACGTTCTCCGTTTGTCCCACTCTCTCCTTCCCCCCCAGTTTCCATAAGTCCAGTCTCTATATCTGAGTCTCCATTCCTTCCCTGCAGATAGGCTCGTCAATTCCGTTTTTGCCTGTTAGCATATTCCCAGCACAGCAGCCAGAGTGGCTGTTTTAAACGTTAAGCACTGAAGATGTGTCTGTTGCTCAAAACCCTCTGATGGCTTCTTGTCTCATTTGGAGAAAAAGCCAAAATCCTAGCAATGGCGTTCAGGACTCCTCAGAGTCTGGCCCTCCTCACCCGGACTCACCTCTCACCACTTACTCATTCAGTTATAACCCTTAATAATCTTCACATCAGTCACACTGGCCCCCTCGCTGGTCCTGAGCAACCCAAGCATCCGTGTTTGCCCTTCCTCCCCCGGACCACGCCCTTCCACCATACATCCTCAAGGCTCCCTCTGGCACCACTCAGGAATCTACTTCAAGGCCATCCTCTCAGTGAGGCCATTTCTGACCTCCTTTCCTTCTTCCCTGATTCATTTTCCTTTTGGTACTCATTACCAACACACATGTTTCTTTGTTGTCTTTCTCCCCAGACTAGAATATAAGCTCAAGAGTTGAAATTTGAGACCACTGTGTTTACTTCTGTGTCCCCTAAATCTACAACAAGTGTGAGTGCTCAGTCAAGTCCGACTTTTTGCAACCTCATGGACTGTAGCCCGCCAGGCTCCTCTGTCCATGGGATTTTCCAGGCAAGAATACTGGAATGGATTGCCATTTCCTTTTCCATGGGATCTTCCCAACCCAGGGATCGAACCCATGTCTCCCGAGTTGTAGGTGGACTCTTTACTGCCAAGCCATTGAGTAAGCCACATTTGGAACAGTGCCTGGTAAATATCAGATGTTAAATTAATAGTTATTGAATGAAAAGTATAGAGAAGGATGAGTGGAGAGTTCACAGGTGGGTAGAATTGGGAAGCATCTCAAGATGGATGGGAAAACTTCAGGTGGAAAAATGCAGAGAGGGGAATTTTCTGCTACAAAAAAGAGTTTGCTGGGGAACAGTTTCAAAACAAGGAAGCTGTAAGAAGTTTGCACTCTTTCCAGATTTGTTTGGCATATGGTAGAACTACTATGGTTGACTGTCTTAAAATAGATGAAAGGTTTGGGCCATTTTTATACCTTTTTTTTGAAAGGGTTGGAGAAATTTAATAGAAGAATCAAATGATGAAATAGATTTCAGCAAGATTAATTTCGCAGAGCTTTGCCAGGTACATTAAGAACCAATCAAGAGACTGTAGTAATCGTGTAAACCAGAGAGTTTGTTTGAAGTTAATGGTTGCCATGAGTGGGAAAGGAAAGCTATTAGAGACAGAGTACAGAAGGACCGATGGGACTTGATAATTAACTCAATGTGGCTGGGAAGAGAGACAGGAGACAGTGAAAATCACTGGAGAAAGAAGCCAGAGTTCGGGGGATGTTAAAGAATAACCTGGTGGTAGGTGAGAAGAACTTGGTACACAAACAGCACACCCATGCTTAAGAAATGAAAGTGAACAGGAGAGAAGATTTAGGGCTGGATCGTGTAGAGAGAGCCTAGACAGCTTGGTCTTGAGGACAGAGGCAGAAAATACATCTTGGCAGAGAGAAGGAAAAGAACCAGCAGAGACAGAGTCACTCAGAATGCAAGAGAGCAATGGCATAACTGAGATGGACCCACACATAACTGAGGCCCGATGGGGACCTTGGTTGGGAGGATGGGTCACTTTTCTTCTTGAAACAGGAAGCAACAATGTGAGAAAGGGTCCCAAATGCCCTATGATGGGGACTTCCCTGGTGGTCCAGTGGTTAAGAATCCACCTCCCAATGCAGGGGACGTGAGTTCGATCCCAGGTCAGGGAAATAAGATCCCACATACCAGATCCCGAATTCCACAATGAAGATTCTGCAATTAAGACACAATGCAGCCGCCCCCACCCAAAAAAAACCCCAAAATGCTCTAAGATGGAGGAAAGGGATGACCTGATAAAGGAACTGATAAGGTGATTTTAATCAAGTGTCTTCAAAGTTCTTCCCAAAGTTGAAATGATCACCTTTGGAGAGTAGAGAGGCTGTTTCAGCACAAGATTAGGAGTTTAAAGGTGAGCCAAAAAGCTGAAAATGTGTATACCATGAAGAGTACCAGGACAATAATGACGTAAATAAAAGAACAAGCGGGCAGCCAGAGGGAACAGCTGAAGGGAGATGGTGGGTGAGTTTAGGACAGTTCTGGAGCATTCTTCAGCAGTGTTCTGCCTAGGGAATGGCAAAAAGCAGATGACAGTAATGATTATGCGTAGGAATCAGCCTCCTAGGATTAAATGCCAAGGGAACCTAAAATGTTTGAGAGAACAGCATGAAAAGCTGACACAGTACACAGGTTAGACAAGAGGTCCTCATAAAGAACCCGTAGGAGGAGGGAGCCAGAAAGCTGAATCTCTGGAAGTCCCAATTTTAAAAAAGCAAACATATCTAACATGACAACATCATATTTTAGATGTGGGGTTATAGGAATGAACAAACCGGTCAAAAACCCCAGCATTGCTGGGTCTTCTATTCTGTTCTGGGGAAGAAAGACAGTAAAATATATAGCATATAAGTTGGTGAAGGAAGACGAAGAGATTGGAATCAGAGATGGGAGCTCCACATTCAAGACCACAGGTCTAGAATGGTACTCTGTGATTCTAAATGCTAACAAGGCTTGGAAAGTGGCTACACGCACAGGTTTGGAACTAATACAGCCAAGGGGACAAGATCCAGATGGTATTACTGACTTGCTGGGTTGACATAAATTTCTACCTCCTCTGTCCAGACTGTGCCTTTTTCTTTTCTCTGTATAGTGGTTTGGGGACAAATATTTTAAATGCTAACAGTTTAAGGCTTTCAAATGGCATAACGGGTATTAAGAGTAGAAAAAACTGAGCCATTTGTTTGAAGAGGGCAGGCTGGGCTACCCAAACTTTGAACCCTATGCAGTTCCTGGCTAGAGGCTACTTTCACGGCTCCACCTGTCATGTCATCATGACATGTTGTTGTTGTTTAGTTGCTAACCCATCAGTCCCCTCTGTCCGTGGGATTTCCCAGGCAGAAATACTGGAGCAGGTTTGCCATTTCCTTCTCCAAGGGATCTTCCTGACCCAGGGATGGAACTTGCGTCTCCAGCATTGGCAGGAAGATTGTTTATCACTGAGCAACCTGGGGAGCCCAAAAGTCCTTACAAAAAGGCAAATCTGACGAGTCTATACCTTCTCTACTGAGGCAGGTCCTGGATACAGGCGATGTCAGGGAGACTGAAGGTATGTCTCTACTTGGGCGGGGAGTGCAAGTGGCTGATACACAATGGACACGAACCTCTGCAGGGAGCGGGGTGGGCGGGGGAGGGCTTGGCTGCAAAGTAATCTCATCACATGGGTCCATGCTGTAGATGTTGACGTCTTCAAGTGCTACAGCCAGAGAAGAGGAGGAGAAGCAGATTGGAAGATGACCGCAGTGGCCCTAGAGGCCACGTGATAGGGGTTATAGAAGGATGTGGAGAAGACAGCCTATCCCAAATACTGGGACCCTCACTGATGGAGATGGTCCATTTTCTAAGGAAGACCCAAGAGATCAAAGTGCACAATACCCTCCTCTCCATTTTCCTCTCCCCACTAGGAGGGCAGGCTATGCAGCCAGGTGGCAATGAGCTGTCCTCTGGGGAAAACGTGGGCCAATTAAGGTAAAGACATGAATATACTTGCAGAAAGACTGTGCAGGGACACAAGGATGCTGGCCTCTATAATGGGGGGAGGACCTCAAGAGACACGCCTGGGAAGGAGCACGAGCGTGATGGAGAGCTGGCGAGACGCAGCAATCTGGAGTTTTGATCTGAAATGTTGCCATTTCTCTTCTTCATAGAGAAGGAAATGGCAACCTACTCCAGTGTTCTTGCCTGGAGAATTCCATGGACAGAAGAGCCTGGCAGGCTACATTCCATGGAGTCACAGAAAGTCGGACACTACTAGGTGAAAATATTATTATTATTTATTGTCTGAAATGTTAGGTGTAGAATAAAAGGACTAATAAATGAAGCTATAAATTGAATGGCGGGGGGAGGAGGCCACACTTTACAGGGCAGACCTTCCTATTCACTCACTCAACTGTTCGCTTCATCACTTCATCACTCATTCACTGAATATATATTTACGGCCTTCTTTTACAGACTGCATTGTATTTCCCCCAAATTCACATGTCGAAGTCCTAACCTCCAGCACATCAGGATGGAACTGTGTTAGATGTAGGGCCCTTAAAGAGATAACTGAGTTAAATGAGGTCTAATGGATGGCCCTGATCCAGTAGGACTGGGGTCCTTATAAGAAGCGATTAGGACACAGACACACGCAGAGGGTAGGTCACGTGAGCACACGGGGCAAAGATGGCTGTCTGCAAGCCAAGGGGAGAGGCCCCAGGAAAAGTCAAAGCTACTGCCACTTCGAGCCTCCGACTTCCAGCATCCAGGACTGTAAGCGAAGAAATGTCGGTGGTTTAAACCACTCAGTCTGTGGTACTTTGTTATGCTCACTCTCGTCAACAAACACGCACGCCTGCCATGTACCAGGCCAGAGTCTTAATGGAATATACACCAAGACTGATGAAAAGTCTTCTTCACAGCTACTTGTCTTCTAGTTCTTATCCATTGAGAGGGGCAATCTCTCTTGTTGCTGTCACCTGCCATCATACCGGAGCAAATACCTCCACGCCACCTGGAAACCCATTGGTGGAGGGAGCAGAGGCTGATGTGAGGGAGGGGGCTCCATGGAGAGAAGATGACATCACTTCTCATCCTGACCACTTGCTCCTCCTAACTGCTGCACCCTCAAAAGGGACAGAAAGAGGAAGGAAGAAGAAGAAGAGAACAGAAACTAGCAAGAGGAAAGTACCATTATAATTTGAGCCTAACTCTACATCTCCCTAGGTAATCAGAGGACAGAGAATGTCTTTCAGTTCAGCTCAGTTCAGTTCAGTCGCTCAGTCGTGTCCAACTCTTCGCGACCCCATGAATCGCAACACGCCAGGCCTCCCTGTCCATCACCAACTCCCGGAGTTCACCCAGACCCACGTCCATCAAGTCAGTGACGCCATCCAGCCATCTCATCCTCTGTCGTCCCCTTCTCCTCCTGCCCCCAATCCCTCCCAGCATCTTAAACTTGGGACTTCCCTGGTGGTCCAGTGGTGAAGCATCTGCCTGCCAATGCAGGGGATACAGGTTCGGTCCTTGGTGTGGGAACCAGGATCCCACTTGGTGCAGGGCAACAAAGCCTGTGCTCCACCAGAGAAGCCACCACAACTAGAGAATAGCCCCTGCTCACCGCAACTAGAGAAAGCCCACGCACGGCAAGGAAGACTCGGTGCAGCCAAAAATAAATAAATATTTTTAAAAATTAATACTACCTAAAAAAAAAACACATTAACTTTTCAAGGACTGTGCCTCTAGTTACTCTGTTTAATAATTCACAGGCTGTCTAAATGAACCAGCAGGTCTGTCTGTGAGAACCCCTGTATTCCACAGCTCCTTTCATGCCAACACCAACAAGCAGAGTGGCCTCAAAGTTTGAAAAGAATGCCTCACCGTGGCAGCCTCCGTGTTTATCTTCCATGTCAAGCCACTTCACAGCTCTGAGGTCACCGGCCCAGGATGCATTTGGCATGGAGCCAGGGACACCTGCAATGTTCATAAAGAAGAAAAAGCAGAAATAAGAGCCTGAGCTTCCAAGGCATGCTCATTTTCTCAGTATAGTTTCTTTCACATCAGATTTCTCATCATTGGTACAAATCCCCAAAGGCTTGTCGTGAGAACTGTTGGTAGTTACGAACCTAGACTTCCCTTGTAAAAAGAATCTATTTTTCTTTTTTTTCATTTTTCATTTCTTACAAGCCTGCAAGAAATGCCATTGGATGAAACCACAGTGCAGATGGAAAAGCTGAGAATTTTCTGGTATCTCAATTGAATCTTAATTGAATTTACTTAAAAACTTTTTATTAGTGTATAGATAATTTACAATGTTGTGTTGGTTTTTCGTGTACAACAAAGTGAATCAGTTTACATACATATACATCCCTTCTTTTTTCAGACCCTTTCCCCATATAAATTATCACAGAATATTGAGTAGAGTTCCCTGTGATATACAGTAGATCCTTGTTGTTTGGGTTCTTATTAGTTATCTATTTTATATATAGTGGTGTGTATATGTTAATCCCAATCTCCCAATTTATCACCCCCCCGCCATGTTTCACCCTTTGATAACCATAAGCTTAATTTTGAGACCTGCGAGTCTGTTTCTATTTTGTAAATAAGTTCATTTGTATCATTTTTTAAATTAGGTTCCTCATGTAAGTGATATAATATGGCATTTGTCTTTCTCTGCCCAACGTATGCCACTTAATATAATCTCTAGGTCCGTCCATGTTACTGCAAGTGGCATTATTTCATTCCTTTTTACGGCTGAGTAATATTCTACTACTAGTAATATTCAGTAGATACGGTAGCCATATCTACCAACCTAGACAGCATAGTGAAAAGCAGAGACATTACTTTGCCAACAAAGGTCCGTCTAGTCAAGGCTATGGTTTTTCCTGTGGGCATGTATGGATGCAAGAGTTGGACTGTGAAGAAGGCTGAGCGCCGAAGAACTGATGCTTTTGAACTGTGGTGTTGGAGAAGACTCTTGAGAATCCCTTGGACTGCAAGGAGATCCAACCAGTCCAATCTGAAGGAGATCAGCCCTGGGATTTCTTTGGAAGGAATGATGCTAAAGCTGAAACTCCAGTACTTTGGCCACCTCAGGCGAAGAGTTGACTCATTGGAAAAGACTCTGATGCTGGGAAGGATTGGGGGCAGGAGGAGAAGGGGACGACAGAGGATGAGATGGCTGGATGGCATCACCGACTTGATGGACGTGAGTTTGAGTGAACTCTGGGAGACTGTGATGGACAGGGAGGCCTGGCGTGCTGCGATTCATGGGGTCGCAAAGAGTCGGACACGACTGAATGACTGAACTGAACTGAACTGAATATTCTACTGCATATATTTGCCACAACTTGTTTATCCATTCCTCTGTCAATGCACATGTAGGTTGCTTCCATGTCTTGGCTATTGTAAATAGTACCATTATCCAAAATTTTTAGGACTTTCCGGATAACATCTATCTTACAGTAAAAGCTCAGGAAACTGGCCACTCTATGTCATCCTTAATGCTAATAAGTGACAGAGATTCCATTACTGAAAAAGGAGTACTGAATAGGGGAATCAATGTAACTGCAACTAAATGAGGGCTCCTTTGTGTTATAAGAGCTCTAGCAATTCTCATCAGTGAGAAATGCAATGTGAATACCATGCAAATGACATTCGTACTCGAATTGCAAAACAGTCTTTTCTTAAAAGATCTGGTAGTAGGAATAATGCCCCTGCCCCCAACATATCCTCAAACAAGTCTGCATCCTAATCCCTGGAACCTGACAATATGCTATGGCAAAGGGGAATTAAGGTTGCTTATCAACTGACCTTCAACTAGGGCGATTATCCCAATTTTTCCAAGGCCATTGTAAACACAAGGGCCTTTAACAGTGGAAGAGGGAGGTGGAGAGCTGGCTGGAGTGGTACAAGGTGAGGAGGAGGAAGGGGCTAGGGTATGTGGGTGGCCTGTAGAAACTGGAAAAGGCAAGGAGAGGGATCCAATCCAGCCCTACAGAGAGGAGCATAGCGCAGCCAACACCTTGACTTTGGTCTGGTGAGACAATGTCAGACTTCTGACCCACAGAACTATAAGAGGAGCCAAGTACATCATTTAAACCCCTAAGTCGGTGATCAACTATGACAACGGCAAATAGAAAACGAATACACAAACTAATGAGAACCAAATTACCCAAGATGATGGATATTTTTAATTAAAAAATTGGACAAGATCATGGATATTTTTAATTTAAAAACTGGACAAGATCAATATGTTGAGAAGTTTAATTGATTTAGGCACATAAAATTTTTTCCTCTTTAAAAACACTGATAAGGATCTTCCCTGGTGATCCGGTGGCTAATACTCCCTGTTCCCAGTGCAGGGGGAGCCGAGTTCGATCCCTGGCCAGGGAACTAGATCCCACGTGCCACAACTAGGAGTTTGAATGGTGAAACTAAAAAGATTCCCATGGCTAAGACCTGGAGCAGTCAAATAAATAAAGAAATAAAGTATTTTTTAAAAAACTGATGAAAACATGTGCATTTTCAGGCAGTTAAAAAAAAAGCTCTGCTCTTTTGCTCTGATGTCACATAATAATTATATGAGGATTTAAATTAAGAATTGTACTAAGGTCTTCCAGCTAAAATTAAATTTTGCACAGTCTTTTCTGTAAATAGCATGAGTCTTCACCCCTACGGGCTCTCTATCAGAGATTCTTCTTTCCTCGCTGCCAAACTTAAAAACGTTGTTTGTAAATGTTAAGTACTCAATAAAAACTCTTTATTAAGTAATATGTCTTCCTATTATTTTAGTTTGCATTTAATACTTTAAAAGTTACTTTAGTCTTTGCCTATAAGAAAAGAGGCTTCTTTTATTCTTAGCACACATTTTTAAAAATTACTTTTGTTTTGACTGCACGCCAAGGCACGTGGGATCTTAGTTCCCTGATCAGGGATTGAACCCGCGCCCCTGCATTGGAAGCACAGTATCCTAACCATTGAACCACCTGGTAAGTCCCAGAACAAATTTTAGAATAATTTAGAATAAAACTCGCCTTGGTTAAGTTGAGCAGTGGGTAGAGGCAGTCTGGAAAGCAAATAGGTAATCTGGTATATTTACTCATGTCAGCAAGGTCAGCTGATGTATGATTTTTATGTCTCTTTCAATTAAATAATTACAGCAGAAAGATGTGAATAAAACATTGTCTTGACGAAAAGTCGCTGGCCCTCCTTTAAAGGATTGAATTTTTCAAAGGACAAAATATTTCTCTTCCTCTTTCATTCTCATTAATTAATATTGAACATCACAAACTGACTCTTTATGCAGTATCTCGGGCCCCACCCAGACCTCCTGCACCAGAATGAGCATCTTCACAAGACCCCGGGAGGATCCCTGCGCACAGTCAAGCTTGGGCTACAAGCAACACGGCCAGGAACCCAGCTTCATTTCCTCCCCTCCAGAAGTCACCCCCTCAGCCTTCATCCAGTTTCAGGGGAGCTTCTCACTCTGCTCTTCTCACTCAAATTCTGCTCTCATGAAAGAATCTTGATACTTACATCTTTGTTCCCTCTGCAGGGAATACAATTGACCCTTGAAAAGCATGGGTTTGAACTGCAAGGGTCCTTTCCTAGGCAGATTTTTTTCAATAGTAGATACAACAATCCTAGGCAATAGGAGGTTGGTTGAATCCATGGATGTGGAACCTTGGATTCAAAGGAAATTTCAGAGCCCGAGAGCCTCGACTACTGAAGCCCCCCACCCCCCACCCCTCCGGCCTAGAGCCCGTGCTCTGCAACAAGGGAAGCCACCGCAATGAGAAGCCACCGCAATGAGAAGCCACCGCAATGAGAAGCCACCGCAATGAGAAGCCCGCACATCGCAACAGAAAGTAGTCCCTGCTCGCCGCAACTAGAGAAAAAGCCCATGCGCAGCGACAAACACCCGGTGCAACCAAAAACTAAAATTACTTAATTAATAATTTTTAAAAAATATGTGGAGACCCCAAAGCTACTGATCCTGTTACTTGTGCCAACAGCCAGTTTCCCCTTTTACTACCCTAAAGACATCTCTACGTCTCTTTCCGATTTTTCCCCCAGAGACTGACCTTAGGTTGAACGCCCCCAGTGGAACAGATACTGGCCTAGGGAGCTGCGAAGTAAATTCTTACCCCAGAACTAGCTGTGTATTCTTGGCCATCACGCAATGGCCCCAGACTTCCTTTTCGAGTGAAGTAGGTAGATAAGATCAGTGGTTTTCAACCCTTTAGGCTGCAAGCCACTGGAAAACAATTTCACTGTCTCTCTCTCTCTCACCCACACAAAAGTTTCACAAAATATTTAGTGTTGTAGCAGTACACTTGTCTGCTATTTTCTAGTTTCAGTTCAGTTCAGTTCAGTCGCTCAGTCGTGTCCGACTCTTTTCGACCCCATGAATCGCAGCACACCAGGCCTCCCTGTCCATCACCAACTCCCAGAGTTCACTCAAACTCACGTCCATCGAGTCGGTGATGCCATCCAGCCATCTCATCCTCTGTCGTCCCCTTCTCCTCCTGCCCCCAATCCCTCCCAGCATCAGAGTCTTTTCCAATGAGTCAACTCTTCGCATGAGGTGGCCAAAGTATTGGAGTTTCAGCTTTAGCATCATTCCTTCCAAAGAACATCCAGGGCTGATCTCCTTTGGTTGGATGGACTGGTTGGATCTCCTTGCAGTCCAAGGGACTCTCAAGAGTCTTCTCTAAGACCACAGTTCAAAAGCATCAATTCTCTAATGTTAAAAATTTTCATTTAAGACCTACTAAAATGATCCACTAATGGGATGTACTACTGTATCCCATTATACATATTATATACACTGTTACTATATATTTTAAAATACTGGACTATATTGTGTTATGATTGTTGCTATTATGATTATTGTTTGGCAGGAGGGGAGTTATGGGGTATGTGGGTAAAAGTCTGCCTCAATTCACAGGTATCCTAGGTAGCATCTATTTTGCAGTATTTCTAGGACAGGGCAAAAAAGACACTAATATTATCAGAGAAAACATTTTAAACTATAAAACACAATTCTCTCATTTGCTCTTCATAGGCTTATTTAAACAAAAGATTTGAGATCAACTTTACGGACTAAGCAGGAATGTTTTTCTTGGGGCTTAGCCTCTATTAGACAAACAACTGCATTTGTTGAATAAATGAATGTGTTTCTTTGAAACACAAGCTTTATTTATATTGACCTGACTTTTCTCCTTATTGTTCTTACATGGCAAGAGGGTTCCTTGTTTTGGGAGACATATACATGATAACAAATTCCAGCAACTGTTTAATATTTAAGCTCAGATACATAATTTTTAGCTTATTAAATAAGCAAGAATTTTGGTTTTCAATGTCAAAAGTAATGCTAGGGTCAGTGTATTGAAAGAGGTTTTCTCACAGCTTCACAGTGGTGCTGGAAATTGGCACAACTCTGGAAAGTCAACTTAGAAAAGTAGGGAAAATCACTGTTGTTATTCAGTCCCTAAGTTGTGTCTGACTCTTGCGCCCACCGGGCTACTCTCTGTCCATGGAATTTTCCAGGCAAGAGTACTGGCATGGGTTACCATTTCCTCCTCCAGAGGACTCTTCTCCATGCAGGGATCGAACCCATGTCTCCTGTGTCTCCTGTGTTGCAGGCAAATTCTTCACCACCGAGCCATCGGTGGGATTTACCTCCTGCAGCAAATCCTAGTCTGTGCTATTTACAGGCTTGGGTGACCTTGAACAATTATCAAGTCTCTTTCAGACGTCATGTGCTAATCTTCAAAATTTCAGAGAGTTTGTGTTACCTAAGATAAGGTGTGTATTGTGTTCAGCACAGTGCCTCGCAGGCTTAACTAAATAAATGGTTAAAACATAATCGTTTCCATTCAAGCCAGGAGGACAGAGTAGCTGTGGAAGAGAATGCTTTTTTGTACTATAACCTAAAGCAAGTTTCTCAGTGGCACTTTGGATGATTCTCTGTCTGGCCTCTGCACACTAGATGCCAGTGCCCTCTCTACCTGCTCCCCCGAACCCTAAGTTGTGACCCCAATGTTTACAGATAATGCCAAATGTGGGCTTCCCAGGTGGCACTAGTGGTAAAGAATCAGCTTGCCAAAGTAGGAGACGGGAGTTCTATCCCTGGGTTGGGAAGATCCCCTGGAGGAGGCAATGGCAATTCATGCTAGTATTCTTGCCTGGAGAATCCGATGGACAGAGGAGCCTGGTGGGCTACAGTCCATGGGGTCACAAAGAGTTGTACACAACTGAGCACAATGAATACAATGCCAAATGTCCACTGGGAGGATAAATTGCCCCTGGATGAGAACATGGAATTGTACCTTATTAATAAAACCACGTGGGCTTCCCTGGTAGCTCAGGTGGTAAAGAATCCACCTGTAATGCAGGAGACCCCGGTTCAATTCCTGGGTTGGGAAGATCCCCTGGAGAAGGGATAGGCTACCCACTCCAGTATTCTGGCCTGGAGAATTCGTAGAGTCACACAACTGAGTGACTTTCACTTTTCACAATAAAACCATGTATAAATACTGAATTGGCCAAAAAGTTCATTTGGGTTCCATAAGCTCTTACTGAAAAACCCAAATGAACTTTTTGGGCAACCCAGTATTTGAATATGAAATGTGCAAATTTGTGTTTACAAAACTTCCTTTAATGTTACATTGCTTTTATATTTTAAAAAGGTTTATTTACAAGCATCCGAGTCTGATTTGCTTCACTGATTTAGTAATTGTGCTTATGAAATTCAACCAAAGAAAAAATGGTGTTCATTGCTGGTTAACTTAAACAATTAAAAAAATGGAAAATTACCTGATAGTTGGGAAACATACGTTAAGTACCTTGTAGCCTTTTCCCCCTCATTGTTAACTGGGGTTATTTTGAGAAATAAAATGGTATATTTGTTTTTGCCTTCCAATGGTTCATTAATCCCTCAATTTTTAAAAAAATTTTTAATTGGAGGATAATTGCTTTACAATGTTGTGTTGGTTTAACATATGTAACTTACAGAATGATCCTCTTGGTTTCATGGGGATTTTTTTTGGAGTTCTGTGATCCCTGAGATGATGACCTCTCTACATCACCTCTGACAACTGCCAACAAATAGACTCTTCTTTGGTTTTAAGAGGAAAAGATAATACAAGGAAAGGAGGAAACTAAAATTTTATAGAGGAAGGGATTTTAGAAATTTTCATGCTTTAATATTTTAATATGTTCCCATCATTGCCAAGCTGTGTAAACAAGAACCCACAATATTGAAGTGAATTGCCCAGGAGTGTGGACGTGCTAAAATCCTTGTTGGTTTTGTTTTCAGGATAACTTATTCTCTCATTCAAACAGTTTACTTGTGGGGCTCCTGTGTTCCAGAGGAGATGCTGGGGACAAAGCCACAAATGAGATGTTCTTGGAGCTTTTGACCCAGAGTATCCAGAAGGGTTTGTATTTATTTTATTTAAAAAAAAATATTTACTTAGTTTTGCTTGCACTGGGTCTCTGTTGACAGGCAAGGACTTTCTCTAGTTATGGTGAGTAGAAGCTACTCTTTCGTTGTGATGGCTTCTCTTATTGCAGAGTACAGGCTTGAGAGCACCGGTTCATCAGTTGTGGCTCACGGGTCAGTTACCCTGCGGCATGTGGGATCCTCCAGGACCAGAGATGGAACTGGTATCCGTCACGTTGCAAGGCAAATTCTTAACTGCTGGACCACCAGGGAAGCCTGGGTTTATATTTACTGATACTGATACTTTGGCCTAGCATATCCAGAAAGGTTTATATGTACTGATTTTTTTATACTTTATTTTTTGAGGTTGATTTACAGTGATTCAGTTATATATATGTATGAAAGTGAAAGTGGAAGTCGCTCAGTCGTGTCTAACTCTTTGCGACCCCACGGACTGTATAGTCTGTGGAATTCTCCAGGCCAGAAAACTGGAGTGGGTAGCTGTTCCCTTCTCCGGGGAATCTTCCCAACCCAGAGATCGAACCCAAGTCTCCCACATTGCAGGAGGATTCTTTACCAGCTGAGCCACGCATACTGGAAGCCCAAGAATACTGGAGTGGGTAGCCCATCTGTTCTCCAGCGGATCTTCCCGACCCAGGAATCAATTTTCTTTTCTAGATCCTTTTCCCTTATGGGTTGTATTGATATTTTTATTAGCAGACCAGATTCCTCTAGTCAAGAGTGTTTCCTGAACAATCTTCCAGTGAGGAACAGGAAAGGTTAGTGCAGTGCTTTTTAGAAGCAGACAATCTTGGGCAACCCCAGAGAACAGTTCAGGTTTCAGTGCATTCATGACCTCAAGACTGACCTTGACCCCCTGACCCTTTGCTTCCATTGTTCTCAATCATCTTTGAAAGTGAAAAGTGAAAGTGAAGTGGCTCAGTCGTGTCTGACTCTTTGTGACCCCATGGACTGTAGCCTATCAGGCTCCTCCCTCCATGGGATTCTCCAGGCAAGAGTACTGGAGTGGGGTGCCATTTCCTTCTCCAGGGGATCTTCCCGACCCAGGGATCGAACCCGGGTCTCCCGCACTCCAGGCAGACGCTTTAACCTCTGAGCCACAAGGGCTTTAGCTCTCGTCAAACACCCCTGTTAATATTACGGCAGATTTCTCTGTGGCAGTGAAGGCCTGCCTTTCACAACTTTCAGACAACTTTTCCTTCTTCTCTTCACTAAAACCAAGACAGCCTTCAATATCCTCCACTCATGACGACCCCTGAGCCACTCACTTGTCCCTTGCCTAGAAAGCGACTCCACAGTCATTGTCTGGAGGTAAAAACAGCGCAAGGGTGTAAGGAGAGGCCAGAAGGGAACCGTTCCCAAGGCTGCTCCACAAGTATGCCAAGAGGGAACGAAGAGAATTTTTAGAAATCACACTTTAAGAATGATTTCTCTTCGACAGAGTATTGCTTCCAGGGGCGCAGAGTTCAGAGTTTCTGAACTCCAGCTCTCCAAGAATAAACTTGGATAAATAACTAGTCTTTCAGCATCTCCTCTCTGTATTTTCTTTTGAAGAGTTTGATCTATGTGGGTATTTGTTGTACTTTTTAATATGTCAAAGAGAAAGAAGTTTCCTTTTATCTGATTGGCTTGATTTTAGTGCAGAATTATGCCAATTCAATGGAGAAAAGAAAGAAATGCTGAAATGAAGAGCCACTGGATTAGATGTGTATGGACTCTTCTGTGGCGTATTTCTCTAGTTCTATTTAAGGAACCCTCTCCCTTCAGGATCTCAGAGCTCAAGCAGCTGAAAGATGATCACTCTTTTTCCTTTGTATTATACCTGTCCTCAAGGTACTCTGTTTTCTTGAGAGCATGCAGGTTTGTGAGTAAAGTAGGAAATGATCAGCAAATTCATTCCGATGATGTTTCATGAAAGTTCGAGATTGAATGGCCACATGGAAAGGGGTGGAGTTTTTTGTTGAACGTCTCATGAAAGCACCTAGGAGACAAACCTTGAACTATAGGGTGCCCATGTTGGCTGACAAACTATTCACTCAGAGTGATAAGAGCGTCCTTTGGGGGAGCTGGGTCAAGCAAGGTGGACTTCTGACATGAACAAGAGGGAAGTACTCTCAAGTGAGACTTTTATCAGGTGTCCCAGAAATACCAGAACATCTAAACAAACATCAGAACGCTGTCTTTGATAGATCTACCCTCAGACAGGTGGCTCACACAGGAAAGAAACCATCTGCAATGCGGGAGACCCGGGTTCGGTCCCTGGGTTCGAAAGATCCCCTGGAGGAGGGCATGGCAACCCACTCCAGTATTCTTCCCTGGAGAATCCCATGGACAGAGGAGCCTGGCGGGCTATAGTCCATGGGCTCACAAAGAATTGGACACGACTGAACATAGCACAGCACAGCACCCTCAGACACGTGCCCAAATAACTAGCAAATACTCTGTACACCGTTGAATGAGGGGAAGGAAAGAAGGAAGACGAGGAAGAAAGAAAAGAATTTGATGTTTCCAAACTTCAGAATATATCAAAACTTTCCAGAGTGCTTAAAATAAAACTAAAGTCTTCTATTTCCCAGAGTTTCTGTTTTCTTTTCCTAAATTGAAGTACAATTGCCATATAACATTATACTAGTTTCGGGTGTACAATATATTGACTCGATACTTGTATATATCGCAAAATGATCACCACCATAAGTCCAGAACTGGTTTTCAGGTGAGTCCCTGACTGATTTCTCATCTACCAGCAGTTCTTCAAGCCTTACCTGGCTTTTCAGAGCATCATTTTCCTGGCTAGCACTGCCCACTCACCAAGACTATTTTAATTGCCCATAAACCAGTCTCTCGGCCTCCAGTCTGCCCACTTTGTCGGCCATACCAGCAAATGGCTCTTTATATAATTAGCGTTGACCTTGTGGCCTTCCTGGCTGGGGTATGTGGGATTACTTTGAACCCCCTGCCCTGCGTCTGCTTCTTCTAGTGCTTTGTGGTGCCTGCCCCCCACCTCACCCTCGGACAAATGACAAATTCAGGCTTGCCATCATCCCAGATCCCTCCCACGGGTGCCCATTGCCCTTAGAATTCTGACTCCTCACCCCATATCTCATTTTACGTTGCTACTTCTGCTCCTCAGGACCCAGTTCAAAGTGACCTCTTGCCACAAACACATGAGTGTAAATCGGCGCTTTTTTCTTTTGCTCCATGCTGTCACGAATCAACTGCCCCAGCTAGCGCCTCAGAACCGTGACCCTGGCCAGGTCCAGCGGTGTGCTGCTCTAGGTCACATTCGGGCCAGGAAGACACCAGTGTGTTGAGCATGGCACAAGAGGATCTTTGCAGTCATGTCTACAGACTCTGTGCAGCAGACGGGTAGCCCAGAAACCATATCTGATTGGGAGACCTGTTTGGTTTGACCCCCACTGAAGGGGAGTGGGACACCGCAAAAAAGGAAAGTTCCCACGACAGTCTGGACTGCCAAGACTCCACTGTCCACAAGTCACGAGAGTGTTATCTAACCTGGAGCTCTCCACCTACCCTGCTCCCCCACCGTGTTTCACCAGCTCACCCTGTCTGCCTGGCCCTGTGGACGTGGAGTTTGCGACACTGAGTTTCCAGGCCTCCCCTTTCATCACTGTCCACGACATCACCTTTCAACACTGCCCACGTCTCCTGTCATCACCATCCATACACACCCAGCTGTCCTACCAGGCTTTCGGGAATTCCCAAATTGGCCTTCCATTTTCACGTCATTCTCTGTACCTTGGCTTATGCAAATATCTAATAAAAGACAACAAGCTCAAAATAATTCATGGGGCTGTAAAGTACAGCACGATGACTGTAGTTATTAACACTGCAGTGCCTATTTGGAAGTTACTAGGAGAGAATCTTGAAAGTTCTCATCTTAAGGAAAGAAAAATTTGTAACTATGGTGGTGGGGACAGATGTTAACAAGACATTGTGATCATCATTTCTCAGTATGTACAAATCTTGTATCATTATCTTATACATTTGAAACTGTTATATGTCAGTTATGTATCAATTAAAAAAAAAGAAGCTCATGCTTGCTAGAAACTAAAGTTAGTAAAATTTAAATCTTAAGATAGCCTCTCTTAAGAAAATAAATTTTTCATAGACTTTGTTTAGAGCAGCTGTAGATTCACAGCAAAAGACTGAGTGGAAGGTACCTGGATTTCCTATATATTCCTATATATATATTTCCTATATATTCCCTGCTGCTCTCATCATTTTATATGGAGCTGGCAAAGATTTAGAAAGTGATAAGACCTAGTGGTATTGAAAAGACCCTGATGCTGGGAAAGACTGAGGGCAGGAGGAGAAGGGGACAACACAGGATGAGGTGGTTGGATGGCATCACCGACTCGATGGACATGAGTTTGAGTAGGCTCTGGGAGTTGGCGATGGACAGGGAGGCCTGTAGTGCTGCAGCCCATGGGGTCACAAAGAGTCGGACACGACTGAGTGACTAAACTGAACTGAACTGAATAGCTGGTGGTGGAGAAGGTGTAGGGAAATGAGAGTCTCAGACTTGCCAGTGGGAGTGCAGTTGGACCAGTTTTGGGGAGAGCAATATGACACTTTCTATCAAAACCCTTAAAAGACCTGCATACAGACTTCCCTGGTGGTCCAGTGGTTGGGAGTCTGCCTGCCAATGCAGCAGACATGAGTTCAATCTCCGGTCCAGGAAGATTCCACACACCAAGGAGCAGCTGAGCCCACGCGCCAAACTCCTAAAACCCGTGCACCTAGAGCCTGTGCTCCACAACAGAAGCCGCTGCAATGAGAAACCCAAGCACCACCACAGGAGAAAGCCCTGGGTCAGCAACAAAGACCCAGAAGAGACAAAAATAAATAAATTAATAAATACAAAAAACAAATAAACCCTTGCATATACTCTGACTCAGTTCGTGTACTGCAATTTGTCCTAAAGAAGTTCTTTCTAAATTCTTATTTGAGAGGCAATGTAATATAGCAGTTACAAGCAAAGACTCTCAAACAATATTGCCTGGGTTCAAGTCCCTGCCAGACCAATGATTAATTGTGGGACCTCTGATAGATCACCTAACCTCTCTGTTCTTTGGTTTCTCTGACTCTAAAGGAGTGTCAAAACAGTTCCTACAGAGTCTGGATAGGAGGAGGTTTGGGGGGAAATGGATCCATGTATATGTATGGCTGAATCCCTTCAATGTTCCCCTGAAGCTACCACAGCATTGTTAACGGGCTATACCCCAATCCCAAATAAAAACTTTGGGAAAAAAAAATTCCCTACACCTCATGGAGTTGTTGTGAAGTGTGTAATATACTTAAAACACCCTGAATGGTACTTGGGACTTAATTACTGCTGAGATTCAGTCACCATTAATGACCAATTTTATTAATAAAACAATGTATTACTGATAATACCTCCTAAAAACCCCTAATTGGAAGTTTTGCTAAATAAATGATATTGCATTCACATGATGGCATATTACTGAGCTATTATAAATTATGGTGAAGAATTCTTCAGGACACAGAAAAACTAGGACATACTATTAAATGAGGGGAGCTAGTTATAAAAACACATAAAATAGATGTTTTTATATGAAAACAAATACTGAAAGAAATGTGCTAAAATAGTATCTCTGAATATTTCTGTTGATTTTTATTTTAGTCTTTGTAGTTTTCTGGATTTTCCTAATTTCTAAATTTCCTAATTTCTAAACTGTTTTAGAAATTCCTTAATTACCATTAAATTTCTTTTGTAATGCAAGTTAAAGGTACTTTCCCAAAATTAACTAGAAAAATAATTTTTTTCTGGACTGTGCCACAACACGTGGAATCTTAGTTCCCCAATCAGGGATCAAACCCTCTGCTCCCACCTCAAGTGGAAGTGCAGAGTCTTAACTACTGGACTGCCTGGGAAGCCCCCTCAAAAAGAATTTTTTAAAAAAGATCCTAGTAAATATCTTGCTTTATCAAGTACTTTCACTAAAAAAGGGATGCATTTTAATTTGTTATGGTCAATTGCCAAAAATGGGCACAAATTCATTCCATTGCTATATACATGCCTTCATTCACTATGATTTTGCAACTTTTCCATTCAAAGGTAGAGAATGTTTCTCCACACTCCACAGTCTCTCCCGTGGCTTGGCCACGGGACCTGCTTTGACTGATGGGACATTAGCACACATGATTCAAGCAGAGACTTACGAAAGTACTCGCTGATTAGGGCGACCCTCCCTGAGGTCACCAAGTGAAACAGCCCTGCTGAACCCACTAGGGAATGAGGGGCCGTGGGGTTAGAAGACCAGGTTCTGCAAGCGAAGGTCCATCCAAGCCCTTCCAGTCCTGGTGGAACAGGCCCCGGTCAGAAGTCCTCACAGAAGACACAGGAACTTCTTCAAGCTACTATGTTTTGGAAGTTCTTTTCCTCCTAGCAAAACCTTAACTGACTTTTTACAAAAGTAGCTGTCAGGTAAAATGGCAGAGAATGGATGTGGGCCAAGTCCACAAGACAATCAGTTCCATCCTTCAGTTTTTATCTCTAAGTCCAGCCTTCATCTGTATCAGTATTCTCCATTCTGGCTACACATCGGAATCCTCTGTGGAACTTTTAGGAAAGTACCAATAACTGTGCCCCATCTCCTAGCTATTCTGAATTAATTGGTCAGGCGTGAGTCCCAGACACTGGAATTTTTTAAAATGCTCTATATGATTATAATGTGTAGCCAGGTTTGAGTAGCTGTGTTTTCCATAGGCTACTTAATGCATTGAGCATCCCTTAATAGGGATAATATTTTTCAGCTTTTAAAACACCAAATAGTATCCCTTAGTAAAGGGAGATTTTATTTTTCAACAAATAAAGCAACCATAAGTTTTGAAGATTTTAAAAATACAGAGAAGTTCAAAGAAGAGACCAACTGTTTTTTTTTTCTTTTTCCCCCCAACTTCCCCAATTTAGCTAGTGTTAAGTATCCTGGCACATTTACCTCATGAATCTTGACTTTTTTCCTCTTAAAAATATTATTCTATAATTTGGGAAAAATCAAACACTTTTATTTGAATGGATTCAAACGACTGATAAAAGTACAAAAAACAAAAATGAAAGTTAAAAAAGATCCCAAACACTACAAAGTCTTACAAGTAACAATCACTAAGAAAACATTTCATGAAGCATTTTTTGCACCAATAAATACTTTCACATCACCTTAAGATTGGCATAGCTGTGAACTAGCTGGCTGTGTGTGTGCTCAGTCGCCCAGTCGTGTCTGACTCTTTCGACCCCATGGACGGTGTAGCCTGGCAGGCTCCACCGTCCATGGAATTTTCCAGACAAGAATACTGGAGTAGGTTGCCATTTCTTCCTCCAGGGGATTCCCGATCCAAGGAGTAAACCTGAGCCTCCTGCATGTCCGACGTTGGTGGGCAGATTATTCATTACTGATGCCCCCAACTAGCTGACAAAACTCTACCAAATATAAATTGCAAATAACCTATCATAAGTGGTCTTTACCACTGAGAAATATGGACTGGGTTTCCTAAAATGAGTTTGGGCATCCCTTATACACAAATGTTCACCACTTTCATCAGTCCAAAAACCTGTTTCCTTAGGATGAAGCATTGTTATTTGCAGCATGTGAACATCAAGTCATGTTTTCCCTGTAATCTATTCGTTTAGATGTGTTTGTTCACAGGTTAAATTAGGCATTTGCATTTCAAGTGGCATCTCCTAGTTTTATGTGACTGTTTCAAATAAATAGACTTTCCTGGTGGCGCAGGTGGTAAAGCATCTGCCTACAATGCGGGAGACCCGGGTTCGATCCCTGGGTCGGAAAGATCCCCTGGAGAAGGCAATGGCCACCCACTCCAGTACTCTTGCCTGGAAAATCCCGTGGACGGAGGAGCCTGGTAGACTACAGTCCATGGGGTCGCAAAGAGTCAGACACGACCGAGTGACTTCACTTCACTTCAAATAAAAGTATTTACAGTACTGATCATCCTTCGCACTCCATTACACTGAAAGCTATTTCATGGCCAGGCCTTTCCTTGTTAGAATCAACAGAACGTAGCACGCCCTGCGCTGCTTTGTCTCCTGTCTGGGGAAAGGCCCTTAATGAACCCATTAGACGAATTTTCCTCTTGCCCTGACTGCAGTGCCTACCTCACCTTCAAAACAAGGCACCAGGTTACACCCAGTTGGATGTAAATCAAAAATGCATTCCTAAGTTGTAAAGCCTTCCCTCCAAGTCCATGTAAAAGCAGCCAAATAAAAACCATGCTTGCTTAGGGCTGTTGTCTAATTTTAAACCCTATCTACAACCCGAGACAAGTCTGAAGGAGTTGAAGGTCAGTGGTAAATTCCATTTGGTGCTGCACGCACTGGGGTATATATAGGTTGCTCATTCTGGGAACTAACTGCCTATCTACAACAAGCCTAACCTTTTATATAGAACCACAGAAGTACTTCTGCTTAGACTGTTCTGCAAATAGGAGAAACTTCTTTAAAAAAAATTAAAAAGAGAAGAAACATGGGACAGAGGGTCCTAGGTTGTACCTGGCACATGTGGGTATCCCAGCCCACTCCCGCCCCTCACCCCCAACCCATGGAATGTCCAGCAGTTTTTAGAAACACACGAAATCACAGTGTGGCCTGAGCATTTCTTCTTGAAAGAATCTATTTAACCTGAACATTTGGATGAAAAGCACTAGGCTACAATTAGAAGCTCTATGATGACACAAAAGCAGCAAAACTAGAGGGTCAAGATGATTGTTGCTCTTGAAGAGAGTACTGGGGGATTCCTGGAGTATTTGTAGGAGTGTGGGCTCTTGTACTGGTTACTCAGGTGAGGATCAGTTTGAAAATTCAGTCATTTCAATTCTGATACGTTGGGTTTCCTGTATGTATATTTCTTTTTTCAAAATTTATTTATTTTTAATTGAAGGCTAATTACAATATTGTGTTGTTTTCTGCTATACATCAACATGTATACAGTGTATGTATACACTGTATATGCTGTGCTTAGTCGCTCAGTCATGTCCTACTCTTTGCAACGCCGTGGACTGTAGCCTACCAGGCTCCTCTGTCCATGGGGATTCTCCAGGCAAGAATACTGGAGTGGGTTGCCATGCCCTCCTCCAGGGGAATCTTCCTGACCCAGGGATGGAACCCAGGTCTCCTGCATCGCAGGTGACTCTTCACCGTCTAAGCTACCAGAGAAGCCCCATACATTGTGTAATATATTTCAATTAGAAATTTAAGAAAGTTCTAGAAGAGGTGGGAATGTGATGTGTACATAAATTCATAAAACAAAACCTGAGACTTCAGAGAAATGTTGGCCCCCTCAGTTCCTTGCCCCCTTCTTCTCTGCTCAGGGTCATTTTAGGGATCAAAGTGCCAATTCTGAGCATTCAGTTTTCAGGTGTGGAGAGCTTACTTTAAAGCACTTGAATACTGCTGTTTCCATTTGTGCAACAGTTATTTCAATATTTTAGCAACTCTGAATTGTGGATACGGACCAGTGACTAATACGTTCACTTTACAGGAAAAGATAAACCCTTGAGCCATCTAGACAAAACCTCTTCTGTATGACTTCTGATAAGAGATCCTATTGGGATATTGTGACATAAACAGTACAAAGTCCTCAGATGATCTAATGGATTGCAAGGACTCATGATAGGAAGCTTTGTGAGTCTGTCACATGTGTCTCTGAAAAAGAAGCTTCTCTTCCTTTTTGTATTCCTGAAAAAGAAGTGGATACAGTTGGGGTTATTCTTATTCTTCCAATTAAGTTCACAATATTCCTAATATTTGTTCTGAATCACAGACACTGTCAAGCCAAAAGTAACAAAAGCACAATGACATAACTACATGCTGTATTTGCTTGTTTTGTTTTTTTTTTCCCCTTTGGCTGCACCATGCAACTTGTGGGATCTCAGTTCCCCAGTCAGAGATTGAACCCAGGCATTGTTTCTTGTTTGCTTTTGTCTTGGGCCACATCATGTGGCTTGCGGGATCTTAGTTCCCTGACCAGGGATCGAACCTGGAGCCCTCGGCAGTGAGCTCTTGGCGTCCTAAACAATGGACCAACAGGAAAAACCACTGGACCAACAGGAAACTCCCCAAGGCAATTCCAAAGGGGATTCATAAAATAGTTAGACTGTCAATGTCTTTTTTCCCTCCTATATAAAGGAAGCAGAATATTCAGTAGCTAGAAGAGATGGAAAAAATTACCTCTAAACACTGCACATGGAACAGTCTACCCCCACTAAGCAATTCCTACTCTTAGTAACAAACCCCTCCCACGTTCCCTACAGGAAGAGGAAGGCCAAAATGAGCATCTTAACAAACATATTGCTCCTAAAGATTAAAGAACGTGTGCTTATAATAAATTCAGTTTGAGACTGGCTGATGGGCACATAAGGATGACTATACCATTCTGCATCCGATTGTGTGTGTTTGTAAATCTCTAATAGAATTTTATAGGAGGGCACAGCAACCTACTCCAGTATTCTTGCCTCGAGAATCCCATGGACAGAGGAGCCTGGTGGGTCACCCAGAGGCAGACATAGTCTAACACAGCCAGTCAGTCCATAGGGTTGCCGAGGGTCAGGCACAACTGACGACTTAGCACACACACACACACACACACACACAATAGAATTTTACAGTGGTCCCTGGTAAGTAGCTAGGAGGAGCAATAATTTGTTTTAACATCCAGGAAGTTGAACACGGAAATGAGAAGGATGTGGCTGAATGCACAGAAACCTATACAGATTGACTGTGGGGGGGGGGGGGAAACTCCAATTTCTTTCACATCTTGGCTATGTCGATTTCCTTTTCCAAGAAATTATATTTATTCTAAAGTGACATCTCTGTACATGATAAGGCTTAAGAGAATAAAACAATCCTATTAATCCCAGCTCCTGTTCCTTTCATGTGATGTGATCTCAGAAAGAGTCCTGAAGATACTAACATCCTTTGCATCTTTAAGGAAACACTCTTCTCATGGATATGAGAACATACTTCACAGTATTACTGTAAGAACTAAGTGAGACTTTTCTGTAGTTTCAGAAATTATACCCAATAACATTCAGGGAAATCAAAATTATAAAAAATCCTCATCCTAACATGTTAAACTGCTTAAGTTTTCTTATAGTTCCTCCTATTTCTCTTTGGAGGAACTTACATCTAGTTTTACATGGTTTTGGGGCTATGGTGCAGACATCTTTTCAAAGCGAAAAGAGATTTAAACGGGTTTAATTTAACACCTTCCTTGAGGATCTCATTAGTTTAGGAATTCTACACCATATTTAGGTTTTCTTAACACATATTTGTATTAACAAATAGAAAAACACTTCACCTCTCAGTTTACACCCAATTTTTTTCACTCAGTTCTCAAATCAGCTTTACTAAGTAGCCATCATTACTGTGAGTTTAAACAGATGAGGAGTTTAAGGTTTGGGTATCCGTGGTCAGGCTTCTCAGGTGGCTCAGTGGTAAAGAATTCACTTGTCAATGCAGGAGACACAGGAGACCCAGGTTTTGATCCCTGGGTCAGGAAGATACTCTAAAGAAGCAAATAGCAACCCACTCCAGTAATCTTGTCTGGGAAATCCCATGGACAGAGGAGCCTGGCGGGCTACAGTCCCTGGGGTTGCAAAGAGTCAGATATGACTTAGTGACTAAATACCACCACCCATGGTCACAAAGTTACTAAGGACAGAGCCAAAATTCATCATCAATTTGTCTCACCCCAAAGCCCGGGATATTTCTTCAACATGAGTCCTTCCCAAGCATCAGTCATTTCCACACCCCTTTTACAATAGCCACCCTAAGCAACCAAAACTGTAAAGCTTTGCCTTATATAAACTCATTTTCATTTTTACTGGTGATTACCTTTTTTTCTCTGTTAAGGAGATGGAAATAAACAGAACCAACATTTGCTGCAAATCTATGTGCTACTCTGTAAAAGGGCCGTGCCAACAGTTCTCAAGGGGGGCTTCTAGCATCAGTACCCCCCGCAACTTGTTAGAACTACAAATTCTGGACCCTGCTCCGATCCTACTGGACTGGAAATCCTGGCGCTAGGGGCCAGCAGTCCGTGTTTTAATGGGCTCCACCGGGCTCCTGAAGCATGCTTTGTCTGGGAACCACTACACTATATACATTATCTTATTTAATATTCATAACTTCTCGAGACTAAATTTATTACTCCCACCATCACAGATGGGTTAACTGAGACAGCATAGACCAAGACCAGTATCACACAGTTAGGTGGCAATGGGAGCCAATATCTAACCTGCACTTATCTGGTTCCAAAGCCTTTTCATAGTATTGCGTGCACTTGAGGGGAGATATCGGGAGACGCCATTGCTGTGGTTCAGAGAAAGTAGAGATCTAGATGACAACGAGATCTGTAGACACCGATTATATATATCTGTTATGACTGTGACATGCAACGAACATTTTACTGTTTTAAAGAGTCACTGAGGGACTTCCCTGATGGTCCAATGGTTGGGATTCTGCACTTCTATTACACCGAACACGGTTTGGTCTCTGCTCAGGGAACTAAAGATCCCGAAAGACACACAGCGTGGCCAAAAATACATAAAACCTAAAACCTTGGTTCTTCTTGAAAAGATTAATTTCAGACAGTCGGTAGAAAATTGATTGGAAGTGGAATGAAAGTTGCAAAAAAAATGGCCTTGCTGGGTCTAAAGCAAGACATTAATCCTTTCTGCACGACTTAAAGTTGTGTTAAGCTCAGCTTACTGGATATTTAGGAATGGTATCTGTACATAATTAAATGTGTATATATACGATAACCCAATTTTTCTTGTTTATATAATGTTGTTCTAGGAATTAGGGATTAAAAGTTAATTAAGAGCAGTATTTCCAGATTATTTCCTTCACAGGATGGGTGGGGAAATCATTGGGCACAGATTTCCCAGTGAAGAGGATGACCCAGGAACTTCCCTGGGGGTTCAGTGGTCAAGAATCCGTCTGCCAGTGCAGGGAGCAAAGGTTTGATCCCTGGTTTGGGAAGATTCCACATGCCTTGGGGCGACTTGAGTCTGTGCTCCGCAGCTGCGGAAGCCCCCAGGCCCTAAAGCCGGTGCTCCGCAACAGGAGAAGCCACCGCAGTGAGAGGGCCTTGCACCGCAACGGGGAGGAGCCCCTGTCCTCCACAGCTAGAGAAAGCCCCCAGCAACAGACCCCATGCAGCCAAAAACCAAGAAATAAATGTATTTTTTTAAAAGAAAATGATCCGAGTGTTATACAGCACAACCGATGGCCAGAGGCATCATAAATAAATGCCTTCAAATGGCTACGGCTTCAGTATAGTCCTGTCTTTTTTGTTTAGTTGCTAGGTCGACCCCATGGACTGTAGCCCGCTAGGCTCTTCTGTCCATGGGCTTTCCCAGGCAAGAATACTGGAGTGGGGTGGCCACTCCAGCAGATCTTCCTGACCCAGGGATTGAACCCTCGTCTCCTGCATTGGCAGGCGGGTTCTTTACCACTGAGCCACCGGCTTAGTATAGTTTAATTAGGTGAATACTCTGTAACCTGTCTAAGGTTTCTCTACCCCTGGGGCCAGGCTGACATCTAGATTCTCAAGAGCCAGGATATAGCGTGACCTTCTCTGACCTCAAATTACTTCCCCAAGAATCGCCTACATTTACCAAAGAGACAAAACAAGCAAAACAGGCCTGCCGCCCTGATACAATATTGTGAAAATCATGTCCAATTGTATTATGTGTATTTTACATTATCTGGCCATACAAAAACGATGTCATGTGAAAACTCTGCTCAGCGGATAGGAACCCAAGGAAAGGATCTGTTTAGTGTCATTTCTCCTTCAATCTGAATTTACCTCCATGTCAACAAAATAGGTGCCACTGTGGACTGTCATTCAGGCACGAAAAAATAACTCAAGTATAAGCCTGAACGTTCTAACAATGTTCATTAAAACACGATGCTTCCAATCCGATTATGTTCATCATTCTCAATCAATGGTACGATCAACATGACTGAATGCATCCTTTGTGGCAATAGAAACCGAACTCTAAATTTAGGCTGATGTTCAGAGAACACAATGCGTACTTTGAAAAAGCCTGGGGGTTGATCCAGCCACGCCCAGATTTAAGGTTGGGGTAACCTTTTCAGAGAGAACACGTACCTTCCCAAGAGCTCAGTGTTTACATTTGCTGAGAGCTACACCTGGAGAAATGTTTCTCAAGTTTCTATTGTTGTTTTTCCTTTAACCTTTCATTTCCTTTTGCTCCTGTTTTTTCCAAGCCAGTAGCTAAGGGTTGAAGGTGAAGGTGTTTGTTGTTCAGTCACGTCCAGCTTTTTTCGATCCCATGGACTGTAGCCCGCCAGGCTCCTCTGTCCATGGGATTCTCCAGGCAAGAATAGTGGAGTGGGTAGCCATTCGCTTCTCCAGGGGATCTTTCCGACCCAAGGATTGAACCTGGGTCTCCTGCATTGCAGGCACATTCTTTACTATCTGAGCCACCAGGAAAGCCCCTAAGGGGTACTCTGGGTCAGATTCAGACAGAAGAAGCCCACTCTGTGAGCCGGGAGTAGCCAAGTGGGAGACAAACCGCAGGGCTGGCTAAGTGCCAAGCTGTGGGAGATACTCAGACTGAGGGCAGGTAAGACAGGAACCAGGTGGCAGTGCCCGCCTAGGGAACTGGTGCTCGCTCCGGGCATCAGAGGAGACTGCGCGGGCCCAGCTGGCTGCCCAGGAGCCAGTTTTTTTTGTTTTTTGGACCACTCAGCTCTTAGCTCCCTGACCAAGGATCGAACCCGAACCCTTTAGAGTGGAAGCATGGAGTCTTAACCACTGGGCCATCAGGGAAGTCCCTGGGAATCAGTTTTCTAAGCAATGATTCTGCCCTATTAACATTCCAGCTGAAACTCTTAAAATTCCACAAGGACTGGTTATCTCTCTCTTTACTGGTATCACTTCTTGGCCTAGCTCTTACGGAATTATACCTTCAAGCCTACCCACTGTTTCTCTGATTCTATCAAAAATTACTCCTCCCCACCTCAGACAGGGGACACCACTCTCTGAACTTTTTTTCAGACTTTGATAGCTGATTAACAATGTTGTGATAGTTTCAGGCGCACAGCAGGGACTCAGCCATACATATGCGTGTATTCAGTGTCTCCTAACCGTCCCCTCCCCAGACCCAACCCACAAGCATCAAACCCTCTTCAGGCACAGCAATAGGTCGCAGTGTAGGGGTAGTGATGGAAAAGATAAAAATGGATATCACATTCCTCACCCTAAAGGAACTCAAACAAGGAGGAGGAAGGGCAGAGGGGCTTTTCACTTAGCAGGTAGTTATAATTTAGTGCTGGCAACTGTGGCAGGGCGAATAGGACTAACCAGCTGTCTGGAAGGTGGGTTATCAAGGACGGCTTCTGGACGAGGTGACATCCAAGGAGGGTTACAAAGGATGCATAGGAATAGTCAGAGATGATAGGAAGGGTAGCTCAGAGAAGACATCATAAAAAAGCCACCAAAAAAAAAAAAAATTAAGGGAAAATCGCTGAAGTGTGTAGGACCAAGTAGTTGCTGGGATATGAAGTGTGAGGCCTTAGGTATGAAGCAGTGAGGGGAGAGAGATGGGGTAAGGGAGGAGGGGGGTCAGGTCAGAGAGTCCTGCTGTGTTGGGGAGCTCCCTGGCGGTCTAGGAGTTCATGCCCAGATTCAATTCCTGCTCAGGGGACTGAGATCCTGCAAGCTGCATGGCATGGCCAAAATTTTAAAAAATAAAATATGTATATATTAACAAAATACATAATGGGACTTCCAGGCGGTCCAGAGTTTAAGACTCTGTGCTTCCACTTTGAGGGGCACCAGTTCAGTCATGGGTGGGGAAGCTAAGCTGCCCCATGGCATGGCCAAAAAATTAAACAAACAAGTGAACAATCAAAAATGCTTCAAAAAATTTTAAATGAAAATTAGTTTCCTAAATGTCTGCATATGATCTATTTAAATAGAGGTTACCTCTTATCAACTGCTGTTTCTCACTCACAATTTGTTGTCATCCAGGCGCTTAGTCGTGTCTGACTCTTTGCGACCCCATGGATTGCAGCACTCTGGGGTTCCCTGTCCTTCACCATCTCCTGAGCTTGCTCAAACTCATGTCTATTGAGTAACAGATGCCATCCAACCATCTCATCCTCTGTTGCCCCGTTCTCCTCCTACCCTCAATCTTTCCCAACATCAGGACTTTTCTGATGAGTCAGCAATACGGTGTCTAAAAAAATGGCCATTCTTCTTTTTGATGTGTATTTTGTGAACTTAAAAAAAAAAGAAAGTGTACTATTTTCCACACACGATGTTTAATTAATTTTATAATCTATAAACTTAATAAAATATCTCTGGAAGAATACAAGGAAGCATTAATATTGGCAGCTCATAGAGTTAAAAAAAATTTAACTTAAAAATTTTAAAGCTCTTGAATATATTTCTTATTTTTAAAAATGGGGACGGATAATCAGGGGGAAAAAAAAAACCCACAACATTTTGAGGGGTTGGAGTCGGGGGGTGGATTAGTTCAATATACTAAAACCTGATGAACTAAATCACTAAACCTGATAACGCAACCATTCAAATCTCAAAACTTAAATTCCATAAAGTCATACCTGTCTCCTTCCAGAGCCACCCTCAGTTCACAGAATGGTGCCAGGTACCACCGGGGTTTAATAAGTATTTGTTAATTGCTGAAAACACACATGGCACCAATGTTTCTATTTTGTTTTTTTTTTTGAAGACTTCTTTTCTATTCTGTAGGGAGACAATGTCCTCAAGATTCTTCATGTTCTTTTTGTTACCGTTTAGCAGTGACTAGGTTCAAAGTCAGCCTGAATGGGTCTCGCCCACCAGCCTCTGTGAGCAGCAGAGGAGCCCTGAAGAGTACTTCCCAGGTCCACTGGCTGCGCGGAGGGAGAGCCAGACCACAGCCTGGTCTAGAGCGGGCGTGGGGAGCAGGTACAAAAGCCTGGGTGGGTCGTGGCAGTTGGTTCCAGCAAGGGCACCTTCCTGTGACTCCAAACACACACACACACACACACACACACACACTTCCATATCCCTTCTAACCTGATTTCTAGGTTAGAATGGTCAGGTGGGGCTTTCTTTCACTCTTCCAAACTTGTCTTTTCACCTTTCTGGGGTTCTGCAGGGAATTTGTTTTAGATATACAGCAAAGAAAAAACAAAACAAAACAAGACTGTTCCTTTTCCTGCTACAAGAGAAACACTTCAAACTTCAGGGCTCTCAAATCCAGGATCAGACCCCAGCTTTGCCTTGGACAAGCTGTGTGAACCGAGCACATCCCTGGTGGCTCAGATGGTAAAGAATCCGCCTGCGATACAGGAGACCCAGGTTCGATCCCTGAGCCAGGAAGATCTCCTGGAGAAAGAAATGGCAACCCAATCCAGTATTCTTGCCTGGAGAAATTTCATGGACAGAGGAGCCTGGTGGGCTACAGTCCATGGGGTTGCAAAGAACGGACACGACTGAACGATTACCACTGCTACTAAGCCTGATTTTCCTCATCTGTACATAAGGATAACAATGATTATTTCTCATAATTAAAAGAGGTGCTATGGCGCATAACATACCCAGCACAAACTGTATTAACAAAAACGGTATTGCATGCCATGTACAGAATGTTTACACTTATTTGTGAACAATTAGGATGAACACTCACTATGAAATGGAGCAGGGCTCTGCCCATGGTCCTTGCCCAGCCCCCTACCCTGTGTCCTCTGCCTGCCTTTGTGGAAAAACTTTAGCCAAAGAATAAGTTGAATCAGAGAAGTGAGAAAATGCAGAAACAAAGGAAAATAGTCCAAGCAGACCAAATAATAATAATGCTGTCATTAAGCATAGTCAAGGACCTTTGGTTCCTTCTCAAGGGCTATAGATAAATAAATATCTGAGCCATATCCTGTGAGCTGTCTTATAGATAACTGAAACCTCAGGTAAGTTAACTACTTGACCATAGTCATGACATGCTGCTGCTGCTGCTGCTGCTAAGTCGCTTCAGTCGTGTCCGACTCTGTGCGACCCCATAGACGGCAGCCCACCAGACTCCCCCGTCCCTGGGATTCTCCAGGCAAGAACACTGGAGTGGGTTGCCATTTCCTTCTCCAATGCATGAAAGTGAAAAGTGAAAGTGAAGTCGCTCAGTCGTGTCCGACTCTTAGCGACCCCATGGACTGCAGCCTACCAGGCTCCTCCGTCCATGGCATTTTCCAGGCAAGAGTACTGGAGTGGGGTGCCATTGCCTTCTCCGAGCCATGACATAAGCTGCCACAATTCCGAGAACTGGTGTCAAGGAAAGGGGAACAAACCGACCACTGATGACCAATTTCAAGATGACTGTCAGCTCTGACTGTGCTGTTTCTGCCCGTAGCCCCTCCTGCAGCTTATAAAAGCTCTTGCCCACTGGTTGTCAGTAGGGGAAAGCCCTCCTTTGGACAGAAGTCTGCCCTCCCCGCTCCGTGGTCAGCATCCAAAATAAAGCAAGCCTTCCTTTCCACCAACCTCGCTTCTTTCGAGCAGCAAGCAACCGCACCCCACTTTCCGGTGCAACTTAAACTGTGAAAAAACGTCGATTCACTCCCCCTCCTGCAAGTCTTTGCGAACTCTAACCTACTATTGTCTGAAGTTCACTGCATGCCTCTGCCCCCAACCACCTTGCCAGTCCTTTTTCCTCCCCTCTTTAAGTAGGTTTCTGTAACTGCCACTCTAGATTAGCCCTCAGGGATGCTGCGCTATTGGGCACCTAACAATTGCTGTGAGTCCACGTTCAGGTATGAAGGTAGCAATCGTGTGTGCCAACAATAGCGATGCTGCGGCCAAGAGAAGGGAGGTTTTTCAAGCGTGGCAGGCTTGGGGTCACCTCCCCGCAGGGCTGACACCCAGAGGCAAGCTGGCACAAGAGTAGAAACTAGGGCATTGGGACATCGCCAGGAAGAGGCCCTAGAGGTCACACGGACCTTCCCAGACAACATATGGGAAACAGAACTTTGAAAAGAAACCCAGTCCTGAATCTAAAGAGGGAATCTGCTGCTGTTTCCCGCCTCCATGCCTCAAATACCTTAGCCCCAAATTATCATGAACAATGGGAAAGACTTCACAGTATATCACAACAAGAGACTGCAAAGGGCAATTTCTAATAAGAAAATGGGACTTAACAATTGACAAGTGACCTGGGGTCAGCTCCAGCCAGAATGTCTCTCCGCATGTTTCAACTCACTGTGACTCACTCTCCCAGGAAATAAAATATCAGAGTAGATTTACTGAACCAAGTGAGTTGAGACCTGGACACCTGGTCAGGTCTGAGACTAGAGATGTTCAAGCCAGAGTGATAATTTGTAAACCTCCAAAGATGGAACAGCCCCGTGAACTTTGAGCATCAGTATAATACTGTGCAGCAGCCTCTAAGAGAAATACCACTGATTTCAATTCATAGGATGCTTATTCAAAGCCAGTCTCATGATGTCACAACTGTTCTTATCAAGGACTATGAAAGGCATTCATTCAAAAGACTGAGCTCAAGGTGAGGAACTGTGTGACACACCTTCAAAGGCAGTTTTGCCAGCGCTCCAGGAAATTGGCATATTTCTTAGATCACTGTACAGCACAGTTATAAGGTGGTAGTGTGTGTGTGTGTGTCACTCAGTCGTGTCTGACTCTTTGGGACCCCAGGGACTTTAGCCCGCCAGGCTCCTCTGTCCATGGGATTCTCCAGATAAGAATATTCGAGTGGGTTGCCATTCCTCCCCTTTAGGGGATCTTCCCAAGGCAGTGATCAAACCCGAGTCTCCTGCACGGTGGGCACATTTCTTCACCATTTTAGCCACCAGGGAGGCCCATAAGACACTAGCTGCTGCTGCTGCTAAGTTGCTTCAGTCGTGTGCGACTCTTAGCGACCCCAGGGACTGCAGCCCACCAGGCTCCTCCCTCCATGAGATTTTCCAGGCAAGAATACTGGAATGGGGTGCCATTGCCTTCTCCGAATAAGACAGTAGAGCTGCCACTAAAAAGCAAGCTGACTAATCGCTTTCCAGGCATTTATTTATTTTTCCCAAATAATTTCAAAGAAGAGCCGAATGTTAGCAAACTCAATCTATGGATAAGTGAAAAAAAAAAAAAAACCAGGGATGGAAGTTCATACCCACCTGGGATCCTATTAAGAGTCACCCAGAAATGTTCATCGGGAGAATAGGTATCTTTGGACCACTGGAGCAGATCAATGGCCCTTCGGTCTTGGAAGACAAACTTCACAAACTCTCTGGTGAGGGCCACGTAGGCAGTGCCAAAGTAGATGGTCAACCGGTGGGGAGGTGAGGTTTTCAAAATACCGGTATTTTTCATAAAAGAGCCACCTCTGCCCAAGTGCTCCCGGTAGACATATCGAGTCCGCTTTACTGCGTGGTCAGGAGGCAGCACCCCGGGGGTGATGTTTTTCCCTTTAAATCCTTTGAGATGCTGAACGATCTCCCTGTTGGTTTTCAGGGGGAAATCTTGCCCACAGGTGTTGATGGAGTATTTCCATGGAACTTCAGAAGCTAAAAGGTCTTCCAGGCAGTTCAGATCAGCCTGGAGCCTGGAAATTCCTGCGTAGACCACAGGCTCCATCTTTGAAGCAAGAAAAGCATTCTTGAAGCAACTCAGCAGCTGCCATACAGACTTCTTAAAGTGAACTGTGGCTTTCTCATCCACGTGAACGCAGTAGACATTCTGGGGCATGTAGACGGCCCTGAAGAGTCTTTCAAAAGTATTAAAGTCCTTATGGATGACCATGACATATGCCAAAGGGAACTCGGCTTCTTCTTTCGACAAAGGCCTTGTGATATAGTGATTCTGGATCAGGTAGTCCTTGCAAGGGACACTTCCCATGGGGGACATCAATGTCTTTTCCCACAAAAAGATTGACTTCTCATCTAAGGCATTCTTACAGGCGTGTATCTCCAAGTCCCTTTCAATGGAACTATTCCTGTGACTTCTCGGTTGGCTTAACTGACCACTGTAAAAGATCATAAAAATAACCACACTAACTCCCATGAAAGTAAAAAACCAATACTTCCAGAAGTTCATTATTTTCACTTCCCTGGGGAAGAAATCGCTCTCGAAAGACTGAGAAACAATCGGTTCCTGAAACAAGAGTGAAGAGGTGGAACTAACTTCTTTTGCCAATCTTGGAATTTCAATAGCTTCTCAAGCGGGCTGGCTTCCTTCTGCCGGGTTCTTTAATCCTCATTTACTCTCTGCTTCTGGGTGCTGTCCATCCTCTCCTGGCAACGGCCAGAGATGCTTCTTAAAGCGCCCTGGGCTTCTGGCCTCCGTGGTGCCACCTGGCTGCTGGCAGAAGGCGCCTGGCTCAGGGCAGCTCCGGGAAGCCCTTCTCATTTGCATACACGACGCCAGTGGATCTTAGGAAACTGCATTCAGTCTGGAGTGCCAGCTCCCTTCACCTGGGCTGTTTCCTGGGCCTCACTCCACCCCCCTCCATCCACTCTGTGTGGCCTGACCTCCCTTCTCACGCTTTCCCCTTCCTTTTCAAGTTAAGTGGTTCTCCTTTTTCTGGCTCGCCCCGCCAAGCTGCTAAACTGCTGCCTGTGGACTTCTCCTCCTCGGGTTTATTTCTCTTTCTTGGTCTCTGCCACTTTATTTCATTTCAGTGTTATCTCTACCTCTGGGCATATAAGACAGACACAGATAAGAAAAAAACCCCTTGCAACATGCCTAAGTAGAAGATTACTGGAGGAAAAAAAAAATCTGATGGTGTTCCCTGAATTAAATCAGTTTCTGATGATGTTACGTAGCATATATATGCCCATGGGTAGAGGAAAAAATGAATTACACTTTCAAGGGCAGAGGATGAGGTCAGAAGGAAGCGAGGAGTGACTTGATATTCAAGAGTTGGCGTGCAGGCATAAATGAAACGCACTTTAGTTCCGCCTGCCTGGGAGAAAGGTGATAGCTTGTTCCCAGAGAGCAAAGGCTGGTTCCCATTTCACACAGAGCTTTAGATAACTGGAGCTGTTGACACAGTATTATCTAGCACGTGTGGTAGCCACTAGGTCTCTTTAACAGCCTGACTTCCTCAGGCTGCAGGTCACTTTAGAGAGCTCGGAAGAGTCGCCTCTCCACCCAGCCCCTCTCCTACTTCCTTACTCTGAAGAGAGAACAAAGGCTTCGGGACTGAGGCAAATTTCTGGAAGTCTCCTTCAGTGCAGTTCAGGGAAGCCAGGGACAGCAGCTCAGCAGGTCTGGTCACATGACAGATGCCTCCTCATAGCTCACCTGAGCCAGGTGCCTCCAGCACTCAGCAGACGTGGAGTGCGTTCAAGGCAGGTGGTAAGGATGCTCCTGGGGGAAAGTTACTGAGCCAACTAAGAGATTAACTCTGGCAGCCACGGGAGCTGAAAGCGGCCCTGCTCCCACCTCCCTTCTGCAGTCACTCAACAATCTTGCCTGTCTCGGCGTGACATGGGAGCTGAGCAGCTGCTTCTGTTAGGAAGACACGTCTGCAATCCCGTGCTCTACCCGTCCCCCTCCACTCCCACCCCACCCCTCAGCTGCCTATGGTTTGCTGGACTGATGAATGGCAATGGTGGCCTGGATGTGACTGAGAATGAAAAATGTCACCTGCCGTCTCAGTCAACAAAGGATGTTTCCGCCATCAAATGACAGCCGCCTCCCACCCCCCTTTCCCCACACATGGGGGTGAGTCCTGAGGGGACTCAGGATGGAAACACAGGATGCCTGCCATCAAGCCACCATCAATCGCTGCAGTCAGGAGGCTGGGGATGACAAAGCACCGGATACTGGTCATGGAGAGCTGACGGGCATATCAAAGGGTGATTTCACTGAGCCCGGACTCTTGCATCTTTCTAGAAATAGAAAAGTGCTAAATTCATTAACCTGAGATGTCTGGTTTTCTTTCATTAACAGTCATCTTTTGAGGTGCCTACTTCCTGGTCTTTGTGATAAAAAAACTTCTATGTATCCTGGCTCCTCCTTTATCTCTTCAGAGCAATGCCAGGCTTGAAGTCCTCAGAATGTCTGCCCAATAAAAGAAGTCTCAGGACTTCCCGCTGGTCCAGAGGTTAAGAATCCGCTTTGCAGTGCAAGGGACTTGCTCAGCTTCTATCCCTGGTCGGGGAGCTAAGATCCCTCCTGGTTGAAGCAACTGAGCCCACTGGCCTCAACTACTGAAACCCCCATGCTCTGGAACCTGAGTGCTGCAACTGAGACCCAACATAGCCAAATAAATAAATACGTAAATAAATTAGTGTTCTTAAAAAAAAAAACAAACACATAATTCTCAACTTTTAGGTTGTGCCATTTTTTTTCAGTCAACTTGATGCATATTGACTTGGAGAGAGACCCAAAAAGCTGGCAGGAATCTTAAAGATCACCCAACACAATTCTATATTTTACAGACCAGGAGATTAAGGCTAACAAAAATATTTTTCCCAAAGTTATGCAGCTGGATAGAATCCAAAGTCTTAATTCTGCAGCTCCCTGGCCTAAAAGGCAAAGCCAGTCTAATCATTGTCAAATCCCAGCTGTTCAGTGACCGGCTGTATGAGCAGGGTGGAGTTACACTTAACCTCTCTAAGCATCAGGTTCTTTGTTTTCCACATGGAAATAACAGTACTTCCTATTTCACAGGGTTCTTAAGAACAGTGAGTGAGATAGCTCTCATCTAGGGTTTATGTATCTGTTTGTTTATGTTCAATAAGCATTAGCAAGTCTTGTTGCTTTTGTTTGCTTTTTGAAAAATAGTCAACATTTCTGACCCTGTTAAGGAACTGATATTTGGACTTCTGTTCTCAGTAATGGAAATGAAAAACATTTACCTTCGTAGAGCTTTCAAATGGTTTGACTTATTGCCACTCCAAAAAGTGAACGTTACATGTTTTTCACTATTTTCTTTCCCCACTGAAATCTCCCTTTACCCTGAGACTGGGGACAGTAGAACTGTAGGTGTAAGAAGGAAAGTACTGAATGGTCTGCTTTCACGTCTTGATATTCCTTCATTCTTACTTCTTGTTAGAGACACACCCTTTTCTTCAAAGAATAATGGCAGGACTAAGGGGAGGCTGAGCTATTTCAAACCTAAAAGATGATGCTGTGAAAGTGCTGCACTCAATATTCCAGCAAATTTGGAAAACTCAGCAGTGGCCACAGGACTGGAAAAGGTCAGTTTTCATTCCAATCCCAAAGAAAGGCAATGCCAAAGAATGCTCAAACTACCGCACAATTGCACTCATCTCACACGCTAGTAAAGTCATGCTCAAAATTCTCCAAGCCAGGCTTCAGCAATACGTGAACTGTGAACTTCCTGATGTTCAAGCTGGTTTTAGAAAAGGCAGAGGAACCAGAGATCAAATTGCCAACATCCGCTGGATCACTGAAAAAGCAAGAGAGTTCCAGAAAAACATCTATTTCTGCTTTATTGACTATGCCAAAGCCTTTGACTGTATGGATCACAATAAACTGTGGAAAATTCTGAAAGAGATGGGAATACCAGACCACCTGACCTGCCTCTTGAGAAACCTATATGCAGGTCAAGAAGCAACAGTTAGAGCTGGACATGGAATAAACAGACTGGTTCAAAATAGGAAAAGGGGTACGTCAAGGCTGTATATTGTCACCCTGTTTATTTAACTTATATGCAGAGTACATCATGAGAAATGCTGGGCTGGAAGAAGCACAAGCTGGAATCAAGATTGCTGGGAGAAATATCAATAACCTCAGATATGCAGATGATACCACCCTTATGGCAGAAAGTGAAGAGGAACTCAAAAGCCTCTTGATGAAAGTGAAAGAGGAGAGTGAAAAAGTTGGCTTAAAGCTCAACATTCAGAAAACGAAGATCATGGCATCTGGTCCCATCACTTCATGGGAAATAGATGGGGAAACAGTGGAAACAGTGTCAGACTTTATTTTTCGGGGCTCCAAAATCACCGCAAATGGTGACTGCAGCCATGAAATTAAAAGACGCTTACTCCTTAGAAGGAAAGTTATGCCCAACCTAGATAGCACATTAAAAAGCAGAGACATCACTTTGCCAACAAAAGTCTGTCTAGTCAAGGCTATGGTTTTTCCAGTGGTCATGTATGGATGTGAGAGTTGGACTATGAAGAAAACTGAGTGCCAAAGAATTGATGCTTTTGAACTGTGGTGTTGAAGAAGACTCTTGAGAGTCCCTTAGACTGCAAGGAGATCCAACCAGTCCATTCTGAAGGAGATCAGCCCTGGGATTTCTTTGGAAGGAATGATGCTAAAGCTGAAGCTCCAATACTTTGGCCACATCATGCGAAGAGTTGACTCATTGGAAAAGACTGATGCTGGGAGGGATTGGGGGCAGGAGGAGAAGGGGACGACAGAGGATGAGATGGCTGGATGGCATCACTGACTGGATGGACGTGAGTCTGAGTGAACTCCGGGAGTTGGTGATGGACAGGGAGGCCTGGTGTGCTGCGGTTCATGGGGTCGCAAAGAGTCGGACACGACTGAGTGACTGAACTGAACTGAACTGACACTCTGCCTATGGTGTATTTATCTCTAAATAAGTCCACTTTTTACCTATCACTTCATCTTTGAATTCTTTCTGGGTGAGGCAAGAAATTCACCGGGAACAACTGTAGGTTCAGTTGGTTTTCCCCCTCTCTTTGCCTTGATCCTCCATCCTACAACATGGAGCTCTGGTCCATGCCAAGCCAAAACAAACTCAACAAATCTTTAATCATGATTTATCAAAGCAGTTTGCAGATGAGAAGGGGGTGCAATGTGACTAACAGTTCAAAATAATAGGATCCAAAACCCCGTTCTACAGTCTGTCCTTCTTTACAAGGAGTTAGAAGAAAAGCCGGAGAAGGAAATGGCAACCCACTTCAGTAATCTTGCCTGGAGAATCCTGTGGACAGAGGAGCCTGGTGGGCTGCTGTCCATAGGGTCGCACAGAGTTGGACACAACTGAAGCAACTTAGCAGCAGGAGCAGCAGAGGAACAGCCAGAGATTAGAGTGCGGTGCCTTTTGTAATGGTTGGCCCAGCAGGAGGTTTGTTTGCCTGGTATCTGAGGCAACTGAACAGGCATTTTCTTCCAGCAAGTAATTGGACAGGCTAAGCTAATAACGTGCAACCAGGACAGGATATCTGTTCTCTTCCCTCTGGTTGGCTTAACATATTGAAAACTGTCGTCAGGTGGACATTCTGTATCACTCCCTGCCTCTCTCTGCCCGCAGGATATGTTTATGGTCACAATCAAGGAGACAGCAAGCACAAGGAGATAGCCACTGATGACACAGTGAGATCTGCTCAAACATCAAAACAAAAAAGGCTAGGCAGGGCTCTGTTGCAAGAAGGGGAGCCCTTCAGGGCCCGAGAGTGGGCTCTTGTCTAACACTTGGAGATGTATTGTCTGAGGAGACACATGTGCTGAACAAAGGAAGAGACTTTGTTGGGAAGGGGTGCCTGGGTGGAGAGCACCAGGGGAAGGGGACACAGGACAACTGCTCTGCCACGTGGCTCACAGTCTTGGGTTTTATGGTGATGGCATTAGTTTCTGGGTTGTTTTTGGCCAATCATTCTGACTCAGGGTCCTTCCCGGTGGCGCACACATTGCTCAGCCAAGATGGACGCCAGCGAGAAGGATTCTGGGAGGTGTTAGGACACATGACGTCTCCTTTTGATCCTTCCTGAACTCTTCGGGAGGGCAGTGGCTTGTTAGTTCCGTGCTCCTTACCAAGACCTCCTGTTGTAAAATAACTCATGCAAATAATTGCGATGGTGCCTGGCCAGGGTGGGCGGTTTCAGTCGGTGTGCTTCCCCCGACAGCTTCAGTTCTCGTTAACCTCATTTGAGCTGTGTGTCCACCCCAGCTGGGCTCTCAGAGGTAAAACATGAATGCCTTCTTGCTCGGGCAGGATCACAGCCTGGGCCTGATCTGTTCTCAAGTCCTTACAGCTCTCCTGCTCTTTTTCAGCACAAGTACTGGCTACTGCATCAAGGCAATGTTTTTTTTTTTGTTGTTTTTCTGTTGGGCGCTCTCACGTCCACCAAGGTCACACCATCCTGCTTCCCACCCAAGGCTTGAGCTGTGTCAGTCTGACAACCTCAAACACTTCAACCACATCAAAACCCAGAAAGTAAACCTGAAAAGGTCTCCTGGCAACCAAAATAAAGATCAAACATCAAGGCTGGATTCATACACCTGAATGTGTACAGACAGGTAAGTGAAAAAAGTTAAAACAAAAAAAAGTAGGTAAAGCTGGTGAAGGGCAAGAAAAACAGGGCTAGTGAATTTCTGAGCGGCAGCTAACGCTTGGCCATGGTGTCAGGGAGGCTGAAAGAAGGTGGGGACAGTGGTAGAATCGTTAGTTCTTGCCCCACCTACAGCTTTCGAACTGTTCTGGAGAAGACCCTTGAGAGTCCCCTGGACAGCAAGGAGATCAATCCTAAAGGAAATCAGTCCTGAATATTCACTGGAAGGACTGATGCTGAAGCTGAAGCTCCAGTACTTTGGCCATCTGATGTGATGAGCCAACTTATTGGAAAAGATCCTGATGCTGGGAAAGATTGAGGGCAAGAGGAGAAGGGGGCAGCAGAGGATGAGATGATTGGATGGCATAGTCACTGACTCAACAGATGTGAATTTGAGCAAACTCCAGGAGATACTGAAGGACAGGGAAGGCTGCCGTGCTGCATTCCGTGGTGTTGCAAAGGGTTGGAAACGACTTTGAGACTGAACAAGAGCCACCTTCACAGCCAGCACTGAGTAACATGTAGGGTCATGGGGCCAATGCTGCCAGCTCTGCAAATGTTTTAAGAGGAGGGAGAAATCTGAATTTTATATTTAAAAAAATCCAAACTCTTTAAATGTTATCAAGTAATTAACAAATTTTTAAGACCCAAGTGAACGGACACACAAGCACCTGAAGACTGCATCAGCCCCCACAATGCCATCTTTCACCTTCGGTTGAAGCATCAGAGCTCATGTATTTGAATCTCTCTTGAGGCTTAGTTTATTCTCTCTTAGTTTAGACACAATCCTAACACACTTTCTTAGAACTAAACAGGTAAGAAGTCACAAATTAGAAGAGGGATGTAGAACAGTTAGACTGGGCATCCTTTGGTCAGCAATAGGCGAGAGACTCAGCGTGAAGTAGGTTCAAGAAAAACTCCAAAAGTTTCCATAAAAAACTACAAATAGAGGTACCATATGACCCAGTAACCGCACTCCTGAGCATATATCCAGAAAAAATGAAGACAAATACGAAAAAGATACACACACCCCAATGTTCACGGCAGCACACCTTACAACAGTGAAGGAACAAAAGCAACCTGAACAGCCGTCAACAGATGACTGGTTTAGGGATACAATGGAGTATTACTCAGCCATGAAAAAGGGCGACGGACGACCAATGGAGTATTACTCAGCCATGAAAAAGGGCGACGTACGACCAATGGAGTATTACTCAGCCATGAAAAAGGGCGACGTACGACCAATGGAGTATTACTCAGCCATGAAAAAGGGCAACGTATGACCATCGGCAGCACCATGAGTAGACTTGGAGAGTAAGTCTACTTGGAGAGTAAGTGAGGTAAGGAAGGCAAACATATCATTTACCTGTGGATCTAAAAATTAATACAGTGAATCTATATACAAAACAGAAACGGACTCATGGACATAGCAAACAAACTTACGGTTACCAAAGGGGAAAGGAGAGAGATAAGTAAGGATTAATAGGTACACACTGCTATATATAAAACAGATAAACAGCAAGGATGTACTGTGTAGCACAGGGAACTATATTCAATGCCTTGTAATAACCTATAATGGAAAACAACCTGAAAAATAAAATTATGAATACATATATGACACATATATAACTGAGTCACATTGGTGTACACTTGATATTAACGCAATATTGCAAAACTGAATTTCAATTTAAAAAGAAAGAAAAACTCCACAAACATTTCAAGATCATTCGATTAAAGAATGACTGGCATCTGTACAGTATTTAAAATGATCAAATAAGGGAATTCCCTAGTGGTTCAGTGCTTAAGACTCTGGCTTGCAATGCAGGGGATGTGGGTTTGATTCCTGGTTGGGGAACTAAGATCCCACACGCTGCAGGGCAGCTAAGCCCGAGTACCACAGCTACCACGGCTGCTGAGCCTGCATGAAGCACCGAGAGAATCTGTGTGCCATAAAGATCTGCTTGATGCAACCAAGATCTCTGGGGCCACAACGAAGACCCAATGCAGCCAAATAAATAAATAAATGTTTAAAAATAAATAAAATTATCAAATCAGTTAATGAAAAGGCTTGAAAAGTGTGCAGGCCAACGAACGTAGCAGTTTGGGGTTGAAAACAGAGGACTAACATTTAGTGAAATAGAAATACATCAATATATTCGTGTATATATATTTTGCATAGTCTATTTAAAAAGGCATTTCTGAAATATGCTTATTCAAATTAGGGTTTGTTTTTTTTTTAGTTTAACCATTTTGCACACAAAAGGGCAGGTTCTAAATTACCCAGGAAACTCACAAATCTGCCAAAACTTGTCTGTCACAGGCTTCTATAGCAGAAGTCAGTACTTTTTCTGTGAAGGGCCAGATAGTAAGCATTTTAGGTTTGTGAGTTGTTTGGCTTCTGAGGTAACCAGTCAACCCTAGACTGTGTTCTGAAAGCAGCCACAACAGCATGTGTCTGTGTCCTGCCAAAACTTTATCCATGGACACTGATATCTCCATCTCATATTATTTTCAAGTCATAAAATAGGTTTTTAAAATTTATTTTACAATCCTTTAAAAATGCAAAATCATTCTTAGCTTGTAGTCAGTATAAAAATAGGTCAGATTTAGCCCACAGGTTGTATGTTCTTGGCTCATTTCTTTTCCAGATCATAATCAAGTTCCTCCAGGCCTGTATTTTGTAATATCAGAGTCTTCATAATTACTTTCCAGATGAAGAAATGCGAAATGAGGAAAAAGGATACTGTTGGTCATTCTTGTACCTGCCTGAATGCCCAACACGCCCCATCAGGGTTAAAAGTACACTGGGCCTACGTGCCTGTCTCCTTTCTTCTATAAAACGGAGATACTAGGAACACCGACCTCACAGCGTTCCAAAGAGATCTTAACAGCTTAGTACACAAAAAGAGCTTAGAGTGATACCTTGCACAGAAGGTGTACTCAACAAATCTTCTAGCATCTCTCTCTGTTGCCAAACGTGGTTCACACAGAGCCTGAAGTGTCCATCCACCTTCCGATACCTCTCATGAGGCAGAGCTGCAGGGCTTGACGAGCGATTCTTCATCTTTGCTTAGTCGCTCAGTCATGTCCAACTCTTTACCACTCCATGAACTATAGCCTGCCAGGCTCCTCGGCCCATGGGGATTCTCCAGGCAAGAATAGTGGAGTGGGTTGCCATTTCCTCTTTCAGCGTTTCTTCCCCACCAGGCATCGAACCCATGTCTCCAGCATTGGCAGGCGGATCCTTTACCACTAGCACCACCTGGGAAGCCCTAAAAGACCCCAAAGGACAGGGGGGCGCCATAAAGGCTGTGGTTATCATAGGCAGAGCCAGCCTCTGCAGCCCTCTCCTGTATCCCACAGTGAGGGAACTGCTCTTTATTCCCAATTGCAGACCCTCTTCCTCTCTTTTTTCTTAATTTATTTGGCTGCACTGGGTGTTAGTCACGGCATGAAGGATCTAGTTCCCTGACCAGGGATTGAACCCAGGCCCCTTGCGTTGGAAGCTCACAGTCTTAGCCCCTGGGCCACCAGGGAAGTCCCCCAGTTGCAGCCTCTTGAAGTATAGTTGCAGCCTCTACTTAGAGACCGAGCGGGCTGGTGCACCCTGTAAAATGTTGTGACACAGCATGCTGGTGAAGACCCAGGCTTTGGAGCAGGGTTTAAATCTGGTTCAGCTGTTTACAATATGACCCTCAGAGAGTTTCTTGGGATCACTGTACCTTTGATGCCGAATATTCAAAAAGGAATCATAGGAAGTCTATGAAAGTCAATCCGGCTTGGAAGGCTCCTGTATTTTTCTATACTATTCCACATAACATCACTCCAGCTTACCCTTATTCTTCTAAGATCACATTACTTTTTTTTCTACTTCTCTGGCAGCCTCTTTGGGGCAGCCAATTTCTTTCCCTCTAGTGGTTAGTTGCCTAGATTTAATTCCAGTTTTCCAAGCCAAAACAAAAGCAAAAACCAAACTCACACGTATTTGATCTTTGGCTCAATTCCACTAAATCTCAAGGGACAGAATTGGTGACTATTTGTCTTTCTATGCAACTTTTCTCTGTTTCTAAGTGTCTGCTCTGAGAAAAAAAATTCATGAGAAGACTTTGCCTCTGTTCAAATCTGGACATACTTCTGGTACCCTTCTCATCCACCAAACTCCTCCACTCCCATATTTTTGAATGTTGAAGTTGCAAGGAGATATTTCTACTAAGAGATAATATCTTATCATTCAGCTGCTACCAACAATCTGTATCTTGAAGACACTCTCTTTCTTCTAAACATTTTCGAATAAATGAAAACAAAACCGTCTTAAAATAGGGGTAGCCAGTGGCTTCCTCCAACTTCTAGCTTTAATAGCCCTATTAAATTCTTGCCTCGCTTTCAGTTCATTGAACCCACTATCGAACTAGCCTCTTTCCCACAGAACCTGTCGCTTACTTGAGTTTAGACTGCTGGTCGGGCCAGAGTGGCTTGGCTGAATCCCCACAAGCAGATGTTTCTTTTACTTTCCTAGAAATGAAAGCTGGATAAAATTTGCCTTCAGGATATGTCCTGTGTCTGAATTCAATAGAAGAAAATCCTCACCCTTGGTTCTCCCACTGGTTAAAGTGGTTTTCTTTTTTTAAATATAATTTAATGCATTTATTTATTTTTGGCTGTGCCGGGTCTTCACTGCTGCTTGGGCTTTCTCTAGCTGCGGCACGCGGGGTCTAGTCTCCAATTGCAGTGTGCAGGCTTCTCATTGCGATGGCTTCTCTGGCTGCAGAGCACCGGCTCCAGGGTGTGCAGGCTTCAGTAGCTGTGGCTCCCGGGCTCTAGAGCAAAGGCTCAGTAGCCGTGGCACACAAGGCTTAGTTGATCCGCAGCATGTGGGATCTTCCCTGATCAGGGATCAAACCCGTGTCTCCTGCACTGGCAGGTGGATTCTTTACTACTGAGACACCAGGGAAGCCCTAAAACGGTTTTCCATTCAAATTTTCTATTTAGCAATCCATCCTTTTAAAGGATATCCTTGAACTCAATTTTTTCTCCTCAAAAACAGGGAAAATTGTTATAAGCAGGGTAGGCTCAGCCCTGGTCTCCTTTGGTTAGGGATCTCAGGGCTGATGGTGTAGTTTGGGTTACTACCCTTCAGTGTGTCTTAAATGTTTTGTAACCTATGTAATGGAGTAGTTTTGGTTACCTTTCTTCCCCCCGCCCCCACCGAGTAAATGATCAGTGGAACATAAATACCTAGGGCACTAATTCTCAGTCCCAAGATGCCTTGGGCATCGGAAAGACAAGAGGGAATGTTTAAGGGCAGTACTTAGGATAACCAATTGTCCAGTTTGCCCAGGACTAAGGAATTTCCCAGCACAAGGGATTTTTTTTTTTTAGTGCTAAAAGTGAGAAAGTCCTGGGCAAACAAAAATGTCTTTGCTATCCTAGATATCATCGGTCCTAAGCCCTCACTGCTGAATGATATATCAAACAGAGAATGTTCAACAGCTGATCAGTATGGAGGGAGATCAAACTAGTCCATCCTAAAGATCAGTCCTGAATATTCCTTGGAAGGACTGACGCTGAAGCTGAAGCTCCAATACTTTGGCCACCTGATGCAAAGAGCCAACTTATTGGAAAAGACCCTGATGGTGGGAAAGACTGAAGGCAGGAGAAGGGGATGACAGAGGATGAGACAGTTGGATGGCATCACCGACTCGACGGACATGAGTTTGAGCAAGCTCCGGGAGGTGGTGATGGGCAGGGAAGCCAGGCGTGCTGCAGTCCCTGGGGTCGCAGAGTCGGACACAACTGAGCGACTGAACTGAACTGATGGAGGGAGAGGAAATGTTGAAATCATTGGTCTGGGTGAGAGGCACAAGCAGACCATCAAAAGTTTGCAAACTACAGTGCAGAAAAACTATGTGAGCTCCCACACGTATCCTCAGGCCACTGTGGCTCGAGCACAGAGTGATGCAGAGTAAGAGCGAACCAGTAAGAATACACTTAGGACTTCCCTGGAGGTACAGTGGCTAAGAATCCGCCTGCCAATGCAGGGTCCCAGAAGATTCCATATGCCTAGGAGCGACTAAGCCCGTGTGCCACAACCATCTGAGCCCGTCCCCAGGTGGCGCTAGTGGTGAAGAATCTGCCTGCCAATGTAAGGGACACAGGAGACTCAGGTTCAGTTCCTGGGTTGGGAAGATCCCCTGGAGGAGGAATTCTACTCCAGTATTCTTGCTTGGGAAATCCCATGGACAGAGGAGTCTGGCAGGCTACAGTCCATAGGGTCACAAAAACTCGGACACAACTGAAGTGACTTAGCACAACATTTGGAAAAAACCTTCTACTCATGGCTTTGTCTAAAGCAGGTCAAAAAGAATGTCACATACTGTTCAGGTGAGAGCATGAAAGACAGGCATTGAGAAATCACATTAAGAACTGGTTAGTTAGGCCAAGAAAATTTAATTTTCTTTTTCTCTATGAGGAGCTGTCAGTGTTAATATGAACTGCAGCATGTAATTTTTGAATTGTGATCATCACAATGCATTGTATTTTTATGATCTACATGAAAAGAATCTGTAATGGAAGTAATCCCTACCTCCAAAAAATGCAAGGCCTTGGGTCTGCATTAAATGGTATGATCCATGTTCATCTCAAAAAAAAAAAAAAAAGGCTAAGAATGTTTGCTTTCTTTACCTTAAGTTCAATCAGCATTCTTTCATATCATTCTTGATCTAAACAGATTAAAGTCAAACAATCAATAATGATGTAGTGATGAAAATAAATGTAATGCATATGAAAGAAAAGGAGAAATGGTTGGTTAGAAAAATAATATAACTGCTGGTGTGTAGGTTTGTTTTTGTTTTTTTTTTTTTTAATATTTATTTATGTATTTGGCTACATCCAGTCTTAGATGGCATGTAGGATCTAGTTCCCTGACCAGGGATTGAACCCAGGTCCCCTGAATTGGGAGTGCGGAGTCTTAGCCACTGGACCACCAGGGAAATCCCTGGTTTTTGTTTTTGTTTTTGTTTTCTGGTTTTTGTTTTTAACCACTCCATGCCACACATGAAATTCCCTATAACTGCTGCTTTGCATATTGCTTTCTAAGACTGCAGATTTGTTCACTCTAAGATCCAGGGGGAAAAAAAATCCCTAAAAATCTTAGCAGGGTCATTTTCTTTGTACAGGGCTGTTGCCCAAAGCAACAGCCCTTTACAAACCCAGATCTGGTCTTTAAAGTAGGGTTTTCTGCTATTAGTCTGCTCTTTGTATTTCTTTGGTGCAGACTTAGGTGGCCACTGGTTAAGTTCACAGATAGCGGACCGTGGATTGGAGCACAGTCTGGCTTGAACTGGTGCCCCCAGGAAGAACTTGGCGTTGAGCAGCCTTCCCAAGACGAACCGGCTGCTTTGGAAAAACAGAGAGAGGGAGAACAGGCCTGTTGCTGTTGACCAGGGGAAGAAGGACTTCAGGAAAATTCCCAGAAAACCTGAATGTGCTAGCCTGAATGTGCTAGAAGACGTGGTCTGAAGCTGACCCAGTAAGATCTGGCAAAGGGATCTAGACTCTGTGTGCGTGTTGTGTGTCTCTGTGTGGTGACAGAGAGGGTGGCTGATTTGAAGCTGAGTTGGCAGCAGTGCTGATGAGCATATAAAACATTATTTCCATTTGATTCAATTCAGTAAATATTTATTCTTATTCCACTGGATGCTCCCTATGTTGAGCTGCCAAAAATATAAAAGACCCCAAAGAGATAGTAGTTGTCAGGGCAATATGATATCCATGTTCACAGTTACAGGGCAAAGAAGACGATAGAATGACATAAAGGAGTTACAACAGAGGTTTACAAAATTGAGACCAAAAATCAATGAACATTTCCCATGTGACAAGGCCTTGAATGTAGACATATTCAGGCCATGATGTAAACAGGAGAAATCAAAGAGGATGACTCAAGGAAAGAGGAAGAAAAGTAGCAAAGGCAGAAACACAAAGCATGGTTTTTCTGGAGTGTCCCTTTCAGGGAAGGCCGCCTTGGGAATTAATTAATCAGTGACATTGATGTGGCGTTCCACAGGGCTTTGCAAACGTCCAACATCCAACGTCCTATGTTGAGAGGATTGGATTGAATAATTCAGGAAGCTGTTGTTGAATGTCACTGAGGCTTCTGAACTGAGAAGTTATTCTTCAAAGAAAAATATGTCAGGAGTGTTAGAATGACTTGAAGAGGGAGACTTGTGCGCCAGAGACACCACATTGATGGGTCTAAAGATTATCTCGAGAGGTGGGCACCACAGGCTGGAGTCAGAGCAGTAATGATGGGCCCACAATGGTGATGCTTACTGGGCACACGCAGAGCACATGGAATGTGCTGATTAGGGCTGGGGGCTGGAAGAGACGTCAGCGGACTTGGAGGATGGCGGTGCCTGGGGTTCTCAGGAAGGGGGCTGTGAGAAGTAGGCAACAAAATGGGGAGGTGTGAGCAAGGGCCAGTGGGCGCCTCGGGAATAGATACCCAAAGGCCTGGGAGGAACGCAGACAGGGCCTGGGGAACACAGTGGAGACTTGTGATTCATCAGGACAGAATGGGGTTGAGCTTGGAGGCCGAGGAGGTCACCAAGGAAGATGGAACAGCAAGAGCCAAAAAGCAAACCTGGTAAAGACGCTCGAGGGATGTTTACTGAGACCTAAACTCTCCCCAGTTCTACATTTCACTGAGACTACATTTCAACTGAGAGTTGAGTGGCTCTCAATCAACTATTATCCAAGTCTCAGTTCAGTAGTCAGTGACCAAGAATATGAAAAGAATGGAATCCACTTAAATACATTTCCAAAGAGGGATTATAAAAGCAATGCCTTCTAACACACATGGCAACTTTTTCCGAAGGTGGAAGCCATCGCTCAAAGTTCTGTGTGACAAAGTATTGTCCAAAGACTGCTGGCTTCAGACAATCATTTCTTCGTGGCACTTGTATCTCTCTGTCTGCCTTTTAGGAGTAAGAACAACTTTTCGAAAAGAGCGATTATATATGATGCACTGAGGATTGGAGCCAGAACCCTAAATTAGAAGTAGGATGATTTGAATTTGGGCCCTGACCTTGCCAATTCCTAGCCAATAAATAAACTCAACAAACATTTAGAGAAGGCAGGCATATCACAGATAGGCTGGGTTTCAAAGTCGACAGGTACGGGGAAGACAGCGTGCAGTCAGAATTCCTCTGGAGGAAGGCCCTGGGAAGAAGCCACAGTCTCCATAATTCCAGCACGGCACATTCTCCCTTGAATCTGTGTCCAGAGAGTGACTTCTTACGAGCACCAGATGGACAGCTTGGCTTTAGCTGAGGAGCCGAGTCATGAGATCACACTGTCTCTTTAAGGTCGGTGAGCCCCGAAAACCAAGACCCCCTCGCGAGAATAAGCAGAATCCACCTGTGGACCCTAGACTCATTGTGTGGAATGGTGGGCAGGGGAGGGATGACCATTTAAACTTACATACACTGTGTGTGTGCACATGTGTGTGTGTGAGAGAGACAGAGAGAGAGAATCTAGTTGAGTTTGCGAAAGTTAAGTGACTCTGAGGAGCCGGGACTCCATTGCTCGTTTGCCAGTCATTGTACAGGGAATAAGGAAAAAAGAAATTGGCAGATGCCGGTTCTTCCCTCGAAGGTCAGTCTCCCAGGGCCTCTCGGAACATAGACGCAGCACCACAAGACTCACAGTACATGGGATACAGGGGGATGGAGTCCATCGGAGCGAGCATCAGGAAAGGCTCTCTAGAGAATGTGACTCTAAGCTGAGTCTTTGAAGAAAAGCACAGGCCAATCAGAGGAGGGAGAGGGAGGCAGAGCCTTCTAGAGCCTCCTGGTGGAGGGGACCGGCAAGAGTCAAGGCAGGGAAGCTGAGCCCTTCGAAGGTCAAGGGGGCCACCCGGCAATGAGCCCCCTTCCAGCAGAAGGGCTGCAGTGTCATGCTTCGGTAACGGGGATCCATGCCTAGCATCTAAGGAGAGAGACATGGTCACAGGACCGATGTGCTTTTATCAAGGTCATTCCATCTCTGGAGGATGGATTAAAGCAGGCTGAGAATGGCATCAGGGGAAGTTGTTAGGAAAGGAAGTTAGACTATCGTCGGAGAGAGATAAGCAGAGAGGGGTGATGGCACTGGACTTGGAAAGGAGGCCGACAGCCAGACCCCACTCATGGACCGTTCACTTGGTCCCTGGCAGGACCCAAGCCCCTGCCTCCGCTGCCAATAACCCTATGAATGGGCGCTGCCAGGTCAAGTTTCCCCCGTGACCTTCACGCTAGGGCCTCGCCCACGTCAAGCTGGGTCCAGCTCTCACCCTCGGTCCTTCGGGCCCAGCCACACTGGCTGCTTTTCTGGCTCCTGGGCATGTGGAACCCGTGCTCACCTCGGGGTCTCTGCAAGCCCTCACCCCCCTACCGGGAACCCCCTACTCGTTCCCACGGCCCTCCTCACTTTGGAGCTGCAGTTCACATCTGCTTTCACCAAGAGGTTGGTCCCTTCCTGGGTCAGCCTGCTCATTTCCTTCATCGCGCTTGGAGTCTCTGATTATCTTATCAGTCTACTTTTTATTGTCTGTCTCCTACTTCTAGAATATTCCATGAAAGGAGGGGCCTTATCTGTTACTCACTATTATATACTTGAAAGTAAAGGCGATAGTCGCTCAGTCATGTCCGACTCTTTTGTGACCCCATGGCCTACAGCCCACCAGGCTCCTCTGTCCGTGGGATTCTCCAGGCAAGAACACTGGAGTGGGTAGGAAGAAGGGTAGGAGTCCCTTCTCCTGGGAATCTTCCTGACCCAGGGATAGAACCCAGGTTTTCTGCATTGCAGAGAGATTCTTTACCATCTGAGCCACCAGGGAAGCCTAGAATATACTTACTCACTATTACATTCAGACTCAGCACAGTGTCCAAGTGCTCAGTACGGTGGGGAGAGGGATAAATTATGAGTTTGCAACTAACAGAGACACACTCCCCTCCAGTCTTCGCTCAGTCTTGTTCGACTCTTTGCTACCTCATGGGACTGTAGCCCGCCAGGCTCCTCTCTCCATGGGATTCTCCGGGCAAGAATACTGGAGTGGGTTGTTGCCATTCCCTTTTCCAGGGGATCTTCCCAACCCAGGGGTTGAATCTGGGTCTCCTGCATTGCAGGCAAATTCTTTCCCATCTGAGCCACCAAGGAAGCCCACAGACACACTGCTGCTGCTGCTGCTGCTAAGTCGCTTCCGTCGTGTCCGGCTCTGTGCGACCCCAGGGACGGCAGCCCACCAGGCTCCTCCATCCCTGGGATTCTCCAGGCAAGAACACTGGAGTGGGTTGCCATTTCCTTCTCCAATGCATAAAATAGATAACCAGGACTCCTCTGCTGGTCCAGTGGCTAAGATTCCGTGCACCCATGCAGGGGGCCAGGGTTTGATCTCTGGTCAGGAAACTAGATTCTGAATGCCACAACTAAAGATCCCATGCGCCGCAACTACGGCCTGGGGCAACCAAATAAACAAATAAACATCTGAAAAGATAGAGAATCCATAAGGATCTGCTGTATAGCACAGTAAACTCTACTCGATATTTTGTAATAACTTTTAAGGGGAAATAATCTGAAAGGGATATATATATATATATGTATGTATAAGTGACAGAGAAGACAATGGCACCCCACTCCATTGTTCTTGCCTGGAGAATCCCAGGGACGGGGGAGCCTGGTGGGCTGCCGTCTCTAGGTTCGCACAGAGTTGGACACGACTGAAGTGACTTAGCAATGTATAAGTGAATCACTTTGCTATATACCTGAAACTAATACAACATTGTAAACCAACTATATATCAATAAAATAAATTTACTGAATGAATATCTATATTACAGGTGAAGAATATGATAATAATAACAGTAACAACAATAAAAAAAATGAACAGTCAAAATATGTGCTGGGCACTGGCCAAACTCATTGAAGCCTCACAGATCTGACATAAATATCATTATTTCCTCCATTTTACAGATGGGGGAACTGAGGCGCCCACATTTAGGTAACTTGTCCAGTTACCTGCCTTGTAAATGGCAGAGCAGTCGGTCTGGCTCCCGGGTCCAGCCTCAACATCTATGCTACACGGCTACTCTGATGACTCCCCGAGCTGCTGCTGGGACTGTCAGGAATAAAAACCTTTCTTTTCTCCCAGGGGGGCCAGCTGTGAGAAACAAACACTTGGGGCTACTGTAGAGTCTCTCTGACACCATGTGGGGATGGAAAAACTGAAAAACATCAACTCAGAGACAGAGTGACCATCTCAGACCAAACTGGGACTTTTCTGGCTTTAGCATAGAAAGTCCCATGCCCAAGATGCTCCCTCAGACTTGGGCACACAGGGACAACTGGTCACCTTACAGAGAGGTCTCTGGTGTATGAGTCCCAAATACACTGTCCAAGCCTTGGTCTAGCTTTACTTGGAGGCCCTCCTTGGACACCTCAGTTCTATTGGCGTGATCCGGTAAGTCCCGCTGTGTTTGTTTAAGCAACTTTGAGTTGCATTTCTGTCACATGCACTTCAAAGAGTCAAAACACACACCCAAAGAAAGTCCACATATAAATAAAACTCAAAGTCAAAAAAGCAAAATAAACCAAAGTAAGAAACACGCCATTTTTAGGACTGAAAAATGAGGAAATGTGGTCATTTCTGAGGTTGAGGTAATCTATTTGACAAAGGGGCTTAAAAAAAAAAAAGTATACGAAATGGAAAGAGGAAAAGGCAAATGAAAACATTCTAGTGGAAGAAAAGCCTCATGGCATGAGAAAGGTCAGAGGAACGATGAGCAAAAATCCAAAAGAACAGGGAGGGGGTGGGAAAGGAGCTGAAGCCAAAGCATGGAGCAGTTCCGCCTTTTCTTTTTCTCTTAAACTATTCTAAGCCTGTTTTGTTTTGTTTTTTTTTTTGGCTGCGACATGCAGGTTCCTTAGCTGTGGTGCACAGGATCTTCATTTCCAGACCAGGGATCGAACCCATGGCCCCTGCACCGTAAGGCAGGGTCTTAGCCACTGGACCGCTGCTGCTGCTGCTGCTGCTGCTGCTGCTAAGTCGCTTCAGTCGTGTCCGACTCTGTGCGACCCCATAGATGGCAGCCCACCAGGCTCCCCTGTCCCTTGGCGCTAGGGAAGTCTAGTTTTAGGTTTTCGTTAGATCTACTGTAAGGTGGGGCAAGACAACTGAGCTTCTTGTGGAAGGGACTGTGACCAGCAGTGGCTTCTGCAGATACTCAACAACCACATAAGACTTAAAACGTCTCAACGGTCTCTGGCCTCCGCCCTGGGGCAGACAAACCAAAGATAATGCTAAGGAATACCCAGAATAACCAGAAAAAGCTTTTCTTCAGGTGACGGCAGTGATAACAAAGACTGGAGAAGTTGGGAAACATCAGCATGAACCAGAATTCAGACCGGGGGCACAGGTTAGAGCCTCAGGCTCACCCTAAACCCCTCGCTCTACAGCATGAGTCAGAGAAATGCGTGCTCCTGAAGGGTTTCCTTTGAGAATGTGGCCAGAAGGTAGAAATCTAGATAATCCATCTGTACACAGCCCCACAGGATGGAATGAGAGCCACTCTTGCTGGCCTCCCCCAAAGAAGGATGTGAGACCAGGCTCCCCTGGGGCTCTCTCTGGCCTGGCCAGCACATTCTAACACAGTTGGAGAAAACCTAAGTGTTGGAAACCAAGAAGGAATTCATTGTCTCAATAGAAAGACAACATGAAAAAAAAAAAAAGCAGTGTGAGGATATGCAACTCAGTCCTACCTCAATGAATATACTTTCACAGAGTCACTCATCTTAAACTGTTCTCCTTTAGTCTTCTGATACCATTCAGGAACAGGATCCTAGTGATGTTCATGGTCTTAGTCCTTTTTAGGTGTTTCAGGGAGCACGATATGCCTATGCAGGGTCTTTCTAACACAAACACTTTAGGATATTTAGCGGGACTTCCCTGGTGGTCCGGTGGCTAAGACTCTTCTGCACTTTCAATGCAGGGCGCCCAGGTTCGATCCCTGGTCAGGGAACTAGAGCCAACCTGCCACAAGTAAGAGTTCGAAAGCCACAACTAAAGATTCCAAGGGTCGCCACTAAGACCTGGCACAGCCAAGGAGGTAAATAAATAGCTACCTAAAAAAAGATCTTTTAGGGTGTTTAGGACAGACAGAAGGGAACTTTGAGGGAGGCAAGGAAAAGCACCATCTGAACTTGGAGAAGGATGTTTATGCTGTTTATCGAAGGACTTTTCCCTTTGAAACTGACATGGAGAAGGGAAGAGCTGATATGGTCAAAGGGTGCCTGATAATTAAGAATCAGGCTCCCGCACTCTATCCTAAATCACAGAGAACGCTCAACTGGAAAACCACTGGAGAGACTGGAGCACTGGCATCGCCTTTGAAGAAGGGGGCGTCCAGCACTTGGGCCAGAGCACATGACGGCTTACTTTCTTTGGCACCTGTGATTCGGGAAGGGCCCACCTATGGGCAGGATATCCTCCTGCTGGCTCCCTGAACCGGGATACCACCCGGAATGGAAGAGAGGAAGGCAGCAAGCCCCTGGGAAGTGGCACATTATTCTGAAAGGCATCCCTTGAAGAATCAGATCACTGATGGTCCTCATAGTGAAGCTCTCACCTCCAGTTTCCCGCAGGGGTGATGACGTGCACTTGCCAAGGCTAAGGGGCAGCAAGACTGAGGGAGTCTAGACTCACCAGTATCTCGGCCTTTCTACAAGTTCTCAACAGCTCCCTGCTATGTGTTTATGTGGTTCTGAGTATTGTGCCCTCTGCAAAAAAAAAAAAAAAGGCATATATAGGAACAAAAAAAAAAGGTCTTGCCTATTGGGTCTTTTATTTTGTAGCTGGGGAGATAGGAGGTTCCAAGATACGACTTTTGTGGAAAATCCCTTGGACAGAAGAGCCTGGCAGGCTACAGTCCACGGAGTCACAAGTTAGACACGGCTTAGTGGCTAAACCACCACCACTACCATCCAGTCACCAAGAGAGGGCAGAAGGCAGGGAGCTACCCCACGAACCTACAGCAAAAATGGTCTTGTATCCCGAGCCTGTCGAGGTATATCATTCTCAGCCTCCTGCCTTCATTTCACCAGGGCTGGAAAGGAGAGGGGGACTAAGGGGAAAAAAAGGGGGCGGGAGAAGGGCGGTGAAAGATTATTTTTTCCTTGATTTTCTTAAGTTGATTTGACATTGGTAAGACTAACCATCCTTCTGCTAAGCAAACACAGACATTTAACACTAACCCAAACCCATGTTTTTCCTACAGTTTAGGCTTTTGTGAAGTTACAGCTGCCTTCATCTCAGCATGATATCTCCGGAACCACGTGCCTAGAATCAAACCATTATAAATCTCAAGGGGATAGTGAAAACACAAAGGGAATAAATATTTAAATATGAAAACCAGCCTCTCAGTACCTTATGTTCCCCACTTAGACACTCAAGATGGAAACAACATGTAAAAGGTGACAAGGCGGAGGCCCTGGAAGAGGGAGGTCCGGACACGGAGTGTGCACTGATGGGAGCGAGCCCTGTTCCCCAGCCAGTCACCCTGGGACTCAGAGACCAAACACGGCGTTTTCCAGAGAATGCTGGCATGTTTATTGCCCAGCAGGCCTTGCCCTGCAGCCTAAGAGCATCTACCAGCGTTTCCAACTTGGCAGCCCCCCAAAAACCAGAACAATGATTGCTTTTCTCTAGCTATAATAATGCTGTCAAGTTCATCAGAGATCCATTTTGTATTTTTCAGTGAGTGCAAAGCATGCTGTTTCCTTCAGAAGAAATCCTATCATGTTTTATTTAGTTTTAAAAATCAATGGTCTGGTCCATTAGCACAGGTAGAACTGCTCTGATGAGAAAGGAAAAAGCTTCTCCTGGAATCTCATTATTTATCTGAAGTTAGAAATAAATATATTTTTAAAATGATGTGGTACATGCATGAGTCCAAATATTTCTCTGCCCACTGGGTCTTAGGGAGACAGCTGTGGCACCGCAGTAAAGCCTCATGCTTTGCCATTCATTCATTCATTTTTTTATTGAGCATTTACCATGTGTTCTTTGCATAGAGGATACAGCAGGTAACAAAATAGAAAATGACCTGCTTCATGGAGCTAATGCGAAGAAGGCCAAAAACAAACGCATTCAAAAAAGTAGATTTAATAATTCCAGAAGATGATAAAAATCTCTGAAGGAAAAGAGAGGGATGATCAGTTCAGCTTCTCAGAGTTGATGACATCTGGCTGATAAGGGGGAATCTAGGAATGGGCAGGGGAGTGGCCAAGCCAATGGCCCTGGGGTTACAGCAAGTCTGACAAATCTGGGGAGAAGAAAATCACCAGCAGGGATGGGGTGCAATTCATCCTGACTGCGGTAAAGATTTAATAAGATGCTAAATGCAAGAGAACAAGACCAACTGCAGATCAATACCACCAATGTTTGGCTTGGTTAGACTACTGAATTGTCACCTAAAGAACATCAATTCTTTCAGGGTTTAGAAAGAATTCAGGTGAAAACCACACACTTCAGCTTTTATCTCCTAATCAAAAAGGTGCAGGCTCTCAAAAAGCCCTTTCAAGTACAGAATGTCGCCTTCACGTGAAATAGGGAATCCCACATACCTGGAATCCTATTGAGCGTCACCCAGAAATGTTCATCCGGACTGAAGGTGTCTTTGGACCACTGGAGCAAGTCAAGGGCCCGTGGGTCGTGGAGAACAAAGTTGGTAAACTCTCTGGACAGGGCCACATAGGCAGAGCCAAAGTAGATGGTGAGATTGTGGGGAGGAGGCGGCTTCAAGGCTGTGGTTCTTATCACATAGGAAAGCTCTTTGCCCAGGTGCTCCCGGTGGACATACTTAGTCCGCCCAACTGCGTGAGCTGGGGGCAGCACCCCGGGGGTGATGTTTTTCCCTTTAAATCCCTTCAGATACTGAACGATCTCCCTGTTGGTTTTCAGGGGGAAATCTTGCCCACAGGTGTTGAGGGCGTATTTCCAGGGAACCTCCGAAGCTGCAAGATCTTTGATGCAGTTCAGGTCAGCCTGGAGCCTGGAAATCCCACCATAGACCACGGGCTCCATCTTGGAAGCCAGAAAAGCATTTGGGAAGCAGCTCAGTAACTGCTCCACTGAGTCTTTAAATTCAACTGTCGCTTTCTCATCCACATGAACACAGTAGACATTCTGAGGCATGTAAATAGCCCTGAAGAGCCTCGCAAAGGTGTCGAAGTTGTGATGGATGACCATGATATATGCCAAACGAAACTCGGCTTCTTCCTTTGATAAGGGTGCCGTGATGTAGTGGCTTTGGGTCAGGTACGCCTCGCAGGAAGACTTCTCATACATCATGAGTTTGTTTCTCCAAAGTAACGGTGTTTTGTCTTTGATAAGGGATGTGCAAACCTGAGTCAGCACCCAAGTGTCTGAGTTATTTAGCCTCTGGAAGCCTTGCTCTCCCCCAAAGTTGAACACACAAAACACGATGAAAACGATGACACAAGAGACAGAAATGATGAAGAGGGAACGCATCGGTGAAGGCATGCCTCCAAGAGGAGTTGAGGGTTCAAAGACCGTCAAGATCGGTTAAGTCCTCTCCCAAACTTACTTTTTCCCTCTGGGTTCTTAGCTTGGTGCATACTCCGGGCATTCCTGCCCTGAAGGGAGGGCTGGTGAATTTCCCGGGTTTCCACGCGGGAGTCCAGCCGCTGGCGCTCTCCCCAGGGTGATAGTAGCGACTGATCCCGCCCCGGCCTCTGCCTCCCAAGCCGCCTTTGTCTACAACCCGCAGCAGGTTCTTTAAGCCCAGCCTCTTCCCCTTCCAGCGGCTTCCCGGCTCGCCGTAGCTGCCGGTTTCACTACAACTCCGGTCATTCTTTCCCCCCACCCCCCCACGCCGCCTGCGGCTTTAGTTTCTCAGGTCTCTTTTCTTCCATTTCACAAGGTTTTTCTCTCCCCGACCCCCTCCCCCTTGCGGCGGTCATTCGGGGAATGAGTACAGTCAGCGTCAAAAGTCGAAATGGGGGGATGCATTAAAAAAAAAAAAGTCGAAATGATGCGCTTCGCATGCCATTTCCTGCTAGTCACCCCACAGGCTGCGACACTCACCCCAGCTTGTTTCCCGTGACCGGGAGGGTCCCTCGACCCTCCCAGCACAATCCTGGGTGTACCCGGTAGCCTCCATTCTCAAATATGCCGCGTCAGGGTGGGGTGGATGGGAATGCAGCAACAAGGTCCCAAAGAAATCCTCATCCAACCGGCTTGACGGTACCGCGGGGGCCCCCGCCCTTCTCTTTTCCAAATCGGGCGCTGAAAGGAGTTCCTGTCCTAGGGGATCTGAAAGTGTAGGGTTGGTTCCCTGTCCTGTGACTCAGATCAGGGTGCAGTCCCTGTCCTCCCCCTGTGCTGCTTATCCTAGGGCTGAGACAGGGCGGGACCCCCTGGGGTCCTCCCTGGTACAAAGCCTCTCCCTGACCCCTACTTCTTGTTTGTAGGAAATAGGCTTTCTTCAGCCTCCTTGACCTTCCCTGCATTCCAAAGGGCAGATTCAAACAGTTGCTAATCAGGGGATATGCAGATGACACCACCCTTGTGGCAGAAAGTGCTGCTGCTGCTGATGAGTCGATTCAGTCGTGTCTGACTCTGACTCGAAGAGGAACCAAAAAGCCTCTTGATGAAAGTGAAAGAGGAGAGTGAAAAAGTTGGCTTAAAGCTCAACATTCAGAAAACGAAGATCATGGCATCTGGTCCCATCACTTCATGGGAAATAGATGGGGAAACAGTGGAAACAGTGTCAGACTTTTATTTTGGGGGGCTTCAAAATCACCGCAGATGGTGACTGCAGCCATAAAATTAAAAGACGCTTACTCCTTGGAAGGAAAGTTATGACCAACTTAGATAGCATATTCAAAAGCAGAGACATTACTTTGCCAACAAAGGTCTGTCTAGTCAAGGCTATGGTTTTTCCAGTGGTCATGTATGGATGTGAGAGTTGGACTGTGAAGAAAGGTGAACGCCGATGAATTGATGCTTTTGAACTGTGATGTTGGAGAAGACTCTTGAGAGTCCCTTGGACTGCAAGGAGATCCAACCAGTCCATCCTAAAGGAGATCAGCCCTGGGTGTTCAGTGGAAGTACTGATGCTAAAGCTGAAACTCCAGTACTTTGGCCACCTCATGCGAAGAGTTGACTCATTGGAGAAGACCCTGATGCTGGGAGGGATTGGGGGCAGGAGGAGAAGGGGACGACAGAGGATGAAATGGTTGGATGGCATCACTGACTTGATGGACGTGAGTTTGAGTGAACTCCGGGAGTTGGTGATGGACAGGGAGGCCTGGCGTGCTGTGATTCATGAGGTCGCAAAAAGTCAGACGCGACTGAGCAACTGAACTGAACTGAATCAGGGGAGAGAGGGGAAGGGCGTGCAGACACAAGTGGAGAAGAGCCCAGAAACAGAAGTACAGCCTTGGGGCAAGGTCCTGGTTCCACTTCAGGGCATACAGTGAACAGTGTCTTTATTTTATCTTCAGAATCCAGGGCCCCTCCCAGGTAGAGGATGATAACTTCAGATTGAGCAAAGAGCCCTGCTACCTCAGTTCAGTTCAGTTGCTCTTTGTGATTCCACGGACTGCAGCACGCCAGGCCTCCCCGTCCATCATCACTTCCCACGTCCATCGAGTCAGTGATGCCATCCAGCCATCTCATCCTCTGTCATCCCCTTCTCCCACCTTCAATCTTTCCCAGCATCAGGGTCTTTTCCAGTGAGTCAGTTCTTCGCATCAGATGGCCAAAGGATTGGAGCTTCAGCTTCAGCATCAGTCTTTCCAATGAATATTCAGGACTGATTTCCTCTAAGATGGACTGGTGGGATCTCCTTGCAGTCCTAGGGACTCTCAAGAGTCTTCTCCAACACCACATATCAAAAGCATCAATTCTTTGGCGCTCAGCTTTCCAGTCAGTGAGAGCAAAGTCACATACCTTGCAGCCCTCATCCCAAAAATTTTCTTAAAAACTATCCCCCAAACCGTTGGGGAGTTCAGGGTTTTAGAGCATACACCACTCATCCTCTTTGCCTTGTACCTTTACAACGAAAAGTGAAAGTGAAAGACACTTGGTCGCATCTGACACTTTGCGACCTCGTGGACTATAACACGCCAGGCTCCTCCATCCATAGAATTTTCCAGGCAAGAATACTGGACTGGGTGGCCATTTCTTTTTTCATGCAGATCAACATATGTTCTTTACGATGACTTCCCATGCACTACTGCCTGCCTTCCCATTTCCCCTTACCTTTGAAAGTAACTCTCTGAGCCTTCATTCTGTAGCAGTAACGCACCATGAAGACAGCCCCCACCTCACCCGATGAAGAAAAAAAAGTCTTTTAATGCCCTTTCCCTGCTCCCTTTTGAAAAGTCTCTACTCTGCTATTAATAAAATTAATAGAGCAATATGCCGATTTTTTTTGCTTTCAGCAGAGGCAGGAAAAGCAAGGTTAATCTCCATGACTCTGTACCCCAACTGAATGACTCATCACTTCCTGAACCATGGCAGGTTTTCCTTCTACATTTTATTGCTCACATTTTTCATTCTTCCAGCTCATACATTATTTTTCTCCCTCCCCCTTAGTAAATTCTCCTCATCCTCTAAGATCTATCACAAATAAACTCTGTATGGAACCCACCTTTGGGTTTTTATGCAAAGTGGAAAAAGTAGATGGAGCCTTTAGCTGGACAGAGCAGATTAATCTAATTCTTAGTGTCCCCATAGTTCAAGATAATGGAAAATTCAATCCCAAGCTGCTTCCCTCCTCCTTCCAAATAATACCTTTAAATATCAGGCTATAATTTATTCTGTTTCAAAACAACAGAGAGTAATTTCATTATCTAGTTTGGCAAAGCCTTTTCGGCTTAGAATGAATATTAAAATATTTTAAATATTTGCAGTTTGACAAAGTGTTCAGACACATGACTTAATGAGGCCACAAGAGTCTGTTTACATTATTATTTCCAACTGGCCAGCAAGAAAGGGATTCAGATTTCTACAGGCTTAGAGGGTAGACGTTAATAATATTACTCTATTGAGAAACACAGACGTTAGCCAATTAGGAACTTCCAGCATACTTCTTTGGTATTCAATCCGTTACTTAAAGCAGCATTGTATGAGTTTTGAAAATATAGCTGTCTTTCCTGTCTGCCCTTGGGTATTGAAAAATCCCTACAGGAGAACTTAAAAAAAAAAAAAAACCACTTGTAACAGCGAGAGACCACTGTTCGCTTTCCTTCCTGTGAGGCCATAAGACCTGCTTTTCCAGCACAGACACCAAGCATTTTTGTGTTTTTTTTTGTTTGTTTCTTTGCTGCTGAGACTGAACAGCTCAGTCTTGCCTCCCTGCCCGTGACTGCAGGCAAGGGCAGGATCCACGCGTGCAGGCCCAGCAACCCCACCTTTGGCTCACTCTGGAAGCAGTTATGCCCGAACTAGACAATTAATCAGGCTAGACATGTTTGCCCTCCCCAGGGCCACCTTAAAACCTTGTTCTTTCTTCCATTCAGAAGCTTTTATTGTTTTCCGCATCATTTAAGAGTTTTTCCAGGAACCCTCCTACACTGATGACGGGAATGTAACTTGGTGCTGCCTCTATGGAGAATAGTACTCAGGTTCTTTAAGGAACTAAAAACAGAGTTACCATATGGTCTTGCAATTCCATTCTTGAGCAGATATCCAGAAAACACAACACCTCTGATTTGAAAAGACACACGCACCCTAATGTTCACTGCAGCACTATTTACAATAGAAGCAACATAAATGTCCACCGACAAAGGAATGGATAAAGAGGATGTGGTGCATATACAATAGCGTATTTCTGAGCCATGTGAAAGACTGAAACAGCGCCCCTTGCAGCAATACAGACGGACATAGAGAAGATCGTGGGGGCTTCCCAGGCAGCACGGTGGTAAAGAATCATCCTTGCAGGAGACGCAAGAAATGGAGGTTTGATCCCTGGGCTGGGAAGATCCCCTGGAGTAGGAATGGCAACCTGCTTCAGGTTTTCTTGCTTGGAAAATTTCCATGGACAAAGAAGCCTAGCAGTCTATAGTCCATGGGGTTGCAAAGAGTTGGACATGACTGAGCAACTAAACACACACACACACACACACAGATGAGCATACTAAATGAAGTATGTCGAACAGAGAAAGATTAAAATCATCTTTCTATAAGTGATGTCACTTACAGGTGAAATTTAAAAGAAAAAGAATACAAATGAACTTATTTACAACACAGAAATATTCTCACAGACAAAGAAAACAAACATGGTTATCAAAGGAGAAAAGGGGGGTGGAGGGATACATTAGGAGTTTGGGATTAACATACACACACGAAAATGTAGATAACCAACAAGGACATACTGTACAACACAACAGCACAGGGGGCTATATTCAATATCTTGTAATAACCTATCATGGAAAAGAATCTGAAAAAGAATAGATAATACATGTTTAGGGATAATTGAATCACTTTGCTGTACGCGTGAAACATTGTAAGTCAAGTACGTTTGTGTGCTAGTCGCTCAGTTGTGTCCGACTCTTTGCAACTCCATGGACTGCAGCCCACCAGGCTCCTCTGTCCATGGGATTCTCCAGGCAAGAATACGGAAGTGGGTCGCCATTCCCTTCTCCAGGGGATCTTCCCGACCCAGGGATCGAACCCACAGCTCCTGTGTCTCCCGCATTGCAGGCAGATTCTTAACCATCTGAGCCACCAGAGAAACCCTCAGTCAACTATATTCCAATTTTTAAAAAAGAAGAATTTTTCCAATTTCGAAGCTGGTGGAGCATAGCTCCAAAATGAAGAGGGTATCCTTTTTGTGAAATGATAGAAGACTCCCAGTCTCAGTGAAATAAAGAAATAATCAAAGTTGAGGAGGAGAACTTCAGCACCCCTAGGCTTTCTGTGAGAGGAGGCAAGGTAGCACTTGCCTGATGCTGGGTGACCTACAGAAGGTGTGTTGAGGGAGCAGCGCCTGGAGTTTGCTGCCTGCCAGGCTGAGTCACATCCCTAGGGAGGTGGCTGCTGGTCATAAAAGGTCATAAAAGACCTTGCATATTATTGTTCTGAAAAACTTGGACATCACCTTTTTGCCCAAGGAGCACCACCTAAGACGTTGAGTTGAGAAGCTCCCAGGCAACAAATGCCAACTGGAGGAAGAACAAGAGCAAAATAAATCATGGTGGAAAGTCAGCCCACAAATGCATAAGGCACTCGTTGGTAATAATAGTAGCATTACAGTGTTGCTGTTATTCAGCCCCTAAGTCATGTTCTACTCTTTGTGACCCCATGGACTACAGCACATCAGGCTTCCCTGCCCTTCATCATCTCCTGGAGTTTGCTCAAATTCACTTCCATTAAGCCCATTTGAACCAGTGAAGTTGTTCAGTCATGTCCGACTCTTTGCACCCCTATGGACTGTAGCCTATCAGGCTCCTCCATCCATGGAATTTTCCAGGCAAGAGTACTGGAGTGGGGTGCCATTTCCTTCTCCAGGGAATCTTCCCGACCCAGGGATAGAACCCAGGTCTCCTGCATTACAGGCAGACACTTCACCATCTGAGCCACCAGGGACGCCCCTTGTGTCCATTTACATATAACTAAAGTAAAGCCTCTTAAACTACGAGGCAAGGGTCATAGTGATGCTAAGTTAACTACATTTCCTAGAAGTAGAAGGAAATGCAGGAAGCTCTTACAGTTGAGGCTTTAGTCCTGCAGATATTCACAGGACATCAGATACTGCATTGTTTGAGTTTTTCTCAAATAAAGAAATAAAGGTAAGGGAGGGATTTAAAGCCCCAAGGTCCGTAAGGAGTTAACAGACAGTGAATGAGTGGTCTCCTTTCTATTACTATTTCCCTGTTGCTCCACCTGGTGATGAGAAATATGTGCCTTATCTTCCCCAGGTGACTTATATGTGTTGAATGTGTTGAATGAATGAATGGGTGAGTAAATGAATGGAGTCCACATTCCCCACAGTTCCAGGTGCTCATGGGTAAATGTCCTTTAAACTAGAATTGGGAACAGAACAACGGGTATCTTTTTCTCTGACAAGCAAAAGCTCTGACCATGTTGACCGACCACAGAGATCAAATAACAGTAAAAAAAACACAACTTTTAATCACTTTGGCAGGGGAACCATGCAAGATGTACTTTGTCTTGTGTTTCAAGGAAAGGTTATGCATTAACCCCTACAATTACTAACAGGGAATGGTGCAAAAATAAGGAAACCCGGGTACTGGTGAATTTTCTACCTTTAAAAAAGCAAAATGGCTGTCTGGGGAGGCCTTACAAATAGCTGTGAAAAGAAGAGAAGCAAAAAGCAAAGGAGAAAAGGAAAGATATAAACATCTGAATGCAGAGTTCCAAAGAATAGCAAGAAGAGATAAGAAAGCCTTCTTCAGCGATCAATGCAAAGAAATAGAGGAAAACAACAGAATGGGAAAGACTAGGGATCTCTTCAAGAAAATCAGAGATACCAAAGGAACATTTCGTGCAAAGATGGGCTCGATAAAGGACAGAAATGATATGGACCTAACAGAAGCAGAAGATATTAAGAAAAGATGGCAAGAATACACAGAAGAACTGTACAAAAAAGAGCTTCACGACCTAGATAATCACGATGGTGTGATCACTGACCTAGAGCCAGACATCCTGGAATGTGAAGTCAAGTGGGCCTTAGAAAGCATCACTACGAACAAAGTCAGTGGAGGTGATGGAATTCCAGTTGAGCTATTCCAAATTCTGAAAGATGATGCTGTGAAAGTGCTGCACTAAATATGCCAGCAAATTTGGAAAACAGCAGTGGCCACAGGACTGGAAAAGGTCAGTTTTCAATCCAATCCCAAAGAAAGGCAATGCCAAAGAATGCTCAAACTACCACACAATTGCACTCATCTCACACGCTAGTAAAGTAATGCTCAAAATTCTCCAAGCCAGGCTTCAGTAATATGTGAACTGTGAACTTCCTGATGTTCAAGCTGGTTTTAGAAAAGGCATAGGAACCAGAGATCAAATTGCCAACATCCGCTGGATCATGGAAAAAGCAAGAGTTCCAGAAAAACATCTATTTCTGCTTTATTGACTATGCCAAAGCCTTTGACTATGTGGATCACAATAAACTGGACAATTCTGAAAGAGATGGGAATACCAGACCACCTGATCTGCCTCTTGAGAAATTTGTATGCAGGTCAGGAAGCAACAGTTAGAAGTGGACATGGAACAACAGATTGGTTCCAAATAGGAAAAGGAGTTCGTCAGGGCTGTATATTGTCACCCTGTTTATTTAACTTATATGCAGAGTACATCATGAGAAACACTGGGCTGGAAGAAGCACAAGCTGGAATCAAGATTGCTGGGAGAAATATCAATAACCTCAGATATGCAGATGACACCACCCTTATGGCAGAAAGTGAAGAGGAACTTAAAAGCCTCTTGATGAAAGTGAAAGTGGAGAGTGAAAAAGTTGGCCTAAAGTTCAACATTCAGAAAGCTAAGATCATGGCATCCGGTCCCATCACTTCATGGGAAATAGATGGGGAAACAGTGTAAACAGTGTCAGACTTTATTTTTCTGGGCTCCAAAATCACTGCAGATGGTGACTGCAGCCATGAAATTAAAAGATGCTTACTCCTTGGCAGGAAAGTTATGACCAACCTAGATAGCATATTCAAAAGCAGAGACATTACATTGCCAACAAAGGTTCGTCTAGTCAAGGCTATGGTTTTTCCTGTGGTCATGTATGGATGTGAGAGTTGGACTGTGAAGAAGGCTGAGCGCCGAAAAATTGATGCTTTTGAACTGTAGTGTTGGAGAAGACTCTTGAGAGTCCCTTGGATTGCAAGGAGATCCAACCAGTCCATTCTAAAGGAGATCAGCCCTGGGATTTCTTTGGAAGGAATGATGCTAAAGCTGAAACTCCAGTACTTTGGCCACCTCATGCAAAGAGTTGACTCATTGGAAAAGACTCTGATGCTGGGAGGGATTGGGGGCAGGAGGAGAAGGGGACGACAGAGGATGAGACGGCTGGATGGCATCACTGACTCGATGGGTGTGAGTCTGAGTGAACTCCGGGAGTTGGTGATGGACAGGGAAGCCTGGTGTGCTGCGATTCATGGGGTCGCAAAGAGTCGGACACAACTGAGCGACTGATCTGATCTGATCTGATCTGATTATGTGATCTTAGGCTCCACTGGCTTCTTCTTTAAAAACGATGTTCTTGGAACTTCCCTGGTGACCTAGAGCTAAAACTCTGTTCTCCCAATGCAGGGCCAATCCCTATCAGGTAACTGGACCCCTCATGCCGAAACTAGGACCTGGCGTAGCCACATCAATATTTTAAAAAATAATAATAACTTAAAAATAAATAAAAAGGATGTTCTCCATGATCCCTTCCAGATTTTTAAAAATAGTTTTATTTTTCATTTTTATTCTTTCAATTTTTGGCTGTGCCACATGGCATGTGGGATCTTAGTTCCCCAACCAGGACTCGAATGCCAGTCCTTGCATTGGAAGTGTGGGGTCTCAACCACTAGACCGCCAGGGAAGTCTCCCTTTCCAGCTTTTAAAATGAAGTACAGTTTAGCATGATGTAAGGGGAATCGCTAAGCAACAGTGATGGGATCCAGGAAGTATGAGGTGTGGCCTCTGACCTATAGGGAAGTGTATCTTTAGTAGGATTAAAATGCGTACAGCTGGAAAGACAACCAACAAAACAGGAAAGACCATGGATTAGTTCCAAACAAGAAGGTGTCTGATAAATGTGACAGGAACTCAGAAGAGAAACAAACAATTCCCTTGGAGCTGGGATGGTTCGCAAGAGCTTCCAATGGTGAGATTCAGACAGAACAAGGAGAACGCATTCCAGTTGGGGAAATTACAAGAGTGAGCACCAACACCAAAACAAGAAAGCCTCATGTGCAGAAATTTCCCAGGGAGAGTTGTAAATCTAGAATTTCTTTGACAGGGCAGCAGATAAAAACCTTCAAGTCAGTGAACTGAGACCTCAAAGACCCGGTCGTGTTTAAAGGGTGAGTGCAAGAGAGCAAGGACTTTCACCTCCCGTTTCTCTCACAACCCAGCAGCTCCACCAGGGCCCGACACGCAGTGTGTTCGATGCTTGTCAGACGGGTCCAAAATCATCTGGGCGTTTGAAAGCACAATTTTCAGCTCAGGAAGAAGGCATGTTGAAGCTTACATTTGCCCACTGTTTTAATTTATATATCAGAACAGCAAAGGCTAGAAGAGTCGTTTCTGATGGTTTTTTTTTTTTCTTTCAGGCCGATTTCTAGCTATTCGGAGGTGTCATTTTACTGTACAAATAGTGTTTTTTCTCTCTTCCCCCACAGCACATGCCTGTTCGAAGATCTAGCTATAAATATACCACATCAGCACTGAATTTTAGTCACTTCTTTATGCATCTTTCCTTGGTTTAATTGCATGGACTAATGCAAACTTCATTATACTTTTATAATTTTTCTGGGACCTGTTTTTCCTTTCACAGTTAACAGTTATCCTGGAGTTGGGAAAGAAATGAAGGGGACGGAGGCTTGAACAAAAACACTCAATTCATACTGGTAAATCAGCCGAAGGGTCACTGGAAAGGAAGGGGTCTGATGAAGTTGCTGGCATGGCACGGAGGTGCAAAGTCATATCAGCAGAAAAGGTTAGGTAAGTGAGGTGAGATGCTATCATTTCTCGGACTCACTGATGGCTGTTCTTCAGCAGGTCATTTGTGTGTGGTTTTTATTACTCTTGAAGCAGGTCAAGTGACTCAGGGATTCATTCCTTAATTACAAAATATATAGATTAATTTTCTTCTCTTGGAACTAAGAGTATCTCATGAAAAAGCAGAGAACAGTGACAGTCCATTTCACTTTGGACAGTCAGTCAAGCAATTCTGTTCTGAGTAGCCAGATGTTTTGTAAACGAAGCCTTTTGTTTGTCTATGTATCTATGCAGTGTTTTTTTTTTTTTCTTAAACCGTGCCACAAGGCATGTGGGATCTTAGTTCCCCCACCAGGGATCAAACCTGTGCCCCGCGCAGTGGAGTCACAAAGTCTTAGCCCCTGGACAGCTAGGGAAGTCCGTATCTGTGATGGTCATGATGCTAAAGAGAAGGACGAAGACATTTTCCAAGCACATCTTTAAAACAACAATTTCTCCCAGAACTGAGAGCCCTCCGAGGGAGCTCACTGGGGAAAATCCACCTTCTCTGGGGACCCAATCATTTTACTTTCTATGCTGTTCATCTAATTAACAGTAGCAGAGGTTGTTGTTTAGATCACAGAACCCAAAGCATGATTTCAAACTCTTGCCTCAAAGAGGGGAGGAAGATGAACACACAGGCTTAGGTGGCAGGTAGAGAAGGTGGTCCTACCAAACCCTAGCATGGTGGTATGAGCTGAACTGATCTGCATCTCATTTTGATGGCACAAAGGTATCAAGGAAACCCTTCCTGGATGCTAAAGGAGCTAAGCAAATATTTGCAAAAGACAGTCCACACAAATCCCCATAGGCAAATGTCAAAACCTGCACAGGAAGGAGGCAACCTTCTGGTAGCAGAAATGTAGCCACTGGTACCATAAAGAGCCTGAAACTGGGCGGGGCTCAGAGAATGAAAAAAAAAAAAATTCAGTATTCCAAATAAGTCATAGCCAGTTAACGAAATTAAAAGACACTTGCTTGCTCCTTGCAAGGAAAGCTATGACAAACCTAGACAGTGTATTAAAAAGCAGAGACATTACTTTGCCAACAAATATCTGTATAGTCAAAGCTGTGGTTTTTCCCAGAGTCACGTATGTATGGATGTCAGAACTGGACCATAAAGAAGGCTAAGGACCAAAGAATCGATGCTTCCAAATTGCGGTGTTGGAGAAGACTCTGGAGAGTCCTTTGGGTTGCAAGGAGATCCAACCACTCGATCCTAAAGGAAATCAACCCTAAATATTCATTGGAAGGACTGATGTTGATGCTGAAATTTCAGTACTTTGGCCACCTGATGCAAAGAGCTGACTCATTAGAAAAGATCCTGATGCTGGGAAAGATTGAGGGCAGGAGAAGGGGATGACAGAGAATGAGATGGTTGGATGGCATCACTGACTCTGCACATGAGTTTGAGCAAACTCCTCTAGACAGTGAAGGACAGGGAAGCCTGGTGTGCTGCAGTCCATGGGGTCACAAAGGGTCGGACACGACTGAATTACTGAACAACAAGAAGTTAGCATTTTAGGATAAAACTTACTACTGAATTTACCTGTGGAAACTAATTGCTTAACCTTGGAAGAACTGACTCATTGTTTTACTGAAACATTTGTTTCCAAAAGCCAAACTAAGTGTGCCTGTAACTTGAGGTTAAGGGTAGTTTAGGTCAAAAGTTTGCAACCTTCTGTTCGACCTCTCAAGGTTGCAGGTCCCCCACCCCAAGAAGTCCGTTAGCTCCAGGTGGAATTTAATCATTTGCATTTCTAATAGGTCTTGAGACCAAAGTTTGAGACCCAAAGGATCAGATGCCAAATTCTATGATTATTTTTTCCTCAGTGACCTGAATTGATCTATTTTTTTAAAGATTAAGCAATATATCATAAATAAAACAAAAAATCACTATTTCAGGATCATCAATACTGTATAGTTTGGAAATATTGAATGAATGCTAAGGATTCCAACCAGTCCATTCTAACGGAGATTGATCAGTCCTGGGTGTTCTTTGGAAGGAATGATGCTAAAGCTGAAACTCCAGTTCTTTGGCCACCTCATGCGAAGAGTTGACTCATTGGAAAAGACTCTGATGCTGGGAGGGATTGGGGGCAGGAGGAGAAGGGGACGACAGAGGATGAGATGGCTGGATGGCATCACTGACTCGATGGATGTGAGTTTGAGTGAACTCCGGGAGTTGGTGATGGACAGGGAGGCCTGGTGTGCTGCGATTCATGGGGTCACACAGAGTCGGACACGACTGAGCGACTGAACTGAACTGAAGGATTCCTTGGCAGTCTAGTGGTTAGGACTCTGAGCTGTCACTGCTGAAGACCTGAGTTGGTTCCTTGATCTAGGAACTCAGATTCCACAAGCCTTAAGGTGCGGCTAAAAATAATACCCACAAAAGAGCAAAAAAACCTCCAAAATCGTGAATTCAAATGGTCGATAGCCTGATTCCTTGAATAAAATTTACTATGGTAAATTCACTATGGTAACTGGTACTTTTAGGAAGAATGAAAGAAAATGGATGGACAGAATGGTGCTAGGTGGTGTTATTTAAATAAGAGAAACCCTAGTTGCAGGTCATCCTGCCCCAAATTCATTCTGTAATTTACTGTACACAGTGCGGACACCTGTCCTAATCCCAGTCTTTCACAAAGTATAGACTAGGGTTATTTACCAACAAACAATGATGTTTTGAGTATCCAGTTTGCTATCAACTGAAATGGAGGAGGGTATAGGAGAAGGAGACACACATTTTTTTATTTTTATTTTTATTTTTTTCACATTTTTTTAAAAATGAAAAAAAGTCAGAAAATACCACATACTGGTGCAGATGGAGAGCAACCAAAACATCTGTGAGCTCCAGGAGGAAGCCTGAACTCGGACCACTTCAGGACATTGGCGATTTCTACTCAGGCTGAGCGCAGACCTCTGGCACCCAGCATTTCCATCCCCAGGTATTTGTGTGTGTGTTTAAAGGACACACGACTCAGCAGTAAAGAATCTGCCTGCCAGTGCAGGAGAGGCTAGAGACGTGGGTTCAATCTGCAGGTTGGGAAGATATCCTGGAGAGGAAAATGACAACCCACTTCAGTATTCTTGCCTGGGAAATCCCATGGACAGAGGAGCCTTGTGGGCTACAGTCCATGGGGTCGCAAAAGAGTTGGACAAGACTTGGCGACTAAACAACAATTAAAATTTCACCTAGCTCAACATTCACTGCAGCCACATTCCTAGTAGACCCAAATGCCCACCAACAGTTGTTACATGGCAGGGTTTCTCCACCATGGCAGTACTGGCATTTTGGGCTGAATAGGCCTTATTGGGGGGGTGGGTGCTGTCCAGTGGATATTTACCAACATCCTCGGTCTCCACCCACCAGATGCCCGTATTACCCCTTGTGCCTCCTCCAGGTTTTGACAACCAATGTCTCCAGATACAGCTAAATGTTCCAGGGGGGGCAAAATCACCCTCCACCCTCCCACCCCAACTTCACACAGCAACGAGAATGAATCATAACTGTCTGCAACCACCAAAAAGGGAATCTCACAAACAGACCATTGAGCAAGAGAAAAAAAAAAAAAAAGGCAGACAGGAAAAGTACATGCTGTACATTTCCATTTCTATAAAAGTCAAAAACAGGTAAAAGCGTCTGTGCTGCCAGACATCATGGTAGTGACCGGAATGCTGGTTATGTTCTGTGTCCTTCCACCGACTGCGTGGCTGCGGCTGCGTCCACTTTGTGCAACGGGATCAAGCTGAGCCCTAGTGATAGGTGCGCTTCTCTTTGTTATATAGTGTCTCACCAGAAGTGAGTGAATGAATGAAAGTATAACACGAGTCAAAGTCCTCCTCCCAGAAATACTCTTTCAGCGAAGTCTCCCAGGTGACCGGGGAATCAGCTGTCTCTGAAGCAGCTCGTATTTATGGTTATCACTCCTGGTCAAACTCTCTGCAAGACCACATTCCATCCCTTCTTCCCTAAGCAGACCGAGGCTGTTTCCACTCTGGCTCCTGACACCAGCCGCCCTCAGTCATGACCCAAAGGTCTCGCCTTCCTACCAGTGAGCAATGTCCAGCAGGAAAGGAGCCAAGAGGAAATAGAACAGGAGGTCACAAGTGAATTCAAAACCCCCCTGTTGCTCATCCACACAAAACCGAGTGTCAGCCTTTAAGGCACTTGTAATCTGGAGAAGGAAATGGCAACCCACTCCAGTGTTCTTGCCTGGAGAATCCCAGGGATGGGGGAGCCTGGTGGGCTGCCATCTATGGGGTCACACAGAGTTGGACATGACTGAAGCGACGCAGCAGCAGCAGCAATCTAGATTAGGGGCTTACAAAGGGCTCAGTGGTAAAGAATCTGCCTGCTGATGCAGGAGACCCATGTTTGATCCCTGGGTGAGGAAGATCCCCTGGAGAAGAAAACGGCAACCCGCTCCAGTATTCTTGCCTGGAGAATCCCATGGACAGAGGAGTCTGGCGGGCTACAATCCACGGAGCTGTAAAATAGTTGGACGCTACTGGGGGACTAAACAAGAAGAGTCTCGATTAGACAAGGATGAGGGGACACCTGGGCTGACAAGCAGAATGGACGTTACGACAGGGTACCAGGGGTGTGAATGACACAGCTAGGGCATCAGGGGGCTGTCATGCCCTCTTGCCCAGTGAGGAAACTCCAAGTCCCAACTCAGAAGGTCACTGGTCTCCCAGTGACCTCCCAGCCCAGGGCCACTGTGCTAGAAGTGGCTGACCCTGGACTCAAATGTGAGCAGCTTTGCTCAGGACTTCGTGCCGTTGGTCGGTGTCCCATGCCATGCCGTTCAGGCAGGCCCAGGGACGGCTAGAAGTCAGCACCCAGGAGTGCTTCATAGAAAACCAGGAGAGATAGGGAGAGCCGTGTTCACTTTTACTAAGACATGTGGCTTTCTCCAACATTCCTTTTCTTTCTCCATTCAATACATCAGTATGTGCTGGGAAGCACTGGGTCTGAAGCACTGTAAATCTTTTCCTTCAAGCTTCCTTATTGCTCAGAAAACCATCTGGACAATCTTTTGCTTTCCTGTAGAACTGACTTCCAAATTCAGCCTCTCTAGCTCCCCCTTCAGGTGGTCACATTTCTGCAGGTATTAACCTGATCCAGAGGAGTAATTGGTCCTGGGCCAAACCGGGTTCCCAAGGCCTCACCCTTGAACCAATAATTAACCAGGCACCTAAAGGTACTCTCCAGGGACCAAGCCCTTGTGAACCATCTCCAACTCTTCTCTTTTTGCAGAGAACAAGTCACCAATTTTAGTGTAGATTATCATTTAATACTCATAGTAACTCTGTGAAGTAGGCACAATTATTATCCCCATTTCACAGATGAGCAAATGAGACTTAGAAATGTCCAACACATATCCAAGGTCATGAAGTTGGGTGGCATTAGAGCTGATCTCTGAATTTATATATATATATATTGAGCTGCCTTCCAATACATATATGTCTATAAAGGCATCACAGTTCATTCCAAGCTCCTTCGCTCTTCCCAGAGGCCAAGGCCACCGCTGGTGGAGGTGGGACCAGCATGTCTTGGAGCCAGGACTTCAGCTAAGCATCATGGGAAAGACCACTTACATAGAGTGGGGGGGAAAGATGAGTGAATGTGCTGGGGTTAATGGGGGCCTGGTTCCTCACTCCTGGGGAAGGAAATGGAGAATAAAGAAGCCTTTGTTGTTGGATTGGAACTGGAGGCCATGTGAATTTGTGTTTGTTTTTCTGGCCTTGCTGTGAGGCTTGTGGGATCTTCCCCGACCAGAGATCAAACCTGGGTCACAGCAGTGAAAGCACTGAGTCCTAACAATTGAACCACTAGGGAATTCCCTATGGTTTTTAATAAGCGGGCAGAGATAGGTACATAGATAGATATAAATAGATAGGTACATAGGTACCTATGTGGTACATAGATACCTATGTGGAAAATTCTTCAAGGGATGGGAATACCAGACCGCCTGACCTGCCTCTTGAGAAATCTGTATGCAGGTCAGGAAGCAACAGTTAGGACTGGACATGGAACAACAGACTGGTTCCAAACACGAAAAGGAGTACGTAAAGGCTGTATATTGTCACCCTGCTTATTTAACTTATATGCAGAGTACATAATGTGAAATGCTGGACTGGATGAAGTACAAGCTGGAATCAAGATTGCTGGGAGAAATATCAAAAACCTCAGATATGCAGATGACACCACCCTTATGGCAGAAAGTGAAGAAGAACTAAAGAGGCTCTTGATGAAAGTGAAAGAGGAGAGTGAAAAAGTTGGCTTAAAGCTCAGCATTCAGAAAGCTAAGATCATGGCATCTGGTTCCATCACTTCATGGCAAATAGATGGGGAAATGGTGGAAACAGTGACAGACTTTTTTTTTTATCCCAAATCACTGCAGATGGTGACTGCTGCCATGAAATTAAAGGATCCTTGCTCCTTGGAAGAAAAGTTATGATCAACCTAGGCAGCATATTGAAAAACCGAGACATTACTTTGCTAACAAAGGTCTGTCTAGTCAAGGCTATGGTTTTTCCAGTGGTCACGTATGGATGTGAGAGCTGGACTATAAAGAAAGCTGAGTGCCGAAGAATTGATGCTTTTGAGCTGTGGTGTTGGAGAAGACTCTTGAGAGTCCCTTGGACTGCAAGGAGATCCAACCAGTCCATCCTAAAGGAAATCACTCCTGAATATTCATTGGAAGAACTGATGCTGAAGTTGAAGCTCCAATACTTTGGCCACCTGATGCAAAGAATTGACTCATTTGAAAAGACCCTGATGCTGGAAAAGATTGAAAGCGGGAGGAGAAGGGGACGACAGAGGATGAGATGGTTGGATGGCATCACCGACTCAAGGGTCATGAGTCTGAGCAAGCTCCAGGAGATGGTGAAGGACAGAAAGGCCTGGTGTGCTGCAGTCCATGGGGTTGAAAAGAGCTGGACACGACTGAGCAACTGAGCAACAACAACAAAAGAGATGTGACCGCTAAGTGTAGCTCAAGATCCTTACTCAGATTTTAAGTTTAGGAAGGACATTATTAATACAACTGGCGATACGGGAGTAGGGTCTGTGGGTTAAAGAGTAATACAGCAGCACTTGCTGGTTATACTATGACAGGAAACTCTGCAGAAGAGTGGCTTGGTTGTTAGTGATTATCGCACTTTGAAATGGTGAGAGATGATTTGCAAACGGCTAAAGAGAAGTATAAAGGAGAGAGCGCGGAAGCAAAGAATAAGCAGGTATGGTAGAACGTCATGGGTTGTGGAGTGTAAGTGAAGGGTATAGGGGAGCTCTTTATACTATTCTTATAAGTCTATAAGTATTTTAAGTATAGTAATTTTGGAATTCGTTTAAGAGGTTGAAAACTCATTAAGATCTTCAAACATTTTCTAGACATTCAAGGAGTAGTATTTTCTTTTCTTTCTTTTTAAGGGGAACAGGGGTTTTCTTTAACCACTCTTTACTTATTTAATCTTTCTTTACTTTTTGGTTGCAACAGGCAATCTTTAGTTGCAGCGTGTGGAATCTTAGTTCCTGGACCAGGGATCAAACCCATGCCCTCTGCAGTGGTAGCGCAGAGACCTAATCACCAAACCACCAGGTAAGACTCCTGAAAATTGCAAAGAATAATATCGACCTCCCTCAGAGGATTTCTGAGAGGTTTAAATGACTTAGTCAAACGAAACATTAACATTAAATCTTTGTACTCTCTCCTGGAGATAACATTTGTTCTACAGAATTTCTTCTTTAGCCACATTTGTATTACCTGCACCAACAAAGCGGTGCCAGGGATTTCCCTGGCGGTCCAGTAGTTAGGATTCTGCTCTCTCGTGGCCAAGGGCGGGGGTTCAATCCCTGGTCAGGCAATTAATGTCTCACAAGCTGCTTGGTGTTGCCAAAAACAACACAAAAAAACAAACAAAATTCAAGAAAACAAACAAACAAAAACTTCCAAAACAGTGCCAACGTTGGAGCCACCAAGGCTGCGGAAACAGCCCCTGTCTATAAAATTAACACAGGACGACAATTCTACCTAGAGATTATTATGACCAAAGTCAGCTCTTCCCTACCCTTTCTGACCAAACAGAAACCTTGCTCCTCTGAGATTTTGAAATCTGGTTTTTAATGTGGGGTGTTAGATCAAGGAAGTAATTTTCAACAGTTTCCATGCCAGGGCATTTCCTGAAAGCAGTCGTTTGTCTGGCACCTGTTAAAAAATAACAATAACTGAACAAAGTTCTCTCCTCCACAGGTGAATAGACAAGACTCCCCAACTGCCAAGGGCCTTGTGTGCGGAATACACTACCAGGATCAGCAGGTAGCCTCTCAGCAGCTGCGCCCAGCAGGTCAGCCTGCACGGACACGGCTGGGAAGCTTAGCAGTGTCTACATGGTATGACAAGGAAAGAGGCTGCCATGACAGGAAGCAGTCTGGACACAAACCAAAAGCCTTCCATTGCTGTCTAGTCACTAAGTCACGTCCAACTCTGCAACCCCGTGGACTGTAGCCTGCCAGGCTCCTCTGTCCATGGGACTCCCAGGCAAGAATACTGGAGTGGGTTGCCATTTCCTTCTCCAGGGGATGTTTTCAGACCAGGGATCAAGCCCATATCTCCTGCATGGCAGGAGGATTCTTCACTGCTAAGCCACCAGGGAAGCCTAAAAACCCTCCATACACTTTGGGAAAAAATGGAGCCATTTCCGGCTACACTGGCACCCGGGGACCCTCCAGAACAACTCTGGGTTTCTATTCTGAGGCTCTATGTCTTGTCAATAGAGACCTATCATTACAATTAATTTTATTCTCAATCCTGCCTTGTCCTTAATTTCATTTCCCCTCCTATCTTAACCTTCTCTTTTATGGCTTTGAAACTAGAAAGCCACCCCACACCTGGCTTTTGCCTGATTCACAGGATTGAAGCCTTGTGGCTTGTTAGGGCTCAAGACTGTAAAGGCTCCTCCGTCCATGAAATTCTCCAGGCCAGAATACTGGAGTGGGTTGCCATTCCCTTCTCCAGGGGATCTTTCCAACCCAAGAATCAAACCCTGGTCTCCTGCATTGCAGGCAGATTCTTTGCCAGCTGAGCCGCCAGGGAAGCTCTGTAAAGTCACAAACAGCTGCACACAGCTCAGTATTTGCACGGAAAATTCTACCCGGGTGGCTGGTTTATCTTCCATAAAAATTGTTATAATTTTTCACCATGGCTAGAAGGAGCTTAGTTAGGATTGCAAAGATTATAGGAATTTGAAGTTCACTTCATTCCTAATAAGGATAAAACTAGAGAGACACATTTATGAATCCTTGGAGGTAAAAACAAATGCTTGCGAAACTCTGTCAGACTCTGCCCCGAATTTGTCAAGCTCAGTAACACAAGAAATAGTGTTGGGAGCAACAAAGTGGTGTGGACTTAAACAACCCCCTCCTGTGTTTCTAGGTGGTCAAATATAGCCAGCACAGAATAGCGCACACACACTAACGGAGACCGAGGCCAAGGGGCAAATCTTGTGAAACGGAAGAAACGAAAAGTAAAAGTTACACAAACACTAACTCGGGCTTCAGCAGCAGTCCTGTATCTCACAGTTCAAGAGCTGGAAGGGAAAGGTCATAGACTAGAGAGAGCAAATATGGGTTGGCTAGACAGGAAGGGATTGTAGCCATTTTATCCTTCAGAGGAGGAAGAATTGTGGTTTGCATAAAACAACAGAAAAGGGCTCAAATCTTAATATAGTATCTCAATTAAAAGGGTTACTTTATTTTTTAAATGAACCTTAACTAATTGCTTAATCAAAGGGTTCAGAAAGAAGAAACCGGAATTGACATTTTGGCCAGGCATTTTAGCAAGGTATCCTTAATTCAACATTGGACAGTTTCACCTTTTAATCCACCCAGTCTTCAAAACAAATTCAAGTGTCTTTGGCAGTTATGAGTTGGATGTCCTTGAGAAAGTTGCAGAAACTCTCCGTACCTGTTTCCTCATCTATAAAATAGAGCTTGAAATGCCAAGATTCAAAGAAGTAATGTCCAAGAGGCACTTAGTCCTCTTCCAAGAAGGCAGACCAAATGCCAACAAGCACACGAGAAGATTTTCAACATCATGGCTCCTTGTTCAGTCGGTAAGTCGTGTTTGATTCTTTGCAGCCCCGTGGACTGCAGCGCTGCAGCGCTGTCTTTCACAATCTCCCGGAGTCTGTTCAAACTCATGTCCATTAAGTAGGTGATGCTATCTAACCATCTCATCCTCTGCCACCCACTTCTTTTGCCTTTCATCTTTCCCAGCATCAAGGTCATTTCCAATGAGTTGGCTCTTTGCATCAAGTGGCCAGAGTATTGAAGCCTCAGCAGCAGTCCTTCCAATCAATATTCAAAAGGCCAACAAGCACATGAAAAGGTGTTCAAGATCATTGCTCATTAGGGAAATGCAAATGAAACCAAAGGAGATACCACTTCACATCTACTAGAATGGGTAAAATAAAAAGGCAATAATGAGTGTGGGTGAGTATGTGAAGAAATTGGAACCCTCATACCTTGCTGGTGGAAATGCAAAATGGTATACCTGCTTTGGAAACCAGCTTGGCAATTCCTCAAAATGTTAAACATAGAGTTACCACATGGACTAGCAATTTGTAAATTTTTAGGGGCCCACTGTGTGGCATGCAAGATTTAGTTCCCCAACTGGGGATAGAACCTGTGCCCACTTTGGTGGAAGCGCAGAGTCTTAACCAATGGACCTCCAGGGAAGTCCTTGGACCTGTAATTTTACTTATAGAATCTACCCAGGAGAAATGAAAACATGTGCCTGTACAAAGACTTGCCTAGGAATGTTCATAGCAGCATTATTCATAATGGCCCCAAAGGCAATGGCACCCCACTCGAGTACTCTTGCCTGGTAAATCCCATGGGCGGAGGAGCCTGGTAAGCTGCAGTCCATGGGGTCGCTAACAGTCGGACATGACTGAGCAACTTCACTTTTCACTTTTCACTTTCATGCATTGGAGAAGGAAATGGCAACCCACTCCAGTGTTCTCGCCTGGAGAATCCTGGGGACAGAGGAGCCTGGTGGGCTGCCGTCTATGGGGTCGCACAGAGTCAGACACGACTGAAGCGACTTAGCAGCAGCAGCAGCAGCAACAACTCGAAAGCTTATCGACAGATGAATGAGTAAACGCAACGTGATCTACCCCCGTAACAGAATAGAAGCCATCTATATAAAGAAGAGAAGTACTGATTCATGCTACAACCTGGATAATCCTCAAAATCATTCCATTAATGGAAGGAGACGGACATGAAAAAGCGTATCCGTGGTTTGACTTAAAAATACCCAGCAAAGGCAAATCTATTCAGACAGAAAACAAAGGATTGTAAATGCGCGTGAAGTTTCTTCTGCAGGTGATAAAAAAAATTCTAAATTCAGCTGGGGTCATGGTGGTGCGCTTGTACATATACGAAAAACCATTGAATTGTGTACTGGAAACAGGTGAGTTTTACAGTATACAAATTATTATATTTCTGAATAACACACCTCAATTCTGTGGTGTGTAAATTGTCCTTCAATAAAGCTGTAAACTCAGAGGAAGAAGGGCAGTTTGCCCAGCACCTGACACTGAAAATATTCATATGTGAGTTTGCTGGCCTTCTTTTGTAGTGACTAACCTGGGTGGACTGTAAGCTGTTGGTGATTTTGACAGCAGAAGACTACCTGGTTGGCATGAAAGCAATACTTTGGCAGGAAAAATATGGGGTGCAAGAGGATGGTCACACCCCAGGTCTCAGGTGAGTCCCTAGAGAGGGCTGCCATGTGAGGGTCCCTGGTTCCTCACAGAAAGGACTTCAAGAGCCAGCCAGAGTGAAAGAACAAATTTACTGAGGGAAATACACATTCCATAGATAAAGTATGGACCATCTCAGAAGGCAAGAGGCCCCAGGGAACAGAGTTGTTAGTTTTTACGGGCTGGGTAATTTCATAGGCGAAATGCCAGGCTGGATGAATCATAAACTGGAATCAAGATTGCAGGGAGAAATATCAATAAACTTAGGTATGCCGATGACACCACCCTAATGGCAGAAAGCGAGGAGGAACTAAAGAACCTCTTGATGAAGGTGAAAGAGGAGAGTGAAAACGCTGGCTTAAAACTCAACATTTAAAAAACAAAAATCATGGTATCCAGTCCCATCACTTCATGGCAGTTAGATGGAGAAAAAAATGGAAACAGTGACAGACTTCATTTTCTTGGGCTCCAAAATCACTGCAGACAGTGACTGCAGCCTGAAATTAAAAGATACTTGCTCTCTGGATGAAAAGCTATGACAAACCCAGACAGCAAATTAAAAACCAGACACCACTTTGCCAACAAATGTCCATACAGTCAAAACTGTGGGTTTTTCCAGTAGTCATGTACAGATGTGAGAGTTGGACCATAAAGAAGGTTGAGTGCTGAAGAATTGATGCCTTTGAACTGTGGTGCTGGAGAAGAGTCTTGAGAGTTTCTTGCACAGCAAAAATATCAAATCAGTCAATTTTAAAGGAAATCAACTCTGAATATTCATTGGAAGGATTGATGCTGAAGTTGAAGCTCCAATACTGTGGCCTGATGAGAAGAGCCGACTCATTGGAAAAGACCCTCATGTTGGGAAAGATTGAAGGCAGGAGGAGAAGGGGATGACAGAGGATGAGATGGTTGGATGGTATCACTGACTCAATGGACATGAGTTTGAGAAAGCTCTGGGAGTTGGTGACAGATAGGGAAGCCTGGTGTGCTGCCGTCCAGGGAGTCTCAGAGTTGGACAGGACTTAGCAACTGAAAACACCAACAAATTTGGGGAAGGGGCAGAGATTTCCAGGAACTGGTCACAATAAACTCTGAAAGAGATGGGAATACCAGACCACCTGACCTGCCTCTTGAGAAATCTGTATGCAGGTCAGGAAGCAACAGTTAGAACTGGACATGGAACAACAGACTGGTTCCAAATAGGAAAAGGAGTACATCAAGGCTGTACATTGTCACCCTGTTTATTTAACTTATGTGCGGAGTACATCATGCGAAATGCTGGACTGGATGAAGCAAAGCTGGAATCAAGATTGCTGGGAGAAATATCAATAACCTCAGATATGACACCACCCTTATGGCAGAAAGTGAAGAGGAACTAAAGAGCCTCTTGATGAAAGTGAAAGAGGAGAGTGAAAAAGTTGGCTTAAAGCTCAACATTCAGAAAACTAAGATCATGGCATCCGGTCCCACCACTTCATGGCAAATAGATGGGGAAACAGTGGAAACAGTGTCAGGCTTTATTTTTCTGGGCTCCAAAATCACTGCAGATGGTGATTGCAGCCATGAAATTAAAAGACACTTACTCCTTGGAAGGAAAGTTATGACCAACCTAGACAGCATATTAAAAAGCAGAGACATAACTTCGTCAGCAAAGGTCCGTCTAGTCAAGGCTATGGTTTTTCCAGTAGTCATGTATGGATGTGAGAGTTGGACTATAAAGAAAGCTGAGCGCCAAAGAATTGATGCTTTTGAACTGTGGTGTTGGAGAAGACTCTTGAGAGTCCCTTGGACTGCGAGGATCCAACCAGTCCATCCTAAAGGAGATCAGTCCTGGGTATTCATTGGAAGGACTGATGTTGAAGCTGAAACTACAATACTTTGGCCACCTGATGCGAAGAGCTGGCTCACTGGAAAAGACGCTGATACTGGGAAAGATTGAGGGCAGGAGGAGAAGGGGACGACAGAGGATGAGATGGTTGGATGGCATCACCGACTCAGTGGACATGGGTGTGGGTGCACTCTGGGAGTCGGTGATGGACAGGGAGGCCTGGCGTGCTGCGGTTCATGGGGTCGCAAAGAGTCGGACACGACTGAGCAACTGAGCTGAACTGAACACTTTTATGGTTGACCTTGGAACTGTCATGGTGCCTGTAGGTGTGTCATTTAGCTAATATATTACAAGGAAGCTCAAGGTCCAGTGGAAATCAAACCTTCCACCTTCTTGGGCCTAACCACATTGGGGTTCTAGCCAGTTTATGTTCTGTTCTCAACAGCTCCTTCATTCTTTTAAAGGTTGTGCCCTGCCCCCGTCGTGCCTGTTTTAATGCCACATTTATTTTATAGTAGCACCATAGGTGAATCATATTCAGTTTGACACTCAGCAGTGTGTGGTGGAGGCTCAAAAAGACAGAAATGTCCCTCTAACCCTCTAGGACTCTTCACTCTGTCTCCACAGATACTGGAACAACAATAAACCCTTAAGAAGATAAGGATACCAGCAGGAGAAAAAGAGGCCAGAGGACAAACTCTACCCGAGGGTGGTGGGTGCTCAGTACACAGAGCTCAGTACAGCTCTCAAAGATAATTAGAATTTCTTCAGGCAAAGAGAGGCCTCAGGGGAAAAGCTGACCGAGAGGAAAGAGGTCGGCTTGGGGCTTAGCAAGTCTACAAGGAATTCAAGTGGTAGCAAAGTAAAGCACCTACCTACATTTTCTGGATAGTTTTAATCAGAGCCTCTCAGGGTTGGTACAACTGGCAAATTCCCCTAACGGTTGATTTCGATTTTCTAAGACTTGAACTAAAACAGCTTCCATCACTGCCATGACGCACAGGCTGATGCGAGGTGAGCTCGGTCTCAGGTAACTGCTGACTCCCACAGACCCACTGCACTCAAGTTTGCTGGTGGATTTGGCCTAGGTGCTAAGGATGTCTGCCCTTTGGAAAAGGGGGTGGAGCCAGAGGCAGGATGTAAAAGCTGAATTAGACTGAAAATAGCAGACTGAACTTTCTGCCAAACGGAAGGAGAATTTCCATCACTTGGAGAAAAGATGACATTGAAGAGAAGGGGAAGACTACACTATCGTCTCCCACTCAGTGGCTCCTCACTCAACATTCTGCTGGAGCCCAACAGGAGGAAGTTAGGCCAGAAGTCCAAGGGCTGGTGTCAGTCATCCAGTTCAGTCCTGCACCTTTTGGGGTGCAGGAGGTAAGGGTGGGGCAGGGAGGTGGGGTTGAGGGGGGACCAGTGAGATGCTGTGGGGGTCACCCTAGGACAGCAGTCAAGTGGGTGGGTGGGGGTGGCGGCTTCTGTGGGAGGGCCGGGGAGCAGAGAAACTTTCCTGAGGAAGTAAGTGACCTTTCAACACGAACTGAGGCTATTTCAACTAGATCGGGCGAACATTCCAGAATGAGCGACAAAAGAGCATTTCAGAACGAAGGGGCAGTGTGAGCAAGGGCCTGGAGACTGTCTGTCTTCCGACCGAGCTAGGATGACAGAAACTTGGCAGCGTCAGAGGCCCTGGACTCGGCTTGGAATGCCACTTCCTAATAAGAGGAAAGAGAAAGCAGCCACTTCAGACCCCACTCATGTGACCCTGCTAATAAAAGCAACAGCTGAGTGGTGACCTCTGTGGGCTGCATGTCCGATTTCTAGTAAAAAAAAATCCCTGTGCCTTCAAAAACACTTTTTTTTTTGGTCACACACAGAAGTTTTAGAATTTTAACACTAAAACTTCAAAAAGCAGCATCTAAGAAGTTCTTTTTTGTTCTCCCTCTCTTAGAAGAGTTAATAAGCTCCTACAACATCCCAGGTACAATTTGTGTGCAATCTAATCCTTCCTACAGTCTGACAAGGTGATGTTTTGATGACAAATCAGAGAAATTAGACATTTTGCCCCAAATGACACAGATTGTAGGTGGCAAAGCCAGGACTGTCTGCTTTTAAATCCCGCCAACAAATTGGGAGCCACCACTGACTCTACAGGCTTCCCAGGGAGCTCAGTTGGTAAAGAATCTGCCTGCAATGCAGGAGACCCCAGTTGGGTTCCTGAGTAGGGAAGATCCTCTGGAGAAGGGATAGGCTACCCACTCCAGTATTCTTGGGCTTCTTTTGTGGCTCAGCTGGTAAAGAATCTGCCTGCAATGTGGGAGACCTGGGTTCAAAGAAATCCACCTGCAATGTGGGAGACCTGAGTTCAATCCCTGGATTAGGAAGATCCCCTGGAGAAGGGAAAGGCTACCCACTCCAGTATAGCAGAGTTAATTATATTAAGTATGACATACGCTGCAATCCTTATTTATCTTGTAACTGGAAGTTTGTACCTTTTGACTGTCTTCATCCAATATCCCCTCCCTCTGGTAACCATAAATTTGATCTCTTTTCCTTTGAGTTTGTTTTTGATGGATTCTTGACCTGTGCTAGTCCCTGTCACACAACACAGTGATTTGCTATTAATACGTATACATTTCGGAATAATCTCCACAATGGGCTATTGCCATCTGTCACCACCCGAAGACATTACAATATTAATGGCTTTGTTCCCCACCCTGTAGCTCTGTACCTTTCCTACCTGTGACTCATTTGTCTTGCAACTGGAAGTTGGTACCTCTTTTTTCTTTTTAAAAATATTTATTTATATTTTTAGGCTATGCTGGGTCTTAGTATCGCCATGCAAACTCTTCCTTGTGGCACATGGGATCTAGTCCCCTGGCCAGGGATCTAACCTGGGCCTCTAGCATTGAGAGCGTGGAATCTTGGCCACTGGACCACATGGGAAATCCCAGTTTGTACTTTTCAGTATCCTTCATCTATTTCTCCCTCCAACCCCCTTGCCTCTGCCAACCATTTGTTTGTTCTTTGTATCGACGACTCCCTTTCTGGTTTTTTGTTTTGTTTTTTAGATTCCACATATAAGTGAAATCCTCTGGTACTTTTCTCTCTGCCTGACTCTTTTCATCCAGCGTGGTGCTCTCCAGGTCTACCCATGGTATTACAAATGACAAGATTTCATTCTTCTTTATTGCTGAGTGTGTGTGTGTGTGTGTGTAAACCACATCTTCTTTATCCATTCATCTATTGATGGGCACTTAGCTTGGTTCCATATCTTGGCTATAATAAATAATGCAGGAATAAAGATGGGGTATATATTAATGCATGTTTTTGAGTTAGTGTTTTTGTTTTCTTTGGATAAATACCCAGTGGTGGGATTGCTGGATTGTATGGTAGTTCTATTTTTTATTTATTTTTTTTTTTGAGGAAAGATGGTATTTCCTTGAAAAATAACTCGCATGTATCCCAACTTGCTGATTTCTTTTCCTATGACAAAAGTCTATATTTCAACAGATATGAAAAAAGAGGTTGTTCAAGCTATTAATAAAACTTATCCCCCAACCGTCCTTCCCCAGCAAGTCTGCCCATACACCCAGTGATCCTGGAAGCTTTGTAAGCATAATGTGTTTGAGAAGCATAAATTCCCTCTGGAGATAGCAAGATCCCAGCCAAATCCCTGGGGGGGCCGCGAAGCTGTGAGTTCCCAGAAGCAGCTTTATTTAGACTGATTCTTCCTGCTTCTCTCAAGGTTTCAGCACTTGGCACCTCAGCACAGCATCTGTACATATAAAGAGACTAAAGCAACTAGCCAGCCTCCAATAAAGATGGAGTCAGGCCAGTGTGGACTTTACAGCAGAAACTCAACAAGCCTCCCCTTTCAAGGGCACAGGGCCACATACACAGCAGAAAATACCAGCAGGGCGGGTCCGTTGGCTGGTTCTCCAAGGGAAAAATGAAAAGCAAATAAAATCTGTCTTCCAAGCCCACAATTTCCAATTTTCTTCTTTTCTCTATACCTTCCCCTTTTGATTTCTTGTTGTTCTTTTTTCCTCCCATCTCCAATGAAACCTGCTCTCAGCTTTTTCTTTTTCTATGAGATTTTTTTCAGAATGAGAAAAGACTCTTTTCATTCATTAATATTAATTTGAAATAAGCTCCCACTGAATCAAATGAGAAATATTCCTTTGTTGCAAGTGAGGCCGAAACCGTTGGTCAGTTTCAAAATCTTTAAATCCCAAGAGCATGTGATGAATAAAACTAACCCACCAAAAGTTCCTGCTCAGGGCAGAACCATGCCGACGGGAGGAGCACATGATCTATAACTTGGAAGCAAACAGGAGGTGGTGAACTGGCACCTCTGGCCCATAAAAGGATCTCTGTCCTAACTGGAAATCAGCCATGGCTGAGGCCAACAGGGAACTGAAAGGCTGCCACCTTGGTGTGACCTGGGTTAAGGAATGGAAGGCGCAGGACAGAGTTGGGAGAGAAGTGGGGTAAAGACGGAGGAAGGTCAGGAACGCTCATTTCACAACAGCTGGTGACGTCCATTGGACAGCATCGTTTAAGGCATCTGTGAACACTCTTTCTGGAGCACATCTGTCCTTGTGGGCCCCTTCGCCTGAGCGGGCTGTGCAGGAACCCTCACTTCTGAGAGGTTTCCGGAGGACCAGCTGCTGCTGAATGGCCTTACTGCATATTAGGACCACGGCTTGCCTTGTGTTTGAAACCATGTGACCCTGCCCTGCTGGCCCCACCTGACCTGAATGGTTGGGGGCCTCAGTGAAAGGCAGCGCCTCTACAGAGGGGTTCCTGCTGCCCAGGAAGTGGCCGGGATTCGAACAGGGATGCTCACTATGCGGTGACTTCAGGACCCACACAGCGAGACTCTCTGAGAACAAACATCTGAAGGAGACAGAGAGGAATTGCCATCAACAGAGCGGCCCAGAATCTGGCTGGAGACACAAGGGGAAGGTGCTGAAAGTAGAACCTGCCGGGCTCACGAGCAAGAAGAAGCCCTGAAGCAGAGGCAAGACTCTTAGGTAAGGACAGAGAACCAGAGATGAAGATGCTGACGCTTCTCCAAGTCACTAGGATGGCCCCGATGCTGTCTGACTGTTCTTCCCTGAGCGGGGAGGACACCCGGCTGCCTGCTCTGCGCATCCCAGGAGCCACCAGCCATGGGCACCTTTGGTATTTGAGTTATATTGGGTTCAATAAAATACATGATTCAAAGTCACTTGACCTACTCATTTTTGTTTCTATAATGCAGCCGTGAAAGATGGAAAGTTACGTATGTGGCTCACACTGTACTTCTCTCAGATGGTGTGCTACATCCCCCGGAGAAGGCAATGGCACCCCACTCCAGTACTCTTGCCTGGAAAATCCCGTAGACTGAGGAGCCTGGTGGGCTGCAGTCCATGGGGTCGATAAATCGGACACGACTGAGCGACTTCACTTTCATTTTTCACTTTCATGCATCGGAGAAGGAAATGGCAACCCACTCCAGTGTTCTTGCCTGGAGAATCCCAGGGATGGGGGAGCCTGGTGGGCTGCCATCTATGGGGTCACACAGAGTCGGACACGACTGAAGCGACTTAGCAGCAGCTACATCCCCACAAGGCCATTTCATCCAGGAGATTTTTTTTCTGTCCTATTGCTTCTTCTTCTAATTTTTTTAACTTTTTGGCCACACCACTTGGCATGTGGGATCTTAGTTCCGCAACCAGGGATTGAGCCTGTGTCCACCCCCGCCATGGAAGCTCAAATTCTTAACCACGAGACCACAAGGGAAGTCTCTGTCCTATTACTTGAGAATCCTAACACACCCACCATCACTGCAGTTAATTAGAACAATCTTAAAATGTCCAAAACAAACAGCCAACAAACTCATAATCAGCAAAGAAGGACCCTTGAAACAGAAATGACCCAGATGTTCACATAGCAGGAGGAACCATTAAACAGACAGCCACTTAAGTTTCTAGTTCCCTCACCTCCTCACGACCAAGCCCTACTCTCAGGCCTGCCTCAGGTCTTGTAAGAGTTGGCTGGCCCAGTGAAGGCCTCTAACAAGGATCCTCTGGACACGTAACACAGAAGCAATTCTAAAGGCTCCTTCCTTGAAACGTTTTGAAAGGCATGGAGCTGTCCATTTGTTTTCCATTGTCTCGCTGACCTGTAACTGCTGGTCTTTACCAGAGATGTAACAATCTAGTTCCAATAGATAAATCATGCTGAGGACGCAGCATTTCTGTTCAATAAATTGATTAGAATCATTAGTTAGACTCATGGGCTCCAGAGTGAAAGAGACTCACGGGTCATCTGTCCAACACTTGATAAATGAGTTTCCTTGACACCATTTCTCCAGCCTCGGCTTCCAAACATCCCTTGGGTTTGTTCACTATTCTAATCCCAGATCCATGGAAACGGTCTACATGGTATTTGGTCCAAGCAACACATAAGAGAGAAGTGGGGCTTTTCCTCCCCTTATTCTGGGTACTACAGCTCCACGTGGACAGCTGAATGGTCCTGACTCCTCCAGTTCAGTTTCTTATTAAAATTTTATTATTTTGGGCCACATCATGACTTAGTTGGGTCTTAGTTGTGGCTCACAGGCTTAGTTGCCCCAAGGCATGTGGGATCTTAGTTCTCCAACCAGGAATTGAACCAGATCTGCATTGGGAGGCGGATTCTTAACCACTGGACCTCCAGGGAAGTTCCTTCATTTCACCTTCTTGAGCCCTGATTTCTTTTTTGACTGTGATCTCTGCCAAAAGAGGTCATTTAATTTTTTTCTTAATTAAAAAAAAATTATTCCAATATAGTTGATTTACAGTGTTGTGCTAGTTTCAAGTATACAGCAAAGTGATATATACATCTATAGGGTTGCAAAGAACCGGATACAAGTGAAGCAACTGACCACGCACGCACATATATGTATGCAACCCTATGGACTGTAGCCCGCCAGGCTCCTCTGTCCATGGGATTCTCCAGGCAAGAATACTGGAGTGGGTTGCCCAGCCCTCCTCCAGGGGATCTTCTCAACCCAGGAACTCAACTTGTGTCTCCTGTACTACAGGCAGATTCTTTACTGCTGAGCCACCGGGAAAGCTTTTTCAGATCATTTTCCAATATAAATTATTACAAGACATTGCCCCGTGCTATACACTAGGTCCTTGTCTTGATTTCTTTTATCATTACAACATTACTCATTCCCGCTCTGGGAAAACCATCGATTTAAAAAGCATTCTAAGTCTAACAAGCTTTGTGTACTAACATCAAAAATAAGCATCCACAGTGGTTCACAGCCTTGACTGTTCCTGAGAATTTCCTGGAGGCTGAACAAATACTGAAGTTCACATCCACCCAGGAAATCAGGAAATGTATTTTTACAAGCTCCAGGAGCCTTTAATATGTATCTAGGGCTGAACCACTAATCTCAAGAAGCCATGACCCTAATCCTTATGTTGATTCAAGTTAGTTTTCCTTTGAATTAGGAATCTGAATTTTTATTTCCAATTGAACTAGCAGAACTGAAATTAGTTCACTGTAAACAATTGAAGATTATTTAAGGCATTTAGAACTTGGACCAAGGAAAGGTGAAGTTGATTTAGGAACAACCGAACAACTAATTTGGGAAATCACCTTAAAAGAACATCAGGCTTAGGCGACCTGGTACAATTGGTGCATTTGCCTGCTAGCTGGGTAATTTGAACACATCATGCAACCATGCTGAATCTTCTTTGTCTATAAAATAAAGACGTTGGTCTAGGAATCTTTGGGCTTCCTAGGTGGCACAGCGGTAAGGAATCCGCCTGCCAAAGCAGCAGATACAGGGGACGTGGGTTTGATCCTTGGGTAGGGAAGATCCCTTGGAGAAGGAAATGGCAACCCACTGCCTGGGAAATCTCATGGACAGAGGAGCCTGGGGGGGCTACAGTCCATGGGGTGGGTTGCAGAAGAGTCAGACACTAGTCACTGAACAACAACAACACAAAATGAAGATGAATTACACCTCCCACTCTGTGAGCAGAGCTGCTATAAAGATATTTTAATGAACATTTGAAACAGTGAATGTGTGCTAAGTCACTTCAGTCGAGTCTTAGCTTCCCTATGGACTGCAGCCCACCAGGATCCTCTGTCCACAGGAGTCTCCAGGCAGGAATACTGGAGTGGCTTGCCAAGCCCTCCTCCAGGGGATCTTCCTGACCCAGGGATCAAACTCACGTGAAGAAAGATCTTTATGAAGGTGTTAATTTTTAAAAACTTATTTTTTAGTGGTTTATTCAGTATTGGCCATGAGATGTTAATTCATAACAAAAGTTAAGAGATATACATACCAGGAATCCTATTGAGTGTGACCCAGAAATGTTCGTCAGGACTGTACGTGTCCGTGGACCAGGACATTAAGTCAAGCGCCAGCGGGTCGTGAAGGACGAAGTTTGCGAATTCCCTTGTGAGGGCCACATAGGCAGTGCCAAAGTAAACGGTCATGTTGTGAGGAGGCAGTGTTTTCAATTTTGTGGTTTTAATCACGTAGGAATTTTTTTGGTTTAATAGCTCGTGATGGACATACTTAGTCCGCCCAACTGCGTGAGCTGGAGGCAGCACCCCGGGGGTGATGTTTTTCCCTTTAAATCCCTTCAGATACTGAACGATCTCCCTGTTGGTTTTCAGGGGGAAATCTTGCCCACAGGTGTTGAGGATGTATTTCCACGGAACCTCTGAGGCCACAAGATCTTTCATGCAGTTCAGGTCAGCCTGGAGCCTGGAAATCCCACCGTAGACCACGGGCTCCATCTTGGAAGCCAGAAAAGCGTTTGGGAAGCAGCTCAGTAACTGCTTCACCGAGCCTTTAAATGTATCTGTTGCCTTTTTGTCCACGTGAACACAGTAGACATTTTGGGGCATGTAAATAGCCCTGAAGAGTCTCTCAAAAGTGCCGAAGTCTTTGTGGATGGTCATCACATAAGCCAAGGGGAAGCCAGCCTCTTCTTCAGAGAGTGTTTCTGTTATGTAGTGACTCTGAGCCACGTACTCATGACAGGTGGTTTCACTGAAGGTACTCTTCAATGCATTCTTTTTAGGGCAAAAACTCTTCCCCTTAAAAATCTGGTGACAGACTTCTGATAATAGTGAAGCATTGGATAAGGAAGCTTGAAGGAAATTTTTATTCTCCCCTAACTTGTTGTTGCAAACAAACACAAAAATCAGGGCCGTGACCAGAGACACACAGAAGAGACAATGCTTCCAAAAGCCCATCATTCAAACCCAGGAAATGAGTAGAATGTCTCTTGGGACATCTGGTCAGAGGGTAGACAGACTTAACTTACATTTTCTCCGAAATCCATAACCATCCTCTAGGTGGACGCAGCTCTGACCGGCCGCTCCGTGACCTTCCAGCTGATCCTGCTTGTCCTTTTTCTGTCTTCCTTTCCTCTGCATTCCCCACGGTGCTGCTTTTCCACCTTTCTCCAACACGTTTCTGAAGGAACTCTTAGCGATTTGCTTTGCTCTGTCTCCTCCCCCGTCTCATCTTGCCTGTTTATACACACACAAAAAACAAGTTGCCCCAGGGAGGTTCTGACTCCAGCGTGTCCACCCTTCCCTACAGGAAAATCAGTGAGGGGTGAAGGGACCTTTCTGCAAGTCACCGCTCTCAGACTTTAACCCGGGCCTCTTCTCTCAGCCAGAAGGTTGGCAACTGTGTCAGCTCCCAGACTTCCTGTTAATCATTTGCATTCAACTGACTGAGTTTGTTTGCTTAAACAGCACTGCCAAGTTACAAGCATCGGTCCCGAGCATGTGAACACTGCCTGGAGAGATAATCTGTCAATAAATATTTAGTACTTAAAAATTAATCACCTCACCTTGTCTTTTTCCACACACGCCCCCCTCTCCATATTGGCTGGCTATGCCATAAAGCATGGCGTATGACTGGCTGTTGAGCCATTCTTTCCAGCACTTAATTTTCTCTGCTATGAGGTAAGGTCTTTAAAAAGGCACATTAGCAAGCGAACCTCACCACCTGACTTACTACACTAAGATGAATAAAAACTAATCAAAAAAAAAACAAAAAACAGGGACTTCCCAGTGGTACAGTGGTTAAGAATCTGTCACGCAACACAGGGGACATGGGTTCTATGCCTGGTCTCAAGTGTTGCACCTAAGACCTGATGCAGGCAAATGAATAAATATTTTTTTGAAAAATACATTTACATAAAAAAATACCTCTAAAAGCCTAGCAGCCCATTATAACCCCCAAATTGCATAGGGCCTAAAGCTGAAGTTAGTGAATATCAAGTTTATCTCATCTAAGCCCGGGTGGCTCAGTGGTAAAGAATTTGCCTGCCAATGCAGGAGACACAGGAGACATGGATTTGATCTCTTGGTTGGGAAGATCCCCTGAAGGAGGAAATGGTAACCTGCTTCATATTCTTGCCTGAAGAATCCCATGGACAGAGAAGACTGTTGGGCTAGAGTCCATGGGGTCACAAAAGAGTCAGACACGACTTAGTGACTAAACAACCACAGAACCGAAGGAGAGAAGTTCTCAGATTCCATATACGTATAAACCTTCCCAAAGGAGTTCCCTTATCTGCAAAACATGAGAATAATTTTATCACCTTCATAAGTCAATCGTGGGAGTACAATGAGAAAAACGTATCAAGGGTTCACGGCCGCCCCCAACCATGAGTGGGGCTGAGACTGGAGCCAGCTGGACCCCAGGCTGGGCAGCAGGAGCTTGTCTCCAGTTGGTGCTTCATGGCAGAGATAAAGACAGGAGCAGAGAGGAGCTGAAATCTGCTTGAGTGAGAAGATGATGACCACAGTCTTCATCCTGGAGGTCAAGGAGATCTCCCTGACTGCACATGTGCAGAAAGGCCCCTCAGGGGTCAAAAATGGAGGCATTTACGTCTAATTATGCTTTCGAAACGAGTTGAATAGTTTGTATAACTTTTTCTCCTCATACATGCAGATGATGACATGAACTCTCCCTTTGTTTGTTTTGGCTTTCCTCATTCTTGGCACAGTTCCATTTCTCCAGAGAGTTTATGCTAAAAGCATCTCTAATGACTTGCCTGTTCTACCCTGAATTTACAACTCCCCGAGTTTGCTATTATTGTTGTTGTTATTTTAATATTGTTTATTCATTTGGCTGCCAAGTCTTCGCTGCATCATGCGGGATCTTCTGTTGCAGCTCTTGGGCTTACCTAACTGCTCCGTGGCAAGTGGGATCTTAGATCCCTGGCCAGGGATTGAACCTATGTCCCCTGCCTTGCAAGGTGGATTCTTAGCCTGTGGACCACCAGTCTTTGAAGTCCCTACAACTCCCTGAGTTTAAAGTTACAAGGGGAAGAACGTTTGCAAATTGGCACTTGGCTGCAGTGGAATCCTAACCCCAAATCCTTAAAATCAGAAGGATTTTGACAATGCTAGACATTATTAATGTCAATCTTTTTTTTTGCACTACCCCAGTGCTTTCTGATGTTTACTCTCCTGGTGGTTACATGGCAGATGCTGGTTTTCCTGAGGCCCTTTTGCACGACACCACTCACCATTCTTCCGAATTCTGGGCAGGATGCTCTTGCCATTTACACAAGATTGTAGAAGGGATGGTAATAAGTGACGAAAAAGAACGGCAATCCTTTTCCTCAGTTTGAACATCAGGTCAAAAACTATCTTTTAATTAATTAATTTTTGGCTGTACTGGGTCTTCGCTGCTGTGCACAGGCTTTCTCTAGTTGCGGCGGGCAGGGGCTACATTTCATTGCAGGGCACGGGCTTTTCATCTCCTGACTTCTCTTGTTGCAGAGCACACGCTTAGGTGGGTGGGCTTCGGTAGTTGCACGGCGTGGGCTCAATAGCTGTGGCGCATGGGTTTAGTCACCTTGGCACGTGGAATCTTCCCAGACCGGGGATTGAACCCATGTCCCCCGCATGGGCAGGCAGAACTCAACCAGGAAAATCCCAGGAAGGAAATGGCAACCAGGCAAATCCCAGGTCAAAACTGATACCCCAATTCTAAGTTGGAGGCACCGACTGAGTAGGTTAGAATTCTGGAGAAGTCGTCGGCCAGGGCAGACTTGTGGCTCAGTTACTCAATAAATGGCTGGGTGAGAGTCCCTTGGACTGCAAGGAGGTCCAACCAGTCCATCCTAAAGGAGATCAGCCCTGGGTGTTCAGTGGAAGGACTGATGCTAAAGCTGAAACTCCAATATTTTGGCCACCTCATGCGAAGAGTTGATTCATTGGAAAAGACCCTGATGCTGGGAGGGATTGGGGGCAGGAGGAGAAGGAGACGACAGAGGATGAGATGGCTGGATGGCATCACAGACTCAATGGACATGAGTTTGAGTGAGCTCCAAGAGTTGGTGATGGACAGGGAGGCCTGGCGTGCTGCGATTCATGGGGTTGCAAAGAGTCAGACACGACTGAGCGACTGAACTGAACTGAACTGTATGATGAAGTCCTAGAATTCAGCCCATACTTGCTTATTTCTACACAACGTTCACTCTTACAAATTCCCACTCCAGTCATAAACTCATTTTCATCCTAAGAAAACTGCACTGAAAGTTTAATCTCCACAGTTGACTATAGAAAGGAAACAGAGAGAAGAGCCCTGTTTGTACAGCTGCGGTTACTCCACACACCAGAACCCAAAGCACTTTTCACACATTCCTTTCATTTTGACAGCACCTCTGTGCCCAAGTGAGAAACCAGGGATACCGAGTGGAAACTTTGTCCGAGTCCACAGAGGTCACAGAGAAAGAGCAACCTGGGTTAAAATGGTTTTAACGTCACATTTTGTTTTTCTTTTCCAGCTCTGTCTCTGGCCAGACTGTCTTCTCTGTCTGTCTTCTTTCTCTTTTCTCTCCCTCCTCTTTCTCTCTTTGTCTATACGTTTACTATACTAAACTCTGTACTCTGCTTTACCTTCATCTCTGTGGGGGTTTGGTTTTTTTATTAGCCACAGGAAATAGTCTGAAGCACCAGGACTTAAAATAGCCCCGCATGTGGTTGAGAAAGAGTGGTGAGAAACAGCCTGGATTGTAGGCAGGAAGGTCTCCAGTTGAGTCAAAGCCACTCTTGACAGCCCAGCGCATCTGAGAAAGCCATTTGATCTCACACTGCCCTGCTTCCTCCAGAGTAAATTTGAGAAAACAACCCCTGCTCTCACTCAGGGACCTCTAAGGCTGGCTTCCTCTCAAGCAAATCACCCATGCCTCTGAGTCTGGGTTTTTTCTGACATCAACATCCGGGTACAGCTGGAAGATTCCAGAAGTAACGTACAGAAAGCATCCAGCCAGAGAGTGGCCAGAGACGTCAGAGCAAATTTCAGACTTTCAGGGAAAGCCATTGGGAAGAAAAGAGTGAGAGGAGGAGGTGGGGAAGGTTGCAGTTTTTTGACACAAAATCCCTGGAAATAGAATAGCAGGGAAATGTAAGAAAAAGCTGGCTCTTTTCTTTTTCTCTTTGGCCGCACCAGGCAGGGTGCAGGATCTTCCCTGACCCAGGGATGGAACCCACATCCCCTGCAATGGAAGCTTGGAGTCTTAACCACTGGGCTGCCAGGAAAGCCCAAAGCTGGTTCTTGTCAAAACAGTCCATTACATATCATTGGTATAATGCAAAGCTGAGGCCAAGAGCTGACAGATGAAGAGCAGCTCAGGGTTGCGTGCTAAGTTGCTCAGTCGAGTCCAGCTCTTTGCAGCCCTATGAGCCCGCTGTAGCCCACCAGGCTCCTCTGTCCATGGGATTTCTGAGCAAGAATAATGGGGTGGGTTGCCATTTCATTCTCCAGGGGATCTTCCCTACCCAGGGATTGAACCCACATCTCTTACATCTCCTGCATTGGCAGGTGGGCTCTTTACCACTAGTGCCACCTGGGAAGTATCTGGTAATAACCTACAACGGAAGAGAATCTGAAAAAAGAATATATATAAGTGAATCACTTTGCCATGTACCAGAAATTAAAAGAACATGTAAATCAACTATACTTCAGTTTTAAAAAAAGAGGTGATGTTTCCAGAAAACCTCTTCCCTCAGTAGTTTTCTAGCAAATAGACCCCTTTCTATCTCTCTCCATTCCCGGGAGGATAAAGTTGCCTGGGAGCACCCTAGTGCGAATCTTCTCCTTCTCTTATGATGGAGGCCGTTATTGGAGTTTACGTTGGTATTTAAACGCAGAATAACAAAAGCTGGAATGTGGAAGCTTAACGTTCTGTTTGCCTCAGTCCCAGTCCCAAAGGCCTGTCCTTCAGAGTCGCAAAGACTGAGACTTAAAATAAGCTGGAGTCTTGGAGTCTCATGTTACTGTTATCCAACGCCGGCTTACCCTCCCCTACAGAGTCCTGGAAGCTTTGAATCTAACACTTCCAACTTCAGAAATGTTGTAAGATGTCGCCATGGGGGAGATAACTGTCCTTGATAAAACTGCATCTCCCACTAGGACACTCAAAATAGGGCCCATGCCAATGTAGGAGACTCGGGTTCCATCCCTGGGTCAGGAAGATCCCCTGAAGAAGGAAATGGCAACCTGCTCCAGTATTCTTGCCTAGGAAATCCTTTGGACAGGGAAGCTTGGCAGGCTTGGCAGTCCATGGGGTTACAAAGAGTCAAGACATGACTGAGCAACTAAACCAAAACTTTCCTGAGACTACCGTCCAATTTACCCATGCAGAAGTTTGCTTTTCCTAGAGAAAGAACTTCTGAATTTTCTTCACAGATTCTTTTTTTTTAAATATTTATTTTAAATTTTATTTTATTTATTTGGTTTCATTAGGTCTTAGCTGCGGCCTGTGGGATCTAGTTCCCAGATCAGGGTTGGCACCCAGACCCCTAAAACTCCAGGAAGTGTGGGGTCTTAGCCACTAGAGCACCAGGGAGTCCTCTTTCCAGATTCTTTGTGCTTAAAGTTCACCCTCAAATTTAGTCCCAGGCAGGAAAGCCTATAGCCCCAGATCTGGAGTGACCTTTAACAGAGTTGGGTCTGAGTTCATTCCGGAAGCAGAAATGCTGACATCTGACAAAGCTGTATGTGAAAAGGTGTGACTTAGTTTTGACACTTCCCAGCATTAATTGCAATAGCACTTTCCATAGTGAAAAAACTGGAAACACACGCTCAACAGCTGAGGAATTGTTAAGCAAATTCTAGTACATCCATACCATGAAAAAGAATGCAATTACCCAGTGTATATGCACGGCAATTATTTCTCAATTTGTGTGATGTATAATGTTTGCTTTTTAAAATTTTCTTAGTTTTTACATACCGACTTTTCTTTATTTCTCAGATTTTCTACAATAGGATTGTATTCTATAATAAGAAAAAAATTTTTTTTTAATTATTATTTATTTATTTGGCTGCATTGGGTCTTAGTCGCAGTGTACTGGCTCAGTAGTTGCGGGGCGTGCACTTAGTCGCCCCTTGGCACGTGGGATCTGAGTTCCCCAATCAGGAATTGAACCTGCATCCCCTGCTTTGGAAAGAAGATTCCCAACCACTGGCCCACCAAGGAAGTCCGAAGAAAAGAATTATTTTAATATTCTGCTCATCAGTAACTAGTACAGGGTTTTCAGATTCTACACAAAGGGTGAGTTCTTGACTCCTGCAAGCCTAGAGCACAGAGCACAGAGGATGGCAGGTTTCCATTCACCAAAGTGAGGCCGCCACATGGCCAGGCCCAAGTGTGGTCTACGGTTCATTTGTCTGACAGTCCAGAATTCTGGAAAGTTCTGGTCAGTTAAAAAAATTTGATTTGGAAAAGCTGAATTATTTCACATTGTTCTTATAGAAATGTTGTTGACATTTTTCAGACCTCAAACTTTTCCAGCTTGAGCAATTCAAATTCGCGTAAAATGAAACCATGATGAATAACCCACATGGCAAATAACTGGAAGAATCCGCCTGCAATGCAGGAGACCCTGTTTCAGTTCCTGGGTCGGGAAGATCTGCTGGAGAAGGGACAGGCTACCACTCCAGTATTCTTGGGCTTCCCTTGTGGCTCAGCTGGTAAAGAATCTGCCTGCAATGTGGGAGACCTGGGTTTGATCCCTGGGTTGGGAAGATCCCCTGGAGTAGGGAAAGGCTACCCACTCCAGTATTCTGGCCTGGAGAACTCCATGGACCATTCAGCCCGGGGGATTGCAAAGAGTCGGACGTGATTGAGAGATTTTCACAGAAAACATACTATAACTGATTAAAAAAAACCAGTTTCACTTGTCATATCAAAGACTTAATGACCATGTCAAAATTTGATAGGCAGGCACCTTCTCTAAGCAAACAGTATATTTATTGATATGTAAGATGATTAACTTCTGTTATATGAATTCCATTGCACCAGACACACGAAAATTTACAGGGTGTCCATAAAGCTGGAAACACAGGTGAATATGCATGTGTGCATAGTCACTTCAGTTGTGTCCAGCTCTTTGCGACCCTATGGACTGTAGCCCACCAGGCTCCTCTGTCCATGGGATTTTCCAGGCAAGAATATTGGAGTGGATTCTCATACCCTCCTCCAGGGGATCTTCCTGACCCAGGGATCGAACCTGCGTCTCCTGCATTGCAGGCGAGAATTCTTTACCGTGGAGCCACCAGGGAAGCCCAAAGGTGAGTATACATAATACAATTAAGGACAGTTTCAAAGTGTAAAATACTTGCACACATACACACGCACATACACGCACAATGCTTCCAGACTTTATGTAGAATCAAGTCCCACATACCTGGAATCCTGTTCAGTGTCACCCAGAAATGCTCATCAGGAGAGTACGTGTCCCTCGACCACTCAAGTAAGTCAAGAGCCCTCTGGTCTCGGAGAACAAAATTAACAAATTCTCTTGTAAGCGCTACGTAGGTGGAACCGAAGTAAATGCTGAGATTATGGGGAGGAGGCGTTTTTCTTATCCAAGTCCACAGCATAAAGGAAAACAAACTGTATCTCTGCTCCAAGTGCCTATATTTAGTCCTTCTGATAATGTGAGGAGGAGGCAGCACCCCGGGGGTGATGTTTTTCCCTTTAAATCCTTTGAGATGCTGGATGATCTCCCGGTTGGTTTTCAGGGGGAAATCTTGCCCGCAAGTGTTGATGGTGTATTTCCACGGGACCTCCGAGTCTATGAGGTCTTGCAGGCAGTTCAGGTCAGCCTGGAGCCTGGAAATTCCTGCGTAGACCACAGACTCCATCTTGGAAGCCAGGAAGGCATTTGGGAAGCAGCTCAGTAATTGCTCCACTGCATCTTTAAATTCAGCTCTCGCTTTCTCATCCACATGAACACAGTAGACATTCTGAGGCATGTAGACAGCCCTGAAGAGCCTCTGGAATGTATCCAAGTCTTTGTGGATGACCATGACATATGCCAGAGGGAACTCAGCTTCTTCTTTGGACAGAGGTTTCGTTATGTAGTGATTCTGGGTCAGGTATTGTTGGCAAGTTATGTCTTTCAGTGGCGTCATTGGTATATTTCCACCCAAGATTTTCTTTCCTGCTTCAATCATGTCACAGGCCTCTGCAAGCACCGAAGAGTTTGCAATTTTCCCCACTAGCAGATGTTTCGGCAGGTTGAAATTGTTGATATACAGGAACGAAAGAGTTATAGAAATGGCCATAAATCCCACAACAAACTTGAACATCTTCAGCGTCATGCTTCCCACCACCTCTCCTGTGCTCGTCACTCTGTATCGTTACAAAGTCAGCCGCAGCTTCATCCTCTGACTGTTGGAGAATCAACTCCTTCTTCTTATTTTGAGCAAGAAGATAAATACTGCCTCTCACTTAAGGGTCAAGGGGTCAACCCCAAGCTTGACGTTCTTCTTTTACAACGAAGGGACTGAGTGGATCCAAGAACATGAGGCACTGGGGCCAGTGGAGCAAGAACTGCGTGGTGGTGTTGCCTTGGTCCAGCTCAACCTCAAGTTAAGACTCTGTCACGGCTGCCAACTCAGGGTGTTCTGGGAGGGCAGGGAGGAGGAAGTTGAATGTGGGTCCTTCTTACAGCCCTTTTACCCCCGCCAGAGGGACACCTCATCACCGTGACTGATGTCATCTTTAAGCTCAGGGGACAGCTTATGTCTTCGGTTTGGGGACCATCTCACTTTTCATGAGTCACTTTTCATGAGCCGGGGTCACCACCCGCACTTACTGATACTAATCTTGATGGCACCCAGAATTTCTCAACAGGAGTGTATCCCTCTACCTAAAGATAAAAATCAAGAATTCATTGAAATGCAGGATTGGATGGAATCGTGCAGATCATTCAGACCAGCTCACTCAAGTTGCAAATGCAGTGCCTTGAAAATGAACCGTCATTGATGTTTTATCACACTTTTTTTTTTTTGGCTGTAGTGAGTGGCATGTGGAATCTTCGTTCCCTGGCCAAGGATCGAACCCCGGGCCCCCTACGGTGGAAGCATGTAGTCTTAACCACTGGACTGCTAGGGAAGTCCCTCTATCACACGCTTGACTCCACTTTCTCACTGATGGTCTGGGAGGTGAGCATGGGCATTATACCCACAGGAGACTGAAGCACACTTGCCTGACTCTAGCAAGGTTTCGACTCTAGCAGAGTGGAGAACATTCTACCTGGAACGTTCTCTTCCCACACGTTCCTTGATGAGACCCTCCTGTCCACCAGGGCCTTGGGTGGCACCTTCCCTGCCCCCCACGTTCAGGTTAGGAGCCCTTCCCGCTCCACTAGGGCCCGGCGCCCCACTCTCGTCTGTTTGCCCCGCCACCAGCCCATGGAAGGTGACTTCTGTCTACTGGTCACAGTGTTTTTGGCACCTAGTTGATAGTAGACATGCATCATAAAATTAAGTCTGGTCGCTCTTCTTCCCTCTACACCAGGGGTGGGCAAAGCTACAATGGGCATCCTGGCGGGGTGGGGGGCAATCCACCTGTCATTTTTTTTTTTTTTTGGCCGCATAGCATGTGGAATCTTAGGTCCCCGACCAGGAATCGAACCCGTGCCACCCACATTGAAAGGGCAGAAGGGCAGAGTCTTCATTTTTGAAAGCACAGAGTCTTAACCACTGGACTGCCAGAGAAGTCCCTGCCATATGTTTTTGTACAGTTTGTGTGCATTTTAAAAAATATCCTTTACCGCTATATCTTGATTTACTGATTTTGGACACTGTATACTGACTTTCTTCCATGGTAGGTGAGAACTCAGTTCTTCCACGCCGTGCACGCATGCTAAGCCGCTTTAGTCGTGTTCAACTCTTTGGGATCCTGGGGACTGTAGCCCACCAGGCTCCTCTGTCCAAGGGATTCTCCAGGCAAGAATCCTGGAGTGGGCTGCCATGCCCTCCACTGTGTGCAGTTTTGAATGGCTGAAAGAAAATTGGAAGAAAGAAAAAACATTTCATGGCACGTGAGATTCAAATTTCAGTGTCCATGAATACAAGGCCATCGGACCATAGCCATTTGTTTACAGACTGTAAACACAGAGAATCCACTAAATGGATTGTTCTGTTGGTCTTTTCTGCACACAGTCACTTGGAGAGTCTCACCTGAGACTCGAGTGCACTGGAAATTCAGAGAACGACACTTTGCCTGACTCCAGCGTGACTCTAACTTTGGCAAAATGTGGTGCTGCCACTCAGAGGCTGTGTGGCACATTGCTCGGCCTGGTGGACTATCTCTTGCTTGACAGGAGGGAGAATTCTTGCCATTACAGCGTTTTATTCCCCACTAGACTGGGGGCAACTCAGAAGGAAGAACCTGTCTTTGAAGACATTAGAAGTGCTCAACGTGGTATTTGAGCATTGCTGAAAAAACCTGCCAGATCTCAAAATCCCAACCCCACCACAGTCTCCACAAGGACATTTACAAATGTCTCAGGAGGAAGCGAATTGTTTTGCTGATATATAGCAAATTGTTTTGCTATGCTGTTTTATAACTTCCATACATCTCATTAAGTCACTGGGGGACTTCCCTGGCAGTCTAGTTGTTGCTTCCACTGCAGGGGGCTCAGGTTCAAGCCCTACTCAGGGAACTAAGATCCTACATGTTGGGTCTGGGGCCAAAAAAAAAGTCATTGAAAACGAAGACATCTAACAGAGGTTTTGAAAAAATGGGACAAGAGACAAATTAGATCAGGTGGAAGAAAAAAGCAAGCAAGGTCTGGAACCCAGGGTACTCTTGGTAATTCTTTGGAATGTTCTGGCAGCAACTGCTAAGGAGCCTGGAGAGCATATGAAGGCAGTGAGATGCATCGCTTCTATTATTCATTGCAGAATTAGATATGTCTTAAGAATAAAAAATTTCCCAATGTCCTAGGCACACACATCAAAAATCAAGTCTTTTTATTTTAGTGCTTCTCTTGTAATTTAGAGTTTTCCCTGGTGGTTCAGATGGTAAAGAATCCACCTGCAATCCAGGAGACCCAAGTTCAATCCCTGGGTCGGGAAGATTTTCTGGAGAAGGAATGTGAGTCCCAGTCTAGTCGGTGAGGGTCTTAGGAATCACGTGGTGGTCAGGGTTAGAAACCCACCCAAAGAAGTTCCGTTGTATGAGATGACTTGTCTGAGGCCCCCCCACTGATGGCAGCCTGGGTTGGAATTCAAGTCCTATCCAACTGGCCCCAGAGCTGGACTTCTTTGCAGGCATGGAGCCCCCGTCCTGTCTCCATATCCAGCTCATCTGTTTCAGAACAGAATCAAGAAGGCAGAGCACTGGGCTTCCCTGGTGGTCCAGTGGATAAGAGTCTGCCTGCCGATGCAGGGGACACCAGTTCGATCCCTGGTCCAGGAAAGTTCCACAGGCCATGGAGCGACTAAGCCCGGGCACTCTGCTATAGCTACTGAGCCTGTGCTTCAGAGCCCATGTTCCACAGCAAGAGAAGCCCCTGCAATGAGAAGCCGAGCACCACACATCTAGGGAGTAGCTTCCACTCTACATCCAGAGAAACCCCAAGCGCAGCCGAAAGTAACTTAATAAATACATAAAATTATCATTTTAAAAAAGGAAGGCAGAGCATCATCTTGTTAGACTTCAGCTGGGAACGTTCAAGTCTGGTGACTCAGGCTTTTTTTTTTTTTTTTGTAGCTCTGCACATGTGGGCCAAGGACCACAAATACTGATTTGGGGATTACAAATTTTAGAAAGTAGACAAATGTGCAAATTTAGAACCGGTGAATAATGAGGGGTACACTCAGAGGTGTAGGGGGTGCAGCCTGACTTTCAGACCATCTCAGCATGGCTACTGGGGCATCTGGTCCTGCAGCCACATCGGCAGCACGAGCCCCGAGTCACTAAGGTGCCAGCTGGCTTAAGTTTAACACTCTGTTAGGGGAGCTTAAACATTGACAGCTTTAACCTCCCGCTAAGTGGAAAACTGACCCCAGGTCCTCTGTGTCCATAAAGAGAATAAGCGTCAGTGTTCTTTCATGAATTGCGGCATCCACTGATCCTCTGATGTGATAACATTCTAGAGCATTTGGGACAAGGTGCACGCGTGCACACACGATTCTGTTACAGGGTTGCTTTCCTGGTAAGAAGAGCAGAGTTCTGGTTCTTGCACTTACTGTGTAAACTTGAGCAAGACTGGGAATCAGAGGAGCCTAGCTGAGAGAGAGAGAGAGACAAATAGACACACACACAGGCATGCATGCACTTTATAGGTTTGTGTGTGTGTGGGCTCAGTCGTATCCGACTCTTTGCTACCCCATGGCCGTAGGCCACCAGGCTCCTCTGTCCATAGGATTTCCCAGGCAAGAAACTGGAGCAGGTTGCCGTTTGCTCCTCCAGGGGATCTTCCTGACCCAGGGATCAAACCCGTGTCTCCTGCGTCTCCTGCATCGCAGGCGGACTCTACCACTGAGTCACCTAGGAGTTACTTCTTGGCAAACTCCTTCCTTCATCTTCCCTTCCCGGGTTAACCTGCTCCCTAGGCATTAGTGGTTCAGTCTCAGAATTTTCCAGAACCCCACATGTCTTCAGTAAAATCCCAGCCACCGAGACTAGCTATGCAGTAAAACAAACAAACAAAAACCCCATCATTCATCAACATGGAGATGAGCTGGTCTGGGGTAGCTGTGGAGCCACCGTCATGGTCTCAGTCTTAATGTAGAATGCGATCCAGATGAGCAATTATAATTAGCTAACTAAACAGATTTCCTATCGGTCTGGATCGATCATTAAGGCAGATGTTCTCATGAATCCAGGAGCATTCAGACCCTGGTCCCCTACCTTTGTGTGGATATAGATGGGACCTCTGACCGCTGGTTTCCGAGAGCCCCTAGAGTGCAGGGAGGGGTACTCCCCTGAAGCATGCATGTGCCTCCCTCTGCCCCCAGCATCCATTCTCCACAACCTACGACGGTCTCCTTATATCTCAAAAGCAGTTACAGGGCAGAATGCTTGGACAAGTTCAATCCTGCCCCAGTTCTAACCTTGCTTTGAGAAAAATGTGGTCATTTACATTTCTCCCCCTTAAAATTCCTGAGAAACTGTCTTCCACCCTCGAGTCTGGGCACCCCCATGAATCCTGGCTCACCCTCTCTCCTCGGATCAAAATGAGTAACTTGGGAAAGAATTGTCCCTAAGGGCACTTAAAGGCTCATTAGACCTATTCTCAGCTGTTTTTGATTCTGGAAGAATTTATTTTCCATATGTGTCAGGAGCCCTGCTGACATCTGTGATGACACAGGGGGCTGAGCCTGACTCTGAACTTGGGGCTTCTGCTACGCTTTCCCCCTCCACCCCGGGCAACTCCACTGAGCCTCCCATGGGCTGGAAAGCTTGGGAGTGGCCAAGCTGACCGCCGTGTGGAAAAACCGGGTCATCAGAGGACAGTGGCCATTCCGGCAAAGAGGGCAAGAAGGTGGGGTCAAGAGTTAGTTTCCCTCACAGGCCAGTGGGTGCCTGGCAGGAAAGGGGCGAACGCATCACAGCTGCCCAAATCCCCGTGACAATGGGAGGAGACCGTTCTGATTCGAACTCCATCAGTACAAACCTCCAACAGTTTATTTCATCTGGGTCCTGCTTTGAGAGCCTTCTTGAAAGGAAAATAATGGTCAAGTCTCTCCCTGGAGGGTGAATCGGTGGGAGAATCAGGAAGCCTTTCCACTTTGCTTTGGTGACAATGGGGAGGTGGTGCATGAACAGCGTGTACATGTCACAGGGCTGATTTGTGCTACTTATTTGAATTCGTGTCCAGAAGAGCCATTCTCACCGCTAGCTAAAGTCAGTGCCCAGCTGCTGTGGTCCTTGAAAGCTCGTGGCCGGAGATGGTTGTCCTGGCTTCTCATTACCCCTCTGGCTGGACTTGTTCAGAGCTGGGCAGCAAGGAACAGACAGATCCGGGTTTAAATCCCATCCCCGGCCCTCATCAGCTGTGTTCTTTGGGATATATTGTTAAAATCTTTCAGTTCAGTTCAGTTTAGTCACTCAGTCGTGTCCGACTCTTTGCGACCTCATGAATCGCAGCACGCCAGGCCTCCCTGTCTATCACCAACTCCCGGAGTTTACTGAAACTCATGTCCACTGAGTCGATGATGCTATCCAGCCATCTCATCCTCTGTCATCCCCTTTTCCTCCTGCCCCCAATCCTTCCTAGCATGAGGGTCTTTTCCAATGAGTCAACACTTTGCAAGAGGTGGCCAAAATATTGGAGTTTCAGCTTCAACATCAGTCCTTCCAATGAACACCCAGGTCTGATCTCCTTTAGGATGGGCTGGTTGGATCTCCTTGCAGTCCAAGGGACTCTCAAGAGTCTTCTCCAACACCACAGTTCAAAAGCATCAGTTCTTTGGTGCTCAGCTTTCTTCACAGTCCAACTCTCACATCCATACAGGATGGATCTTAAAATCTTTAGTTTTCATTTACTCTGTGTATCAGTCAGGGTTCTCCCAAGAAACAGAGCCTATACGGTCTCTCTTCTCTGTCTCTCTCAATAGATCAGTATCAAGAGAGACTGACTTATTTTATGGAATTTTTTGCTACCGTGATTTTGGAGGCTGGCAACTCTGCAATCTGTAGGTTAGACTGTCGGGTGAAGATCCTGGTGAGAGTTGATATGAAATTCAGGTAAAAGTTGAATAGGAGTCTTAAGTTTGAATTCCTACCAACAGGTAGGAAGCTCAGCAGGGTTTCTATGCTGCTTTCTTGAGGCAGGAGTGCTTCTAGAAACTTCAGTCTTCACTTTTAGAGTCTCCAACTGATCAGATGCGGGCCACCCACAACGTGAAGGGTAATCTCTGTTAGGTAAAGTTTGATTCATTTACACCTGCGGTCAATCCCATCTACAAATCCTTTCACAGCAACATCTAAACTAGGTTTGATCGATAAATTGGGCACCAGAGCCTAGCCATGCTGATCCCAGAAATTAACCATCACGCTCTGTAAAGTGTGAGTAATGATCTTTACTTCTTCAGTGGATCCTTGTAAGACCTGAATAATTACACGGAAAGCTGCCACTGCGTCCTGCACACACGGGAGGTTGGAAAAGAGATGAACACAGTTATGGTCCTCATCTTTAATTTGAACAATTTTAAGTAAGAAGTTAGCCTAAGGTAGTAAAACTGTATGACCTTTCAGACAATTCTGGTGAAAATTCCAACTCTACCTGAAGGCAATGTGGCCTTGGGCAAGACATTCTTTCCCCTAGGAACGTCGGTCTTTTCTCCTGGAAAATAGAGGTTAAATGGCCATCTTGCAAGACTGCTGGAAGTTGGAAGAATGCAAGTGAATGGCCTGGGACACAGTGCCTGCCACACAGCTGTCAACATGCTTGTGATTACTGACATTATTGTCATGGCATTATTGGGTAACTATCACTCCTGGGCCAAAGTCCTTGTCAGAAGCATTTCAGGACAGTCACACGGTGAGTGGGGTTTACAAGCAGCCGTATCTGAAAAACTTATAGTAAAAAAGAAAACAGTACCATAATAGGTAGGGCTTTTCCCAGGTGGTGTTACTGGTTAAGAATCCACCTACCAATGCAGGAGATGCAAGAGATGTTGGTTCCTATCCCTGGGTTGGGATGATCCCCTGGAGTAGGAAATGGCAACCTACTCCAGAATTCCTGCCTGGAAAAGAGACAATTGTATTAATCCAGGTGTGAGATGATGGCAGCTTGGACCAAACTGGTAGTGATGGAAGTGGTAAGGAGTTGTCAATTTCTGCGTTTGTTTCACAGACAGAGATGAGAGAATTTTCCGGTGAAGAGGTTGTGGGGGTTACGTAGAGATTGGCAGTTTTGACTGGACAAAGGAAGAGAGGATTCCTTCAAAACACTGGATTGGCCAAAAAGTTCATTAGGGTTTTTCTGCAAGCTAAATATTACCCCTTGGATGTATGTGGTCAGGGGCTAACTTCCTTCTTTGGCTAGCCAAAAATAATACAGGAGATGAAGCAAGCTTGTGGACGTTGATATGGCAGGACAAACAAAACACTCTCTGCCCACATTGTGGTTTGTCAAGGGCTGTGCCTAGCAGGCAAGGAGCAGGAGCCACTGGGAGGCACTGGTATGCACGGCCCAGCATGCACACCGGCCATCTAATGGAGTGATCGTGCACACAAGCCTTCAGAGTTCCAGACGTGGGTTAAAACTCCAGCTTTAACAGTGACTGGCTGTGTCCTTAGACCAGTTCCTTAACCTTTCTGAGCCTTGGTCTTCTTCTGTGCAAAATGGGGATAAGGAACTACTTCATAGAAATTTCACGGGAGAAGGATTTCTCCAGAGGTCATTCATTTTCATTTGAAGATGATTCACTCATCTTCACTGCAAGCAACACTGATAACCGTGTCTTCAGAGTGTCTAATAGGAGATGGTACTTGCCTTCCTTTGGAATTTTCAGCTCATAACATGCCGTTTAATAGCAGAGTTAGACTTCTAGGGGGCAGCCCTTCCCCTCCTCCTCCATGGAAGGACCTAACTGCACAAGGCGGCCCTGACTCTTTTGCACTGAAGAATTTATCTAACATCCGAGTTCTGGTCTCTCTGTCTTAAAGTGAGGGTAAGACCTTATACTAAGATGTTAAGGATAAAATGCCATGATCTTTGTGAATTCCTTACAATTCCTTGCCTCCCGTGCTCCACCAAAAGCTGTTGTTCTTGCCGCCAGCACAGAGCAGGAAACCAGAGAAGAGAGACCAGCAGAACCCAGCTGAGGTTTTCCCAGAAAACGATGACTTCCCGCTCTGCTTGTCAGATGTTGGAGGCTGTGAAAACTTGGAGACTGTCATCTTTCCTTTCAATCCCTTATTACATAATCCTGTTGGCTGACTCACCCTCAAGCTCCCCAGGCATGCAAAGGCCGTGGTTGAAAAACCAGTTCTAGAAAGGTGGTGGATTCAGAGGAGAAAGACCATGACTGAGTCAAGCTGACATTTCCCAAAGGCCACTATCTGGTGATTTCTAAAGCACACGAATAATTCCCTAAGTGAAAAAAGGAGTTTCTAGTACATTGCTGAATAAAATGCAAATCGTAACACCCTCTTTGGGATGTTCTGGCAACACTGCCTAATGAAAATATGAATATATGTAAAATAGACAGCCAGTGGGAATTTGCTATATGACACAGGGAGCTGAAAGCTGGTGCTCTGTAACAACCTAGAGGGGTGGGATGGGGTGGGAGATGGGAGGTGGGAGGGGGTTTAAGAGGGAGGGGACATACATATAGCTATGGCTGATTCATGTTGATGTATGGCAGACAGCAACACAATATTGTAAAGCAATTATCCTCCAATTAAAAATAAATTTTTAAAAATATGAATATTCTTTTGCTCTGAAATCTTTTTTATTTTTTGGCTATACAGCTCTGCATGTGGGATCATAGTTCCCTAACCAGGAGTCAAACCCTTGTCCCCTGCCTTGGGAGGGTGGAGTCTTAACCAATGGACCATCAGGAAAGTCCTCTACCTTGAACTCTTATACTTAAGGATGTATCCTAGATCGAGCTGATTTGCTCACGAAATTTCTGACACCAAAATGTGCAGGTTTTTTCTCCCGCCAACCAAGTCTCTGGTTCTCTAGACACCAACCCGGTATCCTACAAGTAAATTCAATTCTGACACTGACTACCCAGAGCTTGTATCAGACTCCGCAGGTTGAGGGCCTCCGTCCCATCAGATCGCCCAGGATCAGATGGCAGTTTGTGAGTATCAGGTCCCCCGGTTACCTGCACTTCTGTCTGACGTGGCTACAAAGTCGGCAGGTTCCCTTCCTTCACGTTGGATAATTTGCTAGGATGGCTCACAAAACTCTGGAAGACACTCAGCTTACTATCGCCTGTTTATTATAAAGGAGACAGTGGGCAGCTGGTCAAGTGCTGTCCAGGGCAAGACCTGGGAGGGTCCCAAGCCCGGGAGCCCTTGTCCCCGTGGAGCTGGGGGCTTCCCTCTCCGGGCACAGGAAGGCGTTCCCCAGTGCAGAAGCCCCCAGAACCCCATAGTTGAGAGGCTTTTCTGGAGGTTCCATCACAAAGGTATGATCGATTAAATCATCATCTGCTGATGGTTGAACTTAATCTCCAGCCCTCTAATCGCTTGACTGGTTCAGGTGGCTGTCAGGCCTCATTCTGAAGCTATCTATGGATCCCCCAAGAACCAGAGATGCTCCTACCACTCTATCACTAAGGAAATCCCAAGAGTTTTAGAAGCTCTATCAGGAAGTGGGAACAAAGACCAACATGTATATATTCTATTATATCATAGACTGTTCTACGGATTTGACTATAAGTTTTTAAGTTTAGTTGCTCAGTCATGTCTGACTCTTTGCGACCCCATGGACTGTAGCCTACCAGGCTCCTCTGTCCATGGGATTTTCCAGGCAAGAGTACTGGAGTGGGTTGCCATTGCCTTCTCCAGAGGATCTTTCTGACCCAGCGATTGAACCTGGGTGTCCCACATGGTAGGCAGACACTTTACCATCTGAGCCACCAGGGAAGTCCATCGACTATAGATGACTTACATCAAACGATCAAACCTATCAAAGTATTGACATTTGGTATAGCATTCATGGGCTTCTCAGGTGGTACTAGTGGTACAGAATCTGCCTGCCAATTCAGGAGATGAAAGAGATGAAGGTTTGGTCCCTGGGTTGGGAAGATGCCCTGGAGGAGGGCATGGCAATCCAGTATTCTTGCCTGGAGAATCCCATAGACAGCCCATGAGGTTGTAAAAGAGCTGGACAGCACTTAGTGACTAAACAACAAGAACACGTTATTTGGGGGTTAATTCTAGTTAACCGGGGGAAAGTCAGTCGTGCCACCTCATCTCACAGGCTTGTGTGGAGACTGGTTTCTATTCTGTGATGTCATATGTATGGCAGGCCAGAGGAGGAGGGCCCACCTCCCTCCTACGAGGAGGACATTAGTGGGACTTAGAAGAGTTTCTATCCTTCCTAACTGTACCCCTGGCTGTGTCTGACTTTGACCTACTTTGGGGGTGCGAGCAGTCACAGTGCATCAGAGTGAGTTCCAGGTGCCCCCAGATGACTGCTGCGAGTTTGGAGAGCCATGAGATCCCCTGAGGTCAGCCCCGTGAGCTGCCCGAAGCAGACAGGAAGCTGTGCCGTGGCTGCTTCAGCCTCCGACTGTATTTCAAGTAGTCAAGAGGCCCTGAGGAGTGAGGGTGAGGAACCTTTCCCAAAGTTGGCCCTAGCCTCATCCATCATCTGTCATCCCGCCTTATTTGCTGAGTTTGCTTGACTCTCTTTGCTAAAACCTCCTTATTTTTCCAGGCTAACTCTTAGCCTTTCCCTTCCTCCTGGAAGAGAATTCACTCTAATCTGCCTGTTCTGGTTAATCAGTCTTTTTCCTTTGAATGGCACGCCTCATTAAAGGTCAACTCTGCTTGTCCCAGACCACCCAGGCCAGCACCTAAGTCCCCTATGGTCTTATGAGTCTTGCTGACTAAATATAATCTACCAGGGCTGTTGTTGCATTGTGTGTTGTGGCGTGGGTTAGTTGGAATGCATATATTGAACCCCAAAATGTCAGGTCCCCCATAAGAGGGGTAGATGAGGGTGATCACGAGTAGCTGCTCCTTAGTCTGACTATGCCACGAAGCCTCGCACATCCTTTCTGGTCTCAGAGTGGGGCCTTCTGCCTGGGGCACTCTAATCCACCACATGCTGCTTATGCTATAATCTCGTTAGATGCCCATTGTTTTCCCGTATTTTCCTTAATAATCCACGAAAAAGGGGTGATGTGCGTTTGTGCATAACCGTGGCATGATGGACATGCTGCCATTGTATTCTGTCCACTATAACCAAGTATTTGATCATCAGGGCTTATGGTTCCCCCAAGATCAGTCTGCTAGGAGCCTTACACCACATGGTGTGAAGTCACAGAAAGAAAAAGTGTTCCCAAAACTCCCTCCCAAATTCCCGATAGTAAATAGAAGTCAAAAAAACTGAAAGCCTGAAAAATAGAGTAAAAAAAACTAGAGGCAAAACTTGACTGCCCACTAATGACTAAATGGATTATAGCAGTGCCCACTTGGTCATTAACTAGAATCCATTTTGTCATTAACCATCAGTTTGCATGACTCCCAGAGGGAGCCTGCCCAAGCTTGCAGGCTGCTGTTAGATTTCTTCAAGTTCCAAAAGCTGGGCTGGTCTTGGCAAGCACAGCTTTACCCTTCCAGGTACCAGGTACAATTGTGCTAAAAGATAATGTGGATCCCTTGTTCTGAGCCTCTTTGGAAGTCTTAATATAAAGTCGGATTCCCCTCATCGCATAACCTATTTATTCATTCCTTTGCTCTCAGCTATTATTCCTGCTCCTCTTCATTTGTGTCATTTAATTTTTACCCAGACATTTTCACCTTTGGAAGGGACATTCATTTTGGCCTGCGTACTGGGCCAGATTGCTGACAGGAGTATTAGTCCAGCCAAAGCTTCCTCCCTGGCTGCCTCCCTTTCGTACAAAGTAGGTGCAAACCAGGGGGCTGTCCCTACCACTAGGCAAGAGAACAGCACTCTCTGCCACCCGGACTTTTCTAGATGAGGCAAAGCTCAATCCACTCCACTGGATCTTTAGGAATTCTGCTACCAAGTTTGAAAGAGGTGGTTCCAGTTTCTTGCTCAAGAATTCTGCCTTCTCCTCAGCTATCCGTCTTACCCCTGATAGCATGCACGTGTCCATTTGCTCCATCCTCTCCCTCCCACACTGTGCTCACCAGTCCATCCTCTCCATTCCTTCCCTGCAAACAGGTAACCTGGAGGGATGGGATGGAAGGAGGGGAGGGAGGCTAAGGAGGGGGAGAATGAATATATAACCATGACTGATTCACATTGTTCTATGGCAGAAACTAGAACTTCCCTGGAGCTCATACGGTAAAGAATCTGCTTGCAACACAGGAGACCTGGGTTTGATCCCTGTATTGGGAAGATCCTCTAGAGAAGGCAATGGTAACCCACTCTAGTATTCTTGCCCGGAGAATCCCATGGACAGAGGATCCTGGTGGGCTACAGTCCATGGGCTGGCAAAGAGTCAGACACGACTGAGTGATGAAGTACACACGTGGCAGAAACCAACACAACATAGTAAAAACTTTTAAACAAACATTTAAATTTTAGAAATGGAAAAAAAAAGAAAAAAGAAAGAATCATGCCTGCTTCCGGCAGCTGCATCCCTAGTCCTGGGACCACTGCGTCAGGTTAGGAAAAAGGAAAGTGATAGAGCTGCACCAGCATCCTCCTCCCCGCTCTCTCCTCCTCCCCCCTCCCCCAACCCCACCCCTAAGCAGAGGAATCTATCCGTCCTTGACCCTCCCTGAGGCCCCCTCACGCTGAGTGGAAGCACTCAGGAAGGCATCTAAACCAGCCCTTTATGCTTTTCTCTTCCCCCTGTTTTATTCTTTAAAAAAAAAATATTGCTTTTTTATTCTTCCCCCTGTTTTAGACAACAAATGTTTCAACTGTCAGTTCTGCTCCTCTATGAAGCCATTGCTCTAATGAGGATATGCAATGCGATTTTCCCATTTGATAATGGACACTGTTGGATATTGTGGGCTGGAAAGGACATCCTTTTGTCTGAAGAAATGTAACTCGGCAGCCAGAATCTTTAGCATCTTCTGTTCCAGTCCTTTAACAGTATGAGTCCCTTGGACTGCAAGGAGATCCAGCCAGTCCATCCTAAAGGAAATCAGTCCTGAATATTCATTGGAAGGACTGATGCTGAAGCTGAAACTCCAATACTTTGGCCGCCCGATACAAAGAGCTGACTCACTGGGAAAGACCCTGATGCTGGGAAAGACTGAAGGCAGGAGAAGGTGGCAACAAAGGATGAGATGGTTGGACCGACTCAATGGACATGAGTTTGAGTAAGCTCTGGGAGTTGGTGATGGACAGGAAAGCCTGGCGTGCTGCAGTCCACGCAGTCGCAGAGTCAGACATGACTGAGCGACTGAACTGAACTTAGTCTTTGTGTCTACAACTGAGTAAGCATCTGTTATCACCCGTTTATACCCCTGGAGGTCCTGGCACTGGTCCAGTGTAATCCACTTCTGGCCACAGGCAAGGCCTTCCCCCAGGGGATTTCCCCTGTTGCCCACAGCTGTCTGCAGTCTCCTCTCTCTTGTTGACAGAAGAGTTATTGTTACTGTGTTATGCCTCAGCGGGGGTCTGACTTTAGTCCATCTCTGCATTGCTGCAGCATACCCCGCATCCATCCACTCACTTCCTGGACCTAGGCTTCCAAAAGGTCCACTTGGTGGTTCCAATCACCTTCTGAACCTAGAAGAAAGATATTCTTTTTCTTTTTTTGACCACACAGTATGGTGTGCAGGATCTTGGTTCCCTGACCAGGGATTGAACTTGCACCCACCCCCAGGAGTAGAAGCTCTGAATCTTAACCACTGGACTGCCCAGGAAGTTCCAAGAAGGGAGATTTTCTGATGGGCATTGACATATCCTACTGAATATGTCTCTTAGAATGACATCACCAAAATGTCAGCATAGGAGACCCCAGTGTCTGCCCCACCTCCTCCTCTGCCAAGGTCTACAGTTAAACAGCTATCCATGAACAGAGACAGAGAGCGCTGGAGCCCACTTAAGTCCACTTAAGAAGCTTCAACAGAGTAGAACAACAAACCCAAGACTAACTGCACACGAAGAAAAGGAGAACTTAATTTTTCCTGCGTCATCCCACCCCTGGGCTGGCACTGCTCAGGCCAAGAGTAGAACGAGTTCCTCTTGCAGGAAAGGAAGAGCAAGGTGAGTAACCGGTTTCCCCAGCCTTTCAGGTACCTAATGAAGGGCCTGCTTCAATTTCAACCCTTTCAGATCACAAGCCTGAGACTGAGACGTACGTTAGAGATGGCTATGGATGCAGGAGATGCAGGAGACGTGGGCTCGATCCTTGAGTCAGGAGGATTCCCTGGAGGGGGAAATGGCAACCTGCTCCAGCATTCTCGCCTGGAGAAATCCTAAGGACAGAGGAGCCTGGTGGGCTATAGTCCACGGGGTTGTGAAGAGTCAGACAGGACTTAGTGACTCATCAAGGACAATAGCACAACAGTGGAGAAGGCTGTAAACACGGAGAAGCAGGGCTGCCCATGGCAGCCACGCCGAGGAGCAACTGCGGTTCACAGCGACCCGCTCTGCAGACAGACGTGAGTGGGGGGCTGCCTGTGGGTCCCCGCAGATGGCACCAGCTCCTCCCCTGGCCCAGGTGTTCGTGTTTGCTGATACCAGCTGCCTGGGTCCCTGCCTGCTCCTTCCCCTCTTCCCTCACCCCTACTGGGGCCCTGAGGCCACCCAGGCACCTAGCCCAGGCCTCTGCCACCCTGTGGGTGAAGGATGCCAGCCTCGATCCCCGCCATCATGGGTGCCCTCCGGGCTGGTGCCTCTAGCAGCGCACTGCAGGGGAGACTCGAAGCTACAGGAGAAAGGCCTGAGACCCAGGGCCCCTGGAGCTGTTTGCAGGCCCAGATCAGGCCCTGTCCTCTCTCTCTGTCCTGTGTTTACAGAGCTCACATAAAATTAGCCTCTCCAGGGACTTCCCCAGCAGTTCAGTGATCAGGACTTCACACTAACACTGCAAGGGGCCTGGGTCGGATCCCTAGTTGGAGAGCTAAGATCCCACAAGCCTCACGGTTCAGCCAAAAATAAATAAACAAATAAATAAGCAACAACAACAAACTAGTCCCTCCAGCTAAGTAGCCACATGTCCCCCAGACACCTGGGCCTCCAGTCTCTGCGCCGCTAGACCCAGGGTCACAGCCCACTCCAATGTGTCCTCACCTGCAGGTGACTGCCTCCCCTCACTGAAGTCAGCCCATGAGACCTAAGGGGGTGACTGATTCTTCACAGGGGCAGACCCTGGCTCGGGGCTACCGGGGTCATGAAGAACCAGGGCAAAAAGATTCCCCAAAGGAAGATGGTAAACCTCCAGTCCCTGGCCCCAGAGAAATGGAGAGCCAGGAATTGCCCACAGAGTTCAAAATAATCGTCCAAAGATGCTCAGAGAACTGTAAGAGAACGCAAACAGTGCAGCGGTATCGGGGAAATGATCCAAGAGCAAAATGAGAAATTCAACACAGAGAAAACAGACAAGAACCAAACAGGACATCCCCCCAGGAGCAGCCAGGAAGGCTGAAATGGAAGCAGACTCACAGGCAGTCCGGGACTGAGGGCAGAAGCAATGGCGTGGAAGGAACCTGGGGTCAAACCTACCTGCTGATCCCAGAGCGCCTCTGGGAGACGTGGGAGGCGGTCGGAGGGCACCCTGGGGCCGCAGAGCCTGCCACGGCAGGCTCTGTGGAGCTCGTTCTAGGACGAGGATGTCAGAGCTGGCAAGCCCATGCTGGAATTCTCCTTCTCGCCTCTTGGGGCAAGGACTGGTCCTGCCAGCTGTCCCGTCAACGCTGGAACTGAGATGACTCGAGCCATCCAGCTAGCCGGACAGAGACGCAGCTCCTCCCACCAATGGGCCTGCTGTCTGTCCTGAGATCCCAGCAACCCGGGCTGTGACCCCATCCACCAGAGGACTCAGGTCCTCGCCCAGACACCCGAGAGCCAGCATAGCCCGGGGACCGACCTCCCTCCCTGGGGAGCAAGCATCGGCCCCAGGGAGACCTGGGCCTGGCCCCAGCCACTGGAGGCTGACACCCAAACCCGTGGACCCCCAGGGTCCAACGGCCAGAGATCCTGGGATCCGGCTTCACCCACCAGGGTGTGGTAATAAGCCCCAGCGTCCCCTGGACTCTGACCCCATCCACAAATAGTCAGACATGAGCCACAGGGCTATCACAGCCTGACATAGGGGACAAAGTCTTGAGCCCCTCCTCCAGCAGCCCCAGGGTCTGGCCCTGCTGACCGGTGGGCTGACACCAGCTTGGGGACACCCTGGACTCCCCAGCCAGCCGTGTCATGAACCATCCACACTCACCAGGAGGCTGACACTAGACCCAGCAAGCCTGGCCCCTGACTGCCCACCCCAGAAATTGGCTTTGCCTACCAGGGGCGCCGCACTAGCCCTGGGACTCCCCTGGGACACTGCAACCTGTTGCCTCCTGACCAGACTCTACCAACCAGGGGCCGGCAGCCTCTACACAAGGCAAGGCCTGGCAACCACCCCGACAGGGCACCAGCATGCCCAACAGATGGCCCGCAGAGGTCAGCCTGCCACAACAGAAGGACCCATGCAGCCCACATAGGGGGCGCCCCTGGAGCAGAGAGCTCTGATGACCAGAGGGGACTGTGGCGCTGGGACGCACAGGATGTCTCCTACAAAAGGCCACTTCTCCAAGGTCAGGAAATGAAACCAACCTTCCAAATACTAAGAAATAAAAACAGCAAGTTAAGAAAAATAGAGTGACAGAAGAATATGCTTCCTACAAAGGAAAAAGATAAAATCAAGAACTGATTGGAGGGACTTCCTTGGTGGCCCAGTGGCTAAGATTCCAAGCTCCCAGTACAGGGTCTTGGGTTTGATCCCTGGTGAGGGAACTGGATCATACATCCTGCAACTAAGAGTTCGCATGCCACAATTAAGACCCTGCATAGCCAAGTAAATAAATAAACAAAGTTATTTTTTAAAAAGTAAGTGACATGAAGGTAGGCAATCTACCTGAAAAAAACTTCAAGGTAATGGCAACTGACCCCAGTGTTCTTGCCTGGAGAATTCCATGGACAGAGAAGCCTGGCGGGCCATACAGTCTACGCGGTCGCAAAGAGTCAGACCCGACTGAGTGACTATTACTCACTCACTCACTCACTCAATGATGGTAAAGATATTCAGAGAACTTGAGAGAAGAATGGATGCACAGAATGAGGAGTTAGAAGTTTTTAAAGAAGAGAAAACAAGAAACAAACAGAGATAAAGACTACAGTAAGTGAAATGAAAGATACACTAAAAGACACTAAAAGATACTAAAAGATATTAACAATAAATCAGATGATGCAGAAGAATGAAACAGTGAGCAGACACTTAAGCCAGAAGGGAGTAGCTTGATACATTTAATGAGATTTAAGGGAAAAGTGTACAACCAAGAATACCCTACCTGGTAAGGCTTTCATTCAGATTTCATGGAGGGGTTAAAAGTTTTGCAGACAAGCAAAGGCTCATAGGAAAAGAGATTAGGTTTGTGATTACAGGGAGGGGGGACAGTGTGGGGAGGGGGCTAGGGAAGGGAGAATTGAATGAAGGAGTAAAAAAATACAAACTTGCAGTTATAATTAAATGTAATTTAATTTACATTTTGTAAATTAAATTTTTTGGTAAATTTGTGTAAATTTAATGTAATTTAATTTACTAGGGATGTAATGTACAACATGATAAATATAATTAATACTGTGTGCTAAGTCGCATCAGTTGTGTCTGACCCCGAGGACTGTAGCCCACCAGGCTCCTCTGCCCATGGGATTCTCCAGGCAAGAATACTGGAGTGGGTTGCCATTTCCTCCTCCAGGGGATCTTCCTGACCCAGGGATCAAACCCAGGTCTCCTGTATTGCAGGCAGGTTCTCTACCATCTGAGTCACCAGTCACCAGGGAAGGCCCGAAGAATTCAACAAGGAGTACCTTCAACAGACACGACCAATCCGAAGTTAGCTTGAAGACAGATCAACTGAAATTATTCAGAGAAGCAACAAGGAAAGAATGAAAAAGAGCGAAGTCATTTAATCTAGTTACTTATCACTACAAATGTCTCTTTAGAGGGCATGCCAATGGCCAAGGTGTGAGACAAGGGGCTGTAGATCACTAATCATCAAGAAATGTAAATCGCGACCAGACAGAGGTGTTGTCTCACGCCTGTTAGCAAGGTTAGCATCGGAAAGAGGACAAACGATGGCGAGGATGGGGTGGATGTTGAGGGCCTTATGTGAGCTGAAATAAGCCAGACACGGAGAGACAAATGCGGTACGACCTCACTTCTATGTGGAAACGAAAGAGGCCATTCTCAGAAACAGAGCGTAGGCTGATGGTTATCAGTGGCTGAGGTGGGGTTGGAGGAAACGGAGCGATGTCAGGCAAAGGGTACCGACTTGTAGTTTCGAGATGAGTAAGTTCTGGAGGGGAGTCTAACGTGTAGCACGATGATCCTCGTTACAAATACTTCATTGTGCTACGTGGCGAGAGGGAAGGGAGGGGAGCCTGGGGGGAGCAGACACGTGTATGTGCACCGTGTGTTTGCACACACGTATGTATGTACACATGCATGCGTGTGAGCTGAAATAAGCCAGACGCAGAAAGACAAACACTGTGTGACCTCACTTCTGTGTGAGGCCATGTATATGTGCACGTGGCTGAGTCGCTCTGTTGTACACCTGGAACTATCACAACATTGTTAATTGGCTATATCGCGATACAAAACAGGGCTTCCCTGCTGGCTCAGATGCTAAAGCGTCAGCCGGCAGTGCGGGAGACCCGGGTTCGATCCCTGGGTCAGGAAGATCCCCTGGAGAAGGTAATGGCACCCCACTCCAGTACTCTTGCCTGGAAAATTCCATGGATGGAGGAGCCTGGTGGGCTACAGTCCACGGGGTCTCAAAGAGTCAGACACGACTGAGTGAATTCACTTTCTGTCTTTCTTTCAATACAAAATAAAAAGTTAAAAAATAAAAAAGGTATAAACTGAGGTGTAAACATTACCCACAAAGGACTATGGTTTAAAAAAAAGTTTAACCAGAAAATAACCAAGTCTTTGGATCTAAACTGCTCTTTACAGGAGTGGGTAAAGGCAGAGCAGGAGCAGGAAAGTGGTCCAACTGAAACACTTAAATGACACAGGATGGAAACAACCAGAAAAATCCAGAATATGGAATACTTTGCATGACAAAAGGCCCAGTCTCTTTAAGAAGTCGTGTTACAGGAAAAAAAAAAAAGAAACTAAAGAATCATAACAACCAGACATCAGCCTGAGTCTCGACTTGGGTCCTAATCTAAAAAAAATATATATGTGTGTATGAAAAAAGTAGGGGAAATTTAAAGTGGGAGGGAGTGGATCATGTAGGATGATTTCAGGTGCAGTCATGGTTTTAAAATTATGTAGGAAAATGGCCTTATTTTTAGAAATGCACATTAAAACATTCTGGGATGAAATTAAAAAAAAATATTCTATAGGGTACTTGAAAGTTGCTAAAAGAGGAAGTCTTAAATGTTCTCATCACAAAAAAGAAATGGTACTTGTGTGATGTGACGGAGGTTTTGGCTGACACTATGATAATAACAGGGATTCCTTGGTGGTTCAGTGGTAAAGAGTCCTTCTGCAATGTAGGAGATGTAAGAGACACAGTTTAGATCCCTGGGTCGGGAAGATCCCTGGGGTAGGAAATGGCAATCCACTTCAGTATTCTTCCTGCAGAATCCCATGGACAGAGGAGCCTAGAGGGCTTTAGTCCATGGGATCACAAAGAGTCAGACCCAACTGAATACACATGATAATACTCACTTTGCCACGTGTCTCAAATTGACACACCATACATCTTGAAAACTTGCACAGTGGTATATGTCAGTTACATCTCAGTAAAGCTGGGGAAGAACATACCCCTTCAATTCCTATTAGTATGTTCTGCATAGGGGCACACCTCATATGAGCCTGCCTTTAACAGTCCAGCTTTCCGTTGTCCAACCACCAGATGACCACAATATGACCAGGCCATTAGCTGCGGCACATGAGTGGGAGGAAACCCACACAGAGGAACTTTTACCATTGTTCAATTCTTTCATCGCTGCTAGGGAAATGGCACGCAATCCAGTCCTCTGAGCTGATTTATTCTTATTTTCTTTAATCAGTGCTTCCAGACAGGATACTGCTTACTCATCTCTCAACTGTCATCTGCAAACCAGGCAGCTCTTTCTCAGTCAGTTGAGAGTTCACACAGCCACTGTTCACGGGCCAATGGGTTGCAGCTGCTCTTCAACATGGTTTCAAAGTCAGTCCTGGGAAAAAGAAGACACCTGCTGAAGGGGGAGTGAGAACTTCTCTGTATTCCCTTGGCAGCATGCTCCTGGGTGAACCATTTCCTTTTTTTCTGCTGCATCTGCATGTGCGGCAATGTGTGTACGAAAAAAGCAGGGGAAATTTAAAGTGGGAGGGAGTGGATCATGTTAGGATGATCCACTTAGTTTCCAACCAGGGATGGAACCTATGCCCCCTGCAGTGGAAGTGCACAGCGTTAACCCCTGGACCACCAGGGAAATCCTGAACCATTTCCATTTCATTATGAAACTCCTCTGAGCACTGCCTTCTTATCAGAGTGTTTCTCTGACATCACCAAGACATTATGGACACTTCAGGTTCCAGAAGTTTTGATGACCTACAGACCCTGAGGCAGTCCAAATCAATGCCCCATAATTCACTAGTAATGGTTTTTCCAATAATGTGTCTGGGGAGGCAGAATTTGGAAATTTTTCTGGTGCAAAATCCAAGTGGTTGCCACTGGTAGGTGCTCACGGGCTTTTGCCATTGGCTCTGGTCTGCATGGGGCTTCCCAGGCGGCTCAGCCGTAAAGAATCTGCCTGCAATGCAGGAGGCACAGGTTCAATCCCTGGGTCGGGAAGATCCCCTGGAAAAGGAAATGACAACCCACTTCAGTATTCTTGCCTGGAAAATTCCACTGACAGAGGAACCTGGCAGGCTACAATCCATAGGGTCACGAAGAGTTAGGGATGACTGAAGCAACTTAGCATGCACGCACTGGTCTACATGAGTTCAGGAGGCAGACACTTCCCAAATCATATTTGATCACAAGGGCCCAAAGGCAGTGAGATAGCCATCACTTTCTGTAATTCAGACACAGCCTGCTTTTCTGCAGATCCTCATGCAGGTATGACTTTCCTTTGGGTCGTCTTACAGATAGATGCTGGTATATTTCCAGATGTAGAATACACATTCTCCAAAATCCTGATAAGCTAAACAAAGGCTGGAGTTTTGGTTGGGTCCTCAGGGGTGAATGATGACAGCAGTTTATCTTCAGTCTCTTACGGAATGTCTTAATGGTTCTGGACTATGTCTTCTAAGAATTTCGCCGTTTAGGCAAGCCCTTGGATCTTTTCGGGGTTTATTAACGAGTTTCAGTTGGCTACATGATCCATCACTATTCAAGTCAGTCCTGGCCTGCTCTTCAGTTTCCAATGTTTTCATAACGTCATCAATACATTATAGTCTTACACTAAGGCCCTGCAATCGGGCCAAGCCCCTTGGGACCAAACTGTGACAATACACTGGGGAGTTCAGAGAATCCCGAGGTAGGACAATGAGCATAAATTGAGCTCCTACTCACATGCCTGCAGTTGCCTCTTTCTGAGTTTGAAACAGAGAAGAAAACATGCTAGAGATTAATCAGAGTCCCAGCCTTCTTTGGCCTGTTCTATTTTTTTTTTTTTTTTCATATGGTGAAGCTGAGGCTGTGGGAGACACAAGTCTGACATCTGCAGGGTGCGGAGGCAGTCTGGAAGCACAGGCAGCATTTTTATGTTGCTGTCCTCAGAAGACCTCAGATTTTGCTCTTATGGCCTTCAACTGATTGGACAAGGCCCACCCATAGTGTTGAGAGTAATCCCCTTTGTTGCTGTTCAGTTGCTCAGTCGTGTCTGACTCTTTGTGACCCCATGGGCTGTAGCACACCAGGCTTCCCTGTCCATCACCATCTCCTGGAGCTTGCTCAAACTCATCTCCATTGAGTCAGTGGTGCCATCCAACCATCTCATTCTCTGTCGGCCCCTTCTCCTCCTGCCTTCGATCTTTCCCAGCATCAGGGTCTTTTCCAATGAGTCAGCTCTTCACATCAAGTGACCAAAGTATTGGAGCTTCAGCTTCAGCATCAGTCCTTCCAATGAATATTCAGGGTTGATTTCCTTTAGGATTGACTGGTTTGATCTCCTAGCAGTCCAAGGGACTCTCAGGAGTTTTCTCCAGCATCACAATTCAAAGGTGTCAATTCTTTGGTGCTCAGCCTTTTTTAGGGTCCAACTTTCACATCCATTTCTGACTACTGGAAAAACCATAGTTTGACCATCCAGACCTTTGTCGGCAAAGTGATATCTCTGCTTTTTAATACACTGTCTAGGTTTGTCACACCTTTTCTTCAGAGGAGCAAATGCTTTTTAATTTCATGGCTGCAGTCACCGTCTGCTGTGATTTTGGAACCCAAGAAAATAAAGTCTGCCTCTGTTTCCACTTTCTACCCATCTATTTGCCATGAAGTGATGGGACCGGATACCATGATCTTATTAGTTTTTTTAATTTTGAGTTTTAAGCCAGCCTTTTCGTTCTCCTCTTTCACCCTCATTGGTTGGAAAATGCAAAATGAAATAATAGTCAGGTCAATATTTCACAAATAAGATTAAGGTTAGGAAGTCTGATGGTACCTGGGTTGACTGAGATGTGGGGGAATGGTACTCTTATATTGTTTTTTTTTTTTTTTAATTTCTGAAATTTTTATTGGAGTATGATTACTTTACAATGTTGTAGTTCTTTAATTTACTTTTTTGTATGTATTTATATTCTGGCTGTGCTGGGTCTTCATTGCTGCGTGTGGTCTTTCTCTAGCTGTGACCGAGAGGGGGCTCCTCTCTAGCTGTGACGAGGGGGGCTCCTCTCTAGCTGTGGTTCACGGGCTTCTCATTGCAGTGGCTTCTCTGGCTGCAGAGCACGGTCTCTCGGGTGTGGGGGCTTCAGTAGTTGGGCTCACGGGCTTAGTTGCTCCACGGCGTGTGGAATCTTCCTGGACCAGGGATCGAACCTGTGTGCCGTGCTTTGGCAGGTAGATTCGTATCCACTGTACCACCAGGAAGTTCCTTACAATGTTGTGTTAATTTTAGGTGTATAGCCAAGTGAATCAGTTATGCATATAGATACATACTCTTTTTAAAAATTATTTTCCCATATAGGTCATTACAGAGTATTGAGCAGAGTGTCCTGTGCTTTACAGTAGGTCCTTTTTATCTATTTTATACATAGTAGTAGATACATGTCAATTCTGATCTCTCAATCCATCCCATCTCCCTTCCTATACTGTTGATGGGTATATACATTATTATAACTTTTTGAGGCAGTATGACAATATCTATCAAAATACTACATGCTTATATTCTTTGTCCAATAAATCCACTTCTAAGGATTTTTAAAATATATTTATTTCTAATTGAAGGATAATTGCTTTACAGTGTTGTGTTGGATTCTGTAAGAATTTTTCCTAAAGAAGTATTTTCAAAAGCACAGATACAACTTAAAAAAAAAATCTTTATTAAGCTTTAACTATGATCCAAGTATTTTCCCAAGACTATCACATTTATTAACTTTCTGAATCCTATGATGGAAATAAGATAACAGACTTTGAAATTTTACAAAATCTGGCTTTTGCTGTTTGTTAAAAAGTGTGTCCACAGGAAGAAATTAGGCAAGTACATATCACTCCCTCTCAGTTCTCAGCACCTAAATTTTTTTATATTCTCATTTTTATGAGAATTAACCCGAGGTTAGATCCTCATCCCCACCTTCCAGAAATTATTTTAGGATCCACAGAGTGGAGAGCTTATATTCTTAGGTAAACAAATGTATAAAATACATTTTATAAAGGGAGAGGGCATAAGAAAAAATGTGGCCAGTTTATTGTTACCCACATTTGAAAGGAGATTTGGGTAGACATCTGAAAAGAGAGCAGGTGACAGTAATAGTCCAGTGTTCTTAGCTTTTTATTTATTTTTTATCGAAGGGTAATTGCTTTACAATGTGGCTTTGGTTTCTGCAATTGTCATTGTTCCGTCGCTCAGTCGTGTCTGACTCTTTGCGACCCCGTGGACTGCAGCACGCCAGGCTTCCCCGTCCATCACCAGCTCCGGGAGCTTGCTCCCACTCATGTCCATTGGATTCTGTCAGCCGGTAACATGAATTGGCCACAGGTATACATAGGTCCCCTCCGTTTTGAGACTCCCTCCCGCCTTCCACCCTCTCCCACCCCCTAGGTTGTTCCAGAGCCTCAGTCCGAGCTCCCCGAGTCATGCAGCAGGTCTCCCCGGCGATCTGTGTCACACACGGCAGTGTATGCGCGTCCGTGCCCCCACTTCCTCCTCCCACCCCGCCCGCCCAGTCCTACGTCTGTCCTCTGCGTGTGTCCACTGCTGCCCTGCAATAGGCTCTTCAGTGCCCTCTTTCTGATTAACGTGTGTTAATATACGGTATTTGCTTTTCTCTTTCTGACTGACTTCACTCTGTCTAACTGGCTCTAGGTTCATCCACCTCATTTGAACTGCGAAGTCCCTAGCTTAAAAAAATACACCCTGAAAAGTTCACAGGGAGCTTTAAAAAAAAAAAAAAAATTACTTATTTATTTTTGGCTGTGCTAGGTCTTCACTGCTGCGCGCTGGCGGCTTTCTCTAGTTTCGGCGATGGGGGGCTGCTCTCCAGTTGCAGCGCGCAGGCTTCTCCTTGTCCTGCCTTCTCTGTTGTGGAACGCAGCTCTAGGCTCATGGGCTTCGGTAATTGTGGCGCACGGACTTAGTTGCTCCAAGACAGGTGGGATCTTCCTGGACCAGAAATCAAACCCGTGTCCCCTACTGGAAGGCAGAGTCTCAACCGGTGGACCACCAGGGAAGCCCTGATTGTTTCCTTATGGTTAGAACCAACTGAAACATTTTTTTCCCTGACTGCTACATAGATAATAGTTTAAATCTCTCATTAGATCCCAATGTGAGAGACCCAAACTCAGTCTGTTTTATTTTTGGCAAGGTTAAGGTGGTGTCAGTCAGATCCATCCATTATAAAAGTGCTTTATTCTATTTTCAGTTTAGCTTTTTAGAAAACTTGAAACGTACTTGCTTTACAATGCTGTGTTAGCTTCTGCCGTGCAACGAAGCAACTCAACTGCACGTGTGCATACATTCCCTTCCTCTTGGAGTCTCTGCCCCACCCCACCCGTCTAGGTCATCATGGAGCACGGAGCTGAGCTTCCTGTGCTTTACAGCAAGGATAACATTAAATACATTTCTGACACCACAGGGGTCTGCAAAATCCTTTAAGGAAACCCAAGGGATCTAACTTTTCTCATAATAATACTATGACTTTATTTGCCATTTAGACTCTTACTTTTCACATTCTCATTCTCTCACATGTATCTAATAGACTTTTTAAAAAACTATAGGACATACCATCATAGTTTCAATGACGGATGCCATATATACTTGTGTATTTTGTATTTCAAAAACTTAGTTTTAATGTCACGTGGTAGATATCAATGGATATAACCCACACAAAAAAGTTTTTTTTAGTGCTTAGTAATTTTCAAGTGCATAAAGCGTTCTTGTAAATTATAAACAAGAAGTATGAGAATGTCTGCTTTAGAATCTGTCTCTGTGATATGACACACGTGTGACATGTATGTATGATATGACATACGAATGACATATGTGGTCCCCACGTAGTACCAAGGACCCTATATCTTTTTAATCCTTAATGGTACCATGATGAGTATAAAAACTTAAATTAAAAAAAAATAAAAATAAAAAATAAAAACTTAAATTCAACTTGAGATTAAATCGTTCTGGAAGACCCCAGTGCCCGCGGTACCACATTATATATTCCATTGCCTACTCTGCCAATGGATGACTTTACAAAATGAAGAGAAACGAAGTGGAAAGAGAAAAAGCAAAATAGCAGTGATATGCCGCCACCTGCAGGTAAAGCTGTGAATTACAATCGTTGTTGTGTTGGCCGCTCAGTCATGTCCGACTGTGACCCCATGAACTGTAAAACACCTGGAGTAACAGGCAAAGCCGGCCTTGGAGTGCAGCAGGAAGCAGGGCAAAGGCTGACAGAGTGCTGCCAAGAGAACGCACTGGTCACAGCAAACACCCTCTTCCAACAACACAAGAGAAGACTCTACACATGGACATCACCAGATGGTCAACACCGAAATCAGATTGATTATATTCTTTGCAGCCAAAGATGGAGAAGCTCTATACAGTCAGCAAAAACAAGACTGGGAGCTGACTGTGGCTCGGATCATGAACTCCTTATTGCCAAATACAGACTGAAATTGAAGAAAGTGGAGAAAACCACTAGACCATTCAGGTATGACCTAAATCAAATCCCTTATGACTATACAGTGGAAGTGAGAAATAGATTTAAGAGACTAGATCTGATTGACAGAGTGCCTGATGAACTATGGATGGAGGTTTGTGACATTGTACAGGAGACAGGAATCAAGACCACCCCCAAGAAAAAGAAATGCAGAAAAGCAAAATGTCTGTCTGAGGAGGCCTTACAAATAGCTGTGAAAAGAAGGAGAAAAGGAAAGATATACCCATCTGAATGCAGAGTGCCAAAGAATAGCAAGGAGAGAGAAGAAAGCCTTCCTCAATGACCAATGAAAAGAAATAGAGGCAAACAATAGAATGGGAAAGACTAGAGATCTTTTCTAGAAAATTAGAGATACCAAGGGAATATTTCATTCAAAGATGGGCTCGATAAAGGACAGAAATGGTAGGGACCTAGCAGAAGCAGAAGATATTAAGAAGAGGTGGCAAGAATACACGGAAGAAATGTACAAAAAAGAGCTTCACGACCCAGATAATCACGATGGTGTGATCACTGACCTAGAGCCAGACATCCTGGAATGTGAAGTCAAGTGGGCCTTAGGAAGCATCACTACGAACAAAGCTAGTGGAGGTGATGGAATTCCAGTTGAGCTATTTCAAATCCTGAAAGATGATGCTGTGAAAGTGCTATACTCAATATGCCAGCAAATTTGGAAAACACAGCAGTGGCCACAGGACTGGAAAAGGTCAGTTTTCATTCCAATCCCAAAGAAAGGCGATGCCAAAGAATGCTCAAACTACCGCACAATTGCACTCATCTCACACGCTAGGAAAGTAATGCTCAAAATTCTCAAAGCCAGGCTTCAGCAATACATGAACCGTGAACTTCCTGATGTTCAAGCTGGTTTTAGAAAAGGCAGAGGAACCAGAGATCAAATTGCCAACATCCACTGGATCACTGAAAAAGCAAGAGAGTTCCAGAAAAGCATCTATTTCTGCTTTATTGACTATGCCAAAGCCTTTGACTGTGTGGACCACAAGAAACTGTGGAAAATTCTGAAAGAGATGGGAATACCAGACCACCTGACCTGCCTCTTGAGAAATCTGTATGCAGGTCAGGAAGCAACAGTTAGAACTGGACATGGAACAACAGACTGGTTCCAAATAGGAAGAGGAGTACATCAAGGCTATATTGTCACCCTGTTTATTTAACTTATATGCAGAGTACATCATGAGAAATGCTGGACTGGAAGAAACACAAGCTGGAATCAAGATTGCTGGGAGAAATATCAATAACCTCAGATATGCAGATGACACGACCCTTATGGCAGAAAGTGAAGAAGAACTAAAAAGCCGGGGAGGGAGGAGGGAGGAGGGTTCAGGATGGGGAACATATGTATACCTGTGGCGGATTCATTTCGATATTTGGCAAAACTAACCCAATATTGTAAAGTTTAAAAATAAAAGAAAAAGAAAAAAAATAACTAAAAAGCCTCTTGATGAAGGTGAAAGAGGAGAGTGAAAAAGTTGGCTTAAAGCTCAATATTCAGAAAACGAAGATCATGGCATCTGGTCCCATCACTTCATGGGAAATAGATGGAGATACAGTGGAAACAGTGGCTGACTTTATTTTTCTGGGCTCCAAAATCACTGCAGATGGTGATTGCAGCCATGAAATTAAAAGATGCTTACTCCTTGGAAGGAAAGTTATGACCAACCTAGACAGCATATTGAAAACAGAGACATTACTTTGTCAGCAAAGGTCCGTCTAGTCAAGGCTATGGTTTTTCCAGTGGTCATGTATGAATGTGAGAGTTGGACTGTGAAGAAAGCTGAGCACTGAAGATTGATGCTTTTGAACTATGGTGTTGGAGAAGACTCTTGAGAGTCCCTTGGACTGCAAGGAAATCCAACCAGTCCATCCTAAAGGAGATCAGTCCTGGGTGTTCATTTGAAGGACTGATGTTGAAGCTGAAACTCTAATACTTTGGCCACCTCATGCCAAGAGTTGACTCATTGGAAAAGACCCTGATGCTGGGAGGGATTGAGGGCAGGAGGAGAAGGGGACGACAAAGAATGAGATGGCTGGATGGCATCACATACCCAACAGACATGAGTTTGAGTGAACTCCAAGAGTTGGTGATAGGCAGGGAGGCCTGGCATGCTGCGGTTCATGGGGTTGCAAAGAGTCGACATGACTGAGCGACTGAACTGAACTGAAGTCTTTTAAAATCACCATCAAGCTTTTGTTGTTTAGTCACTAAGTTGTGTCCAACTCTTTTGTGACTCCATAGACTCTAGCTCGCCAGGCTCCTCTGTCCATGGGATTTCTCAGGCAAGAATAATGGAGTGAGTTGCTGTGTCTTTCTCCAGGAACTTTTTTTTTTCTGCTGGTCTTATGAGATCCCCATCAAAAGCTAACAAATTGGAAATATTAGAAAGAAGTTCTAGCCTTGTGTTTCCATTCTGTTACCATTTGATGGTGCTAATTGCTATCTTGGCTAGGTGGATGGGGGCAGTTTCAGAAAATTGCACTTGGTTTTTCCCACTGAAGGCTCTTATCTCTCAGGCCAAAGACCCAATGTGAAGGTTTTGCCAACTTCTGAGAATATCTGTCACTATTGTATTGGAGGTCTGGGGAAATGACCACTGGCTGGTCTATGGACCTGTGCGATCCACTGTGAGCCTCCAAACTATGGGCAGTACTCTCAATAACTTGGTGGCCAGACACTCACAGCAACAGAGCGAGGGGGCCGTGATGGTGCTTCAGGTCTCCACGTATCAGTGTCAGTCCCACCAAGTCTCCAAATATTTGACATTTCCCTCCCCAGTGAACAGTTCGCTGAGTCCTTAGGTTCCTCTGCAGAAAGACCCAGAGCACTGTGGCTGTGCCCCCTTGCCCTGGCGTTGCAAGATCCTTCTTCTCACCCGGGGAGCTCAAGGTGGTACACTGGGCGGGCTATCCTGACTTTTACTGGGGTGCCTGCCATCAGCCTTCTGATTATCCATTCTCAGTTTCTTCTGATGGCATAAGTTGCGTAGTATCCTTGTTGACATGTATTTTGCCCCTAGGGCCATGGTCTTTTATTGTGCTCAGTCGCTTCAGTTGTGTCCGACTCTTTGTCACCCTGTGAACTGTAGCCCACCAGGCTCCTCTGTCCATGGGATTTTGCGGGCAAGAATAGTGGAGTGGGTTGCCATTTCCTCCTCCAGGGCATCTTCCCGACCCAGGGATCGAACCTGCATCTCCTTCGTCTCCTGCACTGGCAGGTGAGTCTTTACCACTGAGCCACCTGGGAAGGTTCAGAAGAAACTAGAAATTCAAAGACCCAGCATCCGCGCAGATATGTTATCCTGTGTGTCAGAGCCCCATGCTTTCCCAGGCAGTTTAGCCTTCTTTGGGATCAGATGATTCATCTGTGGGCTGGGTCCTCAGCTTTCTCTGGGCTCCACTGCAGATGAGAGTTTCTTGGTAAAGTTCTCTGGCTTTCAATCCAAGACTTCAACTGCCTGGTCATTGCGTCCAGCCTTTTATCTTCTTTTTTTTGGAGCAAAGTGAAAGTGAAAGCATTAGTGTCTCAGTTGGGTCTGACAGCCAGCCAGGCTCCTCTGTCCATGGGATTCTCCAGGTAAGAATGCTGGAGTGGGTTGCCATTCTCTTCTCCAGAGGATCTTCCAGACTCAGGGATCAAACCTGGGTCTCCTGCAAAAAGAGCTTAATTATAACCATTCCATGGATTGTCTTTGCAGTTACAGTTCTCTCATGCTTTAAAAAAAAAAATTGTAGTCACATGTACATAACATAAAATCACATTAACCATGCTGAAGTATACCATTCAGTGGTATTCAGTACGTTTACAATGCTGTTGCTGCAGATCTCTAGAACTTTTTCATCTTGCAAAGCTGAAACTCTGTACCCATTAAACAACAGTCTCCATTCCTTCCTTCCTCTAGCCCCTGCCAACCACCATTCTATTTTTGTCTCTATGAACTTGATAGGCTAAGCACCTCTTGTAAGTGAAATCATATAGTGTTTGTCTTTCTGGCTCATTTCACTTAACATAATGTCTTCAAGGTTCATCCACGTTGGAGACTGTGTCAGAATTTCTTTTCTTTTTCAGGCTGAATGATATTCCATTGTATACACATAGTGAGTTTTGTTTATCTATTCATCTGTTGATGGACACCTGGGTTGCTTCTGCCTTTTGCCTACTGTGAATAATCCTGCAAGGAACATGGAGGTGTGACTATGCCTTTGGTACCTTGCTTTCAATTCTTTGGGGTAGATACACCCAGAAGCGGAATTGGAATCAGCTACCATACTATTTTCTATAGTGGCTACATCATTTTACCTTCCCACCAACGCACAAGGGGCCCAATTTCTGCACATTCTCACCAAAATTTGCTATTGCTGGTTTTTTTTTAGAGTCAACATCTTTTTTTTTTTTTTTCTGATGTCTGATCTTATTTGTTGCTCTTAGGACGTCTCGTTTTTGACTGGTCTCAGACTGGGCAGCAGGAGCTCTCAGAGACGACAGCCCCCGTCTCTTGGCAATCTGTTCCAGGTGTTTTCCTTTGACCTTCATTCTCTTGGCCAAAAATTTAGCATCTTCTGCAGCCTCCTCCTTAATTTTCTTGGTATGATGCTTCTTCAGAGTAAAACACCAACATGGCAGGACACACGGAGTAACAAGATGCTGAATCCTTACCTTCTTTGTTTAGGGGCTTTCTCACAGCGTATTTGTGGACATTATCTTCTTTAAAGAGATTGAAAAGCCTGTGGATTTTGCCATCTCTTTGGGGGTTTCCCAGGTGGCGCTAGTGGCAAGGAATCCACCTGCCAATTCAGGAGACGTGGGTTCGATCCCTGGGTTGGGATGATCCCTTGGAGTAGGAAATGGCAACCCACTCCGGTATTCTTGGCTGGAGAATCCCATGGACAGAAGAGCCTGATGGGTAGGCTACAGTCCATGGAGCCACAGAGAGTCGAACATGACTGAGCAGCTAAGCAGCAGCAGCAGCAGCAGCTAGTTCTTTTGGGTCTCAGGTGACGAGGCACAATGTATCACTGTGTCCAGGAATATCCTTCTCGCCCCCCTTTTTTACGATGACCGGATTGAGAACACTCAGGTTGGCATCCACAATGCAACCCTGTACAAATGTGCGCTTTCTTTCTCCAGTCCCCCTCGGTGTGTAACAGGAAGGCCCCTGACCAGCAGCAGGCAGGCTCAGCCACGGGTCATCCTCTTCATGGGGAAAATCTGCTCCATGGGGAGACCCTGTTTGTCATTCCCACCCCCGATTCGGACCTAATAATCTTCCCTTCTTCACCCACAGTGTCAGCAGCAGCCTCTGTGGCTGTATGCTTGTCCTGGAAAATACGAAGTTTTTCATCCATTGTCCACTTCAATGAGCTTCTGGCAGCCAGTGGTTGGGAAAGAGATGTTGAGCTTCATTCTGAGGCAGCCGTCCGTGTCTGAGGCCCCACAAAAAAAGAGTGAAACTGGTCACCTTAATGGATGTGAAGTGTATCTCTTTGTGGTTTTGATTTGCAGTTTTGTAACCATTAGTGGGAGAAGGCAATGGCACCCCACTCCAGTACTGTTGCCTGGAAAACCCCATGGACGGAGGAGCCTGGTAGGCTGCAGTCCATTGGGTCACTAGAGGTCGGACACGACTGAGCGACTTCACTTTCACTTCTCACTTTCATGCATTGGAGAAGGAAATGGCAACCCACTCCAGTGTTCTTGCCTGGAGAATCCCAAGGACGGGGGAGCCTGGTGGGCTGCTGTTTATGGGGTCGCACAGAGTCGGATACGACTGAAGCAACTTAGCAGCAGCAGCAGCAACCATTAGTGATGTTGAACATTTTTGCATGTGCTCACTGGCCGTTTGTATAAATTCTTTGGAGAAAAGTCTAAGTCCTTTGCTCAGGTTTAAACTGCTTTGTTGTTGTTGAGTTGTAACAACTCCTGGTACTTTCTGGCCCAATCGCAAGAGATTGAGAGCCCACATATCATATGTTTTTCTTAACTTTATCCTTCTATTTGTTTTTCTTGGCCCTAGAGTTCAATTTCTAGGAATCTAATCTAAAATTCTCCAACATCGCCACAAAGATTGATGCTGAGGGATGTTCACATGGCATTGTTTGCAACAGAAATAGAAACAACCCAAACGGCCCTAAATAAGGAGCTGGCTGTGCAAATGATCATGTGTTTGTACTATGGAGAGCTATGTGGTTGTAAAAAAGACCGAGGTTATCCAAAGTATATGGACAAGGACCGATGTTAGAAACATGTAGATAAATGAAAAAAAGTGTAATATATAACATGCATTCCATTTGTGTTTATGAAATGTATTTAAGCATGTAGAGATTACTGCACAGTGTAGAGAATGTAGAGTGACTACATTCTCTTATCATAAGTCTTTGTTTGCAAGTAATAAACCCTCTTGAACCAGCTTGAGCAATAAAGGAATTTTTTGAAAAGGCTCCAGATAAGTCTTACAGAGGTTCAAAGCCAAAAACCAGCTGTGAAGATGGCTAAGTTATACATGTAACTAGTCATTCTCTTCTCTCTTTGAATAGACTCTCTCTTTCCTCAGCCTGTAAAAATACAGTGACTGCAGAATTCTTAATTTACACCCCCACCATTTAAGAGATAGGTGGCTCCAGAATCTCATGATGCTGACATCTAGTTTCCAGGAGGGAGCTTCCGATTGCCCTCATTTGGATCAAGTGTCCACCGCTGGTCCCGGCAACTGAACTCAATTACAGGGTTGTTATGAGCTGGGAAACCTATTAATGTATTTACTGTACACTTGATACGTCATTAATTTCCAAAACAATTGTGAGAGGGTTTATTTTTTTTAATAACAATAATTCTTCATCTCTATTATATAGATGAAGAAACTTGAGGCTCAGAGGCTATGGATTAGACTTTATGCATCAGGATTTAAAAAAAATTTTTTTATTTTTAATATGGACCATTTTAAAAGTCTTTATTGAATTTGTGACAATATTGCTTCTGTCTTCTGTTTCAGTTTTTTGGCTTCGAGGCGGGTCGGATCTTAGGTCCCAGACCCGGGATTGAACCCTCGCCCTCACTGGGAGGTGAAGCCGTAACCACTGGACTGCCATGGAGGTCCCCCTTTAGGACTTTTGCTCCAAAACCTGTGCTCTTTCCCCTACTTGGAAACCACGTCTGGTGACCGGTTATTGGACAGAGGCCATTGCATTTTCTCATTCATTCATTCACATTTACTCATCCATTCATTCATTCAGTATCTATTGAGCTACATGCTCATCTAGGCTCCGCTGAGATAAAACTATGAACAAAAACCAAGTCCTGTCTTCACCATGAAATAAAAAAGGTAATAAGTGATGCATGTGCTAGGTGGTGATAAGCACCATGAAGACAGTTAAACAGAGAAAGACCCGCTGATAAAGGAGACCTCCTGCAGGAATAAGAAATTCTGGTGCCATCATCGAAAGCCATCAAGTGGGGCAGTTTTGCCTGGGGTAGAAGGCTCTGTCTCTCTCAACTAATAATAAAACCTCACCTTTGTAGCGCGTCCCAGTTACCACCTGCTTTCGCATTAAGTCTCTGATAACAGTGATTTACCTCCTCTGTATCTATTAGCAACACAAAAAATGAGCTTGGCAAAAAAAAACAAAAAACAAACTACTCTCAATGTTGGTTAAATGATGGCATCTGCTAAATCCGCTGAACTGTGTAAGAACAATCCTGAGGGCTGGGATTCTGGAAGCTCCCTTCATTCAGGCTCATTGGGGATCAATCCCTTCACCTTCTTTCTGTAACTGAGACCTGGCTCCCCTCCTGCCAGGAGGAACCCACTTTCCTTGAGTTCCTCAAATGGCTCTTCTCTGGCCTATACCTTTGGCACCGCTGAGCTTAGGACTGGAGGAAATCTTCCAGGTCCTTGTTTCCACTTCCATGCCGTTTTCCTTCTCTTCTCCCACATACATCCAGCTATAAACCTCATGCCATTATCAGACGATTCCACCCACGATTCCTCTTTGTTGAAGGTCACCTACTGAGCCTGGGGTCACACCCTCATTCTGTGAAGAGGCACACGGCCCCCCTGTCCACCACGGCTATCCTAATTCTTGGTGGGTTCCATGTCCACTTAAGTGATCCTTCCAATGCCCTGGCAGCTCAGCTCCTTGGCCTCTCCTCCAGCAGTCTTACTGATCACCCCACATCGGCTGCTCACTCCCATGTCCATACCCTTAACTTTGTCGTGGCTGATAACGACAACCCCCACATAACCTCAGTGTTCATAACTCACTCCCCTTCTACCGCTGTCTTCCCAGTGTCTTGCCTCTCGCATTTCCAACTCCAGCAATCCTTTAGCCCCGGTGGGACTTTAACTTATTGATCCCATCATCCTTTTACTTCCTACATTCTCCCCATATCCATTTTCTCCTTCTTATCCAACTCAATTCCAAGGTCATTATTACCATCACTTTTTGCATGACCTCACCACTCTCCTGCCTGTCTCTTGCTCAGTCCTTCCCACCTGGCTCAACCACAAGGCTGCTTAAACCCAATTTCCTGCCTCCTCCACGCTTGTACCCTGGCAGTTAGAAGAAGCTGTTGAAAAGCACCTGACTGTGCAGAATACTTTAAGTCCATGGTGGGCTCCATACACTCCCACTCTCTCCCAGTGACTATTTTGTAGCTTCTCCCACCTCAAGCCTCTTAGCAACTCCTCCTCCCATCAGCTGTCACTTTCAGCTAATGACATACTTCCCGAGTCTCTGAGAAAAGTGAAGTAAATAGAACAGAACTACTACCAGCTCCCACCATCACTTCAACACACCTGAACTTCTCTGGACCTTCTCTCCTGTTGATGTGGATGAACTGACCTTATTCCTCAGGCTAAGCATCCCATCCATCTCTTTCCTGCTGCGGGACACCATGCAAGCAATTCTCTCTGGCTGTTCTCTTATGAACCCATTGCAAAGTTCTCCCCCATAGCGCTACCAACAAGTTTCTTATCCAGGTCACCAATGACCTCATTGTTTATTTCTATTGCTAACTCTAGTAACTCTTGTTCGTGGCGGTGGTTTAGTTGCTAAGTCTTTTCCTACTCTAGAGACCACATGGACTCTAGCCTGCTGGGCTCCTTGGTCCATGGGCTTTTCCAGGCAAGAATACTGGGATGGGTGGCCATTTCCTTCTGCAGGGGATCTTCCCGACCTAGGGACTGAATCCATGTCTCATGCATTGCATACAGATTTTTTAACACTTAAGCCACCAGGGAAGCCCTGAATGGTTTAATTTAAAAAAAATTTTGACTCAAAGATGTATACGTGAATTGATTAAAAGAAAATGTATGCATGAATCATGTGTGCAATAAAAAACTTTATATGCAAATATACCTTTGCGTATAAAGTAAGCTGGTTTCAACCTTTGTCTCATCAAACTCTCCATCCACTGGAAGAAGGGCTTGACTCAGAAAACTTTGAGTATCACCCCCGAGATAACTATGGTTGTTAAAGAGTTTGTTTTGACACAGCGCTTCTCATATTTTACTGTTCAAACACATCGACTAGGGATCTTTCTGGGATCCAGATTCTGGATCAGTAGGTCTGGAGTCAGGGCTGAGAGCCTTCCTGTGGCACTGGCTTCCTGGATGGCAGTGCTGCAGGCCCCCAGAGCACGCGTCAGGTATCAAGGCTTTAGGAAAGCCACACTTGTGGTATTACCCGACAATCCAGGCAGGACCTCTCCTGCCTTCCCTCGCAATCACGTGCATTTACAATTATAGGAGACTTTATACCCGCTAGAGAATCAGAATACGTGTCGTGGAAAATTGGCTGAGTTGCACTGAAATGCATTGGTTAGGCTTCCGCAGACATGATGCCTGAGTCTGTGACTGCACTGAGGTTCCAAGAAACGCACGCGTGCGGGTCTCAGGCAAACGTATTGGTTTAAATGAAAATTCACTGGATGAGAGACAAAAATAGGATTGCGGTGAAAACACATTGGATTAAGTATTTTACATAATTCCCGTAAGCAGATGCGAGGAAATAGATGTGTCAGTTTCAGTGGCAGTTCATTGAATTCATTGACATGCTGTTTGTTTTGGTGAATATGTATGAGTTTTGACGAAAATGCATTGCTTGGAAGAAACCAATGAGGCTGGTTCCCATACAGCCCAGTTAGAATGTCCTTCTTAATTTTATGCTGCCATTCCATCTTTGCTCTTTTTTTTAATGAATTCATACTGTTTTTAATGTTCCATATTGCTTATTGTGGCAGTAAATGTAACAATTTTATTTGTTCCTTGAGTTTCTGTATTTATTCTTTGAGCTTCTAATGTAGCAGATAAGTACATTGAACATGAGGGAATATAAATGTGACTAAAATGTATATTAGAGTAACTGCAAGATATTTTTTATCTCAAAATATTATTTTTCTGAACCTCTTTTTATATAAAAAGTGCATTCTAAAAAATGCTGAACTAAATCTACAAAAGACTCTGAAATCATAATACTGTACAGATGGAAAAATTTCTGTACTAAACAGAAATATTGGCGGTATTGCATCCAGTAGATATTGTAATTACAGTCAAACTGCACTGCAAAGCAGTATATGGAAGTAAGAAAAGAATTATTGTATAATCTGTACCAAATCAATGTTCTGACAAGAACCTGCATCAGACAGAGTGCCCATCAGTATATTGATAATCTCTCTCTCTCTCTTTTTTCTTGGCTGTGCTGCATGACTTGTGGGATCTTAGTTCCCCAACCAGAGACTGAACCCGGTCCCTCGCTGTGAGAACACAGAGTCCTAACCACTGGACCACCAGCAAATTCCTGCTGATCCCTCTTGTGAACCAAAGATATAAAGGCAAGAAGGCGAGGAGCAAAGGCTTTTCGTATTGTGACAGTGTTCCAACTCAGCATGGCAGGTACTCAGATGGGTGAAAAGTACCACACCTGCTCAGCCAGTTGTGCAAAGTTGTTCTTGATTCAGTGTGAGAATTTAAAGGGCGGAGGGGGGACAGGCAGGGGGTGTAAATTACAGAGATATAGTCTGTTCGATGTATTTATTTAACTCCCCAAATCCAGCTTGACCAGAGAAGACTGAACAGGAGACGCAGAGATGAGCTAACTATTATTCCTGGGTATTAAACACACGAGTGCCGTTTTCCTGAGCCAGTTATAAAATTCAAGAGCAGGTCCAAACTGTAGGCTCCACGGCTTCCTGAACTCCAGACTTTCTTACCCTTGTAATTCCACACCTGGAACACAGTCAGTGTTCCTCAAGGACCCACTCTACCTAAGAAAAAAAGACATCACTTTTTCTCTTCTCAAAATCTAACCTTGTATATTCATTTTGAGGAGAGGCATTCTGAAGTATATTGGGGTGATGGATCATGGTATCTCCCATTTACTTTCAAATGGCTAAGGAAAAACTGTTCCTATGCACCGATCTTATATTGTTATCGCCCTTATATTACTTATCTATCCATCGAGAGATGAGCAGAAGTGGTAAAATAACAGAAGAAGGGTATGTGGGTGTTTGCGTTCAGTTTTTCCAGCTTTTCGATTATCATTTGAGTTTCCTTTTTGTAAATAGTTAGGAGGAGAATACAAGGCCTTGACTGCGTGTGAGGACATAGAAGAAAGGGCTGAGTCTGTCTTGATGTATCACAGGTGCCTGACCTGAGGTGAGTGCTAATAAATACTTTTTAAATTGAAGTGTCTTTATTTGTCAAGAAGGAAGGAAGGAAAGAAAGAGGGAGACAGAGAGAAGTCGTTCTCCACAGTGTGATCTGACTCATGGAAAGTCAAATTTGAACCCAGAAATCAGTTAAAATGAAGAGAAAGCAGATTTCTGGGGGAAAGGGAAATCTCATCCTGATTGTCTAAGTCCCTCCTCCATTTGGGTACACTTTTCAACCTAGTAAAGGGCATCACCCTGGTGACCCAAGACCTCTTACACAGAAGAATTCAATACTGTTACTGAAGCAGAAGCCCAGGCTGTTGCAAAACCAGGAAAGAACCTAACCTTAAGTGCTCAAGATGCTGAACAACGAGAGCGCTTTATCTCCATGGCAGTCTTCGTGTGACTTATATAGAAACCTACAAAAATAACAAGCCTTCAAGTTTTTCTAAAGTAATGCCTCTGGGGGAATGGAATGCTTGCTGACTTCATGCGCTGGGGGAACAACACAGTTTTCCTTCTATATATTCCCCAGGGGTAAAGATTTGAGTGGCGATAAAAACGCGGCATAGTCACGTTCCCCCGCCGAATGATGGGGCATAAATTCTTAGACTCGCTCCCCCGGTGGGAATGGATGTTCCTTTGGGAATGGAATGCAGTTCTATTCCTCCTTAGCATGGCCACCTTTCCTCCTGTTCGCCTCTTGGCCCTGGGCCATAGAAATTTTCTCCTTTTGGGAGCATGTCTTTGTATTTCGGGGCCTGAGGCAGACTGTCTCTCCCATCTTCGCAGAGACTCTGTGGCTCTGTACTAACGGCCTGGTTGCCCCTTCTACATCCCCAGCTCCCTTTCCCACTCAGAGGCGAGAGCCGCCTGGCGCCCGCCCCCTGCCAGCCTCTCTGGTATTCTACACTCGCCCTTTCAACCCTGTGTTCCATGCCTTATCCTCAGATTTCACAGTTTATCTCTAAACTGGGGAATGAGAGGTTTTATCTCACGTTAAAAAATTTCAGGCATCAGCAAGTAGGTGAAGGGCGAGTCCATAGGCAGAGTCCACAGGCTGTGGGTCACTGGCTCATGTGATGCAGTCCCCCACAGGGTCACGCTCTGTTGAAAACCTTCTTACCAGATGATACCACTGGGCAAACCTCTGCGTGTGTGCTAAGTCACTTCAGTTGTGTCCGACTCTTTGCGACCCCGTGGTCTGTAGCCCACCAGGCTCCTCTGTCCATGGGATTCTCCAGGCAAGAATACTGGAGTGGGTTGCCGTGCCCTCCTCCAGGGGATCTTCCCCACCCAGGAATCGAACCCAGGTCTCCTGCATAAGCAGGCCATTCTTTACCACTAGCGCCACCTGGGAAACCCTCTGAAGCTCCCCGAATTTCCTCTCGGGGGAAAAAAAATTGAAGCGTGCCAATGTGCTCAACTGATTTGAGCATTTTGTCCGGGATGGCGGATTCCAATATAGGAACATGTATCTTTCATTTGTAAATGTACGTGTGTTTCACAGGGCAGGCATGTAATAGAGGAAACGTTACCGATGCTGAAGAATAAATATGTCATTTTCTCCCACCGAGTTTTTATTTTGTTTCCATTCTTGCAGAGTTTCTCAAATCTTATCTCTGCTGAGAAGCCTGTGCTGGAGGCTCCCAGTCAGGGGAAGGGCGGGTGAGTCAGCCTGAAGCCAGAATTCCACCTTCCCCTGCCCGGTGGTCATGGTGAAAACACAACTCACATTTCTCCAGCTCTTTTCTTCCACCAAAGAGGCCTCACCTCTTCTTTCTACTTTGTCCCCTCTAGGAACTTTCAGCTAACAAATCAGGTTCAGGTGTGGCATCTCAAATCCAAATTTCTGGTTTTTGAAATATTGGTAACATACAGCATTGTGTCATTTCAGGTGTCCAATGTATTGGTTTGAGATCTTATATATTGCAGTTTGAAATTAAAAGACGCTTGCTCCTTGGAAGGAAAGTTATGATAAACCTAGACAGCGTATTAAAAAGCAGAGACATCACTTTGCCGACAAAGATCCTGATAGTCAAAGCTATGGTTTTTCCAGTAGTCATGTATGAGAGAGTTGGACCATAAAAAAAGCTGAGCACCAAAGTATTGATGTTTTTGAACTGTGGTGCTGGAGAACACTCTTGAGAGTCCCTTAGACTGCAAGGATATCAAACCAGTCAATCCTAAAGGAAATCAACCCTAAATATTCATTGGAAGGACTGATGCTAAAGCTGAAGCTCCAGTACTTCAGCTACCTGATGTGAAGAGACGACTCACTGGAAAAGACCCTGATGCTGGGAAAGATTGAAGGCAGGAGGAGAAGGGGACGACAGAGGATGAGATGGTTGGATGGCATCACTGACTCAATGGACGTGAGTTTGAGCAAGCTCCAGGAGATGGTGAAGGACAGGGAAGCCTGGCGTGATGCAGTCCATGGAGTTACAAAGAGTCAAACACGACTTGGTGACTGAACAGCAATAATCACTTTTGTGTTAAAATTTTTCCATAGAAAATACACGGACATACTATAAAGTCAAAGGACACAAAATGCGGTTTCGCTAGTGGCTCAGTGGTAAAGAATCTTCCTGCCAGTGCAGGAGACACAGGCTTGATCCCTGGTCCCGGAAGGCACCACGTGCCGCAGAGCAACTAAGCCCCTGCATCACGACCGCTGTGCTCTGGAGCCCAGGAGCCACGACTTCCGAGCCCACATGCTAAAGCCACTGAAGCCCACGTGCCCTGGAGCCCATGCCCTGCTACAAGAGAAGCCACCCCAATGAGAAGCCCATGAACCACATCTAGAGAGTAGCCCCTGCTCGCCACAACCAGAGAGAAAAGCCTTCACAGCAGAGAAGACCCAGCACAGCCAGACAAACCACACACACACACACACACAAAATACAAATTGCAAAAATGACCCCTGTCCCTCACTTTTTCCAGGGTCATCCAGCCCCTTGCAAAGACAATACTGCTACTAGGCACTTGTGTTATTTCTAGATATTCCGAGATTTTCCAGACAAATACCTGTACATGTTACTCATGCCCCCTGCATGAGTGGCAGCCTACTATGGCAGAGGGTGCCCGCTGGCTGGCCCAACAGGCGTGGGCATACTCCTCTTGTAACAGCACTCTAGACTTATGTGGGGTGCTCATTGTTGCTCAGCTGAAAACCTTCATTTCACAGGCTTTCCTTTACCTAATTATGTTTGCTTAGTAACTAAGTTGTAGATACTGGAATGGAAGTCCAAGTGTATGTTACACGTCCCCAAATCTTCCTCTTTCCTGCAAGTTGGAGCTTGAGCAACCTTTTGGACCATGAAACAGCCCATTTTGATGACAGAACAAGAGAAAAGAAGCTGGATTCTGAGGTTCATGGAGTCCCCTGAAAAGCCATGACCTGCCTCTCTCTGGATTTTTTTTTTTTAATTGGCAAGAGAAGAGAAGCAGCTTAAGCCACTTTTATGAGCCACTGAGCCTGGTGGGCTACCATCCACGGGGTTGCGAAGAGTTGGACACAACTGAGTGACTAACACGTGAGGTTACTGACACTTGGAGAAAAACTCAATTCTTAACAGACGTGTATTTCTTAAACACTGCTAGTGAGGTTGAATTGAGAACAAAAACATCCATTTTTACGCTTATTTAAAAGAGAAAAACAAGCATGGGGACCTGTAAGAATTGACAGAAGATAAGCACAAAGTCGGACACGACTGAGCGACTTCACTTTCACTTTTCACTTTCATGCATTGGAGAAGGAAATGGCAACCCACTCCAGTGTTCTTGCCTGGAGAATCCCAGGGACGGGGGAGCCTGGTGGGCTGCAGTCTATGGGGTCACACAGAGTCGGACAGGACTGAAGCAACTTAGCAGCAGCAGTAGCAGCACAATAGAGCTCTGAACAAAGTTCCAGTAGGTGGCAGTATTGATCAACTTTTTCTTAAAAGTTAAAGTTGCTCTTCAAGATTAACTAAAATTTGTTGAAGAAGTTGGATATATCTTACAGAATTTTCTAAACAGAATTTGAATGTTATACTCAGCCATTAAAGAAGAGCAAAATTCTTCCATTTGCAAAGATGTGGGGGCACCTAGAGGGTATTACGTTTAGTAAAATAAGTCACACAAGCACAACTACTTCATGTGATCGCTTATGCATGGAATCTGAAAAATAAAACAAACAAGTGCATACAACCAAACAGAAATAGACTCACATAGAGAACAGAGTAGCTCTACGAGTGGTTACCAGTGGGGAGAGGGGTGGTGGAAGGGGCAAGATAGGGGTAGGGGAGTAAGAGATATAAACTGCTACACATAAAATAAATAAGCACCAAGGATATATTATATGGCACAGCAAAGAAAGCCATTACTTTGGAATAAATTTACATGGAGTATAACCTAGAAATGGAAAAGGCAATGGCACCCCACTCCAGTACTCCTGCCTGGAAAATCCCATGGACGGAGGAGCCTGGTAGGCTGCAGTCCATGGGGTCGTTAAGAGTCGGACACGACTGAGCGACTTCACTTTCACTTTTCACTTTCATGCATTGGAGAAGGAAATGGCACCCCACTCCAGTGTTCTTGCCTGGAGAATCCCAGGGATGGGGGAGCCTGGTGGGCTGCCGTCTATGGGGTCGCACAGAGTCGGACACGACTGAAGTGACTTAGCAGCAGCAGCATAATCTAGAAAAATATTGAATCACTATGTTGTACACCCAGAACAAATAAAATATTGTAAATCAACTATCCTTCAATAAAAAAGAATTGAATGTGTATATTGAATATTGTATATTATGCTGTAAATTGTAAAACTAAGAAACACCTTCAAGAGATAATTACATAAGCAGCAATCACACAGTAACTGTGGACTTAATTAACATTTCTGAGCATTAACAACTTGCTAAGGGATTTGTAGTGGACTAAATTGTATCCCCTCCCCACCCCATCCATATGTTGAAGGCTTTATCCCCATTGTGACTTTATTTAGAGACACTTCCCTGGTGCCTCAGACCGTAAAGAACCTGCTACAATGCAGGAGACCTGGGTTCAACTCCTAGGTTGGGAAGACTCTCTGAAAAAGGGAAAGGCAACCCACTCCAATATCCTTGCCTGGGAAATCCCATGGACAGAGGAGCCTGGTGGGCTACAGTCCATGGGGTCACAAAGAGTTGGACACGACTGAAGGATGAACTCTTTCACTTTCTTTAGGGCAATAATTAAGGTGAAACAGGGTCATGGGGAGAGGGGCTAACCTACTGGAAACCGTGTTCCTATAAGTAGAGGAAGAGGGCTTCCCTGGTGGTCCAGTGGTTAAGACTCCAGGAGTGTCCAATGCAGGGGGCACGGGTTTGATCCCTGGTTGGGGAACTGAGATCTCCCACGCCTTGCGATGTGGCCAGAAAATTCTTTAAATAAATAAACCAGTGAAAGAAGAGGAAGAGACGTCAAAGATCCCTCTCTATGGGCACACGGAGGAGAGGCCATGTGAGGGCACAGAAAGGAGGCAGGAGTCTATCGGGCAGGAAGACAGGTTTATAAGCCAGAAGCCAACCCTGCCGGCACCTTGATCTCAGACTTGTAGCCTCCAGAACTGTGAGAAAGTAAATCTGTGTTATTTAAGCCTCCTAGTATGTGGTATTTTGTGTGGCCACCGAGCTGACTCATACAGGCTTCCCTCACATCATCTCTTAAGTTCTCACCACCCTGAGGTAGGAATTATTACACCAGTTTTACCAAGGGGAGCACTGAAGTTCGAAGGGAGATGTAGATTGCGTAACACTCTCCCAGGCTTTTCACGTGTTGAGTCTGGGGCTCCCTGACGGCGATGTCCCTGCTGGCTCCACCACGGACAGTGACCGCCACGTGGCTGCAGCCAAGGGTCTGCCTTCCGACTTCACGGCGCTCAACGCAGCCGCAGTGTTGGACTCAGCCGTTCGCCCCCTCTTCTGGACAGTGGCTCCCAGAGTCCACGCTCTCCGGTTTTCCTCCTACCGCTTTGGTTGCTCCTTTCTCAGCTGTGTTCTGCGCGCGTCCCTACATCTCCTCGACGCTGAATGCTGCAGGACCCCGGGGCTCAGTTCTTGCGCCTCTTTGTTGTTTATCCGTAAGCACTCCCAGGTGATCTCAACAGGTTCCTGGTAATTGCTACCGCCTCAAACTGGTTCGCCTGCCTCCACGCTTGTGCCCCAAATGGTGACACAGCGGCCAATGCATCCTTGTTAACATATGAGTCAGATCATGTCATTCTTTCGCTCAAATGCCTCCAACCGCTCTCTCCTCTACCTCGGAGGAGAAGCTGAAGTCTTGCTAAGGGCTCACAAGGTCCTTCACTCCGGGTACCTCTACCTCCTGCCCCCAGCGTTTCTCAGTCTCTCTCCCGCCCGGTCTGGTTTCTCTCTATGTTTCTGCCTCAGGGCCTTTACCCTTGCTGACTTCTCTGCCTGGGATGTTTCTTGAGCCAAGGGGCTTTGGAGTCGCCTTATCCTCAGGACATCCCTGTCTAAGTGGTACATCACTGCTTTCCCAGGCTTCCTAATTTCTCTTCTTCCTTTGTATTTCCCTTTAGCCCATACCGTTGCCTAACATACTACTTTATTTATCTTGTTTATAATCTGTTTCCTTTCTCTCGAACATAAGCTTCATAAGGGCAGAGATTTTGTTCTTTATTTCACTGTTGTAGTCCACAAATCTAGAACAGCTCATGGTACATGGAAGATACGCAATGAGCAGAGGCTGAATAATGGAAAGAATCACACCATATTGCCTCATCCAGAGATAATTACTAAGAATGAGAACAGTTATTGTGCAAAGAATTCCCAGCAGCTGTCCGTGTCTCACACAGAGGAAAACAAGGAAAGTTAGATGTAAACCACTACATGAAAGATTGGATGAATTCTTTTTAATTAAAAAAATTTTTAAATTAGACTGCAGTTGCTTTACAATGTTGTGTTCGTGTCTGCTGTATAGCAAAGTGAATCAGCTATACATATATATCCTCTCTTTTTTATTTTAAAATTTACTTTTAATTTTATTTATTTAAAGCTTTTATTTAAGTATAGTTACTTTACAATGTGTTAGTTTCTACTGTATAGCAAAAGGAATCAGTTATATGTATACGTATATCCTCTTTTTTATTTTTAAATTTACTTTTAATTTTATTTATTTACTTTACATTTTTATTTAAGTATAGTTGCTTTACAATGTGTTAGTTTCTACTGTACAGCAAAGGGAATCAGCTATATGTATACTTACAGCCCCTCTTTTTTGGATTTCCTTCCTATGTAGAGCATTGAGTAGAAGTCCTGTGCTGTATACAGTAGGCTCTCATTACATACTTAGTAGTGTATATGTGTGAATCACAATCTCCCAAGTCATCCCACCTCTGGATTAGATACAATTTTAAAAAATTATCAGACAATGAGGATTCTTAAGCATTGCAAATAAGCTAAATAAAGAAAAACAGTAGAATCTCTGAAGATGATGGATAACAGGATAAATCGAAAATCTGTTGGTTTTTACTATCTCAGTGTGGAAAGACAGAAGGAAGGATGGGGCAGCTTCTTGTGATCTTCCTTCTCAGGTATCCATGGCTAAAGTAAATGTGCTTTTTAAAATCTGAGTTTTGTGCCTTTAAATATCCAAATGCAATATCCTTCCTGCTTAGAGGATTTTTGTAGACAACAAACAGCATTGTAAGGCTCATCCTTCTTTAAAAAAAATACAACAGCATACTTGCCTGTAAAAGTTATTATATAGAATCCACTCATAGGCTTGTATGAATCAATTCCCTTAAGGAAATGTCATAATTTTAATGATACCCCTGGATGTTATTGGCATGTGTTTATAGAGCTGTCTTCAATGAACCCAATAATGTGATTAAGTGGCATATTATCTCCATGTCAGACTGAAGTTACCCAGATTTTATAAGTTAGGGTAGAGAGTGAAATACAACAAGCTGAAAATGTATTGCCTAGTAATCATGAATCTCAAATAAGATTGACTGTCCTATGGACCAAACTGTCTACTTGCTGAGATTCCATCTGAAGGTGGTGAAATACATTAGACGGTATCTTCTAGGCAGGTGCCTTGAGGTTTCTCAGCTGTACGTTTCAATTTTAGAAGCACTGTTTCCAGGCTGTGTTGTTTTGGAACCCATCTGACAGATATATGAATCTGACTCAAAGGGCTTTTAGAGCTGGAAGGGGCCTTAGAGATAATCAGCTCCACACTCTTGCTCTGCAAGTCGGGAAATGTGACCTGGAGACGTGAAGCAACTTGCCCAAGGAGGTGCAGGTAGCTTGTGGTGACGTCGACAGTAGAATCCCATTCTTCCAATTCCAGTCTCAATCTCTTTCCTTTATCCCACTCAGAAAACCCACACATTCCAAAACACTGTGAACTGAGCATCGCCTTACCTGCGACAGTAGCAATGTTTAGAAGGATATATGTATTGTATTAATACTTAAATGGATCATACGGCTTTGAGAAAGAATGAGTACATCATGGGGATGGGGACTGACATGTGAGAATCCTGGTAGAAATGACAAAACCTTAGTAATGCAAAGTGGATTGCAAATAATCTTGGCACCTTAATTCTCCATTCAGTGTCTGAGTGGAGTGACTCAGTGACACAGTGCCTGCGTCTCTGAAGGTGATCATGTCACATCTGTCACTCTGCCCTTTGTATCTTTAAAAACATTTTAAAATTAATATTTATTATTTTTGGCTGCACTGGATCTTCGCTGTGATGCACGGGCCCTAGGGCATGTGGGCTCAGTAGCTGTGGCCGTATGGACTTACTTGCCTCTCAGCATGTGGCATATTCCTGGGCCAGGGATTAAACCCATATCCCCTGCATTGGCAGGCGGATTCTTAACCACTGGATCACCAGGGAAGTCTTGCTCTAAGGACACATATCTGTGGCTCTCACCACAAACTTCCAATTATAGTTGGTAAAAATGTCTATACACTTCATTGGTTTCTTGGTACACAGAAAAATTGAATAACAGAACTATTAGTACTTAAGTAAGGATACATGAATAGTTTCTACACTTTATAGTTTCTATAAATCTGTTTCCTATTCAGTTAGATATTAGGCCATCTGGTAATGGAGAAAACGTTTGGAAATCCACCAAAGTTAAGCTGAAATCTTTGATTTCCTGCCTTTGGGGTTTGAATTTTTAAGTTTCATGTGGTAATAGATAGTGATCAGACCAAAATTAATAACTCCTTTGTATATATATATCCACATAGGTAAGGGTACGCGTGTATATAATTCACAAAGAAGGGCACATGTGGTATTAACAAAAGTGGTAGACTCAAGTTCCTGCAAGCAGCTAGGAGTACAGTCACTTATCGAGTTGTTATATCAGGCATAGTGTGCTAGCTTATTAATATTCCAGCATAATGTAGGAACAAACTGCTTTAGTCTGAAGAGTAAAGTGAAATAAATAATGTCCTGAGACTATATTCCCACACATTTTACCATGGAAACATACACACAACCATACAAAAGCCCACTCACAAAATGCAGAATACTAGCAAAACCCAGGGCATCTCATGGGTCCCAGGGACATGGTTTGAAGAACTCAATTTAAAATACATGTGCCTACTTTTTCCAGAACTATCGGTGTATCAGTGAGGATAATTTGGAGTCCAACTAAACAAAATGGTTTTTAACTCACATGCTCAAATAAGTTCTTTTTTTAGAATTATTTATTTATTTTTAGTTGCACTGGTCCCTCGTTGCTTTGTGCAAGCTTTCTCTAGTTGCAGCGAGTGGGGCTACTCTTTGTTGAGGTGGGCAGGCTTCTCGTTATAGTGGCTTCTCGTTATAGTGGCTTCTCTTGTTGCAGAGCCCAGGTTCTAGGTGGACAGGCTTCAGTGGTTGCAGCTCTCGGGTTTAGCTGCTCCTCAGTATGTGGAATTTTCCCGGACTAGGGATCAAATCTTTGTCCCCTGCATTGGTGGGTGGATTCTTATCCACTGTGTCACTAGGGAAGTCCTTAAAAAGTTCTCAGGTAGGACACTACAGAGACAGTTAATTTAGCAGCTTAAAAAAAAAAGAAAAAGTTAAAGACCTAGAATTCTTTCCTTCTTTCCATTCTGCTATATCTCGCATGTGGGATCTTTCTTCATGGTCACAAGGTGGCTGCAACAGCTCCAGACATCTCATCCCTTATATCCCCTAGGGTAACAAACAAAACCTAGAAGAAAGGATAAGGGCATAAACTTATTTTCTGCTCCCTTGTGAAGAAAACTACTCAGACTCCCCAGCCCCAATCAGATTTTCCCTTGTAAGACTGAAAATTGCATCATGTGCTCATTCCTAAACCAGTCACCAGGGCAAGAAGCAGACTGATCACTTGGTTAAATAAGTGATTCTCAACCCAGGCTGCACACGAGCATCACTTGGAGTTTTCAAAAACTGGACAACTCTAGTCTGATTAATGAGAATCTCTGTAGGCCTGGGCATCAGTATTTTCACAGCTCCCCAGAAGATTCTGATGAACAGAGAGGGGTGGTCACACTTGTTTGAATGGCTATTATAAAAAAGGCAAGAAATAACACATGTTGGAAAGGAGGCAAAGAAAAGGGACACTTCTGCACTGTTGGTGGGGATGTAAATGGGCGAGGTCATTACAGAAAAGTCTGAACGTCCCTCAGAAATAAAAAATGCAACTACCGTATGATCCAATATTCCACTTCTGGGCATTTATTCAAAGAAGTCTAAAACACCAACTCTGGCGGTCCAGTGTTAAGACTCTGTGATTCCACTGCAAGGGGTATGGATTCTATCCCTGGTGGGAACTAAGATCCCACATGCCATGTGGCACGACCAACAATAAATAAATAAAGTAAAAAGGGACTTATGCATATCTCCACTTAAAAAAAGATTATACACTCTCATGTGTTTATTACAGCGGTATTTATAATAGCCAAGATACGGAAACGACCGAAGTGTCCATCAGTTGATGAACGGATAATGAAAATGTGTGATATATATAAATAGATGTTGTTCATTTGCTTATCCATGTATTGTTGTAAATAGAATATTATTCAGCCATAAAAAGGGAAAATCTTGTCATTTGGAACAACATGGATGGACCTTGAGGGTGTTATGCTAAGTGCAATCATAGAAAGACAAATACTGTATGATCTCACTTATAAGTGAAATCTAGAAAAGAAAGAAACAAGAAAAGAGCTCACAGATACAGAGAATAAACTGGTGGTTGCCAGAGCAGGAGGTCCTTTTGGGTGGAAGGAGTTGGAAGGTACAAAATTTTAGTTATGAAATGAATGTCTTGGGGATACGATGTACGACATGGTGACTATAGTTAATAATACTGCATTGGATATTTGAAAGTTGCTAAGAGAGTAGGTCTTAAAAGTTCTCATCACAAGGGAAAAAATGTGTGACTATGTATGGGGATGAATGTGAACTAAATTTATCATGAAAATAATTTCACAATATATACAAATATCAAGTAATTACATTATATACCTGAAACTAATATAATATTGTATGTCCATTATACCTCAAAAATAATTTTTAAATGGTAATAATAAAACAAAAACTTCTGAATAAAAGAAAATAATGAGGGGTGAGAACCACTAAGTAGTCTAACTCTCAGATGAATCAAGTTTCACCCCCTTGGTTAAGGGAAGGACCAGCCCTTCTTGAGACCTGTGGTTGAGTTGCCTGATAACTGAATAAAATCAGGGTTCTGTTATCACGGAAATGAGGAGACAACGGCTTTGCCACTTGATCATGGAATGAGGGAAAAGATTTAAGAACTAGTCAGAGCTCTAGAAGCACCTGTCACTAATACACATTATAAACACGGAAGATGAGTTTCACTTTTGAAGTCACATCAGTTACTGCATACTCATTGGCCATAATATTAATAGAAAATGAATTCCTTCTTGTCTCTTGGGCTCAGAGCTACTCAGACACTGAGAAGCAGGTTTGTCAAGATGACAGAGGACCAAGATAATGGATTTCAATGATGAAACAGGAAATTCATTCATGAGTTTTGGGCACACCTCCAAATTGACTACTTAGCCAGGAAATGGGATAGCTAGTTTTTCCTACTTCTGCTTCACTATCCTCAATGAGAGTGACCAAATGTTAGATTAAACGGGATCTTAGAGAAAATCGGCTCCCATGTTCTCCCCATCCTGCCAAAATGCCACTCATTTTCACCTTGGGAGAGACGGAAGCACAGAGAAGTTACGCAACACTGGAGATTACGTCAGAAGTCTGTGGCAAACCTAAGACCTTTTCTCCACTTTCTTCTGCCCTGTCTCTGGCCCTCGTTCTTACAATAACTGCAATCGTTTCTCTGATTGTAGTTCTGTGTATCTAAATTGCACAGAAGGTGCTAAATAAACATTTAGCTTTAAGACTCAGTTTTCTAAAGGGACACTTGGGGGCAGCAAATGTTTAGAAAAAAATTCCACTTCTCTGTGTGTGTGTGTGTGTGTGTGTGTGTGCGTGCGTGTGTGTCCAGAAAATGTTTAGAAATGGGGTATTTGGGGGAGTTTGGTTTGTTTGTTTTTGATGGTATTGACATCACTATGATCCATAAGTTACAACGTGGTGTTGGGGACTTCAGAGAAAGTGAAGGTCAGCGAGATTCAATTTTGCTCCCAACTGTGCCACTGCTAAGAGATTATGAAAAGCACTACTTATCACTAGGATGCGTGTCTTCAGAATGTTTATGAATATTGAGCCACACCTTCCTTATAGAAGTTAATGAGATTATGTGTCACACAGACTGTAACAAGTATGGAAGACCTTATTGAAGATTTTCTTTAGCTATAATAATAACCCATTTTCATTGCTATGATCACTGATGAAGAAAACATTTTCTTTTATGGTTCCTTCTATTTTTTATTTCCCCACTCATTTAACACTTTCTTTCTTATCACTCCCAATAACTCCCAAATAGTGATTTCTGAGTTATTATGCCTGCTTTCCATTAAACGTGGAATTATCACACTGGAATTTTGTGCCATAAAATGTCAGGCATCTGTCTAGACAATGTTCAAGAGACATTAAACAGACAGGTAGCTGCAGGCAGATTCAGCCCGAAAATTCACACTTTCTGGTTTTCTTGTGAATTCAGTGGAGGCCGCACTCATTCATAGGAAAGAGTCATGAATGAAAAGTCACCCTAAGACTCAAGGAGCCATTTCTCCGGCATCATCCAGAATCAAGTCTTTGGAGGTCATTTGTAGCCACTCTAGTTGTTTCCCACCTGCAGTGAATGATGGACACAGAGCTCAGACTTAATCCTAACCCTTTTAAAGCAGACATACTGGATGCCTGGGTTTACACACATGTAGTCAAAAAGGTATTTTAATCAGGCCTTTAATCCTGAGCACAATCAGGACACAATATCCTAGACCAGCTCAGTAAGGAAGAGGTGTGATGAGAAGGGCCACCAGCCTGCAACCTAGTTCTTCTGACCGCCTTGGCCATTAAGAAACCGAACAGCGCTCAGCTCAGTTTACACACCTGTGCTGGGCTCAGAAGACATACGTTAGTGGTGAGGAGCATTCCGATGAGAGCTTGAAGGCTCAAAAATTCCGAGACTCTGATGGTTTCTGCCTCACTTTATAACTGCGGACACATACCAAATTCACTCTCTTTGAGAGGTTTGACCTTGGCTGCTTCTGAATGTCACAGATCAGGTTCCCTCTATCTAGTGCTGGCACTGGGACATATCAGAGCTGCCAAAGCCAGGAGATCCTACTGTTTGAAGAAGTTTTGCTGTGTGCGCTTCTCTCTCTAGCAGTAAAAGAATAACCAAAAACAGTGTTTAAAATTTTGTCAAAATCCTGGGGAGGTTTTGTATAAATATTTGAATGCAATAAGGATATGTAAAATGTACATATATATACATATATATTTATTTTTTTACATATTTTCCTTAACATGAATTTCATATGATTACCTGAATACTCCAACAATGAAAGGAGAAAATACATATTTAAACCATTTTGTAGGCACTTATCCTTTATTCTGCACACTTGAGAGGGTCATTCAAGCTGTAAGTTTACAATAAAAAAAGAAGAGGGAGAGGGAGAGAGGGAGACTCAAGATGGAGGGAATATATATAAATATATATATACACATACATATGCATACCCCTGGAGAAGGGAATGGCTACCCACTCCAGTATTCTTGCCTGGAGAATCCCATGGAGAGAGGAGCCTGGTGGGCTACAGTCCATGGAGTGGTAAAGAGTTGGACATGACTGAGCAACTTTCACTTCCTATATGCACACATCCATAAGTATATATATATATATACACACACACACACACACACACACTCGCACTTATGGCTGATTTGCATTGTTGTGTGGCAGAAACCCATACAACATTGTAAAACAATTACCTTCCAATTAAAAATAAAAAAACAAAAATTAAGATAGCTGGAAATTAAAAGCAGTCAGATGTTATTATCATCTGAGTCTTTGTCCAACTAAAGTGTCTTGACAACCAGTTTTTCAAATTTAGAAATAAAGTATTTAAAGCGAAAGCCACACTTAATATCCTGTAACTTGGGTATTTTAACTAATAATGCTCCAGTGGAAGAGACAAATCAGAAGGGAACTGTGTGCATAAATTGTCAGGTTCTGGTGTTTGTTTTCAATCACTTCCCAAGGAAGAGCTTCCCTTTCCTTCTTCTAAGCACCACTCTTCATATTCATACAGGGAAATTCTATAATTCTCACATCCTCAGTGTCGGGGCTGAGATGATCTAATGTGAAAGGCTGTTACACAATTTATGTTGTAAGATTCAGAAAGAATACATTTTGAGTTTGGAAACAGATGAAAAGTGCCATGTCAATTTTTAAAAAACCTTATGCATTTGATCTGGCCTTGTTACATTGTCAACTTAAAGTCTGAAGGCAACTTGAGATATTGAAAGAAGTACAGAAAAACACAAAGCCATTTGTACAATGCCTCCCCAAGATTCCATGGCCATATGAAGTACTATTTTACTGAAAAAATAGAGACTTAAAAAGAAGCCAAAACCCAAACACCTAGCATACACCTTTAATTTTTGCATATGTAACTGGAAATCCGGAGGAGGCTGGCCTTGAGATATTTGATAAATAATCTTGCAGGGGTGGAAGGGAGGTTCTGGAGGGAGTGGATATAGGTATGCATATACCTGATTCACATTGTTGTACAGCAGAAACTAACACAACGTTGAAAAGCAACTATCCTCCAGTTTTTTTTTTTTTTAAATAATCTTGCACAGCCTCAGAACACACACAGCAGACACCTTCATGCGTTGCCAGCCTTTCGGCATCCTGTGCAAAAGCAATGAACCTGCATTAGTAAGAAATTACAAGACATTAAGACATGGAGTCTGGAAGGTTTTAATGGCAAACGACGTTTGCTCTGTTGAAGAAAGTGGTCGCTTGGAAAAGCAGTGGAGTCTGGTGTCCGCGGGGTACCATGGAGCGCATCCTCGGGAGCTTCCTCGAGAAAGGTGGGAAAAGGCTAGGAGAGTGGTCGCCACCTTTGGAAGGAAGGCCTTACCTTGTGTTTCTAAATGAAAGTGACAGATCCTTGAGAAAAGTCTTAGAGCACGCATTCCAGCCTGTTCCGCCATCAGGCAACTTAGACAAGACAGAAAGTAAGCGGAGCCTCGTCTAAGTCGATCTAGCACCCGGGACCGCTCCGGGCAGCGGCCGATGGGGGAAATGGAAGGACTTGCGCCAAGGGAGCCGGGCCAGAGCCCTCGCCGCTGCCGCGCTCGTCAATGGCTGAAAATTTGAGGCTCCTGTCCCAGACTCCCAGGAGACTTGCATCAGCTTAGGAGACTCTCTGTCTCCACCCGCCGCTAAATCCTGAATGGGATGAGCGCCTTCTGCTCCCCGCCCCCGGCCCGCCCGGCGCCGGAGCGCCCTCCGGCCCGCGCGCAGCGGGCACCGTTCTCCTGCCCGGCGCCCCTCCTCCCCGGGAGCGTATCCGGGGCCGCGCGGAGGGGCGGCGGCGACGGGATCCCGGGCGCTCGGCTAGCCAGTGGCCCCCGCGCGTCCCCTCGCGCCGCCGCGGGGCGACTCCCACCTCTTTCCCAGATGAATTTCCAAGAAAAGGACACGCGTCTGTAGCCCCGAGGGTGAGCAGGCCCCGCGTGGACACACACCCTGCTCAAGATTTCATGGCCCGGAGGACCGCAGCGCGTGAGGCCCCGAGGGCCGGGCGCGCTCGCCGGCAGCCAGTACCGCCCCGCAGCCTCTCCCTAGCCGGCCCGGCCGGACTTTGGGTCCAACAACCTCGAACTTGCCCTCGGGGGTGCTGGGGGAGGCCCTAGGACGCTGCGAATGGGTGCGCCCTTGATGTGCAAACTCAACCCGACGAGTCTAGGCGTGGGAGGGAGCGGAGAGCGGAGGTGTCCCTCCCCAGACGCAGGCAGAAGCGGGCGACCGGAGGATTTGCGCTTTTCGGACCTGAGATTCGGAAGACACGCACGCGGCCCGAGCGAGTGAAAGTGACACGCCAAGCAGGGTTGGAGGAGTTGGGAAGTGGGAAGGGAAGGGGTGGACGAGGGAAGAAGTGGTTCTTGGCAAAGAGGAGGAGTCCTGGAGCTCAGAGACACAGCTGACCCCAAGAAAAACCCAGGTGTGCTTTCTAAGCCTGTATCTCGAGAAAGCAGTCGACGCCGCCGAGAGAGGCGGGGGAGCGCTAAGCTTCGTCAGCTCTTTCTGAGCGGTGATGTTGAAGTTGTTCTTAAGTTGGTTAGGTCTAATGCAAGTTGCTTGAGAGATTCACACACCTCACCACACCTAGGACCGGGTCATGTCCTGTTTTCTCAAAGGTCGGGACAGGTACAGGTGGGATCTCAAGTTTTTCTCAAGGCGGAAGATGAAGAATGGCTGGGGACGGGAACGTCAGCCTCCAAACTCTATCTCAGATAGAGGCACACATTTCCCTAGGTCAGTGGGTCTCAAGTTTAAGTCTGCACTAGCATCCTTGGGAGTGTTGGTGTTGTACTCTTGGTTGGGCCCGACCCTCAGAGCTCTCTGTGGAGCTAAAGTGACCCCTGAGAATTTGCATTTCTAGTAAGTTCCTAGGTGATACTCTCTTGCCGGTCCTAGGACCACACTTTGACAGCCACTGTCTATGCCACTGGTTCCCAAATTTGGTTGCACAGTGCAGTCACCCCGGATACTTTAAAAACTACTTATGGTTGAGTCCTTCACCCAGAAGGGACTTCCCTGGTGGCTCAGCGGTAATGTATCCACCTGCCAATACAGGACAGGTAGGTTAGGAAGATCTCAGGGTTGGGAAGATCTGCTGGAGAAGGAAACGGTAACCCACTCCAGTATTCTTGCCTGGAGAATTCCATGGACAGAGGAGCCTGGTGGGCTATAGTCTATGAGGTCACAGAGAGTCGGACACAACTGAGCAACTACACCACCACCACCACCACCACCACCACCTACCCTCAAAAGTTCTGATTCACTTGATCTGAGGGCCACCTGAGCATCAGGATTTAAACCTCTTTAGGTTATTTGAACATGCAGCAAAGTTCTAACACCACTATCTTAAATCACCCATTGCCTCAGACAACTTTTGTGGGGGAAAGGGAAACAGGCACCTTCTCTCATCCTGCTTTTGCTGACTTTGCTGGCTTTGGGACCAGCTTCCCAGTCTTTGGAAAGGAAAACCCTTTGCCTTACAGATGTTTTGCCAGTGACACAAGCAAGGTGTTGAATGTCCACTTTCATCAACCAAACATTCATTATGAAGGATGAAACAATTCTCCCTAAGACCTTGAAGATGCAAATCACAATTTAACATTGGTAATTCTGCCTGTACTATATGGAAGCCCCGTTAGCCACTGGGGTTCAGGGTGGAGGGAGCCAGAGTGTAGGGTTAGTGATTGCAGGCTTTTCAGTCTGGACTTATGGAGAGTGAGAGTCCCCAATCCAGGCTGGATCCGCAGGCACTGCATCCGAACAGGCCAAACGCTGACCTGCACGTTAATATTGCCTTCAGGGGAAAATCTCACTCGCCTTTGGCTAGAAGAGTCAGGGTGAGGAGGAGTGGCATTGGATGTCCAAGATCGCTCAGGCACAAACCTAAACTCTGGCCATATTGTGCTGAGTTGATGATTTCTAGGCTGAAGGGTCAGGGTTGGCTTGTTCTCTTCACCCTTTGGAGGGCAACAAGAGACGCAGAGGCACCAGCACCTCGGAGGAATCTGCGCCCCCCCCCCCACCATGGCCACCCTGCCCTCCCCGCACCACCACCCTGCTATGAATGGGTTTGGCTGCTTGAACTGTTTCTCACCTCATTCTAGAGAGGGATGGAGATAATAAACCAAGAGATGGAGTCCTCACAGGGATTGTAACTTCCCAAACCTTCTGCCTTTCCTGGCCATTTGGCGGATACTTAACTTGGGCTTCCCTGGTGGCTCAGATAGTAAGGAATCCGCCTGCAATGTGAGAGACCTGGTTTTGATCCCTGAGTTGGGAAAATCCCCTGACATGGAAGTCCACTCCAGGATTCTTGCCTGGAGAATCCTATGGACAGAGGAGCCTGGGGGGCTACTGTCCATGGAGTCCCAAAGAGTTGGACATGACTGACATGAGTTATCAGTGATCAGTTAACCCTCCCTGTCCTTAACCCTCCCCTCATCCAAGAACAAGTGCATGGGTGGGGGGGGGGATGGGGGTTAAGGGGAGCAGAACCCTCCCCACAGTTAGGAGTTCCTGAAGACTGTCCTTTGGGCCGTGTAGACCCCCTGGGGGAGAGAGACAGAAAGAGACCTTTAAGTTTCTGAGAAGGCACGCTTCCCTTCTCTGCCCGTCTATTTGTAAGGAGGAGAGGGGGACTGGGGAGGGTCTTGGAAGACACCCCAAAAGCAGACAGTGGAGGAGGGGCGATGCAGATTCCAGAGTCAAGAGGGCGATCCGGTGCCGGCCGAGTCAGTTCCCAGCGTGGACTCCTCTGTCACATCCCCGCGCCAGCGCTCGGACTACCCTCTGTTTCCCTGGCCTGGAGGGACACGGCTTGTCCAAGCGGTTTTCCCTGGAAAAGAGTTGGGAGAGTTCCCCTTTCCTTTGAGCCCCCCCGCCTCCCCATTGCGCCCCTCACCCGCTCCAACACACACACACACTCCGCGCGCTTCTTCGCCAGGGTTTCCCTTCGGGGCAGATTACTTTATGACAGGGTGTGATAAGTGGTGATTTTGTTCCTCTTTTGATAGAAGGATTGCTTTGTAAACAGAAGCGCAAACTCGTTCCGATAGTGGTTCCGCACCAGCGCGCGGCGGCCGCCCCGGCCCAGCGGGCGGCGGAGGCTGCGGCTGCACCTGTCGCCCAGGGCCGGGAGGGACCGGGGCCGCGCGCGGCGGGGCCGTTCCGAGCGCAGCCGCGATCCTCCGGCCTCCAGGGCACCTCTAGGCTCTTGGCCTCTGGGCCTCCAGGCTTGCTGCCCTCCTCGGGCCTTCTGAACCCACTGCTCCGCGAACTCCCTGCTGGACGCGCGCGCCTGGAGGTACAGCGGTGGGCGCACGTCGGCTCTCGAGGCGGCCCTTCCGCATTTCCCCCTCAGAACCGATGGTAAGAGGGTTGGCTTCTTCTGTAGTTTCTGGTAACCTTATTCCTTTGGTCGAGTCCAGCTGGAAGTTTGAGCGGGCTTTCGTGAGTTGGAGGGAGGAATCGCTCAAGGTGAAGGCCTCAGATTCTGGAGCGGCAAGACGCCTGTCCATTCCCCTCGTCCTTTCCCCCTCCCTGAGTGGTCCAGCCCTCTCCTTCGCTGGTCAGCCTGGAACGGACCAGTTCATCCTTTGAGGGACCCAGTGAAGACCCCATACTGACTGAGGCTCTCTCAGGCCTACACGCCAGGAAGGTGAGCTTCTGCAGGAGAAGCTGGGGGCGAGGAGCAGTGGGTGGGCTTTCATTCTCTCCCAATAATCCAGACTCCTCCTCTCAGGGGCAGGCGAAGCGGGGATCACCGCAGATGTGAATGTGTGAGTTAACCCATTGCTCAGATCTCGATTTCCAAATCCCTTAAGGAGCCTCCACGGGGACTCTGGGGGGAGGTTGGCACTTCATGATGAGTGAAAAGGCAGGAATATTCCTGGAGGTTGTAGGTGGAGTGAATGCCCTTCCAGGAGGACATTTGCCCTAAGGGAAAGGCTAGCCCCGGTGCAACTCTGGGGGTGATGGAAACGGGAGCGGGGCATTACCGGCTGGGAACAGATTCCACCCCTCTCGCGGGACACCAGGGGCCTCCGGGAACCTGAGCGCAGCATTACCTGACTGGGAGCTCGCTGCAGTCTGACCCCAGGTCCTCCCGCCCTCAGAAAAGTTCCAGACTGGGCTTCGAGTCCCAGGATCTGTTAGCGGCGGGACCTGCTTTGTGGGATCCCGCTGATCTCTCGCCGCTAACCCGGGAAAAGGAGACAGAGCGGGGAGGGAAGGAGGAGCCTAAATTTTCTCAGATTTGCAAGAGGCCTGAGGCCCCGTACCGGAGGTTGCTTGGGCGCTTCGACGGTTGCCAAGAGCAGTTAGTGGCCGTGGGCCTGTCTTGGCACTGGGCGCAGCTGGCACCTTGGGGAGGCTGATCAGAGCCTGGGCGCTGGATGAAGCTGGGAGGTGTCCCGCTTCTCGCCCCACCCCCCGGGCTCCTCCCTCCTGGAGGCGGCAGAATCGGGCTGGTTCCAGCCACCGAGGAGGTCGAGGTGGACAAAGGCCCCCCTTGGCGAAGCCGGTACGCGAGCAAGGGCAAGGGCGCACGGTCGGGCAGACCAGGGCTGTCAGTGGGGAGGCGCAGGAGGAGCCGTTGGCCGCCACGTCCGGCGGCGCTGCGCCTGAGGAAGGAGCGATGGCGTAGACACCTTCTAGAAGAGAACCGGTCTCGGGCGCCGTGAGGGTGCGGGCCTGGGCAGGGCGGCCTTGGGCGGGCTCGGCAGCCTCTGGCGCACCGCATGCGCGCCTTGCCAAGCGCTTTGCGTCCGCTTTCCTCGCGAGGTCTCAACACATTCCCCATTTTACAAGTGAGCAAACTGAGGTTCAGACAAGTCAGTCAACGTAAACCGACTAAGCTGAGTTCGGACCCCCAGGAGTCACACTCCAGAGGCAAATTCTAGCTCCTGGCCGCTCCCGGATTCCTCGAGTCCCTACTCCTGCCCTCCCCTCCCCCCACCCCGGTCCCTGCCCCAGGCCTCTGAGCGGACTCCAGGGGCTCTCACGCCGAAGGCCTGGGCTGCTGCACTTCCAAACTGTGCTGTCCCCTTCCAGGCCACCCTGCACGGCGCCTTGGCTTCGCGCTTAAGCACGCTAGCAGCTTTGCCTCCCTTCCCAACTCCCTCCAAACTACCTAGTTGTTTGGTAGTTTGGCAACTAAGTTGGCAACTCTTCGTGCCCCATCTAGGCCCTGGCACCGGCCCGGTCCTTCCTCGGGTGGGCCTGGCCCCGTCAGCCGGGTCCCAGATCCCTCCAGCTCGCACACGCCTAAGAGGGGGAAGCCAGGCTCCCCGGGCCTGAACCTGGGCTTCCTTTAAAGGGTGCACAGCACCTCTCGCCGGAGACTCTTCGAGCTACAGGCGCGACCTCGGCGTGCGTTCGGCTTTCTGAAGAACTGGGTTTTCACCAAACTATTTTGACCGCTGGAAAAAGCCAGAGAGGTTAAAGATAGACACGAATAGGTTAAAAACGCCCTAATTTAAGTTGCTTAAAATTCGCTGAAAAGAACAAAACCAACAAACCCACCAACAAAACCCAAACTTGTTGAGCCAGGTTCTAAGTCAGGTCCAAGAAACTTTCCAATCAGCTAGAGAGAATCGACGCGGGCTCCAAGTCCCGCAGTCCAGGGACGATGAATATGCCCGGGTGACACGGGAAGGTCCAAGAGACACACCACACCACCCTTGGGACGGCCAGGAAGGTGCAAGGCCTTTGGGACCGCGCCCCCCACCCCGGGAGAGAGAGGCTCTTAGGGGTTCTAGAAAGGGGAGGTTTTGTTGTGGGGTCAAGTCCTTCCCCTCAGCGCGGAGGTCATCTTTCGTCCACATTTGCCTGACTCGTCAGAGAAGAGGATTTGAAATCGGTTCTTTTTTCCTCTCTCAGTCCCCGCGACGGCAGCCTGGGAAAGTAACTGGCCCCCCGTCCCAGGGGTCCCAGGCCCAAGCCCAGGACTGGCGGCGGCCAGACCCGGGCTGGCACGGTCGCCTAGGGTCCGAGAGCCTCAGCCCCTTCCCCTCGCCTCCCTCCCGGCCAGGTGTGGTTCCCGAGCAGGTGAGCTCCGAGGGAGCCCCGAATCCTGCGGCTTCAAGCTCCCTTCTAATTAGAAGACAGCGGTGAAATCATTTGGGTGATTTTATCTGTCATGGGAAAGCAAACCCCAGCCCAAACCGCGGTGGCCCAGCCCAGAACCACCGACGCCCCCGTTGTCCTTCTAAAAAGTTTTAGGGGGGGGGGAAGAGCCAGGAAGCCATCGAGGAGTGGGGGAGGGGCGGGAACCCGTGAAAGTGAGAGGCCAGGGTGCACTTAAAATAGAAGCGTCAGTATCTCAGTGCGCAAATGCGTGTGTGCATGTGTGTGTGCGCGCGCGTGTTTGACTGTCTGCAGTGGGAGGAGATTAAACCTGAAAGCCAGAAATGAAACAGAACCGTGAACGTCTTCACCTACTGAGAAACACTTTGATCTGAGATCCGACGCTGAAGCCGCCCTGGGGGTTGCGGACCCGCATCCGCCGGGTTGAACCTCGCGGGCCGGTGGGGAGGCCGGAACCGGGATCAGGCCGCACCGCGTGCCTCCAGGTGCGCGGCACCTCAGCGGCGGGCCCAGGCCCCGGGTCTTGCCCTTCCCCGCCCACCCCCCCACCCGGGGTGGAGAGTCTTCCAGCTCCCCCCACCCCCCCCCCGCCACAAAGTTCCCAAGGGGAAGAGAGCCCGGGGGGCGAGCGTGCAGATGCCCCCATTGCTTGAGTGGGAAAACACACCGAGTCACTCTCGCGTCGCTCCCAGCACGCTCCAGCAGGCAGTTTGCCTCGGTTCTCCGGCCAGGGACTGACCGGGAAAGCGGGTTGGGGCTGTTGGGAAAAGCTGGAGCTGATGGCTAGATTGCTGCGGCTATAAATCCATCACTTCCCAGGTCAGCTCTGCGAGGCGCTGGGACTAAAGGGCTGGCGGAGCGAATTCCTGGGCTAGCGCGCATGCGTCGGCAGGTAGCAACCCAGCTCTTTATGACCAGGTGAGATGTTGGTGAGCAGGTAAAAAAAGGAGGATTTGCCTAAGCGATTCCAGGGAGCGGGCCCAGCCGAGCCCTACAGCCCATGCCCGGCGGGGACCCGTCGCCAGGAGCGCCGAGCCGCGATGTCCATACTTGCCAAAATGGGGGACTGGCAGGTACGGGGGTTTGCCTTGGCTGGGGCTGAGGTGGGCGGGGGTGGAGCGGGGGAGGGGGCCGGGCGGGGGGAGGCGGAGAGCAGGAGCCGTGGCCCAGGGCGGCGGAGTCGCAGGGGAGGCGCGCGGGGCAGCGCCCAGGAGTGTTCCCCGGAGAGAACGCGGGCAGGAGAAAACGGGCACAGGCGGCGGCCGCGGCGTTGGGGGCCACGCGCGCCACCGGCCGGCCGGGCGGGGGGCAAAGTCCGGCGCACGCTCCACAGGTGGCCCCGGGGGTCACTTGTGGTTTGAGCTACGGCCACCGGCCCCCCCACCCCCGCCCCGCCACCACCCCCCAAGTAGAAACTGGGCTGGATGACTCATTCGGGCGGGAGCAGGGCGCGGGGCGGGGGTGCGCTGCGCCGGGAGGAAGGTTCCCGGCTCGCTACGCCTCCGGTCTCGCCCTGGACCCCAAGGCTGCGCGTGAGCCGGGGCTCCAGTGCACCTGTCTCTCTTCCCGGCTCCACATTTGGGGGAACCAACAGGGCGGGAAGACTAGAGAGGGGGCCGGCTGGATGGGTCGCGCCGGCGAGCGTGTTCTTTCGGGGAATGCCTTAAAGAGTTTGCGCCAAGTTGAGCTGCTCACTCCGGCTAGTTCCCGAAGCTAGTTTTTTTTTTTTCACCTCTTGGGCTCCGGGTGGGGGTGACTGGCGGGGGGAAGTAAGTGGCTAGGGATGCGGCAGAAGGCCTAGATTTGGTCAAAACCAACGCCTCCCGACGTTGGCCCGACTAGGCCGCAGGCACCACGAGGCCAAGTAGACTCCAGATACTTCGCTCTTTGAGCCCGGGGCCCGACCTCGGCCAAGGGAGCCTTAGGTTCAGCGTCCTCCTCCTACCTTCCAGACATTTCCCTACGAAACCAGGGAGTCTCTGGCCAGGCTGGTGAGGAGGGCAGCCTCTCTCCTGTCGCCGATTTCTTAATGGGAACCGCGGGGCCCTCTTTTCGCCCTAGCCAAGGGAAGGCCTCTTGGGGCGAGATTCTGAGTGCGGAAAAGCCTGCGGGCCCGTTGGAATGGAAGGCCCCGAACTTCCTAAAAAAAAGCTCAGGCCCTGCTCCTTCCGGAGCGAGTTCTTTCGCTTGTTTCAGGTTCTGTCCACGAGAAGCAAAGTTCAGAGAAGTCCCATCACCTCGCTCTCTGGAGTCGGGAAAAGGAAGTCAACACGATATCTTTCCTTCTTTCCTTGTACTTATTATTTTATCAGCTAGGAGGTCTTTGAAGCCTCTCCTTCCCAGTTAAACCTAAACAAGGGCAACTTCATCTCCAGAGTTAGACTTTGTGGTTTAAGGGTGCAAATCCCACTCCGAACTCAGATGTCCGGCACCCACTCTCTCCCTCTCTTGCCCTGTGGTTCTCAGAGACCTTCTTCATTCTCTTCTCTGAAGGGTGAAGACTGGGGGGCTCTTTGAAAGCCGAGGTCTCTCGGTTTTCTCCTCAAGCCGGGTGAACTTTGCGCAGAAATCCTCGGGGTGAGAAAAGGCCAGGAGTGCAGGCCTGGCCAGGGGCTGGGCCTCCAGTGAGCCCCCGCTGAGGTTTGGAAGCAGCAAGATTCCAGCCTGAAGGAGACAGGAGTGAACCGTGGTCCTGCCTCCCGGCGGGCTCAGTTTAACAAGCAGTGGGAAGCTGGGATCTCTGGTCGGGCAGGCGGATTTTGGGTCTGTAGAGGCCTGGGGCCCACTTGGTGGTGACCACCACCACCACCGGCGAAAATGGCAGCATCCTGGGTGTCTCTTGGTCTCTCTCAGTTGTCTCTGTCCCTTACACAGATAACTCACTCTTTTCCCAACGCCCTTTACACGCCCCCAGGCCAGGCCTGGACACCCCCCGACCCCTGCCGCCAGGCCTGGCGCTGCCGTCCTGGGGTCCCAGGCAGGCCGGAGCATTGACATGCAATGAAGAGGCTTGTGGTGGAAATGACGCTCACACCAGTGCGGCCTCGCTGGCTCCGGGGGCGCCGGGACGCTCGCCGGGGCCTTTCTAAAGCGCTCGGCGCCGCGGAGCCCTCGGGCCCCAATCTGCACCTCAAAGGCGCCCTCGGCGGGAAAACAACAACAGTTTAGCAGCCCCGGCGGGTGCGGAGCCAGAAATCCGCGGGGCTCCGGTCAGCGAAGGGGGAAGGTGGATAAGACGGAGGCCTTTACATGCCTTCCCCAGCCCACAAGTAGAAAGAAAGCGAAACTTAAAGAGCTCCCCAAGCGCACTGGGGGCGCTGGCGGCGTGAGGGTGTACACTGCCCTGCTCCCAGCCCAGAGCGTGGCCTACGGATCGCTCTTCCGGGCTGCGGCGGCTGTTGGGAGAGTGTCGGTGCTCCAGGCGGCCCCCCTCCCGACGTCCAGCCGCTGCTGCTGGGCGGCGGCCCTGGGGGCAGCCCGCAGGGTGAGTGGCGCTAGGCTGGAAGTTGACCGTTTTTGAGGGCGGAGTACCGTGCCGAATCTCGAGCTGGGTTCAGCCGAGAGGCTGTGCTGGTGTGCAGATGGGAAAAGGGAGTGCAAGGGAGGGCCTGGCACCTCGGGAGGCGTCCCCTCTCCCCCCACCCCCGGCTCTGAACCCCCTTCTAGCTCTGGTCGCCTTCCTAACTTTAAAGTTTTGGTGTTGTCGTTGGGAGGACGGTGGTGGTTGTGGCCTACTCTGCCAGGCTTGGGGAATTGGCGGCGGTCTTTTTGGAGGGAGACTTGCCCTTGGGCAGCTTGGGGAGGAGGGGAGTCCCCCTCCTCTCGCTTTCCTTCCACCTGTTAAGCAACGCTCCTGTTTGCCACAGCCTCTTACCCTCCCTCCCCCGCCCCTGCGAGGACGCTCTGAGAAAACTGGGAGGCCTGGAGTTTTGCAAGAAACAGGCCTAGACGGAATCAGAGGTCGTTACTAGAGCAACTCAGAGGCGAAACCTACTGTTGCTGGGGGTGGCTGGGGGTGGCGGGGGGTGGGGAGTGGTTTGCAGGATTGCAGAGGGAGAAAGAAGGTTTTTTACGGAGGACAAACGAGGACGCTCACCAGGGGAAATTGATCCCTCTGTATTTCTAAAGATTACATCACATCTTTTTGGGTCGTTCTTTCTTTAAATTTTTGTGTTTCACACTAGGAAAAAAAAAAAACACGAAGCCCGAGTGGGGCGCGCTGGCCCCTGCGTGGAGCCAGGGAGCCTAGACTGGCGGACCCGGACTAGGGGGTGGCTCCCCGGCCTCCGGGTTCCTCGCCAGCCGGGCACTGCGCCGCGAGGGCGCCCGCGTTAGTAACAGCACCAAATCATGAAGGAACTCTCCCTGCTTTAATTAAAAAGAGGAATCTTGGGAAAACTGGAGCAGATTAGCACAGCAAAGGGTTGGTTCCCAGCGATTTATTTTGATGCATGCATGACACGGCGCACACATGTCGGTATTTCGGCTCAACTCCAGAAGCGTGCGTGAGCCTCCGTAGGAGTTTCCATATTCCTGTCCACATCGCACCTAGGAAGCCCTTAGCCCAAATACCACGTTGAATTATCCGTCGGCCCAAGCTTCGTACAAATGCGAGGAAAAGTATTTAACCCCTGAAGCTGTCAAGCAACCTCTTCAGGGTACACTTTTTATTTTACACGCGGCAATTAAAGGATGGCAAATACCCCAGCCGAGCGACTGAAGCCGTTTGGCAAAAATCTCCAACCTGGGGATGGGGGGATGGGGGGGCGGTGAAGCGCGAAGCCAATAAAACTCCCGGGGCCCTGCGGCCGGAGGTGGCGGCTGCCCGCAGCGGAGGCAATCTCTGGCTGGGCAGAAAATCCTGGAGTGATGACGCCGGTCTTGGGTTGATGGTTATATTTAATTGAGAAAAGGGATAATAATTTCTGCTAAAATTGGACAGGGCCCGAAAGGACGGAACCACTGGTACAGGCAGGGATGGGGGAGAGGTGCTGGGAGAGCTGGGCCCAGGGAGCGGCCACTCGGACCGTGCGCAGGGCCGGGACGAGGAGAGGAGAGAGACGACGACTCGGGCGACACGGGGCCGGAGGCGCCGGCTCAGCGGCGCGCTGCGGGGCTCAAGGGAGACTCCGTGGGCTCCCGGGCGGGCGTGCGCTCTAGGAGCGAGTTCGCGCCTCGCAGAGGCCTTTATACCTGGGTCAGAGCGGCCGGCGGCAGATTGTGGTGCTGGCGAGCAATTGGACTATTGTTGATATGCTAATGAGGCGATTAGGCTGTTGGTAAAGAGCAGGAAAAGGGAAAAGTTTCTACCATTAGAGGGAGATCTCCGAGCGCACACGGGAGCTCCTTCCCTCCTCGCCTCCTCCTCCTCACCCTCCTCCTCCTCCTCACCCTCCTCCTCTTCGCCCTCCCCCTCCTCCTGCGCTCGCCGCCCGCAGCCGGCACTTTGCGCTTACCCAGAGAGTAGCTCCACTTGGGTGCGAGGCGGAGAGGGGCCAAACCCATTCACGCCGATCCATGAAAATGCTTTGGAAACTGACGGACAACATCAAGTACGAGGACTGCGAGGTAAGCGCCGCGCGGGCGCAGTCTCTCCCGCGGCTGTAGGCTCGGAGCTCCGCTTCCCTCCTCTCCTCGCCGCCAGCTGCGAGAGGCGGGTGGGACAAACTTTGCCCAGCGCAGCGCCCGCCTCTCCGATTCGCCCGAAGAGCGCAGGGGAGAAGCTGGCGAGGAAGGTTGAGGACGTTCCCTTCTTTCATTCTCCTCCTTCGCAGCCTCCTGTCCCACTCCCCCTCTACCGCGATTTTCTCCAGACCAGTTTTGAGTGTGGCTAAGGGTAGACGAGCGTGGGTTTTTGAAGTCATTGCTGGCAACTGGGCAGGCGTCTCTGAACTCTGCTTGTCTCTCCAACGAGCTTCTGAGGGCCCAGGTCACCAGAAAGAGAAAGGGAAAACCTCTTTCCCTCTTTAAGTCTTTGTCTCTGATCTTTAACATTTTCATTTGTTCATTCTTTCCTTCCTTTCTACCAGTCCTCCACCCAACCCGCTTTAAAAAGGCCCCCTCCCTTTTGGAGAAGGGGCCCGCAGCCTGCGGTCTCAGCGGGAGCGCACCTCCCTGTGAGCCGATTCAGTTTGGGAGCACTCCTCCACCGAACGGCTGCGGGGCTTCCTCCAGTACCCTGCGTTATTCGAGAAGTTCTAGGCAGCTTCTCGGTCTGTGCTACTGGGTCGGCGCATCCCTGGGGTGGAGGCGGGAGCCTGCTGGCCGCCGCGCCCTCAGCTGCGTGACCGTGGGAATCCCGGCGGGGCTACCCACAGCCTCCGGTGCGCGGAGCCCGCCCGGCCGATAGAGCGCGCCGCCTTGGAGCCCGTTTCAAAACCCACAGTCCCGGGAGCTCGGCTTCGTGGGGCAGCCGGGGAAGCCCCGGGACCCACGGGCCTGGCGGCTGCTGCCCCAGCCCCCTTCTAGCCCCCCGCTAGGAGGGGGACTGGGGAGGGGGCCGCCGCCAGAGACTTAGCTACGTAAATAGTAGGTGGCAGTCCCGGCTTGGGCTCCCCCCTACCCCCTCTTCTCTTTTTGGCATTTGGAGCTGGGAATGTGGAGCGTAGAGGTCTGTGCGGGGCGCGGCGGGGGTCTTCACTTGAAATGAGAATGTGGGCTTGGGTGAACGACGTGTCCTCCGTTCCCTCCTCCTCTCCTCTCCGTGGACTATTTTAATTCTTTTTCCTTTACCAGCCCCTCCTGTTTCGCCCTTCCTTCCCCCAGTGAATGGGGCACGGAGTGCATGCCAAGGGGACGGTTGCTTAGCTGGGGACTCGTGGCTTGGCTGGTGCGGGGCGCAGAGACTGACTCCATGTCAGACCAGTCGCTTTGTTTTCAGGGCCGGGGGGACCCTTTGCGGACCGGTCGGGGTGACAGCGGGCTCCTAAGCCTCCTCGGGCCGTGGCCCGGGGCTCGGGCATCCCCATTCTCGAAGACCGAAAGCCCCGGCGGGCGGGGTCCAAAGTGGGGCGAGGCGCCCGGGGGACCCAGGTGGGAAGCGAACTTGCACCCCCAGAGTGGGGACCCTGTTGGGGCGCGTCGTGTGCATGTGCGTGTGAGTGAGAGTCAAGGGAAGGGGCGGGGGGGGGGGGGGGGGAGACGAGAAGCGAGAGGAGAAAGAGGAGGAGAAAACAGTGAAGGCTGTTTCAACAACTTCGCGGTGGCGAGCGCCGGAGCAGGGATTTCGGGTTTCCGAGCCGGCTCGGGACTGTCTAATTATGCCGGGCTCTGCAGGGACATGCAGGAGGCGAGGTGCCGCTTGTTCTGACACCCCGGCGGGCAGACTGGCAGCGGCAGCCAGGGGAGAGCGAGCCGTGTCATCCGGGGGTGCGTCGGGCGGGAGTGGCCCAGCCAGTCGGACGGGTTTGCGCCGGGAGCGGGGAGTCCGTGCCAGCGGCGCCCGGGCTGGGCTGCCTCGCGTCTCTGCGCTCCACGGGCCGCGGCCCGGTGCCCCCCCCCCCGCCCCTCCTTCGCGAGCCCCGGCCCCCGAGAGCCGAGGGCGGGGCTGCCGGCGACGCAGAGCGGCCGGTCCCCGGAGGCCGCGGGAAGCAAGTGAGCGGCGGCCCAGGCGAGAGCCGGTCCCGGGCGGGGCGCCGGGCCATGGAGAAGCCGCGCGGCGGCGGGCGGCCGGACCCCGCGCCCCAGGCCCTGCAGCGGAGCGGAGGAGCCCGCGGCCGGAGAGGCCCGGCCCGCCGCAGCTCGGGGGCGGAGAGCCCTTCGAACGCCCGGCCGCGGTCCCCGGGAGCGCCCGGCCGCGCCGCGCGGCCCCCGCGGCATGCCGAGGTCTGCCCCAGCCTTTTAGGTCTGATTGTCCTCGCTCGCTTCCTCTCCCCTCCCCCTCCCCCGCGGCCTCCCCCTCCGCGCGCTCCGGCGCGGCCCCCTCCCCTCCCCTCCCCTCCCCTCCCCTCCCCTCCCCTCCCCTCCCCTCCCTCCTCCCCCCCTCCTCCCGGGCTCTCCCTCCCCTCTCCCCACTCCGGGCTCCTCTCTCGCGCCCACACTTTCTTTCTCACACACGCACGCAAGACACACTCTCCCCCTCTCCGCGCGCTCGCGCTCGGTCTCCCCGTCTCCCTCTTTCTCTTTCGCTTTGGCCTACCCTGCAACCTTTTAAAATGTTGCCCCTTCCCTGTGATTCGCCAGCCGCCGCGCCGCGGCCCCCCGCGCGCTCGCCCGCTCCCTCTCTCGCTCGCTTTTTGTCTCTCGCGCTGCCTCTCCCCACCTCCGATTTGCTACACTAAGGCTCCCGTCAATGGACTGCATTGAGAGCCGGCTCCGGCGCGAGTTGCCTCTCCGCTTCACGCTCGATTTCCAGGCATTCTTCCCTTATTAAGTATTCGTGTAATATTAATAGTCATGAATATCTGCTATTAGGAGGCTCCAGGAACGCTGCCCAGCGCGGTTATTAGAAGCTCAAGCGAAGCCGCGGCTCAGAAAAGAGGGGGAGACACGGATTAAGGAACACGCGCGCACACACACAGACACAGACACACACACTTTTCTTTCTTTTTTTTTTTTTTTGCTTTTTTGCCTTTTCGGGTTTTTTTTTTTTCCCAATTTTTTAAGGAACTTTGAATCCTACCCGATCGCGGCAGGATAGAGACCGTGGGTTCGACCAACTGAAGGCGCCGCTCGAATCGGTGGTTCAAGTTCGGATGGACCAGAGCGGGGCTCCGGCGCCCGGGGGAGCGGCGGCGCGGTGACCAGAGTCCTGGGTGGCGCGGGGCGCCTTTTGTGTGGGGCGCGCTCGGGCGGCGGGGCAGCCGGGCTCTCCGCGCTTGCTTGTTGTTTTCCACCCTGACTCGTTACCCCAGACTCTTCGCAGATGTTAGTTCACAGTTTTTCAGCTATGGTGAGTCCCATCCCCACCCCCGACCCCTGCCTCCTTAGGAATTCTAGTCTGGAAACCTGGGGCTGCGGAGAGAGACCTCGGGGTCCTCGCCCGGTTTTCCTTCAGGGCGCCCGCCTTTCCTCGTTTGCATTTCCCGCCTCCCCTCCCCGTTTCTCTCCCTCTCTTCCATCCTTCAGTCGAACGCGGTCCCCCCCTCACCCTCGCGCGACCTCTCCCGGCTCGCACACCTACCTCGCCGCTACTTCCCCAGCGTATTTTCTCTCTGCTTTCATCTGTATTTCCTCGCCTCTTCACTTGTTCCCGAGACGTGCTCAACATCTGATGCTTAATCCGGATGTAGGAAAAACGCTGCCCGGCGTGCCCCTTCTTCCCCCCCGCCCGGGGCCCAGGGCTGAACCTCCGAGGGTTCGCGTTCCCTGGAATCAACTCCGTTCGCTTGTTTTGCAAACGAATTGCAATAGAGGAACAGAAGTCAGGCGTTTCTTCTGCCCTTTGGGGCTGGGGTGGAAGGGGCGGGGGCCTCCGCCCCGGGGCTCACCTCTCTTTTAAACCCAATATAAGGCTGAATCTTTGCATTTTAAACCTTTACTTGACGTCTCCCTCTTCCCCGTCGCTCTCATAAATCGACTCTGTCCAGAAAAAGGCTCCTAAGTGAGGAAGCGGAAAAGACAGCCCCCAATCCCGCAGTTAAAAACCTTCTTTGAGCTGGTAATTTAAACGTGGGCTTTCCTTACAGCCCCTCTACGAAATATGTTTCTATTTAAATAGTCATGAAATGGTAATAGTCTTTGAATGGGCATGATTTTTACCCCCTCCAAATAAATGGAACAGGGTAAACAATAACACCGTGGCGGGCAGGTTCAAACCCAGGGACAGAGAAAAGGCCGCTTCTAGCTGTTTAGTATTTACTAGGAATTTTAATTTTGCTTAAGGGAGGTTTCCCTCTGCTGCTGAGCGGGCTGTAGTCCGGGTTCTGCCTTTTTTCCCCCTTTGCAAGAAACGCCTAAGGAGAGTCTCTAATGCCCCCTCGATTGGCATCGGCGAAAATTCCCTGCGATTGGGGAAGGAAGGGCCCGTTTCGCTTTTGGAGAATTTTCTGCCAAAGCCGCGCGGAGGGCTGGTTCCTCGCGGCGGCCTGCGGACCGGGCCGGGCGGTTTCGCACGCAGCCTGGCGGAGTGGCCCAACGCCTGATGCCGTCTTCTCTCCCTTTGGCCTCGCTCTCTTGCAGGACCGTCACGACGGCGCCAGCAACGGGACGGCACGGTTGCCCCAGCTGGGCACTGTAGGTCAATCTCCCTACACGAGCGCCCCGCCGCTGTCCCATACCCCCAATGCCGACTTCCAGCCCCCCTACTTCCCCCCGCCCTACCAGCCTATCTACCCCCAGTCGCAAGATCCTTACTCCCACGTCAACGACCCCTACAGCCTGAACCCCCTGCACGCCCAGCCGCAGCCGCAGCACCCGGGCTGGCCCGGTCAGAGGCAGAGCCAGGAGTCTGGGCTCCTGCATACGCACCGGGGGCTGCCCCACCAGCTGTCGGGCCTGGATCCTCGCAGGGACTACCGGCGGCACGAGGACCTCCTGCACGGCCCCCACGGGCTTGGCTCCGGACTCGGAGACCTCCCGATCCACTCCTTACCTCACGCCATCGAGGACGTGCCGGTAAGAGGCCGCGCGCGCGCGGGGGCGGCGGGGGAGCAAACGCGGTCCCCTCTCTCTCACGCCCAGGAAAGGGTCCCCCCCTGGAACGTCCAGCCCCGGGGACTGGGCTTTCCTCCTCTCCGCTGTTTACTTTCTCCAAATCTCCTTTTGTTTTATCGGGTGGACCCTTTAAGCACCCACCTAGACAACCACATGCCAAAGATTCAAAAGTAGTTGAGAGTTCGGCCGGGAGAACAATGGTTCGCAGAGCTCCTTCAAACAATGCCTGCGTTACCATTTATAAATCAGACGAGTGTCACCGTGGACGCTACCTTCCCCTCTCGGCGACAGTAAACTGTTTCGATTATGAGAGGATCTGATTCCACCGCTATGTCTGACGTGGGGGTTTCTCCTCCCAGTCCTGAAAGACGTGTTAGAGTGGATCAAAAGAGCTCATTTAAATGCCCTATCGATTTAAAAGAAAGTGTAAAAGACACACGGATAAAATTATTTTGACCGGATTTTATGAGTGCTAGGGGGTCTTTGAAAGTTACGTGTATACCCTACCCTGATTAAAGAATACTAAGTGGCAAATCCGAACAGGAGGACATTAAATGCAGCCTTTTTTCTCTTCCTAGGGGTGCTAAGTGCTGACCTCATAAATCATTAGCTGGGTTCCCAACGCCCATCAGGACCTGCTACACCCCCATATTACTTTAATGTTTTGAGACTGTTGGGCAATGCAGTCTTTGAGCTCTAATTCAGTTATCAATAAATGCAGTTTTCGATGATTTCTAAATAAGCATGGTATTAGCACATTTACTCTTTGGCAATGCAAACCAGGCTATTGATAATTTGAAAATACTTTCTGAAATTAAATTTAAACCGGCATCTCTGCTTCAATTCTACATATTTATGGTTTCCTCACAACCTTCCTGAAATGGAATTAGAACAAGCCAATAATTTTATTAAAGCTGTAAAGGCTCTGTTAATGCTGCTTTTCTTTGGAGAGGAAATGTATCTGGATGTGATTTTTGCTAAAATGCTATTTCAAATTACTGCATCAAATATTGCAGCAATATGTCCGTTGACAGTTTAATGATTACTGCATTAGATTGCAAAGAAAATGGTCAGATGAACTTACCTGCTTGCTTGGTGAATTTAAAACATTATTTAAGTTACATAGGGAAATAGAAAATTTATTACATTTCTCATTTGGCCTAGTTAATCACTGAAATTTGTTGGTTATGTTTAGCAGCCTAGCATGGAAAGCAGGAAAGTAGGCATTTGATCCAGGGTGGGGTTTAGTAAGCCTTGTGTGCCTGCATATGTGTGTGTTGTCATACATGTTTTTAGAAACATATTACACAGTGCATTTCTTGGAAAGTAAAATGAGAGGAGGAATAGTTGGGAGAAGGGCGATTAAAAAACAAACTTGGAAGTTGTGACCATTTGAGTTCCCCTTTCCGGAGAGTCTCTGAGTCCTGATCCTAGTCTGCCCCTTGGAAATATTTGAATTGCAAAATAACGTTGCAAGCTTTTTAAACTTACCACGAATTAGAATTGCTCTACTTTGCAAAAAATTCCAAAGTGGCTGGTGTGAATTCTTAACACCTGTATAGTCACTCTTTGTGGTGAAACTGGCCTATAGGAGAAATTAACCAAAAGATCAAATAAAAACAAGGAAACCCAGTTGCTGCTCTTCCCCTTTCCTCCCCCAACCTTTGAAGAAAAAATTCTTTCAAAGGAATTTGGGTCAAGAAAAGGGTTTTCAATTTTCCCATTGCTGCAACAGTTAACCTTTAATGAAAACGAACGCCAAATATTTAAGAAAACCAAATCGATGGTGAAAATTATTTAATCATTAATATCTCAGTGGGGTTTTAAACTTAACAGTCTTCCCTGTATGGATAAGGTCTAGAAATAACACAAATAAAAGTATTATGCCACACTACATTTACTTTATGGGTTTAGGGTGCATGCATAAAGGGATCATATTTCCCCATATAGTTAAAACACAAGAACTGCAGCAGTAGTCATTTCTGAACATTTCTCAATTTAATTATACTTAAATCCAGAAGCACTTTAGGCAAGTTACAAATGAGAGCATTGAGTATAATAAAACCTGTAATAAAGCAACTTAGTACCATCCACCCGGAATCATTGCGATCAGGCACAATTAACAGGAGCATAAATCCAAGACAGAATGGAAAATGTTTGAATCAGTATTATTGTTGGACAAAGACTAGAGAAGGAAGTAATAGTTTTTTTAAATGGTAATGCCTGCGTTTGGTAACGATTGCGAAATCTTCTATCTCAGCAGCCCTGGTGCTAATTTGTAAACACAGCCAGACATTATATTGCCTGTCAGTTTCTGCATTAGAAAACATGATTTCATTTTACTTTCTAATCACGTTTTGACTGTAGCACATACGTATAGCCACCCATCTGTAAAAAAAAAAAAAAAAGGAAAAAGGAAGCCCACACTAACAAATCTGCTGCTGGACACAGCAGGGAAACCTCAAAGGCTTCCCCCCTCCCTTCTTTCTATCGTTTTCATATCCAATTTGATATTTGATATTCAATTTAGACAGTAGTCCTTAAAATTTTTATTTTGTTTCTCCGTAAGTGCAGGTGCACATGCACGTTTGCTCTTTATCACGTCCCTAAAACGTTTCCAGTGCTCCCAGGCCACTCCCGCCTCTGTCATTTCTATTGTTGTTTCTCTGGCTTTTGCTGCCTCAACAGTGGAATCGCTGAAGTCCGAAGCCACTGAGGCGCCAAACTAAAGCTAGGTGTATTTTGAAAGGTTAAGCAGGCTGTGAGAAAGATTAGGTGTTCCCAAACTCGATTTAATTTCCAAAGAAAGTTTTGTTCCCCACTCCACCTCCTTCAAATGTGGATTATTTGCTGGGGGTCGAGAAATTGGCCGTGGGTGTACAGTGAAACCTCTTGAGCTGCAAAGCTCCAAATTCCAATAAGCCAAGATGAGATGTTTATATATAAATGTCACCAGATGGGAGGGGGGATTTCGATTCTACGCCTTCCCCTCCCCCTATCTTGCGCGAAATATTCATTTCCTTTTGTTTTGATTATACACTTACATCCATGTGTATCCTTTTGTTGCAGCATGTAGAAGACCCGGGTATTAACATCCCAGATCAAACTGTAATTAAGAAAGGTAAGCCATTTCCTTCTGCATTCCAAGCATGTCCTTACAGGCATAGTGCTATTTAAAAGAACTTGCAGAGGTGTATTTATTTTTTTCAAGTAGGATTTCCTAAAGGCTCAGAATTAGCGAATAGATAGGCGTAGAACAGCAATGCTCAAATGATTTAGTAATGGCAACAGGCTAGCTTTGTTCTGATTTATGACTTGACCATTTAATTTAGTTTAATGATATCTGGACAAACACATGAAATGTGTGATAGTTGAGCAGATTTGGAAGTGGCATTTCAATTTGGAAACAGTTTTAACAGTTAATCCACTGCGTGAGTGGCCATAAGTGTTATAAGAAGTGTATAATGCTAAAAACAATGCAAGTAATTCACTATTAATATGGGGGCAGATGATAAAGACAGCACTCCTTAGCAGAGAGGGAAAAAAAAAAACCTTTCAAGTTCTTATACTGAATTTCTCATTAGGTGTTGAAGGATTTTTTAAACTTTGTGAATTAGGTTAGCAAAAATTTGGCTTTTGGTTAAAATGAGCCTCTTGAAGATGTCAGGTTTATTAGCATAATTGTTCTGAGCAGAAATTGTTTTTTAAAAGTGTCAAGTGATTTGGATGGATTTGTAATTTATGTTGCGTTTAGTGAGTAAAATAAAGTTTACTGGATTAAATGCTATTCACAGCAGCTTTTTTTTTTTTCCCTTGGTTATAGTGGCAACGTTACATTTCAGGATTCTAGGCACCACCAGAGGATGATGCTATATAAAACTGTTCTCATTTCTAACCCCAATCAGTATATTGTTAGCGAGTTTAAAGTTTCATTTTTGCATCTGCGAAGTCTTTGTCACGTCAAATTAGATGTGCAAGGGATAAATCTTAAGAGATGCTCTTTCCAAGTCGACATGATAATTGGCTCTTTTATTAGTAATCTCTCAAGAGTTCGTTTAACTCCTATTGTCTCTATTAGCCTCCCCAGAGCTATTAATGTCACAAGTGATCTATCCAAAACCTAGAGCCCCCCCCCCCCATACGTCTAAAATATCCCCATTAAAGAGAGAGTACTGAGATAAGCATGTATTATGTAGTATGTCTCCATGTGGAATCTTAATACAAATGCATACTGTATTTAAATGGTTGTGAATGCATCTGAATTATATTGGTGTTAGAAATTTAACGTGTTGGTCTACTTCCTGCTGGCCTTGAATTTTTTTTCCCCCCCAAGTATGGGGGAATCCAACAATGAAGAGCTCGTGATTTTAACTAATAAGAATATAGCCTCCCCCTAATCCCCCTTTCCCAAAGAAGGTGCTTAAGCGTAGGGACTGTTAACTCTTTGCTCGTCGAAAATACACATTGCTAATATTCCATGGTAGGCCTGTTTATCCTTTTTTTTTTTGAATTCAAAACTGGGCTTGGCATGGACTTCTAAAACCCCTTTTCACAGATAAACGTTAAGGGGGGGCGGGGAGGCAAGGACTATTTATTGAAAGGCTGGGGCGTGTGCGCTGTGTGACAACTTGAATCCACCACTTCTCGGCTTGAGTGCCATGACTGAGATGCTCATTTTTAGAGGCAGCTTTAGCCGTGGAGACTCTTGGCTGATTTTAATTATGGGTCTTTGAACAGTTTCTCCCCAACACTGAAGAAGCCCTCGTCCCCCCCACCCACCCCACCCTGAATGCACACGGGGCTTTTTTCTCGGCTCTGGGGCCCAGTGTCCTCCGATGCGGAGAGCCGAGAGGGTCACCGCCTCACTAGCACCTCTAGACAGCACCCCAGCGGTTACAAGGCCAGGGGGTCCCGGCGGAAGGACAGGCCGGGCTGGCGGGGCGGGGTTGCCGGGGGGGGGGGGGGGGGGGAAGCGCCGAGGGGCTCAGGCTTCCACTACCCACAGGGATGGAGCCGGAGGGACTAGGGCAGGTGGGGAAGGAGCCATGGGATTTTCGGGGCTGGAGGAGAAGTGGGTTGGTGGCGGGGGACGGGGGGGGGGCGTTGGTGGCGGCGCAGGCCTGGGGCGAGGGGCCCGGGGCTCCACAGGGCTCCCCAGCGCCCACACGCGGCCTCCCCATGTGTCTCCGCAGGCCCCGTGTCCCTGTCCAAGTCCAACAGCAACGCCGTCTCCGCCATTCCCATCAACAAGGACAACCTCTTCGGCGGCGTCGTGAACCCCAACGAAGTCTTCTGTTCAGTTCCGGGTCGCCTCTCGCTCCTCAGCTCCACCTCGAAGTACAAGGTCACGGTGGCGGAAGTACAGCGGCGCCTCTCACCGCCCGAGTGTCTCAACGCTTCGCTGCTGGGCGGAGTGCTGAGGAGGTGAGGCCCGGCGCGGCCCCGCCCAGCCCCGCCCCCCGGCCGTGGAGGGAGGGGCGGAGGGGAAGCACTGCGCCTGCGCCGGGATGGTGACGCCAATGGGCCTCGCGCCAGGGCCCGCCCTCCGCGGGAGAAGAAAGGGGCGGGGATAAAGAGCGGAGAACCGAGTGGGTGGGAGCTGGGGGTGGTGTGGGCGGGGCGAGGCGACGCGCGCCTGCGCACTCCGCCGCCTTCCCGCCCGCGCGCGCGCGCTCCGTCGTTCCAGGGGCGCGCGGCCGGCGCGGCGCGCTCACCGGGCGCCCGGCCGCCCCCCGCCCCTCCCCTGCGCACGCGCAGCTCCCTCCGCGGCGGACTCAGTCCCGCCCGCGGCAGCCGCGGGGCGCCGTGCACCCGCCTGTTCCCTCCTCGCGCCCGCGTCGCAGGCCTAGGAAAACTTCATCTCGGGCTGCTCACTTTGCCTTGCCTGCATGCAGGGTCTCTGATCGCAGAGGGCTTGCGGCCCTTGAATAGTGTTTTAAGCAGAAGACGATGGTTTTAGAGTCAGCGCGCCACGCCCCCGCGTCCCCGTCCCCCCAGGCCCCACGGGCCCGAGGGGCTTTCGCTAATAATTCGGATGCGCAGCGTCCGCACGTGCCAGCCTGCGTGCAAGGCAAGGTTACGTGCAAGGCATGGTTACGTGTGTTCTGTGCGGTCGCTACCTACGATTGCATGTTGCCTACGTGGTCAGGAATTCTCATCTCAACGCGCTCGAGATTGGAATGATTCGTTTGCTAGATAAGATTTTATGAGGGTCAGCGAGGTGAAGCACCTTCCCTGAGGGCAGTTTGTCCCTTCTGTGGGCTTTTTACTTCTCGGGGTCCCACCCAGGGTTGTGTGTGGTGGGTCTTGCGTTGAAAGGTCCCAGATATTTTCTACTTCTTTGTAGTTTTTAATAAGAAAGTGGGCCCAAAACTTCATTCTTTGATATGTATACATATAGCTATTTATAGACCCGGAGTTCTGCTGTGATGGGTATATCCTATACAAAGGCTTACAGAACCATTTTTGGGCAGATTTTAGCATCAGCTGTTGTACTCTTTTCTTCCCCCTTCACAGTCATTCGCTGTCTCTTTGTAATCTTTCACTGACACATCTAAATCTGCCGCTGCCTCTTCCTACCCCTTCCCCCATCCCCAGTATTGGAGACTGTTTACCTAGGGGAGTATAATCTAATCCACACAATTAAAGAGCACTTGAGTAGGGAATAAAATCTGAAATTAATTAATTTGCTGTTTTATTTAAACAATTTATCTTAACCACTTTCTTATTATGGGAGTCTATTTAGACATCTATTTAGAACCACCTCCACTGTCTCTGAATTCAGTGACATTTGTAAAGGCTGATATCAACTTTTGACATTTCCAGTTAGGCTGGTGACATGGCATGTAAACAGTTGGTGAAATGAATTTCCCACTGGGGCTGAAGCCGAGCAAGAAACCTGAGAGTGATGATAACTTTGGTTACTCTGAACAGGCTCACAGCAGATCTTGCAAAGACAATTTAAAGACCCCGTTGGGATTTGTGTGATTGTAACAACAGGGAAAATATACAGTAATCAGTTGAACTCAAAAATACTTCACACCCTGGAGATGAGAACTGTGTTTGTTTGTTTGTGGTTCTTCTTTAGAGAGTTGGGAAATCAAAACCTTCTAACCTGCCACCATAGTTGCAGTAATAAGTGAACACAGAGGGTGCTTTACAGTCTAGCAAGCACGCATCTCCTATGATCTTTCCTTCTCAGGTTTCCTTTCCTTATATGTCTAGGGGCCAGGATTCTTAATTTTTAAAAGCACATTTTAGGAAGTTGTCAAAATGAGTACAGTGGGATGCAGAGCAACTGAATGTTTTCTAAATCCATTTCTCACATATATTTGTGAAACAGGGCGAAGTCTAAAAATGGAGGAAGATCTTTAAGAGAAAAACTGGACAAAATAGGATTAAATCTGCCAGCAGGGAGGCGTAAAGCTGCCAATGTCACCCTGCTCACATCACTAGTAGAGGGTAAGCGAGTTCCCTTGCTAACAAGAAGGGAAGTTTCTCCTGGGAAAGTGGATGCTATTCAGTGGCCAGATGTTTGGTTATATTTTGTGTCAATTGTGCAATTTCATTTTTTTCCAGAGAAGGTAGCTGGAAGTGAACGGAATTCTTGCATGTGAAAAAACTATTTGCATTTAGTCCTGTCCTCCTTTCCTCTTCCCCTCTGCTACCAAATTACACCCCCCCCATCACTGCCCCAGCCCAGTTTTGACCTAAACAATGTGAAAATTTAAGAACTGCATACTCTTCAAGTTCCTGTCTCCTTTATGGAGCTCAGCAGTAAATCACTTAAGCTACTCTGACATCTGCGTTTGAGAAATGCGTGACCATTACTTCCTGAATTAATTTGGGAATCTTTGACCTGCATCCTGATTTAAGACCATCCTGAAAGCTCAGGGTTATATGCCCTTTCAGGTTTTTGTTTTCCAAACATATGCTCCCTTATCTCTCATTTAATTGTGCTTCTCTACTGGAGAGGAAGAAAAATGAACAGTTTTAGACTTTGAGTTATTTGGATAGGAAAAGAAAAAATAAATAAGCATTGCAAAAAGTTTCTCATGCCAGTTTTTTAAGCACACACACACACACACACCCAGGCTTCTAAACCCCTCAAAACAAAAGCTCACCTTGTCCTCACTCCCTTTCAATATACACCATAGTCCAGTTATGGTAGTCACATTCTTACCTCCTCCAGATCCTTGTTAAGTTTGTCTGATACTAAATTGGCTAACGTTTGGGTGTGTTGGAATGAATGTGTAGTTCTCTTGCATTTTCCTTTGTGTTCTGTTGGAAATGTCTCATGCCAATAGGAAAAAAAGGAACTCAAGTTATGGTGCAGATTTCAAAACCACCATTTATATTTAAAGATGGCACTTTATCTTACTTATATCTTGTATTTGAGGAGATATTGTATAACTGAATTCAGGTTCTCGCATTGTAAATTTTTAAAATATTTAAAAACACAAATTTGAGGAGAAATCCTGTGAACCATTTGTTAATGGTGTCAAAAATGATAACTCATGTAACTGTTAAGGAATAAGCAATCGTTCAGTTCCAGAAACTTATCTACAGTTGCACTGTATTAAAAATAATGCCGGTGCCCTGGGAACCCACCATTCAGACCCCGAAAGCATTATACGCAAAGAAAATAGTGGTAACGACTTTGGGTGTAGGGTGAGAGTGTGCATGGGTCTGGGGGTTGAGTCCCATCGCAGGGAGGCAGTTTCTGGAGAACTGTTATTGTTTGTGATCCGCTCCATTTTATGGAAACAAGCTCCGCGGAGAGGGCTTTGATGCTCTAATTGGCGCATGCGTTCTTCCGGAGCTGGAGCTAATGGCAGGAAGCCCTGCAGTAAAAACCAACTGGTTCAGGAAATTAAAACCAAAGATTCGAAAATCAACAACACAGACAGACTCAGTGGAGTGACCCTCAAATCCTCTTGGTTAATCGGTTTGGATGAACAGATAATTATATGCGATAAAGTTAAAATGTAAACCCTGAGTCGTTCCCTTGCAGAAAAGCTCAAGAAGTAATTATGAATATCATTTTATGAACGCGTTGATAGGTGTGAGGCTGGAACACAAGAAACATTTTAAAAGAGAAGGTGGGAGAATGTCATCAGGGTGGGGCATGAGGCTGCGTGGGGAGGTGATGGAATCTACATTTTCAAATCATCTTGGCCTTCTAGGGTAAGTGGCCATTTTCCCTGAGAAATGCATCTGCTAGAACCCTACAGAGAAGGAAAGAAAATGCCTGAAGTGGGGAAACAAATCGTTTGTGTTTCCTGCAACAGCTGGGTTAAGAAAATAAGGGAGCTAGAAGTCTTGATCCCAGCTTTTTTCATTCTCTTGCCCTCTCCTTCCTCCTTTTGCCAGGAGAAGCTGTCCACCTAGCCAGGGACTTTGGGTACGTGTGCGAAACCGAATTTCCTGCCAAAGCAGTAGCTGAATTTCTCAACCGACAACATTCCGATCCCAATGAGCAAGTGACAAGAAAAAACATGCTCCTGGCTACAAAGTAAGACATTTACCTCTTCGGGGTCTCTGTGTCTCACTGTCAAAGAGAAACATCAAAATCCTCTTTGCTCTCACTTTTGGCCTCTTTTCCTTTTGTGTTAATCAGTTTTGTTGTTGTAAACGCTGAAATTACAACACAATCTTATAAACCATGATGGAGCTTAAAGAGGAAATACGAGGAAGATTATGAGTGTGTATTTCCCTCTTTCCCCTCCCTTCTGCCCTACCTTCTCATTAAAAAAACAAAAAAAATTAGCATGTATGTGAATGGGGTATAGTGGGGATGTGAGGGAAGCTGAGTGTGGTTTTGTGACTATGTTACTTCAGGAAAACCAGAACCAAGTTCTTAAAAGAGTGGACAGACTTGCCTGTGTCAGTTTTTGTCTCTTATCACTAGCTTCTCCAAGGGCAAGGATTAAGCTAGTGGCTTGCAAAATGTTCGGGTCAGAAGCTGGCCTAGTTTCCACTCTAATCCCTTCTCCCATTTCTTGCCTTGCTTTCTTGACCTCCTCAAAAGTGCTGTACACACACAGCCCACAAGTTCTAGCCTACAGGCGAGATGTCAAATCAGTTTCAAAATGGCCCAAGTTATATTCCCATCGGTGCCTGGGCTGAATAGGCTTCTCCAGGTGGTGTGTGAAAAGAAAATGACTGTTTTGATATGTTTTCTGGAAATTAAAAGGCTTGTTTGGAAGCCCGTAATTATCAAAGTCGATGTCCCAGGAGGGCTCGGATCCAGAGGGCAGAGGCTGAGGCCTCTGGCAGGGCACTTTCTAGCCTGGGGAGACATCAACTGGCCTTGGGGGAGGCAGCCGGCCAGTACTCCCGGTTCTGCCTCCCTCCTGCGAGGCCCCCTACCCAAAGCCCCAACCCAAAGGCTGCTGCCGCCTCGGGAAGGCCCCAGCCAGTCCTGGCTTCCCAGATTCAGAGACTGAGCTACCCTTGTAGGCCTCATCGCTTGTATTTCAACTTTTCCCTCTTCTCTTAGCTTCCTAAGCACACCCACCCTCAAAGTTTTACTTAGACATTTTTTTTGGTGGCAGTGGGGGAGGGGGGGCACGGAATGCATGGGAAAGGAGGTGGCAAGGGAGATTGAAATGTCTATTTCTGCTTCCCCAAGCAACTGAATTATCCCCGCACTTGGGTATTGGAATGCCTTTTATTTTTTAAGAGTAAAGCAATCCCGAGAAAAGTTTTGCCTTCCTTGTCCACACCCACCCTGATTTGAAGGTGAATGAGTGGAGAATTCATGCCCCCAGACCTCAGATTGCTGAGGTCGTGGTGGAAGGTCAGGGAAGAGGGTCTCTACAGTATTTTGAGCAGGACAGCTGATGGGTACCAGGCTATTGGCTGTGGAAGAGATGCTTGTGTTTCTGACTCCCTGCCTTTCCTACTCACCTTCCTTTCTCTCCTGATTGGGTTAAGTGTCTTCCTATATCAGGGATGCCTAGCGTGAGTGAGAAATGGGGGTTAGAAATTTGGTTCAGGACTTCCCTGGCAGTCCAGTGGTTAAGATTCTGTGCTTCCACTGCAGGGGGCACCGGGTTCGATCCCTGGTGTGGAAACTAAGTCCACATGCCACAGGGCACAGCAAAGGAAAAAAAAGTTTGGTGCAGCTGAGAGGTGAGAAACACACAGGTGGAAAGAGAGAGGGGGGCGTTAGTGGAAGTGTGTAAGGAGCAGGAGATGTGCGGATGGCTCCTGAGAGGTGGCTAGGTCTCCCCAGCTGTGCCCCGCACCCCTAGTCTGTCTCTGGGGCCCTGAGTCAGGTCAGCCGTCCTGCAGACAGCGCCGGTTGCAGGGAGGAAGGTCTGTCTCGATGCTGGTTGTGCTCCCACGGAGCCTCACCCCGGTCTCTCTGCCCTGCTTGTGCTGCAGACAGATCTGCAAGGAGTTCACCGACCTGCTGGCCCAGGACCGATCGCCCCTGGGGAACTCGCGGCCCAACCCCATCCTGGAGCCGGGCATCCAGAGCTGTTTGACCCACTTCAACCTCATCTCCCACGGCTTCGGCAGCCCGGCGGTGTGCGCCGCGGTTACGGCCCTGCAGAACTATCTCACCGAGGCCCTCAAGGCCATGGACAAAATGTACCTCAGCAACAACCCCAACAGCCACACGGACAACAGCGCCAAAAGCAGTGACAAAGAGGAGAAACACAGAAAGTGAGGCTCTCCGCCCGCCCCGCCCGCACCGCCGCGCGCGCGCCCGCCCACCCGTCCACCTCCGCCTGCACCTCCACACCCCACCGCCCACCGCCGGCAGGTGACAGCGCCGGGGACCAGCGACCCTCCACTGCTGCTACTGCCGCTGCTGCCGCCGCCGCCGCTGCCGCCTTCGGTCCCGAGTCCCCGGGGCCCGGGGCCCACGCTCCACGGCGAGAAGGGCGACCCTTCAGGCCCCGGCCCCGACCGCCCCCATGAGCATCACCTCCCCTCTGCCCCCCCCCGCCCCGCGTGGAGCCTAAGAGAACCGAACAGGCCGTGAAGCCAGCAAAGAAGAGTTCTGTCCGAGTTTGTGAACCTTTTTTTTTTTTTAAACCCAACAAATCAACCACAAAGACAACAAAAAAATTAAAAACTTTTTTTTTTTTTAGAAAAAAGGAACGTAAAAATTAAAAAAAAATTCTATGAGTTTCACGGGATGGAATCACCACCTTCCTTACATATTTCAGTTCAGATTGTAGCCATACTTAAAAAAAAAAGGCAAAAAGGATCATGACATTTTTATCAGTATTGTGAATAAACTTGAACACACAGATACTCGAAGTTCCATGTCTTGTCTTCAGTTGTAAAAGTTTTCCCTCTTCAAGGTAAAGCGACTAACTTGAATTTTCTCTGGCAACACGATTCACAATTCTATAAGGGAATCAGTGTTCACGTCTCTGTATATATTTATTTATGTGTAATTTAATGGGAATTGTAAATATGGTGAGTCTGTTTTAAGCCTTTTTTTTTTTTATTTATCTGGTGATCTCGTTTACCTCTTGTTTAGTGGGTTTGAATCTTCCCTATTAGTTCTTCATGTGGTTCATGGTACTTATTTAGGAATTCAAGATTTGGGGGATTTTTTTTTTTTCTTCTGGGATTCATGAATTTAGCCCTGTTGTAGCATGTTAAAGACGACAATGAAACAGCTGAACAAATTTTAACAAGTAAAATAAAATTTTATAAATAATTAGTATTACATTTAGCTTTTCATTGAACTGAAAGAAAAAAAAAAGTGATATTGGACCCTGGAAAGATTTAACTTGAGTGGTTTGATAACCGGTCCATGTTTTGTGGGGGAGAAGCAAAAAAGTTTATTTTATTCCACTGTCCTCCCTTCAAAGCATCATTTGAGCAATAAATGAGTATTGTCTTTAAACCAAGGGTTAGGGATGTTTTCCCCTCTCTCTCTCTCTTTTTGTTCAAAGAACTTCACACATCTGGGACCGCCTGGTATCCTGTATTTTCACTGGCCATTTTGGAAGCAGTTCTAGATGTATTGTATTGAGTTGTGCTGGCAGTAGTTTTCATGCCTGTCAATGTATCATAGTCCTTTGTTGCCCAGATAAATAAATATTTGATACGCTTTATGTCGATTTTTTTTATTCAGTGGCTGTCTTTACCCAGGCGTATTTTTGTTCTTGGCAGTATTTTTTATTCAGTATGGTTACAGTAATTGAGTTTAACTCTCCCTTGGCAATTGCTCCTTGCAATAAGCAGCTGAACCCATTGTTTCCCTTAAGTATAATAAAAACTTACTTTCAACTTGGAGTTCAGAGCAGGGTATCATTTAGATATTCCATTGAGTCTGTATTCAGACAAATGACACAATAAAACCCAATGTATTCTTTTGGATAAAAGATTGTGTGTACTGCTCAAGGAATGACATACTATCTTTTCCTTACTAGAAACATTAATTTTATTATTAAAAATAAAGTTATATTTTATTATGTTGACCCTTTAGGTTTTCATTTGTGTTTTGAAAACCAAAGTATAAAATCTTCAGAGCCAGACCCTAAAGAATGGCAAGGAAGATGGAGAACAAGCCAGAGGAACCTCCCCCTTGCCCCTCATAACTACTTGGGAATCTGTCTCAGAGGATAACTGAAATTTAAATTGTTGGTTCATTAGCACAAAGGAAATACCCACTTCAAAATTCACTTCACTTGCCCTGGCTTCTCAGTGGCTAAGACATGCAAATGAGCTAAAACTGGCTCTAGTTTTCTGGGAAGAGTGGCAGAAATGTACGTAAAGCAGAGACAGAGAGGGCAAATTGCCTCCCATTTGTTTTAATATTTCATTTAGAGATGAATTCATTACTGGGCTGTTCTTAGTAGCTCTTGAGGCAGCAGAGAGGACTGGGAATGTCTGTGGATTCCCAGAATCTTTTCCTCCAGCCCCCTAAATGCCCACCCACCCCTTTCAGTCACCATGTAGGCTCCTCCTAGGACCTTTAAGAAATATAAAACGTTCTCTGGGGTGGAGGAAATTGCGGGGGTGGGCTGGGGGTCCTACCCCTGCAGACCTGACTTAGCATTTAGCTTTTACCGAAAGGACTTCCTGTGTGTGAAAAATGGCGAATTCCAAGCCTGTGTAAACTGCTTTGGAAAGTCTTTGCTTTGGAAGTAAGGAGGATTTTTTTTAATGGTTTTTAAAGAAGAAAGTGGAGGTGGTTAGCTGGAAGATTCACAGGAGAGGTCATAGGGAAAGTGTCTAGGTATACATACTGGAAGGGATTCAACATTTGTTCTTCCGGTTTGACATTCTCAAGGACTAAAGAAGAAAGCATTAGACAGTGTCCATTTTGCAGCCTTTTGCTTTCTAATCTCCTTATGGAAGGCAGGGGAAAATCAATCTCGACAGACGAACGAGAGTTGGTGGAGTCTAAATTCTATTTTCCAAAGCCAGAGAATTCATAACAATGGTGGGTTTGAAAAAAAAAAAAAAATTCAGATGGAAAGTGTATCCTCAGCTCGCAGTGCAGCAATTGTTTTTTAAAGCGGTTATTTATTATTTCCTAGAGAGACTGGTTAACTGTAACGTAGATGTAACAGAATAATGAGGCGAATGAACCCTAACTGTACGTACTCTTGACAGAAATGAAATGCACACAGCATCGTAGCAGGTGAAGTGAAGCATTGTCTATCAAGGCTGTTTTTCTTGGCTGCATCTCAGATTGTGTGGGGGATCCTGACCTCAGGCGCAATAGCATTCACAAACAGCCATACATTGCTAGTCTTTCTCCAATGACACATAAATACTCATTCTAAAACGAAAACAATCTTATTAAATACCATTCATTCATATCTGGATTTACAGATGCTTGTTATGTTGGAAAACCTGAGCCCCATATAATCCTTGCATCCTGAGAAAGATAGAAGGAAATAGTGGGTTAGAGCACGACAAGGTCATGATAAACAATGGTTTTCAAATGCACAGAATTAGTTGTTTTTATTCTGTAGTTGGGCATTTGGAGGAACATGATATTGTCACTTTTTCTTTCTTTAAAAAAAAAAACAATGCATTTAGAGAAGCTATGCATACTTTTAAGGGGTGGGGGATCAGAAGGGTTATTATTAAAAATGACTTTTATGGCTATATGGATTTGGGCTTCTCTGTTGTGACCAATGCACCTTTTCTAAAACACTTGGTGATTACTTGACAGGTCAGGTGCTTATATACTAACAACAGTGATTCTTTTTGGATTAACTCAAGTTAGGATACACAGTTGAATGATAAGGATGCTTGCTAGGCTGTGCTAATTACCAAGACTGATTTTTATGGCAACACAAGTCTCCTTCCAGTTTGGTAGTCATCATTACCCCTTCTATTCTCCAATACCCTTTAAAAATCACAATCCAATCCACTCCTCCCCAAAATCGAATATTAATATAATTTGAGTTCTTGATGGAACTACCATCAGGACTGCAATGCCCCGCAGCTGAAATAATATTTAAAATAGAAGGGATTTGACATTTGAGAAGTCAGTGGCTTGAAATACCCAGTTGTACTTAGCTAATTCAGTCCTTAACCTCTGGTTTCAAATAAATCAATTACAGTCGATTCCACTTCAGTTCAGAAGTGCACAGGGTTTTAGTTAATTGAATACATTTTATTCACTTGCTAGGAATATTCATTTATCAAAATTTCAAATTTAATGTACATTTCTTTACAACTCAGGTTGTGTTGGCTTGCACAATCAGATCAAATTTGCCCTGGTTTCCCCAAATCCTGCTTAAAATCTAAATTTCACCACTCTTTATAAAACAATGTCTCCCCCTTCCTTTCTCAATCAAAAGTAAACGCATCATAATTCCAGGTCAGGTAGGAGAGTTGCTTTCCTCTTCACAAAGAAAAAAAAAAAAAAACTCATCTGTGGTCATCAGCCTTGTGTTAAGTTTAAATAGGTTAAGAACAGAACTGGATTAATTAAGTTTTTAAAAAAGTATTGACCTGAAATTGAAAAAAAAAAATTACGCATGGTTTCCATTAGAGCTCAACTTTACTGCAGCTGACAGGTATGACAGCATTTTGTGGTCTTAAAGCCACAGGCCCCTTTTCTTAACCCTCTCCCTTCCTCTGTGCCCCTCCTCCGGCTTTGGGAGAAGTGCTTGAATAAATAGAGAATTGTTAACTGAAAGCAATGAGGTTAAATGTGCCCAAATGAAGTTGTGCTTTAAACAGATATTGATGTATGCAGTGCTTTATATTTATTGTTTGTAGCATCCTGCTGGCAGCAGTTTACTGTTTGGAAAGGAAAGGGGTTAATTAGCGTCATTATCAATCACTAATGCTTGCCTAACGTGTCCAAAGAATAATCAAGTTAGAGGACGGCATGGAGCCAACAGCTGCTTCATCCCAGTTACAGATCCCCTCCTAAGCCACTCACTTGTGGGGTCGGGGGGAGGTGAAGTGAGGGGAAGAATCCTCACGGCTTTGGTAAAAGGGCTATAAAAATCGGGTCAACTCACCAGAGGTCCAAGAGGCAGAAAGGACAACATAAATAACCAGCGTTTTCATTCTCTGAGTTACAGGTGCAGAGATGGGAGCATCCTGAGGCAAGAGCACAGATATTTGTCCTTTCATTTGTCTGATTATCCAAGTTGGGCATTTGAAGAAAAGCATCCCTGTTTCCCTTTCGTTTAGTGCTGTGTGGTAAAAAGAAATCTAGAAATGCAAGGAGAGAAGAAATAACCCACACACGCCACGGACAAACTTCCATCTCCTAGCATCACCCACCCGCCCGTGTCAGAGGGACAAACCCACAGAGCACAGCAGGTACCAGTGGCTCTCACACCCCGGCATCACTGCTTACGATGCTTAGGGATATCTTTCCTTGTCCATTTTAATGAACAGTTCTTCTTTATATTAAACATGGTTGCTATGCAGGTATGCCATCTCAGCTTTCCATTGTTTTATTACGATGATACTGCCCTCTTTGTGACACACCGTGGGAGGGAAACTGAGAAAGTCTACCCTGAAATGGGTTTCTCTTGGAAGCTTCTCTTTAGAAACATTATTTGCCAAGTTAACCATGAGTTAAGAGCTAAAGGCTCCATTAATGATCAGAGTTGACTCCACTGTTTTTCTGAAGGCAGGAATGAAGTAGTCTGAAGTGGATTATTTACAAACAGAGAGCAATTTGTGTGATTCAAGAGAACTATGATTCCTGTCTGCAAAAGCAGAGCCCAAACTCATCCTTGCCCCTATGGACATAGATGAGAAACATTCGCAATCAAATCAGGAATGTTAAGTCCTTCCCCAAAGAAGTAATTGGTGTTTCCCATGGAACTATAGTATCAGAGTATATCCCATGGTGATCATCAGAGTGAGGAGAGAAAAGGACATTGGAATGGAAAATTGTGTAGTTCATGTATATGGGAAGGTCTTGAATTTAAAAAACATTCTGTTCCTTAGGATCATGACTGAGAAAAAGAAAGGAGGGAATAAAAGATCTGAGGCTATACCTGGGACCCCTATAATTAAGCTTTAAATGTTATTCACGTGTAAAACTACTTTTCCCCCCTCTTTGATGCCTGAAAGGATGATGTCGAACCATCTTTGCTTTCACAGAGAGTTATTTTTTAGCAAAAGGGCAACACTGAGCATATTGCTGGAAAAATCTATGTTAGAGAAGAAAGAAACTCAGGGTAGAGGGCCTTTCTATGTACAGATACATATATTTCTCTCTTTCTTTCTCTCCCTCTCTCCATCCTTCCTTCCTTCCCAACTTCCTCTCTCCCCGTACCCCTTTCTTCTTTTTCTCTCTGTATCTATCTCTTTGTAACTACACAATAAATTTAATGTCTTTGGGGGAGCTTGGTAGACTTAGGTTGGTCTTCCACACCAACATCCATTTAGAAGTGGGAATATTTTCAACAGCAGGTCAGGGATTTTTCTCAGAGTGGCCCAATTCCAGGCTATGCTTTTTTTGGTGTGTGATTTTTTTTTATGGAAACAAAGATTCTATCTGCTAAATTTCAGTAACAAGCCCTCAAACTGAAGGTGGAGTCTCATGGTCCAGCCTCTGCCCATCACAACTCCCTCTGTTGGGTGTCCATTAGGACTCTTGACTTTTGCAAGTGGAAAGACCCCGGCCCTGGGTTTCCTCTGGACCCACATGTCTCCAATCTCTCTCTCTCACGAACTGTTCTGGCTCATCACCCTTTTAAAATCCAGCGTATCTTGGGGAAATGTACACACATATGTATACAAATTTATTTACATTCATATCTGAGGTGTTTGGTCAACCTAAAGTTAACTATCATAGCTTGAAAGAATTTTTCCTGAGGCACAGAGTTAATGCCAGGATCGAATTTCCGTTTTGCCTTGTCAGCTACCAAATCCTGTGTCAGGATCCACCTCCCCACCCCATCTTCTTTTGGAGCCCCCAGGTCTGGGCTGAGCCTTTGTCCCCAGCATGGAGTCGGCCTCCAGCGCCAGATCTCAGCTCCAGGCTCCAGGCTCCCGCCCGGAGGAGACTAGCACGGTCCGTACCCCATCGGCGCCGGCCCGGGAGCCTTCTTAGCTCAATTTCCAGGGGGGGGGGAAAAAAAATCCCTCCGCGCGCCCCCTCGGATGAAAAGCAACTTGCTGCTTGATTTTGGGGTCTGGAGTAGGAGGCGGGAGGCGAGGCGGCGAAGGTTGGGTTGGGGGCCAGGAGGCTCGAGCCCACCTAGAGTGGTCGGAGGCGGGGGTGGGGGGCACAGGAGGCCCGGGAAGGGTGTGGGCGGCCTGGGGGGCGGCCCGCGAGCCCTCCTCCGGGTTAGACCCAATTAAACTGCAATAAAACCCCGAGATGGAGGTTTGGGACTTGCCAGCTTCCCTTTTGCGCTCGCCGGTGCAGTGAGCGAGAGCTGGGAGGCTCCAGGTCAGAGTTTTCAGGGCCTTTTTCACGGGAATGGCGCTTTAATTAATGATTGGAGGCGAGATCTGGGCAACTTTCTTGCTTCACGACTCCCAAGGCGGCGCAAAATTTCAGACTCCCGGGCCCGGGTCTCTAAACTGATCAGAGCGGCGTGGGCCTTCGACTTGGGGACCCACATCTTCCCTCTCCCACCAGGCCTCCCCGAGCTTTCCACCTTCAACCCATCTCGGCAGAGCTGTGACTGTCCGACCTCTCCCCCAGGCTTCCCTTTCACCGAGAAGACCGAGACCTCGCCTGGACCCGCGCCGCCCGCCCACAGCAGGACAATGACCATTAGCCATCTGAATCTTTACAAACTCATTAGGACCTTGTTTGGTTGCGACAATTCAGTTGACCTTCCAATACCCGTTTGAGCCAGCATCCCAGACCAGAGACTATTTTAGGAATGGGAGGTTCTATGGAGGACCACTTATGTGACCCTTGTCCCCCTCTCCCCGACAACGCCCCGGGTCTCCGCACCCAACAGGGATCGCCCATTAGGATGACCTCAGATGAAAGCCTTGGGTGCTGATCCTCGCCAATCCCAGGCCCATTTGCTCCTCCGTTTCCCCTCTTCCCTGCCCTCTGCCTCCCTCCTCCCCCTCCCTCCTCTCAACACTCACCCTCCTCCCTCCTCCCTTTGTAAAAATGCGCTCTGACTTTTGGGGCGGGGGCGGGGAGGCTGGCTGGGCTGGGTTGGGGAGGGGGGCTTCGCAGATAGTTGATATTCCGGGTCCAGCAGCTCTCCGCGCTCCCATTCTCTAAGCTCAGCCGGGGGGAAGTGTCGCCCCGGGCCAAACATATGCTTCTTTCCAGCGCGCTAATCCACCTTCAGCGTGGAGGCATAATTGCTCGAGTGTCCATGGATTCGCGGCGCTTTGTCCCTCGCTGGCTCCCATCAGCCCTGGCACACGCCATTTCAATCAAATCTTTTCAGAAAACTGTCTCCTTTTATCAAGTCCCAGCCCCTGCGAACGACCGGAGCATTTAACAAAACACCCTCGGTGTTCCGCCCGCCTCCCTCGGCCCTGGCGGAGCTGGGAGCTGAGATTATTGCAACAACTTTTCATTGAGTTCAGCCTCTGAGAAGGGAGAGAGAGAGAGAAAGGGAGCAGAAGAGGACAGAAGAGAACAACAACAAAAAAGCAACATCAGCATCCTAGACACACACATGTCTTTTTCTAAAGCCCTTGGTCCTTGGTGTCAGGTGTATTGGAAAGGAAAGGTCAGAGGTCACCCTCAAAGTGAAAACATGCTTCATCTGTTAAATTTTTCTTTGGAATTACAGAAATCAAGTATTCCAGCAGTCCAGTGGGTTAAAAAGATGGGCAGAAACAGGCTTAGAAAAACGGTCAGAGAAGAGGGAAGGACAATGTCTGAAGGATGTTTTTGATGGTCTCTTTCTCAAAAAACTCTCACAAAAAATCCCTCGCGTTGAACCCCACGTAATATCCCCTTTCTTTTGTTGCCAACGAAGGGGACAAATGGAAGTTGAATTTGAAGACCTCTGTCTTTATGATAGTACTCTCTGGGTAAATATGCAAGTCTTTCACACTCCTGATTTAATATCTTGACTGGATTCCCAGCTTCAGGAGAAAAAAGAAAAGAGAGAACGAGAGATTGAAAAGATGAACTCTGGATAAGACCCTACAAGGAGATCTTTAAAATATTTGTGACGCTATAGAAAAAAGTAATGAACCCAGATACAAAAGACGAAGCACCAGCTTTGATTTTGTGTAGCAATTATTATGCAAATATACACAAACAGAAGAGGTTGTAGTTCTATTACAGGAACACAGCTTTGCTGCTTGTTTGTAAAATGAGAACCTCAGAGTAATGAACAGTGTTCTTCAAATCCAGAATTACCCCATGTTGAGACTGATTTCAAGGACTTAGGTAATTTTCTTCTGCAGCTATTTATTTCCTGATGATGGAGGAGAAGAAAGGCAATGTGGTTGAGCATGACCATTTGCTCTACAGTCTTAAAATACAGCAGGCCTTTATGGTTTAAAATTCCATGGGGTGTTCTGGTGACTTCCCTCACTCCTCACAAGTCCAAGCTAAGGAAACTATGAAAGGCTTGCAAGTGATAAGGTCTTCCTTGATCACACAGACTCCACAATGACAATCCCAGTAGCCATGGTCCAGTTTCAAAGTCAGATGAAATCTTTGATGTCCTCTCCATTAACCAAGTGGATGAGCCAAATTTGCTGTGAATGCCAAGGTGTCTAAGTCAGACCTCCATGCCCACAGTTTGAATAGGTGATTGCAAATGTAAGGCTTGAAGTCCTCTAAAAATGTCCAGGCTGTGAGATAGGAAGGGGTCGGATTTAAAGGGGAAGGCTGTCCCAATTCACCCTGGAAACTGGGAAATTTCTTAGCTAAATCTTGAGAACTAGAAATTACTTTGTTATGAATATGAAACACTAAAGGATGGTGGAAATCTTTCAAAATTTAAACCATGAGGATCGTCAGAGGGAAAAAGAGAGTGAGTTTTCAGTTTTTATTCAATTGCATACATTATGATCTTTTTGTAGTTATAAAACAAAAGAAATGCACAGTAACATCAAGTCTTCCTCCAATTCTCTTTTCATCTCTATGGTGAGGTTGGGGGTGGCGAGGGGGCCAGAGGGGAATTCAGAAGGAAGTAGTCATCTTGGAAAGGAGAGAGAAGTTAAAAACCATGATGGCAGGGACTGTAAGAACCCTCCAGTGGGGAAGACCAGGCTCAATAAACATAGTTGTTACATAATCTCTCAATTTCTCATCACTCCCTCCATGGTCAGTTGAATGGGCTCCAGAAAAGAATGTGTTTTCTGGAATATTAGGGAATATGGTAGTGAAGAGTTCTAACCTTGAGGCTATTTCTCCAAGTTAAAATGGTCTTGAAGATTCCCATTAAGCTCGAAGGTTGGGAACTGGGTGGGTTTCTCCTCTTACATTATGAGACATAAGCGGGTGGCTCCTGAAACAACGTGGGATGAGGGAGACTGATTATGGGGAAATGATGAATTGCAGGGGGCTTCTAACCATCCCCCGGGGACTCCGCCTAAAAAAGTTCCAGGAACAACAGAATAAAGTTCTGATGAGAGAAATCTAAAATTAAACCAATCCTTTAATAAGGAGACCATTCTTAGGGGGACTTTTCATTTTATTTTCACGTGAAGAGATATTGATCTCACCCAACAGCACTGACACCACTGCTGTCTAGCTCTGTTTCAAGGCTGAGAAGCATCTTGCTGGGTTAGTTCAGGAAAGCCGGGGAGAGCTGACAGGGATGCTTGGACTGGTCATGCCCCTTGAGGCTCCAGAAAAGCCGTGTGTCCCTCAGCGACATGGCTTAGACGGAGAAGAATCCGCCTGCTTGTTTCTGAAGGGGCTTTTTGCTACTAACTCCACCAGGAGGTCTGAGGGAGAAGCCTGGAGCAGAGAGGTGGCTCAGATAATGGTGGGGTTGGGAAATTCCTCCCAGCCCTTGGAAGTCAAGAGAGTTAAGTCACTGGTCTGAGTGCAGAGCTAGAGCTACTTAGAGAAACTATCTCAGTGGGTGTTAATAAGTATGGAGAAAGTCCTAAGAAAAGGTAGCAAGAAGAGTTCCTTCAAGAAGGAAACAGGAGTTCAGAGCATCCTCCTGAATCCCTCTTCCTCCCTACCTTCCCCTCCCTCCTCATGGAATATTTTGGCTGAACTTTGTGTTCCTTTGTATTTCTCCCCTTTGCCGAGAAAACCTTAAGAACCTTCTACTAGGTTTAGATTTAACCACAACCCTTACTGAATCTGGCTTATGAAAACCAGACTTCTCTATGAGACGGGTCTTCTGGCAGCAATTAGTCTGACTTTTCTTTAACAAAATTCTTTGTAATGCCATTCAGAAAACCATTCGGTAGGAGTTTGTGGCTGGGAGTGTGTGTGTGTGTGTGTGTGTGTGTGTGAGTGTGTGTGTGTATGGGAGGGGCCGCTGGGGTGGGGGATGGTGTTACAGAAGGCCAATTTGTCTGATTTGGTGGAAAAAGAATCCCAATATTAGCACATTAACTTTGGGAGCTGTGAAATATTTAATTAGTGCACTGGTTGGGATCCTATTAAAACTGGCTCTATTTCTGAAGACGGCCCTGAAAATCTGCATCTTCCTTTCCTGTGTGCGGAGTAGAAAACGGCATGGCCATCTTTCTTTGGAGCTGAATTATTTCAGTTTACCAAAGCAATTTATCTTTAAAAGCAGCCTTGTCTGGAACAAATGAAAGAAAAGATCCATGAGTAAATATTCCCATCTAGAAGATTCTATGGGTGGACAAGAGAAGAGAGTGCTTGGGTCCAGGGAAGAATGGTCTGCCTCCATCCCAGCAGTGACTTCCCTGTGTCTGACCGATGGATAGTCACACAGTCCTAGAAACGCCCTCCTATTGGCCTCCTCCCCTACATGTATTTAAGAATCTAACCCCATTACACACACACACACACACACACACACACACACACACCAAACAAGAGATCTATTCATCCAGTCTGCAAAGCCACCTCTCTTCTCCTGGTTATGCAAATTCTAAATTGAATCAAGGGGCTACAGCGTTCAGCCCATTGCTGAAATATGATAGAAAAAAAAAAAAGTTGGGTGTTCCAAGGAAATTGATTCCAACAGTTCATTTTCAGTCGGGGTGGACGTCTGTGTGTCTGGAGGTGGAGACACAAATCCATCTTGTTGAAGTTGTGGCTGCCAAGCTGGGAAGCGGCTCACAGATTTTGACCCACACCTCCCGCACTCCCCCTCCGGCCCCACCCCGGGGAGGGGGATAAATAAGATTTTGCGTCACTTAAGATGTAATGAGGACAACTCTGGGGAGCCTGTCGTGGGGGTGGGGGGGTGGGGAAGGACTTTGGTGTGAACTCTCTGGCATCACGGTTTCCTCGCCGTTGACAGGACCGAGGTCCAAAGGGCGGGTTCAACTGAGAATCGGTTCCAGCCGGGGAAGCGGTCAGCTCCTGCCTGCATCCTGCCGGGAGGAGGGGAAGGTGGTGGAGACTGCCGGAGGAGAGCCCTCTGAGAGCAAACACGCGCTCCCTGTCCCCTTCGGACCTGGGGGCGCTGGGACCTTCCAAAGAGAGGACAGGGTCTTCTTCTTTAAAACTAGCGGGCACCCTGGGCATTCCTTCTCTCCAGGCCTCCGGAGTCGTGGACACGGCTCACTCGCGGGCAGCCAGGCTGCGCTCCAGACCTCAGTTTCCCTGACGCGCGGACCAAGCCGGGAAGTTTCCGAGGGGGCCGGGGACACGTGTGCTTCGGTAAATCGAAGTGGGACCGGTAAGAGGAAGGGGGTCAGCCTCTTCCCCGTAGTCCAAGGCAGGGTTCCCCATGCACGGGACCCCCGGGCCCCAGTAACCCAATCCCAAGCCCCAAACAATAAAGGCAGGGCCCGGCGCTGGTTCTCCGCCACCATCTCCATCTTGAGCACCGTTAAAAAAAAAAAAAAAAAAATCCAATCTTTCTACACACCCAATACATCATTTCAATAAGAATGACTTCACTTTAATAAAGATTTAATACGTTAAATCTGTCTTGTCGCTGATCGATGCTGCTTTGTCTTGAAAACGATTTGGGTTTTCCTGATCCAGGATTCTGGGGCCAAGGCTGTAATTCAGAGTCGGGGTTGTTATTATTGTTGGGTAACACTACCCAAGGAGGAGAAGCCCCGCGTGCGCGATGACACACACGCGCGCTCGCACACTTGGAGGCCCCGCTGGCATTTTCTCCTTGGGCTTCTCCAGCGTGGAAACCTGGAAAGCTTTTCTCGAACTGCCCGGGACGTGGGGGGAAGGGGAACAGCGAGGGGAGGGGGCGCGCGGGCCGAGCGTCTGTCGGAGAATCATTTGCCCTGAATCACAAATTTTCACGGCTTAAAAAGAAAAGGTAAAGCTAATGTCTGGCTCAATTAATAAACATGGTAATTTCACACCCGGAGAAGGACATAATTTCATCCGAGCGCTATCGGCGCCATCACAAAGGGTCAAGGCGCAGCTGCGGCGAACCCGGGTCATTACGGAGTCGCTGAGCGGCTCCCGCGCCCCGGCCCAGCGCGCGCCTCGAGGCGAAGGATGGCTGCTGGCGAGGCCGGGGCGTCCCCCGATAAAGGACTTACCCACCGTGCGGGAAATGGAGCCGCTTTCAGACCGGGAGTAATCAGCTCGCAGACGTAGAGCCCGCCCCGGCCCTCCCCCACCCCCACGTTTACTTTTCAAAAATCAAAGACGAAACAAGCCAACACCCGCTCTCCACCACCTCCAGTCTTTTTCTCTTCTCCAGTCCTTTTAAGAAGAAATCCACCACCAATACAATATAGAGACACACACCTACATATGTTTATTTTTTTAAAGAGGTTGTCTTTTGATTCGTTGTCAATAGAAGCTATTGTATCTGTAAATTTCAGGACAGTTGCAGTTGACAAATTTGTGGTGTCAAGATTTGGGGCCAGGAGCTGGGAGACAAGATATTAGCTTCAATCTCATAATCTCTTAATCACATTACACTTTAAGTGAGCATGTGTAATTTCACCCATCAATGATTAATTTAAGCGTTTGGAGCACAATGACTTGTCTCACACACAAATACTGACTGGAGCATTGTTTGCTAGAAAGAAACCCTGAGATTTAGGAAAAAGAACCTATCTTGTCCGTTCCATTGCGAGTCCCACTTTGGAATCAAAATGCATCTGTAATCGAGACCCTTAGGGCCCGTCTTCTCAAAGGATGAAGCCCCAGAGGCAAGTCCCCCCGAGTCACGGGGAGAGGGGGGCGCCCCTCCTCCCTTCTCTGGGTTTAGATTTTTAAGCAGATCTTCAAAGCTCAGATAAATGCCCATTAAATAGCCACATGCAAATAGGATGGAGCCGGGCAGCTAAACACACAAAGCCCATCTCACATGAAACAAAGCATGATTGATGGCAACCCGGATGCTCGTGTGTTTGGAAAAAAAATTATCCTTGTCCAGTCTCCCAGGTGTCTAAATTATTGAAGAGCGATGTACATATTTCAACGGAAGAAGGTGGCCGAGGTTAGGGATCGGCGGGTCCTCGCCGCCCAAGCCACTGTGCGGTGTATTTGGGTCTGGGGAGACTTCCGTGCAAAGAATTTTAACACCTTCTTCTCTGGGCGGCCAAGGAGGCAGCGCTAACCTGACAGCTCTCGGGTAAATGGTTAGAATGGATCGCTCTCCTCGGCCGGGGACCTACTCGCCGGCCTAGGGCAGCGGGTCCCTCCTCAAGGCTGACGGCTGCGCACCGCGTGCTACGCAGGCCTCAGAGCGCGGTGGGCAAGGCAGGGCCGCGGTACCCACCCAGGCCAGCCGCTTCGCCGCCGAGCTGAGCCCTGAGGTCCGACTCCGCGGGCAGAGCCCAGGGAGGCTCTCACGAAGGCAGCTCTTTGTTCTGGCACTTTCAGGGCCTCGGATGGATGCACCTCTGGGGACGCGCGAGGGGTCGCCCCGTCGGGTGGGGGTGGGGGGGGTGGGATAGGACCCTGCAGGTCTGGCTCGGAGCAGAGGGGCAAGGGTAGCGGCTCTTACTGCTGGGCCCCATCGGCCACTGGTGATGGAGGAGGGTTACTAAAGCAGGTAAATACGGGGAAATAGAACTTTCCAGAATTTCATGTCAAGTCTAAGAACGGAATATTTGAATATAGGCAAGCATCTTTGTGTATCTCCTCCCCTCCCTCTCTCCCACACTTTCCTCTCCTCTTTCTTGTTTGTTAGCTTTCTAAATTAACCCCCACCCCCCGCCCCCGTCCGGTTCAACTCTCCAGCTCGTCTCTGTTTTTCTATCTTCTTTTTCTCTTCTCTCCCTTTCCTCCCTGCCTCTGTCGTCTAGTTTATAAACATGCCGAAGAGAGAGAGAAAGAGCCTCAGCGATTCCTGTAGAGAAAGGGGTCTGGCTTTTGGGGATTGGCCTTCGCGGCCTCTGGTCACCTAGGGAGCCCCAGGCGCCCCCTTCTCCGCTGGTGGGAAGGAGAGGCAGTGGGCCGTCCGTCCTCTGCATAGGCAGAAGCCTCTACTTCCCACGCATCGAATCCTAACCCCAAACTTGCATCCATTTCGCTGCTCGAATCAGGCTCGGCGGATTCATAATAGCGACGACAAAGAGTAATTACATGTTAGAAAACAAAACAATAATTACACCACCAAGTCACACACACCAGTCAGCGAAGCACAGTCGCCAGGGTTGAAAACAGCCAAGCCCGCGGCGCCGGCAGCTGACTCAGCAAATCCGAGAAACTCCGGGACCCGGTCCACACCGGCCCTGCGACCGCCTCTCCCGAGGCCGGACAGCCGGGTCGCCCCTGCCCCTGTCCGGGTCACCTGCTGACCGCTCTTAGAGGCCTTCCTTCATCAGATCTGATTTGGGAGCCGTCTGGCAGAAAAACATCTCACGGACCAAATAATCGATTTCCTGGAGAGTAGGGTATTGTTTTTGCATCAAGGTAGACACACAGATGCTTGAGTTTGAACCACTGTTTCCCATTTTTACCCTTACAGCACAGCAAGGCGGTGCTCACGTGTTCATTTCCCCCAGCACCTGTCACCTGGCTCCGGGGTCACTTGGCTGCGCCCTCAGGCCGCAGCGTCTTGGGGTCTCCGCTTTATTCCCCCAAGCGTCAAGGCCGCCTAGGACTTTTGACTTCTTTCCCCGGGGCCCACAGGCGGGTTATTGGGCCCAGCTTGGGACCGAGCGCCTCCCTAACCAAGGCCTTTCGCGATTGCTGCTGAATACCCCGCTTCCCGGCCCCACGGGAGGTCCCTCTTTCCGGCAGGGCTGCCCCCCGCCCCCCCCCGGCCCTCTGCCGTGGCTCCCGCGCGCCTGCTGGTTCGCCCCAGGGGGCCCAGGCCAGGAGGGTGGGTGAGGGAAAGGGGGGAGGGGTGGCGGCTGGGGGGATGGAAGCGTCGCCTGCGGCCGGGCGGAGATGTGCCGAAGTCCCCGCGGCCCGCTGCGCACCGAGGCCGGCTCGGCCTGCAGTCCGGGGGCGGGGGGCGGTAATGATGCGGAGGACGGCAGAAACGCCTGCTCCCTGAGCCCAAAAGACGGTGGCTAGAAGATGCAACTAAGCTTGAAAGGCCGAGAAAGGCTTGAAAAAGACGGAGGTTGCTCCCCCCCTCCCCACCCCCCAGCTGGGTCTCTGCTCCCACTTCGCCAGGCCTACGTTGGAGCTTCCAGGGAGAGGCGGCTTGGGTGGGGGCCGTCGAAGGGCGAGAGCCGAGCTGGGGACTGTCCTTGCCAGGCGCCCGGATGCCGAGCACCTCGGTCTGGGAGAAAGCCTGGAGCAGCCTCTTAGGCCCGGGTGGGAGCAGCCCCCGAGGCCCAGGAACCACCGCACGCGCCCCTTCGCGGGCCACACCACCCCGCTCCTCTACAGCGCAGGCGACAGAGGGGTCCGACCGGGCCGCGGGCCAAGGGCACAGCGACCCAGAGTGGCCGCCAGGGACTGAGGGCAATCTGAGCCGGGCTGAAGCCCGCGCGGGGCCTGCGCTCGGTCTAGCGCCCTCTATAGCTCCCACGAGCCCCACCGAGTGTGGACCGCTCTCCTTTCATCCCCCAGGGCTCCGGGAAGGACAAAGGACCTATTAAAAAAAAAAAAATCCAACAACAACAAAAAAATATCAACTTGACCCCCAAAAGAACACTGTTTAATGAGGTGGAAAATTCTTCCACACAAATTGCTTTTTCTACTACTTTATGAGAGTTCATAAATGTTAATGAAATCCAGTTACCAAAAAGTAACATACATCATTGCAGCCGAAGGGAGGCAGAGGAAGGAAGGTGGTGGTTAACGTACAGTTATAATTAAAATAACAGCAGCGGCAGCAACAATGCGGCCTATGGCTCCTGTGGTCAGAGGTCCGGTCCAGCGGTCCGGCCTCGCGCCCCTGTATCCCATCTGGCTTGGCCATTGGTGTTTCTCTGGACAGGGAGAGCCGCTTCGGCATAAGGAACACAGCCAAACACTAGAGGCACACAAACAGGTGGAGCAGAATGAAAATAAAACCAGCGTCTCTGTTCCTTTTCTTTTGCAACTGAATGCTTGTTACTGACTCAGATGTCCTCAAACTTCGTGCTGAAAATCGAACCCAGAGGAGAGAGGCCAGGCAAGTTTATCATCTTCCACCCCCAGGGGACCTCATTGCTTTTCTCTTCCTCTTTTCGCTGCAGACTGTAAGCTCCTAGAGGGTAAGCTCCTAGAGCCAGCGATCTTATTCTGCTATTTCTGCCCTGAGCATCCAGCCCAGTGTTTGGTACATGGCAGGTGTTTAATAGGTATGTTCTGAGTAAGTGAATGAGCGGATGGACCAGTAACAGAAAGTTAAATAACTCAATGGATAATCTACTTGATGACATCTGAGATGCTCAAGCACTCAATAGTTTCAACATTCAACACACATTTCTTTCTGATAACTTACTACGCGAGGGAACTGTTCTTGGCCCTGGAGACACAGCAAAACTAACAAGACAGACCATAATCCCTCCACTCAGGAAGCTTACGTTTGATTTGGGATGTTTTTGTAGATGTGTTGTTTCACACGGCTGGACAAATGGTCTCCTATCTAACTTTGGAAAAATACTTTAATTTCTACCTTCCAGATTCTTCCTTATTAAATGGAATTTCGGAGATAAGAGGTCAACTGCTGAAATTCATTATATAAATGATATGTCCTTCCCCCCTCCCCCAGCCTTATTGCTACATGATTGACATATAGGAGTTGTATATATTTAAGGTTGTATATATTTAAGGTGTATATATATATAAGGTTGTACACCTTTTATAGGGTACATTGTTTTTATATAGGGTACATTGTGAAATGATAACCACATGCAAGCTAATTTACGTATCTATCATCTCACATTGTTACCTTTTTATTTTTCTTTTTGGTGACAATACTTAAGACCTACACTTTGAGCAAATTTCAGGTGTGCAATTGAGTGTTGTTACCTGTAGTCAGCATGCTGTACATTAGATCTCCAGTCTGTTCATCTTGCCTAATTGAAACTCTGTATCCTTTAGCTAACATCTCTTCCTCCCTCTCTGCTGTTCACCCAGCCCTTCATCCTGAAGCCTGTTTTCCCCCAACCCCTCTCCCCAGCCTCTGGCAACCACCATTCAGCTCTCTGCTTCTATGAGTTCAAGTATTTCTTGTTGTTGTTTAGTTGCTAAGTTGTGTCGAACTCTTGTGACCCCCATGGACTATAGCCCCCCAGGCTCCTCTGATCATGGGATTTCCCAGGCAAGAATACTGGAGAGGGTTGCCATTTCCTACTCCAGGAGATCTTCCTGACCCAGCGATTGAACCTGCATCTCCTTCATTGGCAGGTGGATTCTTTACCCCTGAGCCACCAGGGAAGCCCTCAACTATTTTAAATTCCACTTATAAGTGAGCCCTTGCAGTATCTGTCTTTCTGTGTCTGGCTTAGCATAATGTTCTCCGGGTTCATCCACGTTATCCTAAATGGCAAGATTTCCTTCTTTTAAGGCTGAATAATATACACAATATTTTAAAGGATATGTTTTGAAAGTGCATGTTTTATATTCCTTTAATGCGATTGTTTTCTCTTCTGGCTTTATTTCTGATGGATAAAACTGTTTTTTTTTGTTTGTAAATACTTAGGAGAATTTGAATGTTTTCCTGTTCCCTTTGAGAGCTGCTGAAATCAAGTCATTTTGGCTTTGCATCCATTGCTTAATATTTTGTGGACTGTAAATATGAGTACCAATACTAATAACTCTACTTTTTTAAGCCCTTATTTTTTGCCAGTTACTGTGCTTGGTGCCTTATTAGCATTACCTCATTCAAACTGTCAAAAACCCTTTGAGATAAGTTCTATGATCAGTGTTTTATTTTTAAAATGGGGAACCAAGGTTGAGAGAAGGTAAGTACTGAATCTGGTAAGTACTGCCAGGTAAGTACCTGGCAATGCCTGATCTGGAACCCTTGGCACTAGAAGGGAGAACACACCATAGAGCTTCCAGCCATTGTGATCAAGGGCAACTTATTTGCCCGCAGCTTTCTTATCCATCTAAGGTCCGGCTAGTCAAGGCTATGGTTTTTCCAGTAGTTGTGTATGGATGTGAGAGTTGGACCATAAAGAAAGCTGAGTGCCGAAGAATTGATGCTTTGGAACTGTGGTGTTGGAGAAGACTCTTGAGAGTCCCTTGGACTGCAAGGAGATCCAACCAGTCCATCCTAAAGGAGATCAGTCCTGGGTGTTCATTGGAAGGAATGATGCTGAAACTGAAACTCCAATACTTTAGCCACTTGATATGAAGAACTGACTCCTTGGAAAAGACCCTGATGCTGGGAAAGATTGAAGATGGGAGCAGAAGGGGACGACAGAGGATGAGATGGTTGGAAGGCATCACCGACTCAATGGACATGAGTTTGAGTAAACTCCGGGAGTTGGTGATGGACAGGGAGGCCTGGCGTGCTGCAGTCCATGGGGTTGCAAAGAGTCAGACACGAATGAGCGACTGAACTGAACTTCTCATCTATAAAATGGAGCCAATACCTGTCTGCTCTATATTGTTCACAGTGTGGTGAAGATAAAATTTAAAAGCACTGTGAAAATGTTAAAACATTGCATGAGTATACCGTGGCTTTTGGTTATTATCACTCTATGCTGTTCCTGATCTATAACAGCTGCTGCTGCTGCTGCTAAGTCACTTCAGTCGTATCCGACTCTGTGTGACCCCATAGAGGGCAGCCCAGCAGGCTCCCCTGTCCCTGGGATTCTCCAGGCAAGAACACTGGAGTGGGTTGCCATTTCCTTCTCCAATGCATGAAAGTGAAAAGTGAAAGGAAAGTCGCTCAGTCGTGTCCGACTTTTCACGACCCCATGGGATGCAGCCTACCAGGCTCCTCTGTCCATGGGATTTTCCACGCGAGAGTACTGGAGTGAGGTGCCATCGCCTTCTCCCTGTAACAGTTAGTACCTCCAATAAGGTGCTCTGCAGCAGCAGTCACTGAAATTGATGGAACTTTGGCTGAGCGATTGTTTGGGGGATGCAGGCGGTGATGGATCTGGTGGGGATGGGGTAGCACATTTAATGTACTGGGTAAGTAGAGAAAACACTACGGAGATGACTCGGCTCTTCCTGATGAGTCTTGCTGCATCCTGGGGGATCTCAGGGTCTGGCAGGAAGGGGTCTGAGGCCCCCTACCCACCCTCCACAGTCTTCCCTAGGGACATCCTTCCTCCTAATTGCAGGGTTCCCTGATCCTCCTTGCCTGTGCCATCGGCCCTGTCGTTGGCCATCACTCTTTGAGCCGGTCCAGCATGACAGTGAGAAAGGTTAAGTGTTCGTTTCGGTGAGTAAATTTGCAGTGCTGCCTGGAGACAACATAATTGCTACTTCCCACATCTTATTGTGACGGTAGAGAAACGGCCACAAAGACATCAAACGAACATCAAGTGTCTGGCACTGCCTATCGCACCTGTCATCCTCCACAGAGTGGGCAAGACCTTGTGGGTGTTTGAAAACCTTTAGCACCTTTTCACAGGAGTCCCTTGTCTGGGGTGACACCTGGAGATGTCTTTACTGTTGGAAACTTGGGTCAGCTAGTCGAGGCACAAAGAGGCAAAGCTGTGAAGGACATACTAGCTTCTTAATACTGGAGAAGGTGATGGCACCCACTCCAGTACTCTTGCCTGGAAAATCCCATGGACGGAGGAGCCTGCTAGGCTGCAGTCCATGGGGTCGCGAAGAGCGACCCGACTGAGCGACTGAGCAACTTCACTTTCACTTTTCACTTTCCTGCATTGGAGAAGGAAATGGCAACCCACTCCAGTGTTCTTGCCTGGAGAATCCCAGGGACAGGGGAGCCTGCTGGGCTGCCGTCTATGGGGTCGCACAGAGTCAGACACGACTGAAGCAACTTAGTAGCAGCAGCAGCAGCAGCTTCTTAATGGTTTTAGTAACCAGCTTCCCTGGTGGCTCAGGTGATTAAGAACCTGGCTGGAATGCAGGCCACCTGTGTTTGATTCCTGGGTCAGTAAGATCCTCTGGAGAAGGGCATGGCAACCCATTCCAGTATTCTTGCCTGGAGAATCCCATGGACAGAGGAGCCTGACGTGCCCCAGTCCATGGGGTTACAAAGAGTCAGACATGACTGAGCAGCTAACCCTTTCACAACCAGTCTTTATATTTCATTCATTCGTTTATGTGTGCATTCATGTATTCAACTCTTTTTGAGCTCTTTGCCGAAAACTCAAAAATTCCATTGAGAGGCTCCCAGGCTGGTGGGGAGGCAGATGAGTGAAAATATACTACCGAACAGTGAGGGAAGTTTTAATACAGATTTATTCACACAGTCGGGCCGAGTCAGTTAATCATTTTGATATACGGGCAGTAGGCTACAGCATGCATTCTCAGTTGGGGTGATATTGACTTGAAAAGGGCAAAAGGTTTTTCCTGGGGGGCAAGAAGTTTTTAGATATTACATTGGTTTGTGATCTTCCAAGACCAGCAATACTCAATAAAAGCTTATTCTTTTATATTTAATTTCCCTTGTTACATAGACTTGAAGTCAAATGTTTTTCATCTTTGAGGGAGTGATATATGAAAAAAAAAAAAAGGACTGATAACCACTGGGCTAGATAGATGAATTTCCCTTACAAAGTCAGGGGCTATCTAAGACTACCAAGTTGGCAGTTGTGGCTGGCATTTTCAGTTAGTTAAAAAGCAGCTGTTGGTTTGGTTAATTTGTCCAAAACTTCCTCATTATTTTACTGATAAAAGCTTTCCTGGTTTGTGTCTTAATAGAGAGACTTGCCTGCCCTGTCCTGCCCAGTCTCAAAATAAAAAAGTGAATTCTATTATTCCTCTTGTTTCCTCAAAAATTAGTTAACTCTGAACCAACTTTTAGCCCCTCAGTTTCCTTGCTGCAAGAAGAAGCTGCTAGATACAACGTCGACATCCTGAGAAGCAAGAAGTTTTGCACAGAAGATACACTGTGTTATTAGTTATGAATAGATGGTTGTTGAATTTGCAAACATGATTCCTTCCGTTCATGCAGAGGTTAAGATATCAAATTTTAATACACAGAGAAAGCAATACAATCCCTTCACAAGGTTGTAAGTAATTTATTCTTTTGGTTTGCAGTTCTTATCCTTTGGGCTAACTGTAATTAGCACTTCTATATCTTGCCCAAAGCTTAACCTAAGAAATTACTGGGCCCAATATCTGAGATTTTTGGAGGAATTTTAGAAGGAATTTTTCACTGTAGAAAGACATTTGAGTAGTAGAACATAAAACTAGTTAGGAAATGTACTAATAGCTGGACCCTAACAATCAAATGAGCAGAAACAATGATGATTCCTGAGCCCATTGAATGAAGGGGGAGAAAAGGAAAGTGGCCCAGGGGGGTAGGGGGCTTGAAAATGGTCACAAAAGAGCTTTACCTGAAATGGCTTCATTTAAAAAGAGGAATAGAACCTTCTGTTTCCCCTTCCATGGAAGTTTGAAAAATAAAAACCCCTACCACCCACAATATGAGATGGTTGGATGGCATCACTGACTTGATGGACGTGAATTTGGGTAAACTCCGGGAGTTGGTGATGGACAGGGAGGCCTGGTGTGCTGTGGTCCATGGGGTTACAAAGAGTTGGACATGACTGAGCCACTGAACTGAGCTGACTGACCACCCACAAAGATATCCTGCGTAGTCCTAAGGACACGTTAGTGGGGGCTAGCAGAAAACCTGGCTCAGGACTCCTTGCCAGCAAAGGGCAGAGCTGGTCTGCCTTCCAGAAGGTTAGCGCCTTCCCCAGACAGAGAGCCGAGCAGGAGGGGGCAGGGTGGGACCGTCCTGCGCCTCTCAAACAGCGTTTCAGTCCCTCTGGGTCAGCAGTGGCTACTGTAGATACGAGCCTTTCCATATAAACCCTGCTTGTGTGAAGTTGCTGTTGGTCCAGTCACACAGACGGGGACACAAAAGCCATTTGTTAACGCTTCAGACGAGGCTGAAGGGGAGCTGTGAGCAGGCTGACCCACATTCCTCAAGGAACGTAGCAAACAATTCTCCTCATTCACACCACAGGAGGGTTGACTGCTTCATTGTCGGTCTTGTTATTGTGGCTGTTACTCCTTTAATGACACTATTTTCAAAAGTTTCAAAGTTGACTGCTAACATTTGCTTCACTTTAAATCTTAGTGTTAAAGTGTTTTGGGTGTGTGTCTGTGTATGTTCACACAGGAGAATGACCCGAGAGGCAGTTTCATCTAAAGGAAACTAGTGTTTAAACTCCTAAATATTTCCATCTTCGTACCTACTATCTGAGGTACCTTTGAGTCAATAACCTCATTGTAAAATAAAGATGGGCATATCTGGAGCTGGCTGAGGTTTAGCTTGAAGAGCAGTGGGTTTGAAAGCAGAGGAGCAGGCATTTTTTTAGCTGTGGGCAAACTATTTAATGTGCATGAGCATTTATTTCCATGCGCATTAAATGGGCATGATACTATACCAGCTCATCGGAGTCTTGGGTGGTTTAGATAAAATAACGGACACTGTAAAAATCACAGTGCTTTGAAGATGTGAGGTGACTTTGTAATTAGGCTGAGAATGAGCTAACACTGAGACTTCCCCTCTAAGAGCTTCATGGACAGTTTTTCCTCACCCGAGTTCATCTGCCACACTGGATGAATGCTGAGTATTTTATGGTAGCCTAGAGTTATATTCCTAAATGTAGATCTAATTATATCAATCTCCTCTTCACAAAACTGCAACGGGTTCCCTTTTATAAAGATTAACCTCTAAAACTCAGCCTGGCAGGTGAAATCTTCTTGATCTAACCTGAAACTGCTTTTCCAAGGCTTTTGTTCATTAAATGCTTCCCACGTTTTGGCTGCTCTAACCTTGCCAGGCCTTGAATATGTTGGGACCTTACAGGACTCCGCCCGATCTTTGCTCAGCCTCCGATGTTGAATTCTTCCCACTCAGAACATGAATAATCATTCTCATCCTTTAAGTCCCGGCATACAAATTCATCTCATAAAGCATCTCTGATCTCTCCAGTCAGAAGCAATTGTTTCATCTCCTGACTTCTTACAGCATAATTCTTGTAACTTTATTTAAGCCTGCTTGAATTCTGTTTAACTCCCTTTGCTGTGAACCTATGATGATCATTACTATTTGTTGAACATCCTGTATCTTAGTGGGGCTTCCCTCGTGGTTCAGATGGTAAAGAATCCGCCTGCAATGCAGGAGACCTGGGTTCCATCCCTGGGCCGGGAAGATGCCCTGGAGGAGGAAATGGAAACCCACTCCAGTATTCTTGCCTGGCGAGTCTCATGGACAGAGGAGCCTGGTAGGCTACAGTCCAGGGTGTCACAAAGAGTTGGACAGTACTGAGCAACTAACACTTTCACACTAATATTACTATCTTTATAAAGAAGTTAGTTGATGTTATGCTGTGCATGCTTCAGGCACAGTAAGGCCTGTTTAATAAATGAGGAATATTCTCACTCCACTTTGTGTTTATGTCTCTGTCCTTCACCAAATGACAAGTATATTGAGGAAAGGGCCTATGCTTTCTTTCTTTTTTTTTTAAGATTTTATTTTTTTTTTTGATGTGGACCATCTTAAAGTCTTTCGTTGAATTTGTTATAATATTCTGTTTTGAAGAAATTGTTGTTTGTTTATTTTTGGCCACTCTGGTCTTTGTGGCTGCCCTCAGGCTTTCTCTAGTTGCAGTGCATGGGCTTTTCATTGCCACGGCTTCTCTTGTTGCAGAGCACAGGCTCTAGGGCATGGGCTCAGTAGTTACCCAGAGGCCTGTGGAATCTTCCTGGACCAGAGATCGAACCCACATCCTCCGCATTGGCATTGGCAGGCAGATTCTTAACCACTGGACCATCAGGGAAGCCCCTGCTTCTGTTTTTTTGTTTTTTTAGTGTTTTGGTTTTTTTTGGCTGCAAGACATGTGAGATCCTAGCTCCCTGACCAGGGATCAAACCTGCAGCCTCCGCGCTGGAAGGTGAAGTTTTAACCACCGGACCACTAGGGAGGGAAGTCCCCTCTGCTTTCTTTATATCTGTGTTCTCAATAGTGATTGACAAAGAGTCTTGCAAATATAGTAACAAAAGAAATCAGGTTAACAAGATACACTTTATGAAGGTTTAAAGAAACCAAAAGGTTTCTTTGGGTATGAATTAAACCTATTAAGCACAAGGCAGTAATAAAAAGTGATTTGGATATAGGTATATAGTTGACTTATGAACAACTCGGATCCACTTAGAGTTGTTTTTCTCAATAAATATGTACCACGTGATCTGTAGTTGGTTGAATTCAAGGATGTGGAACCACGGATAAGAAGGGCTGATTGTACAGTTATGTAGTGATTTTCAACTCTGTATTTGTGGGCTCCGCTATCCCCCTCGTTGTTCAAGGATCAACTGTACTTTGAGAAAAGATATATTCCTGAAACTGTGTGAATTAATTGGATTTCTTTGCATTTGAAAATTGGCCCTGATTATTGTATTTAATAGGAGATTTTTTCAAAGAAACCCTTGTGTTTTCATGTTGGATTTACAGTGAGTGGAGAATGCTCATAGCCTTGCCATCTCCCTGCAACCTCCTACAACTCTGAATTGTTGCCAGCAAACAATTTAACTCCTTTTTCATTTTGACAAACAAACTCCTTCAGGATATTGCAGCTGAAATATCTGTTGCTGCGTGGCCTGTGGCCTTTCGGCTGCGGAAATTTCCTATGGCTTTCTAGGCGAATGATCATCATCTGAATTAATGATGAAGCCATTTGATTTTATTGGGTAATTAATAAATGCTGGGGAGGGGGATCCTGGCTGATACATATTTTCCTCTTTCTGTATTTATAGGAGAGGAATGTAAACCAAAAATGAAGAATGCTTTGGGCCAGTTGTACTAAAACGACTCTGGGCCAGTGGGGTCCCACTCTGACTGCACTGGGGTCATGAAAAGATCAGGGCTTTTGAGGGCTTGTGTAAATATGCATATGCTTCCCTAACACCTATTTTTCACTTTTAGCATTCTGTAAAAGGAACCCAACATTACAGCCCAGCCTCCAAGCGATCACAAGTACAGGCAGACTTCTCATACAGAGGGTTTCAGAGTACAGCCCAAAGGGAGAACACCATTCTTCCAACAGTGAATGGGTTTGTACGACAGTCTTTGAAATTTTGCGTGTTGTGTATGTCTCTTTTGCACATGGCGTGAAGAAGCAGAAGGGAGGTGCTATGAACGATTTTCCCATTTATTCTATCTGCTGTGGGTTGTGCGTCGTCCCTCTAAAAGATACATTGACGTTCTAACCCTAGAACCTCAGATCGTGACCTTATTTGGAAATAGGGTCATTGCAGAAGTGATCCGTTACGTTGAGGTCATACTGGCCTATGCTGGACCCTGAATGCAACATGATCGTGACTTATAGAAGGAGGGAAATTTGGATGCAGACACTGACTGGGGGAAGCCATGTAATAACAGAGTCAGAGGATGGAAGGATGCAGTCGCAAACCCGGGAGCGCCAAGGATTGGCAGCCTCCGCTAGAAGTTAGGAAGAGGCAAGGAAGGAGCGACTGAGCATTTTGGAGGGAACAAGTCCCTCCTGAGAGCTTGGTTTTGGACTTCTCCCCTCCAGAGCTGTAAGAGAATGAATTTCTGTTGCTTTAAGCCTTCCAGTTTGTGGTACTTTGCTACAGCCGCCCTAGCAAACCAGTGTATCAACTTCTTGCCTTTTGGTTTCTCTGTCCAGAGGCAAACCATGTTAACAGGTCTGACGATAATAGTTGATTTTAATTTGAAAATCAGCGTGTTTGATTTTTGAATAGGTGAAACATTCCAATGGATCAAAAATTACACAAAATACTCAGCCGTTAAAAAAATAGATGAAATCTTGTCATTTGTGATAACATGGATGAACTTTGAGGGTATGATGCTAAGTGAAATGAGTCAGATGGAGAAAGACAAATGCTGTATAATTTCACTCATAAGTGGAATATAATGAATAAATCAAACCAAGCCAAAACAAGCACAAATACAGAGAACAAAATACTGGGTACCAGAGGGATGGGGTGGGCACAGGGTCAAATGGGTGAAGGCGGTCAGTGAATGGTGACCAATGGAAATTGTAGTGTGTACAGAAGTCAGAATAGAATGCTGTACACATGAAATTTATATAATATTATACACCAACATCCACCTCAGTAACGAGTTAGAAGATCTATATTCATAAAAGAAAACTGATAAACCTCCTTTGTTGTTGTTGTTTTATCCAGAAGTCATGTCCAACTCTTTTGCAACCTTATAGACTGTAATCTACCAGGCTCCTCTGTCTATGGAATTCTCCAGGCAAGAATACTGGAGTGGGTTGCCATTCCCTCCCCCAGGGGGTCTTCCTGACCCAGGGATCGAACCCAGGTCTCCTGCACTGGCAGGTGGATTCTTTACTGCTGAGGTACCAGGGAAGCCCCAGTAAACCCCCTTACATGACAAAAAAATTCACACAGAAAGTTATACAATGAAAAATGTTTCTCTCATTCCATTCCTCGTCTGCTCTTTTCCCATCTTGCCTCATCCTGTCTTTCCACCATGGCCATTCATTTTATTAGTTAATTTATACACTATATATTATAGATTTTTATCTCTCCTTTACATAATAGGAATCTATTATACCATTGTTCTTCACCTTGTCTTTATTTTTTCTAAGACAAAAAAGTACTTTCCAATTATTGTCCAGTGAAAATGCTCTGGCATAGAAATGGATGGATATTGTTACAGCTTTATCATTAAGGAGAGATAAAGAGAGGAGTTGGTTGCGGTTACCTCCCATCTCAGCATCAGAATTGGGCTGAGTTTCTAGTGTCTGCACTTATGGGCTCATAAGCTGTAGAAAGAATATGTCAGTCAAGGCTGGAATGCCAAGAGCCAGGCTCCTCGCACTGGAAGTTACCGATGCAGGGAAAATCAGGATAATGTGAGCCTCAAGCTTCCAGGCTTGAGTAGCCTCCTGGGGTTGGCAGCAGTGGATGAGGTGGGCATGACTGAGCAGGCCTTCTGTGTCTCCACTGTCTCCTGGGAGACCTCATGCTCTGGTGGGATGCTCAGAGGGAGTCAGGTGTCCGGATCTTTGCCATCCAATGAGAGTCGGCTTCAGATTTTCTGATTTGAGGAGGAAGAGGACCATAGAACACAGGGGTTGATTAAAAGCATCACAACCAGGTTTGAGTTCCTGTTACCAGCTGGATGACTTGACCTAGTTACTAAAATCCTCTCTGTGTTTCCGAGCCATCATCTGCAAAATGAAGATTGTTCTCAGCAGTAAAGGAGATCTTTGGCTTGAGTGTTGCTACTCTGCTTGACACTGTAATGTCAAGTTGGTGATGGAGAGATGAAGATGAGACCAGAGATGTTGGAGCAAGACACTTCACCATGGTGCAGGATGACAACTGAGAGCCACTGGCTTAGGCCGGGCGGAAGAGAGGGTTTTATTTGTTTTTTTTTTTTTTTTTCCAGAATGGATTAACTTTATCTCCTTAAGCAGAAGCAGGAAAGAATTGGGGATACATGAGTTGAAAATATACAGACCAAGGGGAATTTATGTTCATTTTGACCTTGATTAACTTATAAAACATATAAGAAATTATATGCAAATAAGTACCAATTATTTTCTCCCACGATTGTTGGTCATTTTTGCAACCTTAATATCTACAGGGTGCCAGATCACCTGATCTTTGCTATCGCAGGTTGGGCTATCACCTCCAGTCTGCTTTGTACCCACCATCCACTGACAGCTTTGCCAATTGCAGTGACTGTCCTTTGTTCAGATCCCGACTGCCCTAGTAAATAAATGTCTGTATTGCCTAGCATTGGTCATGGAGCTGTCCATAAGTTCACAAAAATGTTGCCTTTCAACATCATACCAGCCAAGTGGCAGTGAAAAGTAAAAGTGAAAGTCGCTCAGTCATGTCCGCCTCTTTGCGACCCCATGGACAGTCCATGGAATTCTCCAGGCCAGAATACTGGAGTGGGTAGCCTTTCCCTTCTCCAGGGGAATCTTCCCAATCCAGGGATCGAACCCAGGTCTCCCACATTGCAGGCGGATTCTTTACTAGCTGAGCTAGAATTCATAGTGTGGATTCTTAAGGATTATCAAAGCATCTTATTCATTAAGCGACTGCTCACTAAGTAACTACTTGTGTGTGCTAGGTTTCTTAAGAATGAGAGCTGTATGAGGAAAAAGCTATCAGGATCTCAGAAATAGAATACATATATTTATATTTCATTAAAAAGAGCATACTTTATGTTAATCAGAATTTTACACTGTCGATGTAGTATGCTTCCTTCCCATTACAGGGTCATAATTATCAATACATTAGATCCTCAGGCATTTTGATGTTAAGTTGATCTCAAAAGGATGAGGTGGCAGAGACAACCTGGACAGGAGCTGAGCAGAGAAGCCTCCTCCTGGACTGTAATATTGAGCCCAGAAGAAACTGAGGCTTGCCAACAGCCCCAGCCTCAAGCACATCCAAGGACAACCCACCCACAGGAAGCAAATATTCTTGCATAATGTTGTTTGACTAAGTGTGATTCACCTGGGACTGTATTATCCTCCAGCTTATATTTCTCCATCAACACCATGCGAGTGAAAGAGATTTTATCAAAAATTCAAAAAGTTGAGGTCTAGTTGTTGAAAATATTCCTTAGGCTGATAATCTTAACATGAAAAGGAAATGAACTCTCTTGGGTGTTCTCATTGAACTCTTACTGATTTGCTGTAATCTTACCTTATTTTTCTTGTGTTCACAAGACTCTCCCCTCCTGTGTTTACTGTTCTAGAATTTTGCCTGGGAAAGATGTCAGATTCACTCATCTACAATTTTCAGAATATCATCTTTCATAAAATCTGGAGCTACATTTTGATCTCATTTTCCAGAATCTCATCTGATTTCTAGCACTCTTCAAAGGCTACCCCGGATCTTTTCTCATAGAAATTTGTCCCCTTATTGTTTCAATCCTTGAAGTTGAATTTCTTTGCTTTATATGACAAAACAGACCCCCTTGATGTTTTCCTTATAATGAATACTTTCTTCACAAATGTCATTCTCTAGGGTATGAGAGCAGTAATTGCTTTGAAAAACCATCAGAAAAGATGGTTTTAAGATCTTCCAATAAATTGTTATCTTTAGTGTCAACAGCCTTGACCTAAAAATCTCTAGAAAGATGGGATCAAGAAACCAGTAAAACAGGTAAGATTCTTTTAATGTGGATTTGAGCTATTAAAATATCAGACATTTTCTGGCATCATGCCTTTACATTGTAAAAGATGTAAAGTCTTGAACATGCAGAGAGGTAAAATAAAATACTGAACCACTGAAATAGCCTCTTCTCTGTTCGATTCCTGGGTCGGGAAGATCTGCTGGAGAAGGGATAGGCTACCCATTCCAGTATTCTTAAGCTTCCCTTGTGGCTCAGCTGGTAAAGACTCCACCTGCAATGTGGGAGACCTAGGTTTGATCCCTGGGTTGGGAAGATCCCCTGAAGAAGGGAACAGCTACCCACTCCAGTATTTTGGCCTGGAGAATTCCATGGACTGCATAGTCTACGGGGTGGCAAAGAGTTGCACACGGCTGAGCGGCTTTCACTTTCAGTTTCTTTCACTGAAATGAAACAGTCAATGAAGACATTTATTCCGCCCTTGAACCTTCACTCATGGAATGTGTTAATCTCTTCTAGGCTCTTCTAGCTTTTCAGGTGTGTTGTTATAGGGTTAAATACCAAAGTAGAAATGGATGTGATAGACATCATCCCTGAGTGAATCAGAAATGACATGAATCATATGCCCTGAGACCTGTTAAAGGCGTTTAAGATCTTGACGGATGAACTGCTCAGAGTCTTGGAAAGTGTCGATAGACGGTGAGACCAATTTCCCTGCCTTGGGCAGAGGCTGATGGGCTTGTTTCACCTTTTGCTGAAAATGAGGAAACGTCCCCTGCCTCATTTCCCTGCTCCAAGGCTATGGTTTTTCCAGTGGTCATGCATGGATGTGAGAGTTGGACTGTGAAGAAAGCTGAGCGCCGAAGAATTGATGCTTTTGAACTGTGGTGTTGGAGAAGACTTGGACTGCAAGGAGATGCAACCAGTCCATTCTAAAGGAGATCAGCCCTGGGTGTTCTTTGGAGGGAATGATGCTAAACCTGAAGCTCCAGTACTTTGGCCACCTCATGCGAAGAGTTGACTCACTGGAAAAGACTCTGATGCTGGGAGGGATTGGGGGCAGGAGGAGAAGGGGACAACAGAGGATGAGATGGCTGGACGGCATCACTGACTTGATGGATGTGAGTCTGAGTGAACTCCGGGAGTTGGTGATGGACAGGGAGGCCTGGCGTGCTGCGATTCATGGGGTCGCAAAGAGTCGGACACGATGAGCGACTGAACTGAGCTGATCTGAGGGGGTACCCGCAGCACCCAGGGCTGCTATATCACACGGAGGGTGGCTGTTATACAGCTGTTATGCTTGAAGCATTCCCAGGGGAGAACTCCGCACGGACTCCTGCTGGGTGTGCCTCTTCCTTTTCTCTTTGCCTACACAAATTCTTTTTCCTGCTTTAAAATTTTGTGCTAGTTCTTTGTCCTGTTGTAAAATTTTCTTTATTTGCTTATTTATTTTTGACTGCGTTGGGTCTTAGCTGTGGCACGTGGGATCTTTTGTTGCGGTGTGCCAGCTTCTCTCTTGTGGTATGCAGGCTCAGTTGCCCCATAGCACATGGGCTCTTAGTTCCTGGACCAGGGATCGAACCTGCATTCCCTGCGTTGGCAGGTGGATTCTTAACCACTGGATCACCAGGGAAGGCCCATTCATTTCTAAAGATTTCTCCAATTCCATAATCTTTTCCCTGAATGTTCTAATGTCTGTTGACCTTCCCCTAGTTGGATCTTTAGAACTAATGCACATTCTACCCCTCATCCTGTTATTTTATTCTCTCTCTCTGTGCCTCGTCTTCCCCAGCCAGCGCACTGGCAGTATCTAGTGGTAGGAACTATATTTTTATTTCATTTTTGCTTGCTGTGTTTTCCTTTTAGTGCCTTTCATTTATATGAAAGAATTAATTAATGAATTGCTTTATATTTGATTTTTCTATATGTATTATTTTCTATAAAAATAAAAATATTTTTTCTATCCTTGGAATTTTCAGGTTTTTGATGAATTGAAACAGTCTCAACTTTCTTCCATGGATGCGTCTTAGCAGTAGAGTGCCAGTTTTTGACCAAGAAAAATGTGATTGGGGTGCCTCATTACAGAAATTTCTCTGATATATTGATCTTTATTGAGGGGTTGATCAGTGAACAGTTTCCAAGTCAGTTATCACAGCTTCCTCCCAAGGGAGAAGCAAGCTCAGTGGTTCACAGTGGTCCCTTCTCTCCTCGTCAGCAAATCCCATTCTCATCATCATCTATTAAGGTGAGTTTCTGAGATGAAAAGCCTCAGGTCACCTCCCGTAAAAGAATGTGCTATTGCATTGGTTTTACAGATGCCCTGTCAGCAGGACATGGATTTTCAGTTACTCCCAGGAATGTTGTTGGTTCTTTTGCTGATCTGTTTTCACTTATGATCAATGATTTGTGAGTGTCAAGGGTGCAGCCAGAGTCTGGGGTCTGAAGCTTTGGGTGAAGAACTAAGGCCTCCTATTGCTGTCCTTAGTCACTCAGTTGTGTCTGCAACCCCATGTTCTGTAGCCGCCAGGCTCCTCTGTCCATGGGGTTTCTCCAGGCAAAAATATTGGAATGCGTTGCCATGCCCTCCTCCAGGGGATCTTCCCAACCCAGGAATCGAACCCAGGTCTCCTGCATTGCAGGTGGATTCTTTACCATCTGAGCCACCAGGGAAGCCCAAGGCCCCTATTACCCAGCTGTAACTTTGACCTAATTTGCACCAGCCTTGGTGCAAAGCAGAGATACAAAGCAGAGGCTACACAAGACAACGAAGGAAGAGGCCAGGAATGCATCTCTTCTTGCTTCACGAGTCTTGAATTCACCTGGGTGTAAAGGTAAATAGGTGGATAAAGTTCTATATGGCGGTTTTCAATCTTGTACAAACCAAAATCCTTTTGAGAGTGATGTGTGTGCGTGCTAAGTCACTTCACTCATGTCCATCTCTTTGTGACACTAGGGACTCTAGCCTGCCAGGCTCCTCTGTCCATGGAAAGAATTCTCCAGAATACTGAAGTGGGTTGCCATGCCCTTCTCCAGGGGATCTTCCCAGCCCAGGTATTGAACCCGTGTCTCCTGCATTGTAGGGGATTCTTTATCCACTGAGCCTTGAGAAAGCCCTCATAGCTTTTTGGGGACGATTAAATGAGTAAACGCACTTAAGCTCTGAGCACGGGGTCTAGTGCGGGTTAAGGGCTCGGAAATGTTTGCTCCCATTCTATTTTCAGTTAAACATTACCTTGGCCTCAATTTAAGGCATGGAGCTAAAACAAAGTTGTACGTCATGGTAACCTGAGTTTTTCCGGGGGCCAAGCGTCACGCTTGTTTTTAGCAGTGCTTCCGACCCTGCAGTCTCCAGCAGCCATGTGAACATATGATTGTTCTGTGGCTGCTGCTTAACCTGCAAAGTGGGTCAGCCCTGAATGGGCTGAGGAAGTGATTCTGGAAAGCACAGTCTGAACGTGAGGACTGGTGCCTGGGGAGCAGCCGCCGTACAGGTCACTGCAGTGACTCAGGAGTCAGGAGACACGCTGAGGTTCTGTTTGAACCGAAACACTATACCCCCGGAAGCGGGATGCTCAGAGGACATTAAAGTCCGTCAACATTGGTCGTCCCTCGGCTCACATGACCTGCTTTACAGAGGTACCTGGCTAATGTTACGCGCTGAGCTGAGCCATTCAGTGTTTTCCTGGGTAGTCTTGCTGCGTTTGTTTGTGTATATGCCTGCAGTGTACAAGAGGGTCTGTATGGTGTAAATTAGCTGAATGAAAAAGCCCAGTGTCCAGCCTATAAGGTCCAGGGCTGTCCTATTCTGGATGGAGGCCATGGGAGAGATCCTTGCCCCGAGGGGCAGGCCCCACGTGTGCATTTGCACGGAGTACAGTGATTTGGTTGGAGTGGAGCTGTGGTCAGAGAGGCCTCTGAAAGCAGCCCCTGAATGTGTGCTGGGCGGTTAGCATCGCCATGGAAGCACTTGAGGGTTGTTTCTGATGGTGGTGATGTTTGTTTAAGGTTGGTTCAACACAGATCAGTGGGGCTGTTGATCCCTGGGAAAGAAATCCGTGAAACCACAGTGCTTGGTTTTCGGAAGATGGTTTTATGTAAAAGGGATTCACTTGGCAAAAATGAGAACATAGGCACGTACGTCTTAAATGTCTCTCCCAAATGTCTTTAAAAGCATGAAAGCTTTTAAATAAAAAGCTTCTAAATAAAAAGCTGAATGATGATTAGAGGGAATTCCTTTTTCAATGGGAAAAGATGAAATACGGTGACTTGGTATTTGTTTTGTATTTCACTTCCCATCTCCCTCTGCCCTAGAGCCTGGCCTGAGAGTGCTCAAGTATCTGATTGTGATATAAGAGGTTCCTTCCAGTCTGCATGGGCCTAGGGGCCACACATGTGTATCATTCTGGGACTTACTTATGGAGACTGAATAAGTTGAGAGTCAATCTTGGGACAAGTGGTGGTCATAGACATGTAAGTCAGACATTTCTAGCTATTTACTTTCTGGGCACATAGTAGGATTGCACTTGGCCCCCTTGGAGTTGAGTAGGGTCACATGGCCGATTCTGGCCAATGAGACCAAGTGAAAGTGACCTGAACTATTTCTTAGCTGACCATATAATTATCTATATGAGACCCTTGAGTATCACTTTTCCTCTGGAGTAACAACTGAATATTTGGGAAGGTGACTTCTCTATTAACCCAAGTTCCTGAGTGATTACAGAGCAAACAAACAAACAAATGCTCCTAATGACTAGAAATGAACATATATCATGACTAAGGAATAAATATTTGTTTGAGGCATTCATAGAGATTTTGGGGTTATTTGTTATACAGCATAACCCAGTCTGTGCTAATTGATACAGAAGTCTGATCACTGAATCACAGAATGTGTTGTAACCAAACTTTCTTGCATTTCTCAGGTGCATTTGCATTCCTAAAAGTTGGTCTAATATCCCTCCACAAATTCCAACAGTCTTTTCATCTGGAGCTGACTCAGCATAGAACATATACAGGCCCTGACTCCTTGGAAGGAAAGTTATGACCAACCTAGATAGCATATTCAAAAGCGAAGACATTACTTTGCCAACAAAGGTCTGTCTAGTCAAGGCTATGGTTTTTCCAGTGGTCATGTATGGATGTGAGAGTTGGACTGTGAAGAAAGCTGAGCACCAAAGAATTGATGCTTTTGAACTGTGGTGTTGGAGAAGACTCTTGAGAGTCCTCTGGACTGCAAGGAGATCCAACCAGTCCATCCTAAAGGAGATCAGTCCTGGGTGTTCTTTGGAAGGAATGATGCTAAGGCTGAAACTCCATTACTTTGGCCACCTCATGCAAAGAGTTGACTCATTGGAAAAGACTTTGATGCTGGGAGGGATTGGGGGCAGGAGGAAAAGGGGATGACAGAGGATGAGCTGGATGGCATCACTGACTCGATGGACGTGAGTCTGAGTGAACTCCGGGAGTTGGTGATGGACAGGGAGGCCTGGTGTGCTGCAATACATGGGGTTGCAAAGAGTTGGACACGACTGAGTGACTGAACTGAACTGAAGCAAGAGGATATTTCTTCATTTTGTTCTGAAATGAATACTTGAGGACTTTTCTGGGATTTGGTCAAGATCTCAAAGAGATTAAAGTAGAGTTATTTTAAAGTACTTAGTTATCACAACTGGAAGAGATCCTTGGAATCAACAGTCAAAAACTTTAATTTTATCAAGAAGGAAATCGAAGCCCGTGGAAATGAAGAGTAATTTAATCAAGGTCACATAGCTTGCTGGTTGGTTAGTGGTCAAGGCAGGACAACAGCGTAAGACTCTTGGTTACATTTTTTTCTTCTGTGTAAACAGGAACTGTTTGTAGAGGTCAAAAAGGAGCCCACTGAACTCTAAGTCAGCTCTGCCAACAGAAGTGTAACATAAGCTACAAATATGCTATTTTTTAATAGCTACATTTAGATGTTAAGAGAAAGGGATGGAGGGAATTCCCTGGTGGTCCATGGTCTGGTGGTTAGGGCTCCCAGCTTCCACTGCAGGGGGCATGGGAACTAAGATCCTGCATACCTCACGACCAGAGTAAATGAATAAATAAATAAATAAAGCCCTCGATGATTCTCATTGACACTGACCCTAAGGAGGGCCGCAGAAATTGTGCGTGTGTGCTAAACCACTTCAGTCGTGTTGACTCTTTGTGACCCTACGGACTCTAGCCCACCAATCTCCTCTGCCCATGAGATTCTCCTGGCTAGAATACTGGAGTGGGTAAGCTATGCCCTCCTCCAGGGGATCTTCCCAACCCAGGGACTGAATCCATGTCTCTTATGTCTCTGCATTGGCAGGTAGGTTCTTTACCATTAGCGCCACCTGGGAAGCCCCCCAAAATCACACACATGTACACACACAGAGGATTTCAAGTCAATTCCCTTTGTAAAATACCTCCTTCCATGTCACCTGTAATGACATGTTTCTCAATTTCTTCATCTGGATTCTAGACATCATAGTACTTGGCTGCTAGTCACTTCATAGGGATGTGAAGGCAATTAATGAGCTAATGTCTGAGTTCTGTAGAAGGTTCTATCTGTCTGAACTCAAAGTGCTATTCTCTTTTGTGTGTCTCTGGGGAAGTCCCATTAGCACCCATGGGAACTATTCATGTTACTGTCATGGAAAAACAAACATTTCTCATCAGGCACTGAATAATACTAGGTTACTAGCAGGGGCTGGCTTTCCCAGTGTGGGCGGAGACTTTCTGCTGAGAACTGACAGTTCCTACAAAGCCTTGTGCTCTCCAGTGGTGGAGGTGGTGGGGTGATGGGGCAGGGAGGTGGAGAAAGGTAGACCCTGGGGGTTAAAGGCTATTGTTTCAGAGCTGACCTGGGACTATGTCCTTCCGTGTGGCCGGACAGAAGGAGGCAGGCACAGATGGAATGTTGCTCTTTTAGTGTCCGAATGGCCAGTTTGAGTTTTCTCATTTGACTGAATTTATTTTTTATTATTATCATTTAAATAATTTTATTTATGTATTTTTCACTGTGCTGGGCATTTGTCGCTGCTCGGGCTTGGCTCTGGTTGCAGAGAGGTGTGTGTGTGGGGGTGGTAGTGGCCTCTCTTCCTTGCAGTGTTGGGCTTCTCACTGCAGCGGCTTCTCTTGTTGCAGAGCGCGGGCGCTAGGGTCCTCGGGCTTCAGGAGTTGCGGCGGTAGTTTCGGCACGTGGGCTCAGTGGCTGTGGCTCCTAAGCTCTAGAGCCCAGGCTCAGTAGTTGTGACACACGGGCTTAGCTGCTCCATGGCATGTGGAATCTTCCTGGATCAGGGAAGCTCTGATTTTATTTTAAAAAACATTTATGTATTTATTTGGCTGCGCTCAGTCTTAGTTGCAGCATGCGGGGTCTCGTTCCCCAACCAGGGATCAAACCCAGGCTCCCTGTATTGAGAGCCAGGAGTCTTAACCAGTGGCTCATCAGAGAAGTCCCTTGTTTGACTGAGTTTAGGCAAGGTTCTGCTAACCCAGCTGTGGACAGATTTTCCGGGGGCAGCAGACTTTGTTATTTCTCCCTCCTGTACCAAGGACAGCTTTTCCTCTGCAAGAACGGCTTGCCTCACAGTAGGCTGGAGCTCACGCCTGTTTCTTCCTGTTCAGATTTTCTAGAGATCGATACTTTTCAACCCTTTGAAACGGTGCTGGGCACTGTGGGTGAGTATGGTCTCCCTTCTGAGGCCAGACTATATCTTCATATAAATGGGTTTAGTCACTTCTCACACCTTTTGTTTCCAAAGTTAAAACATTCACACAAAAACACACATACATTCTTTTCTAGCCTCAGAGCACAAGTAGATTTTTTTTGTGGCACATTGGAGAAGAAAGATTTAGGGAAATCTAATTTAATAGTGTATGGTTACTGCTCCTAACAGCTATTTTTAATTTAGCACCTACCCTGTGCCAGACATTTTTTATGTACCATTTCTCCTCTGTACAGCTGCCCTTAAAGCTGGGTGTTATTTTCTCTGTTTTATAGATGAAGACACTGAACTCTGGGAGCTTAGATTACTTGGTAAGAAAAAATAATCTGAAACTTGGAAATAAGCAAAAGGATGACTGCCTTCATGTGTTTCCAGTATTATTAAAAGCACTAACAGGCTCGCCGAAAGATGACAGCATTCTTTAGGGAAAGCTACCTTTGAACATTTGCTAAGATCAGGTCCTAGACTCTGTTAAATGACAGAGTCCAATCTGTTAATTTTTAGATTGCTAAATTGCAGCTTAAAAATTTTTTTTATTGGAGTCTAGTTGATTTACAATGTTGAATTATTTTCAGGTGTAACAGCACAGTGAATCAGTGATATGTATTCCTGTATCCACTTTTTGCGACTTATTTTTGTACAGTAAATATGTAAATGAATTCTTCCTGTTATAAAAGACAATCCTGGAAGTTGTAGTTCTGCTTACCAGTAGGCCACTACTCAGTTTTGTATCTAATTTAACTAACTTGTTGGGCATCCCTGGTGGCTCAGCTGGTAAAGAATCCGCCCGCAATGCAGGAGACCTGGGTTCGATCCCTGGGTTGGGAAGACGCCCTGGAGAAGGGAAAGGCTACCCACTCCAGTATTCTGGCCTGGAGAATTCCATGGACTGTATAGTCCATGGGGTCGCAAAGAGTGGGACACAAATGAGCGACTTTCACTTCACTAACTTGTTGCAGTTTTTCTTTCCTGCAGGTCCATGTGAATTGTCTCCCGACAGTCAAATTTTTAAATGTTGAAGCTTATACTTTGATTCAGTTCTCAAGGCCAGTTAATGGCTGAGTCTGGATTCTCCCTGGCTGCAACGCCTGGGCTGTTTCTACTTTAGCATGATCATCTAAGTCCTACCACATGCAACCAACCAAAGAACTCCCACCACTATGACCTCTGGGTCTCTTCCATCCAAGAGTGGGAGTGACCTTGGTTTGAAAATGATGCATCAAAATGCGGATCCAAAGAGACAGAATTTAATTTTATTAGTCAAGCCTACATGTCTTGAGATGCCCAAAATACTTATTCTGATGGAATTTTAGTAGGGCTCTGAAACCATAAAAACTTTAAGGAATCAGGGCACTAGTCTGTAAGAAATTTAAGAGCAGGGACCACGTTTGATCCATCTTTACATCCTTGGGAACTAGCTCAGGGTCCGATATCTAGTAGATGCTCAACAAAATTTGTGTGGAATTAATGAATGGTAGGAAGGAGACACATTCCTACTTGCTTCCTTCTTATCCAATTTCTCTTTGGTTCTTTTGTCTTCAAGCAAACAAAGCAGATATCTGTTGAACTCGTTTGTGCCTTGTGATTTAGCTGCTGGTTCCAATAACTTATTCCATATGTTTATCTCCTTCAGCATGAAAAGATTTGGCCCACGCTTTCCATTTTATTTATTGTTTCCTGAGTTTTCAGTCCTGTCTCTGCTTGTTCGTTCTCCAGCCCCCACCCCTCTGCACACACCCCCAGGAGCGTGAAGTGGCAACGTGCCGATGGTTACAGCCTCACACATGGGTTCTCGGAAGGATGGCGGCGGTTTCCGTGGGGTCATCCCAGGCTGCTGTCCGCTCCTGCAGAGGCTGATGGCTCAGCCTGTGGCCCGGGCCTCCATTCCGGAGATGCCTTGTCGCTGTCTGTCGACCAAATGCCCTCTCTCTCCTCAGGTGAGTGCAGCCCATATGGTGGGTGAGAGAAACGGGAACAGGCCCGCTGAGCTTTTCCAGGGCCCGAGAGGAAGGTGACAAAGGGCCAAGCTTTGAAGGGCACTGCGAGCCAGTCTCCTGCCCCGAAGAAAAACTCGGGATGAGAAACCCATGCTCAGTTAAGAAGGGGTGGGGAAGCCTTTTCTGAAGTCCGTCTTCACTTTCAGAAGGGAATGATGAGTTATTGACTGAAGAGCTGAGCTGTAAAGAGGCTGTCTATTTTTATATCCATCTCTGAAACTAAACGAATGTTGAACTACATAACATTTTTGGATTTAACATTAGCATGCCCCAAGGGTCAGGAAGGACTTCCCTGGTGGCTCAAACGGTAAAGAATCTACCTGCGATGCAGGAGACCAGGGTTCGATGCCTGGGTTGGGAAGATCCCCTGGAGAAGGCAATGGCTGCCCACTCCAGTGTCTTGCCTGGAGAATCCCCATCAAGAGAGGAGCCTGGCGGGCTATAGCCCATGGGGTTGCAAAGAGTCAGACATGACTGAATGACTAACACTCACACTCAAGGGTCAGGATAAGTGTCCTCTTCAGGGTGGTTTAAGCTGAAGGCAAATGCTCTTAGGCATCAGAGATCCAGCTTATCTGAGAGCCAGTCTCCACTTCCTATTTCCTGCCAAGGCCACGTACAAAGCACTGTAGCCTGAGGACTTCCCTGATGGTCTAGTGGTTAGGACTCGGCACTTCCACTGCTGAGGGCATGGGTTCAATCCCTGGTCAGGGAAGAAAGATCCCACAAGCTGCACTGTGTGGCCAAAAGAAACGAAAAAATAAAGCACCATAGTTTAGGTTTCTGCCGGTCTCTTTAGCTTAGGAAATAGCCCTTCTGGCTTGTCCAGAGTGAGTGATGACTTGCATAGGCCAGGAGGTTGGGAGGGCTCACTACCTTTATATCATTCTCTCTGGACTTGCCAAGGGTGGTAATAGGTCCAGAGTGGTAGGATTTTGGCAGGATTTGCTCCAATGAGAGCCGTGCAGCAGTGGAACAGGCTGCCTGTCAAGGCTGAAATTGTCTGAGCTGCAGAAGGATTCCCACTTGACCTGGGAGGATTGGAATAAATGATTTCTGCGGTCTTTTCTAAAAGTCAGTCTAAGGTTTTCTTATATTTAGCTCTCTGACAGGAAGGTAGTAGGGTGCGTTGATCAAAAGCAGAGGCTGAAGCCAGGCTGCCTGGATTCGAATTCTGTTACTCACAGCCTGTGCTATGTGACCTTAGGCAAAACTCTGTGCCTCAGTTTTCCCATCTGTAAAATAGGTAGGATAATGGTAGTATCTATTTCACGGGGGCTAGGCTGCCTCATCTCATGAGGTTATCATAAGAAATAAGCAGGTTAATACATGCAGAGTGTGTAGACCAGAGTTTGTGATTGATAAGTGTTAGCTATTATTAGCTGTTATTATTGACTGTTCAACACCCCTCCAAAACCCCCAATGTTTTGAGTCCCCCGCTTCCTCCTGATCATTGATGGGGCACTTTTAGCCCTTTTTCTTAGCAATCACATCCCCAGTTGATGGGAACTGGGTGGAGCAGAGGATAGAGGAGGAAGAATGAAGATCAATGCGATAGCAGGAAAGTGTGAAGGAAATAGCTCCCCCTCCCCTCACCTGCACAGAGCAAGCCACAGCTGCAATCATTGTCTTTGTTTGCAGCAGCAAATGCAGAAGAAGCAAGAAGGGGTGATCTCCAATCATCACCGTCACTGTCACCATCCTCTAGCCTCCCTTCCCAAGGACCTCGAAGATGATTAGTGATGAAGCAATGAGACACCATAGAGTTTAACAGTGTTTTCAAGCCCATAAATATCTCCAGCCTTTCCACAGGTGCAGCAAATTTCACATATCAGTTAGCATCCTGCTTACACAGAGGACATGCTTCGTAAACGTGGTCCTCAAGCTCGTCCAACTCTTCGTGACCTCATGGACTACAGCTCTCCAGGCTCCTCTGTCCACGGGATTCTCCAGGCAAGAGTACTGGAGTGGATTGCTATTTCCTTCTCTAGGGGATCTTCCTGACCCAGGGATTGAAGCTGCCTCTCCTGCGTGGGCAGGCGGATTCTTTACCGTCTGAGCCACCTCGGAAACCAAATGTGGTCCTCACCCCCGTGCTGATGCGTCCCCCACCTGCACTTCCCAGTTGGCTTCCTTTTGTCTATTCCACGATTGCTATTCTAAAACCTCCCTGATTCCCTCAAAACTGATCCCCTCACCAGCCCTGCCCTCACTCTTTGTAGATTTTATCATCTCCCTCTAAAAGAGGGGGCTTTACAGGTAGCTCAGCTGGTAAAGAATCTGCCTGCAATGCGGGAGTCCCCCATTCAATTCCTGGGTCGGGAAGATCCGCTGGAGAAGGGATAGGCTACCCATTCCAGTATTCTTGGGCTTCCCTGGTGGCTCAGATGGTAAGGAATCCACCTGCAGTGCAAGAGGCCTGGCTTTAATCCTGGGTTGGGAAGATCCCTTGGAGAAGGGAATGGCTACCTACTCCAATGTTCTGGCCTAAAGAATTCCACGGACTGTATAGTCCATAGGGTCACAAAGAGTCAGACACAACTGAGCGACTTTCACTTTTCTTAGAGAACCTAGTGACATCGGGATAACCAAGCAATGTCCTACTTTCAAAGCTGGCTTTCCCATGCTATTGCTTGTTACCCCATCTGTGCCTTTTGTCTGAGAGAAAGGGCACGTCCCTGCCTCCGAGGCTGAACTCTCTGCTACCTGGGCTCTGCGTCTCAGACCCTTCTGCCTCATCTGTGACCTTCACCCTCTCCATGTCCTTAAGGTTCCAGCTCTCTTTTCTGAATATTCTATTGCTCTCTTTCCTTTAGCTCCTTCCAGTTAGCCGGTGGAAATGTTCAGTTCCCTGAAACCTGAAATAATCTCCCACCCCCTCCCCTGTCCTGTCTCCAGTCCTGCTCTGTCTTTCTCCTTTCTGCTCTGCTGTAGAGAAGGGGATGGATGTTTTCTCTTCCCGCTCTGTGTGCCTTCCTTGGATGAGTCCATCCATTTCCATAGCTTTGATCAACCTCCGTGTCTTGGGGTGGGAGGGCGACTTCTCCCTGTTCTCTGCACCTGAGGTCCATGTACTTCCAACTCCGTGTATCCCAAATGGAAGCCATTGTTCCTCCTTCACCCAGCCTGTCTTCCTCCTGCCTCCTCTTCCACTTCGGGTGATGCTGTCACCGCCTAGGCAGTCTCTTTGACTGGAGCCCCAGTGTCATCCCTATTCATTCCCCTCTCCCAGGCTCCAGTCTCATGAGTCACAGGAGATTTTACTGGAAGATAATTCACAGCACACACTTGTTCATTCCTCTTAGACATGTTTCTCAAATCTGACTTTCTACTCCTACTCCTGTCAACATTCCCCGGTCACCTCGTCACCTTTTGCCTCAACTATTGCACCCATCCATGAGACTTCCCTGATGGTCCAGTGGTTAGGACTCTGAGCGTCCATTGCAGGGGGTCTCAGGTTCCATCCTTGGTGGGGGAACTAAGATTACACGTGCCGCATGGCTGAAAAAACCCTCCAAAAATGATCACACCCATCCAGCCACGTCCATTCTCCAATCTGTTGTCAACATGATTTGTTTAAAATGGAAGTTCTTAAAACCTCCGTGGTTTTTTGATGCTCTCCAAAGTCAAGTCCAAACTCCCTGCATCCTTAATATGCATCCTAGAGTGATCACACTCCCCCGCACCGTCTTGCCCTGACAGGCTTCTGCAGCACCGCTGCTGGGAGGTCTGGAACACGTGCCCACGCTCCAGGCCGAGTTGTACTTCCAACCTTTTCCCATGCCACTACCCCCTTGAAAATCCAAGTCTTTTAATTTCTGCCAAAGTCTCTTTTCTCTCAACTCTCTTGCGGACAGATTGTTTTTCCCCTCTTCAAAACTTAACTCAAGAATCTTGCCCTCTAAGGGATAGTTAGGGAGTTTGGGGTGGACACACTGCTCTATTTAAAATGGATAACCAAGAGGGACCTACTGTAGAGCACAAGGAACTCTGCTCAATGGTATGTGGCAGCCTGGATGGGAGGGGAGACTGGGGGAGAATGGACATGTGTATACGTACGGCTGAGTCCCTTCGCTGTTCACCTAAAACTGTCAACATTGCTTGTTAATCGGCTATCTCCCAGTACAAAATAAAAAGTTAAGAAAAAGAAAAGATCCTTGCCTTCTGCGAAGCTTCTTTGCATTGTCCCAGGCTGCTGGCTTACCCCTGTGCTCACCAGCACTTTGGAGATGTTCAGTCCAGTTTCTGGAAAGTGTGAGTATGCGCAGGCAGAAGGAGGCTGATAGAACAAGTTTATAGGAATCATGGGTGAGTGAAGTTCTGTGTGCATGCTTGCAGAAAGATGTTGCTATTAATATTTGGAAGATGATTTCTTCCATTCAGGCCAATCTCTTTTTCTTCTTTTGGCTCCACATGGTTTTTCTTCGTTGAGGTGCCTGGGTTTTCTCTAGTTGTGGCCCGTGGGCTGAGTTGCCCGAGGCGTGTGGGATCTTAGTTCCCAGACCAGGGATGGAACCCATGTCCCCTGCATTGGGAGGCAGAGTCTCAACCACTGGACCACACGGAAAGTCCCAGGAGAATTTCTAAATGGCAATTTTCATTAGATTTAGCATTAGTTCTAGGTAGATAGGTGTAGGCCACACACACCAGAGCCATCTCTTCTGTAAATTGTACCTATTTGGTTTGCTGTGGCTAAGTGAAATTTAAAAAAATATTAAAGTTAAATTTTTATCAATAATGAGGACTTGGTGGTCATTGTCAGGATGCTTCAAATTTCTCTTTTGTAAAATAAGTGAGTCAGTGAAAAGATTTTTGGAGAATCTATCCTAAGTGTGGTGCTTTGGGGGACACTGGAAGAGCTGGTCATTCTCCAGGTGCTCACAAAGGCACTGGAAGATCAACACGAGAGAGTGGTGTCTGACAGTGCAAGGCTGGCTGTGGTTACCTGTGAGGTGACGGCTACACACACTGGCTGTTGCGGGAGACCAGAGACAGGTCAGGCCAATTCAGGCTCAAGCAGAGAGAGGATAGGCTGGACTCACTGGAGAGGCAGCAGTTGTCAAAAATTATGAAATCTTATGGACCCCGAGGGGGAAAGGGAGTGTGGGATGAATTGGGAGATTGGGATTGACATATATACCCTACTGATACTATGCATAAGATAGGTAACTCATCAGAACCTGCCGTAGAGCACAGGGAACTCTCTCCAGCTCTCTTTGGTGACCTAAATGGGAAGGAGATCCAAAAAAGAGGTGATATATGTATACCTATGGGCTTCCCTGGTGGTTCGGACAGTAAAGAATCTGCCTGCAATGCAGGAGACCCAGGTTCGATCCTTGGGTCGGGAAGATCCCCTGGAGAAGGGGATGGCTACCCACTCCAGTATTCTTGCCTGGAGAATTCGAGGACAGAGGAGCCTGGTGGGCTACAGTCCATGGGGTGGCAGAGTCGGACACGACTTGGCGACCAGCATTTCACTTCACTTCCTGTATGCGTGTAGCTGATGCACTTTGCTGTCCAGCAGAAACTAACACAACATTGCAAGCAGCTACACTCCAGTGAAAATTAAAAAAATATAATAAATAATAACGAGAGAAATCTGTGAACAAAAATTTAAAAACTCTCACCACGGGTAAGAAATGAAACTTTTGAACTGGGAGTAAAGGAGGAGAAAAGTGAGCGGGAGAGGTAAAGTCTGATCAGTGGTCTGAAGCAAGAACAAGCATGTTTTCTGCAGAGAACAGTGGAAAGGGCAGCCTGTGTAAGGGGCTGGTGGGATGTTGGCAAGGAGGATCTTTGTACAAAACGGACAGAGAAGGTTGAGGGTCAGGCTGAGAGATGGGGACAGGACTGAGTTTTTTTCCGGTTTGGGGATGACAGCTTTGAGCCAAGAACTGAAGGGTGTCAGTGCACAGCAATGCGTTCCTTCCCCAAGTTTTCCATGAATGAGGTCTTGGGGCAATACTGTTCATTGCCTGCCATGCACAAGGTCTCAGGGAAGGACGGAGTTCATTTACATTTGGAGTTTACTTTGCAGGTAATGGGGGATTTGACATCCTGACCCCTGGGAGTTCACATCCTCAACCACTCCAGACTGGTCAAGGCAATTCCATTAGCATATCTGTTCTCTGTGACAGATTATTTTTAGCAGCCCATTGCCTGAATCCATTCAAAGAATGCATCTGTTAGATGGGAATCTAGATCTGGCAACCACACAAACTAATTTCAAGAGAGCCAAGTCAGGTTGTACCCTGAACTAGGAGACACAACAGCAGATGTATTGATTTAAAGCTCATGACAGCTGCTTTGCAAAGTTGGTAACATGAAGATATTGCTATTCATCTGGATATTTTAGTTTAATTGGATTCGTGAAATAATCAGATATGAAAGAACATTCTTTCCACTCTCCTCTGCTCCCTTCCTTCTTTCCTTTAGCGATATAGTTTTTAAAAGATTTTATTTTGTTATTTTCAATTGGAGTTTAGTTGTTTTACAATGTTGCGCTAGCTTCTGCTGTACAGTGGAGTGAATCAGCTCTGTGCATACATATATTCCCTCCCTTTGCGGATCTCCTTCCTATCCCACCCCCATCCCATCCCTCTAGGTCATCACAGAGCACCGAGCTGAGCTCCCCATCCTATAGGGCAGCTTCCCATGAGCTATCTGTTTTACACATGGTAGTGTATTTGTGCCAAGTCTCATCTCCCTAGTCATCTCAGCTTCCCCTCCCCTCTCTGTGTCTACATGTCCGTCTACAATATTTTTTAAATGCTCTATCTTGGGTCTGGAATCTCGGGGGTAGAAAAAACAAGTACAGTTTCCTTCCTCTATTAAATGTATATTCCAGAAAGGAAAACAGGTAAGTAACAAATAAACAAGTTAAAAAATAATTTGGGTGCATAAGGTGATGTGTGCTGGGAAGAAGGGAAGGAAGGATTAGAGGGTGAATCACGTGAAGGAATAACATCTGAGCAGAAACCTGAACTGAGAATGGGCATTCGAGCAAATACCGAGGTAGAGAGCTTGGCAGCAAGAGGTGGCAAAGAGCAAAGTTTGGTCAAGGAGGAGCAAGAAGGTCAGTGTGCCTGGGGAGGAGTGGTGAAGGAAGAGTAGGGTGGGAGGAGAGGAAGCAGCCAGTAGCTGCTTCGCAAGGGACTTGTCGGCCACAATGGGAGCCCCGAGTTTTACTCTGTGTGCAGTGGGAAACTGTTGGAGTTGTGCAGGGAAGCAAGGGGATCTGATCTATAGTTTAGAAAGATTATGCAGACAGCTCCACAGAGAATATTCTTGTTGGGAAGAAAGAAGGAGGCGGGAGAGCAGCTGCTGGGCTTTTGGAAGCACATGGGGAGGCTCACGGGGGCCGAGGGGGGAGGTGATGGTAAAAGATGCTGAAGCCCAGTACGTGTTTTAAGAGACTGTCAGAGGACTTGATAAAGGATCGGATGAGGAGCAAGACAGAAAGAGGGAGTTAAGGGTGACTTGTGGGTGGAAGGTCGGAACAACAGGGTGATTTGTGGGGTCATTTTCTGAAATGGGGAAATTAGGGGAGTAGGTAGTTGAGACTGGGAAATTGAGAACTCTGTTTTGATCATTTGAAGTGAAGACATTGAGCATTAGATGGGTATGGACAGAGTAGGCTGCAATTGAGGTGAAAGATCAGAGCTGGAGAAACACTCTGGGAGTTACCAGCGTGACTCACCAGTAGACAGGGCATTAAAGTCATGGGTCAGGAAGAGGTTACCTGGGGAGGGGCATGTTCACCTGGAGGCTGGGGCTGAGCTCAGGGGCACTCCAATATTTAATGGGTAGCCTGAGAATAGGCCACCCGATGCGAAGAGTTGACTTATTGGAAAAGACCCTGATGCTGGGAAAGACTGAGGGTAGGAGAAGAAGGGGGCGACAGAGGATGAGATGGTTGGATGGCATCATTGACTTGATGAATATGAGTTTGAGCAAGCTCTGGGAAATGGTGAAAGACAGGGAAGCCTGGTGTGCTGCAGTCCATGAGGTTGCAGGGAGTCAGAGACGACTGAGCAACTGAATAACAACAATGAGAATGGGAAGCCAGCAAGGAAGACTGGGGAGGAACAGCTGACAAAAGAGAAAACTCAGACCTAGGTGGTGTCCTGAAAACCATAATGTTTTAAGAAAGAACAGGTGGTCAACTGTGTTGACTCCTGTTGAGACGTCCAGTAGAATCAGGATGGAAAGCTGACCACTAGATTTGACATGATGACCTTAATAAGAGCAGTGATAGCTGAATGGTGGGGAGAAAATGCTAAGTGGAGACACAAAGTATAGAGATTCAAATTTTGCTGTAAAAGGAAGGAAAATATGGGAATGTGAGGTGAAAGATGGATTTTTTTAAGGAAAAAGTGGTTAAGGTGTTTCTGTATATGGAAGGAAGTGGTGTAGAAGAAAGGACGAAAGATAAATTACAAGAAAGAAGAGATAATAGGCGTTACTAAGCCCTTAATAGGCAAGGAGTTACTGATTCAAGAGAACAAGGGATCAGTTGACCTTGTGTGTGTGTGTGTGTGAGCTAAGTTGCTTCAGTTGTGTCTAACTCTTTGTAACACTATGGACTGTAGCCCACCAGGCTCCTCTGTCCATGAAACTCTCCAGGCAAGAATACTGGGAGTGGGTTTCTATGCTCTCCTCCAGGGGATCTTCCAGACCGGGGGATCGAACCCATGTCTCTTATGTCTCCTGCACTGGGAGGTGGGTTCCTTACCAGTAGTGCCACCTGGGAAGCCCTGTCAATTGACTTTCAGCTCAGTTCAGTCGCTCAGTCGTGTCTGACTCTTTGCAACCCCGTGAATCACAGCACGCCAGGTCTCCCTGTCCATCACCAACTCCCAGAGTTCACTCAAACTCATGTGCATCGCGTCGGTGATGCCATCCAGCCATCTCATCCTCTGTCGTCCCCTTCTCCTCCTGCCTCCAATCTCTCCCAGCATCATGGTCTTTTCTAATGAATCAATTCTTCACATGAGGTGGCCAAAGTATTGGAGTTTAAGCTTTAGCATCAGTCCTTCCAATGAACACTCAGGACTGATCTCCTTTAGGATGGACTGGTTGGATCTCCTTGCAGTCCAAGGGAATCTCAAGAGTCTTCTCCAACACCACAGTTCCAAAGCATCAATTCTTCAGTGCTCAGCTTTCTTCACAGTCCAACTCTCACATCCATACATGACCACTGGATAAACCATAGCCTTGACTAGACGGACCTTTGTTGGCAAAGTAATGTCTCTGCTTTTGAATATGCTATCTAGGTTGGTCATAACTTTCCTTCCAAGGACAGAAATGGTATGGACCTAACAGAAGCAGAAGATATTAAGAAGAGGTGGCAAGAATACAGAGAAGAACTGTACAAAAAAATCTTCATGCCCAAGATAATCATAATGGTATGATCACTCACCTAGAGCCAGACATCCTGGAATGTGAAGTCAAGTGGGCCTTAGAAAGCATCACTACAAACAAAGCTAGTGGAGGTGATGAAATTCCAGTTGAGCTATTTCAAATCCTGAAAGATGATGCTGTGAAAGTGCTGCACTCAATATGCCAGCAAATTTGGAAAACTCAGCAGTGGCCACAAGACTAGAAAAGGTCAGTTTTCATTCCAATCCCAAAAAAAGGCAATTCCAAAGAATGCTCAAACTACCGCACAATTGCACTCATCTCACACGCTAGTAAAGTAATGCTCAAAATTCTCCAAGCCAGGCTTCAGCAATACATGAACCATGAACTTCCAGATGTTCAATCTGGTTTTAGAAAAGGCAGAGGAACCAGAGATCAATTGACCCTAGCACGTAAGAAATAAGGAAAAGCGAGTTAAGGCTGTAGGAATATGACTCATTTAAAAAGACCTGGATGTTGGGAACAAGGCAGGAGAAGGGGTGACAGAGGATGAGGTGGCTGGATGGCATCACCGACTCGATGAACATCAGTTTGAATAAACTCTGGGAGTTAGTGATGGATAGGGAGGCCTGGCGTGCTGCAATCCATGGGGTTGCAAAGAGTTGGACACGACTGAGCGACTGAACTGAACTGAATATTGGTAGAATTGGGTTGTGGGAAACTAGTTGAATCTCTTCTTATTGTTTCTATTTTCTGTAGAAGATAAAGCAGTGTCATAGTGAGTGGGGAGGTGTGACATCTTTTAGAATTTTAGGAAGAGAGGAAATGGGGGTGAGATAGTCATTTTGGAGGATGAGAAACTGAGTTGACTGGACAGCTAATGTTAGGAAGTTTTCAAAAGTCACTTGAGATTTTTGTTCATAAATTTTTAAGCTATAATCTAAATTAAAGATGAAACCTGTTGCTGTGTGCTTTCCTCCGGTCATGTTCAGCTGGAGGGCAGATGCTAAGCAGATGGGGGGCTTGGGTTTAACCAGAGTTTGGAGTTTTGCCAAGTGAGTTCTAGGAAGGGGAGGGAGAAAGAAAGGGATCGAGGGTGTGTGTGAAGGGGAGAATACTCAGACGATGTGAGTTCTAAGCACGGTTAGGAGGAAAACGCACACCTTGTGAGCCTGATGGCTATGAAGACAATTTGGAGGAGTACACAGACTTGGGTCACTGTGGGTCTAGGAACTGCAGACTTTTCTTCTTACCGTCTGTCCATTTATCTCTTCCTTCCTTCATGCCTCCATATAAGATCTCTGAATTTCTAATACCTAGGTCATTTCCTCTGTGAAATCCTTCCTATAACTAGGCTCTTAAATGATGTCCACTTTCCTGGATTCCTACTGCATTTTATTATGTGTATTTTATTCGAATGTATTTATGAATAACTAGCAAAAACTTGTAACCAAGTGCTTGTTATAAGCACTGAGAAGGTGAACGTGAGCACACGCTGACGTGTACCTGGGCCTCACGCTGCACGGTCTGTTCCAGAGGCACACGGAGCAGATTACAGGCACGCCGTGTTGCACAAGACCTAACAATCCTGAAAAATCTCAGATGGGATGAACATGTCTTAGCGACTAGGCGGTAAGCCTCCAGGAAGCAGACGGCTGCGCTGCACCAAAAACGGCTCAGTAAACACCATGTCCTTGGAGAGCTGATGTTCTCTTCACCTCGAGGATGTTCCTTGCAAAGGTCTGCAGGAAAAGGAGTGAGCAGGAAAATGGCAGTAAGAAACGTTTTCCTGGAGCCCATGAGTTTATATCCAAGTTTGGGAAAAAGCTTGGAATGGTTATGGAATGATCATGTTAAGAAAGCTTGGTTGCTTCTTTGCACAATAATCTTGTGCTTGTCCCACAGTTTGTTAGGACCATATGTCCCTGGCAACCCATAATCTATGTCCTGCATGTCCTTTTCAACATTTAAATTAATTACCTTGAAAGGCTAAGGTGTATGTGTGACAATCGGATCTAAGTGGGAAGAAAAAAAAATGTGGTCTTACCCTTAAATGTTGGAAGACTCAACACTTAAATGGATAGTTACCAACTAGTGACCACACATTCAAATCAAACACAGCTTTCTCTTTCACCAGATGTGTGCATTTATCAAGAACTTTCTGCTAATTATTCAAAGAAGTCCTAGAACAGCACACATGTGCCCTCTTCAAGGAAAGCCCACGTATGCAATACACACTCATAATCACTTACAGATAAGCCAGCCAGATGGATGCATTGTTTTACATAATGTTACATAATTCTGCCAATGATTAAGACACATTTCAGCACATAATTCAATATCAGTTCAGTTCAGTCGCTCAGTTGTGTTCGACTCTTTGCGATCCCATGGACTGCAGCACGCCAGACTTCCCTGTCCATCACCAACTCCCAGAGCTTGCTCAAACTCATGTCCATCGAGTCGGTGATGCCATCCAACCAACTCATCCTCTGTCGTCCCCTTCTCCTCCTGCCTTCAATCTTCCCCAGCATCAGGGTCTTTTCCAATGAATCAGTTCTTTGTATCAGGGGGCAAAGTATTGGAGTTTCAGCTTCAGCCATCAGTCCTTCCAATGAATATTCAGGACTGATTTCCTTTAGAATGGACTGGTTGGATCTCCTTGCAGTCCAAGGGACTCTCAAGAGTCTCCTCCAACTCCACAGTTCAAAAGCATGAATTCTTCGGCGCTCAGCTTTCTTTATAGTCCAACTCTCACATCCATACGTGACTACTGGAAAAACCATAGCTTTGACTAGACAGACTGGCAAAGTAATGTCAGTTCGATAAAGTAATTCAATATAGGAAGTTTAAATGTAAACCCAGCATTTTAGTTATGAAAGGTTATGAATTACAGCGATATGAACTAGAGGTTGTGAGCTAGAAAGATACAGTAGATTCCAGGTGAAGGGGCTCAGAACACTCCTATTCCTTTGCACCAGGACTGCTATTTGGGAATAGCCAGTGTTACTTTTTGTATAAACAGAGCATCTGTGTCTGCAGTTGGGTTTTGGAAGAGAGCAGTTAGTGCCCGTGTTGGTGATGTGCCTGAGTCCCAGGGTGTGTAAAGTCATCTTACATCATGGGAATTGGGAGATTGATTTTACTTTCGATATGGGCCATTATTTCTTTTCCCACTTTGATCTGCTTTCTAGGAATTGTCCTGGGGATATTTTTGTTGTAGAAGTTTTCTAAGCTGGTAAGTAAGGGCTCTTTCATTATGGGTTTTTAAATTTTTTTTTTTTTGCTTTTTTGGCTTGTGGAACATACTCCCGAGTATAGTCTATGAACGTGAATTATAAACCCACTTACTGTGTATCTCTTATTGACTATGAAGCATATGAAAGAAAAGGAGGCATTTTAAACTTATTTTACATCCTTCAAAGGTGGAACTAAGATCAATCAAGGCAAGCTGTGGGTGAGAAGATTTTAATTCATAAGGAAAACTCAGAAAACAAAAAATGGAATAGTACTTTCCTAGCAGCATCTTTGTGCAAAGTCTTCTTCTAAGCTGGAAATCGATGAACTTATGTTTCTCACATTGGCTCGTGCTTCAAAGGAGCTAATTCAGAACAGAACCCGAAGTGGCCTTGCCAGACACCCATCCTGAAAATGTGGGCAGTGCTTGGGCGTGGCTGGCATTGATTGGACAATGTGGCTAAGTTTTGTGGCCACTCTGGGATGCCGTGGGGTGAGTAGTAGGTACTTGGAATGATGAGAAATTGGGAGGGCTGGTCACTGGGCGATAGGCACTGAAATGAGATGCATATGTTCTAGAATCAGAAAGTGGGAGTGCTGAGAAGTCATGCATATTACCTATATTACCTTAGTCCCCTCACTCCTCTCTAAAAGGCAAGACCTTAAGCAAAACCCAAAGATCCACTTGGCTTGAGAGTGTGTCCAGTGTGAGGTGCTAGGCAGCCTTTGCCAGGAGGGATGAGACCAGCCAAAATTGGAGTCCATCTGGATCAAAACCGTGCTGACCATAAAACCCAGCAGGAGACAGAGTATGCTTGGTGGCCTCATGATCCCTCTCTGCTAGCCTCTGCTTTCTTTTTTCTTAATTAAAATTTTTTTGAATTTTATTTATTATTAAATTTTTAAAATTTGTCTACTTTTGGCCGTGTGGGCTTTGTCTGTTGTGGCGAGGGGGTGTACCCTGTGTGGTGTGCGGGCTTCTCACTGTGGTGGCTTTTCTTGTTGCCGCACACGGGCTCAGCTGCCCTGAGACATGTGGGATCTTCCTGGACTAGGGACTGAACCCCTTGTGTCTGGATTCTTTACCATTGGACCACCAGGGAAGTCTTTTTGTTTAATTTTAAAATTAGGTTGGGTTTTTTTTTTTTTTAGCGTAACTGCTTCACAATGTGTTACTTTCTGCTGTACAACAAGGTGAACCAGCTGTATGTCTATATGTACATGGATATATATCCCCTCCCTCTGTCCCCTCCCTCCCATTCCATCCGTCTAGATCATCACAGAGCCCCGAGCTGAGCTCCCTGTGCTACGCAGCAGCTTCCCTCTAGCTCTCTATTTTGCACATGGTAGTATCTATATTAGACTTGGTTTTCTTTCTCCACTCTTGGCAGCTAGTGGCACAGAGGGGTGGGTAAGGAAAAAACCAAATGTTTATTGAAAGTCTGTTGTGCACTTTAGGTGGTTTGCATATCCTAACTCACTTTGTTCTTAGAATTATTTCCTCTGGGTAGATTGTTACTATATTCATGTAGCAAATGAGGAAACTGAGTCTCAGGAAGATGAGCTGGGATCCAAGCCAGTCATTTCATGACACTGTGCTGGATAAGAGAAGGAGGAAGGTTGATGATGGGAGATATATTACCTATAGGGAAATCATACATTAAGCATTGTTCATTTTATTAATTGTATTGGTATAATGGTATAAAGTTGTCACAGTTATAATTTCATGCTCTGACATTCAGAACTCCTGGCAAAGAATGCCTTTTTCTAAACTGAATTTTCAATGACTCCGTCTTGGTAAGCTTTTTCCTTTTGCTTCTCTGGTTAAATCCTGGATACACTTTATCATCCTTGAGCTTTTAACTCACAGTTTGAGCTTCTGCAAGTCCACCTGCGCCTGTTATCGGACTTCTCATCATGAAAAAGTCTAGGTCAGACTTTATCGAGCATCTCTCATTCATTTTTAGCGCTCCACCCAATTCCACTCTTATCTCTATCTGGAATCTCATTTTGAGTTACTCACTTCTCATCACCAACTCCCCTTTTTTTTTCACCAGTCCTCATTCCTGACCTGCTTCATCCCCTTTTCCATTTACTGTTCTAACATCACCTTCCATTTAGTGACTAGTTTAAACATCTAAAAAGCTGGTATTTTTATTATTTTTTGACTTTTATTCTTTTTTCTGAAAAATGATTTTTTATTGGAATATAATTGCTTTATAGTGTTGTGTTAGTTGTGTTGTGTTACAGTGTTGTGTTAGAAGTAAATACCTGTATGTATACATATATCTTCCATCTTGAGCCTCCCTCCCCACCCCCATCCCACCCCTCTAGGTTCCCAGAGCACCGAGCTGAGCTCCCTGTGCTATACAGCAGCTTCCCACTAGCCATCTATTTTACACATGGAAGTGTATATATTTGGAATGTATTTGGAAGTTTGGAAAACAAATTTGGAAATTTGGAAAAAGGCAGTTTTGAAAAACTCAGCAGAAATTTGGAGAACAGCATATCTGGAAAACTCAGCAGTGGCCACAGAACTGGAAAAGGTCAGTTTTCATTCCAATCCCAAAGAAAGGCAATGCCAAAGAATGTTCAAACTACCACACAATTGCATTCATCTCACACACTAGCAAAGTAATGCTCAAAATTCTCCAAGCCAGGCTTCAACAGTATGTGAACTGAGAACTTCCAGATGTTCAAGGTGGATTTAGAAAAGGCAGAGGAACCAGAGATCAAATTGCCAACATCCACTGTATCATAGAAAAAGCAAGAGAATTCCAGAAAAACATCTATTTCTGCTTTATTGACTATGCCAAAGCCATTGACTATGTGGATCACAACAAACTGTGGAAAATTCTTAAAGAGATGGGAATACCAGACCACCTGACCTGCCTCCTGAGAAATCTGTGTGCAGGTCAAGAAGCAACAGTTAGAACTGGACATGGAACAACAGACTGGTTCCAAATTGGGAAAGGAGTACGTCAAGACTGTATAGTGTTGCCCTGATTATTTAATTTATATGCAGAGTACATCATGGGAAATGCCAGGCTGGATAAAGCACAAGCTGGAATCCAGATTGCTGGGAGAAATATCAGTAACCTCAGATATGCAGATGACACCACCCTTATGGCAGAAAGTGAAGAGGAACTAAAGAACCTCCTGATGAAAGTGAAAGAGGAGAGTGAAAAAGCTGGCTTAAAACTTAACATTCAAAAAACTAAGATCATGGGATCTGGCCCCATCACTTCATAGCAAATAGATGCGGAAACAGTGGAAACAGTGGCTGACTTTATTTTTGGGGGCTCCAAAATCACTGCAGATGGTGACTGCAGCCATGAAATTAAAAGACACTTGCTCTTTGGAAGAAAAGTTATGACCAACCTAGACAGCATACTAAAAAGCAGAGACATTACTTTGCCAACAAAGGTCCATCTAGTCAAAGCTATGGTTTTTCCAATAGTCATGTATGGATGTGAGGGTTGGACTATAAAGAAAGCTGAGCACCGAAGAATTGATGCTTTTGAACTGTGGTGTTGGCGAAGACTCTTGAGAGTCCCTTGGACTGCAAGGAGATCCAACCAGTCCATCCTAAAGGATGGATTGAATATTCATTGGAAGGACTGATGCTGAAGCTGAAATCCAATACTTTGGGCACCTGATGCGAAGAACTGACTTATTGGAAAAGACCCTGATGCTGGGGAAGATTGAAGGCAAGAGGAGAAGGGGACGACAGGATGAGATGGTTGAATGGCATCACCAACTCGATGATGAGTTTGAGCAAGCTCTGGGAGTTGGTGATGGACAGGGAAGCCTGGCATGCTGCAGTCCATGGGGTCACAAGGAGTCAGACACAACTGAGTGACTAACACTTTCATTTTACAATGTATGTATGTCAATGCTACTCTAGAAAAAATGGTCCCGATGAACATGTTTGCAAGGCAGGACTAGAGATGCAGACATAGGGAATGGACTTGCAGACATGGGCAAGGAGGGTAGGGGAGGGTGGGATGAATTGAGAGAGTAGCATTGATAAGTTATAGCTTTTTAAAGTCCCTAGAAACATAGACCATGCAGGCTTAAATGAAATATCGTGTATTTATGGTGTCATCTACTTTAGTTTCCCTGACCTCATTTCGGTATCATCTGGATGATTTTTTTGTTTTTTTTGGTTGCACCAGGTGACATGCGGAACTTCCCCAAGCAGGGATTGAACCTGTTCCCCTGCAGTGAAGGCACAGAATCTTAACCACTGGACCACCAGGGAAGCCCCCATCTGGCTGCTTCTTTACTTCTCTTCAGATTTTGTGTGTGTAATTTGCATCTTTGTCCACATTATTTGGCCACCTCTCTTTTTCATCTAGCATGCTAACATAATCTTTTACAATGTAGATTTTAGGACTTGCATAGTTTTCCCCATCTATTTAGCATTTTAAAATTTAACCAGCTTGTTATTTTGTACATTTAGGTTGCTTCCCAGTTTTTCTTACTATAAATCACCCATGAACATCCTTGTGGCTAAATCATAGTCCATTTCTCTGGTTACTCTCTTATGGCAAACTCATAGAAGCGGAATTGCTTAGTCTATCCAGAAAAAGGTTGCTTAAATTATTATTTGGAAAGATTATCTGTTTGTCATTGTAGAGGACATATTGCAAAGGTTCCTGTAAATAATATAAGAAGAATGATATCATCACTCCTAACCCACACTAAATTACTCATGTGATATTCAGTAAACCAAAAAACTTTTATCACTCTCAACTGATTCATATATAGACTTAAGGCAATGGATTAGAGCTCTAAGGTATTCCTCCATATGTCATTCTTTTATGCTGATTTCACATAGTGGGAATAATTGCATTCCTGAATCTTCTCTTTGTTGCTGTTGTTTAGTTGCTAAGTTGTGCCTGACTCTTAGCAACCCCATGGACTGTAGCAAGCGCGCCAGGCTCCTCTGTCCTTCATTATCTCCTGGAGTTTGCGCAAACTCATGGCCGTTGACTTGGTGATGCTATCTAATCATCTCATCCTCTGTCGCCCCCTTCTCCTCCTGCCTTCAATCTTTCCCAGCATCAGGGTTCCAGTGAGTCAGCTGTTTGCATTAGGTGGCCAAAGTATTGGAGCCTCAGTTTCAGCATCAGTCCTTCCAGTGAATATTCAAGGTTGATTTCCTTTAGGATGGACTGGTTAGATCTCCTTGCAGTCTGGGTTTCACAAAAGGCAATTTAGAAAGCCAACCCTTAAAATAGTGAAGTGGCTGAAACAAAGGCACAAATTTTCTTGAAATCTTGTCTTAGGAGAAAGAAAAGAGTTACCACTGTTTTCACCTTCACATTGGCCTCCAAAAATTCTTTGTTTTTGTTGTTCAGTCACTAAGTCATGTCTGACTTTTTGTGACCCCAGGGACTGCAGTATGCCAAGTACTAAATATTCTTCCTGGTGCTAAATATTTAGCAAAATGACTTTTGATCTTGTCCATGTTTAAGTGAGTAATGTCACTCATGGCTCTTATTATCTTTCTCTTTGATGGGTTATCATTGGCATTCTCCAGATGAAGAAACAACAGATGCCGAAAACTGGTGACCTGCTCAGCTTTAGAAGGTGAATCAGAGGTTAGGAAGGAACATACTAGACTTTTCCCCCGTGAGGCTAGCATAAAGAAGGCTCTGCCTTGGAATACTGCTTTGGGTCTACCCAAGGGGGTTATGGGAACTAGTAGATTGAATTATTTCAAAACACTCTCCTCCAACAGGGCCCTGGGGCCAGTCACTCTTTCCCAGATCTTATGTGGAGTCTCTGACTCTTTTTCTTACTTCTGGCAATCAGCATTTGGGTCATCAGGATATCCGTGCAAAAGGATGAACCTGGCAAATGTACCGGTGAACTCAGACATCGCTGATAAAAACAAGAGTTGAAAACAGTGATGAAACGCAGCACCAAGGACAGTTTGGCTTACTTAAAATTTTTGTTGGGCAACAGCTATGTGGAGGTTCCATGCGGGCAGCATCCAGAACGGGAGGAGGCTCAGGGCTTGATGTGTGTCTGCTGAACGCCAGGTTCTGGAGGTACAAGGATAAACAAGCCTCAAGACCTTCCCTCAAGCAACTCTCAGTCCAGCGGAGGAGACTGACACAAAAGCAAACACAGCAGCAAAATCATAAATTGAAATTTATGCAAATACTCAAGCAGCGAGGAGGAGTGAGTGAGTGAGTGACTTGAAAGCTCTATAAGAGTAAAATATAAGAGTCTGCCGCATCTGATAGATTTCAGGTGCAGGTCCCTTTCGGAGCAGATGGACTCCTGAACTTTTCTCTGATGTGAACTTGTATGTGTCAGAGCCTATATGGTTTCATTATAAAATGGAATGTATATACATTAAAATCACTTTCGATAACTCGAACCAGTAAATTACCTAACAGTTTCCATCCTGCTCCCTTCTGAGCAAAGTAAAAAAAAAAAATTTTTTCTTAACTGAATAGTCACAGTGGATGGAAGAATCATTTGTTTCCAGCCAATTGACACTTCATTATTTTCCACTGGGAGTGAATGTGCAACTCCTTTTGATTATTCAGAGCTTGTAATACAGAACAAGAAGAGGGTGCATTAGGTCTATTACAATATTGTAATTATCCTTCAATTAAAAATAAAATAAAAAAAAAACAAAAAAAGAATGAGCAGACTCTTCTAGACTGGAAAAAATGCAGAAATATTGCAGAGATGGAGACTCCTTGTCTCAGGAAATGAAGTAAGGGGATGGGATGCGCTTACTGGAATATTTATGGCCGAACGGACTTGAATATTATGTAAAAGAAGTTGTGAGATTTTGTGTGTTATGTGGCTTGAGTTAGTTTTCCAGTTTCTAAATTCTTTTTTTTTTTTGGAGAGGGGAGGTGTTGTATGTCTTCTTTTCTTTTTTAATTTATTTTTAATTGGAAGATAATTGGTTTACAATGTTGTATTGGTTTCTGCCATACAAGAACATGAATTAGCCATAAGGATACAAATGTCCCTCCCTCTAGAACCTGCCTCCCACCTCCTACCCCATCCCTCCCACCCCTCTAGGTTGTCACAGAGTCTAAATTTTGTGACAGTGAATTTCAGAGTATCAGATTTCTGTGTAACGAGGTGTATATGTGAGGGCTACATATACAAATCCACTTCCTAACTATTTCCTAAATGATTTGTGACATTTAGGGGAACTCTATGGGAGATTAATATGAGAAAACCTTCTTATCTTTGTAGAAGAAAAACATTATATACTGTTAATTATCATAATGTTTTTCTTGTAGAAAATAGTTGGAGAAATCGAAGGTTGAGAGCCACAGATGTTCTCTATATTAAAACTCTCAGTCAAGAGTTGTGTTGAGGGGACCTTCCTGGTGGTCCAGTGGTTAAGAATCTGCCTGCCAGTGCAGAGGACATAGGTTCGATTCCTGGTTAGGGAACTAAGATTCCAAATACCCTGGAAGAACCAAGCCAGCATACTTCAACTAGTGAGCTGGCACACATACCTGCGTGCCGCAACAAAATATCACACATGACACAGCAGAGATCCTGCATGCCACAGCTAAGCCCTGATGCTGCCAAATAAATAAACATAAATTAAAAAAATAGAGTTATACTGAGGAAATTTGTCTACCGACAGAATCCACATTGTTGAGAAGGTGGCAGGCACGATTTGCATTTGAAAAGAACTCCATAATCCTTCTGATGTTTATCCAGCTTAATAACATTTCAGATATTTAAAGATTTTCTGACTCTTTTACTGTGCCAAGTACAAAGGAATTAACTTATTGATGGTTGGAATATTCTTCAAATAAGCACTTTTACTATGAAACTACCCAAAAGATGTTGAAAAATGAGTGGGAAAGGAATTAGGTCTACATTTAGAAATAAATGTATGAATTTAAAGGAAAAATAAAAACCGTGAACGCTGCTCTGTGTCTTAGCTTAGAAATGTTTCTCTCTCTCTTTTTTTTAAAAAATTTATTTATTCATTTAGTTTGGCTGCGCTGGGTCTTCGTTGCTGCTCAGGTTTTCTCTAGTTGCGGGAAACGGGGGCTACTCGCAAGCTGCGGTGCTTGGGCTTCTCATTGCAGTGGCTTCTCTCACTGCTTTTGCTGCAGAGCATGTGCTCTCGGGTGCGTGGGTTGTGGCTGTGAGCCCACAGGCTCTAGAGCACAGGCTCAATAGTTGTGGCGCACAGGCTTAGTCACTTTGAGGTGTGTGGGGTCCTCCCAGATCTGGGATGGAACCCAGGTCTCCTGCATTGGCAGGCAGGTTTCTTTACCACTGAGCCACCAGGGACGTCCCTCTCTTTTTTGTACATTGCAGGGGCCTTGAAGACTAACACAACCCAAGATGGCCCATCAACATATATGGATGTTCTTCTGTCCCAAATGCCATGAAGTTGGTGAGAAATGGTCTCCTAATTCCACCCCAGATTGAAATGGGGCACAAAAGATGAAGCAGACAACTCACCCGGAATCACAAACCAGGCAGCTATTGGAGCAGGAGAGAGGCTGAGAGCTCCAGAACTTTCCCACACTAACCTTTAGAGGGAAGACGTCCCCGCATCCTGCTTCCTTGACACCACTCAGACCTGGCTGGCTGGTTTTTCTAGACCTTTGTTCAGGAAAATATTATTATGTAGATGATGGAATTTGGCTTTTAATATTTCTGGGCAAGGTTTTAATATTTGGAATATGGAATTTGGCTTTAATATTTCTGGGAGGAACTGTTGCTCAGCTTTTCCATTTATTTCCTTTTCAGAAATAGAGCCATGTGCAGGAAGACTGGACCCAGGGAAGGTGTCCAGCTCTTCCTTGGTCTTTCTTGAGCACTTCCAGATCCCTCCCCTTTCTATTTCTTTTTTTTTTTAATTTATTAATTTTAATTGAAGGATAATGCTTTACAATACTGTGTTGGTTTCTGCCTTACATCAAGGAGTCATATGCTTTCTGTACTGGCTTTCCTGGTGGCTCAGACAATAAAGAATCTGTCTGCAGAGTGGGAGACCTGGGTTTGATCTCTGGGTCAGGAAGATTCCCTGGAGAAGGAAATGGCAACCCACTTCAGCACTGTTGCCTGGAGAATCTCATGGACAGAGGGGTCTGGCAGGGCTACAGTCCATGGGGTCGCAAAGAGTCAGACATGGCTGAGTGATTAAACCACAATCCTGAAGAATATGGTCCTGTCCTGAGAGAATAAAGTCAACTGCACACTGGTGTCACACAGGAAGACTTTCCCCCTCACCAGCAGCCAGTAAAGGGTGAGCTTAGCTGAGAAGAGCCAAGTGGGTTACTTCGGAGTGTGCCAGGTGGGTGGTGCTCTGGGAGGTCTTGGCTCCTCCTGAGTGTTGCTTTCTTTTTCACCCTTACATACTTTAAGCATGTGCATGCTCAGTCGCTAAGCTGTATCTGACTCTTTGCAACGTCATGGACCGTAGCCTGCCAGGCTCTCAGTCCATGGGACTTTCCAGGCAAGAATACTGGAGTGGGTTGCCATTTCCTCTTCCTGAGGATCTTCCCAACCCAGGGATCAAACCAGAGTCTCCTGTGTCTTCCGGGTTGGCAAGCAAATTCTTTGCCACTGAGCCATCTGGGAAGCCCCTACTCATGTAATATGTACATTCTAGGAGTGAAGGAACACGGAGGACAGATATTAGATGCCACCGAAATAGGTGTGTGCTTGAAGGAAACACTTCACTTTATATTACTGTATTACACCCGTTTTGGCTTCGGTTTTTATTTTATGCTTGAAATGTAGGATAAGATTGCTCCTGTTTCAGCTTTTACAGTTACTTCTTTGACCATGTTTGGCTTGGCAGTTAAGAAAAAAAACAGAAGGATTACATTTCAGTGGCACAACACCTAATCCTCAGGCAAATGATTTGTCCACGCTTAATATAAAGTACTTAGGATGTATTGTCTGATGTAAACACCGGTTCTAATAAAGTGGTGCCTAAGGTACACTGCTTTAACGCGTAATACCCTATTTGTGTTGGCCTGTACACGTTGGATATAAAGCCGTTATGATAAAATATATCCTCTTTAGCCTGATAAAAATGAAAATTGGAGTACAGAACTCTCACCAAGAAAGAAAAGACGCTATAAAACACAAAGACCCCTGTGATATTTGTAGTCGGCACAGCGGACAAGCCAGTCAACACCTCTTCAGATGGAAACTACCCAGCTGTCTTTTTAAAAAATAATTTAAAATTTTCTTGGTTTATTGGCTGTGCTGGGTCTTTGTCACTGTTCTGGCTTTCTCTAGTTGCAGCGAGCAGGGGGTACTCTCGAGGTATAGCGTGCGGGCTTCTTTTTGCGCTGGCTTCTCTTGTCGCAGAGCATGGGGTCTAGGCTCATGGGCTCAGTAGCTGTGGCTCCCTGGACTCTAGAGCACAGACTCAGTATTTTTGGCTCACGGGCTTAGTTGCTGTGCAGCATGTGGGATTTGCCTGGACCAGGAATTGAACCTGTGTCTCCTGCTTTGGCAGGTGGATTCTTTACCACCGAGCCACCAGGGAAGCCCTACCCAGTTGTCTTGGAGGAGCATCAGTTTAATCATTTCAGGTACTTTATTTGAATCTAACATTGTACTGAATTCAACAACATTTAGCTGCTCTGTTGTGGGGTTTTTATCACTGGTAAAGAGCAGCTGCACGGAAGGAGTAGATTTCAAGCACAAAGAAAGGTTAAAGGAAGCAGAAACGATTCCACCTACCCTGGATAGCAATCTCTGCCTTCCAACATCCACTTGGTATAACCTTTTTCTCCAGGACCCCGTGCTGCTTAGAAGCACGCGAGGTTAATAATAGCAGGCAAAAAAATGCGAGGCATTTCAAGACGCAACATTCATCTTGCCGTTCCACTAATGCGGGGATGACAGAAAGTCACTTTCAACCTCCTTTTCTGCTGCTTCTATTACCTGGGTGTTGCGAGACACTCCTCCAGGTACTGGAGAATGATTGCTGTTCAGAGGGTATTATAAGAAAGATAGGCATATTTGCCATTATCCTCATCTGATTTAATGCTTATAAATCAGCAAAACCTCTACCTCAGTCCTCTTCTCTTAGTCTCTGAAGAGCAGATGCTCAGTAATAGCCCCATTCACAGTTCATCCGGCAACTCACTTCCCAGACACAGGTGATGGAGAGCCTTCTCTGTAATTGTAGCTTTAGCCAATGGATGAAAAATCACAGGCCCTGAACTAAAGTGACTTGTGTTTTCAGGTTCTTGCTTCCTCCTGGCTCACTCTTGACTCCTTAAAGCCTGCAGGAGAGGTGAACTTTGAAATGAGATGCAGTCTTTGGCTTTGGGTTTGGCTTTTTAATTTCTATCTTTCCCAGAAAGAGTCATTCAAAGGGCAAGTCTTTGAAGGCTGCTTTGACGTAGATGTTTATTTTTGAGGGTGTTTACAAATAGATCAAGTACTTAAATGCAGGAAAGTATCTTTCCACTGACTGAAAATCTGGAAGTAAAACTGAAAGCAGGAATGGCAACAAAAGGGAAGGAGGAGGGAGAATGATCCTTTTCTTTCCCTCAGTTTAAGGGGGTCGTTTCGTCATCACAGCCCTCTTAGGCACCCGTGCTTATCCTCGCTAAAAGCCCCGAACGTGAAGTGGAAGTGTTTGTCATTTCAGTCGTGTCTGACTCTTTATGACCCCATGGACTGTAGCCCCGCCAGGCTCCTCTGTCCATGGAATTCTCCAGGCAAGAATACTGGAGTGGGTTGCCATTCCCTTCTCTGGGGGATCTTCCTGATCCAGAGATCAAACCCGTGTCTCCTGCATTGCAGGCAGATTCTTTACCGTCTGAGCCAGCAGGAAAACCTGGAAGCCAAGAGACAAAGGTGACCACGGCACACACTGATTTCTGTGCCAGGGTGAGTCCTGTGTCCTCCGGCATCATGAAGGGGGCAGCCCAGTCTGTGAGAGGCCTTTCTGGGCTCCCACTTGGCTCTTCTGGCCCATCAGCCTGGAGCAAGGAGGCCTAAGTTCTAATTGATTGATGGAGACTTGGGAAGGAAGGGCTGGCTCTTCCAGGAACTCTTTCTTTAGTGCAGGTCTAGATTTAGAACCCAGAGTCCCTCACTTAGGTGAGGCCAGTAGGTATGCGCTCAGGTATTCAGATCAGACCAGGAATGTGCTGGAGCCTTTCCAGGGCTTTCTCTACCCAGGGGAACTGAATTGTCCTGAAAAGAAGGTCCTTTCCTGGTCAGGTTCCCACCCTCGGGAACGCAGCTGGAAGCAGATGCCGTGTGAGAGGTCGAATTACAATGGGAGTTACAAGGAGAATCAGGAAATCTTTTGGTTTGCTCTGACAAGAACTTCTCTTTAATCAAATCTTAAATGGTTTCCTGTTCTTCTTTTTTCCATTGTTGGTTCGATGTCCAGTCATGAAGCTGGGAGATTCTCCTCTGTAACTTTCTGCCCTGTGAGTAGCTGCTCATATTTACCCTAGACTTCAAATCTTTTAAAATAGGTTCCAACGACTTCCCTGGTGGTGCAAGAGACAGGAAGCTGCCTGCAGTGCAGGGGGCAGGGGTTCAGTCCCCAGTCCGGGGAGATTCCCACGTGCTGTGAGCAACCGGGCCCACGTGCTGCAGCGACTGAAGCCCGCTTGCCCTAGAGCCGGTCCGTCACAGCTAGAGAAGCTGTTGCCAGGAAGAGTAGACCCTGCTGGGCGCAACCCGAGAAAGCCCTGGCAGAAAGCGATGCAGACCCAGGATAGTCAAAAATAAAAAAATGAAAGAAACAAAAGTGATTAAAAAAAATGACTGTGAAATAAATAAAATAGGTCCCAAAACTTCATGCCAATTCTTTTGTTGATTTGGAATTTCGTTATTTCATGTCCACTACCTCAGTTAAATGAAAGAAGAGGTGGATTTGGTTTACGTATCCAGAACTTTCTTTTTTCATTACAAGTGGTATATTTTAAAGTGAAGCTATTCTCTCTGATTTTGAGAAACTCCTTCAGAGGATTATGAAGAGGATTTGGTCTTTAATCCAGGTACCTGAGAGAGTGCCTATTATTAGCATCAAGACCCCTATTATATGAGCATTAGAGAAAAGGCCACTTGTGTAACTACTCTTTACCAAAGGGGCAGGGACAACAGAAACTTGTGTTGGAATTCAGAATTCTTTTCTGAGGAAGGAGAAATTGCTTATTCAGAATATGATAAATGTGTGAAAAATGCAATCACAAAACTGATAAGATACCTAAGTGTACTTACTATTTGGTTATAGATAGAAATGTTCTGGCTGTTGGCATTTAAACTTTCTAACCTGCTTTTCGGAGAAGGCAATGGCACCCCACTCCAGTACTCTTGCCTGGAAAATCTCATGGATGGAGGAGCCTGGTGGGCTGCAGTCCATGGGGTCGCGAAGAGTCGGACACGACTGAGCGACTTCACTTTGACTTTTCACTTGCCTGCATTGGAGAAGGAAATGGCAACCCACTCCAGTGTTCTTGCCTGGAGAATCCCAGGGATAGGGGAGCCTGGTGGGCTGACGTCTATGGGGTCACACAGAGTTGGACACGACTGAAGTGACTTAGCAGTAGCAACCTGCTTTTAGTCTAAGAGAATATAATTTTTGGTTTGAGAGCTCTCAAACGGGTTCCCAGTTTCCTTTCTGGGTGACTGCACTCTGAGGGCCATGTCTAGTCAGTAGTTCTCTGCGGTTAGTAATCCTTCAGTTGAGATGTTCACTGTGTTCCGCATCGATGTGGGGGAGTCTGGCAGGGGCACAGGCCGTGGCGGTGTTGTGTGCTGTTTACTGGGATCTGGGCAGTGCAAGCTTTTATAGGAGTGCGGAAAAGACACTTCTAACAATCTGGTGGGGACAGGTGGCTGGCGGATCAGGGCAGGTGGCCAGAAAAGACTTCTTAGAGGAGGTGATATCTGGTTAGACCTTAAGGACAAGCGGGGTTTGGTGAGATGGACAGGTGGGAGATTTAGGGCCTTGCCAACAGCATGTTATGCAAGGAAACGTGCATTATCTGTTGCTGCCTGGAACTTATCTATCAGGACAGTGCACCGACATTCATGAATACCAGCAAAACGAACCAGGGTATGAAATTAACCTCTGGTGCAGTTGTGGAGGTTGTGTAGGGCTGCTGAATCCTCGTGCTTGTCTCCTGTCACCATGCTGTCCCCACGCCAATGCAGGCGGAGGGCGATCAAAGGAGAGCTTGAAATTCTTCACGTGCAACGCAGGTTACACAGGACAGTCTGGCCTGAACCTGCCCCGGAGGCCCTCTGATCCTGTGAAGAAGGTGCGCTTGCTGTTCTGACTCAGGCTAGCCATGGAACTGGGCCTCCTTCCTAGCAGTCATAGAGGTTATTTGCACTGGACACCTTTCCAAATGGTCACCTGCTGAAACACCCTCAGGGGCCTTTCAGGAAGATCAACTGCATATGAAACAAGTATTTCCTGCCGCCCTGCCATTTTGTGGATTCTGTCGGATAAAATACAGAGACTCTTTTTTTCCCCCCATCTGCATGATATCCTTTGGTAGTTGTCGCCTCCGTAATAGGGAGCTCTTGAAAGGACCAAGGAAGATGAGAAAGCAGGTCTGGACCTCTCTTTGGAGATGCTCTGCGGTCTTGAGCAATTTGGTGAAAGAAGAGGGGCAAGTCAGAAGACAGGGGGAGAGAGGAACTGCAGCGGCCCTGCTCCGAATATAGAAACCTTGGTTTGCTCTCTGGATCTGATTTGGCCTGAGAATGCAGGCATCGGATAAAAATAACAAGTCACCCAGTAGAGGACGGATCTCCGGCTTCGCCCCTGCCCGGGGCTGCGCATGCCCAGTACGCGCCTCTTCGGTGGAGAAGCGCCCCGCCGCATCCCCCAGCAGAAGGCCCGAGTGAGAAAGGGCCTGTGTTTGATGTATGAGCTCCGGCTCGCCATCGTGAGTCACCCCAGAACTAGCTGCAGGCAAAACAAAAATCTTTTGTGATTAATTAGAAAAACTGGACAATTATGAATTGACTGCACACAGCCAGGGTATGGTAATATAAATAGTAATGACTCTGGCAGAGCCGGCCGAAAGCTCCATGTTTGTGTGAGCTCACTGGAGGAGGGCACATTTTTAAACAGGGAATCTGCTGAAACAGGACAATTCCTGATTTTTGACCATCTGAGGGTCTTGGTGGAGATTTCAGCTGACACCTTGGAAAGGGATTCCAGTTGACTACTCTCCGACGCGCCTCCAAACATTGGCCTCTGTGCCAAGTCGATTGTTCTTTTCTTAAAAGACCCCACACATATCCTTTCCAGCAGCTCTGTGAAACCGCTCACACCTTTTGCTAACCTCCCTGCCGGCGCACGTCCTTCGCCTTCCTGGGGTACTTGCTTCCACTCTTCCACTCTCTGAGGAATGGAACACAGATACCGTTTGTACTCTGAGGCACTTGTTGCTTTAATCCTCAGGGAAAAAATTCTAGTAAGTTATGGGATGGAGGTAGGGAAGGACAGCGAGGCCTGGCGTGCCGCAGTCCATGGGGTCGCCAGGAGTCGGGCACAACCGAGCGACTGAATAATGACGACAGTGGGATTAATGAGTCATTCTGAGGGACAGAGAGCGGAAGGGTCTTCAAACCGCAGAGCTGAGTGAGATTTTTAAATCCCTTTGGGTGTGAACTCTGTATTTTTTTCCTTGATATAACCTGCCTTTAATTCCCCTAACTGTACCCCTGCCCTTCCTACCTGCCCCCTCCCCCCTCCCCCCCAAAAAAAACCCTCACACAGAATAAGCATATCTCACATAGTGAAGCTAAGGAAGATTTCTTTTAAAGGAAATCCACAATGAAAAATAATTAAACCCCGACAGTGCTTGCAAATGTCAAAATACAAATTTTCCCCAGTGATCTTTTTTTTTTTTTAAACCACCAAGGTAAGCAAGTTTCCCTGTGTGCTAGGGCAGGATTGTGCAGCCAACAACGGGGTCCCAGACCTAAGAGGGAGACGAGAAAATGCCGGAGAAAATGCCATCTCTCAGAGGCTCTTTCCTCCAGCACCTACCGCACTGTGATAAAACATCTTCCAGACCTTTGAAACTGGGTATCTGCCGGGCAATTAACTTGCCTTAACGCGCATTGTGCGTGGCCAAGTGCCTTTTCTGGCCCTCTGTTTGCACTCCCTGGCGTTCTCAGGGCTTTCTATTATTATTCAAGCAGCGCCGCCTCAGTGGTAAACCCATTGAGCATTCAATCAGTGCAGTAGCTGCTGCGGATAATTAAAAGTTCCCAACCTTTTGCCCCAAGGCCAGGCTAGAGCCAGTCAGAGCGGAGCCAGGTCTTGGCTGTGGAGGGACCAATCGATCAGCTGATTAACCCTTCTTACTGATTGGTTAGAACTGATTGCATCTCCAGTAAAGAAATCTCTTCGGGCCCTGGGGCACAGATGACAACCTTACATTCAGGGTGAGCGTGAGAGCCTTGGTCCTCACTGTCCACAGACAGAGAGCAGGGAGCGGCAGGGGAGGGCTCCTTGGACGACATTTTCCAGATTTTTATCTCCTCCCTACTGTTTTCCCTGGACTATCTCAGGTTTTATTTCTAGAGAGGAAAGCTCTGTTGCAGCTTTAGGAATGATGGAAAAGATTCCTGGCATAGCACTTGCCTACTCCTTAGCTTGTGACTGAAACGGAGGATTCTTTTCAACCACTGTGTCCCCAAGGGTCCCCTTGCAGAGTGAACAAGATCAGGAAATACTGGAGACATACCTTTAATCAATGGGTCCTAGAAGGTTGCGATTGGACCTCTCCACTCTGACCGGGCTGCCATTTGCTGGTTAGTAAATATTATCTCTGTGTATGGATAAACAACCTATTTTCAATTGTGCTACATATGGGCAACGTGAGGAAAATGGACTGTATGGGAACAGAGGCATTAAAAAAAAAAAGACAGCCCTGCATGTCTTTGAAGGGAGTAGCTGAGATGCTATCAGAGGGGACCATAATGGGCAGGTCTTAAAGGCTGATTTATGCGACTTTGGTAGGGGAGCCCAGCAAGGAGACTCTCCTGTGAAGGTGTTGGCCCTGCAGGTCTCGGGCTTATCATCCTATCTGCGGCAGAAGGGGAAAAAAAGCTGAATTTTGCAAAGCAAACTCTGCCAATATTATCTCTGCTTCCATCTTCAAGGAGGCCGAGCTCCCCTGACGTCAAAGGCAGGTGGCGGCAGATACATCAGCGGCTGTCAGGTTGGGAAACACATGTTGTCCAGAATTCTCCTGATTTGCCCTTATTTGGAGATACTTACCCATGGAACCGCAAGAACCAAAAATCAGGAGACATTTCCAGGAAGCAAAACATTATTCAGGCTTCCCTGTTGGCTCAGGGGTAAAGAATCTGCCTGCCAGGGCAGGAGACATGGGTTCCATCCTTGACCTGGGAAGGTCTCACGTGCGACTGAGCAGCTAGGCCCACGCGTCACAACTTTGAAAGCCCATGTGACCTGGAGCTGTGCTCTGCAACAGGAGAAGCCCCCCAAATGAGCAGCCCGACCACCGCACCTAGAGAGTAGCCCCCGCCCACTGGGACTAGAGAAAAGCCCACCCAACAAGGAAGACCCTGCACAGCCTAAATAAATAGATAAATACATACCTAACATGTTCATCTCACAGTGAAGTTGATGGAACAGAACGTGGTCTTGTATTCGACTGAGAAGGCTCGTTACAGAAAGATGGCTTTGTTCCATGGGAGCCCTCAGAGCGGGTTTAGGGACCGAGTCCTGTGTGAGTGGTCAGTCACCGTGGGTTCGGGGCTCCTCGCTTTGAGGGATCTCCTTCTGCACAAGGGCTGAGGTTAAGCAGCTGAGAGACAAAAGTGGGAAGGTTTTGAGGTCCTTAAAGGAGGAGTAAGTGTTGTAGGAACACCAAGAATGATAGTTATATAATAATAATATTAATAAAATTAATAACACTATATGTAAATAAGTGAACACTTTCAGGAGGACCAAAATGATCTATATTTATATGACCTTGGATTTATTTATTAACATCTTGGTGGCCTTTTAGCCTTTAAGTGAGGAACCTGGCAGGCTATAGTCTGTGGGGTCACAAAGAGTCGGACATCACTGAGCACTCTTCTTGAGTCTGGATTAGATCACGTGCACACATACAGGCACACACACAGGGCTTTTTTTTTTTTTTTTCTGCCAAGACATGTAGCATGTGGGATCTTGGGTCCCCAGCCAGGGATTGAACCCATGCTGCCAGCAACAGAAGCACAGAGTCTTAACCAGTGGACCACCGGGGAAGTCCCCCATGGGGAATTTTTAAATGAACTCATAGTTATTCAGTTTATACAAAAAAAACATTTTCTGAAATCAAAGCAGAGTTTGTAAAATTTGTGTGTAAACCAGAACTGCAGGCTGTTAGAAGAAAAGAAAACACCATCCAACCTAGGAGGCTTGCTGCTGCTACTGCTGCTAAGTTGCTTCAGTCGTGTCCGACTCTGTGCGACCCCATAGACGGAAGCCCACAAGGCTCCCCTGTCCCTGGGATTCTCCAGGCAAGAACACTGGAGTGGGTTGCCATTTCCTTCTCCAGTGTATGAAAGTGAAAAGTGAAAGTGAAGTCGCTCAGTCATGTCCGACTCTTAGCGACCCCATGGACTGCAGCCTACCAGGCTTCGCCATCCATGGGATTTTCCAGGCAAGAGAACTAGAGTGGGGTGCCATTGAGATAATAGCATAAATTCTGTTAACACCATCATTATTTAGTGAGAACATAATTACACTGACACTGCTAAATATGAAAGGGAAAATAATACAAATATCTATTTTTGGTCTGTTGGAATCTCACAGTCTATTTAGTGTCATAAATGCCACTTATTAAAATGTCCATGAGGCTGCTTGGATAAAGCAAATTTTACAAAACACTTTGAATAAAAGTGTTTCTACTTGAAACTGCTTTTTGATGTAAGACTTCTGTGCACAGAGAGGAAAAGTATAAAATAGGTTTTATAGGGCTTTGCTTGTGGCTCAGCTGGTAAAGAATCTGCCTACAGTGCAGGAGACCTGGGTTCGATCCCTGGGACGGGAAGATCCCCTGCAGAAGGGAAAGGCTACCCACTCCAGTATTCTGGCCTGGAGAATTCCATGGACTGTATAATCCATGGGGTTGCAGAGTCAGACACGACTGAGTGACTTTCACTTTCACTTTTAGGTCTTAGAAGAGAAATGAGTAAGACTGTATTTGTTAATTTTTTGTGGTTGGAGAAAATTGACTGTATTTGGGAAACCAGGTCATTTATGATAGGTAATGTAACGCAAAATCCATTGACATACTTTCGTGGTTTTGAGATCACCATTCAGAAATTCTCCCAAGGAAGTGTATATAGTGCATTTATTTTGCACTATTGCATAATTTCTGTTTTATCATAAAAAGAATATAATATTTGTGTGTGCTCAGTCATTCAGTCATGTCTGACTCTTTGTGACCCATGGACTGTAGCCTGCCAGTCTCCTCTATGCATGGGATTTCCCAGACAAGAATACTGGAGTGAGTTGCCATTTCCTCCTGCAGGGGCTCTTCACAGTCCAGGAATTGAAGCCCCACTTCCTGTGTCTCCTGCATTGGCAGGCGGGTTATGCACCACTGAGCCACCTAAAACATGCTATAAACACAAAACGGAAAATTTGATTTAACTCAGGTTATACTTACGTGGAGGTTAGTAGGTGCTCTCCTGTCTTGAGGAAGGGAAACACAGCATGCAGAGTTTCTGAACTGGAAGCCACATTGTCAAACAGTGTCTACAGTGAGAACAAATTCAGTATCAAACTGAAAACAGGGAGGATTCCTAGGAGGGAAGCACGGTAATTTGAAACTCAGATTAGCCTTATTCTCTGTGGTCAAACAGAGACCACAAAGTGTACCTCCTCACTCATCAAACTGCCTCCCAGAGGCATCTCTTTTCCAGGAACCATGAATTTTTCTAAAGAAAGCTAACAAATACCCTTGACTGCATCTGGTGAATTAAATGAATTGTGAATGATCCTGTTTTAGTGATTCTGCTTCTAAAGCATTTCTGAGTATGCTTAGAAATGCCCCCACAGTTAGTAACTAGATCTGGAATTTTTTGAACACATAAGACAGGTAAGAGTTCACAGTTCTTACTTCATTCCTCTTTTTTCTTTTTTTCTAAAGCACCCAAGAGATAATGCAGCCATCAGCACAACCAAACATCAAAGTTTACTTTATACAGAAGTCTGTGAAACCAAAAAGCTAGTTGCTCACCTATTCTGGGGCTAACTTCACGCTTCTAACTTCATGCTTACATCGATTGTTGTTGTTAAGTTGCCAAGTCATGTCAGACTCTTTTGCGACCCCATGGACTGCAGCCCACCAGGCTCCTCTGTCCATGGAATTTCCCAGGCAAGAATATTGGAGTAGGTTGCCATTTCCTTCTCCAGGGGATCTTCCCAACCCAGGTATCGAACTCACACCTCTTGCATTGGCCAGGGGATAAAGTCTTTATCACTGAGCTACCTGGGAAGCCCTTACATCAGTTAATTCAGGATAAAAGAAATACAAGCAGTCACCAGGCCTGTGTTGGTTAAGAAATGGTATTTATATATATATATATACACACACACCAACATGCAATGAGATTGTTCAAACATTTTTTTTTTTGAAGCTCTAGATGTGGAACCTTATTTAAAAGAAAAAGTGTAACCTGTGTATACATTTTCTTTTAAACAGGGCAGAATGCCATGTTTGGCTTTTGCTGTCTCAGTCTGCTTAGGAATTCTAATGAGTAAACCATAGTGTTTAACAGTAAAATATGGTTATGGCTCTTAAATGCAGGCTACATTTAACAACCGTATATTGATTTTTTCTCGTAATTTTATTTCCATGAGCATTTCTGGTTTCTTAATTAGTAGCCTTTTAGAGGGAGATTTAACATTCTCTCTATCAGAGGATTCGGCTTCTGTGATCCAGCTTCTCAGGGGAGAGACAGTTCTAGGCTTGCAGTCTGTGTCTGGAAGGAGAGGGTCAGCGCTCCATGCACACATGTACATATGCACAGGGACACGCAGCCCGCCCTCCCGGGCCCTGCCAGCACAATTAAGACAAAATAGCGTTGGTGAACCCGGTGACAAAACTCAACAATTTCCAATTGCACGCTCACCCCATAACGGGAAGAACTGTTTACCCCATGTTCCTTATTAAACTGAAGTATTTTATTTAATGAGCATGACTCATGCAAGGTGTTCCCATAAATCATTGGCTGGTTTACAAACTCAATAACTAGGCTTCCTGCTATAACTAGGCTCTGCACACCTTAAATTATTAACACGCCAGGGCCTTAAGGCACATCTTTGATGATGATGATATAAACACTGTGGAGACAAGGTGCTCTCTCAGCAAAAGATTATTGACTCTAATTACCATTTACCACAGGAAAAAGAAAAGAAAAGACAGTAAAATATGAGGGAGAATTGAAATCTAAGATTTAATTTTATGAGGAGCTTTAAATGCACCCCCCCGCAAACTATTTTTTTCCCCCTTTCTCTTTTCTTCTTGTTGGCGGCCTTATCGCACTGTGGGTGTATAATGATAGCCTGTGGTTGGCTAACTTTAAAAGGATGACAGTCGTTGGAGGAAAGAGATGAGAGGATGGAAACAGGGGGCTGATATTACGTACATTCTCAGAAACGTGATGGAAAAAAGCCAGGGGAAGAGAAAATGATAATACACTGGGGGAAAAAAAAATCCCAGCTTTAATTGTTTTCACGTCTATACGCAATAAAAAGTTTAAAGGACTCAGATGCCTGACTCCAGTCATTTTGCGGTAGTAAGCTATACTTCAGGTCAGTTGTGTAGAAAGAGTCATCTGCTCATATTATGGTGTGGATTTTACTGTATCCTCATTATACATTTGTTGGAAGAATGCAAAGAGGTTACAATGAAAGGTGTTTAATGATTGTTGTTGCTGTTGTTCATTCTCTAAGTCGTGTCCGACCCTTTGTGACCCCGTGGACTGCAGCATGCCGGGCTTCCCTGTCCTTTACTATCTCCTGGAGTTTGCTAAAAAGCTCATGTCTGTTGAGTTGGCGATGCTATGCAACCATCTCATCCTTTGTCACCCCCATCTCCTCTTGCCCTCAATCTTTCCCAGCATCATGGTTGATGAGCATCAGGGTCCAGTGAGTCAGCTCTTTGCCTCAGGTGGCCAAAGTACTGGAGCTTCAGCTTCAGCCTCAGTCCTTTCAATAAATATTCAGGGTTGATTTCCTTTAAGACTGACTGGTTTGATCTCCTTGCTGTCCAAAGGACTCTCAAGAGTTTTCTCCACTACCACAATTTGAAAGCATCAATTCTTCAGCACTCAGTCTTCTTTATGGTCCAACTCTCACATCCGTACATGACTACTGGAAAAAGTGTGAAAATGTTAGTCACTCAGTCGTGTCCGACTCTTTGTGATCCCATGGACTGTAACCCCTCAGGCTCCTCTGTCCGTGGGATTCTCCAGGCAAGAATACCGGAGTGGGTTGCCATTTCCTTCTTCAGGGGATCTTCCCAAGCCAGGGATCTAACCCAGGTCTCCTGCATTGCAGGCAGATTCTTTATTGTGTGAGCCACCAGGGAAAGATTCTAGGACCCAAGATAGGGAAACCATAGCTTTGATTATCTGGACCCATGTCAACAATATGATGTCTCTGCTTTTTAATACGCTGTCTAGTTTTGTCATAGCTTTTCTCTTAATGATAAGATAGCTTGTTAAAAAACAAAAATCCAGCGAAAAGGACATGTGGGTCACCGTCAGGTATTAGGAAGGTGGACATATTGCTGGGGAGGAATAAAGGAAAGTCTCAGAAAATGTAGAGGAGAGTCCAGGATGGAATGAAGGGTGGAAAAAAGAGAGACTCTATGTAGGCTTCTGCTGTCAAGGGCTTTTCTGTCTTCCCCTGTGGTTCTGCATATTTCTCCTTTCAAAGACTCTCAGCTCAGGTTGTTGCCTCTGTGGGCTAAATTGTTGGCTCAGATTTTCCCCTTCTCAGAAACTCACATTTCATCTAAAATTTATTGATGGAATCATAGGATGTTGGAGTTGGAGTAAACTTGGGAATCACCAATGCCTTCACCTTACAGATGTGAACATTTCAGCCTAGAAAGAGGAAGTGATTTGGACACCACCACCTCTTCCAGGGCCAAGGAGGTCTGATGGAGGTGGGACCCTCACCACCTCCTCACTGTGCCATAAGGTGGTGTCCTTCTGAACTTTGTTGTCGTTTAGTCGCTCAGTCGTGTCTGACTCTTTGGGACCATGGACTGCAGCACATCAGGCTTTCCTGTCCTTCATCATCACTTGGAACTTGTTCAAACTCATGCCCATTGAGTTGGTGATGGCATCCAACCATCTTCTTCTCTTGCCTTCTTTCCCAGCATCAGGGTCTTTTCCAATGAGTCAGTTCTTCCCATCAGGTGGCCAAAGTTTTGGAGCCTCAGCTTCAGCCTCAGTCCTTTCAATAAATATTCAGGATTGATTTCCTTTACGATTGACTGGTTTGATCTCCTTACAGTTCAAGGGACTCTCAAGAATCTTCTCCAGCACCACAGTTCAAAAGCATCAATTCTTTGGTGTTCAGCCTTCTTTGCAGTCCAACTCTCACATCCATACATGACTACTGGAAATACCACAGCTTTGACTAGACAGACCTTTGTTGGCAAAGTAATGTCTCTGCTTTTTAACACGCTGTCTAGGTTTGTCATAGCTTTTCTTCCAAGGAGCAAGCATCTTCCAAACTTAGAATTATAGAAAAGCGGCCAGTGACTAGAAAATCAGCCTCATAAATAAAATAGGTGATACTGATGACCATATCTGCTGTGTGCATGTTGAAAGCAGGTCTCCTAATTCAACATGATTGTTAAATTATGACCAGAACATAGAAGGTGCTGGAATCTGTGATAGAACTTTACAGCCTTGGCCTTCTTATTTGAAACATTTTTCCTAGACTTTTTAGGATCGCGTAAGGTTTTTGGTGCTGGCTTGATTCAGGGGCACACGAATTTGCTCCCAGCACTTTCTTCTCTAGTATTTCTTGGTGGTCTGCCATCTGTCTCATCCCATTCTCAAGGTATTCTTAGGTTCCTACGCGGCAGCAGATGTGGAAATGAATACAGGCCTTAAGAACCTCCTTCAAGGGGCCTCCCGGGCACCCGCCCTGTTTTCCCATCTAGTGAGGTTGGGGGAAGTTTGGCTGTCATACCCCATGCTCTGCAGCCAGTCAGCACCCACCACAAAGCAAGCACCCTGGGGCAAAGCCCATCGTGGCTTTCTTTCCCGAAGAGTACACAGTGAGTCTGTGTGCAAAATGAAAGATGCTCAATGCCTTTTGCTATTTTGGGGAAAAGAAAAATCCCATGTAGTTCTCTCTCTGGTCATTTTGAGCCTGTCCAAGCAGGATCACTCACTAGAGACTGGAAAGCAAAGACTGACCACTGCTGACCCTCAGGACTTCTCTCATGTGCCCCAGGACTCAGGGGGCCTCATCAAATTCCAATTGGGGTTAATTGCCTTTGTGATTATCTTATTGGGGCTTCCAAAGAACTTTACTGGGGCTTCCTGGGTAGCTCAGTGGTCCAGAATCTGCCTGCCGATGCAGGAGACGTGAGTTCAATCCCTGGGTTGAGAAAATCCCCTGGAGAAGGGAATGGCAATGCATTCCAGTATCCTGCCCATGGACGGAGGAGCCTGGGTGGCTACAGTCCATGCGGTCGCAAAGAACCAGACAAGACTTAGCAGCTAAACAACAACAAAAGAACTTTATTGTATAGTCTTATTTTTAACTTTTCTGGGGAAACATCACATAATTTTCACTACTTCATTAAATAAGGGTTGTGCATCATCTTTCCAGCTACATTCTTCCTCAGAAGTAACCACAGATACATATTGAAACAAAGAGAAACAACTCTTATGTGTGGTGTATACACACCCACATACCCACACACACATATATATATAGCCTTTAAAAAAGCTTAGGATATTTTTTAGGGTAAGACATTGTTATTTGGTGGGAGACCATGAAATATATAAACACCAGGGCAGAAAACCTAAAATTATGTGTGTGTGTGTACTTGTAAACCTTGGTGTGCAATTTTCATTGTTAAACATGAAATTTACACATCAAAACCACTTCATGCTCTTTGCCTTGGGCTGATTATAATGCAAAGAGTCACAGTTGAAGCCTCTTCTTGGGGCGCTTATGAGAAGGCCTGGTCCTGGGGGGATGGACAAGGCTCTTCTCAGGCTGAGCCTTGTCTGGGTTCTCTGCTGAGGGACTGCCTGGGGCAAAGCCTGCTGATGGCTCTCACTGGCTCCCAGGGGTCGACCTGGGCTTAGTGGCTTCTACTCAACAGTCTAACCTGAGGAAGATGAACCAACAGAAGAATGTGTGTGTATCTGCACACAGGGTGAGTTTCAGAGTTCAGGAAGTGCTCCGCCAGAACTTCACAACCTTGTTCCTCATTTCAGTTCAAAACCAGAGATGAGGCTTAGACGACTCTTTCTGAAAATGCCAGAATTCTGTGCATTCAAGTGTTATTTCATTTCTTGTGTAACTCCCTTTCTTTTCAACTATATCGTATTCCCCCCTGCCACCAAACTCTGCATGCTTAGACATGGTCTATGCATATATATATATATATATATGCAGATAATCCTTCAAAGAAATCCTGCAAAATTGTGATCATGGGCTACATTCTGGCTTCCCTTTTTAAAAACATTTTTATAATGGAACATTTCAAGCATATTCAAAGGAAAACAAATAATATATAATCAATGGCCTCATCCACCAGTTTCAACAATTAGCAACAGCTGGCCAACTTTATCTATACCTAAATCACCCCCCACCCACCCTATTATTCTGAGGCAAATTCCAGACATCATATCATTTCATTGTACATATTTCCACTGCTTTCTGTTGTTTTTTTTTTTAAGAAATAATTTTATTTCTTTACTTCTGGCTGTGCTGGGTCTTCGTCGCCGAGCAGGCTTTTCTCCAGCTCTCTAGTTGCGGGGTGCTGGCCTCTCTTGCTGCAGAGCGCGGCTCTAGGGCGCTTGGGTTTCATTAGTTGAGGCAGGTGGGCTCAGTAGTTGAGGCTCCCAGGCTCTAGGGCACAGGCTCAGTAGTTGCCATGCACGGACTTAGCGGCTCTGCAGCATGTGGGATCTTCCCGGGTCGGGGATTGAACCCGTATCTCCTGCATTGGTAGGCAGATTCTTGACCACCGGGCCACCAGGGCAGCCCTACTGCTTCCTGTTTTTAAAAATTGTGGTAAAATATACATAACAAAACCTACCATTTAGATCATTTTCAAGTGTACATTTCTGTGGCATTAAGTGCATTCACATCGCTGTATAACCATCTCATCAAACATCTCCAGAAATTTTTCATCTTCTCAAACTTGAACTCTGTGCTCATCAAACACTAACTCCCCATCCGCCTGCCTCCAGCCGCTAACAACCACCCTTTTGCCTCTGTCCCCATGAATGTACTCTTCAGGTACCACACATGAGTGGAATCATATGGTATTTGGCCTTTGTGATGAGCTTATTTCCCTTAGCACCACCAAGGTTCATTCACGTCGTAGCCTGTGTCAGATGGTCTTTCCTTTTTAAGGCTGTGGATTCTGTTTTCTGATCTGCTAGTTCATTTAGTAAGAAAGCATTGAGAATATTTTTAACTCTCTCATTTAAACATTTCCGCATTATTAAACATTATTGTTTCCTCTTGACTTGTTTATTTGGAAGGATATTAGATGGTTGATTCTGGAAGAGAAAGTCTTTCCTCCTGCTAAAGCCTCGGGTTCTGCAGGATGTAGGTTAGTGAGGGGTACACTTTCAGTAGCTTAAAATCACAAGCGTGAGATACTTAAACGTGTTCACGTGTGGGATTTTGTATCTGTATATTGTATTCTTCTTAAAAATTAAAAAAAATTTTTTTGGCCTCACTGTGTGGCATGTGTGATCTTAGTTCCCCAACCAGGGATTGAACCCACATCCTGAATTGGAAGAGGGAGTCTTAACCACTGGACTGCCAGGGAAGTCCTATATATTGCATATATTGACTCTCTGTATGATACACTAAATACACACAATTTTATGATACTTAATGGTATGTTTTTTGTGGATGAAAAAGATGGACAGTCTGAAAATGAAATCACGTGAGACAGTGAGGTCATACACCTCATCTAAACCACATTTTCCCTGAGAACCCCAAGTCCTTTTGGAATTAGCCAACTCGTCTTCAAAATACATCAGACTGTGAAGCATACACTGCTTTCCCTACTGTCAGACAAAGAAGGTATATATTTGCAAAATCAATTGACACTTGAAAAATACCAAGCAAGGTAGGGAAGAACCCTTTTAAAATTTTTTTACTTTTTATTTTTTATTTATTTTTCTTCACTGTTGAAAGACATTTATTTATTTTTTTTAATGGTTGCTTTTATTAACAGTGCTATATCAAATCTCCTGGTGTATTCTGTGTGTTTGCACAAGCATGTGCAACACGCATGTATATCTTTCCTCATACTTTCTTTAGGGAATATTTCTAAAAGAAAAATTGCTGGATTAATGGTTATATACATTTTAAAGCTGGATAGGTCCTGCCATATGTTCCTTCACAAAGTCCATACCAATTTAGACTCAACAACAGTGCATTACAGCACTCATTTCCCCACCCTAGATATTGCCAGTCACTTTAATCCTTGCCAATGTGTACAGCAAAGTTGTTTTGATTTTTCCTTTGGTTAGTAATACGACTTATTATTTTTAAATTGCCTTATGGTGTTGTGTTAGTTTCTGCTGTACAACAAAGTGAATCAGCTATACATTTACACATATCCCCTCGCTCTGGAACTTCCCTCCACCCCCATCCCGCCCTCTGGGTCATCCCGGAGCACTGGGCCGAGCTCCCTGCACTACACAGCAGCTTCCCACGAGCCATCTGTTTGACGCCTGGCTGGGTACATATCTCAGTGCTACTCTCTCAATGCGGCCCACCCTCCCCGTCCCCCCTGCTGTGTCTTCAAGTCCATTCTCTGTCCGCTGGACCCTTCTTTTGCCTCTGCAGTCACTGCATTTACTGTCTTCAGGCCCATCCAACTCTGGGTCAGGTCTCTTTTATAGTCTGCAGTGTTTAAATGTCTTTCCAAGCCTGTTCCTGTGGTCAGTCCCGCCACATCCCTTGCCTCCCGGGCGGTGTGGTGAGCTGTCCGCTGTCCACCCGCTTCCGAGCTTGGGGCCGCTTCCTGGGAGCTGGTGGTGAGCAAAAGCCAGGGCAGCTCTGTGAACTTGCACTCACCCTTGCTCTAGATTCCTTGCAGCTCCCGGTAGGAACCAGGCTCCAGCTTCATCCTTTCACATAGTTTCTATTCTGGGCGGTAGCCCTGTTGGTCTCCTTTCTGTCCCGAGCTCTGACCACATCATCTTTATCTTTTCACTTCCTTTTGGGAAAACAAAAAGAGGAACACTCAGAGGAGATGCAGGAGAGCCACAAGAGTGCTCCACACAGCAAGAGCCTTGGCACACGATGGGTACGTGGGCGCACGAGGGTGAGCGTGTCATAATGGCTCTTCCTCCTTCCTGCCTGCCTCCACGCTGTCCACCTCCAAGTCACCTCCTCCGTGAAAGCTTCTGGTCTGACCCACTCATCCCTCATGTAGTCATCTGCCGGCTGGGTCGTCATCTGTAGCTGCCTTTTGCTGTTATTTTCATCTCTATTGTTTTTTAACCTCTTGTGATTCACACTTGCTTTCTCAGCTTGAGGGTCACTTCCTCAGGAATTGGGACACGACCACGAATTACTTAGTGGTGCAACTTAGCACAGGGTGGGCATTCGGGGTGTCTGTACTGAATGGACAAGTGCTGTTAATGGGAGGCCACATGGTGGCCTCTGCCCAACTGCATGAGGTCACCCAGAGAGGGCAGTCAGACGGGAAAGGATGGCTCTGCCTTTCTTGGTCAGCTCTCGCTGGGTATAACTGCTCCAGACAAAGGCAAGTCTGAGCTGACATGCAGCTCGCAGGACATGTGATGGTGCTTTGTGCTTTTTGGGGGGTTACTGTGAGATGAAAAAAACCACTGGGGTTGGCCATGTCCCCTGAAGTCACCTATCTGGAATACTCAGCTCTGGATCAGATGAAATTTGGTGCTATGGTTTGGCATCTGCACTCAGTTTTAGTAGCGGCGCAGTATCTTACCTATAGTTCCTTTCTAGGCTGCTCAACACTTACCTTTGAACTGCTGATGACTTGACTAAAAATGGGCTTGAGGACGCTGACAGTTTGTTTGAAAAGAAGCTGCACAAAAAAAAAAAAAAAAAAAGAAGCTGCACAGTACAAGGTGCTGAGATATTATTTAAGACAGTTTACAAACCACTGATCTTATTTGTTAAATGTCTCTTACTGAAGCATTCCAAGTAGTCCATAAACTAGACATGATAACTAGATTTTTTTTTTTTAATATCACCAGAGAAGCTTAATCTGAATGCAGCAGTACATAAAACATTTCTGTAATGAGGAATTCACAACTTAAAATATAATGCTTTTGTAACTCTGGACCTCTTGGGGAAAGAATAAAATGAGTCATTAAGTTCATGAAAGACAATATATGCCTTCAGCTTCAAATATGTTCACCGAACAGACTTTTATTTTTCCCTCTATGGTATGACTCGATGGACGTGAGTCTCAGTGAACTCCGGGAGTTGGTGTTGGACAGGGAGGCCTGGCGTGCTGTGATTCATGGGGTCGCAAAGAGTCGGACACGACTGAACGACTGATCTGATCTGATCTGATGGTATGGCGCTTTGCCTTTATCAGAAGAACAGAATTTGGGACTTCCCTGGTGGCCCAATGATTGAGAATCTGCCTTCCAATGTAGGGGACTCAGGTTTGACTCCTAGGTGGGGAATTAACATCCCATATGCTATGAGGCAACTAAACCCCCACCTCAACTAGAGGAAGCTCATGCCAGGCTATGAAAACCCAGTGCCGTCAAAAAAAGAGAAACCAAGAAGAGAGAGAGAAGAAAAGAACATAAATATTCTCCTGCACGAGAGATGACTAACTTGAGTAATAAGAGCCGTAAGTCCATACCTGTTTCCATCTATTCCTACAACAAAAATGTTATTCGTCTCATTTCTATGTAGTTTACACGCTTTCACAGTCTGTTCCGTGTGGAAGTGTAGAGTACAGAGCTGCAGAGATGAAACACGCTTCTTGAACTTCAGGCTGATCGTTGGCTTATCAAATCAAAGACGGGCAAGAGCGGCAACTCCCACCTTCCCTCCACTAGGTTACATTTATGGGGATTAACTACATTATTCAACGTATTTCTCAAGAATTAAATTAATTATAATGCATTTGGATTCCCTGAGCATTCTCACAATTAATTTGTGCTATTGAGTTATCAAATATCCCTTTCTTAAGGGATTAGCTCATTTCTGATGTTTTGCACTGGTGTCCCGGGAAGTAATTTTGGACTAAAAAAAATTGGATCATTTTTCCAAGGATTTGTTCTTAATCTCTGAAGGAATTCTTGGAACACTGGAGTAAAACAGTACAACAGTGGCTAATCCCTTAAGTAAGGATTTCTGATCGCCCAATAACACAAATTAGCGAAAATAGCAGGCCAAGGAAAGGGTCCTCTCATCTCATCTGCTCTTTTCAGACTAAGCTTCAAAAACAGTGCCTGTGAAGAATCCATCATTCCTGGTTCATTATAAAACTATTGAATCCAATTTTAAAGAATTATATATTTTAACATACAGTAGGGCTTCCCTAGTGGCTCAGTGGTAAAGAATCGGCCACCAATGCAGGAGACATAGGCTCAATCCCTGGGTCAGGAAGATCCCCTGGAGAAGGAAATGGCAACCTGCTCCTGTACTCTTACCTGGAAAATTCCGGGGACAGAATAGCCTGGTGGGCTACTGTCCATGGGATTGCAAAAGAGTTGGACATGACTTAGCGACTAAATAACAGCACATATTTTAATAACTTGTTTCAGGTGATCAAATATCCCAAAGAATACTTCGAATATTTAAAATATCTCAGTTCAAGTGTTAAAGATTCTTTCCATAATATCACTTAACTTGCTTTCCAAACTCAGATCTGATCATTTCAACCCATTTTGCAAGGATGGCATGTGGAAAGAGCTTTTATTTAAGATAAATGGTGAGACTGTTTATTTTTTAAAATGCTGGGTCTGTGTATTTGTTGTTGTTTAGTTGCTAAGTCATGTTTGACTCTTTTGAGACCCCATGGACTGTAGTCTGCCAGGCTCCTCTGTTTATGGGACTTTTCAGGCAAGGCTATTGGAGTGGGTTGCCATTTCCTTCTCCAGGGGATCTTCCCAGCACAGGGATTGAACCTGCATGTCCTGCATTGCCCACGTCTCCTGCATTGCAGGTGGATTCTTTACTGCTGAGCCACCAGGGAAGCCCATTATCAAGGACTAAAATAAAAGTATAGTGCTAGGTAATTTTTTCCACTTATTTCTTTACTTAAAGTAATCTAGTCAAGGTCTCATCTGCCTGTTGTAGTTAGAAGGTCATGTATTAGAGCTGTGATGTCTTTAGCAGGAAAATAGTTCACAACTGGGAAAATATAGTTATGAAATTACTTTCAAGAGCATGAGAAATCTAGAGAGATGCTTATACCATTTTAGCCAGAAGACTCAGGAGATGCAAAGACAACATTCTGGATCAGTTTCAAGAACAGTGGGTTTATATTTTGAAAATCCACAACATGTACTAATTGCAACTGAATGTAAATTACTAGAAAATCAAACTAAATTTAGATGTATCAATAAAACAGTGTCCTACACATGGCAATTCTGCATTTATAAAAGATATTTTTAAAAAGCAGCATATATATTTATGGTAAAAACATACCTGAACTTTTATTTATTTTATTTTTGGCCTTGCCACTTGGCTTATGGAATCTTAGTTTCCCAGCCAGGGATCAAATGCAGCCTCCCTTCCGTGAAAAGTGCAGAGTGTTAACCACTCGACCACCACACACCTGGATTTTTAAAAAGAAGTATCTTTTTTTTTGATATCTTGAAATATCATCTAAAAACCAGAATTAGAAAAAGAAATCTTTTTTTTCACATATTTTTCCTAGGTAGTATTTGAAAAGGACATTGTTTAATATCTAACTCAACATGCATGAATTATCAGTGCCATTTTAAAATATGCAGGTCTAAACATAAGATTTATTTTTCTCATGTGGACCCACAAAAACCCTCAACCATCCAACATTTTTTGCTGTATGTTTTTTTTTCCTCCATTTTTTCAATACTCTCCTTTCTCATCCAGCAGAGCAGAGCAGTAAGTTCCTGGGAGAACAAAACTGTAGCCAAATCGTGACCACGTCTTTTATGAACTGACTTTCCTATGAAAGACATAGTAGAAGGAATTCAAAATCTTATTCGTTTTACCTGACACATATCTGAGTTATGAAGTAACAATCGTGCACATTTCCTTTCAAGATACTTAAAATGTTCCTCAGTTGCTTTTCTTTGTGGACATAGTGTCTGGGGAGTAGACTGGACCTCATATTGTGGGTTTTTCCTCCCAATGCATTTCATAGCTCACTTCCTTCTCCACCTTGCTCTCCCCACTTCAATTTCTTCTGTCTTTCATTAGAGTGAAACAGTCCAGAAAAGCTGCTCACTGGCCTCCACTGAGGGACTTTCAGATAAACCAGTGATTGAAAGAATGCATGCATCAATTTTGCCTCCTCTGAACTATAAAATTATTAAGGTCAAGGCAGCCGGTCATAGTCAAGATATGGGCTCTGGAGTAAGAGCATCTGAGTTTGAATGTGGACCCTTCTGTTTATTGGCTGTGACTGTAGTCTTGCCCTGTGTCTCTGTTCATTCATCTGCAAAATGGGCATAGTAATGGCTCTTACTTAATAAGATTGTGAAGCGTAGTAAATTTACTAATATGTATAAAGCTCTAAGTGAGGCTCAATTTCAGCCCACAGTCAGAGCAAGCACTCGATTTATTTAGTATTTTTGGGGAACTTTTTATTCTGTATGGGGGTATAGCTGATTCAGGATGTTGTAATAGTTTCAGGCCAATGTGTTTAGTCGACACCTGTTAAGGGCTGACTAAGTGCTGGGCACCATTGACACGTGACAGAGACAGATTCCTGCCCTTGGCTGACGTTCACGGGGAGCAAGTAGACCATGAGCTGTGAACTTGGTAAGAAGTGTGTTAGCAGGTGATGAGGAAAAACAAGGAGCAGCAGGAGGGGAATGGAGAGAGACAGAGCGTGTGGGTGTGGGCGGCAGGTTTTAGCTGGATAACGGGGAAGGGCTTACAGAGGAGGCTATGGGGGGCACACAGGACAGATGGGGGATTTAACCACGCGCATATCTGAGATGAGATGGTTCTAGGCAGCGGTCGCAGCCAATGCAAGGGCCCTAACATTGGGTGTTTGGGGGAAAAGCATGTCGCTTAGTCACCTTTTGTGTCAAATCACATCCTGAGCCCACATCCCATAATGAGACCTGAGCCAGCAGGGAGGTGAGTTGAAGGGGATGAAATCACAGGGGCAATGAAGCCAGGTTTTATAGGACCTTGCGAACCATGTAAGAGCTTTGATTCTCCCTCTGTGAGGTCTGCATGGAAGAATTTCAGGGTCTTATAAGATTCCTCTCCCTTGTGGCTCAGACGGTAAAGAATCTGCCTGTAATGCGGGAGACCCGGGTTTGATCCATTGGTTGGGAAGATCCCCTGGAGAAAGGAATGGCAATCCACTCCAGTATTCTTGCCTGGAGAATTCCATGGACAGAGGGCTACATCCATGGAGTCACAAAGAGTCGGACACGACAGCGACTGCACTTTGATTCTGCCTCTGATGTTGAGACTAGACTAAGGGTTAGCATAGCCCGTCGTCCTTGCTAAAAGGCTCTGCAGGACAGGGTATGCATGAGACTCAATGAAGTGGGTAGTTCATTTACTGTAAGGCCTTCCCAGGTGGTGCCAGTGGTAAAGAACTTGCCTGTCAATGCAGGAGACTCAGGGGACACAGGTTTGATTTCTCGGTGAGGAAGATCCCCTGGAGAAGGAAATGGCCACCCACTCCAGTATTCTTGCCTGGAGAATTCCAGGGACAGAGGGCTGGTGGATGCTTCTCCAGTCCACATATTGCTATTCATTTGCCTTTTCACATCTAGGTTTTCTCCCCTTATTCAGATTTTCTCCCTTGTGATTTCTGGGGTCTGCTAGGCCAAAAGAAAGAGTTACACTCAGTCACTTGGAGTCAGAGAATGAAAATTTGACTGCCTTTAGTCCAAGCAGTTGACATACATATGCAAATCACTTGAGTGTGATGATGGGGACGTCATAACGGGAGATGCACGCCCTGCTTTTAAGCACTCATGTTTCTCCACTGCTGCCTAAATGCGTTAATATATGATATTTATCTTTCTCTTTCTGACTTACTTCACTCTGCATAATAGGCTCTAGGTTCATCCACCTCATTAGAACTGACTCAAATGCATTCCTTTTTATGGCTGAGTAATATTCCATTGTGTATATGTACCACAAACAGACATAAAAATCAGACTTATGGACACGGGGAGAGGGGGAGGAGAGGGTGAGATGTATGGAGAGAGTAACGTGGAAACTTACATTACCCTATATAAAATAAATAGCCAACAGGAACTTGCTGTATGTCTTAGGAAACCCAAACAGGGGCTCTGTATCAACCTAGAGGGGTGGGATGGGGAGGGAAATGGGAGGGAAGTTCTAAAGGGAGGGGATATGTGTACACCTATGGCTGATTCATGTTGAGGTTTGACAGAAAACAACAAAATTCTGTGAAGCAATTATCCTTCATTTAAAAAATAAATAAATTTTTAAAAAAGAGAAGGTTAAAGCAGAGGAAGGCTTCCTAACTCATTCTGGAAGACCAGCATTTTCCTAAAACTTAAAACCAGAAAATGACATGACAAGAAAATAAAACTATACATCAATCTCTCATAAACACAGACGTAAAATTTTCAACAAAATACTAGCAAATCAAATTCAACTATGAATAAAAGTATTATACACCACACACACACACACACACACACAAAATGCACACATGTTGAAAGCTTTAAAAATGTCATGTAGGGTAACCAAAGCACATCTGTGGCTGGGCAGGCTTAAGGTACCTGTTCCTGATGGCCGCTTAATGCTGGTTTACCTTAAAGATGCCTGGGAGTGGGGGTGGGGAGAAGCGGGCCACAACTCCCTCTCCACTCTGCACACCGTGCGTCACAGAAGCCTAGACTGTCCTCTGCTGGACCTCGGTGCGGTTTAGGAAAGGTGCTTGGTTTGGTGTGCAGAGGGCAAGCTGTGCTTCTGTTCCTGCTTGTCCCCTCAGCCGGAGGCTTTTGTGCAGTGCCCTACCTGCACATCACATCCTCTGGGACACGACGAAGCTCGAACGAAACCATGAAGGTCATTTCCCTCTTGGAAGCAGGCATGTGTTCCTCCTGGCTTGTGTGATCTTCCACTTTGATGACCTAGCTGCTTTTCTCTCTCTTATCATCTTAGACTTAGTAATTCAGCCTCTCTGTCTTGAATTCAAACTCTCTGGATGAGAGCTTAGTGGGTTTGGCCAGTTGCCTGTTAGTAGAGACTGGATCCAGGGCAGCCTGTTAGCTCTTAGAAGCGCTCAAGAACCCATTCCTACGCCAATCATCCTTGTCTAGGGCATAAATGTCACATACCTGGTAGGGAATATGCCCAGTGAGTACCTCCATGTGCAATGTAATCTTCAAGAGCACTTTTTGCTCTCTAGGATATACTGGGCAAAGTAGCTTAATTTATAGGAAACTGCCTAATAATGTTATATTAGAATTTTCTCTTTGGATACCCTGAGAAAGAAACTGAAATGCATAGTAATCTAATATAAACAGGGCTTGTGTTTACCAGAGGGAGGTCATCTAAATGTACAGTTTAATAGTCAATAAATGCAACCAAAGGATGAATTCCTCATATCATGCCTGGGGTCGATTTAGTCAGTCACCTTATGCTGTGGCAATATCCCGGTCAATAGTCTTATCATCTTGCTTTCTAAATACAGCAAGTTCTTTATGTATGTACCTTCAAGTTGAGAAGCTTCAAAGCTGCAAACGTGTGTTTGCATGACTGATCACGTAAGTTAGTTCACATTTCTGGTGTATATCATCGCGTGTGTGTCTCTCTCCAGGTGGCTGTGCTTTTGTGTACTTTACTGTTCAGTGCTGTATAGAGCACAGTACTGCAGCATCTTTATGTCAAGCCCAGGATGTCCAGCAGCACGTGGAAAAGCAGAGGTGATGGAGCTGTTGCCACGGTGCTTTTCAAGGTACTGTACTGTAATATTAAAAATGTTTTCTCTATTTTCTATTTCTTTTTATATATTGTTCGTGTGAAAAGTATTATAAACACATTACTGTACGGTATTATATAGCCGATTTTGTTAGTTGGGTATCTAGGCTGACTTTGTAGGACTTAACGAACAAGTCGGACTTACGAACGTGCTCTCGGAATGGAACTCGTTCGTATGTAGGGGACTGTACGTGTTTCTGTCTTTCTATTATTGCTCTCATTCACATGCTTCTGTCATCTGTTATAATCACCATCGTAACATTCCCAAGGATCTCTCAGTTTGTACTGCCCTCCCCTTCCTTTAAACCATCTCTACATCACCACCAGAACTATATTTCCAGAGTACAAATCTATTACTGGTCACGTGGCTCTGACTGAGACTCTAGTGACTCCGTTGCCTTCCAGAGGACATTTTAGCCCTATTCCGTGAGAAGCTCTTCATAACTTAATCCCTTCTTGACATCCAAGAGCTATTCCCACTGCACTCCTGAATCTCGGTTAAGATTCTTAAACCTCTAAGCCTTTTGATACGATGGCCAGCCCTTTCTCCTTCACTTGGCCAACTCCCCCTTGACACAGAGGCTGCAATATTTGAGAGGCCTCCTTATTCCAACTACAGAATTAGGGTCTCTCTTTTGGAGGCTTTTGAGTTTCTGAGCTTCCCTACATTCAAACATAATGTGACTGTGTAGTAATTCTTGGTTTCCATGCTCCTCTCCTTTACTTTATTGTGGGATTCTCAAAGACAGCCACTCAGAGCACCTATCTCTATAAACCCAGGACTGTTCACCATGTCTGACTCATAATGGCTGATCAAAAATAATTTAAAATGGAATCAAACGGAGTAGCCCTTGTCCCTCAAGGGTCTCCTCCAAAGGATGCTGAGCTTTCTTGAGTGAAGTTTACTCCCCATTGTACTCCACCCTCAAACCTCTATTTTAGAATAAAGACTGTAATATGACTTCTTCTCTCCTGCCTGTGTTTTACAGTACCAGTTCTATTCCCCCAAAACTTTCCTTAATGTTGATTCCAATATATGATCTAATGATCGAGTGCCACTGAGACCTAAGGATGGCTAAACACCGGGCTGCCTTTTTCTTTTGAGTCTTGCAGTCTCTTGAGTGTGATTGATCTCATGTCTGACTCATTGAGCTTACTTTCAGAGAGTCTGGCTCAAAACGGAGCTCGTCTTTGTCGAGTGCAGGCTGGTCTGTCTGAGAAGCCACGGTGACTTTCAGGTGAGGGAGGAGAGGCTCAGTTGTGACCTGGAAGCAGGAGTCTCACCCAGACGATCGTTAGGCTTTGATCACGCTCCCAGGTATAGCTGATCACCAGGCTGGAAGAGAATGCTCTCTCCTTTCAATTGTGTTTTATCGTTATATCTTACAGGCTAACAAAAACCCAATTCTTCACATGGTTGATTATCCAAACCTTCCCTGAGGTCCTATTTCCTTTTTCTCCCTCCAACAGGCAAATCCTTTTTTATAGTCACACTTTCAAGTGTCTACAAGGTTTCCTCTATAATTCAGTTCAATGGCCACCTCCTATAAGGAACTGATGAGCTTTTGGGCTGGTTGGGAGTGTTTCTTTTCCACACCTCCTAAGAAAGTACTCTACCAATGAATCACCAATTTAAGATGCTCATTTGTTATTTTACTTTAAGCAGGCTCTACATTATAATTTAACGGCGTAATGGAATCCCTACTTTAGTTGACAAACACTGTGGTGCAAATGATTTAATTTACCAGCTCGAGCATCAGTCTACATATTATTGTACTGATCAGTCATTGCGTACTAAAATCACTCATCCTTAATGTAATGATTTGGTATCCCTACAGAGAATTCCAGTCATCAGAATGTCATTAGATACAGTAAAAAATGAAAATTACTATTACACAGCAGTAAACACTATTAACTGTTAGTTAAAATAGCATTTAATTTAGCCGTGCAAGAGTTTACAAATTTTCACAGTTTACTTGGTCCTCGAATAATTGTCCCTGTGAAGTTAATGACACTTCTGCCAATGAAATGACAGAATGAGGAGGGAGTGATGATGAACTGGTGTTTTTGTGTGGCAGATGTCATCTCATGACAGTGCAGGGCCTGGCTATCTGGGACATTTCATTGAGAAGGAAAAGAAGCAGGCTGGCATCCTCAAACTCTGATTCAAGGCAGTAGAGTTTGTGTGCTTTTGGAGGGCAGAGGCCTGTTCAGTGTTCAGTCGTGTCTGTTTGAGACCCCATGGACTGTAGCCCGCCAGGCTCCCCTGTCCTGGCAATTTTCCAGGCAAGAATATTGGAGCGGGTTGCCATTTCCTACTCCAGGGGATCTTCCCGACCCAGGGATTGAACCCATGTCTCCTGTGTCTTCTGCGTTGGCAGGTGGATTCTTTACTACGTAAGCCACGTGGGAAGCCCTCGGAATGCGGAGGAAAGTTAAGCATAGTTGGATGGAGGAGGAAATTATGCCTCCCAGGGGCCTTTTTCTTTCTCCATCAGCTCAGGTTCACACTCTGGCATTCCAGATGTCTACTGCAGCGCTGATGAACCAGGGCGGCCGTAAAGTTCTCGCCAGTGTCCCTGGCTGGTGGATCTGATCTTGTTGGGAATTATGGGCCTGGTTGGAAAGTATTTTGCACAAGGCTCTCCAACCCCAGGCTTACAAACAGCACCAGCTTAAGTTGCAAAAGATGCATTTACCTTGAAACGGCCTCTCTCTGCTGCAGCCTGAGTCCAGCATTCCCCAGCTTTAAATAAAATCAGCAGCACCATCGACCATGCCTGTAAATGTGGGCGCTCTGTGGGTGCCTTGGCTCCAGAGCTCTGACTTCATCCAAGCCGTTGTGATTCATTTCCTTGTTTATTCCATAACTGCGTGTTACTGAATTTGGGTTCTGTGCCCAAAATGTTGAACTTAGATATGGAAAGGGACACCAGGGACCTCTCTGTATATGCAGAAGGTAATAAAAACCAAATAACAGGCAGGACCGCTTCCTGCCTTGCTCATGCCTCTCATGCCAACTCAACGGGGAAAATGAGATTGGGAAATGACCAGCCCTGGTTAGACAACGGTCGGGCGAGGTGGTGCCCAGTTTGCAGAATCTTGAAGGAGTGCTCTAGTGAATGCCAATCCTAAATCAATGAAGTCGCAGTAATGTGGCAGGATGTGTATCCATGGAAAGTGTTTCCAGTCTGCAGTACGGCACCGCCAGCCATATTTCATCGAGAAAATGCAACAGAGAATTGCCTGGAAATGGATTCTTTATTACTCATGGCATGATGGGGTAGAACTATTTGGCAGCAGAAGGCATCGGGTGAATAAGGAGACATGCGTGCTCCCACCGAGGTGACATTCCAGGGGCTTGGGTGGCACACACTCGGTCCTGCTACACCCACTGTCCACAAATTACACACCGGGTACCAGTATGGTGGTCTCTGAGACGTTATCGTTCAGAGTAGTTGCATTTTTCACCGTGGAAAGCAACTTGGGACGAAAGTGTAGGGAAAGAGCAGTTGGCCAGGTGGCGGGGGTTAGGCTCTCTCAACCCGTGGCCTCTGGCTCTGGCCCCACATTTTGGAAATAACGATTATGTAACGCTGAGACCTCTTGCGGCACTGTGCACGTGCGTCAGGAGGGTCTCGCTTGGCCCCTGGGCTACTTCTGTTCTGTAAGCGTATATGGACTCCACCTGGAAAAGCCCTCGGTGTTGTGTTGGGTGTGTTGTGCTATGTGATGTCTGCTGCATTATGGCTGTGTTATGGCGGCGACGACCGCTCGGTCAACCAGGAGCACGGAGAATACGGCAGGTCGGCTGCTGCTATAGCTGCCGCATCAGCCAGGAGGGAGGAAACGCATCTGCAGTTCCTACAGCTCCTCACATCTTCTTCCAGCCTCTTAGCTCTTGCCTTGCCTACCCTGGTTCAGCAGCATGAACAGTGAGACACCGAGATACAAGACAGTCACTGCTACCATGTGAGAAAAAGTACCACATTTGCTGCCTCGGACTCAGGGTTTACCTGAGTTATTTGTCCAAGATGCAGGTGACCAGGGCCTGTGGGAAGGGCTTCCCTGGTAGCTCAGTTGGTAAAGAATCCTCCTGCAATGCAGGAGACCCCGGTTTGATTCCTAGGTTGGGAAGATCCGCTGGAGAAGGATTAGGTTACCCACTGCAGTATTCTTGGGCTTCTCTTGTGGCTTAGCTGGTACAGAATCTGCCCACAAGGGTTCGATCCCGGGGTTGGGAAGATCTGGAGAAGGGAAAGGCTACCCACTCTAGTATTTTGTCCTAGAGAATTTCATGGACTGTACCCATGGGTTCACAAAGGGTCAGTCACGACTGAGCGACTTTCACTTTCACTTCAGGCCCTGTGGTACAGGATCGTTTCTTGCCACTAAAGTGAGACGCCAAGCGCAGATTATTCCTCTGTGAAATGGACACAGATTTATTTCAGAGTGATCTTCAGGATCAAAGTCTCTAAAATCATTATTCTAAGAGTGTCACTGTATGAAGGGTTCCTGAATTCTTTCCCTTTACAACTGTCCTCATCCTACCTGCTGAGAAAGGCAGTGAAATGGCAATGTGTGGAAATCACGCTAATGGGAACATTTTATCTGCCTGTATAGCTGAAGGGTCCCAGCAAGACCCAGCATTTGTCCTGTGCATTTCTACTTCCCTAGGACAGAAGGACTCAGCATTGTGGTTGGGTCAGAATGAATTTCATTGCACTTTCAGGAACCAGCCAGCGGGTCTAGCCCGGCCAATGCCTTTCAGGGGTGGGTGTGTGTGTGTGTGTGTGTGTGTGTGTGTGTGTGTGTGAGATCTACAATATCACGATACTTAAAATTCCATTTGTGTTCTCAAATAGAGTTTTTGGTTAGCTTTTGACCCAAAACATGGAAATCCCTTTGCTGGCATATCCCTAACTGAAATTTCTGTTATGCCTCAAATACTCATCAGAAATAGCCAGACCCAGTGATTCAGTCTAGGACCAGTTCCTCAGTGGCTGAGTTGATAACGAACCCGCCCACCAGTGCAGGAGATGCAAGAGATGACGGTTCAATCCCTAGGTCAGGAAGATTCCCTGGAGAAGGAAATTGCCACCCACTCCAATGTTCTTTCCTGGAAAATTCCATGGACAGAGGTGCCTGGCGGGCTACAGTCTATGGGGTCACAAAGCGTCAGACACGACTGAGCATGTAAACACCAATGTTAGGGAATGGACTGGCAATGGCGAGGACTTGCGCTCATATTAGCCAAGGTTCTCCAGAGAACAGAACCATCTGGAGACAGACAGGCATACATTTATTATAGGAATTGGCTCATGTGATTTTGATGGAGTCCTACTGTTTGCTGCCAGCAAGATGGAGAACCAGGAAAGCTGGCAATGGAGGCCTGAGGATTCGGGGGCGGCGGGCAATGGTGTAAGTCCTATTTCAAGTCCCAGGACCCAAGAACCAGGAGTGTTATTATCTGAGGGCAGGAGAAGATGAATGTCCCTGCTCAACCAGAGAGTAAACTGGCCCTCTTCCTTAGCCTTTTTCTTCCATTCAGGCCCTCAGCAGAGAGGAGGAAGCTCACCCACGTTGGTGAGGGTGAGCTCCTTCCTCAGGATACTGATTCAAATGCTGATCTCTTGCAGAAACAACTTTACAGACACATCCAGAAATAAACAACTTCACGGACACATGCCAGCTATCTGGGCGTCCTTAGCGTAAGTCCTTGAACATAAGATTCTTCTTTTTTTTTTATTTATTTATTTATTTATTTTAATTGGAGGCTAATTACTTTACAATATTGTATTGGTTTTGCCATACATCAACATGAATCCGCCACGGGTGTACATGTGTTCCCCATCCTGAACCCCCCTCCCACCTCCCTCCCTGTACCATCCCTCTGGGTCGTCCCAGTGCACCAGCCCCAAGAATCCTGTATCCTGCATCGAACCTGGACTGGCGATTCGTTTCTTATATGATATTATACATGTTTCAATGCCATTCTCCCAAATCATCCCACCCTCTCCCTCTCCCACAGAGTCCAAAAGAGTGTTCTATATATCTGTGTCTCATTTGCTGATCGCATACAGGGTTTTCGTTACCATCTTTCTAAATTCCATATATATGTGTTGCTGCTGCTGCTGCTGCTAAGTCGCTTCAGTCGTGTCTGACTCTGTGAGACCCCATAGACAGCAGTATATTGTATTGGTGTTTTTCTTTCTGGCTTACTTCACTCTGTATAATAGGCTCCAGTTTCATCCACCTCATTAGAACTGATTAAAATGTATTCTTTTTAATGGCTGAGTAATATTCCTTTGTGTATATGTACCACAGCTTTCTTATCCATTCATCTGCTGACTAAACACCACAACCTGTAAATAAACTAGCCAGTTAATCCTCACTAATTGGTTTTCTTCACTGTTAAGAATAAGCTTGACTTATGAGGAACTTTCTTAGCCTTCAGTGTTGATCTAAGTTGGGCAGAATAATCAGAAAATAATTAATTTGTATGCACCAATAAGATGAATATTCACTGGAAGGACTGATGCTGAAGCTGAAGTTCCAATACTTTCTCCACCTGATGCGAAGAGCTGACTCACTGGAAAAGACCCTGATGCTGGGAAAGATTGAGGGCAGGAGGAGAAGGGGACGACAGAGGATGAGATGGTTGGATAGCATCACTGACTCAATGGACATGAGTTTGAGCAAACTTCAGAGATAATGAAGGACAGGGAAGCCTGGTGTGCTATAGTCCACAGAGTGGTAAAGCATCAGACATGACTGAGCAACTAAATAACAATGACAATTACTGTGAATCTGGTATACTCTCCATTTCTGGTAGGCACTCTTTGTGAATCAGCGTGTTTTACTTATTTGTGGAACATATTTGAATGCTTACTTTATTACTTCAGAAATGTACTGTACTCCTGATTCATCATTGTGTTTTTATTTAAACCAATCTACAATGTAGCTCATAAACATTACTGGAAATGAATTTACATTCTACAATCTATTAATCTAACCCTACTCATTACATACGTGAACCGATAAATGGCCAATAAATCAAGCCATGTGAAACAATAAAACAAATTAACCAGCATCATTTAAATAATTGCCATCCCGAGCAAGCAGAACAAAGTCTCACCAATTAACACTTTAAGGGTGTTCTCACGTGAATCTCGTCCTTACACAAATAGCACTAAACTTCAGATGGATTTTGGAAACCATGTGAGAAAAACAGTGGAAATCAAGGTTGTTGGAACTGGCCCTGAGTTTTTCCTGCTCCTGTGAATGTTTAAATTTGAACCATCTCCAAAGGAAGGCCCGTCTGCTTAGCTCCAGCCTCAGCATCCCTAGGTTACTTTCCCTTTCCCAGTTTTGAGGGACAGGGCCCCGAAGGCCCGTGCCACGTATCATCTCGGAAGGCCATTTTCTGGAGCAGGTGCGCCTTGCAGCAGGGAGGACCACCGGATCTCCAGGCAGGTGTTGTAGCCTTGCTGGTTATTTCCTAGCTGGGTGAATTAAACTTCTGTAGGCCTCGATTTCTTCATCTGTAAAACTGAGATACTGATGGGATTTGCCTGAAGAAGACCAAATGTGTAATGTATGGAAAGCACTTCGCAGCGGCTATTGTGGTGTTCAGTTAACGACTGACGCTATTACTGCTGTAAGTCCTTCGGCCACTTTGCGCTTGCACTCAGTCGCTAAGTCGTCTGACTCCCTGAGACCCCAGGGACTGCAGCCTGCCAGGCTCCTTTGTCCATGGTATTTCCCAGGCAAGAATACCGGAGGGGGTTGCCATTTCCTTTTCCAGGGGATCCTCCCGGCCCAGGGATCGAACCTCTGTCTCCTGCAATGGAAAGCAGATTCCTGAGCCCTGAGCCACCCAGGAAGCCTTTACTCAAGGGTATACTCCCTTCCTTTCCCTACTGCATTTTTTTTTTTTTTACATTCTGCTTTGTTCTTGGGACTTAGGAGTACTTGTGGAGTCTGTGTGTGTCTGCTTTTTGATATTGTGATGTATGTCTATATTGATACCTAGAAATAGAAAGGGAATCAATTCTAATTAATCTCTAATTTCCCATAAAAAATAACCAGCTTTGCACCTCTGGAATAAACCCCACTTGGTCATGGTATATAATTCTTTTAAATATATTGCTGAATTCTATTTGCTAATATTTTGTTAATTTTTGTGTTGATGTTTATGAGAGCTATTGTTCCGTAGTTTTTTTTTTTTTTTAATAATCTTTGTCTGGTCTTGGTATCGGGGTAACATTTGCTTCACAAAATGAATTGAAAAGAGTTTCCTCATTTTCTATTTTCTGGAAGTGATTTGTAGAATTGATATTAATTCCTCTTTAAACATCTAGAATCCACCAGTAAAATCATCTGGGCCTGGAGGTTGCTTTTTGGGGAGCTTCTGAATTACCAATTCAATTTCCTCAATAGTTACAAGGCTATTCAAATGCTCTGTTTCATATTAGGTGAATTGTAGTAATTTGCATTTTAAAAGAATTGCTTCCATTTCAAAGTTGTCAAATTTATGTCTGTAAAGTTATTGGTTGGGCTTCTCAGGTGGCTCAGTGGTAAAGAACCTGCCTGCCAATGCAGGAGACCCATGAGACGGGTTTTGATCCTTGGGTCAGGGAGATCTCCTGGAGAAGGAAATGGCAACCCACTCTGGTATTCTTTTTCTTAAAAAAAAATTATTTATTTATTTTAATTGGAGGATAATTACTTTGCAATATTTTGATGGCCTCTGCCATATATCAACATGAATCAGCCATAGGAATACATGTGACCTCTCGATCCTGAACAACTCCCTTCCCCACCTCCCTCCCCACCCCATCCTTTGTGGTTGTCACAGAGCACCAGCTTTGGGTTCCCTATATCATACATCAAACTGTCACCACTCCAGTGTTCTTTCCTGGAGAATCCCATGGACAGAGGCGCCTGGTGGGCTACAGTCCATGGGGCTGCAAAGAGTTGGACGTGACTGAGCATGCATGCACACACTACTCTATCTAATATCAAGATAGTCACTTCTACTTTCTTTTGATTAGTGTTTGCATGATAAATAACTATTCCTTGATTAATGCTTGCATGATTTATCTATCTTTACTTTCAACTTGCCTTTATTGCTATATTTGAAGTGACTTTCTTGTAGACTACATATAGCTGGGTCACATTTTTAATCTGTTCTGTCAATCTTTGTCTTTTAATTGGAAAAATTCAATGTAATTATTATAATAATTAAGTTCAACATGAATTCAATGTAATTACCGGTATGTTAGGGCTTAAGTCTGTCATTTTATTTTATTTTTTTGTTTTTGGTTTGTTCTATTTTTCATTTTTCTGTTTTCTTTTTCCTAGCTTCCTCAGGGTTACTTGAAGGTGTTTTGGAATTTTATTTTGATTTATCTTTTGTGTTTTTGAATGTGTCTGTGTTTTTCAATGCTTGCTATAGGTATTGTATTATATATATATTGTATTACATATATATAATATATATATATTATATATATATATAAGTTACTGCAGTATGTTGATGTTGCCACTTTACTGATTTCAGCCGAGTAGAGAACTTGTCTTCCCTTTCTCTTTCTCTTTCATATACTCATACAGTTAGCACCACATTAGACAGAGTTTGCTTCAACCATCAGATATAATTTAAGACTCAAGCAGAGAAGTACAGCTTATTGTATCCACCCATATTATTGCTTCCTGTGTACTTCTTTTTCTTTTTGGCTGCCCTGGGCCTCTGTTGCTGTGAGCAGGTTTTTCTAGCTGTGGTGAGCAGGGCTGCTCTCTAGCTGTGGACCGCGGGCTGTAGGGCTCACAGGCTTCCGTAGTCGTGGTTCCTGGGCTCCAGAGCACGAGCTCAGTAGTTGTGGGGCGCTGACTTAGTTGCTCCCAGGCATGTGGAATCTTCCCAGGCCAGAGACCTAACCGGTGCTCCCCGCATTGCAAGGCAGATTTTAACCACTGGACCACCAGGGAAGCCCCATATTTCCTTTCTTTATTTTCCTCTTAGAGAATCCCCTTTAGACATTTTTTAAAGAGCAGATTTGCTGGTTGCTAATTCTCTTATTTTTACTTTAAGAATTCTTCTATTCCCTCTTCATTTGTGAAGACTGTTTTTGCTCGATACAGGGTTCTGACGGACAGTTCTTTTCTTTCAGCGCTTGTAAAGCGTGCCACTTCCTTCTGGCCTCCATGATTACTGATAAGACATCTTTAATTCAAATTGTTCCCCTACAGGTAAGATGTCATGCTTCTCTTGTTGCTGTTGACATTTTTAAAAATTTGCCTCTGTTTTCTTGCTTTGATGTGTCTTGGTGTGAATTTCTTTGGGTTGATCCTAACTGAGATCTGCTGTGTTTCTTGTGTGTCTTTTGACAGAGTTGGGAAAATTTCAGGCACTATTTCCTTTTCAGCGTTGTCTTCTTTCTCCTCTCTTTCTGAGATGCCAATGACACAAAGGTTAAGATCTCTGGTTACAGTTCTGCAGGGCTCTGAGGCTCTGTTCTTTTCTAGTTTATTTTTTCTTTGTTGTTCAGGTTTGGTTAACTTCCATTGTTTTGTTTCAGTTCACTTATTGTTTTTCCTTTGTCCCTTTCATTCTATTATTGAATACATGGCAAAGTTTTTTATTTTGGTTACGGCATTTTTCAGTTTCACAATTGCCACTTGGATTTTCTTTACATCTTCTATTTGTTTGCTGAGAATTTTTATTTCTTACCTGAGATTTTCTGTTTTTTACTTGTTTCAAGTGTGTTTGTAAATAACTCATTCTGGCATTTTTATAATTATTGCTTTAAAGTCTTGGTCAGATACTTCTGACATCTCTATCACCTTAATGGTGGTATCTATTGATTGTCTTTTTTTCATTCAGTTTGAGATCTTTCTGGTTCTTGGTATGATGAGTGATTTTCAGTTGAAATCTGGACATTTGCAGTATTATGTTTTGAGATTCTGGATCTTCTTTAGCCCTTCTATTTCAGTTGGCTTCTTTTGATGCTGCATGGCAGTATATAAGAAGGGTTTCCTTTAGGATGGACTCATTACCACCCTCTTTACTGCCCTATGTGCTAAGTCGCTTCAGTCGTGTCTGACTCTTTGCGACCCCATGTACTGTAGCCTGCCAGGCTCCTCTGTCCATGGGATTCTCCAGGCAAGAATACTGGAGTGCGTTGCCATGGTCTCCTCCAGGGGAATCTCCTCAATCCAGGGATCAAACCCGAGTTTTTTACGTTTCCTGCATTGGCAAGCGGGTTCTTTGCTGCTAGTGCTCCCTGGGAAGCCCTCATAACCGCCAGGTAGGGGTAAAAATCAGGGAGCCCCTCATTAGTGTGAGAGGAGCTGGGAGTTCTCGTGCTCGCCAGGCTTCCACCGACAGCTCTGCGGCTGGGCACAGAGGAGCTTTGTGATTGCTCCCCTCGTGGCCTCCACGGACACCATCCTCTGGAGAGGATGAAAGTCCCAGCTCCCTGTTTGGCCTTCTCTAGGTCTACCAGCCCCGCAGGTGTGTTTGAGCACCTTGTTACAGCCTTGCAAGGAAATCTAGACGCTCCACTTGGCCTTTGCTGGTGTGGATGTGGGTGGGACTCACAGCTTTTTTTATAGTGTTTGCCTAGAATAGAATAGTTACCATCTGAACATTTTTCTGGCTTGCTAGCATGCCCCTTTTCCAGTGCTTAGGCCTTTTTTTGCTGTCTTAAATATTTATTTATTTGTTTTTGACTGTGTTGGCTCTTAGGTGCAGCGTATGCGGGATTCTCCAGGTGAGATGCATGGGCTTAGCTGCCCTGAAGCATGTGGGATCTTGGTGCTCTGACCAGGGATCTAACCTGTGCCCCCTGCATTGGAAGGCGGATTCTTAACCCCTAGACCACCAGAGAAGCCCCGGGGTTTTGGTTTTGTTTTTCTCTGTGCTTGTTGCAATTTCCAAGTTGAATTCTCAGCTACAAGTCTGGGATATACGAACCGAAAAGAAAACTTGCAGAACTCATCCCTGTATCATTCTTTGGGTCCTGAGATGGTGCTTCTCCTTTTCAGAGTTTTCTTATGTTTGTTTTACATATAATGCCCAACATCTTTAGTTGTATTTAGCAGAAGGAATAGGGGAAAATACACCTATTTCTTCATCTTCCCAGAAGTAGAAATCCTAATTGACTCCTGTTTTGAGGGCAATGTTGAATTCATCAATTTCTCCTTTTTTCTTCCTAAGTATTTTTATTGTTTTCCATCTTTTCCTACTGTCTCAGAAGACGAAATTCTACTTCTCTGGGGTTGTAGTAACTTCTTATGACTCCCAGACCTATCCCAGTTTCTCTTGTCTGCTCTAATAATTTGTTCCACCAACAATCCCATCCTACTTGTATCTTCTTTGGCATTGCCTTTCTTTGGGATTGGAAATAAAACTGACCTTTTCCAGTCCTGTGGCCACTGCTGAGTTTTCCAAATTTGCTGGCATATTGAGCATAGCATTTTAACAGCATCATCTTTGAAGATTTTAAATAGCTCAGCTGGAAAGACTGGGTGCTGAAGAATTGATGCTTTTGAACTGTGGTGCTGAAGAAGACTCTTTGAGACTCCCTTGGACAGCAAGGAGATCAAACCAGTCAATCCTAAAGGAAATCAACCCTGAATATTCATTGGAAGGACTGATGCTGAAGCTCCAGTATGTTGGCCACCTGATTCTTGAAGGAGACACTGCCCTTCAAACACTGCTTGAAGAGAAGATTGAAGGCAAAAGAAGGGAATGACAGAGGATGAGATGGTTGGATGGCATCACCAAGTCAATGGACATGAGTTTGAGCAAACTCTGGAGATAGTGAAGGACAGGGAAGCCTCGCGTGCGGCAGTCCATGGGGTCACAAAGATTTGGACACGACTTAGCAACCGAACAGCAACAAAAAACTTCCCAGGGTTACCCCAACATTATCCCCACTGAGGGACACCAGGCTCCTACAAAACTAAAATATCTGATCATTCTTTCATCCTAACTGCTTCTTCCTCCTCCAGCTCTTAAGATGGAAGCATCCTCTCCATTCTTCCCTAGCACTTCTGCTCTTTATTAGAGTACTCATCAATTTAGAAGTTGTATTAGAAGTATTTATATGCCGACAGTATTTCTACTACACTATTAGCTTTGGATGAGGTTGGTTGATCATTCATTAACTCATTCAACAGATTTAAGAAAATTTTTTATTGAGGTATAGTTGATTTACAATGTTGTATTAATTTCTTCTTTATAGCAGAGTGACTCAGTTAAACACATGCATATAATTTCATATTCTTTTCCATTATGGTTTCACAAGATATTGAACATCGTTCCCTGTGCTGTGCAGTAGGACCTTGTTCATCCATCCTAAGGAAAGTCAGAAAGAGAAAGACAAATAATATATACCGTGTATATTAATACATGGAATCTAAAATACCATACAAATCAACTCATCTATGAAATAGAAACAGACTCACAGACACAGAGAACAGACTTGTGGTTGCTAAGACAGGGGGGTAGGGGAGGGAAGGAATGCAAGGTTGGGATTGACAGAGGCATACTGTCATTCACCGGATTTCTAGGCACTGGGGATATGGCAGTGAAAAAAGCTCCTGGTGTTACTTACAGCCCCAGGGTCCTTGTTATTTGTTGCTGTTAGTTGGCTTTCATACTATAAAGAGTGCCTAGTCCGAGATCAATGTCTAGCATATCCAGTAAGTATACTTCTTATTAAAAGAATGAATGAACTAGCAAGCAAGTAAAATGAGATTGCTAAAGCTGCACGATGACTGTTTTAAAACTTCATGGCATTTAAGACTTTTCTGATGAAAGAGAAAATAAAAACCGAGCAAGAGCGGCAAAATATTTATTAGAAATAAATGCAAATGCAGGAATCTATCATCTGCTTCTTTGGATTATGGCTATGATACAGCAGACATTTTCAACCCATTTTATAAATGATAGCAATATTTAAAGAATATTGGTCTCAAAAGATGTATTTTTGTAAGATAAAAATGATGACTATGGGAACTGTCTATTCCAACTAGCTCTCTATACTTAATTTGAGGCTTTTTAGCATAATAAGACATTTGTCCTCTTTGTGTTTGAGACAGGGGTTTCATTTTACTTCCTATGGAGCTTTCCAGGGTGAATGTTCTGTGGCAGCTTGATGCTCTTATAAACCGTGTCTTCTGTCTCATAGAAGCTTCTTTTCTCAGCTCTCCAAGGTCAGCTTCTGAGCTTAAACAAAAGAGTTGTTGGGGGAAAAGGAACAGCAAACCAGTTGAATGAGCAGCCTCTATGAATGCTTTACTTTCTAGAGTCTGCAGAGCATCGGAATGTTAGCCAGTTCTCACTGACTCCTGTTTTTCACTCCTTATATCTCACTAATGTTGGTACAAAGTCAGCTGTAAAGATGCGAGGCTTAGGCAACTGCCGTTCTGTTTCCCAAACATCATACTCCATATATTTCCTCTGCTCCTTGAAACACATTCACTCCATTAGCAACGGCCAAAAAGAGTAAAACGCATTCCTTCTACAAATTTAATTTGCTTTTCTCTCATCCTGTTCATTGCATTCTTAAATCCCTAGATGTTTCATCAGTTTTTTTTTTTTTTAGTTTTCTTATAAAACTCCTTTCAAACACATTTGAAGTTTTAGAGACCTTAGCTAGGTTCCCTTCTTTCGTAATTTCTTTTCTTTTTTTTAAAGCGCCTATAGTTGTGGTTCCTGGGCTCTAGGGCACAGGTTCAGTAATGGAGACACACAGGCTTAGTTGTTCCATGGCATGTGGAATCTTCCTGGATTAAGGACTGAACTGAGGGAGGAGAGGAACAGACTGAGCCAACTCTATCTTGAGAAAGAAGGAAACTCCATCTTGCACTTTCAGTGAACTTCGCACCATGTGCCTGGTAGCCATGGGGATAACATAACTATGGCCGAACTGGCCTCCCAGACTGATAAACACCAGATTTCACACCAAGATTTCCCGTCGCCAAAAAGAATGTGATGATCCCCTATGTAGTCAATCACTTTTGTAATCAATCACCTTTCTAATCTTGATGGCACCCATTGGTGTAGGGTACAATGTATAACCAGCTGACCCTTCTGATTATGAGTCACGGCTGTAACCTGATTGTATCTCCCTTTAACACTTTCCAGGCTAGGGTTTAAGGAATTTGGGGATTTGGGCTTGAGCAGTACACTTAAGGTGTTAAAGGTTTTCACAAAAGTCAGTTGGGGTCCTTGGCTAAGAGGAGACTCTGCCTTGGGCCTGCCTGTGTAATAAACTGCACTCCAGTATCTGCATTGTCCTTCTGAGTGAGTTTGTTTCCCGGAACGTGTGGCTCCAGCAGAACATTGTCCCCTGCATTTTACAAGGCAGATTTTTAAACACTGGACCACCAAGGAAGTCCCTCTCATAGTAATTCCTAAACCATGCCAAGGATTTGAGGGCCCTGAGTGAATTTCCAATAAGGAGCATCTAAGACTATACAGGCTGTCACACTTTCATTTGTTTGGGGTGCCAACATGAGGGTTGCATAGTGGTAAAGAATCTGCTTGCCAATGCAGAAGATACAAGAGACTTGGGTTTGATCTCTGGATTGAGAAGATCCCCTGGAGGAGGAAATGGCAACCCACTCCATTATTCTTGCTGGGAAAATTCCATGGACAGAGGAGCCTGGTGGGCTACAGTCCATGGAGTTGCAAAGACTCAGACCCAACTGAGCACACACACATGTGACACGGGAACTGAAGACTGTTTCTCCCTCAGATCTCTATGTATTGAAATGAATGCTGGGGAAGCTGTAAGTCAAGTCCGTGGGCAGTGTCTTACCTCACACTTTGCAGGCGATACTGGTGATCAGACCTGCTGGATACGGTTGATGTGTAAGGAGAGAATGTCCACCTTCCTTCCCCATCTTACTTCCTTAAAGAATTGGCTATTAGTTTCTAAGAAGAGTTTTGCATCTGTGACCGGGCTTGGCAGTATATGAGACTTAAGTTTTCTGAAGTGATAATTCTCTTGGTGCAATTTTTCCAACAATCATTTACCTTGCCAGTGATTTGATTTCTGATGACATACTGAGACAATCATTATTATTATTTTGGGGAGGGGGTCAGGAAGCTCTATTCAGCATGCAACTGTGCTCCTCATGCTGATTTATTCATATTTTAGTGCTAGCGAAGAGGAAGTGAAAGTCGCTCAGTTGTGTCCGACTCTTTGTGACTCCATGGACTATACAGTTCAAGGAATTCTCCAGGCCAGAACACTGGAGTGGGTAGCCTTTCCCTTCTCCAGGGGATCTTCTCAACCCAGGGATCGAACCCAGGTCTCCCGCATTGCAGGCAGATTCTTTACCAGCTGAGCCACAAGAGGAAAGGGAGGCTAAAAAGAAGCTTCTGAGAACAGCAAAGTGGGGAAGTTGGTGAGTTGCAGGCCACAGCAAAACAACTTTCGGACAAAAACCAAAATGGCAGCTGGTTCTGAGATTTCATAAACACATAACCGTCCAAATGCCAAAAAACCCCCCAAAATTCTATTTAAGCAATTTTCCCCCTCTCTATAGGAACCGAGCCTGTCAGCAGCATAAACACTTGCAATCCTGCACTTCCTCGGATGCATGTGCTATCGAAAAGGGAGGTGTTAATTGCTGTGCTAATTACAACATGATTGCTTTGCACTTGTTTTGCACTTGTAGGTGATTAAATTTTTAACGAAGCATATTACTTGGCACTGTTAGCACAGTTAACACATTTCTCTCTCTCTCTCTCTTTTATGCCTTGGGAGAAGTCCCGCACCACAGACCCTTCCCTGGCTGTGATGTGCTGTTGTTGTTTGGAACCAGCCTCTGTGCAAGGCTGTCGGTAACAGGACTCCAGCTTCCTGCTTGGGAAAGAGCAGCGGCCGATTATAATCCTACCCAGCGTGATGGCACTAGCCAGATGCGAACGCGAAACCCACAAAGGTATTAGCTAAAAATTAGGCAGCGCTGCCAACGCCAGTCTCCAGCCTTCGTTTAAAAACCGCAGCGACTCCAGCCAGTCGAGCGGCAGCGTCGTCGGAGGCTTTAGCAGGAAGGTAGAGAGATGACAGCAAGTTCCACGTGATTTATTTCTGCTCTCCAGCCCGCGTTCCCAGCTGAACGGGAGCGCGGGAAACCTGCAGCTGTTGTCTTGCGTCCCGGGTTCCCACTGTGCGGCAGGCTGCAGTCCTCGCCGGAAGCGGACTTTGTGTTTGCGCGCCTGTGCATGCAAACGCTCTGTCTTCCCTAGGCCTCCTTACTCACAAGTGCCTGGGAACACAGTCTGGTTCTAAGCGAAGAGCTAAGCGAGGCTGGGGTTTGCAACCAGCTGCTGGGGGTCAGAAACTGAATGTCACGCAGCTAAATTGTCTTTCATGCTGCCTGTCAAAAAGCAAAGACACAAGAGACGCCAATCCAACCAGAAAACTCAAGCATCCAACTTCTTATGATTTAACTCTGGTGACTTGACAGTTTTTTGGTTTTTCCTTTTTCAGCAAGGATCCCTGGGATGATGGTCTTATGAGAGCCGAGTGAACAAAGAAAATAGGTGAATTCAATTGCCCAGAAGTGCCTGTTCATCAGAGGCACTTTCCTGCTTGTAAGTCCACCCACGGGCCGCGTAGGGTTAAGTGGCAAAACTCATTCTCAAAGGCACATAAATTCCCTGAAGCCTGAGTTAAGATCTAAATTCTAAGCCTGAATAAATGTGTCTCTAGAACCTTTTATAAACGTTACCCTTCCAGAGGAAAAAAGTTGTCTCTATACCACATAGCTTAGAGAACCCCATGAAGGGTTCAGCTTGGTGAAGAAATGCACAAACCAGATATTAATAGATGTTGTTGTTACTGTTCAGTCGCTCAGTCGTGTCCAACTCTTTGCAACCCCCTGGACTGCATCCCCTGTCCTTCACCATCTCCTGGAGCCTGGTCAAACTCATGTCCGTCGAGTCGGTGATGCCATCCAACCATCTCATCCTCTGTTGTTCCCTTCTCCTCCTGCCTTTGATCTTTCCCAGCATCAGGGTCTTTTCCAATGAGTCAGTTCTTCACATCAGGTGGCCAGAGTATTGGAATTTCAGCTTCAGCATTGTCCTTCCAGTGAATATTCAGGATTGATTTCCTTTATAACTGACTTGTTTGATCTTGCTGTCCAAGGGAGTCTCAAGTGTCTTCTCCAGCACCACAATTCGAAAGCATCAGTTCTTCAGTGCTCAGCCTTCTTTATGGTCCAACTCTCACATCCGTACATGACTACTAGAAAAACCATAGCTTTGATTATATGGACCTAGTGAAAGGAATTGCTAAAAAATATTTGGGCTGCTATATATTGTGACATGACGGAGGGTTTGAAAGTAGCTTCTGTATTGGTGTTCCTTTGGCAAGAATATTATCTCTTATTATATAAAAATTAATTCCATTTTTAACTGTCATTTCCATGGTGTTCTTTCATTAAGAAAATCTTTTTCTATTCTAATAATTTATTGGCTGCATTTTCTTTTTCTCTGTTTTGACTAAGGAGTTTAATTACTTTCATTTGCAAACTCTGCCTTTCTCATCAACTTTGTAGTTTATTATTTTTAATTTTTGGCCACACTGCTCAGTTTGTGGGATCTTAGTTCCTTAACCAAAGATTGAACCTAGGCCCTCTGCAGTGAAACTGTGGAATCCTAGTCACTGGACCACCAGGGAATTCCCTCAATTTTGTATTTTAGGTGTATCTATTGACTGCTTGACTTCACCTGGCTATTCAACATCAAAAACGGATAAGTAGGTGGTGTTTTTCCCCAACGCCTCAGTTCATACCCCAAAGGGAAAGAGAGGCCAGTAACTTTCATACCTTACAAAGATGTATATTTCTCATGTGGGCAAAAAGGTGATTTGGGGAGATAGGAGTATTATGGACATGTGGGAGATAAAGCCAGATGTCCCGAAAATAACGCGATTAATTCAGCAGTATTGCAACTTAATGTTTGAAAATGTTTTGAGGGAGATTAGAGTTTTAGGCTGCTAAGGCCTGAGCATCCGTTTTTAGAGTTTATCATCAGTCTTTCAGTAAGTTTGTTCTGAAAAGCGTGAGACATCATTAGAGACAGCTGATCTGCCGACTTTTCAGGGGCTGTTTCTCTTTGCTGAGTCCACTTTTGCTGGACTCATTCTTGGTTCTTTCTTCCTCCTCTCTCCTACTCAGCTGCCCCTCCTAGCGCCATTCATAGGTCGGCAACCTGAGAGATTCCCACAGACCTGAGACTCCAGGCTGAACGGGGGCTCAGCTACACCGGCCCTAATGCCATGGGTATGTCAAGAATCTGCTGCTTCAGCAACATCAGAGGCTCTTTTCTTTTCCTTTTTTTGCTTTTTACAGTTTCTTTTTTCCTTTTCTTAAGAATATATATACATATATATATATTCTTTTTCAAATTCTTTTCCCACTGGCATTGTTACATAATATTGAGCAGAGCGTGCCCTACAGGAGGTCCTTGTTGGTTACCCATTTTAAATATAGCAGTGTGGACATGTGCATCCCAAACTCCGCAACTATTCCTTCACCCCCTTCTCCCTGCAACCATAAGTTTTTAAAGTCTTTGAGTCTTTTTTTTTTTTTTGGATGGACAGGCTGAACCCCACTTTCTCCCTGACTGTTGAGGAGAAGAAGAGGAAATGCGTGAGGCCAGACTCATTTGTTTTCTGAGCTGATGTGCGGAGACACACATGCATGTGCGGTTTCCCAGAAAACCACGCCAAGTGTAGGCAGGATCGGCACACGTTCCTCGAGGGAATTCCAACGGGTCAATTTTATCTTGTTTCAAGAGAACCGCTTGAAGATGCTGGACAGGCACGGTGAGTTCATGGACGAGGAGGGTGGAATTCTCCCCCTCCATAGAGGGTGAACTCTAGGTGGAATATTGCGTAGGGATTGTCACCCGCAGTTTTTCCTTAAAGTGTTCTCCTGCTTTTTGTCCTGGCATCTGTTAGTCTCCTCTTCCGACCCTCACACAGAACACGAATTGCCCTGCAGGACTTTGATCAAACATTGTCTTCTCTGAAGCCTGAGAAAGAGTAAATAACCCTCTCCAATGTATGTGACAATGTCCTGTGGCTCACTCTGCTATTTATTCGATATATGGTCTTAAGATTAGTGCTGTGGTAAATAGAAAAATTTTGATGCATGCTGATTCTTGTCATTATAATATTGTATTCTGATTTTTTTAAAAACAACTTTCAAATTACAAACATTTTAAAGTGAAAGTGTAGTTGATTTATGGGTTTCCTGATGACTCAGTGGTAAGGAATCTGCCTGCAATGCCGGAGACATGGGTTTGATCGCTGGGTCAGGAAGATCCCGTGGAGGAGAGCATGGCAACCCACTGCAGTATTCTTGCCTGGAAAATCCCATGGACAGAGGAGCCTGGTGCACTACAGTCCATAGGGTTGCAAACAGTCAGACACGACTAAAATGACTGAGCACGCATGTGTAGTTGATTTACGACGTTGCGTTAGTTCCTGGTATACAGCAACGTGATTCAGTTTTATATACATAAGTGCTCATGGAGCTTGTATGAAAGAGTCTGACAAGCAAATCAACAACTGACACGTGTAAATGTCCGATGTTGGGAAGCGCCGCGAGAGGAAATAAAGTGAGGAAGGAGGTTAGTTCACTGCAGAGGTGTCCACTGGGTGGGAGATGCTTTATTGAATCAGTGGACCAGGGTGATCTTACTGTTAAATTGCAGGATGCCAAGAGCCTGGAAGGAGCTCAACAAAAAGATCCATAGGAATATCATGGGGAAAGGCATTGGAGCCAAAGGGAACAGAATGTGCAAAGGCCCTGAGGCAGAAATACTTTTTGGTGTGTTTGAGGAGCAGGAAGTTAGTGTGGCTGAAGGGGAATGAATGAGGGGGATAAAGGAAGAAGATGGGACAAGAGAGGCAGAGGTGTTCCAGATATTTTTCAATCACCAGCTATTCAAAGATAACTTAGGGAGCCTCCAGGACCTCAAATTCACTGTGGGCAGTGGCTGCAGCCAAGAAATAAAAAAATGCTTACTCGCTGAAAGGAAAGCTATGACAAATCTAGACAGCATATACAAAGCAGAGCTATCACTTTGCCAACAAATGTCCGTCTAGTCAAAGCTATGGTTTTTCCAGTAGTCATGTATGGATGTGAGAGTTGGACCATAAAGAAGGCTGAGCACTGAAGAACTGATACTTTTGACTTGTGGCGCTGGGGAAGACTCTTGAAGACTTTGATTTCCTTGGACTGCAAGGAAATCAAACCAGTCATCCTAAAGGAAATCAACCCTGAATATTCATTGGAAGGACTGATGCTGAAGCTCCAATACTTTGGCCATCGGATGTGAGGAGCCGATCCATTAGAAAACACCCTGATTCTGGGAAAGATTGAAGGCCAAAGGAGAAGGGGGTGGCAGAGGATGAGATGGTTAGATAGCACCACCAACTCAGTGGGCATGAGTTTGAGCAAGCTGTAGGAGTTGGTGATGGTCAAGGGAGCCCAGTGTGCTGCAGTCCATGGGGTCACAATGAGTCGGACATGACTTAACGACTGAACAAAAACAAACAAAAAAGCAACTTCAAGGCACCATGTGCTAGCAGATTTGTGCTTGTTTATTTGTTTGAGTGAACAGGGTGATTAAAAGTGTGAACTAATTAAGGGAGGAGGGCAGTGTTTGGGGAACTGCTGGTTAGAGACGATAGAGGGAAATCTAAGAAAAAGTGCCATTTGTTCTGTCAAAAATGCAGGAGAATTCTGGTAGGTTTGAAGTTATTCGTACTGGTAGAAGAGAGTCATGCGAAAAATAGACTTTGAATAGCACGATTTCAATTTGGCTTTAGAATAGCGGGTCCCAACCTTTTTTGCACCAGATTTTCCACAGATGAGGCGGGGGGATGGTTTCAGGATGTTTCAAGTGCACTACATTTATCGTGCACCTTATTTCTATTGTTATTACATCAGCTCTGCCTCAGGTCATCTGGCGTTTAGAACCCAGGGCTTGAGGACCCCTGCTTTAGAAGATAGCACCTCATTTTTAGTAAAAACTTCTTAATTAGGCTTTTTCTATCTATTAAAATATGTTCGTATTTTTCAATGATACATAAACAGAGCGGCAGGAGATAACCCAGAAGCCTGGGACAAGAGGGGACATCTTGCAGTGGATAATGCCTAAGTATATAAATGAGAGGTGTCAGGAATAGCAGTGGAAATTTTCTTAGGCTCCTTTCCTGTGTTTTCATGAGATTGATAGGAGACATGCTCATAAAGTCTCCATTCTAGGGTTAAAAAGGGTCTCATAGCACATTGATAGTTGAACAATTAATTAAACTTAAGGCAAACACCATTTTCATTATCAGGAATAAAGTTGATGTTTTCTAAAGAAGGATCCTAGTTATATTTGTGCTGCGCTAAGCTGTTTCAGTCGTGTCCAATTCTGGGTGACCCTAGGGACTAGAGCACCCCAGATTCCTCTGTCCATGGGATTCTCCAGGCAAGAGGACCGGAGTGCGTTGCCATGCCCTCCTCCAGGGGGTCAAATCTAAATCTCTTATGTCTTGTGCGTTGGCAGTCAGGTTCTTTACCACTAGTACCACGTGGGGAGTCAGTTATACTTAAACTCAGCTAAAAACTGGGTATTTCCATGCATCACACTCATTTGATTTTTAGTATTTTCTGCCAAGAAAAGCAAATAATACCCATCCAAAACTTTGGACTGTCGGATTTTTCTGAAGCACTTTTAGAGTCCTTCATATTTCTTTGTAGAACCTCCCTCCATGCTGTTTGTAGGTCACTCTTATCAAATGCTAGTCCTATGACTTGGCTTGGACCAGAAAGACTCAGCACACCTGAGCTTCCCTGATGTCTAGCAGTCCAGATACCCGGCTGGATGGTATTTCCTCACTCGTCCAGGGTTTCGGGTCCAGGAGCTTGGCCTCAGTGATGCCCAGATTCCTGTCAAAGTGCAGACAAGGGGCCAGTTAGCACCGTGACCAGATTGGCCCTTTTTTTTTTTAAATTATTTTATTATTCTTATTGTTGTTTATTTATATATTTTTGGCCATGTTGCACAGCATGTGGGATCTTAGTTCCCTAACTGGAGATTGACCCCCCTCCCTACCCCCTGTCCCCCTCCCCGTATTGAAAGCTTGGAGTCTTAACCACTAGACCACCAGGAAAGTCCCTAGATTGTCTCTTTTATAAGCAAGATCTCGCAGGCTAATAATACTTGTGCTGGTTCATCTCAGACTCTGTGAAAAAGAACTGAAGAATTTGCCCAGAAAATACAGGTATTGCCGTCAGACTGTGGAAAACAGTACAGATATGCTGCTGCTGCTGCTGCTGCGTCGCTTCAGTCGTGTCCGACTATGTGCAACCCCACAGATGGCAGCCAACCAGGCTTCCCGTCCCTGGGATTCTCCAGGCAAGAACACTGGAGCGGGTTGCCATTAATATGAGAAGGTGTGAAATAGACAAAAAAAATAGACAAAAAGCAGTGTCACGTGTGACGCTGGCATTTTGTGTGGGTGACAAGTGTTGGCTGCTACGGGACAGGGAAAGAGCACCCTAGACAAGCACTGGCAGGAAGACGATCAGAGTTCAGGATGAATTGGACTGGGAAGACAGATAAATGTAGAAACAGAAAATCTCCAAATGCACTGAAATAGCATGGAGCGAAAAGCCACAATCTGAGGTGGTCTGGGTTGTGCAGTGAAGATTGGTTGCACGCAAATTCAATGCAACTGGGTTTCTGGTAAGAATCATCACTTTGGGGTGTGCCTGGTGGCTCAGTAGTAAGGAATCTGCCTGTGAAGGCAGAAGACTTGGGTTCAATCCCTGGTCTAGGAAGATCCCACATGCCACGGAGCAATTATGCCCGAGCACCACAATTGTTGAGCCTGTGCTCTAGAGCCTGCAAACCACAACTACTGAAGCCCATGAACTTGGGCTCCACAGAGAGAGAAGCCACTGGAATAAGAAGCCCGTGCACACAATTACAGAGTAGCCCCTGGTTGCCACAAATAGAGAAAAACATGCCCAGCAACGAAGACCCAGCACAGCTAAAAATAAATAAATAAAATTACATTAAAAAAATCATTGTCTGAGTTCTTTATGTTGCTTAGTTGCTTTCATCAACACTAGATGGTCCCTTCATTTGGGGGGCCATTTTTCACAAAGAAGCACAGCTTGCTGCAGAGAGGCAGAACTTGAGTTCTGGCTTACACCTGGGTTAACGTTCTGGCCCCTCCATTGACTAGCAGGGTGACCTTGAGCAGATTATTTAATTGATCCATGCCTCATTGTGTTTCTCCACAAAATGAAATACTTCCCGTAAAACTTTGAGCACAAACTGCTTGGTACCCAGTAAACATTCAAAGGTGGATATTTCGATCGCTATTTCTGCGAATTGCTATGTGTGATAATTAGCAGAGAACACGTTGAGATTTCTAGGGTAGGTGGGTGGATAGACTCAGTCCCTGCTGAGCTAATGGGTTTTATCCAGATACCTTTGGTTAGAACTTTTGGCTTAGAAAAATGGCAAATTATCCTGTATGATGAACCAGCAGAGTGGTGCATGATGACTTGAAACCTCGCTTGTCAATATCTGCCAGTGGCGAGGATCTACGAGACTTTCTTCTCCTCTGTCCCTCGGAAAGAACAGCTGGACACCAGCCTGCGTGTGCTTGTAAACAATGATTAAATTACCCTGTAAACTTGTCTTCTCCAGGCAGAATGAACTTGGTTCTTTTAACCTTTCCTGAGCATGGTTTTGATTTTCTGTCTCTTTAATCATCTCTGTGGCTCTTTTGTGAACCTTCTCCAAGTTCTCCGTGTCCTTCAGTTTGCTCTGGAGCACCTAACTGCTCAAAGTTCTTCACTAAGAGTTTTCACAGCACAGAGTTTACCATCTCTAGGTGCCCGACTGTATCTGTGCACACAGGCCAGTCTTCTTTTCAAATGTGCTGCTTTGCCATGGAATTATATTAATGACACCCTGCTTTTAAACAACCAAGTCCCTTTCAAAGGACTTTCCTCCATGCAATTTACTTTGATCTACATTACAATCGAGTGAGCTAGTTGTAATCATCTCCCCTTTGCAGATGAGGAGACCGAGATTCAGAAGGATTCAGAGGCTTGCCTGAGGTCACAGAGGCAGTAATGTTATGGTTGGGACGGGTCTTAGGACTCTGGTCACTCATTGTAAAGTTTTTTCCACTGCATCCAGCTCATGCCTATAAACAGTCTGTAAAGTACATGGTCATCTAAATAATTTTCTGCTCTACTTCCCGAGAGCTCTTTTTTCCACTGTAGTTGGATTGGTTTCATTAATTTCTCCACCAAACCTTTCCATAATCCTTCCATCTGACTCCGGGATCCTTCAGGACTGTGACGGCTGTGTGGGGGTGCTGAGTGATCAGTTGGCAAGAGCAGACTTCTGCTGATGTGTCCTGAGGAAAGCCCTTGGAGAGGGGCTTTGGAAACATTGAGTTTCTCTTTAGTGTTATTCCAAAATGACCGATTGAGAGTTTTCCTCCTAACGATCCATGTGGCAGTGAGAAACTCTGACCTGTAGGCGTCTTTGCTTACTGTTTCCATTAAGAAGGATTCTTTATGTTTTACTTTTGTGGTGGCCAGGGTTGGGGAGAAGGGGATTCTAAATCTGCCCCAGTGCACCGTCCTCTTGTAAGTCCCATGGGCTGGAGCACTGGGCAAGCATGGCTTCTCATGTACGTGACCAAGCTTCTTCGGAGGATCAATCTGCCCGGCTCAAGGTCAAGACCATCTCTTAGTGTTTATCTAGATTTGTTTTCCCACTCTCGAGGAGTGATAGGCACTGAATGCTAAATACTCCATTACTACTAAAAAGGTAAGCACAGTTCGTAGTTCTGCATCTAGAAAGCCTCATGACGTATATTCCATCATTGAGGAAGGATTTAAAAAGAAGCTTACTCACCTATATGTTGGATATTTAAAAAATAAACTCACTGACTCTTTGACGGAATTAATGAGTCAATTAAACTGTTTTAAAAGAATTCCCACACCCATCTGCAGCAATAGTTAAAGAGGATCTTTTTAAATAAAAATGCTGAGGCAGGGCAGTTAACAATAAAGATTAGAGAAAGAGAGTGGTAACAACTCCACAGTGTTTTGCAGCCATGGCTGCATTTGAGTCATTTGAGTCAGCTAGGTGGAGGATGGAGGCGTAATAAATAATCCCATTTCCCCAGTCTGTGTCAGTCTGATTTTTTTCTTTCTTTCTTTCTTTTATGCTGCACTGGGTCTTCACTGTTGTACAGACTTCTCTAGGTGTGACAAGTAGGCTTAGTTGCCTCGAAGCACATGGGATCCTTGACCAGGGATCAAACCTGTGTCCTCTGCGTTGGAAGGCAGATTCTTAACCAGTGGATACTTAGGGGAGTCCCTGCCATTTTGATTTAATTGGTTGAGTTGGAGCCCCGCAACAATTTTATTTAAAGCTCCTCAGATGACTTAAAGTAGCCATGGTTGAGATACAATAATAAGGGAAAGAGAGGAGCCTGGGGTGTGAGGATCACTGCAGGAAAATGCTCAGTTCTGGGTAGCTGGCCTTGATGCTTGTAACCATGAGAAGGCCCAAGATGGTATCCAGTGGGCCTGGAGAGTGTAGGGATGCTCACGGTCTTGAGGGACCTTGGATCTGATGTCACAGGCACATCTTCTAAGCCACATGTCCAGCAGACCTGGGGTGTGGGAGCCTCCGGTCTCCAGTGTCAATGGATTTCCCCGGGAAGCTTTTCCTAGATGAACTTAGTCATAAGAATCTCCTGGGGGTGCTTGTTAAATATAAATATTCCTAAACTCTTACCCTGGAGATTCTGATTCATGAGTTCTGGGATGGGGCACTAGTGGGTCTAGCCACTAAAAAGTGCTCTGGGTCAGTCTCATGGGCAGGCAAGTTTAGGAAATTTGGAATGCAGTAGATTCAGTTCAGGAACTCGTCGGAGGCATGGCTTTCCCCAAATCAGATTTCCTTAAAATCAAATTTAATAGGCCTAGATTGAGGCCCAGGAATTTCCATTCTTAGCAACACTCCTCTACTCCTCAGGTGTGTCTGACGTAGGTACTTCTTTGCTCATTGTTAGAAATGCTGCCCCAGGGGAGAATTGCTATCTTTTTCAAAGGTCTCCTCTGTGCCTGATCCTGTCCCAGCTGTTGGAAGCCTTTGTGCACATTTAATCTCCCTTCTGTCCTTGTAGGCATATCCAGGACCTGTGCTGCTCCTTGATGACCAGTTGGTCTTGGAGTCCCCACTGACCACATTCTCAGCCTCCTTCATGGTCTTATTGCTATCCTTTGCCAAAGTACCCAAACCTGACATTATGTAATTCTACACAGTTAAGGCAAAAAGGAAATTATGTTGATATATAGACCTTACAGTTTGAAAAATCCACACTAAAGCCATAACAGTTAAGATAGGTGTGAAAGTCACTCAATCTTGTCCTACTCTTTGTGACTTCATGGACTGTAGTCCATTGAATTCTCCAGGCCAGAATACTGGCGTGGGTAGCCTTTCCCTTCTCCAGGGAATCTTCCCAACCCAGGGATCTCCCACATTGCAGGCAGACTCTTTACCAGCTGAGCCACAAGGGAAACTCTAAGATAGGTTAGGGCACACATATCATATAATTCAATGGTAAATGGTTGTAACGGCATTTATTGACTCAAGAAGTTGAAAAGTCCAACATTCTAGTAAGTTTCAGGAGCACTTTGATCAGCTCCCAGGCTCTGTGTTTTCAAGATCTGTTTGGCTTTGCCCTTGCCCTTCTCGAGTGATTTCATTCTCAGTTTGGACTCTCCCAGAAGGAATGGTTGCAGCAGCTCCTGACTTTCCATGTCTGAGGCACATCTTCTCGGAGGAAGAGAGAATTTCTCTTCCTTGAACCTTTAAACAAAATGCTGGACATTTTCCTTATTAACTTAGCTTCAGGATCATCCCTGAATCAAGAATTAAACTGACTGGCACAGGGTAACTGGGGTCCACCCTGGTGGAGTGGAGGGACCCTTCGTCTTTATGACTGAAATTGGGATTCAGTGAAATGGATGCTTCCAAAGAAATTAACAGTGTCCATTACAAAAGCACTCCATCTTATTCTACTATGACTGAGTATAAACAAGACATCGTTTTGTGGGTCTGTTGTTTTCTACTTTAATAGAAGACTATGAGGAGTGCCTTTGAATGGGGTCAAAATCACCTCCCTAAATGCTAGAAAAGTATTTGGTTGAGGGACTTCCCTGGGGGTCCAGTGGTTAAGACTTCACCTTCCAATGTAGGAGGGTGGGCAGGTTCAATCTCTGGTCAGGAAATTAAGATCCCTCATGCCTTGTGGCCCAAAAATGATAATGTAAAATAGAAACAATATTGTAACAAATTCAATGAAGACTTTAAATAATGGTCCACATAAGAACAATCTAAAAAATACAAATAAATAAAAATAATTGGTTGAGACCCTAGCTTTTCATACCGCATAGCATGGAAGATGGGTCAGTTCCAACAGAGTGGCTAAACCAGCTGTTTATAGAAATTCTGGCTCCTTCATTCTTACGGGCCTAATCATAATACTTGATACCATCTATTACTATTGTGTTAATTATTTCCCACAATTTGTCCTACTGACTGTCCACAAGGTAGAGAAGTAATGGAGGCTCAGAGGAGTTAAGTAACTTGCCCAAGGTCACACAGCTAGTGAAAGCCTGGGCAAGACTGGTCTGGGACCCAGGTGTATCCGCTTCTGAGAAAGAGAGGCCGATGTTCTTCCCTTTCTGTGCTCCTCATAGGAAGTATTTGTGTCCTTTTCATTATAGGGGACTGGAATGCAAAAGTGGGAAGTCAAGAGATACCTGGAGTAACAGGCAAATCTGGCCTTGGAGTACAGAATGAAGCAGGGCAAAGGCTAACAGATTTTTGCCAAGAGAACACACTGGTCATAGCAAACACCCTCTTCCAACAACACAAGAGAAGATTCTACACATGGACATCACCAGATGGTCAATACCGAAATCAGATTGATTATATTCTTTGCAGCCAAAGATGGAGAAGCTCTATACAGTCAGCAAAAACAAGACTGGGAGCTTTCTGTGGCTCAGATCATGAACTCCTTATTGCCAAATTCAGACTGAAATTGAAGAAAGTAGGGAAAACCACCAGACCATTCAGGTATGACCTAAATCAAATCCCTTATGACTATACAGTGGAAATGAGAAATAGATTCATGGGATTAGATCTGATAGACAGAGTGCCTGATGAACTATGGACAGAGGTTCATGACACTGTACAGGAGGCAGTGATCAAGACCATCCCCAAGAAAAATAAATGCAAAAAGGCAAAATCATTGTCCGAGGAGGCCTTCCAATTAGCTGGGAAAAGAAAAGACATGAAAGGCAAAGGAGAAAAGGAAAGATATAAACATCTGAATGCAGAGTTCCAAAGAATAGCAAGGAGAGATAAGAAAGCCTTCCTCAGCGATCAGCGCAAAGAAATAGAGGAAAACAACAGAATAGGAAAGACTAGGGATCTCTCCAAGAAAATTAGAGATACCAAGGGAACATTTCATGCAAAGATGGGCTCGATAAAGGACAGAAATGGTATGGACCTAACAGAAGCAGAAGATATTAAGAAGAGGTGGCAAGAATACACAGAAGAATTATACAAAAATGATCTTCATGACCCAGATAACCATGATGGTGTGATCATTCACCTGGAAACAGACATACTGGAATGTGAAGTCAAGTGGGCCTTAGAAAGCATCACTATGAACAAAGGTAGTGGAGGTGATGGAATTCCAACTGGGCTGTTTCAAATCATAAAAGATGATGTGGCTAAAGTGCTGCACTCAGTATGCCAGCAAATTTGGAAAACTCAGCAGTGGCCACAGGACTGGAAAGGGTCGGTTTTCATTCTAATCCCAAAGAAAGGCAATGCCCAAGAATGCTCAAACTACCGCAGAATTGCACTCATCTCACACACTAGCAAAGTAATGGTCAAAATTTTCCAAGCCAGGCTTCAACAGTACATGAAGTGTGAACCTCCAGATGTTCAGGCTGGATTTAGAAAAGGCAGAGGAACCAGAGATTAAGTTGCCAACATCTGTTGGATCATCAAAAAAGCAGGAGAGTTCCAGAAAAACATCTACTTCTGTTTTATTGACTATACCAAAGCCTTTGACTGTGTGGATCACAACAAACTGTGGAAAATTCTTAAAGAGATTGGAATACCAGACCACCTGACCTGCCTCTTGAGACATCTGTATGCAGGTCAGGAAGCAACAGTTAGAACTGGACATGGAACAACAGACTGGTTCCAAATCAGGAAAGGAGTATGTCAAGACTTTCACCCTGCTTATTTAACATATGCAGAGTACATCATGTGAAATGCTTGTGGAAAGTTATGCATTTTGAGCCGGGGGCTTCCCTGGTAGCTCAGCAATAAAGAATCCGCCTGCAATGCAGGAGACAAGGGTTCGATCTCTGGGTCAGGATGATCCCCTGGAGGAGGGCATGGCAACCCACTCCAGTGTTCTTGCCTGGAGAATCCCACTGGACAGAGCAGCCTGGCAGGCTACATTCCATGGGATTGCAGAGTCAGACTGAAGCAGCTGAGCACAAACACGCATAATTTGCGTGAGCTAGGGCTTCCCTGGTGGCTCAGAGGTTAAAGCGTCTTCTTGGAATGCGGGAGACCCGGATTCGATCCCTGGGTCGGGAAGATCCCCTGGAGAAGGCAATGGCAACTCACTCCGGTACTCTTGCTTGGAAAATCCCATGGAGGGAGGAGCCTGGTGGGCTACAGTCCATGGGGTCGCAAAGAGTTGGACATGACTGAGTGACTTCACTTTCACTTTCACTTTCCAGCAACAGTAGAATTTACCAAACAAAGAAATTAATATGTTGTTACCAGGCTGAGACATCGAGAAGCCAGGAAGGGGCCTGGAGGTTGGGCCAGAGAGCAGACAGGATGTGTTTCAATGAGCCAGGAAACAGAGCTCTCATTTCAGAACCCTGAGTCCTAGAAACTCCCCTGGCCACTGATGAAGGAGCCATGTCTGGGGGCCTGGTAACCATGTGAAGACACTGTATCAACACGGGCTATTGTCTAATAAAATAGAGGATTTATTAGAGTATTGTCTAATAAAATAAAGTAAAAGTCTAGTTCTTAAATATTGAAACAGTATTGGCAAAATTACCTGCAACATGTAGAGTTAGAATATGCTCTTAGGAACTTATCTTTATTTGAAAATGCTTGCAAAGGCCCTGCGGTTTCCTTAGGGCATTAAAAAGCAAAATCAAAAACCAACTTCTTCATATGTAGCATAGTTTTATAAATTTGGCCTAAAATATAGATTTCACAACAACAGCCAAGTCCCAAGCGAAATCCTTTGGGTCATTCACTTTCCCTAGAAAAAAAAGGGAGGTTAAATCTCCAGCTTAAGGCGGGGAGTCTTCACCGCACCCTTCAGATTAAGCCGGAGTCAGCTAGACAGGAAAGGTGGGACTCGGTGAGTCAGCGACTCAAGAGAAAAGGCTGTGCTCGACTGCCTGGCCTCCCAGCCAAGGCCTTTGCCTACTGCCTTCTGGCCACTGGCCACGCCTGTGCCAAAGCCTCAGGTCTACTCAGAGGCTCTGACACTCCACGCCTGCTGTCTGTGCCTAAATGAGGCTGATCAAGTTTTCTCCTCTGACGCATCTTTGTCCATGGTGGAAGGGATATTCACAACCATTTCCTGGGTGGTTGGTTCCCCTCTAGCTCTAAATATCCTGATCCCAAACCAGCAGAAGATACGTTTTAGCCCGACCCAGGACTGTTCCTTCCTGCTTCACCTCGTTTTGCATCCATAAGGGTAATAAATGTGGTCTGCGCAGGAGGGAGTGATGTGGGGAGGGAGCGCTTCCAGTCCTCAGGATCAGAGGACACGAGGCACTTGGTAGGAAAAAAAATGAGTTTCCTACATTTTAATGTTTCTGAATTCCTAAGAATACTAATACGAAGTTCTGAAAGCAGGTGCTATTATAAAAATGCAGTGTAGAACTCCATTTACTTATCAAGGCTTTCATGTGAAACAAATATTCCATTAAAGGCGCACGCTTTGGGCTTCTGATTAGATCACAGAAGTATAAAGATCATGGGGTTTTATGTGTCTGTATGATGTGAACCAGCAAAGTTCCTTCCTCTGACCCTTACTTTTTAATATAATCCTGTGTAGAGAAGCGTACTATTTCTCTCCACTGTTCTTATTCAGTGCACTCTTCTCAGGTTTGCGTTCTTGGAATAAGTTGTAAGTTTACAGAGCAGACATTTTAGAACCAAAAACTAACCCACAAACCTTTGAAGGGGCTTCCCAGGTGGCTCAGTGGTAAAGAATCTGCCTGCCAAGCAAGAGATTCCCAGGAGACGTGGGCTTGATCCCTAGATAGGGAAGATCCCCTGGAGAAGGAAATGGGAATGCGCTCCAGTACTCTTGCCTGGAAAATCCCATGGACAGAGGAGCCTGGTAGGTTACAGTCCATGGGGCCACAAAACAGTCGGACACAACTTAGAGACTAAACAATGATGGTCTTTGAAGATCTTGCTCTACACCGCAGATGGGGAGGAATGCTCATTCCCAGCTCTGCTGCCGGAATGAGGTTGGACAGGAAAGACTCTGATGGTGTAAACCTCAGCCCAGTGGCTTTCCTATCTAAGATGCATTCCACTTTACAGTCCAGAAAGCTCTTTTTTAAAAAAAATAGTGGAAGTGTTTGACTCCTAGGCTGGAATTTTCAGCATTTAAAAAATATAATGGTTTACATACTGTGCAGTGATTTGTAAAATGTGAGTGCCGGCGAAAGCAATGGTTACGCAGCACAACATTATCTTATTTTTAGTTACACAACCAGTAAAACAGCTGGAGGTCTAAAATCATGGCCTAGCACTAAATGCATTTCTACATTATATCCCATGCAGTAAGGGCCTGTCCTTTCAGTGAGAGGAGAGGAGAGAGTGGAGTGATTACCGCTAAATTAACACTTTGAATTTTAATAGAGAAGCCGAGCCTACATAAAAACATCGGAATTAGAATCTGTGCCAGTTAGACATTGTACCGCATACAGTGTGCGTCTAAGCCACACTGATACTCGATCGCAGTGTCTAATCAAATGAACCCTTCCTCATTAGTCAAGGGCTGAAATCTACCCACATTCACTAAAGGATTCACCAGCAGAATATCTTACGTGATGGCTTCTTAATGCAGCTAATAGAACCATCGTGGCAATGATGGTAAAATAGAATTGGTGCTTAGCAGGGCTTGTTTTTGTTTCCTCCATGAAAGGACGAAATAGTCTATATCACTGCGTCCCCTTTATCTTTAAAACCAACCTTTTCAGCTAGGTCAGTGATTTTTCTACAGCAAATCCAGGAAATATCAGGTTCTGCATTTGCTGACAATGACTCATTTGCCGGCCGCCCCCCGCCCCACTCCCCAAGCCAAAAAAGGCAATTTCGTATGGTCTGACCCAGAGTGTTTTATAAAAACTTTCACACAGAAGCACAAGCACACATGTGTTTGGTGCTGATATATTTATTTGTTGTAAAAATTGAGAGTTTTGAAGGTAAAGGTTTCCCGATTTTTTCCCCCACTGATCTTTCTTTGGTGGTTTTGTCTAAGGGTTGACTGGTAGGTGGTGGTTAAATCTTCCCCTCATGATCCATCTGCCGGCTCTCAAGCCACACAATAATACAGCAAATACAAATAAAACATGTTTTTATTCTTTATAATAAAATGGGAAGGAATGTATCTTTGCTACATTTATTGCTCTAAATCAAAGCTTCTAAAAACAATCTCTTGACAAGTCCCCTGGACCCCTCCTCCCCACTGTTCTTACAACCTGATTCAGCCATTTAATTTAAATTCTTATTGAATCATTTCTTCTAAGGAAATTAAGTTCTTCCTTCAGCCATGGGCTTTCCTGCCACACCTAAGCCCTTGCCAGCACCCAGAGTGGGTCCAACTCCAAAATCTTATATGAAATCCTCCTCTTTGATCAAAAACTTTGATCATGACAACTCAATCAGTCCCTTGAAAGTCTCCTTTGACTCTGAAAGAGAATGGATATGTATATATACATATATGTATGGATATATATATGAATGGATATGTATCAGTTCAGTTCAACTGAATCACTTTGCTGTACACCTGAAACCAACTTAAAATTGTAAATCAACTATTAATATACTTCAATATAAAATAAAAATTAAATAATAGAAAAACCTTCTTTGAGACGTTCAGTGCCTTGACTCAACTTTCTTTACTCCATATCATTTTTGCTATTGTAAAAAATATGATTTAAAATTATATCCCCTAATTATTTGCTGCTAGTATATAGAAATGTGATGAACATTTTTTGTTATTCTGGTCTCAGCGACTTAGCTAAATGTTAATGCCAATAATTTACAGGGGGATTTTATGGGGCTTACTATGAAGAAAGATAGTGTGGTTTTTTTTTTTTTTTCCAATTTATCTTCCTTTTGAAACTTTTCTCACTTTACTCTCACTGGGCTGGTTAGGCAATCCAGTACAGGGGTGAGTAAAAGAGGTCATCAGTGTCTTGTTTTCTGAGTTTAAAGCCAATGCTTTCCACATTTCACTATTCAGGATGATATTTGTATTAGTTGTTAAAAGTCTCCTTAGGAAGTTAAAGGTATTCTGGTCAATTTTTAGTTTGCTAACTTTTTAAAAAAATAGTCTTTTCCCATCTAAATTTTGAGAAAAGCAAGTAGTTCTTTCTTATGATTTTAAGTGGAGTCTTAAATGAATAAGTATTCTTACAAGAAACCAATTTTGCGTTCCAGGGCTAACCTCAATTTGGCCTTTTAATTATATCATTAAATTTTTTTTTTTTTGCTAATATCTTGTTTAGATTTTGCACCTATGTTCATGGGTGAGAATTGCCCATAACACTCATTTCTTAAAGGTTGATATTGTTGGTGCTGATAGCAAGCATCTCAAAGGGAAATAGACCCTGATCCTAATTTTTTTCTCTTTTCTGGCAGTTTGGATAAGGTTGGAATAAGTTCTTTAGTAAAAGTTTTCTGAACTTGCTGCCTTGATCAAGTTGTTTTTGTGAGAAAGTTTTGATTACATGAATGATTGGATAACTATTTGGTTTTTCTAGTTCTTTCCAAGTTAGTTTTCTTGAGTTAAATTTCTTTTGGTGAATTTCTCCAGTTCACCTAATTTTGAAATGTATTGGCTCATTGTTCAGAATATCTTTATCTTTTCGGATCTTTGTAGCATTTGTAGTTATGTCCCTGTATTCACCCTATTAATGCTTTGTTATACACTTTCTCTTTTCTCCTGATTAATCCTACAAGAGATTGTCAGCTTAACTAGTTTATTCCAGGAACCAACTTTGGGCTTTGTTGATCTCTAGTGTACGTCGTTTTCTATCTTTTTAATTTCTGCTCCTTTTATTTTACTTTCCTTCTGCTTTCTTTTTTTTTTTTTAATTTTTTTAAAAATTTTTTTATTTTTTATTTAAAAAAAAAAAAAGAAAGAATCCCAAATCTTCCCACCCTCTCCCTCTCCCACTGAGTCCATAAGACTGTTCTATACGTCAGTGTCTCTTTTGCTGTCTCGTATACAGGGTTATCGTTACCATCTTTCTAAATTCCATATATATGCGTTAGTATACTGTATTGTCCTTCTGCTTTCTTTACTTTCTTTTTCTTGGTTTTTATCTGACTTCTTAAGAGGGATGCTTTTTGTATTTTCAGCCTTATTTTAAATAGCAGCATTTAAAGCTAGAAACACTTCTCTAAGTAACATTTCAGTCGTATTCCATGTTTTAATATGTGTATTTTCATGATCTGTCCATTTTAGCTTTCTTTTTTTTTTAAATTTTATTTTATTTTTAAACTTTACTCTATTGTATTAGTTTTGCCAAATATCGAAATGAATCCGCCACAGGTATACCTGTATTCCCCATCCTGAACCCTCCTCCCTCCTCCCTCCCCATACCCTCCCTCTGGGTCGTCCCAGTGCACCAGCCCCAAGCATCCAGTATCGTGCATCAAACCTGGACTGGTGACTCGTTTCATACATGATATTATACATGTTTCAATGCCATTCTCCCAAATCTCCCCACCCTCTCTCTCTCCCACAGAGTCCGTAAGACTGATCTATACATCAGTGTCTCTTTTGCTGTCTCGTACACAGGGTTATTGTTACCATCTTTCTAAATTCCATACATATGCGTTAGTATACTGTATTGGTGTTTTTCTTTCTGGCTTACTTCATTCTGTATAATAGGTTCCAGTTTCATCCATCTCATTAGAACTGATTCATTTAGCTTTCTAATTTTCATTATAATTTTTTTTTTCTCACTAGTTGTTTGGGAGCATGACTTAAACTTCCAAATCAATGTTTTTTGCTTAGCTTTCTGTTATTAATTTTTAACCTAATGTCACTGTTGTGACATTATTGTGTTCTTGGGTCGGGAAGATCCTCTGGAGAGGGAAATGGCACCCCACTCCAGTACTCTTGCCTGGAGAATCCCATGGATGGAGGAGCGTGGTAGGCTACAGTCCTTGGGGTCACAAAGAGTCGGACACGGCTGAGCGAACTCACTTCACTTCACTTCACTTCATTGTTCTGAAAGAACTTGACCACATGACACCTTCTTTTCAGTGGGTTAAGACTTGTTTCATTCCAAAAATATCCTGGTTATCTTAAAATGAATTAATATTCAATTTGGGGGTGGTACATAAATCCAGCCTTGTTACTTGAATTGTGAAAAGGTCTTATAAATTTTTACTTTTTATTGTTGTTTATATTTGCTCCATCTAACAATTATTGATAAGGTTGTGTTAAAATGTTCTGCGAAGATGGTTGGTTTGTAAATTCATCCTTATAGTTCTGTTAATACTTTTTCTCCTTTAATTTTAATATATTTTTGGGATCATTTATTAAGTATGTAAAAGTTTAGAATTATTATATATGTTTTTGTGTATGAATTGAAGTGTTTATAATATAGAATGAACTGTTATCTTTACAAATATGTTTCCTTAAAGTATTTTTATTGTATGGTTCTCTATTAATATAGCTAAGTAGCTTTTCTTTTGGCTGGTATTTTCCTGGTGTATTTCCCATCTTTTTACTTTCAACCTTTCTGTGTCCTTATGCTTTAAATATGTAAATGGCTAAAAGCCAGGTTTCTATTTTTATCCAGGCTATCACACTTTGAGTGTGTTGGGTTTTATTTCTGCTATTTTATATTTTCTACTTGTCTTACATTTCTACATTTCTTTCTTCCATCTCTTACCTTCTTTTGGACTGATTTGTTTTTCTCATTCTATTCTTTTCCCTCTAGGTTTGAAAGTGATAAATTATAATTTTAGTCTTGGTTTCTCCAGACGTGCAACAGGTTTACGTAATAAGTTAATCAGCGTTTTTACCCTCCTTGCCAATAGTGCGAGTAACCTGTTCACCATATTACTACCCATGGGCTATTTTAATTCTTTATTTTTACTGTTACACATTAAGTGTTTACAAATTGGATCCTTTTTGTTTCAGTATAGTTTACTAAATGGATGGATGAATAAATGAAATAATCAGCCTCTGGATGAAGACAGACAAATAAAAAAAAATGGAACATGAATTGATAATTAGAAGGGCTCCAATATTGCTTTTTTTTGCATGGAGGAAGGAGAAGAGAGAGGAGGACAATCAGTGGTGATTTTGAATATACCCTAAGAATGTTGCTATTTATCAAAAATAACTTATCAAGTGCTTCCTATTATCAAGCCCTCAGGGTTACTGAGGGGATGTTCAATCCTCATGATGCTGCTCTAAGCCACGGAGAGGTATCACTTACTATTTTCTTTCTCTGCTTGCATAATGATCTTAGTTGTTTTTCATTTCTTCTTGCTACATTTCTTTTTAAAATCTTTCTTTTTTATTTTTTTAAATTATGAAAATATGATAACACATTTACAGGAGACTTTGGAAATACAGAACAAAGTTACATATAGTTCCACTATATATTACAGTTGTTTAAGTAGAAAAATTAAGGTTTTTAGTTGGAGTTTCAATATCAAATTCTCAGAAGTTAATAGAATGAATGTACAGAGAAGTAGAAGAATATAATAGACCTGAAAAGCACTGTGAACCAATTTGACATAACTAAGATTTACACCATTTTCACACAACAGTAGAATACAAATTCTATTCAAGTTCTCATAGACTATAAACTAAGAAACACTGGAACATATCCAGTGACATCTATCTTCTACTTCTACATTTCTGATTTTTTTTTCTTTTGTGATGCTCAGACCAGAATCAATTCATATTAGCAAAGACAACCTGATTATGATTATACACCCCCCCATTACTTACTTCTTGGGGATGTTTATATACTTACTTAAAGTTTTATTTCTTAAGCAACTCCAGGAGTGACCTACGAGGGACGAGCCATCCTGGGTCATCAGGGTATCAAGCTTTTAAAATATTCTTTGTTATGTGTTATTGCTATTTCCCTATCAGTATAGTGTATATTGGGAGAAGGCAATGGCAACCCACTCCAGTACTCTTGCCTGGCAAATCCCATAGACGGAGGAGCCTGGTAGGCTGTGGTCCATGGGGTCACTAGGAGTCGGACACGACTGAGCGACTTCACTTTCACTTTTCACTTTCATGCATTGGAGAAGGCAATGGCAACCCACTCTAGTGTTCTTGCCTGGAGAATCCCAGGGACAGGGGAGCCTGGTGGGCTGCCGTCTATGGGGTCGCACAGAGTTGGACACGACTGAAGTGACTCAGCAGTAGCATGGTGTATATATGTAATTTTTGCTATCTACAAACTTAAATGTGCAAAAAAATCTTAAAACACCCCCACTTAATTTCTAAGTTGAGCCGTTACTCCACTTAATGACTGGCACTAAACATAGTCTCCTGGGGGTCGGTTCTCCCTGGGGCTCTCTCTAGGCGAGGGCTGTGTGCCATCGGTGACTTCTGGTCCTCTGTGCTCACTGTTCTCTGATGCCTTCCCTGAGTTGAGAAGAGTCAGACTATTGTCTCTGGCTCTTGGTCCACACACTCTCAAGGTAAACTCATTTTGATTTTGAGGTCCTTCTGCCTCCCTTGCTTTCTTGGTTCTTTGCTCCCATTTTGGGAAGTGAGAGGGCAAGGGAATGCTTTTAGAAGCTCTCTCACACCCCTCTGGGGCTGAGACTCCAGGGCTGCTGCAGACTTGTGACCTGGTGACCTCTTTAGCTGCCACACCAGCAAAGAGGTGACTTCTCTGGAGGTGTCTTCACTTCCCCGCCTTGTCTTAGGGAGTCCAGTCTCCCTTGCTCTCATCGCGCTACCCTGGAACTTCGATCTGTTCTTCTCGCTCCAGAGTTTGAACGGGGTACAGAGAACTGCCTTGCAGCCCTGCATCCTCATGGGACTTCCTCGCTTCCCTTTCCTAATTACCCCCCTCAGTCAGTGGAGCTGGAATTTAGTTTTCTGCTGTGCTCTTTCCAATCTAGTGTTTATGTCATAAACTTTGTGTGCTTCAGTAGGCTTAGCCTATTGAAACTCAAAAACCCAGCTCTTGAAATCAAAACCTTTGGCGTGTAGGACTATTATCTACACTGTGAGTCTCATAGGTCAATTTTCACATTCAAACCTGATGTGATTGGGTGTTTTTTTTTTTTTTTTTTTTTGCATTTTGAGATCGTCCTGATATTCCAGAAGCCAGTGCACGCTTCTGACTTGATGTGTGTTTGGGAGTGTGGATAGGAAAGCACAAAGGACCATGGATAGTCTTCTATGAATCACAGTGGCTTTAAAAATATTTACCCATAAGATTCCAAACAGCTTTATCTAAAAAGTTCTCATAAAAATATTTTGTATTCTCAACCTGCCATTCGAGAGGCAGTTAATTTCTGTAGCTACTGTCCCTTCTTTGTATGGTCTCAAAGTAAATGCTTTAAATGTTTATTTATAGTTGTCTTTATAAATTATAGTTATAAATAACTTTTCTGTGGGGGAGGGCATCCCATGTAGCTTGCGGTATCTTAGTTCCCTGACAAGAGATTGAACCTGGGCCCTCTGCTGTGACAACACAGAGTTCTAACCACTGGCTCGCCAGAAAGTTTTTTCCTTACTCATCCGTATTATTTATACCAAAGTGTATGAACATTGTCTTAATCTTAGTAAAGAAAAATCTGGAAATATCATAAAGATATGATGACCATAATTAATAATTACCTGTATAATTGATAAAAATTGACAAAAGAATTCTCTAAAGTTTCATGGAGTTCCCCAAAGTAGAAAAATAGTGAAACAGAAGTAAGCATCGTATCTGTCCATTTTTATTTCTTTGGAACCGACAGTTTGGTTTTCTGCTTAACTGTCATAAAACTACTAAGTATGTGACTTCTGAGTCTCAGGAAGGAAAAGACCCCGTTTCAATAACATGCCAGGGGTCTCTTGTGGCCATGTGGAGAGGTGCCATGAAGTTAACCCCTTGAAAGCCAGCCTCCTGGGTGCAGTTGGCTCTTGGCTGAGACCTGCAGTCCTGTACGGGCACCCGTCAGCACCACGATTCCCCATAAGCACCCCACACATTCTGGAGGCTCACAGCCCCTCTCCATGGTGGACCTCCTTTAACTCCCTCCTTCCCAAATCTATTGCCTAAGATGAGCAGACAGAAGCATTCGCAGCATGGGAGGTGTGGGGAGGGAGGGACTGGGCGGAGGCGGGTGGAGGAAAGGAGAAGCAGAAGAGAAAGCCATCCATCCATCTTTCGCTCATATACTTGCTCTCAACGCTTCCGCGTGAATCCAATTCTTCCAAAATGGGATGAGTTAGAATCCTTCCCCAACTGTGTAGTTGGGAAACAAATGTTGCATGGCAGCATTTCTCAAAACTTAATGATTCAGGAGTCAATACTGCCACATTTCACTCCATTTTTTTTTAAGATTTTTTTAAAAATATGGACCACCTTAAACATCTTTATTGAATTTGTTACAGTACTGCTTCTGTTTTACGGTTTTTTGTTTTGTGGCCGTGAGGAGCATGCAATCTTAGCTCCCTGAGAAGGGATCGCACCCACAACCCTTGCATTGGAAGATGAAGTCTTAACCAATGGACCACCGGTACCATTCATTCAGTTTTAAATATTTCTTTGGACAAGTCAATTCTTGTTCAAGGCTGTCTAATTATTACCCTTTATTCATGGAGAAAGCCTACTCTTGTGTACTGATAGTGTGAGTAAAATCAAAGCCACTTTCCTTCTGACCTAAAAAAATGTTGGGACCCACGCTGCTTTGGTTAAAATAATTTCAGACACTGCAAATACCAGAGGAACAGTAACCAAATTAAAAGAAAAACAACAGTAACCAAATACCGAATTCACAATAACAGTGAAGGCAAATAAAACTTGCTTTAAATACAGTTATCCTCCTTCTCCTCTTTCTTTCCCTAATAATAGAGTATTTATTGGACACAGCAAAGGAGGATCTGGCATTTCCAGGGTGGATAATGTACACAAGACCAATCTCTAGTTTCAGTGCATAAATGTGTGGTCTCACTGTGATCTTTACCAAGGACTCAACAGCTCAAGATAAGGGTTCATGTTTCAGAATCAGTTAAAGCAAATTGTGAAACAAAAGCGATGCCAAAGCAAATACAAATACAAGCTGCCTTTAGTTTATGATTGGGAGGTTATATATTTGGTATTGTAACAAAACCAAAAAAAAAAAAAAAAAAAAAAGGCACCTGAAAGGAGCTTGTCCTCCAACCACACAGGGAAATGTTTCTGACGCAACCTGAATTGTTCTGTCCCCAGCTGTCTGGAGCTTGGTCTGGACATCTGTTTTTAATAGTTTCCAGGCATGTCAGTGGGAACATGATCACAAGTGGGTTGACTGCGATTTTCACAAAGGAAAAAAAGAGACAGCTAATAGATGGTCAATAGAGTTTGGATAGTTCTTAATTTTAATGAACAACTCCAAGAGTGGGATGCTGGGTTCAATGTCATCCAGGCACGTGGTGCTTTGTTTAAAGGGACATTCTGTAAAAGCTGTCCTTCGTATGATATTTTACACAAAGAATAGCCATTTTAAATGTTTTCATGTCTTGAAAATGTAAGATGCTCATTAATTGATTTAGATAGGGACAAAGGGATATTATCAATATTTTATCATTTAACTCAGTGCTTTTCAGCTGACCTTCTTAATATAATGGCCAGTACCCTAAAAGCAGTCCCTTCTCATGGGATGAAAGGTGAATAAATCCCTGGAGATACATGAGAGTGAAGTGATATGGAGTGGGGCCTGACTCCTGGGTCCGTTTCACACATGGTAAGTCGGGGGGCCAGAAGGCTTCCAGAACACCCCACAGACTCTGCTATTGGTCACTGTCAGAGTGAGCAAAAAGCATAGGGCTACCAGAACCAGAGAGGACTGATGCCATGCCTGAGGTTTTTTTTTTTTTCCCATTTATTCTGGGGTCAGTTAAATACAAGCTAGAAGCAAACTCATCAGAAAGAAGAGAGAGTTGGGAAATATTTTTGAAATGCCATTGTGCATTACGTATCCACCTACCTTCTTCTCATAATTTTTCCCATCTAGAGTAAAAACTTTCTAAGTGATCACTTTACCACCCATCCTCAAGAGAACCATCAGTCAGTCAGTTCAGTCGCTCAGTCGTGTCCAACTCTTTGCAACCCCATGAATCGCAGCACGCCAGGCCTCCCTGTCCATCACCAACTCCCGGAGTTCACTCAGACTCACGTCCATCGAGTCAGTGATGCCATCCAGCCATCTCATCCTCTGTCGTCCCCTTCTCCTCCTGCCCCCAATCCCTCCCAGCATCAGAGTCTTTTCCAATGAGTCAACTCTTCGCATGAGGTGGCCAAAGTACTGGAGTTTCAGCTTTAGCATCATTCCTTCCAAAGAAATCCCAGGGCTGATCTCCTTCAGAATGGACTGGTTGGATCTCCTTGCAGTCCAAGGGACTCTCAAGAGTCTTCTCCAACACCACAGTTCAAAAGCATCAATTCTTCAGCGCTCAGCTTTCTTCACAGTCCAACTCTCACATCCATACATGACCACTGGAAAAACCATAGACCCAGGAAAATTTACCATGTTGAGTCTTGTCCCTATTGATGTATTGAAACTGTATGGAATAGAATGTATCATTTAATTTTTAATGACTCACTCCTGTGGTACAAAATTCAAAAGTACAACAATGTGTCTGTTAGCAAATTTTCTTCTTACCCCATTCTTCAGCCAGTTATGTCTTTTTTTGTCCTGAAGCAGCTGGTTGCTTGTGGATCCTTTCAGAGATATTCTGTGGGTGTTTCATTTTAGCTCTGACTTTTTTTTTCCCCTAGCAGCATGAAGAGATGTTGAGACAATTACATAGATAATTTTGAGCTATATAATCTGTTAGCCAGTTCCATAACATTTAACAAGTATGCTTCAAAGCCTAGATATTATGCTCAATATGGTTTCTAGGACTCACAGCAGAAGCACAGGGTATAGTCTCTGGCCTCAAGAATTTATGAGCCTAACAATAAGAAAGATCATATGCCTATGCATGTAAATGTGCTTTATTGAACCAGCATAGTGCATTGTAATTTTCTTCCCTTTGATTGAGAATCATGAAAACAGACTCTTTCTAACTTATCTCACTCTGTAAAGGTCCTTGTGTGGTGCCTGGCACGCAGTAGGTAGTCAGTAAATGACTGTTGAATGAAAGCGTGGATTAATGAACTAATGACTGGAGAGTGGCTCAGAAGACACTTGGCAACACTTGGATGAGAAGATTACACTCATGTCCTGGAAGGGGTGGGGACAGTGAAACAGGCAGTAACGAGCAACTGGGATTCTGAGAGTCTGCCTCAGGAGAAAGGGAAGATGGCTAGTCCCCTGGAAAAGGTGAGACGTGACCCCAAGGCATGGGAGGGCGGAAGGATGGAAAGGTGGAGTCTGTGACCCATCTTCAGGGTGCAGGGGCAGAGTGGTGAATAGCTAAAGCGAGTGATGGTGGTAGAAAAATGCACGGGTTGCTGCAGAGACTAGAGAGAAAGCAGAGTCTTCCTCTTGGATTTGTTGGACATTCGGGGAAACCTGGTGAGGTGGGGCTGTGATGAGCCTGGAATGTCAACTGGGGGATTCAAGTGTGTTATCTCAAAGGTACTAGAACGTGCCCGAAGTCTTTCTGAGCTTGGAAACACTTAGGAAGCGTAATCTGATAAACTAGGAGCTGGGAGACTGGCCAGGTAGGTACTATAATATTTGGGGCATCACGTGGTAATTGTTGGGAATGGAAAAGGAAATACTGACTTTAAAGCATCAGAGTGGGATGAGGGAGGGGAAACTGGTCGAAGGCGGTCAGCAGGTACAAACTCACAGCCATAGATAAATAAGTAGGGATGTGATGTATAACACAACATGATTTATATACTGAGCACTGCTATATGCTATGTATGAAAATTAAGCGAGTAAATTCTGAGTTCTCATCACAAGGAAAAAATTTTTTTCTATTACTTTACATTTGTATCTATATGAGGTGATAGGTATTCACTGAATTATTGTGATCATTTCATGACATATGTAAATCAAATCATTACACTGTATACCTTAAACTTATACAGTGTGTGTGTGCTCAACAGTGTCCGACTCGTTGGGACCACGTGAACTGTAGCCCGCCAGGCTCCCCTGTTCATGGAATTCTCCAGGCGAGAACACTGGAGTGGGTTGTCATTTCCTACTGCATGGGATCTTCCCAACCCAGAGTTTGAACCAGAGTCTCCTGTGCTTCCTGCATTGATAGCAGAGTCTTTACTACTGAGCCACCTGGAAAGCCCTGTACAGTGCTGTATGTCAATTATATCTCAATAAATCTAGAAGAAATGAATAAATGTCAAGTGTATAGAGCAAACAAAAAACACTTGGGCCGGGTGTACCAAGAGCATTTGATGATTGCTGGGACAACAGAGGAAAAAGAAAGAGATGGTTTAAAGAAAAACCACAACTATGTAGAATGCCACCAATTCGATGCCCTCATATTGACCGAACACCTACTATGTTTAAGACCTTGCATGTCCCACAGAGAAGATCCATCAAATACACACTGAACCACCGCCGTCCCCCCCTCCCCCCCAAGAACTGAGTGAATACCTATGTCCTCATTGGGATCTTTGCTAACTATAGGCATACTCCACGTATCTGCCACATTTATTGGCAGGTCATACTTTATTTTTTTTTTTTTAAGGAAAACAAGCTGAAAAATGCTCTTGAAATCATGTTAGATAGCAATCCGAAGACTTTGTCTGCAAGGAAGACCTAATTCGTCATGTTCTTTTGCTTCTTCCATCTTGGGTCCTGGCAGTGTTCACAGGCACCCCACACCCTCGGTCTTACCCCTCCGTGGCTGGGACTCTCCGGACTGATTTGCTCATAAATCTGATGCTCTTTTAGAACCTGTGGTTTGTGAAAGGCTGATGGCAGGTGTCATGTATCCTCTCCCCAGCCCACCCGCCAAGGCTGCTCCTTCGTGGTATATAATAGTGACATAGCAGTAGCCACAGAGAGGACTGGGAGGGGTGACTTGTTAACAAAGAAATGGTAGCTGCAGAGTGCAGATGCCCTCCAGAGTCTGGGGCCACACCGATGGCGCTTGCTCTGCACTCCTCATAAGCTACTTCAGCCAGTTTTGGATTTATGAGTTCTTTTTGTTTCTTAGGGTCCCAAATGAACCAGTTTGGACAGAGTTCCCCTCTCTGGACCTCTTTATTCCATCTCAACACACGCACACACTCATACACACACACACACACTCCTCACGCGCCAAAACTATGTGCCTTTGGCATCTGGTGTTCTACAACAAAAAGCGAAAATTGCCCCATAATGTGACATGATTAAAAAAAAAAAAAGTTAAAAAAATTTGGATAAGGCTGAACAAAAACAAGAAAGAAGAAAGGAAGGAGAAATACTCCGCCTTAATCAAATCCTTCATTTCCCCTAGAGCAAGCAGTTCTTAATTATATTTAACAGACACAACAGTGTGCCACAAGTCGGTCCAAACAGCTGTGGGAAAGCTCCATTCTGCGGCAAACATGGCGGGGGAGGAGGACCCCGCCGGCCAATCAGCACGTGCCCTGGGTTCGGACGCGGATCGCTCCTGACGTCTGCTGCTGGGCCGTGGGGGGTGTGACCCGAGTTCATTGCCCCTCGAGCTGTAGTTTTCTGGTGGTGTTCTTTTGCAACTAAATATTTCAACCAGGCTTTCAGTGGGTCCTTCCAGATCTGTCATCTACACTATTTTTACTAATAGCTGACTGTGGATAGATTGGCATTTCCGTGAGTTGCCTGTTTGCTCCAGAAACCTGCTCAACTTGTCTCCAGCGGCAGAACAAGAGTTTTGTTCTCTGAACCTGTCACTTAACTATAGGTTTATGAACAGAAAGTTGAAGGCACCGAAACCCCAAGGTTCTTCCCTGCCCAGTGCTGTGTGCTATGCTTAGCCGTTCAGTTGTGTCCGACTCCTTGTGACCCCCTGGACTGTAGCCCGCCAGGCTCCTCTGTCCGTGGCGATTCACCCACCTCTGATTCCAATTCCCACTCTTGTTAAACCTGCTTGTGTCCGTAGCTGTATGTGTCTGGTCTTTTATGTTAAGAAAATATGCATACATGCAAAGGAGAACAGCCGTTGAGCTTAAGTGTTCCTGATTATTTGCAACATATTGTTCAGCCAGATTAAACTTTTTCATCTTTTTCTATTGCATTTCTTTATCTGTCTTTATCTACTGGATGTAATCACAACCAAATTGTGCTATGGAAAGAAACACATTCCATAATTTGGGCTTATTAAATTTCCCATCATCTTCCTTTTATGTTTCTTTCAACAGACATTTTATCATCCCAGAAGATCTAAGACATTTTCCCATGTAAATATACATCTAAATCACCAAATTCTTCATTCTCGTTTCTTCTCACTCAGTGCATCGATTCTTTTTCCTTTTCACTTTATAAAATTGTAAATAAATAGCCAATTAAATGTTAAATCACTGCACTGATTGTATTCTACTTGTTTAGTGATAAACTTCTCACATATTTACTTAGTGTGTCATTATAAGTTTCCTTCTTGCCTGATAATACTTTGAACATTGGGCCATATGCTTTGTTAAAGATAGACTTTTTGTTTGAGTTTGTTTCTGAGAGAATTCTCACTACGAAATCCATCTCTAGTAATGGTCTCTAAAATGCTGTTTAGCACTCTGATTTTCTCTCATTATTTCCATTGGCTTAACAGGTAGTCAAAGATGCTTTCCTCTTTTGCTGTATTAAAGACCCATTACAAATTAATAATGAGAGGAGCAGCAAATTTCCCCCTAATATTTTCTCAGTCTTCCACTGATTGAACACGATTCTGCACATACACCAATTCCATTAAAAAGCTCTTTCATTCCAGTGTAAACAGTATCCTATTAATAGAATGTTAGGGCTGTGGCTTGCGGCTTTAGACTCCATTATATTATTCAATCTATCTGTGCCTCATCCTGAATTAGTGAGGGGACGGGGGTAAGACAGTTTAACCCTCTCTTTGCTGTCTTTGAAAATAGAGGTGCAGCCTGGAGTGGAGGAGGGGCTCCTGAAGTAGCCCCTGGTACCTGAGACCAAGCTCTGGTCTCCGCTGGTCGTGTGGCCTTGGATCCATCACAGAGCCTCTGCCCAGCCCTTACAAACACACACCTTTGTTTCTTCATCTGTAAAATAAATGAATAGAATGACACAATTAAAGACATTCCAACTCCGTAAGAGGCACCAAGTCTGTTTCTCAAAACTTTCATGTAGGTCTTAGCTATCTTCAGCTAAATTGTTTTAACTCATCACTTTTACCTGGAGATTTTCATCCTTGGCTGCAATGAGACTCACCAGTGGAGCTTTTATTTTTTAATTGCTTAGGTATCTATTAATATTTATTTATTTTGGTCTCAGCATGGAGGATCTTAGTTCCCCGACCAGGGATTGAACCCGCTTCCTCTGCACTGGAAGCGTGGCGTCTTGACCTCTGGACAGCCAGGGAAGTCTCACCAGTGTTGCTTTAACACTGTGATGCATCAGTAGTTTGGAAAGTTCCTCGGCTGATTTCAACGTGAAGCCAGAGCCGAGAACCAGGGCCGTCACCTGAAATGCAGACATTCAAATTCCAGCCCTTAACTTTTATCCCTCTGAGGAACATCACGAGAAATGCTTTGAGTTCAACAGTAAATATAATAATAAAAAGGATGATTGTAGTCAGAACTAGAACAGTCTGTAGTATGCTGGTCGCAAAGGGGTATAACACCTCGATACGGTAAACATCGCCTGATGAAAAGAGCATCAGAAAACTAAGTTGCACGTGGTCACCTGAGGATGCAGGCAGTTAACCAGCCTGCCTTGGTCTTTCCTTTTCACAGCTGGAGGGATAACCGCTGGTGAAGGTATGGTTCTGCACGGGTCAGCTGCTCAATCACACTTTCCAGGCCCAGGAGGGACACGCATGTGTGCTCAGGAGTGTCTGACTCTGTGATTGCATGGACTACAGCCCGCCGGGCTCCTCTGTCCATGGGGTAGGCAAGAACATTGGAGTGGGTTGCCATTTCCTCTTCCAGAGGATCTTCCCAACCCAGGGACTGAACCCAGGTTTCCTACATTGCAAGCAGATTCTTTACCGCTGAGCCGCCAGGGAAGCCCCAATGTAATTACATAAGACAATTATGACAGAATGTACTTAATATTTCCTTGTTCTCGTTATCATGTTTCCACATTTTTATGTTTGTAAATAATAAAGTAAATGAAAACTTTAAAAATATAGGTAAGGAAAAGGAAGCATAAAAGGAAAGCTGTCTTTGATATGTGAAGAGCTCACGTAATTGAAAGTAAAACACTAATTTAAAAAAAAACGAGCAAAGGACACAAATGAGCAATAGCTCAAAGGAAGAATACAAGTGGTCACTAGATAGATGATGAATGTTCATATTTACTAATGAATAAAAACTAACAAGAAAAATGGCAGTGAGAAACCATTTTTTAGCCTATTAAATTAGAAAAAATTTCAAAAAGTGATATTTCAAGAGTGCAGTACTAAGGCTTCCCCAATGGCTCAGCAGGTAGACACCCATCAGCTAATGCAGGAAACATAGGAGATGTGGATTTGATTCCTGTGTTGGGAAGTTCTGCTGGAGAAGGGAATGGCAACCCACTCCAGTATTCTTGCCTGGGAACAGAGGAGCCTGGCCGGCCATGGTTCACGCGGTCGCAAAGAGTTGAACATGACTGAGCACACACACATACTACTAAGGGAGCTGTCAGATACCACTGACAAGAAAATGAATTGATAAAATATTTTCTGGAAAACACTTTGAAAATACACATCAAACATTTAAAATTGTATACTGTCTTTAAAAGGTATGTGTCCCTAAAACAATAAAGTTCTGTTCTCAGAAAATAGAAACTCAGACAAAAATTTATGTATAAAGATGTTGAATGTGTTAATAAATAAAATAATTAAAAGTAGGGACAAATTAAATGGCCATATACATCTATATACTGTAAGATTGTGCAGAATGTGAAATCATTTGTGGAAAAGGATGGAAAAATTCTCACACTGTCATGTTGGATAAATATACTATGAGACAGTTATCTAAAAGGATTATATGAATATGCATATCAAAATGACTGAAAGGAAATACTGGTTTTCTCTGATTATTATGAGTGGTTTTAAGTTTTTTCATTTTACCTATGTCTTCCAATTTTACAATGAGACTATTTCACACAATGAGAGTGAGAATGTAGGCTGCTGCTGCTGCTGCTAAGTCGCTTCAGTCGTGTCCGACTCTGTGTGACCCCATAGACGGCAGCCCACCAGGCTCCCCTGTCACTGGGATTCTCCAGGCAAGAACACTGGAGTGGGGTGCCATTTCCTTCTCCAATGCATGAAAGTGAAAAGTGAAAGTGAAGTCGCTCAGTCGTGTCTGACTCTTAGCGACCCCATGGACCGCAGCCTACCAGGCTCCTCCATCCATGTGATTTTCCAGGCAAGAGTCCTGGAGTGGGGTGCCATTGCCTTCTCCGAGAATGTAGGTTACTAACTGAGAAATGGCTTCCTGATGCCAGTCCTCGCCCCACCACTCACTGTTCAACCTTGAGCAAGTTTTTTAACCTCTCTGTGCTCTGGTTTCCTCCTCTGTAAAATGCAATAATAACAGGACATCCACCTAGTAGATTTGTACGAAGATAAATTATTTAATCATATAAACATTTAGGACAATTTCAGGCACAGAGCAGGCACTAAGAAAGGTTAACTATTCTTTTTTTTTATAATCAGAAAATATGTTAATTTATATAATCTGCCCCTTTCTCAAAAAGCACTATGGTAAACATTTATGTATATAGTCCCTCCCTCCCATCCTAATAAAATAATTATACTAGGTTCTTGATAATTTCGGCCGGAATTCTTTCCAAAGTTATATTTTTCATGTCAGAAATAAAGGGTATTGATAGCTTTAGCAAACTCACTGAACATTGTTATTTGACAATAGCTGTGAGATAAGAGAAAATAGCTTATATTTTAAACTGAAAGTTCTTTAATGATTTGTGAAACTGATAACTATTCTTAAAATTGCTAAATAATTTTATAAAATTATTTGTCTCTAACCTACTTACTTATTGGAATCCAATGTTTTTCTTATTGAAAGCTTTTTATATGGTAGAAATATTACTCATCTTTCTGACATAGAGACTCTGAATACTTTTCCGTTTGTGGGCTTATTACTATATTTTGGTTAGATGTATGGAAGTTCAAATATTTTAGTATCAAATCTATCCATCTTTTGCTCTGCAAATATTGCCATTGCTTTAAAATCAAACAGTGTCAGATGAAAAGATTTTTGATGTGATTCTGTGTTAGCCCTAAAAATCTTTCCAATGAGTTCTATAGAGAATGGCACTTTTTAATTCTGAAAGAGCTTCTTCTGACCAAGGTCATTCATGACTGGGAAGCACAAGTGAGCTCACCTCACTAATCAGGCTGAAAGATTTCTCAAAATTCCAGATCACCAGGTAGAATTTCTGGGACAGCAGCCTATTTCTTTGCCCCCCTCCAAATACGGAAAGCATAAGTTCTTCTCACTCGTCACCAGGCAAATATTGTCCCCAAGGTAGGCAGTTTCTGATCGAAGCCATGGTGACGTGTACTTTGCCAGAGTAGGACAGAAAGCAGGTGGCATAGCCCCTTCATGCTGGCTTGACCACGTGGTTCAGTCTCAGGGCACAAAACGTAGAGGATGAGATGGTTGGATAGCATCACCATTTCAGTGGATGTGAATTTAGGCAAACTCTGGCAGAAAGCGAAGGGACAGCCTGGCATGCTGCAGTTCATGGGGTTTCAAAGAGTTGGACATGACTTAGTGACTGAACATGACCACAGGGCACAAAGCTGTCATGTGCGATGCTTAGATGGTCCTACAGAAAATAGAGGGGCCAGCTGTTCCAGCTAGATCACAGAAAGAAGGCACCTCGGGAGGAACAGTGGTCCCGGGTCTTGCAACTGGCTGAGTGGGAAGTCACTTTCTGCCACAACTGGGTTTCTGGCAGTGTCCTTCTGGAATGACTGTCAGCAGGATGGAGTTGGATCCTCTAGAGAAGAGTCTTTAAGTATCTTTGTGACCCATGGGCTGTAGCCCCCCAGGCCCTTCTGTCCATGGGATTCTCCAGGCAAGAATACTGGAGTGGGTGGCCATTTCCTCCTCCAAAGGATCTTCCCAACCCAGGGATTGAACCTGCGTCTCCTGTATTGCAGGTGGATTCTTTACCTGCTGAGCCACTGGGAAAGCCCCAAGTCTCTGGGCTTAGTGATCTCTTTTTAAGGAGTAACAATTACCCCAGGGGACGGGATCTTGATCCTGTCAGTTGCTCCTGCTCCAGTGATATACGCTGCCCATCGAACTTCTAATTATCTAAAGTGATATTCTTAGTTCATCATTCTAAGATATTTACAGTCCTACAGCGGACGTTTCAAAACAGCTGCTATGGAAATTCACAGTGACTACTTAACGTGTCTTAACACAGCTTAAATCCTGTAAGTTTCACACAAGATGAGTAGGAATCATAACACTAAAGAAATCAGATTGTAACTCAAGAGATCGAGTCAACGGATATGTGCCTTGAGTGTTTTAGAGAAGCTCAAAGAAGAAGCAAGTCCTGATGACAGGACGAGTTGAACAACTCAGAAACTATTAATAAAGATGGGAAATCTGGGTTTGAAACTCCAAGCGTCCATTGACATTTTTGAGTGGATTCAGCTAATGGTTTGGTTCCTCTTTTTCTCCATTTGTTGTCTCTGTTTTTCTCCCTCTAGCTGTCAGTTCCTTTCCAGAGATGTTCAGAATTTTTTTTTTCCCTGCTAAGTGAGAGTGAAAGTGTGTATAGAAAACAGTCCCTGCCAAAACAAAAAAAGGGTCATCTCAACCACAAAATGTTACTTCATCAGCGTTTAAAGCCTTGGCTGCTCACCTGCTCACCTGAACACTGTGGATGTCGCATGTGGCACTAGTGGTAAAGAACTCGCCTGCCAATGCAGGTGACGAAAGATGTGGGTTCAATCCCCAGGCCGGTGAGATTCCCTGGAGAAGGGCATGGCAACCCACTCCAGCACTCTTGCTTGGAGAATCCCATCAATAGAGGAGTCTGGCTGGCTATGGCCCATAGCGTCACAAAGAGTTGAACACTCTTTCTTACGGAAGAAAGCAAGCGCGTGCACACACGCGCACACCAACTCAGTGGACATGAGTGTGAGCAAGTCCCGGGAGTTGGTGATGGACAGGGAAGCCTGGTGTGCTGCAGTCCATGGGGTCGCAGAGTCAGACACGAGTGAGCGACTGAACTGAACCGAACTGCACACACACACACACACACACACACTGGACATTTTAATATAAACCCGAAGACACTTTTACTGAATGTTGACTTTATACCTCGATTTGTAACTAGCTGCTTGGTCTATGGTAGTCCTTTTCTAGCAATTGTTCACTAAACTATATAAGCAAATTTGATCTCTTTTCGGGGCATTTTATATGATAATAACATATTACCAAAACATGGTCTAGAAAATATTTTTTATTTTGTCCTTAAATATTCTTCCCTGACACACTGTCTCTTTGACGGCCCTATTGTAGGATAACTCTGACATTTAGACCATCAGAAATGAATGGGAGCTGACAACATGCTTTAACCTAAATTGTAAAGACTCTTGTCTGGCTATTCAAGTCAAAACCAGAGTTTACATAACCACCTAGCATGGTTTCTGGTTATGTAAAACGTGACTGAATAATCTGAATCCTGGATCAAAAGCTTCCTCCACATGAATGGTTTAGTTAGGGGGTAAAAACCCAAGACTGAACTGTGCCAATAAAAGCATGGATCATTTCACATTTTGCTTTGTGAAAGAGCAGAAAGTAAAGACAAATGAGGAATATACATGGGGCACATCAGAACATCAGGTCAGTGGAAAAAATAAGCCTGGAAAATGCGGGGGAGAGAAGCCAGTGACTCAAAGAAAAGTCACGAGGACTTGGCAAACTTCCAAAGGACACTGAACGAGAGGGGACGAGAGATGCTTGACTTGGGGACGAACGGCTCCAAAGCTACAAAGTCAGGTCCTCAAGTGCCTGCTGAGCTTTCACTAGGAAATGCGCCTTCTGGGCTTCCCAGGGGGTGCGGTAGTAAAGAGTCTGCCTGCCAGTGCAGGAAGTAGGAGACTCAGGTTTGATCCCTGGGTCAGGAAGATCACCCGGAGGAGGAAATGACAACCCACTTCAGTATTCCTGCCTGGAGAATTCCATGGACAGAGAAGCCTGGCAGTGGGCTGCAAAGACTAGGGGTTGCAAAGAGCAGGACACGACAGAGAATGAGCAGGCATGCATGTGCACCTTCTAGGTCTAAAGTGCTGCGTGGGGAAGATATAAAGAATAATGTTTCCCACCTTGACCTTAAAGCATTGATAAAGGTGTGAAGACAGAAAGCCTTCACAGGGGATAAAAAAACAAACATAAGAAGACTGTTCAGTTGAATATGATAATGCTGAATATACAGGGAAGTGACCGTAAATAGTATGGGCTATCAGGGACATGTTAGATAGAATCTCATGGTGAATTTGAGATGTACAATACAATCATGGGGGCAAGTTGGGTAACCTCAGAGAAGAAACAAGGGGTTTCAGGAAGGAATAGGTGTTAGACAAAGTATAAAGTTGGGGACAAGCATAGCAAGCATGTGTGCATGGCTGGGAGACCTACCTGGAGGGGGGAAGGGTGCGTGTTGTGGCCAGATCAAGGATGATGTTGAGTGATACAATGAGGTGTTTGCCCTGAAACAATTAGCAACGGAAATAATAAAAAAATCAGAGATGTAGTGACACGTTATATTTCATAAGGGTACAGTGTTTGTTGAATGATAAAATTTAAGCAGAGAAGTGGCATGAAAATCGGTGCTCGTGGTATTAAGTGTCAGTCAACATTGATGCATCATGTGATCAAGGGTAACTGATTGCCTTTCATGGGTCTCAGTGTTCTCATCTGGAAAATGGGAATAATAACATATACGAGGGTCATTAAAACAATGAAACAGAGTTAATATATAATGATACTTATAAAATATAATGCACCTATAAGTTATGATGACAGGGCTGTGGGGAGTGTAAAAAAAGGCTTTGAATTCAGATAACCCTGAGCGAAAATTCTTGCTCCTTTATTTACTTTTTCCTCTTGGGCAAGTTATTTAGCCCCCTTATGCCTCCATTCTATTGTTTTTCAACTGGGGATAATAGTATCTATCTCAGGCTGCAGTGATGAGATCGTTTTCTTTTGTGCTGCTGTGAACTCTTTCTAGACCTGCTGGGCCTTGGCTGTGTGTTATCACGGAAGAAAGAAACCTTGAGTAGTTGGTTTGAGTTTTCTCCCTTGTTGAGTGTGTGTGTGTGTATGTGTGTGTGTGTGTATGAGTGTATAGGCTTTGCATTGGGAAACTGACTAGCTTCATTTCACAGGAAGGGCTTTGCTTAGGTGGGGGCAGCCCATCCCTATCATGGAAGCATTAGCTTTCTCCAAGTACTTTCTTCAGGCTTGACAGAAGTGTTGAAGGTATTTGACCTAAGAACTATCTGCTGCCTAAATTTAGGGTGGGAAGAGGAGGGGAGGATGGGAGTTTGGGCTGGTGGGTGTGCAGCTGAGAGATAGTGTATTAATCTCTCACTTCTTACTCTCACCATGTGAGATCTGCTGACTCTGAGCCGGATCCCACTCTGGGGCTTGATGTTCTCCTGAGCAAACTGCATCCTAATCCTTTTCTCCTCCCTTAGAGACCATGGCTTCCTGCACCTCTTTCTTTGATCCACTTTCCAGAGCTTTGTTGAAATTGGTTGAAATCCCTCCTTGGTGGTGACTGTCCTTTTCTTCTCTCCACTTTATATCGGATTCCTTTTTGTACTTCTGCGCTTTTTCTTCAGGAGGAATTTGGGAAGAAGCCCAGGCAGATTCTTTCATATGGTCTACATTACTGGGAGAACTTCACAGTTGAATATTTCACACCCTAAACTGGACGCTGCCCAGCAGGTGTGCCCTTTTTCTTTCACAGATGCAGACCCAGAAAGGTCCCTGTGACTAAGTAATTAACTGATCCTAAGTTTTGCTAGCAAATGGCTAAGCTGAGATTCAAGCTGAGTATGATACTTCTAAATACTCTTATTTCTCCCTAAAGAGGAGATTTGAGGAAACTGTTTCCTCAAAATGTGTAAGGAAGGGTTACTCTCTCTTTGGAAGACAAGGATGGACCTTGAAAAAGACTGAAAGCTTGGAGTGTGTGTGTGTGCCCAAAGGATACTTCCAGTGCTGTTAACAGGTGTTTGGCCATTTTAAACCTCTTTTCCTTTATCGAGGGGCCTCTCTGATGGCTCAGACAGTAAAGAATCTGCCCGCCATGTGGGAGACCCACGTTTGATCCCTGGGTGGAGAAGATCCCCTGGAGAAGGAAATGGCAACCCACTCCTGTATTCTTACCTGGAGAATTTCATGGACGGAGGAGCCTGGCAGGCTGCCGTCCATGGGGTCTCAGAGTCAGACACAACTGAGCGAATAACACACACAGTGGGCTGCTGTAGCCATCCAGTCACTGCTGACAACCACACATGGAAAAGACTATGAGATGAGATAGGGAAATCCTATCCTAATGATCTATTTTAGCTGCTAAAAACTCATCTGGGTCTGCCTTCCTGCACTCTTCAAGTATGTGAGCCAATAAATTAGCTTTATGCATAAGCTGACTTGGGTTTGGTTTTTTGTCACTGATAACCAAAAGATTCCTAACCAAGACACTGGGCATGGCAGTCACACTCACATATGGTAATGAATGATTTGCATAACCATTGATGCCCCAAGCACTGTATAAAAAATACCCCTAAAATGTTGTCTTAAAAATCTTAATTTTTGAGTTTAGCTTGGATGTTTTTTTAATAAGGAAAAGCTGTAAAAAAAAAAATGTTTGTTCAGCATGGCTTTGTACAAAACCTACTGCCTTTATTTCCACATTTGTCTTGGTTATTGTCATCGTATATCCCAGGCATGGAGCCTGATGATTTTGCAGACTCCAATACATATGTGGATATACCTTGTCCCCTTTCCAATTTTCTAGCAAATCCCCTAAGAATTTCTTTTTCAAATGGCTGGTATTTCTTGAGTGAAATTTGTTCTCTCAGCCTCACGGTAAGCAGGGATGCATTTAGAAAATTCTAATGCACAGAGAGTATTTTTGAAACTTGTAATCTACCAAGAGAAAATGCCTGACCACATTTCAGCTAAGCTACTCCCACGGGGCCAGGATCAGCTAAATGCAGAGAATTGCCACTTTACATTTCCAGCTTAAACTGTTCTGCCTGGTCCTCGGCTTTCAGCACATTCCCCCAGTATAAAGAAGGACGCCTCCCAGTTTTGCCCTAGAGTGGGCTGCCTTTTGACTCTAATGCAAGCCTGGTTATTGGAAAGGGAAGTAGAGCTAGCCGTAGTAGGAGAGAAACGAGCCACGGACATCAATCAAGACTGAACTGGATATTGTGTCTGAAACATCCGACTTGGCGATCACTGCAGATCACACTCCCCAGATAATTGTCAGTTTCCTGTTTCCTTTTGTGCTTTGTTCTATGGAGCCACCAGACCACAAGGAAGCTGATACACTCCATCCCTGCCTACCACCCTCCTGCCAACCATGGGAAGATTCAGCTTTTAGTGAAGTTTCAGTTTCAGCAGTTTCATGGGAAATCCCCCGCTACCCTCATTGAAGAATCTCAAGGCAGAGAGTACCTTGTACTCTAGGTACTTAGTAAATGCCTTCTCTTTCCTTTTTCTTTTTTTGATTGCATTGGTTCTCTGTTGCAGTGATTAGGCTTCTCTTGTTGAGGCGAAGAGCTTAGCTGCCCCTTGTGTGTGGGATCTTAGTTCCCCGACCAGGAATCGAACCTGTGTCTCCTGCATTGGAAGGCAGATTCTCAACCACTGGACCACAAGGGAAGTCCCAGTAAAGGTCTTTTGATTAGAGCTTTTTTCTAAACTCCTATACCCTTCTTTATGCTTTATCTTGACTTTCTCACAGAAGATTCCACTTCTCTTAGAAACAACCATTGCTGCTGCTGCTAAGTCACTTCGGTCGTGTCCGACTCTGTGCGACCCCATAGACTGCAGCCTATGAGGCTCCCCTGTCCCTGGAACAACCATTAGGAATCCTTGAAACTTGCAGCAAAACTCAGGAAAATTCTATAATGTTCTATTAATAACTAGATAGTCAAACTCTTTAGTTTTCTAGATAAAGAGAAAGTGAAAAGTAAAAGTGTTAGTCATTCAGTCATGTCCAACTTTTTGTGACCCCATTGTCTGTCTGAGCTGAGTTTATTCACAGAAATATCGACTTTAGGAGATCCTGCTGAAACAGGATCAGAAAATATTTTGTGTTGATGCAAACCCACATCTCCTATGTCTCTTGTATTGATAGGAGGATTCTCTATCACTGAGCCACCAGGGAAGCGAAGTGGTGGAGATGACACTCAAACTCAAGACTGCCCATCCCAAAGCCCATCAGTGATACTTGGGTGAAGTAAGAACCCAAAAGCCTGGATTCAAATTATACAATGAGAGATGTATTATAGCTTTAGAGATATTATTAGGCCAGTGGTTCTCAGAGTGTGCCTTTCAGGGCATCTTCCAGGTCTTTTCTCTTCCTGTTGAAAGCTGGGTTCTCCTTAGCTCTTTCAACCAAAATAATTCATCACAACAGATTAAATACAGACCAGATATGAGAATCCAGCTGTCTTTTATTAAGCCAGATATTGAATAGATTTGCCAAAGAAGGTAAAACAATTATGCTCATCACAGTAAACTTTCTTTGATTTGGAAAGAAGAGTTAATTTTTTAAAAATAAAATTTATATTACACATGTTAGTATGCAATGGATTCATTACAGTGATTTTAACAGATAAAAATTTTAATCTTCTTGTAATTTCTAATATGGTAAATATTGATAGGTATTAAACTCTGTAATCAAAAACTTTGGAATCTTTAAGAGTATTAAGAGATATCAATAACACAGTATTTGAGAACTGCTGAGGTTGCCGGTCTCAGAAAGAAATTCTCAAAGAGAAATCTCCAAGAATTTGACCTTATTCTTGAGTTCTCCTGGTGTGACTTTGCTTGGCCAACAACTAGACTTTGTCTTTGAAAAATGATAGGTTTGTTTTCCACGATAACAACAACCTGGAAAACTAGAGCCTGTGTTTTGTTTTTAATTAATTTTTATTGCAGTGTAGTTACTGTACTTGTGTTAGTTTCTACTGTGTAGCAAAGTGAATCAGCCACACATATGCTATATCTCCTCTTTTTTGGATTTCCTTCCATTTAGGTCACCACAGAGCAATGAGTTGAGTTCCCCGTGCTACACAGTAGGTTCTTACTGTTCAGTCACTAAGTCGTGTCTGACTCTTTAAGACCCCAAGGACTGCAGTGCACCAGGCTTCCTTGTCCTTCACTATCTCCCAGAGTCTGCTCAAACTCATGTCCACTGTGTTGATGACACCATCCAACCAATTCATCCTCTGTCGCCCCCTTCTCTTTCTGCCCCCAATCTTTCCCCAGCGTCAGGATCTTTTCCAATTAGCTCTTTGCATCAGGTGGCCAAAGTATTGGAGTTTCAGCTTCAGCATCAGTCCTTCCAATGAATATGCAGTGTTGATTTCCTTTAGAATTGACTGATTTGACCTCTTTGCATTCCAAGGGACTCTCAAGAGTCTTCATTCGCTATCATTAGTTATCTATTTTATACAGATGGACCTAGAGACTGTCATACAGAGTGAACTAAGTCAGAAAGAGACATATCATTTATTAAAGCATATATAAGGAGTCTAGAAATACGGTTTAGATGAACTTACTTACAAAGCAGAAGTGGAGCCTGAGTTCTTGATAGCTCTTTATTAGCCATTGGGTTCAGATCTCTTTCCTACCCAACTTCACTTAAAAAAAAAAAAAGAAGAAGACAAAATGCTTGATTTGAGCTTTGGGAACAGAGTTACTGAGACACGGACTTGGTTGCGTTGGCTGAGAGTATCATGTGCCTGTCGGAACACTGTGATCACAGCACGAAATGTGATGTGGAAGATATTCTTTCAGGGCAAAGGGGCCAAGGGAGCGTGAATGTTGGTGATGAACCAGATGACTATAACACAGTGTGTTTTACAATTTTGTTTAACTTTTCACCTTCACTCTCTGTTCCCCCCTCAGTCCTTGCCTGAGGGGGACACAGAGAGTGAAAGCAAGTCTCCAGCAAGAAAAGGAAGCTGAAGCCCAGGAAATCCACAAATTAGATAATAAGTTTCTTGAATTATCAAGAATTGTGGGTATTTCTAGATCGAGGAAACTGGCAGATGCTTAAATTGTTTTCTGAAAGCTCTATTTAATGGTGGAGGCTCTTTTAAAGTTTCTCAGCAACTGGGAGTATTATTTCCAGCTTAGACAGCTAGCAATTTAAAATTATTAAGAATAGCTTAGCCTTCAATGCAAATTCCAGATTGTTTAATTAGTCATGTAAAGTGCTGGATGTTACTCATCATACAAGAAACAGGACTATTTATTAGTTTTGAGCGCAATTAATCCCCTTTCAGGTTTTCAAGAAAGGGCAAAAGTCCATTTGATTTTCAAGTTTGTGTCTGTAGCAAATCGCACTTAGGAGATTTTGGAATTCTAAATGAGTCTCAATTTTGAATTTAGGAAGCAGAGTTTCAGCAAGGTTTGCTACACAACAAGCTCTTATGGAGCCTGTAGCTATGAGCTGATCTCCAAGCCCTGGGGATCTTAACAATGGGTTGTTCCAATTGAAATTAAGACTGAGAGAATGGACGCCCCTCTACCTAGGTCTCAGCATAAAAGTAGCCAGAGGGATTTGAGAATTGACCGAGGTTTGGAGGAAGCAGAGTGAGTTGGAATCTGCAGGGCAACACACATTGTAATGGAAATAGGATATATTTGAGGGACAATTTGTACTTAGTAAAAAGAATTCAGGGACAACAGCTGATTATACTGCAGGGCAGCTGTCATCTCTAAATTGTCCTTAGAATTTAATACTCATTTAAAATTCAATTTGGCAACATTTTATTGAGTATTACTGTTTTCAAAACTCTGTCTTAGGTGTAATGTGGGAAACAAAATATGAATGCAATGGGCCTGCCCTTTAAGAATCTACAGTCCAGATGGACAATAAAATATATGTGAACATTTACCATCTAGGACAGAGTGTGATAAATGCTAAAATAAAAGCACTAAGGCACCAACTGTTTTGAAATTGCAGAAAAAGGAAAGTTTGATACCAGTTAGCAAATTTGAGAAAGTTTTCATTGGATAGTAGTATTTGACATGAATCTTACAAAGGATGACGCTCTAATGAAGATAAATGGAAGGACACTTCTGACTAGGGGAATGATTTGAGTCAGTGGGTAGGGCATATGATCTTGTCAGGCATTTTGGATAAGTGGAGAGTGCCCTTAAGCCCAGCCTCGGTTAAGGGCAATCATGCCACTGATGAAAGTGAAAGTCTTTCAGTCATGTCCGACTTCCTGTGACCCCAAGGACTGTCCAGCCCATGGAATTCTCTAGGCCAGAATACTGGAGTGGGTAGCCTTTCCCTTCTCCAGAGGATCTTCCCAACCCAGGGACTGAACCCAGGTCTCCTGCATTGCAGACCCCACTCATAGTGATGTGCAGACCCAGGCAGGTGTGTGTTTTGCCAAGTGACCCTGTCCTTATTGTCTAAACTGGTGGACCAGAGAGAGGCCGTGGCTGTCCTGTGTCCTAGCCTGAAAAACTCTGCATAAACAGGAGACAGCTGGGTTGATTAGGGTCTCGATTTTGGGAAATTACATTGTGGAATAAAGAATCTGGCAGTTAGGTTTGGGGAATGAAGGTGAGAGGAAGAAGAAACCAGAAGAAACCATGAGTAGAAGAGGGCATTATGAGTAAGTCAGTGATATTATGAAGAAGTTGAAGTCACAAAGAAGCAGAAACTGTGCAGGAAAACTTTGCAGAGGGCGAGCAAGTCAGCTGGTGCCAACAGCATTTCCCAGTAGGCGCTACAGCACTTGCAGGACTCGAGCAAGACTGATGCTGAAGTCTGGAGCTGCTTAGGTCCACTTTCTCATTCCAGTGTCTGCAGTTCTTGATGGGGTCATAGTTCCTATTCTTTGATTTCCATAGGATGCTTTTCTTTCTTGTCGCATCACATAGTCATACCCTAAAACTCCATTGGACCATAAAGAAGGCTGAGCACTAAAGAATCGATGCTTTCAAACTGTGGTGCTTGGAGAAGACTCCTGAGAGTCAACTTGGGCAGGAAGGAGATGAACCCCGTCAGTCCTAAAGGAAACCAATCTTGAATATTGGAAGGACTGCCTGAAGCTCCAATACTTTGGCCACTGGATGCGAAGAGCTGACTCATTGGAAAAGCCCCTGATGCTGGGAAAGATTGAAGGCAGGAGAAGAGCGCAGCAGAAGATGAGATGGTTAGATAGTATCACTGGCTCAGTGGACATGATTTTGAGTGAACTCCGAGATGAGGAAGCCTGGCGTGCTGCAGTCCATGGGGTGGCAAGGAGTCGGACACGAACAACAACAACAAAACTCAACCAGGAATGCTGGCCTGAGTAAGCCCCACAATGAGCCTGGCTATGCCATATTATGTGACTTTAACAGAGGGAGAAGAAGGGTGGAAAGTCAGGTTGGGCACGGTTTGTGGATGCCAAGGGATTCTGTATAGATGATTTGATGCTTTTGTCTGCTTTTTGCCAGGCATTTTGGATTCAAAGATGCATAAGACTGGGTCTCCAGTTTCAAGGTGAAGAGAATAGGGGCTCAAAGATAGCTATCACTGAAGATTAACATATGAAATATTGGGCTACCATCCCACTCACAAGATTAAATATTGAATGTGCCAAAGATGTATTCATCAAGTCCTGGAAGGGAGGGGCTGTCTGAGCCAGCTTCCCAGAAGAGACAGCAAGGCTGTCTCTTCTGAAATATTCTGATTTCAGAATATTCTCTTTTGAAATATTCTGATTCCATTAAAGAGTTGCATGCATGCGTGCTCAGTTGTGTCCGATTCTTTGTGACCCCATGGGCTATATCCTGCCAGGCTCTCTGTTCATGGAGTTTTCCAAGCAAGGATACTAGAGTGGGTTGCCATTTTCTACTCCAGGGGATCTTCCCAACCCAGGGATTGAACCTTCGTCTCCTGCACTCAGGCAGATTCTTTACCACTGAGCCTCGGGAGAAGCCCCTCCATGAAAGGGTTATGATCAGGAAAATAAAATGAGTAGATAAATACTATAGAAAGGTGACTTTTGTCTAAGGATAATTGGATTACTGAGAGGCTGTTATCGAGAAGATTAATTTTAATACTTGGGAGGATAATTCAGTTGTAGAGGAGGGAGGTTGGGGCTCTTGAAAAAAAACAAAAGAAGAGGCAAATAGACCCCAGGATGACTTCAAAGGTAGAAGCAACTCAACCTGATGCTTAATTCAGTGTAGTGGATACTTGAAGGGGTGGGGGTGGGGTTAATGTGACATCACAGTGGTGCCGAGAGGACACATCCCTCCATCAATCGAATCTGTCTTTCTTCTCCTTTTATGCAGGCAGTCTTGTCCCCAAATGGTGGTGAGGTCATCGTCTCAGCAGCCCCAGTAAAAGAACATTGCCTTTGCTGAGACTTTTGGTGAAGCCCTGGAGGGACACGCTGCTTTGGCTGGTTTGGCCACGTGTCCTTTCTCAGCCAGTCACTGTGGCCCATGGACAGGCCATCCTGCTAAAGTCATTGTCAGTCCTGGCTTCTAGGGTCGACCATCTGAACCACAGGCAAGGAGTGACAAAAGATGGGTGACTGGAGAAAAACAGGGCTGTTACTGCATCAAGGGAGAAAGGATTTAGGACCACATAATAACAGTACAACTGCAGCTACTAATGTTTTGCTCTCAGCGGGACAGCAGTATTGAAGCAGGGTCTCATTTCCCTGCCCAGGGATTGAACCCATGTCTCTTGCATTGGCAGGTGGATTCTTTACCACTGAGCCACCAAAGAAGGCCTGTTTTTTTAAGGTGTAGTTTTATACTAAAAAGGACCTTAATGTATACTCCTGACTGATTGCTTGCTTCCTTGTTTGTTGTTTCCCCATGGAAATCAAGGGAATTTTGTTTCTTTTGTAAATGTTTCCTTATTTCATCATCTTTTCGGGTTTGTTTTCAGTTTGCCTCCAGTTTTGGTGGAACAGAATGTCCCATGGCTGGATCCGGTGTGCTTGCTACGTTGTGAATGTTTGCAGATCAGGAACACCAAGCATAACAGCTCCCCTACAGAGCCCTCCCCGAATCCATGTACATAGAGTCCTAGGGAGCTTGCAGCTGAGCGGGGAGGTGGCAGAGTGTGCACACATGTTGTAGTTGAGCCATCTCCAGGAGACTTGCCACTGTTTTCCCAGCTGAAGACAGAGTCCATGAGGCCGTGGCTGAATGGGAAACCCTCAATTTGATCGCTGAACTGCAGACGCTGACAGTTGGGTTCTCAGGACTCTTGAGCCGTGTGCCATGTCCCCTCCGGCCCCTAGGGGAACCTTGGTTTCTGGCTGTGGTTGTGTTGGCCAGTGGCCAGGCTTCTTCCTAGAGTAACCACCTTCTACCTAAGATCAGGCTCTGGAGCTCTCGAGGTCAGAGTGGCTCTGACCTTTTTTAAAAAAATTTAATTTCTTTTTATTTTTGGCTGTGCTGGGTCTTCGTTGCCATGCGGGCTTTTCTCCACTTGTGGCAAACAGGCTACTCTCAACTTGTGGTGCTTTGGTTCTCACTGTGGTGGCTTCTCTTGCTGCAGAGCATGGGCTCTAGGGCATGTGGGCTCAGTACTTGCTCCCTGGGCTCTAGTGCACAGGCTCAGTACTTGTGGAGCACAGGCTTAGTTGTTCTGCTGCATGGGGGATCTTCAAGACCAGGGATCGAACTGGTGTCTTCTGCTTTGCCAGTTCAGTTCAGTCGCTCAGTCATGTCTGACTCTTTGCGACCCCATGGACTGCAGCACGCCCGGCCTCCCTGTCCATCACCAACTCCTGGAGTTTACTCAGACTCATGTCTATTGAGTTGGTGATGCCATCCAACCATATCATCCTCTGTGCCTGCTTTGCAATGTGGGTTCTTTATCACTGAGCCACCAGGGAAGCCCGGCTCTGACTTCTAAAGCCAACGACCGTGGATCGAGCTCTGGGTTGTCTGGCACAGAATCCTCATGTGGCTAACGAGCCCTTGAAATGTGCTTTGTCTGAATTGAATTTGCAGCAAATGTAAAGCACACACCAGATTTTAAAGACTTAGTAACCTATGGACGGAATGGTGTCTTCTAGCCCTCAGATTCATGTACTGAAGTCCCAAAGTGACGGGGAAACAGTGGAAGCAGTGTCAGACTTTATCTTTTTGGGCTCCAAAATCACTGCGGATGATGTTGCAGCCATGAAATTAAAAGACGCTTACTCCTTGGAAGGAAAGTTATGACCAACCTAGATAGCATATTCAAGAGCAGAGACATTACTTTGCCAACAAAGTCCGTCTAGTTAAGGCTATGGTTTTTCCAATAGTCATGTATGGTTGTGAGAGTTGGACTGTGAAGAAAGCTGAGTGCCGAAGAATTGATCCTTTTGAACTGTGGTGTTGGAGAAGACTCTTGAGAGTCCCTTGGACTGCAAGGAGATCCAACCAGTCCATTCTAAAGGAGATCAGTCCTGGGTGTTCTTTGGAGGGAATGATGCTAAAGCTGAAACTCCAATACTTTGGCCACCTCATGCGAAGAGTTGACTCATTAGAAAAGACTCTGATGCTGGGAGGGATTGGGGGCAGGAGGAGAAGGGGACGACAGAGGATGAGATGGCTGGATGGCATCACCGACTGGATGCATATGAGTTTGAGTGAACTCCAGGAGTTGGTGATGGACAAGGAGGCCTGGCGTGATGCAATTCATGGGGTCACAAAGAGTCAGACACGACTGAGCGACTGAACTGAACTGAACTCCCAATGTGATTGCATTTGGGGTAAGGAAGTGATTAAGGTTAAATGAGGTCATTGGATGAAAGCCCAATGACCAGGAAGCTTGCTTTCCCTTTTGGCCCTATGAGAGGACACAGTGAGAAAGTGGCCATCTGCAAGCCAGGAAGTGGGCCCTGACCAGAAGCCCACCATGCCGTGCCCTTCACGTGGACTGCCAACCTCCAGAACTGTGAGAAAGTAAATTTCTGTTGTTTAAGCCCCCTGCACTCTGTGCCTTTTGCTATGGAAGCATGAGCAGACTAACGTACTATATGAAAAAAAAATGTAAAGTACCTAATTAATATTTTATATTAATTATTTATTGAGATAATTCTTTGGATATATTGGGTCAAAAAAAAAATTATTAAAGCTAATTTTATCTATTTCATTCTCCTCTTTAAAAAAAGTGGCTCCTAGGAAAGTTCAAATTACATATGTGCCTTCCATAGTGTGTCTATAGGACAGTGATCACCTAGACCCTTGTCTTATCATCACGTTGTCTTAAATTTCTCCATCAGTTACTGCTCAGTCCCTGTTCATGAAGAATCTCTAAACTTTTCTCTACCTTATGCAACATTCTGTTTCTTTTTCCTTTAATATCCAGGACATTAAAACCAAACAAAATAAAATGAAACGCATTAAAACCCAAGACACCATGAGCACAACAAAACCTACTGTATTTCTCTGTTTTTTTCATTATTATTATTATTTTTGATTAAAGAGATTTTTTTTTCTCTCCTCTTGATCTCGCTTCTGCCTTACATTCTTAGCTCATTGAAGCCGATATTGAGGAATCAAGTTTATAGTTTGTGGTGTAGCATGACAAAACCCCTGGGGAAAACCAGCCCAAAGAAAGTTGGGGAAGTTTCTCTACTCTTAGCCTGAGTTCTTGGTTGTTATTACCATATAATGAGAAGGTTAATGAAGATGGGGGAACAGAGACTCCTTTTTTTTTTTTTTAATTTCATAAGTCAGGGCCCCACTCAACTGCAGAGGGCCAAGCTCTCAGGCCTTGCTGGCAGGGAGAAGGGAAGGTTCTGCTGAGCTAGATTGATGCATTGTTGACAACATCAAATGAGCATCTGAATAGGTTCAGGAAATTGGAGACTCCTAGCTCCTGTGACCTAGAGCTGGGGAAATGTTTTGTCAACAACAGAGCAGAGTGCAAGATGTCCTGGATTAATCCATATGCTTTGGGTGAGTGTTTACTTGGGAAGGTAGCTTCTGGTGGCAGATTCATAATTGGAATTCATGGTCTCCACTAGTAGGAGCATCACGATTTATTTTAAACATACAATCTCCTTAGTACAGCCTTCGATTTTCTCAAATTTTATCTTTAGCAACAAATACTGCCGGGCATTTACCTTGAACTAACAGACTCGCTCAGTTGATTTTTGAAATATGTCTGCCAAGTAGTCAAAGTTGAATAGCCAAAGTGAGCCTGTCAGTCATTCTTCCAAGTAAAAATAGTGTTCCGGGAAGATAGTCATATTTCAATTGTAATTCAAACGATCGCGTAAGTACTTTTCCCTGAAGGCAAGCAGCAGGAGTACTGTATGGGCACCTCCCATTTTATCCAAACAGAACATTTTAAAGCTGTGTATGTAAGAGCTCAGATTAATAAGCTCATTCTTACTGCTTCATCAAGATCATTAACTAAAATTAGCTTTCCCTCCCCTCCCCCACCGCTAGTGGGGATTAGGAAGAACCTGATAGCTGCTAGTTCGGTTTGCTCCTGTTCCTGGGTCTGGGCTAAGGGCCAGCAGCTTTACCCATCCTTTTTTGCACCATCAGTACAAATGTCAACACAGTGAAATGGGAAAAATTTTATTATGAAAGTAGTTTTGAACTCCAGCACCCTCTGAAGGAGCTTCAGAGACCCCTTGGGGGTCCGTAGACGGCACTTTGAGAAGGGATTCCTCTAAAGTGCATTATAAATGGAAGGTAAATTCTTCTGAAAATTAAAGGTCATTTTTTTGGTAAATCATTATTGGACATGCTGAATCACCTCCAGACCACCTGTTTGGAAATCAAGAATTAATGCTTCTACTGGAAGACTAGATTCAACCGTTGTCATGGACTCTGTTAATTAATTTAAAATATTTATTTTCTGATGGCTGTGTTAGGTCTTAGCTGTGGCCTTCCCCCACCATGAATCAAACCCACGTCCCCTGCATTGGGAGGTGGATTCTTAACCACTGGAGCACTGGGAGGTCCCAGAATCTGTTAATTTGTATTTAGATTTTTGTGCTCCGTGGTGATCCCCACAGCTTTGCAAGGATGCTCGGACAGAGTGGGTCACCCTGCCTTCTAGCTGCGACGTGGACACTAGGTCACTCTCAGGATCCCTGCATCCTCCATCCTTGGTGGAAAGCTTTTCTTTCATTCGCGGGCATCTAATAGGACCTTGCAGTCTTGAAATCTAAAGTAACTTGTATGGTTTAAAACGTCAGCAGGTGTTTTGGTGGTGCGTATATGGATCTTCTGGTGAGTCATAGTTCTAGACAAGTAAAGGGTTCTCTTGGCACAACTGCCTCACTGAGACTGGAGACTGGACACCGTCATGACTGGAGGAAAAGAGGCAAAAGCCGTATTCTCCTCTCATCCACACAGAATGCCACGAAGAGCATCGTTTTCTCACATTTTTTTTTTTAATTAAAAATACAAATGGATGACAGGTTGCTTTGAAAAATCTCTCAATAGAAACCCTAATACCTTTTGAAAGTATTTGCCTGCATTGTATTTTAGGAGAGAGGAGTGAGCAAAAATGGAAATTCTTCCCATGTCTCTATGGCTCCTGGATTTGTGCGTTGCTCTCCATATTGAAAGTAATGAAATGAAGGGCCTAGATTCAGTCCTGACCAACGCGTATGTACCTAACTATTGACAAGTTATAGTGACTTGCCGTTACATTGTCATAAAATATATTTCTCCTGGCATAACAGTGATTTTGTTTTTTTTGTTCAGTTTTTTCTTTTTTTTTTAAGGTCAGACCTCTGCCTTATTCAGCCACCAGGGATATGGATACATCCCAGTGTCTCTAAGATAACCTTTTAGCGTCCTTAAAATGGTTTTTAATCTACTATGTCCTTGGGGAGATTGCTTTTAAGTTTAGATTTTAAGCAAGAAAACAGGCATACTACATACTTTGGGCACAGATGTACATTGTAAGTAGGGAGATTATTTAAGCCTAGAAACCGAAAACAACTCTAAGATCTCATCTTCCAGAAATCATTTTCATCTTTCCTACTTATTTTGGTTACCCTAAGAAGAACATGTTTTGCCTTATATCAAACTATAGACCTTCTGAACTTTATACCACACTTAATTCTGTTTCTATTTCTATTCTTTATACAACACTTAATTCTTAATTCTGTTTCATACCAGTTTTCCTAGGTGTGATTAGACAATATTATTTTCATTTACTCAATTAAAACCCCAAATAAAATAGATGGTCATTAAGGAGGAAGTTGGAACATCAGCTTTCCGTGTCTATTTTTGTTTGTTTCCTTTTGTATACGACCAAACCTATATTTGCATGAGCAAATTAAATCATACCTGCAAGTCCACAAATGCAGAATTTGCATGCTTCCCTAATCCTAGATTCTTGGGAAAACGCCACATTAATGCCAAAACCAACATATGAACAACTTGGCCCTTGGTGTCCGATATAGCCAGTGGAGTTGAGCACCATCTAACTTCTTACTGGAGTTGCTCCATGTATATGGATTTTTGAGCCATGCTTCTGGGGCCATCTTCAAACTGCCAGGAAGCTACCCTCTGAATCTCCCCACAGTCTAGTTACCAGACTGTTTAACTGGAAGTCCTTTGAGGGCAGCATTTATATCATCCTTGTTCACATGAATTTATGAGTCATGGCTCAATGCAGTGTTTTAGAGAAACAATGAGGATCCCTGAAAGGAACTTCTTATAAAGTTAAATTGCCTGTACAGACAATAACATAGGGAAACTAATTATACCTGTTTTTTGAAAGAATAACTTTATGATTGTACAAAAAATATTGACCTCTGGTAACAGTGTTATTATCTGTAAACTGAGAGTTTGTTGCTTAAGATAAACCCTCAATCTCACACATTCATAGATGCTATGGAACACAAATATATTTATTTTTATCATCACCATTCTGTTGCTCTTGGTGTTGAGCACTATAGTTTTTGTCCATATAAGGTGAAAATAATCATACAGTTTGGGCAAGTGAACTTGGTAGTTTAAATCAGTTATTTGATAGACTTTAATGGTTATATGATTAAATTGTCTACTCAGTTTGACCAATCATACAAGCTTAGCAATTTCAGAGAAAATAGTCATAGTATTTTTAAGTGGACTAGTAATAATTCAGGGTTCTCAACCTCTTTTGGAGATATGTTGATATTATACTTAATACTTCTCACATATTAAAGATTTTCATTTAATAAAGTCAGACTGATGAGTGGACCTTCTGAGTGGGGATGTGAGGAAGAGAATACCTCCCTCTCTTCTTGCTGGAAAATATGGTAAATTAGAGGGGAAATGAAGAGTCTATAATTGATTGAAAACTCATCTGGTATGACTTCAAAGACATAAGAAGTCCACAGTTCCTAACTGGGAGTTCTTGAACTAGGAACTTTTAAGAAAGAGAGTTTGGACCCTTTCTAAACCACTCGATTTCTTCTTCATCCAGTGCTCTATAAATGCAAAATAGAGACCAAATTTGAAAAGCGTGTGCAGACAAAACCATTTAAGCCATGTAAGCAAAACTAAGTCTAGCTTATTTCACGAACGTAATCAAGATTTAATTTAGATTACTTCTTGTAAATCATAAAAGAAACTTCAGTCGTCTTTCTGAAATGCTATGAGGTAATCACTTTGAACCAAGCCCCTGCTGTCTGGTAACCCCCACTGTCAGAACCCATCATTGTGAAGGTTAAACAACTCCCTCCTTTCCGCTCTGTATGCCATGATGGAATCGTCCCTCTGAGCCTCATCTCAGTTTTGAATCCGAAAGCTCCCAGTTTGCACACTGTCCTTATAGGCACAAAAAACTCTTACTGAATACTGTTTTACTGTTCTGGTTTAATTGTTTCAGTTTCTGGAGTTTTGAGAGAAGGAAATGTGTCAGGAAAACACAGCAAGGAGAAGTTATGGTTGAGCTAGGATGAGTAATTGGAATGGTTTTAGGTAAGAATGGAGATGCAGTTGAAGCTGAATTGTAGAGGATTTTGAACAAAATGCTGAAGAGTTTGGACAAAGAGCTAGACGCTGAAGAGTCGCTGAAAGTATGAGCAAGAGAACTCTATGACCGAGCCGTTCTTAGGGATATTGACTATAGCAGCAGTGTGTTGGGGGTCTTGGGGGAGCAAGAACAGAGACTGAGAACAGAGCGGAAGGTCCTGAACACGATCAGATGGGAGGTAACGGGAGCTTGGATTGACTGTGGTTCCAGTACGAGAAGCGGGTGATAGCTGCTAGAGATGGGGTCTAATTGGAGTGAAAAGCATTGGTAGTTACTCAGAGAAAGGCCAGCAGAAGTGCCAATGAGAAACTTGGGTTTTTAGTTTTGTTTCATTTCTTTTTGAGAACCTTGGATTTTTATTCTAATTAACTTATTTTTGAGGACCTTGAGTTGTTTTTTTAAGACTTTTTATTAAAATATTTTCAAGACCTTTTTAGAAAACATTTATTTATTTGGCTGTCTCCAGGTCTCTGTTGTGGCATGTGGGATCTAGTTCCCTCACCAGGGATAGAACCCAGGGCCCCTGCGTTGGGAGCTTGGTATCTTACCGACTGGACTACTAGGGAAGGCCCAGGAACCTTGGGTTTTAATCTGGGTTACCGATGGGATATGAATAGCATTTGCAGAGATGAGCAGGTGAGGGCCAGGAGTAGATTTTGCGGTGGTGGGTGGGTGCGCAAAGGAACCTATGGCTCCTGTCTTGGGAATGTTGGATTTGTGATGATGGTGGAACACTTGGTGGAGGGTTAGGATATGCAATGAGAGTGGCCTGGGGAGTGTGGATTTGGGTTTTCTAAGAGGAGAGTTGAAGTGGAAACTGAAGTGAGGGGTGTAGGAGACTGGCATGTGACTGAGGACGACGTGCCTTGTGGCCACAGTTTAGTCCAAGAGACAGGTCAGGATCGATGCCATAAGCACTGTACAACAATGTATATAGGTCATGAAGATGGTAACACAAGAGTGAGAAGAGCTGCCAGGGAAAGCCAGGTGCATCTGTAGCTGGGCCTTAGAGCTGAGAAGAAGTTTGCCAGATTTCCCAGGGAAGGAAGAGCATTTCAGGCAGAAGAAAAGCACAGATGGGAAGTGGTGGTGATTTGATTTGTTGGGGAATGGAGTGGTGAGAGGCGAGAGAAAGGAAACGGATACTGTTGAACATCCTCTTTTTATTACACGGAGGAAGAGATCCCAGAGTGGAGGGCGGAGAGGGAAGAAAAACCAGCCAAGCTTGTGAGATCCTGAAAGACAGTCAACAGTGACCCAGCTGGCTGGAGACGGAGGTGGGCTCTGGGACCCTGGACTTCTTGCCTTTGCTTTCTGCCTTCTTTATAAAAGGAGGTTAGCACCCGGTCATTTCTGAAGCCCTTTCCCGCTAAGGTTCCGTGTGAGTCTCCAACTTTGGGAAGCTTTCTTTTCTTTTCAGGTCACATTGAGTAATTTAGTGTTCGAGTAATTAGAGTCTAATTGGAAACCTGTGACCCGGAAGAGGTAACACACTTCCTTACAGGGTCTGTCTTGCTCTGGGGGCATAGTTCACAGTACTGGGAGCACTTCCTCATTATCTGTCCCCAGGGGCCTCCATCCAGCAGCTAGTTACTGGGGTGGGAGGGAAGTACTAATGTTTATAAAGATCACTTTGGAAAATTTTCTGAAACAATTGAACTGCAAAACATGTGTTTAATATTTATAGCGCTTGGAATGGAAAAGATACTTTTGATCATCCTCTTTCTTCCTGGAGTGTAGCCAGCTCCTAGATCTCTTGGGAGAGCTTCTTCTCAACCAGAAAATAATGAGACCTTGCTATCTCGAGGGGACCTTGTACCATTCCTTGTGATTTAGGTGAAGGCTTGATTGCAGCGCATGTTTTCTGATCCTGGTAATCTTAAATAAATAATCCAAGCCCATGGCATTAATAAAAGCAGTAATTCTGTCAAGGATCCTTGCTAACTTCCTAAACTTCTGAGGGTCCAGAGCTGGTGATTTATGAACGCTGCCAGAATCTGAGCCGTGGTGTTTTTTAGGGGATTCGTTGGGAGGTATGCTTTTAAGGGTAATTACCATGTGTCAGAAGGATGCCTTAGCCCCGTTGACACTGTGTGCTCAATTTTATTTAGAGGTCAAATGGCAAGAGAATTATATGTGAAAGGGTATCCTTTCAACATTTACAAGTAGAAAGTAAGCGTAACGGGCTAAGCTCAATTCTGAGTGGATGTGATAGTCACATTAACTCTGTGTACCTTGCTGTTTGCAGGTCATTCAAGTTCTACAGATATTAATTGTGCTTCTAACACACCCCAGGGGAAGGCTGACATGCACACATCTCTGGGTCTGGCACGGTCCAGTTGTTGTTCACTGTTCAGTCTCTAAGTTGTGTCCAACTCTTTGCGACCCCATGGACTGCAGCATACCAGGCTTCCCTGTCCTTCACTATCTCCCAGAGTTTGCTCAGATTCATGTCAGTTGAGTCAGTAATGGTATGTAACTATCTTATCCTCTGCTGCTTCCTTCTCGTTTCGCCTTCAATCTTTCCCAGCATCAGGGTCTTTTCCAGTGAGTCAGTTCTTCACATCACATGGCCAAGGTATTGGAGCATCAATTTCAGCATCAGTCCTTCCACTGAATATTCAGGGTTGATTTCCTTTAGGATGGAGTGGTTTGATCTCCTGACAGTCCAAGGGACTCTCAAGAGTTTTCTCCAGCACCACAGTTTGAGAGCATCGATTCTTTGGCTCTCGGCCATCCTTACGGTCCAACTCTCACATCCGTACATGACACTGGAAAAACCATAGCTTTGACTAGATGGACCTTTGTCAGCAAAATGATGGTCCAGTGCTGAAGTGTTAGTCCATGGCTCCTTGAAATATGAAGGAAGAGCACCTAACAAAGCCTGGGAGGTGATGGAGGGACGTGAGGGAGGGCAAGAATGTCTTCCCTAAGAAGGTCTTGCCTGAGCTGGATCTTAAATAATCAGCTGAGTTTACCCAGGTAAAACATGAAAAGAGAGACAGCTTGAGAAAAAGTAGGGGGTTGCAGTCCTGCTAAGTGGGGGTAACAAAAGCCTTTTGGTTGGAGCAGGAAGGACAGGGGCAATTATAGTTGGTGGTATCAATGCAGCAGTTTGAGCTGAGAAGGTGAGGGGAACAGGCAGCTTGCTATTCTGATGGCAGTTTTCTTTCCCTGCTAGTAAATTTGCCTAAAATCTGCTGCTCCCCTGAAACGGATCTGGAATCTTGAAAACTATGTGTATTTTAGTCCCTTGTCACCCCAAGGTAGACTTCTACTGAACATGGTCAGGTGGTCTCCCAGCTTTCTCCCCAGATCCTGGCTCCTTCTCCATTTCTAGAACTGGAACTTGGATCAGCACCCCTTGCCTAGGCCAGTGGGTTATTCCTAGCCCCCTGCCCCCTAGAATGGTCCCAGACTGATATCCACCCCATTAGCTAAGATGAATCTCTGTCGTTCTTGACCCAGACACTCAAAAGATGCTCAGGAAATCTCACCGTGGAACTCTCTCCACCACCTGCAATTGGGTAGATTGGCTGCTTAGCAACTAAGCACCCAGCTCATGCTTGATCTTTCTGCAGCTCTTGAATTTGCCATCCGGACAATAGCCTCTTCTCTTTCCCCGCTGCCCTGGTCAGTTTTCCTGCTGCTGCCAGCCTCAGTCGATGTTTTCAGCTCTAAACCTCCCTCCCACTTACTTGTCAGCTGATGTTGAGCTGGTAGGGTGCCTGACGAGACTGAAGCTCTCTAGAACTGGCAAAGGTCCATTTCCAAATGTTCAGACATTTCTTTGGCCTGCTTCCACCCCAAACTCAACTCTTAGCTTTTAAGTCCAGCTGTGTGGCTGGCAATTTTATAAGGAAGCATTACCAAATGTGTGTTTGGAGGAACCATAAATGTTGCAGACAACACCCTCATTCTTGGGGATTCACAATAATTATTAGCATATTGAAAGGCTCTGGAAAGTTCTGTGGTCTAGAAGCTCTGCTAATTTGCGTTTGATAATTTCTAAAAGAAAAGTCTCCCCCCACCAGTAATATCTATCTAAATGCCCAATCATTGCACATTTAATGAAACACACTTAGGGAACCTGGTTTGAAAGCTTTACTGTTCTTTTCCAGTACTATTAACCAGGGTGGTAACCTTCCAAGTAGGAAATGGAAACCCATTGCAGTATTCTTGCCTGGGAAATCCCATGGACAGAAGATGCTGGTGAATTACAGTCCTTGGGTTGCAAAGAGTCGGCTCTGCCTTAGTGACTAAACAACAACAACAGCAAACCTTCCAAGCAGGGGCGTTCCTCAAGGACTGGAAATATTGCCATCTCAAATCTAGTTGTAGCAAATTCATGACAGGATTTGCTGGGAAAGTGTCTGCAGAGGCTGGAGGGGTTTAGCAGACAGGTTGTCTGTGCCTGACAACATCGATTTCCTTTTCTTCTGATAACAGCCTCAAAATTTCCTTAGAAAATTCAATTTATAAGGCTGAAGTGTGCCCCCACCCCCACCCAATTTGTATGTTTAAATCCTAATTGTAGGGTATCCCAGAATGTGACTATGTTTGGAGATAGGGCCCTTTAAAGAGGTGATTAAGAGACTATGAGGTCAAATGGGTGGGCCCTTATATCAGTTCAGTTCAGTCGCTCAGTCCGACTCTTTGGATCCCATGAAACGCAGCACGCCAGGCCTCCCTGTCCATTGCCAACTCCCGGAGTCCACCCAAACCCAAGTCCATCGAGTTGGTGATGCCATCCAACCATCTATCTCATCTTCTGTCGTCCCCTTCTCCTCCCGCCTTCAATCTTTCCCAGTATCAGATGAGTCAGCTCTTCACATCAGGTGGCCCTTATATGACAGGGTCTTTATGAGAAGAGATTAGGACTTATGCAAACACAGAGGAGACCACATAAAGACACTGGACGCAGACAGCCACCTACAAGCCAAGGAGGGAAGTCTCCAAAGAAACCACCTTGCTGACAGCTTGACCTTGAACTTCTCAGCCTCCAGAACTGTGAGAAATACGTTTCTGCTGTTCAAACCAGTCAGTCTGTAGTGCTTAGTTATGACAGCCCTAGAGAGCTACTTCACAGGTGAAAGCAAGGCTGATCCCCTCATGTGGGTCAGCAGGTACCCACCTCGGTCCATGAGAACAAGGTCTCAAAATGGTCCGCAGCGACTGGCTTTGAACTGGTCACATGACCCAAAATAGGTCAGTGAGCTCCAGAGGCATCCTCTTCCTATGTGTGTGTTCCTGCTAAGTCGCTTCAGTCGTTTCCAACTCTTTGCAACCCCATGGACCGTAGCCCGCCAGGCTCCTCTGTCCCTGGGATTCTCCAGGCAAGAACACTGCAGTGGGTTGCCGTGCCCTCCTCCAGGGGATCTTCCCCACCCAGGGACTGAACCCCCATCTCTTACATCTCCTGCATTGGCGGGCGGATTCTTTACCACTAATGGCCACCTGGGGGGTCCATCCTCTTCATGTAATTGCGGTTTAACAGGTAGGAGGCCAGGCTGGAAGCTGTCTTTACTATGATTAGAGAGAGAGCCGCTTGAGAACAGAGCCAGAGAAGGAAAAAAACGAGCTGAGAGTAATGGAGTCAGGTTCCTGATAGAATTATCTGGTAACAGAGCCAGACCCCTGGGGCCTTCTGGGGACTGCCCTTCCCCCCATCCTTTACTTTAGCTCCTCTCTAAAGTACCTAGACAACAGCACTTGATGCAGATTTTCAGAGTTGTTTTGCAGATGTAACAGCCTGCCTCCTCTCCAACAAACGGATGATGCTAACTCTATGAAGACCCTGAGCAATAGCCCCAGACCTCCTGGCCTAAGGACTGCTGGCCCCTGCGACCCCACCTGCCACCTCACCATCAGTCAGGCGGAGAACTGGGCGCCTGTCGACTCCCCTCCCTCACCTGGTTTTTTAAAAAATGATTTGCTCAAAACCCTTTGGGGAGTTCTGGCTTTTAGGCATGAACCACCTTTCTCTGTTCCAAACCTCTGACGGTTCAGTTTTGGCCTCACTCTGCGTTGTCCACATGAACTTGAGTTAACATTTTTGAGTGCCTAGACCTCGCCATACCTGAGGTTTTCTGGTCCCTGGACTTTATGGTGATGTCCCCCAACACATTTACTTTTTTTTTTTCTAAGAGATTTTGAGTTGTAAAAGGATCCCAAATGATACAAAACAATAACATGGTAGTTTTGGAGAAAATACCCATCAGTGTTACCTTTGTATCCTTGCTAAACATTTTCCTTTCCAAATGTCTATGTAGCCTGTTCCTCTTGAATTGAATCTCCTCAGAAATAGTAGTCTTTGCTCCCTGAAACAAAGATTTTTTCAGATGAAACCCCTGATGAATTCCGTCGTGGTAAATCCTTTACAACCCATGCTACTGTGTCTATGGTGGTCTGGGTTAGTCTGTATTGATATCACCAGCTGTAATTTGCAACCAGGCAGATAATTTTATTAATGCAAATTGCCTCACATTTACAGCAAATGCTTTAAAAATTATGATGATGTCATGATTAGTAAACTGAGTCATCATTAACAAAACTCCTTGGTAAACAATTTTCCAACTTTCTCTAGTATCCAGACTGTTGGATAAGCAATTTTCATGACTATATTCTAGGGCTCGCTATGCCTTTGAAAATAAGCTGAAGGTCCTCAAAGATCCAAAGCTTTAGGGCATAGGAATGGTCCTCCATCCTAATGAATTCCTGGATGGCAGCAGAGAGGAATATGTCTGTGAACCCAAGGAACACCCCCACCACTTTCTGCCCTGAGGCCTCACCTCCTCCCACTGTTTGTTCCTGAAGCAATTGTGGTGGGTGAACCTCAGAAGACACATTTGGAAAATCCAAGAGAAATGCAAATTCATGCAAGGATTTCTTTTGATGCTTTACCCATCACTGTTCAGTGAACATGGTCCAAAAACCTTGTCGCAATAAGCTTCCTTCTGAAATGGACATTGCTTCCTTTCCTCTTATCAGTCTGGAAAGCTGGCATACCCTTCCCTTGGTGAGGCGCCCTGGCACCTCCGTGCGGCATTCAGCCAGAGTTCACAGGTGGCGGGCTGCATCCATGCTGCGGACCAAGGAGAGACACGCAGGTTCATGTTGCTCTCCTCCCCGACACCACCATCTACATCTTGAGGGAAAAACAGAATGGCTGGAGGTGAGGCGGGGAAACAGATTTTTTTTTTTTTCTCTAGTGGTCATGCTTCTATCTTAAAGATCTCCCCTGTGCATTTTCAGATTCTCAGTTCTTTGCTGTCCTCAGTGGTGATTTGGTAGTGGAAGATGATGTGGCAATAGTGGTAAAGAACCCGTATGCCAATGCAGGAGACCCAAGAGACAAGGGTTCAGTCCTTGGGTCTGAAAGAACCCCTGGAGGAGGGCATGGCAACCCACTCCAGGATTCCTGCCTGGGAAATCCCATGGACAGAGGAGCCTGGTGGGCTATAGTCCATGGGGTCAAAGAAAGAGTCAGACATGACTAAACGGCTAGACAACAGCAAAGTCCACGTTGCAGAGCCTGGCATAGAATGCCCACTGACAAACACTTGCTCTTTTCAATGCTGTTATTATGACCCACAGATCCTGGTACCTTGTGGGCACACAATAAATGTAAAGCTGATCCATTTTACTTAGCGTTCATTGTATTTATGTGTTCGCCTTCTCACAAACTAAACAGAAGTATGAACTATATCGTTTTCAACCTATTTAAAATCAAATATACTCTTTTCCTGTGAACCGTTGACAGCATAATGCTAAGCAATCCCATGACGCAGTTCAAATGCATAATATTGAAATGAAGGAGGTAGAAGAAAATTGCCAGTTTGGGAAAGGATTCATATACATGGAAAAACAAAAGCACCGAGTTAAAAAAATATATCTATATATTGAATCTTTTATAGAGAAAATGTCCAGTCTTGGATAGCCAGACAACTTACTTCATAAATTAGTTTTATAGAATTTTTGCAAAGTGCTAAAGCAATTTAGCGTCAGGATATACTGATTCGAAGAAAAATAAATTAATAAATTTGAAATCTTCAGGCACCTATATTCAAAGGCCGCTAGGCATTTTAATAGGAGATAAGTAAGAGCCATTAATCATGGTTTCCGCACACTTTCTCACATCACCCTAGGCAACTGTGGCTGGGCTGAGGAATGGTACTGGGAGGGAGAAGCTGCTGGGACCGGATAAAATAGTGATATTATCTACAGTGTCTACACTACATTTTGTCTACACTTTCGCTCTCTTACAAGTAAGTACAAAATTGTACCTGTTGACAACTTAATTTTTTTCACCTTTTTGCTCTCCCCTTAGGAAAAGGTAATAAAATCAGTGAAACATGCATTTCTGTTCTACTCGCTTGGCATAAATTATTGGCCACCCTGAGCCAGAGAAGCGGGGAGAAGCCCGCATGTGCATTGGCCTCATTTTTGCATTGACCATGTATCTTTCTTTCTTTTGATTTTTTTTTTTAAATTCAGAGCAGTTTCTTCTCTTTCTTTTATTTATTTATTTTTTTTCTTTAAAATATTTATTTGGCTGCACCAGATCTCGGCTGAGGCAAGCAGGATCTTTAGTTGTGGCATGTGAACCGTGAACCCTTAGTTATGGCTGCTGGGATTTAGTTCCCTGACCAGGGATTGAACCTGAGCCCCTTGCATTGGGAGTGTGTGGAAATCTTAGCACTGGGCCGCCAGCGATGTCCTGACATAGACCATGTTTCGACCCAAATTTGGAGTCACAAAGGTTATTAATAGAATCCTTGGTCTTTCTACAGTCAGAGACTCTTTTTGAGAATCTAATAAAATGATGAATCCTCTCCCCTCAAAATACACAGACCTCTAAGATCTATGCATGTCCTCATGAGACCCTCCATGGATGGTTGCAGACATCAGGCCTACATTGCCAAGCAGTGATAATCATACAAAGAAGAACAGAGAAGGATTTCCCTTTTTTAAAATGCCACCTAGAAGCAAATTAGTCTCTTTTTAGTCTCAACTCTTATAAATCACTTTCCCCATCGAGTTTCTGACGTTTTCTTACACTGAAGTTAAAAATCAGCTGGGTTTGCTTCCCAGATTCAAAGACCGTTCAGCCACATTGGTTAACAGAATTTCATCTCCCCCATCCCAAGTAAGCCTTAGAAACAAGGTACATTCTCTTATCAGAAAAAAGTACTGCCTTTCCTTCTTTAAATGCTGTAGTGATGAAGTCAGGAACTTGCAGCAGCTCTGTCCTTCCCACTTGTCTCATGGCTCACGCCGACGACCTTGCAGCCTTGGATATGCCCCTCTGCCCTTGATAGCAAACTGAGTCTATTTCCTTTTTCTATAAGTGTCTCTTTTCAACAGAGGGTCAGGGTCAGATTTCCAGATACGATTTGAAGATTCTTGTTCTACTGTTTAATTTAATTAACTTCTGCTGTAGTAAACCTCCTTTCCGAGTGAAATAATTGGATCTTAAACATGGGCTAGCTTTGTAATTTTAAGCATGTCATTGAACCTTTTTTAGGATCCAGTTTCCCAATATGTCAAATTTTTAAGGTTGCTGGAAGTCTAACATTCTATATTTTTGAAACGCATTTATGTACATTATGTGTGTGCATATTGCCTAGACCTGACTATTTTTCTAAGTGGTTGATAACCTATGAAAGAAACCCAAATGCTCAAACACATCTTTTTTTTTTTGGTACATTTTAAAACATATAGAACCATTTTTATTCTTGCCCAGGTAGTCTTGTCACCCTATTCAAGCGTCTAAAGGTCACTAGCAAATAATTTACCTGTAATAGCAAGTCTGGAATATCTAGCTTTAAAATATTAAAAAAAATGTACTTTCTTTGTATACATTCGTTTAACTACATAAAAACAAAATGCAAAGCATGAGTAGTTACACTAAGATGAAATTTGAGAGAAACTCTGAGTTTCTCTAGACCAGTGGTCCCCAGCGTTTTTGGCACCAGGAACTGGTTTTGTGGAAGATATTTTTTCCACAGACCGGGTAGGGAGTGATGGTTTCAGGATGATTCAAATGCCTTCCATTTACTGTGCGCTTTATTTCTATTATTATTACATCAGCTCTGCCTCAGACCTTCAGGCATTAGATCTTGGAGTTTGGGAATCCCTGCAATCTAGACCACTAGACTCACCACTACACTCTCGGCACCTCACATTGCCTGTGGCACATGGTAGGTACTCAGTGAATGTTTGCTGAGCAAATGGAAGTGTCTAATAAACTGATATAAGTGCACGCTCAGTCCCTCAGTTGCATCCATCTCTTTGCAATCCCATGGACTGTAGTCCTCTAGGCTTCTCTGTCCATGGGATTTCCCAAGCCAGAGTACTGGAGTCGGTTGTCATTTCCTCTTCCAGGGGATCTTCCTGACCCAGGGATCCAACCTGCATCTCCTGTGTTGGTAGATGGATTATTTACCACTGAACCACCTGGGAAGCCCAATAACTGATATAGAATGGGCATAAGGTCCAAAAAGTATTTCTAGGGTTGAAAAATTAGCAATTGGAGATGGAGTGTTAGTGGGTGGGATTCAGTGTGAGAAGATAGCAGATGAGTTAAAAAAAAAAAAAGATGATTCCAAGAGTGAAAAAGATCATGAACTTGTAACTGATTTTTATGGTCATGAAACTGATAAGAGAAATGATGAAATGGGGTGCCGACAGTGAAAACATTGTGCTATTTTTTTTTTTTCACAATAAGTAATTTTATTTTTTCGCTTCCTAGGTGGTACTAGTGGTAAAGAACCTGCCTGTCAGTACAGGAGGTGTCAAAGATGTGGGTTCAGTCCCTGGGTTGGGAAGACCCCCCTGGAGGGGGCGTGGCAACCCACGCCAGTTAGTCTCACCTAGAGAACCCCATGGATAGAGGAGCCTGGCAGGCTGCAGCCCATGGGGTCACAAAGAGACTCGATTGAAGCAACCTACCATGCTTATGTGCACAATCTTGTTTTTTAAAATATAAACAATGTGTCCTCTTATTCACAGTTTAGACTAGTGCCCTAAACCAGATACTGAATGACAGTCCTTTGAATGAATGGAGACTTGTGCGTTTATTTTTTATTTATTTTTAAAATTAATTAATTTTTTAATTGAAGGATAATCGCTTTACATAATTTTGTTCTTTTCTGTCAAACCACTACTCGTAGCACCTCAAGCCATAGGTATTAACTGAAGCCACTGAGGAAACCTATGATCTGAGCAAAATTATTCTCTTGTATGTCTGTATTATCTACTTAAGGATTGTCCTCATTTTAAGATCTTATTTTCTTTGTGGAATCTATTAATATTAGTCTGCAGTTGAAGATTTTCAGCCCGGATAACTAAATCAGTTTAAAATGTATTTGGTTTCACCTATTGAAATACCTGACTGAAAAAAATATGAGCAAATGTTTGCTGGCATTGACTAAGATGCTCTGTAATGACGTTAGACACACAGTGGTTTTTTTTAACCTCCTTCCACTCTATCAGCCTGTGTTTGTTAGATGCTGTCCTCACAGTTGTAAGGTGGTTGCTGTGGCTCCAGTCATCACATCTATGTTCAAGGAGGGAAGATGCGTGTGTGGTCTCGGGGAAGGACAAGCCAATTGCTTCAGTCCCCTCTAACAAATGGTAGTATTTTCCTAGCACATGAGTGGACATGCACGTATATCTCAGTGGCTGATGGTTTTACAAAGCTATCCTAGATGTGAGAGTGGGTGGAGAATGAACATGCCATCTGTGGCTAGACACGTCACTGCTTAGCAACATTTGGGATCAGCTGACAAAGAAGTGCTAGAGAATGGAAACAGGTTGAGAAACCAGTAATGCTTGCCACAGTCTAGAAAGATGACGGGAATCAGAAGAATAAAAGCATAAATAAATAAATTTCTCTTTTATTTGATGTTTAAAGCTAGTCTTATTTCCTATAATTGCTTTGAGTAGGTGTTGTTGCTTGCTTGCCTAACTCAGGAGAGCATTTAGAGTAAATAATGATACAAGCTATGTTTAATAGTTTAAATAACAATGAGTCAGATGTTTCCTGTGTTGCAATTTTTTTGCATACATGAATTTTAAATTTTATGCAAAATCATTATTTAATGATTGTACTAAAGTTGTATATAAATTTGCTAATTTGCACATGTACAGTTTTGGAATGAAATCCCTGTTTTTTGGTTAATGGTCAGAAATGAGGATATGGCAATGTTTTATATGTAGAACTGTTCAGGGGAAAATAAAAATTTTTTTTCTGCTGTACATAAGTCAAAGAAATGGGGAATAAAGGCAATAAGGGAAATGAAAATTGTTTAGATAGCATAGGATGAGAAAGAGGATGACATTTAGACTGGCAACAGATAAGATTGTAGCAGGAAGAGAAAGAACAGAAATAAAAAAATGAGTGCTGAAGTTCTCTTTGTTTTTTAAATTAAACATTTTATTACAGAGAATTTCAAGCATATACTAAAGTAGAGAGAACACTGCAATAAACCTGTAGCTATCCATCACTAGGGCTTCACAGGTGGCTCAGTGATCAAGAACTTGCCTGCCAATGCAGGAGATGCAAGAGACATGGGTTCCATCCCTGAGTTGGGAAGAGCCCTTGGAGAAGGAAATGGCAACCCATTCCAATATTCTTGCCTGGGAAATCCCATGGACAGAGGAACCTAGCAGGCTACAGTCCATGGGGTTGCAAAGAGTCAGACATAGCTGAGTACTCACTCACACATCCATGATCCAGCTTCAACAATCAATTATCAACACAATTTCAATTTTTTCACTTACAAGCAGCTTCTATCCCCTGTAATATTTCGAAGCATCTCCCAGACATTATATCATTTCATTAGTATCTAAGTAGTTCTTTTTAAATTAAAAAAAGAAAACTTTAAATATGTAGTTATGTTTGGTTTTGGATAGAGCAGAGTTCAAACTCTATCATGGGCACCAACAGCTTTGGGGCCTTGAGTAAGTCCATTCATTCACTCAATACATATTTATTAAGCATCATCTGGGAATCCAGAAGCAAACAACTACATTCAATAATTTTAGATAGAGATAGATGGAATGAAAGAAATGAAAAACGGGGCAATGGAACCAAGAATGACTGGGGGTCTGGGAAGCTGGGAGGGGTGAGCCCTTTTGCACTCTACTCTAGCTTCCTGTTCTGTGAAATAGGATCAGACCTGTGTCTCAAGAGTCTTGAGGGTTTGTCAATATCTGAGAAAGTGCTTAGCAAGGCCTGGTACATGGCAGCCCTCCATAAGTGGACTACCCAGTGATGATCTTCTTGATTGGCATCCAGGGAGACCCTTCCCAAGGAGGGCTGCAATGGTCCATCTGGCTTCATTCTTACTTCAGGAGCATAGAGAGGCATTGGGCTCATTGCCATGGCTGTGTGTGCCTGCTCAGTTGCGACCCGTGGACTGTAGCCCACCAGGCTCCTCTGTCCATGGAATTCTCCAGGCAAGAATACTGGAGTGGGTTGCCGTTTCCTCCTCCAGGGCATCTTCCCAACCCAGGGATCGAACCTGTGTCTCCTGCATTGCAGGTGGATGCTTTACCACTGAGCCACTGGGGAAACCTGACTATAGACTTGTCAGAACTCTGTCACCTCTGATTTTATTCCACCATGAACCACCTTATTCTAGAACATGGTGAACCTCAGGAGTTGTAGCAGGAAAGTAAGGGTATAGTGGGTCTGTCTCTCTTTCCTTCTTCTCCCTTCCCCAACTTTGTAGGACATAACTGGCTTATAAATTTACCATATTTTAATGTAGAAAAGACTCATTTTTTGCTTGAGTGAGTTATTTGAGAAGAGCTGCTTAAAATCTTATGTTAAGTTTATAAAAAAAAATCTTCTGAGATTGAGTTTTACAGTTTCCAATTTGGCAGACACTTAATTCTAATCCAAACAAAGTGCTGCCGGCAGTTTATCAAAAAAACAAAAAATTTCAGGTTTAAGGAGTGGCTATTTTTCAGGAATTTAATGACCTTTTTCATAAAATTTTAGCAGATCGACTTTTATTTATGTTAAACATAGGCTTTGATCCAGACTCTACGCAGTGAAGCAACAAACAAGGGAAAAAAATAGAATTCAATGCAGTCATTCACTTCCTTTAGGCTTGGGAGGCCAGTGAGCTGTGTTTACGTAAATCCTGCCTGTGTAGAGCTGAGTAAACTGGAAGAACACAGGGTCTCCTTCTGCGGGAAGGATTAAACAATTTTGGCCATGCCTTGGGGCTTAATCCTAGCCTGGAAGAGTAAGAGGGCTGAGGACGGGCGAGCTCTGTGCGCGCGCTAAGTCGCCTCAGTTACGTGGCATCCACTACCCTTTACCTGTGCTCAGTCATGTCCGACCCTTTGCGACCCCATGGACTGTAGCCCGCCAGACTCCTCTGTCCACAGGACTCTCCAGGCAAGAATCCTGGAGTGGGTTGCCAAGTCCTTCTTGGAGGGATCTTCCCCACCCAGAGAGTGAACCTGCATCTCCTACATCTCCTGCAATGGCAAGTAGGTTCTGTACCACTAGCGCCACCTGGGAAGCCCCTGGATGAGCTCCAGGACTAACTTCTCATCCCCTCTGGCCTCCCCATTGGGATGTAAATGGAGGTGTTTTAGAAAATATTTATTTATTTATTCTTCTCTGCTGCCCTGTGTCAAGGCTGCTGCGTGCAGGCCCTCTCTAGTTGCGGCCGGCGGGGATTCCTCTGTTGAGGTCTTCGGGCTTCAGTAGCTGTGGTGCACGGGCTTAGTTGCCCTGTGGGGTCTTCCCAGGACCAGGGATGGAACTGCAGGAGGAAACAGACAGAGCTGGACTCCATCTTAGGCCAGGCTGCAAACATTAGGCTACACGCATGGTCACCCTCCCAATGGACTCTGAACTTTGTGCCCGGTGTCTGTAGAAATGGCATACCAATGGAAAACCAGACCCCTGGATAAAAGGGCCTCAGGACTTGTACTTGGACTCTCCGTTGCCTAAAAGAACATGCTAATTATCTCTGGTCAGGAAGCAACAGTTAGAACTGGACATGGAACAACAGACTGGTTCCAAATAGGAAAAGGACTTCATCAAGGCTGTATATTGTCACCCTGCTTATTTAACTTATATGCAGAGTACATCATGAGAAACGCTGGGCTGGAAGAAGCACAAGCTGGAATCAAGATTGCTGGGAGAAATATCAATAACCTCAGATATACAGATGATACCACCCTTATGGCAGAAAGTGAAGAGGAACTCAAAAGCCTCTTGATGAAAGTGAAAGTGGAGAGTGGAAAAGTTGGCTTAAAGCTCAACATTCAGAAAACGAAGATCATGGCATCCGGTCCCATCACTTCATGGGAAATAGATGGGGAAACAGTGGAACCAGTGTCAGACTTTATTTTTTTGGGCTCCAAAATCACTGCAGATGGTGACTGCAGCCATGAAATTAAAAGATCTTACTCCTTGGAAGGAAAGTTATGACCAACCTAGATAGCATATTCAAAAGCAGAGACATTACTTTGCCAACAAAGGTTCATCTAGTCAAGGCTATGGTTTTTCCTGTGGTCATGTATGGATGTGAGAGTTGGACTGTGAAGAAGGCTGAACACCAAAGAATTGATGCTTTTGAACTGTGGTGTTGGAGAAGACTCTTGAGAGTCCGTTGGACTGCAAGGAGATCCAACCAGTCCATTCTGAAGGAGATCAGCCCCGGGATTTCTTTGGAAGGAATGATGCTAAAGCTGAAACTCCAGTACTTTGGCCACCTCATGTGAAGAGTTGACTCATTGGAAAAGACTCTGATGCTGGGAGGGATTGGGGGCAGGAGGAGAAGGGGACGACAGAGGATGAGATGGCTGGATGGCATCACTGACTCGATGGACATGAGTCTGGGTGAACTCTGGGAGTTTGTGATGGACAGGAAGGCCTGTCGTGCTGCGATTCATGGGGTCTCAAGGAGTCAGACATGACTGAGAGACTGAATTGAACTGAACTGAACTGAATTATCTCTGTAACAGAACAAAGTGGTAAATTCCATTATGTTTATCGGGATATGACCACAGGCCTATTGATAAATGTCCACTGTTTAACCATCTAGGCTTATGACACATGAATCATGGATTAACTTTGATCGTATCTCTCTTATACCTTGTCCAGACTAGTTTCAAGAAATTTGGGGAGGTGGGTTTGAGCAAGTACACTTGTAAAGTTTTCACAAAAACTGGTCGGGGCCCTTGGCTAAGAGGAGACTCTGCCTTGGGCCTGCGGGTGTAATAAACTGCACTCCACTATCTGCACTGTCCTTCTGGGTGAGTTAGTTTCCCGGAACGCGTGGCTACAGTAGAACCTGCGTTCTCTGCATTGGCAAGTGTTTCTTAACCACTGGACCTCCAGGGAACTCCTACACGGAGGTTTTACCAAGACTTCCTACCAAGATCGTCTCATCAACTGGCTCCCAAGACAGTTAGAGCGTCTGGCCAGCCAGGCACAGACCACTTCGGCTGGGGCTTTGCTGCTGCGCCTGGTTGCCTTTTCATCCCTTTGCCTTCTACTTCCTAGACTCTAGTCTTCCTGAGGGGCTGTTTTCAACCCTTGTGAGATCTCCATTTGCCCCAGGAGCTTAGTCCCAGTCAAGTCTTTTACTCCCTCCCACCCCACAACCTTCTCACTTTTGGGGTCCACCTCGGGGAGACAGCGTGGCTGACCTCTGTCTTCTCTTACCGCTTGTCTCTTCCTCTCCCTTCCATTAACCTTTCCTCCATAGAGGGACCACGGAGTAGTGGGTGGGGGTGAGGGGGTGACCATTCCCAGCCCTTTGAATGAGTCCTCTACAAGACAAATAGCCCTTTCTCTTGCTAATGTTGACCAGCTCTTATATTAAAAGTCTGGTCCATTATTATGCTAACAGAGCTTTAGTAAGGCTGATACGATTGCAGCCTTTTTAACCTAATTGGTATGTCCCTGGCCTTTAGGAAGAAGATGGGTAAACATCAAAGAGGGTAAGGGAAGGACGCAAAATTCTGGGAATAAATATTTAGAGGTACTCTACTGTTGACTTACGGTGGTGGGGTGTTTGTTCCTTCTAGGGAGTGGCTTCCATTATAAACCATGCTTTTAATAATCTTCACCCTTAGATTTTAATCGTCTTGTGACCGTTTTCAATTTGGAAAAGTCTAACTCTCCTTGATCCTTTCAGTAGCTGCAATATTCTAGTTGAAATAAAAGGAAGGTTCCTAAGGCTGGAAAGACTGGAGGCAAAGGCAGGCCTGGTGTTGGGAGTGCCTGCTCAGGCATATCAGTCAAGTCTGACTCTTTGTGACCCCATGGATTGTAGTCCCACCAGGTTCCTCTGTCCATAGGATTCTCCAGGCAGGAACACTGGAGTGGGTTGCCATGACCAATAGAAGGATTGAGCTTGCATCTCTTATGTCTCCTGCATTGGCAGGCGGGTTCTTAACCCCTAGCACCACCTAAGTGTCAGGTGTTGGTGAGTAGCAATTACATCAACCTGAGGGTTCCTGGGGATGTGGCCACACCTTTCCCCTGGGTCTGGGTAGCACAGGACTGAAACCAGTTCCAGGAAAGAATAAACCCAAATTTATATGGAAAGAAAGGAGCAGTTCCTTTATTATAGCCCAACAGTTATGACAAATGAAGATACATCCAAGAACAGATAATGAAAAATTTTGAATTATTGCCATTGTTTCTCATATTCCCGAGACTTTTGAATTAATATAGCAAACCAGTCTGAAGATAAAAAGCCAGAAGCTTTATCAAATACATTATGTCTGGCAGAATGTCTACCGTTGAACTAACTCAAAGTCCTAGTGGTAGTCTGGGCTTTGTGTAAGAAGTGGCATGGATTTTTCCAGGAGGTATTGACTTACTCTTCATTTGAAGTCAAACTGTCTATGACAGTTTTATACTTCTCCCGTTTGAGTGTCATGTTGATTTCTTCTTTATTTCTGAGTTAGCTTTAACCACCTTCTGGCGAAGCCAGAATGTTCTTTTCCATAAGTCAAGAATAGTGACCCAAGGGGAGAAATGAATTTCAGGCCAATCCTTGAGTAAGAGAGTGCCTAGAAAGTAGCATTAAGTGTTTATGCAAAAAACTCAACTTGTGCAAGAGTTGGGTATTATGTAACTTATAAATTTATGCAGTAGGTGAAGAAATGATTTAACTTTATATTTAACTTGTTTCAAAGATCAGCTTTAATTCTAGATTATTCTGTGTTTTTGTTGTTGTTGCTGTTATTTATTTGCTAGGTCATGTCCGACTCTTTGTGTGACCCTATGGACTATAGCCCTCCAGACTTCTTTGACAATGGGATTTCCCTGGCAAGAATGTTGGAGTGGGTTACCATTTCCTTCTCCAGGGGATCTTCTGACTCAGGGATTGCTTTACAAATAAGAATGGTATTATCTTTCCCATCGGACTCCCATTGTAGGTGCAAATCACCAAAATAATGTGAATAGATATTTACATATTTTATGTGACAACGAAATACTAAATCTGTGAACTATGGGATTATCCATTTGTTGGAGGATTTAGGAGTTTAACTTAGTAGATAAGGAACTATTTCCTGCTTTTGAAAAAAAGACTTCCTTCCAGCTATGTTTTTATATATTGATTGCATTTTTAGATGTCCTCATACTCACGTTTATATTTCTATAGAGATATTAAAATAGAATTTGTTTATAATTATCTACTTTCTAATGGCTGTTAATTGTTCTTCATAGGAAAGTGATTTATTAACAATAAACATACCAAAAGCATGTAATCACTTCATCTCTTTGAGACCATGTTAAGGCTAGGTGGAGTTTTTTTTCAAGACTGTCTCCTGAGTGGAATAGAGAAAAACAGAAAGACATAATAACTGACTTAATAAAATTTCCTTCCTTGTATCCAGTATTACAGAGACATACACTCAACATACAGGGGAACTTACGGTTCTTAAATACAGAAATTGTTCTATTGCTCATCTCCCCAGAGACTTCTGCAGTAAATACTATGAAATGTCTATTAAAACTAACACACAAAATAGGTATAATCTTTAATAAGTCTTTCACACAATGGCTTATCCAAAGACCCTTAGTGCCTATTGCTTAGTGCCTATTGGACTTGTCACACAAATCAAACTTAAAACTGTATTAAATTGAAATGAAATTGTAATCTCAAAGTAAGTCTATTCCCTCCTTTTATTTCCTTCCTTCCCCACACTTAACCTAAAATACCCCTCTTTTCTCCCCTGATAGTCTTCCCTCTAAAAGGACAGCATCAAAGCTTTTACATTCACTAGATCTCTCACAGTCTTACATGGAAATAATATGTTAGTTTGGAAAGCCCCCAAAATGATGTGATTAGAAAGTTGTTTTTATCATCCAGGTTTAAATTTGGCTTTAAAAGAATTTAAATGTGCATTTGGGAGTGTTTTGCGAGAATGCCACGCATTTTCCACGAACAGCACAACGGTTAAATAAACCCTGAATGAATCTAACTTCTTGCAGCAGTTATAAATAAATTATGTCTACTGTGCACTTACAAAATCACTGCAGATAGTGACTGCAGCCATGAAATTAAAAGATGCTTACTCCTTGGAAGGAAAGTTATGACCAACCTAGATAGCATATTCAAAAGCAGAGACATTACTTTGCCAACAAAGGTTCGTCTAGTCAAGGCTATGGTTTTTCCTGTGGTCATGTATGGATGTGAGAGTTGGACTGTGAAGAAGGCTGAGCACCGAAGAATTGATGCTTTTGAACTGTGGTGTTGGAGAAGACTCTTGAGAGTCCCTTGGACTGCAAGGAGATCCAACCAGTCCATTCTGAAGGAGATCAGCCCTGGGATTTCTTTAGAAGGAATGATGCTAAAGCTGAAACTCCAGTACTTTGGCCACCTCATGAGAAGAGTTGACTCATTGGAAAAGACTCTGATGCTGGGAGGGATTGGGGGCAGGAGGAGAAGGGGACGACAGAGGATGAGATGGCTGGATGGCATCACTGACTCAGTGGATGTGAGTTTCAGTGAATTCTGGGAGTTGGTGGTGGGAGGCCTGGTGTGCTGCGATTCATGGGGTCGCAAAGAGTCGGACACGACTGAGTGACTGATCTGATCTGATCTGATCTGTGCACTTACTTTGTCACTTCTGTCTAGGGGCTCACACACACAGCTCACCGTATAGCAGACATGTGCAAAACCGAGTGTGAAACCTAAGAGCAAGGTCCGGGAAAAGCAGTTGGGTTTCTTACCTCAAGGCATAAAAAAACAGGCCTTTTGCCAGGTTTTTGGACACCTCATTCTTTACGAAGCTAACTTCCCTCCCGGTTAACTCTGCCTTTCTTCCCTTTTCCTGTTTCCCGGGGCCACTGAGAAAGAAGAGAGGACCCCCTGCCCCCAGCCTGCAGTTGGAAGGTGAGTTGTCATTCACTGGTAGGCATTAGAATGGCAGAAATGTCACCTGTGATCTGTTTGGGTTGTAAACATGATTAAGCTGCTATCCAGAAAGTTATGTAAAGAGTTGCCGAAGTTCCCCGAAGATGTCTACCAGGCTGGCTGCACTGACATCTTGCAGGAGGCAGGTTGGGGCCTGTGTGGAGGCTTCCCGAGCTATTTATGAGACCAGCAGCTTGCTGTGAAAAGCTGTCATTTTCCCCCTGGGTGTGTCGAACCAGTTTCTCCGGCAGGCAAGCCAGAAGGCTGAGGCTTATCCAAAAGGAGGGGCTGCTGATGGGGGCTGAGGGGAAAGCCAGCGATATATATATCGCTTGTTTAAACTTCAGGTGTAAAGAGAAGTAAGGATGAAAAAGGGAGGAAAAAGAAAAAAGCCATTTTACAGAGTTCTTTCAATTATCTGTGGTTCCCAAGAGTGGAACCATTTCATCTCTCTGTTCAATGGGGATGAAGGGAAGTGTAGGGGCTCAGCTCTGCCTGAAATGCACAGAGCTCACCCACGGCTTCTTACCGGCTGGAGGCTGGCCTGAGCTTGGGACTCCACTCTTGGTAAAGACAGTAAGGACCTGCATTCCTTGACTGACTCTCATGCTTCTAGGTTAAATCTCTTTAGAAAGATCTCTGAACATGATCAAACAGAATAGAAATGTCCTTTCCTATTTTTGGAAAATATCTGTATCAGCATCTAAAATAACCCCAGTTGAGTTTTTAAGATGGTGCATAGTAGAACTCTGGGCTTCCCACATGACAGTAGTAATAAAGAATACTCCTGCCAAGACAGGAGACACAAGAGGTGCAGGTTCGATCCCTGGGTTGGGGAGATCCTCTGGAGAAGGAAATTGCAACCCATTCCAGTATTCTTGCCTGGATAATCCCATGGACAGAGGAGCCTGGCAGGCTGCAGTCCATGGGGTCACGAAGAGGCAGACAAGACTGAAGTGACTTAGCATGGCATGACAGAGTAGAACTTTGGTGCCTATCCAGAGACAAATATCCGTGGCTGTCATCATATGGTAAAAAAAAAAAAAGTAAATAAAACAGAAAAAAGAAAAACAACCTCTTTTTCTGTTTCCTGCAAAGTAGAGGCAGTCAGACTTCTTTAGCAGGCCTGCCTGCACAAATGCAAATGTGGAGACAACTTTTCATAATGTATAAAGGCAAAGTCGGCCAGGCATTGATCATGAAATGAACTTGCAAATGACTGTGCGGGCTGGTATAAATCAGTGCCGCCCGGCAAAACAGAGGAGCCACATCAGGGCTGGGTTGCTGCTTTTCTTGAATTCTTTCTTAATATATCTGTTTTTTTAAAAAAAATGATTCTGACTGTCAGCTGGGATTATTAGACTGCATAATGATATTTTTTATGTCCAAACATATGAATAAAATTACTTTCTCGCCATGTATATTATGGTTATACATGCTTTCTGAAAGTGAATTAACATAGAAATAAATCTGTGATGTCAAGAATATACATTAACCTGTTTTGGGCCTCATAAATATGTAAAGATAGCACCTAGCTCTTTGCCTCTCTCTGGTGGTAAAGTATCTTATGTTGAATCTAGAACTGGGCAGTTTGTGTATCAGCATATTCAATTATATTTACTCAATACAGTTTAACAATGATTTTAAAAATATGTGAGTGGTGTTATACATGGTGGCCTCAGGAATGTAATAAAAGGCTTTCATGCAGTCTTTCTTAAAAAAAAATTTTTGTTTTAAAAATATTTTTTAAATGTTTATTTTGTGTATTATTTGGGTCAGATCTTAGCTGCTGCTTGTGGGCCCCATTTGTGGTGTGTGGGCTCAGTGGCCCCACGATATGTGGGATCTCAGTTCCCTGACCAGGGATTGAACCCACATCCTTTACATTTGAAGGTGGACTCGTAGCCACAGGACCACCAGCACCACCCTAATGCAGTCTTATCTTTATAAATCTCATAATCTTGCCTCAGGTTGACTTATCATTAGTGCCTGGGCTATTGCATCAGAGTGTGTGTGTGTGTGTGTGTGTGTGTGTGCGCGTGAAGTCCCTTCAGTCATGTCTGACTCTTTGAGACTCTATGGACTGTAGTGTGTATGTGTGTGTGTGCGCGTGTGTGTGTTTATGCTGAGTCCCTTTGGTTGTGTCCAATTCTTTGCGACCCTATGGACTATAGCCCACCAGGCTCCTCTGTCCATGGGATTCTCCAGACAAGAATACTGGAGTGGGTTGCCATTTCCTTCTCCAGGGGATCTTTCTGGCCCAGGGATGGAACCTGCATCTCTTATGTCTCCTGTGTTGGCAGGCAGGTTCTTTACCACTAGCGCCACTTGGGAAGCCTGCCTCTGTCTTTGTTCTCTTTGCAAGTTGTTCCTCACGCCTCTTTCTAGAGACACTCGTCTCAGGCTTTACCCTCTTCCCAATGACACATAGACACCCCTCCCCTCTCCCTCCCCTAGGGGGTCCAGTGCTCTGGCCACACTCATCGGCTTGGCGGCCCTCCCAGGCCCCGCTCACGGGTCTCCTCTGCCTGCAGCGGCTCTCCACTCTCCAGCATCCTCCATGCTCCTCAAGAAGTCTGCTCAGGCTCCCTGTGTTTTGTGAACAAGACTTTCCCTGCTGTCTGCTGTCCTGGGGGCTCAACCTTCTGTGTCCCCCTCCTCTTGCAGGATGACCTCTCGCAGAGCTCTTAACAGGCACCTTTAACATCTTTTGTGGCCTTGCCAGTGTCTTTGACTGGCGGGAGAGCTCTCGGTGGGCGGGGTTTTGTCTTACCCGTCTTTGCCCAGCCTGTGCATGGCCCATCTGGTGGATGTCCGCGGAATGTTTGCCAAATGCCTAGTCCCTTCATCACCTGAACAGTGGTTGTCAAGCACCACTAGATCTACCAAGAGTTTTCTACCACCCTTATGGCTGCAAGTATCCTTGTGGGCCAAGCACCTCCAGAGCGCTTCTCCCTCCATCGCCCGCGACTCTTGTCTCTGTCTCTTCCTGCCTCCTTTATCTCTGTCTACTGACTGCTTCTTTACGCAGACTCAGAGAGTGCAAGTCACACGAAACAAACCACCTCTTTTCTGGCTTAGACATCCAAGATGGCTTCCTCCACCCTTAGAATAAAATAATGCCTTACCTTGGCTTGCAAGGGTTAGGGGCTTGCCTGGTGTGCCTCCCCAGCCTCCGGGACCGGCAAGCCAGGAAGAGGGCACTTGCCCGAACCGACCCTGCTGGCACCTTGAGCTCCAACTCCCAGCCTCCAGAACTATGAGAGAGGAAACGTCTGCAGTTTAAACCCCCAGTTGCTGTTTTGTTACAGACTAAGGCGAGCTGCCTGAGTGCGGCTTCAGTACTTCAGCCGGCCCTGGTTTCTATGGAGATTTTGATGTCTAACATTGATTTGGGATCTTCCCTTCCAGCTTCAAGCTTGCATACATTCTCTAGCCTCTTTTCTTTTTCCTGCTTATGCACCCTCCAACATACATAACTCCCTTGGCTCACACAGCATTCAAGGAAAGTTCTGAGCTCTTGCCAAATCCAAACCCTGCTGTGAGTTTAAGTGGGTCCTTTAAATAACTTTTGAAAGGAAGAATTCAAAAAGACCTCAAGTTGAAGAAAGGGTCTCTAGGTCTATTTTTGGACTGATCTTCCCATCTTTCAAATGCTGTAATCTGCCAAGGAAGCATAATGTAATGACCTGGATGCATTAGTAGCAAGAATATTATCACATTCCCCGACTCTGTGTACACAAACGGGGCGTTAACTTGACTGTGAGTAATGCTAGGAACTATGTAAATAAATTCCCATTTACAGTAGCTTGTTTTTCTTTTTTTTTAAATTTTATTTTATTTTTAAACTTTACATAATTGTATCAGTTTTGCCAAATATCAAAATGAATCCGCCTACAGTAGCTTGTTTTTCCTTTTCACTCCCATTTTTGAAATTTGTTCAGTAACTTGTTTTTTTTTTTAAAGGTGTATTTAAATACCTCTCTCAAGCCATTAAAAATGAAGTAAGGTTCAAGGCCCACGTTATATGGTGGCTACTGCACTCAGGTAGCTTTTCTACTGTTAATGCCATCCAGGCAAATAACCACAGAATCAGCAAAACTGCTAATAACACGTTCTTCAAACTTAATACAGCATAATGGACCCTCTAACAGCCAATCCCTTTGGGAAAAACAGTGATGTAAATGGTCCCCCACTGATTTCATGAGCAGTCCTATGGTCCGGGGAGGCTTAAAGGTGATTCGTGGAGCAAACATTATTGAAAAGCTTTGGTGTTTTAAACAGTTGGAGCAGGTTAAAGAAAGAAGGCCACCTCCCCACCACCCCCGCCACCGCCAACCTTCTCCAAACCAAAACCAACCCAGGCCACAGGCAGGCACAGTCAACCAAGCTTTTCTGTTTTCCAGGATCAGAGAACCCCTGTCCACAACAGGGACCCGGCATCATTTACTTCCAGGCAGGGCCACCAGGTGCCCAGATGTCTCTAATGAAATGTTTGTCTGACAGGTTTTGCCTTGTCATGATTCTCGTCCTGTCCCGAATTCCTTTGGTAAACATTTGTTGAAGGCCCTCCACATGCCAGGGCTTCCCAGGTGGCATTAAAGAATCTGCCTGCCAGTGCAGGAGATGTAAGAGACACGGGTTCAATCCCTGGGTCCTGACGATTTCCCTGGAGGAGGGCCTGGCAACCCACACCAGTATTCTTGCCTGGAGAATCCCATGGACAGAGGAGCCTGGTGGGCCGGTCCACAGGGTTGCAAAGAGTCGAACACGTCTGAGAGACAGGGCACACACTCCACCTGCCAGGCACCATGCCGCTCTGCAAACCTCTCAAAGGAGGCTCTGCAAACCTCCCTGAGACGCCTTTTTGGAAGTAAGAGAGGATGAGAAGCTGGTGTGCCCAGTGTTCAACCACTTTTGATGGTTTTAAAGAAACTGAAGAATTTTCAGTCTTCAATTCATTAAATATTTGCTGAAGGTCTGACAGCCATGTATGTGTGCTGCTAAATGCCTACACTATAAGAGAACACTGGATGCTTTTTTTTTTAATTTTATTTTTAAATTTTACATAATTGTATTAGTTTTGCCAAATATGAAAATGAATCCGCCACAGGTATACATGGTTGCTTTTGAGGAGAAGGACTGGTTTTGCTTTTCTACAGCACCTATCACTCTCAGAAACTGTCTGGTGTATTTTTTTTTTTTTTTTGCTGACTTATTTATTGTCTGTTTCTCCCACTATCACGCAAATACTTCCCAACAGCTGTATCTCCAGTAACTAAAATAGTGCTTGGCATATTTTAGATTCTTAATAGTTTCTGCTTTTCCTTTTAAGTGAAAATGAGCTTAGCATTCAGAGATGGGAGTGAGATTTACTTTTACCCGTTTGCCATTTTTTTATGGCTCAAATATTTAACTTTTTACTATGAAAAATTCAAATACATGCACACGTAAATAAATGGCCATATATTCATCATCCCAGACTAATGATCACCTCACGGCCAATTTGTTTCACATATGTCTCCCCTCCCATCCTTCTCCTCCAGCTTAGTTTGAAATAAATCCTAGACATCATTATAATTTTAAACATTTCAACATGTAACTATAACACATTCCATACCTCAACAAATAAACAATTTGTTACTATAAAATATCCAGTGTTCACATCTCCTTAATCAGTGTCATTATTTTTTTGTTGCAGGTTGTTTGAATTTTATTTAACAGTGTGCATGTCTTTTTATACGATCAGTTATAGTTGCTCCTTGTTCACCGTCTAGTAGAGGATATCGTTTCACCTGTCTGTCCATTCGTTCTTCCATCCATCCTTTCATCCATCCCACTGAGGAAATACATAAGAGTGTGAGTCACTCGGTCGTGTCCGACTCTTAGTGACCCCATGGACTGTAGCCCACCAGGCTCCTCTGTCCATGGGATATCTCAAGCAAGAATACTGGAGTGAGTTGCCATTTCCCTCTCCAAAGTAAATGCATGTTAAGTGACTACTATGTGCCAAACACTGTTCCAGATGCCCAGGATGCATTTGTGAACAAAAAGAAAACCAAAATTGCTGCCCTCCTAAAGCTTTTACTCTAGCTGAGGGAGGCCAGTTTCAGGGATTTTTCCTGGTCGTCCAGTGGCTCAGACTCCACGCTCCCAATGCAGGGGCCCCAGGTTTGATCCCTGATCCAGGAACTAGATCTCATATACAGTAACCAAGAGTTCAAATGCTGAAAATAAAAAAAAAGATCTTGCATTCTAGGTTGAAGATCTTGTATGTCACAATTGAATAAACAAGTAAATGTTAAAAGAAAACCCCAAACACCTGTACAGAAAAAGTTGATCACAGTACAATGTAACATGAGTTATAATAGAAGGGAAAGTGTCTTCATAAGATTGACATAAGAGATTCACAGTATGTAGGCCTTATTGTGGCATTTAAAACTTGCAACATTTTGTATTCTGATAAAACTCTGTAGACAGAGAATATTGATTCTTTCTATAAAGAGTTAAGTAAACTAAAACCACATTTTCATAAAAACTTCTTTGCAACTGTGTTGACGGGGTTGTGTTATTACGTATCAAGGCATGATAACTGCCGGCCGGAACATTATTTGCCAGGGTTTGGAGGATCAGACTTGGTTGTTTACCTTACAGAGCTGGGACCAGTCTGACACCAGGTTCTGGCATATGGTCTGCAAACAGCGGACTGGAGTTTATGTGAACCAGGCCAGTGGGTATAAACTAATGCTCCTCTAGCAGGTCTCCTTAGAGAGACCCTTTTGTTAGAACATAAACAACATCAGTGAAGGCGCCATCCCTAGATCAAAAAGTGTCAGTTTAGGAAAAGCAGAATTATTGGTCAGATCAGATCAGATCAGATCAGTCGCTCAGTCGTGTCTGACTCTTTGCGACCCCATGAATTGCAGCACACCAGGCCTCCCTGTCCATCACCAACTCCCGGAGTTCACTCAGACTCACGTCCATCGATCAGTGATGCCATCCAGCCATCTCATCCTCTGTCGTCCCCTTCTCCTCCTGCCCCCAATCCCTCCCAGCATCAGAGTCTTTTCAACTCTTCGCATGAGGTGGCCAAAGTACTGGAGTTTCAGCTTTAGCATCATTCCTTCCAAAGAAATCCCAGGACTGATCTCCTTCAGAATGGACTGGTTGGATCTCCTTGCAGTCCAAGGGATTCTCAAGAGTCTTCTCCAGCACCACAGTTCAAAAGCATCAATTCTTCGGTGCTCAGCCTTCTTCACAGTCCAACTCACATCCATACATGACCACAGGAAAAACCATAGCCTTGACTAGATGGACCTTTGTTGGCAAAGTAATGTCTCTGCTTTTGAATATGCTATCTAGGTTGGTCATAACTTTCCTTCCAAGGAGTAAGTGTCTTTTAATTTCATGGCTACAGTCACCATCTGCAGTGGTTTTGGAGCCCAGAAAAATAAAGTCTGACACTGTTTCCACTGTTTCCCCATCTATTTCCCATGAAGTGATGGGACCGGATGCCATGATCTTCGTTTTCTGAATGTTGAGCTTGAAGCCAACTTTTTCACTCTCCTCTTTCACTTTCATCAAGAGGCTTTTTAGTTCCTCTTCACTTTCTGCCATAAGGGTGGTGTCATCTGCATATCTGAGGTTATTGATATTTCTCCCGGCAATCTTGATTCCAGCTTGTGCTTCTTCCAGCCCAGCATTTCTCATGATGTACTCTGCATATAAGTTAAATAAGCAGGGTGACAATATACAGCCTTGACGAAGTCCTTTTCCTATTTGGAACCAGTCTGTTGTTCCATGTCCAGTTCTAACTGTTGCTTCCTGACCTGCATACAGATTTCTCAAGAGGCAGATCAGGTGGTCTGGTATTCCCATCTCTTTCAGAATTTTCCACAGTTTATTGTGATCCACACAGTCAAAGGCTTTGGCATAGTCAATAAAGCAGAAATAGATGGTTTTCTGGAACTCTCTTGCTTTTTCCATGATCCAGTGGATGTTGGCAATTTGATCTCTGGTTCCTCTGCCTTTTCTAAAACCAGCTTGAACATCAGGAAGTTCACAGTTCACATATTACTGAAGCCTGGCTTGGAGAATTTTGAGCATTACTTTACTAGTATGTGAGATGAGTGCAATTGTGCGGTAGTTTGAGCATTCTTTGGCATCGCCTTTCTTTGGGATTGGAATGAAAACTGACGTTTTCCAGTCCTGTGGCCACTGCTGAGTTTTCTAAATTTGCTGGCATATTGAGTGCAGCACTTTCACAGCATCATCTTTCAGGATTTGGAATAGCTCAACTGGAATTCCATCACCTCCACTAGCTTTGTTCGTAGTGATGCTTTCTAAGGCCCACTTAACTTCACATTCCAGGATGTCTGGCTCTAGGTCAGTGATCACACCATCGTGATTATCTGGGTCATGAAGATCTTTTTTGTACAGTTCTTCCATGTATTCTTGCCACCTCTTCTTAATATCTTTTGCTTCTGTTAGGTCCATACCATTTCTGTCCTTTTTTGAGCGCATCTTTGCATGAAATGTTCCTTTGGTATCTCTGATTTTCTTGAAGAGATCTCTAGTCTTTCCCATTCTGTTTTCCTCTATTTCTTTGCATTGATTGCTGAAGAAGGCTTTCGTATCTCTTCTTGCTATTCTTTGGAACTCTGCATTCAGATGTTTATATCTTTCCTTTTCTCCTTTGCTTTTCACTTCTCTTCTTTTCACAGCTATTTGTAAGGCCTCCCCAGACAGCCATTTTGCTTTTTTGCAATTCTTTTCCATGGGGATGGTCTTGATCCCTGTCTCCAGTACAATGTCATGAACCTCATTCCATAGCTCATCAGGCACTCTATCTATCAGATCTAGACCCTTAATTCTATTTCTCACTTCCACTGTATAATCATAAGGGATTTGATTTAGGTCATACCTGAATGGTCTAGTGGTTTTCCCTACTTTCTTCAATTTAAGTCTGAATTTGGCAATAAGAAGTTCATGGTCTGAGCCCACAGTCAGCTCCTGGTCTTGTTTTTGCTGACTGTATAGAGCTTCTCCATCTTTGGCTGCAAAGAATATAATCAATCTGATTTCGGTGTTGACCATCTGGTGATGTCCATGTATAGAGTCTTCTCTTGTGTTGTTGGAAGAGGGTGTTTGCTATGACCAGTGCATTTTCTTGGCAAAACTCTTTCAGTCTTTGCCCTGCTTCATTCTGTATTCCAAGGCCAAATTTGCCTGTTACTCCAGGTATTTCTTGACTTCCTACTTTAGCATTCCAGTCCCCTATAATGAAAAGGACATCTTTTTTGGGTGTTAGTTCTAAAAGGTCTTGTAGGTCTTCACAGAACTGTTAAACTTTAGCTTCTTCAGAGTTGGGGCATAGACTTGGATTACTGTGATATTGAATGGTTTGCCTTGGAAAAGAACAGAGATCATTCTGTCGTTTTTGAGATTGCATCCAAGTACAATCCCGTGGAGCTATCCCATTTTGAAGGTCAGGAAGGGAGGCGGTGAGGAGATACCCCTCGTCCAAGGTAAGGAGCATTGGCTGCGCTTTGCTGGAGCAGCCGTGAAGAGATATCCCACGCCCAGGGTAAGAGAAACCCAAGTAAGATGGTAGGTGTTGCAAGAGGGCATCAGAGGGCAGACACACTGAAAACATACTCACAGAAAACTAGCCAATCTAATCACACTAGGACCACAGCCTTGTCTAACTCAATGAAACTAAGCCATGCCCATGGGGCAACCCAAGATGGGTGGGTCATGGTGGAGAGATCTGACAGAATGTGGTCCACTGGAGAAGGGAATGGCAAACCTCTTCAGTATTCTTGCCTTGAGAACCCCATGAACAGTATGAGAAGGCAAAATGATAGGATACTGAAAGAGAAACTCCCCAGGTCAGTAGGTGCCCAATATGCTACTGGAGATCAGTGGAGAAATAACTCCAGAAAGAATGAAGGGATGGAGCCAAAGCAAAAAGAATACCCAGCTGTGGATGTGACTGGTGATAGAAGCAAGGTCCGATGCTGTAAAGAGCAATATTGCATAGGAACCTGGAATGTCAGGTCCATGCATCAAGGCAAATTGGAAGTGGTCAAACAAGAGATGGCAAGAGTGAATGCTGACATTCTAGAAATCAGCGAACTGAAATGGACTGGAAAGGGTGAATTTAACTCAGATGACCATTATATCTACTACTGCGGGCAGGAATCCCTCTGAAGAAATGGAGTAGCCATCATGGTCAACAAAAGAGTCTGAGTTATTGGTAAGTTCTATTAAACCTCAAAGTATTTTTGATTAGTACTGAACCCCACATGGAAATGCAGCATTTTAACTCCTGAACGGAAATGCCAGCAGCATTTGAAAGCAATGTTAAAACAGAAAAGGGCCAAGACAATCTTTTAAAACTCGTTGGATCCTCAAGACAGTAGCTCACCTTGAGCTCTTTGGTTACAAGTGAAATCTGCTTGAAAGAGGATGGGAGGAACTCTTGACAAGATTCTCTAAAGCCTGCGAAATAGCAGTTCTGCTCTTTATGCGAGTCCCTCAGAACTTCTGCCTCTGAGTGCTGCTCTTTCCTACACTGCAGTCACTTTAGTAGCTCAAAGGTTTAGTAGCTCAAAGTGTTTCTGAAACACCTCCCTTATGTTTGCTTCCAAAGACAGTTAACAGTTATGTGAGAAAACAATCCACTTTCTTTTTTTGTTTGTTTATTGTTAAATGTTTACTTATTTATTTGGCTGCACCGAATCTTAGTTCCACGATCAGGGATGGGACCCGGGCCCCCTGCACTGGGAGCTCAGAGTCTCAGCCACCGGACCACCAGGGAAGTCTCTACACTTGTTGTTGAATAATGAACCAATTTCTATTTCATCCATGACTGGACTGCTAGAGCTCTGAGGGCAGGAATCATAGCTTACACTGTTTTGCTTTTCTACACCATCTAGCACAGAAGTGAGCATGTGGCATTATGGAATAGTAGAGGGCTGAGCGGTTGGATTGGAGTAAAGAGACTGGAATTCTCGACCTCTGTCCTGTCTCTGTGCTGCAGAGCTACCTCAGGACACTCCTGTGACACTTGCTGGGCTTCTGGCATGACTTTGGGTCTTAGCTTTCTGCGGAGCCTATTAGTTTCCTAGTGCTGCCAGAACAAACTCCCACAGACTAGGGGACTTGCAACAGCAGACATGTACTCCCTCATACATGAGGCCAGAAGCTGGACACCTAGAGGGCAGGCCACACTCCATCTCAAGGCTCCAGGGGAGATTTCTTCCAGCCTCTGCAGCTTCTGGTGGCTCTGCTATTCTTTTGGTTTCCAGTCTCTGCTTCTGTCTTCACATGGTCTTTTTCTCTGCATCTCAAATCTCCTCTCTTTCCTTGCATAGAGACACCCAGTCACTTGATTTAGGACCCACCCTAAATCCAGGATGTTCTCATATTGAGATCCTTAACTCTTGAGAGTCCCTTGGACTGCAGGGAGATCCAACCAGTCAATCCTAAAGGAAATCAACCCTGAATATTCTTTGGAAGGACTGATGCTGAACATGAAGCTCCAATACTTTGGCCACCTGATGCAAAGAGCTGACTCATTGAGAAAGACCCTGATGCTGGGAAAGACTTTCAGGACGATTTCATTTCATCTTGAAAATTAATTTGCTATTCTTAGATGTCAGTAAGTCAATTTCCCAAATGTTTCATGTGTAAATTGTCTTATGTTAGCTACTCTCAAGAAAACCTAAGCTTTTAAAAGAATGCTTGGGTGAGAATGAAGTTTGAAATAGTGAAAAGAAATTGATATAACATTTATTTCTTGTGTCTTGTTTGGAGAAGAATGCTTGGCAGCCTTTGAGATCAAATGGAATGGTCATTTAACTGTGTATTAGTTTCATCTAAGTCTACTTCATTTTTATTTGTGTTAGGACCAAACCTCCTCCTGTACTTGGGGAGGAGGTTTGTGCCACTTCCCCCACATATGGACACCACATTTTCTGAACCCTAAAACTGGAATGTATATATGCCCTGAAGATGTTTTGGCACAAAACATCTGATGTTGGGTCAGAGTATTAAAAACCAAGAATACAATGGGAAATAACTTACATATTTTTCTTAAAGCACATTTTTCTTAAATTGACCTGATAATCCAAGTTTTCTAAGGATGCCTTTTCTCCTCTAAAAATAAATTAACTCAGATGCTCCTTACCGTTCTATTGGATTAACAGGGTGACTTTTACATGAACATCATTCAATTGTGTAACGTGATTAGGGTAAAGTGCAAAAAATATTGAGTGCTGTAATGAATATTGGAATGCATGTAGATTCTTTTCTCTTGGATAGTTACTGTCGTGAAAGTGCAGCTCTGATGCAGAAAGTTCACCATGTCGGTACAACAGTGCCTGTGGGCAGATGCTCAGCTCGTCTTCCACAGGAGAGATAATTAAGAGACAATGGTATAGAGTCGCATGTTGCAGCCCGTAGAGTGCTCCCAGGTGTTGACCTTGCAGCTTCAAGCAACTTAGAGAACGGCTTGGTTTTCAAAATTACAATTCCTCCCAGGTTCTAGAGGGAGGCTCAGATGAGATTCTTCAGACTTTACTCCGTCTCAGAAATGGTAAAATGCCTAGTTTGGGGAAAGTTGCCCTCTCCTTGGAGAGGATACTAGAATTTCAGGGGCTTCAAAAATGCGGGACATATAGGAGACTTGGAAAAGCTGCCAGAAGGAAGCAGTTTTCTATTTCGCACAAATCTTTGCAATAACAGGAAGGTGGAGAGTGAGTGGGAGAGAAACGAAAGGGGAAAACCACCGACTGGGAGCATAGTTCGAAAAGGTTAGCATAGACATGGCTGTCTCTTTTTGCATGGTCCTCATGGTCACATGCTTCTCAATTACATATAACCTTTTAATCAAAATGCTAAGAAGGGGAGCAGTGTGGGTTTGTCAACATTAGAAGTACAGACAGACTTTGGAGATATTACAGGTCTGGATCCAGACGATCCTAACTCAGCGAGTATTGCAATAAAGTGAACCCCATGAATTTTTGATTTTCCAGTGCATCTAAAAGCTATGTTTGCTCTATGCTGTAGCCTGGTAAGTGCACAGCAGCATTATGTCTAAAAAAAAGCAATGCACTTAACACTAACTAAAACATACTTTAGTGCTAAAAAATGCTAATTATCCGCTGAGCCTTCATTGAGCCATAATCTTTTTGCAATAGTAACATCAAAGATCACTGATCACAGATCATCATAACAAACAGAACAGTAATAAAAATTTAAATATTGCTAGAATTATTGAAATATGACACAGAGACAAGGAATGAGCAAATTCTCATGGAAAAATGGTGCTGATAGAGACCTGGTGGATGTAAAGTTGCCAGAAACCTTCAGTTTTGTAAAAAATGCAATATCTGGGAAGCGGAGTAAAGTGAAGCGCAATCAAACAATGGTGGTGCTCGTGGTAAAGAACCTGCCTGATAATGCGGGAGACATGGGTTTGATCCTTGGGTCGGGAAGATCCTCTAGAGTAGGAAATGGCAACCTGCTCTAGTATTCTTGCCTGGAAAATTCCATGGACAGTGGAGCCTGGCGGGCTGCAGTCCATGGTGTCGCAGAGAATTGGACATGACTGAGCAAACACACACAAGCCTGTATGCTGCTGCTGAAATCCGACAAAAAGAACCCTACTCAAACTTATGGCGATATGGCAACCATGGGAATCTGCTTGCTTGTACAAACTGGGGTGAGATTGAATAGTATTGAAAGAGACCCAAATCTCAATGAACAGAATAATGTCCTATAAAAAAAGTAATCCAGAGAACCAGTACTTTCTGCCCAAGAATATCATCAACCCCCTTCAGCACTGCATTGAATGCAGTCTACGTGTTCACATGTGTGTGTGTCTTAGCAATAACGAAACCAGCCTTTCCTCGTGTGAAGATTGTTTGGGGATCAGTTAAATGGGAATAAATAATGTCTCATGTGTAGAAGCCCCTATGTGTGCTGCCATTTCAAAATATTGATTTCCTTTTATTCCATTCAAAAAGGAGACCCATGAGGCGCAGAGAGAGGAGGGCGCTGTCTCTGTGTGAATACTAATAGGGGAATCAAGGGAACAGAGGCGCATCAAGTTTCATCTTTCGGTTTCCTGGAGGCGCAGACTCTGCAAGTTGTCACCTCAGTGTATTCAGTGCTTTTTGAAGCACTAGACTCCTCCAGAGAGAATGTCAGCCCCAGCCCTGGGCAGTTTTGACAAACAGAGTATATATTGATACATGATAAAGTATGCTAGAAATCACCCCAGCGCTAAGGGCTACTATAGTTTTAATATCATCATTTGAATTAACAAGCATTCTGTGGAGAAATAATGAGCTTTCATTATTCAGAACATCATCCTTACCCGGGGAACTCAGAAACCATTAGCTCTTGAGAACTTAATGAAAAGATGATAAAGAATGTTTTAGATAAAAGTTTGAACGAGCACACTTGATAACCGAGGTAAAATATTAATGTTTGCTTGGATGATGTATTGGGGTGGCTGAGCTGGGCTCAGTGAAGCCACAATGCCAAGTGTGCGATGAGCCTGTGGGACAGCTGGACCAGCCCAAGGCTCGGCGCCGGAGCTGTCATGCCCAGCATCACCTCGCTGACAGCGTGGCCAGGTTTCTTTTAGACTTACAGACAAGAGGGGATTCTGGTGGTTAGGAAAAAGAAGGAATATTGCTAAAGTGTGATCAACAGGTATTGATGGACAGATTCAGAAATGGCTTATCAAGTAATTTTTTTTTATTGGAGTAAAATTGCTTTATAATGCTGTGTTAGTTTCTGCTGTACAACAAGTGAATCAGCTGTATGAATACATATATCCCCTCCCTCGTAGACCTCCCCCACGCCCCTCATCCCATCCACCTAGGTGGTCACAGAGCACCACGCTGAGCTCCTTGTGCTATTCAGCAGCCTCCCACTAGCCATCTATTTTTTTTTTAGGTCTCTGATGTTTTAAATATAGATAAAATACTAGAGTCTATATGGTCAATATTTTGTTTCTCATGTCTTAGTGTGATTAAAAGACTAGGAAATTTTAGGTTAGCCTTTCAGTTCTGCATTTTAAAATAAATCTGCATTGGGAAGAGGAAGAAAAAAGAAGTGAAAAACAAGCAAAAAAAGGGATTGTATCTTTAACACTTGGACATCAACGTGAATGGTCTCTGAACTGGCAGATGGAACTTGATCAATGTAGACATGAAATAAGAATAAAGCTTACAGTTGGGCTCTTGGAAAATGTAGAAGGTAGAATACAAAAAAGTGCCATTCACTTGTTCACTGTACAAAGATCACCCCTGGTAATACTTTTAGCCTTTTTTTTTGCAGGGTTTAGATTATTTACATGGCAGCGACCATGTAGCATATGCAGAATTATGTATGTTGTCATTTTTAGAGACAGTTTCTGGTTATAAAAATAATACAGAATTATCTAAAACTGGAAGATACTGGAGATTATTAAAACTTTTGTCCATGAAGATCACCCTGGAGAGCTTATTAAAAGCACAGTCTCCTGGACCCCACCTCAGAACTACTGAATAAAATATCCAGCGAAGAGGCAGTCTCAGGGGTAGAACTGTCCAGGTTAGACTCTTTTGGTCTCATCACTTAGCAGTACGTTGCCTTGAGCGTATTTTTTCACCTCTTGAAGCTGCAGTTCTCTCATTTATAAGTTAAGGCTAAAAAGAGTACATACCTTAAGGCTGTTATAAGGATTAAATGGCATAATGCCCATAAAACACATAGAATATTGGTCGGCACATAGCGTGAACTCAAATGCTAGCAATTAATATTATTATTAATAGTATTACTGTTGTAACCCTTCTTCTCAGTTACAAGCGGCTCTAATGGACCATTAGAATCGTGATGTGTCCTTAGTCTTTTTTGTCTTATATTTAAGAGTACAGTTAGGATTGTGTTAGTGTGGATAGACTGATTTGCACTCAGTATCCTTTCCAAACTTATTCCAGTGTGTATTCCTGTACATTTCTCCCTTGTAGCTAAGATTCTGAATATGATTTAGGTTCCAGAAAGTAGCTGAATTGGATGCACTCATCTAAGATTCTGAGGGCTTCCCAGGTGGCTCAGTGGTAAAGAGCCTGCTTGCCAATGAAGGAGATGTGGATTCCATCCCTTGGTTGGGAAGATCCTCTGGAAAAGGGCATGGCAACCCACTCCAGTATTCTTGCTTGGAGAATCCCCTGGACAGAGGAGCCTGGTGGGCTGCAGTCCATGGGTTCACAAAGAGTCAGATGTGACTGAGTATACACACACACACACACACACACACACAAGATTTTGAAAGTGGGAGTGAGGAAGATGTCGTATTTCTGCGGCTTAATTTTCCTAGTAAGTGCAGATGAGTGGGAAACTGGCTTTTCTGCTACAGCATCAGCAGGCGTCTTTTAACAAATATTTATTTGGCTGCCTCGGGTCTCAGTTGCAGCACGTGGGATCTTGGTTGCATCACGAGGGCTCTTCCACTGCGGTGTGCAGGCTTAGTTGCTCCGTGGCAGGTGGGATCTTCGTTCCTGGACCAAGGATTGAACCCACATCCCCTGCATTGCAAGGTGGATTCTTAACCACTGGACTACCGGGAAAGTCCTATAGGAGTCTTAATAGCTGTTGAAACACAGAGTTGGGGGTGGATGGAGAGTGGGCCCTTTTGCTAGTGGATATCATAACAAGCGTCTTGGCTGGTATGGCGCTGGTGAACTTCAGGAGGTGGTTCCTTCCTCCTTTGGGACCGGCCTCCCTAGTCACCGAAGAGGCCCCTGTGGTGGCTGAGTTTTGTGACTTTGGAAATCATTCCTGAAACCTAACCCAGAGGCTGTTTCCTCAGGCTTTCCAGCAGCCCAGGAACCCACTTAAAGCTTATAGTAAACCGGCTTCTGCTAAACCAGCCAGACTGGATTTTGTTCTTTGCAAAGGAAACCTGACAATACATTGAATATACTGTTTCAAAACCATAATTTAGTAAAAGCATTCTCGAGTCTCAGAAGGAAGAGGTAATAGGAATTTGTGTCACGTGAAATACACGATAGGCTAGTTTATTGGTCTTTACTAATCATAAAACCATACTTAAGTTTCTCAATAGACATTTTATTTTTTTCTCATTATATATTTTAAAGATGCAGGAAAAAAATCAATATTCAAGCAACTTGGCAATGAAAATGGCCTTTGTGTTGGTGTTGGTGGTTCTGCTTTTGTGCAGGGCGAAAAAAAGCACTGTTGTATCAGCCATGTGAAAAGTTTGGTCATTGTTGGTAAATGCTGGCACAGGACAGCATTATTTCTTGTTATAAGTGATTATCAAAGAAGTCAAGAATTTAGAGCATGTGGCTTAGAAAGCATTTCTGATGTTGGGAACTTAACAGCTTCAGAAGTAGCAAAGGGAATAGTTGGGTGAAAAACTGCAGAGAAAAGCTCTGTTCTTTGGCTGCAGAAGCAATTTAAAAACAACATTCTTGGGTAATGATTTTTTCCTGCATCTTTAAAATGTATATTGAAAAAGCAAAGTTATGGTTTTGTTTAATTAGCAAAGAACAATAAACTGCCCCATGACAGAGGTTCTTTCTGTTGCCTTCTGTCATCAAATTAACTTGGCAGGGATAAATTCAAGGATCATGGGTGTTTTTGTTTGTTTGTTTGTTTGTTTTTTGTTTTTTGTTTTCGTATGTCTGTCTCTCAAAATTTTGTAAGCAATGTTTAAGCAAATTACAAAATTGTGTATTCTGGCATTTAGGGCTAAAGGGAAGAAATCTGATGACAGTTTGGTTTTTATTCCATTGCAGATGATGTTTCTGCCTTTATATTTTGTATATACATTTAGAGACTGTAACTAAAAAACAAAACAAATGAAAATGGTGAAGGCAGTTGGGAGGACTTGGAGAGGTACATTGCATATTGGGAGATGTAGTCCTTATCAGGTGTAGTGCATTCTGGGAAATGGAATCATATATTTCATTGGCTCAGGTAAACTTTGGAGGATGAAGGGTTAGAACAAAGACAAGATGTATCTTTTTATGAAAATGAGAAAACAGAAACATACCAACAAGAGGCTTATGGAAAAATATTGTAGAATTAGGGGAAAAATCATCACCTTAAAGACTCAGAGAAATACAGAGTATTACATTCTTTAGTTCAGTTCAGTTGTTCAGTTGCATCTGACTCTTTGCGACTCCCGTGAACCACAGCACACCAGGGCTCCCTGTCCATCACCAACTCCCGGAGACTACTCAAACTCATGTCCATTGTGTCGGTGATGCCATCCAACCATCTTATCCTCTGTTGTCCCCTTCTCTCCCACCTTCAATCCTTCCCAGCATCAGGGTCTTTTCCAATGAGTCAGTTCTTTGCATCTGGTGACCAAGTATTGGAGTTTCAGCTTTAGCATTAGTCCTTCCAATGAATATTCAGGACTGATCTCCTTTAGGATGGACTGCTTGGATCTCCTTGCAGTCCAAGGGACTCTCAAGAGTCTTCAACACTACAGTTCAAAAACATCAGTTCTTTGGTGCTCAGCTTTCTTCACAGTCCAACTCTCACATCCATACATGACTACTGGAAAAACCATAGCTTTGACTAAATGGAGCTTTGTTGGTAAAGTAATGTCTCTGCTTTTCAATAAACTGTCTAGGTTGGTCATAGATTTTCTTCCAAGAAGCAAGCATCTTTTAATTTCATGGCTGCAGTCAGTATATGCAGTGATTTTGGAGCCCCCCTCCAAAAAAAAGTCTCTCGCTGTTTCCATTGTTTCCCCATCTATTTGCCATGAAGTGATGGGACCAGATGTCATGATCTTAGTTTTCTGAATGTTGAGTTTTAAGCCAACATTTTCACTCTGCTCTTTCCCTTTCATCAAGAGGCTCTTTGGCTCTTCATTTTCTGCCATAAGGGTGGTGTCATCTGAATATCTGAGGTTGTTGATATTTCTCCTGCCAATCTTGATTCCAGCTTGTACTTCACCCATCCAGTACATCAGTGTTTCTCACGATGTACTCTGCATATAAGTTAAATAAGCAGGGTGACAATTTACAGCCTTGACCGATTTGAAACCAGTCTGTTGTTCCATACCCGGTTCTAACTGTTGCTTCTTGACCTGCATACAGATTTCTCAGGAGGCAGGTCAGGTGGTCTGGTATTCCCATCTCTTTATGAATTTTCCACAATTTGTTTTGATCACACAGTCAAGACTTTGGTGCAGTCAATAAAGCAAAAGTAGATATTTCAGCTAACAACAAAAAAAATTTAGAAATGGCTTGGCATTCTTCATAGATACAAACACCATGGCTAGACCTTGCTTCTCAGGTAAGAATATGCAATGGAAGGTCAGGTAGGGCAGTACTGGTCGGATTCCTGAGATGGAAAATGTGTAACCTACTGATTGCTTATTCTCAAACTGCTCCATTATCCTCACAGTATGTGTTATTTCCTTTCAGATTCTAGGAACCAATTGTCTAGTGATCTTAGATTTCAACATTGTTATAGACTCAATTATGTTCCCCAATATTTATATGATGAAATTCTAACCCCCAGTAGCTCACAATATGACTGGACATAGGTGTCTTTAAAAAGGTCATTTAGGTTCAATGAGGTTACAGGGGAGGATTGTAATGCAGTATGACCAGTATCCTTATAAGAAGAAGAGATTTAGACACACTAAAACCCTAATTTGAAAAGATACACACACACCAATGTTCATAGCTACACTATTCACAATAACTGAGTCATGGAGGCAACCTAGGTATCCATTGAAAGACAAATGAGTAAAGACGATATGGTGTGTATATATATGTGTGTATATATATATATATATATATATATATATAATGGGATGTACATACCACATCTTTTTTATATATATATATATAGATACACACACAAAATGGAATATTATCCAGTCACAATAGAGAGCAAAACATTGCCATTTGCAGCAAAATGGATGGACCTAGAGAAAATTATAATAAGTGAATTAAGTCAGATAAAAACATTATATGATATCACTTATATGTGGAATCTAAAAAAAATGTTGCAAATGAGTTTATTTATAAAAGAGAAACACATTCACAGACAGAGAGAAAAAACTTTTGGTTACCAAAGGGGAAGAATAGCGATGAACAGATAGACACTCCTATAAATAAAATGATAAACAGCAAGGGTTTACTGCATAGCACAGGGAACCATATTCAATATTTTTTAATAACCTATAACGGAAAAGAATTTAAAGCTGTATACCTGAAACTGACACAATATTGTAAACCAACTATAGTTAAAACATAGAAAAAAAATAGAACTGATTTGTAGAGCATCTTAGTTTATTTAGGCAGCTGTAACAGAATACCATAGTCTAGGTGGCATAAACAACAGAATTGATTTCTCATGGTCCTGGAAGCTGGGAACTGCACAGCCAAGGTACTGGCGTGTTTGGTGTCTGGTGAGAGCTGACTTACCGGTCACGGAAAGCCGTCTCCTTACTGGAACTTCATGTGGCAGAAAGACAAAGGGAGCTAGCTCTCCAGGGTCTCTTTTAGAAGGGCGCTCATCCCACTCACAAAGGCTCCATCCTCATCACCTACTTACCTCCCAAAAGCCCCACCTCTTAACACCGTTGTCTTGGGGGTTAGGATTTAACCTGTGAGTTCTGGGAGGACACAAACATTCCGTTTATAGCAGAGGGGTTCTTTTATAAATTCTGGATATGAAGCCGTTGAGTTATATGGGCTTCATCCCAGTCTGCGGTCTCTCTTTTTACTTGTCTTTGATGCAGAGAATTTTTGTTTTCATAGTGCTATTTAAGCAGGCTACCAGCAGGGTGCTATAAACTCTGAGCAAAGCCATTTTCTTCACTCGGACAGCTTTTATTTTCTAATATACAAATTGCTAGGTGCCTTTAAAGCAGATGATTTTTTGTCTCAGTTTTTTTTTAACACTTAGATTAAGGTAAACTCTGGCTAACAACTGTGAAAAGTATAATTTATCTATAAGAAAACTACTTGTAAGGATTATATTTGTATATTTAATATAAAACAATAATTTAAAAATTTTAAATTTTATGTTGGAGTATAGTCGTTTTCCCATTGACTCAGCTGTAAAAAGAATCTGTGTGCAATGCAGGAGACACAGGAGATGTGAGTTTGATCCCTGGGTCCGGAAGATGCCCTGGAAAAGGAATGGCAACCCACTCCAGTATTCTTGCCTGGAAAATCCCATGGACAGAGGAAATTCGTGAGCTACAATACATGGGGTTGCAAAGAGTCAGACACGACTGAGCGACTAAGCGCTCACACGCGGTTGATTTACAGTGTGTTAGTTTCCGGTGTACAATAAACTGCTTTAGTTACACATATTCATATATCTATTCTTTTTCAGATTTTTATTAATACTCTTGTTGTCTTAGAGGACAACTGCACTTTTTGAGAATTAAATGCTTTTTTTTTTTCTCTAGGACCAGGTACACTTGATTTTTCCACATGATGTCAATAATTATTTATTCATTTGTTTAGCTTATATGTGAATAATACTGAGGACTCATTAGGATCTCAAAGACATTAAGCTTCATGGTATTTTAAAGCAACTCATAATTACTTAGCAAATGTATGTGAACCAGTTGCATTTCATATTTACTTTATGTTAAATCCAGTTGCATATTTAGTCTACTTTGTTTCTTTAATATTAGGCTAAATATAAACAGATGTGTATCTTTCTATTGTTAAGCTTCCTTGCAGAATACATTTTCAATTAAGTTACCCAAATTGTGATTGTCAGATGGACTTTGCCATGGCTCAGAAGGAAGTTTATTCATATTATAAAAAGCAAATGATAAGATTATCAACAAAGAAATTTTTTTATTCTCAAAAAAGCGAAACTCAGAAACCCAAACCGTAATATTGTAAATCACTGACAGATTTTACAAAGTTAATTTTATTTCTAAAAGTTTGCTATTACTTTAATAACAATAATCGTTCCCTACTAACCCATTTTTTAAAAAGTTCATGTGAAAAATGCAAAGTGTTTCAAAGTCTATTTGAAAACCCTTCATTAAGATTTTTCTTGGCACCAGGGCATACTAAGAGGCCGCTTCTACATGTAGATTTTATCTCTGTGTAGACTTGTAGCTTTGTGGGAAAGTTTTCAGTTCAAAACTGGTTTCTAATATCCTTAAAGTATATAAATTGATATCATGTTTCAAATAAAATATAAGTTGTTGAAAGAATTTATGCATTCTTTTGGCTTGGACAAATGTTTATTTACTGGAGAAGATATAGGAGGAGAGGTGTCTTTTTAGGTATATGGCCTCTCTGCTATGGACCACGTGTTTTGGCGGATATGATCGTGGTGAGGGTGATGGGGGCACAGAGTTTAAGATCTAAAGAGAACAAAGGATGGAGCACGTCAGGACAGAGAGAGAAAAATAAGCAGATTGGTTTGAAGTCGGACAGATTTGAGGTGTTGAGGGAAAATGGCGGTTTCTACTCTCCAAAATTCCATCTGGGTGGTTTCCTATGTGTCTGCAATAAAACTCTTGCACAATAAATGAAGAAAAATATATAAACGTTTAAATTTATTGGGTGTAAAGCTCTTAAAGAGAGGCTGCTCACCAAGAGTATAAGCCTGCCTGGGTTTGACGGGGTAGACCCTGGCTAAAAGGCTGTGAGTCTGCTGTTCCTTTCCCTGCGCTAGGCACTGTGTTTTCTTCCTTGATGACAATCCCTTGGGACGTGGATCACCACCAGCAAGGAGCAGAAATTTACCTGCCTGGACAAGGAAGGAAAGGATGTACTAGAACCTGAACATCAATTTCACTCCATGAGAACCGCTATCCACTGGAAATGGGAGTGATAGAACATAGCAGACAAATGGGAATGACTCTCACATAAACACTCTTGTCGATGCTGGTTGCTAACAGATGCGTTTAGGTAAATGCTGTTACCTCAAGAAGTGTTATCTTCTGGGGATCCTTATCATAATTTTATTTTAAATCCGAACAGCTGTTGTTTAACTACCACAGACCACAATTTATCTACAGCTCGGGGCCATAAAGTTAGCTTTAATGCACTCTGCTTCTTTTTCCCCCTTGTATTTGATTTAATTTCCATGCATCTGACACTCACATGCTATATACTATTTGCATATTTCAATATGTACTTTTGCAGATCCCATAAGTACTCAGGTGCTAAAAGAGGAAGAATAAATAAAAATGGAAGTTCCCAGTGACAAATTATACATAAAAAAAGGAAGAACAGCGCTCAGAGTTCACTTACATGTAAAATATTCTGAACAATAATAGCTCCTTGAGGACAACAAAGCAGGTTTTTCTGAGGGTGGTTGGTTTATGGTGACTGCAGACAAAAACGGATGTTTTTGTTGGCGGTGAAACACAGCACACTTATCTGAACTGAGCCCTAGGGTTTACCATACAGTAACGGAGAGAAAACTTTAGCTTTATTTAAGAAATCAACAAATGTGGCCACTTCCATAAGCCCAAATCTTTCTAAAATAAATATTCATCATTTTTCATTCATGAGATTATGAAAAATGAGGTTGCAGTTTCAAACAAAAGAAAACTCTGGGATAGATAGAAAAAGAGTATAGTCACTCTTGGGGAAACTTCAAAGAATAGGGCCTCCACTGGGTTACGGCACCATATTTAGCGAAGGAGCTTGGTGACACAGGGCATGAGCTAACCCAGGGCTTGGGCAGCTGCTGGATGGAAAATCAATTTTGGTCAGGGTTAGATGGGCCCAAGACAGTTCTTTGGTCTTTAGTACAGCATCTGAGAACTTCCAAGCAGAGGACAGAGGACCCAAAAAGTGTTTTCTTCTCTCATGCTTTCAGCGTGGTTTGCAGACTCCTGCAAGTCTCAGAACCCCAGCCTCCATCTCTCCTTCCATTTTCTGAGGTTCCAGTCATATGTTGGCAGGTGTGCTTGGCTTTCAGACCTATTTCAGGTGGCCTTTAAGCTCCAGTCCTTTTTGAATCCTTGCTTCTTAGAATCTAGTTTCAAAAGGAAGTGAGATATGACCCCTGCTGCCACAGAATGAGGCAGGCTCTGGAGCTCAGTGACTCTGGGGCTTATTAATTTGACAGTCAGTTTTATGGCAGCAGGCAGTTGCTTGCAAAATGGTGACTTCACAGATGCCATAACACACATCGGGTCTTCCCTGGTGGCTCAGACAGTAAAGAATGCCTGCAATGGAGAAGACCTGGGTTCTATCCCTGGGTTGGGAAGATCCCCCTGGAGAAAGGAATGGCTATCCCCTCCAGTATTCTTGCCCGGAAAATGCCACTCACAGAAGAGCCTGACGTGCTACAGTCCACGGGGCCACAAAGAGTCAAACACAACTGAGTGACAACACACACACACACACACACACACACCAGTAAAATCAGCAAGTGCAAGGAAAGTACCCTCACTGGAATGATGAACAATACGAAAAATATAGTCACACACCTGTCCTAGAGGTGTAACTGAAAAGTGGAATCAGTGTATGTTTTATTTCTGAACCATTATTGCTTATGGAAGTGGAAACAGTCTAAAAATACAAGCAAAGGGATAAGGAGAAGGTGGGAAGGATTTGCAGGGCCTAATTTGGGAATGTGATAGTTGTTCCTGAGAAGGAAAGCTATGACCAATCTAGACAGCATATTTAAAAGCAGAGATATTACTTTGCTGACAAAGGTCCATCTAGTCAAAGCTATGGTTTTTCCAGTAGTCATGTATGGATGTGAGAGTTGGACCATAAAGAAGGCTGAGCACCGAAGAATTGATGCTTTTGAACTGTGGCATTGGAGAAGACTTTTGAGAGTCCCTTGGACTGCAAGGAGATCAAACCGGTCAATCCCAAAGGAAATCAGTCCTGAATTTTCATTGGAAGGACTGATGCTGAAGTTGAAACTCCAATACTTTGGCCACCTGCTATGAAGAGCCAACTCATTGGAAAAGTCTCTGATGCTGGGAAAGATTGAAGGCAGGAGGAGAAGGGGACAACAGAGGATGAGATGGTTGGATAGCACCACTGACTCATTGGACATGAATTTGAGTGAACTCCGGGAGATGGTGGAGGACAGAGGAGCCTGGCGTGCTGCAGTCCACGCCAGCTCTTGGGGTCACCAAGAGCTGGACAACAAATTGTGTCACTATTATAAGGTCTGTCTGCTGAGAACACTTTCACCTTCAATTTTTTGTTGCTGTGCTTCCAATAGAACATAGGGTTGGATATCATTGCAGAAGGGACTAAATATTTTTAAGGAAAATGGTTTGGTACCCCAAATTTCATGGGAAACTTTGATCCTGTGAAAATTCTAAGTTTATTTATGAATCAAAGAGAGGGAGATAAATGACAGTAATCACCACTTGGCAATTCTGTGGCAACTTTCATCTGAAGGTTTCAGAGAATCTGACAGAGCTTAACTAAAGAAGCCTCACAATGCCCCAGACTTCCCTGGCTCAGCAGTAAAGAATCCTCCTGAAATGCAAGAGCCACAGGAGACATGGGTTTGATCCCTGGGTCAGGAAGATCCCCTGGAGGAGGGCATGGCAAGCCACTCCAGTATTCTGGCCCAGAGAATCCCATGGACAGAGGAGCCTGGTGGGCTATAGTCCATGGAGTCGCAAAGAGTCAGACACGACTGAACGATAGCTTGCACGTGTGGACATTGGGGAGAATATGATAAATTTGGCTTGAGATAAAAAAACAAGCCCTTGAAAATGAACTTCTTGGAAAGGTGAAGTGATCTCCTGATGCACTTGGACTTGATTCTGTGGTACAATGAAAATCACATGTCAAGAAAAGTCTAAAGGATTGAGACAAAAATTCAGGATCATCTTATTAAGTATGAAGTAAGGTGAATGTGACACTTTCATGCGTTGGAGAAGGAAATGGCAACCCACTCCAGTGTTCTTGCCTGGAGAATCCCAGGGATGGGGAGCCTCGTGGGTTGCTGTCTATGGGGTTGCACAGAGTTGGACATGACTGAAGTGAATTAGCAACAAGGTGAAAGTGAAAGTCTCTCGGTCGTGTCCAGCTCTTTGCGACCCCATGGACTATACAGTCCTTGGAATTCTCTAGGCCAGAATACTGGAGTGGGTAGCCTTTCCCTTCTCCAGCAGATCTTCCCAACACAGGAATCAAACTGGGGTCTCCAGCATTGCAGGCAGATTCTTTAGCAACTGAGCTATCAGGGAAGCCTAAGTTTGAGTGGTCATAATCACCACCCTGGTTTCATTTGGCTGCTTAACGGCATGTGAGAGTTGGACCATAAAGAAGGCTGAGCACGAAATTGGTGCTTTCAAACTGTGGTGCTGGAGAAGACTCTTGAGAGTCTCTTGGACTCCAAGGAGATCAAACTAGTCAATCCTAAAAGAAATCAACTCTGAATATTCATTAGAGGGACTGATGGTAAAGCTGAAGCTCCAATACTTTGGCCACCTGATGTGAAGAGATGATTCATTGGAAAAGACCCTGAGGCTGGGACAGATTGATGGCAGGAGGAAAAGGAGATGACAGAGGATGAGATGGTTGGATGGCATCACCGACTCAATGGACATGAGTTTGAGCCAACTTTGGGAGATGGTGAGGACAGGGATGCCTGGAATGCTGCAGTCCATGGGGTTGGAAAGAGTCCGACACGACTGAGTGACTGAACAACAACAATACTTAAAGGCCTCCTTAAGGGATTCATAAAGAATCTGCCTGCAATGCAGGAGACCCAGGTTCGATCCCTGTTTCAGGAAGATCCCCTGGAGAAGAAAAAGGCAACCCACTCCAGTATTCTTGCTTGGAAAATTCCATGCACAGAGGAGCCTGGTGGGATATAGTCATGGGGTCACAAAGAGTCAGACACAACTGAGGAACTACCACTTTTTCCCCCCACATCACATACTTAAGAAAAAGAATAAGAAGCCTAAATTAGGATTGATAAAAACTGGATTGTTTCCATATATTTAAGTCCTAAAAAATCTTATTATATATTACAATTCATTCAGGTGGGCAGAGGTCATCTTTAAAGGCTGAAAGTTTACAATCTGTAGGTCTTATCAAAGTTTAGGTCTTAATTTTTAAACTCAGTGAGTACATAAATGAAATATATACACATAAGCTTTTCCTATTTAAGGAGAACTGTCCTCTGTGTTTTTTCACAATTTGAACTTGGCTGGGCAAACGTAACAGGAAAGAAGATATCCCTACATCTGCTGAGCAGAGGCATAGTTCAGGTTTGATCTACACACTGTCCCTTTAAGATGATCCTCCTTCTAAAGAGTATGTCATCACCAGGAAAAACTAGAATAATTTTTGTTCCCACTGCAATTTTTCAGGTTTTGCTTCACAGAGTCAAGTTTTCATGATACTTGTTTTCCGTTCCAAGAACCTAAACTTATAATTAAAATAGCTGTCATATGATCCATGGACGCTTGGACTCACCTACCAGGGAAGAGGGAAGGAGTGAGAGAGAGAGAAACAGACAGACCTTAGAATGCCTTCCTGCCCATTCTTCAGTTTAGAGGTCGACAAGATGACTTTATTAAAAGAAAGAGCATTCACTTGCTGTCTTTCATATGCCCAGTTCTTTCATCTTCAACAAAACTCCATCTATTGTTATTCTCAATTTATAGAAGAGGAAATTGAGGCTCACAGAGGTCCAGAACCTGCCTCCAGCCGGAAAGTTATAATGACAACATTTCACCCACAAATTTTAACCACAACAGCATGAATTCCTTTCTGTCTTGGTTTCATAAAATGGTACATTTTCTTTTTAGAAGCAGAGGTGGAAAAAAAATATGCCACCTAATTAGCTTCACAAATGGTGACCCTGTTGTTTTCCACGTATTTTGGGGGTAGATCTGATCTATATTTATTCAGTCCTGAGTCTGGCAGAACTAATGACCGGATGTGACCTCATTCAGCCTCTCGCCAGTATGTGACTGATAGGCACATGCCAAGGTTGGAGACTTGAAAATGAAAGGGCAGATGGGAAGGCAGGAGGGGAAAAGTCACCTTACATCTTTCTTTAAAATGCTTTCATAAAAATATGTTCCTTTAAATTATTTTTTCATAATGAGAACGTAAGCTTTATCCTAAGACCAACTGCTGAGGTCGTAATGTAAACTGGAAAGATATTTGACACCTTGACTGCAGCTTGGGGGTGATTCTGAAGTAGAGGACTTGGCTAAGCCACACCCAGATCCCGGACCTACAGAACCTGTGGGACAATAAATGATGACGGCTCAAGCCACTAGGGCTTCCCTGGGGGCTCAGTGGGGAGGATTCCTCCCGCAATGCAGGAGACTCAGGTTCGATCCCTGGGTCAGGAAGATTCCCTGGAGAAGTAAATGGCAACCCACTCTAGTATTCGTGCCTGGGAAATCCCATCGACAGAGGAGCCTGGTGGGCTACAGTTCCTGGAGTCATAAAAGAGTTGGACACGACTTAGGGACTGAACAACAACAAATCCACAAAGTTTAGAGGTAACACGTCACACAGCAGTAGATAACCAATAGGCACGGTAGCTGGCTTTTCCTTCTGGCAGGACCACTTGCCTTGAAGAACTGTTCTCGTTGTTGGTCTTGCTTGAGATCTGTAGCCAAGGGCATTCTCTCCCAAGGGCTTGACCTTCTTTGCATTTGGCATCTCATCCTGATACATTGGGAGTTAGTATTTAAAGAAACCATTTAGAGCTGTATTACAACTGTACATGATTTATTGAAGAAGCAGTTTAAAGTTGCTTTTCTACTTATTGATTTTGGGTAACTTCCTCCCTAACATTCTAAAGGAGATCAGCCCTGGGATTTCTTTGGAAGGAATGATGCTAAAGCTGAAACTCCAGTACTTTGGCCACCTCATGCGAAGAGTTGACTCATTGGAAAAGACTCTGATGCTGGGAGGGATTGCGGGCAGGAGGATAAGGGGACGACAGAGCATGAGATGGCTGGATGGCATCACTGACTCGATGGACGTGAGTCTGAGTGAACTCTGGGAGTTGGTGATGGACAGGGAGGCCTGGCGTGCTGCAATTCATGGGGTCGCAAAGAGTTGGACACAACTGAGCGACTGAACGGAACATTATAAAGACACAAGTATAGGTTTGACCTGTACATGTCATTTTCTATATACCTCCAGAGGCTCCTGCGGTAGTCCCCTGGGATGATAATAGGTGAGAAACTTAACGCACTCTTGCCCGGTGAGTTAGTAAAAGCATCAAACCAGCTTTATGCTGGTTCCCTGATCCAGCATCCATCTTCCACATTTCCAGTGTTATATATTTAGCCCAGGAGGTGGTGTGTGTGGGCTCTAACAGCTGACTGTCTGTGTTTTCACCCTAGCTCTATTTAGTTCTGTGGGACCCTAGGAAAATTACACTTCCCAAATCTTATTTCCCTAACCTCTAAATGATATATAGTATTGAGAACTAATCTTGATAGTATTGTGAAGCTGATGAAATAAAATAATTCATGCTAGGTATTTAACACAGTACCTACCAGATAGTAAGCCCTTAATAAATGCTGAATATATGAAACATATATTTATTGAAGTGAAAGTGAAAGCCACTCAGTCGTGTCCCACTTTTTGCAACCCCATGGACTATACACAGTCCATGGAATTCCCTAGGCCACAATACTGGAGTGGGAAGCCTATCCCTTCTCCAGCAGATCTTCCTGACCCAAGAATCAAACCAAGGTCTCCTGCATTGCAGGCGGATTCTTTACTAGCTGAGCTACCTGGGAGGCATATTAATTGCCTGACATTGTGCTAGGTTATGAGGATGCTAATGTGAGTATAATTTGGTTCCTTTTCTCACAGAAATCACAGTCTTTGAAGTGAAATAGTAGTGAATATTTATATAACATTGCTGATTACAAACATCATCATGTACCTGACTTAAATGATCCTGATAAATTTTCCTATTTGGTATCATTCCTGAATTTCTGGCTTCATGTCTAGTATCAGTTATTCTAAAATTAGATGACTTCTTATATCCCTAGTTTCTCCCAGAGGCCAGCCAAATGAAAACTGCCAATCTGACCTCACTTCTGGAATCTGGTCAGGTTATTCTCTAACACGTCTATCTATTTTACAAAATTGTGAGGACGAAGCTTTGGGTTGTAGGCGGCGGTGGTGGTGGTTTAGTTGCTCAGTCACATTCAACTCTTTTTGACCGCATGGGCTGTAGCCCGCCAGGCTCCTCTGTTCATGGGATTTCCCAGGCAAGAAGACCGGAGCAGGTTTCCATTTCCTGCTCCAGGGGATCTTCCGGACCCAGACATTGGACCCATGTCTCCTGCCTTGCAGGCAGATTCTTTTCCACTGAGCTACCAGGGAAGGTTAGGGGGAGCATTTAAATAAAGCAGTCAGGGAGCATGAAGGAAACTGCTACTGCTGTTACCTGTTCTGACCTTTGACTGGCCAGAGTCAGTAGTTCAACTTCTGCAGCCCTCTCCATGTGGCTACAATTCTGGCCCCAAACCTGGATCCCGGATCAGTCCCTGGAGGGTCATCTGATAACCGTGTCCTTGCTCCTTACCACATCTCCCCACATCTGAATATTAGGGAAAAGGAGTAGAATGGAAAGGCAAGCAGAAGGTTAGTGAGACACAGGCAGAGATAAGATCCGGTTATCATGGAGAGGTGGGTAGTCAAGTGATTATCCACTGCAACTTTTATCAAGAACCGTGGGGAGAGATTGGCCTGAGTGCTAAGGGAACTGGCTTTGGCATAAATAACAAAACCACCAGGGAAACCCCTTCCCTATACACCCATTCAGTCTGCCTGGCAGATACATTTTCTAAAATAAAACCATTTGGACCACCATCCTGCCAAAACCCCAAAATATAAACAATGTTCCCCTCTGTTTAGGGCACATAGCAGAACTATTCAGACCAAACAAATAAATAAACAACAAACCAAACAAAGCAAAACCCCCAATCATGCCCAGTTCTATTGGGCAGGCATAGCTGAGAGCTTTAAGCAAGAAACAGGAGTGAGCTGGTGAAATTTCTAGGAGGTCCTGGCCAAAGAAGGGAGAGCAGACAGCCGTGGCTCACTTCACTGGTGTTCATCTGTGATGCCTTTAGTGTTGTCGAACATATTTCATTAGTGTTTTTCCCTTATTAAATATGAAAATCATGTCAAAGGTAAGTGTCAGGGGGCTGTAAAATTACCCTTCTTATCTTCTGTACATTTATCAGGTGATAAATGGAAAGACACTGCTGCCAAAATAACTGAATGAATAATTTATAAATGACTGATGCATCTTGTATGTTGTTTCGGGCACAAAGCAGTAGGGCATCAATAATCAAAAGAAGGTGGATTAATTTAGCAGAATTTTGCTGTTGATATTTTTATCTAAAGGCTGCAGTCTAGGCTTCTGGGACCAGAGAAACTTCTTTCTGTTGTTTTAGTCCTTTAGCAATTTGAGGGTAGAAAGGCAGAAAAGGAGGGTACCCCACTTCTTACCCCAGAGCTCCCTCTCTGATAATAAGTGCTGCTAATATTGATGTAATGAGATTTGATCTATTCATGCCCTCTCCCTTCATGGATTGGCTTACAATACTTAGACCAGGAACGTTTAAAAAACAAAAAATCTTAATCTAGATGTAAAAGGGGACTCCACATCAATTTTAACCTTTCCTAGAGGACTTCCCTGGTGGCTCAGATGGTAAAGACTCTGCCTGCAGTGCAGATGCAGGAGACCCAGGTTTGATCCTTGGGTCGGGAAGATCCCTGAAGAAGGGAATGGCTACTTACTGCAGTTTCTGGGGAAGAGAATGGTTACACACCCAGGTATTCTTGCCTGGAGAATCCCATGGACAGAGGAGCCGGTGGACTACAGTCCATGGGGCTGCAGAGTCAGACATGAGTGAGTGACCTTCAGAAATCATTTTATTCCCCTTAATTCACATTAAAGCAGTGTTATCTTGGAAATGTTAGTCTCTTTAGCCAAATCTTCTTAAATGTATTTACAGTTCTATGACATTGCGATCTTGGTCACCCTCAAAGCCCATCTAAGAGTGTGGAGAAAAAGGAACCCTCTTACACTGTTGGGGGGAATGCAAACTACTACAGCCACTATGGAGAACAGTGTGGAGATTCCTTAAAATCCTGGAAATAGAACTGCCATAAGACCCAGCAATCCCACTGCTGGGCATACACACCGAGGAAACCAGAATTGAAAGAGACATGTGTACACCAATGTTCATCGCAGCACTGTTTACAATAGCCAGGACGTGGAAGCAACCTAGATGTCCATCAGCAGATGAATGGATAAGAAAGCTGTGGTACATATACACAATGGAGTATTACTCAGCCATTAAAAGAATACATTTGAATCGGTTCTAATGAGGTGGATGAAACTGGAGCCTATTATACAGAGTGAAGTAAGCCAGAAAGAAAAACACCAATACAGTATAATAATAACACATATATATGGAATTTAAACAGATGGTAACGATAACTCTATATGCAAAACAGCAAAAGAGACACAGATACAAAGAACAGACTTTTGGACTCTGTGGGAGAAGGCAAGGGTGGGATGATTTGAGAGAATAGCATTGAAACATGTATATTATCATATGTGAAATAGATCACCAGTCCACGTTTGATGCATGAGACAGAGTGCTCTGGGCCGGTGCACTGGGATGACCCTGAGGGATGGGATGGGAGGGAGATGGGAGGGAGGGTCAGGATGGGGAACACGTGTATACCCATGGCTGATTCATGTGAATGTATAGCAAAAATCACCACAATATTGTAAAGTAATTAGCCTCCAATTAAAATAAAAAAGAGAGAAAAAAAAGAATAAAGGCCCTCTTAAGGCACTGGTAGATGGTGATGGACAGGGAGGCCTGGCCTGCTGCGATTCATGGGGTCGCAAAGAGTCAGACACCACTGAGAGACTGGACGACTGACTGACTGACTGACTGAAGGCACTGGTAAGAGACAGAGCAGAACTCGATTCTATTGGGTTCAGGGACAGCACCCACCAACCCCCAACCAGAGAGAATGCCTGGGAGCCAAGGGCTCAACCCAGATTCTTCTTGAAAAAGGCAAAATGCAGGCAGACCAACATTCTGCCGAGAAAATTTGCTGTCTTTGGCAGTTTCCACTTGGAACTCCTTTCCCCTGAAGGTTGAGCAGACAGGGTTTATACTCACAGGGGAAAGGGTCTTGCAATTAACATCATGATTTATTCCGACATATGACTCTTGAAGAGGGGCTACTTTACAATTTTTTTTTTTTTTTAAAGATTCCACCCTGTGGCTTTCCCCACCTGGCCCAGGGGTCTGTTTTATTTATTTATTTATTTTTGTCAGCCCATTGTCAGAATGGCCTTGCCTCGTCTCCAGGCCCCACTGCCCATTAACAAGAGCCGCTTCCACGGAACCGGAGGTCCATCCCAGCACGGCAATTGGGCTGGGCTGGCTCTCCCGGCCGGTTCCTGCCCGGCTCCGTCCCCTCGGCGAGGGGGAGACCCCAGCCCTCCGGGGGGCTCCCCAGCGTCCGCCGTGGCCGCCTGCCCCAGGGTCCTCGGACCGCGAAGGCTGATGGAGACGGAGGCTCGGCGGTGGGCGGAAGACAGCGACGCAGTCCCCGCGGCGCGGAGCTGAGTCCCGGAACTGGGCCGGACCCCGCGGCTCCGCAGACACGCCGCAGAAGGCGCGGGGTGTCTTACTTGGGCCTTTATTACCCGGAGAGGAATGCGGAGAGAGAGAGGCTTGATGATGAAGTACTGGACTAATTCGTGTGGTCCAGCTGGCTGAGCCAGAGGGGCTGGCTGCCGACGGAGGCCCGGGCGCTGGAGAGCTCACTGCTGGCCGGTTTCCCTTGGCACCTGGAAAGCCGAAACAAAGGCGTGCAGAGATCAAAAGAGCGCAGAGGCATCAATAATGAAGAAGGAGGGAGCCCCGGGGAGGAGCAGCGGGTATGCCGGTGGGCGCCGCACTCCTTCGCAACAAAGTCGTATTTTGCTCATTTCATTTCCGAAGGAATCCTTTTTCTGGAACTTCACTTTCTAAATCGAAATCACATTCTAAATTCTAAATCTAACCAGGCTTTTGATTATCACTGACACCAGGTTATTTACTTTTTTCCCCTCTTCCTTTTTAAACTTGCGCATTTGCCAGTGAATTCTGGCAAAACAAAAAGAGACAGCTTCCCTTTTACACACACAGGAAGCGCTTCTGGTCCAAAAGCTTTGTGACTAGGAAGCTAATGTGACAGGAAGATACCTTTCTCTCAGGCTGCATAGAGGCCACCCGCCTGTTCGATGTTCCCATCCTTCCGTACCTGCTAATGGCCCAGCTAAGTTCCTCCTCTGTTCGCCATCTCCTGCGATAAATAATGGATCTTGCGTGTTCAAATGTGCTTAAACACTTCGAGGACCATCTGCTTACCAATATAATAAATAAAACGCTGGGATGACTGCCTTTAGCACTGGATGGATTGTAATTATCTTTCAAAAATAGACCCAGCATTCATCCTGAGTTTTAAGGGCTAATTCTAATAGCCTGTGTGTACTCAGGATAAAAGGGAGTGAGCTTGACAGCCTTTGGACTTCCCTGGCTGAGACGGTAAAAGCATCTGCCTACAATGCTGGAGACCCAGGTTCGATCCCTGGGTTGGGAAGATCCCCTGGAGAAGGAAATGGCAACCCACTCCAGTTTTCTTGCCTGGAAAATCCCATGGACGGAGAAGCCTGGTAGGCTACAGTCTGTGGGGTCACAAAAAATCAGACACGACTGAGTGACTTTCACTTTCACTTTGACAGCCTTTGACTGTGTGGATGACAACAAACTGTGGGAAATTCTTCAAGAGATGGGACTACCAGACCACTTTACCTGCCTCCTGAGAAATCTCTAGGCAGGTCAAGAAGAAACAATTACAACCAGACATGGAATGTCGGACCGGTTCCAAATTGGGGAAGGAGTACTTCAAGGCTGTATATTGTCACCCTGCTTATTTAACTTATATGCAGAATACATCATGTGAAATACCAGGCTGGATGAGGCACAAGCTAGAATCATAATTGCAGGAAGAAATATCAATAACCTCAGATATGCAGATGACTCCACCCTTATGGCAGAAAGTGAAGAGGAACTGAAGAATCTCTTGATGAAAGTGAAAGAGGAGAGTGAAAAAGTTGGCTTAAAGTTTAACATTCAGAAAACTAAGATGATGACATCTGGTCCCATCACTTCATGGCCAATAGATGGAGAAACAATGGAAACAATGACACACTTTATTTTTTGGGCTCCGAAATCACTGCAGATGGTGACTGCAGCCATGAAATTAAAAGACGCTTGCTCTTCGGAAGAAAAGCTATGACAAGGCTGCACCGCATACTAAAAAGCAGAGACATTACTTTATCAAGAAAAAAGGTCTGTATAGTCTAAGTTATGGTTTTTCCAGTAGTCATGTATGGATGTGAGAATTAGACCATAAAGAAAGCTGAGTGCCAAAGAACAGATGCTTTTGAACTGTGATGTTGGAGAAGACTTTTGAGAGCCCCTTGGACTGCAAGGAGATCCAACTAGTCCATCCTAAAGGAAATCAGTCCTGAATATTCATTGGAAGGACTGATGCTGAAGCTGAAATTCCAATACTTTGGCCACCTCTTGCGAAGAACTGACTCATTGGAAAAGACCCTGATGCTGGGAAAAATTGAAGGCAGGAGGAGAAGGGGACGATAGAGGATGAGATGGTTGGATGGCATCACCGACTCAATGGACATGAGTTTGAGCAAGCTCTGGGAGTTGGTGATGGACAGGGAGGCCTAGCATGCTGCAGTCCACTGGGGTGCAAACACTCAGACACGACTGAGCTGAGCTGAACTGAACTGAACTTGACAGCCAGAAATAATGCGACAGATGAGCTGGGTCGGAAGAGTAGGCAGATGAGGGAAATGGGAGGTAGTGCTACCAAATGTGAGCTTGATTTATAGACCAGTCAAGTCAAAGGTTTATTCCTAACAAGCAGGGGCAAAGTCAAAGTTTCTAATAGTTAGTCTTTACCTGAAACTAACAAAGTCTGGTTTTAGAAACTACACGAAGGTATGAGGGCAGCTCCCTACACTTCCCTCTGTTTTCTCCTCTGAACTGTTTTCATTCCACTTCCCTCTGGGAGCCCTCATGCTTCCCTCTGGGAGCCTTCAAGGAAAAGGAGCCCTATTTTTCCTTTGCCCTCAGCAGAAACTCTCTTTTAATCTTACTAAAGTGTGAATGACTACCTGAACTTCAAGAACTAAGTCTTTCTCTTGTCTTTGGTCTATATGTATTGATATAATCAAATTGTTTTGAAGGATGAAGCTATGGGTTTTGGGGCATTAAACTTTAGGGCAGAGATATTTTGTGTGTGGCTAAAGACCCTTCATTTTCCCCCCAAACATCACATAGGTTAGGCAGACAGACACCTGTATCCTCCACATGTTGGGACCAATTCATATGCCATCATCCCTGAAATTCAATGATTGGCAGATATTTTAAAGAACTGAGCACGTGGTAATTACATTGAATATTTTTATTTCCCTATTTTGCCATGAGAAAGAAATAGCAAGAGAAAATATTCATTTTGATTTTTTAAACCTTTGCTATTGTTTAGTCACTAAGTTATATCTGACTCTTTGTGACCCTATAGACTGTACAGCCAGCCAGGCTCCTCTGTCCAAGGGATTTTTCTAGGCAAGAATACTGGAGTGGTTGCCATTTCCTTCTCTATACTCAGTGCCGGGCTCTGTAACTTATTCTATATATTGCTTTAACTCAATTGAATTATCACATAGTTAATGATTGTGGGTATACTACCCTTATGTAAGGCTGATGTTTCTAATGCCGCTCAAGTAAATTCAGGAAAATGATTCATCTGGTGGTAACCTTAAAGGGTTAATGGAACTTGCCTGCAAGATGTATCATCCATTTTTTATATAATGCTTCTGTGCCATCCATCCCTCTATTATACGCTTCCAGTCACCAAATACTAGTTTGCCCATATTTATAATGAGCCAGTTTAGATGGAGACAGTTCTAAACTTAACCCTTACCTGTGGACCCAGTTAGATCCAGTGAGATAAAATGCTTTGTTAGGAGTTTTCACAGGTTAGTGTCAAGCCAGCATTTCTGACTGTCACATCAAAGCAGCAACTGGCCGCCCTGAAGAATGCTTTGAACAAGTACAGATTGTATCCTCCGTGGCAGTTGCAGAATCTTACCCTTTGTTCTGTGACCTCTTTTAGAATACGAGTCCAGGGAATATTGGTTAAGAAAAGTAGTACGGAGCCCGTCCGCTCAGATACTGTTTGCTGGGAACAGGAGGAAAGGTGTGGGAGATGGACTATTTGGATAACACAAAAATTAAGGAGGTGGCACACGGGGCTCCCTCTCTAAGGACCATATCTAGTCACGGATCAGCGAAGCAGCACCAGGAAGCAAAAATGCGGTCCAGTGCTGGCTCAAGGGCTGGACAGACAGTGGCCGTGGGGCCACTGGGCAGAAGGGAGTCAGACGTTGGAAGGCCAGTAGATGTGGGAAGCTTGTCAATGATAATGGATACGCCACGAGGCACCTTACAGATTGGTGGAACGTGAACTTACAGTAGGAACCAAAAGCAATATTCAAGGTCCATTAGAATAGACATTCGGCAGAAAGGTGGATATGGGCACTGGAAGCTTCACGTGTGTGTGTGTGTCTGTGTGTATGGGTGTGGTGCTCAGCCATGTCCAACTCTTTGCAACCCTATGAACCATAGCCTGGCTCCTCTGTCCAAATACTGGAGCAGGTTACCATTTCCTTCTCCAGGGGATCTTCCTGACCCAGGAATCTGGCACTGCAAGCCAGTCCTTTCGTGGTATCACTAACCCAATCAGAATTGGGTCTATGTAATAGAATGTCTACACGTTTCATGGTTATTATAGTGGCTGGTGAACATCACCTCTTTGGTGATTTCAGGATCATCCCAATTCATAATATGTAGTATTATGACAATTGGTAATCAGTAAAACACTGAAAGAACCTAATTTAATCTGTATCATATACATGACCTTAACTGTTGAAAGAGTTGGACACGACTGAGCGACTTTCACTTACTCACTCACTAACTGTTGAAATAGGTTAAAAAATGTACATAAAAAGTAAGTATATGTCTTAGTGACATTTTATTCCCTAAATAAAATATCCTGCATGGACCACATGTGTTAACGTCATTGAGTTTAAGTGGGCAACACACTTTTACTGCTGCTGCAGCTGCTAAGTCGCTTCAGTTGTGTCTGACCGCATAAACGGCAGCCCACCAGGCTCTGCCATCCCTGGGATTCTCCAGGCAAGAACACTGGAGTGGGTTGCCATTTCCTTCTCCAATGCATGAAAATGAAAAGTGAAAGTGAAGTTGCTCAGTTGTGTTTGACTCCTAGTGACCCCATGGACTGCAGCCTACCAGGCTCCTCTGTCCATGGGATTTTCCAGGCAAGAGTACTGGAGTGGGTTGCTATTGCCTTCTCTGCACTTTTACTGATCACATACTATATTTTACTGAGCATTTAATATATGCTAAGAAGTTCTGATGCTGGGAGGGATTGGGGGCAGGATAAGAAGGGGACGACAGAGGATGAGATGGCTGGATGGCCTCACTGACTCAATGGAGATGAGTTTGAGTGAACTCCGGGAGTTGGTGATGGACAGGGAGACCTGACATGCTGCAATTCATGGGGTCGCAAAGAGCTGGACATGACTGAGTGACTGAACTGAACTGAACTGAAGAAGTTCTGAGAAAGGTAATAGAGCTGTCTCTCAAAGTTTCAGTTCAGTTCAGTTCAGTTCAATTGCTCAGTAGTGTCTGACTCTGCAACCCCATGGACTGTAGCATGCCAGGCTTCACTGTCCATCACCAACTCCCAGAGCTTGCTCAAACTCATGTCCATTGAGTCGGTGATGCCATCCAACCATCTCATCCTCTGTCGTCCCCTTCTTCTCCTGCCTTCAATCCTTCCCAGCATCAGGGTCTTTTCCAATGAGTCAGTTCTTCCCATCAGGTGGCCAGAGTATTGGAATTTCAGCTTCAGCATCAGTCCTTCCAATGAATATTCAGGACTGATTTCCTTTAGGAATGACTGGTTGGATCTCCTTGCAGTCCAAGGGGCTCTCAAAGTCTTCTCCAACACCACAGTTCAAAAGCATCAATTCTTCAGTACTCAGTATTCTTTATAGTCCAACTCTCACATCCATACATGTCTACTGGAAAAACCACAGCTTTGACCTTTGTTGGCAAAGTAATGTCTCTGCTTTTTAATATGCTGTCTAGTTTGGTCATAACTTTTCTTCCAAGGAGCAAGCGTCTTTTAATTTCACGGCTGCAGTAACCATCTGCAGTGATTTTGGAGCCCCCAAAAATAAAGTCTCTCACTGTTTCCATTATTTCCCCATCTATTGCCATGAAGTGCTGGGACCAGATGCCATGATCTAGTTTTCTGAATGTTGAGTTTTAAGCCAACTTTTTAAGCCCTCAAAGCTTATCCTTCTACTAACAGAGAGAGTAAACCAGGGCTTGCAAACACAATCAATGCAAAATTTTGTACACTCTTCGGAAAGCAAACTGTGGTGAAAAAACAGATTGTGGTCACTTAAATTGATCTTGGATGGAGGTTCCATTTCTGCCTATCTAAATTAGCAAGCTTTGCTGGAGTGTGTTTTGAGGTTGCGCTTTGTAAGACTTAACAAATGTTAAGTAGCAATTGTAAGTTTATTGTATTTGATGATAATAGCAATAGTAATAGGAGAAGGCAATGGCACCCCATTCCAGTACTGTTGCCTGGAAAATCCTGTGGATGGAGGAGCCTGGTGGGCTGCAGTCCATGGGTCGTGAAGAGTTGGACTCGACTGAGCAACTTCACTTTCCCTTTTCACTTTCATGCATTGGAGAAGGAAATGGCGACCCACCCCAATGTTCTTGCCTGGAGAATCCCAGGGATGGCGGAGCCTGGTGGGCTGCCGTCTATGGGGTCGCACAGAGTCGGACATGACTGAAGCGACTTAGCAGCAGCAATAGTAATAATGACGATAAGAAAAGACAGTCATCATCCGTATTTGTGGCCGTGCAAAAATGGTGTCTGGTACCAGGAAAGTGTGGTCTAGCAGCAGGTGGATTAGGCGACGCATCTAGCCCCTCCTCACCAGCACTGAGCCCAGGATGCAGCCACAGAAGTAGTTTCAGAGGACACTGTGAAAACAGGAATCAAGGCTGCTCTGTTCCCTGGGTCCTAAGACCCAGCCTGAGCTAAACTAGGACCTCACACATTCATATACACTTGTAAACAAAAGACAGAAGAAGAATTATAATGCTTCAAGAAAACAAGTTGGTTAAGCATCCCTCAAAACCCTTTATCATACGCTCTCTGTTCCCTGGCAGTCGGTAAGATGCAAAACCTATCTTCAACAAATCTTTTGCCCATTGGATCTTGTGCTGAAAACATTAGAAGTGAGAGAGTGAAATATTTCCAAAGAAGTTCTATTAAAAGGATACTAACCTGTGTGTATAAAATGCCTCTCTCACAGTATTTTTTTCAAGTATTCTTCGTTATATAGTCGGGGCATAAACAGCAGTGAAAAGAAAGACCACTATAAAAATAGACCTCACTGAAAGTCAAACTCAGTCTATTAGGGCTTTGAACTGAGGTCAATTCCCAGTGTAGGCTCCATAGTTTTGTGTTGTTTAGTGGCTTAGTGATGTCTGACTCTTTGTGACCCCATGGACTGTAACCCGCCAGGCTCCTGTGTCCATGGGATTTCCCAGGCAAGAATACTGGAGTGGGTTGCCATTTCCTTCTCCAGGGGATCTTCCTGACCCAGGGATCAAACTTGTGTCTTCTTGGCAGTCTGATTCTTTACTGCTGAGCCTCTTGAGAAGCCCCTATAGTTTTGTGACCCAGGACAAATTCTTTACTACGGAACATAAGGAAATCCTTTGTCTGATTATAAAGTTGCCAGATCATTAAAGAAAACACTAGATGACGACATAATTTTTCCCTACTTCTTACCTCATAACTAAGCCTTTGAGGATTCCTCTCTGAGTGTAAGCTACAGATTAATTTTAAAAAGTTGGTGCCATGTCCATATTGCTCCTCATTAAATTGTTACTAAATTGGAGACTTGTACACATTTCAGGCACCCAAGTCACAAAACCCTGTGATTCTGGGGGCCTCCCAAGAGCCAACTTGACTACGGAACAGCCACCACTAAAGTGGTCTGATAAATGTCTCTCTTGGACTCTGTGCGGATGACTCCTATGCTTATCTGCTTTCTGGGGCTGTTAAGAGGATTAATTAATGCTTCTGAAGAGCTATAATCACCTTGGATGAAAGGAGCAGGAGGAAAGTAATGACACTTCAGAGTAACTTGGCACCTTTCATCTGAGGATCTCAAAGTGCTTCACAAGTTTGAATTAATTAAGCCAGGGTAATTGCAAGGTATAACGCCAATCACAATAATGATTGTAATTATCCTCGACATTATCCTTAAGAACCTGATTTGAAATCAATTCCTGACACTATCTCGGCCTTGGTGCTGGTCAGCCTCTTGCTCTCCTGGGTCTGTAGCAGGAAGGGCAGGTGCCCTGTCTTCCCTCCTCACCAGCAGTGCCCATGATCCCTGCCCTCACCGTGGGATGAAAGTGGGTTTCATGGAAGGAAAGAGGAGGGGACCAGCATTTGGATGAGTGGTGACTTTAGGACATGTTGGAAAATGACACTGAAAGGAACGCTTACCATGTATTCAGTGATTGTCCATCAAAACTTTTTGGATGAATATTTCCTAATAGTGCTAATAGTTTATGCTTATATAACATTTGCTGTTGCAAGTGCTGCTAATATGTTATTTTATTTGACCCTCACACTGACTCTGTGAGGGCGGTGCCATTATCATTATTCCCATTTCACAGATGAGGAAATTGAGACACAGAATAGTTAAGTACCTTACTCAGGTCACAGAGTTTATCATGGCCAGGTCTTGCGGCTGGTGAGTGGCAGTGGGAATTTATGAGCAATATGAGCAATATGCTGACAGAATTTGCTCTTTAAACCACTGCATTTTACTGTCTTTATAAAGAGGAAATAGAATTATAATTTTTACATAAGAAAAGGTCAGTGCATTCTGTTTCTGCATTTTCCAGACCTCTCTCTCAGAGTAGCTGGTTTTGGAGCTGGATTATCTGGATTCAAACTCCTCTTCTGCTACTTAAGAGCTGTGAAATCTTATAAAATTGCTTAGCTTTTTAATGCCTCTATTGACTCATCTGTAAGATGGGGATAATATAGTTCTTTCCTCATAGAATTGTGTGATTATTATATGACCTGCTCATATAAAGGGCTCATGTATGAGCTCTGCTCATATAAAGGGCTTAGAGTCATGACTAGCACATAGAAAATGCTCGATAAATAATAGCTATCATCATTGAGTAATAAATATTATTGGTGGTGGTGGTTTAGTCGCTTTGTCATGTCCCACTCTTGTGACCCCAGGGACTATGGCCCACCAGGCTCCTCTGTTCATGGGATTTTCCAGGCAAGAATACGGCAGTGGGTTGCCATTTCCTTCTCCAGGGGTGGGGGCTGGAGTCTTCCCGACCCGGGGATTGAACCCATATCTCCTGCATTGCAGGTGGATTCTTTACTGCTGAGCCACCAGGGATTCCCAATAAATATTATTACCCATTCATTATCTGCAACAGCAGATAATTTGAAAAGTCAATGGCTAAGAGACCTTAACGTTATTTGTTTCATTAAGATATAAATGAAGAATTTTGTAAGGTATTGATTAATTTTTGTGGAGTCTTGTTGTGAAGATCGAACATTTTCCTCGAGACATCAAGTTTCCATTCTGTGAAAAAGATGATTTAGAAAAGTCATTGTTCTTAGTAGGTTTAGCTACCCTCCTAGGGAAGAGAGGCTTCTCCAAGCTTATTTTCTGTCTCACCGATGAGCAATGTGGGTTTGCAAGTAGGAAATCCGTATTACCATCTTCTGGTCTACTCTTGCTCCATAGGAGGCTCAATACTACACTGCTGCTGCTTCTGCTGCTAAGTCGCTTCAGTTGTGGCCGACTCTGGCGACCCCATAGATGGCAGCCCACCAGGCTCCCCCGTCCCGGGGATTCTCCAGGCAAGAACACTGGAGTGGGTTGCCATTTCCTTCTCCAATGCATGAAAGTGAAAAGTGAAAGTGAAGTCACTCAGTCGTGTCTGACTCTTCACGACCCCATGGACCGCAGTCTACCAGGCTCCCCCTGTCCCTGGGATTCTCCAGGCAAGAACACTGGAGTGGGTTGCCATGCCCTCTTCCAGGGGGTCTTCCCAACCCAGGAACCAAACCCAGGTCTCCCACATGACGGGCAGATTCTTCACCATCTGAGCCACCAGGGAAGGCCAAGAATACTGGTGGGTAACCTATCACTTCTTTGCCGGCTTTCCTGGTGGCTCAGACATTATCTTATAGCAGTGGCTAGTACTGGTGCTCTGGAGAAGTAAAATTTCCACTGCTGCTTTTTTTTTTTTTTAAGCTTAGAATTTTATTTTTTAAATGTTTACTTAATTTAAAAAATTAAAGTTTTTATACAGCCTTTAAGGTTGCTTTCTTTACAGTTCCTCCAAAACACTGGCTCCCTTCCCCACGGTGTGCAATACATCCTTTGGCCTGTCTTACACCCAGTAGTTTGTGCCTCTCGTTCCCCTACCCCGTGCTGCCCTATCTCCCCCGTTGATAACCATTAGTTTGCTCTCTATATCTGTGAGTCTTCTCCTTTTTTGTTTTATTCATTAGGTTTGTGTAGATTTTAGGTTCCACATAAAGTGATATCGCACAGTATCTCACTTAGCATCATGTCCTCCAGCTCCATCTATGTTGCTGCAAATGGCAAGATTTCGTTCTTTTTAATGGCTAAGTAGTAGTCCATTGTACGCACATCCCACATCTTCTTTACCCATAGAATTTTGTTTTTTTTTAAATTAAAAACATAAAAAACCCAAAGTTCCTCATTCAACCATCCTTGTGGAGCCTTGTCCGTGGTCTCATGAAGGTCATTTATGTTAATGGGGTAGAAAGAAGAAGGAGCCCAAGTTTGTGGGTGTAAGTAATAGAAAATAAAAGACCTTTTGTCTCCAGCAGTGGGTAGATAGATGAAAGGTTAGGCTGGGCAAGGGCAGAGTGGCAAGAGCCCAGATAATACAGAGACTTAATTATTAATACTGAAATAACCTTGGGCCTGTCCATGATGAGATCATGTCCTAGGTTTTCACATTGTGTTTGTACATGAGTAAGGTTAGATTAATTTGACATTGGCTAGAGTTGAGTTTTAACCCACATCACTTTGCGAGGAGACCATTTCTGCAGTCAGGGAAGACTGGCGGCTGCCAGGAGGTGAGGTCAGCCAGGGTACCGAGGTTGACCTACTCCTCGGGGAGGAGGAGTCTCCTCCGAGCCCTTTGGAAGCTGCCTGGCAGCTGATGCTGAACCCTCTTAGAGGTAACGAGCACTGTGATCTCTTGCACTTTTTTTTTCCCGTCTCTCCTTTTCCGTCCTCATCCCTGCCAACAGAGCCCTGGAGTCAAAGGGGATTTGGATGCGAGAGAAGGAGAGAATGAAGGTTCCTGCAGGGCCGATCAGAAGCTGAAGTGGGGAGACGGAGAGCAGGGATGAAAGGTCAATTTGTCCTTTCCTTCCCTGCAGGCTCTTGAGGTCTTCCCTGTGGGCTTGTGACTTGGGATGTCCTCCATGCCTGCGAAGGGCTTTGCTTGTTTCTCAAAGCAGAGTCCTTTCTCAGCCCCCTCACCATATGCTTGGAGGTCAAGCCTACACAGCATGAAGTAGATGTTAAGACAGCATTTGGAGAGAAAAAAAAAGATATATATATATATTTATATGTTTTTAAGTAACAATGAAATTGAAAGGGAGAGAAGGTGAGAAAGTCTTTTCTTCCCTTATCAAACAGGAATATTTGCCTAGGGAGACAGGTTTTAGTTTCTTCCCAAAGATTTCAGCAAAAGAATAACAGTAATATAAAAATTCTTTGTGAAACTTATGAAAAAATCTTGCTGTAGCATATTTGGCAAGGAAGTTATAGTTCATGCAAAACATATTGATTTCAACTCCTTTCTACATTTCTGAAAGAATGATGGGATAAAAAGCGAAATTTACTCAAGAAATAAAGTGAACCTGAATTTCCAGCTTAAAATGGAAAAAAGAATAGAAATGTCAGCAATAGTGAAATGAGAAAAATAGTTCTTGAGTCTTAGTCACTTAAACAGAAAGGAACATGTTGCTTTCCCTTCATTGTTTTGTTTGGAAGCTGCAGAAATCAGAGTTTTGAATAAACTTTCTTAAGATACATTACCCCCAAAGATGTCAATACAAAGAAGGGCATTTGTTTTTTAAGAGAAAGGCATAGAAAGTAAAGAAAAGATTGATATGGGAAAATGCCTTCTAATGGTGTATTTAAAAAGCCTGAGATGAGATACCTCTCATCACAGGATTCTGAGGAAATTAGTCTTCCAGAGACAGCTGAGCACCATGAGAGTTACCCTTGCCGCCCACCTTCCTGTGAAGAAGGGGCAACCTCTTCCCTAACACAGGCGGCACTGATGCCCCGCCCTGGACACGGAAGCAGGCCTTTCATTTAAATTTTACCATCTGTCGTGATCAACAGGTGCACTGGAGTGGTTTCTGTTGTAAAAGGTGTATTATTATTTATATGATCCTCAAGTAGACCAAGTGAAATTAAAGTTGTGTCCGACTCTTTGCGACCCCATGGCCTGTAACCCACCAGGCTCCTCTGTCCATGGAATTCCCCAGGCAAGAATACCGGAGTGGGTAGACATTCCCTTCTCCAGGGGAACCTTACCCCGGGTCTTCCGCATTGCAGGCAGATTTTTTTACCATCTGAGCCACCAGGGAATCCCCCAATAGACCAAATGAATACAAAATAAATAGAAATAGAGGCATCCCAGTCTATCCCATCTTTCTTAGACAAGAAAAAGTGAACACACTTTAGGATTACTTTGTAGCCATGACCTTTGGTCATGTCTTGTATAAAGACAGGGCGTAAAGAAAACATTCTCCCTCTCTTGTTCTGAAAAGTACCGAAGATTTGTTGATGTCCTCTGCAGCAACGAAGAGTGACCCATATCCGGAGGCCTCAGGTAAGTCAAGTGACACCTTCTGAGGGAGACCCAGGGAAAGAAAGCCTTTGTCTTTTTTCTCCCTGTCCTTTTATTGATGCCTCACTGGTGGTTGTCCAGCAAGGAGTGTCTTACATTGGTGTCAATTTTATTTTATTAATCACCATTTTGATGCTATGGAGGAGCTGTTCACAAAAATTGTTAGTGATACAGAAAGCAGTTTGTTTAACCATTTTGGGTTGACTGAACAACTGTTATTGTAGTTGTTCAGTCAATCATGTCTGACTCTGCGACCCCCTGAACTGCAGCACATCAGGCTCCCCTGTCCTTCGCTATTTCCCAGAGTTCGCTCAAACTCATGTCCATCGAGTTGGTGATGCCATTCAGCCATCCCATCCTCTGTCGTCCCCTTCCCCTCCTGCCCTCAGTCTTTCTCAGCATCAGTCTTTTCCAGTGAGTCAGCTTTTCACATCAGTGGCCAAAGTATTGGAACTTCAGCTTCCATCATCAGTCCTTCCAATGGATATTCAGGGTTGATTCCCTTTAGGATTGACTGGTTTGATCTAGAATTTTTTCCATTTTGACTGGAAAAATGATTTGATCTTAGGATTGACTGGTTGACCCTGGGCTAATTGTATTTCGCTGGAGTCTATGTGCGAGGTTTGCTCTGATTCAGTCTGATGCAGCAACTCTGTCCTTCTTTAACCCTGGGAGCTGCCTGATTCTCTGAAGTTCTGTTGCCTTCAGCTCTTGTTTGTGAATAGTGAGGTTTCTTGACAAGCTATGTCAAAAAGAAGTTGTGAAAAAGAATACTTAAGGAGCACTTTGGGCAACTTGGAAGAGAGATGCCACATACAGTCCAGGGAGCCTTAGCGCAGAACTGGTCTCTGAACAACAGCCTTCACATAGAATTTTATCTCCCTGTGTAGGGCTTCCCTGGTGGCTCAGATGGTAAAGAATCTGCCTGCAATGCGGGAGACCCAGGTTTGATCCCTGGGTTGGAAAGGTCCACTGGAGAAGGAAATGGCAACCCATTCCAGTATTCTTGCCTGGAGAATTCCGTGGACAAAAATGCCCTGGCAGGCCACAGTCCATGAGGTTGCAAAGAGTTGGACGCGACTGAGGGATTAACACCTTCATGTAGGATGGAGAGCAGGGTAGACTGGTGAAAAACAGTTTCTGGGCTGCATATTCCAGATTGCACATGTGTTACTGTGCAAAAGGGTGTGTCTCCAGGGATGGCCTCTGTGCCTTAGTCATGGACAGCCTCATAGAGGAAGTGAGCTCTAGGAAGGCTTCTAAAAATGAGAAGAGAAAGGTACAGTGAACACAGGGCAGAAGAGAAGCTTCGGGAATGAAAGGAATGACTTTAAAAACGAAGAGAGGGACTCCCTCTGGAGGGACTCCAGAGGTTAAGACTTCGCCATCCAGGGCAGGGGGCTAAGACTCCATGTGCCTCGTGGCCTAAAAATCCGAAACATAAAGCAGAAACACTATTGTAACAAATTCAATGGCGACTGTAAAAATGGTCCACACCAAAGGGAAAAATCTTATGGTCTTCCTTGGTGGTCCAGTGGTTAAGAATCCTCCTTGTACTTCAGGGGACTCGGGTTTGATCCTCGTCAGGGAACTAAGGTCCACGTGCCGCAGAGCAAGTAGGCTCTGACGTGCAACTCCTGAGTCCACACGCCACCACTAGAGGGTTCGAGAGCCGAGGTGAAGATCCCGAGCGCTGCGACTAAGACTTGGCACAGCCAAAAAAAAAACCTAAAAAAAAAGTCTTCCTTTAAAAAAAAGGGGGGAGAAACATGCAAGGAAGGAATGAGAGTGAACTGTATTCACGTAGGAAGATGCATTTAAAAATCTTCCCATTCATGTTGATGTATGGCAAAACCAATACAATATTGTAAAGTAATTAGCCTCCAATTAAAATAAATAAATTTATATTAAAAAAATAAAGAAAAAAAATCTTTCCAGGAATCCAATGTGGAGAGGGGCTTCGGCTAACTTCATAGCTATGAAAATTAATGTGATTCCTTTGAGTGACTCTGAAAAGGAAAACCTCAATTTAAAAAAAAAATACAAGCAGGTGTTGGGACAAGTTTGCAATATATTCCAGACAGTTTTTTTTTTTCCTTTTAACTTGAAGGATGATAATCAGTTGCTACTTATGGGATATGAGTCATCATAAAATAAAAAGGCAACTCTGACCTATATACTTCTGAACATACTTAACCCTTAGTACGTCTTTGTTTAATCACATGCATAAGAAACCTAACACAGAGGTAGCTTGTGGACTTGTTCAGGGACAGTAATGATTAAAACATATTAAAGATAATAGAAACATACAAAGTGGAACTGGCATTTCACTTTGCCTCATAAATAAATAATGATGTTTATTATTTATCCTGATAAATACTGATTAAAAAAAAAAGGAGACAAAGATGGATTAAGAGTATGATAAAAAGCCAAACTTTGTCATGGGTGTGGATACTCTGGGGGTGGAAAGCACACCACCCTCTCTGCTGTTAGGCCAGTTTGGTCAACTCCCAGTCCCAAAGGTGTGTGTGGGGGGGAGTCTGTCCTGAGCGGGGGCTAGTCTGACCATGTACTGTCTCTAGGCCAAAGAAGCGAGAAAAAGATGGAACATTTTCAAAGCAAACATGAAATTTCTCTCTGGATTCTGAAGAGCTGTGTTTGAAGCCCATTGCCACCAACAGTAACTGGTTTTTTAAAAATTCCCAGTGTCATATTACACACCTGCAGAGAGCAGATAGTGTCTCTAGAGCTGTTGTTAGAAACTGTACCAAAAATATGTTGGAAAGGCTTTTGAAACCTATGTGCTTATTTCAACCTTGCTTGGTTCAAAACCACAGGTGAAGTTCCAGTCAACCACTGACCTTGTGACACTTCAAGAAAAACCTATTTTTTTTAAAGAAACAATACAAATTGTTGTTTGACTTAGTGATTGGAGGGACAGGCCAATATTACCATTGCTTTGAGTTCTTTAAGATGAAAAAACCAGATGTTATGTATTTAAGGTCTGAAAACTAGCTAGAATTAGGAGTCCTTTGAGAGAGAAATCTTTAAATAAAAGGTATCATTCCGGCTATCTTGTCGGGCTTCTGTAATTCGGGCAGAACGTTGGGTTCAACCCTGGAAAGGCTCTTTCAGTTTTGTCTGAAGTTCCCCCAGTTCCCAGCCGTGGTGAAACTGGGCATAGCCGTCCCATTATGACACACGCTTCCCTGTTCCATTAAAGCAAAAATGAGTTTGCCAAGAAAAAGCAGCTTTTCACAGAGGGTGTAGCTCATGTTGTGGGGAAACTAGTCTGGCAGGTTCCACCTCAGCTCAGTCTTTCGAGGGCCATTTCTGCCGTCAGCCGTACCAAGGACTATTACAGCAACCACTGTCCTAACGCCAGATCCTCCTTTGGGAACACAAACACACACACACACACACACACACACACACTTAGAGTCACTGGAAAATTATAACTCAACATAACTTCCTCGATGGCCTGAGGTCTTCAAAGAGGTAGAGGAGTATCAATCCGATAAAAGCCAGTATGAGTTGCCTATGCTTTAAAATCTTGCGGTCTTGCTTAAATACTTGGCAGGTCAGCTTTCCCCCTCCTTTCTTTTTTAGCGTGCTGCTCAGTCACGTCCGACTTTTTTGTGACCCCCACGGACAGTAGCCCATCAGGCTCTTCTGTGCACCAGATTTCCCAGGCAAGCATATTGGAGTGGATTGTCATTCCTTCTCCAGGGGATCTTGCCCACCTAGGGATCAAACCCACATCTCCTGCATTGACTGTGGATTCTTTTCCACTGAGCCCCTGGAGAAGCCCTGCTTTTTTTGTGTGTGCATCAAAACAAGCTTCAAGAGACTGGCCAACTACAACTGTTTTCTTTCTCTCATTTTTTGTTTTCATTATTTTATTTCATTTCATTCCTCACAGTCTGGTCTTGTGCTCTCTCCAGGGTACTGGCAGGGTGTGGAGGGAGAGGAAAGCTACATCTGGTCTACCTGCAAGGCGGGTAGCCGGGGTCGAGGCTGGGGGTAAGGGCAGCAGGCTTCGCTCCCCAGCCCCCTGCGCTGTGCCTGAATGCCGTGAACACAATTTTCAGCACACTTTGTCATCGGAGGAACTTTCTGGAAACCAGCCAGCTTGCAAGGCCCAAGGTCAAGCAGCCACCATGACTGTCAGTATCCAGGAAAACCTTGGGGAACCCGAGGAGGTGAGGCAGGTGGAGTGGCAGTTAGTAAGCTCCGCAGAGCTGTCTGCACGGCACTGCGGCTTTGTGGATGGCAGGGGCAGCCCTGACTGCTGGGAAGGTCTTATCTACTGATCAACGTAGTGTGCCCAAGGGCCGGGGGAGAGCCTGCTTTGGCAGAAGTTTCCAGTTGTAGCCCGCAACTAAACAGCAGAAGGAAAAGGGAAGAAAGAAAAAAAATCTAACAGCATACCAGTGGGATCAGGTCCTCAGAGAACCCTCTAGTTGGAGGCCCAATCTGCTCCATAGATGCCTGCTGGCAGGAATTACCTCTTATTCCGAGATGCTTTTATTCCAAACTACCTTTGGGGTCCAAAGTGCAGGAACAAAATGGCTTTGGTGGAAAGCAATTAACAAACAGGTTATGTGAAATTAGCAGACACTTGGGACTTAACTGGAGGTCCAGTCGTTAAGACGCCAAACTTTCAATGCCAGGGGCGTGCGTTTGATCCCTGGTCAAGGAACTAAGATCCTACATGCTACATCCTGCAGTGTGGCCAAGAAATAAAACAAACAAACAAAAATTAACAGCGAGTGTAAATATTTGGTCCACATCCTGGTGGAGTTAGTCACACTGTATATCTGGTGAAGGGATAAGTGGGTTCCTTTCTCTCTAATGATTTACATTAATTTTGAGATTTTAAATATTACATCCAGACATATATATCAGTGAGTTAATAAGACTAAAAGCTTACATAAACCTCTCTCTTAGCCATCTTTATATAGGAAATGTTAGAATTTCTATAAATTCATTTTATAGTTAAATTCATTTAATTTGTTTTTAGGTCCCTCCCACTGCCACACTGGGCTTCCCTGGTGGCTCAGTGGTAAAGAACCCCCCTGCCAATGCAGGAGATGCGGGTTCAATCCCTGGGTCAGGAAGGTCCCCTGGAGAAGGAAATGGCAACCCCCTCCAATATTCTTGCCTGGGAAATCCCATGGACAGAGGAGCCTGGTGAGATACAGTTCACGGGGTCACAAAAGAGTCGGATATGATGTAGAGGCTAAACAGCAATACATCTCTATAGTACTTGACTTGTATAGAGTTTGGAATATAACCTTTTGCCGTTGTGTTATAGACATAGCTTTTCTCTCCTATGTTGGAAGTAGGTACTCTGTTCTCTATTGCGTGGCATGTAGTGGGGGTTTAACAGTGTTTAATGAAAAAAAAATTGCTTCACAGATTTCAAAATAGGTGATTACAGGAGAAAACCCCAGAATTTTATACGAGATTTCTATGTTAGTAATATGGTACCCATGACGTCATAGAAGAATTCTCCACAGGATAATGAGTTCCTCAGTAGCGCTTAACATTATTTGATTTCAATGCAGCTTTTCAGGAGCACTTAATAATATAAAGTGGGAGAATGCCCACTGGGTAATTGTGGGTGGAATGACACCTGGGAAGTAGCTGTGTTTTAGTGTCATTTATAGCAGCAGTAAATGCATATTGATTAGAATATATTCGCACAGGCAACCTGCTCTTCAATTTATAATTTAGATAGACTGAGTAGAGGTGCCCGTTCTCTCTATTGTGTGGAGCCCAGAGCACCGTTGACACTCATTAAAAGTTAAGGAGAGTAACGCCTGGCTAGCATGGGATGCAAATTTTCCATTTCACAAGCCATTGAACAGAAATGACCAGGCGTAAAATGTGGGGTAAAACGCACAGAGATGTTACAATGTCTTACCCTGATGAATATAGGGGAATGGCTGAGTTTTCTCACTGAAGCTTTACTGCTCAGTACTGACCACTTATCATAAAGAATCAGGAGAAAAGACTTACAAAGTCATATGTTGAGATAAACAAGCACCTCTAAAAACTTAAATTCAGGAGTACAAACTACTAGGCTGTAATGAAAAATTGAGATGCAGAAAATAAGATGCAGTAGAAACTGAAATTGGTTATAACCAATTGTTCAATTGGAGCCTAATGAGTCACCTATGAGTCAGTTTCACTTTTAACCAATTTGGAATTTTATTTTACCGGCTGGATTCTTACTGGGGGAACGTTAGATTCTTTGGGAAAGGCGTTGACTCTCCCAGTCCAGAAAATGGCAAACTGGTGGACAAGTTTCTAAAATAAAGGCTGGAGGAAGTTTTTACTGATTTACTTTGCCTTCTGTATCTTCCTCTGTAGGTAAACAACCTTCTCCTGCAATGAGACTCTCAAGTTTAAGCATCTATGATCCTATTTCACTTTCTACAGAGAAGTCATTTGTATCCAACCAACAGACCACCGAGATCAACAGTAAAATAGAGGAACAGTTCAGAAATCAGCACAAAGAGTAGGACTTAGGAGACCTAACTTCTGCCCTTGTTTCTGCCTATGCTTCATTTTCCACTTTAAAATGTGAAGCAGAGCCCAACAGTTACCTAATTCGCCTGGGTGCAGAGAAAAAAAAATATAGTTTCCTATTTTTAAAACAACTTTGCGGTTCTGAAAAAATGCAACCTAATAATACACACACACACATACATTATGCAAAAAGATGCCTAGGTTTTGGTCCTATGGGGTACCTTGTATTGCAGCTGTTTGCTTCAGAAACACACCAAATCTTATTTAATTGTTCTATGTTTGCCAGAGTATAATACTTTTAAAACTTTAAACTTCGTAAAAAAGAATGTCCCCAAATCAGGCTTTGATTTTTATAAGTCACACCAAAATCTTTCCAGTCAGTAATACATGATTGTTTTCCTTGTTTCAGATAAACAGAAAACAAGTACACGGATTGAAATGCAGACAAATAAAATCCACCATTAGTACGAAAATCTTTAATCAGATTTCATTTCAGTGTTTCCATTTGTGTGGCCATGTTATTAAAAAGCATCTTAATGACTTAAACGTATAAGCTGGAATGGTTGTAATATCATGGTTTTTGAAAGGGAATTACATCCTTACGGGTAATTTTACATATCCCCCATATCTGAGATACCAGCTGACTTCAGAGCAGCTCTGTTCGTTCTCTCTCAACAAAGTGAAAAGAGAGTAGAACCCACAGTGATGAAAGAAATGAGTAATCAAGTGAGTCATGTTTGTAGCCAGTGTTATTATTGGGAACACCGAAACAAAATATGTCAATTTCTCAAAGTCAAACCGCTAGTGAGGGCCAGTCTTGGAGTTGAATCTTAGCCTACAGAGGCTGGGCTCTTTCCATTGCACCTGCTGGTCCTGATGCAATGATGTTGGCATTGGGAGAGAGAAGGGATGACTAGGGGAAAAGTCAGCACTCGCTGTACTCTCCCGATAATCCATCTCTGGGCAGACTCTCCCAGCGGGCCTCCAGGTTCCGCCAGTCTATTTTGCAGACGGTGCGCTGTTCCTTCCCACCTCTCGGCTCCACTGCTACACCCTCACCCATCTTCTTCCAGGTGGCCTGTGACTTCGGGAAAGCAAACAAATGACTTCATGCTGACCCATTTGGAAATTCCTGCTCTGTCTTTTGACCTGTACTTGCGGTCTCTCTGACTATTCTGATCAAGCAGGAAACACATCCTAATATCAGCAAAACCTCTCCTAATTTTCCTAAGAAGCCCCTCCTCCCTCCAGACCCATCACCATTACTCACCTCTAGGAAATTAATAATAAATACCCTGGCCTTCCTGTCTTATCTAGTGCTTGTTCTTTAAAATAATAACAATGCTCACTCCCTCCTGCTCTGAAGAGGCAACCAGTGTAGTAAGCTTCCTGTGTCATCCACCAGCCAGGTCCTTGGGAGGCTTGGCCCCTCGTTCTAGTCTTGAGGGGACATCTGTCATGCTCTGGGATCCCTGCATTTTCTTAAAAATGACCTGTCATAAAATATTCTCCTTAAGAAAATCAAGATTTGGAAAAGAGGAAATGCTGAGTCTCTCAGCACCTTGAGCAATAGTTCATTTTGTGCAATCTCCAATTCTATTCAGAGTGTCTAATTTTTTTTTTAATTTATGGACCTGTCATCTATCTGCTTATTACACGTCAGTGCTTACGTGCTTAGTCTCTCAGTCATGTCTGACTCTTTGAGACCCCATAGACTGCAGCCCGCCAGGCTCCTCTGTCCATGGGATTCTCCAGGCAAGAATACTGGAGTGGGTTTCCATGCTCTCCTCTAGGGGATCTTTCCAACCCAGGGATGGTACCCAGGTCTCCCACATTGCAGGTTGATTCTTTACCATCTGAGCCACGTCAGAGAACTCCGAGAAACCAAACAGTTGTCAGAGCTCTAAAAGAATGTCAAAAGAAGCAACCATGGGGTAATGTTATAAAAAAATAGAATTTTGAAGTGCTAGTTCAATGTTATTAGTATCAGTACTTCTAAACATTCTCCAACATCAGTACGTAATGCTGGAATTACAAGCTCTTGCTTCCCTGTTGGCTCAGTTGATAAAGAAACCGCCTGCAATGCAGGAGACCCAGGTTTGATCCCTGAGTGGGGAAGGTCCCCTGGAGAAGGAAATGGCTACTCAACTCCAGTATTCTTGCCTGGAGAATCCCATGGACAGAGGAGTCTGGTGGGCTATACAGTCCATGGGGTCACAAAGAGTCGAACACGACTCTATGGCTAAACCAAGGGTCCAAAGACTGCAAATTACTAATATGTGATTGAAATGTCAGCAATAAAATTAATTTGACTGGTATTAAAAGTATTGGTGCTAATTGTAGCCTCAGTAAGCATAATACATTTTATTGGCACAAACCACACTATTCTACAATTATTATTCATGTGTAATGTAATCATCCTATCAATTTTCCAGAATTTCTTCTCTTTTGCAGTCTTTTTTCTGTTACCTATGAATATCAACACTGTGGCTGAATAGTAAGCAAGCTAGAACTTTTGAGAATGATAAATAACTCATGAGGAGAGTATGTATCTTCAGTTTTAAATGGTAGGTTTTATGCTCTAGACATAAAAACATGCTAGAAACAGCAACTTTCAACTTTTAAAATTATAGGGTTTTGAAACTGATTTTGGAGAATAGTTGCTTTTAGACCTTGACGAGAGGAACGAACATACAAAGTGTTGATGGAAAGTGGTCTGAGCCGTGTTGTATAATGCACAGCATTCTAGGCTCTCTTCCCACCCTCTGGCAGGATTAGATGGAGTGAGTGGCAGAACTTCGTCCTCTAAACAAGTCTCTTAACAGTTCTGCCAGGGGAGTAAAGCACACAGAGAGGACGTATGCTGCCAGGAAGACTGTAGAAGGGACTTGAGTTCTGACTGGTACAAGGGAGCTGGGTTACAGATTCATTTCCTGGGCTTCTTTTCAATAAAATACAGCGTTCAAGGGTAGAAAAGTCTAGTAAAAGGAATTTGGGGTTTTGTTGAGAACCTGAATGCCGTTTTATGAACTTCAAACAGAAATGCTGTGACGTTGAGAAGTAGAAAATATGGGGTTCCAGGAGTTAGCCTGAGGACACCCGTTACCAGAAAGTGCCCACGTGTCTGACTTCAGGACAAACACCTTGGCATGACACAGTCCAACGGCGCTCCTGGTTAGTGCTGAACATTTGCAGCTCTTCCAATGCAGTGTGTGCGTGCTCAGCCATGTCCGATTCTTTGTGACTCCAGGGACTGGAGCCCGCTGGGCTCCTCGGTCTGTGAAATTTTCCAAGCAAGAATCCTGGAGTGGGTTGCTATTTCCTACTCCAGGGGGTCTTGCCGACCCAGGGATCGAACCTCTCTACTGTCTCCTGCTTTGACAGGTAGATTCTTTACCAACTGCACGACCTGGGAAGCACCTCTTACAATGCAGTAGTTTCTCTTATTCAGGTATGTATTGATTTGAAGGGAAACATAGAACTTTTTTTATAGAGGGGGCTGTAATGCTCACCAGTGGAGCAGTGGTTACTCTTTATGAACTCAGTAACTAAGGGGGTAAAACTGGAAGGAGCCTTAAAGGTTGCTATTCTCTATTTTGACCTTTCTGAAAGTAGCTGATAATGGGTTTAATCACCGTTAACTCATCTTATAAGAATAGAGCTCTCACAGTAAATAATTATTATTTCTGTGACAACAAGCAGATAAAAAGTCAGAATACAGGGAACTATTTATTTATACTATTTCCTACTGGCAAAGCTCTTTCTCTTCCTACCTTCCTATCCATATATGATCAGACACAAAGTTAACTTATACTTTTTCATGCTGAAGGAATTGTTGATCCAGTTTTTAGTAACTGTCTCTATTCTCTTGTTTCCAAGTCAGTGAGCATCTTTTTTTTTTTTTCAGATTTTGTGTGTGTGTGTATGTGTGATGTGAACCATTTTTAAAGTTTTTATTGAATTTGCTACAATATTGCTTCTGCTGTTTATGTTCTGGTTTTTTGATTTGGAAGCCTGTGGAATGTTAGCTCCCCAACTAGGGATTGAACCTCGCACCCCCTGCACTGGAAGGCAAAGTCCCTACTGGACCGAGGGTGAAGTCCCCATGAACATCTTAACTCCAACAGGAGAACTTAGGGATGAGAGCCCAGACTGGACACAGGGGTTGCTTGCCGGCTTCCATTTTAACACTGCTTCTCGGATGGGGCTGCTATAGATAAATACAGGACTGCTCTGTTGGTGTGGTGGAAAAGAGAAACATTTATTTGAAAAATGGATATCTGTTATTTATGTGTACCTCTAAGAGTGGACTCATTGGAAAAGACCCTGATGCTGGGAAAGATTGAGGGCGAGAGGAGACGGGGGTGGCAGAGGATGAGCTGGTTAGATAGCATCATTTACTCAATGGACGTGAGTTTGAACATATTCCAGGAGACAGTGAAGGATAGGGAAGGCTGGTGTGCTGCAGTCCCTGGGGTGGCAGAGCCAGACACGACCAAGTGACCGAACAACAACAACAACAAAGTTAACAGAATATTTTACTTATGTCTAACAGATTTATCGGAGAAGGCAATGGCACCCCACTCCAGTACTCTTGCCTGGAAAGTCCCATGGACGGAGGATCATGGTAGGCTGCAGTCCATGGGGTCGCTAAGGGTCGGACACGACTGAGTGACTTCACTTTCACTTTTCACTTTCATGCATTGGAGAAGGAAATGGCAACCCACTCCAGTGTTCTTGCCTGAAGAATCCCAGGGACAGGGGAGCCTGGTGGGCTGCCGTCTATGGGGTCACACAGAGTTGGACACGACTGAAGTGACTTAGCAATATCAGATTTATATTTACATGTATGCAACATATACACACATATATGTATGTTAATTTAAGGCAGAATTTTATTAAGGATTAATTCATTTTTTTTAATGCAATAAGTGTTCATTGCCTTAATGGCCTAAATTATACATCACTTGTAACCAAATCTGAATATCAATTCATCCCAGCTTCATTGAGCTGGGCGCAAAAATTTGCATTTTTCAATTCAGTTTCTTTCTGGTGGGCCAAAGATCTTTAGTTGAGAAAAAGGCAGAAAAAAAGATAAGATCCTCCTTATCAGATTGAACAAACTCTCTCAGAGTCAAGCTGGAAAATGCCTCCCGGTGCTGTCAGAATCAAATGGAAACAAGTGTTACATAAGGGCTAAAAAATCTTCTGAAAATTACTGCAGCATACCCACTGCATTCTTAGATATAGATCGCAGAAAACGTCAGAATCCACAGGTATGGAATAAAAGCTAAAATAGTTCATCAAATGAAATCAAATGAAATATTTAAATATGTATGTACAAATTCAACCTACTGTTTTTTATCTGCATTCAACTCTAGATGTGACATCTAATCCATGAATTCCATGTTTAGAGGCTGGAAATAAAGACAGACTTTAAGCTCTTCAAGTTTTAAAGTTTGAATTGTGGTTTCTTTTTGAAAATCTTAAAAATCCATCAATTCTTCAAGAGATACAAAGGTATATTATTATGCTGGTTAATTTGTATTTTGCAGTAGCTCTGTTCTTTATGAGTGTATTTATTAAAGTGCTTCAAATACGTTAATAAGGAAATTCTTTCTAATCTAACTATCCCTTAAAAGATACATTTGAAAAAAAGGACATTTGCTCTCTCTCTCTTATTTTCATTCTATTAGTTTGGTGAGTATATTCCTTTCCTAAATTAACAAAGACAGAGACTGGCATAGGACTTGATAAACTTTGAAAAATAAATTGGGAAGCTTCAAAACAGGTGTATGTGGCATTCTAACCCATTTTTCAGTTTGCTTTTTCTTTTTAAAAAAATTCATTTATTTAAAAAGAATTTTATGCATTAAAAAAATTGAAGTATAGTTAATCTCTCATGTTGTGTAACCCATATTTTTAAATTAAGACTACCTAGAAGCAGAAAGAGCTTGAAATACACACACTCCCTTCTGATGAACTGAGTATTTTCACTCTTGCATGTTTCATCTCCTCCCCACCCAAGAAAGTACATTGTTGGCTCACTCCATCAGACCTCTCCTTATTAGGAGCCTCTCTTCCTGTCTGACATTACCTAACTCCATTGTGTGCCCGAGTGAAACGCCTCCGTTCTGTGGAACCAGGAGTGGAGTGGGTGAGACGGAAGGAGGGGCCCTGGTTTCTTCGTGAGCTGTCTTTCTGAGTTGGTCGGCACCTTGCAGCTTGATTACCACATTTCTCACTGTGGCCTGTCTCGTTCTGAGTTATTTATGCGTCTAGTCCTTCACCTGGCAGGGTTGTGTTGAGTTGAACTGAAGTCATTAGTCCTGGCTGGATCTGTCTCTGGATCAACGGCCTTCCTTGTCCAGAGTCACTCCCTGAAAGTTGATGAAAACTCATCGCATCCTCAAAACAGACGAGGGAATTCTTGGGCCAATGGGCTTGGGAGCCGAGAGTGAGAGAACCAACCTCCCTGGAGGAAAAATTTCTGCTCCAGTTCAGAACATGCTGGTTTCAGGATCAGCCATAGCCATAGCCCTTTTCGCCTAGATTTCTTCCTGCAAGAAATCTACCCCTGTAGGCATCCTGACCTTACGTGGATTTCTCAAACCTAATTTAGATCAGGGTGTGAGTAGGGAAGAGAGTTCAAAAGAAGAGGCCCCTGAGGCTTTCGGAAACTTTCTATTTTTAGGATGTCAACTTTGATGTTTCCTGGAGTCTTGAGCCAAGCCAGCCTTGGAACAAGGAGCCAGTGAGGAATGGGGTGAGGGGCAGGCTCAAATGCCAGGTCTCGTGCCGACCAGTTGTGTAACCTTGTGGTCTAACTTCTCAGTGCCTCAGTTTCCTTATCTGACATGTGAATATAATAATAGTATGCGTCTGGTGTGGGCTTCGTAGGTGGTGCAGTGGTAAACAAGTCTCAGGTTTGATGCCCGGGTCGGGAAGATCTCCTGGAGAAGGAAATGGCAACCTGCTCCAGTATGCTTGCCTGGGAAATTCCATGGACAGAGGAGGCTGGCAGGCTACAGTCCATCGGGGTCTCAAAGAGTCTGACACGACTGAGCAATTGAACATGAGCGTCCGTCTGGTAGGGTTGTCATGAGGATCAAATGAGTTAATACACATCAAAAGTTTAGAACAGTGACTGACATCAAAGAAGCATGTGATTTTAATCTAATTGCGTGTATGACTCCGAGGGCTTATTTGCTTTCAAAGTTTTTTTGACTTTTCCTTCAATTCTAAGAGGTTGATCAAATGCTCAAATGCCTCTTGCTCCCTTGTTTCTAAGGCAAAAAGATACTAACAAGTCACCGAGCGGAAATGAAGAAACCAAACAATATAGTCCCTTCACAATAGTGTGTGTGGGTGCCTCTGTTTTTGATGACCTAAGAACACCTTGGTTCTTCCCCTGTCTACTTTGAATTTCTAAAAAAAAAGCTGAAACGGACTCTCTTCTCAAAATTATTATGTGGCCTTATTGTGTCTTTGGAAACTGCATTCAGGGGAAAAATTGAGAAGTTATAGCAGCAGCTTATTAAGGAAAGCCCCTTTTACAGAGCTGGATAATGTAAAAAAACAAACAAACAACTGAGACGTGTTATTTGTCTTTTCACATGTCCACCTGAATTGGAGAGTTTAAATAGGGAAAAAAAAAATTTATGCATGTACATACCTGTGTAGGTGTGCACACACACACACTTAGAAATGGTAAAGACAATAGTGAGACATTTAAAAGACAGAAGAAAAAATTTCCAAGGATAAGTGAGTCACCAGATGGTCACACATTGGAAAGGAAGAAGTCCACTCAGCCACTTTGAGGAATTGTTTCCCAGGTGACTCAGTGGTAAAGACTCTGCCTCCCAATCAGTGCAGGAGATGCAGGAGACACAAGAGACATGGGTTTGATTCTTGGGTGGGGAAGATTCCCTGGAAGAGGAATGGCAACCCACACCAGTATTCTTACCTGTAGAATCCCATGGACAGAGGAGCCTGGTGGGCTACAGTCCATGGGGTCACAAAGAGTCGGACACAACTGAGTGACTTAGCACACACTTGGATGATTTATCTCCAAATGTATACTTTTCTTTTACAAAATCAGAAGGAGAATCACTGTGAAAGACTCCAAGCAACTTTATGTAACAACCCAGTTTCCTGGATCGTGCTCTTTGAGCACTCTCAGCAGGCTGGGCCTTCCTGCCAAAGCTCTGGACTTCATGAGCTTCATCTGTAGAAGGAAAAGAACATTATCTTTGGGACAATGACATGGGGCCAGAAGAGACACTGAGTCTGTCCTCAGCTGATGGGGTGATCTGGGGCCATGCAAACTACCTCCCTCTGTGCCTTACAGACGAAGACATTGGGCTAAGCAACCTTAAATGTCCTTCTGCATCTGAGACAGAAATAAGGGAGGTGAGTTTACTTCAAAGACCTTCGGCAAATCCCACAGGGTAAGACGCTTTTGTGCCTCTGCCCCAACTTTTTCTTTTGCTTGTTTTTCATCATCATCTCATCATGTTATTCCTTATCCTATGAGATGGATCAGTCAAGTGGGAGAATGATTGAATAAACCAAGCCGTCATTTATGTACTTTTCCTTGAGGGTAGCTGTTGGATAGCTCTTATGTGTGAGGGGGTTTATCCGAGTGATGATTTTCCCAGTAGTCATGTATGGATGTGAGAGTTGGACCAAAAAGAAAGCTGAGAGCTGAAGAATTGATGCTTTTGAACTGTGGTATTGGAGAACACTCCTGAGGGTCCCTTGGACTGCAAGGAGATCAAACCAGTTAATCCTAAATGAGATCAGTCCTGGGTGTTCACTGGTAAGACTGATACTGAAGCTGAAACTCCAATACTTTGGCCACCTGATGTGAAGAACTGACTCTTTGGAAAAGACCCTGAACCTGAAGCTGGGGAAGATTGAAGGCAGGAGGAGAAGGGGACAACAGAGGATGAGATGGTTGGATGGTATCACTGGCCCGATGGACATGAGTTTGAGCAAGCTCTGGGAGTTGGTGATGGACAGGGAGGCCTGGCATGCTGCAGCCCATGGGGTTGCAAAGAGTCATACACGACTGAGCGACTGATTTGAACTGAACTGTTTGTGTATTTCCTTCTTTTAGCCTCTCTGATCCCTTTCCCCTTAGCAGCGGAGAATGAAGACTCGCTCATGAGACACACGAATCTCATGTGTCTTTTTATTACACAACAAGCACATATACTATAAGTAGTGAAAATGAATGTCAAGACAGATGATGCTTTCTGAGTTGTTTATATGTATAATAACAGAAGGGAACTGCATATATGGATAGTATTTTCTTAAATCATCTTTCCCCCCACCCCCCCACCCTGTAGGGGAGAATACACACAGTCACCTCCCCTCCGTTGCTAATGAATTAAAGCTGAAAAGCAAGTTGAAGGATGAAGTTGTCAGTAAATGATAAATAATTGACTCATGATGACACTGGGCTTCTCGGTTCATAATGGTTATTATTGTTGCAGGAGGGGCTCATTAGTTCCTAGGTGTGGTCTTCCTTCCCGGGCCAGATCAGTTTATCAGGGACCAAATAAATGCAGGCGAAATAATTAGAGATGTGTGCGAAGAGCCGAGCACCCACTCTTCCCATTTGAAAGAAAACGACTCACTTTTCCTTGGCAGCCACACCTTCTAATTACTTGCAAATATTTAAGACTCATTATCTTCAAAGTTTGGAGAAAGACAGAAAAAGGAGGGGGTGAGGGTGGTGGGCAAAGGTGCTGATAGTGGATCAAAGGCCCTGGTTCATCCGCGGCTGACTGTTTTGGGCGACTCGGAGCCTCAAGGCGGAGTGGATGAGTTGACAGCTCTTTGGCAATCCGGGCGCCCTGGAGAAGGGCAGCTTGTGTTCAGCCCCACCGCCTGCGACCCGCCCTTTACCTATCTCCTTTGACATGCCATGTTGAGCAAGAGGTGGTGATGGTGGTGCGGTGGGGGAGAGAAGCCTCGAGTTTTCTAGAACCGAGGTGGTTAAATACTGCCCCCTTTCTTTCCTTCCATCACCTCTGGGCTGGCTCACCTTCTGGTAGGGTTGAGACCAACTCCTTTCTCTTCACACCTTCTCCCTGTGAGTCACTTTGGGCCCAAGGTCCTTGCTGCAGGGTCTCAAGCCCACTAGTGTGCATGCATGCTCAGTCGCTAAGTTGTGTCCGACTCTTTGCGACCCCATGGACTGTAGCCTGCCAGGCTCCTCTGTCCATGGGATTTTTCCAGGCAAGAATACTGGGGTGGGTTGTTATTTCTTCCTCCAGGTGATCTTCCCGACCCAGGGATCGAACTCGCGTTTCCCGTAGCTCCTGCATTGGCAAGCAGATTCTTTACCACCAAGCCACCAGGGAATACCCCAGGACCACTAGAGCCGCTTAGAACTTTTGCTCACACTGCTGAAAGACTCGAGGCCTCCTTCTGTACCTGTGTAGCATTTTATGTAAATTCTGCAAGCGATATGCTCTTCTTAGAGTCTCCTTGTTGAGGGTTCAGCAAACAGGAGACAGATCAAGACTTTAAAAAGGGAGAGTGTTCAAACGAGCATGATGAGAAATCACTTCAGCCCAGTGACTCAGCGTGTCATCTCCACACAACATCAGAATTTAGAATGAGATGGATTGACATGGTGCACTGAGTCTCCTGTCAAATCTTTCTCAGATGCACAATCAAGCTGCTGAGACATTAATATTTTTTCTTTATTTTTTCTTTCTTCTATTTCCTCTTCATCCTGCATCTTGAAAGATTATATTCTTAAGAAGGGGAGTTTTACAGTCTTAGGGATGCAGGTATAAATAAGCTAACTTTCTCTTTCCTTCTCCCTGAATTCCACCCTAAAGGTATATCTTTAAATCTCCTTAAAGGATTTGTTTGGGGTTTCCCTGGTGTGTCAGTTGGTAAAGAATCTGCCTGCAATTCAGGAGACTCAGGTTTGATCCCTGGGTTGGGAAGACCCCCTGGAGAAGGAAGTGGCAGCCCACTCCAGTATTCTTGCCTGGGAAATCCTGTGGACAGAGGAGCCTGGCGGGCTACAGTCCATGGGGTCACAAGAGTCGACATGGCATAGAGCCTAAACCACCACCACCACCACCAAAAGAGTTTGACCTTTGGACATGGGTATTGTGGACGTGTCTTTGACTCTGGTGGCCCATTGAACTGTGGAAACATCTCTGGAGGTTTCATGAATGTATTAAGGCTTCCTAAGATGAAGAAAGCAGGCACTCTGGGCTGTGGTTAATTCGACAGTGCTTCTTTCCTGGCCTTTCTGTTTCTTTGTTTTTCCATCTTTCTTTCCCTCCTTCCTTCCCTCTTTCCTTCCTGTGCTTCCAATACCAAGCATCTCTTTCCACTTATAAATGGTTTAAGGAAATATTTTCTCAGTTGTTCAGATAAATTCTGGCGATGACTCTTCTTACCTTCTATTCTTCAGAAAGAAGAATAAGAATTAGAAGACACTGTAAAATTGTGAATTAAGTTAGAAATATTTCCAAGAATTTTCTTCTGTCTCAGGAATTTTTGCACTCAAAGTTATCCTGCGAAAGCTGCCATGTCGCCACTTAAAGCTCAGTCAGCCACATCAGCTAGAAGATGCTCTAATGAACCAAATGGTACCTCTATGCCTTTGAATTTTTATGCTACTTTAAACCCTTTAACATGGACTGGATTTTTAAACTTCTTCTCTCTTAAAGTTTAAAAACATTTTTAGTATCTGTTAAGTGTTCACGTTGTGCTCAGCACTTAGCCAGTGCTATAAATGTTGCAGTATATGAGAACCAGATGATACAGACGCTCTGTTGAAGGTTTCGGCATTCTAGAGGACAGCAAGAGACTCAGCTTGTGCGTACATATTCATGTATATACCATATCATATAGCCTTCCCTGGTAACTCAGTGGTAAAGAATCTGCCTGCCAATGCAGGAGGCGTGGGTTCGATCCCGGGGTCGGGAAGATCCTCTGGAGAAGGAAATGGCAACCCACTCCAGTATTATTGCCTGGAAAATCCCATGGACAGAGGAGCCTGGTAGGTCCATGGGGTCGCAAAGAGTCAGACACGACTGAGCCACTTCACTTTCATGCATGTATATACACTATCATATAGCCTTCCCTGGTAACTCAGTGGTAAAGATTCTGCCTGCCAATGCAGGAGGCGTGGGTTTGATCCCTAGGTCGGGAAGATCCCCTGGAGAAGGAAATGGCAGCCCATTCCAGTATTTTTGCCTGGAGAATCCCAGGGACAGAGGAGCCTGGTGGGCTACAGTCCATGGGGTCACACAGAGTCAGACACGACTGAGTTACTAACATTTTCACTTTGTGTACGTATGAATGTATATACACACACACACACCTGTATGCTCTAAACCAACTGCACATGTGCGCACACAGAAAACACGTCCACAGTTGTCCTTCCAAATTCTGACGTCCTGAAGACCATAAGAAAAATGTATGGCCGAGGAGCTGAAGTCAAAAGTGACTTTTAAAATGCTATGAATTTCATTAATAGGAACAATAAATACAATACCAACCATGACCCTGTGATTTATAACAAGCAATAAACATTTGATCTTTGTCCCTGTTTTTGGTACAAGTGAGTGAAAGTCGCTCAGTCGTGTCCAACTCTTTGTGACCCCATGGACTATACAGTCCATGGAATTCTCTAATTCAGAATGGGAGTGGGTAGCCTTTCCCTTTTCCAGAGGATCCTCCCAGTCCAGCATTAAAGCCAGGTCTCCTGCATTGCAGGCGGATTCTTTACCAGCTGAGCCACTAGGGAAGCCCTAGTTTTTGGCACAGAGCTCCTAAAACTTTTGGAATTTCCTCAACCTTGAGAGAGGTAGGATAAAGGTGTCTTTTTTATGTTAATAAAAAGGGGTGGGTTTGGGGAGAGCACCTGGGTAGTCTCTGGAGGGGCTGGTTGCCTGGGGAGCCAACCAGGTGATTAGAAGCTAACCTTCAGTCCCTTCCCCAACCTCCTGGGAGGGGAGAGGGGCTGGAGATTGAACTGAGAGCCAGTGGTCAATGACTTAATCAGTCATGCCTATTTAATAAAGCCTTTATAAAAACCTTTCCAAAGGGGAGAGTTCAGAGAGCATCCAGGTTGGTGAGCACATGGAGTTTTGGGGAGACTGGTGGGCTTGGAGAAGGCATGGACATTCTGTGCCTTTGCCCCATGCATGCATGCTGTCGCTTCAGTCATGTGTGAGTCTTTGGGACCCCATGGGCTGTAGCCCGCCAGGCTCATCTGTCCATGGGGCTCTCCCCGCAAGAATATTGGAGTGGGTTGCCATGCCCTCCTCCAGGGGATCTCCCCGACCCAGGGACTGAACCCACGTCTCTTATGTCTCCTGCGTTGGCAGGCGCGTTCTTTACCACTAGTGCCTCCTGGGAAGCCCTGACTTTGCCCCATATCTTGCCCTATTTAAGTTTTCAATCAGGCTGTTCCTGAGTTATATCCTGTTATAATAAACAGGCAATCTAGTGAATAAAATGTTTCTCTGAGTTCTGTGAGCCACATTAGCAAATTAATTGAACCCCAGAAGGCAGTTTTGATAACCTCTGACTTACAGCCAGTGGGTCAGAAGCATAGGTAATAACCTGAACTTGTAACCAGAATCTAAAGTGGGGGAAGCCTTGTGGGACTGAGGCCTTACTACGTGAAATCTGACGCTACCTCTGAGAACACAGTGTCAGAAGTGAGCTGAATTGTAGGCCACTCACTCAGTAGGCCCTGGAGTATCACCTGCTAGTGTGTGGATCTCCTCGCTCCCAGCCCACCCCCCCACCCCCCACTGTAAGAGGTTACCGGAACTTGAGTAACACCAAAAAAATCCCAAAGCAATGATACTTTATAATAGGGTGCGTAGTTCTTGTCATTTCATTTGTCATCCTTTGCTCACCTAGAAACTTCTCAGCAACTCTCTTCACTGAATTTTTAATGAATTGCAGCTTAGCAAATCATTTAGCGTTGTTTAAGTCAGACAACTTTTGTCTGGTCCTCCATTCACACACTCAACGTCTTCCTGATTTTAGATATCTTGCCTTGGAGCCTCTTTGAGGGTCCTACTGAATTCTTGGGGATATCCAACTTGGGAGATCTCACACCAAAACTTGAGCCATTTACCCCTCTGCACACTTCTCAGCTGTCTTTCCCTGAAGTTAAGGAGAGATGCCCATAACCAACGTCTTTCCATCGTCTTCTTGGTCTTCCCTAAGACTTCATTACAAAATCCAGTACTCCTGCTCTGCCCTCTTCATTTCTTTCCTGTTGTGACTTCTGCAGTTTCTTAGTAATCAGGTCTAACAGGATTGCTTCACAGCTTCATATACTAAAACCAAGAAGATAAAAAGAAGTCCAAAAAATTTTTCTTTTTGCTAGAACTTTATATAGAAGGATTGCTATCTTCATTAATTAATGATTGATATTTAGTAAGTTATATGAAACTCTGGGCTTCCCAGGTAGCACAGTGGTCAAGAATGCCCCCACTAATGCAGGAGACACAAGAGACGTGGGTTCTATCCCTGGGTTGGGACGATCCCCTGGAGAAGGAAATGGCAACCTGCTCTGACATTCTTGCTTGGGAAAGTCCCATGGACAGAGGATCCTGGCGGGCTACAGTTCATGGGGTTACAAAGAGTTGGATATGACAGTGATTGAGCACACACACACACACACATGAAACTCTTTATGTCCTGTTTCTGTGTTTATAAAGCATCTTAAGAACCTAAGTATTATCTCATGTTAATTATTGAGTTAATTACCTAGTCTTTTACCAAATATTTATTGAAGACCACCTATGTGCCAGACACACTGAACACTGAAGGGAGAAGGTGAAAAGACACGGCTCCCCCACGTGAAGCCACGTGTCAGGCCCTGCGCTAAGTGCTTTGGGGATATCCTCCTTTTAACCTCATAACGACAGTCTGCCCACTCAATAAGGGAGGACACTGAGGCCAAGAGGCAGTGTTAGGAGTCAAGCTGAATGAAGTCTGACTGATGCCAAAGTCACTCACTTTAAGCACTAAGTGGTACCACTTTCAACTCCTCTAGGTAGGGTAGGCTCTTGCCGCTGGGTGTGTGGGAGGAGGTAGGATGACTCCAGAGGTAACCACAGAAGGGCAGGCGTTGGACTAATCATATGGTAGTCAGGCTTGTAAAGAGCCCCCTCATAACCACCACCTGGATACACCTTGTGTGATCCCCTCCCCTGAGTGGGCAGAGACCTCGTGAATAGGATGAGCTGTCACTCTTGTGATTAGGTTACATTATCTGGATGATATGCCAAAAGTGAAGATATTTTATAAATCAGTTTTTTTGAGTTCATCATCTGGGTCAGCCTCACCCCATCAGCTGAGCCCTTAAGAACGGGGCTATCTGATATCAACAGCCATGATACAAAAGGGCCTGGAAGCAAGAGACACCTAGGAGCTGAAGGCAACCGATAACCAACAGTCAGCTAGGAACTGGAGACCTCAGTCCCGTACCCGCCAGGTGATAAATTCTGCCCACCAGCAGTGAGCTTGGAAGAGGATGCCAGAAGAGAGAAATTCAGATGAGATCTAGCCCCTGTGAACAATTCGATTTTCACCTGATGAAACCACATTTCTTGTTTTGATGATATTAATTTGTTACACAGCAGAAGAAAATAGAACAGGCAAGAAACACTGAGATGGCATGTAGATCAAAAGTTATCACAACAAAAATCAAGAAAACTGATTAAACATATATATTTCAACTCTATTTTCTCTCTCCCTCTCTCTATTTCTTGGGGCTTCCCAGGTGGTCTTAGTGGTAAAGAACTCACCTGCCAATGCAGGAGACATAAGAGACATAGGTTCAATCCCTGGGTAGGGAAGATCCCCTGGAGGAGGTCATGGCAACCCATTCCAGTATTCTTGCCTTAAAAGTTCCATGGACAGAGGAGCTTGGAGGGCTACAGTCCACGGGATCACAGAGTCAGACACGACTAAAGTCATTAGCACGCATGCACACTGTCTCTCTCTTTCTAAGTCACTGTGATTTATTTCTCCTAAAATATGCTCACCAACTTGGGATTTATTCTTTGATATCACTTGACATGTTCATTTATTGTGAACTTGGTCCCAATTTGTTTAACTGTTTAAAAATTAGCACTGGGAATGAGTTTCTCCAGTGGCTCCACGCCTTTTTGTTGTTGTTGTTCTGTTACTAAGTTGTGTCTGACTCTTTGCCACCCCATGGACTACAGCACGCCTGGCTCCTCTGTCCTCCACTATCTCCCGGAGTTTGCGCAGGTTCTTGTCCATTGAGTCGGTGATGCCATCCAACCATCTCATCCTCTGTCGTCCCCTTCTCCTCCCACCTTCAATCTTTCCCAGCATCAGGAGTCTTTTCCAATGAGTCAGCTCTTTGCATCAGGTGGCCAAATTATTGGAGCTTCAGCTTCAGCTTCAGTCCTTCCAATGAATATTCAGGGTTGATTTCCTTTAGTGTTGACTGGTTTAATTTCCTTGCTGTCCAAGGGACTTCTCCAGTACCACAGTTCAAAAGCATCAATTCTTCCATACCTTTTAGAGTGATGCAAAATTTGCTAGGATAGAAATTTTGCTAGAATGTAAATCCCACAAGGATGTAGTCCTCGTGATGGCAAAGATTCTTGCCTGGCCCATAGTTAGTACTAAATAAATATTTGTTTAACCAAATGATTCATAGAAACCCTTTGCTATACCTGAACCCTCTGTTACCATTTGCTGAAGATTTATTGATCAAATTCTAGTTACAAAGTCTGAACTCTTTACCTGCCCACCAGCAACCATTTCTGTTTGAAGCATTCCTCCAATCCCTTCCTTTTCATAAGCTTTCTAGGTCACACATTCAAACATCTTTTGCAAAAGACCCCTTCAGCATCCTTTGCTGTAATTTAAAAGCACAGAGAATACCTTCACGTGTGGCAACCATAATTGACACTGATCACATTCGGTTGAAGGATTGTTACCTTTTAGTGAGCATTGCCAGTTTAGGAGGTCAAAGAGGAGCTGGAAATATTCAGATATATGCCCTAAATCTGAAAAGGAATACATACACAGTGAATAATAATTAAATGAACTTGGTGGGTTTTATAGTGTGTGTAAGAATAGATGATTCAAGTAGCTTGATTGTGCTCTCTCGATTTTTTTTCTGTGCTTGGTATTTTAAAGTACTCAGTATCATGCTTTCCACTGGAAGATGTTCCTGCTGCTACAAATTACAGAGCGCTGCACAAACGCTAATTTGACAACATGATTTCTGTTTGCTCCCTAAATGTCTAAAGCTTCTGTCTGTCTCTCCTCTGAGTGGCTGCCCTGATAGACTGGCTCATGGATCCGCAGCAGCGGCTCCCTCTTTGCCATTGGTGTATCTCTTAACAAGGGGATTTAGCTGGATTCCAAGCTGACTCAATCCTCTGTCAGTTCTGGTAGGATAATTCCCCCAAAGCAGCAGTAGCTTTGTTGGTTGCTTTGCTTTGGTTTCTGTAACTACGTGGTTATTATGCTTTATTTTCACAACCGTAGTATTAGTCATGTGTCAGAAAAGAAAAAAAAAAAAAAGACCTTCTAGCTTCCTAAATATGTTACTAAGAATTCCAGCCAAAGACACATCAGATATACTTTCTTGTAAATACGCAGGAACCACTGAGCTTCCTTCCAAAATAAAAACCTGATGTGTTTTGTTCCCCAGTATGTGCACATTGTCACTCATTGGAACAATATGCATGCGTCAAAAATTTAGTTAGGAGATCTGTTCATGGTAAGTTTTCAGCAAATATTGTGCATATAAAGAAATCTATTATCTGAACTCAAAACTCTCTTGGGAGTTTATTGAGCATGGAAGAATAGATTTTTTTTTCTGTGGATAAAATGGCAAAACAGGAAGCTTTTCTTAAAAAGAGCCTTTCTACCTCTAATCGCTATGCCTCTCTGGCAGCTATGTCTTTGGAGAAAGCTATCTAATGAACTCTCTTTACCAATCAGATCATTATCATAATGGGTTCATGTCCTAAAGACATTACATTAAAGAAGAAGCAGTAGCTAAGCTCACAGATTTCATGGAATATGAATTTAAACAGTTCTCTGCCTTATACAGCACATTTTAAAATAAGAAGAAAACATCAAGGCATCATGAAAAAGTGCTGCCTTGCTCATGTAGATCAAACTTCTCATATTTCCTTAATAATCTTACACACACACACACTTTTTTTGATCATGTAGTATTTATATGGTCAAAGCTATGTTTTTTCCAGTAGTCACATCTGGCTGTGAGAGTTATAGCTGTGGACTGTAAAGAAGGCTGAACACCGAAGAATTGATACTTGGAGATCAAACCAGTCAGCCCTAAAGGAAATCAACCCTGAATATTCATTGGAAGAACTGATGCTGAAGTTGAAGCTGCAGTACTTTGGCCACTTGATGTGAAGAGCTGACTCATTGGAAAAGACCCTGATGCCGGGAAAGATTGAAGGCAAAAGCAGAAGGGGGTGGCAGAGGATAAGATGTTTAGATAGCATCACTGACTCGATGGAATTTGAGCAAACTCTGGGAGATAATGGAGGACAGAGGAGCGTGGTATGCTGCAGTCCATGGGGTGGCAAAGAGTCAGACACAATTTAGCTCCAAAAAACAGCAAAGTATTTACATGAGGCAAATGAAGTCCTTGTTCTAAATGTCTCTAAATCATTAGTTTGTTAACCCAGGAATGATTCAACTCGAAGGAACACAGAAAAGCGTAGACTGGAATCAAAGCTCTGGTTAAGCAGTTCACGGACATGCACCAGTATGAAATGAGAAGATGTGTAATATTTATTTTGCCTGGGAGGTAGCAGGAATGTGGGTGGGTAATGTTTGGGAGCCTTCCTTGCACCTTTGTGGGAAGGGGGCAGCAAAAACAGGAGAAAAAACTGTCTAAAACATATTGAGCCACAGACTTGAATTCATCCTACGCTCAGCCACATTTTTCAGATAAATTTGGCTGCCTGACAGCTGACACCTGTCAGTCACAAGAGGAAATATGATCAAAGGTGATGAAGATATGATCAAAGAGGATGAAGAGCCATGCTCTCAAAGGCCACTTTCCATCTTTATTATACGCCAGCAAGCTGTTCTGGTTTGTAACCTCCTCTCACTGTGACAGACCAATTCAGAGACTTCATTTTGCTGAATCAGGTTGCTGGAGCACTCAGGGTTTGACATTAAGAAGCTGGTGTTTGCACCTGGAGGAACCAATTCGTTCCTTCATGGGACAAAAGCCAACTGTCATTTTCAATAGGTCATGGGAATTGGAGACATTAGATTACACTACCAGTGGAAAAATAAACACTCATACACATATGTGTAAATATATACTTGCATGCGTGCTCAGTCGTACAGTCCTGTTTGATTCTTTGAGACCCCATGGGCTGTAGCCCGCCAGGCTCCTCTGTCCATGGAATTTTCCAAGCAAGAATAGTGGAGGGGGTAGTCATTTCCTTCTCCAGGGGATCTTCCTGACCCAAGGATCGAACCCACATCTCCTGCATTGGCAGACGGATTCTTTACCCTATGAGCCACCAGAGAAGCCCCATACATGCATATATATATATATATACATGTGCACCCAAATATGTGCAAAGAGCACATACACACCAGTATATATATATATATATATACACACACATATCCATATCCATACACAGTTGTTATATACTGATGACTCTGGTTTCAGGACTGATCTAGACCACAAACCAAAAAATATGATTTCATTGTAGGAACTTGGCTGAAAGACCTGTTCATTCAACATAAGTTTTATCATCAAAACCACTTCCCATTGAGGTTTTAAGGTATTAAGTTTGTAATATCCAAACTTAAAAAATTAATAGGAAGATAATTGGTTTACAATGCTGTGTCGGTTTCCGTTATATAGCAACATCAATCAGTCATAAGTATACATTGGTCCCCTCCCTCTTGAACCTCCCTCGCACCCACCCCCATCCTCTCTCCGCCATCTAGATTGTCACAGAGTACCGCATTGAGCTCCTTGTGTTTTACGGCAATTTCCCACTAGCTGTCTAGTTTACATATGGTAATGTGTATGCTTCAGTGCTACTCTTTCGGGTCATCCCACCCTTACCCCCTGCTGTGTCCACAAGTCTGTGGACTGCTGTGTCTATATCTGTGTCTCTATTCTTGCCGTGCAAATAGGTTTATCAGTGTCGTTTTTCTAGATTCCGTATATATGAATTGTTACATGGTATTTGTTTTCTCAAAACACCCAAACTTTAAAAGCTTATTTTAAACCTCATTTCTGCTCAAATCCAGTGCCATTGCCACAGGCCTTGGTGCAATCGAGTTTGTGTATGAAGTCAGCATTCTCCACAAAAACAAACTCATCAAAACGTAGAAGGTCCGCCGGACTCAGGAGCCAAGGTTCCAAAGACTCCCGGTTCATAGATTAAAATTTCTTTGCAAATAGATTAAGAGAATCTGAAGAATCTAATATTGTTGACCCAAATATCTTCCTTTGCTTGGACACATCATAAAATGATAACATCCACAGGCAAAGAGGGAAGTTAGTGAAGCATAAACACACTGAGAATTGCAGGGACAATTCAGGACATTCAGGCACAACCCAAAGAAATGTCTCAGTTATATAACTGTTTGGTAACATTCCCCATTTAAATCTGTCTGTCCAAACTCAGAACAGTTTGCCCTCTATAAATCGTGATTCTCATCAACCTTAACTAACCATTTTTAAGTTTCTTTTTCCTCAGGTAGGAAACTTGAAAGAATATGATTTTGCCATAGCTAACAATTAGAATGCTGTGTGAACTGTGTACTATTTCTGAATTGGCCCTGTGGGGTTAAAAGAAAATCTACATTTGTGTAGCTCTTGCTGTGGACTGAATTGTGTCTCTCCCAAATGCATAAGTTGAAGCTCTAACCTCTGATCTGACTGTATTTAGAATCAGATCAGATCAGTCGCTCAGTCGTGTCCGAGTCCTCACGACCCCATGAATTGCAGCACGCCAGGCCTCCCTGTCCATCACAAACTCCTGGAGTTCACTTAGACTCACGTCCATGGAGTCAGTGATGCCATCCAGCCATCTCATCCTCTGCCGTCCCCTTCTCCTCCTGCCCTCAATCCCTCCCAGCATCAGAGTCTTTTCCAATGAGTCAACTCTTTGCATGAGGTGGCCATAAGTAAGGTTAAACAAGGTTGTATGGATGGGGCCTTGATCCGAGAGAGAGAGAGCTGTTGTCTTTGAGGCCCCATGGACTGTAGCTGTCCAGGCTCCTCTGCCCATGGGATTTTCCAGGTAAGAATACTGGAGTGAGGTGCCATTCCCTTCTCTAGGGGATCTTCCCGACCCAGGGATCAAATCTACATCTCTTGCGTGTCCTGCATTGGTAGGTGGGTTCCTTATCCCTAGCACTACCTAGGAAGCCCATGTTGTCCTTTTAAGAAAAGGAAGACACATAAGACTTCTCCTCTGCCATGGAAGGCACAAAGAGAAGGCTGCTGACTGCAAGCCAGGCAGAGAATTCTTGGTGGTGGTGGTTTAATCGCCAAGGCCTGTCTAACTCTTTGTGATCCCATGCACTTAGCCTGCCAGGCTCCTCTGTCCCTGGGATTTCCCAGGCAAAAATACTGGAATGGGGTTGCCATTTCCTTCTTGCAAGTGGTCTCCTGCATTGCAGGTGGATTCTTTACTGACTGAGCCACCAGGAAGAAAGAACCCTTACCAGGAACTGAATCAGCCACGAGTGTAATCTGTGAGAAATACATTTCTATTGTTTAAGCTGCCACATCTGTAGTATTTTGTTATGACAACCCGAGTGGGCTAGGAAGGTTCTCTTGACTCTTGAACGAGGCCTCCAAATTGATCGATTTCCTCTTAGGAGAAAGCTGAGACAATTGCGGAGTGAAAGGACAATGGAGGCCATTTAACTATTAAGTGATTGCCCAGGGGGTACAGCCCAGGCGTCTGAAGCTCTCCTTTCAAGTACCCAGGATTCTGAGATTCTGGTGGAAGAGCCTGGTGCTGGGTGGTATCCTTACCTGGGAAATCCCACGGACAGAGGAGCCTGGCGGGCTACAGTCCATGCAAAGAGTCAGACCACTGAGCGCCTGACACTTTCGCTCCGTCACTCACTCACCGAGCAGATAGTGTGGCCTTTCTGCCCCGTCCTACAGCTTTACTGTCGAGTCACTCGCGCCTGCTAGGAGGTGCCTCCCAGATCTCCTGGGACTCTAGGGCTGGAAAGATCTGTAAGAAGCGCTGAGGTATCCTTGGAAGTGTTAGCACTAGGGCAGGTGTCTTGGAAAAGGAAGGGTGCGTCTCGTTTTCTTACGGCTTGAATCCAATAATATATACTCAGTGTCGTCATGTTCTCTCACCAACTCCGTTTCTCCATCTTCTTTCTTGATGCCTCAGGGTTGTCATCATGTACATCAATTTTTTTTAAACACATTTATTGGCTTATAGTTATTTACAATGTTGTGTTAGTTTCAGGTATACGGCCAAGTTATTCAGTCATACATATGCATATATATGCATCTACATATATAACTTTTTTTTTCCACATTCTTTACTCATGTAGGTTATTATAGAATGTTGAGTAGAGATCCCTGTGCAATACCAGGGATTTTAATACAGTAGTGTTATCTATTTACTACATAGTAAGTAGCATTCAGTTTTTACAGAATTCAGTGATTCTAGAGAAAGAGGTGTGAGGGATCGTTTCTATACTGAATGGAACCAGACAGCTTTTTGCTGTTGTTTTTATTTTTACCCGTACCGGCAATAGGTTTGGAAATTTTAAAGCACTTTCTTTGTCTTAATTAGATGGCATTATGATACTCATTATAATAGATAATAGTTGACGTTAATCAAAACAACCAACTTTCTAATTGAATTGATAAACCAATCAGTCCCCTAAGGCACTTCATGGCATACTATGTAGATGGAGAATAATTAGATGTATTTGTACAATATGGTGAAAATTAAAAGTAAATATATATATATGTATATGTATATGATTTGTAACTGTAATTTAAAATGTTGGGATTTTTCTTCAATGATAATTATCATCAGTGATTCTCTAGGGGAAATTGCTAGTAAAATTCATTTGGACTTTTATAAACTGAAGCTTCTAAACCCAAAATTAAACAAACAAATATGTGTTTATTTTTTAAAAGAGCAATGTGCACATTTGCTTATTCAGTTAACCTGGATGGTCTTTACTCATCTAAGCAGTAGAAAGATGCTGTTGGAGAAGAGTTTTGACCTGCAGTGAATCCACATCTCCTTCTAATGCCCAATATTAGTCTGTTTGAGCCTTTAAACATAGTCTTTTGTACCTTGATGTGAACAGAGAGTTCTTAGCATATTGTAATGCAGAAGGTTGTGGGGCTGGGAGTTGTGTAGTTAAAAGAAAAAGTTTGTCAGCCTTGGGGAGTTGAGAAGACGAGATGGGTTGCTCAAGTGTGCCTGGGGACTCAGGCTACTGCTAGAATACAGTTTCCTGTGGCAGGGAAATGGCTGTAGTGTGAGAAAATTCTCAATCAGAATGCCCTGGGGCACTTCCTGGGCCCCATCCCTGTTGTTTCTGCAGGTCTTGGGTTGGGCTCGGAGTGGGCATGGTTCACAAGTGCCTGCACACTGCTGCTGGCTGCTGGCCTGTGGCTGAACTTTGAGAACCACTACTCCAGCGCTGCGCAATGTGCTTTGATGAGCTGTGGCGCTGGGTCCCCTGGATTTGCTGAGGTCAAGTAAAACGTCTGTATAGTCAGTTCTTTTGTTAAGTTCAAGAGCCTTGCTTGCCAAAATAGCTTCAAAGAGATCAAATGAAATCTATGTAAATACAGCTCATATGGTCTTAGAATAAGACCTTTAAATTTTAAAGCTATTTGCCTTAAAAAGCTATATATACAGTATATGTGTATGTGTGCATATATACGTGTGTATATGTGTCTGTGTGAGCATTTAGTGAATCAGTTGCCTTTTCATCATTTTCTCCTCCTATAAATGATCTGATGTAAACAAATATCGTGTATTAATGCATATATGTAGAATCTAGAAAAATGGCACAGATGAATCTATTTTCAGTTCAGTTCAGTTCAGTCCCTCAGTCGTGTCTGACTCTTTGTGACCTCGTGAATCGCAGCACGCCAGGCCTCCCTGTCCATCACCAACTCCCGGAGTTCACTCAGACTCACGTCCATCGAGTCAGTGATGCCATCCAGCCATTTCATCCTCTGTCGTCCCCTCCTGCTCCTGCCCTTAATCCCTCCCAGCATCAGAGTCTTTTCCAATGAGTCAACTCTTCGCATGAGGTGGCCAAAGTACTGGAGTTTCAGCTTTAGCATCATTCCTTCCAAAGAAATCCCAGGGCTGATCTTCAGAATGGACTGGTTGGATCTCCTTGCAGTCCAAGGGACTCTCAAGAGTCTTCTCCAACACCACAGTTCAAAAGCATCAATTCTTCTGCACTCAGCTTTCTTCACAAACTCTCACATCCATACATGACCACTGGAAAAACCATAGCCTTGACTAGATGGACCTTTGTTGGCAAAGTAATGTCTCTGCTTTTGAATATGCTATCTAGGTTGGTCATAACTTTCCTTCCAAGGAGTAAGTGTCTTTTAATTTCATGGCTGCAGTCACCATCTGCAGTGATTTTGGAGCCCCAAAAAATAAAGTCTGACACTGTTTCCACTGTTTCCCCATCTCTTTGCCATGAAGTGATGGGACCAGATGCCATGATCTTTGTCTTCTGAATGTTGAGCTTTAAGGCAACTTTTTCACTCTCCACTTTCATCAAGAGGCTTTTTAGTTCTTCTTCACTTTCTGCCATAAGGGTGGTGTCATCTGCATATCTGAGGTTATTGATTTTTCTCCTGGCAATCTTGATTCCAGCTTGATCAAATTGCCAACATCTGCTGGATCATCGAAAAAGCAAGAGAGTTCCAGAAAAACATCTATTTCTGCTTTATTGACTATGCCAAAGCCTTTGACTGTGTGGATCACAATAAACTGTGGAAAATTCTGAAAGAGCTCAGAATACCAGACCACCTGACTTGCCTCTTGAGAAACCTGTATGCAGGTCAGGAAGCAACACTTAGAACTGGACATGGAACAATAGACTGGTTCCAAATAGGAAAAGGAGTACGTCAAGGCTGTCATCACCCTGCTTATTTAACTTATATGTAGAGTAGGGAAGGAATAGAGACGCAGATGTAGAGAATGGACTTGTGCACACAAGGAGAGGAAAGGGGGTTGGGATAAATTGGGAGATTGGGATTGATATATATATACATGCTACCATGTGTAAAATAGATAGCTAGTAAGAAGCTGCTGTATAACATTGGGAGCTCGGTGCTCTGTGATGACCTAGAGGAGTGGGATGGGGGTGAGGTGTGGAGGGTGGGAGACTCAAGAGGAAGGGGATATATATATATATATATATATATATATATACACGTTATTATGTAGCAGAAACCAACACAACGTTGAAAAGCAATTACTAGCTCAGTTTAGCTGCTCAGTCATGTCTGACTCTTTGTGACCCCAAGGACTGCAGCACAGCAGGCTTCCCTGTCTATGACCAACTCCAAGAGCTCGCTCAAACTCATGTCCATCGAGTCAGTGATACCATCCAACCATTTCATCCTCTGTCATCCCCTTCTCCTGCCTTCAGTCTTTCCCAGCATCACAGTCTTTTCCAATGAGTCAGTTTTTCACATCAGGTGGCCAGAGTATTGGAGTTTCAGCTTCTACATCAGTCCTTCCAGTGAATATTCAGGACTGATTTCCTTTAGGATGAACTTGGATGGATGAACTTGCAGATCCATGCAGATGAACTAGGATGGATCTCCTTGCAGCTCAAGGGACTCTCAAGAGTCTTCTCCAATACCGCAGTTCAAAAGCATCAATTCTTTGGCGCTCAGCTTTCTTTATATTCCAACTCTCACATCCATACAGGACTACTGGAAAAACCATAGCTTTGACTAGATGGGCCTTTGTTGGCAAAATAATGTCTCTGCTTTTTAATATGTTGTCTAGGTTGGTCATAGCTTTTCTTCCAAGGAGCAAACATCTTTTAATTTCATGGCTGCAGTCACCATCTGCAGTGATTTTGGAGCCCAACAAAGTAAAGTCTGTCACTGTGGCCATTGTTTCCCCATCTATTTGCATAAAGTGATGGGACTCGATGCCGTGATCTTAGTTTTTTTAATGTTGAGTTTTAAGCCAACTTTTCACTCAATATAAAAGCAATTATACCCCAAGGAAAAAAAGAACTGTGCTGAGATGAGCCCCCAACACCCCCAGGTCCATGGTTTTTGGTGGAAAACAGTCAAGAAGTCTACAAAGATTATTTTTAAAGTCATGCAGTAAGAGCTTTGAGAACAGAATCTAAATCTTTAAAAATAGTTTTTTTACTTTAGTCCCTAAAGTCAAGGGTCTTATATGGTGTTTTTGTATGTCTAGGAGGCCCAAAGGTAGACAACAAGATCTTTTAACATCCCTGAAATCATATGAAATACTGTATATATACATACACACACATGCGTGTATATGTGTGTGTGCATATATATGCATGTGTGTGAGTTATGCATTTTCCAGTCTTTTACTTCCAAGAACTTCTCACATATAGCCATATAATAAATATTTTTTAGTTTTAGAAATTATACCTATAATATAGAGAAAGCTTTATATGCTAATACCAACTGTTTTTAAGATCACCACAGTATTAAAACTATTGACTTAAAATATCCACCTGGATATGATTCTGGGCGGTGCCCTCAAAATAAACCAAAATACGGTAGTTGCTATCCTGCTCTTAACAATCAGTTTGAGGGGCTCCCTTGGTGGTCCACTGGCCGACTCCACGCTCCTGACGCAAGGGGCCTGGGTTCGATCCCTGGTCAGGGAAGTGGATCCCAGTGCCATGACTCAGAGTTTCCAGGCCCCAACTAAGACCCGGCACAGCCAGATAAATAAATATTAAAAAATATAAAAATCAATTTGAAAAAAAATCCTAGGATATACAGATGACAATATAAACAATGGCTCAGTTGAGAAAACTTGTCAACATCTAGCACATTTACATAAGAGATTTACATTGATAAAAATACAATGGCCCCGCTGCATTTTTTGTGATGATTGAAGAGGCAGGCGTGTTACTCAGACAGAGTTGTGTTGAGTAAAAATCAACACCCTACTTCCAGTTTGTCAAGATGTCTTCACCGGGACTGTGGGATTTTACTCTTCATTTTTTCTACCTTTTAAGTTCTCAGTTTATTTTTGAAAATGGTTCAGAGGATGGTTACGTTAGAAAAACAGATGTTTAAATGTTTCCATTTTGTTCAGTGACACCTTTGATTTAAAGGGTTTCAAATGAAAAGCAGGTTGGGAACAGGTTTGAAGTGATGTCAGAACAACGCTCACCTTCATGCAGGGACAGACCGGGAATTGTGTGCCTGAACCTTGCTGCTGTCACATTGTCACCTACAGAACGGAACTCAAAGCCAAGTGGTGAGAGAGGTTGCTTATCCTCTCAAAGATTCAAAACGGATATTATTGTAAGGAAGATGCCCATAAGGCAAGTCACAACATCTAATTTACCTAGGGAGGCAAGCATTTAGTGGATGGGGAGTTTGCCAGGCTTTTAAAAGCCATGAGAAATCTTGGAAGGGTCAGTTCTTTCAGTCAGCACAAGAAGCTTGGCCACAGATTCTGTTCAACCATAATAAAATCATCATAAAGAAAGCACCGTACAGATTCTCAGAATAATATCTTCAAATGTTAAACCTCTCCAAGGCAATTATCCTCACATTAAAAAAATTGATGAGTACAGTGCCTTCTTTTTCCTTTTTGTCTTAGCAATGAATGGCACAGTTACTTTACCATCAGACAGAAGTTGCAGCTCAGAGTTCCCTGCTGGTCCAGTGGTTAAGAATCCACGTACCAGTGCAGGAGACCTGGGTTCAATCCCTGGTCTGGGAAGACCCCACGTGCCATGGGGCAACCAAGCCCATGCACCACAACTGCTAAGCCCACGCACCCTACAGCCCGTGCTGCACAACAAAAGAAGCCACGTCAGTCAGAAGCCAGCACACCGCAGCTAGAGAGTAGCCCCCTCTTGTCACAGCTAGAGAAAGCCTGTGCTCAGCCAAATGAATAAATACATAAATACAACTTTTAAAAGTTGCAGTTTCTTATGAAAAGAAAACCCTATTTACCCAATCTGAGCCTCAATTTTCTCATAGGTAAGTGGGAGGGATTATAATAGGATTTTAAGAATTGAATAATAGATGCAAAGCATCTGGTATATCATCAACACTCAAAAATATCTGTCCTTTGCTTATTCTTAGGAATTTCAAAGACAGCACTCAAATGAAACTCCTTTGTATTTTAGTCTAGGTCTCACTGTGATGATATTGGTGAGTGAAATATTCAGTTACTTCAATTTCAATATTGTTTCCAATTTTAGGAAATCATCTACTTGTTGGTATTCTAGGAATGTGTTACAAAGATAGCTCTATCATAAAGGAGAGATTTTAAAAATATATTCTATGAGTATTGCAAGAATAATACATTTCAAAAAATAAACAGGAAATAGGTGTCATTGCTTAGTGTTTTCTGGGCTGGGATGTTATTCCTAATTCGAAATCACTGGACTGGGATGTTATTCTCTAGATTGGAGAGCAGCCTCCAGGGGTTATCGTACACTCTGATGTTTAGGGGAATATGTTATTTACCACCTGTAAGTTGCCTATCTTGTTATTTTTGTTGGGAGTAAAGCTGTAGCCTTTACCTCCATTAGGTAGTGGAGTTTGGTTAATGGATGGGTAACAGGAAAGAGTGTAAGGGGAAGCCAATGTTAATGTGAACTCCTGCCGTTTTTATTATAGTGGCACCCGCAATAGTTAAGGTTGAGCAGCTGTTTCCATTATGAACTCCTATTTCAGGGGTTTATAACTGAGCTGTAAAAATTTGCTCTAGGCTAAAACTCAGCTCATCAGGTCTTAGCCTGGGAGAATTTCCCCCCCCTACCATTTTTTTTTTTTTTTTGAAAAGAAGAAATCAATTTAGCTTTTAAAAATAAATAAAATCACAGAAATTTCAAAAATGTTGAGTTTTTATCATGTTAAGCCCAGATGTTGAAATGGATGGTAATTACATTCCTGGAAGTCTAATGAGAAAAGTCAGTCTCAAAATTGTACCTTTCAAGTATACTTTTCGAACATCTGATACAGACTGATGTTGCAATTTAGCAAGATAAGCAGTTTCTTAGGCCTTAGAGCTCATCGTTATTTGTAAACAGTTTTACCAATGAACCTCTTTTATTCATAGTATTAATTTACTTATTAATCAGATCTGGCTATAGAAACCAGGGTAATTCTTTGTAGAACTTGTTAAATTACTTTCATTTTAGTAGAGCAATAAATCGACAAGTTAAACTAATGGAAAGTTATTGAAGACATTGATGGCATTTTTATTTACATGTTTAGAAGCCCTTGTTAGATATAAAAGGTCTTACCTACCTGGCTGTAGAAAGCTTTGTCTACGTATGATGATGATAGTAGTGATCTATGTGACACACTAGGAAGACTACAGGCATTGACAAAACAGTATGCTGAAAATACAGGTTTTGTTATTACTCAGGTACGATGGTCCAACTCTCACATCCATACGTGACTACTGGAAAAATTATAGCTTTGCCTATATGGACCTCTGTCAGCAAAGCGATGTCTCTGTAGTTCTGGAGAAGACTCTTGAGAGTCCCTTGGATAGCAAGGAGATCAAACCAGTCGTTTCTAAAGGAAATCAACCCTGAATATCCATCTTTCTAAAATCTAAATGAAATCTTGCCACTTCCCTGTGAAAACTGTGTAATGACTTTTTATCCTTTACTCGGTAGATACTTAAGTTCTTGCAACTGACTTGTAAATTCACTTTTCTGACACAATGCCCTTTAGGGTCTTCCTGAATTTCAGTCATCCACAATTACCTATGGCTCCATAAGCAATCAAGGTATCTTAGGTCCACTCTTCTTGGTCATATTTGTCCTCTCGATATAATGTCCTCCTTCAAATTGTATATCTGCCAAATTCTTTTTAGTTTTTCAAATTTACACTTGAAATCTAAATTACTGTAAAGTCACCTCTGATGACTTTCCCAGTCCTACTCCTCTGCTTCTATAACATAAGCATTCTTTTATGTATGTCTTTTTCTCTACCAATAGATTTTTGTTCCTTAATAGCAGATTTTCAAAATGTTTTGAAATCTCTGGTTCCCCTGAATCTAAGGACAACCTGAACATGGCAGGTTGACTTAATAAAAAAATTGATTAACTTGATGATGATATGGCACCTGTTCCAAAGGATTGGCAAACTCTCATGCTTCTAAACCTGAAAAAATGGATTAAGTAGCAATGCTACTTAATGCTAATCACTTTAAAATAACAAGCACATTAAAATCAAGAAATATCCTGTTATAGTCTAATATCTTTGAATTAAATATATGCCATCCTCTCAAGACTTTATGCTGGGGACATAAACTTTGTGTCAATAAGGAAACCCTCTGGAAAGGCTAAGGAAGCCTTTTGAACAAGTTGAAAAACAAAACCTTTCTCATAATCCATTGCAGCATTTATTGTTTTTGATAATCTCGTGGTGATAAATGTGTTCAAACAGTGCTTCCCAACCTGTTTGGCACCAGGAACAAGTTTCACGGAAGAGGATTCTCCATGGACCAGAGGAGGGGGGTGTTTGGGACGAGTCAATGCATTACGTGTATTATACACTTTAGTGCAGAATAATCAGCTCCACCTCAGATCGTCAGGCATTAGATCCGGGAGGCTGGGGACCCCTGTGTTAAAGGACAGAATCAGTTCTCTAGGTTGTGCCACACAAAAACCTGAAGCCAGTCACTGGTTTCTTGGGTATAGTTTCACAATGTGCTCAGTTACATGAATCTGTGTTGATGGCATTCTCTTTCATGTCACATCAAATTAAGCAATTAAATTAAATATTGGAATTGTTTTGCAAGGAGTTTGCAGAAGGTAAAGCTCCGGGTGCTTTTTAGTTCGTCCTCAGTTGAAAAGCAATTGGTATACGCTGCCTTCAAAGTTTACTCGTCTTCGGTATCTGAAAAATCATGAATCAGTCTACTATTGGTAATGACGGATGAACTACAACATTTTCATTCTGACCTGCACAGAAGGAGAAATGTGTGTTTTATTGTTCATACACTCCACGCGGGAGGTCAACACTTCAGGGTTTAGAGTGATTCTCAAAGTTTCCCACCACAGCACAGATAAGAGGTGACAGTCACATATCTGACACCTGTGGTCTGTGATGTAGGTAAGCTTTTTTTGTTTCCCCCTGCAAGTCCCTGCAAGCTCACTGTCTCTCCACAGTAAGAAAGCATATTTATATATAACTACAGGGACTGAGCTTAATTGAAAGGATAACCTTGAATGTAAACCCATTTAATAAAGAATTAACTAGTTTGCACATTTCGTGTATTTTAAAAAAAATTAATTGTGGATTATAGCTGGCCAAACTGGTGGTCTATACACTGGGTCTGAGTGAAAAAGAAAAGATCAAAGGAAAAGTTTTACCAAATGTTACAACAAATTACAGAAATAGTTGAGAAGTTTAAAAGGTATTTGTTTTTTGCCTTTATAAAAGCAATAATTCTGACGGAAATTCTGGAAATTTTTGAATAAATTGTGATTATAGGAAAAAGGTTGTAAATTTCATAGGATGTAAGAACTCACCCTTTATAAGGCAGTTACTTCATCTGTTAAGTGAGCTTACTCTAAAATTAACATTCCATTGGACTAAGGGAAGAGAATAATGGATTAATGCCCCTTAGAGCCTAATTCTTTTAAAGTCTTGATTAAATTATGTTATAAAAGAAAATACTTTATATTAGTGGCTAATGAAAGAGCAGACCCAATATGTTCCTGCTTTAGTATGATTACAGATTTCTTTCTGGAATGTCCTTCAGTCCTCAAATATTAAAATCCTATACATTCTTTAGAAGTCACTTTACAGCTCAAATAACTTTAACCTTGAACTCACCTCACAGATCAAATGATTTTGCTCTTGGTCAATGCTGAGAGCTCTTAATGGATATTGAAAGTGAATATCCATTACTTTCAATGGATATTAGCCAGGTTATCTACTCTCATCTCCACTTGGTTGTCTCATAGGCAGCACAAAGTCAGCAGGTTGAAAACCAAGGACATAACCTATCTTCTCCCTCCAAAATCTGGTTCACTGTCTCCATAGGCCATCCATCCAGTTCTTAGCTAGAGTCTCATTCCAAATATCTGATTATCTCCAGCCAGTTTTTCAACACCTTTTGCCTGAATCAAGGTATTTTCTTCCTATCTAGTCCCAACATGTAGTCTGATGCCCACTTTAATTTCTTCTCTGTTTCCCAGCAAGAGTGATTGAGTTGAAGTACTTAAAGTATGATTGTGTACTACATTTTCTCCAAAGCTACCAAACACAGGTGTGCACATACGCACACTCACTCCAGCACACACACGAGCACAAAGCCTCCCAGGGGCTCGCACATTCTTCTCTGATAAAGACCTACATTTCCAACACAACAAGCGAGCCTCTGTGTGTCCTGCCAACCTTGCTTGACCTAATTTTGTGTCATTTCCCCTCAGCGTTGTGTACTCCAACCACGTGAACATTCTCTTGGACACATTATACTCCAGTAGATCTTGGCCGTCACAGATACTTTGCCTCCAATCATAGTGTTCCCATTGCTTCTCTTCCCAGCCTCTCCCTTGGTTAACCCTTTGTCTGGTTGACTCCTACTCACCTTTCGGAGCCCAGTTCAGATACTATTTTCTTATCTAAGCCTTCCCTGACTCTCTAGATTAGTTTACTCTGTACTGTGTTCTCATATACTACTCTTAGCTCACCCTGTACAATTAATAGGTACATATTTTGGTTAATTTCTGCTTTGAACATTAAATTGTAAGCTCTGTGAAGGTGAGGACTATATATATATATGTAAAACATCACACTGTTCAATATCACCAACCGTACTCCAATCACAGGTCTGATTCCAAAAACTACTTTTTTCATTCTATGTTTTGATTGAGATATATGTACTCTTAGAATAGTGTTGATAATTTAACAGCCTCAAGGAATTTTGAATTTGACATCTAGTTTGCTCACTTTTATTGGAGACAAACATTGTAAAATTATACTGAAAAAAAGAAATGAAATTGGGTCAATTGTAGAGACGTGGTTGGATCTAGAGATTGTCATAAAAAGTGAAGACAGAAGGAGAAAAACAAATATCATATATATGCATATATGTGGAATATAGAAAAATCGTGTAGATGATCTTATTTGCAAAAACAGAAATAGAGACACAGATGTAGAGAACAAACACATGGACATCAAGATGGGGAGGAGGGGGTGGGATGAACTGGGAGATTGGAAGTGACATATGTATACACTGCTGATATTATGTCTAAAATAGATAACTAATGAGAACCTACTGTATAGCCCAAGGAAACCTTCATAGAGTTCTGTGGCGACCTAAATGGGAAGGAAATCCAAAAAAGAGGAAATACAGCTGATTCACTCTGCTGTACCGTAGAAACTAACCCAACATCGGAAAGCAGCTATATTACAACAGAAATTAATTTAAAAATGAATAAAAATAAAAACTATACTGTGTACATATACGAAAACCTATATAGAATGCTGACATGAACAAAAAGAGTATTGGGAGACGGATGCAGTATTTAGAGACTGTCTATTCTCCACTGCTCAGGTAGGAAAAAGTAGGACTCAACTCACCCCAGTGAACAACTATAAATAATAATGGTGGCATTATTCTTTTGTCTTCTCCTTTGCAGCTGCTAATGCGCTTTGACAGTTAGCTCTGCTCTTTTATGAACTCTCCACCAGCTCTAATCAGTCATGGGGAAGTCAGGCAGCGGCATTTGCATGAGCCAGTTCCCACCCTTGCTTTCTAAAAAAAAAATGCATTTGAGTGTATAAAGCATTTTTGAATGTGATTTTCTCCCTATGTTCCAGTTTATAATTTCATCTTTCAATATAGATGAATGTAGGCTGTGACTGTCAAGTTAGTTTCTGCCTCGGAATAAATTGATGACATGCTATTTCTAAGAGAAGTAAGGCAACTTTTTAAGAAATGAAGACATTGCAACGCAATGTCAAATAACTGACTTCTGTACACGTGTAAGATATGCGTGCGTACGTGCTTAGTCGGTTCAGTCCTGTCCGACCCTTTGAGACCCCGTGGACTGTCGCCTGCCAGGCTCCTCTGCCCATGGAGTTCTCCAGGCATGAATACTGGAATGGGTTGCCGTGCCTTCTTCCAGGGGATCTTCCCCACCCAGGGATCAAACCCATGTCTTAGGTGTCCTGCACTGGCAGGCAAACTGTTTACCAGTAGCACCACCGGAGAAGCACCACCAGAAGCACCACCACGCATAGAACACTTTAAATATTGTGGGAACGTGTGGGTTACCCTCTCTGCTCAAGAGTTCAACCACCTGCGCCTTATCCACGCTCTCTCTACCAAGAAACCAAGTAGGAAGACAGTGTTTCAGTGAATGCTGCCAGCTCTCTCTCAGCTCACATTTATTTGCTTTGATGTAAGTATTAAAACTTGGGCAACTAGTGCATTGTTTGAAAGTTGATGATGAGAATGGAAGTTTCCTTGAAGAAAAAAGGTATATGGGAAGTCAAGACCTCGACATGACCTCAACTGTAACTATTGCCCTGCTGGTTAGTTGAAATTGAAGATCAAAGACCCAATGTGCTAAATGTATTTCTCTGTAAATTGTTTCAAGAAAAGGGTGAAAAAGTATTTGATGGCGCAGTTTTTCTTTTTTAAAAATTATTTTCAGGGAGAATGCATTTACTCACTTAAAAATGCAAGTGTGCTGCATAGTAAAATAATACTTCATGAAAATGGCTGCTTGGTCTTTTTATTCTTCTTTGTGAGTTCAACTATCTACGTAGATTCTATTATAATAGATTTTTAATACAAGTGTTCAGGGTGTATATACCTGAGTTTTTTTAAATTACATTTTGAGTTTATATATATGTATTTATATTTATATATATATAACATATACATATATATAAAATTAAAAAAATTGAAGTATAGTTGATTTACAGTATTTCAGATATACAGTTAAATGATTCAGTTGTACATATATATAAATATGTGTATTTATTATTTTTCAGAATCTTTTCCACTATAGATTATTATAAGGAATTGACTGTAGCTCCTAGGCTATACAGTGGGTCCTTATTGTTCATATATATGTGTGTTGTGTGTTAGCGGCTCAGCTGTGTCCAACTCTTTTTGACCCCACAGACTGTAGCCCACCAGGCTCCTCTGTCAATGGAATTCCCCAGGCAAGAATACTGGAGTGATTAGCCATTCCCTTCTCCAGGGGATCTTCCCTACCCAGGGATCGAACCCAGGTCTCCCGCATTGCAAGCAGATTCTTTACTGCTGAATCACCAGGGAAGCCCATATTCATATATATATATATATATATATATATATATATACACACACATACATATATGTATATATATTATTAAGGACTTCAGATTTGGGAAAAAAGAGAAAAAAATCTTTTAACAAGTAGCATTTTTCTTTCATCTTTTTTTCTGTGTCTAGGAAGAACAGCCTTCCCCTGTGTGTTCTCTTCACTCTGACACTTACGACACTTCTGACAACAGACATTTGGGCTTTCTATGTATCGAGTAATTGTCTGTGATGCCAGCTGGGTGTCCTACCTGGGGTTGGCATCAGATTCCACACGTTAAAAGTTCAACCGCAGACTGCTCCCACTGCAGATGCCAAATGCAAGTCCTAGGTTATCATCTGCACCTCTGACGGACCAGTTCCCATGACTCCCTTCTTGGGTTCCACACGAGAATTTGCTAGAACTGTTCACGGAATTCGAGGAAACATTTGTGTTTAGTGGCTTATCATAAAGGATATGGTAGAGGATGCAGAAGACAGCCAGATGAAGAGACACGTAGGGCAACCTATGTGGGAGGCGATCAGAGACCGAACCTGCGTCTTTTGGGTCTCCTGCATTGGCAGGTGGACGCTTTATCACTAACGCCACCTGGGAAGCAGCGTTTCTGGTAACCTGCATACCTTCCAGATGTGGATGTCATTTTTCCCAATGCATAGTTTTTTGTCTTTATACATTTTCACATTAAAATAATCCCTCAGGCATCATGAATGCATGATGATCATCCTTATCTTGAAACTCAGAATCAAAATGCCAGGTAAGTTGCAGGAACTGTATACCATGACTGAGAAAGAACTGTTCTGATTCATGTTACTCTGCTCATTCATCTTTATTTTGTAAACTTTAATGTAGTCAGAAGAGAATTAGATTAGCCGTCAAATCATTGGCCTCTGGTCTCTGGTGTAGAGAGAACCCTTAAGCCCTTGGAGCCTCAGTTTTTGCTGTTTTGAATCAAGGGTGGTGGGTGGCATGGAGGGGAATTGAAAATGATATTGGAGAAACATAGACGGTCTCAAAGGTCTGTTCCAGTCCTAAAATTCTTTAAAATCCTTTCATTTCCTTAGGTGTTCTATAAATAAACTTTTTAAAGGTTAGCATATTCATTCTCTTTCCAATCCTTTGCCTTAAGAGTTTTGATGGAGTGCCATGGTGCCTACCTGCTTCTTTTAACTCTATTTGTTTACACCTGGACATGGCCAAGGGTGGGGGACTGGAATTCATTGCCTCGGCACCGGCAGGTTCCCCACCAGACTGCGGGCTGCTATAAATCACTTTACTAGGTTCTATTTCCTGCAAATTCCTTTTAGGTAGTGGGGGAAGGGTGGCCACAGAATTCAAAACAGATTTATCGAAAGGCCTTTGAGAATAAACTGCAAGAGATGACCCAGCTGCAGAGCTCAGTGAGGGACTCTCAGCGAAAAAGACTAGTAATTAGTTTCATTTGTAGGTGAAAGAAGGTCTTTGAAGATGTCTGGCATTAATTATAATGGTGGTCACTGTTGCCATTTCCAAATCCTGCTTTTTAAGATCAGGGACTGTCAGTTTAGAGACGGCTTAGCATCTCCTCTTAGGAGGAAGAGAGTACTTAATGGGGGCATAAGTGGTAAAAGTTGGACATGCAGAGCATGGGCAAGATTAAATAGCATGTCAAGTCCCATTCTTAGAAAACTCGTTCCCAAAAGTCAAATTACAGGCTCTCTGCTTTTGTGTAACAGGGACTTTTCCTCTTTGTCCTAAGAAACAGACCACTATTCCAAGTGGTGGTAACAGTACCGTTGTGCTTCAGCCACCTCTTCTACTTCGTCGCTGGCCCAACACATGCTCCGTATCTTACCACCTTATGGATCTCATGTGCTCCTCCAGACCCAAACTCCACACATTCTTAGTTGCCATTCTTCTCAGTCTATCACTTAAATCACTAGGCAACTCCCGCTCTGAGGGCTGAGAAACTCCAGATGCTAACTGGCCACTGGATTATCTGCATTAGGAAATCTCCAGGTCCCACATGTCCTGGACCTGTGGTCTCTGGACTCCATGTGACTCTGCAGGCTCCTCTGGGTCCTGAGACTTTATTTTTTTTAATTTAGTTTTATATTTATTTAGCTGCGCTGGGTCTTAGCCTGTGGGATCTAGTTCCTGACCAGAGATTGACTCTACACTCCCTGCATTGGGAGCAATGAGTCTTAGCCACTGGACCGTCAGGGAAGTCTCTCCCATGATTTCACCATCTGGTCGGTCCCAGGACCCAACAGCGCTCAAAGTGTTACCCTCACCAAGCCTATTCTTTTTTGCTCTCCTAAATTCTTCTACCGCTACTACTGCCAATGGTAATAAATAGCATTTATTGAGCCTTCAGTATGTATTAGGAACTAAGTTAAGGATTCTGCACACAGAATCACTTTTAATCCTCACAAGAGGGTCAGAATTTTTTTTTTTTTAATATTTGCGTTTTTCACATGAGGAAGCTGACATGTAGGGCTGCAACATACTCTGCCCACGTGCTGCTGTGCTCATTTGTGTCGGACTCTTTGTGACCCCTTGGGCTGTAGCCGGCTAGGTTCCTCTGTTTATGGGATTTCCCAGGCAAGAATGCTGAAGTGGGTTGCCGTTTTCTTCTCCAGGGGATCTTCCTGACCCAGAGATTGAACCCACATCTCTTGCGTCTCCTGCATTGGCAGGCGGATTCCTTACCACTGTGCCACGTGGGAAGCCCCCTCTCTACCGTTACATAGCAAGCGTCAGCATTGGATCTTTAACCCAGGAAGTTCTGATTCCGAGGTTTAGCTCTTAACCAAAGCACCAGCAGCCATGCGGAGCCCCAGGAAACCATGCCTGGATGTTGTTTTGCCTTCTGAATTAAAAAAAAGACATTCTGCTTCTCTTGGTATTATCCCAGGCTTCAATAATGGGATCCTAGGCCTCTTCTTAATTTATTTGCCCTGTCTCTAAGAATCAAAGGCTCTGACGAGCACTTCGTGTTCGTTCTTTACTGCTTCACAACAGCTTACCCCTGAACATAGTGGCTTCAAGCAATGAGTATTCATTATCTCACAGTTTCAGAGGGTCAGGAATTTGAGAGTGGCTTAGTTGGGTGCTTCTGGCTCAGGTGTCTCATGAGGTTGTAGGCAGGAAGCCAGTGGAGGCTACGTCGGCTGAAACTTGGACTAGATCTTCTGAGAAGTCTCACTTCCATACGTGGCTCTTGGCGGTCATTCTCAGGTTCTCACCACAAATATCTCTTCACGGGGAGACCTGCGTGTCCTAGGACAAGGCAGTAGGTTTCCCCCAGAGTGAAAGATCAAAGGGAGAACTCTCAGGACAGAAACTGCAGTCTTTTTAAACCTTAATCTCTGAAGTGAAATTTCTGCTATCTTCTTTCATTTCTGCCGCATTCTCTGGTTTAGAAACAAGTGCTAAATTCAGCCCACTTTCCAAGAGGGGGGGATTAAACTCCACCTCTTGACGGGAGGAACACCAGATGGTTTATGATTGGACATAGGGAAAGATTGAGGGCAAGATGAGAAGGGGGTGACAGAAAATGAGATGATTGGATGGCATCACGGCCTCAATGGACGTGAGTTTAAGCAAACCCAGGGAGACAATGAAGGACAGGGAAGCCTGGTGTGCTGCAATTCATGGGGTCCAAAGTGCTGGACATGATTTAGCAACTGAACAACACCAACAATAGGTTTTAAACCATCACCTGCTGGTACTTGAGAAGTTACTTTATGCCAGAACTTGCTTATCTCGGTTCTGAACTTCGTTGATTAAGGCACCTGTGGTATCAAGAACTTATAGTCAAGCCAGAGTGTTCCTATCCTGGCCTTACCAGGTCTTAGCTGTGGAAGCTGTGGCAAGTGGTCTTTCCTAAGGTGAAAATGGAGATAATAGTCCTTACCCCATTTTTATGTCTTTATGATCATTTGTAACTTAGAATTTCTGTGAAAGTGCTGTGGAAAAAGCTGTGCAAAAGTATTTTTGAATAATTTTGAATATTAGAAGACTCAACATTTTTTTTTCATCTCCTGGATAATATGGAAATAATATTTTTAGAACCAGGATTATATCTACAATTCTCGTAGTATTCTTTATTTGGCAGGATATTTATTAAATTGCCAGAGCAACTTTCTAATAAACCTCTGTCATGCAAACCACTGGAAAGAAGGAAAAAAATACTACTGAGTGTATAACAAGGCACACATTGTGATCAAGATAAAAACAAATAAACAGATAGTCATTAAGACAATAAAAATAAGCAAGCTTACAGACAGTGTGGCAGAATATTTGAATCTTCAGAGGAAAGACATGAGTGATAATTAACAAATTATGAAACTCATACAGTTTTAAAGATAATTTTATGACACCTATTTCTTATTATAAGAATGTTGCCATCAACAGTTACCAAATACTAATTAAAACTTTCTCCATCCCCTTCTACAAAGTAAAGTCAACAGCAAAAAAAAAAAAAAAGTGACTGTAAGGATTTTATTTGGAGTCTCAACACAGTGAAATTTGCATAAATTCTAATAAAGCAAAATTAAAATCCATTAACACTTGTCTCTGGTAATTAACAAAAGCTTGCTGTTTTAAATGACTGTGTTTCAGACATATGGAGGGAAGGAAAGATGGGAGAATGTGGAGCCATGGAAAAATATGAAGATTATAAACTCGGAACGATGTTATTTAGAAAGTCTCCAATTTTAGGAAGGAAATAAAAGTTATTTAGGCTTTTAGGAAGCATTGAAAAATGCTTTCCATTTTATAATGTATAGACTCACTCAAGAATTTCACCAGATGTTTATTTTACAAGATACATATGACACTTACATTTATGTACATTAATGATAATTTACTACTCAATTCTAATTACTACCCTCTGGAGAGAACAGACATGTTGACAAATATTGATTATTTAAGGCAAACTACAGAAAACCCATAATTTCTGATTTAAAAACGCCGGAGAATTTAAATTTTCTTTTTCATAGATTCCCAAATATTTGGAGAGAAGAGAATTAAGCCATAATGCATTGAGAATTACTATTTGAAGTCATTGATGCATTACTTTATATTTTGGTGTATTTATTCTAGACAAAATTCATTCTGCTATGATGGAAAGTAAGTTTCTCTGAAAATACCATAAAAAGCTTGCCTTGAAAACATCTTGTCTGGAGTCACTGGTTATAGCTGCACCTACATTGGAAACAAAATGTATGAAAAGAAAGAAAGGAAAAAAGAAAGGCATCCTAGGATTAGTGTGGTGATGGTCATGATGATGACAAAGATGACCTGAGATTTATTGAGTGCTTACTGGATACCATGTGTTAGTATGGTTTATCTTATTCTTTACCTGTACTGCTACTGTTATTTACCTATACTACTATTAATGAGATAATAGTTACAATTTATTGAATATCTACTCTGTGTGAATGTTTGGGCACTGTGCTAGGTACTTCACCCAAATTATTCCTAATCCTTACTGCAGTTCTGTAGGACAAGCATTATGTTTACTGTTTCTTATGTGGAGACGTTGAAGCTCAAATAATAACAGCACAATTTTCTAGTCACATGTTTTGTAAGTGCACAAACCAAGGTTCATAAACAGATCTGTCTTGCTCCTTAGGCTTTTCTGTTTCACCACACTGTAGGCTCATGCCACCCTCGACTGATAATAATGTTAATAACAACAATGATAGTAATAACACCACTACCGTTATCGCTGTCATCACCAATAGAAATTTGTATCTGGAGAGTGCTCTCCAATTTACAACGTCCTTGGGGCAGGCAATTGTGACCTGATGGAACACAGCATTTATTGATAAAAATTATCTTATAAGTTGACTCACATAGTTCAAAACTGTGTTCAAGAATCAACTGTGTTTTATTATTTTTGATACTTCAGTAAATGGAATTGTTTCCTTAATTTTGCTTTCAGAGGTTTATTGTTAGTATATTAAAAATGTCACTCATTTTTGAAAAAAGAGCCCTCCTACACTCTTGGTGGGACCATAAATTAGTGCAGCTACTATGGAGAACATTACGAAGGTTCACTAAAATGCTAAAAATAGAGCTACCCCATGATCCTACTTCCCAGGTATTGTTGTGGTAAAGAATCCACCTGCCAACGTAGGAGATCTGTGGGTTCGGAAGATTCCTTGGAGTAGGAAACAGCAACTCACTCCAGTATTCTTGCCTGAAAAAGTCCATGGACAAGGGCGCCTGGTGGGCTACAGTTTATGGGGCTCACAAAGAGTCCAAGATGACTGAGCATACGCTCCTGCAATCCCACTCCTGGGCATATATCTGGAGAAGAAGATAATTAAAAAGTTACATGTACCCCAATGCTCATTGCAGCACTGTTTACAATAGCCAAGACATGGAAGCAACCTGTGTCCATTGATAGTTGAATAGATAATATAATGGAATATTACTCAGCCATAAAAAAGAATGAAATAATGCCATTTGCAGCAACATGGCTGCCCATGGCTGCACAGCAACATGTGGCTGTGCCTATGAAATTCACAGCAATATTTGATCAGAGCACAGGCCTCTGGTACACCCTGCATGCAAACTGTCACAGACACAAGTATATCTGCCTGCCTCTGGACTGGAGGGTGGGAGATGGGTAGGTGCTACTCTACTAAGAGCCAAAACTGATTAAAATCAAGCCAAATTACCAATGAAGGCTTCTCTTGGAAGTTACAATGTCTTCAAACAGACTCCAGAGTTTCAAGGCTGTTACATCAGACAGATTCTGCCAGCACAATTGTCTAGTTGAGGAGGTGAATTCCTCGTGTTTCTGACTCTGCCATCTTCCCAGAACCCTCCTCCTTTTACTTTTAAATGAGTGTAAGAGAAGAGCTGATTTCTAAGTGCAGAAAATTTCCATGTAATATTGGGGAAAATCATCATTTACTAGGTTGGCCAAAAAGTTTGTTTGAATTTTTCCATAACGTCTTGGGCTTCCTAGGTGGCACTGTGGTAAGGAATCTGCCTGCCAGTGCACGAGACGCAGGAGCCCCGGCTTCAGTCCCTGCAGAAGGGGGATACTACCACTCCAGTATTCGTGCCTGGGAAAACTCATGGACAGAGGAGTCTGGCAGGCTGCAGCCCGTGGGGCCCCAAAGAGCTGGACACAACTGAGCGAGCACATACAACATGCTACAGTAAAACCTGAATGAACTTTTTGGCCAGCCCAATGCATAGGTATTTCCTGAAATTTAATGATCCAGTGGCTCTAGAATAAAAAAAGAGACCTATATTACCTTTTTTGAATGATAAAGAAAGGTGTCTTTCATGAATCAAATGTGGATTTGAAGTTCAGAGTGTCTTGAAAAGGTTGATACCAAATAAGTGGGTTCTCACCCAACTGCAAGTTCTTTCTTGGCGGAAAAAACAGTTAAAACAAGTGTCTAAGTACAGAGTCCAATTCTTAGCAGCAGCTGTGTTTCTGGTTAAATGTTTGTGACTGTTATTGTAGATTTGGACTTGTTTAGCTAATGATGGCTGGATTTGTGGCTTTGCACTTCGGGATCTCATGGTCCACATTCTACAAATGGTTATTTCTGCACCTGTGGCCAGCTTTAAGATTTTCTTCTGCCTTGCAGGTGCCTTAAGAGTTGGCTTCAAAAGTCACAACAGGCACCAGCTTAATTTTCTTTCCAGAAAGTATACCAGTTGTCTTTTGGACTAGAAATACCATTACAGGAAACACATTTCTATTAGGGTAACTGAAATACCAGAGTCCCTAAACTATTATATGAATACAAAGGAACATCTCAGGCAATATTTAAGAAATAGTCATCTTTTTGAAATGCTATCCAGATAAATAGAAAGCGTATCTAGGGCATTATAATATTTAGAAAACAAATGTACATATATATACATCCTATTTTTGAAACCTGTACTTAAACTCGCTCATTCTATTCTTACAATGCCAAACAATTAGGAATACTTAATATTTCATATGGGGGCCAGTCAATGAAATATGCTATCCATTCAAAGAAGAACCTAGAAAATAAAGACCTAAAAAGGTCATGCATATGTCAGTACGGAGGCTTGCATGCACACATATGCACACTCCAAAGCTTGGAATAATTCAATTAATTCACAAGAAGTATTTGAAGTATTTGCCAGTTTGATTCTCTTTCCATCCAAGGATGGAAGTTAGATTTTATAACATAAAATTAAAGATTGATTTACTTTAAAAACATGTAAATTATAGCTTAAATTATAAAAATCTGATTGAACAGAATCAAGGATATTTGGAATTATTCCAGTCACTTATTCCTGATTTTCTGTTTCATTATGAGCTCATCCAGTATAGAAAATCAGTTGCTTCATTCTCAGATGGCTTGTAATGTTCCTTAGTATCTGAGACTGCATCATTGGTGGGGGCAGGGGCGGGGAAACAGTTGTCAATCTCAAACATCATCTGACTACTGTCTTTGCTCCAGGCACTCTAGGGCCACATTGGGATAAATGTAAGTGGTGGCCAGCAAAGACCTATTGGAGAAAATGTTTCCTAGGCTGAGACAAGGGCTTCCCTGGTGACTCAGCAGTAAAGAATTCACCTACAATGTAGGAGATGCAGGAGACATGTGTTCGATCCCTAGGGCAGGAAGATGGCCCTGGAAAAGGGAACGGCAATCCACTCCAGTATTCTTGCCAGGAGGATCCCATGGACAGAGGAGCCTGGTGGGCTGCTTCCATGAGGTCACAGAGTTGGACATGACTGAAGTGACTGAGAACATATGTAGGCTGAAAGAAACATGAAGAGATATTATTGAAATCAGGTGATGTGTGTGCTCAGGCACTTCTATCGTGTCTGACTCCGTGACCCCATGGACCATCACCCGCCAGGCTCCTCTGTTCCTGAGATTTCCCAGGCAAGAATATTGGAGGGGGTTGCCATTTCCTTTTCCAGGGGATCTTCCTGATTCAGGGTTTGAACCTGTGTCTCCTGCCTTGCAGGTAGATTCTTTACCGTCTGAGCCATCAGGGAAGCCCCTTGAGTGAAATGATGCTTAAATCAAGAAGGGTGGAGAATGTCACTCTGGAGAGGAAAAAGAACCTCAGGAGGCTAGATTTTTAAATAATCCCGCTTTCCCTCTGAAAACAAACTAGTCACCATCTTCCCTCCTTGCTCCTACCCTCCAATAACAAGTTGGGAGACCACACATTAGTGCAAACCCTTCTGTTTAACAAGGAAGAATGGGCAGAAGCAGGTGTGGGACCAAGATTTGGCTTGCTGTTTTTTCCACTGACCTTGTTCTCCAATATAACTAACAGAATGGCAATAGCTCCCTATTCCATTATTCATAGGGCTTAATTTTTACCTTCATTCTGTCTAGCTAACACAGAAAATCAAGTTGTCTCTCAGATGTAAATATAAAGATAGGACTAATTTCTTTTTCCATCTTTGACAATGTTCCCTCTTAGTTTCAGAGGCTGTTTAATTGCATTTTTTCAAGGAAAGGTCCATTTGTTCTGTATTATTTAAAGAATTTAGCTAAATGTTATTTTCAAATATCTGTATGAATTTTTGAACAAATGCTTTTAAAAAACTTTAAATCTTTGAAGCTGGCCATTCCGCTCCATATATTGGAAAAGTGAATATGCCTTTGAGATTTCAGATATTTTTATTGGGTCTTGATTTGTTACCAAAATGTATAATCTTCCTGTCTAATTTTAGTCTCTAATTTTCTGTAAGTTGTTATTATAGTAAAATGCTGTGTCAAGCACTTGGAGGCTACAGAAGACATAAACCAAAATATTTAGGTTGAAATTACTTTATAATAATAAGCTAAACAAACATTTGCTCTAAACCTCAGTCCTTTTATTGTTATAATTGGAAGCAGCTAGGAAAGCCTTCCTTTTGGTTGTTTGCTTTTGACATGCAATGAAGTTGAAATAGAGCTATTTCTATTTATTAAACCAATAATCCACTTCTCAAAATAAGATAAATTATTTCCATAGAGTTTACATTTTCTCTATAGGAGGCAAGTCTTGATCCTAAACATTTCTTTTACCTCTCAGTAAGGAACTAAAATCCATTTTAATGGACCAGTTGGTTAACTAGAGATTTCAACATGCTTAGAAATGAGAAAATAGTTGGTATGGTCACTATCCTGGCAGTTACCTGCCATCCAGACTGCTTTCTCTCAGAGAACTTGGAAATTTAAGCAAGATATATTCAGCCAACAGAAAGCAATGGTAGACATCTCAAAAATATGTTCATAGTGAAGGCATTACTGGGCTTCCCTGGTGGCTCAGATGGTAAAGAATCTGCCTGCAATGCAGGAGACCCTGCTGTAATCCCTAGGTTGGGAAGATTTCCCTGGAGAAGTAGGCTACCCACTCCAGTATTTTTGCCTGGGAAATCCCATGAACAAAGGATCCTGGTGGGCTACAGTCGATGGGGTCACAAAGAGTTGGACACGACTGAGTGACTAAGCCTCCCACCCCACCCACTCAAAGGCATGAGAGATAACTATCATTTTTGACAGTTCAGGTTTTGACATAAGATCCTCTAATTATAGTTATATTAATTCAGCTAATATATCAAGGGCTTCCAAGGGAGCACTGGTGGTAAAGAGTCTGCCTGCCAATGCAGGAGACACAGGAGATGTGGGTTTGAACCCTAGTGGGAAGATCCTTTGGAGAAGAAAATGACAACCTGATCCAGTATTCTTGTGTGGAAAATTCCGTGGACAGAGGAGCCTGGTGGGTTACAGTCATGGGGCCACAAAGAGTCGGACACAACTGAGTGACCCAGCACACAGGCAGGCAGTTAATACAGCGAACTTCAAGTCTGCTTTATACAGCAGCTCAGGCTGTGCACTGCACACCTCCTGGGGCACCATCAAAAGGACTGTTGTCTTCGGTAGCAAACCACCACCGAGGGTTTAACTCGGTGAATGAATTAGTGTGAGTTCTTACTGTTGTTTCAGGAGTGTTTTATTTGTTATGATTTTAACTGTCTACAGGTGTTCCCTGAGGCAACTTTGTAAAAGATAATCTCAAAAATGGCAAAAATAAATTTGTGGAATGGCTGAGGATGGGCGCTATGACTCCTATTTCAAATGCTTCCCCTGCTTTGCCTGAATGTTGAGCAAGTTGTTTTGACAGTCTTTAGCTTGGTTTATTCTTCAAGAAATGATGGCTGGGAGTTCCCTAGTGGTCCAGTGGTGAAGACTTTGCCTTCCAATGCAGGGGGTGTGGTTCGATCCCTGGTCAGGGAGCTAAAATCCAACATGCCTTATGGCTTAAAATAAACCAAAACATAAAACATAAACAATATTGTTAAAAACTCAGAAAGGACTACAAATGGTCCACATAAAAAAATCTTAAAAAAAAAGGAACTATGTCTGGTGGTGTTTGCTTCATATTTCAAATGATAATGCTGGACAGTGTATGTCATACATTTTGCCATTCTCAGATAAAATCACATGCTGTCAATATCTTTATCATGTTGTTCAGTCACCAAGTCTTGTCTGACTCTTTGTGACCCCATGGACTGTAGCACGACAGGCTTCTCTGTCCATCACCATCTCCTGGAGTTTGCCCAAGTTCATGCCCATCTAGTCGGTGATGCCATCCAGCCATCTCATCCTCTGTCGTCCCCTTCTCCTCCTGCCTTCAATCTTTCCCAGCATCAGGGTCTTTTCCAATGAGTCAGCTCTTCACATCAGGTAGCCAAAGTATTGGAGTTTCAGTTTCAGCATCAGTCCTTGCAGTGAATATTCAGGACTGACTTCCTTTAGGATTTGACTAGTTTGATCTCCTTGAAGTCCAAGGGACTCTCAAGAGTCTTCTCCAACACCACAAACCAAAGGAATGTAGCCTTTATATTCAGAGTTAATACCGGCACGTGTCTGCTGAGAATTGCAGAAAGAATGTATATTATCACCACGAGGCATTTCTTTTGTCAGCTGTGCCCTTAATGAATTCACTGATTCCAGGAAAACAGGGCTCCCCAACCTCTAGGATCTAATTCCTGATGTTCAGAGGTGGAGCTGATGTAGTAATAATAGAAATAAAGTGCACAATCAGTGTAATTTGCTCGAATCATCCCCAAACCATCCTCCCAAGCCTGGTTCGTGGGAAAATTGTCTTCCATGAAGCTCGTCCCTGGTGCCAAGAAGCTTGGGGACAGCTGCCTTGAAGGCAGGGCTTGGGAAGTATGAGGACCAAGGCTGAAAAGATGCTATCCTCCTGTGGGTATTCAGCATTGCTGAGGATCCCACGTTGCTCACTCTGTTCCCTTTTTTGACATAGGACCATAGAAAGTCCTTTGGTAGCAAGATGGCTTCATGAGGGTTTGAAACTCAGAGGGTAGGCATGGTCTGAGGGAAATTAAACAAGTGTACACTATGCGGAAATTATCACTCGTGACAGTTCTTTATATGCTTCACCTCACCTGGCTTGGGGTCGTTCACCTAGTCTGAGTTCAAAGGCACCTTTATTAATGTGCCAATGAGCCTGTTTTAATATTTTACTGAAATGGCAGGTTCTTAATAAATGCTAATAAATTTCATCATGCTTATTATTTAGACCCTTTCCTATAAAAGTGAAAGTCAAAAACACCACTCAGGATATATGCTGCTGACTTTTTTTTTATTTCCTAGAAACTTTATGCTTTCAGAGTGCACAGTATATCGTATTTGCCGAATTCTGTTCCTCAAATGAATGTATGTGTATGGATGTAAGTATACCTCCATCCCTGGTGGCTCAGGGGTAAAGAATCCATCTGCCAATGCCAGAGATGCAGAAGACATGGATTCGATCCCTGGGTTCGAAAGATCACCTGGAGGAGGTGATGGCAACTCCAGTATTCTTGCCTGGGAAATTCCATGGACAGAGGAGCCTGGTGGCCTATAGTCCATGGCATTGCAAAGAGTCAAACTTGACTAAGCAACTGAGCACACACATACATATATTACAGTTACTAAGATTTTTCAGAACCCATGATGAAATTCCAGACAGAGGGGAAACATGTCCAAAGAATTATCCCTATTGAATTATACTATCGGAGAAGGCAATGGCACCCCACTCCAGTACTCTTGCCTGGAAAATCCCATGGACGGAGGAGCCTGGTAGGCTGCAGTCCATGGGGTCGCTAAGAGTCGGACACAACTGAACGACTTCACTTTCACTTTTCACTTTCATGCATTGGAGAAGGAAATGGCAACCCACTCCAGTGTTCTTGCCTGGAGAATCCCAGGGATGGTGGAGCCTGCTGGGCTGCCGTCATGGGGTCGCGCAGAGTCGGACACGACTGAAGCGACTTAGCAGCAGTAGCAGCAATTATACTATAAAGCCTCAAAAAGTTGTAAGGATGTGAAATTTTCTCAAGAGGATGCGTGTGTGTATGTGTGTGTGGTTGAGTGTGCATATGTGTGTGCACGAGTGGTTGACTGTGGGTAAGATATTTCTGCCTGCTCCTCTGAGCTCCATGAAGAATTGACTTGTAGAAACAGGTCTTCTTGCCATACAATGTTAACATGTTGTTAAGTCTAATACAAAGGCAATGGCCTCGAATATAATGACAAATCAATCCTAAGCTTCAAATGAGGGCTTTTTAAGGATTTTCCTCTGTCAAAAAAATATCCGGCTTTGCATTAAAATCTGACTCAAAGAAAACACTGGGAAGGCCACATGCCTTCAACTACTAAAATTAACACAGAATGGAACCTTTGTCACACACACCCCATATCTGTCTTTTTCTTTTCAAATGGGCTATTATTTAATATTTGCTGAACCAAATCCGTGCAGTGCACAAATTTCTGTCTGCGATAAGTGAAGGGCTTTTGTTTATGGAATTAACGTGCACCCACAGGAGTGCCCTTTTAGTTACTGAATTACAGGACCTGTGCGCTGGGAGAATTATAGCAGGTACTGCTTTAAGAAAAAAACCCAAAAGGGTGAAATCACTTTACACAGAGACTTTTCTGCTACTGTAAATGTTTTTCTTCCTCTTGCTGTGCTCCCACCCCATTAATTTCCCTGGAAACTTATTTCCTCAATTATTTGATTAACATTCAGAAAATCAGCAGTTTTGCATTGATTTTTTTCGTCACCACCCAAGCCACTGAATCCATAGAGCTGCTTAGAAGTTGTTGGCTAAAGCAGCGAGTTTCTCAAGCCTCTCTTTCGGCAGTTGTACCTGACAGGTCCTCGAGGTGCATTCACGTGTCATATTCCTTAATTCTTTCCGTCTTCTTTGTATCATTTATGACACAGGAAAAAAAAAAACTGGAGGGGGAGGAGAAGGAAGAAGAATTTTTGTCGGTGTTCCTGATTATTTATTCAACTGCAGAACTGCACGCACAAGCATATACTTTTCTTTCCTAGAGGTTTAATACACCACCTGAACTTGTTCAAGTCAGCTGAGATAGAAATGCTAATTTATTTGTTGGACATGATTGAAATTCCTTCTGTCTCTCTCTCTCTCTTTGGATAAGTCACACCCTTAAAGCTTCATTTGTGATTTCCAGCTTATGTTTCTTTGAAGTGGAACAAAGTAAGTGCAGAAATTATCTAGATTTTTTTTTCTGATTTTTGTTATTTTTTCCCTGTCTTTGTAACTTTTTCTTCCATATTTCCTTGGACAACAATTTTTCCTGGCGACTAGCCTTTGTTTTAAAAATGTTTTCATCTCAATTTTCATGGAAAGAAAGTACTCTTTCTCTTTTTTGTACCCATATTTAATTTTGTAAATATTTAAAACAGATTACCTAATTATAGGTATATCACACATAACGTAAGCAGGAGCAGATCTGATTCTTGACGAATGAGCCACTGGCCTGGGGGGTGTGGAGCCCTGTGGATGACTAGAGAGGAGCCAGGGGCATCTTGAAAGTTTAGTATGAAGGTCAGTGAAGACAGAACGTGTGTCATATTCTTGCAAACAAATGCTCCCCAGAAAGCACTGCTGTTATAATTGAGTGCAATGTTGGGGCATTTTAGTGCACTGGTCCCCAAACCTGGATGCATTCAAAATCCCTGGGGATGCTCTTTACAGTACTGATATCCAAGCATGATTCAGAAAATTCATTAGACTCTCTGGGCTGGATTCTGGACATTCATATTAAGAAGCTCCGCTGGGAAGCCTGATGTACACACAAGCTGATTGGGTTCTCAGCTTTAGTAAAACTTGACTCATTGAAGTTAAGGATGATATGTTTCACACAATTACCTTAAAGTGTCTTTTTCCCAGTAGAGGAAAGGCAGAAGGCGTTTTTGTTCCACTGTCAAAGTTTTAGGATCACTGTGGACTAAATTCCATAAGGAAGAGTTGCTTGTTACAAATGGGATCATCCCATAATGCCTAGAAACTGAAGTCAAACCTTGTTAGATAGAAAGCAGCTGGTGGTGCCTTTGTGTTGTTGGTCTGGGCAGTCTTCCTGCCTTTTCATAACTTTTAGGAAAAAAGCAGTGTCATTCAACAACAACAAAAAAAAGTTGCAAGTTTCTTAGTGCATTCATTTTTAATGAATATATTTTTAAATACGCATTTGGATATAGACTTCCGTGACTGTATTCATTCTGTTTTTAATTTCTTGTTAAATGCATTATGCTGTTTTCCTAAATGTATTGAATTCAATATACATACAGTGAAGGGTTCAGAAGGGAATCTTGTCCTTGACGTGTTTTCTTGCATGCATTTTTATGCCCTATACCCAAATAATTTTTAACAAGCATAATGTATCTCTTGTCCCCCATTCTCTATACATTTTTGGATTGTCTATAACTGTGAAGAACTTGTAACTGCTTTGCAATTTAATAAAGGAACTAGATAAAAGTTTAGTTATGCATGTAAAATGCTAGAATTAAAATGCAAATTCAGTTCTGGCCTTTTAGCCTGACATTGTATGTACATATATATACATATATATATATATATATGCATATGCATGCATGCATTCTAAGTCACTCAGTCGTGTCCGACTCTTTGTAATGCCGTGGACTGTAGCCCGCCAGGCTCCTGCGTCCATGGGATTCTGCAGACAAGAATAAAGGAGTGGGTTGCCATTTCTTCCTCCAGGGGATCTTCCCGACTCAGGGATTGAACCTGCATCTCCTGCGTTGGCAGATGAATTCTTTAACATTGAGCCACCTAAGAAGCCAAATGGTGTTTCACAGTTTATAAAATACTTTTATATATACATTTGCCAAATTTTCACAATAAATTTATAGATTTTAACCACATTTTACAGACCAGAAAATTGAGGCTGAGAAAGAAAATACCCTGCTGAGCTGAGTCTCTGACTCCACAACCAGCTGTTTCCATTACACCAAAGAGAGAGAGAAACCCCCCAACAAGTAGGTCCAAGTTTTGTCAACAGAAACAACAAATCCAGACCTTCTCTGTAGGGAATGTGACTGCATGCTTCAGGCATAAAGCTCTTTGCAGGGCAAGGGGTCTGGGTAAGGGAGGGCAGAAAATACACAGAGATGATGAGTGTGAGGAGATGTACACACGGCGCGTCCACATTGGTTTTCATACGTGGTGCTTCCTCTTTGTTGTTGTTGCTCGGTCGTGTCTGACTCTTTGCAATCCACGGACTGCAGCACGCCAGGCTTCCCTGTCCTTCACCATCTCCTGGAGTTAGCTCAAATTCATGTCCATTGAGTCGGTGATGCCATCCAACCATCCTCTGTCGCCCTATTCTCCTCCTGCCCTCAATCTTTCCCAGCATCAGAGTCTTTTCCAATGAGTAAAATCTCCATATTTGTTGTATTAAGCACAGGAGAGAATTCAGGAAACCGAATGTTGAAATTTGAAAATAATAACCAGCAAACCCTGCTTCTTACGCTAGTTCCTTAAAATTTCAGTGCTTGTAATCTTGTCTCTTAGTCTTTTACACACACCTCTACATACACCTCTAAAGTGGACAGCAAAAGCTAAGAACCTGCAACACAGGCAACATAAAACCAGCCCTCCTTTTCGTGCTGGGATGGAATGGCTCCCATTACGTGGGGTCTGCTGTCTTTGTGTTAGAATGTAAGTGCCCAGTGGGCGGAGACCCTGTCATTCTGGATTAACTCTCCCACAGGCTTAGTGAATCACCACGAGCAGGGGAGTGCTTATTAAACATTACTTGAGTGACTGATAAGACAAGTAATTGTGCCAGCAGAAATGCTAATTTTAAAATGTCTGTAGATTCCTGGATTTCACACAAGGGCAGTCCAGTGGAGGGGATGGCTCCCGGGAATGAGTAATCTGATACAGACATCTTTCCCCTTTATGTCACCTGTTACAATTTGGCCTCCCTGTGCCTCGGCTGGAAATCACTAGCAGCTGACAGCTGTCCCAAGCCTGGTGTCTGCAACCAAAGTGAAGTGTAGAACGCTGCTGAAGTTGGGCCAGGATTGACCTTTATTTGTAAATTTGCCTGGATTGCTTAGACAGCTCAGATCATTCTATGGAGATCTGGAAGTCCATATTGATGGCTATTCATCTTGAGAGGTAACAAACTGAGTTTCGAGGGCTTTTATCTGAGGCAAGGACTAAAAATGTTCACTCTGCCTTTTGTTAATGATACAAAGATGAAATCTCTATTTTGATTGGCTAGTCTTCTAGGAGAAAAAGGTCGATTTGAGGAGACAGAATGCGGACCGCTTCCTAGAATGAAAATACAGTGGATCCCGAGGAAACCAGAGTATCCCCAGATCATATGCTACACCTTAGGGTAGAACTTGGAAACCACCTTGACCCTTTTGGCTGCATTTAAATGATATTGGCTGAAAGGTATTTCAGATGCTAAATAAAAACAAGACGAAAGTTGAGGTGCATATTGCTGGACTCCTCCTAAGGCACAGGGCAAAAAATTTTATCTAAATAGAGATACTATGGTGTCATGGAATAAATTAATGATTTGGAATTAGAAGAGCTGTTTTTGCAAACTAGCTCTACTTTGTACGTGCTGTGTGATTTGGTCAGTCTGAGCCATGTGTGCTGAGTTGCCTTAGTTCTGTCTGATTCTTTGTGAGTCAATGGACTGTAGCCCACCAGGTTCCTCTGCCCATGGGATTCTCCAGCATGAATACCAGAGTGGGTTGTCATGCCCTCCTCCAGGGGGTCTTCCCGACCCAGGGATCGAGCCCACATCTCTCACGTCTCCTGTATTGGCACGTGAGTTCTCTACCGCTAGTGCCAGCTGGGAAGCCCAGTCTAAAGGCCAGTCTTCATCAACACAGTTGAAACTTTGGTTTCTCTTTGCCGTTTATACAGTTGGAAATAGCAATATGTGCTTTAAAAGGGATAAATTGGGAGACTGGGATCGACAAATACACACTACTCTATGTAAAATTAGATAAATTACATAAATAAACTAATAAACTAAACATAGATAAACTAATAAGGACCTACTGTACAGCAAGGGAACTATTCAATATGCTGTGAAGACCTATATGGAAAAAGACTCTAAAAAAGAGTGGACATGTGTATATGTATAACTGATTCACTTTGCTGCCCAGAAGAAACTAACATAACATTTTAAATCAACTATACTCCAATATTTTTTAAAGGTGGTTTTCTATGGAAGAATCCCAACTGCTCCGTGCAGACACACCCCTCTTCCAGGACTTAGAGCTTAATTCTTCTTCGAGTATGGACTGTTCTTAATGACTTGTTTCAAATGAATAGGTTAAAGAAAGAGGAATATTATAACTCTAAAGTGGAGAAAACTGGAAAATATAGTCTTAACCAAGTGATCAAAATCAACGTCCCCAGTGACAGGATGTTGATATCACATATCCCCCATATAATTACGTAATGAATTGAGCCCTTTACCTCCATGCTCTTCCTCCCTGAAAAACATAAACTCAGTCTAATCATGAATAAACATCAAACACAATTGAGGGCCATTCTATAAAACACCTGATCCATACTCTTCACAAGTGTCATGTTGTAAAAAATTAGACAGAGAAACTGTCCAGACTCAAGAAGACAAAGGAGGCATGATGAATAAATGCCATGTGGTGTTCTGAGCTGGATCCTAGAACAGGAAAGGACATTTGTAGAAAAACTGTTGAAACCTGAGAAAAGTGTGTTTAGTTAATAGTATAGTTAAGTGGAAGTTGCTCAGTCAGGTCCGACTCTTTGCAGCCCCATGGACTGTAGCCCGCCAGGCTCCTCTGTCTGTGGGGTTTCCCAGGCAAGAATATTGGAGTGCGATTATTCCTGGAGTAGGAATATTGCCATTTCCTACTCCAGGGGATCTTCCCGACCCAGGGATTGAACCTGGTTGCAGGCAGATTCTTTACCGTCAGAGCCACCAGAGAAGCCCAACCAATGCTCATTTCTTAGTTTTGACAAATGCACTGATGGTAACATGAGGGGTGCTGGGCAAAGGGTCTACGGGGACTCTGTGCTATCCTGGAGACTTTTGTGTAAATCTAAATTTATTCCAAAATAAAAGAAAAATAAAAGATGATGTCCACTGAGATGATGTACATGACAGGGTTTTGTAGATACACAGGATTATAAAACTGTAAAATATTATTATCAGAATAACTACACTTAAAGCTTAACAAGTCACAAGGGCCCTCTGTGAAGTTGTGGGCTGACAGTTAGTGTCTGGTTTCCCTCCCCTTTTCCATCTTTAATCTGCCAAATTAATCAGTTTTGGGTTAAAGAGGACAGTATCACCAAAGTGATGAGTATTTGGAGGAGGAATTAAATTACTACCCGTGTACTGTATTTGTAGGCATCTCAGACTATAATTTGTGCATTAATAATCAAATAGTTGATAGAGCACATAAATATGTAAATTTCATTTATACAAACTTGGGTGAAATTGGGCAGTAAATTATAAATTCAAAATCTAGAAGATGCCTATAAAGATTAAGGTAATATTCCATTTTCTTCAGAATTGGCAGCACTAGCTAAAGGAAGATCAATATTAATTAAGAAACCTAGGGAGAAGGATAATAAATTACTGAAATTGGTTGGTTAACAGAACTCGTTATGTAATTCAGAAGTTAGAATTATAGAATTAGGGTTGAAAGGAATTTTAGAGATCTTCCACTCCAATCCTCTTATTTTAAGGTGGGAGTAAGAACTTTCAGTTTGGAGAGGTTGAAATTTTTTTTGCAAGATCATTTCACTGGTTAGCAAGGGCAAAATAGAACATGGGTTTTCTGCCTCAATCATATCTCTGTGAGTCAGGGATTCATTTTTGTGAGAGTCCATGAGCTTTAAGGTTCTCTGGAAGTTTGAAATTATCTGCAAAGGCTTACCTGTGTGCATATTTGAATTTTTCTGAAGAGGACTCATAGCTTTCGTCTGAATCTTCAAGGAGCCCTAACCTCTCAAAGAATGAGAACCACTACTTTGGAATTCAAATAATTACTCATTGTAGCTGTTCTCAGGACATTGCTAGAATAACTTTGGTGCTTGCATCAGATTTTAAAGAGAAAAATGGTAGCTGGAACTAGTCGGTTCCCAGAAGTTACCACATTCTTTGAGAAAATCAGACTACATGCTTTTAGCTTGATAGCTGCAAACATTCTTTCCTTTGTAAACAAAGTAAGTTTCTGTCTACTAGGTAAAAGATAAAGTATTGAGTACTGACTATGTGCTGATCCCTAAATAATTTAACATCAACACCAGTATCCCATTTTATGGAGGTTTTTTTGGCTGTGCTGAGTCTTCGCTGCAGCGCTCAGGCTTCTTCAGTCGTGGCGTCCAGGCTCAGTGGCCCAGGGGCAGGTGGGATCTTAATTCCAAAACCGGGAATTGAACCCACATCCTCTACACCGGAAAGTCGATTCTTTACCGCGGGACCGCCAGAGAGGTCCCCCAATATCCCATTTAGAAGTGAGGAAAGCAACGCACAAAGAAGTTTGGTAGCTTGCCTGAAAGTCACATAGCTAATAATCGGTAAAGCCAAAGTTATAGCTTTTGAAGCCAATCCTAGGGCTGTACCACACTTTGCTTCTTTTCCCCTGATGTATTATTTATTTGTGTGGTGCATTGGATAAGAAAATCCATCACTCACCTTCATAGAGGTTTTTAATTTGTAATAGTAGAGACAAAAAAAAAACCAAATGTGGGACAAGGAAGTATGGGCTTGGTAGATAGGATTATGTAAGTGTGAGTCGTTCTGTTTCCACCTCCTTCTATTTCACCTTGGACAAACAACTTGATCTTGGTTCTCCTAACTTTTTATAAAATGGGGCTAACCACAATATTTATCACATAGGGCTGTTCTGATGATGAAATGAAATAATGCATGTAAAGTGTCTAACATGCTAAATTGTCTATTTTCTATAAATGCTAGGAATGATTAGTCTAACTGAATATGCTAAATTCACATTTTCTTCATAATATGTTTTCTTCAAAAAATGGAAAAAAGGAGCAAAAAGGTTGGCATACATAATTAAACCTTAACATGCTTTAAATGAATTCACTAAGATTTCAATGTATACTGATATCAACTTCATAAATTTCTAAAATAGCCAGATAAAACAGTTATCACAGTTGTATACAACTCTGTGGTTATTCTGAAATCCACTGAAGAGTACACTTGAAATAGCTGATCTGCATGCTATGGGAATTTTTATTTCAATAAAGCTAATATATCAAAAACAAGTTCCTGTGGCTGGTACAAAACAAACAGAAAACTTCACTAAATCCAATCAAGCATTTAATGAAAGATGGACATTTTATTTTTAGAACCAAATGGCATCAACTGCTGGCTCCTCTCCCTGTTTCCCCTTTATATTCTTCTAGAAGTTGTAGAACTTGTCTTTGGTGTATTACTGGGTTTAATGGCACTCATCAAATGACTTGGAATATAGTTGCAAACATGGTGTATAATACATGATTCTTCTTGTTTTTTAGTCACTAAGCTGTGTCTGACTCTTTTGCTACCCTGTGGACTGTAGTCCTCCAAACTCCTCTGTCCGCGAGCTTTTCCAGGCAAGACTATTGGAGTGGGTTGCTATTTCCTTTTCCAGGAGATCTTCCTGACCCAGGGGTGGAACTCTAGTCTTCTGCATGGGCAGGCAGATTCTTCACCACTAAGCCACCAGGGAAGTCCAATACATGATTAGGGAGTAATTTAAATGAAGGAAGTAACTGCTTCAGTATGTCCAAAGAAGTAGGGGGTATCAACATACGACATTTCTTTCATTTATTAAAAATTATTGATTGATTTATTTATTTGGTTGAACTGGGTCTTAGTTGCGGCATACAGGATCAAGTTCTTTGACCAGGGATTGAACCTGGGCCCCTACTTTGGGACTGAGACGTCTTAGCCACTGGACCACAGGGGAAGTCCCAACACGTTCCATTTAGATAAACGCTTTGCATAGCACATTTTTGTTATAAAAATGATGAGCTCTGATGCTTCTGTTGCTATGCATTCATATTCTAACATGGTACCCAGTGAACTCATCTGTAAATTGCATGGCAATTCTGATTTATAAAGCACTATTCCTCAGGGCTTCCCTCCTCTCACTTTTCTTTTGCTTTCTGGTTACTACAGCACTTCCCAAAGGATCAAAGAAGCATTCACACAGCGTATCAATGCATGTCAGTGGTTTGCATTTGTAGATGTACAGAATAATGGCATCTTGTTAAAAAAAAAAAAGGCGTGTCCTCAGGAAAGGTGTTGAAAAGATGTTGAGATCTACTATGTCAGTCTTTTTCCGAATCCAATTGTATTTTGAACAGACAAAAGGCCCTACAACTTTAGAGTCTTCATAGCAGTATTGAAGCTGGGTGATTCCAGTGTCAGAAATCAAAGACTAAAAAGGAGCCATTATGTGACCTAGACAAATTCTTTCTCATGAATTTCACCCTAATATGCTTCTTTGAGGTGAGATGATGAGCCCAGGTTGAAAGGCTGACTGCTGGAGGGGGATGGCTTTGGGCCTGGGATCTGCCATTTGATCAAATGCAAAATTTTTGATCTGGATTAGCTGTCAGAATCTCCTCATTTGTGAAGTATGAATAAAAAGTGCATACTTTTTATTACGCAGAGAGTGAAACTTCATAGTTTGGTATAAGACCAACCTCTGTTGTCCTGGATCTCCCCATGCTTTAGAAATTAATGGCACTAGTGGTTCAGGCACATCACACCTGTAATGTGGGAGACCCAGGTTCAAGATCCCCTGCAGAAAGCAATGGTTATCCACTCCAGTATCCTTGCCTGGAGAATCCCATGGAGAGAGGAGCCTGATGAGCTATAGTCCATAGGGTCTCAAAGAGTCGGGCACGACTGAGCGACTAACACTTTCACTCTTATCCTGGGTCTCCCCACGCTTTACAAATTAATGGCTCTAGACAGCGTTACTGGGAAGATGATCAGTTATCCACTGTGTCTGATCAACAGTAGTAGCAGACAAGAACATCAAAAGGGTTTCATTGTGAAAACCCTATTATTGAACCATTGACTCTCACTGAAGTGGAGCTAAAGAAGACATTTGCAATTTGAAGTTTTTTGATGTCTCTTTTCTTTTAAAGCATTTATTAAGATCCTATTTGATCAGGGAAAAGTTCAAGGCACTGCTCATAGTTCTCTCTAGTCTCTGAGTGGACCTCTATAGACATAGAGCTCCATATAAAGCAAATCTTTAGAGTGATGCTTCAGTGCCTAGAGGAATCTGGCCCTTGACATGGACTTCTGTGGAGGGATGGGGGTGGGAACTGCCCTTCTAGGGGAAATTGCTGCCTCTTTTCCAATTAGTCAGAAGCTTGATGGAGGAAATAGGATTTCAGAAGTTGTTTGAATGATGGAAACAAGAGAACTGGCTAAATGGGGTCTGGAGAGCATGCTAAGTGTGAAGCCCAACTTGGGACAAGACCTGGGGGGCATTGGGCACTGTGATCCAATGTTTAGACACTATAAGAAACACAAAAAATGTACAAAGGGTTGTGAGAGTAATGTGTAAGTGAAGTAGTGCACTGACTGTTCTTTGTCGTCCACAGGAGACTCTACCCTCCCAGTTCCTAAGTTACTCTATTGTTATTACACTCAAAGCTACAACCACAGTAGTTTTTAAGGGTGTTTAAGAATTAGTTTGCATACTGACATTCTCCAAGAGAAGGGGTGGGATTATTATTTTTTTCTTTCATTCAGTCATTCAGAAGTTCAGTGAAAGCTAATGGACATTTATTGCGCAGAAGTTACTATGCTAGAGATACAAGAGCAAATGCAACATGATCTGGTCCCTTTAGCCCTGTAGGATGTGCTAATAATAAAGAAAGGCAGTGATGAGCTCCATCTGCTCAGAGATACCTACCAACTTCAGGAAAGAAAGCCGACCCAGAAAAGAGACTCCCCGAGAAGGTGCGAGATAGCATGTCCTTAAAGAACTTAAACCATAAAGAGATGAATCTAGAAGGGTTGAGAATTTTTTTTTTTTTAAGTAGGATTTGGCACATTCACACACACACAGCTGCCAGAATGATACAGCGGTGTGAATCCAAAAACATTGTGTTTTATGGCCAGAAAGATGGAACTCTGGTGACATTTTGTATGTTTGGTGAAGCTGAGCTAAGCGGTGGAATACTGAACAAGGATGAAAAGCATTGTCCTGGATGTTGCAGTTTTTGGTACCAGCAAGTTAGAGGGCGCATCGCTATGTCTCAGATATTGTGAAACTAATAGTTAATGGCTATCATTGTCTTATAGCATCTGAATCCAGCTTAAACAACAAGAGGCTTGCAGCTAAATGTGAAAGCGCATCACAACCATATGAGATGAAAACCAAAATTTCTGTGACTATTGATAGCCATAGATGACAGAGATGATGTTTATTACCACAGACAGTTAGATTTCTGTGTATATCAGAAAGAAAAAAATATAATGGAAACTTTTGAGAAGCTAATGTACTGACAGGAAATGCCCGAGTTAAAAACACATTGGTTAAGAAAAACCTTCATTTTTCACTCTCAAGATGAAACGTGGGCAACCTTAAGGGGCTTCCCAGGAGGCGCTAATGGTACAGAATCCCCCTGCCAAGGCAGGAGATGTAAGAGATGTGGGTTCAATCCCTCTGTTGAGAATATCCCTTGGAGGAGGGTATGGCAACCCACTCCAGTATCCTTGCCTGGAGAATCCCATAGACAGAGGAGCCTAGCGGGCTGCAGTCCATTGGGTGGCAAAGAGTCTCACACGACTGAAGTGACTCAGCAGCAGCAGCAGCCCCCTGAGGGCCAGATTTGTGAGTCCCCCCTCTCCATTTTTAATTTCCATTGTTGTGTCATGCTTAATTAGAGGCTACCCATATTTCTGGAGTTCGTTACTCTGGGAGCATTACTTATGGAAAATTTCCATAACCAGAAATCTCAATAGCTCTTAATTATTTTTTTACCTTTTTAAAATGTGGAAACTAGTTTAAAAAATATCTGCCATTGATAATTCAGGAAACTAAAGTGAAAGAAAATGCCTAGTTGGAAAAAATTAATTAGCCTCAACTGAGTTTTACGATAATGCAAAACATTAACACTGGGTGTTCAGACATCAGGCAGCAGAAAAGAAGTTAGAACTTGTTATGATGGATTCTGGGCTTCCCTGGTGACTCAGATGGTAAAGAATCCACCTGCAATGCGGGAGACCTGGGTTTGATCCCTGGATAGGGAAGATCCCCTGGAGGAGGACATGGCAGCCCACTCCAATATTCTAGCCTGGAGAATCCCCATGGATGGAGGAGCCTGAGGGGCTACAGTCCATGGAGGGGCAAAGAGTTGGAAGCACAGCACATACGCTGGATTCTATTACGATGTATCTGCAGAACTTCTGGGACCTCATAACATGGCTAACGCTGAGGTTAGGGACCGTGCTGCAGTCTTTCTAAGTCCCTTGATACTCCCTGGTTAAAGAGATGCTCAGCACTGTTGAGGGAGATATTTTTAGGGAACCACAAGAAGAGTGCATGATTCATAATTGGAGTGTACATTAATAATCGGAAGAGAGCCTTGAAGAGGGTCACATGAGAGTAGACGCATGTCTTCATACTGTTCCACAGGCAAGAGGCACTTGGGTTTGTGATGACTCACTGAGGTCAATAGCACAGCACTTGTGGAGATTCCTAGCTGTCTAAAATTCGTCCTCGTCTTCTTCTTCTTCTTCTTTTTAAACAAGCCTGCTGTTCTTCAAGTCCCAGGGATCTCTGACAAATTCTTCTGTTATTCCTTTTTCAAAAATGTTTTCAATTTTCAAAAATGTTATCAACTGAGAACCTCTAATTTTAGCTAGATGTTGACCTGTGAGGTTTAAATAATCCATGCTAATGTGCAAGCAACTAATAGGCAATATCTGCTAATGGTTATTTGTACCTTAAAAGGTGACTTTGTCAATCAGATCAAATCTCTGGCTGGTAGGATGTGTTTGACATTTTTTATTTTTCATTGTCAGGGAGGCTACAGTGCTTCCCATGCTCCTTGTTCTCTTAAGTTGTTATCTCTAAAGCCATTTATTTCCCCTTCTTATATAATTAATTAGGAAATAAAATTCTTACAGCAAACGTTTAGCAATAAGAATTGCACATATACTTTTGCCTCCCCCTTGTCAACGATATAATAATATAAAAAAAAATTTTTTTTGAAAAACTGAAAAATGTCCTTGTCATCTTTTAACCTCGAGTTTTAATTTTTTTTGGCCATATCTCGCAGGCAGGACGTGGAACTTCCCAACTGGGTACTGAACCCGCGCCCCTTGCAGTGGAAGTATGGAGTCTTAACTACTGGACTGCCAGGAAAGTCTAGTATTTCAGATTATGTAGCTTTTCCTACCCTTTTGGTTCATAGCCACAGACACATTCTGATGTAGTTTCAGCCATAATACAATTTGAGTTACGCTTGAGAAGTCTATGAGGTCATGTGTGCAAAATGACAGTGTTAATAGACACAATACCTGGAGTGTATGGAATGACAGGCTCTACTAAACACTTTATTCCACACTTTAAAATTTAGCCCCCACTGCGACACAGTGAAGCAGACAGAATCCTTGTCCTCATTTTCTGTTGAGGTGCGGTGAGGTTAAGCAACTTACTCAGGGTTACTCAACCCATAAGATGTGAAATCAGGCAGCTTGAGGTCAAATCCTCTTAAGGTCTGTTATTTTTATTAATAAGTCAGACCTGTTTTTCCACACCAGTGTAGACACTGCACGTCAGCACCGAGTATGCAAAGTTAGTAGATAAAAAAATGGATCTGCATCTTAATTTGCAGTTATTGCCAATAGCTAACTTTCCGACTTGTGTTTTTGGTGAATCCTGCTTTTTCACTTGTCTAAATTGTAGGTTTGCAAACATTTGAAGTCTCAAATATGAGCTCAAGAAAGATGGGTGTGATCTTCTGACAAGTTACCATCAAGGTCAGGGCTTCCCAGGTGGCTTAGTGGTAAAGATTCCTAAATGCAGAAGACACTGGTTTGATCCCTGGGTGGGGAAGATCCCCTGAAGAAGTAAATGGCAACCCACTCCAGTATTCTTGCCTGGAGAATGCCACGGACAGAGGAGCCCAGTGGGCTACAGTCTATGAAGTCGCAAGAGAGTCACACAGGACTGAGCACCTGAACAATCGCCGCCTTCAGGGTCAGGACAGCAGGTGTGATATTATTTCCTCTTGGTGGTTTGAATCCACAGACAGAACTGAAAAGATTCGACCTGAGAGAATTCCAGTCGTCTGGTCTGACATGTTCACAGGGGTTTAAAGAGCTACACACTGAGCATGGAGAGAGACACAAAATATGCGGTTTAATTACAATTGCTGCGGTGAATTCTGAGTGGATATTGCGTCTCCCACATGCGCTGACCACAATTTTCAGCCTGGCATCGGCTGAAAGCTTGAGGAATGTATTTCCAGTAATTGCCAGGCCACTTCATTGTTCCTGTGTATACATAAACACCGGGCTGTGATCGGAGTGGTCATGCTTGAGCTGTTATCTGAAATTCTCTCTGGCTATAAGGACTGACTCATCTAGCTTCTCCTGACAGCAGTTTCCATTGACTGTATTAGCTTTCTCTCACTTCAGTCAGGCGCGCAGCTCCAGTTAGGAGAGGAGAACAAAAACTGTGCAAAGCAGTAGACGTGCTCCTCATCCCAGATCAGATTGCTCAGACTTGTCACTGCCTTCAGGGTCCTTTTTCCTGCGAGTGGAAAGAGAAGGTAAACAACTCCCAGCGGCTGGAGGTCCGGTACGTCCCCGCGCTGCGCAGGTTGAATGGTGAGGTTGCAAATGAGTGATTCAGTGGGAAACAGTGTCTGCGGCAAAGCCCTCGCCAGAAAGCTGCCTCCCGTCCCCATGCTTCGTCACTCTTCCCCAGCCTGGCCTTTCCACCTTTCACCCCTGCCCCGTCATTATCTGCAGATGTTATCTGCCCAGCATATGTTGTAACCTAGAAGATTCTGAGGCTTGTTCCCACCCTCCCACGAGCCCCTCTGCAACTCGGGCACACAGTCCTTCCAAAGGGAGCGCAGAGAACGGCAGACATAGATTGAAATGCAGAAGGCAGTGAAGGGAAACGTGGTCCTTTTGGGTCACTATGTGGTAGAGGCTGTCATCTATGGGACCGCCATGTGATGATAGCTGTTTCAGCACAGTTTAAAAAGTAAATATTTATCTTCTGGGTCTGAAAGAATTTGAATCTATGCAATGGATGGCAAGATAAATTTTTTCTACCTTGAGTTCAATAAAAGAGACATTTTTAATGAAAGTTGGGACCCACAGAATAGTCATTTTCCAGCTCCTCAGTGTCTACCACAATCAAACCGTTGTTACAGCTAAAAGTTTTCTTAACCATCATTTTGGGGGAAGAATGTAATCTTGCAGCTGCTAAATTAAGTAACATTGTACTTCATCCTACTATATCAGGATACAGTAACTATAAACAGCTTTACTACCTAATAAGCATGTATATTGGTATAAAGCAAGGACAGTAGTCGACAGCAAGCAAAAAGTAGTCATTTCCCCCCAAACCGAAAGGTGAAAGTTAAGGTGTATAATTTGTCCAAGTGAAACTTGGCACTGAAAAAGTAAAATCAAATTGGATGACTGTGAAAGACAAAAGAGGGGATCAATTTGCTATTTTGTGAAAAATATGGATGCATATTTGAGAAGAAAACACTTTAATTCAGTATTTAGTGAGATTAACTTATTTAGAAAATCCCATGGATGGAGGAGCCTGGTGGGCTGCAGTCCATGGGGTCTCGAAGAGTCGGACACGACTGAGCGACTTCACTTTGACTTTTCACTTTCATGCATTGGAGAAGGAAATGGCAACCCACTCCAGTGTTCTTGCCTGGAGAATCCTAGGGACGGGGGAGCCTGGTGGGCTGCCATCTATGGGGTCGCATAGAGTCGGACATGACTGAAGCGACTTAGCAGCAGCAGTATTTAGTAATTTAAAAACTGCTTAATTTTGCTTACTACTTTTATTTATTTCTCCATCTAATTAATTTTGATTGTTTTATAGTCTTTCTAAACACAGAGAAAAAATGTAAAGCATAAATATTATATATCAAGAGATTCTTTAAAAAAATCAATGTCTTTTGGTGGTGACTTAATCCTCTCTGATATCATTTCTATCTATAGAAGGAAAAGCATTTTTAAACTCTCGGGAAAGCAGATGACTCTACCATTACTTATCAGTGATGCTGGGTGTTGCAAACCACTCTTTACATCTGACTTTCTTTCCATTTTCCCAGCATCTTTTTCATGGGGCAGCTGGGACCGAGGCAGCTTCAGACCCCAGAAGCAACTCTCCAGAGTCACTGTAGAGACTGCAATTTGTTCAAAGAAAATCTAAATTAAATTAATCTGAAATATCATTTTAAAGTTTTCTATTTCTTCCAGGCAGCAGACAGAGTTTTGCTAAAGGCTCATCAAGTACAGAGAACTGTTAAATAATATTCCCTTTGATAAAACAAAATTGTCCTGAGAAATCTTTGGAAATATTTCTACCATATGGCTCCTAGATAAGATCACAAGTGTTAAGTAATGTGGTAACTTTTAGCAGGTTAACAATCACAGCTTAAATTTCATAAGATCTCTGGGTAACCTCTGTGACCCAGAATCAAAGTCTTTGGTATTTGCTTTCACATACTTCTAAACAATAAGCTCCATTAGCAATCTTCTCAGATATTCTCAAGTAGTTTCATATTTGCAAGCGATGATCAATTTTGTAAAAACATACATTAGCCATTAAATTGATATTTCCCTTTGGGAAGCATTTTCATAAACATTTACATTTTCTCAAATAAAAGACTTCAGGTCTTTTAATCCTAATATTGTATAGAGCCATTTATTGTGAAGCAAGAAAAAAAAAGAATGATAGGATTTGGGCCTAAATACATATAATTTATTGGGATTATTTTGCTTGGTGCAAATAGTGTTTTAAGTGATATTTTGCAAGTTTGTCCCTGTTTATTCTTTCTGAATCAAGTTTCTTCTTTATTTTCCCAGCTCTATCACTAACTAGTTATGTGATCCTAGGCATTTAGCTTAATCCTTTAGGACCTCAGTTCCCTCAACTGTAGGATGCTGTATGTAGGGGTTGACTACTTGGTTGCTAAGATCTTTTCTGGTCTTGAAAACCTATGACACCGTGGTCCCTGTCTTGTAGCAGCTCATCTGTTCCTAGTCACGATCCAGAAACAGTTGAAAGGGAACAGTACAAGTGTCACCACCTATAGGTAGAAAATATATTGCAAAAAGAAAGAATATCCAGGTAAAGAACATCGAAAAAAGAAGACTAGGACTTCCTTTAAAGCTTTCCAAATTCCAAACTCCATCCGCAACCATATACCTGAATGCTTCTCTTTTCTTTTTCTTTTTCCACTATTACTGCAGGTTCTCATCTATGTTATAGCTACACAATTAGCTTTATTTTCCTTACGTGTCTTTTAAAAACTTGGCAGGTTGACTCAGATGTTGAGATTTTACAATATATGAAAAGTTTTATGACTTCAATATTCTTAAAGACTTTCTTGAGATACATGGCTCTGCTCTTCATGCTGATCCGAATGTCAGGTTAAATATTCATGAAAAAAAGATGCGTGCGAACCACCTGGAGGAAAGTTTGAGTCGTTTCCTAATTGAAGATGTTGTGGCTCTATGGATGCAATTTTTAATGATAGCAAAACAAAACCATTCCAGCATTGTTAGCTTTCACATACTGTAGATAAATTGAAGTTCAGCTTCAGCTCTTCTCTCTGTACAGCTAGGAGGAAACCTTCCCTCAAAGAAAAATGAACAATTAGAAGAAGAAGAAGAAAAAGGAGAAGAAAAAAAAAACCTTGATAAATTAAGAAATCATCTAACAGTTAAACTGACACTCCATATGCAGAGGAAACAATTTCCATGCATGTTATAAAAAAATGTGTTAAATCAACTAACATTGATATAACTTCAAGCAATTAGGGGAACGCTAATAGTGATATGAGTCTTCAGCTGTAAATAATTATGCTGCCCCAAGGCTACGCTTTAATTCTTGGCTTGCTGTATCTATAAACAATAATCAAACTGCAAAGCAAGTTGTGTTGTTTTTGTTCACAGTTTGTGAAATGATTTTTATACCCTACAGTGACGCTGATGGCTATTTTGACCTTCAAGAACTCCGGCCTGTGAGGCTAAGAGCTAATGTGTACTTTCATCGATCTGAGTTGGAGACACACAGCGGGTTATACTGCCTGTTTTCCACGAGCACAAAAGCCGCTATCGTCAATCAGTGTGTGTTGTGAAAAGGGGGCTTGCCGCTGTGACTCAATAAATGGGGACATTAGGAGGAAATGTTATAATTGCTGCTACCCACATCTTGTTAATGAGTAATGTACAGTTAGACACCATGCAGTTGCAGCTAAACTGTTTATACAATTTATTCTTATGTTGCAACTAACATTTAACATAATGAAGTATCATAATTGCAACCATTAAAGTCAAGATTAAGATTTGTTTAATTAGAATTAAGAAAATGTAAAACAGAAAACTACTTTCAAACCCCGGATAGACAGGGTGGATTTGGTGGTAGGAAAGAGAGAAACGCGTGGGGTGCTAGGGCCAGACGTTGTATACATAAAATTGTGTGTTGGAGGTCTGTTCCTTGGATTTTTTTTTTCATGCTCTCGTCAAAAGTGTAGAGGAAAACAAAATATAAAAGGCATTAACTTGACCACGTATAAATCTAGACTGTTATTATTCAGATCGTTAGAGTTGTAGCTTTTAAATTTCAGAATTTACATTACCTCTGGGCTAAACAAATAATATCTTAAAACACACAACTCATATTACCATCAATGCAAGTTATCAAATGAATTAGGGAGGAAACAAGCTCCTGACTTTGTATAGGAAATGTCATAACTTTGTAAAGCCAAATGGACATTAAACCTCCACTTTAATTATCTACATGTCCAAACACAGGCCCTTATATAATATGATATTTTTACATAAGCGGAGGGACAAAACACGGTTAATGGAATGCTTTGAGGAAATATGGCTTGTCCAAATTCATTAAGTGAAGCCATTTCATTTAGGTCATGTCGTGTTTTCCTCCCCTTTTCTGTGTTGTTAAATGCTGAAAAGTTCCAAGGTGCTACCAGCAAATGGAACTGTTGGGGATTTTTCTCTGAGAACTGCTTTTTCACCTTCTAGTGCTCTATTTCTGAGCAACTCAAAAATGCCAGTATTTTTCCCTAGGTCTACGCTCTGTCCTCAACTTTCTTTAGTTTGGGTGAGAATGTCTCCCCGTGTTTCTACTGAATCTGTCAATATTAGACTACACTATATGCAGAGTTCAGAGGAGAGAGTGGTGGGTTTGGACAAAGGAGGTCTGAGTTCTTCAAATCCACGTCCCTCTACTTTTATGACTTAAGTTGATCATCTGAAATCTCTTGCCTTCATTTCTTCTTTAGACCGATGAGGTTATGTACATCTGTCCTACTCACCCCACAAAAGTTTAGGGGGACTCTAATGCCCAAATATAATTGAAGTCACTGAAAAGTTAATGAGCCAAAGAAAGGGAACTTGTGGTTCACTTCATTGAGATGGACTCATACTGATTTCATCGATTGCAGACTGTAGCTTGAAATGGGGATAAAAGGGTAATATTTCATTACCCTCAAAAGAAACACTATTATTTTCTTCTTTTCTTGTATCTTATACACACCTTATTGAGAAGGTTTGTGTCAAGTTAATATCAAGTCTTTGTTTATAAACTTTAAGTAAAATTTAAACAAGTACTGCTGATTACCTCAAACACAGAAATCATGGGTCCCTTCTTAGTTATTCCTCAACTGAGCTGTAAAACACTCTAAATGTAAAAAGTAAATGATGATCTGATTTTTGTAGCAATATATAGTCCAAGATAATGATGTTTGAAAGCTCTATCTGATTGGCTTGCTGTTACTGTGTGGTATGCAATTGTTGATGTCAGATATCTTGGTTTACTATGGAATTTATTTTTATAGTCTGTTTTCTTCCTCTCCATTATAAATTTAAGATGACAGGCTGTTACTTCTTGTATATACTTAAGACTTTATATAAAATTTGAGTTTATCAACTTACAGAACCGCTTAAGAACTTCAGCTTACAAATGCTATTAAATTCATATGTTTAATTATTCTACCACTACTTACTGAGTCCTAATATGCATCCTATGCTAGATACTCAGTAAAAAGCATGTGTGAAGAGGAATAGGGTGATTTGAAGAGGAGGGAGTGATTAATGGCTTACACTTTGGACATATTATATGGAGCTTCTTGTGAGACTTCCTAAAGAATTGGATCAATTGATGAGATTACCAATTACCATTGTCTGATAGATCTAGTTGTTAAGATCTAGCAACTTTCATGGAGAAGGCAATGGCAACCCACTCCAGTACCCTTGCCTGGAAAATCCCATGGATGGAGGAGCCTGGTAGGCTACAGTCCATGGGGTCGCTAAGAGTTGGACATGACTGAGTGACTTCACTTTCACTCTTTACTTTCATGCATTGGAGAAGGAAATGGCAATCCACTCCAGTGTTCTTGCCTGGAGAATCCCAGGGACGGGGGAGCCTGGTGGGCTGCCGTCTATGGGGTCGCACAGAGTCGGACACGACTGAAGCGACTTAGCAGCAGCAGGAGTAGCAGCAACTTTCATGAAGGTTTAAAAGTCACTCTTTGTTGGACTTCCCTGGCAATCCAGTGGCTGAGACTCTGCCTTCCAATGCAGGGAGCATGAGTTTGATCCCTGGTAGGGGAACTAAAGTCCCCTACCTTAGGAGGAGAATGGGACGACAGAGGATGAGATGGCTGAATGGCATCACTGACTTGATGGACGTGAGTCTGAGTGAACTCCGGGAGATGGTGATGGACAGGGGGTCGCAAAGAGTTGGACACGACTGAGCGGCTGAACTGAACTGGGCTGACCTTAGGCATGGGGTGCGGCCAAAAAGTAAAAAATAAAATAAAATGTGCATTTTGTGGAAAAATTGACAGTGTTCAAGATACTGATATTATAACTAGTTAGCTCCTGGTGTTATATGAATAATTTAAAAATTGTGGACAATTATTTTTAACTTGGTAATAAATAAAAATTATGGCTGTTTGAGATAGGACATTATTATATATTCTAAACCTAATTCACACGTGCATTTGAGTGCAGGAACTTGCTTTAACTTAACTACTCTTGGTGTTTAAGGCTTCCTGCTCTTCTTCCCCTCCTCCCCTCCTTCCTTTCTTCTTTCCTTCCTCCTTCTCACTTGGATGAACCTGTGCGTATTGAGCACCTGCAATGTGACAAGCATGAATAAGTATAAGTTTTATTTAATTTAATTACATATAATTTTAAATTTATTTATTTAATTTATTTTGGCTGATTTTAACTTAATTAAAAAATCCGAAGCAGTATACAGTATTTTCCACTAAACACAACTTCATTTTTTTTGTAAGACTATATTTCTCTTCAGTTGTTGAATTGTGAGAGATATCACTGTTGTGTTCTAGAGAACATTTTGGGCATATGTATTGTTGCTAGTATAACACAGAAATACATTATGGATCTAGTTGGTGTAAATGGATTGACTTCTTTTGAAATATTTTTTAATTTACCAAAATAACACTGCAATGTATATATTTGACTATTTTATGAAGATTGCATGAATTACAGTGATAATGATATAAATTTTAACTTATAATCATATTAATGTACTTATTATTTTAATTACCTTTTAATAAAAGATACTATAGTTAAAAGTTGGGCTTCCCTTGTAGCTCAGTCGGTAAAGAATCTGCCTGCAATGCAGGAGACACAGGAGTCACAGGTTCAATCTCTGGGTTGTGAAGATCCTCTGGAGAAGGAAACGGCAACCCACTCCAGTATTCTTGCCTGGAAAATCCCATGGACACAGGAGCCTGGAAGGTTACAGTCTATGGGGTCGCAAGAGTTGGACACGACTGGGTGACTAAGCACAGGTAATTAAAAGTTAAGTATGGACACATTAAAAGATTCAAGACAAAGACATGCCATTGATACAGAATTGTGACTGAGCGACTTCACTTTTACTTCTCACTCTCATGCATTGGAGAAGGAAATGGCAACCCACTCCAGTGTTCTTGCCTGGAGAATCCCAGGGACAGGGAGCCTGGTGGGCTGCCTTCTATGGGGTCGCACAGAGTCGGACACGATTGAAGCGACTTAGCAGCAGCAGCAGCACAAGAGAACTGGAATAGTAAATGAAAGAAGAGAACAGGAGGTATCAAAGATTTCATTAAGAATGGCAAATGCAATTACGACGGCAGAGCGCATCAGAGAAGATGGTTTGTTTACTGTGTACACAAAGTTTTAAGATGATCAAGTTGACAATGTAAGGAGATATTTTCTGGAATTCAATTCTTACACACACACAGAAAACCTCCATTTTTTAGCTGGAGAGATGATTAAAGAAATGATTTAAGTTCTGGCAATTTGGTGAGAAAATTATGAGGATTAGACTAAATAATATTTCATACAAAGTAAAAAATCTTTGGTTAAGCTACCATATATTTGCCTGTAGAATAAAAGACCTTACTAACAATTTCAGAGAGCAATGTACTCAAAATTTTATAAATTTCAAACACTATTTTTAAGCTTTAGATGAATTTCAAGATGTAAGACACTGTCCTCTCAATGCCTTGGATACATGTTTTTTTCTCAAAGGATTTTGAAATTTATGAAGAAATGTTGTCAATTCATGGCTTAAAAAATTGAACCAACGGTGCAAATATCTTTGCATCCTGCATCTACCAAAGAATTTCATCTAGATATATAAATTGTAGTTTTTAAAACAATGGACACAGTTCCAGTTATGTTAGACAGCAAATCAAGTTTTGCTGAAATTTTGCAACAAAAGACTGATGCTTCTCTTCTTTGTTCCATTGTACAATACAGATTGGAAATATTTGTGCAGGGTTTTCTGAAGCAGATTCTATGAAAAATACTGTGGATATGATTATTAAAATCATTCCACAGAGATGTGCAAATGACATTAATTATCACCAGCTTATAGAAATGTTGAAATAAATAGAAGAAAAGAATTTGATGATCTATGTTCTTGTCATTACTCACTGGTGGGATCATAGAAGAATTTTACAAAGGTTTACTGTGCTGTTAACTCTAACATAAAGAACGCTCAATATATTCAATGTTCAATAATCAAAGGCAAAAATAACAACGTGATTTATAATTTCTCTCCAAAAACACATAGCATATAAATGAGCCAAATTTGAAGCTCCAAAGAAAGGAAATCTTATTTGTAACTTTGGTAGGTGGGTGTAAGAATTTATGTTGAAATCAATAATAATGACTTTATGATCAATAATAATGATCATACAAGAATCAACATGCAGAATATTTTAACTGTAATCAACAGCATTACGTACATTGGCTCTTGAAATTGCAAAAAAATTTGAAGGAAGCTTTGTTAATATTGACAAAGTTTCTTTTCAGTTTCTATACTATCCTTTTGAATTCAACGTTAGTAATACTGAGTTGGCACAAGCATTAGTGGGTTTACTTAACTTGTACAGACATAATTTTGAAATTAATGTGCTTTTGGATAAAGTCAAATAAGTCTTTTAAATGAGATGAACCAGCCAATTTTGTTAATGTGGATACAAACATTATTTTAAAAACAACCTATTTTTGGCTGGAGGTAGGATGGTTGATTCAGTTGTTGGAAAACTATTAAGAATGTTTGGAACAATGTGACTTTTCAACTATAAATATGATGAAATCTAAATATTGTTCAAGAATTTTCTATGAAAATTAAAATGTGATTTTGAAGACTTTTGTACAAAATAAGAAATTAAATAGTTTGCTATTTTTTTAATATTTGTTACATTCTGAAATAATAATGCTTTGGAAATATTTGGTAAACTAAATACATTATTAAAATAATTCTGACCTATGACCTATTTCTTTTTACTTTTAAAAGAAGTGACTATTAGAAAATGTAAAGTTACATTTTTGTTTCCATTGAACAATGCTGATCTAAGTAAATCTTGCCTTTCTTTGTTTGTCTTCACTTATATTCATATCTAGATTGGTTTAATGAAAAATTATTCTTCATTTTTCAATGAAGAAGACTTTCCAAGAGTTTTTCATGAGTTATTTGGTCTGTAAAAATTACCTAGTCCACTCTTAATCAGCTTAGTCCATATATTGCAACTGCCACTAAATTCCTTTTCTTCTATTACATCTATGCTTTTAAAATAAATGAAAGTTGCTCAGTTGTGTCCGACTCTTTGCACCCCATGGACTATACAGTCCATGGAATTCTCCAGGCCAGAATACTGGAGTGGGTAGCCTTTCCCTTCTCCAGGGGATCTTCCCAACCCAGGGATTGAAACTAGGTCTCCCGCGTTGCAGGAGGATTCTTTACCAGCTGAACCACCAGGGAAGCCCTCAATGCTTTTAGGTAAAGATTGAATCTGTAAATGGTTTTTCAATATTATTGTTATATTTGAACACCAAAATGAAACAGATGGTCTTTAGTGTGTATATCTAGATTTGGTTTAATATTGATTATATTATTTAAACTCTATTTCCCTCTACTTGGGTGTATGAGTCACAGCATAAAATCATATTTTCTTCTCTATTATAGTAAATAGAAAGGTTGTGATTTGAATTAGATACATCTCTACTATGTACCATTTCTAGATTTACCATATAATTATCAACTGTTTTACTTTCTGCGTGTCCTCTGCATAGTGTTAGCTGAGAATAGATGGCAGGCTGCTTCTAGGTCTACGGTCAGTAACCCACAGGTGATTATCTCACTGGGGTTTGAGAAAGTCTTGGAGACAATAGATCTGTGATTGTTTTTCTCTTTGAGTTCAGCCTCTGACTTTGTCATCATTGGAATTACAGAGCTGATTCTGAGTAGACAGATCTGTTGTCCTTGCTTGGGTCCAGATGAACCACAGTGAACATCTAGATGGCATTTCATGAATATGTTTTTTTCCTTAATGTTTTATATTCTCTGCCTACTCCCTGTAAAAGGAAAACTAGGAGCTTCTGATAGTCACATTTTTTTTTAAATGGAGGGAATGAACCAATTGGTGATACATCTTGATAAAAGGAAAGTATTTGGAATAATAGTGAGTTCAGAGTACCAGATGGGCACAGAAAATCTGCCAATTATAAAGGGGTCAGGATCAGCAAAGGGAAGGAATGAAACTGAGCACGAAGCAATGGGAGCACCTACTATATGCTGAAGGATATGCATTATTTTAGACATCAAACTGTGGTTGGCTGGGATTGAGGGACGCAACTGCTACAAGAGAAGAAGACAACAATGGTCGTAGACCACCTGGGGTTATTGACCATTTGTCCATTGATTTTAGGTCATCAATAAGCAAGTATGAGATACACAAAAACCTACAAATACAGTAATATCGTGAGTGCTGTGATTACTGTGTTCACACAATGATGGCAGAAGGCATGTAGGAAGAAACCTTTATCCACCTGGAGAATGACAGCAACAAGGACTTGATACTTGAATAGAGTCTCAAACAACGTCTAGGAGTTTGCCAAGTATACAAGTTGAGTAAATGCAGTCTAGAGAGAAGGAACTCTAGAAAAGGGAAAAGGTTAAAAAAATTACAATTATAAAAGGTACAGAATAGCCAGAGCCTTGATGTGGGAGAGGGTTTCTGTTTAGGCTCTTGGACACACAGGTGCAGGCAGTGGAATTAATCATGGCTGAATTAAGTCTTTAAAACTACCAGGGGTTTGGGTCTCTCTGAATTTTCTATCCCCATGTATGCTGTCCGTGGCTAAGAAAGGTGACAATAAACAGTTAAAGTGAAAAAGAAAACAAAATTATCTGAAATATTGAACCAAGGGTATAGGAACAACGTCTGTAGGAGAGCAATTTTTAAATTCCAGAGGGCAGATGACAACTGACTCATGCAATTGCAGATCACTAATTAAGCATTTTCTTTTTTAATAGCCTCCTTCAGAGGCAAAACTCTATGGCTGCTGGATCTGAAGCCAGTCCACACCAATCAATATCAATCTGCTGCCAAATGTTATTAAATATCTCTTTGATACCTATTTACAACTCAGAAAATAATTTCGCTGCCAAGGGATTGTAAATGTGTGAAAAGAACCTCTGACAGCTTGCCTCACTCACTGTCTACAGCTCCGCGTCTGGGTGCTCAAACCAGGAGACTAAGATGAAGGACATAATTAAGGAAACATATGAAGGCTAGCACTGGGCTGGAGATTAATTAGCTCTGCGTCAATAATCTCATCAATATCCGATTAACAAATGACACATTGCCCAATGAAACGTATTGATTCATGCACACTCCTCACTGTTAATAAATTGAAGCTGCTTTGCTAAATGAGAAAGCTGACAAAATAATAGGCTGCTAATACTGCACCGCTATTGTGATAAAAAACATAAAATTAGCCTGAAGTATACAGTACTTAATTTAGGAGGACTGTCACTCCACTTATGAAGCTTGTTAATGAATGACAAGAAAAGCAAAAGGAATTTTATGGATAAGTTACTCCAGAGGGCTAGGAGAATTTCCTGAGGGCAGACATTTGAAAAGTAGAGTATGCGTATAGATGGCCCTAAGCCTGAATGTGTTTCTTAGTTGGTGTGTATGAAAAAAGTTTTGTTTACTTGTAAGGACACATACCAATAATACGAGAAATGTCTCAAATTTTGAAAGTAATCCTTTAATATTTATCCATATGAGATAATGTTGATCGTATCAAGGCGTATTGTTGTTAATCTCTGTCTTAAGGGATGAAGAGCAAATGATTTTTTTTAAAATTTATTTTTATACTATTTTACAGGTTATACTTCATTTAGAGTTGTTACAAAAATGTTGGCTGTATTCCTCCTGTTGTATAATACGTCCTTGAGCCTGTCTTACACCCAACAGTTTGTACCTCCCCCTCCCTCACCACGTTACCCCTCCCGCCACGGGTAACAGTTTGTTCTCTATATCCGTAAGTCTGTTTCCTTTTGGTTTTATTTATTCATTTGTTGCATTTTTTAGATTCTACATGTAAGTGATATCATACGATCTTAATCTTTCTCTGTCCGACTTTTTTTCACTCAGCATCACGCCCTCCAAGTCTGTCCACGGAGAGCAACTGGTGTTAAACAAACCTGGTCCCGGTGAGCCTATGTGAAGTAGAGAGTGTGTGTACTTCTCACGGAAACCATTATCCGGTAACTGCTTTGCACACCACGTGACAGCGTCGCGGGGGTCCCCATCTGTAACACACGCCAACGTCTGCACACTTACCTCTGCACACTTACCTCTGCACACTTGCTCCTCACTGAGCCCATTTTCTGAGTTAGGCAGTTTCCAAACCAGGCCAGCCCATCATTGCTGTTGGGAAGGCAAGAGCAATTATAATTTATTTTTCTCTTTAGCTCATGACAGAAAGGTGGTAATAGGCTTGGGCAGGAGGGGAGCGAAGTGACGATTGCGACGGTGAGAGCTCGATATCTGTGGGCGACCTACTGAGACTGTGGTCAGGAAAAATGAAGGGACCGCGTGTGGCTGAGCAGAGAAGGCTCTGCTAATGAGAGGCTGCTCCTATGTCCCCACGGCTACAGAGACCACAGCTTCTGCCCCTAAGACATCCCCTGGAGCCCTGGTGTACGAGGACCCCTCTGAGGACAAAGCAGTTAAGATACAGAAACATCTGCTGGCAGAAAAATTTTTCTCCAAACACATGGTCCCAGGAAAATGAGGCTTCCCCTGTGGCTCAGTGGTAAATAATGCAGGAGATGCAGGTTCGATCCCTGGGTCAGGAAGATCCCCTGGAGGGGAGGATGGCAACCCACTCAAGTATTCTTGCCAGAAAAATCTCATGGACGCAGGAGACTGGCAGGCTGCAGTCCTTGGGCTTGCAAAGAGTTGGACACGACTGAAACAACTGAGCACGAAGAAAATGCAACAAGACAAGGAATTAGGAGTCATTAACTCCTATGGGTCATTAGCATGTTACCACGGGGACCACCTGACGTAGTGAGAAACTTACTACCCCAGTTCTTCACGTCACCAGATCCCCCTTCCTCTTCTCTAATGTGCACTTTGAGGAGGCAGAGACCAAGACAGAAGTGGCTCTCAGAGACCTATTAGGGCATTAGTGTTAGGATGTAACCCGGGCATTTCAGACTGTTCAATCTCCTGCCAAGTCTGCCCTGCATTCCTAGATGCTCATAATTCAAATCCCTGATTGAGGACCAGAGACTTTTCAACATCAGGAATCTTTAAAGAAAAATCAAGGGACATCCCTGGTAGTCTGGTGTTAAGACTACACTTTCAGTGCAGGGGGCATGGGTTCTATCCGTGGTTGGGGAACTTAAATCCCACATGCCATATGATACGGTCAATCTGCCCCCACTCCCCGCCCCAAATAAACAAACAATAGCCAACCACCTCCCAAAAAAACAAACAATAAAACCTCATGTCATTTTAAGCAGTAGTCTGGAAAAAGGTCTGAAAAAAAAATCAAAGCAAAAACGTAATGTAAGGAGACTCAGGAAACTTGAGTTAAAACTCTACCTTGCGGTGAAGTGGCCGTGGGAGCTTGAAAACTTACTTAACCATCCTGTATCTCAGATTCTTCACCTACAAATGAGAGATTAGACTAGATGTTCCCTGATCTTCCTAAGGGCAGTAAGATTTATGGAGCACCATCAAGATATATGTCCATACCTGTATGTTAAGCAGGTTGGAATGATTTTCAGTACAACAATTACTGAAAAAATAGGCTTTCCTGTATCCAAGAATACTCACCAGAATTCTCTATTCCTAGTAATTCTGGTCTTCAGGGCATGAATATTCAGTATCTTACTGGGGTGTATGGATAAGCACCCACAACTTCTTCACTTCAGTTCAGTTCAGTCACTCAGTCGTGTCTGACTCTTTGTGACTCCATGGACAGCAGCATGCCAGGCTTCCCTGTCCATCACCAACTCTCATTGAATCAGTGATGCCACCCAACCATCTCATCTTCTGTCGTCCCCTTCTCCTCCTGCCTTCAATCTTTTCCAGCATCAGGGTCTTTCCCAGTGAGTCAGTTCTTCAAGTCAGGTGGCCAAAGTATTGGAGTTTCAGCTTCAGCATCAGTCCTTCCAGTGAACACCCAGGACTGATCTCCTTTAGGATGGACTTATTGGATCTCTGTGCAGTCCAGGGAACTCTCAAGAGTCTTCTCTAACACCACAGTTCGAAAGCATCAATTCTTCAGCACTCACTTTCTTTATAGTTCAACTCTCACATCCATACATGACTACTGGAAAAGCCATAGCTTTGACTAGATGGACCTTTGTTGGCAAAGTAATGTCTCTGATTTTTAATATGCTGTCCAGGTTGGTCATAACTTTTCTTCCAAGGGGTAAGGGTCTTTTAATTTCATGGCTGCAGTCACCATCTGCAACTTCTTAGGGCGTCCCTATCTCAATAAGTAGTTTGGAGAGGAGCTGGGTCATTAAGTTGCATTAACTCTAATTAGTGATCAGAATGGAATATAAATCAATAAATTTCATTAGACATCCTAAGAAATGCAGAAGCCCATTTCCTCCAAGTCTAAGCTTTTCCTCTTGAACAAGGTAGCATGTGTGGGAATGAATTTTTTTTTTTTTTACAGTCTCGAATAAAAATGAACTCATTTCTTTTATCTGGGGTTTTCAGAAGAGAGATTTATATTGTGTGAATAAGTTCTTAATAATAAAATGTTTTCAAAACATAAAATATAGGAACTGCTAATTTTGCAAATTTATGTCAGCAGGGGAGAAAGTTTTGCATGAGACCACTTGCCTTTTGTCCCTCTGAATTCATAAACCAATCTTGACTTTGTGACAATTTTGATGAAAAAAAAATCACGCCATCTAGTATTAACATCTTACATTGGTGAGCTCTTTCTATACAGTAGGCACTTTATATCCACTATAGTAACGAACTCGCAACAAGCCCATGTGTTAAAAATAATATGCAACCTCTGGTGAGAAAGCTGAAGCTTAGAGAGGTTAAGGAACTTGCTCAGCATCACCCAGAAATAATTGTGAGACTTGAGTCTAGACTGTCTGATTCCAAAGCCTGCAATTTTAAGCACTATAGGATTCTGCCTTCAGTATAGAATGTTTACCTAGAGCCTGGCAGGGGCCTGCCAGCAATAAACACCAACCACAGGTGGTTTAGTGAGATGCCAATCTTTACACTTTCAGCGGATCACACTCTCTCCGGACTAATCTCTTCACAAGTAGCGTGCTCTCTCGTCGCTAACGGGATGAGTTAGTCTGTAAAAAGGATAACTCACCCTGCCAATATGATGTCACTAGAGCTACCGTCCCGATAAAAATATCTGGTCTCTTGTTCTACTTCTGGCCTCTGAGAAACTGGGAAGACAAACAAACTGGGGCAATTCGGCACAGTGCGTGGTGAGCATCAGGGTGACTCGGGTCCTCGTGGCATCTGCCAGGTTAACAGGGGCCCCTTGTTTCACCCCATGTCAATTTCAGTCACTGGATGAGGGTTATTCAAGGGGTTTCACAGGCAGCTGCTCTGCTGGCCGGCTCCAATAGGACTTGGGCTGGTGAGTTAGATTTCATGCCCAATTAGGATACAAGGGAGAACTTCCCTTGTGTAAAGGACACAGCTGCTCTAGAGGAGCAGCTTCAAGATGCTCAGGACAGCCTCCTGAGTCTGGCTTCCTCCTCCTTTTCTGCAGTCACAGAGGGACAGAAGTAAGGAAGTCTTTACCCCTGGCCTCGAGCTGATGCAATTTTTAATATATATGGTTTATTTATTTACGTAACCTGATGTGGGTTTATGCATTTGTATAATTTAATGTATATAGTTTATATATACACACATGTACACATATATTGTTATTCAGCCACTAAGTTGTGTCCGACTTAGTATGTATATGTATGTATGGATCCATCTATCTATTCATAGTTTTTTTTTGCCATGCTCATGAAATTCATACATAGGTTATATATACACATATCACAAATATATATAGTCTGTATATATAGTCGATATACAGGTGTATGTGTCTGTGTATATTTATGTGTTTTCATGTATATATGTATGTGTGTATTCTTGCCACACTCATGGTGGTGGTGGTTTAGCCCCTAAGTGGTATCTGACTCTTGAAACCTCATGGACTGTAGCCCGCCAGGCTTCTCTGTCCATGGGAATTCTCCAGGCAAGAATACTGGAGTGGGTTGCAATTTGCTTCTTCATAGGATTTTCCTGACCCAGGGATGGAACCTGAGTCTCCTGCGTTGCAGGCAGATGCTTTGCCGCTGAGACACCACCATACTCATGCAATTACATTAAACACCTTCCCCAAGGGGTATGGAGAAGGCAATGGCACCCCACTCCAGCACTCTCACCTGGAAAATCCCATGGACAGAGGAGCCTGGTAGGCTGCAGTCCATGGGGTTGCTAAGAGTTGGACATGACTGAGCAACTTCACTTTCACTTTTCACTTTCATGCATTGGAAAAGGAAATGGCAACCCACTCCAGTGTTCTTGCCTGGAGAATCCCAGGGACGGGAGAGCCTGGAGGGCTGAGGTCTATCGGGTTGCACAGAGTCAGACACAACTGAAGCGACTTAGCAGCAGGAGCCAAGGAGTATGTGAATGAAGATTAAATTGAGGAGCATTGATCTTGCAAGCCATTCTTGAGATGTTTGACTTTCATTTTTACTTTACCTCGAATCCAAAAGCCAAAATTATGAAAAATTTCAGATAAGTTACTGCCCTTGCTCATTCTTTCATCCTGAAACTGTGGATAGAAAAGTGTATTAGTGCCTCAATTTTCTGTGTTACTAATATTGATCAAATTTACCTAATTGCAACTTTACTTTCCATCTAATACAGCCTATGGAGACATGGTCGTAATTTTGTTCAAGGTTTCAAGACACTTTTCCTTCTGTTTCTATTCTTGCTTTTTTCCTATTCTCATTCACTAGTCATTTGAGTGACATTCTATGATTTCATTTCCATCTTTCCATCGTTCCCACTACTCACATCCAGCTGGTTATCAGGGCCTGTCTTTTAGTCCTGACATAGTTTGAACCCTTTGGTTACATGTTTTCCTATCACCATTTCCCTAGTTTCATCACTCACCATCTCCTGCCTGGAGTATTACTATCTATTTCTAGAACACAGTTTTTATCTTCTTCCTCCATTAAAACAATCTCTGCACTTGTAGCCAATTCACATGTAAGTATCATTTGCTGAGAACCTACTAATCCAGATTACTTAATCCTCAAAGTTACTTCTTGAAATTTAATTTCACATATGGGGACTGACCTCAGGAGAAATGGGTCTCTCGATGCTACAAGCAGTGTTTTTTCCGATGTGCAATGTGTTTCTAAAACGTGGATCTAGTCCACTTGCCCACGGGATGGCCTCTAGGCTCCCTAGGATGGTTTTCGGGTCTCTTTACCATCTGCCCTCGTGGTTCCTTCGGGCCTCATCCTCACCACCACTCACTCCGCGGTCTGAGTGTACTTGTTCCTTGACATCACTTGACGTTACTAAAATGTCATGTGCTTTTAAGCCCTGATACTTTTGTTTAAGCTATTTCCTTTGCATGCATTGCCCTTGCCTCTCTAGTCTACACATGAAGTCCTTGCCATCTTTCAGAACCAGCTAATAGGACACCACCTCTTTAAAGCTGTCTTTTGTTCTCCCAGATAGAACTATGTGCTTCTTCATCTATGTTCATCTAATTCTTTGGTTATGTCACAATAATGATCCCATCACATTATTTTTCCATTGAATAATAGGAGAACAGCTAAGTAAACAATTTCACATTCATTAAATGGTAGGGTGTGTGTACATGATCAATCATCCTTGTCTACACGGTCCCTTTACCCTATTAACTAATTCAACTTCATCTTCGAAGCTTTGCAACCAGACCCAGTGATCAACACTCCACCCCTGAGAGATATTAGCAGGAATTTCAGGGTCACGGATACACAACGTGAGGGCCAAGTATGGCCCAGGAGTCATAAATTAAGCTTTCTCCAGGGCTGACGATGGCTCCTTTATGTTGTGGAATAACAGTGGGCACGTTGGTTATTTTTCCCTAGAGCTCTACAAGGGAAGAGGAAAAGCACCCTTCTGTCTTTCTCTTCTCTCTCATCCTGTATAAAATGCTTCTCCCTGCTGAGGCTTAGGACCTGTGACGGTGCAGGATTTCCCTACTTCTTTGGCCTCTTTCTTCGAGAAAGGGAGAGCTTTTTCAATACTGTCACCCAGGTGGACCAGTTTCCTAGGTCGCAGTTTCCTTACACCCCTCCCCTCATTTTTTCTGGTGGCTACTGTTTATTTAAAAATGTTGAATGGACGGCCAGTTACTCTGTTGTGTGTCTGTATGTGCACACATGTGCTCAGCCATGTCCGACTCTTTGTGATCCCGTGGACTGTAGCCCGCCAGGCTCCTCTGTCCATGTGATTCTCCAGGCAAGAATACCAGAGTGGGTTGCCATTTCCTTCTGCAGGGGATCTTCCCAACCCAGGGATCGAAGGCAGGTCTCCTGCATTGCAGGCGGTTTCTTTACTGTCTGAGCCATATTACATTCCCAGTTACTCTGCTAAGCACTTATAAATATTAGTTCGTTTAGCTGAGTTTGCACAATCCTTCCAACTTCCCTATGGGAGAAATAGTATTACTCTTCGTCTACAGAAAAGAACACCAGCACAGGAAGTCAAGTGATGTTCCCCAAGCCACACACTGGCCCCGTGACAGAGCCGGGACTCAATCCTCCACGGGCCTGGGGTCCAGGTTTCTTATCAGCCCACTACACTGACCCTCATACAAAATAATGGCAGATGTGACCGGGCACAGAGGACCTGGATTAACGATAAGGAAACAGCAACTTGGAATGACGTCAAAAATATCATATCCATGACATGTTCGTAAGTTTGAATTAGGCTCACTTAGAAAAATAGGTCTGAAAGGAAAAGAAATTACTCAAAGAACTCTTGAGTTAAATAAATATTTTGACTGCCAACAGTCTTTCTAGACTTCAGTTGAAAGAGAAGTGATCTCTACACGTTTATGCTTGAATTACATTACTGTAATGTGCAGGCTTGCTAGTAGCTATAGTGAAATAATTTTGTTTTTGTATTTTTTTTTTTGGTGGGGATGTTGGGTAGAGAGTTTAGCTATATATATATCTTTTATTTTTTTTTGATTAGGGTATATAAGATATATTTGTGTGTAGCATTTATCCAATCCATTCTTCCTCAGAAAGACTTGAGCATAAAGACAAACTTCTTTTTTTTAAATTTACAATGTTGTGTTAGTTTTTGCAGTACAGCAAAATGAGTCAGTTATACACACACATGTATCTATTCTTAGTTGGCATATACACATTACTATATATAGCATAGATAACTAAGAACGATCTGCTGAATAGCACAGGGAACTCAATTCAATCCTCTGTAATGACCTATATGAGTGTATGCGCAGTCGCTCAGCCACGTCCGACTCTTTGTAACCCCATGGACTGTGACCCTCCAGGCTCCTCTGTCCATGGGACTTCCCAGGCAAGAATACTGGAGCAGATTGCCATTTTCTTCTCCAGGTATCTTCCCGACTCAGGGATTGAACCCGTATCTCTTAGGCCTCTTGCACTGGCAGGTAGATTCTTTACTGTCAGTACCACCAGGGAAGCCCCTTCTTAAATTATCTGGGATTAAATATAGTGTTTCAGCAAAACCATGTTGACAGTTGATTCTCTTTATACAGTTTGCTTACAAGTTACTTTTCACTATTGATGGCTCACTGTCAGAGTATTTTAGATTTTCAGATATTGTAAGTATATCAAACATGGGTTTATTTCAGTTGTGAAGCTGTGCCTTTGATCTCCCAGAGTTTACATATCTAGTAAAATTTTAATTAAAAACTAGGTCATCAGGATGGTTTCACATATATTTGGAGAGGAATTTCTTTTACACTTTATTCAGATCTGCTAATGGGACTCCAATCACTCCTGAGTACTCAACAGTAGATAATGCAATGCTGTTATAGTTCCTTTGACCTGAGGCATTACTCAAATCTTCATTTTCAGGGCAAACAATAAGGTGCTCTCATTTAAAAAATGTGTACTCATTATTAATATTGTAAAAGTTTAAAAATCTACATGTATTCATAATTAAAACATTGCTACCTTAGTAGTAATTTTATTGCATCACTAAGAGAAAAATCTTTCTAAATTTGGTTTCTGAATGTTCTGTAATCAGTACACAGGAAACTAACCAGTGATTTTCCAGGTGACAACAGATTGTGATCTTTGCTGAAGGTTTACACCAGGCACTATCATAAGCCCATTGCTGTGTCTGACTCTTTGTGACCCCATGGACTGCAGCACACCAGGCTTCTCTGTCTTTCAGTATCTCCCAGAGTCCGTTATATACATTAAATTAATGCATTTAATTTTCCCTACAATGCCATGAAGTAAGTACTTACTATTCCCATTTTACTCCTTTTCTTAAAATCTTTTTTTTTTTTTCACTTGTTGGCGACACCCCGCAGCATGTGGGATGTTACTTTCCTAATCAGGAATTAAACCTGAATGCCCCGCGTTGAGAGCGTGGAGTCTTAACCACTGGACCATCAGGTCCCCTCACTTTACTCCTGACAAAACTGAGGTACATGGGCTTACGCCAAGGTCACAGAGCCAGAGTCTGAACTCAGGGATTCCGGAACCTTGAAATAATATATATTTTTAGAATTACAGAATATGGACTCTTCTGTGTTTTCATTAATTTCTTCTTTTTTGGAGAAGATTATATTGAATTAATATATTTTTGAATTTCAAGAAGACTCAATTCAGTTTAGTTCAGTTTCTCAGTCCTGCCTGATTCTATGCGACACCATGAACTGCAGCATGCCAGGCCTCCCTGTCCATCACCAACTCCCAGAGTTTACTCAAACTCATGTCCGTTGGTCAGTGATGCCATCCAACCATCTCATCCTCTGTTGTTCCCTTCTCCTCCTGTTTTCAATCTTTCCCAGCATCAGGGTCTTTTCCAATGAGTCAGTTCTTCAAGTTAGGTGGCCAAAGTATTGGAGTTTCAGCTTCAGCATCAGTTCTTCCAGTGAATATTCAGGATTGACTTTCTTTAGGATGAACTGCTTGAATCTCCTTGCAGTCCAACGGATTCTCAAGAGTCTTCTCCAACACCACAGTTCAAAAGCATCATTTCTTCAGCACTCAGCTTTCTTTATAGCACAACTCTCACATCCATACATGACTACTGGGAAAACCATAGCTTTGACTAGATGAACCTTTGTTGGTAAAGTAATGTATCTGCTTTTTAAAATGCTGTCTAGGTTGGTCATAACTTTTCTTCCAAGGAGAAAGTGTCTTTTAATTTCATGGCTGCAGTCAACATCTGCAGTGATTTTGGAGCCCCCCAAAATAAAGTCTCTCACTGTTTCCATTGTTTCCCCATCTATATGCCATGAAGTGATGGGACTGGATGCCATGATCTTTGTTTTCTGAATGTTGAGTTTTAAGCCAACGTTTTCACTCTCCTCTTTCACTTTCATCAAGAGGCTCTTTGGTTCTTCTTCACTTTCTGCCATCAGGGTGGTGTCATCTGTGTATCTGAGGTTATTGATATTTCAGCCAGCAATCTTGATTCCAGCTTGTGCTTCATCCAGCCTAGCATTTTGCATGATGTACTCTGCATATAAGTTAAACAAGCAGGGTGACAAGATACAGCCTTGATGTACTCCTTTTCCTATTTTGAACCATTCTGTTTTTCCATGTCCAGTTCTAACTGTTGCTTCTTGATCTGCATACAGATTTCTCAGAAGGCAGGTCAGGTGGTCTGGTATTCCCATCTCTTTAAGGATTTTCCACAGTTTGTTGTGATCCACACAGTCAAAGGCTTTGGCATAGTCAATAAAGCAAAAGTAGATGTTTCTCTGGCAGACTCTTGTTTTTTCGATGATCCAGAGGATGTTGGCAATTTGATCTCTGGTTCCTCTGCCTTTTCTAAATCCAGCTTGAACATTTGGAATTTTATGGTTCACATACTATTGAAACCTGGCTTGGAGAATTTTGAGCATTACTTTGCTAGTGTGTGACACTGAAAGATGAGCTCCCCAGGTCAGTAGGTGCCCAATATGCTACTGGAGATCATTGGAGAAATAACTCCAGAAAGAATGAAGAGACGGAGCCAAAGCAAAAAAAAACACCCAGTTGTGGATGTGACGGGTGATAGAAGTAAAGCCTGATGCTGTAAAGATCGATATTGCTTAGGAACTTGGAATGTTAGGTCCATGAATCAAGGTAAATTGGAAGTGGTCAAACAGGAGACGGCAAGAGTGAACATCGACATTTTAGGAATCAGTGAACTAAAATGGACTGGAATGGGTCCATTTAACTCAGATGACCATTATATCTACTACTGTGGGCAAGAATCCCTTAGGAGAAATGGAGTAGCCATCACAGTCAACAAAAGAGTCTGAAATGCAGTTCTTGGATGCAATGGCAAAAACGACAGAATGCTCTCTGTTCGTTTCCAAGGCAAACCATTCACTATCACAGTAATCCAAGTCTGTGCCCCGACCAGTAACGCTGAAGACGCTGAAGCTGAGCGCTTCTAGGAAAACTTACAAGACCTTCTAGAACTAACACCCCAAAAAGATGCCCTTTTCATTATAGGGGACTGGAATGCGAAAGTGGGAAGTCAGGAGATACCTGGAGTAACAGGCAAATTTGGCCTTGGAGTACAGAATGAAGCAGGGCAAAGGCTAATAGAGTTTTGCCAAAAGAATGCACTGGTCATAGCAAACACCCTCTTGCAACAACACAAGAGAAGACTCTACACATGGACATCACCAGATGGTCAACACCAAATCAGATTGATTATATTCTTTGCAGCCAAAGATGGAGAAGCTCTATACAGTCAGCAAAAACAAGACCAGGATCTGACTGTGGCTCAGATCATAAACTCCTTATTGCCAAATTCAGACTTAAATTGAAGAAAGTAGGGAAAACCACTAGACCATTCAGGTATGTTATGCTATGCTATGCTAAGTCACTTCAGTCATGTCCGACTCTGTGTGACCCTATAGACGGCAGCCCACCAGGCTCCCCCATCCCTGGGGTTTTCCAGGCAAGAACACTGGAGTGGGTTGCCATTTCCTTCTCCAATGCATGAAAGTGAAAAATGAAAGTGAAGTCGCTCAGTCGTGTCCGACTCAGCGACCCCATGGACTGCAGCCTACCAGGCTCCTCCGTCCATGGGATTTTCCAGGCAAGAGTACTGGAGTGGGGTGCCATTGCCTTCTCGTATGACCTAAATCAAATCCCTTATGATTATACAGTGGAAGTGAGAAATAGATCCAAGGGATTAGATCTGATAGACAGAGTGCCTGAAGAACTATGGTTGGAGGTTCATTTCATTGTACAGGAGGCAGTGATCAAGACCATTCCCAAGAAAAAGAAATGCGAACAGGCAAAATGGTTGTCTGAGGAGGACTTACAAATAAATAGCTATGAAAAGAAGAGAAGTGAAAGGCAAAAGAGAAAAGGAAAGGCATACGCATTTGAATGCAGAGTTCCAAAGAATAGCAAGGAGAGATAAGAAAGCCTTCCTCAGTGATCAGTACAAAGAAATAGAGGCAAACAATAGAATGGGAAACACTAGTGTTCTCTTCAAGAAAATTAGAGATACCAAGGGAACATTTCATGGAAAGGCGGACTCAATAAAGGACAGAAATGGTAGGGACCCAACAGAAGCAGAAGATATTAAGACGAGGTGGCAAGAATACACAGAAGAACTATACAAAAAAGTTCTTCACAACCCAGATAACCACGATGGTGTGATCACTCACCTAGAGCTAGACATCCTGGAATGAGAAGTCAAGTGGGCCTTAGGAAGCACCACTACAAACAAAGCTAGTGGAGGTGATGGAATTCCAGTTGAGCTATTTCAAATCTTAAAAGATGATGCTGTGAAAGTGCTACACTCAGTATGCCAGCAAATCTGGAGAACTCAGCAGTGGCCACAGGATTGGATAAGTTTTCATTCCAAGAAGGCTCAGTTTAGTCAGTTCAGTTGCTCAGTTCTGTCCGACTCTTTGCAACCCCATGAATTGCAGCACACCAGGCCTCCCTGTCCATCACCAACTCCCGGAGTTTACCCAAACTCATGTCCATTGAGTTGGTGATACTATCCAGCCATCTCATCCTCTGTCGTCCCCTTCTCCTCCTGCCCCCAATCCCTCCCAGCACCAGGGTCTTTTCCAATGAATCATCTCTTCGGATGAGGTGGCCAAAGTATTGGAGTGTCAGCTTTAGTATCAATCCTTCCAATGAACACCCAGGACTGATCTTCTTTAGGATAGACTGGTTGGATCTCCTTGCAGTCCAAGAGACCTCTACAAATGGATTGAGTGGGTTTTGTTCTATTGGATTAAGTTAGAGGCTATTGATAATCTTCCCTGGTGGCTCAGCTGGTAAAACACCTGCCTACTAACGCAGGAGACATAAGAGATGCAGGTTGGATCCCTGGCTTGGGAAAATACCCTGGAGCAGGAAATGGCAACCCACTCCAGTGTTCTTGCCTGGAGAATCCCATGGACAGAAAAGCCTGGTGGACTACAGTCCAAGGAGTCACAATGAGTCAGACACAACTGAACAACTCACACACACACATACACACACACACTGATAATCTTCCCTGGTGGTTCAGCTGGTAAAGAATCTGCCTGCAATGCAGGAGACCTGGGTTTGATCCCTGGACTGGGAAGATCCCCTGGAGCAGAAAATGGCAACCCACTCCAGTATTCTTGCCTAGAGAATCCAATGGACAGAGGAGCCCGGTGGGCTATAGTCCATGGGGTTGCAAAGAGTCGGACATGACTGAGCGACTCACACACACACACACATATTGATAATCTTCCGTGTTTACAATAAACACTCGTCCAAGGCCATCTTATCTCCTTAGCACGTGTGTTATCCCAGCCACCCCGCTGCACCAGTTTTATACTTTATCTCCCCTCGACTTCACTGAGTGTGAAGTTGCTTCAGTCATATCTGACTTTTTGCGACCCTGTGGACTGTAGTCCACTGGGCTCCTCTGTCCATGGGATTCCATTTTTCAAAACAGGTGTTATCATTTATAACGTGCCAACAGGCTCCAAATGGCTAACTAGCCTAGAGATAAGAAACGGTTGTAGTGTGCTCTTAATTGGGTTTACCACACTCTTAAACGTTAAGCCAGTGTTCGCAAATTTGTGGTCAGATGTCCAACCGGATGTTAATTTTCTCATAAATCATCTGTGTGTGGAAATTAATTTAATCTTTTCTATTTTTTCAGCTACAATATCCTGAGCTGTGCTTTTTTTTAACTGACATATTGTACACTTAAGAATTATACCTTTTTTTTCCTGAGTGCTAAGATTTTACAAGCAATAGTTGTTACTGTTTCACTCAGTTTAAAAAGTTAGGGAAGGAATTGTTGAGGCTGCTGATCATTTAGGAAGCTGAGAGATGGCAATTTTCAAATTGAAAGAAGCATAATCCAAAATTACATGCATCTTCTGGCTGTTACTCCAGCCCCCATGGATACCCCCTCCCCATCAAGGGATGGTTGCCTGAGCATAAAGCCAGGTACAGTAAAATGCTTCGACTAGGGTATGTAGCAATTATTCTGCGAGTTGCTGAAGTCCTGCCTCACCAGAGAAAGCCAGCTGATGCAATTCTGCCTGAAGGGCTTTTCAGCAGAGCATCTGTTTTTTTGATACACTTTGCCTATTAATTTTTATCTCCAATGTGTTGGAACTGAGGAAAAAAAAAAACCTCCCCTCCTCGATGCCTGTCTCTGCCTATTTCTCATGCAGGTATCATTGACGTTTTAGAAGCACATATTCCCAGGAAGCAGGAAATGATCTTTTTTTTTTGTATAATCTCTTTGCTGAACTGCATATTTATTAACAGCAGATTAGATAATTTAGAAGATAGCTTTCAACCTTTTGTTTCTCTATCATATATATACTGTGGGAGACATAAAAAAGAATTGCTTACGTTAAAATAATTTTCATAGTATCCTTGCATTCTTTTGCCTTGTTAATTTCATCATACATTATCTGTATGTGGAATTTACGGATTTTTTTCTCTTTTCTTGGCAGGGAGGGGTTTATTCCTCCAAGAGAAGCATGTAAACTTGTATTCAAACACATCTATTGTAAACTTTTTTTTTCCAATTTGCTATAATCTATTGCAAAGTTTTTTTTTTTTCTAATTTGCTATAATTGTACTCATTTCCAAAAAAAGATAAAATTAGGAATACTCTTTTCAGAGAGAATCTATCTCTTTAACATCACAGGACTCTGTTAGCCCAAAGAGCCTTGGCACAGTGAAACCACATCCGGTTCTATTGAATATACCGAGGATCTTCCCACCATGAAACTCAGACACAATTGTCACTATAGAAACCACAGTAGAGCCAGAGGTACAGTTTCAAATGGAAAACACTTGCCTGGAACTGAAAGACAGGTAGGATTTTCTAAAACTCTTCAGTCACAATTAAACTTTGGTGATAGTGAGGAATTCTTAAGAATAGTTTTGAACCTGCCTAGGGGTAGAAGAAATAAAACTTTGACACTTTCCTGAATTACTTATGTTATATAATTCCCCCAGGGTTTTCAGAAGGGATTATGCTATGTTAGATCTTGTTGAAGATGACATTTTACAAGCCACCAGGATGAGAAAGCAACGCAGTGCGTCAAAGTTGAGTAGCATTTTTGCATTTTGTATACACGAAATCAGTAATTTAATCATTGGACGTGTATGTTGGAAGGGACTAGTGGTGTAGTTTTAAAATATTTTATACTGGATTTTGTCAAGCTAATTGTCTTTTTAGTTGTATTTTAACTTTTCTCAATAGTATTTTATTTTGACAAAGCAATGGCAATAATAAGACTTTGAACCCTAAGTAATCTGTTGCATTGTTTTTTTATGTATTTGTATTGTCATGCTTTTAGGGTGGTTCAATATAATATTGAGGACAGTAAGTAAAATAACATCTAGTGTCTTTCTCTAATTGCATGAAATACTTTATGTTTGAACTATGAACAGCTTTAAGTAAAAGAAAAAATAAAACGATACAATGCAAGCACCCTCATAGTATGCCACATCACAACCTCATCAAAAGTCAGTAGGCCTCATTTTCTTTTGTTTTATCAATCTTCTTTTGTTTTATCAACATGGCATTGAGCCATCCTGAAAGGGTAGCATTAGATAAACAAAGGCACAGAACAAATTACCTCCCATTTGGAGTCTTATTCTCCTTTCTTCCCTCTTTGACTTTATGTAGTCAGAGTCCAAACAGAAGAGGATGTAATTTACATATTGTTGATGCACAAAAGAATTTTGGCTTCAAACAATTTCCCACATCTCATCCTAGAGTAAATAGTTGATTTATGTATTCATTGAAACTAAATGGACAAAGAAATTATTAATGATTAGTGAGTTATTGTGGAGTATTGACCGAGGGAAGAGAGAACAGGATCAGAAAACTCCGGTCCCTCGGTTCTACAAGAGCTTCTGATAGAAAGCTCTTGGCATTGTTGACTATTTATAGCCTTTTTTGGGCTATTCATGCATTTTATTACTAAAAGAAATTGGAAATAGCACAATTTGCAATAAATGGAATTTCAGCATAGCAAAGCCTTGAGCACTGAATTCTGGAGTTAATTTTATTGGTATGAGTCACATTTCTCACTAGAACCCACTTCTAAGAAGCACCATGCCTACAGATCAAATCCTACCTTGGGCTCACTTGACTTTCTGCCGTTTCATTGCTCATTACAAACTCTCAATTACAAACACCACAACAGGAAAATCTGGCTTCCATAATGTCTACTAGAGGAATGAAACTGGAATAGTGTTTCTAATTTGGGGTACATGCTTCTTTGAACATTTATGGAATTTTAAATGGTTTGACGGATATTGGAATAAGGATAGGTCAGCACTGTAAGGAAATATGGAAGAAACTTTTTTGTTCCAGTTTGCTAGGCTGAGCTATCTGATGAATGGGAATAGACTGGCTGGCTTGTTTGGGTCAGATGTGTTCCTGACAGAAAACTGAGGAATTTCAAATAGGCGCACATCATCCAGCCCTCATATGTTCCCATGAATGTATGATGTTAAAAATTCAGTCAAATTCATGAATTGATCTAATCCTTCAATTCCAGCTAGACACAACTCATCAAGTTCTCATATTTTTTCATAATGTATTATGTTTAAAAAATCAAATTTATGAATTAATGCAATTCATCCAATTGACATAATAAAAATAAGAAGCAGTTCCTATTAATTCCTGCAGATCTTCTTATGCCAATGAATCTTCTATCAAAACCAGTGAGGAAGACACATTGACCGATTTAACTATCTTCAGGAAAACAAACTGAATTAAATAGTTATTGAATGACTAAATGAATGGCGAAAGAATTAGATCCTCAGTACTTGTAACACAAAGAGCATAAAGGAAGATTTGCAAACAGACTATACCGCTCTGACGGTTCAGCACTCTCGTTTGTAGGTATTCAAATTCAAGTTACAAACATTTTTTAATATAGTGAGTTGTCGGGTATTGATTATTGCTTATGGCTACCTACTTGTCTCTTCCTTTCACTTGGAAGCCCAGGGCATTTAACACAATGCCTCACACATGTTTTTGGAAAAATGAAAGAAAAAAATGAGTAAATAAATGAATATAAATAGGGAAATAAATACCCATGCCGATATTCTTGCTTTCTTCTCAAATCGTATTGTCTGGTGGATGTACAGTGGCTCTCTTGGAGGCGCCACACTCCAATGCTCTAGGCAGCTTCCTGAGTTCCTCACTTCCTATGAAATGAGGCTTCCCTTTCAGTCTTGCGCTCTACTGATCTCAGCCGAGCATTTCTTGACTCATGGTGTCTTCACTTTTTCAAAGGCAGGCAACGTTTCTCAGATACCCTGCGTGCATGCACGCTCTGTCGCGTCAGTCACGCCTGACTTAGTGGACTGTAGCCTGCCAGGTTCCTCTGTCCATTGGGATTCTCCAGGCAAGAACACTGCAGTGGGTTGCCATTTCCTCCTCCAGGTCAGATACTCTAGGTACAGTGAAAAGATTTAACAGTGGACTCTTAGAAAGAATAAAAGTCCTGGCAGATTATACTCTCTTGGCTAGGAAAAATGTTGGACCGTGGCTACACCAACATAACTCACTAGCTTGAGCAATAGTTGTCACCTGCTGTTCCTGCTCACAGGCAACACATTTGCAGCATTTTTCTTTTCTTGTATCTTTGGCTCTTTCGACTGGGGAAGAATAGACAAAGATTTTGGACCTCTGCTTAGTCAAAGGACCACAATTACATTTACGCTTAAAACAAAATGGAGCAACCATCATTTTAATTTTCTGAGCTAAGCTAACAAATTAACTCAGTTGATCTGAAGTTTAGTGCCCATGAAACGCTTAAACCTGAGTTAAGAAAGCAAATTAACTCAGTTGATCTTAAGTGAGTGCCCATGAGGCCCATGCACATTATGCAAATCCAGCATGCACAGAAAAAAAGGGATAGACCTGCACAGCCACAACAGATTGTAGAAGTCTCCGCAAAAGGAAGTAAAAAGTGATGGAAAATGTTTTTCTTTTCTCAACATGCTATTAATTAAATTATTATACAAAGCAATGCCTTTTGAGTCTCCCATCTTGTTTTTGTTTTCTCTTCAAACAAATGCTGCCTTTATTGTCTTAAGGTGTCTGGAAATTGTTTTCTTTGGAATTTGATTTTTATCTCTATAATAATTATAGAAGAAGGAAAATCCTGTTTTCTTAGGGACAAAGATATTTGGTGACTAAAAACTTTGGGAATGGGAAACAATAGGTTGTATTTAATTAATTCTGGCATTACAATTGAGAGGATGATTTTATATTACTTTTTTCTTTAGCTCCTATTTTTCTGTCTTCAAAGTGAAATGACAGACCTTGGCATCAACAAACTTACCTCAGATAGATGTAGCCAAAGGCAGCTAATGCAACCTTAGGCACATACCGCGGACATTCTTTAAATACTGTTGGCTTAATGAAAAACAAAAGTCTTTGACATGCAAAGTGCTTTGGCTTCCTAGAACAGCACAAGCCCAACAGAAATACAATGCAAGCCATATATGCAATTTCAAATTCTCTAGTAGCCACATTAAAAAGTAGAAAGTTGAAACTGATTTTAATAATATATTTTACTTAACCTAATACATTCAAAAAATTTTCATTTCAGCATGTAGTCAATGTAAAATTTTTGTTGAGTTTTTTTTTTTTTTTTTATGTCCAAGTCTTTCAAATTTGATATTTGTTCAGTTCTGACTGGTCGCATTTCAAGTGCTCCATGGTCACATGTGTCTCGTGGCTGCTGTATTGAGAAGCATAATACTAGAAAGTAGATGTGTCCTTCAGACGTAGAGAACAAACCTATGAATACCAAGGGGGATATGGGGGATGGTGGGATGAATTGGGAGACTGTGACTGATGTATATACACTGTGGATCCTGTGTACAAAATGGATAACTAATGAGAAACTACTGTAGAGCCCAGGGAATCCTACCCAATTCTCTGTGGTGATCTAAATGGGAAGGAAATCTCAGAAAGAGGGGCATAAATGTACACATATAGCTGATCCGCTTTGCTGTACAGTAGAAGCTAATACAACATTGTAAAGCAACTATACTCCAAAAAAAAAAAAAGTAGGTGTGTGCTTGCCATAAATACAGAAATGGTCACCATGGACTTCCCTGGTGGCTCAGATGGTAAAGCGTCTGCCTACAATAAGGGAGACCCGGGTTCAATCCCTGGGTTGGGAAGATCTCTGGAGAAGGAAATGGCAACCCACTCCAGTATTCTTGCCTGGAAAATCGCAGGGATGGAGGAGCCTGTTAGGCTACAGTCCATGGGGTCGCAAAGAATCGGACACGACTGAGCAACTTCACTTTCACTTTCAGTCTGCCCAATGACTCTTCAAGGTCTCCAAATCTAAGAGTTTATAGCAGAGGTTCTCAGCTGGGGCTATTTGCCTCCCAGGGGATTTTTGGAGATATCTGGGATAATTCTGGTTGTCAAAATTGGGGTAGGGGGATGTTACTGTCATCTAGAGATCAAGAATGTGTTAAACATTCTACAATGCACAGGCCAGTCCCCCCAGAATGAAGAATTGTCCAGCCCCAAATATCAGTAGTGTCAACTTGGAGACACTTTCTACAGAACTGACTGTTGGAGAGTAAATTCTGTGACATGAGGTTTCTATGGAACTGGGTTTTATCTTTATTGGAAATCTCTGAAAATATGATGGGTATCTACATTCTGTGTTGGTTTATCTGCAGCCTTCTGAAGACCAGAAATATTTGAGATGCTTGATAAATATTATACTTACTTTTAAAAAACGAGAAAAATATTATCTAGGATTGTCCTGCATGGAATCACCGGGCTCAATGCTCTGAGTAGGGAAGGAACTTGATATGAAGGAGGGGTCAAGAAAAGAAGGTGAGGGTGGAAGGAAAGGAGAAGAAAGAATCATGGGAGAGAGTAGAAACCAGTAGAGCAAGGCGCACGCTCCGGGAGGTGATTCACGGGATGCTCTAGTTCTCTGCATCTTGTGCAGTTAAGTCTGATCCACTGAAGTTTTTCAAGTTCTATCATTAACCTTGCTTTTATTCAGGTTCTAAAAATCTCTTGTTTGTTTTAAAGCATTCCTTTTCATTTGTTCTCAGATATCCATTCCTTCCCAACCTCCTCTTTGCTGCTTCTGGTTTGTTATTGTTCTTTGTCATTGTCTCATGCTGAATTTAGAGTTTCCCCTTGCTTTCCTGGAGATGCCCTTCCTCAGTTACTGTATCTGTGGTCGCAGCTCTGGTTCTCTCGCCTTTCTTCTCATACATTTCAGAGAATGAATTTCATGTCACTTTTTTTAAATTTTGGATTCTTAAGCCTTTCTCCCTCATTTGCAGCTGGTAAAATATGGTTTTTATCTTTAAGGTTTAAACGTTTGGCAACTAGGTGATTTCTTTCTTTTGGAATTATCCTTGGATGGTTTTTTGGGTCCTCTCTGAGTCTGTATTTAACTGTCTTTTTGATTGGGAAAATAGGCTTTAGTTTCACTTCAGGTCCATTCTGCCTCATCTAATATCTCTACTGTGAATCATTTGGATCAAGTGTATTATTGCAGATAATTTAGAATGATTTTCTCAGTTTCCCTTACATGATTACTACCACTTTTTGTAAATACTTGTGAAGTGGGCAGTGGCACTAATTCTTCTTCTGCATAACTGATATATTGCTCCGTGACATTAGTTTTTTTCCCATTATAGTGCCTAATAAATTCTATAACAGCGTCTGAAATTTATTGTATTTACAAATGTTCCTCACTTGGTGCTAAGGGCTCAATCACCATTATCTCATTTAATTCACAGAGTAGCAGTCCTTTGGTTTTCTTGTATTATTCTCATTTAACATGGGAAACTGAAGCAGAATAGAATTAAATAGCTTGACCAAGATCACAGCCAGAAAGTCATAAAGCCAGCTTCTTCCCTGTTTCTGGATGTGTATGTGTCTGTCTGTCCATGAATATGTGTCTGTGTGTTTAGATCGCAGTATGTTCTTTACTGTGGCTCTCATTATCTCCGTTAAAACATAATTAAGATAAGTTTGCATTTATTTGTTTGAGACTCTTCTCTTGATATTTGTGCCCCTGGCTTTGTTTCATCTACTTTCACCTGGAATACTTCCTTTTTTTAATTTAGATTTTTGTCAAGTTTCATCCTGTTTCTTGTTTGTCTGTATATTATGCTCCTTTTTTCCTTTCTCCTGTTTTGCTTCTCTTGACTCATTTTAGTTCCTAAGTGCTAAGCCTCATTCTGGATTACAACATTGTTTGCATCAAGATATTATAATAACTGATCTGGGAGTGAAAAATAAAAAGGGCATAATGTCTTTAAATATATTGTTTTCATTTGCTTCTACATTGGCCAGATGGAGCAATGTTCAGTTCCTGCAGAAAGAGTTTGCTATTGCCTCAGAATCTGTCAGTTCACCCTAAATCCATGTGTTGTCTAACTTGTGACATAATAATCTATAATTTACCATTGTCAGAGAGGAACAAAGGAAGGCCAAAATGTTACTGTGAGCCACAGAATTGCAGTTACTTATTTTCTGAGTTCAAAGTTACACTTCACCTCACTTGGTATTCAAGTCCTATAGATTTCTTTTTTTCTTCAGGAAAAGATGTCCAAAGTGGCCAAATATCGGAAAGGAAATTAATATACTTCTTTTATTGTTAACATAGTCTCTTTGCTGTGACTCAAATAATATGATATGCATTTATTCTTTGACATAGCTGAGACTTCATCTAGAGTATACCTGTTTTAGGCCTGGCACATTTACAATGCCAACTTAATAACACTTCGTATCAGTTTGGAACTTCTGTTCATAAAACATAAAGAACACAGAATTTACCTCATCTGTGCATTTCCAAGATTAAAAAATATTTTATTATTATTTTAAAATATTTTTTATTTTTGAGTGTACTATGCAGCATGTGGGATCTTAGTTCTCTGATCAGGGATCAAACTTGTGCCCTCTGCATTGGAAGCATAGAGTCTTAACCACTGTACCACCAGGGAAGTCCCCGTTTCCAAGATTTTTAAACTTTCGCTGCGTTTGGTATTTGCTGAAGCATTAATATAAGCACCAACTTGAATTGTTCATAAGGTGAAGGTTGTAGCGTTTTGTTTAAATGAGATTAGCTATTTTTTAAATCAAAGAATGACAAAAAGATGATAGCTTCAAATAAGGAAAGAACGCACAGGCTGGCGGAGTGAAACAACTGTAATGCAGCTGGTTTGCTTTGTGATGGGGTGGCGTGGAAGTGTATGTGTCGGTGTGCATGTGTGCAGGTTCGTGTTATTATACATTCTGGCCTGAAAGGCAAGACATACAGGTTAGACTGGCTCCAAGATACAACTGTGTCATGGATTTGGTGTTTATGCAACATATACATTTACCAAAATTGTCTTTAGCAGTTACTTTGGAATCATAGGATTGGAGTTTGAATTCTGTCTTCTATCACCATTTCTACTGGGTAGATAAAACCTACATTTTCCTATAACTTGTTCCTTTTTATTCTATTGAGTTATAATCGAATTACAATAAATTACACATATTTAAATGAACAATCTCAGCAGTTTTGCCATATGCATCGAACAATTAAAGTCATCATAACAATCACAATAGCAAACTTTTCCATCACTGAATACATTTCCTCTCCATTTCTCCTTCCCCAGGAGTCACCAGTCCCAGGAAATGCTGACCTGCTTCCCATGACCACAAATCAGTTTGTGTGTTCTAGAATTTTGCATATGCATACACGATGTATACTTTTTTCAAGCTGTCCTCCTTCACTTAAATAATGATTTTGAGATTCATCCATGTAACTGAGTATAGTTCCTTCTTTTTTATTGCCAAGTAGTATTCTACCCTATTTTTGCCTTTTCATACTGCTACAGTCCTTGGGGGCACAAAGAGTCAGACACAACTTAGTGAACAACAAAAGCAACAAAAATTGCACTCAATGGCTGTATTGTAATTTTGGGTTGTTTTCAGCTTTTGGTGATTATAAATAAAGCTCCTATGGACACTCATGTAAAAGTCTACATTTTTCATTTGTTTGTTTCCCATGGGCCAATGCAATGGCTGGACTGGAGTGGCTGCATCATGTACGTGAAACTCACCTACTCATGTTCGTCAGTTTCACATTTTAAGAAATGACTGAACTGTTTTCCAAAGTGTTTTCCCCGTTTTGCATTCCCACTGGCACTGTAGGAGACCTCTGGTTCCCTTGTATCATTGCCAGGACTTGATTCAGTCAGTCAGTCTTTTTAATTTTAGCCAATCGAATGCATGTGTAGGGGAATCTCACTGTGGCTCCGAGCACGGCATTCTATATGTTTATCTATTTCACCTACACGTATGCGGGTGACAAAAATTCCCTCTCTAGTTTCTTCCAAGTATGTCACTATTCACAGCATGCCTCTGTGTCATCAGGATACAGTCTAGGATGACTGTCCCATTGATGGGAGAAGTCAAACGCCAGGAAAGTCACCATCACCACTAAGATAGTCATATGGGTGATTCTTGTTAAGGCAATTCTTTTAGTGGAGAGAACAATCTTTCTTGAATTTCTTCTACATCTGAAGGAAGTTTGGAACATTTCTCAGTAACATGTTACAATTAAGAAAAAATAGAACTTCTTTCAGGCACAGGAAAAAAATATAATACTGCCTCTAAGTCTGTGGTTTTCAGCTGGGGAGGAGGAGGACTTAGACTCCCAGGGAGGCCGTGCTGGAGACATTCTTAGCTGTCACCATTGGCATCCAGGGGGTAGAGGCCTGGATGCTGCAAAATACCTTATGATGACCCCACATCAAAGAGAAGTCTGGCCCCAAATTGCAATAGTCCTGCTGTTGGGAAACCTGGTCTAAGCATCCAAATACTTAGATCCCAAGCTGGCCCAGAAACTATTTCTTTCCTTCCACTGTCTCTAATCTTTAATTGACTAGACACAAGGCAGTTTCATGATTTCCTTTGAACTAAATGACAGTTGTCCATAAAAAAAAATCTTTGTCCTTATTTTCACTTACGACCCTCTGGGGATCATATTTTTAATCTGTCAGTTGCACTGTCAAAGACATGGAATCCATTTAGGCCTCCATCACTTCCAAGATGCACTTGATTCAGAATGAGAAGATCTGGTTTCCATTCAGATGGTCTGACACCTTTAGGAAAGGAAAGCCTCCAAACCTTGCTGAGCTTCAAAAGGAAATAACTTTAAAAAATTTAAACATTGAAAGAGAATTAAAAATTGAGTTTTAAATGGGAATAATATGGACTGTTGTGAAGATTAATTGAGATAAATCATTACCCATAGTTCTTTTATGGACTTCTCTTGTAGTTCTGTCAGTAAAGAATCTGCCTGCAATGCAGGTGACCTGGGTTTGATTCCTGGGCTGGGAAGATCCTCTGGAGAAGGAAATGGCAACCCACTCCAGTATTCTTGCCTGGAAAATCCCATGGACACAGGAGCCTGGAAGGTTACAGTCTATGGGGTTGCAAGAGTAGGACACAACTGAGCTCTATAAGCACACACACAGTTCTATTATAGTAATAATACACATGGCATGCATACTGAGTTGCTTCAGTCGTGTCTGAGTCTTTGTGGCCCCACGGACCCTAGCCCACCAAGCTTCTCTATCCATGGGATTCTCCAGGCAAGAATACTGGAGTGGGTAGCCATGTCCCCCTCCAGGGGATCTTTCCAACACAGGGATCGAACCTACGTCTGCTGGATCTCCTGCTTTGCAGGCAGATTCTTTACCACTGAGCCACTGGGGAAGCCCAGTAATATTTATTATTAATACTTAAAAACTTATTCATGTCCAAAGCATGCTTATGAGACCTAGAGAAACTTTTAGGTTCTTCTTGTAATTCCGAGGGACAACATTTTGAATCAGTTAATACGATTCCTAAGATGTCTCTTATCTTAAAAGTTGTTCATTTGCTATCAGTTTAGTCAGTTCAGTCGCTCAGTTGTGTCCGACTCTTGGCGACCCCATGGACTGCAGCATGCCAGGCTTCCCTGTCCATCACCAACTCCGTGAGAAAAAAAGTCTAGAGCTTTCATAACTTGGGATTCTTTTCATTTATTTCCAAGATCACTAATGTAAGTTAGTGATGAAATAATTCTTAGAAACAGACTAAGAACAATTGTAATGCTTGGCCACTCTGTACACACATTTAACTAATTTATTCTGCTCTGGAAAATGTAATTGCCCATGGGAGCAGTCACTTCACTCCTCAGGAACCTAATAAATATCCTGATTCTGGACCTGAGGTTGGTGATGCTCCTTCGGTTCTATTTATTCTTCTGACTTGGCTCATTCCCTGCTCTCTCCCTCCACTCAGTTAATTCAAGGACTGTGATACCCCAGACTAGTTGATTTAACTTGCAACTCTCAAATACTATTTTTGAAAGCATTCATTGCATAGGGTAATAGCTAGAGAAACTCAGTGAGACAACCAGAATGATCTCTCCAAGGGGTGCATTTCAAAAAAAAGTTTATTTTGTACTGGGGTATAGCTGATTAACAATGTTGTGAGAGTTCCAGGTGGATAACAAAGGGACTTAGCCATACATATACATGTATCCATTCTCCCCCAAACTCCCCTCCCATCCAGGCTGCCACATAACCTTGAGCAGAGTTCCCTGTGCTCTACAGGAGGTCCTTGTTAGTGATCCATTTTAAATATAGCAGTGTATACATGTCTATCTCACACCCTAACTACCTCTTCTCAACAAGGAGTGCATTTTTAAGCAGATTTGGTAAGTGGCACCGACAAACATTTAAACATTTCCTTTTTGGGTCTTATTATCTGGGGACACAGTAGTGGTCTAAGGAACACCCTTAAACGCAGTGCTTTGGGACAGGTGCAGAGGCTACTGATCTGAGACATTCTAGAGATTGTTCTGGCTCTACTACGTCCCTTCGGCCTCCTTCACCTGTCTGCTCCTCTTTGAAGTCACATCACCACCCTGTGGGGTCCCCAACTGTTCACACTGCAGGTATGAAGCCTTGGCAGAGAAGGAGTTAAAATTCCCCCAGAAAGGCATAGCAGGCATTGTGCTCAGTTCAGCTCGGTTCAGTTCAGTCGCTCAGTCGTCTCCAACTCTTTGTGACCCCATGAACCGCAGCACGCCAGCCTCCCTGTCCATCACCAACTCCTGGCGTTTACCCAAACTCATGTCCATCGAGTCAGTGATGCCATCCAGCCATCTCATCCTCTGTCGTCCCCTTCTCCTCCTGCCCCCAATCCTTCCCAGCATCAGGGTCTTTTTCCAATGAGTCAACTTTTCACATGAGGTGGCCAAAGTATTGGAGTGGGCATTGTGCTAAACATCCCCGAAGTTCCTTCCTGCTGCCTTTATACCTTCCTTCCGGGTTGTCTCTGGATATTTTGCTGTCCTTTTCTTCATCTCAGTAGGACACAGCAGGGCTTTAAGAAAGGAAATAAAGACTCTTGTTTATTTTAGTTTACTTAAGTTACTTCGCAGCTTCCTTGGTGGCTCAGTGGTAAAGAACCTGCCTGCCAGTGCAGGAGACTAGGGTTCCAGCCCTGGGTTGGGAAGATCCCCTGGAGAAGGAAATGGAAACCCACTCCAGCATTCTTGCCCGGGGAAATCCCATGGACAGAGGAGGCTGGCAGGCTACAGTCCACGGGGTCTCAAAGAGTCAGACACAACTTAGCAATTGAACAGCAAATAATAGTGATGCAAATCATACGGTAGAGAGCTCAAGGTCACGGACAATAGGAAGTACAGGCTATGCGCTGAGAGGAATTTGAAGGAGCTAATGAGCTAAGATTTGCCCAAGGAGTGGAAGCTGATTAAACACTGAAGGATGACTGGACCACAGATAACAGAAGCTCGGGTAGAGAGAAGAACACTGAGAAAGAAAGCGGTCCCTCTGATTTTCTTCGGCCAGTAGGATTCATCTTCTTTGGGAACCAATTGTTTATTGATTCTCTGGGGACCGCTTCTTGCTGTTACATGAGCAGTGACTTCATTATGGTTGAAGTTCACTCCGTTTCATAGGCTGGCTGCACGTGTTTTCCTCAATGCTGTCTTGGCTTTTGCAAAAAGTGCTTCATTTGGTCACAAAGGGGAGGTTTTGTCCCCTGAACACTTCCTGGCTTTGCTGTCAGCCTTTGATTGCTTCTAAAACCATTCCCTGGGCCTGTAATACATCCATGTCACTTGTCTACAGAAAGTTTAAAAGTAGTGAAGTTGATCTAAACATTTTTGTGAACAACTGAGCAGTAAGTACAGTTTCAAAGCTGCAGCAGCTGTTTGTGCCTTTCCTTGCAATCTGGTGTCTTAACTGGAATCCTTTATGTCAGAACATAATCTACTTAAAAAGTTTCCATTTATGTCATGAATAATAAACTTGATGGCTCTTTACAACATCCAAACAGCCCCTTGAAGCTGCCTCTTCAGATGATAGCCTTCTTTCCTCAATGAAGACATTGGAAAAGTAATTTCTTTACATTTCTCATGAAATATTCATTCTTTGGTATGACTGCTAAAAGTGTAATCGGCAAGTTTTGTCTCCACTATATTCAGAGCATATGATATTATTAAATATCAAATGTGATACATCAGTTCAATCGCTCAGTTGTGTCCGACTCCCTGTGACCCCATGGACTGCAGCATGCCAGGCTTCCCTGTCCATCACCAACTCTTGGAGCTTGCTCAAACCCATGTCCATCGAGTCAGTGATGCCATCCAACCATATGATACTAGGGTTATCCTATAGTTTATGTTTAAAATAAGTATATTATGTGTATAAAATTAGATTTCAAACTACACATGTATACACCTATCTACATGTACACACACAATCAGTCTGAAAGGATAAAGAATTCTCTAAGAAAATCAGTGCTCTGCAGTTTGAAGTTTAATGGCTCCATCACACATTTCTTGACACCAAGCCCCTAGGACTAGGTCAAGAACTTAGTACTCTTTTCACTTCAATTTTCTTCTTCTTACTCTCCCACGTTGCTTGGCTACGTGGATTCTGCATCTCTCACCGCTCTGCTTCAGCATCTTCAAGCACGCATTTGTATCTGGCCAGACCTCACCAACAATCCACTGCATTTTCCTTTTTCTGCTCTGGATGGATTTTAGAGAGTCCTAGCCTGTTTACCCTGGCACCCCATTCCAGTGTTCTTGCCTGGAAACTCCCATGGACGGAGGAGCCTGGTGGGCTGCAGTCCATGGGGTCTCGAAGAGTCGGACACGACTGAGCAACTTCACTTTCACTTTTCACGTTCATGCATTGGAGAAGGAAATGGCAGCCCACTCCAGTGTTCTTGCCTGGAGAATCCCAGGGACGGCGGAGCCTGGTGGGCTGCCATCTATGGGGTCGCATAGAGTCGGACACGACTGAAGTGACTTAGCAGCAGCAGCAGCCTGTTTACCTGTTCAAAATGACAGCAGAGTCAAAAAGAAGTACAGTAACACCAGGAAAAGGCACCTCTGTGATACGGAGACAATAGAATTACCATCAGCATGAGGAGATTAATGCCATTGTCACAAATGGATGGTGGGCATGCAGCATTTGTTTTAGGTGCTTTACATACGCGTGTGTGTGCCAAGTCGCTTTAGTCATGTCCAGCTGTTTGCGACGCTATGGACTGTAGCCCTCCAGGCTCCTCTGTCCATGGGGTTCTCCAGGCAAGAATACTGGAGTGGGTTGCCATGGCTTCCTCCAGGGGATCTTCCCAACCCAGGGATTGAACCCACGTCTCTTACATCTGCACTGGCAGGCGGTTTCTTTACCACTCCTGCCACCTGGAATGTCATACATAGTGTCATACACAATTGTATTTACAACACATTTCATTTTATTTAAAAAATGTCACCTCCAGAGCCATTGGTTTATAATCCTCCTTAAGGAATACCCAAGCAAAAAAGTCACATAGTCACCACCTAGGTGGAATCGAGTATTCCATGTATATGGCTGTGATGTGGAAATTGGTCTGAGTTGTTGAGGAATTAAGCATATGCTTTCACTCTATAAAACGGGGGTGAGTAATATCAATTTAAGGGACAGGAAGAGCCCTCTGAATTTCTTCACACAGTTGGATATCCAGCTGCTCTGGTTTCCAGACTGCAAGTGCGTTTCCTTTGCAAACTTGTTCACTCCCGTACTGTTTGGAGGCTCTGCCTTTGAAAGGCAGGCAGCACTTACAAACTGCAGGGCAGAACCTATCTGATTCTATCGCCGTCACTAGCAGCTGCCGCAGCCCGCATTCTCTGAGGAGGTGAGCTGCCCTGCAGCCACCGTGGGTACTGCAGGAACGCAGCGCGTCTGCCCGAGTCGGGGGCTCACTGCGCTCGTGCGGCCGTCGGGGCCAACGTGCCGTTCACGTAGTTTGGCAGCTTCAGAATCCACACGTAAAAACAGCTGTGAAGTAGTTTGCTACACGCTGCATCCCTTCCCATCCAGCCACCTGGTTGATGCTGAGAGGCACAGCGTGACCATGACTCTTACACGTGTCGCTTGGTAGCCAACATCGCCCAGAACTTCTTGGGAGTTTGCAAAAGCCATACTGCATGTTCTGTTTTTCTGTACAGCTCCCGGAGAACTCTTGGTTGTTTCAGCCTGATTGCATCCTGTAAGTGCCTCTGAACGCTCACCTTCCGACCCCTCTTACTCTCCTATCCTTACGCCTCTGCTGTCTCAAGCTCAGTGAAGGGACTCTGATATTATGCACGCATTCCTTCAGCCATTCAATAAATGTTTATAGAATATCTTAAATCTTAGCTCTCACTTGCAAACCTTAATGTCCCTTTGTTTCATCCTCCCCCCTTTTCTGTATGCTTTTTCTTTTCTGGTGGCTCCAATGTATGGGGCTTAAGTGTCTGTCCTCCCTGGATTTATTCTTCATGGCAATATTTTCCAAGCTTTGATCCACTCCCTTCTTTCCACCCATCCAGCCTCCATCTTTTCTGCTCTGCAGTGGATGCTGTACTCTGTTGCGCCCCTTATTCCTTGAGGAAGTCTTGAGTGGCAGAAATTAGAATGAAACACAACTTTTGAAAAACACAGCTAACATAAAAAGCAAGTTTGCACCTATTACTGTCACCTGTACCTATTACTCTCAAATACAATGATCTGTCCATTAAAAAGGGAAAGGATGATGCCCATTGCAAAGTACTGGATACTTTGAGCTGAAAATATGCACTACATTGCCAAGAGTCTCAAAGGTTGCCCAGTTACCTAGAACCATAATCTTACATTTTAGTCAAATTTGGTGAGTCTAGATAATCTTAGTGGCAGAAGTCTTGCCCTGAATAAAACCAGCAATTACTTGAGTGTGTATTATATGCAAGATATTATAAGACATACAAAGAAGTTCAGAATGTACTTGCTCCTTTTGAAGAGCTTCAAATTCATGGTAGAGATCTATACATATAAAAGGAAATTACAAAGCAAATGAGTCATGCAGATTTTAAGGGCAGTAGGAGAGCAGGAAAAAGAATCATTACTGGTGGCTAGGATTATCAGAGAAATACAGGGGCAAAGGACATTTTCCCATTTTTAAATAAAGTCTTTCTGAAGGGAGGTAGGAGAAGGGGATGACAGTGGATGACATGGTTGGATGGCCTCACTGACTTGATGGGCGGGAGTTTGAGCAAGCTCTGGGAGTTGCTGACGGACAGGGAAGCCTGGTGTGTTGCAGTCCATGGGGTCGCAGAGTCGGTTCAGACAAGACTGAGCGACTGAACTGAACTGAACTGAAGACAGGTTTTTGTTCTGCAGAACATTAACTCTATAGAGAGAAAACACTTGGATTACTCTATTCACTACTTCTTCATTGTTCAAGATTGGTTTATTTTGTATTATTGTTGGATGTTTTCCTCTTTTTGTTTCTCTTAAATTGATTGCACATTTGCCTTATTTAATTGCTTATTTGTTTCCTTGAAAGATTATGTCAATGAAATTTCTTTTTCTAGGAACTGAATCCTTATTTTGGGTTATGAGTTCTTGTTTTATTGTCAATAGTGAATTTGGCTTATTGTATGCTGATTAAATCTACTGTAGAAAGGAGTTATTGAATATCAGGGCATTGTAGCGACAAGGCCACAAGTCTTAGGAACAGGTAGACTTCCCTGGCAGTTCAGTGGTTAAGACTCCGAGATCTCAATACAGGAGGCATGGGTTTGACCCCTAGTCAGAGAACTAAGATCCCAAGTGCGGCACGGTGCAGCCAAAGAACAAAATGTAGAGAGACAAGTGGGCTTGAGTTTAAATTCAGCCTCTACTGATGACCTTGCTACTTGAACTTTATTCACTTATTTAGTCTCTTAGCCTCAATTTCTTTATCTGGAAAATTATGACATATGACTTAATATTTATTTTATAGGCTTTATATTATAGCACCACATAAGGTAACACGTATGACGTCTCTGGTTCATAGAGGTGTACTATATACACTAGCAACTATTATCATTATTTTTTTCTAATTATCCCAATTTATTTCACATGTGTGAACACACAAAGGCGTCTGTAACTATAGGAACTATGCTGAAGTCCCTGGATTAAACTAAAGGCTTTATAAAGTTACTGCTTTCAAAAACTGTACTGGCTAGAGCACGTTGTCTTTTTTTTCATGTTGTTTAGATCTTAATGGTACTTCGTGGGTGGTCTGCCAGTTGAGTTTCTTGTCTATTTTTTTCAAGAAGAGTAAGTATAATTCTTAAATGGGTATTTTGCCAATTTTCACATGCCTTGTTTTCTCTTCTCAAATCAACATGTCTCCGTATTTATACAATTCAGAGTTCAAACAACATTCATTGCACTGCTGTCACTGTACGTAAAGACAATCCAAACTTGTTATGCCTAAATATAAAACACAATCCAACTAAGCGAACAGATGTGTGGCATGAGCAGAGCCTCACCATGCTGTTCCCATTTATTGTCTGCCTTGTTTGGAGGGTGTGCCTGTGCTGGGAGGTGGTGGATCAAGAGTCTTGCCAATTGCACTTCTTTAACGAAGCGATTTCTGCACATTATGTTCCTCTGTTCTGTTGCATTGCCCTTGGGTGACAGAAGGGTTTTTAGGAAGTTGAGTTAAACTTGTTGAGCCTTGGAAATGATTTTTTAAATGTTCTGTAGTTACAAAAATTATGTTTATTTCAGAAAATAAGGTATGCTTTCCTAATTTGGGAGCCAAGATAATGAGCTTGCCCAATGCAGGATGTCCAGTAAAAATCCATCCAGCTTTCAAAATTTATACTTAAAAAAAATATGTAACTATTTTCTACTCCTTTTTGTACCTTTCTCATAATAGTAAAGTGCTGGTTGCTCACTAGGAGAAGGAAATGGCAACACACTCCAGTATTCTTGCCTGGAGAATCCCATGGACAGAGGAGCCTGGTGGGCTGCTGTCTGTGGGGTCGCACAGAATCGGACACGACCGAAGTGACTTAGCATGCATGCATGCATTGGAGAAGGAAACGGCAACCCAATCCAGTATTCTTGCCTGGAGAATCCCATGGACAGAGGAGCCTGGTGGGCTGCTGTCTATGGGGTCACAAAGAGTTGGACACGACTGAAGTGACTTAGCAGCAGCAGCAGCAGGTCGCTCATTAGAGTCCGACTCTGTGACTCCATGGACTGTAGCCCAGCAGGCTCTGGTGGCTCAGATGGTTAAGAAGCTGCCTGCAGTACAAGAGACCCAGGTTCAATCCTTGGGTTGGGAAGATCCCCTGGAGAAGAGAATGGCTGCCCATGCTAGTACTGTTGCCTGGAGAGTCCCACGGACAGAGGAGCCTGGTAGGCTACAGTCCATGGAGTTGCATGAGTTGGACACGACTGAGCAACTCTCACTTTCACATTCATAATAACAAGAATGAGAAAACACAAGCACTTGTCTATGGAAAGTAGGCTCTGCCTCCTCCATCAGACAGCCGTTTTGGAAATGAAATTCCAAAAACAAGAGCCGTGTTTGTAGGACGACTCCTTAGACCCTTTCCTCTGTCAGGAAAGGGCAGACCAGGGAAAGGTAGATCAAACTGCCCAACGGCACACAGCCCGAAGGATTCAGGCTGTGCTCCAGCCCCATTTCTTAAGAGTGCGTAGTGGTGGTAGTCTAGTCGCTAAGTTGTGTGTGCTGGGCTCTTGTAGGAAACCATCAGTAGAGTCTACCTGGCTCAGGTATAAATACTTATTCATACTTAGTAATAAAAAGACTAGCTGGAAATGACTGAAACTTCAGGAAGGAACAGACTACAGATTGAGCATTCCTACAGACTGGTTCTGTTAGGAAGAAACCATCCCTTCCTTGTTGATTATCAGTTGTGATTGCTAGGAATTACTGCCCCGAATCCCCTTTTCCCCCATCTGTCCGATTTTTCCATTGGCCTATGGTTTGTTTCTGACTCCAGGACCAAAGATGGTTTAGCCTCGATATTCGTCCACAGCCGAACGGTGCCACCCCCGTGGTGAAGAGCTGAGAGCGCAAACAAGGGATGAACTTTGCTGGCTCCGCCTACTGCCTGTGCGGGCGACCAGGAGGGCAGCCTCGCCTAGTGTGCGTTCCCTTTCCTGTGTGAACAGAGATGCCATTTAGCGCCTGCCTCAAAGGGCTGTGTATTAGGACAACAGAAAAATTACCAGCCGACTCTGCTCCAGGTGCTGGATCTTGCTTAACTTAAAACCCAAAAAGTCTGATGCAATGGAAGTTCTAGGGGATGATGAGATAGGCAGAAACCAAAGGGTCTTAGGTGTTTCTTTCAGGGTTCCTATTATACACAGCATTGCTCACCCTGACATCAGTCCTCCGGCAAATGTATGATTCTTTCTGTCTTGGGCAGGAAAAGACCCTTAAGTAGTCTCCACCTTGAACTCTGAACTCTTGGTGACAACCATCCATAACTCATCATTTGAGGAAAGATCAGAGATGAATCTAAACACAGCTTGTTTTCCCAACGCAGAACACTTCCGGCAGAGGTTTATTGTTCCCTTTAGCATAACTCCTTTATTGAACATTAAAAAGCAAGCAAACATAACTTCATAATTTCTAGACAAGGAGATTTTAAGCAAGAGATACTGCAGGTATTTAACATTCCCCCCAGTCTTGGTGGCATTTATCTTTTGATAACGGGGCATGCATATCTCCCTTCGCTTTGATTAATAGTTCTCATTGACTAGCTTCGAGTGTTGTGTGTCCTGCATGACGATATCAGAGTTTACATAAGCTGTTGCTTTTAGTGTTAAATGAGATTACACATTCCCAGCAGTTAGCGTGGTGCCTGGTCCCTAGCAGACTCAATAAATGTAAATAAAGACCCCTACTCTGGCTCTTCCCACCACATCAGAGCTGCTGTTTAAATGCCAATAGCAGTGGTTTCTCAAGATTTCTATTGCTGGTCCTCCAAGTTTGGTCTGCTAGGAATGCAGGTTATTCAACTATTCTTTTTTTATTACAGTATTAATTTTTCAATTTGCTATTCCACAAATTGCTGACTAGGTTACAAGAGCCACGATGTAAATATTTTGTGTATAACACATGCTCCAAACCACCTTGTCTGGGCTGTTGTGGAGAAAGAAGTTTAAAAACCAATTAGGTTTTGGATGAGAACAAAATTTAGCTCAAAAATAACATACAGTACTCTCCCCTGTTTCTAAGACTCTGTTACCCATTAATTCCTTTTCTTTTTTCCCTCCTCACATGCTGTCTAGTTAAAGTCTTCCTGTTTAATCATTTCGTGTTTACTTCGATGTGAGCATATATTAATTATGTAGATCACCAGCCTCGTCACTAGGAAGGATGAACAGATATTTGATTTGGTGAAGGAACCCCAAGACAGCCTCATTTCTGGGCCTCCTTCCACCCTGGAGCAAATGCCAGTTCATAATGAGAGTTTCTTTGGACACCAGACTTTCCCCTGAAAGTAATTAAAGCCTGCAGGTCTTAGCTACGAAGCTGGTTGATGCAACATGATTTAGCAGAGCATTTTGAGTTTACATGATGCTATGTTTCAAATGAAGGAATGGGATTGGCTCTTAGCTTTTTACTTAGATTTGTGTGTGTGTGTGTGTGTCACGTCCTGAAAGTATGCTCACCCTCTGTGTAGATTAGGACAACACTTCGCTGTCTCAGAGAGGCTCGAACTCCCACCTTCTGCTTGTTGAGACACAGCAATGCCTCTTCTGGCTGTTCCAGGTATTTCACTGGGAGCCTACAGGCACCATGTGGCCAGGCCAGGCGGGGACCTTAAGATACACTTGTTCTCGACTTGTGGACACAGTAGGAGGAGGAGAGGATGGGATAAATAGAGATAGTCTCATTGAAGTACATACATTACCGTATATAAAATAGAGAGCTGGTGGGAATTTGTCGTATGATGCAGGGAGCTCAACCTGGTGCTCTGTGACAGTCTAGAGGGGTGGGATGGGGTGGGAGGTGAGAGGGAGGTTCAAGAGGGAGGGGTCATATGTATGCCTATGGCTGATTCATGTTGATGTATGGCAGAAACAAACACAACATTGTAAAGCAATTATCCTCCAATTAAAAATAATTAGGGAAAAAAAGATATTGTTCTTTCCATGGGTTACTAGTCTACCTGAAGACCAACTTACTTAGAGAAAGAAAAAAGACCTGATTCTAACTCCACCCCTGCAACTAGAAAGATAGCTCTTAATCAGACGGGTGGCATACTTGGAAAAGCAAATGATGAGTTAAACAAATAGTCATACGTTTACGAAAGTTTTTGAATCAGATATCCTAATCTTAGATTAAGCAAGTAAGGCAAAAGGGATTCTGAGTGTTCCTGAGTCATGGTTCTGTAATATTCACTGGGAAGCATTGTGGAAAGAAATTCAGAAATAGCCAACAATGTTGGAAGAGGAAAATAGGTGCTAATTTAAGAAATCTGTTCATGAATCATTAGATTCCAGAAACTGTGATTGGATAAAGGAAAAGAGACTTAGGATTGCTTTTATACTGACCAAGATTATGGAAATCTACAGGAATAGGCTACACATTACTGATTAAACAGTTCTTTTATTATGAGGTAAATGTTAGCTTGGTAGAATTATTCAGATTGCCTATTTATGCTTATTTGCTTTCCTATGTCTGAATTTCTACATTAATCTCACTTGAAAAAAGTCATATGTAATTTTGAAAATTCATTTTGTTTTTCTTAAATTTTCACTTGGTTACTTATAATGCTTAAGTGTAAAATGGCAATTTAGATGATAATTGATGGCATTAATTTATCTTTCTGTCATATGAAGCCTATTCATCACCAGACTGATAAGAGTTTAATATAGAATTTGCCCTTTTAAATCTACAAAATGGCTCCTAAAGGCAAATTACTTTTGTTTGTGTTTTTGTTCTTTGTGAATAGTTAGAATATTTGCATATAGGATATTGGCATGTATCTCTGGAACCTTAATTAGGGAACTTTCTAAGTATATTAAAATTGAGGATTTTGGGGGTTTATTTTATTTCTGTGCAATAAGAGATGTGATCCCCCCTCACCCTAAAATGGGTAAATGATCAGTGCATTTGAACTTTCCATTGAGCTTATTGGGACAGGGTATTTTTAAGTATTTATAGCTTAAAATGTAATGCTATATACATTACATTACAGTTAAGCATCACCCTGGGAGAAGGCAATGGCACCCCACTCCAGTACTCTTGCCTGGAAAATCCCATGGATGGAGGAGCCTGGTAGGCTGTAGTCCATGGGGTCGCTAAGAGTCGGACACGACTGAGCGACTTCCCTCTCACTCTTCACTTTCATTCATTGGAGAAGGAAATGGCAACCCACTCCAGTGTTCTTGCCTGGAGAATCCCAGGGACGGGGGAGCCTGGTGGGCTGCCGTCTATGGGGTCACACAGAGTCTGACACGACTGAAGTAACTTAGCAGCAGCAGCAGCAGCAAGCATCACCCTGGCAGAAACGATGGAAAGCCTTAAGTTGTAAAGTTACAGTCCACTGAGCCAGTGACGTTCTTTAGCAAAGGAGAGGAACAACAGAGATCTCTCTGTGGAAATACATACCCAATGACTAATTCTCACTGGGGATACAAATTGGGATTTTTTTACCCCATATTTCCATTTTCTTTTTTCTTACTGATTTCTAACCAGTGAAGCCATATTATCTCTTAAAAATCACCAGGTCAATCAAAAGAAACTTCCTCTTGGTCATTTATTTTAGTAATTTGGAGGAAAGCTTCTCTTGTTATTTTCTTTTTATACACTTCTCTTTATTTCTTGTTTTCTCTCTCTTGAAGGTCAGCTAATTTCTTCCTCATATTAGTTTCCATTAATTTGAAAATGGTTCATTCATTGGGTATTTATTGAGCACCTGTTATATGCCAGGAACTGTTGCTGATCAGTGCGTCAGTGAGACAACGAAGGTCTTTGCCTTCGTGGTCCTCAAGAGCTACAAACTTGGTCAGGGGAAGAGAGACGATAGGGAGTAATCATGGGTGAAAGTAAATGACCTGGCGTGGTGGAAGGGAACACACGTCACGGGGGACGAAAAGGAGCAGTATAGAGGGAATTACTTGTGCGAGTGTGGGTGTGTGTGTGGGGGGGAGTGTTGGAGAGTCACTGGCGATTTTTAAACAGTCAGGGTGAATCACACTGGGGGCAGTGATGTGTAAGCAAAGCCCTGAAGCTGAGAAGGGACGTGCGTGGTTATGCTCCCGGAGTAACAAAGCCAGTGTGGCAGGAGAGAGGGAGAGAGAGGAGATGAGTGGTTTTTCAGTCTGAGGGAGACATGGAAATATTGCCCAGCTTGCAAGGATGACCGGCTGCTGGTCTGAGAATAGCTAGGGGAGAGGTGGAGAAGGAAGCAGGGAGACCAGATGGTTTATAGTTTTGGGGGGAAGATGGAAGTGAACTGGACCAGAGGATTAACAGTAGAGGTAGTGAGAGGTTATAGGATCGTAGATGTATTTCGAATACATGAGACAACAGGATTTCCTGGTGGACAGAATGTGAGGTGTAAGTGCAAGAGAGAAATCAAGAAAACTTAGGGTTATTAAACTGTTCCTTTGGCTCTTCTGCAAGCCTGTATTACCCCAGTAGATTCTTCTTATGCTTGTGAAAAACGTTTCCACACCTTCCATACTTCCTATGGCTGTTTTCTGAAATTCTTCTATTATTTTTTTTAACATTCTATTAAAATGTTCGTAATAAGTATGGGAAAACAATTCCCATAAAGATGTTACACAAGGGTAATCAAGAGGAAACTGGTTTCAATTTATGAGAAGTTGGAGAGAGGTGAGCACCATGCTCTCTGACAGGTGACTGAAGAGAAGAAAAGGGGCTGATTTTGTTGGAAACTTCAGTTTTCATGGAAACAGCTTGGTATCACTGAGCATCATCAGAAATGATCTGGGGTAGCATCAGCCCTGGGGCTTCCCTGGTGGCTCAGTGGTAAAGAATCTGCCTGCCAATTCAGAAGACAGGCGTTTGATCCTTGGGTTGGGAAGATACCCTGGGGGAGGAAATGGCAACACACTCCAGTATTCTTGCCTGGGAAATCCTATGGACAGAGGAGCCTGGTGGGCTACAGTTTATGGGGTCGCAAAGTGACTCAAGAACAGCAACAAAGCACAGCCTTAATGGACACCTGACCTCAGTCTGGACCTTCCTTTTAAGGAACCCCCAAGTTCCGCCATATAATAGAAGTCATTTCTTAAGCGTATTCAGTTCCACCTAAGAGAGATTATGGGAGATTCACAATATTCTATATCTAACCAAATAGTATTTCCAACAACAAAGCTGTAATTGTTATCAAAAGTATAGTCATTTTGCCGACACTTGTTTTGAAAATATGAGTGTGAATGATAAGTCAGGGAATAATTTTAGTAAAAAGTGAATTTTGAGTTTGCTTTTGCATATTCTGTCCATAAACCGAAACACGTAGAAATACACAAAACACACACGGACACACTTCCGGCGTCTCTGGGTGGCGTTATCCTTGAAGGTTGTCTTTTCCTAGTTTTCACATTCTTGATTTTTTTTATACATTTAAAAAAACAAAACCCAAACAAACCTCACCTCATCCAACACCTGAGATGAATCTAAGCATTCAGGTTCAAGTAGCCAAGCATGGACAAAAGGAAAGCTCTATCTATATTTAACGACCTGAAATGGAAATTGCCAAATTCAGCTCCTTTTGGCGCCGGGAGTGACCAGTATAGTAGCTTTAAATGTTGCTAGGATTCTGAAAGCCCTCAGGCACTGTTGGGCCAAGTTGTGAACAAGGATGAGAAAGTCACCAAAGTATTTCCAGCAGCGATCCAGAAGTGAATTGAAGAAGGACCCAACTGTCAAAATTCAATGGAACAAGAATCTTCTATAAATGCATTCCTTGAAGGGCCGTCATCTCCAAGACAAGAAAACGTGCCCCAGGATTTAAGGCTGCTCAAGATCGGTGAACTGCGATGCTCATGCCAACTCCCAACTGAGATCAATGAGTTACGTTTGTCTACACCTGTTGCTACAACTCTCTTATTTCTAGTCATCTTCCTTCTACTACTTCAAAATCATTCGCAACCTGCAATTCTTCCCAGCCCACATCTACAGCAAACTTCCAGTCTTTCTCCAGGTAGAGTGCCGTATTTATTGTAGTATTTGTGCATTTCTTAACCATTGAACATGTTGGAAACCCTGCCTCTGTTATTGGTTTCTCTTTTTTTTTGTCCCTACGAGTCGCTGGTTAGCATTTTATAGTGTTGTGTCCCTAATCCTATTTTACCAACAAATCATGTTTTTTTTTTTTTTTTCCTTCACAATTTAGCATAATGTGATGATATTTAGGAATTCATATATGGCATTATTGTCGACACGGCAGTATGAGGCAATACCATATGTTTTGCTTGAAACACAGTGACTATTTCAGTTACGAACTGACCTTTCAAATTGTTTGGTATGCATGGTGGAGCGGACTCTATTGCCTGGGTCAGTTACAGATTCTAGAATGATAGTGGATTTTCGTAAGTTATTTAAGTATGGAGAAACAGAAGTTGAGGTGCCAAATGACTTCCGTAAAGTTACACAGCGAGACCATGACAGATCTAGGATTAGAGTCTGAGTCTGTCGATTCCTAGTTAGTGCTCTTTCTCGTTTAGCTTGGTCTAAGGCTGTGGTTCCCACAGGCTAGTCTTTGAACCAGTAGTATCAGCATCACCTTCAAAACTGTTGGTTGTGCAAACTCAGTGATGTAGGCCCAGCATCCTCTGGGTGATTTGAAAGCACCTGAAGTTAGAGGGGGGCTTCCCAGGTGGCTCATTGGTAAAGAATTTACCTGCTAATGCAGGAGACGCTGGAGATGTAGGTTCAATCCCTGGCTCGGGAAGATCCCCTGGAGAAGAAAATGGCAACTCACTCCAACATTCTTCCTGGGAAATCCCACAGACAGAGGATACCTGGTAGGCTATACAGTCCATGGGGTCACAAAAGAATCAGATACAACTGAGTGACTGAGCATGCACACACGTAAAGTTTGAGAACCACTGGCCTGGATTACAAACCACCAATATCTCTGTTGAAGAAGGCAATGGCACCCCACTCCAGTACTCTTGCCTGGAAAACCCCATGGACGGAGGAGCCTGGTAGGCTGCAGTCCCTGGGGTCGCTAAGAGTTGGGCACGACTGAGTGACTTCACTTTGACTTTTCACTTTCATGCATTGGAGAAGGAAATGGCAACCCGCTCCAGTGTTCTTGCCTGGAGAATCCCAGGGACGGGGGAGCCTGGTGGGCTGCTGTCTATGGGGTCACACAGAGTCAGACACAACTGAAGCGACTTAGCAGTAGCAGCAGCAGTATCTCTGTGACCCAGGAGACAAAAGAATAATAAAAAGTGAATCTAAAAGATTCAGCACAATTTGAAAAGGTTAAATTATTTTTGTGATTTTCATAGATTCCAACAGAAGCATTTATAAAATACAGACAATTCTGAGATCTTAGTTTTACTTATTGATACAAGTATATACAGCACAAAACAAAAAATGTCACAATTCTAGATAATAACCTCCCTTTAGATAGTATTCAGAGGATTGTTGTTGTTTAGTTGCTAAATTGTGTCTGACTTTTTTGTGACCCTATGAACTGTAGCCTGCTAGGCTCCTCTGTTTATGGGATTTCCCAGGCAAGAATACTGGAGTGGGTTGCCATTTCCTTCTCCAGGGGATCATCTCGACCCAGGGGTCAAAACTGCATCTCCTGCCTTGGCAGGCAGATTTTTTACCACCGAGCCACCAGGGAAGCCATCGTTCAGAGGCTAGAAAAGTGAATTTCCCCCTAAACAGCTTGTTAACAGTAAGCCATCAAAAACCCCACATATAAATGTGAAAATCTATATATTGGAAAATCTATTTGTGTGTATGTATAGTTAACATATTGGTAATAACAAAGTAACAGCCAAAGAAATAGTTTAGTCAGATTGAATATTTTGTAATTTCCTGAGAACTAAAAAGATGGAGTTCAAGAAGTTATGAATTGCCTTTCCCGTTTCCCAGTTGGCCCCTGGAATATGAAACTGTGTGAAAGCCCAGGAAGATGGAGACATTTTCTTAAGTTCTTTACGATCCATGGAATTTTCAGCCCTAGTTTTAGTTTAGGTATTTGAGTGTTTGGGGCCCATGTAGAACTTCAGCTGGGGAACTTAGACACATGAATATTAGTCAAAACTCACTTAGGAAGCAATGTAAGAGGTTTTCACTCTCCCTTAGTTAAAACACACATTTTTCATTCATAATACATTTTTCATTTGCTTTTTCCCACTTACCCCACATGGAACAACTCTAGGCTTTAGTGTCTGTTGAAGGCTCGAAGTGACAGGTGAGCAACTCAGCTGAGGTCAGCTAAGGCTGTGGTCCGTGCAGCAAAGGCACATTGGCCATTGAAACCTGGATCCCAGGTTCTTAGGTGGCCTGTCACCGGACCTCTCAGGATTTTCAATGTCCTCATCTAGAAAGTGGGGATAACGTAGCCCCTGTTAGGGCTTGTGTGAGGACAAAGTGATATCATCTATGTAAAGCCTCAGTCCCTGATCAACTACCGTGTTGTTAACACTTACATGTCTGATGAGTTTGAATTTTTTTTTTTTTCCACTTCAGTCTAATTTTTTGAGGGCTCTCAGGTTTTGGTCAATTTCTCAACAGTGGTGGTGTCCTTTTTATCTCACTGGTTGTGCCTTTCCTTCTGAAGTTGCTACCCAGGCTGTAGTTCCCTTGGGGCCAGGAATCGTCATCACCCACTGCACTTGGAACAGTATCTTTCATAGACTAGGTTCCCCATAAATATGTGTGGAATGATTGAAAGAATACGCAAGTGAATGTGGGCCTTGGAAATGAATACAGAATATCCCAGCAATTAACCTGCCGATGGAGAACATTCCTGCCTAGAGGAACAGTTCAGGTAGCAGGCCCCCTGAAGAAGTAATAATGTTTATTTCTTTAGGCAACAAAATTATCCTTTCATGACACTAATTTCCTTTTACTTGTGAATCAACCAACATTTTGTTCCTGAATACCTGAGGAAGAAATGCAAACCCACACTGATGTGCTTATTGGTACATTAAGCCCGCATCAGGTTGAATATGAGGAAAAATGAGGGTAGAAATGTGACCGTATAAACAAATAGCCCTTGTTGCTTTCTTGTGAACCCCTATGTGACACTAATCCAGAAATGCATGCCAGTGGCAGTTGAAATATGCTATGAATTACTAGCACTGATGTTTCTGGAACTGCACGTGTGGCCCGATTTATACCCCGATGTTCTCAATCAGATTCTAGGGATCAGTTGATCACTATCAATAACAAAGGGACAGGTGTGTTTTCTCAAGTCTTGTGCTTGCTAAAGGCAATCGTTTCCTCCCTATTGGTAGCACCTTGTAAATGCAGTTTGGAATTTTTCTTCTATTCGGTGCTAGGAACACTGAAAGTGGAATTCTTGCTAGGATAAAGCAGGCTGGGGCTTGTCTTCCCTGATCCCCAGACTTTAATCACAGTCCAGGTCGCTAGTGTCATGCTTTGTGGGCTCGGTTAGCAAAGTTCTTTTCAAGGACGAAAGTGGCAAGGCTGAACGGTGGGAGGAAAGGCTGGGCTGCCCTGAACAGGCAGTGAAGGGACCTTCACTCCTCTGGGTAGGACATATTTTAATGCTCTTTATGTTTTTTCTATTTTTTGAAGTTTTTTTTTTTTGATGTGGACCATTTTTAAACTCTTCCTTGAATTTGTTATAACACTGCTGCTGTGTTATGTTTTGGTTTATGACTGTGAGATCGAACCCACACCGTCTGCATTGGAAGACAAAGTCTTAACCTCTGGACTGCCAGGGAAGCTTCTCCGTGCTCTGTTCAGATTAGCTGGTGGATATAATAGGATCTTTCTATGAGCTTTTGTTCAATATATATAGATAGATAGAGATCTCATATATATATATTCTTATATTCCTCTTGCATTTTTATTGTAAGGCTAGTGGAGAAGGCAATGGCACCCTACTCCAGCACTCTTGCCTGGAAAAAATCCCATGGATGGAGGAGCCTGGTAGGCTGTAGTCCATGGGGTCGCTAAGAGTCGGACACGACTGAGCGACTTCACTTTCACTTTTCACTTTCATGCATTGGAGAAGGAAATGGCAACCCACTCCAGTGTTCTTGCCTGGAGAATCCCAGGGATGGGGGAGCCTCGTGGGCTGCCATCTATGGGGTCGCACAGAGTCGGACACGACTGAAGCAACTTAGCAGCAGCAGAAGTAAAAGACTAGTAAAAGCGTGTAGGATGGTAAGAATCTGCAGATAAGAGATGACGAATTTCTTAAAGAGGAAATAGCTGAATCAGCATTGGTTGATAATGTAGGATTAAAAAAGTTGTAACCTGGAGGAAGTGACTGCGGGAGAGGGAGCCAGGAGACCCAGCAAAACTCCAGAGAGTGGAGTCCAGGAGAATCGAGTCCAATTGCAAACACAAGGTCCCTTTGCTGTTGTTGCTGTTTAGTAGCTCAGTCGTGTCCGCCTCTTTTGTGACCCCATTGACTGTAGCACGTCAGCTTCCTCTGTCCATGGGATTTCCCAGGCAAGAATACCGGAGTGGATTGCCATTTCCTTCTCCAGGGGATCTTTCCAACGTAGGGATCAGACCCGTGTCTCCTGCATTGCAGGAGTTCTTTTTACCATCTGAGCCACCAGGGAAGGCTATTTGCTATCAGGCCATTATTTTCTCAGACATTTTTCTACCCTTTTTTTTCCTCTTCATCTCTTCCCAGGAGTCTCATTTTTGTCTGTGTTTTCCCGTTCTCTTCTTCAAACTGGATAATTTCTATTGATCTATCTTTAATATTCTTGATTCCTTCTCTACCATCTTATTTCATGAACTCTTGAACCCATCTGGTGAATTTTTCATTGTAGTCTTTATATCTTTTGATTCTGAAATTTCCATTTGACTGTTTTTATAGTTTCCTTTTTCAGAGATTTCTTATATTTGAGTCCATTAATATATTTTCCTTACATTTTAAACCACAGTTTCTTAGACTTCTTCGAACATTTTATAAAACCTACTTTGAAGTCTTTGTCTACTAAATACAACCTCCTTACCCACTCAGAGTTAATTTTTGTTGACAGCTTATTTTCCTGAATATAGGTCACACTTTTCTATTTCTTCACTGTCCTATAAATTTTTGTTGAAAACCTGCATCTTCGATAATATGGTGTAGCAAATGTGATTTTGAGCTTTTGCCTTGAGGACCATCTTTGTTGCTGTTTTATTTTGTTATTTGGCTTATATTTCGTTTGTTTTGTTTTTAGTAACTTGCTTGAACTTAAGCTATCGAGTCTGTTTTCCCTGTGATGTGTGCCTGCTGCTGTCTCTCTGAATTTTTTCAAACTTTAATAAACAGTTTTAGGTTCATTTTATGGAGGCTCCTTTGCATCTGCAGAGCACAGTGATCAACCAAGGATTGTCCACAGATACTTTGCGTCTGTAAGATTTCCCTCCTCTGCTGATGGATCTGTGTGTGGGGCTGGGAACATGTTTAAAATTCAGGTCTACTTTCTGCCAGGTCCTCCTGGGTCTTTTCTGTAGATCTGCACAGCATTCAGGTCAATTGGGGATGCGCACACAGCTTGGATAGTCTCGAGTCTTCCCTGCACACGTGCACAGACCCCTGATCAGCACGGATCCATGCAGCACCCGTTTATTAATAGCCTTTCTTTGGTCTCTCATTTCCAGGACCTCCTGATCAAATTTCTGATTAGTCGAGTGATCTACTGTATCCCAAGTGGGACTGCAACCCCGCGTAATAGAGCCACAGGCCGTCAACACTTGTTTTCTACGGATTTTGATACTTTCACAGTACAACTGGGTATGAGTTTTCCGTCCTCGTCTCCAAAATTCCATGCCAGAGCAGTGCAACCGCTGGTTTTTATTGCCAGCGCTTCCTTGGAAGTACTACTCCACCGGCCCAGCTGGTGTTAGGGGTCACTGCAGAGACTGGAGCAGCCTTGGGTCAAGGAGGTACCCACAGTACTTACACTAATTTCTGCAGGTTCCCATGAATGCCTATTTCTCCACTGGTTGTTAGCCTCTGAACTCTTTCCAGAGACTGAACTGGTTGTTTTGGATTTTTCTTCCTTCCAGTTTTACCTTGTTTCTTGGGGGCTAGGATTTGACAGTCTCTTCTTTCTGCCATACCTACGTTCCCTACCATCATTTTTAAAAGAAATTTTCCTTGGCTATAGAATTTAAGCTTTAGTGCTGTTTTTCTTCTTGTCCTTTAAGGATGTCTGCCCATGCTCTTCTGGCTTACAGAGTTTCGATGAGAAGTCTGCTATAATTTTTAACTTTGTTCCTCCTTGTGTGATATGCCTCTTTTCTCTGGTTACCTTCCTGGTTTCTTTTTGCTGGTGGTTTTCAGCGGTTTGCGCGTGATGTGTGTACGTGTATGTTGTATCCTACTCGATGTTTTCTGAACTTCTTCGACCTCTCCTTTGGTGTCTCGTTGATCTGAGGGAATTTTTAGTCATTTTTCCTTTGATCGTTCTCCTGTCTATGTGCTCTGTCTTCCTTTCCTATATTCAAAATTACCGGTATGTTAGTCCATTTGGAATTTTTCTATTATTCTTGGCTACTCTGCTCTTTTTTTTCTTTTTGCTCTCTTTTTACCTTTCTGTTTTTATTTGGATAATCTCTGTTGCTGATGGACTGAGTTCAACTGATTTTATTCTCAGTTGTACTTAGACTACTAATGAGCTTGTTGATGGCATTCTGCACTTTCCTTACCATATTGTTCATTTCTACATTTCCATCTGATTCTTTATTATTCTATCCCGTTGTTGAAATTCCTCATATATTCATTATGTTACCCAGTCTTTATATGGGAGCTATTAACACATTAATTACTTGTTTCTTCCAGCTTTATGGAGCTGTAATTGACATATAACACCATGTAAGTTTAAGGTGTACAACATGATGATCTGATATATAAATATTGCAAAGTGATAACGACACTAAGGTTAGTTAATGCATCTATCACTTTGTATATTTATTTTTTTTGTAATGAAAACTTTCAAGATCTACTCACTTAACTTTCAAGTAAAAAAAGCAGCACTACAAATTACAGTTACCATGCTTAAATTAGATCCCATAACTTATTTATTTTAGAACTAGAAGTTCACCTTCACTCATTTACCCCCACATCCTACTTCTGCCTTGGCAATGACAGATCTACTTTCTGCTTCTCTCTCTGTGTGTGTTTTTAAGATTCCACATATAAGTGAGATCACACAATATTTGTCTAAATTTGCTTCTTCTTCACAGTTGAATAATATTCCATTGCATATATGCCACATCTTCTTTATCCATCCCTCTACTGATGAACATTAGATTGTTTATATGTCTTGTGCTGTGCTTAGTTTCTCAGTTGTGTCTGACTCTCTGTGACCCCATGGACTGTAGCCCACCAGGCTCCTCTGTCCATGGGGATTCTCCAGGCACAAATACTGGAGTGGGTTGCATGCCTTCCTCCAGGGGATCTTCCCAACCCAGGGATTGAACCCAAGTCTCTCACACTGCAGGCGGATTGTTTACTATCTGAGCCACCAGGGAAGCTACTGTAAACAAAGCTGTGGTAAACGTGGGGTTACAGAAAAGTGATTATACCCAGACGGGGGATGGCTGGATCACATGGCAGTTCTGTTTTGTTTTTGAGACCCTTCCCCACTGTTTCTTGCAGTGGTTGTACCAATTTACATTCCGACCAACAGTGCACAAGGTTTCCCCTTTCCCCCACGGCCTCACCAGTGCAAGTTATTCTCGTCTCTTTGGTAACAGCCAATCCAACAGGTGTGAGGGGATAGCTCCTTGTGGTTTTGACGTGCGGTTACCTGAGGATTGGTGATTTTGATCCCCCTTTCAGATCATTTGTACATCTTCTTTAGAAAAAGGTCTATTCAGGTCCTTTCCCCATATTTTGATCTGATTCTTTTCACTGCTGAGTTATATGAGTTCCTTATATGATTTGGATATTAATCTGTATCAGGTATATGACTTCCACGCCAGCCAGTGGGTCATTGGCTGTGCTATCTGTCAGGAGTGGTTGCTCATCTGGTTTTCTGGTCAGTGGGGTCTCCTGCTGTACCCACAGTTGGGCTGCCTTGTAGAGCATGCTATACAGTCACACGTGGTAGCTGTCTGTAAAACCAAATTGAGTCGCGGACTATGCTCTGTGACTCCCTGCCTGGGCAAAGCGCCCGTCTGTGTCCCACAGTCAAGCAGGGCCACTGCTGATCTCCACTTCTGAGTAGGATTGTATGCTGGGCTCTGCAGCTGAGCATCACTGTAGACTGGGCTGGAGGCTGCTCAGGGTCACCGTTCAGGCTCAATAACTGGGCAAGGCTGCTGGTTTGAGTCCAGACCCAAGACAGGCTATGGGATGTGCCCCGTGCCCCCTGGGCATCATGGCCAAGCTTCCTGATGGGAGCATGGCCCCGATGGGGCAGGGTTGGAGGTGATGTGGGCAGCTGGGAGGGACTTCAAGTCTCTACCCTTGCCTGGGGGCATAGGATGGGCTCCATGGACAGTATAGCTGTTCGGTTGGGGATTCGAAACAGACAGAACTGCCCGCTGAGCATCCTGCCAACACGCTCCATATTCTCACACTAGGTCATTTTCAAATTTGACTAATGACTTCAGAAACTCACGAACAATTTTTAGCTGAAGTCTCCCTACTGGCTTCTAAGGGGTTTCATGTCGACTCCAGCAAGCAAGTGCTTGCAGCTTGTTACTCCTTGGACCCACTGCTCTTTCTTTAGCTTTTGGGTTAGTTGGTTATTCTGTGACTTCAGCTGCCAGGTGGCTTTCAGAAAAGTTGTAAATTTGCAGACATTCGTAATTCTTTTTTTTTTTTTCTTTATGTTTGGGACTAATAGCCTGCCAGGTTTTCATACCCTAAGTGGAAGCTGGACGTTTGACATATGTAATTTTTTAAATTTTCTCAACTCTTATGCAGGGAAATTGGAGACTTTTAGAGGTTAAGCAATTTCCCGATGTGCAAGAGACTGAAAAAATGTACCGGGGTATACTTGCGTTACAATGCTGTGTTAGTTTCTGCTGTACAACACGTGAATCAGCCGTAAGTGTACGTATATACCCTTCCCTTTGGGTCTCCCTTCCACGTCCCCCCACCCGCTCCCAGCCCCAACCCACCTCTCTAGGTCACCACCGAGCACCGAGCTGAGCTCTTTGTGCCATATAACAGCTGTCCACTATCTATCTATTTAATACGTGGTAGTGTATATATGTCAATCCCAATCTCCCAGCTCATCTCCCAACATGCATCCATTGTCTATGTCCGTATCTTTATGCCTGCCCTGAAATGGGTTCATCTGTATCATTTTTCTAGATTCCACATATATGCGTGAATATATGATATTTGACCAGTGTCTTTCTAGTTGTTAACACAAGTTGATTCCACAGTGTTATTCTGACTCTTTATTTAAGTGATAGTGTGTTATGTTTTTAGGGCTTCCCAGGTGGCTCAGTGGTAAAGAATCTACCTGTCAATGCAGGAGACCCAGGTTCGATGTCTGGGTTGGGAAGATTCCCCTGGAGGAGGAAATGGCAACCCACTCCAGTATTCTTGCCTGGAGAATCCCATGGACAGAAGAATTTGGAGGGCTCTAGTCCATGGGGTTGCAAAGAGTCGGAGATGACTGAGTGACTGAGCATGCATGCACATGTGAGGTTTAAGTAGTGACTTTCCAAGGTAAATTTTATAGTCCCCTTTTATTTATTCTCTAATAGAGATTTATTAAAAAAAATCCTAAAAAGCCTCTTGATGAACTAAAAAGCCTCTTGATGAAGGTGAAAGAGGAGAGTGAAAAAGTTGGCTTAAAACTCAACATTCAGAAAACGAAGATCATGGCATCTGGTCCCATCACTTCATGGGACATAGATGGGGAAACAGTGGAAACAGTGTCAGACTTTATTTTTGGGGGCTCCAAAATCACTGCAGATGGTGACTGCAGCCATGAAATTAAAAGATGCTTACTCCTTGGAAGAAAAGTTATGACCAACCTAGATAGCATATTGAAAAGCAGAGACATTACTTTGCCAACAAAGGTCTGTCTAGTCAAGGCTGTGGTTTTTCCAGTGGTCATGTATGGATGTGAGAGTTGGACTGTGAAGAAAGCTGAGCGCTGAAGAATTGATGCTTTTGAACTGTGGTGTTGGAGAAGACTCTTGAGAGTCCCTTGGACTTCAAGGAGATCCAACCAGTCCATTCTGAAGGAGATCAGCCCTGGGATTTCTTTGGAAGGAATGATGCTGAAGCTGAAACTCCAGTACTTTGGCCACCTCATGCGAAGAGTTGACTCATTGGAAAAGACTCTGATGCTGGGAGGGATTGGGGGCAGGAGGAGAAGGGGACAACAGAAAATGAGATGGCTGAATGGCATCACTGACTCGATGGATGTGAGTCTGAGTGAACTCCAGGAGTTGGTGATGGACAGGGAGGCCTGGCGTGCTGTGATTCATGGGGTCGCAAAGAGTCAGACACGAGTGAGCGACTGAACTGAACTGAACTGAATATAGATTTAGATTGCACTACAAAAAATGATTGCACAGAATGAGAGAGGAGACTTGGTAGGCCAGTTTGTTATTAGAAGTATCTTCCTACTTGCATGTGTCTCACAGAAATGTCAGATTCCGATCCCTATAGAGGCCAGACCAGAAATAGAACTGAGTGAAGAATTCTGGGTCTGTGATCACCGTCATTTTCCTTGACACTTGTGGCTCTATTTTTGAAAGTGGCAGGGATACAGAGAAATGTTTCTTTATAAGAAAAACAGCAGCTATAGCAGAATGATATGTGGGTACTCTGTCTCTCTCTCTGCCTGAGGACTGGCAGAATTTATTTGACCTGCACATTTATTTAATTTTTTTAAATTTGCATGTTGCGGCAGTTCCCGAGCATGCCTGTTGTTTTAAAGTCATCCATTAAAGTATCTGTTTGCTCTTGAGATCGTTTCGTGCATTTGTGTCCGCTCAGTTGCTCAGATGCGCCAGACTCTTTGCAACCCCATGGGCTGTAGCCGGCCTGGCTCTTCTGTGCATGGAATTTTCCAGTCAAGGATGTCGGAGTGGATTGCTATTTCCTTCTTCAGGGGGTCTTCCTGACCCAGAGATCAAACCCCTGTCTCCTGGGTCTCCTGCATTGGCAGGCGGATTCTTTACCACTGTGCCGCCTGGGAAGTCCTGAGATCATTCAGCATTAAAGGTCTGCCAAGCACCCACTCCTTCCAGTCTCTGTTCTGGGCTCTACATATGCAGCAATGAAGTCGGCGCCTTGCCTTTATGGAGCTACATTTTGGTTTGTGGTCTGCAACGGGGAGAGAGGGACCCCGGACACTAACGACACTGCCTAAAGAACATGCTGCCACCACGCCCGCCGATGTGGCCAAGTTTAAAATTTTCCAAGAGAAGCCAGAAGTCGGATTTTTGACGGCAATTTTTTTTTATGTTTCAATGTTGGCTCAATCTGTTTAAAATCACTGTGGAGGTCAAACAAAGCATGTTTGCAGACAGAATCTGGCTTGCGACCTCTGTCTAACACCATCTTTGCCCTTGCTGGTCTGCTTGAGAAGAAAAATGCAATGGAATGACAGCTGTAGCCACGCTAATTCCCTTCTCTGGAAGCAATGAGCCCGTACTCAGAGATTTGGCAATGCCAGGATTTAATTTGCAATAAATACAAGGTCAACAATTTCAGTGAAAGCCATTTTAAGATCAGTCTTAAAGCAATCCAAAAAAAAAAAAGTGACTGTACAAATTAGCTTTTTAGTGATTATTAACCTGGGCTCCACAGGATATGGTCAATGGGATACTTGCAAGCAGGTTATACTGCAATTACCAACCTGCTTGCAAGTTTGAGACCGGCTTTTCAAATGTGATTCCTGTTGTGCATGCTCAGCCTCTCAGTCCGACTCTTTGTGACTCCGTGGACTGTAGGTTCCTCTGTCCATGGGATTTCCCAGGCAAGAATACTGAAACAGGTTGCCATTTCCTCCAGAGAATCATCCTGACCCAGGGATCGAACCTGCATCTCCTGAATTGGCAGGCAGATTCTTTACCACTGTGGCACCTGGCAAGCCCTAGTGCAGGCTGCTTGAATTTCAGCAAACATGCCACACTGTGGTCCAGATTTGTAGACTTAGTGAAAACTTTGCTCATTAGTTCATTAAGTCAGGTGTTCCTGAAAGGCCAAACACAAGCTTTGGGGTAAATAGATAGTGTTTATAACTGTTATTTTCCCTTTTGTTTTTTAATGAAAGGAAAGCCACTTTGGACTTTCTTGACAATATAGGTCATAGAGGTAGTTTGGCAAAAATATCGGTTCTCGGATTGGCTTCATCTTTGGTGAGTCACAAAAGTGATAGGTTTTTATGGGGCTGTGGGGACTGTTCGTCAATCAGTAACTTACTAAAAGTACTGTTTGCTGATGGACTCTGCTCACTGTTCTGTGAACGTCTCAGTCTCATTTTCATCACCCCTCTGTGCTCATAGCTCTTTTCCATTCACCTTTGCCGGCTTGTTTCTGAATTCTGCCCACTCCTCAGAATCCACTCTGCTGCCTCCAGCTTACCGATTTGGCCTCTGAAACTGGTCTCACCCCTATTTTTTTTTATCTATTTGTCACAGCTTTTAGCAATTGGGTCATTTTTAAAGCTTTTAAACACTGCTTTCCCACTTTGGAAGTCTTCAAATTAAATTCCCCGGTATCGCAACTGGGAACACACATTGAGGTATCAATGTTTAGGCCAGAACCAATATGTTGCTCATGTCTTTTTATGCCTGACAGCCAGGGAACATGCTCTCTGATTTTCTCTGGTTCAAGGTGGCTCTATTGTTCTTTACCAACTCTGTTCAGCGAGCTGTATCTCAATCATAAGGAACCTGACTACAAACCCCAAATCCCAGCTCATCAAAACCTGGAGACTGACATTCCTTATTGCAAATCATGCTTGATCTAAGCTCCTAGAGATACCAAGGCCAGAGGGACCTTCTGCCATACCCTTTAGTCATGAGACCCAGGAATACTGGGTTCTACTTTTCCTTTAGTGGTACCTGCTTTAAAATGATACACCACTTGGTTCTATCAAACCGCTCTCTAGATTCAAGGACTTGCTTTATATGAGAGAATGAAGGAATTCTGATCTTATTTCATAACTGTGCTCAGTCTTACTGCATGTATATTGCATTCTGAATATGGTTCAGGAAGATATTTAAAACGCAGCCTTCTACGAAGAGAAAGAAGTGGTCTACCTTATCTGCAAGTCTCCTGAGCACTAGAATGATGTGAAGAGAGACAACTTGTGCTTTTTGGCTTCCATATTTTAGATTCTATGTCTCCACATAAATGTATGATGAGCATAAAGTGAGCAACTTTGCAAATTACAAACATTTTAAAGACAAATATTAACTACGTATTGTGTTAGTCACTCAGTCGTGTCCGACTCTTGTGACCCCGTGGACTGTAGCCCACCAGGCTCTGTCCTTGGGATTCTCCAGGCAAGAATACTGGAGAAGGGTCCCATGCCCTTCTCCAGGGGAATTTTCCTGACCCAGGGATTGAACTTGACTCTCCCACATTGCAGGCAGTTTCTTCACCAAGGAAGGTGAGCTATGTATTAGGTTGATACCAAATTCAAGGAAACAAAAGAAAACAGATTTCCACTCCACGTTTGTTCTCAGAAGTAGATGCTTTTGAATTCCTCTTCAGTCACTGTGACGTGGAATAAAACAAGCAAACTGAACTTTGATTTCTGTTACTTGGCTAAAATTTCCTCATTTTAATGTCAGTTTTTTTCTTTTAGATGATTTTACATTTTTTTCCCCTATTTTAGAGGTAATCAACTTGAATCTTTCATGTTTCACTTACATAAAAGAGCTTTAAAATTACCACTAAAAGGACTAAAATCTTTCCTTTTGCCACGTTGATTGCCATGAAAGAGCTCGCTTGCCTTTTGTGAACTGACTTTTTGAAACTACGATTGAGAGCTCTGAATAAAAAAAAAAAGTCACATGTATCATTCATACATGATATACTTTGTTTTACTGCCAAATACTGATAACCATTTCAAGAGGGCAAATTCCAAGTTTAAAAAGCTCCTTTGGTAACTATTTATGGTAACCTAATAAATGCTAGGACAATCCCTCATTTTTGAAATTTCCCACTTATTATAATCATCTGGTCGCAGATTATTCCCGTGCAGTATTTTTATCAATTGAAATAATATCACATGGAATAGCTTATAGGTTGAACTGGATAATTAACTGCATGATTCTAAGGATTCTTTATGCGTGCTACAAACACATATCCTTTCACGAAGTGTGCGTATCCATATCGTTGTTGGATGATGTGCTCAGAATTTAATCTGCTTGCTACCTAAGTATATGTATTTATCATTAACTTTATCAGCTACGGGGGTTCCCAGGAGGCTCAGTGGTAAAGAACCTGCCTGGCAATGCAGGAGACTTGGGTTTGACCCCTGGGTGAAGAAGATCCCCTGGAGCAGGAAATGGCAACCCACTCCAGTATTCTTGCCTGGAGAATCCCAAGGACAGGGGAGCCTGGTCAGGTACAGTCCATGGGGTCACAAAAGTGTTGGACATGACTTCGTGACTAAACAACATTCTCAGATATTATCTACTTTCCACAGTTGCATAGCTAGATCTTAATATTTTAAAAAAAGATAAAAATAAAATCTACTGAAAGCATGTGAAAACAAGTTTTCATCATAAACTTCAGTGCAATCTGAAGTTGTTTTTTTTTTTTTTTTTTTTTTTTGGGCATAAAAGAAGGAAGTTTAGGCTGTCTACTTGAAGCCTGATTTTTTCCTAGAGATTACTTGTGTAAAACATCTTGTGAATATTTGCCAGCTCTCAGTTTGTTAGAAGTCTAGCTAAACAAACAAGAACAACAATAAAAACAAGTTGCCATCTGAAGAGCACAGGGGATGATACTAGTCTTTTGTAATAACCTAGGTGGGAAAAGAATATGTGTATGTGTAACTGAGTCACTGTACTGACACTGGAAACCACCATGACTCGGTAAATCAAGTGTGTGTGTGTGTGTCTTAGATGCGCAATCGGGTCTCTTTGCGACCCCATGGACTGTAGCCCACTAGGCTCTTTAGTCCATCAAATATACTTCAATAAAATAAAAAATGGAAAAAACCAAAACACCAAATCAAACGCATTAACTATAAACAGAGATTTGCGGGGACCATTAAGAAGCATCGTAGCTCTCTCTCTCCAAGCCCAAATTGCTTAATATGTCTTAAGATGGGGCCAATCTATTCTAGTTTTCAAATACTACTTTTCTTTTTCAGAGGAACTTGATTTAAATCTGTGCATTGCCAAGGGCAAGGAGCAGAGAACATGGATCGAGAGGTAAGATTGATGTAACAGGAGCCCCTTTTTGATTTTTATTTTTTGTTTAAAAGCAGCCTTTTAAGCTTTATTTTTCATAATATTATCCGTGGAGAGAAAGTATAGAAGTGAATGGGAATGCGGTCTCCATTGCAGCACTCACGAGTAAACAGGATGATTCACGAGTGGAGCAGACAACGTAACCGCAAAAGAGAGTCTCTAGAACAGAAACAAAAGTGCCTTCAGAATTTCCAGGGCTTCCCACCATCCTTAGTAGGGCTTCACTGTGCCTGTCCACTGTTTCTATTTTTGACGAGATTTATAAACACAGCATCACATATTTTCATGTGGCTTATCGCCCAGGGGCAGAATTAGATTGACTGCACTGAAGCTATGAGGCTTGTGAGTTTTGGGCAAGGGCTGGAGTGAAATAAGTAGTGTAATTGTTTTTGTGGAGTGACCGTGGGACCCCCTCTGTTCTGAATTACACATGGCTCAACCCTTTGACCTAACCAGACTCGGCAGTGGCTGGCGGGGCTCCTGAAGCTGTGTGGAAAGGGCCCATCACTGACAAGCTGGAAGGTTCTCTGTCAGGGAGATGCAGGCCAACGATCGTGTTAAACTAGAGTAATTACCAGCGGGACCACATTTGTGACCACCTCAACTTCACTGAACCCACCACGATTATTTCAACAGAACTGCCAATGCAAGAAATTTGTGGAATCCAAATGAAGCATGGGCCCTTTGATTAACAGAAGACGCATAAATATATAAATGTAATTTACTAAAGTTTGGATCATCTTCAAGGAGATTTTTCCAAATTATTCAAAAATCATTATAATGATGTAAAAAAAATACATAAGGTTTGGGAAAGTGCTATAAGCCATAATAAAAAGTTCTTTCATTGCAATGAGTTTAATTTAAATTCTTCAAAAAATAGATGCCAGTCCCCTGATATAATTCCTCAAAGGAATCAGAGCTAAGCGGGATGCAGGGAACTTCTGGAAAAAGCTGGAAAGAATCATATGTGCTGATATTTTTGCATTTGCTGAAAACTGAGTCTGTGATTCACATGATAATGCGTCAGATCAACGTAAGATTCTACGTAAGATTCTACGTAAGATTTGGAAGTCAGTCACTCAAGGTTTTATTTTTGATTCAGTTCTTAAGTTTTCAAAGGTAATAGAAGTAGAGAACTTTGGTTTACTTTCAAGCACTTGACAGTTTTTCCAAAACTAGTCCCATTTCTGAAATTTGTCTAAAATGCTTTTATCTACTTTTTTTTTTCATGGCCAGTTTTACAAAGTAAAGGTCTCTGTAGGTGTTTTGGGGCTTCCCTAGTGGTTCAAATGGTAAAGAATATGCCTACAATGCAGGAGACTCAGGTTCAATCCCTGAGTTGGGATGATCCTCTGGAGAAGGGAATGGCTCCCACTCTTGTATTCTTGCCTGGAAAATCCTATAGACAGAGGAGCCTGGTGGGCTATAGTCTGTGGGGTTGCAAAGAGTTGGACAGGACTGAGCAACTAACATTTTCACTTTTTGTAGATGTTTTGTGCTTGCAACAACTTAGAAATCATTTAGCATTTAAATTTTTTCTTTCTTATCAGAGGCAACTCAGGCCGAATATTAATTCAACTCTTAGTTACCTGACATTTAAATTTAAAAAAAAAATATGCAACTTTACATTTTTGGAATGTTATTCATCTACTCTGGGAACCCTAAAAGATCAGAATAGGGAAGTCATTATCAGATCACATACAGAAGAAAAAAAAACACTATCATATTCTATAAAGCCCCAACAAAATTGCACTCAGCCCTACACAGTCTTGCTCTCATTAGCAGTGAAGGGTGTGCTCACCACGCTATCTAACATGGAGTGCTTAGAGCAGCCAGGTGCAAATTGCAAGCTGTTTCACTTTGGCTGTTATCCCTTAAATAGACAAAGTAATAGACTGGGAGAACGAAAAGAGTTCCTGCTCAAGCTGAATAAATGAAAGCCTTAACAGGGACACACCAGCTGTCCAGGAGAATTCAATGTCGTGAATACTAAATATCAGCTTTATGCCACTTGCCAAGGAATAGGGCTCCAATCACACCCCTGCCTTTTATTATTGAGAGGAAGTGGCTTCCAAACCGAACTTCGCTTTAGTGTAAAGGCAACAGGGTGGCCAAGTGGATGCAAACAGAAGCCAACAGACCGGCTCCTGTTTACCATCACTGCACTGCACCCAGCAATCCAGGCATGAGTGGGCTCCTATAAGGTGGGCCAGACAGAATTTCTACCCGTGTCCTTTTTGGGGGTGGGGGGTGGGGAGGGGGCTGATCCAAGCAAAGCTTCAGAGCGCTGAAGCAACAAAAACAATCACCACCACCCGCTTCTCCGCAACGCGATGACTGTGCGGAGTTAGTCTGCTGAACAACAATGGTTCACCTTAGGAACACCTCCGGTAATTTCATGGAACAGACCCGCCAGGCCAGGTTGCTTAGGAATCTGAGAGAGCGTCTCTGAAAAGGGACCCTGAGGCTGTCACTCCAAAGCTGCTTCTCCCTGTGACTTCCCCGTGCGCCCTGGAACCTCGGTCTGGGAGAAGGAACGTCAACTCGGCTCTGGGGGCTGCTGGCCGGGTCTGACTGCGGGGTCCTGGGCACGCAGGCGGGAGGGCGGCGACCCCGAGCTGGCCTTGTTTACAGCCGGACAGGAGAAAACAGCCAGACACAAATGCGGGCTGACGGTTTCATGGAGCACAGTCGGGTGATCCCAGATGCAATGTGACTGGCCTGAACTGAGCGATGATGTGTGCAGTATGCAGAATCCTCTCCCT